>NC_064633.1:415258033-417780533 GCF_023864275.1 Schistocerca cancellata
CACGAACAGAACAGCACATGTGTATCAAATTTGTCAGACCTCATCTGATGATCCAACCTTCTTGTCATGTGTTATTACTGGCGACGAGAGCTGGCTATACGGTTATGAGTCAAAGACAAATCAACAATCATCCCATTGGAAGAGCCCAGGCTCTCCAAGATCCAAAAAAGAGAGACAGGTGAAGAGCAAAATGAAGAGCATGATCATTGTTTTCTTTGATACCAAGGGAACTGTGCACAAAGAATTTGTCCCACCCAAGAAAACAGTGAATTTCGCTTACTACTGTGACATTTTGCGACGGCTCCATGAAAACAGGCAGCGACGATGGCCTGAACTTTGGCGTCAAGGGAACTGGCTGCTGCATCACGACAATGCACCGTCACACATCCTTGCTCATCAGGACCTTTTTGGCAAAAAACAACATGGCGGTTGTACCCCACCCACTGTACTCACTGGATTTGGCACCTTGCAACTTCGAGCTATTCACAAGACTGAAACTCAAGTTGAAAGGCTGTCGGTTCGACACTCTAGAGAGGATTCAAGAAGCATCGCGGGCGGTGATAAACACCCTCAAAGAACAGGACTTCCAGAAAACGTCTGGCCAGTGACAGAAGTGCTGGGACCAGTGTGTACATGTGGATGGGAACTACTTTGAGGGTGATGGTGACCATTAGTCCAAAGGTAAGGTTTCAACAGATGGCAGCACTAGTCCTGAAAATTTTGGATAGCAACTCATACATATATAAGTTTTCTCTCCTAATAAAGTTCTTGCTGTAACTGCATAGCCCCATTGTTGTCAGTCAGCATCTGCACAGTGTTTAGCTTGTAAAGTATGCGCACGCAGCCCAATGTCTGTTACCATCACAGTTTGTGCTCATATGTTCAGTACAAGGCCAGAGTGTCCATGTCGTGTATTTGCAGTGGCTTTCACAGCACAAATTCGTGAACCTTGTGTTTAGCAGCGTGATACTTTGTGAAATATTCGATGAGGTGACAACTAGTTTCCATATCAGCAGCCCAAGGAATTTATTTCACCTCTTCCCTCTCTCTTATTCCGTGGGGAGCCCAGCAGAATATCCGACTTCTGTCGACAAGGTAAATTCCTTACTGCTTTTTCGACACTGTTGAGAACAGAAAATTGATGTTATACGAAGTATTGGCATTTTTAGTTTGCCACAGGCACAACCATGTATTGTTTTAACACATGTACACTTAACACTTTGTACCCATGTTTCATATGTTTTTGCACTTGGATTTTGAGTGTCTTTCATACAGTTGCATTACATAAAGTCTCTGTAGTGCCCTTTCCACATACTGTTCACATACCATAATAAAATACAAATACAATTACAAAATACACTTATCCTATTCATTTGCTGACATGCCATTATCATTGCTCATATACATTATAGTCTGCAACATATTATCTCCGCTTTTTATATACAGAGCCATTATTTGTCATTTTGTTTTAGCACAGTTTGTTAGATTTCATTTTCATTACATTATTCGATTCCAATTATATGAGTACACATTTTACTCTCATTTGGTTATACTTGCTTCATATAGCATTCATACAATAATAGATCCTGTTTTCATTTATAGCATAAATTGACATACATTTCATTTCAATTTACAATGACTTCTTGTTGGAACACATTTATTAATTCAAAAGAATCAAAGAAATACACAGTAGTCACTACAGTAGATACTATGCGCCGTTCATACAACTACACATGGCCTCGCCCCTCTAGCATTCTCCACGAAGGATCGACACACTACAGGGTTGCAGAAATTCTGTGGAAAGCATTTATGTGCTCAGATACGTCTCATTAATATACTTAATTGTGATCCCAAGAACAAAATAGTTTGCTGTTTCTATGCACAACTCATATCTGACCATACCAACCGTATCAAATACTTATTCAATGTTTAAAAGTGCAGCTCAATATTTACTCATTACATTCATTTGTATAAAGGATAACCATTTCATGTGCTGAGGTTTACAGAGTTGTATCATCAATATGATATGTTATGTATAATGAGCATAAAACAATGTTCACATAAGTGACAAAGGTGCATAAAAATTTCAATGTGATTCAGGTGTTTGATGCTTTCATGGGTAGTCGATGCTCCCATTATTTAGGTTTCGACCCCTTGATTATGTACTGCAGCTGTTTTCATCTTCACATACTTTTGCACAATCACTTTCATACTTATCATAAACTTACAACCATATTTACTTGCGGTGTGGTCCTTTCTTATGTTTATATGGTACCTAACACACTACAAGCATTTACCTTCCTTCACTTTAGGGCATGCCAATGCATCGTTCCCTGGAAGAAAAAACTTAATACTAACTTAAAAGTAGATATTTGTAGATAAGTGTATAGTGGTTCGATGGGCTACTAATACCTTTTTCATATATTCAACCATGTATTCATTCACTTCAGTGTGCAGTTATGCTATCACAAAACTTATTTAATGTCAAGTATGCATCTCTACTTACTTTATAAATCTGGAATCTTATTCTGTTTACCACTTATACTCTACTTGCTTGTTTACCTGGATCAAGTATAATTAGTGCTTGAACTTTCAATACTTAAATTTGTAAATATTGTGCATGTATAGATATAACGTATATCATAGTGTAGCTTAAGTAAATATCTCCTAGTTTAAACAATGGAAAATCCAGGATGGAATGTAACAATATCCTTCTCTGCTATGTCCCTGTTTATTCAATAGGCTTTTCCAATGCTAGTGCAGGATGTAGCTCATCAGGTTTGTTTGTTTTGGGCACTCCAACACTTCCAGCTGTGCCTGTCTGGTGCACACACGCTTGTTGTTTGTTGACCAGCTTGCTTCCCAGGGTGCATATGCTGCATCATGCGTCATTCAGATATCACTTGCTTCGCAGTGAGTTATTGTGTAGCATGCTACTCTGCGTTTCACAAGTTCATTTATCTGTTTACAACTGGGCTACATGCAAGGCATAGCGTTGTATTTAGAGTATCGTCATCTCTAGACAAACATAAAAGCAAAATTCTTCCTTGTTACAATAACTTGCCTTACTGCTTACACATTTGACATATAAGAAAAAAAAAATCAAAAATTTTTCTTAACAGCTAACTATTTTTGCTTTAATAGTAGTTTGTATCTTGTCCTCTGTCAAGATTTCCTGTGTATCCTCATTACTTTGATACAGATCATCTTTCACATCAATACCTTGATCGTATCTGATGAAGCAAGTGTTGATCAAGCTTGTGCCCCCACTCTCCTCCCAGGTTATAGAACGGGGGCCTACCATGACTGGTTCAAGTTTTCTGGCATCGGTCTCTGGCTTAGGCAAACTTCTATTATATGGACTGTTGGTGTTTGATTACACCAGTTAGTATCATCTAAGGCTCTCAATTGAAATTCTCTCTGCCTTTGCATATTATTTGGCATATGTGCATTACTTTGCTGGCCGAATTCCACTGTCTGTGGATTATTTGACTGTCTGATACTGATTCATGTTCGCCAAGTGATCGGCTGATTATTGCCAGTAACTTGTATCTGTACATATTGTAAAGACTGACCATACTCTACTTGTCCATTATAGTTGTTTTTGTTAAATTTTTGCCCATTTATTTTATATCTGCCCTTGACTTTATGGATTTTGCCATAGCCATTGTGATTATCACCACTATTACTATTGGTCTGTGTGGGGTAAGGTTGCAATCCGTGTTGTACTATGAATCCGTTGTTCACTTATTGGTCTATAAATCTCTGTGGCACTATCTGCACATTAACAGGCTTGGGCTGTACAGGTCTCTCTTCATATATCAAATCTGTTGAGTCCAGTACACACAGAAAGAATTTGGGGCCATGTTCCAGAATGTTAATGAGGTTTTCCCCTAATGTGGGCAGGAAGACAACTCTTTAAAATTTTCAGCATGTCTACACTGGGTTCATCCAGCATCAGGTTTTATTTAAATATTTTTCAAAATAGCCCCTTAAGCTTCCACATTTGCTATTGAATGGAACTGGGTTGAATACTTCACGTCTGAGCCTCTCTTGTACAGCCTCAGACAAATATTTATACAGAAAGGCTCTCTGAAACTGTTCATAGTAGTGGCAATGTTCCGCCAAGTCCGTAGCCTGTAATAGAATGTCACCCTGTGTGTATCCAACAACAAATCTAATTTTCTGGGCTTCGGTCCAGGTACGAGGTAAAACATTCCAAAATGCTCCGATAAAGACCATGGGGTTTGTTCTTTTCCCTTCAGAGGAAAATACCAGAAATTGTGGATGCCTAAGTAATCCCTCATCTGCAAGTAATGTTGACAAACATGCCAAGCTGCCAGTGACAGACGTGTTTATGTTCAGAATGAGATTTTCACTCTGCAGCGGAGTGTGCGCTGACATGAAACTTCCTGGCAGATTAAAACTGTGTGCCCAACCAAGACTTGAACTCGGGACCTTTGCCTTTCACGGGCAAGTGCTCTGCCATCTGAGCTACCGAAGCACGACTCATGCCCAGTACTCACAGCTTTACTTCTGCCAGTATCTCGTCTCCTACCTTCCAAACTTTACAGAAGCTCTCCTGTGAACTTTGCAGAACTAGCACTCCTGAAAGAAAGGATATAGCGGAGACATGGCTTAGCCACAGCCTGGGGGATGTTTCCAGAATGAGAAATGAGAGCACTTGTCCGCAAAAGGCAAAGGTCCCGAGTTCGAGTCTCGGTCAGGCACACAGTTTTAATCTGCCAGGAAGTTTCGTGTTTATGTTCGCTTGTGGCGTAGTGCATGGCAATTGTGCTTGCTTGACAGGTACAGCTGCTGGCAAGTGTTGCTGCGTTCTGCAAACTTTGCTATTTTCCTTCGATGGGCTAGCCACGTGCTGTGCGTCACCAGTGAAAGTATCTAACTTCCCTAAAAGCATGGGTTTGTTTTCTGTCAAGTTTTGTTTTAGCAATACTGCCTCATAACCTTTCTTCTGCTTCCTTTAAATCTAAATCTATTTTAGCTAGAAACTTTCTTTGTCTTTTAGAGCTTCTTCTACTGTATTTACATAATTTTTGCACTCTGACACTACCGTATCAGCAAGGGTGCTGCCTTTGTCCAGCACTCCCCGCTTTCAGCTTTTTCAGTTATTTCCTTTACTTGTGCACATAACTTATCTCTCTGTTTTTTGGCAAATTTTGACTGTAAGCTTAACTGGTCTACTGTTAAACGTAACTTTTGTACTTCTGTATGTGAGTTTTTGCACGTCTTGTGGCTCGCTGACTGCATCCGTCACATTTTTTACCAATGTATCTTACTGGGATTGTGTCTCCTGAATTTGAGAATATGTTTCACTAAGGTTCTGTAACTCACCTGCAAGTTGTTCCTGTTAATCATCTACAGATGATACTCTTTCCGTTACTGTACTTATATTGTGGGATATGTTGGTAATTATTTCTTGTTTTGGTTGTTTACCTAGCTTTGTCAACTTCTCGGATAGTTCATCAGATAATTCAGTGCGTATAGTTTTGCTCACATCACTGAACTGTTGACTAATACTATTCTTGAAATTGTTAAATGCCTGATTTTACTGTGTAGACTGTTGTCCTATATTTTCCTGATGTTTTGTGAACTGCTGTGTCATACCCTTAAGTTGTTGTGTTACACTTTCCTGAAATTCCTGTTCTTTTGTAAACTGTTGCGTTACACTTTCCTGAAATTCCTGTTGCTTTGTAAACTGTTGTATCATTTGTTGCATGAGTTGTGTCAAAGTGTGTGTCCCACTAGCATTTACACTGTCTTTATAAACTGTTTCCTGTTCTTGCATTCGCGACGTCTTGAGCAGGTAATCAAAGGAATTTTCGCTGTCGCACCCTTCAGTTTCACTATTTGAAAAAATGTTTCCTGATGAGAACTGAGAAACTGTCTCATCAAGTGTCATAAAAGTGACATCATGATCAATTATATTATCAGTGTCGTCATTTATTGATAGTGGGATGCCAAACTTGTTGTTTAAGTTGCCATTGGCCAGTTCACAAGTTGGCATGTTACCTTCAACTGTTGCCAAGCTCAGATTTCTGACATCTTGGCAGATTGCATTTTGTAATGAAATGGCCATATCCTTTGACTCCATTGCAAATAGTTTTTAACAAAATTATGAATAAATTTTTTTCAAAAATGAAATTTTTTCTGTGTTGGTACTTTCCAATTAAAGTAGGTATAGCTGTGAATTTACTAATGAATCTGATTATTATCTGATACAGTTTTATAAAATTTAAATGACTTATTTTGCACTTTAATGATGACTTTGTACAAATTGTTGTCTATTCTGTCGAAATGCACTTTCAGTAAAGGATATTAATTGGAAGGAAAAGAGGTTATCTACCACCACCGAGATGGCACCAAGCATAGCCATATAAGCATACAGCGTAGCAGCTTCCTACCTTTATCACTGAAATCAGCATTCTCAGCTCATCTCATTTGTAGGCAGAATTTAATTTTAATCTGCTCCTCGAATGTTTTTTTAATCCTAATCTCATGGACACACAACAATAATATGAAGCTGTTCCTTGTAACAATAACATGAATCATTTATCTTAAGTCGGCCCCCAGTAGCTGAGTGGTCAGCACAACAGACTGTCAATCCTAAGGGCCCGGGTTCGATTCCTGCCTGGGTCGGAGATTTTCTCCACTCAGGGACTGGTGATGTGATGTTTTGGTTTGTGGGGCGCTCAACTGCGTGGTTATCAGCGCCCGTACAATTACCCAATCTTTGCTCAGTCCAATGTCGCCACTTTCCTGGATGATGATGAAATGATGAGGACAACACAAACACCCAGTCATCTCGAGGCAGGTGAAAATCCCTGACCCCGCCGGGACTCAGGGACTGGGTGTTGTGTTGTCATCATCATCATCATTTCATCCCCATTGACGCGCAAGTTGCCGCAGTGGCGTCCAATCGAAAGACTTGCACCAGGCGAGTGGTCTACCCAACGGGAGGCCCTCGTCACACACGACATTATTATTATTATTATTATTATTATTATTATTATTATTATTATTAATCTCAAAAAAATTTGATCTCAGCAATTGAAAGGCCAGTTCACATTCTGCTTGGTGCCATCCCTTAAACAGTTACCACTGAACAGGGATATGGGAATGGAAATGGATTAATAATTGCTTGAATAATTGGAAAAATTGATTGGAAAGAATAGTTGAGAAAATTTTGAAGGTAATTTATGAATTGAACTTTAACTGATACCAATATCAACAGGCTTTTAATATCAATACATTCAATGTCAATAAACACAATTTGCATAATGTATTGCTTCACATTAATTCCATTGTGTTTAGTCTTGATTGTGATAATGTTGACGCAGAAATGCTCCTCCGGATACCACGTAAATTCTTCTTGTCTGCACCAAACCTCTTGATGCAGGATGTCAGCAGCAAGTGAAATGATGAACATATAGGAATTGACCTCTTAACTGTATGAATAAATATTGCTTTTCTAATAACTTTTATACACATTTAATGAACTTTGAAATACACATTTTTTAACAATGCTGGTATGACGGATCCAAATATACATCTGTACACTACCACTTTTCGAAACAAAACTACGAAGATTCATGAATTAATAAATTGAAGAACGTATTTCCTACTTTGTTTCAGAGAGATATTTAATGATGTATCAAAACATTATCCTTGCCACAAAACATCTCGTTAATTTATCTTTGGCAATGTCTATAAATCATTCAGTTTACATATAGCTTTTATATAAGAAAAGAATACAATGAAAAAATAATATGGTTCAATACACCCTCCCCACCCCAGACTCCTCCTTACCCCCACCCGGTTGTCCCTCCCATCATGCGCTACTTCTCGCAGTCTGGCTTCAGCTGCCAGAGACTGTGGTGATGTGTGTGAGAGTTGCTTTTGCGCGAGTGTGTGAACGTGCCTGTTGTCCATTTCTGACAAAGGCCTTGTTGGCCAGAAGCTCATTTTGTGACAGCTTTTTGTTGTGCCTATCTACAATTCAGCATCTCCACTACATGATGAGTAGCAACTATCCTTTTCATAACATTGTTACATTCCATCCTGCATTCCATTGTTTGAGAGAAAATTATTAACTTTTTTTTGAAGCATGACAGGAAAAATTGTCAATGTTTTCAGTGTCGATGCAAATGTTACATTAAAACGGTATATTTATGTGGCAGCATGCAATACTGTTAACATGTATACACAGTACAGGTCAGCCATTCAATTGGGCATGAGCCGAACCAAATAGTTCCGCATTGCGGAAAGCTTCCGCTGCAAAATGCCAGCAGGTGGACAAACTTTTTGTACATTTAAAATGCTACACCAACCTACCTCTATATGCTCTGCCTATAACGGATAAGTAATTCAGTCCTCGGCTTATGTAGCAGTGCCTCACACTAACATTTCTGGCTTTTGTAGTAAGTACAAGGAACAATTTCAACCAGGTATAGGAAGGGCAAAAGTCTTTGAAACACAGATGTATGACCTGTTCCCTGGGCAATATGTGTGCAAGTTGCTCAGGAATTGGAAAGATGGCAACACACTGGGATTATGCAACCCATTTCTGCAAGCTGATAGGCATCATGCTTAATCATTCTGAAGAAGCCTTTAAGTGGTTTACATCTGTTTGCTGACTTTAAAGCAACAATAAATGCACAAATTGCATTGGATTCTTTTCCTTCTCTTTGAGTATTTGCTGCAATAAATAATTACAAAAAGCATTGTTATTAAGCTGTTTTTAAACATTTACAGTTGTTATAAATATAATCTAAGTGTTGTTACATTAGTGGGACTGTTAGTGAAGTGTTGAAGAAGATTAAATGGGGTAATAAGTTTATTTTCCTGCTCACGCCTATAGCACGCATTTTAGGCTTAATTTCACGCGCGCTTATCATAAGTAAACAGTAACTTATACGTAATCACCAGTTTTTTTATTCAGTACTCTTTCAATTTATTTTTTATTCAGTACTCTTTCAATTTATTTATATCTGCCCAAATAGTTTCTAGGGTCCCTTGTTTACGTTTTAATCAGTACTTAAATCAGTTTATATGATTTCTGTTTTTACCATGAGTGAGAAGTGTGTGACATGCCGTAGGATCGTTAGTTCTGGGGTGTGGTGTGATGGGTGCTGTAGTTTCTTTGATTGGGGCAAATGTAGTGGTGTGGGAAATGGGGACACTGTTATAACTTCAAGTTGAACAAATATATTTCAAGGAAGACGCAATACATGAAAGTCACAGATCAAGTAAACAGAGTAAGACGTGTGTACACTTTAACAGTCAAATCATAACTGAGTCCAAGTCCAGCGGCCGCTGGCTGGCTGGCCACTGAGGTGGCGCTGCTGCTGCATGGCTGGCAGACAGCCCCGCATGTAGAGGATGCGTGTAACTGCGCGGCGGCACTTTGAAAGATCGGCGAGTCACAACAGACGTAAATGAGGCTCACCAATGGTATTGTACAATCTGCAGTAGAGATAGGAAAATACTGGAACAGGAAGGGAAACTTGCAGCTCTTCAAGCTGACTTAGACAAGGCAAGGGAGGATCTGGACAGGTTAAAGAGGGAGAAGGGTGAACAGAGGTGGGAAGTGGCAACAGGTTATAGGGGGGACAGGCAAAGGAGAGCATCAGACAGCTTTGTCATAAATCTTGAAAATAGATTTGACCTGTTGCCTCAGTCAGAATCGGATGAGCCTCATGTAGCTGAAGCTGTAGAAAGGGCACAACAAGCTTTCAAGGACTTGGAAAAGGTAGGGAAATTTGTAAAGAGAAAGAAAGTTCTGTTGTTATGTAGCTCCCATGGTAGAGGTGTTGTTAGAGGTGTTGGCCAACTACTGCAGGAAAATCTAGGTTCAGATTACCAGGTCACAAACTTTTTCAAGCCTAGTGCAGATCTGGGTCAGGTAACAGAGGCTGTAGGTTCTTTATGCAAGGATTTCACAAAGGAGGATGCTGTGGTTATAGTGGGTGGTCCGGGAAATAGCACTGACAGATACTCTGAATATTCCATAGAGAGTGACCTGGTGAAGATAGCATCAGCAACAAAGCATACGAGTGTGGGATTTGTGTCTGTGTTGAGATGCCATGATCGGCCTCATTTGAACTCTTCCATTGGGAGGGTGAACTTGGAGTTGGAGTGGCTGCTTAGGACAGATATAGGGTACCATATTGGTTTGACTCCTTTGGATGCTATCGAAAGGTGGGACTACACTAGGCATGGCCTTCACTTCACCTCAATAGGAAAGGGAAGGGAAAACTGTCTGGGTTGATTGCAGAAAACTTAAGGGGGGACACTGTCACAAGTGCTAAAATACCAGTGGTCACAGGCGTCAGAGGGATGCCTTTTTTAGGATAGGGAAGGGGGAAAGAAAACGAGTTTTAAGAGAGATTGGCAGACACACTCAGTTTGAGAAAACAGATGAACAGGAGTCAGATTTTAGCATACAGCCTCCATTTAAACAATGTTTAACAGAAAGTAATCAGAAACTGCCAGTTCATCTTTGCCAAAGCAGTTATAAGCCCATCTTTATTACACCAGAACATTCTGGGGCTCAGATATAACGATGATGAACTACTCATTTGTATTGATGAAATGAATTCATCTAACCAAATTGACATAACCTGTCTCTCTGAATATCAAGTGACCACTGATATAGATATGTTAGACATTTCAGGATTTAAGCTAGCTTCCGATTTCTGCAGAGTCGATATGGATGGAGGAGGAGTTGCCACATTTATTAAAAACTGCCATAAATTCAAGAACATTGACATTAATAAATTCTGTTTAGAGCAGCATCTAGAAGCATGAGCAACAGAAGTCGAGTTCCATAAACAGATCCTATATAATAGTAACTATTTACCGAGCACCTGCAGGAAATTATAATCTATTCATAAATCATCTAGAAGCTCTTTTGGGTTATTGAACAGGAAGAAACAAAGAAATTTTGATTGCTGGTGACTTTAAAACAGATTTTCTAATGGAATCTTCCAGTAAACATTTACTGCAGTCAGTAATGTTGTCCTTCAATCTAACTCACACTGTAAAGTTTCCAACTAGGATCACTAAATCCTCACTGCCACTGATAACATTTTATAGACAAACCAAAGGAACAAAATCATATCATAAAACCTGTAATAAATGGACTATCAGATCATGACATGCAGCTCCTTGTTTTAGATGTAAATTCTAAGCAGATTATCAAGACTGCTAAATCTGAGTACAGGAGAGTAGTCAATCAACCAAAAATTGTGTGTTTTATAAAACTACTCAAAGATATGAACTGGAAAGGTGTTTATAGTGCTCATGACATGAATGAAAAATGTATTACATTCATGAACAATGTCAGTACCATGTTTAAAAACTGTTTTCCTCTAAAAGTTACTCAAATTAAACAGAAGTCTATAATAAAACCACGTATTACATGAGGAATAAAGATTTCCTGTAAGACAAAAAGGAAAATGTATCTGTCAACCAAGAATAGCGCCAATGCTGATGATTTAGCTAAATACAAGGAATACTGTAAAATATTAAAAAAAAAGTAATCCAGACACCTAAACAAATGCAGTACGGGAAGAAGACAGCAATGCCAGGGAACAAAATATAAACAATATGGAATATAGTGAAAGAGGAGATTGGTAGAACCAGAAAGGAACAGGAACAAATAGCATTAAGGGTAGATGACACATTAGTAACTGATGGGCATAGTGTGGCAAATCTATTTAACAAGTACTTTATATCCGTTTCTGATAGAATAGGATTGTCAGGATCAGTAAATAATGCCCTTGAATATCTGAAACTAGCCCTTACAAACAGCTTCAGGTACGTGAATATGTCACTCACTTCAGCAAAAGAAATAACTTCCATAATAAAATCTTTAAAAACAAAGCATTCTAGTGGTTATGATGAAATATCAACAAAGTTAATTGAGGCAAGTTCTTGTGAGTTTAATACAATTCTAATATATCTAAACACAAAGATGATGTAACTTACCAAACGAAAGCGTTGGTATGTTGATAGAGACACTAACAAACGCAAACAAACACACAAAATTCAAGCTTTCGCAACCCACGGTTGCTTCATCAGGAAAGGGGGAAGGACACACACACACACACAAACACACACACACACACACACACACACACACACACACACACACACACACTTGTTGTGGTCTTCAGTCCTGAGACTGGTTTGATGCAGCTCTCCATGCTACTCTATCCTGTGCAAGCTTCTTCATCTCCCAGTACCTACTGCAACCTACATCCTTCTGAATCTGCTTAGTGTATTCATCTCTTGGTCTCCCCCTACGATTTTTACCCTCCACGCTGCCCTCCAATATTAAATTGGTGATCCCTTGATGCCTCAGAACATGTCCTACCAACCGATCCCTTCTTCTGGTCAAGTTGTGCCACAAACTTCTCTTCTCCCCAATCCTATTCAATACTTCCTCATTAGTTATGTGATCTACCCATCTAATCTTCAGCATTCGTCTGTAGCACCACATTTCAAAAGCTTCTATTCTCTTCTTGTCCAAACTATTTACCGTCCATGTTTCACGTCCATACATGGCTACACTCCATACAAATACTTTCAGAAATGACTTCCTGACACTTAAATCTATACTTGATGTTAACAAATTTCTCTTCTTCACAAACGCTTTCCTTGCCATTGCCAGTCTACATTTTATATCCTCTCTACTTCGACTTGGCAGAAAATCCTAAGAAATTTTGGTCTTATGTCAAAGCGGTAGGTGGATCAAAACAAAATGTCCAGACACTCTGTGACCGAGATGGTACTGAAACAGAGGATGACGGACTAAAGGCCGAAATACTAAATGTCTTTTTCCAAAGTTGTTTCACAGAGGAAGATTGCACTGTAGTTCCTTCTCTAGATTGTCGCACAGATGACAAAATGGTAGATATCGAAATAGACGACAGAGGGATAGAGAAACAATTAAAATCGCTCAAAAGAGGAAAGGCCTCTGGACCTGATGGGATACCAGTTCAATTTTACACAGAGTACGCGAAGGAACTTGCCCCCCTTCTTGCAGCGGTGTACCGTAGGTCTCTAGAAGAGCGTAGCGTTCCAAAGGATTGGAAAAGGGCACAGGTCATCCCCGTTTTCAAGAAGGGACGTCGAACAGATGTGCAGAACTATAGACCTATATCTCTAACGTCGATCAGTTGTAGAATTTTGGAACACGTATTGTGTTCGAGTATAATGACTTTTCTGCAAACTAGAAATCTACTCTGTAGGAATCAGCATGGGTTTCGAAAAAGACGGTCATGTGAAACCCAGCTCGCGCTATTCGTCCACGAGACTCAGAGGGCCATAGACACGGGTTCACAGGTAGATGCTGTGTTTCTTGACTTCCGCAAGGCGTTCGATACAGTTCCCCACAGTCGTTTAATGAACAAAGTAAGAGCATATGGACTATCAGACCAATTGTGTGATTGGATTGAGGAGTTCCTAGATAACAGGACGCAGCATGTCATTCTCAATGGAGAGAAGTCCTCCGAAGTAAGAGTGATTTCAGGTGTGCCGCAGGGGAGTGTCATAGGACCGTTGCTATTCACAATATACATAAACGACCTGGTGGATGACATCGGAAGTTCACCGAGGCTTTTTGCAGATGATGCTGTGGTGTATCGAGAGGTTGTAACAATGGAAAATTGTACTGAAATGCAGGAGGATCTGCAGCGAATTGACGCATGGTGCAGGGAATGGCAATTGAATCTCAATGTAGACAAGTGTAATGTGCTGCGAATACACAGAAAGATAGATCCTTTATCATTTAGCTACAAAATAGCAGGTCAGCAACTGGAAGCAGTTAATACCATAAATTATCTGGGAGTACGCATTAGGAGTGATTTAAAATGGAATGATCATATAATGTTGATCGTCGGTAAAGCAGATGCCAGACTGAGATTCATTGGAAGAATCCTAAGGAAATGCAATCCAAAAACAAAGGAAGTAGGTTACAGTACGCTTGTTCGCCCACTGCTTGAATACTGCTCAGCAGTGTGGGATCCGTACCAGATAGGGTTGATAGAAGATATAGAGAAGATCCAACGGAGAGCAGCGCGCTTCGTTACAGGATCATTCAGTAATTGCGAAAGCGTTACGGAGATGATAGATAAACTCCAGTGGAAGACTGCAGGAGAGACGCTCAGTAGCTCGGTACGGGCTTTTGTCAAAGTTTCGAGAACATACCTTTACCGAAGAGTCAAGCAGTATATTGCTCCCTCCTACGTATATCTCGCGAAGAGACCATGAGGATAAAATCAGAGAGATTAGAGCCCACACAGAGGCATACCGACAATCCTTCTTTCTACGAACAATACGAGACTGGAATAGAAGGGAGAACCGATAGAGGTACTCAAGGTACCCTCCGCCACACACCGTCAGGTGGCTTGCGGAGTATGGTTGTAGATGTAGATGTAGATCATCAGTTATTTTGCTCCCCAAATAGCAAAACTCCTTTACTACTTTAAGTGTCTCATTTCCTAATCTAATTCCCTCAGCATCACCCGACTTAATTCGACTACATTCCATTATCCTCGTTTTGCTTTTGTTGATGTTCATCTTATATCCTCCTTTCAAGACACTGTCCATTCCGTTCAACTGCTCTTCCAGGTCCTTTGCTGTCTCTGACAGAATTACAATGTCATCGGCAAACCTCAAGGTTTTTATTTCTTCTCCATGGATTTTAATACCTACTCCAAATTTGTTTCCTTTACTGCTTGCTCAATATACAGATTGAATAATATCGGGGAGAGGCTACAACCCTGTCTCACTACCTTCCCAACCACTGCTTCCCTTTCATGTCCCTCGACTCTTATAACTGCCATCTGGTTTCTGTACAAATTGTAAAAAGCCTTTCGCTCCCTGTATTTTACCCCTGCCACCTTTAGAATTTGAAAGAGAGTATTCCAGTCAACATTGTCAAAAGCTTTCTCTAAGTCTACAAATGCTAGAACCGTAGGTTTGCCTTTCCTTAATCTTTCTTCTAAGATAAGTCGTAAGGTCAGTATTGCCTCACGTGTTCCAGTATTTCTACGGAATCCAAACTGATCTTCCCCGAGGTCGGCTTCTACTTGTTTTTCCATTCGTCTGTAAAGAATTCGTGTTAGTATTTTGCAGCTGTGGCTTATTAAACTGATTGTTCGGTAATTTTCACATCTGTCAACACCTGCTTTCTTTGGGATTGGAATTATTATATTCTTCTTGAAGTCTGAGGGTATTTCGCCTGTTTCATACATCTTGCTCACCAGATGGTAGAGTTTTGTCAGGACTGGCTCTCCCAAGGCCGTCAGTAGTTCCAATGGAATGTTGTCTACTCCGGGGGCCTTGTTTCGACTCAGGTCTTTCAGTGCTCTGTCAAACTCTTCACGCAGTATCGTATCTCCCATTTCATCTTCATCTACATCCTCTTCCATTTCCATACTATTGTCCTCAAGTACATCGCCCTTGTATAGACCCTCTATATACTCCTTCCACATTTCTGCTTTCCCTTCTTTGCTTAGAACTGGGTTTCCTTCTGAGCTCTTGATGTTCATACAAGTGGTTCTCTTATCTCCAAAGGTCTCTTTAATTTTCCTGTAGGCAGTATCTATCTTACCCCTAGTGAGATAAGCCTCTACATCCTTACATTTGTCCTCTAGCCATCCCTGCTTAGCCATTTTGCACTTCCTGTTGATCTCATTTTTGAGACGTTTGTATTCCTTTTTGCCAGCTTCATTAACTGCATTTTTATATTTTCTCCTTTCATCAATTAAATTCAAATTGCCTTTACAAATGTCTGCTTGTGTCTGTGTATATGCGGATGGATATGTGTGTGTGTGCGAGAGTATACCTGTCCTTTTTCCCCCTAAGGTAAGTCTTTCCGCTCCCGGGATTGGAATGACTCCTTACCCTCTCCCTTAAAACCCAAATCCTATTGTCTTTCCCTCTCCTTCCCTCTTTCCTGACGAGGCAACCGTTGGTTGCGAAAGCTAGAATTTTGTGTGTATGTTTGTGTTTGTTTGTGTGTCTATCGACCTGCCAGCGCTTTTGTTTGGTAAGTCTCATCATCTTTCTTTTTAGATATATTTTTCCCACGTGGAATGTTTCCCTCTATTATAACTATATATATGTATACACACCTGGAAATTGAAATAAGAACACCGTGAATTCATTGTCCCAGGAAGGGGAAACTTTATTGACACATTCCTGGGGTCAGATACATCACATGATCACACTGACAGAACCACAGGCACATAGACACAGGCAACAGAGCATACACAATGTCGGCACTAGTACAGTGTATATCCACCTTTCGCAGCAATGCAGGCTGCTATTCTCCCATGGAGACGATCATAGAGATGCTGGATGTAGTCCTGTGGAACGGCTTGCCATGCCATTTCCACCGGGCGCCTCAGTTGGACCAGCGTTCGTACTGGACGTGCAGACCGCGTGAGACGACGCTTCATCCAGTCCCAAACATGCTCAATGGGGGACAGATCCGGAGATCTTGCTGGCCAGGGTAGTTGACTTACACCTTCTAGAGCACGTTGGGTGGCACGGGATACATGCGGACGTGCATTGTCCTGTTGGAACAGCAAGTTCCCTTGCCGGTCTAGGAATGGTAGAACGATGGGTTCGATGACGGTTTGGATGTACCGTGCACTATTCAGTGTCCCCTCGACGATCACCAGTGTACGGCCAGTGTAGGAGATCGCTCCCCACACCATGATGCCGGGTGTTGGCCCTGTGTGCCTCGGTCGTATGCAGTCCTGATTGTGGCGCTCACCTGCACGGCGCCAAACACGCATACGACCATCATCGGCACCAAGGCAGAAGCGACTCTCATCGCTGAAGACGACACGTCTCCATTCGTCCCTCCATTCACGCCTGTCGCGACACCACTGGAGGCGGGCTGCACGATGTTGGGGCGTGAGCGGAAGACGGCCTAACGGTGTGCGGGACCGTAGCCCAGCTTCATGGAGACGGTTGCGAATGGTCCTCGCTGATACCCCAGGAGCAACAGTGTCCCTCATTTGCTGGGAAGTGGCGGTGCGGTCCCCTACGGCACTGCGTAGGATCCTACGGTCTTGGCGTGCATCCGTGCGTCGCTGCGGTCAGGTCCCAGGTCGACGGGCACATGCACCTTCCGCCGACCACTGGCGACAACATCGATGTACTGTGGAGACCTCACGCCCCACGTGTTGAGCAATTCGGCGGTACGTCCACCCGGCCTCCCGCATGCCCACTATACGCCCTCGCTCAAAGTCCGTCAACTGCACATACAGTTCACGTCCACGCTGTCACGGCATGCTACCAGTGTTAAAGACTGCGATGGAGCTCCGTATGCCACGGCAAACTGGCTGACACTGACGGCGGCGGTGCACAAATGGTAACCACAACATCCTTTTAAATAAATTAGAATTCTATGGTGTCATGGGCAGTGCTGCAAAATGGTTCAAGTCATACCTCGTTAACAGGAAACAAAGGAACTAGTGAATTAAGTCATCAGTCATCATCAGAATGGGAAGAAATTACATGTGGTGTCCCACAAGGATCCATCTTAGGGCCATTTCTTTTTCTTGTGTACATTAATGATCTCTCATCAGTTACACTGCCAGAAGCAGAATTCGTTTTGTTTGCAGATGACACAAATGACACAAGTATTGCAATAAATAGTATGTCGAGTGTACTTCTAGAAAGATCGGCTAATGATATTTTCATGGATATTAATAAATGGTTTAAAGCCAACTCACTGACATTAAACTTCGAAAAGACTCACTATATATAATTCAGAACCTGTAAGAGGTTTCCACCCAGCATATGCATAAAGTATGAAGAAGAGCAGATAGAAGAGGTTGACAGTTTTAAATTCCTGGGATTACAACTTGATAATAAATTCAGTTGGGAGGAGCACACCACAGAACTGCAGAAATGCCTTAAATCTGTATTTGCAATTCGAGTGTTAGCTGACATAAGCGACATAAAAATGAAAATATGTATTATTTGTGGAGTAAATTCACTGACATTCTGTAGAAACCTCTTCAAAGAACTGGGTATACTAACTACTGCCTCTCAGTATATTTACTTCTTAATGAAATTTGTCCTAAATAATATATCTCTTTTTCCAACAAACAGCTCAGTTCATACATACAATACCAGGAACAAAAATGATGTACACAAGGACTTAAAAGCACTTATTTTAGTTCAAAAAAGGGTCCACTACTCAGGAACACTCATCTTCAATAATTTTCCAGCAAACATAAAAAATTTAGTTACAAATAAAGATCAGTTTAAAAAGAGCCTGAAAGACTTACTAGTAGCCAACTCCTTCTACTCCATTGACGAATCTTTTAATAGAAACAAATGATGTATTGTATATATTCATACTATTAGTATTGTTATTTCAGCTTAAAAAAAATATTGACAAGTTCCACATCCATGAGGATCTATTCAGCACGGATCTATGGATCGAAAAACTAATCTAATCTAATCTAATCATCTTCCATGTCCAGAGGAATTGATGGAGAGACTGGGACAGGGCAGATGCTTTTCACAGAAAGAGTTGCAAGAGACATATGTACAGTTACCACTGGATGCACAGCCAAAGCAATATTTTGTGATAAACACTCACTCAGATTTATTTCAGTTTCAAAGACTAACATTGGGAAGTGCTTTGGCTCCTGCAATTTTTCAGGGGTTCTTGGAACTGTTAAAAGCAAAAGTGACTTCTTCTACATACTATTTAGACAACATTAGACAGGTCATATATCTGCTGAACATTTAGCAGATTTAGACTGTTTGTTTCAAGTTCTTTCTGCTGCTGGCTTAAAGTGCAACAAGGTCAAGTGCTACTTCTTCCAGAATGAATTGAACTATTTAGGTCTTATAAAAAATGCATCCAGTATGTCTAACTACATTGCACTTGACTGTGCTTACAAATCTACTGGCATTGTGTAACGTTAAGGAAGTCCAATCATTCATGGGGAAGCTCACCTATTATAAAAAGTTTAGTCCTAATGCTACAAAAATTACTGCTTTGCTTAACTGGTTGCACTGTAAAAATGTTCTTTCATGGTCCCCAGGATGCCAGAATGCATTTCAGTGACTGAAAGAGGCATGTTAAGTTATAGATGTTTGATTCAATTTGACCCAGCTAAGCATGTCATGTTAGCTATGGATGCATCTTAAAATGGGATTGGAGTGGTTCTCTCCTGTAAGATTGATTCTTCTGACAGACCTATTGCCTTTGCCTTGAAAACTCTTATCAAAGGGCAGTGTAACTACAATCAGCCTTTGACGGCCTTGTCCAATCCCGCCAAGCCTGTCCCAACTCAGACAGCACAAAAATTGCAATGTTTGGCTCTGATACTGACTAATTAACAGTATGAGTTGTTGCACAGGCTCACTGCCAAATATTCGAACCCTGACATGTTGTCTTGATTACTGGTTGGTACAAACACATTGTTTGATTCATCTGAGGAATCATGTTTTCAAATCG
Organism: Schistocerca cancellata; assembly: GCF_023864275.1. Classification (NCBI taxonomy): domain Eukaryota; kingdom Metazoa; phylum Arthropoda; class Insecta; order Orthoptera; family Acrididae; genus Schistocerca; species Schistocerca cancellata. Next base: position 415,277,559 of record NC_064633.1, read on the forward strand.
ATTCTCAGGACATTGAATGTCTTCAAAATTTTGCGCTCAACTTCCAGCATGTTTCTGCAGCAACTGCTCTTCAAGGTTTTTTGCAAAACGTGCAATAAGTGGCCATGCAGTTTGACAGAAATTCCCCACAGTAATACAATGCTATTTTTCGCATTGTCACCTACTTTCTGTGTGATCAGCTGTTCTGATGTGGCATTCAAAGAACAAAGATGCACGGGTTGTGATTCCTCATTCCATAAAGTGGGAAATTCTATCTATATCGCACCAAGGTCATTGGGGTGTAGTTCACTTAAAGCAAGTTGCCCACAATCATTTTACCTGGCAAGGCATGGATGTTGAGATTTAGCACCTGACCACTCATTCAAAGGTTTGTGCGGAAAATGAGTCAGCTCCACCACAACACTTTTTTGAGTGGCCTTGTCCATCTACGCCCTGGCACTGCATTCGTATTGACTGTGCAGGTCTATCATGTAACATGTGATGGTTGTTAGTCGTAGATGCTTGCAGTAAGTTTCCTTTTGTTTCACCCCATGAGATCCACCACTACTCAAAGTATGGTACCAGCTTTGATTTCTACTTTATGTCTTGAAGGTTTCCCTGGGGTAACTGTCTCAGATAATTGACCACAGTTCATGTCAGCTGATTCCCCACAGTTTTGTACCACCAATGGCATACACCATGTGACCACTGCACCTTTTCACCCAAAGTCAAACATTCAAAAGTCACACTGACAAACTCTGTTCCTTCCACACATGGCAGCAGACACCGAAAATTTTTCTGTCCTCCTACCACTTCTTGCCATGTGACGAGAAATCACCAACAGAATTGTTTCACAATCAAAGGGACCATGCCCTGTTACATCTTTTGCAGCCACCACAGAAACAATTTGTTCCACCAGGTCAGACAAATATGTGGCAAGAAACAGCATTGGGAGCATGGAGTCATTACTAAAGTACTTGGACGCTCATGTCATGTAGCATTATGCTGTAGTACTGTGGTACCGTCACAACCAGCTGTGCCACGTGTACCAATGATTCTGCTGCAGAATGTTTATCCCAACACATCACTGGGCTCTTCATCGCAGTCACAGGAATTTCTCCGCCAGTTGCAGTGGGCACCTTTCCCTGTGGTGCCCATGGAGATTTGTCCGAGCTGATGTCTGTGGAAGAGCCACCCCCAGAAGGTCATCACACTGCTACATCAGATACCTTGCCGTCCAGCAGCTCATAGCATCTACATCTTTGGATGTGGACATGCACCCTGTGTTGGTTTTTTGGCTGGTGTTTCCAGACGCCCTCATGATGGACACCAGGGTGTGGGCAGGGAAGTGCCAACAGCTACAGTTCCTCTCCATGCCTCCTCAGCTGTGTCCACATCCAGTCCATCCCCCTGCCACTGTAATGTGCGCCAGTCCTACACTATGGTGGTGCAGAGGTTTGGAAGGGAAGAATGTAGTATCATCCAGATATTGTGTTGCCACACCAAAGTTGGAAACGTGAATTGGTACCAAGATGTTAGTGAGAGCTTGCTGCAACCCATAATGACACATGAGAGGTGCTCCTGCAGATGGTGCCTCCCCTCTCAATGTAGCAGTGTCCTCACGCTGAGGTCAATATAGTGCTGAACTAGCAAGAGCTCTGACGCAGTCTGAGACCTCAGCTACACAGCAGTCAACATCATCGAACAGGACAGTGACAATGTTTCTGATGAAAAGTACTTTGTAATGTTGAACATTGCAACTGAAGAGAGAAGTTGTTAATTAGAGCATCAAGTGATGCTTTGCTACTCCATGACAGTTGTCAATTATACAGTAGTCTTGTGGCAAAGAAGTGTGTCAAAGTCAAGTAAATCTTTTATTCATTTATGTAATACAGTGATTAATATTTTATATGTTATAGTTTGATGCCATCTCACCAAGCAGTCAAAGAACCCATCATTGTGGATGGACAAAAGTAGTTGTACCTGGTCACAATAGAACCTATTCTGTGTGCTCCGGCCTTCATTAACAGTCTGCAATAGAGTACCACACCAAAAGCTTCCCAGAAATCTAGAAACTTTGAATCTGCCTGCTGCCCTTCATCCATGGCTTTCAGGTGAGTGTGCATAAAATAGCAAGCTGAGTTTTGCACAAGTAACGTTTTCTTAACCTGAGATGATTTGTGGACAGAAACTTTTCTGTCTCAAGGAAACTTATTGCCTTCAAACTTACAAAATGTTCAAAAATTCTGCAACATTTAATAAAGTGATCTAATATTTTATATGTTATAGTTTTATGTGCCATGTGGGTCCGTAATTTTATATTTTTGTTCTTTCGCACTTCTTATATACAGTGGACCTCGCCTAGTACGGCAGTGCTGGTCTCCTGCATCGTTGCCTACACACTGTCAAGAAACATGGGACTTCGTTTCCATTCCATACACAGTAATTACTTGCACTTTTTTCAGTCATGTGGGGCTTTGTGCTGGTGAAGAATTTGTGACACCTGCGAGCCAAGTAAAGGCCAATGCCGTAGATTACTCTCTGTAACACCGAATCAGTATTTTGTCCAGACCTGGTGACTCATTTGTTTTCAGCTCTTTCAGTTCAATGCCAAGGATGATTATTTCTGTTTTGAGGGGGTACAGCTACCCATTATACCCGTACCAACCGGTGGCCCTTCTCACAAATCTCCAGTCAGACTGGACTATGCTATTGTCAAACTTGCCTCACAGTAACCACGAAATTCCAGGCAAAGTGAAAAACAAAGTGCCTCATTCTCAATGAAGCTTATTGTATGAGCCTAATATCGTGTTTACAAGCAGATTCAGTGTGCAATCAACTGTGCAAGATAAGAAACATTGTGCATGTGATAGAACTAACTTCCGAGCTGAATATGAAACTACAAATACACGGAGTGATACATCCAAAAGAATGCCTAACAACTCAATTACTGTTATGAAAGGAAATGAAACAGAAAGACCTGAACACTTGCGTGACCTAAATATCAAGTGTTTGTCCAGCACTGATACTAAATTGTTTGGCTATAACACCGGTGAGCCTTCTAAACACGCAGAGAAACCTAAACGAAGAAAAGTAGTTGTGATGGCAGACAGTCATGGTCGTGGATTTGCTCGCCTTCTGAAAGGTCAGTCCAGTGTACAAACAATCGCTTACATAAAGCCTGGTGCTTCTATGTCGGAAGTTTGCAAGCATGTACGATCCACAGACGTCGCTGACTTATCCTCTGAAGAATTCGTTGTGCTAATTGGTGGGTCAAATAAGGTATATAAAAACGAGACACACAAAGCAAAACAAGAACTAAGAAGGTGCTTAGGACAGTTGACACACACAAATGTTTTAGTGCTGAACATCCCACATCGGCATGACTTACCGTCTTGGTCATGCGTAAATAAAGAAATAATCAATGCCAACCAACAAATTTCATTACTTTGCAAACATTTCAGAAATGTAGAACTCGTAAAGGTTAACAATATTGGGTGCAGATTCCACACATTACATGGATTGCACATTAACAACATGGGGAAAAACTGCTCGTCGGAAAAATTGAAGAAATTATCATCAAGAGGCATCAAACATTCAAAAGCAAAATCATCCTGGATTGGCCCCCCAAATATTCGAAGGAAACAACACCAGCAAGACCTCACTCACCAACATCAACAACAAAAGAAGGAACAAGGTGCCTCCAATAATCAGGCACAGCAACAACAATGAATGCAGTAACAGCTCTACCAATTGCAGACCCAGTTCTAGCACCAGCAGCAATATTATCAACAGTAGGATCAGCAGCTGAACAACTACCAGGGGAGTTAGACACAGAAGAAAATTCTGTTGTAGATGATAATAGAAGAATAGGTGCAGTCGGGAAAAGAAAAGCAGTACTTCCAGCACACCTGAATGATTTTTTATTGACAAGGTAAAGGTAAGTGATCAATTAAATATGCCAAAGTCTAACAATATGCCGAAGTCTAACAAATCCTTTAATTTCATGCTGATTCATCAAAATGTCCAATCATTGCTAAACAAATTAAGTGAAGTTGAAATTTTATGTACTGATGAGTTAAAAAACACTTCTGTAATGTGTATAACTGAACACTGGCTACGTAAAGATGCAATGTCAGTCACAAAACTTGCAGACTTCAAACTTTCATCATCATTCTCTAGAATTACATCCAGTCATGGAGAGTCATGTATATTTATTAAAAGTGGAATTGATTATTGTAATATAAAACCCATTGAACTGTTAGCTGAAGAGAAATTTTTGAAGTATCTGCACTTGAACTCTCTCATTAAAATTAATAATCATTTGTGTATATAGGAGCCCTGATGGGAACTTAAATGATTTCTGTCATCAACTAGAAGCAGCTTTAAATACTATAAAAAACTTCAACAAAACAGTGATCATATGTGGAGATTTTAATACCGATTTTCAAGAAATCTCAAAAGACCAGCAAAGCTCGATGACCCTACTGGAAACATAAAAGCCACCATAGTCTCTCCTACGAGTTGCATTCAAGTTCTAAGGCCTCCGATTTTTTTTCTCCGGACTGGAAAGAGATAGAAACATGCGCATTGTTTTAAAATAAGGCCGCGTTCATTGTCAATATGTCCCAGAGATGGCAGCACCGTACAGCAGATGGAATTTTACCGCCAGCAGCGAGAATGAGAACTGCTTTAAATACTTAAAATGGCGGCGTTTTCCTTAATTGAACAGCGTGCAATCATTCGTGTTCTGAATTTGCGTGGTGTGAAACCAATTGAAATTCATCGACAGTTGGAGACATGTGGTGATGGAGTTATGGATGTGTCGAAAGTGCATTCGTGGGTGCAACAGTTTTATGAAGGCAGAACATCGTGTGACAACAAACCGAAACAACCTCAGGCTCGCACAAGCCGGTCTGACGACATGATCGAGAAAGTGGAGAGAATTGTTTTGGGGGATTGCCGAATGACTGTTGAACAGATCGCCTCCAGAGTTGGCATTTCTGTGGGTTCTGTGCACACAATCCTGCATGACGACCTGAAAATGCGGAAAGTGTCACCCAGGTGGGTGCCACGAATGCTGACGGACGACCACATGGCTGCCCGTGTGGCATGTTGCCAAGCAATGTTGACGCGCAACGACAGCATGAATGGAACTTTCTTTTCGTCGGTTGTGACAATGGATGAGACGTGGACGCCATTTTTCAATCCAGAAACAAAGCGCCAGTCAGCTCAATGGAAGCACACAGATTCACCGCCACCAAAAAAATTTCGGGTAACCGCCAGTGCTGAAAAAATGATGGTGTCCATGTTCTGGGACAGCGAGGGTGTAATCCTTACCCATTGCGTTCCAAAGGGCACTACGGTAACAGTGCATCCTACGAAAATGTTTTGAAGAACAAATTCCTTCCTGCACTGCAACAAAAATGTCCGGGAAGGGATGCGCATGTGCTGTTTCACCAAGACAACGCACCCGCACATCGAGCTAACTTTACGCAACAGTTTCTTCGTGATAACAACTTTGAAGTGATTCCTCATGCTCCCTACTCACCTGACCTGGCTCCTAGCGACTTTTGGCTTTTTCCAACAATGAAAGACACTCTCCGTGACCGCACATTCACCAGCTGTGCTCCTATTGCCTCAGTGATTTTCCAGTGGTCAAAATAGACTCCTAAAGAAGCCTTCGCCGCTGCCATGGAATCATGGCGTCAGCGTTGTGAAAAATGTGTACGTCTGCAGGGCGATTACGTCGAGAAGTAACGCCAGTTTCATCGATTTCGGATGAGTAGTTAATTAGAAAAAAAATTGGAGGCCTTAGAACTTGAATGCACCTCGTACAAGAGTTACACCAACAAATAGCTCAACAACTGATCAGATATTAATAAACACAAATGAAAATCACAATTCCTGTGCCAGAATCTTAATGCAGGCTTCTGTGATCACTATGCACAGTTTATTGCTTTGCACACCCCAAGTGAAACAACTGAGAAAGAGGAACTTGTAAAAGAAGCAAGAAAATTCACTAACAAACAAATAAACTTTTTTATACAGAGACTAAGTGAAGAAACCTGGTATGAAGTGTATACTTGTGAAAATACTAACAGAAAGTTTGAAAAATTCATGGAAATCTTCATGTCATACTTTGAAGCTGCATTTTCATTAAAAAAACAAAAATGTCAACCTAACTTCAAAAAGAACAAATGGATTACAACAGGTATTAGAATCTCTTGTGCAGAGAAAAGATGATTGCACAATATAGCAAAGACACAGAACATGCCTCATGAATTTCATTTGTACCTGAAGAACTACAAGAGGATCCTCAAATATGTTGTAAGGAAAGTTAAACAATGGCAAATGACAAACACATTGAAAATTCAAAAAACAAATCTAAAGCTATATGGGAAGTTATAAAAAATCAAACACATGAAACTAAACAATATAAAAATATGAACTTATGTTACGAAGGACAAATGATTTCTTGCCCAACAAAAATTGCAGGGACCTTCAACAAATATCTTGCAAACATAAGTGAACAGTTGGTGAGTGGACTGGAAGAACACAACAAAATATCACCTCCATCATCCAATAGTGTGAGAAATGTGTCTACATCTTAGTTCCTTTCACCCACAAATACTGAAGAAATTTTATCAGTTATAGAAACCTTGAAAACAGGGTACTCATAGGGAATTGGTTGAATACCAGATGCAATTATTAAAAAATGCTGTCTTGCCTTAGCTGAACCCTTGACACACTTGTGCAACAGCTCACTGGCATCAGGAACCTTCCCTTCATGCTTAAAAACAGCAAAACTGAAACCACTGTTCAAAAAAGGAAATCCAGAATGTGTTTCAAATTATAGACCAATAGCCCTACCGCCTGTATTTTCAAAACTTGAAGACAATTTTTTTTTATAAGAGATTGTCTGATTTCCTAAATAAATATAAAATTCTCTCTCACTCGCAGCATGGCTTCAGGAAAGGCTATTCAACTGAAAGTGCAATATTTGAATTTCTTAATGAAATCTATACTAAACTCGATGCAAGTGGGTTTGTGACAGGCATATGTCTTGATTTATCTAAAGCTTTTGACGTCATTGACCATAATGCCCTACTGCAGATGCTTGACCAATTAGGACTTAGAGGTATATCCAATGAGTGGCTCAGGACATAACTATGCGGTCGTAAACAGGTGGTTGAAGTGCAGTATACTGACCATAACAAAATCAGCTACTACTATTCAGGATATGAAAATGTGAAATATAGCGTCCCTCAAGCATCAGTATTAGGACCCATTCTGTTTCTCCTCTATGTAAATGATCTTATGTACAACAAGTATTGCCAAACTACCCTCCAAGTTGCAGACAATACAAGCTTCCTTATTAGTGGTAAAACAGAAGAAAAACTAAAAGACTCCACTATCCAAACAATGAACAGTGGTTCAGCTATAACTAGCTAATTATAAACAAAGAAAAGACAGTTGCACTGAACTTCTACAATGTAAAAGGAAGGCACCACCCAAACATACAAATAGAACTTAGGGACAGAGTTCTTGAAAGTGCTGACAGCACAAAATTTCTGGGACTCTGGCTCCAGAACAACACAAAATGGGAGGTACACATTGAATATTTGCAAAGAAAACTAAGCAAAACCTGTTACATGATATGGATCTTAAAAACTTGTTGCAACAAAGCCAGCCTGTTAAATGTATACTACTCCCACGTACATTCTATAATTAAATATGGCATAAACTTCTGGGGCAATGGAACAACAAATATTAAACTTTTCAGGATGCAAAACAGAACATCAAGAAATATTGAAGGGGTAACCAATACAAAATCATGCGGACCCATATTCAAAAAACTGTCAGTTCTTCCTCTTCCTTGCATTTTTATCTATGCATCATCAGTTTTCATCAAACAATATATTGACAGACACCCAGATATCTTATTAAAAAATGAAGACATACATGCACACAATACAAGACAAAAATTTGACCTTCATATGAAATAGGTGAAAACATCATTGTGCCAAAAAGGCACACTACGTACTGGGATAAAGATTAACAATAAACTACCTAACCATATTAAATCAACAGGTAAACTCTGTAGTTTTAAGGCTGAAGTAAAGGAATATTTAACTGATCATTGCTTTTACAGCCTGACAGAGTACATAAAAGCCAAACAACAAAAATAAAGATGCATTATGAATATTCTACTTTGTATGTTGCCTGTAATGCTTGTTGTATGTATGAATCTTTGCTAAATTACTTCAATATCTAGTCCTTAGGATTGCAATACAAACTGTATTTTATCTTGTAAATATCTAACCATGTCCAATATCCTTGTATATATTCTATACATGTAGGATTTGAAGGGCTAAATAAATAAAATAAATAAGTAAAAGTATACAAGATGGTGGCCAAGTTGAAAGTGTATCATGTGTCTCCACGAAAAAACGTAAATTTTGGTAGTAAAAGGAAAACGTGTACAAGTTGTAAGAATGAAATACTGAAGGTGAACGAACGGTTATCCACTCTACAGTTTACAATCGACGCTCAAAAGGTGGAAATAAGTAAAATACAATCTGAAAAACGTGAGACGCTAATAAAGAAAGAAGACTGGGTCTCGGGAAAATGGAAGATAATGACTGAAGGGAAAAAGGTAAAACATCTGGAAGACAATGAAAATTTAGTGCAAAAAAAACCCTTTTGCAGTGCTTTCTGCCGTGGATTCAGTGAACACGTTGAAAAGTTGGAAAACAAAGTAGGCAAACCGTTGCTCGTTGTAAGTAGGTCAAACAGTGAAAATACTGCGTCAGGAGATTTTCGAAAAACTCCGAAAATAAGTGCGCACACCTACACTACCACAGACTTTAATGCAACAAAGGAAACCACGTTAAAAAACGTACCTCCAGCGAAACTGCAAAATTAAGAACATTTAGAATACGTGCATTAAAAAAAAACACTAATCAGATGAGAAGGAGAACCTTAAATCCTCCGGTTAAAAAAAGTGTGAAACATAAAGCAATCTGTGAACTAGGTGATAGTCACGGCCATGAAATTTCTGCAGTGTTGATGAGAACATGTAGTTTCAAGGCCATCTGGTTTCATAAAACCAGGGTGCTCCATTGAGTGAAATAACGGACCTAACATCAACTGACGTAGCTAGTTTGAATAAAGACGATTTCGCCGTGTTAATAGGAGGATCAAACGACGTCTATAGAAACAAGACATACAAGGTTATTACAGAAATGAGGACATGTTTAAATAATTTAACCCTCACAGATGTACTCATTTTGAACATCCCACATCGTCATGATTTACCACCCTGGTGATGTGTAAACCGCGAAATTAATGTTGCAAACGAGCGTATCACTGAAATATGCACTAACTTTACGAATGTCGATATTGTAGATATAAACAGATTGGAGCGAAGGTTCCGCACAGTCCATGGACTTAATTTAAATACGCCACGAAAGAAATTACTAGCCGAAAAAATATGTACTCCCATTTCGAAGAAGAACGAAGAAAGAAGTATAAGTAACAAACAAACGGAGATAAAGAAGTACTTTAGACGAGTTACAAGCTGTGCCATCAGCTAAACGCAAATTACCAAGGCGAGAAACAAACAATCAAGTCGTCAGCCAAACGAAAATTACGAAATGGTTTAAACCGAAGAGGGCAGATGTGGATGAAGCAAAACTTATACAAGCTCCAGAAGTTAACTCACGTGCTGATTGCCATCAGCAAACGGAAGCCACACACAAGAAAAATACCGAAAATTTTTTAGGGTAAATGCTGTATTAGAAATGCCATTAGATAACGAATCAGAAACCGTTTCAAACTAAAGTTACTAAATACACAGATTTTGCTATACAACACCATTAACGTTCAGTCACTCACAAATGAAATTTCCATGTTGGAAGCACTACTTAAGTATGCACTAAATATAGATATAATTTGCATTACTGAACATTGGCCACGAAATGACGAAGTAAAATGAACCTCGGTCTCTGGATATAGATTAGCAAGTCATTTTAGCCGAGAGTTTTCCAAACATGGTGGCTCTGCTACCTTTGTGAAAGAACAAATAAAGTTCTGAGATGTCAGTAAAAGTTATATTGACTCAATTGAAAATGACTTTGAACTTTCCATTACTAAACTATCAGAGCTTAATTTCATAGTTATTAACATATATAGAGCACCAAGTGGAAACCTGCCAGTCTTCATGAATAAACTAGGCTGAACAGGATCAGTACACTAAATATGAAGATAGTGCTTTGTGGGGATTTCAGTGATGATTTTTCAAAAGACAGTAGCACCAGAGATGCTTTGATAAATATGACCAACACATTCAATATGATCCCCACAATACACTACCAAACAAGATTAACAGACTGCACAAATTCCATTATTGACCAAATACACTCCTGGAAATGGAAAAAAGAACACATTGACACTGGTGTGTCAGACCCACCATACTTGCTCCGGACACTGCGAGAGGGCTGTGCAAGCAATGATCACACGCACGGCACAGCGGACACACCAGGAACCGCGGTGTTGGCCGTCGAATGGCGCTAGCTGCGCAGCATTTGTGCACCGCCGCCGTCAGTGTCAGCCAGTTTGCCGTGGCATACGGAGCTCCATCGCAGTCTTTAACACTGGTAGCATGCCGCGACAGCGTGGACGTGAACCGTATGTGCAGTTGACGGACTTTGAGCGAGGGCGTATAGTGGGCATGCGGGAGGCCGGGTGGACGTACCGCCGAATTGCTCAACACGTGGGGCGTGAGGTCTCCACAGTACATCGATGTTGTCGCCAGTGGTCGGCGGAAGGTGCACGTGCCAGTCGACCTGGGACGGGACCGCAGCGACGCACGGATGCATGCCAAGACCGTAGGATCCTACGCAGTGCCGTAGGGGACCGCACCGCCACTTCCCAGCAAATTAGGGACACTGTTGCTCCTGGGGTATCGGCGAGGACCATTCGCAACCATCTCCATGAAGCTGGGCTACGGTCCCGCACACCGTTAGGCCGTCTTCCGCTCACGCCCCAACATCGTGCAGCCCGCCTCCAGTGGTGTCGCGACAGGCGTGAATGGAGGGACAAATGGAGACGTGTCGTCTTCAGCGATGAGAGTCGCTTCTGCCTTGGTGCCAATGATGGTCGTATGCGTGTTTGGCGCCGTGCAGGTGAGCGCCACAATCAGGACTGCATACGACCGAGGCACACAGGGCCAACACCCAGCATCATGGTGTGGGGAGCGATCTCCTACACTGGCCGTACACTGGTGATCGTCGAGGGGACACTGAATAGTGCACGGTACATCCAAACCATCATCGAACCCATCGTTCTACCATTCCTAGACCGGCAAGGAAACTTGCTGTTCCAACAGGACAATGCACGTCCGCATGTATCCCGTGCCACCCAACGTGCTCTAGAAGGTGTAAGTCAACTACCCTGGCCAGCAAGATCTCCGGATCTGTCCCCCATTGAGCATGTTTGGGATTGGATGAAGCGTCGTCTCACGCGGTCTGCACGTCCAGCACGAACGCTGGTCCAACTGAGGCGCCAGGTGGAAATGGCATGGCAAGCCGTTCCATAGGACTACATCCAGCATCTCTACGATCGTCTCCATGGGAGAATAGCAGCCTGCATTGCTGCGAAAGGTGGATATACACTGTACTAGTGCCGACATTGTGCATGCTCTGTTGCCTGTGTCTATGTGCCTGTGGTTCTGTCAGTGTGATCATGTGATGTATCTGACCCCAGGAATGTGTCAATAAAGTTTCCCCTTCCTGGGACAATGAATTCACGGTGTTCTTATTTCAATTTCCAGGAGTGTAGTTATCTCAGAAACAAATTACAGATTCACAAGCAGAGTACTGAGCATGTGTTATAGTGATCAAGAGGCACAGCTGCTGTGTACAGAAATGCCAACAAGTAGTAGCAGTTCTGAAAAAGTAGTTGAAAAAAGAACCTTTTCTGAAGATAACATTAGAATTTTTAATCTCTTACTGGCAAAGGAGAACTGGGAAAGCAACACCACTCAGAAAAATGTTGGTGGAATGTACATGAGTTTTTAGAGCATCTATCTTCACTTTTTTAATGTAGCATTTCCAAAAGTAGAAAAAAAAAACAGCAAAATCTAACAATAATAAGCAATGGATAACTAAAGGCATAAAAATTTAGAGTGAAAGAAACAGATTTCTGCAGTACTGTTGTAAGAAACCCAAGAATTCACAGATTATTCAAAAGCCTACAAAAGAATCTATGGTAGAGTAATCAAAGAGGCAAAAATTATGTGGAATGACAATTGGATAAGAAACTCTTCTAACAAAATGAGATCCACGTGGAGAGTTATAAAGAAAGAAACTTGTAGTTCAGCGCCAAAGAAAAAGAATGTATCACTAACACTAGAAGGCTCAAAAGTCACAGACCCAAATTCAGTTGTGGAAAAATTCAATGAATACTTCACTTCACTAGCTGAAGACCTCATTCAAGTACACTGTCTAGGACCAGTCCCAAGTTTCTCCAGCAAGTCCAGTGGTCTCGACTGCTTCTATGTACCGGGTGATCAAAAAGTCAGTATAAATTTGAAAACTGAATAAATCACGGAATAATGTAGATAGAGAGGTACAAATTTACACACATGCTTGGAATGACATGGGGTTTTATTAGAACCAAAAAAATACAAACATTCAAAAAATGTCCGACAGATGGCGCTTCATCTGATCAGAATAGCAATAATTAGCATAAGAAAGTAAGACAAAGCAAAGATGATGTTCTTTACAGGAAATACTCAATATGTCCATCATCATTCCTCAACAATACCTGTAGCCGAGGAATAATGTTGTGAACAGAACTGTAAAGCATGTCCGGAGTTATGGTGAGGCATTAGCATCGGATGTTGTCTTTCAGCATCCTTAGAGATGTCGGTCGATCACGATACACTTGCGACTTCAGGTAACCCCAAAGCCAAAATCGCACTGACTGAGGTCTGGGAGCGTGGGAGGCCAAGCATGACGAAAGTGTCGGCTGAGCACACGATCATCACCAAACGACGTGCGCAAGAGATCTTTCATGCGTCTAGCAATATGGTTTATTTTTTTTTTTTTTTTTAATTGGTTCTAATAAAACCCCATGTCATTCCAAGCATGTGTGTCAATTTTTAACTCTCTTTTTACATTATTCCATGGTTTATTAGGTTTTCAAATTTATACTGACTTTTTGATCACCCAGTATGTTTATGAAACAAACCCCAATGAAATTATAAGTAAAATTAAATCATTAAGCAATAAAATGTCAAGTGGTCTTGATGAAGTACCTGATTTCATGTTAAAAGCATGTGCTCACCACATAGGAAACCCCTTGGCAAAAATTTTCAACCTCTCTTTAAAAACTGGTGTATTTCCAGATATTTTTAAAATAGCAAAAGTTTCGCCACTGCTAAAAAAAAGTTCTTCTGGAAAAATATCAAACTACTGACCTGTGCCACAGTTAAGTTCCTCCTCTATCACAGGCTTTTAAGGTTCATAAATAAATATGCACCTCTTACAGTACAACAACATGGTTTTAGAAAGTCTAAATCTACAGAGACAGCAATTTTCGAATTCTTAGACTGCATTTTAAAATCTCCTGATCAACATAAATTAGGTACAGGTATTTTTCTAGATCAACAAAAGCCTTTGACGTCCTGGACCATAACATTCTGCTCGAAAAATTAGAAAGACAAGGAGTAAGAGGTGTAGCACACAGCTGGTTTGTTCATACCTAAAATACCACAGGCAGAAAGTATCACTTCAGTATGAATTCAACAAAATGAATAAAACAAGAAACAATTCCTTTCTTTCTAGTAAATTACCAATAAAATATGGTGTACCACAGGGCTCAATCTTACGTCCACCACTCTTCTTGATTTTTGTGGACGACTTAGTTGAATATATGAGTCCCACAATAACTATACTGTTTGCCGATGACACCAGCATATTGCTCAATGGATCCAATCCAGAAACATTGCAGTCCACAGCAGAAAGTTCTATGAAAAGGCTTTCTGAGTGGTTCACAAAAACAAACTCATTATAACTATTGAAAAAACTGTGTGTGTTGATTTTCATTTAATCCTCCAACTAATCAAATGTCTATTCAAGCACAATTAATAAATGATCCCCTAGAAAATGAAAATGTCACAAAATTTTTGGGTCTAAGGGTTCAGCAAGACTTTAAGTGGGACACACACATAAATAACTTGTCTAGAAAACTATCATCTGTGTGCTATGGCCTAAGAATTTTAAAGGCTACAACAAGCAAAACAACAGTACTGCAGGCATACTATGCACAGTTCCACTCACTAGTCCGATATGGGATCGTTTTCTGGGGATACTCAACTCTCAGTGTAAAAGTTTTTAGAATGCAATGCAAAAAAGAGCTCTAAGAATAATTTGTGGCCTTAAAAAGATGGAGTCCTGTAAATCCCATTTTACTAAGCTTGGTGTTCTAAATGTTTCAAGTTTATTCATTTATGAAACTATCTTGTTCAGTAGGGAATACCTCCTGAAAACAGGCAAACTGTTACAGAACAAAAATGTACACAACTATAGTACCAGAGGGAAATCAAATATACATCAAAGATATCACAGAACAACCACCTATTAGAGGAGCATAATAAACATTTGTGTAGTACAACACAATAAGATACCAGAGGAAATAAAAAATGCTGCTCATCCAATAGTTAAAGCTAACCTAAAGACATTTCTAATAAAGCACTGTTTCTATTGTCAGAGAATTTCTGAATATGTAACAAAATTAATTGTAATAGGTACCTATTTTTAATTTGCCTACTATTTTGCTAATACTATGTATTATTGTAATTATTCTTTGACCTGTCCAATATCAATTGTACAATTTGTGCTGTATAATAAAACTGGACCAATAAAAAATCAAATCAAATCAAATTAGACATCTTAACAAAAAAATTAGTAAGATAATTAATAATCACCTGTCTCGCTGTTTACCTCTTCTGAAGGCAGCGGAAAAGATTATGCACACAATAACTATAACATATCTAACACAGAATAAACTACTTAGTCTCAACTTGGATTTTTCAATTCATGAATCATATTGCACAAAATTTAAATGAAAAAATACTGTCAATTGCTATTTTCTGTGAATCATCAAATGCATTTGATTGTGTTGTTCACACAATTCTCCTTGGGGTCAAATATTACAGTATGTAAGATCTTACAGACAACTGGTTTTCATACTAACAAACTAAAAGTCATGCAGAATGTTGCATTAAGAAAGCCAAGGAGCATACAGATGGGGGAAAAATACTGTTCACATGTCTTCATATGCTCAGGTACCTATGGTTGTTTACAGCTCACACCAGTGGTAACCCAACACATGATAGCAACGGCAGCAGTACCACATGTAATACACTTTTAGCAGTGTATTTGTTTCCTTCTTGTAATGATATTATTTACAGTCCATTTTGGTTTTCTCTGATTGTGTATAAATACTGCACATTGTTTATATATATACATATATATATATATATATAAATTATAACACTTACTTTTATCTGGAATGCCGAGATGCTCCTGCCTTGAATAAACAAATAAGAGCATAACTATATGGTTAAGTGATAGCTGCCTGCAGTCAGTGTTTGAGGCTCTGGGATTCCACTAAAGTAATTAGGGTTTTTAACCCCTTGAAACCAAAGGTTTGTTTTCTTCATTGTATTGTTTATTGATGTATTACAAGTACAACACGAATATAGCTGAGGTATGCTAAATATCATAACATACTGTGCCACAGACAGGTATATGACAAACAGTCATTTACTGCCAAAATGTCAGCGTACACAGGTCACAAGAGACAGAATACTGGCACTCATCTAGTTTGATGGTTTCAGTGTGTGTGAAATGGTGGCTACGTGTGGCATTCAACCTCACTGTCCCCCGATGTGGATAAAGCAGGAGTTGGTTGGCTTCAAGCATCGAACTTAGGTAAGATGTCAACATTTCATTGAGACAACATGTTAGGTGACACTTGTATGGAATGTCTGGTTTTAAATGTCATCCAATTCAAGAGAGAGACCAATTTCCCTGGATGCTCTGAAACTCTTCACAACTGCTCACAGGATGCTAGCCTTAGAGCCCATTCTGCTAATAAAGAGGCCTTCTCTGATGATCACAGACTTTATAGGCTTGCCTTCACTGAATTTATTGTAGACTTAAGCTGAATAATTTAACTTATTTCTCCAAGCATATTTTTAATTTTATTTTGGGACCAAAATTTATGAGCTTATTATTAAACATTTATTCTCTCTTACTCACTTTCATCTTAATGTTTTTTGTTGCATTTGCTTTCCTGTTGTCTCTCATACTTTTATGAATAGTTTTATGCTTACAGGCAAAACTCAGCAATTTAATTTGGACCTGACTGGTTTCTATAATGAGAATGAAAGTGAATTTTAGTGTTCCAAAGAGAAGGTCATAACGATATCTGTTGAGCATGATGTTCACATCTGAGCATGTAATTTGAAAAAAAAAGTATGTTATTATGTTTGATTTGTGCCAAAGAACTGAGTAATTATTTTATTCATAACTCTCATCTACATTTTAAATACGAGCTTTGTAAAAGATAAAATTTTGCTGGTAGTCTGACCTAAAATTGCTTACTCTTCAAATTAAAAAAAAATCTCAGTCCTATAAAATGAATGCCCGTAGAATAATTTAGGTGGATTTTACTTAAAATTTTGCGAGTTTTATGTCACAGTTTTCATTACCTCATACTACAATAGGTCCCTTAAAGACTAGTACAAAAAATATAAACCAGTGTTGTATTCATCAAGAAAAAAAAACTGCCACAGAAAGGCTGTTGGCACCTGCCATGATGGGGACATAAAATATATTTGCCAGATTGTGGAACTGAACTCTGATTCAACACGTGACAACCAGGCACTTCGACTGTTAGCTACTTGCACAATGATGCTAAATCTCCTTCAGGCAGCATCTGGCACTGCCAGGCAAATCCCTACATATTTCACAATCACTGTCAATGTCTTATACTTCCATGTACGATGTTTAATTGGTATCGTATAATATGTCTCACTGGTATGATAATAAGTTGCTGCTATAATCCTAATTGCTATTAAAGGGAGAAAACTGTTCCCACAATTTGTGACATGGCTGTACATGCCGAGAATGCCCGATGCAGAACTTCAGCCATTTTCCATGAGAACAGTTTTGTTTTATTGACTGTATATAAAAACACAGCATCTTCAGAATGGAGACTAATCAATCAATAAAGGCATAAGAAATGGATCAATACCATGCCCACTTCTTTTACATACAAATGATCTGCAGTCATGTATCAAAGACCCACATACACCCATCACATACATTTGCGATCACATGTGGTCATCTGATTACCATTTACCTCACTACAGCAGATCACAACCTATGTGGGAAATCCTAAGGACATCCTACTGGTCAAAGAAAAATCCCTGCATCAAAAATACAAGAATGTATCTAAATTATACACTACACCAACAGCTCAGTTGATACCTATAATCCATAGTGCTATTAGGAGCTCTTATGATCTTTAAATACAGGCCTACGATAAACCATTCAGAAAGAGCTTGCAAGGTGTTGCATGACAATGGGATTATTATACACTGATGAGTCAGAATTTATTCAAGGCAACAGGAAGTGCTTACATGGATGGGAGTCCTGTAAGAAATATGAACACACCAAACTGTTCCTGTTGCGAACTAGAGAATATAAACATGCAGTTATTTGGGTGTAAAAAATTGTGAATGGAAATCAAAGAATTCATACAAATTGTAAACTACAAGATATCAAACCTGTGGATTTCCAGAGATGTAAAAGTTTACATAGCAATACACAACATGTAAACAATAACTTTTTACAACATACCACAGAGGTGTAGGGGTAGTCAAGAAGAACATATCAATATTGGATATGTGCTGATGTAACTACCTCTACCCAATAACACATAAACACTATTTGCTGGATCACGAAAATGATTAAAATTGTCTTTTACTTAGAATGCACTTTTTCAGTTAACATGCATGGGTGAGAGAGATGGTACAAAAAACAGTTTTGGTACTTGAAACAGAGCAAGCTAGAACTATTCCACCAACTAATTTCATACTCTTATTATTAAAAACACAGCTATAAAAAATCTCTGTCCAGTTACCAAGAACCTAATAGGTAAAAAAATTAGCTTCAAACAGAAATCATATATGTCACTCTGCAGGCAATACTCTGTATGTGTGTGTATTGTGTGTGTGTGTGGGGGGGGGGGAGGTTGGTTGTAGTTTATGACAATCACATAGAAGGAGAACGGAATATTACTGTTCTACATAGTGTCAATAGAGCTGTCATTAGAGATGGAGCACAAGCTCAGAGTATGAAAGGATATGAAAGGAAATCATCTGTGCTCCTTCAAGGGAACCATCCAAGCATTTACTTGGAGCAATTTAGGGAAATCACAGGAAACCTAACTCTGGATGGCCAGATGGGGATCTGAGCTGTCATCTTCCTGGCTGTGATTCCAGTGTGCTAACAACAGCACCGACTCACTCAGTAACAGCCGCATAGATGGGTTCACGTTGCCATATTGTTCACTGAAATGTTGTTATAATTGTACACTGACTTATTCCACATCAAGGTGAGAGATCAACAACTAACTAACTTAAAAAATTTAACAAGTGTTGTTTTGTTGAATTCTGATAATAGTATACATATCAGAAGCTTCATTTATTGATTTTGCTGCTTCTACTGCAACATAGTATTTGCTTAGATATATTTGTTCAGTTTCAGTGCTTTCAAAAGCATTTTTCTGTTATTATTTTCTATGTAGATATCATAAAGAGGTGGCCAAAAATAATGAAACATCAAAAACACAACACATTACTATGCCTAATATGGTGTAGGAAAATCAATGCCATACAAAACAGCTTCCAGTCCTCTCAGAATGGACAAATACAAGTCTTGTATGGATTAGATTAGATTAGATTTACTTTCATTCCAAATTGATCCGTAGTGAGGAGGTCCTCCTGGATGTGGAACATGTCAGAAAAACAACAATACATGACAAATATTTACAACTAAAACAAATAAGCTAATGTACCATTCCACAGGTCCCAAGTGGAATGATCGTCATTTTTTAATGAACACTAAGAGTCATTTTACAAATACTAATGCACTGAATTTAAAATAAAAAAGTTTTTTATTTATTTATAAGGTAATAAACATGTAATACAACTACTGTAATACTTATTTACAATGAACACATTACTGCACTGAAATGGTGCAGAAGTTAGATTATACTCACACACACACACACACACACACACACACACACACACACACACACACAAATTTTCAGTGAACACATTACTGCACTGAAATTGTGCAGAAGTTATGTTGTACTTATATACAAATCAGTTGGTTTTACTAAGAAATTCATCAATGGAGTAGAAGGAGTTGGCCACCAATAAATCCTTTAGGCTTCTCTTAAACTGAATTTCATTGGTTGTTAAGCTTTTTATGGCTGCTGGCAAGTTATTGAAAATGTGTGTTCCTGAATAATGCACACCTTTTTGTACAAGACTAAGTGACTTTAAATTCTTGTGAAGATTATTCTTATTTCTAGTATTGATTCCATGAATTGAGCTGTTGGTTTGAAAAAGTGATATATTTTTAATGACAAATTTCATTAAGGAATAAATATATTGGGAAGCTGTAGTTAGTATCCCTAGTTCCCTAAACAGGCTTCTGCAGGATGTTCTTGAGTTCACACCACATATAATTCTTACTGCACGTTTTTGTGCCCGGAAAACTTTAGCTTGGCTTGATGAATTACCCCAAAAAATAATCCCATATGACATTATGGAATGAAAGTAAGCATAGTATGCCAGCTTTTTCATTTTTATATCCCCTACATCTGACAAAATTCGCATTGCAAACAGAGATTTGTTAAGACGCTTCAGCAGTTCTGTGGTGTGCTCCTCCCAATTGAATTTATTATCAAGCTGTAATCCCAAGAATTTAACACTGTCCACTTCTTCTATCTTCTTGTCATCATATGGTTTCCAAGGGAATCTTGTATCATTCTTCCTGCAAAATAGTGGCAACTTCAGGTAATAGTGATGGAAAGTAAGACAACAAAGACTCAATAATATTGATATCTGGTGATTTTGGTGGCCAGGGGAGATGCAACAATTCATCTTCATGCTCTATACCAGTTACGGACGATGCAAGCTGTGTAAACATGAGCTCTGTTGTGTTGGAAGACAGTATCATCATTGGGGAAGAAACATAGTACCATGGGATAGACCTGATTACCCAAAAGGGTCATATAATGCTTGGTAGCGGCCTTGGAGAGTAACCATAAGGCTCACGAAATAACCACAATATGGCTGCCCAAATCATCTCCGACTCCCATCATGTTAAACTCTCTTGACGTAAACTTGGCCAGAAGTTCGAAATAGTGTGAAACAAGACTCATCCAAATGACTCACTTCCATTGCTTCACAGTCCCGGTTTTATAGCTTCAGTGTTGTATTTTCTTGTTACGGGCATTTGCATAACTGATGAATGATATCAGAATTCCAGCTCACCCTGCAGTTCCCTACTTCTGGGGCTCCCTTCACGTTGTTTTGGAGCTGATAGAGTTCGTGAGTGCGACATTCTGCTGTGCAGTGAGTTTTGCACCCACTGTCATCTTATTTTTGTCACAATCCACTTCCATGATCATCTGTCTCGATCACTTCACACACATTTTCATCTACATTGTGATTTTGCAGATTATGTTTTTCCCCTTTCCCTGTGCATGGTAAGAGTCTCCAACATGGTGTGTCCTGAAACACCAAACACTTTGACTACCTTGGCTAAGAAATCACCAGTGATTTGCCCAGGTTCAACTTCACTTAGCTCTGACACAATGCACTCACAACTGCACAACACTGTTCTGACTATGAATGACACTTGTAACATATTGAGGACATTGCACAGGTGCCATTTGAGGTCAAATGCAACAGCACAGCCTGCAGGATTTATTTTCAAGCAAGCATTTCTCAGGGTGTTGCCTTATTTTTGTCCAACCCCTGGAAGTTCTTCCTTTTAAATTATAATGAATTTTATGTTATGATGGAAGATATTAAATGAGTGTTCTTTAAGATGTACATGTTTGTCCATACTGTGGTTCTTCTGCTAATAGTTATTTCAAATGTATCTGCATTTATTCTGCAGAAGAACTTGCCCTAAAATTTCTGTCTGGGATAGGATAGGTAATATTTTGGTCACAGTGGGCCCTTACAATAATAAATGTTGTCTCTGGAAACTACTTAGAACAAACAGTGTCAAAGCTCAATCATGATAGAAATATATCAGATAAAATGAAAGATACACTTCTGCCTCACTGAGGATTACCACACCGAAACTTGAATGAAGTGACACTGAGGAAGTTCTAGAACAATGGTTACAAAAGGAAAAAGGAAAACTACAGCAAGTAGAAGGATTTGTGTGTTCAGTAAACTGGGGAATGAGACAGCAGTACCACGTTTCAGAGAAAAACTTGAAACATTTAAATCTGGCAAGGGGAATGTATAGGAACTGAGGCTCAATCCCAGGAAAATAGTTGAGCAAGCATTGGATAGATGGGTAATTAGTACAATAGTTTGTGATGGGAAGAACCCTGCATGGTATACAGTTTTGGTAAAGAAACGTCTAAAGAAGCAGTGACTACTGTGCCATAAGTGGTAAATGAAGCATAGGAGTATATAGAGAGAGAGATGCTAAATGAGGCACATTTGGCTATGAAAAGAGCAGTGCATGAAGCATCCAATGATTACCATAGCAGAATCTTAAAGGCATGAAGCCTCCAATGATTACCATAGCAGAACCTTACTGGAGACCTCTCACAAAACCCAAAGAAATTCCTGTCATATGTAAAAGTTGCCAGTGGCACCAAAGTGTCCCCACACTCACAGACAAGACAGGAACTGAAATTGTGGGTAGCAAAGCAAAAGCAAAAATGGTAACTTAGAGTTTCAAATGTTCCTTTACAATGAAAAACTCAGGAGTATAAACCAAATTTAATTCTTGTACCACTGAAAAGATGAGTGGAATAGATATTAGTGTCAGTGGAATTAAGAAATAGTTGAAATTATTAAAACTAAACAATGCCCCAGGGCCCAGTGGTATCCTTGCTTGGTTCTATATAGGTTATATATCTTAGACCCTCTTTTAGTCATAATATACTGCAGATTCCTCAAACAAAAACCTTTGCTTCATAGTTGGGAGAAAAGAACAGAAAAGAACAAGTCACACCTGTCTACAGGAAGGGTGGCAGAAGTGTTCCTCGAAACTATATCGTCTATTGGCGTACATCTGTTGCCGGATAATAGGACATATTCTGATCTCAAGCAGAAGGATCTCCTCCATGCTAGCCACTGTGGATTCCAAAAACATTGGTCATGAGAAACTCAACTAACACTTTTCTCACATAAAATCTGAATGGATCGGTTTCGAGGATCCACCATAAAGAGGTGGAGGAGCATTGCTCTGGTCTGTAACCATGGTTAACTGCTCTCGCACCCAGGCAATGTACCTTTTTATCAACAAGTGAGGGAGACTGGAATCTGCTGAAGCTACTCCTGTAGCACTATGCTGACATGTGGTGGCAGTGGCAGCAGCAAGATGCAGGTTGGAACAACAGCCATTACTACAACCAGCAGCAACCTGGCAAAGGCTCATCACATTCATAGGACTCTATGAGCAACCTCAGACCTCAAGGAGTGTGTTTGACAGCTGCCTGGTGGAGGCTGTTGACCCAACAAAAAAGTCTGCTGAGCTCTGCCACAGAACTCTTCGCTGCCCAGTGGATCATCGAGCCTGCCTATTTGTGACATGCACAACTGACTGACAAAATGCAGGGGAGGTATGTTATCAGCCACATTCACTCGGGTAGTAACTGTAGTAGTAGGTAACTGTGCCTCAAAATTCCTCTGCATCATGGTATTCCGTCCTCACAGTGGCCTACTTTCCTTCTTTGGAGAAATTCGGTCCCCGAATTTAGCATGGTGCTTCTCCAATGAAAGCTAGCTGTGAATGTACTGGATACAAACGGAGTCACATTTAGAAACCACAGTTCTCTCCATAGTTGGCACGGTTCTAATCACTGGCTGGTTTCAAAGCCTATGTACACATGCTGGGAACAGAGAAACATTAACTGATACATTTATAGACTTGGTGTAGAATTTTTACTGCTGTCCACACTCCTCACATTCATTTGAACTGTTTACACTGCCTTGTGACATCACTGGTTGACACTAGTCTATGCAACAGTGACATTATTGGCATTACTGTCAAATTCACTTGACTGTCACAGCAGTGCCAGCACAGGCTAGAGATTAGGTTATTTGGATCTGGACTTGTGGGTTTTCTTCTACATCTGCAATCACAAATTCTGTCCATTGTGTTTTCAAGGATACCAGTAGCTATTTACATGCTTCCATAAGTACTGGAATTTGAGGTATAGAAGGACCTACACATTATTACATAGACGAAGAATTTATGGTGACAACCTTATCAGTTTTATCTTGTTGACATGAGTTGTATTCATACATTGGATAACTTCTCTCACTCCATTACCTGAAGCTAATATATGTTTACATCTCACTATTACACCTTTAGCTTGCAATGGTACTTGAATTACGTAACCATTATGGCACCTCAACTGAACCTCTCGATACCAGCAATATTCTACTGTGTTTCTGTAGAATAGTTAACATATTTCTGAGACAACATTCAGATTTGATGTCATTAATGTAGAGGTACTTTGATACATCGATATGTTTATGTTGCAATTATATTATTCTTATGTGTATTCTTTCTTTTGTCACTGTGATCTTTGACGTACTTGTAACTCTTGATTTTTGGGTGCGTAAGTGGTTATTAGTTAGTTAGAGAGTTAGAGATTGAAAAGTAAAGTCTTGGACATCATGTTGGAAAGACGCATAACATAGTCAGCTTATAAAATGTGAACTTTAACAGTGAGGAAGATGTTTTCAAGTATGTTTTGTATTGTGAAGTGATGTTTTGTGTGTTACGTGATATTGCAGTAAAAGTAATAAAAAAGAAGTGTAACTTAAATTCGGAGTGCTGATTACTTTTTTACATCACCATTGTCCTGCAAAAGTGTAATCTTCAAGAATGGTTTGTGAAGCACATCTACAAAACTTTTGAATATAGCAGAATAAAACCTAGGCCTCTTTGCATCTGAGCTTGGAATCAATCACCACCTAGATTTTCGATGATTGACCCATGATTTTACAACGAGACCAGCGTGGGAAACACAAAAAAATGAGTGCCTAGTTTATTCATTATTACATGAAATGACTTTATTAACTGTGCTCTAAAGACACCTGCCACATAATAACTTTGTTGTTGCCCAAAAATGCAGTATTTAGCAGTGTGAGCAACACCACAATCATTATTAAATTTTGACCCTTGTTGTGGTAGGGTTGTTAGAAGCTGAGACGTCAAGGAAAACATTCAGTTATCATGTCACATAAGCTCTGTGATAACAATTCATATATTTTATTTGTCATAGGGGCCCTTCTAGCTTTCACATTTGCTACATTAATACGACTCTCAATTATCATGCAATTAGCATTTATTTTGTCATCACTTGTTTCCCCTTGATAACATTCAATTTTCTGAGTTCTCCTATTCTTACAACATTGATCTCATCCTTGTTTGTGAGATGCTACAAAGATTTCAGCACATATCTTGGGTACATTTTTTGTTATCACATTAGTTGTTCTAGAATTACCTCTGGCCACATTATAACAATGGTGCCATGTGCTACAACACCACATCACATCAATTAGCTTTGTTATGCACTGCTTTGAGACCACTCCCACATGATGTTAAGTCAAAAATCCTACCATGGTGCTGGCCCACTTCTGATACCCATTTTACCCCTCAATTTTAATACCATCTTATCATAAGTAATTTAAAATTCAGGGTCAGCTTTGCCTTACCTAACAAAAGAAAGGATTTACACCAGGAATGTGGTGCAGAAACAGAAAAGAGAAGAAAAGGAAAAAAAAAAGCTTTACAAACAACTTGAGCACTCTGTGGATGTCAACCAACATACCTACTACAGTAGACCATTGGAAAACTCTTATACTTTTACTCATATGACAACTCCATCTGCCTGTTCCGAATTTGGCCTGCAGTAATCCATATGTCTCTGGAACCCAAGGCTTATCATTGTTTAGTGAAATACTCTCTCTGCACTGCCTTATGTAGTGCAATCTTTATTGACAGGTCCGACATTTAACATCATGAGATTCAATAAATGTACCCACATGACCTGGTAGGTTCCACAGAGTGCATATGATAGGTTTCATTGATTCTTGCCTGGGGCCACTTCCTCAAACTACAACTGCCTGTACTCCTAATGTCACTGGCTATTGGCACAGGTATTCAAGCAAACTGGAGAAACACAAAAACAGGAATGTCTGAAACAAAAAAACCTATGAGTGTTCAGAATGCACATGATGCCACTTACTTTTAAAGACACTGGTGGTTTGGCTTCAACAGTTTGCTATATAATCACAACTCCTTTTAATCCATTGACACTTCAACTCCAGATGTAATGGTGTAATGGTGACAGTGTCTACCAACCCTTCTGGTAATAGCTGTAACAATGTCAGAATGCTACAAACCATGTCACCAATTGTATCATTCTTTTTCTTCCACCAGCTGTAATTGACCATTTACACTGGATAGTTACACTTCCACTTCAGAGGTGGGGGAGCATTTACTTAGTCAGGATACTGTAACTGCTCTCCCACATGGGCCTTGTGGGTTTCATCAGTGGGCGAGGGAAACAGGTGTCTGTCAAAGGTGAGGATGGCCCCAACAAGATAAACTAATTTCAGGAAAACCCTCTGTTATTAATTGTAGCTTGAACAAATAGAGATATACACCCTTGTCGCATGGTACATCCTAATGTTGATCCACAATGTCTTCATACATGGCGTAGTGGAGATGGTCATACCTGAATGCTGAGACAGGTTGCAAATGATGTGAGGTGGTGGTGGTGGTCGCCACCTGATGCTAATACAACATTCCTTCTGGCCAGAATGACTCTGGTTTATACAGCTGGCGGTGGCCTGGCAAAGGTTTGCCATTCACTGCATTCAATGGGCAGCTCAGCAGTGCAAACCTTGAACACCAAGGAGCATGGTCGACAGCTTTCTGACTAAAGCTGTCTGATCCAACACACAGGTATGCTGAGTTCTGTTGCTGAACTCATCGTTGCTCGGTACGTCAAGAAGCCTTCCTATTTGTAACATCCCCAAACTAAGTAGTTAAGCCATCTGACAGCATGCAGTCACCCCCTCCATTTTTCTCATAATACTATAGTACATTTAATTTGAAGGCAATTGGATCTTTCAAAAGGAGACAACACCTTACAAACAGATCACACCTGGCAAAGTGATGAAACTGTGTTCCTACAGTCTGTGACATGCCTGTAATTACAAAATTAATAATTAGTGATGACAAGGGCCCTGTACAATAAAAGGTCATTGACTTAGTTCATTTATCTTCAAATGATAGAACAAACCAATTTATGTCCTTCTGATTCACACTATGCAACTTACAAATCACAGTCCATTTATGCCAGAAAATGTCACTTTTCTTTGATGTTGGCTCAGTATATTGTTAGGTTGGCTGCAAGTTATTCTGTGTACTGGTATCCGCACCAACAACTAGCAGTCACTTGAATTGCGTAAGTTGACATCTGATCCCATGAAATTACTTCTGTTCAATGTGAAAGAATGTCTAATTTTCCATATTTCAACTAACCTTTATATTTCAAACATATGCAGCTCAATATAACTGCTTAATGCTAGGAGAACCAGCATTAGAGTACTACCTGAAAAGACCACTGCTGGTCATTTTGACCAGTTATGTTAATCTTTCTTTTTTTGTTTTACTTGTTAAATTAATTCAGTACAGTGTCAAAGTCACTAGTTTATTAAGCTTACTCTATCAATATGTTATGCTTAAATTTTTGTACAGAAATCAAATCTAACTTAAAAAATGGATCGAATATTCATTGAAACTAAACTTCGATATTAAACTTACAACTGCAGATAAACATACAATCTTAAAATAATATTTCTTTATCTCTATGGCTAGTTCTTAATCAAAGCACCAAACAGGCCATAAACATATATTTATTAGGAGGCAAAAAGAAAAAAAAAAAAAATAGGAAATTCCAGATGGAATAATAGCAATATTAAGAAATATAGTGGTGATGTTGATTCACAGATAGAAACAACAAAAAGAATGTCAAACAGGTAAGCTTTCAGTCACAAAGTCCTTCATTCTCTGCCAGGATTTTGGCTACCTCTCATCGTGCCCTGAAATGGTATCCTGATGCCCACTGAACCTACACAATATCCTCTTCCATCCCTACACAACCCCTGCTCCTCAGTCCTTGCGTCATGGCTCATATCCCTGTAATAGACCTAGATACAAGACCTGTCCCATACATCCTCCCACCGCCAACTACTCCAGTCTGGTCACAAGCATCAACTATCCCATCAGAGACAGGGTTACCTGAGAAACCAGTCATGTGATGTACAAGCTAAGGTGTAACCACTGTGCTGCATTCTATGTGAGCATGACAACCAACAAGTTGTCTGTCCACATAAATGGCCACCAACAAACTCTTGCCAAGAAAGAGCTGGGCCACCCAGTTGCTGATTATGCTGCCCAACACAACATTCTTCATTTTAATAACTGCTCCCCAGCCTGTTCCATCTGGATCCTTCGTATCAACACCAACTTTTCTGTAATTCTTCATGCTTTCCCGGCGATCTGTTGACATCTTGGATATTCGGGAATCCAGCCGGATGTTCGCGTCGTTCTCGCACGATATTTCAACAGCGTGCCTCGCTGTCTTCTTCAGGTGCTACCTGAGACTTGATTGTACACATGCACAGTCTCAGGTAGCACCTGAAGAAGACAGCGAGGCACGTTGTTGAAATATCGTGCGAGAATGACGCGAACATCCGGCTGGATTCCCGAATATCCAAGATGTCACCAACTTTTCTACTTGTGCATGTGGGAACTCTTCCTACAGTATAGACTACATTCCCCCAACCCTAATGCCCTCGACCTTCATTAGTTATTGTCCTACATCCACCTATCCCCTTCCATGTTCCCACTCCAGCACTCCACAGCCCTCTATTCCACCAACTGCACTGACCCCTCCCCTCGTACCCCCCTCCCTGCCCTCTGTCTTACCTCCCAACTCCACCTAGCTGCCCTACCTTCTCTCCACCTCGTTCCTGTATGCTCTCATAAGCAGCACTTTACCATCCCCCACCCCTACCCTATCATCCCTCCCCCTCTCTACCCCAGCCTCCTCCTTATCCCCACCACCCAGATTTCAGTCTGGTTTCAGCAGCCAGAGATTGTAGTTATGTGTGTGTGACTTGTACCTGTATGAGTGTATGTTATTTAATTCCGATGAAGGCCGTTTTGCCCGAAAGCTTACTTGTCTGACAGTCTTTTTGTTGTGCCTGTCTGCGACTCAACATTTTCCACTGTATGGCGAGTACCAATCTATCCTTTTCATAGCACTGAAATATAAAGAATAATGGGACAAAAATTGTAAATTGCTGTGGATACTATGAGAACACAACATTGGTTTTCTCTGTGAAACACTTTCAATCAAAGCTACCTTCTTTATAAAAACATTTTGCACACACATACTGAACACTGCCAGCATGTGGACCACATATGAATTTCTTGCAATGCACACACATTTTTGTTTGGACTTTTGCATCCTCCTACCTGGCAGGCCTTCCATACCAGTACCTTGGATATTTCAGTGGTCACAACGGATATGTGACCAGGCCCTTTCCTTGATTGTACACATGCAGAGAAGAGTTCTTCTGCCAATCTGAACAGAAACATTCAGCAGATAACTTTTACACCTGTTGTTCTCTAGCAAGGATCCAGGTGTTGATTCCAGAAAGATATAACATATTGTAAAATACATGCTTAGTCTGCCTGTGGCAGCCAAACTTGACAGTGTACAGACAAGACATCCTGCCCAGAATATCAACTGTAACTTTTGTGGAATTGTGGAAGCTAATCTGAATGAAAACACCAATGCACCATGATAATGAGGAGTGCTAAACTTCTGCAGCATACAACAATGCATTTGTGACATTTGCCTGCTTTATCCCTCAGTGTCGACATATTGCATTGTTATACTGGCTGAAAAATGGGGGTAGAAGATCAACACTGACTACTGTAAGTAATGTAGCTGACAGTTGCACAATTGCCATTGTTAAGTTGATGCATTGTTGTTAATTTAATCAATACATATTTCCCATCTGAAAATCGGCAGTGGACTGACTGTCTCGGAACCAAAAATTGGTCCTTTATATATCCTCAAAATCATAGGCACTCAAACTATACATTGTTTGATGTTTAAGTTACAGAAATTACAATTAAAACATAACTCATTCAATTAACTGAATACATCAAAAAATTCCTTCCTTTTAACAGTTCCTTCTACCACAAAGTTTAGGCTGAATTATTTGTTTAAATAATGAAATTAAGAGATATAGTTATACAAACAATACTTTTGACAAACCTGGTAATTATTTTGGAATTAATAAAAGGTTGTCTTTGCTAATATATTTTCGAATAGAGCCAAATGAACACTTTAAGAATCCTAGTAGTTCTTCTTCCAAATGTTTATAATTATTACAGAATTTATATTTGTTTATAAGTGAACAGTAGAACCAATGTCACAAAACAATTACTGATTTCACCCTATAACAAAAGATATGAACTAGGAATGGTCAAAATAAATTAGGAAATTAGTTACGTACATGAAACGAAGCACAAAATTAGATCTGGTGCTATATTCCTTAAGACTGAGGACCAGACTTTCTCCTTTACAGAAATGCATATTATACTCATGAACATTAATGGTAATCATCATCTTGGACAGTTTGCAGCCTTTGATTAATAGTAATTAGGCAAAAATGAAAATAAAATGAATTTAAGGAGGTAGATGGCAAAACAAGAGAGGAAGTAAAAAGATCCCAGCTTGCTTTGTCACACAATGACAGAGAATGACAACTAAAGTATGTCCACTGTTCCACTAAAAATGCACAATGAAATGAAAAGAGGGAATGAGACCACAACAGTGAAATAAAATAAGCTATGCAGATGTAAAATTCCATTACTATCCCTTTAGAGACACAAAACATAAAAAAATATGATACATTTCAAAATGACTGTCTGCAGTCCCTTAAGGTAAAAATGTTTATAATTCATTCAGTTTTTATAATAGACGTTTGCCTTTTACAGAAATAATAAAACACCAAAGTACATTAAAAGTCTTGAAATATAAGCTCCTTAATTAAAATGTATGCTATTTATTAAATGTTAAACAACAATCACTGGTCAGATTGATCAGCACAGTCCTTCTACTATTGAATAGTTCTCACATTAAGTTTCACATGTCAGTTTCCTATGACTCTATGGTCAGATGTTAATGCAGCCAATATCAATTACTGACTTGGTATGACTGATGGTTCCACATGCTTGCTGCTGCCAGCATCCTTGGTTCAACATGATAATGCTCCAGCCACCAGAAAAGAATACATAACAATAGTGAAAACTTAAAGGAAAATCTCACCAACTAATGAAAGCCATGCCAAAGTGTACAGGCATTAAGGGCACGGCAGTGAGCAAGCAGTGAAGGAAACAAAAGAAAAATTGGGACTAGGTATTAAAATCCATGGAGAAGAAATAAAAACTTTGAGGTTCGTCGATGACGTAATTCTGTCAGAGACAGCAAAGGACTTGGAAGAGCAGTTGAACGGAATGGACAGTGTCTTGAAGGGAGGATATAAGATGAACATCAACAAAAGCAAAACAAGGATAATGGAATGTAGTCGAATTAAGTCGGCTGATGTTGAGGGTATTAGATTAGGAAATGAGACACTTAAAGTAGTAAAGGAGTTTTGCTATTTGGGGAGCAAAATAACTGATGATGGTCGAAGTAGAGAGGATATAAAATGTAGACTGGCAATGGCAAGGAAAGCGTTTCTGAAGAAGAGAAATTTGTTAACATCGAGTATAGATGTAAGTGTCAGGAAGTCGTTTCTGAAAGTATTTGTATGGAGTGTAGCCATGTAT
Source organism: Schistocerca cancellata (assembly GCF_023864275.1). Classification (NCBI taxonomy): domain Eukaryota; kingdom Metazoa; phylum Arthropoda; class Insecta; order Orthoptera; family Acrididae; genus Schistocerca; species Schistocerca cancellata. Next base: position 415,308,824 of record NC_064633.1, read on the forward strand.
GGAAGTGAAACATGGACGATAGACAAGAAGATAATAGAAGCTTTCGAAATGTGGTGCTACAGAAGAATGCTGAAGATTAGATGGGTAGATCACATAACTAATGAGGAGGTGTTGAACAGGATTGGGGAGAAGAGAAGTTTGTGGCACAACTTGACTAGAAGAAGGAATCGGTTGGTAGGACATGTTCTGAGGCATCAAGGGATCACCAATTTAGTATTGGAGGGCAGCATGGAGGGTAAAAATCATAGAGGGAGACCAAGAGATGAATACACCAAGCAGATTCAGAAGGATGTAGGTTGCAGTAGGTACTGGGAGATGAAGAAGCTTGCACAGGATAGAGTAGCATGGAGAGCTGCATCAAACCAGTCTCAGGACTGAAGACCACAACAACAACAACAGTGTTAAAGGCACATGATATGCACAGCTGATTGACAATATGCTGCATTGGTGGCTTGTTACACAAATCTTGCCACAGAATAATGTCAAGCCGGAGGCAGTTTGTAGGTTGTGTCTGTCATCAGCAACTTGTCTTTGTGAGATGGTAAGTAGATTCTTCAGTGCCACAGTATTCCTTCTGCACCATGACAAAATCTTGAAAACCATGATCAATGCAATGAGATAGATATAGCAGTTTCTGACATCTGAAAAGCATTTGGTTGAATGCCACACCAACATTTACTCATGAAAGTCCAGTCATATGGGGTATCAAATGAAATAGATAGAAATTGATAGAGGGGGTACTAGGAGTAATTTCAGGTGTGTCCCTGTTGGGACCCTTGCTATTCAGTTTGTAGATTCATGATGTACAATAACTTCATATTTTTGGAAATGATGGTGTTATCTATAAGAAAGTACTGTCTGAAAAAAAAAGAAAAAAGAAAAACTACACAAAAATTAATTCAGATCTCAATAAAATTTCAAAGTGCTGCAACGAACGATAACTTTCTTTAAACGTAATTCACAAAACATAAAAATTTGGTATCATTTGACTACAAAATCAATGAGTCACAATTGGAAACATTCAATTCATACAAACAGCTGGATGTAACAATATGTAGGGATATGAATGGGAAAAACTACAGAACCTCACTTGTAAGTAAATCAAGTAGCAGAGTTTAGTTCATTGTCGGGATAATGGGAAAATGCCATTAATGTACAAAGGAGACTGCTTACAAAACACTCACATGCCTTGGAATATTGGTCAAGGGAGACTAAGTGGGGATACTGTTAAGCCACAGAGCAGGAAAGGGGAAGAAATTAAATTTCTCTGATGATGATGATGATGATGTTTGGTTTGTGGGGCACTCAACAGCGCATTTATCAGCACCCGTACAAATACCCAACCTTTGCTCAGTCCAATCCCGCCACTTTCATGAATGAAGATGAAATGATGAGGACAGCACAAACACCCAGCCATCTTGAGGCAGGCGAAAATCCCTGAACCCTCTGGGAATCAAACCCGGGACCCCAGTGTCGGGAAGCAAGAACGCGACCGCAAGACTGCGAGCTGTGAAGTCTCAAGGTAATGCCCGAACCAACGGTAACAACAGACAGAGATGTTGACATAGCTATGCGGTAGAAGGAAACAGTTCACACTGCAAGTTGGTCGCTTACAAGTGCACTTGTGTTATGCAGCAGCAAAATGTCTTCTGAGAGGGAGAGACAGAGATATAGTCACTGACATACTGTAAACACACACATGTTGATCACAAAGTGAAAAGTGGAGAGCCTTATGTCACTACCTTCCAGCAGTCTTCAGAAATACTGCAGTTCTCCAGCTCTGAATTCAGCTGATCGTTAAGATTGATGGCATTCATACTGAAGCACTTGGTTCAATGGTTATTATGGTATAGTAACATCCATGTTCTAGATGATCCAGCCTTTTTTCACAAATAAGCTACACTGTTCTCGATAAGGCAACATTCAACTAACCATGAACTGCCACTCTGGGACTTTGCATTGGCCATTGCCTAACACATCTCTGATGGGCAGACAGATGGTCTACCAACACATGTACATACGAGATGCGATAATAAAGTAATAAGACTGATTTTCTTTGCAATATGTGGCAATCCTGCAGGCTTGCATAGGCACAATATCTTTGACCTTGGTCTATAAGCTGCTTCTAGTGCAAGCGGCACATCGATGCAACTGCTCAGTCATGAGCTGTGCTGTAATAAGTTAATACATGTTTGTGTCTCTTGTCACAGAAATGGAACCGCATAATATTGAGCAATGGTATGCCATTTCTTTTTGCCTTAAATTGGGTGAAAACGCAACGACAACTTACGGTAAGCTTCAGAAGGCTTTTGGAGAGGAGGGGAGGTTATGTCAAGAGCTCAAGTTTTTCGTTGGCATAAAATGTTTAGTGAAGGCAGAACAAATGTTGAAGATAAAGACCGAAGTGGACGACCGTCAACCTCACGGACGGATGTCAACTTGGCCAGGGTTCATGATCTCGTATGATCTGATCGAAGAGTATTTGTGAAAATGATTGCACAAGAATTGAACATCAATCGAGAAACGGTTCATCTAATAATAACTGAAGATCTTGATATGAGAAAGATTTGTGCAAAAATGGCCCCCAAAAATCTCACACCACAACAGCGAGAAACACGGAAAAATGTGGCAGCCGATCTGTTAGAGCAAATGGAAATCAATCCAGAATTGTTGAGCCATGTTATCACTAGTGATGAAAGTTGGTTTTTTCAGCACGATCCAGAGACAAAATGCCAAAGTTCGCAAGGGTGCTCAAAGGGATCATCCAGACAAAAAAAGCTCGCATGTCAAAGTCAAAAGTGAAATGCATGCTTATGTGCTTCTTTGATTCCAAGGGAACTGATCATAAAGAGTGAGTGCCTCCTGGACAAACAGTTAACCAATATTACTACAAAGAAATTTTAGAAAGACTTCATAAAAGAGTTCTTCGTGTCCATGCCAACATTGCTGATAATTGGATTCTGCATCACGATAATGTGCCATCCCATACTGCTCTGTCAGTACAGCAATTTTCAACATCAAAACAAATTTCAGTACTACCACAGCCACTTCATTCACCAGATATCGCTCCGTGTGACTTTTTTCTATTTCCAAGAGTCCAAACGGCAGTCAAGGGACACCATTTTCAAACAACACAAGATGTCCAAAAAGCTGTGACGAGGGTCTTGGAGGATATTACAGAATATGAGTTCCAGAAATGTTACTATCAATGGCAGAAGCACTGGAAAAAGTGTGTGCAATCAGAAGGGAACTACTCTGAAGGAGACAACACTAAACTTGACTAAAAGGGCAAGCAACTTTTTTTTTTTCTTTTCACATCAGTCTCATAACTTTATTGTCTCACCTTGTATCATGGCACTTATCGCACTGCATCATTGTCACTGCTGTGTGTGAGAGCCATCCAGTGAATCTGTCTCTGATCATTGCTACAGGCACTTTCGGGCGCCAAGGGTCTACCTGTTTGTTGGGGCCAAGATCAGCTGACTACATATCTTCTGACAGCGCTGTACATCTCGATGGGTCGTCATAGGTCACCATCTTATTCCAGAGTGTAATCGAGGACCCTGTAACGCAGAGTGGGGCATATACTCTTGTTACGGCTTCAGCCAAACTGTTGGAACAGCAGCCTTGGCAGCCAGCTGAGCAGACAACAGGAGTCAACAGAATTTCATCGGGTCACTGGCATAAGATGTTAGCCCAGCATTGTAGAGACAGTTTTTGTGTTGGTGTTCTGTGTCAGTTTTCCATTTTTTTTAATTTACACAATGCTGACAGTGTAGTGCACACAATGGCTACTCAGTGTGTCACATGTGATGGAACAGTCAATGGTGTTTCCACAGTGACAAAAAAAGGAATATTATCACTTGTCAAAGCAAGTAGAGAAACAGATGATGGCAACAGCTCCTCTTTAGAGGGTTTGGACCCCCTTCTCATTCATAATGAATGTTGATAAAATTACACCAGGCTGCAATCCATCAAGGCTCATTTAAAGAGACAGGTACCATCAACATTCTCTGAACCACCTAAGCCTGCAACTTTGAAAGCCAAACAATCCAAATCTAATTTCAAAACAAAATGTTTCTGTTGTGCTGAAAGTGTTGAGGGTAAGCAAAAGAAGCCCAAGGAGACACATAGGAAGATATTTTCAGTTACTAACATCATGAAAAGACATGACAAAACTGGGATACAAGTAATGAGTATGGATGCTGCTTGTGCTAGACATGATCAATGAGGAGATTAAGTGATGGGTTCTCTTCCCTCTTCAAATGATTTAGTTGCAGAAGAGGCTCTGAATCACAGTGAATGTTGGTTGGACTTTTTGAGACCATTATCTTCAAAACCCTCAACATTCACATATAAAACTCTATTTCAATCAAAATGGAACATATCAGTAATTTACTGGAGAGGAACAGTGACTGTCAGTTTACTGCAAATGAAATTATGGGCTCTATAACTGGGAGGAAATCTGAGTGGAGAGCCATAAAAACAAAACCATTGATGATGTGTGAAGATTGCACAATCCTGACCACAGGATCCAACAGATTCAAGGTAATAGTAATTTGTTTTAGAGACACTGGGTATAAATTGCTAACCAACACTTGGTATGATAACAAAGAAAATAATGAGAAAGAAGAGTCACTCAGGATTGTCAGGAAAGCTGACAAGGCAAGATATTCAGAATGAAAAGTACTCTTACCTGCCAATAGAAAACATTTTGAAGGATGCGTATTCTTTACCCCAATCCATGCAAACTTTTCTTGAAGGTGTTATGTTGGTGATCTTCTGGCAAGTCTAGATTTCAACTCATCATACTTCCAAACACAAATACTGAAATTATCTGCAATTGCCCAAGCTCAACTAATTTACAAGCCAGCTGCATTCAACCAACTTGTTTTTGGTAATGTGGATTACAATGTTTGCACCACAGACAGGCTTTTAATACCTTCCATACTATGGGTGTGATCAAATGTGTCACTCCATCCAAACATGTTGAAAGAGGTTCAGAAGCAAATTGAACATGATGCCTATCTCTCCTGAAACTGGAAAACTTGGAATTACTCTGCTAGAAACATACTCTGCTAAGAAAGGAGGTCTACAAAGAGTGAGTTTGGCACCCATTGATATACCAGAAGAGCCACCTCATCACATGACATCATGTGGTTTGTTGCCAAAAAGCAAGGTATTCCCCAAGAAAATAGTTAAATATACTCATAAGAAACCTTGTAACAAACCATGGCTTACTAAGGGTATAAAAATATCTTGTAACCGGAAAAGGGAAATGTATCTGACAGCAAGAAAGAGTAGTGACCCAGAAACTATCAAACATTATAAAAACTACTGTGTTATATTAAGAAAAGTTATTAAAAAATCCAGAAGTATGTGTATCATGTCTGAAATCAGCAACTCTGATAATAAAATTAAAACAATTTGGAATATTATTAAAAGAGAAACAGGTCAACCAAGAGCACAGGAAGACAATATTACCATCAAATTGAATGAAAACTTTACGAACAAAAAGTCAGAAGTTGAAAATATTTTTAATAATCATTTTCTAAATGTTGTGGATGTAGTAGGATCCAGGTGTTCATTAGAAGATGCTAGGCTGTTAATGGAAGAGGCCATACCTATGCAATTTGATACAATTGAAATCTCACCCACTTCTCCCTCTGAAATTAGGAAAATAATAAACTTGCTTAAAAGCAAAAACTCACATGGAATTAATGGCATTTCCAGCAAAATACTAAAAGCTTGTTCTCAACAGATAGGTAAGATTCTCAGCCACCTGTGTAATAGCTCTCTGGAACAGGGCATTTTCCCTGATAGACTGAAATATGCTATTGTTATACCTTTGCATAAAAAGGGGGATAGATCTGATGTCAACAATTACCGTCCAATCTCCCTTCTATCAGCTTTATCCAAAATTTTTGAGAAAGTAATGTATTCAAGAGTAGCTTCACATATCTGTAACAATGAAGTACTAACAAAATGTCAGTTTGGTTTCCAGAAAGGTTTTTCAACAGAAAATGCCATATATGCTTTCACCAATCAAATTTTGAATGATCTGAATAACCAAACACCACCCATTGGGATTTTTTGTGATCTCTCAAAGGCTTTTGATTGTGTAAATCATGAAATTCTGCTAGACAAGCTCAAGTATTGTGGCATGAGTGGGACAGTGCATAAATGGTTTAATTCGTACCTAACTGGAAGAGTGCAGAAAGTTGAAATAAGTACTTCTCATAATATGCAAAGATCAGCACATTCCTCAAACTGGGGAACTATCAAGAATGGGGGTCCACAAGGGTCAGTCTTGGGTCCTTTGCTGTTCTTAATATATATTAATGACTTGCCATTCTATATTCATGAAGAGGCAAAGTTAGTTCTCTTTGCTGATGATACAAGTATAGTAATCACACCTGACAAACAAGAATTAACTGATGAAATTGTCAATACTGTCTTTCAGAAAATTACTAAGTGGTTCCTTGTAAACGGACTCTCACTGAATTTTGATAAGACACAGTACATACAGTTCCGTACAGTGAATGGTATGACGCCATTAATAAATATAGACCTTAATCAGAAGCATATAGCTAAGGTAGAATATTCCAAATTTTTAGGTGTGTCCATTGATGAGAGATTAAATTGGAAGAAACACATTGATGATCTGCTGAAACGTTTGAGTTCAGCTACTTATGCAATAAGGAAATTTTGGTGATAAACATCTTAGTAAATTAGCTTATTACGCCTATTTTCACTCGTTGCTTTCATATGGCATCATATTTTGGGGTAATTCATCACTGAAGAATAAAGTATTTATTGCACAAAAGCGTGTAATCAGAATAATAGCTGGAGTCCACCCAAGACCATCCTGCAGACATTTATTTAAGGATCTAGGGATATTCACAGTAGCTTCTCAGTATATATACTCTCTTATGAAACTTATTATTAACAACCAAACCGAATTCAAAAGTAATAGCAGTGTGCATAATTACAATACTAGGAGAAAGGATGATCTTCACTATTCAAGATTAAATCTAACTTTGGCACAGAAAGGGGTGAATTATACTGGCACTAAAGTCTTTGGTCACTTACCAAATAGTATCAAAAGTCTGACAGATAACCAACAAGTATTTAAGAAGAAATTAAAAGAATTTCTGAATGACAACTCCTTCTACTCCATAGAGGAATTTTTAGATATAAATTAAAAAAAAAGTATTAAAAAAATAAAAATAAAAAACACAAAAAATGAAAAAGTTGTTAAATTAACTTAATTATGTCATGTATTGGAAAATTTGACTCGTTCCACATCATTACGAAATATCGTATTCATGATCCATGGAACTAGTATTAATCTAATCTAATCTAATCTAGTCATAGAATGGATGTTGCTACATGAATAGTATGACAAGAGGAAAGCCAAGTGAAAAGACTCGAGGGATTACCCTTCCTTTTATAAATGGCCCTGCGACCCCTCCCCCACCAATCAAAACATGATATACTTCATGTAGAGCTGCATTATGCATGTAAGTCGTGTGATGAAATAGATAAAAAAACATTTGCTTGTAACTTTCACTCAACCCCTATATTTGAAAGCCAGGGATATTGTTGCATCTCCCATGAATACACTACACTGTGAGCTGTTGAGTTGTATTATACTTCTCAACAGATTTCATGTACTATTATCATTTTTGGGGTATGTAGGGTGCCTCATGATGGGAGCTAGTTTGAAAGAAATTTTATCCAATATATATGCTCCATTATCAGTGGATAAAATGCTGAATTGATACGCTTTTCCCAGAGCAATGCAGGGTCATTTTCTTGTTGAAAACACCTTGTCAAACATGATATCAGACAAAGTCAAACTCTCAGAGGAAGAGTAGACATGCTTCAGCACCCTTACATCAGATTTCCTCGCCAAGCTTACCTCATTGATTTCTTTGAACTAAAACAAAATTCTCAAATCAGTGGCTATCAAATTTGGAGAAATAATGACAACATCAACAACAATGGACCCACTGCAATGTTATGGATCCAATACTTCAAAACGTTGAATTTGATAAAGGAGTACATTCATCTAGAGAGGTACGGCAGTTTCCTTGCTCACCTGAACTGTTACAAGTGAATGATACCATATTTTCACACTGATCGAAATTTCCTGTATGCCAAGTCTTGCCACTTACTGGATATGGAAAGCCTCTTACTCTATTGACATCAGAGGAGTACGAGAAGTTCATGAACAAAGGTTACCTAACTATTCTGGTCGGGCATGTGATGAGACATGACCATTGAGACAACCTTGATGCAGTCATTCTCAAGCCGAGGTGGCGGGACCTGTCTTAGAGGTATGACAGATCATGCTCTCGGAAAATGAGTACTTGAGATGACTGCAACTTGAGGCATGTGTGTTTCACTCAAAGAATATTGTGGTGTTTTGTTTTCAACAAGTGAACAACGCAAAGACTTCGGAGAAGCTCACTAAAGTCGAGACACAAAGGACATTGGCAAACTTACCCAACGGTTTGGTGATCACCCTCCTTTTATGAGTGCCAGGAAAATCATGTCAGTAGTGACATGAGTCTTGGGGGGGGGGGGGGGGGGGTCATAAAGTCTTATGTCACAATGCAGTTACAACTGGCAAACAAGCAATGGCAAAAATGGAAAACTAATTTGCTATCCACAAATATCAAACTGTCACAGAAAGATTGCATATTTCCTCTTCCCTCGATGAATTTGACAATCAAGATTGACAATGAAAAAATTATGGTCAATCCAATATTGGTTATGTACTGAATACCAATTACCAAGAAATTGGATGAGGATTTGAAGAATTATATGCAACATCAACTGGTTCCCTATCCTCTAGCATTCACCAATGAAAGTGGAATGAGAAAGTATGGAAAGTCAGCACTACAGCAAAACTGATGAGCACACTGACTGAACTAGCTTTGAATTTGTTGTTGATGTGGGATTGCTAGTCCACAAAATTGTTTGGCAAGAGACAACTGTATCAACCATTTGTGATGGTTACATACGATTTTTGAAGACCCATTATAGTTGGAGAGGTTGTACAGTGGTTTCTGGTGAGTACACTGGCACACTAGACAGCAAAAAGCAGCTCAAGTGGTCAATGATATTGACTCTGAAGATGCATGGACATAAGCATCAGCTCGGAAAGTAAAATTAAAGACAAATAAGAGTATTTCCTTTCCAACTTTCATAATAACAGTCAGCTCATCAACTTGCTGATAATGCTGATGTTGGTACTGCGAAGACTGCCATGAACAAATCACAAAATTCCTTGATTGCTCTTGTTGAAGACGGTGTCGTCTTGGCTGTTCTCTTGGTAGCCAAACCCCGACTGATTGCGATATTCAGCTGGTAAAACCTGGAAGAGGAAAGGTCAAGACTGTTATAGCAATGATGATGATGATGTCGTGTGACTAGGGACTCCCATAGGGTAGACTGTTTGTCGGGTGCAAGTCTTTCGATCTGACGCCACTTCGGCGACTTGCGATCGATGGGGATGCGATCAGATCGATGGGGATGAAATGATGATGATTAGGACAACACAACACCCAGTCCCTGAGCAGAGAAAATCTCCGACCCAGTCGGGAATCGAACCCGGGCCCTTAGGATTGACATTCTGTCGCGCTGACCACTCAGCTACCAGGGGTGGACCTGTTATAGCAATAGCAAACAGGATGTATGGAACATAATACTTTATAGAGCAACATGTAAGATACAGGTTGTGCGTAGCACTAAACACGTTGACTGGACAACAGTAATACAGTGTAAAGAATAGGCCAGCAATTGTTTGCGATCACTTACATAATGCTGTTTCTTTGGCAGCTCACCAGAGAGCACCAGTGGGCCGACCCAGGTGGCCCCTATAAGTGGGTCTGTGAACTGTGGGACATGTGCTCTCTGAAATCAAACACATCATGAGTGAAGATACATCACTCCTCCCTTCTACCAGGTGCAAAAAATGTTGTAACTGCGACCGGGACGTCGCGGGGTTGACATGACAGAAAGCACGGCGGGACCCACGTGAACAAAAACACAAATGGAAAACGACAGACACGACCAACAAAGGACCTTATGAACAACAACAAGATCGAAATAACAAAGTCACAAGAAAACCTAACGTCCCCTCGTACACGGAACAAGCAAGTAAATACGCTGTCTAAGGCAAGGCGATATTTCAAGAGACACGCGCATAGATTGAACTGACTGGCTGAGTGAGAGACAGGCACTTAAATACATCGGGGGGCGCCGCTATTGGCCACCGGTACCACATGTTCCACTGTGGCACCCTCACACTAAACGTGGGCCAGGAGGCGTGTGCCTCCACTGCTTATGGTGCAGAGATGTCAAGGGGTCTTTGATGTCCACGCCATCTGGCGCAGATTTAAATTCCATGGTGTGCGGTACCAGGAAAACCACATACATATATAAAAAACACTAGGCACAGAAAAATGGATGGAACAGAAAAAAGCACTGATACTGTAAAAGCACAGTACAGAGAGAGAGAGAGAGAGAGAGAGAGAGAGAGAGAGAGAGACTGATCTTCCAAGGCTCTGAGATTATGAGTCACAGAAAAGACCAATAATGGCACTGACGTCTACTACATCGCCCGACAACTGTGGCTGCTGCTGCTGCTGCATGTGGCGGACACACACTGGTGAGTAGGGACAGAAGTGATGAGGGGTGGGTTGGCACACTGTCCTCCCTATCATGAGAGGCCATGGAGCAGGACCAGGGACAGTGTCTCCATAGTTATGTCCCTGTCAGGTCAGTGGCTGCTGCCAGAGGCAACAGCGGGGGCATTAGAGACAACGATTGCACAGGGCCCTGTGCAATGCAGGTGCTGGCAGCACTAGGTGCAGTGGGTGCTGCCTGGCAATGGCAGTCGAGGGGTGGGGGCAGAGGTAGGAACCCCAGACAGCAATTTACCAGGCAGTGATGCCCTCTGTGGTGTGAACTGAACCATCTATGACACCGGAACAGGCCCTGATGTGTGTGGCCACAGCTGGTTGAATTGACAGGATGCCTGCTTGTCAGGAGTGCAGATGACACACAGACGATCTTGATGATGGCAGAGACCTAGTTCGGTCAGTGGCTGAAGCCATGAGCCCAAGCAGGCCCAACCAGCTGGAATTGTCGTGAAGCTGGCGGATGCGATGTTGAATGCAGCAGATGAAGGAGGATCTGTGGTTGGCATCCATGTAGCAGCTACACTGGGCTCTTGTCCGCCACCAGATTGAAACAGTACGAACTCAAAAAACAGTCTAAAGTAGCTTCATGGGACCTGCCAGATACACTCTTCCACATCTGAGTTTTAAATGTTTGAATAATACGTTTGGCCTCACCATTAGACTGCGGATGAAACCAGGGAGCTGTGGGGATGGCGAACACCACTAGCCTGACATAAAGATGCATATTCTTTAGAAACAACCTGGAGGCCATTATTGGTAACTGCAGTATATGGAAGTCCCTCAATTGCAAAAATCTTAGACAGTGCCAAATAGTAGTTGCCATGCATGTGGATGGTCAACACGCCATGTAGGAAAACTTGGAACAGGCATCCACTACAATGAACCAATACTGATTTAGTAAGGGCTGAGCAAAATCAACATGTAGATGCTCCTACAGCTGCTTCAACATTGGCCAGGGGGGAAAAGATACCTGCAGGGCCACCTGTTGATGAACACAGTGAGTTTAAGTGACATTAAGCTGCGTTAAGCCCCATCTATGCCTGGCCAATACACATGCCAGCATGCCCCGTGCAAGAGGTCCCACAATCACCAACATGCAGAAGCCACAATACATTATGGCATAAGGAAGCGGGAACAACAACCTAAGAAGCAGCATCCTCCATAGCTAACAAAAGAACCCTATCAAACAAAGAAATCCAGTGGCGAAGGAAGAAGTAATTACATACGGGATCCAAGGTAGAGCCTAGGGATTTTTCTGGCCAACTGTGCTGCAGAAAAGAGAGGATCCAACTAAGTACAGGATCCGTGGTGACGGCCAATGCTAGTGATGGGAAAACCTGACTGAATTCTGGTTCTCAGTATCTAAATAGAAACAAAGCAACTCATCCTGATTGAAAGCCAGATCCACCCCGATCGCAAAGCGAAATAAGGCATTGGCATTGGCGAGATGTGCCGTCAGCCGGTAATGGATCTGATAATGATTATGGGAGAGGAAGAGAGCTAACTGCTGCAAATGATGTGCTGTTTTGACACAGAAGCTGAAGGGTTAAAAAGAGCAACCAACAGCTTGTGATCCATGGTTAAATGGAACTTAGAACCTTACAAGAAGGCGTGAAATTTCCTGAGGGCAAACACAATTGGTAAAGTCTCTTTTTAAGTCTGATAATACTGCTGCTGAGTGGTGTAAACAATGGGTAGTTCAAACCTGTCCACATATTTGTGCACCAACACTGCACCAAGAACATGCTGAGAGGCATCTGCAGCCAACAAGAGACACTGACCTGGCTGAAAAGTGGCCAGACACGGGGCAGTTTGAAGCTTAGATTTAAGCAAAGCGAACACTTAGTCACAATATGGGGACCAGGAAAATGGCAAATTTTTATGCAAAAGTGCATGCAGTGGCTGCATTTGGTAAAAACTTAAGGTAGTAGGCAGCTTTACCTACAAATACATGCAGTTCCTCAAAGGAAGTCAGTTGGTGCAAAGATGCAATTGTGTCAACATGGTGATGCAATGGCTTGATCCCTGTGCAAGAAACCTCAAAACCCAGGTGCTCAATTGTGTCTGAAAAATCTGAGATTTGGCAACTTTAGACTTGACACCTGCTGATTGCAAAACAAAAAACAATGATCAGAGATTATCGAGGTGGCCTTTGGTGGAAGAACATGAAACAATGATATCGTTGAGGTAAATAATGCAGGCGGATACAGAGATTGTCAGCTTTTTTAAAAAAAGGCTGACAAATTGCAAGCACGCTTTCACCAAAAGGCAGGCATTGATATTGGTATAGGCTGAAAGATTTATTGATAATGAGGAGGTGCCTAGGGCCTCCAAGGGGAGCTGGAGGTACATTTCCAACAAAATCAGTCTTGGAAAAGTAGTGGCCACCTGACAATTTTGTGAGTAACTTGTAAGGGTGGTGCAAAGTGTTCGTATCTATCATGAACTGTGCATTAATCACGAAACTAAAGTTGCCGAAGCGAAGCTTACCCATCAGCTTCTTAACAATTACCATTGATGTAGCCCACTCACAACAATAAATAGGCTGAATGACATCAAGCGATGACAAACAGTCTAATTCGGCCTTGATAGAGGCATGCAACATGGCAGGCACCTGTTGTGCCCGAAAAAACAAGGACGGGCGGCCTCTTTCATGGTAATGTGGGCCTGAAAACCAGTAGCACAATTGAGCCCAGTGGAAAACAGAGATGAAACCTCAGAGCAGAGGGACTCCAGCTGCTGAAAAGGAACTCAATCTGATGCTAAATTTACCTCATTGGCAATGTAGAAACCGAAATTGTTAAATGTTATCTAACCAAACATGCCTGTGCTATGGGAATGATGCACAACAAGGAAGTGAGAGGGCAAACAACAGATTTATAAAAGATAGGAGAGGAGAACTGATCTAGGATTGGAATCTGCTGTTTACTGTAGCTAACCAACTTCTGTGAAACCTGTGTGAGAGGTAGGGAGCCCAAGTCCATGTACTTTTGTGCATTAAAGTCACTGAAGCTCTAGTGTCCACTAGCATTTTTAGCAGTAAACATATGCAAGTCAGTAAACGATCTGTTTGGGGAAACAGTCATTATAGAGATACAGCTTATGTCCACCGGTACTATTGTGTCCACCATGTTTGAAGAGGAGTTACACACCAATGCAATGTAGTGTTTCTTTCGACACTTGTTATAATCCGCCCAATGCTTAGGGCATGAAGCATGCTTGCGTTGGACGAAGCAGTATGACCAAGACAGAAGGGTGGCACACAGCTGCTGCTGTGATGCAGTCTGTTGCTGCTGTGGCTATAACCGACGCTGCCATATGTGACACTGAGATGAACGTTGTACAGCTGCAATGGCTTCCCTGTCATCCTGAACACTTGCAGCATGCCTAACTGGGGCTGACTGAGTACCTTCCGATACCTGCCTACATGCAGAAATCTGATTGCCTGTGGCCCATGACAGTGTGCTGTATTAAGCATGTCCATAAGCATTGGATTCTCACACTGAAGTGCTTTTTCATGGACTTCCCTATCCAGGGCCAGACAAATAATAACATTATGCACCGTGTGATCAGCGTAGGATTTGTGATGGGTACTAGAGACAGATTTAGAACAATGGCTCAACCCTTGTAAGTCTGGAGCCCAGGCTTTGTAAGATTGGTTTAGGCATTTCTGACAATGGTAAAATTCAACAATCATCGCAACGACATGTTTTCTGTCACAGTAATAGGTTGAGAGAAACTTCACATTTCCTCGAATGATAAGATTGGCAGTTCCTGTAACGATGCAAGTTAGCATAACTAATTTATGTGTGGCGAAAGCCACAAATGGAAGAAAGTCCTACCCAGGTTTTCACTGTCCTAACAGGCCTTGAAGGTCCAATAGTACCAACCAAATGGCGTATCATCCTCAGCCCTTAGGTGTCAACAGATGGGGAAATGGAGGGGCATGGGGTCAGCACACCGCTCTCCCTGTCGTCGTCAGTTTTCATGATCAGTGTTGCTACTTCTTAATCAGGTAACTCCTCAATTGGCCTCACAAGGGCTGAATACACCCTGCTTGCCAACAGCACACAGCAGACCCATCCAAGTGCTAGCCGAGCCTGACAGTGCTTAAATGTGGTGATCTGACGGGAACTGATGTTACCACTGTGGCATGGCCATTGGCTACAGGTTTGCATCAACCACATGAAAAACCCAGAAATGTTGGCATAACTGTGTCTTGTAGGAGTCCCAATCTTCATCCAATTCATAAGCCGGAAAGAGCAATGGTTGCACTGGACAGGAGAGTAACCTACTTCTAACACATACATGCCACTTGATTGAGAGCGGTGGGGAGTCTGCTGTTGTTCCATGAAAGCTTGCTGCTGGACAATGAGATATTGGAGTAGTTCTTCAATCAGGATGTTTGTCGCGTGACAGCACTCACACTAACATGTGGAGAAAACATAACTCTTACTCGTCACCAAGTTTGTTACAGCAACAGAAAACACAATGCATGGAACATAGTACTTTATAAAGTAACACGTAATATACAGGTTGTGCATAGCACTGAACACATTGACTGGACAACAGTAATGCAGTGTGATGAATAGGCCGGGCACCCCACTTGCAATCACTTAAATAATGCTGTTTCTTTGGTGGCTCACCAGAGTGTGCCAGGGAGCCAACCTAGGTGGTCTTTATAAGTGGGCCTGTGAACTGTATGAATGCGCTCTCTCTGAAATCATATGCATCATAAGTGAAGGAACATCAAAGACAAGTCTACATTCCTCACAATAATTGCAGCAGGAGTTGAAAATGAAGGACCATGCTCGTTTGTTGCTCTCACGTGCATTCATAGGAAGAAACACAACATCCACAGAGTATCGCAAGAGTCAACTGGTTCCCCCCCCCCAAGTGTTTTTTTTTTTTTTTTTTTTTCCCCAGTGTGTAGTTGAGATGTTTGCAAGTGGCACTTGGTTAAATGCTCTGTCACATGCCTGAATTGCAAAGGAAATTGCAGAGATCGAGTTGCAATATTAATTCGGAAAGAAAGTGACAATGACAACGACATTGATACTCTACCAGTCTCGTTGGATGATGTCTGCGTACGAAGATGAATGAGCCTTGATCCTCCCATCTCAAAAAAGCTAAGATATTGCCTTGAATACACACCTTTCTTCATTTTTAAATTACTATGACTCCACATAAATTCTTTCATGATAATACAATGAAAGATGTAATTATAAAACAATGTTGGGTTTCAATTACAGTTACCTTATTTAAATCGTTGAAGTGTTGTTATTCGTCATGACAGCAGGTTATAGCAGTTAAAACACAACATTCTCCCAACATACTTGTTTCTATGAAAATTTTAGAAATTCTATAGCTTTTGATTGGTTGAAGATAAAATTGCAACAGCATAGGCCTATATCAAATTAAAAAAGGTTTTAAGCTCTACAAGTTTGTCTCTGACAATTTTTCTGAGAAAAGATCAAGGGAGGCACTTGAAGCAAATGTTTGACAAAGAGAGTGAGGTAGAAATTATATTTTCAAAATCTGTCAATGTTAAATTATACCTAAAAAACTGTTGGGAATTTGACGGATACGTAAAGAGAAAATTTTATAGGATATTTAATTAGCTTTCATTTTTATTTCTAATATTTTTTTCCTACTGTGCAATGTTTCCAAGATGTATGCAAAAAACCAAAAAATGGGACCCTTCCATTCCCCTCCTGCATTTAGTTCATCTCCCCAGGGGCAGGGACTTTTAATTTGTTTACCTCCCAACTATTCGCAACAAAGTCCTGAAGTCAAAAATTCTCACATATTCTGTGCACTCTACAGTGGATTCATTGATTGGACTTATACTGAATGTGTAGAATGAAGGGCAACACAAACAGTGGCAGGTTTGTTTGATCCATGGGAGAGCATCACAAAGCTAAAAAGGTGAAATGGCAAACATTTAAACATCTTTGGCAACCATCCCACAAAAACCTACTTACAAAGTTCAAAGAACCAGTATTAAGCAAAGGATCTAGGAATACATTACAACCTCACATGTATTGCTCCCTTAAAAACTGTACAGAGAAGATTACATTAATTACACCATGCATTTAAGCAAACATTCTCCTCACATTCCATACATCAAGACATAACTGGAGACATAATATTCACAAGGTGATGCAACCACTACCATTGTGTAGAAAGAGGTCACTGGGCATTGTTTGTCTTTCTAATATGTGGTACACTACAAAGAACACTCTGCCATAGACTTCACGGAAGTCTGTGGGTTACAGATGGAGAGAGAGAGATTTAGTTGCTATTGACATGTAGCCTCCTAACAAGAAGTATTCAGCTATAGCGTACAGGTCATGATTTGTCTGAGTGTGGGAGTAGGTATCAATTGTAACCATGTGTGAAACCTGGTAGTCTGAATTGTACTCAGTCACAAACCTAGCAAGCAACACAATACTACAACATAACTCGGTATAATTGTTAGCTATTACAGCATTTCTAAATAGTATTGCGTGTGGAAGAATTACTGTAGAGGCACTGATTTACTTAATATACTTACTCATACAGCATATAATTTTTTTCATATTAGGCAACTTTTGTCATTTTCAATGAGCATAATTCATTTTATTTCATTTAAATATTTGAAAAAGCTGTTGAAAAACTTCCTGTGAACTTGACCTGAAGCAATCATTTGTTTATTTATTTACTGGTCCATTTTATTTACAGGAGCACGGAACCCTACAGATATTGAACATTTCAAATACATTTACACTGTATGCAGCTATTTGTATACGTAATTTCTTCAATTATTACACGAGTTAAACATGTATTATAATTCTAAATGTACTATTAGAACTCATCTTTTAAATTTGAAAGATCCATACACAAACAGGAAATTGAATATGTAGCACTTTAATAGGCGATATATTCGATGACTCAGCGGAAGCAGTGTCTTTGTAAATAGGAATGTAAGGATTTTTAAAACAAGCTTTATTTGTTTGACAGTTTTTATGTTCTATGAGAGTTTATCACAAAGCTTCAAACCCACGTGACTGTGTCTTCTTGCCTTTGTTAGTTAAACGTACTTTAAAGAAGAAGTGTTCTTCTCTGATATAAATACAAGGCAGATGAAGTAGGGCCTACATACAGTGCTACGAAGGCCAGTTTGGAGAGTTTTCTTACTTTATTTCCATTTTTATTCTAATGCCCTCTCTTGCATTCGAAATGTATAGAATGACACTGGAGCAAATAATACTGTATTAAAAGTGTCCATATTTACAAATGCACTGTTAATATACTGGGGGGGGGGGGGACAAGTGGTACAGTACTTAACACTAGGTGAAAACTATATTACATTCCCACACCCTCGGCCTATAGCATTTGAAGGTTACTCGTTGATACCAGTTTTAATCAATAAAGGAAGAAACTGCCGAATTGTTAGTGATGACTTTTGTTAGCATGGTATTTTAGAAATTCCGTTAAAGAAATTACTAAAAACTTAAATACACACTAATGTATTTTAAAGTTTTTAATACGTCTATGTTCTTCAAGTACCGACGGCATATTTTATAATTAATAAAGAAATTACAATTGAAGGGTTGCCGGTATCGACGTATTCCTCATTTTTACACAGTTTTATGTTCATGCACAGTTTTTATATTCCTTACTGTTTTTACGAGTATCATCTTATACGCTTTTGCATTGCTTTTACTTTGTTTAATGGCTTATTTATACATACAGTGCTGTACAGTGTTTTCTTCATCATGTTTTTTTACGGAGTACGTGGCTCTAGTGATGATGTTGACAACCAAACATAGACCGCCTTAATTAGATTAGCAACACACTGTAGCAGCTGTCTTCCAAAAGAACTTTCGTGACAATTAAATCACACATGTATACAAACAAACACTGACATCTCGCTTGCTTTCTGCTATTACAACTTTCATCTGTCACCTAGCAACGGGACAGGCTGCTCATCATTGCTTCGTTAATTTCCCTACGGTTAGCAGTTCGCTAAGAGAATTGTTATTTACAGAGAGATCATTTCGTAAGTTTGTGTGTAGCTGTTTCAACTAGAAACAAGCTTTCACTGTGAGTAAGTTTTTATTATTTGTAAAAACAGTAATTAGTATTTTTCTTTGATTCATTACCCATATTTAAGTGCGTCTTGCGCCCCGTACGCAATGAGTCATCTTGTTTTTCTTCAATTTTAATAATGTAGCTTTTCATTTGTGTGTCTTTCGAATTATTTTTTTCGAGAAGCAGAATGAGTAATTCAACTTTTTCAGCGCATCGTTACCGTTTACATGTTGTCAACCTAGAAGTCTTCCCATGAAATAGCTTTGAGCGGTCGCTAAAAATGGCGCTTCCTCTCATGTGCACTCACGCGCGAAATGTTACAGCGTGGGTGTAATTTCCCACCAAACACAGAATTTAGAAGGCTGTATATCACGCTTAGACTACTTCACTTGTCGTGTCGCTAGGACAGCCCAGCATGGCGCCAGTTATTGTGTGGTTGGTGTTTAAGGTGCGGTAATGACATGACTTAAGATACGGGTCATTATCCCAACCTGTTAATTGACAGATACGGAGTGAATGATAGTGATTTGCAATGTATATCCTTCGGCTTTTGTAATTGTTATCCTTTGCGCCACTGCTGTACTGTTCAATCGCAAAGGAATCAAAGCTGAGGTATGTCGTGTATTTATTATTGCACTTCTTTCGCGTAGTCGATTCAGCAAAGATTTAGAAGTTAAGTGTCAAGACTGGGCTTAAATTTTGCAGAATATAACAATATAGCTGTCGGTTTGATTGATTACTAAAGATGTAACTTTTCTGTTTCGACTAAGGGAGGTAAGTTCGGTTGTCATAATCACAGAAATAAAAAAAATAGTAATGTATTATTGCGGTTAAAGGGTGTAAGAGATTATGTGTTTGATATACAACATAATCTAAATCAATTAAAGCAACCTTTGCGTATACTCATGTGTAATAGTATCTTGTGCTAGGACTCTTCCAATCTTTAAAAGTTGATACAAGCTGACTAATTCATGTTTGTGATGGAAATATATTTAAGCGTCACCAATGCAATTTTTAATTAGTTAACACTGAACAGTGTTTCCTTGTTCTTTTTCAGGGAATTGAGGAGACTTCAGAGTAACTTAATCATATCAGGAAACTGTGGGCCATTAATTAAAATACTCGGAGGCAATACGGGCTGTGATATTTACGGGTAAAAGAGTGGTGCTGCAGAAAACTGACATTTATAGCATCCTCTGCGAAGTATATTATAAGAAATAATTTATTCACCTGAGAACCTAATTTAACTGAGGCAGTGGCCAATGTAAAGAATAATAATTCTTGAGTTGCAGGTGTAGAAATAGTAATTTAACGTGACAAGATTCTGGGAGTTAAGAGTGAATGCGCTTTGTGTTTGAAACAGAACAACACAGCGTACTGCTCCTTTGAGATAGTTTGATATGCTGCAATATCTGTAACAGTGATACATTTCGCTGGAGGATGAAAAGCTCTTCCTCTGGATAACAGTCACTCCAAAATGCGCTACTCGTTAATGTCTGAAAAGACTGAAAATATACAGTGCTGACAATTGCTGTGCTACAGCCTAGTGATGTATCATGCAATGTTCCCACCTCACATGATTGCTCATATCATAGGACAACAGCAACAG
The DNA here is from genome assembly GCF_023864275.1 of Schistocerca cancellata. Taxonomy (NCBI): domain Eukaryota; kingdom Metazoa; phylum Arthropoda; class Insecta; order Orthoptera; family Acrididae; genus Schistocerca; species Schistocerca cancellata. The sequence continues at coordinate 415,329,224 of NC_064633.1, forward strand.
CAGCAATTGAGTTATTCATCAGATAACCGTGGTGGACGTTACTGCTATAATATTAGCCCATTTGAACAAATAGAGTTGCTGCGCGGGCTTGTCGCTCTTGATATGCCTCCAGTCCGCAATAATCGTGGGTATGGAAGGGGCAGCCATTCACCACTAATGCCTCCCCCAAATACTTTAAATTATCATGCCCCAACTACGATCAATGTGAAGAACTGTTGGAACAAAAATTTCTCACGGTAAGTATGTAAGGATAGAATTCATCAACTTGTTAATTGTCATGATAGTACATACAACTTATATTGTGTGTGTAGTGCCCAACTTATCAAGTCAGTGATTGCCATGTGCAAGGTTATATGATGTTTGGATTTTTTACTATCAAAAACGAGAAGATTGTGAAGGACTTGTATTTCAGAACTAGACATTTGTCCTTAGTTTTGTGAATAAATCTGTGTGCGCACTGTTCACAAGTTATCCCTACTTGAATTTTTACTGAGAAAACCAAAGTATTTATTTTTCATTTTGCCTCTTTGTAGTTCTTAATGTTGATAACTATGGAATTTCTACTGAGCAAATGAATTAACTGAAGCATTTGGTACTGCATCACCAGCTTACAACCAGACTGTCATCTTTCAACCTTATTTGGACCTCAGGCTACGCAGTAGGTCAGCGTGTCACAACAACGTATACTCCAGTAACTAGAAGAAATATTGACAGTATCTGGTTCTGTTTCTGCATGTGTGTACATATGACATCACATATAGCACCATTATTGTGTTACAGGACAAAGAAGACATCCGGTATCAGTAGCTTCAGTTAACTAGAGCAAATTGTTGGTTCTTGAATTGATTTTCATACAGTTTAATTACCTATATCTGTGAATTGTCAGCAATAGCAAATAAAATAGGATGTTTGTACATTCAAATTTGATCCAGTATTCCCTTCTGGTCACGTTTGTAGTAAACTTCATTTACTGTTAGCTTCCTTTAGCAATCTGTAAACTCTGGATCCCATTTTTGTAAGAATGTCTGCTTTCATTTTGAAACTACTTTGGAGCTTGCTTCTCATTGAGATCTCATGTGTAGTTACACTTTAATGGTGTGGATGTTTCTATGAACATTTGTGACTGGTTGAAATTGTATGTTGGATGAGACTTGAACATGAATGCCTACCTTTAGCACTGATTTTGCAATGTGAGTAGGCTTCACATACCCTCTTATAGCTTCAACTTTGCCCTAGTTCCTCTCCGTAGTTCCAAACTTCCACAGAGGCTTCCCATTATCCTACAGTACTAGCATCCAGGGGATGTTCAGCCTGTGAAACACAGGTATGTGTATTTCGAGTGTGATACACAGTTCCAAGCTGTCACCAGTGGATAAAACCAAAGATGGTGATACCACCTCTCAGCTTTGACTTGCAACTTCATCAAGGTGGCGGTCACCACTATTTCAAGTTTATACAGTATGACAACTATCACACCATCCATTAAATACATGAATGGTCACAATTAGTAGCTAAAATAATTGCAAAAATAACATGGAAGAATGGGACAACCATGGGAATTGGGAGGTTTAGGGCAGGAACAAACTAAATATGACACTCCAAATAATGAAGGCACTATAAAGCAAACACTAATGCAGAAATAAGGCAAACGAAATCTTCAGTAATCAACAAAGCCATAGTAAAAAGAAATGGTCTCTGAAACTTCACTTAAGTTACATAACATCAAACTAAGTCCATGGTATCAGGAACCCAACACACAGTTCCAAGACCCAGTACCAGAAATTCCACTTGACCTACATAGCTCAAACTAGGTCCATGATACCAGGAACTCAACACCCAGTTCCAGGACCGAGTCCCAGAAATTTCACTTGACTCGTACACCTAAAACAAAACCCATGGTACCACAGACTAAAACTTGCCCTCAGAACAAATAGTGAAAACCTAATTTGATGTAGACAAAACGAACTCTGATACCTACCAGTCACTATCCAACATAACACTGGACTCTCATTCGGGAGGATGGCGGTTCAATCCCGCGTCCAGCCATCCTGATTTAGGTTTTCCGTGATTTCCCTAAATTGCTCCAGGCAAATGCCGGAATAGTTTGGTTCCTTTGAAAGGGCATGGACGACTTCCTTCCCCATCCTTCCCTAATCTGATGAGACTGATGACCTTGCTGTTTGGTCTCTTCCCCCAAAACAACCCAACCCAACATAATATCAACAACACATTATTTTGCATTAACAAAAATTTCGATAAACCCGACACACCCAGCTAGGTACATAACACTTGCAGTACCACACAAAAAATAACAGCAGCAATAGTAGTAGTAGTAGTAGTAGTAGTAGTAGTAGTAGTAGTAGTAGTAATAATAATTCATGATTGCAATACAGGATCAAACAATAAACACCAGATATTGCAGCAAGCATATTATTAAAGATCCCAACACCACAACAGATAAATGCAGACTTTGCAAACAACAAATAGAAACAGTAGATCACATCACAAGTGGATGTACAATACTAGCAAATACAGAATACCCCAGAAGACATGACAATGTAGCAAAAATAATACATCAACAGCTTGCCTTACAACATAAACTTATAAAACAACACGTTCCCACATACAAGTATGCACCACAAAATGTACTGGAGAATGATGAATACAAATTATACTGGAACAGAACCATTATAACAGATAAAACACCACCACATAACAAACCTGACATCATACTCACCAATAAAAAGAAGAAAGTAACACAACTGATTGAAATATCCATACCCAATACAACAAATATGCAAAAGAAAACAGGAGAAAAAATTGAAAAATACATCCAACTGGCTGAGGAAGTCAAGGACATGTGGCATCAGGATAAAGTTGACATTATACCAATTATACTATCAACTACAGGAGTCATACCACACAATATCCACCAATACATCAATGCAATACAGCTACATCCAAACTTATATATACAATTACAGAAATCCGTAATTATTGATACATGTTCAATTACCCGAAAGTTCCTAAATGCAATATAACATATACCATACAGTTAAAAGGAAGTGACGCTTGATCAAGGTCCGCGTCACTTTCCATTTTCAACCAGACTTAACGTCTGAGAAAGTAAAGAAATAATAATAATAATGTAAACATACACACCACCCAAAGTCAGCAACACACAAATCTAGCAACAGCAAAAATGTTACCAGCATAGTCTCTCAAATGGTCAGCCAGAATTTCTCAAATCAGGACCCTCTCAAGATAAGAATCAGTGCATTGTCCTGCTGACAACAATGCACATATTGGTGCCTGGCCCATGATGCAGCAGCTATGATCAAATCATATTATCTCCACAAACGTAATACTTCACATATTTGGAAATTAAACTGAATAACTGTAAGAATTTTATCATTGCCAATATGTCATTCACCATTGAAGTGGGCAAGGTCCCATTCATGAACATCGTTGTCATATCCACAACTAACAAAAAAGGAAACATAAAATTTAATCTCCAACCATAAACATCATGTGCTAATAATTCCAAATGTCAAAAACGAATCTGTTGCTCATAGCTGCCAACATCAAAATAACTCTGATTAACTGCCGCGTACTTTTCCAATATTATTCTCACAAACAGCACAAAAGAAGTCCAATGACTAATTAACAGCACTCAGAAAAATTAGAAACAAACATCCCATTCTTGTGAGTGCCACTGCATACACTGACCTGTCCCCTGCAGACATGATGTATTTCAAATAAACCACACTACCATGACATCATACAACACAGGTAATGTCACAGCTCAAAGAAGCTGGGCAATACCGCAAATTTGGGTTCCCCCCCCCACAAGTGCTTGCGGTTCACCAGATCATTTAAAGCTGACTTTACAACTCTTCAAAAATGTCATTAGTGGTCTGCTACACATTGTTGGTATTACTGTATTCACTTTATATTATTTTAGTGTAGTTGTGCTTAGGTAATAATGGTGTCACTCATTTATATTCTAGTCATAGTAAATTCTTGAAAGTTACTGCATAGTCACATACTTTTGCTCGGGTGCAGAAACTTTGTGTTTTTCATTAATCAATGCATTGAAAATCAATGAAGCAGATTACGTCATCTTATAATGAGACCATTGTTGTCAGGTGCATGGTGACAATAATAATGGACTGAGAAACAACTCTATAGTATACAGATGTGCTGTTGGTGTTCTCCAGTGTTTTTCAAAGAAGTTTCATTATTTGTCCTTGCAGGCAACCACGCTGTGCTACGAGGCAGCTAAGCTCACCACCTCGCAGTATTGCAGCCGACTCAGATTCTGGCTTTTCTTCACGTTCTCCTACACCGATTACGCAGCAGGGTGAAAATACAGAAGATTCAGCTGACAACAGCAATAATAATACATCTGTTGCACGTGATTCTAATAAGGGCATCAAGTGAGTATGATTTCATATGAAACAGATTGAGTTTATTTTCAGAACATCTTTCTTTTCATGGAAAAATGAAAAATAGTGTCCTGTTTTGCAGTTTTCATCCTTGTTGATACTTGTGACAACAGTTGCTGTGTTGAGTCATCATGGAAAATAAGTTTTCTGTCTGTTGTGCAGCTTACAGCCTTGTTAAAGAGTACTGACATAACTATACTCTTCACTTAGCTATTGTAATAGTAAATATTCTAACCAGTGGGCACCACAGGTAAAACTCGTCTGAAATAATTGGTTTTGGATGAAAATCTAAAATTTCCCTGACTATGACTGTCTAGGGTAAGCAATTAACTTGAGTTAATTCAAAGAATTTATGCATTATTTAAAACACTGGTGTTAGAAAAAATAAAAGCTTACATGCTTGGTTCTGTGATTACTTGCAAGTCTTTGCAAATAGCTCAACAGCAGTGCATTTGTAACTTACTTTTATCAGGCAGTTTTTGCTACATGCAGTGTTCCCTTTCCCATTTCTGACCCCCCCCCCTCCCTCCCTCTCTCTCTCTCTCTCTCTCTCTCTCTCTCACTCACACACACACACACACACACACACACACACACACACACACACACACACACGAAACAACTTTCTTTTGTGTGTGTGTGTGGGTGGGTGGGTGGGTGGGTGGGTGGGTGGGTGTGGGGGGGGGGTGTCAGGGCACCCATCTGCAGTTTCAATGGACACAGAAGTGACAAAATATGTTATTTTTCAGTACTAGAGGATTTTTTCATATGGTAAATGGCAACTGATATGAGCTGACACAGACAACAACTTTCAAAAGAAAGGTAACAGAAGAAAAGAGAGGGCAACACAAGATTAGGAAATTGATATATACACTCGAGTAATAGAATTTAGATAACTATCTAGTACAAATGTAGCATCCTCTTTACCCTGGTGATGACAGCAACCTGTTGTCTCCGCAGAACAATGGAATTTTGGTCCAGGACTCTTAACCACCACCCACAGCTTACTGAGACTTATTGGAGATGGTTTTAAGGTTTGGACATACCACTTCATGGCATCGTAGAACATGCTGAATAAGATTGTGGTGTGGTGTAGAGATGGGCAAACTCGTTCATCCTTGGGAACTAGTTCACTGGTGATCGCTCTCTTTTGGGAACCGTTCATTTTTACTCGTTCACCGTTCATTGTGCTTGGTATATGGTTCTTGCGAAAAATTGAAAATTAGTAGCATAGGTGACTGAAGAAAGGCGCAAAGAGGGGGCACTTCCCTCCCCCATGGAGTACAGAGTTTTTATTCATAGCAGAATTCTCACCCACTTGTAATTTTCGTGATTCTGCAGAGCGTCTCATTTAGAAAACTGTAGCGTTATGTGGCTGATCGCAGTGAAATAATATAACATGGTGCACGAAAAACCGGAACTATAAGTAGAAAGCCGCAAAGGAAGTGAACTATGAAAAACCATTCCTTAGAATTCCTCGCTCGTTCCGTTCATCTTGGTGAACTGTTCCTTTGGACCCGTTAGTTTGCGAACGACCCATCTCTAGTGTGGTGACCTGGAGTGCTGTGTGTGCACCCTCATGCCCATGGAATGTCCCTCAAACAATTCTGACAGTTCAGCAATGAAACTAATACTGTACTAGTTTTATGCAGACACAGAGAAAATTGATATTTGCTAGGTGAATTCCGTAATGCTTAGTATAGTAAAAAGTATTTTTGAAAAATTTGCATTGTTTATCATTTAGAAATGGTGACCATTTTTGTTTCAGGCCACAAACATTTTTTTGCATTAGTGAGCATCTGCAGTTTTAACTTTTTTCAGTTATGGCTTGCCCTAGACCTTCCAAATAAGACATCTGATTCAGCACACTCTAGCCTACAAATTTAAACTGTTATCACTTAGCTGAAGATATTCCTTAATATAGTATTAATAGCTCAAAGTTATTAGTTGCAAATTGTTGTTGTTGTCTTCAGTCCAGAGACTGGTTTGATGCGGCTCTCCATGCTACCCTATCCTGTGCAAACTTCGTCATCTCCCAGTACCTACTGCAACCTACATCCTTCTGAATCTGCTTAGTATATTCATCTCTTGGTCTCCCTCTACAGTTTTTACCCTCACGGTGCCCTCCAATACTAAATTGGTGATCCCTTGATGCCTCAGAACATGTCCTACCTACCGATCCCTTCTTCTAGTCAAGTTGTGCCACAAACTCCTCTTCTCCCCAATTCTATTCAATACCTCCTCATTAGTTATGTGATCTACCCATCTAATCTTCAGCATTCTTCTGTAGCACCACATTTCGAAAGCTTCTATTCTCTTCTTGTCCAAACTATTTATTGTCCACGTTTCACTTTCTTACATGGCTACACTCCATACAAATAATGTCATAAATGTCTTCCTGACACTTGAATCTATACTCGAGGTTAACAAATTTCTCTTCTTCAGAAACACTTTCCTTGCCATTGCCAGTCTACATTTTATATCCTCTCTACATCGACCAACATCATTTATTTTGCTCCCCAAATAGCAAAACTCCTTTACCACTTTAAGTGTCTCATTTTCTAATCTAATTCCCTAATTAGACTACATTCCATTATCCTTGTTCAGCTTCTGTTGATGTTCATCTTATATCCTCCTTTCAAGACACTGTCCATTCCGTTCAACTGCTCTTCCAAGTCCTTTGCTGTCTCTGACAGAATTACAATGTCATCGGCGAACCTCAAAGTTTTTACTTCTTCTCCATGAATTTTAATACCTACTCCAAATTTTTCTTTTGTTTCCTTCACTGCTTGCTCAATATACAGATTGAATAACATCGGGGAGAGGCTACAACCCTGTCTCACTCCTTTCCCAACCACTGCTTCCCTTTCATGTCCCTCGACTCTTATAACGGCCATCTGGTTTCTGTACAAATTGTAAATAGGCTTTCGCTCCCTGTGTTTTACCCCTGCCACCTTTAGAATTTGAAAGAGAGTATTCCAGTCAACATTGTCAAAAGCTTTCTCTAAGTCTACAAATGCTAGAAACGTAGGTTTGCCTTTCCTTAATCTATCTTCTAAGATGAGCCGTAGGGTCAGTATTGCCTCACATGTTCCAACATTTCTGCAGAATCCAAACTGATCTTCCCCGAGGTCGGCTTCTACCAGTTTTTCCATTCGTCTGTAAAGAATTCATTTTAGTATTTTGCAGTTGTGACTTATTAAACTGATAGTTCAGTAATTTTCACATATGTCAACACCAGGTTTCTTTGGGATTGGAATTATTACATTCTTCTTGAAGTCTGAGGGTATTTCGCCTATCTCATACATCTTGCTCACCAGATGGTAGAGTTTTGTCAGGGCTGACTCTCCCTAGGCTATCAGTAATTCTAATGGAATGTTGTCTACTCCGAGGGCCTTGTTTCGACTCAGGTCTTTCAGTGCTCTGTCAAACTCTTCATGCAGTATCATATCTTCCATTTCATCTTCATCTAAATCCTCTTCCATTTCCATAATATTGTCCTCAAGTACATCGCCCTTGTATAGACCCTCTATATACTCCTTCCACCTTTCTGCTTTCCCTTCTTTGCTTAGAACTGGGTTTCCATCAGAGCTCTTGATATTCATGCAAGTGGTTCTCTTTTCTCCAGGGGTCTCTTTAATTTTCCTGTAGGCAGTATCTGTCTTACCCCAAATGATATATGCCTCTACAGCCTTGCATTTGTCCTCTGGCCATCCCTGCTTAGCCATTTTGCACTTCCTGTCGATCTAATTTTTGAGACATTTGTATTCCTTTTTGTCTGATTCATTTACTGCCTTTTTATATTTTCTCCTTTCATCAATTAAATTCAAAATATCTTCTGTTACCCAAGGATTTCTACTAGGCCTCATCTTGTTACCTACTTGATCCTCTGCTGACTTCACTATTTCATCTCTTAAAGCTACCCATTCTTCTGCTACTGTATTTTTTGCCCCCATTCTTGTCAATTGTTCCCTAATGCTCTCTCTGAAACTCTGTACAACCTCTGGTTCTGTCAGTTTATACAGGTCCCATCGCTTTAAATTCCCACCTTTTTGCAAGTTTTCACTTTTAATCTGCAGTTCATAACCAATAGATTGTGGTCAGAGTCCACATCTGCCCCTGGAAATGTTTTAGAATGTAAAACCTGGTTCCTAAATCTGTCTTACCATTATATAATCTATCTGAAACATGTCAGTATCTCCAGGGTTCTTCCATGTATACAACCTTCTTTCATGATTCTTGAACCAAGTGTTAGCTATGATTAAGTTATGCTCTGTGTGCAAAATTCTACCAGGCGGCTTCCTCTTTCATTCCTTACTCCCATTCCATATTCGCTTACTACATTTCCTTCTCTTCCTTTTCCTACTACCGAATTCCAGTCACCCATGACTATTAAGTTTTCGTCTCCCTTCACTACCTGAATAATTTCTTTTATCTCATCATACATTTCATCAATCTCTTCATCATCTTGCAAAGCTAGTTGGCATAGAAACTTGTACTACTGTGGTAGGTGTGGGCTTTGTATCTATCTTGGCTACAGTAATGTGTTCACTATGCTGTTTGTAGTAACTTACCCGCATTCCTATTTTTTATTCATTATTTAGCCTAGTCATGCATTACCCCTATTATATTTTGTATGTATAACCTCCTGCCACCGAACTTCACTAATTCCCACTATATCCAACTTTAACCTATCCATTTCCCGTTTTAAATTTTTTAACCTACCTGCCTGATTAAGGGATCTGACATTCCACTCTCCGATCTCCGATCCGTAGAACGCCAATTTTCTTTCTCCTGATAACGACATTCTCTTGAGTAGTCCCCACCTGGAGATCCTATTGGGGGACTATTTTACCTGCAGAATGTTTTACCCAAGAGGACGCCATCATCATTTAACCATACAGTAAAGCTGCATGCCCTCGGGAAAAATTACGCCTGTAGTTTCCTCTTGCTTTCAGCCATTTGCAGTTCCAGCACAGCAAGGCCGTTTTGGTTAGTGTTACAAAACCAGATCAGTCAATCATTCAGACTGTTTCCCCTGCAACTACTGAAAAGGCTGCTGCCCCTCTTCAGGAACCACACATTTGTCTGGCGTCTCAGCAGATACCCCTCTGTTGTGGTTGCACCTATGGTACGGCTATCTGTATCGCTGAGGCACCCAAGCCTCCCCACCAACGGCAAGGTCCATGGTTCATGGAGGGACGGGTTGCAAATTAAAAAAGACTTAATTATTGAACAGTATTTTTTCAAAGCAGGGATAATTTCTCAGCCTTAATTGTTTTTTTTTTGTTTTTTTTGTTTGTGTACTTTGTTGTATAGTTGTTTTCAAATAGCATCGATGGTGAGAAGCTTACATGTTAAGAAATACACTATTTAAAGAAAAGATTTTTTCCTCATTTTTTGGCCTTAAATATTTTTGTTAGGGGACCAGATAAAAATCTGAAATTTACGCACATAATAGATCGTTACAAATTTCAACTTTGGGATTGAATTGGAAGTTATGGAAAGAATTACAATAAGTCAAAAATACATTTTTAATCTGTGATATGTAGGCTAATGGGGTAAAGTGTATCAATTATAGAATTTAAACACATGAATTTAAAGGAATTGATGATTATTTGTTGAGACGATCCTCTGCTGAAAGTTTCAATAGGTTAGCAGGCAGCATCTGCAAGTCTGTACAGGCTCACAGACAAACCTGCACAAGTCTCTGTATTGTCTTCCCCTTCCACCACTCCCCCTGCGGGTCCAGGGGTTAGATTAGGTTCGAGGTATTCCTGCCTGTCGTAAGAGGTGACTAAAAGGAGTCTCACGCCTTTTGGCCTTTATATTAGGGTCCCCTGTAAGGTTTGACTTCCATTTTTCAAAATTTACGCGAAGAGTGAGCCATTTGGGTATGGGCACCTTACATGGTGCATCATGTCCATCGTGCATTGAGATCTTTAGCCCACTTTCTCGTTGTGGCATTGCAGTCCGACTCATCTTCCATCTCTTCAGCGAGGACACCTTCCTGGGTGCGTTTACCTCCATCCTCTGTGCAGTGTCGTTTTCTGCACCGACGATGACATGGAATTCTTTGCACCTCATATCCAGCACGGTGGCCAGTTTGTTGTGGTGGTACTGCCATGAACTTTGTTGGTTATAGTCCCCTAACTACATAGGGATGGCTCTGCTGATGCCTGCGCCGTTAACTCCCCACGTATGCCAAGGAGTAGATGCCTGTTACCATGGGGCATCGTGACTCCCGGCAATGGCCATCCTGCCAGGTAGCCCTTGCTTAGGCTGGGTGGCGCCTGTCGGGAGGTCCTCTGGTCGGAGCGGGTGGCATCAGGGTGGATGACACGCCATGAAGTGTAGTACGTCATCTCTCGCTGGTAGTCCGTCGCCAGCAGTCTCTAAGCGGGCAAAATCTAACTTCAGTGCCGAGAAATATGATTGCAAATCATTCCCCTCCCTGGCCACACCATGGGAGGAATGCTAGGCTAAGGATGGCAGTGAAGCTTATTCGCCCTGGTACCTCGTATGTACGAGAGTTGATGGGGATTCTTTCATATCCCCAAAGCCTCAGTTTTTTGTGGAGCATTTGGAGGACAAGTTCGGGAGGGCTTATCCAGAATGCGCTCTGGATCAGTCTTGATAAAAACAGCATCCTGTGCCCAGTCACAGGCATTACTCGCTTGTGACAAGTTGGGGGATGTTTCTGTTACCATCACGCCCTGTAAGAGCTTAAATACGGTCCAGGGTATTATACTCCACAGGGACCTTCTTTTGCAGTCAGACGATGAGCGGCATGTCAATTTAGAGTGGCGAGGTGTTCATTTCATCCGGCGCGTCCATCGGGGTCTGAGGGATAATGAGGTTGCCACTGGTGCCTTCATCTTGGCCTTCAAGGGTGACACATTGCTCGAGAAGGTAAAGGTGATGGTCTGTTCCTGTGGCGTCAAGCCGTATATCCCCCCACCAATGCGATGCTTTAGGTGCTTTAAGTTCAGCCATATGTCTTCCCACTGTACTTCCTGAGTCACATGTCGAGATTGTGGACGTCCATCACATCCCATTCTCCATGTGCCCTGCCTCCCATCTGTGTCAACAGTGGACAACATCATTCACCTTGCTCGCCAGACTCCAGCATTTTACAGAAAGAGAGGAAAAACATGGAATATAAGACTCTGGATAGACTGGCCTATACTGAGGCTAAGAGGAAATTTGAGCACCTACATCCTGTGGCTATGATCACCTCTTACACTGCCACTACGAGAACAGTTGTCGCCCCACCAGTTCCTCACATTCCTGTTGCCTCTCAGAACCAAAAGACAACACCTGCCGCCTTGATGGTGGGGGGGGGGGGGGATGTGGCGGCGGCACTTCCCACTCCCCTCCCCTCCGCTCCCCTCCCCTCCCTGTTGCTTCTGCACCACCAACTTCGGGAGCAACACCCCCGCCCCCCTTCCCCCAAACCATTGGGGATATCAGTTCCCACTTCTGAGCTGCAGAGGCGTAAGTCTCCTTTGGCTCCTCTTGCTGAGAAGGGGTCCCTTGGGTCACTCCTTTCCCAGGTTTCTGCTAGTGGGACACATGACACCCACCAGTGGCTGAAGAGCCCCAAAGTAGCTTGTCGTAGGGCTTCACGCTCACCCTCAGTCCTGGAGACTGTATCAGTGTGGTCCTCCTAGCCAGGGAAACCCAAGGAGCAGCGAAAGAAATCCTAAAAGAAGCCCCCCAAGACCAAGTGAATTGTTCTACGTCTGCGGATGGGTGGAGATTCTGGCGTCCGCTGAGGACCTAGATGTCACTGGACCCTCAGACATAATGGATACAGACTGCTCAGGCAAAACGTCAGTGGCAGCAGGTGACCCTGAGGCGTGAGCTGCCTCATTGAATGTTCTATGCCTTCCCAGTCCCACGATGTTGTCATCCTCCAGTACAGCAGTTTTTTCCACCGCCTGGCTGAGCTACTGCAACAGTTAAGCTTTACACCTGCTTTCTGCATTTCCCTGCAGCAAAACCTGGTTCCCGGCAATGCGGACCCCTGCCCTCCGCGGCTGTAAGTGATACTACAAGAACCGTAGTGACTATAATAGTGTCAGATGGAGTTTGTGTTGATGTCCTAAACTCAGTTTGTAGTGAAACTGTGCTCCTTCAAACCCTTTTTGAAGCCGTGGCTGTCAGAATAAGGATGATGCGGGAAATAACTTATAACACTATCGTCTGCTACTGCTGTACCATAACCTTAAAGCTGGAAACAGGTTTTGAAATAAAACTGTTTTGTTAAAGCAGTTGTGGAATAAAGCAACAGAGCAGTGTTACCCTCTGAGAGGAATTTTGTTATGTTGACCGTGTTGCACCTAACGGAGGTGGCTTATCGGAAAAGAAAGTCAGAATTAAGTAAATATTTGAACAGTAACAAACAAAATTTTGCCTACCTGCACTGTTTAACGGATAAAGAAAACGGTCACCAGCCTAACTAGACAAGAGAATGATTAACATTCTCGTTCAAGAAAATAGTTATTAGTAACTTTAATGGATAAACACAACCTATACTTTGTCACACGCGAGTGCAGTGAACTCTGACACATACATATGTTTACGGTAAGATTGAAACTAACAGTTAGAGCAGCACCAACTATTTGCAAAATTATAACTGATACCGAAACACACTATAACTTTCAGGGCTTACACAAACTGAGTGGTCTTTATAACATTACCATTAACATTCCCTCCAGGATCATAAATTGGACATAGGTTAAGTCTCTCTCAGTTAAATACTTTACTATTTAAAATGAAAGTTAGTTGAAATTCACTGACAGGTTACTTATCACTGTCTTTCTAATAAATAGATTACGGTTTTCATAAATAGAGATCTTTCCGTTACTTGTTATCTAGCATTAGCACAATAGACAGACTGTGTATCTTGTTATACTATTAATATGCACTTCCAATACACAAGAGAGACAAACACTTGGCAATCATGAACATATAATTTTCTACTATTGCAGTTTCCCACTTTTACTACAGCGAAACACAATGTTGACAAAATTGCAAGAAACTGACTCACCTTTTAGAATTTACTACAGACAACAATGTGATCATTTACTTTATAAGCCTCAGTCTTAAGAACTTTTAATTTTGAAGTTGGCAACAGCACTTTAATAAGCAGTTTTAATAGGAATATTTTCAGCAAACAACATTTACTTTAACTCACTCTCTTGCCACATTAACTTTAACTTTCTTTTTACTCTGTTGAAGAGGCATTAATGAGCAAAATACTGGGCTTTAATGTTCTTTTAGTAAGGACACTCGGATATCACTTTAGCTCAAACGGAGAGGAACCTGAGAGGTGTTATGATGAGGAGAAAAATCAGGGTAGGTACATAAATTCAGATATAAATTACCTTATATTTGTATATAATAGAGGGAAACATTCCACGTGGGAAAAATATATCTAAAAATATATCTAAAAAGAAAGATGATGAGACTTACCAAACAAAAGCGCTGGCAGGTCGATAGACACACAAACAAACACAAACATACACACAAAATTCTAGCTTTCGCAACCAACGGTTGCCTCGTTCCCAGTGTATACCTGTCCTTTTTTCCCCCTAAGGTAAGTCTTTCCGCTCCCGGGATTGGAATGACTCCTTACCCTCTCCCTTAAAACCCAAATCCTTTCGTCTTTCCCTCTCTTTCCTGACGAGGCAACCGTTGGTTGCGAAAGCTAGAATTTTGTGTGTATGTTTGTGTTTGTTTGTGTGTCTATCGACCTGCCAGCGCTTTTGTTTGGTAAGTCTCATCATCTTTCTTTTTAGATATATTTTACCTTATATTTGAGCGCACTAACACATCCATTAAGCTGATCCTTCACTGTAAATCATTGTAGTATTCCGATGTAATGATTGTGCAATGTGGTGGCAACTGCATGTTGTTAGGTGGAATTGCAGGTAGAATTGTTGGACTCTGTCATTTCTTGATGGCAATGATTGATACCAATCCCAGAATATTTCCAGCTATTTATCCATTCTTCAGAGGCATTGGAAAGCGGCAGGAAAAGCATCTCTCGGAACCAGCACAATATGCATCTTTTACATGGCAGTGCACAGACTCGTAGCTCGTCCCCGACTCATAGCTCATCCCCGACTGACTATCAGTTCCATTTTTTCTACATAGGCCAACCACAATTTGCGTGCGCTACACAGTTCCGTTCCCGAGGGGAACCACTACACCTTTTACATACAAACTAACTAAGAACCCTAAGTGAGGATCAGCAGTTTACATAACAGTATACAAATACATTAAATAAAACAGAACATTAGCACATATTGACATTTCTACAAAAAGTTCACACAGAAATTACAATTACATACAGTAAGTTTTGTTCCCTCCAAATGGGACAAAGAATTTAAATGACAGATACACTATTTTGCGTTGAACCAAACCATGACATCAAAGTTTGTACAAAGAAAGGAGTAATACAATTCTGTGTTATCTATTCAAACAAACACATTTACAGAAGCTTAACGATGTAATATTAAATGAAACAAAAGTCAAAATAAATCAGTACAGCATTAGAGCTATGGTGTTACAAACTGTCTGCAATGTATATCTTCCTCCAGATGGTGCAGTGTCCTTGAATGTATTAATTGCACTGATTGATCAACTCACTAAACCTTTCCTACTTTTGGGAGATTTTAATGCCCATAACCCCTTGTGGGATGGCACCGTGCTTACTGGCCGAGGCAGAGAAGTTGAAACTTTACTGTCTCAATTTGATCTCTCCCTCTTAAATAAAGGGGCCGCCACACATTTCAGTGTGGCTCTTGGTAGTTACTCGGCCATTGATTTATCAATTTGCAGCCCAGGACTTCTCCCATCTGCAGAGCACATGATGACCTGTGTGGTAGTGACTTCCCCATCTTCCTGTCACTGCACGGCGTCAGGCCCATGGACACCTGCCCAGATGGACTTTAAACAAGGCAGACTGGAGAATTTCACCTCTGCTGTCACTGTTTAATGTCCCCCACACAGTAACATCAATGTGATGGTTGAGCAGGTGACTACAACAATGGTTTCTGTGGTAGAAAACACAATCCCTCACTCTTTTGGGTGCCCCCGGCAAAAGGCAGTCCCTTGGTGGTCGCCGGAAGTCGCTGAAGCAATTAAGAACATCGGCGAGCTCTACAGCGGCATAAGCTGCACCCTTTCCTGGAGCACCTCATATCCTGTAAATGGCTCTGTGTCCGCATTTGCCAACTTATCAAATGATGAAGCAGAAGTGTTGGAAGAGAGATATCTCGTGCCATACGTCACCTTTCCAAGTTTGGGCAAAAATAAAATGTGTTTTCAAGTACCAGATCCCAACAGGTGTTCCCGGTTCTAACATAAATGGCGTGTTATCTACTGCCGCAAACGCGATTGCTGCGCACTTTGCTGAGCACTATACTCAAGCCTCTGCGTCGGAGAATTATCTCCCAGCCTTTCGCACTTTCAAACGGCAGCTGGAAGGGAAAGGCTTCTCATTCACTACACACCACAGTGAATCCTATAACGCACCATTTACAGAGTGGGAGCTCTTCAGTGCCCTTGCACATTGCCCCAACACATCTCCTGGGTCAGATCACATCCACAGGCAGATTAAACCTCTCTCGTCTGACTTCAAGCGGGATCTCCTCGTCATCTTCAACTGGATCTGATCTGATGTGATGGTGCCTTTCCATCACAATGGCGGGAGAGCACCATCATTCCAGTCCTCAAACCCGTTAAAATCCCACTTGTTGTGGTTAGCTATCGGCCCATCAGCCTCACCAACGTTCTTTGTAAGCTGCTGGAATGCGTGGTTTGTTAGTGGTTGGGTTGGGTCCTGGAGTCATGTGGCCTACTGGCTCTATGTCAGGGCGGCTTCTGCCAGGGTCGCTCTACCACTGATAATCTTGTGTCCCTCGAGTCTGCCATCCGAACAGCCTTTTCCAGACACAAACACCTGGTTGTCATCTTTTTTGATTTATGAAAAACGTATGACACCACATAACGAGATTATATCCTTGCCACATTATACGAGTGGGGTGCCTGAGGCCTGCTCCCGATTTTTATCCAAAACCTGTCGCTTCATACTTTCCATGTCCAAGTTGGTGCCTCCCATAGTTCCCCCAATATCCAGGAGAATGGGGTTCCGCAGGGCTCGGTATTGACTGTGTCTCTATTTTTAGTGGCCATTTATGGTTTAGCAGCAGCTGTAGGTCCGTCTGTCTCACCTTCTCTGTATGCAGATGACTTCTGCATTTTGTACTGGTCCACCTGTACTGGTGTTGCTGAACGGTGCCTACAGGGAGCCATCCACAAGGTGCAGTTTTTGGCTGCAAATTCGTATGTAATGCACTTCTGTCGACGTCGTACCATTCATCCAGGACCAGAACTTTATCTTAACCCTAGCATTACCAACGTATTTTTTGTTACATGTAATACCAACGGGGGGGCCTCAAAGGCCCATAAAGAATACCACAATTTATTTTATCATAAATCAAGTTTATTTACTTCTGATACCTCTAATAACAATTCAAAATGCTTAGACATTGTTTTTGTATACTGGATAATAAAAGATGTTATTATAATAGGAATAAAATGAACAAATCACGAGATTCAGTTTATATATTTTTTGGAATAATGTTTCAAAATAGTGTTTTCTTATAAAAACGACTTTTTTAATTCGATACACTACATGAAGCAAACAAAATTTACTGTCCCATTCTGCAACGCATTTTTCACACAACACTGTCTTCCTGCAGTGTTTCCCACAGACGTGTTTGTGGCACTGAGAGCAGGTAACAGTTGACTTTCCCAGCTTGTTGTACTTGATCTTTTTAGATGCAGCTTCTTGGCAGCATAGGTGGCACCGTCCACGTGTTCCTGGTTCTGCTGTTGAGGATGATGGTTCTACAGAGCAGCTGAGCTTCTGTTGTGTGATGCTTTCCATTGCCATTATTACTGGCTTCTGAAGTCCATACAAATTTTGTGCCCGTTTATCTACTTGAGATCTTATTAGTTCGAGACCTAAGTTAGTGATAAAAACTCTTCTGCGGTTTAGCAAATTCTTTTTCCAATTCGGAAAGTTGAGGAGGAAGAGTGAATATGCATTTATTGCTGCTATGTCAATGAGTGTGTAGAAGAGGGACAAAGGCCATCTTCTTGTTCCTCTCTTTGTGCTGTAGTGTCTTGCCATCTGGTCTATGGTGTCCACGCCTCCCTTTGTAGAGTTATAAAAAAGATTTATGTTAGTCTTTTTTGAGTCTTCATTCAACACCCCTTCTGAGTGATAAGTTGAAAGCATCAACAGCAGTCGTTTTGGCTTCTCGCGGACTAGCGTTGATGCAAGAGTAACTGGTGGCCTCTGTGTCTGAGGGTCAGTATAAGCAAAGATGGAAGAGTGTAAACTGCGGCCAGTTGTAGTCTTCAGCTCTTCAGGTATGTGTCGTCTGTTAGACTGTAGGGTGCCAACAAGTGTGAGGTGAAAATCATTCCATAGAGTCTCAGCAAGCTCCACTGAAGTATAGTACCGATCTGTGGTAACATTACGGCCTGATTTTTCAATAGGTTTTATTAGTCTCTTTACAATTTCCATCGGTCCATTTGAATGCTGTGTATTTCCTGACTTGCCTGTATAGATGTCCATGTTGATCACATATCTAGTCTCAGAATCAGACAGCATTCGAATTAGAATGCCGTATTTTCCAGGTTTTTCTTTTAGAAACACCTTGAATGGACAGTGACCACGGAACAAAGACAACATCTCATCCACTGTTGTATGTAGACCAGGAATGAAATACAATGGAAGTGAAGAATTGAAGCTTTCAAAAATTTCCCTCATTGGAGCAAACTTGTCAGTCTGGCGACGAATTTCTCTTGTGTTCTTATCATCAAACCTCAATATTTTAGTCAATTCGAAAAATCGGGTCCGACTCATTGATCCATAGTACACTTGTCGGCCCTGAAGCAAAGACCATAAATCTTGGACAGGTATCTTATTGTCATGATTTGAACCCATGATTAGCAAGAGTCCTATATAACAAAATAACTCATCTTCATCTGTGTGCTGAATATCTAGTCGAGAAGCCTCTTCATTTGAGTGTAGTTTTATTAGATTCATAATTTGAGGTGTAAAAAAGAGCTCTATAGCCTCTTTCGGAGACGCAATTCTTCCTTGTTGTCCTAGCCCCATTCTTTCTCGCACTATATTTTGTACAGAACGCCGATATTGTCGAGATGGCTTCGTAATATACTCTCGTCCACTTTTTGCAATGAATTTATCACATTCCGTATCATTATCATCTGGTGGATTGGCTTCAACCTCATCTTCATTCTCAGATGATGAATCAGTTCTAATTTCTTCCACATCATCATCCACTTCACTTTCCTCTAAATCTGATTCATTCAAAACTTCTTCTAGCACTCTTTCAATGGAACTATCACGTAAACGATGTCTACTCATGTTGCTGGTTCAACAGCAGCAGAAACACTGAAAATAACAATGGTCCGCTTCATAATAATATGTCTGAAGGCAACAATGCCAAAATTCGTTTCATGGTAAGAATTTGAAACGAGAGACTCAACCTCGTAAATCTTTCCTTGCTATTACCAACGGGTGGGCTTCTAAGGCCCACAGAGAATTAAATCAAGTAAATGAATTTTAATTACATTTTTATTCTGAAATTCTGTAATGACTCAATAGTACATTCAATAACGAACAATTACCTTTGCTTTCAAGTTCATATATCAAAGGGTGTGGATACAACATAGAAAAACTGAGTCAGTGGGCCTACGAGGCCCCCCCGTTGGTAATGCTAGGGTTAATGACAATCCACCCACTGTAGACAAATTGATTCTTTGGACTGGTTTTTGATGCCCGATTGACTAGCAACAGGAGCTTTTAGGACGAGTCCGGTGACCAGTGTCCTCATGGAGACCGGAGTCCCTCCATTGCAGGTTAGGCGTGCACAACTGCTGGTCAGTTATGTTGCACATGTTCGTAGTTCTCCTGCGGCTCCGCATCACTGTCTCCTTTTCCCACCCATGGCGGTTCATCTCCCGTATCGGCGGCCCAGGTCAGTGCTCAATTGCAGTTTGTGTCCGATCCCTTCTTTCCGAACTGGAGTCCTTGCCTCTACCACCTATACTTGAGGTCCATTCAAGTACACCTTCATGGTGTATACCTAGGCCGCGGCTTCGCCTGGACCTTTCACTTGGCCCTAAGGACTCAGTTAAACCTGCGGCTCTCCACTGCCAGTTTCTCTCAATTGTTGACATGTACTGAGGCCACAAAGGGGTTTACACCAACGGCTCAATGGCTGATGCTCATGTTGGTTTGCGTATTTCCATGGAGGACATATTGAATAGCAGTCCTTGGCCAGTGTCTGCAGTGTTTTAGTGTTTTCACTGCCGAGCTGGTGGCCATATCTCGTGCTCTTGAGCACATCCGTTCATGCCCTGGGGAGTCGTTTCTTCTGTGTACTGACTCCTTGAGCAGCCTAAAAGCTTTCGACCTTGTCATCCTTTGGTAGCGACCATCCAGGAGCCCATCTATGCCCTGGAACAGTCCAGTCATTCAGTGGTGTTTGTCTGGACCCCAGGTCATGTCGACATCCTAAGCAATGAACTTTCCGACAGGCTGGCCAAACAGGCTACACAGAAACTGTTTATGGAGATCATCTTCTTTGCAGCTGATCTGCGTTCAGTACTACACCGCAAAGTTTTGTGGCTTTGGGAGCCGAAGTGGCATTACCTTAGCATGCACAACAAACCAATAAACTGCGTCCCCCCCCCCCCCCCCCCCACCCCCGGGGTCCACAACTCTTTTGTGGATACATGCATAGCGAGCATGGGACCCCAAGCTAATGTGGCCCTCCTTCCTTTCCGGGCTGCATACCTTCCCTTTCAGCATCCTTCCCCATCCCCGATCTTAGCCCCCCCCCCCTCCCTCACCTCCGCCTCTTTCCTTCCCTTTCTCCCCCTCTGGGAGTATGTTTTGTGCCTATGTCCAGAGACAGACGCTCGAAAATGTAACACATTCTTCGCTTTCTCTGTTTGCAAGTCTTCGT
Organism: Schistocerca cancellata; assembly: GCF_023864275.1. Lineage (NCBI taxonomy): Eukaryota > Metazoa > Arthropoda > Insecta > Orthoptera > Acrididae > Schistocerca > Schistocerca cancellata. The sequence continues at coordinate 415,349,754 of NC_064633.1, forward strand.
CCTTCCTTTGTCCTTCTCTTTTCCTTACCTCTTCTCTTTACCCTTTTCTCCGCTGCGGCGTTTGAGACCTCTCTTCTTTCCTTTCCCTTTTTTTTGTTTTTACCTTTCTCTTTTTTCCTCCCTATGCGTCTCTGAAGGCCCACCCATGCATTTCCATGCGTAGCCGGTGACGGGGTAACGCGTGATTCCCCACCCCGGGTAGACAGGTAGGACACATATATACCCCCTGGTAACGGCCAGGCCCAGGGAGGGGTGATTACCCAAGCTGATACCTTCTGAAAGTGCCGATTGGTCCCTCCGTCCGTTTCTTGGGAGGTGTGAACAATCACCTAAGGCGGGAGTGCCCTCAGAGGGGGCCCCACAAGGGAGGAGCGCGCCATTGGAGACGCCGGTAATCATGGGGGATACTTCTGCAATGGTTTCTTCATCTTCTACTATGTCTGCTCACAAGCGTAAGTTCAATGAGTCTCAGCCAGACAGTTCTTCCGTCGTTGCCACAGTTCCTTGTTGTTTCTCGGTCTGACGAAGGTCACGACTTCTCCACGGTCAACCCTTTCATTATCCAGGAAGGTGTCAATGCAATTGCAGGTCGTGTAAAGTCTTGTTCCAGATTACGAAATGCCACCTTGTTGTTACAAAGAGTCAGTGCCTTCCAGGCACAAAAATAGCTGCATACTTCACTGCTACACACCTTCCCCGTCCGGGTGGAAGTGCACCGCACTGTAAATTCCTCACGTGGGGTCATTTATACATGCTCCCTCGACGGATTGTCCGACGAGGAAATTCAACACTACCTATCTGACCAGGGCGTAACGGCTGTTCATCAAGTCATGAAAAGGGTTGACACGAACATCATTCCAACCCGTACTGTCTTCTTGACATTTGACAGAGTTCAACTCCCATCGAACATAAAAGCGGGCTATGACATAATTTCCGTTCACCCTTACATCCAAAACCCTACGCGTTGCTATCGGTGTCAGCGGTTCAATCATACCAGCCAGTCCTGTTCCAATCCGGCCAAATGTGTTACGTGTGGCAAGGATGCTCATGAGGGTGCTTGTCCACCTCCATCCCCTCGTTGCATCAACTGTATGGGTGACCAAGCTGCTTCCTCTAGAGTTTGCCCCATTTTTAAAGACGAAAAGCTCATTCAGGAAATCAGAGTGAAGGAAAAGGTGTCGACCTTTGCCGCTAGAAAATTGTTCGCCAGTCGAAAGCCCACTGTGCCCCAGTCAGGTAAATACAGCACTGTCCTTGCCTCTCCACAGCCAACAAAGGAGGTGGCCACACAGACTTGTGATCTCACCTTTAGTGCCACAGTCGTCAGATCGGCCAGCGCAAAGATCGCCCGTTCAACCTCCCCACTTTTGCCTGCTCACTCTATGGCTCACCCTTCATCTGGTTCTGCTAAATCTCGAGCCCAAAAGTCAGACACCCGGGCTTCCAAAAAAGAGCCTACCGTATTTACTCGAATCTAAGCCGCACTCGAATCTAAGCCGCACCTGAAAAATGAGACTCGAAATAAAGGAAAAAAAAAATTCCCAAATCTAAGCCGCACCTGAAATTTGAGACTCGAAATTCAAGGGGAGAGAAAAGTTTTAGGCCGCACCTCCAAATCTAAACAAAGTTGGTCCATTGTAATATGAGACACAATTTAGGTCGAATGAATGACGATACAGCTACAGTAGTTTGGTTCGAGTCGAAAGCTCAGCAGTTAAGCTTTACCAGGTAGCCATTGCTATGCGTCAGGCGCTCCGTCCGTATTTATACGGATACCCTTCCTTTCTCACGTGCTTCGTCTGGTTTGAATCAATTACTTATTTTGCTTTGATCTGATAAGTGCCGTTTTCTATGTTATAGGTGTTTACGTCAGTCACTCGAAGCTGAAAATGCATTACTATACTGTCATGCATTGTTTGTCGCATTCTGATAGTGCGTGTTTACGGCCTGTCGCTGCTCGCGGCATGGCAGGCTTCTGTGCGCGCTACCGCCGCCTACAATTTAAAAAAGAGAGGAATCGTCTCATTAGCGAAACAATGGCAAGAGACTGCTATTTGTTGTTACTTAGACTCCTGCTTTCTTTGATAATGATCAACAAGAACCAAATAATAGACTGCGTATGATAGAACATGTTCTGAACGAGAGTTTGGCGAAAATTTTTCTCCGTTTGAAAATCTTTGCGGCCGCTTCTTTAGTACATCAAAAATCTTTGCGGCCGCTTCTTTAGTACATCAAATTCTGCACAGAAATTAGTCATCTTAGATTTAAAAATCTAGTCAGTTGCTGTGCTTCATTTCTGACTGTATCACTATTAGGCATAAGAGTAATACGAATATAAAAATGACACGATACGTATATTCTTCCGCGTTTGCTGTTGTCTCACTCTAGTTTCGTAGTTTATTTGGCAGACAGGATTTAAATGAGATAGAAGCAAACACGAAAGAATACATGGCAAAATGTTTATATTCGTATTATTCTTATGGTGAAGAGAATACTGCATGTGATTCACATTTCATCAGGTTCCTATTAGCAACCATCTCTTCTCACAGGTAGGAAAAAATTCAGAACGTAGAGTTGGCCATATTGACAAAAATCCCAGTATTACCAGTCGGATTTTCGTAGTACATTGAAATTCGAAGATGAACAATACGGAATTTGTATTTACTTCGTTGGATTGTGTATGAAAAAGCAGTGGTCGAAACTCGGGCGGAGAAAAAAAGCTCGTCTTCCAATTTTTTTTTAAATTTTATTTACTGACGCAGAGGTTTTGGCGCCAGTATTTATCTTTGTGGCTACAAAGGATGCCTGTGTAGCGCTACATATATTCGACGGCAGAAGTTAGTTGTGGCGGCACCTATCACATTTTTCAGAACTTCCGCTTACTTTGCACTCGATTCTAAGCCGCAGGCGGTTTTTTGGATTACAAAAACCGGAAAAAAAGTGCGGCTTAGATTCGAGTAAATACGGTACTTGTGAAGATTTTTTATGTACCCCAACTTCACAACCATCGGTTCCCCCTTCATCTAAACATCCTGCTTCCACGAAGGCCAATAAGAAACCCAACTCCTCTCCTTCTCCGCCATGGCGTCTCTCATCTGCAGCACCACCTGGCGGTAGCTGTAGCCGCCCTCGGCCGTCTTCTGTGTCACCGAGGCGCACTGCTGGCAGGCGATCAACCGGCCAATTGCTGGTGGCAGGAGCTGCTCCTGAACAATCTATGGATCAGGATCTTCTGCCTTTGGCTGAATGCCGTTCCACACTGTCGGTCGCAAGCTCTGAGCAGTCGTTGAGTTGAGGGCAACCTTGGTCACATTCTTCCATTTTCTGTCCACCCTTTGTCCATTATCCATTGGAATATCCGCAGTATTCGAGCCAATCGGGATGAATTGTCGATCCTCTTACGATCCTACTCGCTGGTCATCTTTTGTCTTCAGGAAACAAAGCTGCGTTCCCACGACTGCTTTGTTTTCCCCCATTTTCAGTCAGTCCGATTTGATCTCCCCTCTGTTGAAGGCGCTCCAACACATGGAGGACTCACGATTCTTCTCCATGATACTGTCCATTATCACCCAATCCCCTTAAACACTACCTTCCAAGCTGTCGCTGTCCGTCTTTCCCTTTTTGGATACACCTTCTCTCTTTGTACTGTATACATTCCATCGTCCACACCAATGGCACGAGCTGATTTCCTTCATCTTCTTGGTCAGCTTCCAGCCCCCTATTTGCTGGTTGGGGACTTCAATGCCCACCACCCGCTTTGGGGATCTCCACATCCTTGTCCGCGTGGCTCACTATTGATAGATGTCTTCCACCAAGCGGATCTTGTTTGCCTCAACCCTGGGAACCCTACATTTTTGTCTGCCTCTATGACAAATTTCTCTCATTTGGACCTTTCGGTCGGTACTGTACCGCTAGCTCGGCGCTTCGAATGGTTCGCCCTTGCTTATACACACTCGAGTGACCACTTTCCATGTGTCCTTCGATTGCAGCCACAACTGCCATATATGCGCCCGAGACACTGGAAGTTTGCCCAAGCCGATTGGACACTTTTTTCGTCTCCAGCGACATTCGATGACCGTCACTTTCCTAGCGTCGACAATTAGGTCACTCATATTACAGACGTTATTCTTACAGCTGCTGAATGTTCAATACCTCGCACCTCCGAATTGCCCCGGCGCCCCCCAGTTCCTTGGTGGAACAAGGCATGCTGTGACGCAATACGTGAGCAGCGACGTGCTCTTCGCGTTTTCAGACACCATCCTACCTTGGCCAACTGTATCCGCTACAAGCAGTTCCGTGCACGATGCCGCCGCGTCATCCGTGATAGCAAGAAGGCAAGCTGGGGCTTCTTTACTAGCTCATTTAACACCTTCACTCCCTCCTCGGAAGTTTGGAGTCGGATTCGACGGTTATTTGGCGCGCCTAGTTTCTCCCCGGTCTCTGGGCTCACTGTCGTGCGTGATACATTAGTGGACCCCGTCACAATTTCTAACTCATTGGGTCAACACTTTGCTGAGACTTCGAGCTCTTCAAATTACCCGCCAGCGTTTCTCCCGAAGAAACGTGCAGCGGAAGTGCTTGCTTTCTCCTCTCAAAATCGCGAAAGCTATAATACTGTTTTCTCCATGCGGGAACTCCAGCATGCACTCTTCTTCTTCTTCTTCTTCTTCTTCTTCTTCGTCTTCTTCTTGTACCTCCACCTCAGGACCGGATGGTATCCACATCCAAATGTTGCTGCATTTATCATACCATAGTCTGCGTTACCTCCTTCGCCTTTATAATCGAATTTGGACCGACAGTACTTTTCCCAGACAATGGTGGGAAGCTATCGTCGTTCCTGTTTCGAAACCTGGAAAGGACAAACATCTCCCCTCTAGCTATCGCCCCATTTCTCTCACAAGTAGTGTATGTAAGGTTTTGGAGCGTATGGTGAATTGACATTTAACTTGGTGGCTGGAGTCCCACAGTCTTTAAACACCTGCCCAATGCGGTTTCCAAAAGCATCGTTCTGCAGTTGACCATCTTGTTGCTCTCTCCACTTATATCATGAACAATTTTCTCCGAAAACGCCAAACAGTAGCAATATTTTTTGATCTGGAGAGAGCATACGATACCTGTTGGAGGACAGGCATCCTCCGCACACTGTTCTCTTGGGGCTTTCGAGGTCGGCTGCCCCTTTTTCTTCGTGAATTTATGGCAGAATGCACATTTAGAATGCGGGTGAACACTACTCTCTCCCATACTTACTTCCAAGAAAACAGGGTACCCCAGGACTCCGTGCTAAGTGTTGTACTGTTTGCCATTGCCATAAATCCAATTATGGATTGTCTCCTTCCTGATATCTCGGGCTCCCTCTTTGTGGACGATTTTGCTATCAACAGACCAGCCTTCTTGAACGACGTCTTCAAGGATGTCTCGATCGCCTCCACTCTTGGAGCATCGAAACAGGCTTCCGCTTTTTTCCCAGTAAGACCGTTCGTGTTAATTTTTGGCGTCGTTCGGAGTTTCTTCCACCTTCCTTACATCTAGGACCTGTCAACCTTCCGTTTTTGGACGTCGCTAAATTCTTGGGTCTTATGTTTGACAGAAAACTGTGCTGGTCCTCCCACATTTCCTATCTTTCGGCTCGCTGTCTGCGATCTCTCAACACCCTCCGTGTCCTGAATCGTACCTCCTGGGGAGCAGACCGAGTGGTCCTTCTCCGCCTCTATCGCGCCTTAGTGCGCTCGAAAATGGACTATAGAAGCATAGTTTACTCCTCTGCTCGGCCATCTATTCTTCGGCGTCTCAACTCTATCCACCACTGTGGATTACGTTTAGTGTCTGGAGCTTTTTACACCAGCCCTGTGGAAAGCCTTTATGCTGAGACTGCTGAACCTCCGCTGTCCAATCGGCGAGCTGTCCTCGTGAGTGGTTATGCTTACCACCTGTCTTGCATGCCTGCTAATCCGGCCCATGAAATTTTTTTCGACGCCTCCTTGGATTTAGGGTATGCAGGCCGCCCTTCCTCCCCAGTACCACCGGGAGTCCGCTTCCGTCAACTGCTCCGTTCTCTTTCTTTCCGCTTTCCTAAAACTTTTTTGACAACTTGGGGTGCAGCACCGCCTTGGCTCCGTCCCCGGACCTGCCTGCTCCGTGACCTTTGTCAGTTTCCCAAGGATGGTACCCCTTCACTTGTTTATGGTCGGGCGTTCGCTGCTCTATGTGCACAAATGAAGGAAGCCACATTTATTTACACTGACGGCTCAAAAACATTGTTTGGTGTAGGGAGTGCCTATATTGTTGGCGACACCCCAAATCGATTTCGGCTACCCGACCAGTGTTCGGTTTATACTGCGGAGCTTTACGCTGTTCTCCAGGCTGTCCGATACATCCGTCGCCATCAGCGGATACAGTATGTTATCTGCTCAGACTCTCTCAGCTCTCTCCTCAGTCTCCAAGCTCTCTACCCTGTCAGCCCTCTGGTCCACCGGATTCAGGACTGCCTCCACTTGCTCCACTTGGTGGGTGTCTCTGTGGCGTTCCTCTGGATCCCAGGACACGTTGGTATCTGTGGAAATGAGGCGCCCGATATAGCGGCCAAGGTTGCACTCTCTCTTCTTCAGCCAGCTATTCGCATGATTCCCTTCGCTGATCTACAGAGTGTTTTATGTCGTCGTATTGCTCTTTTATGGCACGCACATTGGTCGACACTTCCCAATAATAAATTGTGGGACGTGAAAGCTCTTCCCTGTGCTTGGACCTCTTCCTCCCGAACGCGTCGTCGGGAGGAGGCAATTTTAACTAGACTCCAGATAGGGCATTGTCTTTTTAGCCATAGACATCTTTTAAGTGGCGATCCTCCCCTACTCTGTCCCCACTGCTCTCAGCTGTGGACGGTAAGACACCTTTTACTTGAGTGCCCCTATTTTACTCCGTTACGCGCCGTCTACAGCTGTCGCCTGATATATATCCTCCATTTTAGCAGATGACACGCGCTCAGCTGATCGCGTTCTCGAGTTTATTAGTGCAAGTGAGATGACGTCAGTCATTTGAAGCTCTTTTTGGGGACAACCAACCCCCTTTTATAGTAGTTTTTTTAAGCTTTCTTTCTGTTTTTAGTTTCTCCAATTTTTTTGAGTTTCGTTCCCATTGCTGCTGGTTTCCAGTTTCGTTTTTTTACCTTTTCCTAAGTCACAGACCGGGCGCTAATGGCCTTAAAAAAAATTGCATACCATTAAGGGTCTTCCATGTGGGTCGTTTGCAGGGACACTGGTTCTATGCTAGCTCCGCATTGGCCACACTTGGGGGAGACACAGCTATGTCCTGCGCTGTGGTGACCCACGTCATGGTCAGTGCGGTGCCCGGCTGACAGTGGCCCATATCTTGGGGAGCTGTCCTTCTTTGGCTGCCCTGCGATTGACTCTTCTGTTACTGGACTCGTTGCCATTAATTTTAGCTGACAATGCCTCATTGGTTAATTTAGTTTTATATTTTATACGTGACAGTGGGTTTTATCATTGTATATAAGTTTTAGCGCATGTCCTTTGTTCCTTTGTGTTCTCCAATCAAATGCTTTTAGGGTGGATGTTTAAATGTGCCGCAGAGTGGCTGGCCTTTCCTGTTTATTCTTGTGGTCGGCCAGCCATGGTCATCTGCTCTCTTGCTTTTACCCCTTCTACCTGTTTCTTGCTTCTCTCTGTGGTTTTCTTTTTCTGTTTTGTCCATGGTAGTATTGATTTTTCTGTCATTCTTCTGGTTCTTCCTTTCTCCTGTTATTGTGCTTTACGTCTCCTTTCTTTTCTTCTTTCCCTTGTGTAATTATTTTAACGGGAGCAAGGGACCGATAACCTTGCAGTTTAGTCTCTTCCCCTCCCTCTTTTAAACCAACCAACCAACCAACCAACCTTCCACCACCATCTGCCCTCTCGCACTCGGTTAACTACGAGTCTTGAAGTGTGCAGTGGAAAAATGGAATCTTGGTGTTGTATTGGTGTTCTTATTAACAAAACTTGTTGTAAAAGTGTATATGGAGTGTTTCTTAAAGCCATTATTTTAATTGAAAGTTAGAGTGAAGAAGAAAAAGTGTTGTTTTACTTAAACATTGACTTAGAGGTTAAATCAACTTGCAAACACCTTGAAATGATACACTTAAAAAATTTCTTGCAGTATGGATCCAGAGCTTCTATACATTTTTTGAAGGATATAGGAGCATTGAAGAATCTTTAAAGGTACTACATAAGGTAGAGAAAGCCAGATTAATAGATGCTCGAGAAGAAATTGAAATTTATAGCGCCCTGAAGAAACAACAACAATACCTACTCAGTGAACAAGTAGACCTCAGAAATAATATTTTTTTGACTGTTTTAGACATAACTTGCTGTAGTGTAAGTTCATGTCAGCGTCCTCCGATTGCGTGTAGAAAACTTGAACAGTTGACACTTCGAAATAGACATAGCGGCTTGTGTTTACGAGGAACAGTGGAGGATTGTCAACGTTAATAATATTGATTATCAAAACCAAGATGTACATGTTACATTTTACCACCCACCAGGACCAAGGACCTCTTTTTAAAAAAGTTGAGAAAGATCAAGCTTGAATGCCAGTTAAAAATGTAGCGAAGAAGCTCTCTCTCCTGCAGTGACAACTGTGACTGGGCGAATTTTTAACTTTATGCCCAAACTGGGTGAAGAAATTGCTCAGATGTTCAGTGAACAGTGTAGTAAAAACAACATGAGAACAAGCTAATACAATTAGTTGCCCATTTTTCAATTAAAAAATGACAACCATAGATAATGTTTAAATTATGTAACTGATATACTTCGTTCCATTAAACTAGACATTGTAGATGATAAAAAATGTATTTTTGACTCATAATTTTTTCTACTTTCAGTTGAATTCCAGAGTTGAAATTTATATTGAGATTTGGTATCATAAAGATCTGTTAAGTGTGTGATTTTCAGATTTTTATCTGGTCCCCTAACAAAGATATTGCAGGCCAAAAAATGAAAAAGTAAAAAAATATCTATTTTTAAAATACTGTGTTTTAAATGTAAGCTTTGCATCATTGATAATCTATAAAAATTAACTAGACTATTTAGTGTAATAGCACAAGGAATACTAAGGCTGAGGAATTACTCCTCCTTTGGAAGACTGCTGTTCAAAATTTGAGTTTTTTATATTTTGTGAAATAGGGAAATGGGAAGGAAAGGGTGGATGGGACACTTGTGACCTCCAGCTGCACTGTGCATTGTGGAAATGCAATAGCGAGAGCTGAAAATTTGCACAGGACCAGGGCTCAAACCCGGATTTATCACTTCTGATGAGGTCACCGTTACTGCTGCGGCCATGTAGACAGTCCCTGACTGATCCAAATTTCCAACTTATCGCATGCTACAATGCAGCATCCCTCATCCATTAACCCCCTACTTCCAATGTATTGATTCCTGTAGGAGTGTGGATGATAATTAGTGCAGCCACACTAAAGTAAATGTAGTGTCTGTCCTGTTGGACATGTCCGACATAATAAACACTAATTGTGTATATAAACATTTTTTAATTTTCACCCAGTAACTTTGAGCTATTAAAAATATATTAAGAAATACTTTCAGCTATGTGGCAGTGGTTTAAATTTGTAGGCCAATATGTGCTGAATGAAATATTTTTTATTATAAGGCCTATCTATGGCAATCGATTACTGAATAATTTTGAAAAAAATTGCAGATGTGCTTGCAAAAAGTAAAACGGGGGAGGGGGGGGGGGGGGGGGGGGAGCAAGCTTGCACTGTGAAACAAAAATGACTATTGTTTCAAATGATAAACAATAAACAAATTTTAAAAATATTTTGATACACAAAACATTAGGGAATCCACACAGTAAATATCATATTTTTCTGAGGTGGTCAAGCAGCCATTGCTGGACGATTTGGTATGGATTGACCCATATGTTTATATTCTATGTTGTGCACTGGCTTAGTAACTGTACATTCTGGTGTGTTGAGGTGGACTCTATCTCACAGATAGTAACAATTTGATTATTGGATGCTGGCAGATATTAATATAATGACTGCTGCGAACAAACTGCAAAGCACGTGATCATTACATTTTGATGCCTGACCATGGACTGTTAGAGGCTTCATGCACCATGCCTGTTTATAGAGAGCAAAATACAAGACTCACAAAGTTATAAAACACAGTTATTACATGTTAAAGAATGACACAAAAAATTGGAAAATTAAGAGGCAAGGACACACGCCTCTGGCAGCTGAGTGGTCAGCACGACAGAATGTCAATCCTAAGGGCCCGGGTTGGATTCCCGGCTGGGTCGGAGATTTTCTCCGCCCAGGGACTGAGTGTTGTGTTGTCCTAACCATCGACACGCTAGTCGCTGAAGTGGCGTCAAATCGAAAGACTTGCACCCGGTGAACAGTCACCCGACGGGAGGCCGTAGTCACAAGACATTTACATTTTTACTAGACAGTGATACAATTTTAACTAATATCTATATAATTTGGAAATTGTTGAAATAACAGTACCATTTTGTGGGATGCAGTTTTAACAAAAAGGGATTCCCAAAGTTCACTAGTGATATCTCGAGAAAGTGAAATTTTCTGGTTCTACATAGTTCACTAGTGATATCTAGAAAGTGAAATTTTCTAGTTTTAGTAATTAATAAACTAACAAATTGCTTTAATGGACATATGCTTTTTGTAATCAGAAAAATCAGGGATGCAAAACTATTTTATGAATTTTGGAAGTTATCCCAATATAAGATTTGAATATTCAAGAACATGAAAATTTTGAATACAAGTAATTTTTGAAGTATGCAGTTTTTGGAAAAAGTAAAATATTTGTTGAAAAATTGAGAATGATGTCTTTCAGGTGAGCTATACAAATTTAGAAATAAACAACTAATTGGTCATAGAAAATTTAACCTTTACCTGGATTGCATGCGTAGTTAATCACTAATAATTGTTTAAAGAAAATGTTTCCATAAGAACCAAATATACTTTTACCTCAGTAGTCTGAAAATTATACTGTGAATAATAAAATTTTATGAAATACAGCATGAATAAGACATTATTTTGGGTGACTATTGTATATTTACTATGAATGAAAATACACTGCCTGACAAAAAAGTGAAGCACCCAGAAGGTATGGTCAGTTGTCAATGTAACTTTATAAACGTACACATCGACAGTGGGGTATGAAAATGTCGAGAATTGCAATTCTCTCTAACGAGTGCATTAATGTTGCTCATGTTTAATGTTGTTACCTGACCTGATAGTGTATATGAGCAGCTTGAACAGTGTCAGATGTTGAGTGAGCACTGTGTGGGACACAGGTGATGCTGCATACTCATGTGAGATGGAGTTTGAAAGGTGCTTCATTGTGTGTCTCCATTTGGCTGGCTAGTTGTACCGTGCAATATCAAAGTTTGTGGGGACAGGGATGTTACAATGGCCAAATGTTGGACTGCATGTGAGTGTGAGGGAAGGTATACTTGGTGTTAAGGTTCTGGTCGACCACGTGTGACCATCACAAGGGAGCATCACTGTGTTGTGCACCAAGCACATCATAATCCCTTCACATCCCTCCTGTCATCCGAGTCAGCTAATGGGCTCCCTGTAACATTCAGTGTCATCCTGCATTGGTTGGAGACTAGGAACAATCAGATTGGAAAATTACCATCCCAGGTGTAGGCTACCATTGACACAACAACATTAACAGCTGCATTTGGTGTGGTGCTAAGACTGGGAGCATGAACTGCTGATGAGTGGTATATTGTGTTCAGGGATGTATCACAGCTCTGCTCCACTCCTGGTGACTGTCCCTGGCAAATAAGGTGGCAACCTGAGGAGAGGCTATATTCTTCCAAAGTTTTGGAGGGGCGCAGTGGTGTTACTTCTGGTGTCACAGTGTGGGGAGCCATTGGGTTTGATTTCAGGTTACGTCTGGTAGCGATCGTGAGAACATCATACAGATGAGCTCTCGGTCGTGGACATCCTGCATCTTCAAGTGTTATCTCTCATAGGATAATATCGAAGAATCATTTTTCAGCAGGGCAATGGTTGTCCACATGCCACCTATCTCTGTGGTCTGTGTGATGGTGAGATATGCTTGTGGTCAGCAAGGTCACCAGAAGTGTGCCTGATACAACCTAAGAGAGAGAATGAACCTCAGACATCAACTTTGTCCCAGTGCTAGTATCCAGAATATCAAACACTAATTACATCAGATCTGGGCCAGCTTGACTAAGGAGAAGATACAATGGTTTCATGACTCTTCCCAATCGAATCAGTGCATGCGTCCGTGCCTCAGCAGGTGCAATGTCATTCTAATTATTGGGCTTATACTGCCAAGTTCTATGTAAATTTGACTTGATTTTGCAGTTACTGAAACAACATCACATACTCTCCTGGTCTGTGAAGTTTCATTTTGTTTCGTCCTGTCATGGGTGCTTAATTTTTTTTTCTTTTTTTTCTGTGTGTGAGATGTGATAAAGTGATGGGAATTGTTTTAATTTTGCAAGCTTTATAAATCTGATTTTCAATTTTTTTTCATCATACACATGTTCATGATGTATGCTTACATTTTCGGCTGTTTTGAATATTTAGTTTATTATTGGCAGTCAGAAAGTTATAAGTGTTTTCGAGTGCTCAGTGAATTTTTACTTTCAAAAAAGATGGATCAAAGAGTCAGCATTAAATTTTGCTTGAAAAATGGAATAAAGTTCTGCACTGCTTTCGAAATCTTGACTCTGGCTTTTGGCGATTTACTATGGGTGAGGCAGGAGTTTGAGTGGTATAAACATTTCAAAGAGGGTTGAGAACGTGTTGAAGACGACCATCGCACTTTATGCTCTAATGCATCAGTTACTGACGACAGTGTGGAAGTAGTACCGAAAATGGTTCTGGAAAATTACTGAGTCATTATCACAGGGGTTGCTGATGATTTTGGTATATTCTTTGGCTCATGCCAAGCAATTTTTTCGGATGTTTCAGGCATGAAACACATAGCAGCAAAGTTTGTTCTGAAATTATTGACTTTCGACCAAAACATTGTGGACATTGCTCAGAAGTTACTGAATGAAGTTGACAATGATCCAGAACTTCTAAAGAAGGTTATAACATGTGATAAAACATGGAGGTACGGTCCAGGGGTAAGAATAGGCCCGCGGTATTCCTGCCTGTCGTAAGAGGCGACTAAAAGAGTCTCAAAAGTTTTGGCCTTATGTGATGGTCCCATGTCTGGTTTGACCTCCATATCTCAAAATTCTTCTTAAGAGCGAGCCAATTGGGGAAGGGCGCCTTACTTGGTGCATTGTGTCCATCTTGCGATCAGACCTTTCGCCAGCTTATTCATCGTTGCATTGCAGTCCTGCCCGCTCTCCATCTCTTGGGAATGAATACGTTCCTGCGAGCACTTTCCACCTTGCGCTGTGCAGTGCCACTTCTGCACTGACTGCGACCATGGACCACATGTCACCTAACATCCAGCACGGTAGCCAGTCCGTTGTGGTGGGGCCGCCATGTACCCTTTGGTTGTAGCCCCCTGACAACACAGGGATCGCTCTACTGATGCCTGCGCCGTTAACTCCCCACGTAGGCCAAGTCTATCCTCCTGGGGTATCGGGACTCCCGGCAATGGCCATCCTGCCAGGTGGCTCTTGCTGAGGCTGGGTGGCACCCGTTGGGAGGGCCCGTGGTCGGAGTAGGTGGCATCAGGGCGGATGACCCGCAATGAAGTGTGGTACATTGTGTCTTGCTGGCGGCCAGCCGCCAGCAGTCTCTAAGTGTTCTCGGGCTCAATTTAATGCTCAGAAGTATGACCCGAAAACGTTCCCCTCCCTGGCCACGCCGTGGGAGGAGCGTACATCTCAGGATGGCAGTAACAGTTATTCGCCCCGATTCTTAGTTTGTACAAGAGCTGATGGGGAGTCTCTTCTATCCACAAAGCCTCAGCTCTTCATCGAGCATTTAGAGGACAAGTTTGGGGAGGTGGAGGGTTTGTCCTTAATGCACTCTGGATCAGTACTGATAAAAACGGCATCATCTGCCCAGTCACGACGGTTACTTGCTTGTGACAAGTTGGGGGATGTTGCCGTTACGATCACACCCCATAAGAGTTTAAATATAGTCCAGGGAGTTATTTACCATAGGGACCTTCTTTTGCAGTCTGATGACGAGTTGCACGCCAATTTAGAGCGCCGAGGTGTCCATTTCGTCCGGCGCGTTCATCGGGGTTCGAAGGATAATCAGATTGCTACTGGTGCCTTCATCTTGGCCTTTGAGGGTGATACATTACCGGAGAAGGTCAAGGTGATGGTCTACTGATGTGACGTGAAGCCCTATATCCCTCCCCCAATGCAGTGCTTTAAGTGCTGGAAGTTCGGCCATATGTCTTCCCACTGCACTTCCAGCCTCACATGTCAAGATTGCGGATGCCCATCACATCCCAATACTCCATGTGCCCCGCCTCCCATCTGTGTCAACTGCCAGACTGCAGAATCTTCCAGAAAGAGTGCAAAATCATGGAATATAAGACCCTGCACCAACTGACCTATACTGAGGCCAAAAGGAAATATGACAGACTGCACCCTGTGAGAATGACATCTTCCTACGCTGCTGCTACAACTACTATGTTAGCCCCATCAGTTTCGAGAATTCCAGCTGGATCGACGAGCAGTAAAACTCCTCCTGCCCCCTTGCCTGTGGGGGGGCTCTACCCATGGAGTTGCTCCTGTGCCACCTACCTCAGGAACAACACCCTCCCATCCATTGGGTTCGTCTGTCCCCGCTTCTCAGTCGGAGAAGCGTCTAACTTCTTCGGCTACTCTTGCTCATAAGGGGTCCCTTGGGCCCCTCCCTTCCCAGGCTTCCACCAGTGGGAAGGATGACGCCAGACAGTGACATAAGTTCCCACCAGCGGCTGGTCGTAGGGCTTCGCGATCCTCCTCCGTCCCAGAGACTGAATCGGTGAGGCCCTCCCAGCCGATGAAACACAAGGTTCTGTGGGAGAAGTCCAAGAGAAAGACCTCTAAGGCCAAAGAAATTGCGGTGGCACTGACCCCACCGCACCCTTCGAGCTCTGCGTCTGAGGATGAGGTCGAGATCCTGGCGTCTGCTGAGGAACTTGATCTCGCCGGACCCTCAGACACCATGGATGTCACTCGTGGGGGTACTGAATCGGTGGCAGCGAGGGAACAAGTGGCGTAAACTGCCTCCCCAGTCCAATCATGCCTTTCTCAGCCATGGACAGTACCATCCTCCAGTGGAACTGCAGCAGATTCTCCCACCATCTAGCTGAGCTCCGACAACTTATCAGCCTTTACCCTTTCTTCTGCATTGATCTTCTGGAAACTTGGTTTCCAGCGATGCGAACTCCCGCCCTCTGTGGCTATCAGGGTTATTATAAGAACTGGGCAGCTTATGAAAGGGTATCAGGGGGCGTCTGTATCTATGTCCTTCACTCTCTTCACAGCGAGTCTGTCCCTCTACAAACACCTTTAGAAGCTGTCGCTGTTTGGGTGTGGACCCCGCAGGCTGTTAATGTCTGCAGTCTGTATCTTCCACAGGATGGTGATGTCCCGCAGCATGTCCTGGCTGCACTGATAGCGCAACTGCCACCGCCTTTCCTGTTACTGGGCGACTTCAACGCCCTAACCCCCTGTGGGGTGGGTCAGTGGCAACAGGTCGAGGCGCCATCATTGAGAATGTATTGACACAGCTAGACCTTTCGATTTTAAATAATGGTGCCTTCACACATTTCAGTGTGGCACACGGCACGTACCCCGCCATCGACCTTTCGATCTGCAACCGTAGCCTCTTACCGTCTGTCAAATGGAGTGTGCATGACGACCTGTGTGGTAGTGACCACTTTCCAGTCTTTCTGTAACTGCCACAGTGTCACTCTTCTGGGCGCCCTTGCAGATGGGCTATGAATAAGGCTGACTGGGACTTGTTTTCCTCCACTGCCGCTATTGACCCTGTTTCTCATGAAGCCATTGATACGGTGGTTCACTCAGTCACCACCAGCATCGTTACTGCCGCAGAATCTGCCATTCCCCGTTCTTGTGGGTCCCCTCGGCGGAGGACTGTGCCTTGGTGGTCGCCTGAGATCGCTGAAGCGATTAAAGATCGCCGGTGGAGACTCCAGTGTCACAAGCGACATGCCTCCATAGAACACCTCATCGCCTTCAAACGGCTGCGTGCGCGGGCCCGCCGCCTTATCCGCCAACGCAAGCAGGAGTGTGTCCATCATTGGCCTCCATGTCTCTCCATTGCAGGTCTAGGCCAAGATTAGATGCTATGGCTATAGGAACCCTGTCAGCGTCCCTGCGCTCTCACTGAATGGAGCAGTTTGTGCTGACTCCGACGTAATTGCCAACCACTTGGCAGAGCATTTTGCTCAGAGTTCCGCTTCTGTGAATTACCCACTGGCCTTCCGCTCCATTAAAGAGCGGATGGAACGTTGGAGCCTGTCATTTCGCGCCCACCATGCTGAATCCTACAATGTTCCATTCAGTGAGTGGGAATTTCACAGTGCCCTAGCTGCTTGCCCGGATACAGCTCCTGGGCCAGATTGCATCCACTGTCAGATGCTGAAACACCTTTCAGTGGACTGCCAGCAACGCCTCCTCGACCTTTACAACTGTATTTGGGTCGAGGGTGAGTTTCCGTCGCAATGGCGGGAAAGCATAGTTATCCCCATTTTGAAACCTGACAAGAACCCTTTGGAGGTGGACAGCTACCGCCCCATTAGCCTCACCAACGTTCTTTACAAGTTGCTTGAACGGATGGTGAGCCGGCAATTGAGTTGGGTACTCGAGTCTCGGGGCCTTCTGGCTCCGTCTCAGGATGGATTTCGTAAAGGCTGCTCTGCCGCCGACAATCTGGTAAGCCTGGAGTCAGCCATCCGTAAGCCTTTGCCTGCCGTCAGCACCTGGTCGCTGTCTTTTTCGACATGCTTAAGGCATACGATATGACATGGCGTCATCACATCCTCTCTACGCTTCATGGTTGGGGTCTTCTGGGTCCACTGCCAATTTTCGTCCAAAATTTTCTGTCGTATCGTATCTTCCGCGTGCAAGTCGTGGCCTCCCATAGTTCCTCCCCGAGTCCAGGAGAACGGGGTACCACAGGGGTCTGTCCTAAGTGTCTGCCTGTTTTTAATTGCAATAAACGGGCTCGCTGCAGCAGTGGGAATGTCTGTCTCAGGTTCTTTGTATACTGATGGCTTCTGCCTGTACTATAGCTCCATTGGCATTGCAGCTGCTGAACGTCAGCTGCAGGGCGCTATCCGCAAGGCGCAGTCTGGGGCTGTAGCACATGGTTTCCAGTTTTCGGCTGCCAAGACCTGCGTTATGCATTTCTGCCGGCGACGAACAGTTCACACTGAGCTGCGGCTTTATCTTGCCGGTGAACTTCTTGCTGTGGTGGAGACCCATCGTTTTTTGGGTGTGGTTTATGATGCCCGGTTGACTTGGCTCCCACATATTCGGCAGCTTAAACAGATGTGTTGGCGGCATCTTAATGCTCTGCGATGCTTGAGCCACACCAGCTGGGGTGCCGACCGCTCTACCCTCTTACGGCTTTACCAGGCGTTAATCCAGTCCCGTCTGGATTATCGGAGCCTGGCTTATTGTTCAGCATCCCCATATGCGTTGCGGGTGCTGGACCCAATCCTTCACAGTGGGATCCGACTTGCCACTGGTGCTTTCCGGACCACCCTTGTGGACAGCATACTTGTGGAGGCAGGTGTCCCTCCACTGCGGTTACGGCGCCAACGTGTACTGGCCGGTTATGATACACATGTTTGTAGCTTGCCCGGGCATCCTAATTATCTTCTCCTGTTCCCGCAGTCGGTCGTCCGTATCCCAGAACTTTGGCCCCGGTTGGGTTGTACGATCGCAGTCCGCGTCAGAGAGCTTCTCTCCAGGCTTGGGGTTTTCCCTCTTCCCCCCCTTTCCGGGCCCCTTCTGCATACACCCCCGTGGTGTGTGCCCTGCGCTTGCCTTCGGCTCGAATTGGCACAGGGCCCGATGGACCCAGTCCATCCGGAGGCCTTCCGTCGCCGCTTTTATTCCATCCTCGCCACGTATCAGGGCTCTGGTGTTTGTTTACACTGACGGTTTGATGGTTGCTGGTCGTGTTAGTTATGCTCTAACTTAGGGGACCATTCCGAACAACGTTCATTGCCGGCTGACTGCTGGTCGCCATCTTTCGTGCCCTAGAGTATATCCGCTCCTGCTCAGGTGAATCCTTAGCTATCTGTAGCTACTCCCTGAGCAGTTTAAGAGCTGTCGACCAGTGCTTCCCTCGCTCTCGTCTGGTGATGGCTGTCCAGGAGTCCCTGCATGCTCTTGCCCGTTGCAGCCGAACTGTGGTCTTTGTGGACCCCAGGCCATTATGCCTCACATAACCCGGCAATGAAAATGTTGACCACCTGGCGAAGAGGCCACCAGTAAACCATCTCTGGAGATTGGCCTCCCCACGAATGATTTGCGGGCAATCTTACACCTCAAAATTTTTGAACTGTGGGACACTGAATGGCGCAACCTGCCCATGCCAAACAAACTCCGTCCTATCAAGGAGACGATGACTGTGTGACGGTCATCCATGCGGGTCTCTCGCAAGGAGGCTGTTGTTCTCTGCCGGTTGCACATTGGGCACACTTGGCTGACGCACGGCCACTTATTGCACCGTGAGAACCCCCCCTGTCACTGCGGCTCTGTTTTGTATGTGGTCCACATTTTGTTGGAGTGTCTCCTTTTAGCTGTGCTCAGGTAGACGTTAGTGCTGCCTGATATGCTTTCTGCCCTTTTAACTGATGACTTAGCCATGGCGGACCTAGTTTTGCGTTTTATTCGGGCAGGGGGCTTTTATAACTTAATCTAAGTGTTTGTCATTTTTTTTTTTTTTGTTAACTCTGGCATTTAGCCTACGGTTTTAGACTGAGTTTTTAATATGTTTCTCTGTGGTTGGCTTTTCCTTTTTTCTCTATGGTCGGCCAACCACCGTCACACACTGTGTGATTTTAATTCGTTTTGTCTGGTCTTTGTCTCAGTTTCTCTTGTCCTGTGTCATCTGTCATCTTTTCCTTGTTTGTTTTTTTTATTCCTTGTGGGTGTTTTTAGTTTTTGGAAAAAGGGACTGATGACTGTAGCAGTCTGGTCCCTTTAATCTCACAAACCAACCAACCAACCAACATGGATGTACAGGTATGTGTCAGCAAAAAGGCACAATCGTCTGAAAGGAAACTACCTGAAGAGCAAAGACCAAAAAACATTCTACAAGTTCGATCACATGTGAAGGTTCTTCTCAATGTTTTCTTTGATTACAGTGAGATAGTGCATCATGAGTTCCTGCCTTATGGTTGTACAGTCAGTAAGGAATACTACCTGGAAGTTATGCACTGTTTGCATGAAGCAGTCCAAAGGAAATGACCAGAAGTGTGGCAAAGCAACTCGGGGAAATCGCATCACGATATGCTCCCACTCACACTTCAATGCTTGTTCATGATTTTTTGGCAGAAAACAAAGCTGTTAACGTTGTCTCAACTGCTATATTCGGTGGACATGGCACTCTGACTTCTTTCTGTTCCCGAGGCTGAAGAGATCTAGGAAAGGATGTCATTGTGTTACCTTAGATGAGATAAAAACAGAATCACTGAAGGACATGAAGCCCATAGCGAAAAGTGAGTTCCAGACGTCTTCCAAGATTGGAAAAAGTGCTGACACAAGTGTATTATATCCAGAGGGTTACTTTGAAGGGGACATAGTTGATGTTGATGAATAAGTAAAGATTTTTTTAAAGAAAATGTAAGCCCATTTTACTGTTTGATCACACTTCATATATCAGGGGAAAAAAATTGCAGTTAGGAATGGTGTAAGAACAAATAGGATAGTCCCACATTGCTGTGTTACATACTTGTTCACCAGACTTGGGGGTACACATTAAAAGGAGAAATATTCTTAGGTTTTTATTATACTGACCCACTGTCACTTTCAGTGGATTCTTTAATTTTGTTACATATTTAATTTGTTGTAATATAAATGTTTCTTTAAACCATTCCTGGTTAATCGTGATGAATCTGTAGTTTACCTTTCTTGTGTAAGGCAAATTCTAGTTGACTCAAAATTAAACTTCGACTGTGTGAAACATACATGTAATTATACTCAAAAGAATCATATATAATAGCATTATATATAAATAACGCTTTAGAAAGTCCGGATTATTCTTAGGTAACTTAAGTTTACAGTCGGACTTATCCATTACATATGCTGTATATAAATATTTTCTTGTACATAAAAACACTGTGTGCCAGTTCAGTTTCTGATAATGCCATCATTATATAGTCTTTTGATTTTACTTATTGAATCTATTATGCCTTAAACTTAATCAGTTTGATGTTATGGTACTCATTCATTTTAAAGAAGGGAACTTGTAATAATCTTCTTTTTCTTTTTACATACGATTAAAAATAGAGGATAAAAGTATTTCCTATATGGGATACTCCTGTGTGACCACAAGGAAATTACTTTTCCCTTCTGACTATAAATTCAGTTTAGTAGCATATTGGAAATAGGGATCTTATGTACACACTTAAGATTTTGTATTAAACTTTCTGAGCTCCTTGCAGGGTCATTGGTTTCTAACATTGTGTGTAATGAATATTGTACTATGATGTAACCCCTCTTGCAAACCCAATAAAAAAGTAAACATATAATTCTGTAAGTTACCCTCAAAAATTTTTATCATACAAAGAATTAATTGTGATGTGACTGAAGATGATGATGTGTTGCAGTATCCTAAAAGTTTTCCTGTAAAATAAACTTGAGGTTAATTGTGTGGAAAGGAAAATTCTCTCAAGGAAACTACAAAATTGTGAGACAGAATTGCTGGCCAGTACCTATGTTGAGGAGCAACACCAGTACTGACAATACACATGTATGTAAGGGAGAGTGGGAAGGAGGAGGGGTGCGGGGGTGGGAGAGAGAGAGAGAGAGAGAGAGAGAGAGAGAGAGAGAGAGAGAGGGGGGGGGGGGAGGGGGATATTAAATAGGGAGGACCCATAACACCTGTTGCAGGTCCCTTTCATCCTGAGATCTGAGTTACCTGCCCTTCGCTTGTAACCTTCTCCAAACAGTCCTTCTCTTCAAGAAAGCAACTGTTAGTACAAAAGCTAGGATGGTGTCGTCGTACACTCATGAAATGGTTGTACAGGGAAATTCCCACTTCATCGCTACCTTGGAGTGCTGTGTCCCATCGCTCATGCACTGACTATGACACTATATTCAAACTCACTTAAATCTTGATAACCTGCCATTGTAGTAGCTGTATCTGATCTAACAACTGCGCCAGGCACGTGTTGTGTTATATAGGCATTGCCGATCGCAGCACCATATTCTGCCTGTTTACATGTGCCTGTATTTGAATACACATTCCTATACCAGTTTCTTTGGTACTTCAATGCGTGTGTGTGTGTGTGTGTGTGTGTGTGTGTGTGTGTGTAGATCATGGTTGGCTCCTGCAGCTATGTACAGCAGCAAGTTCCATATCTGTCCTGCTAGAGTATGGAATACAAATATGGAGGTAATAAAAACAGAAAAATCTGTTTTACTCTTAACTTTGATTACGACTAACAAAATTCTTAACAGAAGCTAAATTTGACCATTACAGTCTTTTGCAGCTGTGCTTTGGTTTTCTGGAAATTAGGCCTGTGTGTAAGGTACATTTTTGTGACTGACCTCTCATTTGCTACTGTAGGAGAGGTCCTCAGAGACAATGGAAATGTAGGTAGTTGATTTTCCAACGTAAAATACTTTCAGAAGTGGTTCAATGTACACTTCACTTGCTCAGCTAACAAACTACAGAACTATTTATTTAAAAAATGGCATTATATCCACCAATTAAATATTTTATTGGTTACCACTACCTAGTTTTGAGTGTAACTAGTGAATCTGATGAAGAATTTTTAGAAAATTCCATTAGCTTGAGATTCAATGCATATATAAATTTGTGCATGTCAGCTCAGCTTCATTTTGTGTTTTTATGTTTGGTATGTATGCATTGGTCTTATGACAATTTAGTGATTCACTTTTGACAATATTATGAAAAAGATAGTGATATTCCCCATGTAGAGGAGATGTTGAGTGCAGACAGACACAATGAAAAGACTTGTACATGTGAACTTTCGGCCAAAAGGCCATCTTCTTATGTAGAAAACACACACACCTCCACAAATTCACACAAGACTACTGTCTCTGGCCACTAAGACGGATTGGGAACACTTGCACCTGATGGGAAAAGCAATGTGGGTGGTGGGGGTAAAGTGGAGACTGGAGCAGTGAGGGGGAGGGGTAGCAGGTTAGGAGTGGTGGACGATACAGTGCTGCTTGTGGGAGCATGCAAGGACATGGTGGGTGTGGGGTAGGACTGCTAGGTGCAGTGAGGGAGTTTGAGGGGGTTAGGGAGTGGAGAAGGAGAGAAGTAGAGGAGGGGGGGAAAGGAAGAACTAGTGGGTGTATTGGTGGAATAGAAGGCCATGTAGTGCTGGGGTAGGGACAGGGAAGGGGACAGGGAAGGGGACAGGAGGGTGAAGGACAGGGATTAACGAAGTTGACGCCAGGGGGATTATGGGAACGTAAGATAACATTGCAGGGAGCGTTCTCACATGTGTAGTTCAGAAAAGCTGGTGTTGCTAGGGTGGGTCTATATAGCACAGGCTGTGAAGCAGTCATTGAAGTGAAGCACATTGTGTTGGGCAGCATTTACAGCAACTGGATGGTCCGGCTTGTCAGTGGCCATTGTGGTTAGCACACTGGACTCGCATTCGGGAGGATGACGGTTCAATCCCGCGTCCGGCCATCCTGATTTAGGTTTTCCGTGATTTCCCTAAATCGCTCCAGGCAAATGCCGGGATGGTTCCTTTGAAAGGGCACGGCCGACTTCCTTCCCCGCCCTTCCCTAATCCGATGAGACCGATGACCTCGCTGTTTGGTCTCTTCCCCCAAACAATCCAATCCAATCCAATCAGTGGCCATTCATGTGGACAGATACCTTGTTGATTGTCATGCTGGTGTAGAATGCAGCGTGGTGATCGCAGCATAGTTTGTGATCGCAGTATAGTTTGTAGGTCACATGGCTGCTATCACAGGTAGCCCTGCCTTGATGGGATGGATGAGGCTTGTGAATGGACTTAGGCCGAAGATGTTAGTCCACAAGAGCAGAGAAGCTATCAGTGGAAGCACAGTCACTGACCACAATGGGGTGTCTTGGGTGATTGGGTTTATGGACCTTAGGAAAGATGTAGAAGGCAGGGGTGTGGGGAGTGGTAGGGATTAGGAGAGGAGTGGTAGGGATTAGGAGAGAGATGCTCAGGAGAGAGGTTCTGAGATAGGCATAAGGAGTTGAGGAGAGGCTGGAGATCCTTTTGTATTTCTGGAATGGGGTCAGTGTGGCAGGGTTTGTAGGTGGATGAATATGACAACTATCTAGGGTCCCTCTGTCTGGTAATCCTTGCGATTCAAGTTTATTGTGATTGTTTCTGTGAATGTTAGATTAGCTTGCATGCTGAGTGATTTAATGGATGATGGTGAGGTAAGGTTCGAGGTTACAAAGTTCTGGAATGTTAATAGTGGTGATTTGGGGGAAGTGGGGGTGGATTATGGTTGGGTGGAGGAGTGAACTAAGTCGGGCAGGATTCAACATAGGCTTTTGGTTGAGTCTGATTGGTAGGGTTGGTGGCGAAAAGGTTTCAACTGTAGGAACTGGGTGAAGGAGAGGTGGTCTCTAACAAATCCACTGTGATTGAATTTGGGAGTGGAGCTAAAGGTAAGGCCTTTGGAAGCGAATGATACTTCTGTGGGACTAAGGCTTTTGGAGGAAAGGTCCATGACTGTGTTGTGGGTCTGTTTATGTTCTGGATTCTGAATGGTTGTGGGAAGGAGTTTCTGAGGGTATGGTAAATGTAGTAGGTCTACATGGAAGGATTTGTCAGCTAAAAGGGGATCTGAGTGAGGGTTGGAGGCTGTTGTCGAGGTTGTGGATGGTGGTAGTCCATGACAGGAGTTGGAGGTGAAAAGGTTGGAGAGTTTCTTGAGATTGCATTGTTCATGCTTCTATAGTTCCTGGAGGGCAAGACTTTCGTTGTGAATGATGGGATACAAGAATTTGGTGGGACTGAAGAGCAGGAGACTTTTACAGATGGAGAGAAGGTATTGTAAGGACGTTTGGGCCTAATTTACATGGTTTTGCAGGACTTTTTTGCTGAGGGCTATGGACTGGTGGAATTTGAACAGATGGAGGTCATTCTGGAAGGAGAGGTTGTAACAAGAGGTGGGTAATTTGATGGTAACACAATTTGGGTGGATTTCATGAGCCAGGCGACGACGCAGGAACAGTATTTGGGACTGGGTTCTGGCTTGGTATAAGGAAACTGCAGCATTTGTGCAGATGGAAGGAGCAAGAATTTATGGTGGGCAATAAAACACACAAAAATACATGTGAAAAATCTCCTAAAATATGCAAAATGTATAAAAATATGCAGGAAAAATCACTGAAGGAATGGAATGGGTGAAGTATGGGGAAAAAAGGTGAAATCTGAGGGAATAGGCCTGATAGTGAGAGGCTAAAATGAACTGAAACTCATGCGAAAACACTATGAGCCAAAGAGAAAAATAAATAATAAAAGTGATGATAATGTGGGGTTTATATTGTTGGTTGGGTATGTATGAAGAGGGGGGGGGGGGGGGGGAGGACTGGATTAGGTGAGGTTAGTATGTGCAAATGAGAATAAGAGAAAAAAGGGGGGGATGGTAATTCGAGGTTCAACAAGTTCATGTGGCACAGGAATATACAGAAAATAACATACGAAAATATGCGAGAGCGAGGCAGGAAGTGTGATAAAGTTGGAGTCTAGGATTATAACCACTGAGCTCTGATGATAACCAACAAGCTGTTTGTCTGCATGAATGGCCACTGACAAATTGTGGCCAAGAAATAGCTGGACCACTCGGTTGCTGAGCAGGCTGCCCAACACAATGTGCTTCACATCAATGACTTCTTCACAGCCTGTGCCATCTGGATCATCCCTAACAGCTTTTCTGAATTGTGCAGGTGGGAACTCTCACTGTGATATATCCTATGTTCTTGTAACGCTCCCTGGCCTCAACCCTTTTCCCTCTCCTACCACAGCGCAACAGAACCTTCTATTCCGCCAGTGCATCCACTAGTCTCTCTTCCCCTCACTCCCCACCCCTCCTCTACTTCCCTTCCCCTCTCCCCACCTGTCCACCTCTTCCCCACCCCCTTCAAGCTTCACGACTGTAACTAGCAGGCCTACTCAGTCTCCACTACTTCAATTCATGCTCTCACAAGCAGCATTACACCCTCCCAAAGAAGTTATGTTCCTTATAAATATGTTTAATATTGCATTTTTAGGCAATGAAATTACTCTCATGGATTTTACATATTGGCATGTTCATTGATATTGCAATTGTTTAAAAGTAGTAGGTATTTGTTTTAATATTAAATATGCGTTTTTGTATGTAATTTAGGAGGCTACATGATGTGCATGGTGGTGGCTGCTCTTCTGGACAGCCACAACAAACATTTTATCAACAGCAGAAGCACCAGCATCACCCTCACCACTATCACCTTCACAGTCACCACCAACATCAGCAACACCAGCCACCATATTACCGCAGTGGGAACAGTGGCAGTTACCAAAATAAGCGGCATTATAACAACAGTGGCAGCAGCAACAGTAACCACCAGAGGCAACAGTATACTCAGGCACTGCCTTTGCGGCACCCCATGCAGCAGCAGCAGCAGCAGCAGCAGCAGCAGCAACAACAACAACAACAGCAGCAGCAGCAGCAACACCACCAGCAGCAGCAGCAGCAACAGCAATTGCAGCAGTCACAGAGGCAGTCACGTAGGCGCTTTTTTCTGCCTTTTCACTCTGGTGGATGTGGGCCACCTGTCTTTACAGCACCTGATCATTTCCTCGCACATGCACATCTCATGCAGGTTGCTGCCTCACCACCTCCTCCCCGACTTACAAATGGTTCTCAGTGGGATAAGGTATTAATGGTTTTTTTCTGCAGTAGAGTTGTAGAAGTAGATTGGAATCACAATATTTCTTGAACGTTATGGCCAGTGGTATGGTGCGTTACTTAATAGTATATTAAACAAGTATTATTGGTTTAATACACACAATTTGGTTTAAGACTTCAGTGTCTTTTGCCTAGTAAACAGATTTCTGTTTATAGTTTCAGTTTTATTGGCTCCTGTATTTAATATACTATTATTGGATAAACATTCAGCTGTATTATTGATGGTGTTGCACATGATCGATTTTGAAATTATACATTTCATTTTCAGACATGTTTGTGGCAGTTCAGCTCATCTAGAATATTGAAGTACATATTATGTAATATAAATTGTAACCACCATGTAATTCTGCTGTAAGCATAAAATATGCCAATTTTTGCGTGTACCCAGTATGAAGAACAGACATACAGCAACAGATGTTTTATGTCGGCTCATCGTGTGTAACTCAATATATGATCTTCATAGTGGATACACCAAGGAATATCCATATTTTCTGCATACTGCGCTGCTTATTTATGTTGTTTGTTTTGAACCACTTTAAGTGCTCCATTTTGGAACTGGACACACACACACACACACACACACACACACACCTTAAGATGAAGTTGTTTAGTTTCAAAATCGATCATAAATACCATCAATAAAGCAGGTGCATGGATTATTCAACAATATTATATTAATGGAATATATGAAATAATGAGAAGTCAATACAGCTACACCTTGCTTTCCTTGACCTTGAAAAGGCATTTGACAGAGGTGCACGTGAGTTGATTTGGCTTGCTCTACGATGGAGTACCTGGAGAACTAGTAAGTTGAGTAAGACTGCTCTACCATGACCCTAACACACACACACACACACACACACACACACACACACACACACACACACACACACCTATCTCTCCTTCATCACAGTATTGGATATGGTCACAGAAGATTTGCAGAAAACTGCACCCTCTTCGTTACTGTTTGTTTATGATGTGTTATTAGCCTTTGAAACTAAAACTGACGTGCAGTGTCAAGTGCAAGCCCGGAAGAAATGCCTAACGGTAGTAGCTCTACTGGCTACTATCAGAATCAGTGGTGTTGACCTCCTAACAATAGTGACTTTTTAAGTACCGAGGCTTGTCAAGTGCAAGCCTGGAAGAAATACCTAACGGTAGTAGCTCTACTGGCTACTATCAGAATCAGTGGTGTTGACCTCCTAACAATAGTGACTTTTAAGTACCGAGGCTTGACAATTGCTGGTGATGGAAATCTCGGTGCAGGAATCTCTAACCACCTGAGCAGCAGTGCCTCAAATGGCGTTCTGTGACTGGTTTACTTGTGACCAGAAGATTCCAAACAGGATCAAGTTGAAAGTATACCAATCAGTAATCTGTTCAGTTGCACTGCGTGGTGCTGAATACTGGCCTTCAACAAAAGAAGTCATGGGAACTAAGATGCTCAGGTGGACATCTGGAATAACACTGCATGATCATATCACAAATTATGAAGTTCATAAATTATGTGGAGTAGCACCAATAGCAGACAAGATTAGGAAAATATGTCTATGATGGTATGGGCATGTTCTCAGAACAGATGCAACAGTTCCAAGGACTGGTTTTAGTTTGAGATTAAATGATAAATGGCCAGTAGGACAATCTAGGGAATGATGAATTTTTCCACTCTGCACGATGATCTCAAGATCTCCTGCATGCACCCTGATTGGCCACAATATCGGATAAAATTGTGACAGAGAGCCAAAACAGTGGGCCCTGCCAGCATGCTTGTCAAACACCAATGAAAGAGGAGGATGATGTCACTGATTGCATTTGCAGCAAAAGATTTGGATATAAGATTTCAACTTGAAAGGTATCCCCATGTAATTTTAATACACAGTCAAGCTGCGTATGAACTAGTGACATGTCCAGCTTCATATGGGAAGCACTAACTGTCTGTGGCATGACGAATTATGTGGCATGGTGGTAATAAATTACATACGCAAACTTTTCTCGTGAATCAGTCTGTCTTAGTGAGAACCTTATCAAATCCTATATTACTGCCTCAGATTAGCCTTCACATACAGACAGAAAAAAATGCTGTGGGAGGACTTCAATTTATAGTATAGGGTTATTCTAAATGATGGACCCATTTTGAAAACTTTGTATTTATTCAAGTACAAATCCAAAATGAAGCAGCTTTATACCAATGAAATTAACCAATGAAAAGAGGAAGTTTCAAAAATTTTTCATAATGTTTGATATCAGTTTAATAAATTTAATAATTTGTAATTAATTAGTTTTTAATAATCGGTTAATAATTATAAATGTGATGAATGTTATAAAAGTTCAGTGTGGTACGAAATGCCCGCTACACTGCAATTTGTGAGTGATTTTTTGCGAACTCAAGAATACAGAACACCTTGTGCTCCACAGTCACCGTCTCATTCATGACTGACAGTGAAACAGAATGAAGGCCCTATTGCTGTGCAAACTCTACTGGCTGCTTCTTAAACCATCACCGCCCACCAGCCATCACCCGCCAATCAGTTTGAAACTACTTCTTTTCATTGGTATAAAGCTTGTTCATTTTGGATTTGTACTTGAATACATATGGATTTTTGAGAGTGGGTCAATCATTTAGAATAATCCTGTATGTATATATGCACACTACTTTGCAGTTCATCATATAAGTTTTTTGACAGATATTGTAGAGTGTAGTAAATTATATGAGTAGTATGGTGTTCCATTAAGTTCAATGCTACACAGTATGTGGAGCCACAGTAGAGAAGAAATCTCCAGAAGTTTTAGATTATCAGTTAACACATGTACTGAAAGTGATCAAGTGAAAATATGGTGGCAAAAAAGTGTTGGCAAACGTAGCTTTTGTCTGTGAGACTTCCTGTACATTCAGATAAACTTAGATTCTGTGCATGGCATAGATCTTCATTTGTCGGAATTTTGTAGGAGATGTTAGTAACATCATGCCAATTTTTTTAGACAAAATATACATTTATAGCTAGATAATTTCTGTATTTGAATATAGGCTCAGTAACTCATTTCATGATAACTACTAATTTTTCATGTTTTTTGTGTGTTGAATCTGTTGTACTGTTACGTGAATGGGAATTGTCATTGTGACACAGCTGGATATTAAGCAGAATTGTTATGGACTTGACATTGCAGAAATGACCTATGAACAAAGACCATTGAAAAATGTATGGCAGAGTGCAGTTGAAGCAGTTGTGTGATGGTACTTAACAACTAAGTTCTAGAGCACTCAGGGCACTTTCTAATATTGGGCATATAATTTTGTAGGAATAAGTAGAAATGAATACAGACTTTTCTGTTGTAGTAAAATCTCACAATTTAAAAGCCAATATCTGTGAGTGATAAGAAGAAATGATTAGAAATTCATCTGCTCATAAAATAGCTTTCTCAGCCATTAATACACAAAGATACTTCGTGAAAAAAATATTGAGTTTTAAATACTACATAGACGGAAATGTCTAGTCTTATTTGTGGGAGCATTCCACTTTTTCCAATCAAGTGTAAGTGTTTAAAGTTTAACCATATTGTTTTGATTCTGTCATTTTAAATCATTCATCTGATAGTTCAGTGGATTTAAGATGCCGCAATATTTCAAATTTTTCAGCTGTCACAAGACATTTGGGAGAAGTTCATTGAAAATCAACAGACCGAGGAGACTTACAAAAAGAAGATGCTTCTTTGGAAACATCTTTATATCTTCATTAAGGTAATTGTTAATATCCATTCGTAATTGTTAATATCTGTTCACATATTTCTTGAATGTGTGTTGTAATATATGAGAAAACATCAAATATATAATTTTTTATTTTAACATCATTAGCTTGGCAGTGACACTGACCTGCCAGTCATGTGTCTACAGAAACTGATTTACATATAGATATTAACTGTTTCTGCAGTAGAGATCAATAAAGAACAAGTACATTATGAAAGATAAGTCACTGTGTAAAACTTATAAGAAGCATTTTGTTGGGAGACTACTGCTTGTTAATGCCTCCTATTTCTGTATAGAACTGTACTTTTGGATAGATGTGAAATAATGGAAATTGATGTACTGAGGGTATCCAGAAACTAGATTTCTCATGCACCATCTATTCATTGAGAAAGGTGAGTGCACATTTGCAAGGGATGCAGGGGGTGGCTATCCCGAGAGAAATTTTGCATTTATGATGGCACATGGATTTGTTGTTGTAGTGACTGGAAATGGTGGATGTGGCTCTTTTAGGTGCCAGCTGTGAAATAAAACCATTGATAAAGTAACAAGTAACTGTGCATCAGTTGATATTTGTTGTTAGATTAATGTAGTTTATTGGTTGGATGTCCTGACCAAGCAAATATAATATTGTTAGTGCAGCCAGATTTCCAAAGTTTTTAAAGTGTCCATACATCACATTTTCTACAGGCATTACTGTGAGAGGTGTTAGCTATCCATCCAGTACTGCTGTTCTTGATCTCACTGATTTCTGTCTTTTCTTCTGCTTCGAGCAAGTCTTGTTTGGACAAAATTTTTGGTTGCAAGAAGTTGCAGTGGCTGAAACACAGCAGTTATAATGTCAGGTGACAGATTTCAACACAACGGGAATACCAAACATGCTGCCTTGCTATGACAAAAATAATAAAATCTCGTTTCATGTGTAGAAGTAGCTCATTGCTTGATGTATGTTTCCTGATAAATGTTTTCTTTCTTTTTACAGCTATAGGGAAATTTTTGTTGGGGGTAACCCATGTTATTGTATGGGTTTTGTATATGTATGTAAGTAAAATCATTAATAAAATGTTAAAAAACTATTGAACATCTTGGGTAGATATGTTGTACACGATTCTGATTTGATCTTTTTGAAGCCCACACAAAATAGATATTGGTTTGGAGAACAGAATATGATGATAATATTTGTATTGAAAGTTATTTCCAGCTCAAACAATATTATACTGTTACTCTGAAATTGGATTGCAGTCACATACAGGAAAAACAGTGTTATAGCCATTTTTATGGGATTCTGTTAATAGTTCCTCTCCAAACAAAATGGAAAAAGTTACTTTAATGTGTACCATTTATACTAGAGATGCATTATCGAATCCATCGCATTCTGGGTTACACAGTTCACACATATAATCTATCCAGTCTTCCAAATTCATATATGAACATACGATATAAATTGCCACTACTGTCACTATTATTATTATTATTATTATTATTATTATTATTATTATTATTACAGAGGGTTCTTTCTTGAAGTAATTCTTAAAAACACCTTTAAGTTGTACTACAAAGCTTTTTATAGAACGAAAATAATATGTTATTGATAGTATAATATAAACGGATAGATCAGGAATCTCCTCACCAAGCGGCAGCAGGGGATCACACACATAAAAGGATTTAATTTTTACAAGCTTTCGAAACCAGTGACTCCTTTTTCTGGCAGAAGAGTTAAAGGAGAAGGAAGAGGGGTTAAGGAAAAGGACTGGAGAGGTTTAGGGAAAGGGGTACAGTTCCGAAAAGTTACCCAGAACCACAGGTTATGGGAGACTTACCGGACGGGATAAGAAGGAAAGACTGATTGTTGGGGACTGCACTGGAGGAGATTTGAAAACCTGAGAGCTTAAAGGTGGAAGACAGGATAATATGCAAGACAGAGATTACTACTAAAACATCATGCATGAGTTAATAATAGTGAAAAGATAACTGCATTGTACCTAACAGAGGTGGGACAGGAGATGGCCAAAAATAGAAAAGTTAGAAAATTAAAGATATACAAAATGAAAATGGAGTAAAGAAAGGAGTAGTTACTGGGAATAAGTGCTGAGACCGAAGGAATTAACGTAAATTAAGGCCAGGTGGATGGTGAGAACCAAGGACATGTTGTAGTGCTAGTTCCCACCTGCTGAGTTCTGAGAAACTGGTGTCTGGGGGAAGAATCCAAATGGCACGTGTGGTGAAACAGGCACTGAGGTCATGACTGTCATGTTGTAGAGCAAGCTCTGCAACAGGATATTTTGTGTTGCCTGTATACACCCTCTGCCTACGCCCATTCATCTTGACTGATAACTGGGTGGTAATCATGCCAATGTAAAAGGCCAAACAGTGTTTGTATAACAGCTGGTATATGATGTGTCCCTTCATAGGTGGCTCTCTCTTTGATAGTATGTGTTTTGCCAGTTACAAGGCTGGAATGGGTGGTGATAGGAGGGTGCATAGGGCAAGTCTTACAGTGAGGATGGTCACAGGGGTAGGAGCTGTAGGGTAGGGAGCTGGGTGCAGGAGGAGCATAGGGTCTGACAAGGGTATCGTGGAGATTGGGAGGGCGATGAAAAGCTATTCTAGGTCTGGTGGGCAAAATCTCAGACAGAAAAGATCTCATTTTAGGGCATGATTTTAGGAAGACATGGCCTTGTTAAAGTAGCTGATTCATACGTTCAAGGTGACGATAATACTGGGTGACAAGTGGTATGCTCTGAAGTTGTGTTTTGGAGGGATCAATAGTACCAGGATTTGATGTGATGGCCTGGGAAATCTGCTTTTTACTAGGCTGTTGGGATAATTATGTCCATGAAGGCTGAAGTGAGAGTGATGTTGTATAGCTGTAAGGAGTTTGCAGCTGATCAGATACGTTTGCCTCGAATGCCAAGGCTGTATGGCAGGGAACGTTTGACATGGAAAGGATGACATCTGTCAAAATGTAAATACTGTTGTTTGTTAATAGATTTGATGGGGACGGAAGTGTATAGATGGTCTTCGGTGAGGATGAGATCAACATAAAGGAAAGCGGTATGGGATTTGGAATAGGATCGTGTGAAATCTAATTGGGAGAAGGTATTTAGAGATTCCAGGAATTTTAACAGGTCAGCTTCACCATGAGTGTGTACAGCAAAGGTGTCATCAGTGTATCTAAACCAAACCAAGGGCTGAAGGCTTACCCAGAAAAGGCCCCTCCAAGTGACCCATGGAAAGGTTGGCATGGGAAGGAGTCATCCTGGTTCCCATGGCTGTACCCCTGATCTGTTTGTTTGTCTGCCCCTCAGAGGTGAAATAAATGTTGGTAAGTATAAAGTTAATTAAGGGGAGCAAGAAGGATGTAATAGGCTTGTAAGCAGATGGGCACTGACTGAGGAAATGTTCAGGAGCAGACTGATCATGTATGTGGGGAGTTTTGGTATAGAGAGAGATGGCATCAATGGTGACAAGCAAGGTGTCTGATGGGAGTGGGATGGGCACGGATTTCAGACGCTCTAGAAAATTGTTGGTATCTTTAATAGGAGGATTGCAGATGTTGATCAACTAAGGCAGATATATGTTCAGTGGGGGCTTTAAAGCCAGCAACTACAGGACAGCCAGGGTGATTGGGTTTATGGATCTTACCGAAAAGGTAAAAGGTGGGGTGCGTGGTTTGGGTGGAGTAAGAAGTTCTATGGACTGAGGTGTAAGTCCTCGTGAAGGGCTGAGGTTTTTGAGGGACTGCAGGTCAGTTTGAATCACAGGAATGGGATCTTGATGGCAGATCCTGTAAGTAGAGTGTAAGACAGCTGGCATAGACGTTCACTAACACGCTCCTGTTGGTCAAGTACCACAGGGTAGCTCCTTTGTCTGCCGGGAGGATAATGGAGTCATCAGTTCATAGAGAATGTAGAGCCTGCAGTTCTGCAGAGGACAGGTAGGGTCATGTTCTAGGGACCTGGGGAAAGGTGAAGCAATGCTGGATGTGAGGCATTCTTGGAAGGCTTTGATGGCATGATTTTGAGCCAGTGGTGATGGATCAAGATGGGATCATGGTCGGAACTGTTCAAGGCAGCATTCATTGTTAGGTTTGCTGTTGGAAAGATTTTGGGATTGGGTTGCAAAGTGATATCTCCAGTTGACATTGGGGGGGGGGGGGGGGTGTATGCTTTGGATGAGAGGTTGAGAACACTGTACTGTTGTGACTGGTTCTTGTGATTATGAGTTGTTATAGGTCTGGGAGGCAGTGGTGAAGGCTGTGGGATGTTAAGGAGGTAGGCCAAGCATGGTTTGTAGGAGAGGTGCGGTGGATGATGATGTGGCTGTTTGGGGAGCTGCAGTGGGGCAGGAAGGGAAACACCACTGTTGAGGTAGTGTAGGAAAGGAAGGATAGTTTTCTGAGGTGAAGTCTGGCATGTTGTCACATCCTGAAGTTGGCTTGGCGGATGATGTCATCCATGGAAACATGAGGGGCATATAACTGGAGGATTTTGTAGGAGGAGAGAAGTCTAGTGGAGTGGAAAAATAGCAGATGAGACGTATAGTTCAGAGATTAGTTGGGTAAGTCCCAGAGATTGCTTTATTTGAAACTTAAAAAGAGACTGGTGTAGAGCTGGATTACATCCAGAGACAGAGACTTTCAATGTTAGGCCTTTGTCAGTAACTCCAAGGGACAAGCAGGTTTCAAGAAACAGAATGTTGGACCTCAATTTCAATAGTGCAGATGCGGATAACTGACAACACGTGACCACAGCGCTCTTAGCAATTGCGCAAGAACTGTTTCCTGTCGGTTACCAACACCTTTACAATCGATATCAGAAGTATGTTATAGCTGACAGTGATTACTTTTAAATGCCAGCAAAGATATTTTTATGTGAACATTGTTTTCTTTATGTTCTGAGACTGTTCACCGAACTTTTCAGATGCTCCCTGTAACTAACAGTGATTTTTACTTAAAGGATTTTTTATTTAGCGTGGACAATATAGCTCTAAAAATACGATTGTGTGTAATGAGTATCACACAGTGAAGAACATTTTAGATTGATCTGAAGATGGCTCAGTCATAAGCCAAAACTGCTAATCAGTAAAGAACATTTGTGATCTTGATGCAGGATTTTTATCGCACATGTATTCCAATAATGAGCTGTTTAATTTCTACTTCAGAAAGAGATGTCATTGCTTTTGATTCTGTAAGGGTATAATGCAGATTACCATATTTGTTTGTCTTCTACCTGTCACATGCCCTCTATGCAGACCTTATCGTTGGAAGTGTAGGTGGCACAGTTAGTTATATATTACATAGCTTGCAGTTATTATTTTCAGGTCTACACATTTCTTACCAAATCCCTCTCCCCGTCTCCCCCCTCTGCCCCGTCTCCCCCCTCTGCCCCGTCTCCCCCCTCTGCCCCGTCTCCCCCCTCTGCCCCGTCTCCCCCCTCTGCCCCGTCTCCCCCCTCTGCCCCGTCTCCCCCCTCTGCCCCGTCTCCCCCCTCTGCCCCGTCTCCCCCCTCTGCCCCGTCTCCCCCCTCTGCCCCGTCTCCCCCCTCTGCCCCGTCTCCCCCCTCTGCCCCGTCTCCCCCCTCTGCCCCGTCTCCCCCCTCTGCCCCGTCTCCCCCCTCTGCCCCGTCTCCCCCCGTCTCCCCCCGTCTCCCCCCGTCTCCCCCCGTCTCCCCCCGTCTCCCCCCGTCTCCCCCCGTCTCCCCCCGTCTCCCCCCGTCTCCCCCCGTCTCCCCCCGTCTCCCCCCGTCTCCCCCCGTCTCCCCCCGTCTCCCCCCGTCTCCCCCCGTCTCCCCCCGTCTCCCCCCGTCTCCCCCCGTCTCCCCCCGTCTCCCCCCGTCTCCCCCCCGTCTCCCCCCCGTCTCCCCCCCGTCTCCCCCCCGTCTCCCCCCCCGTCTCCCCCCCGTCTCCCCCCCCCCGTCTCCCCCCCGTCTCCCCCCGTCTCCCCCCCCGTCTCCCCCCCGTCTCCCCCCCCCGTCTCCCCCCCGTCTCCCCCCCCGTCTCCCCCCCCGTCTCCCCCCCCGTCTCCCCCCCCCCCCGTCTCCCCCCCCGTCTCCCCGCCCCCCCCGTCTCCCCGCCCCCCCCGTCTCCCCCCCGTCTCCCCCCCCGTCTCCCCCCCCCCGTCTCCCCCCCGTCTCCCCCCCCCCCCCGTCTCCCCCCCCCGTCTCCCCCCCGTCTCCCCCCCCGTCTCCCCCCCCCCCCCGTCTCCCCCCCCGTCTCCCCCCCCCCCCCCGTCTCCCCCCCGTCTCCCCCCCATGTTAAATGTCCAGACAAGGCTACACTTCAGACAAGACTTCCTCGCACTTCAATTTGTATTCCACATTAACAAATTTCTCATCTTCAGAAACACTTTTCTTGTGTTTGCCAGTCTACATTTTATATCCTCTCTATTTCAGCGAACATGCGTTATTTTATTGTCCCAAGAGCAAAACCCATCTACCACTTTAAATGTTCCATTATTTAATATAATTCCCTCAGCATCATCTGAATCAGTTAGTGTACATTCCATTACACTTGTTTTGCTTTTGTTGATGTTCGCCTTATATCAGTCTTTCAGACCACTGTCCATTCTGTTTGTTTGACTCCTCTTCCAAGTCCTTAGATGTATGAGACATAATTACAATGTCATAAGCAAACCTCAGACATTTTTATTTTTTCTCCCTGAACTTTAATTCATTCTTCAAATTTTTCTTTGGTCTCTTTTACTGCTTTCTCGATGTGGAGATTGGATAACATCAGGTCTTGTCTCACTCTCTTTTCAACAATTGTTTCCCTTTCATACCCCTTGACTCTTATAATTTCAGTCTGGTTTCTGTACAAATTGTGTATAACCTTTTGCTTCCTGTATTTTACCCCTCCAATCTTCAGAGTTCCAAAAAGTGTGTTCCAGTTGATATTGTCAAAAGCTTATCCAAGCCCACAAAAGATATAAATGTAGGCATGCCTTTCCTTAACCCATCTTCTAAGATAAATTGTAGAATCAGTATTGCCTCATGTATTCCTACATTTTTCAGAAATCAAAACTGATCATCTCAGAGGTTGGCTTCTGCCAAGTTTCCCATTTTTCTTTAAATAATTTTTTTGGTGGTATGCAACCATGACATATTAAGTTGATATTTAGGTAACATTCACACCTCTCCACAGGTAGCAGGTAATTGTGTAGATTCAGGGGTCATTTTTTTTTTTTTTTTTTTTTTTTTTTTTTTTTTTTTTTTTTTGCAATTTTGACGTTACTGATTCCTTTCTTTCGCTTATGAGCCAAGCATATTATTTTACAGCTGTAAATGTTGTCACTTAGTTGCTTAAAGCTTCCATTCATCATTTTGTATTGTTTCTCCATCCCTGTCACCACACACCACAGACACTTTTCCTGTGGACATGCTTATTGTCTACACCGATTCACAACCAGACACGTAGATTCCCAACTAATCTAACCCTCAGGCAGACCTGTCTGACACCACAGACATGGTTGTTCTCACATATTTGTTGTCTTCGAGAACTCACAACCAAACAGTCGCATTTCCAAGTTTCCTACATCTCGGGCTAGGCCACAGACCACTCGGACATCCCAGACATCTGTTTTTGTAATTTCAGTAGTATCATAGTAAACCTTCTGTAACACACTTCACGAAATTCTTTCTCAGAATTAGTACATTCATAAAGCTGTACCTATTTCTGTTGAACCAGTCATTTTATCTTTTTTTCAAGGTTGGGTTTCTGTGCCCTAACTCTTAGTTTATGTGTAATACGCTCATTGAAAATTTGAATTTGAGATGTCTTCTGGTATAATGTCTTGTGCACTTTCTCACTGATTATTTGTGATTTTGGTCCTCAGCTTGTAAACTTTTTGAGGGACGAAATACATCTCACTGTTGACCATTGATTGTATGGCAGTACATGCAATTATCCAAAGTATTTTTGTGTTATCACTAACAGGGAGAACTGACTCTGGTATCCCTTCTTGTTTTGGAATAATGCTGACTTCCATGAATTGAACTTATTTATTGGTCTGCAGATATCTGAATAATACAGTGCAGTAATTGGGAGCCTGTAGTATGTGTTGAGGATGACTGCCTCGCTGATGACAGCTACACAACTTGTTAGGAGTCTCCCTACTGTTGCTTGATCTGGAATTGCTTGCTTAATATTTGTTTTATGGCAACAACTACCCATGCTTGAATGTCTGCTTACAATTTATTTTTGAAGAAATATTTTAAGTATGCGAGAGAATTGCTGGCCAGTACTTATAAGAAATGGTACTGCCAGTGCACACAGAAAAGTACATACACTTCCTTAGGTTTTGGAAGTGATAGTTCCTTCCTTGGGTAAAAGAGAGGAATATATAGGGAGGAGATCACTCAGATCCCAGGATCACTTGTTGTGAGGGTTTCACCACCATCCATATGTCTATCTTTCAATTTTGTCCATACTCTGTCATTCAATTTTGTCCATACTCTGTCATTTATTTTTTAATGTTTATCCCTCGTATTCGAGCTGTTTATTGCTTGTAGCCCGTTAGTAGTTCTCTGCGCTATTAATTTCACTTGTAATTTGGTTACTTACATCCTAGCTTATCTTGATTCAAAATAAACTTTTTTCTCTCTTATCCACCACATCTACAAAGCTCATTTCTTGTAAGGCAGAAAAAATTGACTCTAGCTATGTTATAGTGTTTTAGAACAATTCTTTGCGAATTTTTGCATTAATGGACTAAGTGAGCAACTTTTAATAATTAGATGAATGCAAATTTGTTGTCTCTCAGATAAAGATCTTATTTTCATAATTAGTTTGGAGACTAAACCATTTCTTGAATTTCAGAAGGAATTTCCACGCTATGGTCTGTTTCTTGTGGGATCTACCATGAGTGGATTTGGAAGTGATAAAAGTGATGTTGATATGTGTCTTATTGTGAGGCACACTGAAATTGATCAGCGCAATGAAGCAGTCCGTCATCTTGAACAGATGCTCCACTACTTGAGGTGCTGTGGTAAGTTATTAAAAATATATGCAGCCAGTAATGAGCAAATATAAATGAAAATAATTTGATATGATTTTTGGAAGATGGTGTCTTTTGCTTCAGTGTAGGTTGCATCATTCACTCTCTGTATCCAAAATCTGGAATTGAAGTATGAGATCTTTGCTTTTACGGAGCAAATTGAGAATTATGAAACTGAGTATGCATAGAATTTACAGCACAAGCAGCAAGTGGTGAACAAAATAACTCAATTGAGATTCCAACAAGTCCCCCCTGTCACTGAGGCTTGAAACTAAATTATCTCTTACATTTGCACTTTCCACATTCTAAACTGCATTTTGAATGTTGTCTTGAATATTTTCTGAGGAATATGTACATAACGATCCCCACTTCTATGGAAAGGCATCACTCCCATTCTGGTCTGCCTCACATGCTCCATTCTGTTCCACCTTGCACGCTCTGCTCTGCTCTGATTTCTCTCATGTGCTCCACTCTGCCTCGCACACATATAGCCACGAACAGTCTCTCTGTCACATTCCCTCCCTTTCTCTTAACATGTTCGTGTTTCACTCATCGCTGGTAAATAGTAATTCGAATAATAATACAAAAATATATATTGTAACTCATCAGACTGGATTTTTACTAGTAATCCCAGCTTCAAAAGAGTTGTATTCCTGTACTTTGCTGTAAAAAAAAAATTATTGGAACTGTGTGTCACATTGTTACTTTATGATGGTTAACATTTGACAGTTGTTTTGTTGAGTGTGTAGCACTGTGTGTATTGTATTGTATTTGTATTTATTTATTTATCCTGTGGATCACATATTGTACAAAGTACACACGATATAGGACAAGTCATTTTTCTTAACAAATATCATTTTAAAAAATGTACA
This sequence comes from Schistocerca cancellata, assembly GCF_023864275.1. NCBI lineage: Eukaryota > Metazoa > Arthropoda > Insecta > Orthoptera > Acrididae > Schistocerca > Schistocerca cancellata. The sequence continues at coordinate 415,389,457 of NC_064633.1, forward strand.
CAAAATTGTTCATTGATGAATATAGTAACTTCACATACAGAGAATACAAACAATTTACATGGGGAACTAAGAAACATGTAGGCAATGTAGTGCTGCTTTAAATTTACACAAATAATCACTGAGATTACAGAATAGTGAAAATGTCAACTGGAAACACAACAGAAGGACAATGTCATTTGAAAACTACATTTACACTGTTAATTATTATTATTATTATTATTATTATTATTATTATTATTATTAATATTACTATTATTATTATTATTATTATTATTATTATTATTATACATTTGTGCCCTTAAGACAGAGATTGAATTTGAATGATTATTCACTTTCCCCTTGTTTATGTTTTCTTCTTCTTCTTTTCCTCTTCCTAAAACCACCTCATTTTGTGACTGTGTTTGTGTTTCCTTTGCTCTGTCCTTATTTTCCCTGATCTCTTCCTTTCTTTCACTTCAAATTTCGTGTTCATAATTTTGTTTCTGAATTTGTCTCCTTCATCTATCATTTCTTTATTGACTGCTGCTTGTTTTAGGTCTTCTTCTGTTTCATGAAACCAGTTGGTTCTTTTGACTGAGCTGTTGACTACATCAAAAGTCCTCTTTGTGAGTCTGTTGGTGTTCATTCTATGTATGTGCCCAAAGAATGTTAATCGACATTTCGTAATTATGTCTGTGAGTCTGTCTATATGTTCGTATAGTTCTTTGGTTGGTCTCTTCATCCATATACCATTTCTATGTACTGCTCCAAAAATTTTTTGAAAGATTTTATATTTATCTTTTCTCTCTCAGCGATGCCTGTTGCCCCGATAGTGGTTGTTCTTGATACATAGAGAGCGGCTGGTAGTACAACTGTATTGTAGTGCCTGAGTTTCACCTGTCTTGAGATGCTTCTTTTATTGCAGTGTATCCATGTAAGTTTGTACACTTTCTGAAGTTTTCTGTTCGTTCTGTATTGGATGCCTTGTTTGATCCTCCTGTTTGTATGTATTCTCAGAGATACTAGAATTTTTCCGCTCTGGTAACCAATCCATATTTTGTGTGCATGACTTGTGTATTATTGTTCTTTCTTTGTGTTTTCTCGCATGATATCTGTAATCCCGTTTTAGCAGAGGTTTCATGTAAATATTCCAGGGATTCTTGCACTTCTTCTCTGTTGTTGCTGAGTATTGCCAAGTCATCTGCAAATGCTAGGCATATTATGATTGTCTTGTTTGCACGTGTTCTTCCTAACTGAATTCCTTGTACTTTTTCTACCCACTGCTTGATAATTTTGACCTGGACTATGTTGAATAGAAGTGGTGAAAGAACATCTTGTGTGACCCCTGTAAATATCTCAAATGACTCTGAGATTTCTCCCATAAATTTTATTTTGGATGTGGTATCTGTGAGCATTTGTTCTATCAGTTCCCTTTGTTATTCTGTCTATTCCATATTTTTCAAGAGTGTTCCCAATCAGGATCTTTCCTTCAGGAATCCTGCCTTGTATTCACCATTCTTTGTATCCACTTGTGGTTCAAGTCTGTTCAGTAACACCTAGGGCAGAATTTTGTAAGTGTCCGGTAATAATGAGATCCCTCTGTAATTTTTAGGGTCTGTCCTGTCTCCCCTTTTCTCTGTACTCCATATTTCCAAGAGAATTTTCTATGTAATATTTATGTTTGTGAATTTTCAGATCTCACCAAAAATGTCATCTTACTCTGGGACTCCGTTGTTCTTTAGTTTTTTTATAAAATCCCTTACCTGTATGATTGTAGGTGGCTTCAAGTCTGGGTTTAGTAGTGCTTTTGTGAAGTCTAATTTTTCTTTGGGCTTCTCACAGTTGAGGAGTTTATCAAAGTATCTTTTAAGAGTACTGCAATTTTCTGTAGTGTTTGTTTCTAAAGATCCATTTGTTCTTCTGAAGCATATATTTGGAGGCTGATAACCCAATATATTTTTCCTGAATATTCTGTAGAAATTTCATGTATTATTTTTCTTGAAGTCTTCCTTGATTTCATTTAGTCTATTTTTGTCGTCTGCTCTTTTCACTGCTCTAATATCTTTAGAGGATTGTTTTTGGAGTTCACGTTTCCCGAGAGTCTGACCCCAAAGCATTGCCTTCTGAATTGTTTTCGCCAAGTCTGTTCAGTTCTCTATTGTATTCTGATTAATTTCTTCAATAATTTTGTCTTTACTTATCATTTTGTATTCTGAAACTGGTCTGATAATTTTGTTCTGTGTTGTCTTTCTATTCCTTGGAATTAGCCTAATCTTTACTTGTAGCAAGTGATCTCAGACTCGAAGAATCTTTTGTGAGTTCTCACACTTAGAATTTTACTTGTTATGGCTATGTGGTCTTTGAAATTGTCCCCATACATTTTTGGGTGTTTTCCATATTGTGAATTTTCGTCTTGGTTTCTGAAATTGTGTTGACATAACTTTTAAGTAAAATTTTGACAGTCCTTTATGAAATGCTCCCATTCATGTTTGTGCATTTGTGTGCTGTATGTGGGCCTGTGATTTGCTTGTATTTCTTCTCTTTGCCTAGTTGTGCATTGAAATCTCCTAGTGCAATTTTGATGTGTCTTTCTGGTATTTTGGTTGTCATTTCTTCCATGTCTTCCCAAAAGTCTTAGACTTCTTGTGGTCTCTTCCTGTTGTGATCATTTATAGGCGCATGTGCGTTGATGATTGTGTATCTTTTGTTTCCTGATTTGAAGGTTATTGTGGAGGTTTTGTCTGTTACTGAACTGAAATCTGTGACGATGCCTGACAGATTTGTGTGTTGCAAATCCTGTGGCAAATGTTGTTGGTGTTCCCCACTTGACAGCAGGTTTTCTTTTCTATGTCCTTTAGTTTTCTGTGTTGAAATGGTTCTCGTCAGTAAAACGCATATTGCGAGGATTTTGATGTGATATTTTTCTAGTACATCGGTAAGCTGTTTAAGTTAGCCTTTCTTAACCAGTGTATTGCTGTTCAGTGTGCCAATAAAATGTTTGCAAAGAGGTTTCGAGAAGCTCCTACTCTTTATCTATTTCATGATGTTCCTGGTTCCCCAGAATCTGATGACCAAAACCAGTAAATTCACTGGGGCCAGGGGTAGTGGGTATCTTTCCTGTTGATCCATCATGATTTTTTTCAAGTTGAATGTGGTTGTGGTGTGTGACCTCTGGTGGAGATCACAATTGTTAAAGACTTGATGGTTGAGATAAAGACGTGTTGCAGCCGCACCAACTAGGTGAACAGACACTGACCACTACCAACTGGATGCCAGAACAGACACTGTTGGGTTTAGGAATGTGTTAGTATTTGGTCTGCCCTGGGTATTTTATTTCCCCAGTACCACCCGAATCAGAGAGGCTTTCCCCTATCCGCCACCTGGAGAGGTGCCTGATGGGGGATCTAACAACTCCACACTGTTACTTATATATACTTATTTGCTTTCATTTTCTTCTTTTTCAGATAGAACAGCAGCATGAAAGTCTTGTTAGAAACTTCCTGGCCGATTGAAACTGTGTGCCAGACCGAGACTCGAACTCAGGACCTGTGCCTTTCGCGGGCAAGTGCTCTGCTGACTGAGCTACCCAAGCACGACTCGCGCCCTGTCCTCACAGCTTCAATTCCGCCAGTACCTCGGCTCCTACCTTCCGAACTTCACAGAAACTCTTCTGCAAACTTTACAGAACTAGTCAGTAGAGCACTTGCCCACAAAAGCCAAAGGCCCCGAGTTCGAGTCTAAGTCGGCACACAGTTTCAATTTGCCAGGATGTTTCATATCAGCGCACACTCCACTGCGGAGTGAAAATTCCATTCTTCAAGTCTTGTTAGAATTTTATACTTCAGTCATCATAATATGGTTGTTGATTGCCAAGTAGCTTGAATTACAGAGATTATGTTCAACAGAGTAATCCCCTAACCTTATGTTGTTATTCCATGATAAACATTAATATATTCCATTTTTTGTCTTAGGAATTTTTTCACTTATTGTTCTCATAACAGTAGTAGGTGTTCTTTAAAATACTTATTAATCACTTAAAATAGATTTCCATATTTATCAAAATCAGAGGTATTATTGGTTATTGAACATAAACTGTTAATATTATTAACAGCAACACAACTAAGTTTACAATGTGTATTTATTAATAATCATCACAGGAGACTTTGCGTTGCCTTGGGTTGATTCTTGTGGTAGATGGCTGTCAACCTAGTAGCGAAAAGATACCTGTTTGCTCTCACCTGACCTCTTCATCATTTGTGCAACATAGGAAAAAAAAACCACTTTGTATATTAAATAGTTAATACTGTGAAATACATTAATATTAAGGTATAACATATTATATAGCAAATTTTAGTGTGTATCATTTAGGTGAGCTCTCCTGTAACACTGTACAGTACACACAGAATTTTTTTGACGGTGTAAATTCATTTGCAGTATTGTGTTTCCTTTAATTTAATACAGTTGTCATTCATAAATTATTAAACATAAGTTAAAGTTTAGAATATCTCCCTCAAAATTCCAGCTATGGGAAATCTAGAAACACCACTGTGCTTGGAAAATTGTTAGCTACAGTATTATTGAAACAGATTTCAGCACTGTGGCATGATATAAGGAAGGGTGGTATCCTGAAAGCGGGTCTTATTTGACTGATAACTTTTAAAGTTTACAATTTTGCAAGAAACTAAATACTTCCTTTGAATCCGCAAAAATTGGGCTGTGAAACTGGCGATGTGGTTGATTCTGAAGATAATTTCGATTCTAGACCAAGGTTCTGAAGATATTTTAGAGTGTTGCATAGTGATAAATGTATGAAAACTTCAAATCGTGCCTGAACTAATTAATTTTTCACAGAACTAATTGCATGTAATGTTCAAGGTTGACTGTCTTCCCTCCACTTTGTCCTTCCTCTTTCTCCTCTTTGTTTCTTTCATGCATTGTACCTGACATACCGCTTCATCCCAGTTGAGCTGCACCACCAGATTTTGATCTTGCTTACATGCCTGGTGACCACTCAGTGCCCTTACTATACAACGAGCTGTTGCTATTACTCTTTATTATTTATTTATTTATTTTTTTTTTATACTGTGCTCATTCTTAACAACCGTTCACTGATTGTTTTGTACCAGACCTATACCTATTTGTTATTGTAGATACTACTGTTGTTGTATTTCTGTTTGTATTCAGATTTTGTGGAACGTCCAGAGCTGATACAAGCTAAAGTGCCTATTCTTAAGTTCAGAGACACTCAGTGTGACTTTGAAGTGGATCTTAACTGTAACAATGCTGTGGGAATCCGCAACACACATCTACTTTACTGCTATTCTCAGAGTGAGTAAACAAGTCAGAGTAGTGTCATTTATTGATTATTTTTGTGTAAAGCGGTTATTGTGATGCCTTTCAGTTTGTTTCAAATCTTTCCTTTCTTCTGAGAATAAATGCTGAATTTGAAACATGGAATACAGGCAACAACTATATGTTGGGGGGGGGGGGGGGGGTCATAAACAGTGTGAAAAGCTTATAAGGATGTTGCAGAGTAGGCTGTGTTGAGGAATGATTGTTAAGAAAAAAATTCAGTATGTTGCACGGTTTCCGAGTTATTTAGCATTGAAGTTACTCAGGTCATGGCATGCACAAATTCAAGTGGCCCGCCAGAGATAGTGTCACAAAACTTGTTCTTCATTCTGTTTCCTAAACCTGAGCAATACAGTGATAAAAAATTGGACATAGAATGGCAGTAAGGATCAAAATGGAACCATGCAGAGCAGTGTCGTGCACTATAATCCATGCTAGGAGAACAACTGACACTAACTGTATCTGGCAGGCCACTTGAATGTGCAAGCACAATGGCCAGATTGGAAATCTTCAATGTTAATTAACTTGGCACAACATATCAAATGTTTTTTTCTTAACAATTATTTCTCAGCACAACCTACCCTGCAACACCCCGACCATTCTGTGTATTTTCTGTATGCCCATCTTTTTAGAAATGATTGTGTTACTCGGCTGTTCGATAGAGGATGTCAAATTAAATACCTTTCAGCCATCAATTTACAACCTTATTTTAATTGGCAACCAGTTTCAGCGTTTTATTACTCCATCTTTTGGTCTCTGACTGATATGTAGGAAGAATCTACCTCAGTTGTGATCAAAATAGGGGCCTGCAATACTGGTATTAGTGGGGCCTGAATATGGCATAATAAAACACTGGAACTGGTTGCCAGTTAAAATTGACGCTTGAAAGGCATTTAATTTGACACTCTCTGTATATTGGTTAGCAACAGTTAATATATGGCTTAAATTCTCTGAATTGCATAAAATGTTTTTTATTTTGACCCACATTGTTGTAAAGATTGTCTTATGTTGCTTATTTAGAATTTTTAGACTCTAAAATTTGTAATTGTACCATTCTTAATTGCTCCACTTAGAAAATGGTGATAAAGGTATTTCTTGAAAAATGAAGTATTGAAGGTACAATAAAAATGGTCTGAACAATATAAAATGAAGAGAACTCTTCCATGTGTGTTGGCAGTTATTTATGCATGATGCTGCAGAGAATCGAAACTTTTGTGCAGTCTTGAAACCTTCTCTGCTTCTTATAACAAAAGCTGCAATAATGTAACCTAAGCTGAAATGTAACTGCAAATGGTGAATACTTTTAGCATTGCTGGGGTACAAGAGTGACTAAGAGAACAGCTGCTTGGCAATCAGATTCTAGTCCAAGTGGGATCAAGGTGGTCAAGAATGAGCAAATGCTCTGAGCACTTTGTGTGCCTACATAGAACCAGACACTGAAGCCATGTTCATTGTTAGCCTGAGAATAACATCGAGTAATAAGCAAACACAAATTCAAAAACACAGCAGGCTACATGTAGTGATATTAGATGATGCACGACTTCATAAACAGAAAATTGACTGTGGCCTGCTGGGTGGCCCATTTTATAGTGCAAAATCGGAAGCACAAAATTGTAAGTCTATGTGGCAAATGCGATGCCACAGGGTTGGGCACAGGAAGTACAGTAGTGTAAAATATATCTGTCCTTGCACCAGCTCTGCATTGCTGTGGCCGCTAATAAGATTAGGCAGACAGGAGGTGAGGAGGCCTGTGAGGGGCTTCTCTGGTGTCATCAGTAGCTGCTTCTTCCTTATTTAGATTTCAAAGGTCCATTTTAGGATTAGGTAATAGGTGGAACAGAGTAATAGCTTTTGAATATAGTTGAATTTACAGATTCTCAAAGTGGGAGGAAACATTGTGGAGATTATCGGAATAAGTTGCATGCCTGCCTGATAGCTGTGCACGTTAAAGTGCTGCTTCCGGGCTTGGAGATGTTCTAGTCCTGAATTGAATCCATTTAGCATTTTAATGATGGAGTTCTGTGTGCTAGCCAGGCGTGATGATATCAGGCTGCTACCCAAGTCCCACCACAGTTTCACAATTCACAAAAATTTAGAAAACTTTTGCCCACTTTCACATGAATAACACTGCACGCATACAGTTGGGGGTACACTCATTCTGTCCCTGAAGGAGTTAAGGTGGGAGGGGGTCAACAGTGTGGCAACAGAAAGGCTGTTAAACTAACCAGCCAAGCAAAAACCATTGGTAACCATGCTGACCCTGTGCCGATCCGGGACAAAGGCATAAGAAAAAATATGATTGGAGTCTGTTGTGTGAGGTGCTCCTTCGTTGACAAAATTTTGACTCGAGGCACATATCGTGGTGCGCGTAATGCTAGTCGTACAGGCCATATGGAGAAAATTATAGACAATATTCATGTCGTACTGCTCCTTCGAGCAGGACTGCAAAGTTTACAGGGTGTTTCAAAAATGACCGGTATATTTGAAACGGCAATAAAAACTAAACGAGCAGCGATAGAAATACACCGTTTATTGCAATATGCTTGGGACAACAGTACTTTTCAGGCGGACAAACTTTCGAAATTACAGTAGTTACAATTTTCAACAACAGATGGCGCTGCAAGTGATGTGAAAGATATAGAAGACAACGCAGTCTGTGGGTGCGCCATTCTGTATGTCGTCTTTCTGCTGTAAGCGTGTGCTGTTCACAACGTGCAAGTGTGCTGTAGACAACATGGTTTATTCCTTAGAACAGAGGATTTTTCTGGTGTTGGAATTCCACCGCCTAGAACACAGTGTTGTTGCAACAAGACGAAGTTTTCAACGGAGGTTTAATGTAACCAAAGGACCGAAAAGCGATACAATAAAGTATCTGTTTGAAAAATTTCAACGGACTGGGAACGTGACAGATGAACGTGCTGGAAAGGTAGGGCGACTGCGTACGGCAACCACAGAGGGCAACGCGCAGCTAGTGCAGCAGGTGATCCAACAACGGCCTCGGGTTTCCGTTCGCCGTGTTGCAGCTGCGGTCCAAATGATGCCAACGTCACGTATCGTCTCATGCGCCAGAGTTTACACCTCTATCCATACAAAATTCAAACGCGGCAACCCCTCAGCGCCGCTACCATTGCTGCACGAGAGACATTCGCTAACGATATAGTGCACAGGATTGATGACGGCGATATGCATGTGGGCAGCATTTGGTTTACTGACGAAGCTTATTTTTACCTGGACGGCTTCGTCAATAAACAGAACTGGCGCATATGGGGAACCGAAAAGCCCCATGTTGCAGTCCCATCGTCCCTGCATCCTCAAAAAGTACTGGTCTGGGCCGCCATTTCTTCCAAAGGAATCATTGGCCCATTTTTCAGATCCGAAACAATTACTGCATCACGGTATCTGGACATTCTTCGTGAATTTGTGGCGGTACAAACCGCCTTAGACGACACTGCGAACACCTCGTGGTTTATGCAAGATGGTGCCCGGCCGACGTCTTTAATTTCCTGAATGAATATTTCGATGATCGTGTGATTGCTTTGGGCTATCCGAAACATACAGGAGGCGGCGTGGATTGGCCTCCCTATTCGCCAGACATGAACCCCTGTGACTTCTTTCTGTGGGGACACTTGAAAGACCAGGTGTACCGCCAGAATCCAGAAACAATTGAACAGCTGAAGCAGTACATCTCATCTGCATGTGAAGCCATTCCGCCAGACACGTTGTCAAAGGTTTCGGGTAATTTCATTCAGAGACTACGCCATATTATTGCTACGCTTGGTGGATATGTGGAAAATATCGTACTATAGAGTTTCCCAGACCGCAGCGCCATCTGTTGTTGAAAATTGTAACTACTGTAATTTCGAAAGTTTGTCTGCCTGAAAATGTACTGTTGTCCCAAGCATATTGCAACAAACGGTGTATTTCTATCGCTGCTCGTTTAGTTTTTATTGCCGTTTCAAATATACCGGTCATTTTTGAAACACCCTGTATATGCTCCAAATGTTATGAATCCTCAGGTTTGTGACAAGGGAATAAATGCCTACTAGTGTGTGCACGTCTTGCAAGTTGTGATGAAGCAAGCTGGGATATTTTTACTTCCCTTCTTGTTTTGCCATCTGCCTCTTTCAATTAGGTTTTTCACTTTTAACTAATTACCGTTAACATACGTGAATATAATCTGCATTTTCATAATAGAGAAAGGTTAACCCTTAGTTAAAAAAAAAAAAACATAACGCCAGATCTAATTTTGTGCTTAGTTTTATGTTTGTAATTGGTGTTCTAATTAATGTCAACTATTCCTAGTTAGTATCTTTCATTATAGGGCAAAATCGGTGATTGCTTTGTAACTTAACCTTCATGTGCTCACCCTAGAAATAGTCGCGCTCGGCAGTCTGCCGACCGCCCGAGAGTTTTCATCAATCTCTTGAGGTTTTCCGTTTTTAAAGGTCATATTTCCATAAAATATCGATATAGGATATCTCAAACAATATTGCAAACACATTTGTAATCAAAATTATTTATTTAACAATAAAATATACAATGGAATACAAAAAGGAAGCCAAATACCCAAATTAAATATAAGAACATTTTTTTTAATTGTAATGTTTTGGGACTATATAATGTAATATTTGACTAGAATTATTCACTGTCTTAACTCGTCACAAGAAAAGCTAATTTTGCTTTGAAAAAAGAATTTTTGATTGAAAACCTCACAAACTTTTCTGTCAAATGAAAAATGCTGATCAGTCCGTATCCATTTCATTTTCGCTTTGATGCTGACAACAGTTATTGTATGTAACTGTCGTGGTTGAATGTCATAGACAGATGTTTCTTCCACATTCACCGCATTCTCGCTTCGTTTTTATATTCTTTTTGGAGCCACACACATAACATATTCATCTCCTTGTAGGGGTTGATACAGCTGGATAAACTACGTCACTCTCTCTGTAATTTTCCAGAAATACTAACAAATCTTTTGGTAAATGCTTCAGTTTAGCTCTTTCTTTCAGGTTTTCGCTCATCAGTTCCAAAGATAACACATGTAAGAATTGTCTTCTCGTTTTTTCTTTCATATTACCTGTGTTGAATTGAAAAATGCATAACGAATTTATTCCTGTCAAGTCAAGTAAGTGGAAAAATATACATGTAGGCCACCTTTGTGTTCTTCTTGATGTTGAAATTCTGGAGCACATAAGGTCTACACAGTATCAACTCCACCTTTGGTTGAATTATAGTCTGTGATTTGTACAGGTTTTTTGGTATCTTCATCAATGATGTCGGTATCATGCATTGTGGAGAGCACTACTACAGCTTTCCTTTTTTTTTTTTTGTGATCATAGAAATCAAAGTTTTGTCATCTTGACAACTGAACATGTAGTCTCCTGCCACTGCATTTTCATTTACTGTCACAAATTCTGGGGAATTTTTTTATTTTTTCTCATTGTACCTAAAAAAGTGAGGCCTTTGCTACGGAGGTATTCAGCCAACGGGTGACTCGAAACATAATTATCAGTTGTTATGTTTCTATTTGTTCCTTCTATGCATTCAACCAATCTAGCGACCGAGTCGTATGGTTTGTTGGAGAGTACGTTAGGGCCTGGCACTTGTTTTCCACAGTACACTTCTAAATTATATGTATAAAAAGTGCGTGCATCACACACTGCATACATTTTTAACCCGTATTTGGCTGGTGTTTAGGACATGTACTGGATGAATGGACATTTTCCTCTAAACGCAACTAACATCTCGTCAACAGTGACAAATACCTCTAAACTGAATAATTTTGCTGTTAGCAATGAAAGAAGACAGAATTCCTCGTATAGGAGCAAGTTTGTCCGTTGTTTGACGTTCCAATCTCGTGTTCAGGTCATCAAATCTTATAGCTGATAGCAAAAATCTAACTCTATTTAGGCTGAAATTGGCTCACAAAATTGTCAGACCTGTTCCATTGCTATTGAAATATTCAGAGAAATTTGCACGGTTTCCTATTTTGACCACAATCAAAAACAGAGCACCAAACAATGCTAGCATTTCAGCCGTTGTTGTCGGCTTATAATCCCTTTCACGTACTTCAGAGTTACTGCTTCCTTCTGCCAGTGCTTGACATACCATTTCGAGAGTTATTATACACTGAAAACTTTCCAGTCGAGTTTCACATTGTCTGGCTTGTCCTCTAGGACCTGGTAGAGTTTTGATTATATTTTTTGACTTTGATTTTGTGCTGGTAATATTGACACTACAAGCCCAAATAGTTTCCATGTCCTTAACTATATAAAATTTGATGTCATTTGTTGGTAGCTCCTGTTGATCTATGTCATTTTCTCCCTCATTTTCCGAATCAGTTTCCGACTCACTTTGATGTATATCATCTTCAATCCCTTCTTGTTCATAATCTGGGTCATCGGAAACATCATCTTTTAGGGATTCCTCATGGCCTTTCTCCTCTGCTTCCTCTCTCTCCAATTCAGTCAAGATTTTCGTCGTTCCTTTTAAAAAATAAAAATAATTGTTACTTTTGCCAACAGAAATTTCTTAGAATGACGAAGTGCTAAAGTAGAAAGAAAAACAGAATTTGTGAATGACAAAATTTATAGAAAGTAATACACATTCACTAGAGAATTGGAAGAGTCTATAAAATTGAGGAATTATAGGGGAATTACAAAAAGAAATACTTACATTCCAAAGTAGACGAGTAGAACAAAGTCTCGTAAGAGCTCGCAGTGTGGTAACTGACCGTGTTTGTAAGTGCCGTAAGCGCTCGCAAGGCAGTAAACTGACTGCCGAACGTGTTCAGACCTATCTGAACTTGTCCTGAGAGGCAGAGAGGTGCGACTTGGACAAACTTCGAGCAGCATCTATCGGAAAAAGGTGCCACTAGAGAGTACATGGCCCCCCGCCGCCTCGTTACCTTTGTGGAGTAAGTATGGCGCGAAATTGCAAAAAGGCGGTCACTTCACCGCCCACGCGAGTGCGTGAAGGTTAAATTCTATTGTTGACATATAAAAAAATACAAGTTCTGTAAGAATTGTATAAACATTTGGAAGACGATATGCTAGTATTCTTAAAGTATCTATCTGGCTCTAGTCGGAAACATGTTACCAAACCCAGCCCTTAATTAATTCCAAAGTAATTCACAGTTTTGTCAAAAGTATTGCTTGCTTAACTGTATTTGTTAATTACACGAATTAAACAAATAATTCGGCCTAACTTTTGTAGTAGAAGAGACTGTTAAAAAGACAGTATGTTTCAATGTATTCAGTTAATTTAATGAGCTAAGTTTTAATTGTAATTTCTGTAAATTAAACTTCGAACACTGTGTAGTTTCAGTGCCTAGTATTGTGATGATATATGAGGGTCTGAATTTTTGTCACGAGACAGTCAGTCCATGGCCGAGTTTCAGACAGTGAACCTGTGTTGGTTGGAATGATGACAATGCATCAACTTCATAGTGAAATAACTGTGAAACAATTAGGCCGTGTGTAAAAACAATGACAGTGTCTGCTCCGTATGTACTTGATTATTCTTCAAGAACTGTGAACTTTGTGGTTAGGTTTTACTGTTTGTAGATGTTCAACAGGAAGCTATGGTAGCAGTATGTGGAGGTTTGCATACAAACTAATAATGAGGCTTATCAAAAGTTAAACAATAGAGTGCTGGCCATATGTAACTGTGTGTTATTGGGGGTTTTGAAAAGTGAAAGTAAAATACTGTTAAATGCAGCTGTGCATCTGTTGGCTACATCATTTACAGTAGACAGTACTGCACGTCCACCCTCTATTTTTTCAGCCAGTATGTCGACACTGAGGACTACAAATGAAAAAACAAAGTAGGCAAACAGCTACAAGGTCTACACCATTCTTTTAACCAAGCATTAATTTGTGGCCAGTAAACATGATACTGTAGCAAGGCCTTCATGCATGTGATTCTTTATTATAACTGGTGCAGTAGCTGGAGGACTCATCGCTGAAATATAAGTTAAGTGTAATGACTGTGCATTCCTTGTCCTCCATAGCCAATACCAGTGTATCATTCGCTTCATTGAGGCTGAGACAGGGAAGTATATTTCAAACTCTGGCTCTGATCCTTTTGTTAGATACTTGGCTCCACATGCATAAAACCAGAAAGCTTTCTCCGAAGTAGCAGATTTTACTCCGAAAACTGGACTAATTTATGAATAGTAGCAGAGAATTATTCTTTAGTACACTGCATGCTGTAAATGTATCTGAAAACAAAACTGCCTTTTACCTGTCAAACTTCGTGACAGGTCTCATAGGCAGATAAGAGAATCCGCATTAGAATATTGAGAGATGGGCCTGTAATGGATGCCGTACTTATAGTTGCATAGAAGTAACACCCTCTGTTACAAACAATGTACTGTCTCTGGCAATGTATAAGAGTGTTTGAAGAGGGCAATGAACAGCATATGATTTGTTAGTGGATGAAAATTGACTCAATACAGATGTATGAGAAATTTCTTGCTAATGGCTTCCTCTGTATTATGAGAATAATTAAGTTGGACTGCTAGTAACATCTGTGAGGCTAAAGCTATTGGTTAGTCTGTGCAGTCAAAATCTCTGATAAGACAGCACCAGTGCCACGCTGGGAGGCATCAGTGGTAAGCTCAGAGAAATTAATGTGGATTTAGTGTCTTAAGATCTTAAGTTGTGCAAATGATGCTCCCAGATTATGCGTGTTACAGTAATATTGTCAAGGTGATTGGGGGATATTTTTAATTTCTTCAGTTATCTTTGAAATTTGGCAGGGACACTTGCAAACCCAAACGACAAACAGTTGTATCTATGGATTCCTAACAGTGTATTTAGGACCAGTACTTGTTTTATTTCCTCATCATGCAGCTGTTGTAAATAGGTGTCCGCCAAATTGACTTTTGAGGTGTATTGATTCTCTGTTTAGCTCTTCTTCCACTACAGATCTATGTTGGAGTGGGCATTAATAGTGGTTCTGGAATGGTCACACATTGTTTTTGTGGTGCTCAGATTTTTAATAGCTGACGTGGATGTTACCCTCAGCTAGAAGCAACTTAAAACTCCATGTCCTCTCCCATAGAATGGTAGTTAGACATTTGGCTGGTCAGAGTTGTATCCATTATCTCAAATTGTTGTGCTGTTGGTTGATAGACTCTGCTCCAGAATAGGTTCCTGTTGGTCAGCAGAAACAGTAGACATATGCCCAGCCTCGCTACAGCTGAAATATACCACATTCTTGTAGTGGACATTGTTTACCACTTTGACACCAATAAACCCAGACAGGATTTCCATGACTGATTCTGCTTGTATGCTGTGAAGTGCAGTTCATGACGTTGTAGCTGAGATGTAGTCAGTGTACCACAGCTCTTGATTGTGGTCAATGCAGAATTATACGCTAGCACTGTCAGGAGTAAATGTTCTTTTATATTAAATATATACATGAAAACACAAACGACAATTTCAGAAATGTGTTGTTGAATGTTTTATGAACTTGTATTTGGGAGTAAAAATAACAAAATTTCCATGTTAAAAGTCAGTCTGTGACAGTATTTTGTATCTGTAAGAAAACTAACTATTCTTGTTTAGAATTCCCCTCCGCTTAGTGTACTTCTAGGTAACAACTGAGAAGCTTCATCTTTTTGATAATTGAGGTAGAAGCTTTAAAGACTGGGAACTACATTGTATCTGTGACACTTTTTTGCAGACAGTATGCACGTACAGCACTGAATGTAACCGCAACATGATACCATTGTATGACACACAGTTCAGGAGATATGGCGACATTAACAGTGAGATGCATGAAAAGCTCCCGCATCGTGCCTGACGTTTAAATTTATTACTTTTTTGCTACAGACTCCATTCGCAACACATTTTGCAGGCAGTATCCACATATGCCGCTGAATGTACCTGCAAAATTGTATCGTTGTACAACTCACAATTCAGGGGACGTGACGTCAAAAATATTAAGCACAAGACCAGATGCTGAGTGGTATGGGTGTGGACGCACAGCTAAAAATAAATACTTGGGCAACAACAGGTCTCTCTGCTAGTAACGAATAAATCAAGAATTCTGGCTGACCAATCCTCATTTCATTGTTTCTCGATGACATTGTCACGTAGAGGAAGGTGTAAGTAGATGAATGGCGTACAGTTAACTTCATATAATGGAGGTTTACTCGGCACTTGCACATACGAGAGCTCAGAGCGAACTGCACCTGGCCAGAACACATACAGAATATATACAGTGACAGAACATTAAGTACAATGATTCTTGACATTTGTGGATACTTCTAGAAAGTACTTGAACCGAATATAGAAATTAAAATTTTATGGTTCAGGTGAGTTTTGAACACACGACCCTCCATGCAACAGTCTAGTCTCATAACCACTACACCACAGTTTCTGAGACAGTAATGCCTGTCCAGCATTTATCAACTGCTTCACCAGTGTTGACGTAGGTTTCATCTAACCATGTAATTGAATAAATATCCTGTCCAATAATTTTATTTATGATGATGTTATGAGCTGTGACAAGAGTCTTTTCGAGCAACAGTTTCATCTATCTAAGTTTTTAAAGTGGAAGCCCATACTTTTGAACATCATTTTAAGTGATTTATGAATGCGTGGTCTCACATAGTTATGAATTAATTAAATCTTCTCGGGCTTCCAGGTGTGCCAGGTGGTAAAAATCTCTCAGCCTTTCGACTGAGCTATCCTTGCCCATTGTCAAGTGGTAGAGACTGCTGTGTTACTAACAAGGGAACCTCCCCATCGCACCCTCCTCAGATTTAGTTATAAGTTGGCACAGTGGATAGGCCTTGAAAAACTGAACACAGGTCAATCGAGGAAACAAGAAGTAGTTGTGTGGAACTATGAAAAAAATAAGCAAAATATACAAACTGAGTAGTCCATGTGCAAGATAGGCAACATCAAGGACACTGTGAGCTCAGGAGCGCCATGGTCCCGTGGTTAGTGTGAGTAGCTGCGGAACCAGGGGTCCTTGGTTCAAGTCTTCCCTCGTGTGAGTAGTTTACTTTCTTTATTTTTGCAAAGTTATGATCTGTTCGTTCGTTGGTTGACGTCTCTGTTCACTGTAATATGTTTAGTGTCTGTATGTTGCAACCGCACTGCGAATCCGTGCGATTAGTAGACGGAGGACGTGCCTCTCCAATGGGAACCGAAAACATTTGATCGCAAGGTCATAGGTCAACCGATTCCTCCACAGGAAAACACGTCTGATATATTCTATACGACACTGGTGACGGCATGTGCGTCACATGACAGGAATATGTTGTCGACCCACCTAACTTGTACACTTGGCGAATGGATAAAAAGATTCTTCTACCTTGCCCGATTTAGGTTTTTTTGTGGATGTGATAATCACTCCCAAAAAAGTGATTGCATCAGACGGACGGATGGACGGACAGATAATAATTGTCTGAAAATAAAAAATTAAACTTTTCACTCGAGGGAGGACTTGAACCAAGGAAATCTCGTTGCGCAGCTGCTCGTGCTAACCATGGGACCACGGTGCTTCTAAGCTCACATTGTCCTTGATGTTGCCTATCTTGCGCATGGACTACTCAGTTCGTGTATTTTGCTTATTTTTTTCATGGTTCCGCACAACTTCTTCCTGTTTTCTCGATTGATCTGTGTTCAGTTTTTCAAGGCCTATCCACTGTTCAAACTTATAACTAAATCTGAGGGGGGTGCAATGGGGAGGTTCCCTTGTAAGGCCTCACCATCGTAAAGCTGCACTGCTGGCTGTGACGTCATTGTGCTCTGTTCCTCAGCAAATGTGGAAATGTCTTTGTCCTGTGTCAATCACACCCGCTTCAACCTCAAGATGGCCAGGTCCCTGGCTGTGCTGAGCTGCAAACCACCATCCTTGTTGATGGTGTTTTCAGATATTATTATTTATGCTGCTTCTTTTATGATGCTATCACAAAATCCCTTCATCATAATGACAGATGTGTTATCAAATAGTTTGGTGTAGATTTTCTAAAGCATGTTTTGCTGATTTTTCAAAACAGTGTAGGCACAAGCACATCTTGTGTTCCATCTGGCATTGCTGCACAGCGCATAGTGTTTGACTGACACAGTAGTTACCACACTGACATGGAGTTTGGACACTCCAAATGTTCTAAACTGTAGATTGTCCTTCACAGGCCTTATGAGATGACATATTTTTGCTGGGGGCCAGAACACTAATGAGCTGTTACGTATCTTCAGGAGCCGGCTAGTCTTTCCCGACACTGTGCCACAGGAAGGCAAAAACACAAGTCTCTTGTTCTCTTCTTCGGTGGTTTTTTCCCTGCGGGTCTCACCAGGAACAGATTGATACCTCGCAGTGATTATAGCTATTTTCCCGGAAGCCTTTTTGGAGGTGGCTTAGTTCAAGTGACAGATTTTCAGCATCTGAGATGACCTTTGCTTGGTGGACAAGGATGTTCAGAATGCCATGTTTTTTGCCAATGATGGTGCCTAAGAGGGTACAGATACTGATTCATGTGTGTAGGTTTCCTGTATTCACTGTGTCTCAGGCAGCCATTAGTTTTCTAGTGAACAAGGACATCAAGGAAGGGCAGTGCACCATCTCTCTCTGCTCTCTCTCCCTCCCCCCCCCCCCCCGTGCTCTCCCCCACCCAGTGCTCTCTCCCCCTCCCCCACCCCGTGCTCTCTCCCCCTCCCCCACCCCGTGCTCTCTCCCCCTCCCCCACCCCGTGCTCTCTCCCCCTCCCCCACCCCGTGCTCTCTCCCCCTCCCCCACCCCGTGCTCTCCCCCCCCTCCCCCACCCCGTGCTCTCTCCCCCCTCCCCCACCCCGTGCTCTCTCCCCCCTCCCCCACCCCGTGCTCTCTCCCCCTCCCCCACCCCGTGCTCTCTCCCCCTCCCCCACCCCGTGCTCTCTACCCCTCCCCCACCCCGTGCTCGCTCCCCCTCCCCCACCCCGTGCTCGCTCCCCCTCCCCCACCCCGTGCTCGCTCCCCCTCCCCCACCCCGTGCTCGCTCCCCCTCCCCCACCCCGTGCTCTCTCCCCCTCCCCCACCCAGTGCTCTCTCCCCCTCCCCCTCCCCCACCCAGTGCTCTCTCCCCCTCCCCCTCCCCCACCCCGTGCTCTCTCCCCCTCCCCCACCCCGTGCTCTCTCCCCCTCCCCCACCCCGTGCTCTCTCCCCCTCCCCCACCCCGTGCTCTCTCCCCCTCCCCCACCCCGTGCTCTCTCCCCCTCCCCCACCCCGTGCTCGCTCCCCCTCCCCCACCCCGTGCTCGCTCCCCCTCCCCCACCCCGTGCTCGCTCCCCCTCCCCCACCCCGTGCTCGCTCCCCCTCCCCCACCCCGTGCTCGCTCCCCCTCCCCCACCCCGTGCTCGCTCCCCCTCCCCCACCCCGTGCTCGCTCCCCCTCCCCCACCCCGTGCTCGCTCCCCCTCCCCCACCCCGTGCTCGCTCCCCCTCCCCCACCCCGTGCTCGCTCCCCCTCCCCCACCCCGTGCTCGCTCCCCCTCCCCCACCCCGTGCTCGCTCCCCCTCCCCCACCCCGTGCTCGCTCCCCCTCCCCCACCCCGTGCTCGCTCCCCCTCCCCCACCCCGTGCTCGCTCCCCCTCCCCCACCCCGTGCTCGCTCCCCCTCCCCCACCCCGTGCTCGCTCCCCCTCCCCCACCCCGTGCTCGCTCCCCCTCCCCCACCCCGTGCTCGCTCCCCCTCCCCCACCCCGTGCTCGCTCCCCCTCCCCCACCCCGTGCTCGCTCCCCCTCCCCCACCCCGTGCTCGCTCCCCCTCCCCCACCCCGTGCTCGCTCCCCCTCCCCCACCCCGTGCTCGCTCCCCCTCCCCCACCCCGTGCTCGCTCCCCCTCCCCCACCCCGTGCTCGCTCCCCCTCCCCCACCCCGTGCTCGCTCCCCCTCCCCCACCCCGTGCTCGCTCCCCCTCCCCCACCCCGTGCTCGCTCCCCCTCCCCCACCCCGTGCTCGCTCCCCCTCCCCCACACCGTGCTCGCTCCCCCTCCCCCACACCGTGCTCGCTCCCCCTCCCCCACACCGTGCTCGCTCCCCCTCCCCCACACCGTGCTCGCTCCCCCTCCCCCACACCGTGCTCGCTCCCCCTCCCCCACACCGTGCTCGCTCCCCCTCCCCCACACCGTGCTCGCTCCCCCTCCCCCACACCGTGCTCTCTCCGCCTCCCCCACACCGTGCTCTCTCCCCCTCCCCCACACCGTGCTCTCTCCCCCTCCCCCACACCGTGCTCTCTCCCCCTCCCCCACCCCGTGCTCTCTCCCCCTCCCCCACCCCGTGCTCTCTCCCCCTCCCCCACCCCGTGCTCTCTCCCCCTCCCCCACCCCGTGCTCTCTCCCCCTCCCCCACCCCGTGCTCTCTCCCCCTCCCCCACCCCGTGCTCTCTCCCCCTCCCCCACCCCGTGCTCTCTCCCCCTCCCCCACCCCGCGCTCTCTCCCCCTCCCCGCGCTCTCTCCCCCTCCCCCCGCCCCGCGCTCTCTCCCCCTCCCCCCGCCCCGCGCTCTCTCCCCCTCCCCCCGCCCCGCGCTCTCTCCCCCTCCCCCCGCCCCGCGCTCTCTCCCCCTCCCCCCGCCCCGCGCTCTCTCCCCCTCCCCCCGCCCCGCGCTCTCTCCCCCTCCCCCCGCCCCGCGCTCTCTCCCCCTCCCCCCGCCCCGCGCTCTCTCCCCCTCCCCCCGCCCCGCGCTCTCTCCCCCTCCCCCCGCCCCGCGCTCTCTCCCCCTCCCCCCGCCCCGCGCTCTCTCCCCCCCTTCCCCTGCTCTCTGCCCCTCCCCCCTCCCCCTGCTCTCTCACCCTCCCCCTCCCCCTGCTCTCTCCCCCTCCCCCCTCCCCCTGCTCTCTCCCCCTCCCCCCTCCCCCTGCTCTCTCCCCCTCCCCCCTCCCCCTGCTCTCTCCCCCTCCCCCCTCCCCCTGCTCTCTCCCCCTCCCCCTGCTCTCTCCCCTCTGCCTTGGTGGTTGCCTGCAATCGCCGAGGAGATTATAGATCGCCGACGGGCGCTCCAGTGTCACAAGCGACGTCCCTCAATAAAACACCTCATCGCCTTTAAAACGGCTGCGCGCGCGGTCCCGCCGTCTTATTCGCCAACACAAGCTGGAGTGCTGGGAACGGTATGTCTCCACCATTGGCCTCCATGTCTCTCCATCGCAGGTCTGGGCCAAGATTAGGCGCCTCTATGGCTACCGAACCCCTGTCAGCGTCCCTGCGCTCTCAATGAATGGAGCAGTTTGTACTGACTCCGACATCATTGCAAACCGCTTGGCAGACCATTTTGCTCTCTGTTCCGCTTCTGTGAATTACCCTCTGGCCTTCCGCTCCATTAAAGAGGAACTTTGGAGCCTTTCATTTCACGCCTGCTGTCCTGAATCCTACAATGTCCCATTCACTGAGTGGGAATTCCACAGTGCCCTAGCCGCTTGCCAGATCGCATCCACTGTTAGATGCTGAAACACCTCTCAGTGGACTGCCAGCGACACCTCCTCGACCTTTACAACCGTATCTGGGTCGAGGGTGAGTTTCTGTGGCAATTGCGGGAAAGCATTGTTATCCCCGTTTTGAAACCTGACAAGAACCCATTGGAGGTGGACAGCTACTGCCCCATTAGCCTCACCAACGTTCTTTGCAAGTTGCTCGAACGCATGGTGAGCCGGCGGTTGAGTTGGGTACTCGAGTCTCGGGGCCTACTGGCTCCATCTCAGGGTGGGTTCCGTAAAGGCTGCTCTGCCACCGACAATCTGGTGAGCCTGGAGTCACCCATCCGTACAGCCTTTGCCCGCCGTCAGCACCTGGTCGCTGTCTTTTTCGACATGCGATCTGTCCTAAGTGTCTGCCTGTTTTTAATTGCAATTAATGGGCTCGCTGCGACAGTGGGAACGTCTGTCTCAGCTTCTTTGTATGCTGACAACTTCTGCCTCTACTATAGCTCCATTGGCATTGCAGCTGCTGAACGTCAGCTGCAGGGCGCTATCCACAAGGCGCAGTCTTGGGCTGTAGTGCATGGTTTCCAGTTTTCGGCTGCCAAGACCTGCGTTATGCATTTCTACCGGCGACGAACAGTTCACACTGAGCCGCGGCTTTATCTTGCTGGCGAACTTCTTGCTGTGGTGGAGACACATTGGTTTTTGGGTGTGGTTTTTGATGCCCGGTTGACTCGGCTCCCACATATTTGGCAGCTTAAACAGATGTGTTGGTGGCATCTTAATGCTCTGCGATGCTTGAGCCACACCAGCTGGGACGCTGACCGATCTACCCTCTTACGGCTCTACCAGGCGTTAATCCAGTCCCTTCTGGATTATGGGAGCCTGGTGTATGGTTCATCATCCCCATCTGCATTGCGGGTGCTGGACCCAAATCGTTCACAGCGGATCCGACTTGCCACTGGAGCTTTCCAGAACAGCCCTGTGGACAGCATATTTGTGGTGGCAAGTGTCCCTCCATTGTGGTTACGACACCAACTTTTACTGGCCGCTTATGCTGCACATGTTTGTAGCTTGCCCGGGCATCCTAATTATCGTCTCCTGTTCCCTCAGTCGGTTGTCCATCTCCCAGAACATCGACCCCGGTTGGGTTGTACGATCGCGGTCTGTGTCAGTGAGCTTCTCTCTGGGCTTGAGGTTTTCGCTCTTCCACCTCCCTTCCGGACTCCTCTGTGTACACCCTCGTCGTGTGTGCCCACCCTTGCCTTCGGCTCGAATTGGCACAGGGCCCAAAGGACTCAGTCCCTCCGGAGGCCTTCCGCTGCTGCTTTCTTTCCTTCCTTGCCACGTATCAGGGCTCTGGCATTGTTTACACTGACGGTTCGATTGTTGCTGGTTGTGTCGGTTATGCTCTCACTCTAGGGGACCATTACGAACAACATTCATTGCCGGCTGGCTGTAGCGTTGTCCCTGCTGAGCTGGTCGCCATCTTTCGTGCCCTAGAGTATATCTGCTCCTGTTCAGGTGAGTCCTTCGTTATATGTAGCGACTCCCTGAGTGGTTTACGAGCTATCGACCAGTGTTTCCCTCGCTCTCGTCTGGTGATAGCTGTCCAGGAGTCCCTCCATACTCTTGCCCGTTGGGGCCGCTCTGTGGTCTTTGTGTGGACCCCAGGCCATGTTGGGATACCAGACAATGAACATATAGACCACCGGGCCAAACAGGCCACCTGTAAAACCATCTCTGGACGTTGGCTTCCCAGAGACTGATTTGCGAGCGGTCTTACGCCGCAAAGTTTTTGAACTTTGGGACACTGAATGGCGCGCCCTGCCTTCACGAAACAAACTTTGGGCCATC
This sequence comes from Schistocerca cancellata, assembly GCF_023864275.1. NCBI lineage: Eukaryota > Metazoa > Arthropoda > Insecta > Orthoptera > Acrididae > Schistocerca > Schistocerca cancellata. The sequence continues at coordinate 415,412,054 of NC_064633.1, forward strand.
AAGGAGTCTACCGGTGTGTGTATCGCTCCTCCTTGCGGGTCTCTCGCAATGAGTCTGTTGTCCTCTGCCAGCTGCGCATCAGGCACACATGGATGACACACGGCCACTTATTGCGATGTGAGGACCCACCTTTAAGTCGCTGCGGATCCGTTTTGACGGTGGTCCACATTTTGTTGCAGTTTCCCCTTTTAGCTGTGCTCAGGCAGATGTTCGGGCTGCCTGACACGCTCCCTGCCCTTTTAACAAATCACACTGCCATGGCAGGCTTAGTTTTGGGTTTTATTCGGGCAGGGGGTTTTTATCACGTAATCCAAGTGTTTGTTATGTTTTTTTGTGTTGAGTCTGGCCTTTGGCCTACGATTTTAGACTGAGTTTTTAATGTGTTTCTCGGTAGCTGGCTTTTCCTTTTTTGTCTCGATGGTCGGCCAACCACTGTCACACACTGTGTGATTTTAATTTCTGTTGTCTGGTCTCTGTCTGTCTTTCTTGTCCTGTGTCGTCTGTCATCTTTTCCGTTGTTCGTTTTTATTCTGTGTGGATAATTTTAAGTTTTGGAAAAAGGGACCGATTCGTGTAGCAGTCTGGTCCCAATAGTCCCACAAACCAACCAACCAACCAACCAACCAACCAACCCATCCCGCGCGCACTCTGACTCCCCCCATCCCGCACACACTATGACTCCCCCGCGTGCGCACGCCCACACACAAAATCACTCTCCCTCGCCCAACCCCACGCACACTCTACCTGCCCCCCCCCCCCCCCCCCCCTCCCGACTGGATGCACCCAGTGTGTAACTTACGAGAGTTGTTGTTGCATTTTTCGTATTATAGCATTATAAACAGTTATGCATGTGCATTGTTTGTTTGAAAAAGTCTGAGCTAATACTACAATATGGTTTTCCTTTGTTACAGTGGATTGGAGAGTTCGACCTCTTGTGTTAATTGTGAAACTTTGGGCCCATGCCCATAACATAAATGACGCAAAGAACATGACAATATCAAGTTATTCCTTAGTGTTGATGGTAATTCACTTCTTGCAATGTAAGTACTAAATTAAAATAATCTGATTACTAGTGCATGAAAAATGGAGGTTTAAATTTTATATTGTTGATAACAATCAGAATTTAAAAAACATTGTGTACTGTAAAACTAAATGGTATTCTTACAACTGCTGCAATAATTTGCTGTACTTTTTGTGGTGTGCAAAATGCTTCAGATCAGTTGTTCATCTCTGGTGTCCTATCCTCTTCCAGGCTTGGAGTGCTACAAGACGGGATATGCCACTTTGTTTTACAATATACCAGTTACCATTTGTTCCGGATCAGAATGCCTCTTCCCTCTTCTACAGCTTTGGTACCCATAATTGCATATGTTGTTGGAGTATTCAAAATTTACTGATTGCCTACCAAGACAGTATCTTACCCAGAAACAGATTTCATGATCTGTTTTTCTGTGTGTGCGCCCCCCTCCCCTCCAACAAACATATTGCTGCAGTGAACTTAGCAATAAACCTATACTCTTGTTCTCAACTATTACCAATTAGATTTTATAAACCTGAAAGACAGCATTCACCAAGCTATTGACTACCTCAAAGTTCTTGATTTAGTGGAACTCCTGCCCCTAATGCTATCATCACCAACTTAAGTAACACACATTCAGCCACCCTACATATGCAGTAGGTTCGTCCATATGCCCGACACACACACACACACACACACACACACACACACACACACACACACACACACACACACACACTCTCTCTCTCTCTCTCTCTCTCTCTCTCTCTCTCTCTCTCTCTGTTTGTGTGTGTGTGTGTGTGTGTGTGTGTGTGTGTGTGTGTGTGTGTAAATTTTACCCCTGGCAGCACAATTCGATTATAGATTAGCAATTTCTGCTCATTTGTGGTGAACAGCAGTTAAGTGCTTCAAATAATTTAAGGAGAGCTGGTGTAGCCTTTGAGAAAGCCTTTGAAATATGTGCTATGGATTTGGCTGTTGTTGATAGACACACAAACACACACACAAAATTCAAGCTTTCGCAACCAACGGTTGATTCATCAGGAAAGAGGGAACGAGAGGGAAAGACGAAAGGATGTGGGTTTTAAGGGAGAGGGTGAGGAGTCATTCCAATTCTGGGAGTGGAAAGACTTACCTTAGGGGGGAAAAAAGGACAGGTATACACTCGCGCACACATGTATCGTATGTGCGGATGGTGGATATGTATGTCTGCGCACCTGTCCTTTTTTCCCCCTAAGGTAAGTCTTTCCGCTCCCGGGAATGGAATGACTCCTCACCCTCTCCCTTAAAACCCACATCCTTTCGTCTTTCCCTCTTTCCTGATGAAGCAACCGTTGGTTGCGAAAGCTTGAATTGTGTGTGTGTGTGTGTGTGTGTGTGTGTGTGTGTGTGTGTGTGTGTGTTTGTTTTTGTTTGTTTGTTTGTTTGTTTGTGTGTCTATCAACATACCAATGCTTTCGTTTGGTAAGTTACATCATCTTTGTTTTTAGATATATTTTTCCCACGTGGAATGTGTTACAGATTTTTGAAGATCACCAGTAATAAAATTTCAAGTACACTCGTGCACTGAACTTTGACTAAAATATCCTTAAATTTGAAGTAATTTTTTAGTTTGTTTGTAGCTATGAAGTTCCTGTATTTCACAGTGCTTTCCAGTGAACACAAATCTTAAAGGGAGCCTGCTGGATCACAGTGGATGTATTTATCTTGTACCACTGGGGAACACTTGTCACTCAACTGACAAGCTGCTGTCACTTTGTCTCAAATGAAGTAACATCACATTCTTCTTCCACTTTGTGAGCTGCTAAATTCAATGTTAAACTCAGGATCACTATTGCCGTCATTTCTAGAAAGCCCTGCCTGAACAATAATACAGGACATAAGATGAAAGCACGCAATTTGTTGTCGAGTATCCAAAGCTGTACACAATGACCAAATGCTCTCTGGTGCTGAGCACTTATCAGTGCTGAAACTGATGTAAGCAAGGTTTTATTTTTTCGAAGCTCTGTTCTTAAGCTGCCTTAGTACACTTGGGATTTTGAGTTTCTGTCAAAAGAATAAAAATGTGATAACTCGGGATTTAATGTCAAGGGGTTAAAAAATCTTACAGCCACTGCAGGTGACACATTCACAAAGGAAGATCACTGAGTGATATTGGATACACGGGCAAAAGTGTCAAACATTTGCCAAAAGAATTTTATTATTTAAACATGAGATAATATCTACTCATTATTTGTGAGAAGTTGCTAATGACGGAATAGGAGCAAGAACCAAAAGGTTTGTTGAGCTGTTAGTGACTTTTGAGACAACCCTTACATCTCATTCATCATTACTGATACCGAACACTTGCTTCATAATTAAGACCTTAGTGATAACTATGTAAGCACAGTCGGACATCACCACATTTGCTATTACCAAGGAAGACTGAGGCTCTTCTGCATGTGGCATAAATGATGGTGATTTTTGAGTGCCATGGAACAGTGTATTATCCTGAAATTTGGCAAAATTAATTTGTACCTCATTTAGTGTATTCCTTAAGCAACATGTGCTTCCCATGTGTAACTAAATATAGAGCTCTGGAAGGACTTCATCAGTGGATGTTAAGTTGGGTGTGATGAACTTTGAATTCCTGATCTTGGAGGCTGTCCAAAGCTGCCAGTTATCAACTGCAATTGCGTTGAAGCTACAAGGAACATGTTTAGGAGTTTCAGTAGCATGCTAAGGTGGGTGAGGGAGACGGAGAGGGCGGGTGCATTGTAGAAATGATAAAAACCTATCTAGGAGGAGGAGGAGGGAGAACACGAAATCTCTTGTAGTCCCATTCCATTGTATTGGCGTGTTGCGGCAGGCAGAGGAACATCAAACTTCACGTGATGACACTCTTCTAAAGCTGGGGATAGTCTCTATATTGTCTTGATCGTGTCTTCAACAAGTCTCATTCGGAAAGAGATCAAAAATTTCAAATAAACCTCCCTTAAATCTTTGTCCATGAAACAGTTCTTGAGGGTCAGATGATTAGCTGTGTGTTTAATTCTCTCTGGTATTTTTCTTTGCCATGAGATATTTGAGTACTTCAGATTTAGGTTACTACAGTAATATTAGTCTTTCTCTAACAGAATGATTCACAAGAGCGGCTTTTAAAATACCTACATAATGTTTCATACAAGCTACGTTAAAATTTGGATTCTGTAGCGATCTCCCCAGTTCTTTGCATAGTCTAAACAATTCAATAGTGACTGTTACACAAAAAAAGTCTCAAACATTTTTGGGCTGCTTCATGTAGCCCCACAGGATGGATTGTCTTTCGACTTTGAGGTCTTGCATTCAGTACTTCAGTCTCTGTGTTCTCGACCCGTTGTTCACAGTCTTCCCTGAAATGTTTCAAAGATTTTGCAATTATAGTTCATTGGCTCGGACAATTTAGTATAACTCTGAGCTTTCAGTTTGGATTCATCTTGTCAACACCAAGTGGTAACATAACATCTACATGCACATAATTCTCTTTGGTGGGACTTGGCTGCACCATCAAAAAAATATCAGTTCTTGGTGAGAGTCTTAGAAGGGTGTATTTGTTACTAGTACTTACCGTATTTACTCGAATCTAAGCCGCACTCGAATCTAAGCCGCACCCGAAAAATGATACTCGAAATCAAGGAAAAAAAATTTTCCCGATTCTAAGCCGCACCTGAAATTTGAGACTCAAAATTCAAGGGGAGAGAAAAGTTTTAGGCCGCACCTCCAAATCGAAACAAAGTTGGTCCATAGTAATACGAGACACAATTTAGGTTGAATGAATGACGGTACAGCTACAGTAGTTTGGTTTGAGTCGTAAGCTTAGCAGTTAAGCTTTACCAGGTAGCCATTGCTATGCGTCAGGCGCTCCGTCCTTATTTATACGGGTACCCTTCCTTTTTCACGTGCTTCGTCTGGTTTGAATTGATTGCTTGTTTTTCTTTGATCTAATAAGTGCCGTTCTCTTTGTTATAGGTGTTTACGTCACTCTAAGCTGAAAATGCATTATTTTACTGTGTCATGCATTGTTTATCGCATTCTGATAGTGAGTGTCTATGACCTGCCGCCGCTTGCGGCATGGCTTGCTTTTGTGCGCGCTACCGCCGCTTTTTTTTTTTTTTTTTTTAAAAAAAAAGGGGAATCGTCTCATCAGCGAAACAATGGCAAGAGACTGCTCTTTGTTTTCTTTGCTGCTTTCTTTGATAATGATCAGCAAGAACCAAATAATAGATTGCTTATGATAGCAGATGTTCTGAACGAGAGTTTAGCGAAAATTTTTCTCCGTTTGAAAATCTTTGCAGACACCTCTTTCGTACATTACATTCTGCACAGAAATTAGAGTCGTCTTAGATTTAAAAATCTAGTCAATTGCCGTGCTTCATTTCTGACTGTATCACTGTTAGGCATAAGAATAATATGAGTATAAATATGACATGATATGTATATTCTTCCACGTTTGCTGTTGTCTCACTCTAGTTTCGTAGTTTATTAGGCAGACAGAATTTAAATGAGGTAGCAGCAAACACGAAAGAATACATGGCAAAATGTTTATATTCGTATTATTCTTATGGTGAAGAGAATACTGCATGTGATTCACAATTCATAAAAGTTCCTATTTGCGACCATCTCTTTTCACATGTAGGAAAAAAATTCAGAACGTAGAGTTGGCCATATTGACAAACATCCCAAACAGTTTTGCCACTCGGATTTTCGTAGTACATTGAAATGCTGCCACATTCGAAGATGAACAATACGGCATTTGTATTTACTTCGTTGGATAATGTCTGAAAATGCAATGGTCGAAACTCGGGGCGGAGAAAAAAACTCGTCTTCCACCTTTTTTTAAATTTATTTACTGACGCAGAGGTTTTGGCTCTAGTATTTATCTTTCTGCCTGCGCTACATATATTCGACGGCAGAAGTTAGTTGTGGCGGCACCTACCAACATTTTTCTGAACTTCCGCTTGCTTTGCACTCGATTCTAAGCTGCAGACAGTTTTTTGGATTACAAAAACTGGAAAAAAAGTGCGGCTTAGATTCGAGTAAATACGGTACGCCCTGGCGTGTAGCAGACCATACAAACATACAAAAAGCTTTTACTTTGAGCCTCTCTCTGTCAACATATACAAAGAGTAAACTGCTCCTGGCCAGCCACATTTATTTCTAATAATGCCATAATTGAATAAAATGGAAAATTTTTTGGTTAGTGCACTATGTCTTGTGAGAACCCTAATTTCCAGTATTTTGTTGGCATCAATGTGACCTCTCAACACTTCAACCAGATTTTAAGTTCTAGTACATCATTCTCCCCCTCATTGAGAAGTTTCATTAGGTTTCCTGTAATTGTTCCGTAACCTTTAAGGTTATTTCCTGTTAGGTCCAGAAACTTGTGTGAAGACATAATTGTTAATAAAGAGGTTCCAGCTTCCTTCTCATCAGCATACATACGTTGCATGAATTGGCTGATGACAGGTATTATGATGTTTTCATGTTTCTGATTAAGTTGTGCAGATTCTCGGTGAAAGTGACTCTTCTGTTGGCTTTTGAACTGTTATGTTACTATTTACAGTTACAGAAGCCTTCTTTAACAAAAGCAGTTTCTTTATGTGGTGATCTATTGCTCACCATGTTGTGAGACCTAATGCAGTCGTAGAACAACACACTGTCATCATTTTCTTCATAAAGTAGCTCCATATAAGATATAAACCATTCCAATTTACAGGATCTTTCCTTCACTGGAACACATGACAGCAGTGGACAGCATAAATGTGAAGTTATCAGACATTTAATGTTGTCTGACAGATGGTAGCTTCAAGGATGCGACTGTTTGACTCAGTTATAAGCAAAAATTGGTATTAATCATAATACTATTTGCATATTTGCACCCATATAGTGTAATTTATTGCTGGCTTTGACAGTCGATCATGTACATCTCTAAGTGAATTTGTGGTGGGGAGGCAGGAACAGTATCTGCCCTCCCACCCCACCCCCATGCCCAACGTAGAAGTGGTCAGTGAGTACCCACCAGCCCCATCCTTTGTCAAAATTTGTGTTGGTTTTGCTGCATAAACAATCACATTTCAAAAGGCAATACTTTATGAAAGATATCCAGCTGTATATGGAAGCGAAATGTGAATGATGAACAGTACAGACAAGAAAAAGACAATGATTTTTAAAATGTTGTGTTGTAGAAGAGTGTGGACAGCTATACAGGTAAATTAATTACTAGTGAACAAACACTAAAATAAATTGTGAATAAATACCGTATTTACTTGAATCCAAGCCGCACTTTTTTTCCGGTTTTTGTAATCCAAAAAACCGCCTGCAGCTTAGAATCGAGTGCAAAGTAAGCGGAAGTTCTGAAAAATGTTGGTAGGTGCCGCCACAACTAACTTCTGCTGTCGAACATATGTAGCGCTACACAGGCATGCTTTGCAGGCACGAAGATAAATACTGGCACCAAAGCCTCTTGGGAGGGGGGCTGGAAGACGAGCTTTTTTTCTCCGCCTCGAGTTTCAACCACTACATTTTCATACGTTATCCAACGAAGTAAATACAAATTCCGTATTGTTCATCTTCGAATGTCGCAGCATTTCAGTGTACTACGAAAATCCAACTGGCAAGACTGTTTTGGATGTTTGTCAATATGGCCAACTCTACGTTCTGAATTTTTTCCTACCTGTGAGAAGAGATGGTTGCTAATAGTAACTTTTATGAATTGTGAATCACATGCAGTATTCTATTCACCGTAAGTATAAATATGAATATAAACATTTTGCCATGTATTCTTTCGTGTTTGCTGCTATCTCATTTAAATCCTGTCTGCCTAATAAACTACGAAACTAGAGTGAGACAACAGCAAACGTAGAAGAATATACATATCATGTCATGTTTATGTTCGTATTATTCTTATGCCTAATAGTGATACAGTCAGAAATGAAGCACGGCAATTGACTAGATTTTTAAATCTAAGATGGCTCTAATTTCTGTGCAGAATGTAATGTACTAAAGAGGCGTCTGCAAAGACTCTCCAACGGAGAAATATTTTCGCTAAACTCTTGTTCAGAACAGCTTCTATCATACGCACTCTATTATTTGGTTTCTGTCTATCATCATCAAAGAAAGCAGCAGTGTAAGTAACAACATATAGCAGTCTCTTGCCATTCTTTCACTTATGAGACAATTCCTCTTTTTTAAATTGTAAGCTGCGGTAGCGTGCACAAAAGCAAACGACAGAGTACCGTAATTCATTTTCAGCTTAGAGTGACATAAACACCTATAACAAAGAGAACGGCACTTACCGGATCAAAGAAAAATAATCAATCAATTCAAACCAGACGAAGCACGTGAAAAAGGAAGGGTACCCGTATAAATAAGGACGGAGCGTCTGATGCATAGCAGTGGCTATTTGGTAAAGCTTAACGTTAAGCTTACGACTCGAACCAAACTACTGTAGCTGTATCGTCATTCATTCGACTTAAATTGCCTCTCTTATTACAGTGGACCAACTTTGTTTCGATTTGGAGGTGCAGCCTAAAACTTTTCTCTCCCCTTGAAGTTTGAGTCTCAAATTTCAGGTGCGGCTTAGATTCGGGAAATTTTTTTTCGCTTGATTTTGAGTCTCATTTTTCAGGTGCGGCTTAGATTCGAGTAAATACGGTAAGCTTTATGGCACAACCTGACTCAAAAAATGGATACACAATTTGTAATGTATTAGCAACAAGGTTCCACAATGATTCAGGAATATTTAATATAAATTCAGTCATGGACCAGTAAAGTTTAATTAATTGGGTAATTAATTTTAGTCTTTGATGACTATCTTCAGGACTGAGTAAATCCATTGTACCGAGTTGGCATGCCACGGAAAGTAATGGCTCTGAATTTTTTATTCTGTTCTCAATATTGGTTAGGTATTACACGTCATGCATATTACTCAGTCAGCTTTCAAGCTTTGCTGTGAGCAAGTTGAACCCTCAGCCACTAGAAGGCTCCGAAACTGAAAGCACAAATGTGAACAATTCGTCTACATAATGAGCACCCTGTCCTACAGGATGACGGTCCCAGACCACACACGACTGCTGCAACACCGGAAAAAGTCTGATGCCTTGGGTTCACTGTGATCGAACATCTTCCATACAATCCTGACTAGGCTCCATCCAATTTTCACATGTTTCCACAACTTATAGAACAGTGTCAAGGACTTCACTTTGATAGTGATGAAGCAGTGCAAGCAAAGGTGAGGTTGTGGCTCCGTCAGTAAAGTCAAACGTTCTACAGTGATGCTAAAAACAAACTGGTCTCTTATCGGTAGAAATGTGTTCGTCACCATGGTGCCTGTGTTGAGAAATAAGTATGTTGACATGAAGAATACAGATATAGAATGTTAATAAGATTTGTTTTATTTAAAACTCTTCAAAAGTTTCACATATAAAATTCAGATGCATTACTATTCAGCCTGCACTCGTACATAATTTTTGTCATTGTATATGTAGAGGGTACAGTAAGCTTGTTTGGCTGATTAATGTGTGTACCATCTATACTGATCAGCCAAAATATTAAGGCCATCTGTTACCGATAGCCAGGATGTCCACTTTTGGCATAGATAACAGCAGTGACGTGTCATGGCATAGAAGCAATGAGGCCTTGGTAGGTCACTGGAGGGAATTAGCACCACATCTCCACACATGGGTCACCTAATTCTCAGAAATTCCAGGGGGGGGGGGGGGGAGGGGGGCAAGGAGCTCTGACAACATGTTCAATCACATCCGAGATGCGTTCGTTCAGGTTCAGATCTACAGAGTTGGGGAGGTCAGTGGAACAATTGGAACCCACCATTGCGTTCCTCGAACACTCCATAACACTCCTGGCCTTGTGACATGGCACATTATCTTGTTGAAAAATGCCACTGCTGTTGGGAAACTTGATTGTTGTGAAGGGGTTAAGAGATGTCCAACCAGTGTAAGATACTCCTTGGCTGTCATGGTGCCTTGCACGAACTCCACTGGACACATGGATACCCACATCAGTGTTCTCCAGAGTGTAATGGAACCACTTGTCTCCATCCCACAGTACAGCCATTAAGGAGCTGTTCCCCTGGCAGACACAGATTTGCACCCTCCCACTGGCATAATGAAGAAGGTACTGGGATTCATCAGACCATGCTATGCACTATCACTGTGCCAACATCCATTGCTGTTGGTGACGTGCCCATTTCACTCGTAGTTGCTGATGTTGTCGTGTTAACACTGGCACATGGATGGATTGCCGGGTTCGGAGGCCTAGCGTTAGAAGTGTTCAGTGCACTGGGTGTTCAGGCACACTTCTGCTCTGTTCAGCATGAAAGTGTAATATTACCTCTTCCACAGTTCACCACCTGTCCTGTTTTACTAGTATGTCCAGCCTACAATGTGAAATACCTGTATGAGGCATGTCTGCCCAATGCCATGATGTCTATGCCGGGTTTCATCTTGGTTTTGTCATGTGTTGAAGACATTTGCCACAGCACTCCCCAAACAGCTGACAAGTCGTGCAGTTTCCGAAATGGTCATGCTGAGCCTCTGGGATGTCACAGTCTGACATCAGTCACAATCAGATAGAATGTGCACCTTCACCATTCTACACATGGACAGCACATTCGCTAATACTACATGCATCGTGCTTCTCTCTCTGTCATTCCTCACCAGATGATGCTGCTGTCACCTGAATGGGTTGATATCAGTAGTAGGTTGGTGTTTTAATCTTCTGGCTGATCAGTGTATACATTTAGTGATGCAAATTGATAGTATACGGGATTTACACAAGAGCTGAAGATAGACCTTTTTGACCAAAATTAATTACTTAGTTAATTAAACTTTTGCAGTCCATCACCGGATTAATATTAAGTAAAAGAATGGATAAGTAAAGAAAAGTTTTTGTTGATTGTGTTCACAGCGTTGATGTATTGGAAAAATGACATTATGTAACATGTGACAATGCTGAATAATTTAATTTATTTTTAATTATATGACCAGATTGTCGGAGACCATTTTCGAGTACCTGTTGGACAACATTATAAGACAGGACAATTTTTATGCAAAAAGGATGTTTGAAAATTATAGTAAAATAGAAGCAGTACTTAAAAATTTTTGTTAATAGTTCGTGTTATGTATACCATGAAACAAATGTCAAAATATAATTTTTATAAATAATATTTTGTTATGGATAGGTAGATGCAAATACAAATATCCAAACAATATATAAAATAAAATGGCAAAGAATTGTCATTATGGTGAATATTATCTTTGTAATAAAAAATCATCAAAATTTTCATTATGTTTTTTGTTGTTCATTGAAAGTTGTTCAGTCAAGATGAAATTTGTATGTGTAACATAATGTGAAGAAGTGTTTCTTTCATGAGGTCTGTATGGCTACCTTTCTCTGCTTTGTGTAGAATAGAAATATTTTTCAGTTTTGTCTATTACTTGCATTGTGTTCCTTAAATTTGTAGCAAATGTCAATTGGTTGCTTTTTGTTAGTGTTACAACGTTCTTTATATTGTATACGTATTTTTCTACCAGTTTTCCAATGTAAAATTTATTGCAATTGCTGCACTGTATTCTACGTATGCTTGATTGTTGGTAGTGGAGTATCGTATTAGATTAATGTCCTGAATTGGATTGCATTGTATTACCAGTCCAAAAACCAATTTTTATTCCTATTATGTTAAATACTAGCAGAGATTCCGGTGTTGCCCAAGTTTTTATTTATAGCCATGCATTCCTACTTGTACCATGCGGCACCTGGCTTTGTGCTTAATGTTTATGATGATACATTGCCTGAACTGTGTCGTAAAATGATATAATATTGTACGTGGCATACATGGATATTGTCTGCGAAATTTATTGCAAATAGAGTTAGTAACAATGATGTAATAAATTTAAACATAATGCATAATGTGGCAGTTTTTCACACATTTCATTGTTTATAGTACCATATCTCCTGTACCAAGTGTCATACAATGACATTATTTTTCACTTACATTCAGTGGTATATGTACATACTGTCTGCAAAATGGGTCATGAATACAGTTCGTAGTAAACAAGTAATAAGTTATAACGTCATGCTTCATGCGGTACTTTTACTGCTTGAATGGCGGAAAAGTAGTAAGCAATAAACATTTTTTTTTTTCCTTTCATCATTTTGTAGGGATTGTAAATGGGGAAAAATTGTAAAGGTTTGAAATTGTGTGTCAAGGTTTTCACAAGTTTCTTAGTGCTTTCATTCCCAAATACTGGATGAATAGAGTCTGGGAATTTGTCGTGGGATACACTTCTTTTCACCCCTTTGATAGGTAGACAGTTCTTACCCCTACAGCAATTGTTGCCTCACAGTAAGGGATGTGTGTACCAAGTTTGATTGAACTTGGTCCAGTAGTGTGGGAGGAGATGTGGAAAAACTCTCTCTCTCTCTCTCTCTCTCTCTCTCTCTCTCTCTCTCTCTCATAGTATATTTGGATGTAGCTTATTTTGTCTGATATGTGCTATGACTGCATATTTTGGTTTCTTTTTTCTCTTCATTTATTAAGGTTATTTCTCTCCTACTTATTTTACAGTTCCAATTTTATGTCTATAGATTTTTAACGAATTAAGTATTGCATCCATTTTCGGTGGCTGTTTCTCAAAATATTTAGCTGTATTTCTGTGTACGTATGAGAGAAAGATAAGATAGTTGTTTTGTCTGCCGTGGTGTGAACATTTCACTTTGAATGAACAACTAGAATGGGAAAAGAAAAATATATTGCAAATTTTATTGCAAAGATTATAATAGGTGTTATATAAATTCTTTGACATTTTATTTCTTTATTCTTTGGATAATGTGTAATTGACATGCCATGCGTCTGCCTTTGCATAACAAAATTTTATTTAAAACTATTATATTTTCACGTGTGTGTGTGTGTGTGTGTGTGTGTGTGTGTGTGTGTGTGTGCGCGCGCGCGTCTGTGTGTGCGAGGGAGAGGGAGATACCGACCTACTGTTAGCTTGTATTTTACTACAATTTACAGACATCCATTTTGCATGAAAATTGTACTGTATTCATAATGCTGAACAACAGGTATTGAAAAATGATCTCTGACTGAAACTGATCTTACAATTACACTATGTCTCTTCTTGAAAGTAAGGGGGGGGGGGGGGGGTGTTAGGGTTATGGAGGGTGAAAGCAGTAGATGGGATCAAGGTCAAAACAGTAAGCATGTTCAAGTAAATGTAGGGTGAAATAGTTATATAAATACTTGTACAGCATACACTAGTGTGAGGAGTGCATGAAACTAGTCTTTAGACTGATAACAAGTGGTATTTGTGGAGAGATTGAGTAACAAACCATATCTTATGGAAGTTATATTGGTTCTAAATTCAAAATGTACATTATAGTGTCTTGAGGTAAGAGTAGCCCAACAATCAGCATTGAAGTTCAAATGTGCAAAAGTATGAATTCGGAGATAAATAAACCTTAACAGAAATGGAAAAGACTTGCGATCAGGGACGCAAAAAATACCACACTGATGTTTGTAGACGAACCTATGTGCAAGAAGTGTGGATTGCATGCTACAAAGTAATGTAATGTCACTCTTCAGAAGCCCGTGTTAACTGCTATTGTAGATATACTGTTTGGAGTGGGTAGTGCCTTGTCCTTCAGGAACAAAAAATACAATGCAACAAATAAAGGAATTTTAAACAATGGAAACTCCAGGTTGGAATATCAACAATGTAGGAAAAGATAGTTTGCTACTTACCATAAAAAAGACACGTCAAGTTGTAGACAGGCACGATTAAAAGACACTCACTCACAGCTTTTGGCCACAGCCTTCACCAGTAAAGGGGACACACTTTTTTACTGACGAAGACTGTGGTCGAGAGCTATAAGTGAGTGGCCTTTAATCACGCCTGTCTGCAACTTGACACGTCTTCGTTATTAATATATTTTCAATTTTTTTCTACTGTGAAGTAAATTGATGTTAAAGTAAACTACTCTTGTCTTTTTCTAAATTTATTTTTTGACTAGAGGGATGTTTCTGAATATTAAAGATTCAACAGGGTTTCTGGACTTCGTATTTGATTTCTGGTTGCCCTAGTTAGGATAGTAGTGTCTCAATAAAAGGCACCTCAAAGCTGTGTGTACTATATAGAGCCTTAGTTAAGTCATGGAAAGAAGTAACATGCAACTGCTTTATTAATACAATTCTGCTTCAGTATCTTAATGTTGGCTGCATTATTGGTGCACGATTTATGGATCAGCAAGTTCTACATATTTTTTTACTTGTTTATTCACATTTTAAGCACAAATCATCAGTCACCTCCAGAGTACTTTCCACTTGCTTTAATAAACTTATTTAAACTATTATTTCATTTTTCAAAACATAGTTTAAATTCGTCTTTTGTAATGCTTGTTGGTGCCTCCACCATTTTTTCTTCACTACAGCGTCAGCAAAACACGTTCCTTTCATGTCTTTCTTCGTTCTAGGAGACAAAAACAGTTGTATGGAACAATGATGGTTGAGTGTGGGGGCGAGGAACAGAGGTCATAACATTTTTGACAAGAACTGTCGTACAGACAGGGCTGTGTGAGCAGGCGTATTGTCATGATGGGGAAATCAGTCACCCATCTGCCATAAATCAGGCCACTACCGCTGCACACTCTCAGGCAATCTTTTTTCATAACTTCCATGTAGAAAGCGTGGTTAGCTGTCTGACCCTGCAGAACAAACGCTGAATGGATGATTCCTCACACACCAGATAAACAAATCGGCATTGCTTTAATATTTGATTTCACATGATGAGCTCTCTTGGAGTGAGGTGAACTTGGAGGTCTTCCAGTGTCTTGATTTTTGCTTTGTTTCAGGATGGTAAGCATAGCACCAAGTTCAGTTAACCTATGATAATTTTTGAAAAAAAAAAAGTTACGATCGTTTCAGGACATTTCTGTGAAAGTACAGCATGCTTCCACAAGATGTTATTTTTGTTCAGCAGCCAGCATTCGTGGCACGAATTTGGCAGCCACCCTTTTCATTCCCAAATCTTGTCGCAATTTGCTGCACTGAACTCACTCACTCTCTACAGCTCCACAATTTCTTCAGTGGTCCTTTTGCATTGTTCATTGATGATCGCTCAAATGCTTTCAATGTTTTTGTGTGTTCAGGCTATGGAAGGGTGATCAGAATGAGGTTTGTCAACAGCCATATTTGAAATGAAAACCACTCAAACACTTGCATTTTTCCCATAGCATCATCCTTCCATTTCAAGAGGTTTCGTTCCACTTTTTATGAGCAAAAAGGCAGAATTTCATTGTCGCATGGTGTTCATGGAAATCAGTCATTGCAAAAGTGACAGTCACACAACACAGTTGTCACTGTAAACTCTGCCGAAACTAGTCATGACCTCCTGATGGCACTTGGCTTCCAGATTCTGAAACATTCAGTCTTATGCAGTCCTAGCGGCGAAACACGGGCTTACAGAATCTCTACCCACGAAGAAAATAGTGTGGTTTCTTTTGGTTAAAGAAAGAGAACAAGATGCTAGTTGAAACATATATATATATATATATAAAAAACAAACGTGATTGTTCGGTTCAAATTAATGATATGAATATATGAATATGAATAAGGTAAGTCTTTCCGCTCCCGGGATTGGAATGACTCCTTACCCTCTCCCTTAAAACCCATATCCTTTTGTCTTTCCTTCTCCTTCCCTCTTTCCTGACGATGCAACCGTCGGTTGCGAAAGCTAGAATTTTGTGTGTATGTTTGTGTTTGTTTGTGTGTCTATCGACCTGCCAGCGCTTTTGTTTGGTAAGTCTCATCATCTTTCTTTTTAAATATATTTTTCCCTCTATATATATATATATATATATATATATATATATATATATATATATATATATATATATATATATATATATATATATATATATATAGAGTTATAATAGAAGGAAACATTCCACGAAGGAAAAATATACCTAAAAACAAAGATGATGTGACTTACAAATGAAAGTGCTGGCAGGTCGACAGACACACAAACTAACACAAACATACACACAAAATTCAAGCTTTCGCAACAAACTGTTGCCTCATCAGGAAAGAGGGAAGGAGAGGGGAAGACAAAAGGATGTGGGTTTTAAGGGAGAGGGTAAGGAGTCATTCCAGTCCCGGGAGCGGAAAGACTTGCCTTAGGGGGAAAAAAGGACGGGTATACACTCAACACACACACATATCCATCCACACATATACAGACACAAGCAGACATATTTAAAGACAAAGAGTTTGGGCAGAGATGCCAGTCGAGGCAGAAGTGCAGAGGCAAAGATGTTGTTGAATGACAGGTGAGGTATGAGTGGCGGCAACTTGAAATTAGCGGAGATTGAGGCCTGGTGGATAACGGGAAGAGAGGATATATTGAAGAGCAAGTTCCCATCTCCGGAGTTCAGATAGGTTGGTGTTAGTGGGAAGTATCCAGATAACCCGGACGGTGTAACACTGTGCCAAGATGTGCTGGCCGTGCACCAAGGCATGTTTAGCCACAGGGTGATCCTCATTACCAACAAACACTGTCTGCCTGTGTCCATTCATGCGAATGGACAGTTTGTTGCTGGTCATTCCCACATAGAATGGGATTACCTTGGCAAGGCCGAGCTTCAAGGAATCCTCAGAACCTTAGGCCCCCTACAAAACCTTTCACCTGACTCCATCAACCTCCTGACCCCACCGACACCCCGCACCCCTACCTTCTACCTTCTTCCTAAAATTCACAAACCCAATCATCCCGGCCGCCCCATTGTAGCTGGTTACCAAGGCCCCACAGAACGTATCTCTGCCTACGTAGATCAACACCTTCAACCCATTACATGCAGTCTCCCATCCTTCATCAAAGACACCAAGCACTTTCTCGAACGCCTGGAATCCTTACCCAATCCGTTACCCCCAGAAACCATCCTTGTAACCATTGATGCCACTTCCTTATACACAAATATCCTGCACGTCCAGGGCCTTGCTGCGATGGAGCACTTCCTTTCACGCCGACCACCTGCCACCCTACATAAAACCTCTTTTCTCATTACCTTAGCCAGCTTCATCCTGACCCACAACTTCTTCACTTTTGAAGACCAGACATACCAACAATTAAAGGGAACAGCCATGGGTACCAGGATGGCCCCTTCGTACGCCAACCTATTCTTGGGTCGCTTAGAGGAAGCCTTCTTGGTTACCCAGGCCTGCCAACCCAAAGTTTGGTACAGATTTATGGATGACATATTCATGATCTGGACTCACAGTGAAGAACTCCAGAATTTCCTCTCCAACCTCAACTCCTTTGGTTCCATCAGATTCACCTGGTCCTACTCCAAATCCCATGCCACTTTCCTTGATGTTGACCTTCACCTGTCCAATGGCCAGCTTCACACGTCCGTCCACATCAAACCCACCAACAAGCAACAGTACCTCCATTACGACAGCTGCCACCCATTCCACATCAAACGGTCCCTTCCCTACAGCCTAGGTCTTTGTGGCAAACGAATCTGCTCCAGTCCGGAATCCCTGAACCATTACACCAACAACCTGACAACAGCTTTTGCATCCATCAACTACCCTCCTGACCTGGTACAGAAGCAAATAACCAGAGCCACTTCCTCATCCTCTCAAACCCGGAACCTCCCACAGAAGAACCACAAAAGTGCCCCACTTGTGACAGGATACTTTCCGGGACTGGATCAGATTCTGAATGTGGCTCTCCAGCAGGGATACGACTTCCTCAAATCCTGCCCTGAAATGAGATCCATCCTTCATGAAATCCTCCCCACTCCACCAAGAGTGTCTTTCCGCCGTCCACCTAACCTTGGTAACCTCTTAATTCATCCCTATGAAATCCCCAAACCACCTTCCCTACCCTCTGGCTCCTACCCTTGTAACCGCCCCCGGTGTAAAACCTGTCCCATGCACCCTCCCACCACCACCTACTCTAGTCCTGTAACCCGGAAGGTGTACACAATCAAAGGCAGAGCCACATGTGAAAGCACCCACGTGATCTACCAACTGACCTGCCTACACTGTGATGCATTCTATGTGGGAATGACCAGCAACAAACTGTCCATTCGCATGAATGGACACAGGCAGACAGTGTTTGTTGGTAATGAGGATCACCCTGTGGCTAAACATGCCTTGGTGCACGGCCAGCACATCTTGGCGCAGTGTTACACCGTCCGGGTTATCTGGATACTTCCCACTAACACCAACCTATCTGAACTCCGGAGATGGGAACTTGCTCTTCAATATATCCTCTCTTCCCGTTATCCACCAGGCCTCAATCTCCGCTAATTTCAAGTTGCCGCCACTCATACCTCACCTGTCATTCAACAACATCTTTGCCTCTGCACTTCTGCTTTGACTGACATCTCTGCCCAAACTCTTTGTCTTTAAATATGTCTGCTTGTGTCTGTGTATGTGTGGATGGATATGTGTGTGTGTGTGCGCGAGTGTATACCCGTCCTTTTTTCCCCCTAAGGTAAGTCTTTCCGCTCCCGGGATTGGAATGACTCCTTACCCTCTCCCTTAAGACGCACATCCTTTCATCTTTCCCTCTCCTTCCCTCTTTCCTGATGAGGCAACAGTTTGTTGCGAAAGCTTGAATTTTGTTTGTATGTTTGTGTTCGTTTGTGTGTCTGTCGACCTGCCAGCACGTTCATTTGGTAAGTCACATCATCTTTGTTTTTAGGTATACACACACACACACACACACACACACACACACACCAAACAAAACTGCTGGCAGGTCGATAGACACACAAACAAAAAGCTTTCGCAACAAACAGTTGCTTCATCAGAAAAGAGGGAAGGAGAGGGAAAGACGAAAGGATGTGGGTTTTAAGGGAGAGGGTAAGGAGTCATTCCAATCCCGGGAGCGGAAAGACTTACCTCAGGGGCGTAAAAGGACAGGTATACATTCGATCGCGCGCACACACACACACACACACACACACACACACACACACACACACACATTTGTGACAAGTGTGTGTGTGTGTGTGTGTGTGTGAGAGTGTGAGTGTGGGCGAGCGCTCGCGCGAATGTATACCTGTCCTTTTATCCCCCTGAGGTAGGTCTTTCTGCTCCCGGGATTGGAATGACTCCTTACCCTCTCCCTTAAGACGCACATCCTTTCATCTTTCCCTCTCCTTCCCTCTTTCCTGATGAAGCAACTGTTCGTTGCGAAAGCTTGAATTTTGTGTGTATGTTTGTGTTTGTTAGTGTGTCTATCGACTTGCCAGCGCTTTTGTTTGGTAAGTCTCAAAATCTTTGTTGCCCTTCAGCACATCCTCTCTTCTCACTATCCGCCAGGCCTCAATCTCCGCTAATTTCCAATTTCAATTTGCCGCCGCTCATACCTCACCTGTCTTTCAACAACATCTTTGCCTCTGTACTTCCGCCTCGACTGACATCTCTGCCCAAACTCTTTGCCTTTACAAATGTCTGCTTGTGTCTGTATATGTGTGGATGGATATGTGTGTGTGTGTGTGTGTGTGTGCGCGCGAGTGTATACCCATCCTTTTTTCCCCCTAAGGTAAGTCTTTCCGCTCCCGGGATTGGAATGGCTCCTTACCCTCTCCCTTAAAACCCAAATCCTTTCGTCTTTCCCTCTCCTTCCCTCTTTCCTGACGAAGCAACTGTTGGTTGCGAAAGCTAGAATTTTGTGTGTATGTTTGTGTTTGTTTGTGTGTCTATCGACGTGCCAGCGCTTTCGTTTGGTAAGTCACATCATCTTTGTTTTTAGATATATTTTTCCCACGTGGAATGTTTCCCTCTCTCTCTCTCTCTCTCTCTCTCTCTCTCTCTATATATATATATATATATATATATATAACAAAGATGATGGGACTTACCAAACAAAAGTGCTGGCAGGTCGATAGACACACAAAAAATTCTAGCTTTCGCAACCAGTGGTTGCCTCGTCAGGAAAGAGGGAAGGAGAGGGAAAGACGAAAGGATTTGGGTTTTAAGGGAGAGGGTAAGGGGTCATTCCAATCCCGGGAGCGGAAAGGCTTACCTCAGGGGGAAAAAAGGACGGGTATACACTCGCGCGCGCGACACACACACACACACACACACACACACACACACACACACACACACATGCGTATCCACCCGCATATACACAGTGTGTCTGTGTATATGCGGATGGATAGGTGTGTGTGTGTGTGTGTGTGTGTGTATGTGTGTGTGTGTGTGCGTGCGTGCGTGCGTGTGCGCGTGCGCGCGCGCGAGTGTATACCTGTCCTTTTTTTCCCTATAAGGTAAGTCTTATCGCTCCCGGGATTGGAATGACTCCTCACCCTCTCCCTTAAAACCCACATCCTTTCGTCTTTCCCTCTCCTTCCCTCTTTCCTGACGAAGCAACCGTTTGTTTATATATGCTACAGTAAATATTACACTCAGAACCTGACAATTACATCAGCTTTCTTCAGACAGACAATTAGATTTTAAATAACAGAGTTACTTTGCCTTCTCATTGAAAAAGAACACACAAGTACGCAAAAAGTTATTCTCTTCTACGTGATCCTCTCATGACTCTTCAGTAAAATATTACAATGGGGGAGCATACACTTCATCAATAGAAGAATCAGAGAACTCGTGCATTTTTATTTTATTGCACTCCCATTTGTAGGCTGTGCGTAGAGTACTGATTTTCTGTCTAACCTCTTCCTGCTTAATATATAGCTGTGAAAGATGTTACATCTCTACCATTTTGGTGATTGCCACTCGTATTTTGTTTTTCCCTTTGGTTGTAGTTTTCATAGTTGGGAAAACTCACAATACAGTGAGATAGGTTGTAATAAAATTCTTCTTCACTTAAAATATGTGGGGAAACACCAACACTAACAATGTCCTCCAGCTTGTTAAATCTACTGTCAATCAAAATGTCTCTCAAAACACTCTCAATGTTGGACAGACACATTAAACAGTGCCATACAAGGTCAAATATTTGACAAACATAGTAAAGTCCAAAAAATTATTTGATTATGTATGAGGCTATTAGTCCCAATGCAGCACACATTTTCGATACATCGTGGAGGATTACTGTATGTAGCACTGCTGTTTAAATGGCTAAACTCTGCAAGTTTTGCATAGTGAATAATACCAGATTTTTGACATGAAAATGTTAGAAAGTTGACATTTTTCCTATTTTCATTCACTAATCTCTTCTGGAATCATCTCTTTCCTGCCTTTTATCGTATGTCTTCATGGACTCAGCATGTTAATCTAGATTTGGCTGTGTTAGTAGTAGAGGATTGCTGGATGTCTGTCCTTTCACCACCCCTTCTCCCCATGGGATAGGGTACCCCATTTGTCTGCATCTAGTGTTATCCCACATGGAGGTGTGAGAACATTTTTTGAAAGATTCATGAATTGTGTAACTGAAGTGGGATATGGGAAACAGCCTAATAACCACATCCAGGCTGGCTGGCTCACTGGCCCACATCGTTAATTCACAGGGTGGTGCACTTTCCTGAAACCTGGAAGTCCTGTGCAATTGCTGTCTGGGCAAATCTAATGTGTTATGGCATAGAACAATATAATTTACTCCATAGGTACCGAAGCTGCATATTTCTTATCTAGATTTAGCCGTTGAAGTTTGACGGATTCATTTTCTGCATGTGCTAATTTTTATAGCTTATTTTAATTTCCAAGTGTCTTTTTCTTTTGCTTCCTGAATTGTACCACATGCATTTCTGAAAGGTTCAGAGATGTTTGATGATTAGCTTTGAAGGATGGCATTATCTGAAAGCTAAGCTAAAAGTTGTAATTCTGGTGCCAGTAGATTTTCTGTTTGTTTAAAACTACAGATAGAGAACAGTAACTTTCATAAATGTGATACTAGAAGAAAAAAAATTGACAGACATTATCCGTTGCTCAGCATCAGTGTAACATGGAAATTAGTGAGGTATTCCCCCCCCCCCCCTCCCCCACAAAAATTTGTCTCTACTTACCCACTAGTGTAAAGAATCAAGTAGCATAAGAAAATCATGCAAATGGTCAGCATGTTGTATTTTTCACTGACAATGTGTACTATAACTTTAAGTCAGTCTTGTTCCTCCACATACCAAGGTATTACAGTTACACTCCATGGATCATGCAAATACAAATCAACCCTTGTTCTGACTTTGGCTAGCCTCTTTCTCCTCTTACTAATGTACATTTGGAATTAAGATTAGGCTTTGTTATTCAGCATATGCAACAGCATAACCCATTACAAAATTAGAGGCTGAGGAGCAAGTTTTGCATTATACCTCTTCTCCCAGTTTCCTCCATGTTTGATAGATGGTTGTCTTAACACAAAATGCCTTTCTAAGGAATAAAGGAATACATTTTTAAAAACTGTTCTGTGTGACATTCCAATGATGCTGTTTTGACCTCACTAATGAAGGTAAATGACATATTTGCCAAAACCTTTAATTGAGTGCACTAAAAGTTATTCAAAATCCACTGCTAGGTAAAGGCTGTCCTCAGTCTTTCATATATTACAGTCTCCTTTCATACACATTCGTTCTAATTCTGTGCTTCTCTACTGTCACATGTATATTTTCCAATAGCTCACAATATCAGTCCTTTTGTGATCTCTAGAAATACAGTAAGAGACATCCCTGGTCCATGTATAATTCACCTGACTTGTAATTTAGCCTTTCATTCCAGTGTGTTCCCTGATCCATATGTTTGTTTCCCAGTCTCTTCTAGTAATCTCCTCCCCCCCCCCCCCTCCCCCCTCGCACTCAATCACATGCATGTCTACAATGTTTGCGAGAAACATTTTTTATGGGTTTTCGTATTTAGCATGCCTTAAGACAAAACGGATGGACACACAGATAGTACACTTCTCTTTTCAGACACATGAAAAGCTTAGTTTTGCAAACTCTGCTTATTTTATGAAATGCACACCAGGCAATTTTTACTCTTCTGTTGTAGTTCTTGCTGTCCATTCATTAATTGTCTTCAGTTGTCTTAAATATGGAAACTCATTAGGTGGTTGTATGACTTCACTGTTGATATTGATTTTTCACTTTGTTCATATTGCTATATGAAATAAACACACAAATTAATAAAAAAAGTATTAGTTGGTTTTCAGGCTCACTTTCAAGCTTGTTCTTTTAAGTTATTTATTCCTGCAGTTGTTACAGTTTCTCTACAGTAGAGATAAATAGAACAGTGCCTGCACTGAAATGAAGGTGGTGCAAATATTTTCCATTAATATCACCATTGTCGTTGTCATCATCATCATCATAATCATCATCATCTTGAACAGTTTCCAGTGCCAGGCTGGGTCTGTTTGGAATGTTAGTCTTGCCATCTAGTCCTGTTCTCCCACCATCTCTCTGTGTTTACTCTGGCCCAGTTCTGGCTTTGTAACACATTCCTCCACACATTTCAGCCATCTGTCTCTTGATTTTCCACTTAGTCGTTTACTTTGAGTCTCCATTTCGTGTACCATCATGGAAATACTCTTGTTTTCCATTCTCTTTAAGTGCCCATACCATCTTAGCTTTGATGTTTTTATCCTCTTTCATTATTACCCTTACCCTTCATTCCTCATCCTATCTCTTTGTGTTATTCCTAACCCACTTTGGAGGAACTTCATTTCACACATCTGTAATCTGCTTACACCACTTTTCTTAATTACCCATGTTTCAAATACGAGGCATGTTTTTTAAGTAAGTTCCGTTTTGAAATTAAAAGACGTGCTAAGATATTTTTACATAAAAGCCTGTACCTTTATCTACTTTTCTATATAATTTCAGTCAATATTGAGGCAATTGTCATAACATTGTACCAGTTTTTGAATACCCTCCTCATAGAAGTATGCCACCTGACTTGGTAACCACTGCATCACCACTGTTTCGCCCAAGTGTTTCTTCAAGTGCAGTAACAGATAGTAGTCACTGGGCGCAAGTTCGGGGCTGTACGGAGGATGATTTCGAGTTTCCCATCGAAAAGATGTGATGAGAACTTTGGTCTGATTCGCCACATGCGGACGGGCATTGTCTTGCAGCATAACGATGCCCTTTCTCAATTTGCCATGTCTTTTGTTCTGGATTGAACAATGCAGATTGTGCAATGTCTTACAGTAAGCTGCTGTGTTGATTGTCTCATTACGAGGCAGAAATTCCACAAGCAATACTCCTTTTCTGTCTCAAAAACTGTGCACATGATTTTCTGGGCAGAAATTGTTTGCTTAAACTTCACTTTTCTGGGTGAATCTGAATGCCGCCATTCCATGGACTGTTGCTTTGATTCTGGTGTGACATAGGCCGTAACAATTTGGCTTAAGAAATCATTACCATTGTTGTGGTACCGCTCAAGGAAAGTCAATGCACTGTCTAAACGTTTGGTTTTGTGCGCATTCGTCAACATTTTCAGTATCCAACGTGCGCACAATTTTTGGTAATTCAAGTGCTCGGTCACAATGCCATACAAAACACTATGAGAAACATTAGGAGTCATCCCGCTAGGAGGAAATCGTAAAGTGTCTGTTTTCTCTCACCGTATTGTCCACGTCCTGCACCAAACTTTCATTAACGACTGAAGGACACCCACTCCGTTGTTCATCATGCGAATTTGTGCTTACCTACTTTCTTACCATTCCGTCGTTTATAATGTTTTCTCCATAAACTGCATGGATCTCACGATGAATATCGATTGCTTTTAGGCCTTTAGCACTAAGAAATCTCATAACAGCTCGTACGTCACAGTCGGCGGGACTCAAGATCATAGGAGGCATCTTAAACACTTAGTACACAGCCAAGATGATTGCTAAACAGGTAAGCTTTCAACCACACACACACACACACACACACACACACACACACACACGACCACTGTCTCTGGAGTCTGGCCCCTGTAGCTAGACTGTGTGTGTGTGTGTGTGTGTGTGTGTGTGTGTGTGTGTGTGTGTGTGTGTGTGTGTGTGTGGGGGGGGGGGGGGGGTCTCTCTGGGATGTCTTTGTTCCAAACAAGGCTCTTAACACTTCGTGGGACTGCTGCTGCCCGTCTGCAATGATCACTGATCACTGATCTCTTTCTCATTTCTCTCATTTCCCCACTATCACATCTCGCAAATATTTGAAACTTTTCACCTTCTTCTATTGTGCACCTCCAATTCGTATTCCGCTGGTTGGTCTATCTTTCTTTATAGTTGTAATCAGGGGGCGCGCGCGCTCCATTTGTTAAGTGTAAAAGCGATGTTATAACACGGAAGTTCTTTAAGTGACAATACATGATATTTTTGTTCAGTCTGTGGAATACGATTAAAGGTTAACTTTTTTTAATGACAAATGTGTAAAATTAAGTTATGGTCTGTGATAGTAGTTAGTAGGTTTCCAAAAGTTTAACTCAAATATGACACTGGAGGCATATTAGGTACTAAAACATTCTTCCTTTTTCTTATCACTGGTTAAGAATGTGGTGGTAACTTGAAGCATGCTTCTGCATTTATTGAAGAAGATGAAGCTTCAGGAGTTTCAAATATGTGTACAGGTGATGAGATTCGAAGTATGCAAGCTAGGTGACACTGACCTTACAGTGATGCTTCATGTTTGACAAAGCATTACCCTTGCTGGGCCTGCATAGAGTGTAAACCATAGACCAAAAATGCATTCAAATGAACATTTCTCAACATTATTTAGAGATCTTTGAACTAATTCTCAATGAGTTTTTCCAGTGTTTGATATAACAGATGAAACAAGATTTCATCATTAAAAGCCAGAGATACAGAAAGATTAAGTGATGTATGATGATGATGATGTGGCCCAAAACCAGGAAAATGCTGGATTACATCTGCATGAAGAATATTGCTCCAGTTTTCTTAGACTGTCATGGTGTAGTGATTACTGACTACCATGACAAAGGCAGGACATCATGTCACTAGAGAGTATCACATTCCAGTAATGGTCAAATTGATGGATGCTATTAAAGCTACATATCCGTATCATATACTGGTAAATCACACTATACGCGATTGTTACATTCCACTGAATTGCCACACTTACTGCATTCATGTAAATTGACTCATTTTATATGTAAAATATGAGGTTAGGTTCTCGTGTACTTGCATGTTAAGTTTAAGGCAGCAGAATTTCTTTATCAAGGATAACCATCATCATCTTAACGAAATGCATTTTAATGTAAAATTTGTACACTTGAAATTATAAGTCTGTAATACACTAAAATCATTATCCCATATCCAATGAACTCGAAGTCTGCTCTTGTCAGAACCCTCTAGTGCCTTACGATTTTGAGAGATGTAGATGATAAGCAGTTATAATTTGCAATCCCCTGTAGCAGTTCTTGTGAAAAATAGGGTGCATCCGTCCTTTGCAGCCTTAAATCCAAGTGCTGTTTTTTCTTGACTAGAAATAAATGTGCGGCCAGGCATTCGTTTCCAAAATAATCAAGTTTCATCTAGGTCGAAAACCTCCTTTGCAGTATAGCGTTTTTCTGTCACAGCTTCTTTAAGCCTCTTTTAAATTTCTCAGCTCCAACTTCATCTGCTGCAGCTGCTCTCCTGTCATTTTAATGTTATGAAGCAATCAAACCAACCTGAGGTGGCTAATAAAGGTGCTGGATAGTCCTTTTCTTTCATTAAATCTGTATACAAGCTCTTGGCTTTAGCTTGAATATCAGCTCCAGAGAGTGGCACATGCAGTTGGTTGTTATACTCAATCTGGTGGCTTCGCATATTTTTCATTTTTATTGTCACCTCGGAGCAGGATTTGGTCATTCTAGTCATACTTTAATCAGTTGAGCAGTGAGCAGTTTTTCAAAGTGATTCCGCGTTGTCGCAATCAGTTCTCATTGTGGATTAACAAAATTTCAAAACGCCCTGTATGTCAACAATACACTCCCTTTTCATATAGCGAACCGAGGTTCTGTCTTTGTTTCTAATGAATGTGACTTGCATACATGCTTCCTTCCCTCGGCAGACACTGTTTCTTTCCTGTAACCCTACAATTTAAATACATACCTTGTCAAGTGCAACTTCACAGCTCCACAGACCTGAACTGATGATTCATGTCTCGGCAAACATGATAGAAGGTTTGCGTTGAGGTGTGCTAACACATTATTGCTTCCGCATACTGTTAAGTTTGCAGCACTGGGCTTAAAACTAAAATTATTTATATTTGGGAAAACATGTATAACAAATGCATGTATTATGGGGTGCAACTGTATTTATGTAGTGTTTGTTACAAGACTGCAGGTCCTATGCTTTGAAAGACACCCACATGGTAGCAGGGTGAACAAAGATAAACATGAAATGAAGAAGTTGAAGCTGAGGAAGATACTTTTTTTATGTGCCATAGTTTACTAATGGTATTAAAAAGTTGGAAAGTCATTAGACTAAATTTATTTATGCACAAGGAGACTACACTGAAACTAAGAAAAATTCATTTCTCAAATACTAAGTAATGTTTCTCAGGATAAGAATCTAATTAACATCTCTCATACAATTCATGTTTTACTAATTTAGCATTAAATATTTTAGTTTGTATTACTTCAAAGAATCATTTTCATTTTGTTATAGGTGGAGTTGCTCCCTCAGTGTTACCTTGCCTTCATGAAATATATCAAGGAAAATTCAGTCCGCATTCCGATATACATAGAATCAACATTCATGAAGAATTGCGGCCTTTTCATTCAGATAATGTTCAAACACTGGGTGAACTGTTTGTTGAGTTTCTGCGCTACTATGTGGAGTTTGAGTATGTATAAGCAGTCTAAATATCTTGCCTATGTAATGGTCAAAAAAAGCAACTATGCCCGATCATTCCTTTAGATGTATTGGTAACATATGCATATTACTAAACTATTATCCCGGAATCTGGGCACAGTACCCAGACACAGTACCAGATTCCCGTCTGACCGATTTTAGATTTAACGAAAATTAGATGTTCAATATTTTAACTGATTATTAACCAAATTTAAAACTTCAAAATGATGACATAATGTGCTCATTAAGAAGTACAATGTAATATTAAAGGTTTAACACAATAAGGCAAGTATTACAATCACAAACTCTGTGTTGGTTTCTAGGCAACGTAACTGCTGGTGCAAAAATGTTTGGACTTTATTCATCCAGTATTGAGAGTGAAAGCATTTAGCAACTATCAACAAACTTTAGCATTATTCCAAACCCCTTATAAACTTTTTCTGGCTTGCTTACTTAAAGCAAACATTTAATGTATTAACACGTACTTGTTAATTAATTAGATACTTTAAGCTCTTGTTACATGGAACTTTTATTCTTTGAGAAATATGATTTTTTTTTGGGGGGGGGGGCATTTACTGGTGTGGATCTAACTGCATTCTTTGCCCCGGATCTTCCCTTCTGAGCCTTTCTGCACTCTCCCCCCCCCCCCCCCCCCCCCGCCCTTTCCCCCTTATGCGGCGTGTGCCAGCCAGTGCCACCCTCCAGTTCTTGGTTGTTTGCCTCTTGCCCTTCTTTGATATTTGTTCATACTTTCATAAAGTGTTCTCTTCCTCTCTTCTCTATGTTCCCATGTTGTATTGCTCTCTTTTCTCCCACATTATCTTCTCCCCCTTTCTCAGATTCCATTCTCCATCCTTCTGTCTCCTGTCTTCAAATGGCTATGACACTCGTTACTGCTGAACTGGCGTATGTTGTGTTTTCAGGTGCTATGATATTGCAGTTGAGGGGCTGCATGAAGGGAAAGGGACTTCTGTGTTTAGGGCCGAACATGAATTGATTGTATTTAATAATTATGCATACCTTTTAACAAGTTTCTTACTTATTACAGAGTTTTTAAACATTTGTGTATCAGAATGTGTTCCACTGCTGGTAACTGTATGGTAGTAGTGAATTGCAAGCATATGCTTTCAGAATGTGTTCATCAAGAAATAACTGTTGGCAGTTTATAATTTTCTTTCACTATGTCATTCATTTCACTTCTTCCTCCTGATTTTGATGGACATTATGCTCTGTGGATCTATACTAGAGGCAACCAATTGGGTTAAGCTCCAGAACATCTCACCCTAATGTAGGACTTGTCTCTGCTGAACGAAGGCTTAGGGACCCTTCTTCTCACTATAGTAGAGTTTTTGCCACTGTCCTTTCCTTCTGTGCACTCACCAGTGGAAAATTAGTGAAGATGTTGTCTATTGTGGCCACTCCACAGTGTTAGTTCACACACCCGAAAGAGCAGTGCCTATAAAGTGGCTAAACAGAGTGAATGGACATTTTGCAGTCAACTGATATGGTCAAGCAGCTCAAGCACTCTTTGTGAGGTCTGTAATGATGCTAACCCCCCCCCCCTCCCGTATGATAGTGGCACTCAGCACGATTAAGACCACACTTTTCTCTCTCTAATGTCTCGACACTAATCTGTTATCAATGAGGATTTGGTTCTTCCTGAAATTCAATGTTTCTGTTCACAAGGAGACTACACGACAATCAGATTTTTGTAGTTTGTATTACATGAAGTTCAGAATTCAAATATAAATCAACCAAAGCAGATCAGTGTAACACTCAAAAATTCTCGAAAACCTAAGCTGTGAGGTTTTCCAAGCATCATTAATTTGCCAAAGCCAGGATGATTTTTCAATGGGCCAAGTGGCTCAGTGGTAGAATGCACTTCTCCACATGGGCAGCTCAGATTCGATTCCCGGCTGACGCTAATGTATAAACAGAGGTGCATGTTCTACAAGCAATTTTCTGAAGTGTAAAATATAAAAAGATAAAAAAGAATAGGTAGTGCTTGAGGCTGATAATCACTGGATTGCTGGTTTGAGTCTTGTTTTGGTCATTATCTTTTTCATTTTTGGTTATTCATTTTGAATACACAAGTCATTTAAATATCAAATTCATCAAATATATGCTAATTAACTTAGATATAATTGCAATTTTTTTTAATGAAAAGTGCATGTCTGTGTATTTCTGATAACATATCGCACACTCAATTTCAGTTTTCATTTAAAATATAAATTATTGATTACAGATCTTTTGTCAAAGATTGTTTGAATTAAAAAAAGTTAATTTTTTCAACTTCATGAAAACCCCTGTAAAACATTCTACTTTGTTGAAGTTGCTTCGGCCAGGAATCGAATATGAACTGCTCATGTGGCAGATGAGCATCATACTGCAGAGCTGTGTGGCCCATTGAAAAGTTATTGTAGCTTTGACAAATTAAAGATGCTTGGAAAACTTCAAAATCAGTTTTCTCAAGAAGTTTGAGAGTTGCATCAAATTGCTGTTCGAGATTGATATTCGCGTTCTGAACTTCACATACAATAAATATAAAAGATAACAAAAGTCTGATCACCATGTGGTCTCCTTATTGGATGAATAGATAGCATTTGTTCTGAAGTACTTTATGTGATGTAATAAAATAATTTAAGAACATTTGTAATGTAGATCCACAGTAGGTAGGCTTGCTTTAAGCCAAAAGAAATACAATAAACTCTTTGCTTTAGATAACTGGATAGTTGGAAAGCAGACGAAGAGCAGTGATACACATAGAATAGTGAAATATTCAGATAAGAGCTTAGTGTGCTAACTCTGTCTGTCAAAAACATCTCTACGGAAAACTCATGTTTGCGTGCCCTATGTTACAATGATCTCCAGTGTGCAGCAATGTGAGTGTTTGCATCTGCCAGAGTAACTGCTCTGTCTAGTTGAACTGAAATCACAGTGCAACTTAGAATTTTTTCACAGTGACAGATATTACCAGTGGTGAAACAATCAATAAATGACAAAAAAAACTCCTGGGTCTGATTCAAGATTGAGCTCTAGACCTATGGATTTGTAGCTTGACACTTACTCACCTGGCCACACATCAATGGAGCAATAGTTTTACTGCATTGGACGTCAACAGTAGTGTTAGAGCAGAAATACAGGCACTAATAATTATTATGCTGCCATATCCGGGCAAAGTGCACAGACGTGTTCCGGCACCTCATCTAATACATTTGGAATTTGGAAGTTAAACAGACAATAACAGTAATTTGTAGCAAAGCACTCTGAAGTATTACAATGGTACAAGTAGTAAGAGAAACCAGTGAGTTCTTGTTCTTCCATGTTTCGCAAAGTAATATTTTGTTTGATACACATTTTAACTGAAAACAGTTGACAATGTCAAATACTGAAAGATGTTTGATGTGTCTTCCAATCTGGTGAGACAGATTGAGACTTAACACACTGCTCAAATTTTCAGAAAATCTGTGATGTGGTTTGACATACAACCAGACACTGTACCTCCTTGGTAGTCCAAATGAGTGCTTTTTGTCTGTATTCTTCTCAACTGTTCCGTTGTGATTTATTTTTCCGGGACATGCTGTAACCTTGCCTTCAGTACCCTTATCATTACGTGACTGTCATTGCCTGGCTGTGTTGGCATAATGTCACTCTGACTTTAAGATTGATGAATCATTATCTTGATACTTGGAACCTTCTTCCAGACCATTGATCATGGTATCATTTTTGGGAAATACAGCACACTTCCAGTTGTAATGCATCATATTTGGAATCATGATATTTTTATGGTTTTTATTTAGTAGGACTGTCCTCTGTTCAGTTAAAGTGCCTGAGATGTGTTTATTACTTGTAATTTTTGACAGAAGCTTGTGTGCCCTCTGCACATCCAGTTTTCCCTTGGTGGAAAATTATTTATTTCACACATAAGGTGGATTATCTCAATGGGTGACACTTATTATTATTATTATTAATTTTTTATTCATAATCTTCACATGGAAAAAGTCAATTGGCAAAAATTTGATGTATCAGACGTAAGCACTGTTTTGGATTGCTTGGTTTCCTCTTTTAGTGCATGCTACTCATACTGGGCTTTGTTTTCCCTTTGTCCAGGCCTTTTAGTATGTATTCCGCCAGAATGTGCATAGGTTATTTCTTCTCTAATGTGATATTTGGCTGCATGACCATAATACTGACATTTTTAAGAGTATTATTTCTTTATGCCAGTGGTCTCAAACTCTAAATAAATTTTGTTATCTCAGAGTTTTTATCACATGTTTGAACCTGCCTTAACTACAGTATTTACCAGAGCTAAAAGACAACCCTGAATATGACACTACACACCACCTCCTTTTTCTTTTTTTAAGAGTTTTATTGGGAAAAATTGATTTTTAACTTAATCTGACCAACCAAAATTACAAACTGCTTTATTGATATAAGTATCTCCCAAAAGCAGTTAACTTTGTTCTTATTCTAAACTTATGACATTTATTGTTTGCCTACATATTTTTTTTCACATTGTTTTCTGCTTACTCTCTCTGCAGTATCAGTATTTTAATTCATGGTATATTATCTTCATTTGTAAGCCTACTGGAATTTCCTCCTTCCTGACACTCCTCCCACAGTATGTCATCTTCTGAGACTTACTATTATCACTGGATATGCTTTTGTAATAGAGTCTGCACCAGGCAGTAAGGATCCACCAGCAAATCATAAATACTGAGGTTTTCTTGGCCAGTGTTCAGTATTACAAAAAGTCTTCCAATTCCCCTCCTGATAGTTAACTCTTTCAATTCCGCATGTACTGGTGTCTGATTCATATGGAACAACTTTTCCCAACAACAGTAATTTTTCCCTTCTGCCATAACACAGTTTTTCACTTTTTAAACTTTTTCCATTAAGCAGATGGTACATAAGAGGCCAGCTTATCTAATAATAATTTCTTTTTTGTATGCAAGTGAGTGTGGTCTATTTTAAGCGAATTTTCTCAACTGTGAAATTTTTGGTAAAAAAAAAAAACAATAATATAAAGAAGTAGGTGTGAGGTACCTAATGATCCTATAAAGCAGTCTGTTCCAACAGTACCCCAGGGAGATTGAGTGCTCGCTGCAGAAACTTGGAGCCTGTGTGGTGGGGGAAAGCAAACACACTACCCCCTGGCTGCACTAAGCCGCAACTGATGCAATAACCCATGTTCAGTAGCAGCTATGGTCAGTCGCAGAAGTCCTGTGCATCAATTGAAGGATACATTTCTATTATTGAGAGAGGGATCCCTGCAGCATCTTGTACATCGTAAAGTATTTAGTAAAACATACAGCACAATTATACATCTCTTCACGGCTTGCAGTATGAGTGAATAGAAGGCAAAGCACACGAAGAACTAGTAGCCAGGCATAATAAGGAAATACCAGGAGATGTAAGTTTAAAAAACAGTTCTTAGGACAGAAGTTATAGAAATATGCAGCATAGTACTCGTGCTGTAATGTGTTTGTACCTTCCAGGTGAGTGACAGTGAAGAAAACAGAATTGAAGCTGCAGTTCGAGCAAGCTACAAAGTCGCTCACATTGTAGCAACGAGAAGCAAGCAGTTTTCTGTGGGACCTCTCGTAAAATGACCCATGGTAGCAGGTGCGGAGTGTTTGTCTCCAAGGGAACTATAGGCAGTTGAAGGGGTCTACTTTTTGAAGCAAGCAATGTCTCGTCAAATTTAGAGACACGGCTCAGGAAAAAAGATAATCAGAGGTTCATGGAGAAGTTAAGTTTGTTTGGAAGGCAGATGAGTGCTGGAATTTTAACATTCTTAAATATTTTGGCTTCCTTAAATCAACCTGAAGGTACAGTTTCAGTGATCATCATGCCAAGATGAAGCAGTACATCACATCTTTACATCTTTTGAAACAAGATTCTGAGAGCTTGTTATTTTTGAAAAGGAAATGGAATTGTTCGGCATGCAATTCTCAGTTTCACCACATGATTTGTTATTGTCACTCCAGTTGGAAGTTATTGATTTGTAAAATTCAACTTTGCTGAAAGACAGATTCTACAACATACTTGATTTTTTCCTCCAGGGGGCTCACCAATCTTTGGTGAGTTCGTGCTTGGTGACAGTGCCTTTGCAGCACCTTTTCCTTTCCGTGCTGCAGGTCTATCCTCCTGCTATTTTTTTATCCCCTCCCTTGGGGAGCATGTCTAGGATGTTTTGAGAATGTGTTCTGTAGTTTTAGTAGCATGACATCAAAACAGTGCCTCCCCTGTTTTTTCTTTATTCCTTTATTCCTTTCTTCCTTGTTTCATTGTCTGTCTCCTATCCTTCCTCGGCTTTGGCATTTGAGGTTTCTCTTTGATACTCTTTCCTCTCCGTGTGCTCCTGAAGGCCGACTGTATCCGATGTGTAGCAGGTGACTGGGTAATGCGTAATTCCCAGCCCCGGATTGGCAGGTAGGGTTTGCACGTACCCCTGGTGTAGGCCAGGTCCAGGGAGTAGTGATTGCCTGAGCTGTTACGTTCCCAGTTGGTGTGACGTGAGATGTGAATAATCACCTAAGGGGAGTGAGCCCTCTCTGGGGAGGGGGTGGGGGGAAGTTGGAAGGAGCACACCATCAGAGATGCTGGAAATAATTGGGGATTTTCCTGCAGTGAGCCAGTCACCATCTCAGTCTACATCTACTAAACATAAACAGAATGAGGCTGAAGATTCCAAGACTCTCCCAGCAGCACCTTGGTTCCTCGTGGTATCACGTACTGGAGGTGGTCAGTCCTCTGCTACAGTTAATCCTTTTATTATTCAAAAAGGTGTTGATATAATTTCTGGCCCTGTGAAATTCTGTTCTTGTTTATGTAATGGCACTTTGCATTTGGAGGCCAATTGTGATTCTCAAACCTAACAACTGTTTGCAGCTTCGTTCCACCATGGCTATCAACTTCGTTTCAAGCCCCATTGAACACTGAATTCTTTGCGTGTTGTTATTTACACTAGGTTGCTTGATGGTCTGACCAAGGAAGAAATCCAAACTTATCTCTCTGATCAGGCCGTCATTGATGTCCATCGAGTAATGAAAAAGGTTGATGCAACCTTAGTGCCCACACACACCCTTTTTCTTGTGTTTGGTAGAGTATGCTTCCATCAAAGATCAAAGCAGGCTCCGAAGTCATCAAGGTCTGACCATACATTCCAAACCTAATGCGCTGCAACCAGTGTCAGCATTACAATGACACTCGAATGTCCTGTCAAACATGGCCACATGTGTTATTTGTGGTAGGGATGTTCATGAGGGCAATTGCCCGCCACCTTCTCTCCGCTGTATCAATTGCAAAGGCAACAATGCAGCATCATCCCAAGAATGTCCCATATATCTTGATGAGCAGGCCATCCAGGTGATCTGGGTGAAGGAAAAAGTGCCTGACCCTGTCACTCGCAAGTTGTTGGCTAGTCAAAAGCCCTAAGTTTTATCACCTGGCACTTACGGTAGCATTCTTGCTACTCCTTGCTCCAAGGAGGATGTGGCCACGTAGACTTGTGACCTCAAATTCAACACCAAGATTTTATAATTACCAAGTGTCACAGTAGCATCCTTGTATCCTCCTCCTCCTCCTCCTCCTCCTCCTCCTCCAGCTGTACAGTAAGCCACCAAATCTTCATCTCCAGCAGTGGAATAGCTTGCTATACAACCAGCAGACTGGAAAGGTCAAAAGGAATATTCCCGCGAAGACTTATTGTGTCCCTCCAGCCAACAAGCATCTGAGTCTTCATCTGCCAACCACGAAGGCTCCAAGAAATTGATCAAAGGCAAACGGTCTTCTTCACCGACTCAGAGATCCTCTTACACAGTGTCAGTGCATGATACTCTCACCTTGCTGACCTCCGTTTTTCTGCCCTGCATCGCTAACCATTTTTCTGCCCTGGAATCTGTCTGCTAACCCAGTGAGAATTGTGATGCCTCTGTAGATCTTATGGAACAGGAACCTCGAGCCTCTGCACTCTGTCAAAGTGAGTTTTCGAAGGCTGGAACTCGGCACCTGCTGAGATGACAACCCTTTATTTTTTTCCTACTTCTCTTCCCCCGCCATGACTCTTCTCCAATGGAATGTTTGTGGCATTAGATCCAACAAGGAAGAGTTACGGCTTCTCTTGGAATCACAGCTTCCACTTGTTTCCTGCCTCCAGGAAACAAAATTGCATCCTCGCAACTGCTTAGACTGCTCGCATTTCTTTCTGGTCTGCTTTGACCCTAGCCCCCCTTCCCCAAGGACGGCATTCCATCTCATGGGGGAATCGCATTATTGATCTGGGATGATGATCATAGCCAAACCATCTCACTGAACTCATGGCTGCATGCTGTTGCAGTCCACATTTTCAGTACTCACTTCACCTTTTCTCTTTGTACTGTCCACATCCCTCCATCATGGAGTGTCACCATGGCAGACTTCCTCCAGCTTATTGGGCAACTCCCTCACCCCTTTTTGCTGCTTGGTGACTTTAATGCACACTATCTCCTTTGGGGCTTTTCCAGAACCTGTCGGAGTGATGCCCTCTTGGCTGACCTTCTCAGTCAAGTTAACCTCATCTCCCGTAACACTTGAGCACCCACATTCTTTTCAGACTCCATGCACACCTATTCCCATTTGGGCCTCCTGTTCTGCACTGCCCAGCGTGTGTGTCATCTTGAGTGGTCTGTTCCCACTGACACATACTCGAGCAACTATTTCCAGTGTGCTCACCATTTGCTGACTCTTACCGCACCTATGTGTAAAATAAATTGCCAGCTTTCTAAGCTCAACTGGCAACCTTCGGTGAACAACATTTCCCCAGCTGTGATCACCAGGTAGAACCTTACAAACATTATACTTACCACTGCAGAATGTTCCATTCCTCAAACTTCACCTTTACTGCACCATTTCCCGGTCCCTTGGTGGACTGAGGCATGCCACGATGCAATTTGCATGCAGAGACATGCTCTCCGCATTTTTTACTGTCATCCTACTCTTGCAAACTCTATTCGTTATAAACAGTTGCATGCTCACTGTCCTCGCATTGTTCACGATAGCTAAAAAGCTAACTGGATTTTATTTACTAGTTCCTTTTAACAGTTCCACTCTCTCTTCTGTCATGTGGGCCAATCTCTGATGACTCTCTGGGACCAAGGTTCATTCCCATATTTCTGTTGCAGATGATGTCATTGTGGACCCCATCGCTGTTACCAGCATCTTAGGCCACTATTTTGCTTTCGAGCTCCTTCCACTATCGCTCTGGCTTCCTCCATCGGAAATGAGTTGAGAAGGATCTGGTGTGATACATTTTTCCTCTCCAAATTGTGAATGCTACAATGCTACCATTACTATGGGAGCAATATGACACTCTCACTTCATCCTGATCTTTCACCCCAGGGCTGGACGATATTCACATTCAGATGTTGCAGCCCCTTTCTCTTGCAGGCAAGCACTTCTTACTTGATGTGTAGAATCGCATCTGGGCAACTGGCATGTTTCCCAGATGCTGGTGTGAAGCCACTGTCATAGCCATACTTTGGATCGGTAAGGACAAACGCCTTCCTTCTAGCTACCACCCCATTTCACTCACCAGCTGCGTTTGCAAGGTGATGGGACATATGATTCGTGCCCAGCTGGTATGGTGTCTAAAGTCTCGCAGTTTACTAATCACTGCAAAATATGGATTTTGAGCAGGCTGTTCTGTAGTTCACCACCTTGTTACTATGTCAAACCATGTAACGGACCTCGACACTTCGTTGCGCGTCAGGGTCTGTCCCAAGTGTTGTCCTCTTTGCTATAGCCATTAACCCTGTTATGGACTTCTCCTGCTGGGCATCTCTGGCTACCTTTTCATTGATGATTTTGTGACCTATTGCAGTTCTCTATGGACTTGTCTCCTTGAGTGGTGTCTTCAGTGATGTCTCTATAATCTTTACTTGTGGAGCATCGACAGTGGCTTTCGCTTTCCCACTGACAAAACTGTTTGTATGAGTTTCTGGCAGTGCAGTGGTTGTCTTCCACTGTCTTTACATCTTGGACCTGTTGTTCTTCTGTTCGCTGAAACTATGAAATTCCTGGGTCTCGTGCTTGATAGAAAACTTCCGTGGTTGTCCCACATGTCTTATGTGGCTGCCCACTGTATCTGGTCCCTCAATGTCCTATACATGCCCTAAGCTGTACTTCATGGGGAGCAGATTGGACCACCCTACTACATTTGTACCAATCCCTTGTTCATTTGAAACTCACATATGGGTGTTTCATTTATGCATCTGCATGTCCATCCAGTTTATGCTTTCTAAATACAATGCATTATTGAGAATCCTGTTTGGCCGCTGGTGCCTTTTACACTAGCATGGTTGAGAGTGTCTATGCAGAAGCTGCCAAACTACCACTGTCACACTGACCTGATGTTCCCCTCACTGGACACGCATGCCATTTGTCTGCCATATCCTGCCACCCATCCTCTGCCTCCTTCTTCGATGACTCCTTTGACCACCAGTATGGGGCACATCCCATTTCTCTGTTACTTCCTGGAGTCAGCTTAACTTCCCACAACCTGCCACATTCTCAATGGATGTGAACCCTTTACCACCTTAGCTTCTTGCAGTGACCTGTGTTCACCTTGGATTTCATTTGCTTCTTAAGGAAACTACTCGAGATTTGATCTGTTGCTGTAAGTTTCTTGACCTTCGCACAGAACTTAGCGATATTACCTTTATATACACTAGGCTCTTGAACTGACTATGGTTTTGGGTGTGCCTTCATGATTGACAGTGAGGATTTTCAGTATCGACTTCCAGAACACTGCTCAGCATTTACAGTAGAGCTCTTCGCCGTTTATCAGGCCATGCAGTACATCTGGTGACACAGGCTTATCAATTGTCACATGCTCTGACTCTCTCGTTGCCTTTCAGATGCTGTGTGTGCTGTACACAATCCATCCCTTAGTGAAACTGGTTCAAGAAAGCTTCCACCTGCTCACTCTTGAGAGAGCCACTGTGATGTCTGTGTGTGTTCTTCATCATATCGATCTGACAGGAAACGAGGCTGCTGCCGAGGCCGCAGTTCTCCTACATTGGGCCGCTAGTTCATCCATTCCTTCTGATCTCCGTATTACTGTCTGTCAGCAGGTGGTGTCACTTTGGCATCACAGCTGGTCTTCCTTCATGCGAACAAGTTCCAGGGGCTTAAACCTCTCTCAGCCGCTTGGCCGACCTCCTCTTGGCCAACCTCCTCTTGGACCACTTGCTGCAAGATCATTTTAGCTAGGTTGCGTACTGGGCACTGTTGTTTTAGCTATCACCATTTGTTAAGTGGTGATCCCCCACCACTTTGTGCTCATTGTCATCAATCTTTGTTTGCCATTTCCTGACTGAATGCCCTTTTTTTAACCATTTATGTTCTGATATATGTTTGCCGTCTGAATTATTAGCCATTTTAGTGAACAATGTGTGTGCTGTTGACCACATTTTAATTCATAGCAGTATGGTGAAGGACATTTAAACTTTAGTTTGGTACCTTTGTTGTCTCTATGCCGTATTTTGTGGACCTTTCTTCAAGAGAAAATTCTTGTTCTTAGCTCTTCCTTCCATCAACTGGGCTCAACACAGAGTCGCTTTAACTCCTTTCTAGTTGTTACATTCTAAGGGTCTGACAAGGGCGCTTATGACCTTAGTTGTTTTTGTGCCCTAAAATGAAATAAAACAAATATTTAATTTGTCACTGTGGTATTGTTCATAACAGCAAAAAACATTTCTCAAGCTGCAC
Organism: Schistocerca cancellata; assembly: GCF_023864275.1. NCBI lineage: Eukaryota > Metazoa > Arthropoda > Insecta > Orthoptera > Acrididae > Schistocerca > Schistocerca cancellata. The sequence continues at coordinate 415,451,609 of NC_064633.1, forward strand.
AGAGATTCTGCGCAGATCATGTGCATGTTTGGCTCTATGTATTCTTGTAAGCACTTTTCTGAACAATGAAAAGAATACAAACCAAGGAACAATCTTTTCTTCTGGACGAGACACTGAAGGCAGTCTTGCTCATTAATGCTGCAAGCACTTTCATGCCAGATATTATCGCTCTTGTTATGATACAAAGAAAAAACATCTGATTTCAGATACCCAATAAACTTATGCAATTTATTTTAAAACATTCCTAACTTCCTATTGCCCCGAGGTAGTAAGTCACTATGTCGTAGCTGCTAAGAGTATGATGTTGGCGATCATTTAAGTTGTGACCAGCCCGTTTGATTGGCCACAGCAAGCAACAATGATCTGTGGAGCAGGGAGTGCTCTGCAGCTCAGCATGAAGCTCATGAGCTGGAACAGCGTGCCATAAAGTGACTAGTTTAATTACAAATGATAGTGTAACAATTTTCAAATCGGATGTAGATAGATCAAATGATTGATATGAATAATTTTCGAGTTATTTAAATATGGAGTTTTCTGAAGGTCTTGCTTCAGCCCTGAAATTGTTTAAGTGTATTAACAATGTTAATGAATACTTATGGAATAGTATAACAATTAGGGGTATCACCTTCAGCCTTGTTTTTAAATCTCTTTACTCAATTGTGGCTGGTTCTGGTGACACTGCACCATTGTCATGTCCCCGTATTGGCAAATATGGACCTATAACCAACTTTGCATACTGTGATAACAGGGGATATGGCAGTATGGAAAGTTGTTTATGTATCCACCTTGCGTCAGTAGAGGGGCCTTATGTCTGTACAGTGTGTCATCGAAGCCAGTTGCATTTGTATTAAGAGATTTCAACACACAGCTGGAGATGTGACCATTAATTCTCATATATTGACCATCTGTTGTCTCCATCCAAAATAGAAGATGGATATATGAAATAATGGAGTAGTGGATGTGATCAACTTTATGGTAAAATACTAAGAATTTGTTGTGTACTCTCAGGGAATAATTCATGCTAACCAAATGATGTGGTTTGAAGCTATACTGAATGGAAGGAGGAGCACTGAATATCACTAAGTCCTTCAACAAAGTGAACAACAGTATCGATCCAGTGAATAAGATAGTATCACCAATGACACTTGCTGGCTTACATTCAGTGAATTTTGTATTTGTTTGTCCTACATGATGTAGTCCCATATAGTTACTTTCATGTGTGTGTTCTGTTTTTATCTGCAAGTATTCCTTCATTCTCATGAACAGGTTGAGATAACTAACTTTTTCACTTCAAATATTATTTGACTCGTTACGAATACTAGTAATCTGTTTTCACCTAGACAATAAGTTACAGGACCTGTTAAAATGGTGAACTGTGTGTTTCAGAAATTATGAATATGAATTTGAAATTGAGATTTTTCTTTTCTTATTGCAACTTGAATGATTCACCACACAGATGTCAGCTCGATTAATCATCAACCCCTTTGGACAGTTTATCTGGATTAAAAACAGGCAGCCAATTTTAATAAACCAAAAAATACCTAAGGTGAAGGTGTTAGGTGTCTGTCTCTCTCTATATAAGTGGACATACCAAGCTGATGTCAACTAGGCTGATGTCATTTACTCCACGAAGCATTCTTCTTGTTTGCTGTTCATTTTATATAACTACCATTTAATTTAATTTCTTATTTAATATAGGGTTTGGAGAATTACTTATGTTGTTGACTTATTTTGATGAAGATATGTGTATATTTTTATTTTTCTTCTTGTGAAACAACAGTGGATTACAAAAAAATAATTTAGTTTCAGCCAGTATGCTATTTCTGTGAGAGTTGCTGGAAAGATCCCCATAGAAGAATGCCGTCACGTGCGGTCTTACAAGAATGATCCTCATCAGTGGAAATACTTATGTATTGAAGGTAATTTCAGTACTGATACCTGTTACTCAAGTGCTTTATTACTCCCATTACCACTGCATCTTAAAATTGTTACTGTAGCTTGTGCCATCACCATGCCAACTACAAAACCAAAATATAGCATTAAAATTTTTTTTTCCTTTCTACTGCTGCCACTGCTTCAGCCTTGTAGCCTTTTCAAAGAACAGGAAAAAGTTTGTGAATCAGTTTGGGGATGTACTTTCAGAAGACTTTGAAGTATTGGGTATTAATGCCCTTACTAATAATGGAGTACCTTTGATACTAGTTTCATAAATAATTGAAAATATATAGCTTCATAAATTACTTGCTGTATCTGAACAAGTAAGAGGGTAACTTGAATGGCATATGTGGGTCTTGTCAGTGCTTGTTGCATTGTATCGGAAACCATATTTCCATTGACTCCTATGTTCTTTCCCAGGAAATGAATATTTTTTTCTATGGGTTGCCAAGGTTGTTTTTTTTTTTTTTCATATTTTTTGAATTTATTTTTCCCGACTCACATGACGAATTACTACAAATAGTGTACCATTCGGAAAAAACCTGAAAATTGAAATCCAAGCCTGCCCATTCGCTTTATTTGTGATGCTGTGTCTTGCGTGTGTGTCAAGAGTCCAAATGTTGATAGTATTGGAACAAAATAGTAATCATCTCCATGAAAATCAACATGGGATCTGGAAACATCAATCATGGAAGTGATGGGTGGGGGAAGGGGGGCGGAGAGAGAGAGAGAGAAGATCCCTATGGTATATGTAATCTGTTTTGCAGGTTGATCAAACATTTCCCGGCAGTAGGGTGAGGGACTTTATGCTGAACAGTGTGTCATCTGCAGATGCTGAAGTAATAGGTGCTCAGCCCCTGGGGAATGTAATAAGACTTTTGCTGTTAATTACACTTAAATGGCTTAATTGATACTGTAAGTTGCAAATTCAGGCATTTTGCAAATAATGCAGTTATCTATGAGGAAGATATATGTGGTAAAAATAGCAATAATATCAACTTAGTTCTTGACAGAATATCAGCGTGCTACGAAGACAGTGTTAGCTCTTAGTTTAGAAAAATGAAAGTATGTGTACTTCATGAAACTATGTATAACCATGGCTTTCTTTGACTACACAATTAATGAGTTACAACTAGTGTCAGCTACATTGTAATTGTTGTTGTTGTTGTTGTCGTCGTCGTCGTCGTCGTCGTCGTCGTCGTCTTCAGCCGTGAGACTGGTTTGATGCAGCTCTCGATGCTACTCTATCCTGTACAAGCTTCTCCACCTCCCAGTACCTACTGCAGCCTACATCCTTCTGAATCTGCTTAGTGTATTCATCTCTTGGTCTCCATCTACGATTTTTACTCTACACGCTGCCCTCCAATGCTAAATTGGTGATCCCTTGATGCCTCAGAACATGTCCTACCAACTGATCCCTTCTTCTAGTCAAGTTGTGCCACAAACTCCTCTTCTCCCCAATTCCATTCAATACCTCCTCATTAGTTATGTGATGTACCCATCTAATCTTCAGCATTCTTCTGTAGCACTACATTTCGAAAGCTTCTATTCTCTTCTTGTCCAAACTATTTATTGTCCATGTTTCACTTCCGTACATGGCTACACTCCATAAAAATACTTTCAGAAACGGCTTCCTGACACTTAAATCAATACTCGATGTTAGCATATTTCTCTTCTTCAGAAACGCTTTCCTTGCCATTGCCAGTCTACATTTTATATCCTCTCTACTTCGACCATCATCAGTTATTTTGCTCCCCAAATAGCAAAACTCCTTTACTACTTTAAGTGTGTCATTTCCTAACCTAATTCCCTCAGCATCACCAGACATTATTCGACTACATTCCATTATCCTTGTTTTGCTTTTGTTGATGTTCATCTTATACCCTCCTTTCAAGACACTGTCCATTCCGTTCAGCTGCTCTTCCAAGTCCTTTGCTGTCTCTGACAGAATTACAATGTCATCGGCGAACCTCAAAGTTTTTATTTCTTCTCCATGGATTTTAATACCTACTCCGAACTGTACTTTTGTTTCCTTTACTGCTTACTCAATATACAGATTGAATAACATCTGGGAGAGGCTACAACCCTGTCTCACTCCCTTCCCAACCACTGCTTCCTTTTCATGTCCCTCGACTCTTATAACTGCAATCTGCTTTCTGTAAAAATTGTAAATAGCCTTTCGTGCCCTGCATTTTACCCCTGCCACCTTCAGAATTTGAAAGAGAGTATTCCAGTCAACATTCTCAAAATCTTTCTGTAAATCTACAAACACTACAAACGTGGGTTTGCCTTTCCTTAATCTTTCTTCTAAGATAATTCGTAAGGTCAGTATTGCCTCACGTGTTCCAATATTTCTATGGAATCCGAACTGATCTTCCCCGAGGTTGGCTTCTACCAGATTTTCCATTCGTCTGTAAAGAATTCGCGTTAGTATTTTGCAGCTGTGACTTATTAAACAGATAGTTCGGTAATTTTCACATCTGTCAACACCTGCTTTCTTTGGGATTGGAATTATTATATTCTTCTTGAAGTCAGGGGGAATTTCGCCTCTCTCATACATCTTGCTCACCAGATGGTAGAGTTTTGTCAGGACTGGCTCTCCCAAGGCTGTCAGTAGTTATAATGGAATGTTGTCTACTCCTGGGGCCTTGTTTCGACTTAGGTCTTTCAGTGCTCTGTCAAACTCTTCACGCAGTATCATATCTCCCCATTTCATTTTCATCTCTTCCATTCCCATAATATTGTCCTCAAGAACATCACCCCTGTATAGACCTTCTATATACTCCTTCCACCTTTCTGCTTTCCCTTCTTTGCTTAGAACTGGGTTTCCACCAAAGCTCTTGATATTCATGCAAGTGGTTCTCTTTTCTCCAAAGGTCTCTTTAATTTGCCTGTAAGCAGTATCTATCTTACCCCTAGTGAGATAAGCCTCTACATACATTTGTCCTTTAGCCATCCCTGCTTAGCCATTTTGCACTTCCTGTCGATCTCATTTTTTGAGACGTTTGTATTTCTTTTTGCCTGCTTCAGTTACTGCATTTTTATATTTTCTCTTTTCATCAATTAAATTCAATATTTCTTGTGTTACCCAAGGATTTCTACTAGCCCTCGTCTTTTTACCTCTTTGATCCTCTGCTGTCCTCACTATTTCATCCCTCAAAGCTACCCATTCTTCTTCTACTGTACGTCTTTCCCCCATTCCTGTCAATTGTTCTCTTATGCTGTCCCTGAAACTCTGTACAACCTCTGGTTTAGTCAGTTTATCCAGGTCCCATCTCCTTAAATTCCCACCTTTTTGCAGTTTCTTCAGTTTTAATCTACAGTTCATAACCAATAGATTGTGGTCAGAGTCCACATCTGCCCCTGGAAATGTCTTACAATTTAAAACCTGGATCCTAAATCTGTCTTACCATTATATAATCTATCTGAAACCTTATAGTATCTCCAGGGTTCTTCCATGTATACAACCTTCTTTCATGATTGTTGAACCCTGTATTCACCTGAACAATACAGGAACGGTGTAATAATTTTATCTGTCATGAGGCATCACACATTAACTTTTGCACTACCATACAAAACTTGCCATAAAGCATCTGGGTTTGTTGAACAATGGACGTGAACATTATTTTTGACCTTTGCATTCACAGAAATAGTTCATAAAATAAAAAAAAACCCTGATTTCCTGTAGGAAATGTTTATCTCCCCAGTAATAGCAGTTGATTGAATATGTTATTGATTTTATGTTGTACAAGGGATCTGAAATTCTTGTGAGCCTCTTCAAACCATCCTCTGTTGAGAACTTTGCAGACATTGTGTCTTCTCCATTTGTTCAATGCTGGCATGTATAATACTAGACATACGTAATGCTATACTACCTCTGAGGTAGTTGTACCCGTTTTGTATGAATGCAGACACATTTGTTTATGCTATATTGTGTTCTACAGTTTCTCCTGCAGAATGTGTAGACGCTTATAATATGGTGATGGGACATGAATGAAGGTGATAAAAATAAATGCAGACCAGTCTGTTGTGTCATACATTTATCCTGAATCTCGAATGGTGCTTCTGTGAATATTATGATGTTTTAGTTACACCCATTGAAGTGGAGATAGCCATTTCAGTTAATGAATACATAGGGAACATTCAAACAGATATAAAATTGTATCAAAGACTTCCTGTCAGTAAGTCACTCTGATTACAGTGATAGGGCTGCCATAAATACATAGGTTGGAACTTATAGTGTTATCACTGCTGTGGAGACACTATGCAATGGAATCTACTAGTATCATTGATAGCACACATTGTTAACATACCTACCTTACCTTCGAGCAAATGGACTCGCCTGTCCCATGTCACCGTCATGCGCATATTCGAGGGAAACAGTCACTTGTGTGTGAGCGGTCTAACATAACGGTGTCACTATGTTTTCGAAATAGGAACAGCAGAGTTGGATCAAGATGGAATGTGCCAGAGGTCGTACAGCATGACAGTGTCATCAAGGTCTTCAAGAGGTGCACAGGGAATTGCTATTGCCATACAGAACAGTGGCACATTGGGTAAAATCCTTCAGTGAAGGTCAGCAAACTGTGGCAGACATGCATCAGGCAGGTCATCCTAGCGTCTCTGAAGAAGTAGTGCACGTTGTTGCTGTGTTAGTGGACAGTGACTGACACCATATGATTCGTGAGCTCGCCTACGAAACCGGATGAGTGCATATGACTGTGCTTCGCATCCTGAAGGAATGCCTTGGCATGCGAAAAATTGCATCTCAATGGGTTCTGCATGACTTGACAGAAATGCAGAAATGGATGCGTTATGACGCTGCTCAGACGCACTTGGAGTGCTATGAGCGTGAAGGAGAGACTTTCTTACGCCATATTGTAACACTGGATGAGACGTGGGCCACATCGTACTAGCCAAAACTGAAACACCAATCCAACAAATGGTATCATTATGGGTTACCGCGATAGTCGAAAATGTGTCAGAGCCCCAGTATGGTGAAAGTTATGGTGATTCTCATGTAAGACTGTGATGGTGTAATCCTAACGCATTACATTCCTCCATGGCAATGCACAGTATTACTATTCGTTTTTGGAGCATCGCCTGCGACCAGATTTGTGAAAGAAGTGGCTACACTTTCTGTGCAACCCACCCATAATTTTCCACAACATGTGCATTCACATACAGCTCAAGCTGTGGCTGCTCTGTTCGATCGATGAGACTGGAAGTACTGTACCGTCCACCATACTCCCCGGACTTAAGCCCTTGTGACTTTGACTTGATTCCGAAGATGAAGGAACCACTTTGTGGCATTCGCTTCAGAACTGTTCCAGAGATTCGACAGGCAGCAGACCGCTCCATTCGCACTGTCAACAGAACAGGCTCTGCTAATGATATACTACACTGTCCACATCGCTAGCAATGGGGTCTACACAATGCTGGTGACTCTTTTGGAGGACGATAACAGGTGCAAACATGAATGTCTTTTGTATCGGTTGTGAATAAATAGTTGCCACTATTTAAGTTCCAACCCTCGTATATTGCATGGTGTATAAGGTCTGTAGCTCTGAAGCTGTTCACAGATGACATGCTTGTGTACAGGGAGGTGACACTGTAGAAACTTGATACATCAGAGAAACTTGCAGATGATCACCTTTGATGAAAATGTGTGTCACTTTCGATACCTGGTTATTCAGGGATTAAGGCAATGAACAAGCTGCTAGACTGGCCAGGACAGGTACAATAACTCCGATTTAGTGTTCCGGAGCCTGCCTTGACCATCACTAAGGCAATGGTAAAATCAAAACAATGTAGCTGGATCAGGAAGAAGAACTTAGAATATTAGATTATGATCCAAAAAACGTAAAACCATGGCAAGCTAGTGATGCCAGTGCCATAATTCAAGAAGTTCTGTAATCCTGAACTTTACCAGGAAACAGATTAAACTCATGGTAGGAATCATGACTGGCTGTGGGAAATTTAAGAACCATCTACATGTGATTGGTATAGAGGAAGAAGCCTCTATGTGTAGACTATGGGGTGAGGATGATGAAACTGTCCCACATCTAATCTCCTAGTGCAAAGTTCTGGAGGGCAAAAGGCACAGAATATTCAGGTCTGTAAAGCTTGAACACTGAGAGGAAAGGTAGAGGAAATAGTGGATATGATGGAAAGGAGGAAGCTAGATATTTTAGGCATGGGGGAGACCAAATGGAAAGGAGAAGGCAGTAGGGAACTGAGGAAAGGTTATAGATTGAATTGAAGTGAAAATGAAGAAGGAAGACAGAAGGGAATGGGAGTTATTGTGAGAGATGAACTAAAAGAAGATCATAATAATGACAAAGGGAAGGGGTGTGGAGGTGGTTTAGGTATATGCTCCTTAAGTAGGCTGTGTAGCTTAAGAGGGGGACTACTTTGAGGAAGAACTACAAAAGCAGTTGAATGGACAAAGGATAATAGTCATGGGAGACTTGAATGCGATTGTAGGGAGTGAAAATGTACTGGGTGCTGAAGGATGGGGAAGTAGAAATGGAGGAGGAGAGAGAGTTTTGTAATTCTGAAAGAGAAATGGTTTAGTGGTAGGTAACTCCTGGTTTCAGAAGAAAGAGAGCCACAAAGTAATGTTGTACAGCAAGAGTCTAGTGCAGAAATCTTTGATATATTACGTGCTCAGTGATTAGAAAAAGAAGAGGACTGTAATGGATATAAAAGTACTTCCATGTGAGGTATTGGATAGTGACAGCCACCTACTGGTGATAAGCAGGAGAATAATGGAGTAGTGGAAGAAGACAAAGAATCAGGAAAGAAAAATTAGAATATGGGACCTGAAGGACAAGGAAGTCAAGAAAGAATACCAGGATGTTACAAGGGAAAGTTTGCTAAAGAATGAACCAAAAACAGGAGAAGAGGAATGCGAACAGTTTAAAAGTGCTAGGGTAGAAGCTGCAGTACCTGCATGCAGGAGGCACCATGATGGAATAAAAGAGTCAAGGAGGTAGGATGAAGGAAAAACAAGGCTTATGGTTCTGAGAAAGGCCCATTTTAGCAGCAAGAGAGGAGCATAAGAAAAAGAAGAAAGAGGCAAATAAGACAGTGGCCGAGGAGAGGAGAAAGTGGATGGGAGAATGGAAGAACTTGACAGAGGAAGAGAGCAGAGGAAGTAAGAAAGTACAATACGGAATGGTCAAGAGGAGAGGTTAGAGAGAGGATGCAACAATGATGAATAGAAATGGGAAAGAGGTTAATAACAAAGAGACACTGAAGATAGTGTGGAAGGAGTACTTTGAGCATTTGCTAAATCTGGATGGACTTGGAGATGAGGATAGTAGACTAAACGAGGTAGAAGCATACTCTGGGGGAAAGGGGGGGGGAGGGAGAGGGAGGACTTGTCATGGGAAGAAATGGAAATGGCACTAGACAAACCGAGCGACGACGTAGCGCAGTGGTTAGCACACTGTACTGGGAGGACGGCGGTTCAAGCCTGCGTCCGGCCATCCTGATTTAGGTTTTCCGTGATTCCTAAATCGCTCCAGGCAAATGCCGGGATGGTTCCTTTGAAAGGGCACGGCTTACTTCTTCCCCAATCCTTCCCTAATCCGATGAGGCCGAATATCTCGCTGTTTGTCCTATTCCCCCAAACAACCCATTCCAACTCGCACTGGACAAGTTGAAGGGAGGAAAGGCACCAGGTATGGGTGAAGTAAGTGTCAAAATGGTGAAGACAGCAGGGGAGGTTGGGAAACAGTGACTGTATTGTGTGATAAGCATGGTGTGGAATGAGAAAAATTCAGAAGATTGGAAGAGGGTACTAATTGTCCCTATATTCAAGAAAGGGAATAAGAAGTACTGCAGAATCTAAAGGTAAGTCGTACTCATACCACACTATGCTGAGGTGCATGTAATGATCCCAGAGAGGAGAATCCTAACAAGGGTCAAGAACAGATTGAGAGAAGAACAGCAAGGCTTCAGACCTGGAAAGTCAACTGTAGATCTCATGTTTGCAGTGAGTCAGCTTCAGGAGCGCCGCTGTGGATTTGGGGAAAACCTTGTGATGAGCTTTCTTGATATAAAAAAGGCATTTGAAAGAAAGGTCTGGGAAACACTAGAAAAGAAGAAACTGAAAAGAGAGACGACAAGCAAAGTGGAGGAGATGTTCAGTGGAAGTCTTGGGTTGTCTGAAAGTGGGAAATGGAAGAATGAATTTGTTCCAGCAAACAAGTGGTGTGAGAGTGGGCACTGCATTGTCACCTCTCTTCTTCGTTGTGGTCTTGGAGGAGATAGTTACTAAGGTGGCAAAAAAGCTGGAGAACACAAGATGAAAGCAGTGATATTAACAGATGACCTGATGATCTGGGGAAACAGGGAATAGGAGATTTAGGACCAACTGGATGCTTAGGGAGAAGCTGTGAGGCAGTATGGGGTAAAATTTAATGTAAACAAATGTGAGACCCTACTTATATCTAGAAAGAAAGATAGGCCAGCTAGCAGAACAAGGATTGGAGGTGAACAATGAAGAAGGTGGAGATTGTCACGTAACTTGGGAAGTGTGATAGAGGAAAATGGCAGAAATGAGAAGGAGATGAGTGAACCTTTGCAGACAGACAGAAGCATCCCTGCAAAGTGTTAACAGCCCAGTTTGAAACAAAGACTTCCCACGGAAGAGCAAAGAAGTAATGTATACAAGTTACTTCTCGTAATACTGATCTACACATATGACACATGGCTAATGAAGGAAAGAGCTGCAAGCAGATGACAGGCATGTGAAATGAAGTTCATAAGAAGTTAGACAGGAGTAACAAGGAGAGAGAGAAAGAGGAATGAAAGGGTAGGAAAAGTAATGAAAGACGAACTCGTGCAGAGCAGGATAGAAACGTCAAGTCTAAGATGGTATAAGGACTGAAAGATAATGGAAAACAAGAGTATTCCCAAGAAAATAAATGAAATGAAGATGCAAAGGAAACAGCCAAGATGAAGACCAAGGGATAGATGGCTGATGGATATGAAGAAGAGTGTTGAAAAATGAGGTGAAGACTGGACTGGAGTGATCACAGATGGTTGGTGAAAACAGGGCTAAATGGTGAAGCTTATGTTCCAGACAGACCCAGCTTGGGTCTGGAAGTTGTTCAAGATAATGGTGGTGGTGGCCGCATGAAGAAATTGCTTCTAATAAGACACAGGTAGTGTGTCCTCTACTACTTCTTAAGGGTACTGTTGGCTTTACTAGAATCACAGGGAATGGAATCGCACACTAAGCTCAGTTTCATTATGGACAACTGTGAGCTTAAGACTACTATTGTTTTTGTCTCTCTGCATTAATCAAATCAAATCAGAGGGAACTGAAAAAAGAGACAACAAGCAAAGTGGAGGAGATGTTCAGTGGAAGTCTTGGGTTGTCTGAAAGTTGGAAATGGAAGAACGTATTTGTTCCAGCAAACAAGTGGTGTGAGATAGGGCAGTGCATTGTTACCTCTCCTCTTCATTGTGGTCTTGGAGAAGATAGCTACGAAGGTGGCAAAAAAAGCAGAGAACACAAGATGAAAGCAATGATATTCACATATGACTTGGAGAATGGATTAGTTGGAATTCTGGGGAAAGCGAAGCAATGGAATCCAGAAAAAATAAACTTGATTTGGCCTTCCAACTAACAAAAGTTACATACAACAAAAAATCCCTTTCATGGGGGGTCCAAAATTATACATTACAAGACAGTGATTAAGCCAGAAGTACTGTATGCAGCAGAAACACTAAACATGAATTTCATAGGCCAAACGCAGAAACTTGAGTTAAAGGAAAGAAAAATTTTGAGAAACATCATAGGACCAAAATTTCAAGACAATAAGATTATATACATCAAAAATGAAACACACTACAAGAAAATTGAAAAACTTTCAGATACTATGCGAAAAAAGGAGGATAAATTTTTATAGTCATATTCTGAGAACTAATTCCAACAGACTAACTAATCAAATTTTTGACTTTTTCCGTAACCGTAAAACGAAACCCAACTGGTTTAAGGGGCTCCGGAAGCCCTATACTTGCAATGTTAAAATAACGCTTATAAATTAAATCTTTCCTCACAAAGTATTTGAGGTAGGAAGTTGAACTTTTTACAGATTATTTATTGGAATATGGGCTACAACTTAACACAGGGATTTTACAAAATTTTAGTTCAGTTATTAAAGATGATTTTTTTTCAATTGTAATGAAAATTCACAACATTTTTTTGCAATTTTTTATTTATATATTCAAAAATATACAGTTTTTTTGGAAAAAGGCTGTGTTAAATTATGCAGAAGGTACTGTGTAACATTTACTGAAAGTTTGAAACAAATATGTTTGGAAGATCCTTAGAAAACATGTAATTAGTATGAGAAAATAAAAGTTTTGGGAATCGAGTGACAAAGATTGGATTAACTTTTTAGTGCATTCCAGGTCCATAGGATGGATTATCTTCATCCTCTGCAAACTCCTCCTCCAGCTTCCTCTTGTTCCTCCTCCTGTTTACTCTTGCTTGTATTTCTAGACTCTTTACAGCCCTGTCTGCAGCCCGAAGGCGTTCCTTGTCTAAAGCAAGCATCGCTCGTACCATGTTAGAACCTATCTTCATTCCCATATTTCTAAATACCTTGCACCTTACAATGTTGCCATCATTGAAAGTCGCAACAGCATCATACACACCAAAGTGAAGTGTTTCTATTCCAACAAATACAGTCTTGGGGATTCTCGACCATATAACACTATTTACACTTTCATTGGGGTTTTGAGTTTTTCCATGAATACACTTTTTCAACAGTTCAGGTGCTGCTAAGTCTCTGAAAATAGGTTTTATCACCTCTATTATTGCATGAGGCAGACTATGTTTATGAGTGTACACTTCACCAGTTAGCAATCCTTTGTTATATTTATACCAACTGTCTTCTTCTTTGGGGCACAAGCTATGTTGGGGATTTTCATCGGTTGAAGAAGTATGAAAAAAAAGAGCCCAAACAGCCTTCTTCATTTCGTCGACACTTTGTGTATTTATAATAACTTTACTTTTACTCATTATTATACTTCAACAAAACAGACTCTCAAGAAACAGAATTAATTACGAATATTTTCGAGATAACGATAGGGTAAATAAACATGAAACAATCGACAATCACACCAGCGATATATATTGAACCATCACAGGTTAGCCACAACACATACTTTATCTCACATCACTAAAATGTACCTGATGAACACGGACGTTAATAATAACACCATTTGACAGCAGTTTAACAGCGCCACAGTGGGTCACGCTCATGTAGAACACATTTCAAAAAAAATTTAAAAATAGTTGTAGTCTTCGGAATTGAATAAATTATATATCTATTAAAAGGTAATAGTCTGCAGATTCAGAAAACGCAAAAAAGTAAAAATTGAACTTTTCATGATTTTGCGCCTTTCCGGAGCCCCTTAGAGAAACTGAGAAAGACCTAGTCGAATTAAAGATTTCAGAAAATTGACTTATTGATCGAACAGTTAAATTACTTATTAAAGATGAAAACATAAGGTTCCAAGACAAATCTACACAAAAGTCCATACCCTTCATCTCGGAAGGAGAGAGGAAAAGAAGATCAGAAAGCATGAAGAAATACTGGGCCCGAAGAAAAGAACAATGCAAAAAGAAATGATTGATCCAGTGTACCCCAAAGAGGGTGAAATGAAAGAAGAAGAAATCAAATCAGAGATGTAAATGCAGATACCACAAGAACTGTGTTTGACATCATAGAGAGGTTTAGTGTTATAGGTCAGAATGCAAACTTTCCTAAAAGATTTAATGAACATATTACTTTGTCACATGTACTTGTCAGCAGTTGAGTTACAGGTAGCCACTGCATCGGAGAGAATGCTCTTCTTGACTGCAGTAGCTGATTAGTGGGCCACCTTGCTGTGACGTGAGAAAGGATCTCCACTCCTTTCTGTTTTCTTCCACAGAGATGAACTGTTAGCTAGTCATCTCTTCATAGGTCTTCCTCCATTTGGCATCTTCAGCCATCATTAACCACATATCCAGTCCATTCGAATATCTTGTTTTTAAACAATCCTGCAGTGATTGCTTACTTGTAAATTCATGCTGTAGCTTTACAGTGAAATTCTCCACTTTTCACATATAATGTCTGTAAGTGGCCCCCAGATTTTTGTAAGAACAATTCCTTAAAAAGTGAAAAGCAATTTCAATGTAGGACAAGATAAAGAGTGTAACTGTTTGAATTTTTCTCTGTTTTAAATGTTTTTTGTTTCTTCTCTGCTTCCCCTTTTGTGAATGTGTGCTGTTTGTATCATTCGTAAGGTCCCTTGTACCCTTTATAGTGACATTTAGAAACTCCGTCAGTTCTTTGGTTTGACAAACTCAAGATGCCTTAGCAGGTGACTGGTCAGAGATGCCAGTCATCACTCTGTACCCGCTTCAGTGACAACTATGGAGCACTGTGGTGGAAAAATGTATGGCTTAAAGATCAAAATTATGAGACGGATAGAGACCCTGAACTAAATTGCCCTGTGTGATGGATGACTGATGAACAAAAGCAATTGATTGCAGACAACTTGAGTCATTTGGAATGCCTCAGTTGTATTATACTTAACGAGGTATGGGGTTCTGCTTGAATAAACAAAATATCTTGTCCTCTCCACGGGAATGCTGTGGGACTTCTTAATCAGAACCAAAAGAACATGAGGAACGGTCTGGACCAGTGATCAGTACTAACAAAGACAAATGATATAAAAAGGGATGACTATATTTTCCACAGAAGTCAAATTTAATGTTACTGTTCATGAAACAAACTGTGAATGAATTGCTACAAGTACAGCCGAAGGTGCTGGGTCATTTTACAGAACTACCCATTTTATATTAAAAAAGGTTTAGGGCTGCTTACTGGACATAAGAAATATGTGAAGTAGGAGCAACTGGAAGACAAAAACGGAGCAGTGTGGTTTACTGCTGTGACGGAGAGGCAGGGAGGATTTCAGCCTTTCACAATGAAGTGAAACTCAAATTAGTGGGGTATTTTTACCAACTTTCTAGTGATGTAGAATATTTCGACCTTGCCGTTGGTGGGGAGGCTTGCGTGCCTCAACGATACAGATAGCCGTACCGTAGGTGCAACCACAACGGAGGGGTATCTGTTGAGAGGCCAGACAAACGTGTGGTTTCTGAAGAGGGGCAGCAGCCTTTTCAGTAGTTGCAGGGGCAACAGTCTGGATGATTGACTGATCTGGCCTTGTAACACGAAACAAAATGGCCTTGCTGTTGTGGTACTGCGAATGGCTGAAAGCAAGGGGAAACTACAGCCGTAATTTTTCCCGAGGGCATGCAGCTTTACTGTATGGTTAAATGATGATGGCGTACTCTTGGGTAAAATATTCCGGAGGTAAAATAGTCCCCCATTTGGATCTCCGGGCGGGGACTACTCAAGAGGACGTCGTTATCAGGAGAAAGAAAACTGGCATTCTACGGATCAGAGTGTGGAATGTCAGATCCCTTAATCGGGCAGGTAGGTTAGAAAATTTAAAAAGGGAAATGGATAGGTTAAAGTTAGATATAGTGGGAATTAGTGAAGTTCGGTGTCAGGAGGAACAAGACTTCTGGTCAGGTGAATACAGGGTTATAAATGCTACAGAAGAATGTTGAAGATTAGTTGGGTAGATCACGTAACTAATGAGCAGGTATTGAATAGGATTGGGGAGAAGAGAAGTTTGTGGCACAACTTGACTAGAAGAAAGGATCGGTTGGTAGGACATATCCTGAGGCTTCAAGGAATCACAAATTTAGCATTGGAGGGCAGCATGGAGGGTAAACATTGTAGAGGGAGACCAAGAGATGAATACACTAAGCAGATTCAGAAGGATGTAGGTTGCAGTAGGTACTGGGAGATGAAGGAGCTTGCATAGGACAGATTAGCATGGAGAGCTGCATCAAACCAGTCTCAGGACTGAAGACGACGACAACAACAACAACAACAACAGTATCATAAAGAAAATATAGAGGAGGAGGAGGAGGAGGAGGAGGAGGAGGAGGTGGTGGTGGTGGTGGTGGTAATACAACAGTTCAGCTTCCATGTTGTGACTTAAATCCACTTCAGTGACACAATGCAAGTGACAGATAGTATTCAGTATAGCATTGAGACAAGCAAACCTAAGTTTGTAGTGTTCATTATCGAGGGAAACAACACACTACAGTTGATGTTTCCAGATAGTCAATAACAGTGGAATTTTATTAGGTCTAATAAACAAAATATAATAAGTTTCTTGGAACAGACTACCGTATTTACTCAAATATAAGCTGCACTTGATTCTAAGCTGCAACTGAAAAATGAGACTCGAAATCAAGGAAAAAAAATTTTCCCGAATCTAAGCTGCGCCTGAAATTTGAGACTCGAAATTCAAGGGGAGAGAAAAGTTTCAGGCCAAACCTCCAAATCGAAACAAAGTTGGTCCATTATAATATTCGACATAATTTAGGTCGAATGAATGACGATACAGCTACAGTAGTTTGGTTTGAGTCATAAACTTAGCAGTTAAGCTTTACCAGGTAGCCATTGCTATGCTTCAGAGGCTCCATCCGTATTTATATGGGTACCTTTCATTTTTCACGTGAAGTGCTTATTTTTCTTTGATCTGATAAGTGCCGTTCTCTTTGTTATAGGTGTTTACGTCACTCTAAGCTGAAAATGAATTACAGTACTCTGTCATGCATTGTTGCATTCTGATAATGAGTGTTTACGGCCTGTCACTGCTTGCGGCATGGTTTGCTTTTGTGCACGCTACCGCCGCTTACAATTTAAAAAAGAGGAATTGTCTCATAAGCGAAAGAATGGCAAGAGACTGCTATTTGTTGTTACTTACACTGCTGCTTTCTTTGATAATGATCAACAAGAACCAAATAATAGACTGCGTATGATGGAAGATGTTCTGAACGAGAGCTTAGCGAAAAATTTTCTCCGTTTGAAAATCTTTGCAGACACCTCTTTAGTACATTACATTCTGCACAGACATTAGTCATCTTAGATTTAAAAATCTAGTCAATTGCCGTGCTTCATTTCTGCCTGTATCACTATTAGGTATAAGAATGCCGGTAATATGAATATAAACGTGACATGATATGTGTATTCTTCCGCGTTTGCTGTTGTCTCACTCTAGTTTCGTAGCTTATTAGGCAGACAGGATTTAAATGAGATAGCTGCAAACACGAAAGAATAGGCCCTACATGACAAAATGTTTATATTCGTATTATTCTTGTGGCGAAGAGAATACTGCATGTGATTCACAATTCATAAAAGTTCCTATTAGCAACCATCTCTTCTCACAGGTAGGAAAAAATTCAGAACGTAGAGTTTCCCATATTGACAAACATCCCAAACACTCTTGCCAGTCGGATTTTCGTAGTACATTGAAATGCTGCTACATTAGAAGATGAACAATACGGAATTTGTAATTATTTCGTTGGATAATGTATGAAAATGCAATGGTCGAAACTCGGGGCGGAGAAAAAAGCTCGTCTTCCACCTTTTTTTTAAATTTATTTACTGACGCAGAGGTTTTGGCATGAGTATATTTCTTTGTGGCTCCAAAGCATGCCTGTGTAGCGCTACATATATTCGATGGCAGAAGTTAGTTGTGGCGGCACCTACCAACATTCTTCCGCGCACTTTGCACTCGATTCTAAGCCGCAGGCGGTTTTTTGGATTACAAAAACCGGAAAAAAAGTGCGGCTTAGATTAGAGTAAATACGGTACTCAGTTCAGTCCTAGCAGGCAATCACTGATGTTTCATTGGAATGTTCTTATGTGGACGAAGTCTGTAGTGGGAGGTCATGTTAGGCAGTGATCTCGGGTAAGGTTGGAGACAGTCTTGTGAGGCAGTGACAAGAAAATGCACTCAGCACTGGTTTGGCTGGGAGGTGCTCTTTGATCAGCTTAGTATGGTAGACTATGGTGGACCGCTAGGTGGGGATAGCACGGAGCATAGCGTGTGCTTGGCAGAAGAGCTGTGATTGAGGATCTGCTAAATGTGGTTGGCGTAGAGCATAGAGTGTACTTGGTGAAGAAACTCTGATGGAGGAAATGCTATGCACAGTTGGTGTAAAGCTTCGAGTGTGAAGTGACTACAGAGTGGTCAGGCGGCAACCTAAATACTTGCCTGGCAAAACGATACCAGGGGAGGCTTGTGACTCATGGAAGCAAGATAGTGGCATGATGGCAATGCCGTTTGCTGTATGTTTGTGACTCGGTGTTGAGGCTGGTGCCACACGGTATCTTACTAACTGCAAGAAGTACAGTTGTAAACAATCTGGCTTGTGTCTGTTGTTGCAGATTGTTTTTATCTGAGCTCCAGAGGAAGTGTCAGTAGCAGGTTGGAACAGCAGCAGTGTGCAGTACATGATGGTATGGATGGTGGCTGTGTGGATCGAATGTAGCACTACTGGGTTCATGTTGAGATGTCATTATGATCCTGAGATGCATCTCAAAGTAAACATTGTTCTGCACTACTGGCCATTAAAATTGCTACACCACAAAGATGAAGATGATGTGCTACAGATGCGAAATTTAATCGACAGGAAGAAGATGCTGTGATATGCAAATGATTTGCTTTTCTGAGCATTCACACAAGGTTGGCGCCGGTGGCGACACCTACAACGTGCTGACACGAGGAAAGTTTTCAACCGATTTCTCATACACAAACAGCAGTTGACCGGCATTGCCTGGTGAAATGTTGTTGTGATGCCTCGTGTAAGGAGGAGAAATGCGTACCATCACGTTTCCGACTTCGATAAAGGTCAGATTGTAGCCTATCGCGACTGCGTTTTATCGTATCGCGACATTGCTGCTCGCATTGGTCAAGATCCAATGACTGTTAGCAGAATATGGAATCGGTGGGTTCAGGAGGGTAATACAGAACGCCGTGCTGGATCCCAATGGCCTCGTATCACTAGCAGTCGAGATGACAGGCATCTTATGCGCATGGCTGTAACGGATCGTGCAGCCACGTCTCGATCCCTGAGTCAACAGATGGCGACGTTTGCAAGACGACAACCATCTGCACGAACAGTTCGACGACGTTTGTATCAGCATGGACTATCGGCTCGGAGACCACGGCTGCGGTTACCCTCGAAGCTGCATCACAGACAAGAGCGCCGGCGATGGTGTACTCAACGACGAACCTGGGTGCACGAATGGCAAAACGTCATTTTTTCGGATGAATCCAGGTTCTGTTTACAGCATCATGATGGTCGCATCCGTGTTTGGCGACATCGCGGTGAATGCACGTTGGAAGTGTGTATTCGTCATCGCCATACTAGTGCGATGGTATGGGGTGCCATTGGTTACACGTCTCGATCACCTCTTGTTCGCACGGCACTTTGAACAGTGGACATTACATTTCAGATGTGTTACGACCCGTGGCTCGACCCTTCATTCGATCCCTGCGAAACCCTACATTTCAGCAGGAGAATGCACAACCGCAAGTTGCAGGTCCTGTACGGGCCTCTCTGGTCTCTGGATACAGAAAATGTTGGACTGCTGCCCTGGCCAGCACATTCTCCAGATCTTTCACCAATTGAAAACGTCTGGTCAATGGTGGCCAAGCAAATGGCTCATCACAATACGCCAGTCACTACTCTTGATGAACTGTGGTATCGTGTTGAAGCTGCATGGGCAGTGATACCTGCACACGCCATCCAAGCTCTGTTTGACTCAATGGCCAGGCGTATCAAGGCCGTTATTATGGCTAGAGGTTGTTGTTCTGGGGACTAATTTCTCAGGATCTATGCACCTAAATTGCTTGAAAATGTAATCACATATCAGTTCTAGTATAATATATTTGTCCAACAAATACCCGTTTATGATCTGCATTTCGTCTTGTATGAGCTATGCAGGGGAAGGCTGGAGATAGTAGTGAACCATTATAACCCAGGCTGGGGTCTTGGAACTAGGAGCTTGTATGCTCCTTCCAGTATGGCAACAGGTTCACATGGAACACTTGGTAACTAGTAATGTGACTGGCTGAAGACTGCAATATTGATGTGTTTGGTATTGGCAGCAACACTCATAAGAATCTTTCTTGAGATTTTGAGTTGCCCACACATGTTCTAATATCAGTTTAGCAATTCATGCTCAGTCACTGAAATACAGATGTTAAAAGGCGGCATTCGTTGTATTCAAAATGTTCCTCAGCCACAATTTTCTTTAAATGTGGGAATAATAGGAAGCTAGAAGTTGTTGGATAAGGTGAATAGGGTGGAATGTTAAGTAGTTCACTCTTCAAATCCCTCAGTTGCCTCCAAGTTAGAGCAGAATTGTGGACACATGGTTAGTAATCACAAATGACAGTATGTTTCTTGCAATCTCTAAGGTTTTCTTAGTGTGATTAGTTGGGGGTGTTCTTTCAGGTGTTGTTCTCATTTGTTGTTTTTATTTCATACATAAAATGGAAACAACTACAATGCAGAAAACCTGGAAACACACCATTAAATATTTTTCTTTTCTAATTTGAGCCTCTAGTAACATATTTCTTCATCCACTTTGTACTGAAGAATCCCTATTTGTCTCAAGAAAAAACAACACTGGTCATTCTTCCTGTTGGAGGAAATAGACTCTTATAGAGCAGTTTTCACCTACTGCTTTGATTTCATTTTCCAACATGAAGTGTTAGACTGATGTCTCATAAGCAGTAACAAATGGGCATATGTAATCAGATGAATCCTTATGAAAAATCTCACAAATTGCTGAGACTTTTGTTTATATCTCTGCTTTTGATCATTATTCAATAAAAATTACACACATCTTGCACAAACGTTATTTACATTTATTTTTCATATGAAATCTATAGTACTGATTCTATTTACAACCTACAGTTTCCTATACTTTTAATTGCCAGTTGTCAATACCATATTGTGCACTTATTCATTATTTTTAAATTTCTCCGCCCATTGCTTAAGTGTTGTAAATGAAGCAGCAGATCCACATAAACCTTCACCAACTTTGGATGAATTTCCATTGACAATAAACTAACCAAAACAATGAATTCCATGACTGCACAGTATTGTTGTATGTCTGCGTGAAATTTGTACAATCAGTAAGAGGCTATTCCCAGCTCATAGGCAGATTTTACTGGCAGCCTCTTTTCATTAAAAGGCAACTTCTTATGGAAGAACATTTTCAGAAAGCTGTCGATAAATGTTAATGACTGTTGTTTAGTTGCCTGCTAATTCCATTTAAAAAGTTCTTTAAAAATGTGATTTAACATAGATCTTTTCTTACTACTGCAATTACAAAAACAACTTGAACTTCATTAATAAGCAGGGTGGAGCCTTACCCAACCCTAGAAAATCTGTCACCAGTCCCACAGTGTGCCCTTTCCTTTCTTTGACCATTGAACAGACTTACTCTGTCAGTTACTAGGTGGGCCACAGATAGGCAAATGTGATGCTTAATGTGAGAACAGAAACAACTCAGTGGTCTGATGATAATACTGATTGTGCCAGACTACAGATACAAAAGTCCTAGGATTTTTGTCACCTGTTACTTCTTTTACCTCTCTGGCAAGGATTTTTAATGTGAAAAATGCAGAGTTGCAACAGTTCATAGCCCATGTTAAACTGCAGTTAAGCTAGTAACTGACTTACAAGGAGTAATCTCCAGTGGTGTGATCCACTTTTTGAAACAATCGATACAGTGATATAGGTTAAAGTCCAAGGAGTCACGCCCTGCAGCCATTCATCCTGATGGGCTCTCATTTGTGAGTAGTCGGTGAAAAAAAAAAATTTGGAATTCTGTGTGATGCTGTATAGTTTTAAAAATGGTGACAGTTAAGACTGGTTACATAGAATAATGGTTAAGGTACTGACCTTACCTGCAAAAGGTTTTTTGGTTCGAATCTTGTCAGGTACATTGAGATTCTTTTCATATTTCAATTTTTATCAAAAAGACTTTTATCAATATTTATATTCAGTTAGTTGGTTTACATGCAATTTCTGTTATTTGTGTTCTTTTGTCACTTCATTTTAATCAATATCTGAACTACTTCAGTGCCCTTTGTTTTCTTTCTGTCATTCTTTTTCCACTTATAGTCTTCGTTGATTTAATTTATCTATCATACTGTTTAAACATTTGAAAATGCCAATCTGTTGGTTACAAGAGATGAAATAACCTATTTATGTGACTGTGCAGTGATATCAAGACTTTTTTTCTTATTACAAGTTGTACAAATATTTGGATGGCAGTTGTCATACAGACAATTAAAACATAAATTATTGTTGCACTATGGGCAAAATCCCCCCCCATGAACCATGGACCTTGCCGTTGGTGGGGAGCCTTACGTGCCTCAACAATACAGATAGCCATACTGTAGGTGCAACCATAACGGAGGGGTATCTGTTGAGAGGCCAGACAAACATGTGGTTTCTGAAGAGGGGCAGTAGCCTTTTCAATAATTGCAGGGGCAACAGTCGGATGATTGACTGATCTGGCCTTATAACATTAACCAAAACGGCCTTGCTGTGCTGGTACTGCGAAGGGCTGCAAGCAAGGGGAAACTACAGCTGTAATATTTCCAGAGGGCATGTAGCTTTACTGTATGGTTAAATGATGATGGCGTACTCTTGGGTAAAATATTTCAGAGGTAAAATAGTCCCCCCATTCGGATCTCCGGGTGGGTGCTACTCAGGAGGACGTCGTTATCAGGAGAAAGAAAACTGGCATTCTACGGATCGGAGTGTGGAATGTCAGATCCCTTAATCGGGCAGGTAGGTTAGAAAATTTAAAAAGGGAAATGGATACGTAGTTAGATATAGTGGGAATTAGTGAAGTTCGGTGGCAGGAGGAAAAGACTTCTGGTCAGTTGAATACAGGGTTATAAATACAAAGTCAAATAGGGGTAACGCAGGAGTAGGGTTAATAATGAATAAAAAAAATTAGAGTGCGGGTAAGCTACTACAAACAGCATAGTGAACATATTAGAGTGGCCAAGATAGACACGAAGCCCACGCCTACTACAGTAGTAAAAGTTTATATGCCAACTAGCTCTGCAGATGACGAAGAAATTGAAGAAATTTATGATGAGAGAAAAGAAATTATTCAGGTAGTGAAGGGAGACGAAAATTTAATAGTCATGGGTGACTGGAATTTGAGAGTAGGAAAAGGGAGAGAAGGAAACACAGTAGGTGAATATGGATTGGGGGTAAGAAATGAAAGAGGAAGCCGTCTGGTAGAATTTTGCACAGAGCATAACTTAATCATAGCTAACATTTGGTTCAAGAATCATAAAAGAAGGTTGTATACATGGAAGAATCCTGGAGATACTAAAAGGTATCAGATAGATTATATAA
Source organism: Schistocerca cancellata (assembly GCF_023864275.1). Classification (NCBI taxonomy): domain Eukaryota; kingdom Metazoa; phylum Arthropoda; class Insecta; order Orthoptera; family Acrididae; genus Schistocerca; species Schistocerca cancellata. The sequence continues at coordinate 415,474,890 of NC_064633.1, forward strand.
TGGTAAGACAGAGATTTAGGAACCAGGTTTTAAATTGCAAGACATTTCCAGGGGCAGATGTGGACTCTGACCACAATCTATTGGTTATGAACTGTAGATTAAAACTGAAGAAATTGCAAAAAAGGTGGGAATTTAAGGAGATGGGATCTGGATAAACTGAAAGAACCAGAGGTTGTACAGAGTTTCAGGGACAGCATAAGGGAAAAATTGACAGGAATGGGGGAAAGAATTACAGTAGAAGAAGAATGGGTCACTCTGAGGGATGAAGTAGTGAAGGCAGCAGAGGATCAAGTAGGTAAAAAGACGAGGGCTAGTAGAAATCCTTGGGTAACAGAAGAAATATTGAATTTAATTGATGAAAGGAGAAAATATAAAAATGCAGTAAATGAAGCAGGCAAAAAGGAATACAAACGTCTCAAAAATGAGATCGACAGGAAGTGCAAAATGGCTAAGCAGGGATGGCTAAAGGACAAATGTAAGGATGTGGAGGCTTATCTCACTAGGGGTAAGATAGATACTGCCTACAGGAAAATTAAAGAGACCTTTGGAGAAAAGAGAGCCACTTGTATGAATATCAAGAGCTCAGATGGAAACTCAGTTCTAAGCAAAGAGGGTAAAGCAGAAAGATGGAAGGAGTATATAGAGGGTCTATACAAAGGCGATGTACTTGAGGACAATATTATGGAAATGGAAGAGGATTAGATGAAGATGAAATGGGAGGTACGATACTGCGTGAAGAGTTTGACAAGGCACTGAAAGACCTGAATCGAAACAAGGCCCCAAGAGTAGACAACATTCCATCAGAACTACTGATGGCCTTGGGAGAGCCAGTCCTGACTCTACCATCTGGTGAGCAAGATTTACGAGACAGGCGAAATACCCTCAGACTTCAAGCAAAATATAATAATTCCAATCCCAAAGAAAGCAGGTGTTGACAGATGTGAAAATTACTGAACTATCAGTTTAATAAGTCACAGCTGCAAAATACTAACGCGAATTCTTTACAGATGAATGGAAAAACTGTTAGAAGCTGATCTCGGGAAAGATCAGTTTGGATTCCGTAGAAATGTTGGAACACGTGAGGCAATACTGACCTTACGCCTTATCTTAGAAGAAAGACTAAGGAAAGGCAAACCTACATTTCTAGCATTTGTAGACTTAGAGAAAGCTTTTGACAATGTTGACTGGAATACTCTCATTCAAATTTTAAAGGTGGCAGGGGTAAAATACAGGGAGCGAAAGGTTATTTATAATTTGTACAGAAACCAGGTGGCAGTTATAAGAGATGAGGGGCATGAAAGGGAAGCAGTGGTTGGGAAGGGAGTGAGGCAGGGTTGTAGCCTCTCTCCGATGTTATTCAATCTGTATATTGAGCAAGCAGTAAAGGAAACAAAAGAAAAATTTGGAGTAGGTATTAAAATCCATGGAGAAGAAATAAAAACTTTGAGGTTCGCCGATGACATTGTAATTTTGTCAGAGACAGCAAAGGACTTGGAAGAGCAGTTGAACGGAATGGACAGTGTCTTGAAAGGAGGATATAAGATGAACATCAACAGACGCTAAAGAAGGATAATGGAATGTAGTCTAATTAGGGAATTATATTAGAAAATGAGACACTTAAAGTAGTAAAGGAGTTTTGCTATTTGGGGAGCAAAAGAACTTATGATGGTCGAAGTAGAGAGGATATAAAATGTAGACTAGCAATGGCAAGGAAAGTGTTTCTGAAGAAGAGAAATTTGTTAACATCGAGTATTGATTTAAGTGGCAGGAAGTCGTTTCTGAAAGTAGTTGTATGGAGTGTAGCCATGTATGGAAGTGAAACATGGACAATAAATAGTTTGGACAAGAAGAGAATAGAAGTTTTCGAAATGTGGTGCTACAGAAGAATGTTGAAGATTAGGTGGGTAGATCACGTAACTAATGAGGAGGTATTGAATAGGATTGGGGAGAAGAGAAGTTTGTGGCACAACTTGACTAGAAGAAGGAATCGGTTGGTAGGACATGTCCTGAGGCATCAAGGGATCACAAATTTAGCATTGGAGGGCAGCGTGTAGGGTAAAAATCGTAGAGGGAGACCAAGAGATGAATACACTAAGCAGATTCAGAAGGATGTAGGTTGCAGTAGGTACTGGGAGATGAAGGAGCTTGCACAGGATAGAGTAGCATGGAGAGCTGCGTCAAATCAGTCTCAGGACTGAAGACCACAACAACAACAACAACAACAACAACATGGGCAAAATACCTGGATGGTGATTTAAATGAAGCAGTGTTTATAACCAAAGCTGAAATTCAAGCAAAATGAGAAATAGAAATAATAAATGCAATAACATGGACGAAAATATGAGATGACAAAATGGAAGGAATGAAATTGAAGTTAGAACAAGGATTCCAAATGGGAGCAAATGATGTATTTCATATGATGACTAATATTTGAGAAATGTGTACAAAAAATTACATCTGAACCAATTAATTGAATGAAAGTAATTATCAAAGTCATTTCAATGAAGATTTAAAAATAAAAAAGAATATGATTTACTTGAAGAGGTTCGAAACGACAACCTTTTGCATATGAGGTCAGTACCTTAGCTATTACTCTGTGCAACCAGTCTATAAATTGCTAACATTTTTAAATCTATAGAGCATTGCACGAAATTCTAGAACTTTTTCCGTCTATTATTTGCAAACGAGGGCCCACCAAGGTGACTGGCTGCAGGGTGTGATTCTGTAGACGTGAATCTACATCACTGTAGAAATGATATCAAAAAGTCAATCACACAGCTGAGGACATCTCCTTATTAGTATATATGAAGGCAAGGACATACCACCTCCATGCCCAGTAAAGCACTGTGCTGTTCAGACCAACGTTGGGGTTGACGACAGATTGCCTACAGTTTGAGTAAGATTCCACCTTGCTTATTAACAATATCCAAGTTGTTTTTATAATTGTGGAGCTAAAGAAATATTGTATGCCAAATTAAAAATTTAAATGTTTTGAATTTTCTTAATGAGCATTGTAATTTTATTGTTTCGTAAACTGATGATGCATGTAAGCAGTGAATTGTACTGGAGTTTCATTCGTTTCTTCCTGATCATGATGTTGGGTGAGAATGAAGATTGATGGCAAGAATAAAGAAGTATCTGCTCTAATTCAGAGTGCCTTGGTGGACTATTATACAAAACAGATGAAATAGTTCAGAACTTCCAGGCCACCACTCTCCATTACCAACCACAAAGGAGAAATGCCAATGTAATTCTTCAGGCTTTCCCGGCAATGCATTGTCATGTTGAACAATCAGCTTACTGCTGGTTATTCACATCTTTCTTGCACAATATTTCAACTGCGTGACTTGCAGTCTTCTGCAGGTGCTGTCTGATACTGATTCCAGTGTGGAACAAGTCCGACATTTATGCCTATGTTGTGCCAGGTGCTCTGTCAGCAGTCTGTGCCGCGTCAGACACTCTGTTCGTGGTACATTCTGACCAATAGCGATGATTGTATTGCTTTCTTTTAGCCACAGCAGTTCCAAACACTGTGTTATAATGGGCAGCCCTCTCTCATTGGTGGTGGCCAATCTCTTTATGGAGAGATTTGAAGAGGAGGCACTTACATCGGCCCCATATCAGCCGAAATGCTTTTCTAGGTACATGGATGACACCTTTGTTTTATGGACCAATGGGAGGAAAAGCTCAAAGTTTTCTTTTGCCACGTAAACTCGTGCCACCCTAACATTAGCTTCACGATGGAACAGGAGAAGGATAGACTAACCCATTCTTAGATGTACTAGTTAAGAGGAAGGCAGATGGTACCTTCAGTCACAGTGTGTACCGCAAACCCACTGACACCAACTTGTACCTGCAAGCCAGCAGCTGCCACCATCCGGCACAGAAAAATGGTGTAGTCGGAACTCTGATTCACTGGGCGCAAACTCTGTCAGATCCTGACAATTTGGCGATGGAGATAGACCACCTACAATCTTTGTTCTATAAAAATGGATACTCTTTTTGAGATGTTCAGATCAGAAAGAGCCATGCCCTGTTTTTCTGCCAAAGGTTACTCGAGAAGTACAAGAAGAAACAAAAAAGGTTGCATATTTGCCTTATGTCAGGCTGATATCTGCCAAAATCATCAGAATTCTCCACAAACGTAACATCAAGAGTGCATTCCATCCACTCCCCAAGATTAAGGCTCTGCTAAGGAGTGTGAAGGATGACCTGGGTCTGGGGAAACCGGGCATTTACCACATACCATGTGAATGTGGTATGGCATACATCGGCCAAATGACTAGGGCCTTTGACATCAGGTACAAAGATCACCAAAGGCTTACCAGAATAAGACAGGCAACCAAGCCAGTGATTGCCAAGCATCGTTTAGAACTCGGTCATTCTATGAACTATAATGATGCTAAGACTCTTAACACAAACATAGAGCTATTAGGACAGCATTATCACAGAATCAATTGAGATTAAGGTCATGGAAAATCTCATTAACTATGACACCAGTTTCCAGCTGAGCTCTGCCTGAAATCCGGCATTCAGTTTTTGAAAAGATCTCAGGGACACAAGTCTGAAGATGGAGTTGGAGAAAACTGCCCAGTTCATGTAATAAAGGTCACACGTGGAATGGTATCACAGACAAAAAACACTATACCTGAGGACATTCTGCCTAGTCTCAAGTGGCAGTCTGAACACCAGCAACCTCAAAATAACACTGCAACTATTCCTGGCGGGCACGGACCTTAGACAGTACACCTGACATGGCACATCAAGGTAACAGAACGCCTTAGATCACAGATGGGTATAAATGATGACAGTCGGAAGATAAAATGCCTAGCACGCCTTGGACGTCATTCGAACTTCATACAGCAAGATTGACAAATGATGATAACAACAAAGTGCACGTACAGCAGTCGGAACTGCCATGGCTAAAAGAAGGCACTACAGTCACTGCTATTGGGTCGGCACATACCACAGACAGAGCGCCTGATGCAGCGAGCGCTGCAGACGGAGTGCGTGGCACAACATAGTCATAAGTACAGCCTCATTGCACACTGGAATCAGTATCAGATAGCACCTGAGGCAGACAGCGAGTCACACAGTTAAAAGAAAGACGTGAATAACTGGCAGGAACCTGATTGTTGAACATGACAAGGGAGGAATACTCATTCCATTGGTTACCATGGCATGTGGGGATCAAGGAGTATGAAAGAAGTGACAAAGGAGGCAGAGAGGCATGTGAAGTAGTTACCAGCAAAATATGCTGTACCTCTAACCAGTCGTTTCAGTCTTTTGAAGAAATGGTATGTTTGTGAGGAAACACACACACACACACACACACACACACACACACACACACAGAGAGAGAGAGAGAGAGAGAGAGAGAGAGAGAGCTTCTACAACAACAAAAGATCTTAGTACTTAGCGATGCTTACTGTGTATGAGACTCATTGAGGAGGAGGAGGAGGAAGCGGTGCAGGGTGGTGGTGGAGGGTATTTTGAAGTCCTATAGGTAGTTAAAGCTCCTTTCTATATTGATTACAGAGTAGTTGACTCAGAGATTTTTTGTTTGTCCTCAGTCATCTGCATTAGTGTTTTATTGCCACATATGAAACAGCTCTTAAAAATACTTTCTATTTCTTGTCTATTTTATGGTAAAGATGCCCAGAAACATTATAATGAACAACCAGCTTATCTATTCAGCTGAAAAAGAAATTGCTTCTAATAATGTTTTAACAAATATTGCTTTAGTTTGTTACTACAGCGAACTGGCAATATCACAATCTTTGACTAAAGTATTTTCTTTTTAAGTGTTATTAATTTTGGGTACATTCATTTTTGGTGTAAGACAAAATATATAAATGTATTAATTAGTTTCCTCAATTATTATAGCGAATGGGGGCTTGCCTCTCCTGCCCTGTTCAGTTTTACTTTGATGAGTTTATGTAGTTGCAACGGCTATTATACCATTTGACTATAAGCTGAAATACATGATTAAAAGATTGTGTAGCAAATTCCCTTCAATCTAATTCAGCCTTAGAGAAAAATGTTGTTTAAACTATATAATATGTAAAGTAAGATAATGAATGTTTGTAGTTAACTTAAAAATATTTTTGTGCAGAACCGTTTGATCTCACCAACACTGCCCGTTCTGTGTATGATCGAGACGTATTTGAGAAAGTGAAGCAAGTATTCCAGGATTCTTATGAGAAGCTGAAGAAAACCCGTGATATTGTAAGCATTTTTTGAATGGACAGGGGAAGTCGTAGAATAAATGAACTTTTGTTAATGGACTGCTTTTGTTTTTCATGTGTGAAATGGCACAAAGAAATGTTGAACTGGGTTTAAGCATTAATCGTGACTTACACGCTGGTTGTGACATAAAAAGAAATATTCCTAACATGATGTGAAAACAACATTGTGAACAGGTAACTAAAATGGACTGTTCACTCACCTAGTCAGATAAATATTACTTATGACTGTGATGAAGATTGGAGCTTTAAGATGAATATATTATGCCTTTTTCTCTTTTTATTTATGTATGTAATTGTTGATTTTAGTTAACATGCATGTCTTCCCTGCAGACATTGTGTATGTGGGAGTAGGTGGTTTTTCTATTATATTATAATGTTACTTGTATGAGTCTTTTCAGAAGGAAAAATTTTTTAATTTTTAACAAAGTATTAGGTATTCCTTTCTTTTTAAAATGTTTTGTGTGAATGTTTTGCTTTGTTAAATCATGAAAACCAGTAGCACTACAAGAGTTATGAGAACGTAGTGCTATGTCTGGAAAAAAACAGAAAAAAGAAAAATGGAAAAAATACTTGTTATGGAATTCAATTGTATTAAATGTTCAAATGCCATGTTTCAAACATATTGTAGTTAAGAGAAGAGAAATATAAAACATCGAGAAATCTTTTTGATACTTGTGTTAGTACAACTCTTCTAATCTCTAGTGAATGCAAAGTGTGTGGATGCCTAACGAAGAAAAAAATTATTACAAAAAACTTTACTCTTACATACTACTGATCCACCTAATTTTAAAAACTGTGATGTTGATGCTTGTTTTAGACTTTTGTGGAACACTGTAGAAACAGTATTTTGTGTACAATTGAATTAAGGATTTTGTTTACATTTAATTTTTATATAGGTAGTGTTTAACAAGAACTTTCTAAGTGCATGTTGTGGGACAAGTGTATTTCATATGTTTGGAACAGCGAACTGTTAACATAAGCAATAAATACTGTGGATTCAGTTAATAATGTGCAGAACCATTGTAGGAGGAGTCTCTGTATTATTTTATTTTTTTACATTCCTTTTGGTTTTTTTTTTTTTTTTTCCATTTCTGTATACTCGAGATTTTAATCATTGCTACATACAAAGTGCTGGACACTGATAACTTTTCTCAGAGTCAAAAGCAATGATTGTTCTTTTTATATGTGTTTAGAATAGTGCTTTAAATAAAAAAGAATATATGAAATAAGTCGCATATCTCAGCAGACTGCAAAAGACTAACTGACATTGTTGTATTTAAATATTTGACGAAGTGTCGAAGATGCCTTTACTTGTTACTAAATACTCATTCACCGTTGGAATATTATTGGTAACTGAGGATTATCAGGCTTGGTTTCTTATTGAATCTTTATTATTATTATTATTATTATTATTATTGTGGTTGTATACTTTCAGTAATTTTATTGTGAGCTCCTGCATCTTGCCTTCCAACTCTGTGCTTTCACTTCTTTTTGGAAGAGATCTCATAAAAAGAACTGATATTTATATTTTTATGAATTATTGCATGAATGTTGCCCAAGAGAAATGTATTTGTAGCTGAATCTGTATGATCAGTGTACTTAATGATGAATGTCTCAGTTTTGTTGAGTGTTGTAACCAAAGTGCTGCTCTTTTTGTGCAGTTGAGCAATTGTATCTGAGAGCAAAAAATGTGAATGTATGTGATTTAAAAGGCATCTAGTGTAAAATAAGCCTAAACAATCTGCCATTCATGGAATTACTGTGAAGGCCTTTAAAAATGACAAATTATGAAGTGTCTTATGACCCAATTAGTGCCAAAGAGTGTTTCTGGACTGCAATGAAGTGGGTATCATTAAAATAGTATTCTTGTACAGGAAGTCAATATTATGAACTGCACTTTTGTTGCCTTCCATATAACTTCTGTTGTTTCTATATGTTTTGTTACTTATTTTATAACTATAAATTTTAAAGACAATACGAAATGAAGGTGAAGTATATGCCTGTTCTGAATTGTACACGTAAATTTCTTAAAATACTGCATCAATCCCAGAGCCAATCACTGTCACATTATTTGGTATTTTGTGCATAGTTGAGCATTTTGGTTCAGGATTACACATGTTTTGTTTGGTCGAAGTTGGTTTTAGTGCAATCAGTTTCAATTACTAAACATAATTGATGGGTAATGTTGCACTGTCAACAACAGTAACTGAGTTTTGCTGCCTCATTCTAGTCTGCATGACAGGTTGAGCATTTCCCATCATTCTTCTGATGTGTTCAGTGCATTGCTTCAGATTGTGTACATTGCTACAAAAGGAAAAAAAAAATATTAAGGTATTTCATGGTTTTGCCTTAATTTAAGACAAGCCCGTGGCTGTATTAAAGAATTCTTTGAGAGAAAGAGATATATATATATATATAATTATTTTTTCGGGAACACGTGCCTGCATTAAAAAATGTGTGAAATAAAATTGCTTGCCTCAGAGACTTGTTTTATTTGAAGGACAAATTCCAGTGTGTTTGAGGTAGACTTAAATGAATTAATTTGTTTCTGTAGTAATGAACACATGACAGAAGAACTGCAACTTTAAGTCTACTGTGACAATAGGCTTAAGTTTTATACACATAGGAAAAATATTTGATTGGCTAGTGTTCTCATGTGAAAAATTGTTTTGCAGTGTTAAATATTTCATTAATTTATCTGATTTAGGAATTTTCATCATTTCATAAGAATATGGTGCTTCAAGCAAAGTTAGAGTGCTGTGTAAGAAGAAAGCAATTTGACATGGGTCTGTAGAATTTGATATATGTGACACTTATTTGTGCCTTAAGTTTATAGAGTCCATTAAAATAAATAAGGTACAGAACAGGAAAACCGAAGATCTGTGTTCAGTTCAGTATTTGAAAGTCTGAATAAAAAATTCTCACACACACATACACATACATCAGCAAATTATTTAGTTATGTTTTTCTTTGACCCATATCATACATTTCTGTGTAGATAAGTAATGTTTTGTGTATTGAACCTAAATAGTTCAGTATTATTCTATTTGCTGGGGTCTCTTGTCATACCATGCCATAACCAGCTCATTCACTTGTGTTCATTTCACTGACATGCAGTGTAACAGAATATCACAAGAAACTAATTATCATAAGCTACATATTCTTGCCAGTGAGTAAAATACATTTTTAAAATGTAGTTCAATAGGTTTAAATGTACACAAAGTTCCAATATTAAGAATGATAATCCAGATAAAGAGGTTGTCAGGGAAGAACATGTCTTTTGTAAGTTACCGTGCGTAATACAATGAATTTATTAGATGTCATTCCTTTTGCTATGAAGTGTTGAAAATTTAGGCATAGAGAGACTGTTTATACAAAATCTTTGTAATATCTGCTCATTTCTGGTAAACAACTTATGCATGTGGATTCCAGATCACATACTCAATTTGATTATGCTATTCTCTGCATCAGACTATGAACTGTTAAATTTTGATCTAAATGTATGGAGCAGATTTCTTGTCATTTGATTGATATGTGAAAGTATTTTAAAGGAGGAAGAGAGACCCAAGTCCACCAAACAGTATTTGATGCAGCATTTATTTTGGAGTGGCTGTACAAAACAGTGAAGTTATGTATACAGTACAATACAAAAATAAATTTGTACTTAACGGTAAATATAATTTTATAGCAATTGTCAGACTTCTCAAACTAAAATCTAACACACATTATTTCAAGCTTTTCTTCCTTTCCAGAGTTTGGTGGCACAAACATTGTCTTTTTTTCTGGTGCTTAAAATCCTAGTACTTGAGACTTTCGTTTGACACTAGTGGTTTTCGAAGGTTTTGATTGTTTCACCACATTGGGAGATAAATGAAAATATGCATCTCCACTAGTATCAAGAAAGTCTGTACTATTATTGTAAGGAGGAAGCACAGTTCGAGTTCTTACAGAACTGCTTTGTGAGAAACGGTGATGGGTTGTAATCGGGTCGAAACTTTCTGCCTCATCCTCGACAAACTGTGATGCTGGAAGAACACCTGACAAATATGTCTGATCTGCAGTCTGAAGTCTACTTGCAGAAACACTCTCAACAGCTGTAATTTCACTTTCTCCATCAACAGTATTCAGTGATGTGGAATTCATTTGTAGCCACTGCTGAACTTTGTCAACAGCAGAAGGCTCTGTGACGGTAGGTGACCATTCCTGCATATCATCTATTCCCCATGCCTCGAGTATTCCTGGAGCTAAGACATCAGTGTAAGACATCAAATCTGCTTTTGATCTTTGCCACGGTTGTTTTTGTAGGGATGAAGTGTGTTGTCTGTGAAGTGACCTCTTCCTGGCACTCTGTAAGCCTGAAATACATTAATGTCACTTAGTCTACAATACACCAGCACTATTTTCATATTTTTATACAAAAAATGCCCACACAACACCATATATTCTACTGAAATATGTTTGGTGATGTCTGTGGTTGGTTGTAGTGGATAGTTATATGCAGATCCAATTTTACTAAATACCTTGCTGTATGCTTAGAACACAGACAATTGTAAGAAGGCCTTGTAATCGCTCTAATAGATGATGGTGTAAAGGGTGAAGAGTAAGTCATTTATATGAAACAACTTTACAAACATGGAGTTCATTTAAAACAGTACTAATGATGTAACTGTAAGCCAGAACATGAAAAATCTTCCAGCAGTCAGAATGAACGGCAAAAAACCCTCCATTTGAAATATTAATAATTTGGATAAACCAAGTAGAGGACGGTAAAACTGAGAAAACAGTACCACAAGTTGTTTCACATAAAAATAATGTGGAGAGTAAACCATATTCGGTTTATGTAAAATATACAACTTTTCAAACAATGAAAGTCTAAATATCAACAATATTATGAAAAGGATAGAGTGCTACTTATCAAAGATAACACATTTAGCTTTCGGTTAACCCTCATCAGAAAAGAATAGGCATGCGCACACGCACACCTCATGTGCACATGACCGCTATATCTGGACAAAATGCAAAACCATGGTGAACGAAAGCAGCTACCTGGAGTGGGGTAAGGTATGAATAACGGGAGGGAAGAATGCTGTCTGCACATGTGTAGGGAGTAGATGGTTCCAGGACAAGGTTTCCAGGTGCAGCATTGGGTGGTTATGGGGGAGGGGGAAAGACTGTTGGGTGTGTTGGCAGAGAGCAGTGCACAATGAGGTTGAGGGGATGTAAAATAGGATGAAGTGACAGGGCAGTGGTGGAAATTGCTCCCCCACAGCCATCCATGTGTGCACAATGAAAAGGGGGGGGGGGGGGGGGGGAGGATAGAGGTGGTGGAAAATGGCAGCCTTGTCCTGCTGTCAGTCACCTGGTCCCTGCACGCTCCACCAGACAGCACTCCACACCCCACCCTAAACCTTCACCCATACTCTGATATTCAAACCACCTTTTGCCCCACTCCAGATTGCTGCACTATCGTTCAAAGTGACACCGCATTCTGGCGAAAGATAGAGGTCATGTGTGCATGGGTGTTGTTTTATATATATAAAAGCTAAGTGTGTAAAAGTCATTTTGTTGTGACTGTCGTCAACTCACAATAAAGATGACACACTGAGTTGCAATCTATAGCTTTTCAAGGTGCATGTGTGCTGTCCCAGTGATTTTCACCTGATTAAAAATTATCTTGCATTTTCTGAACAGCACCACAAAATAAGATTTTTTTTTTTTTATTACATGATCTAATTCAAGTTTTTGCTTTGTTTGGTTTAATGGAACAAGTTTATAAGAATTCTTAATGAATTTGATGGGAAAGCTTCTTTAGCTAAACTCCAAATATAAACATTACTATAGTACCTAAGTATACTGGCTGCATGTTGCAGCGTTCTGTGACATGGAGCTGTCGGCCCCTTCCCAGTGTCCAGGTGGCTTCTGAAGATTTGCAGTGGTATTTTGCATCTGATATTTCCGGTTTTTCCACAACTCCAGCATCCCATGTTAAACAAAGTGAGTTAATATCACCACTACCACTTTGTGTAATGATGTCACTTCTTTTTAGATAAGGATGTGGCAGAAATGAAAGCCCCACGATGCCCTGATTACCACATGCTTCAGTTACACAGAGAGGTGGATGCTGACTGCAACAGATTTCGCCTCCAAGAACCACTACTGCCTGTTGACAGAGGAAACAGTAAATATACATTATGTTGTGAACTACTAACTAAAATACCTGCTGGACTAACATTTACCTCAAACTTGCTGGCAGTTTAGATCTGAGTGCCAGACCAAGACTCAAAACTGGAACCTTTGTGTTTTGCAGGCAAGTGCTCTTATCAACTGAACTATCCAAGCACGACTCATGATCTGCACATACAGCCAGTATTACTCGCCTACCTTCCAAACTTTACAGAAGTTGTCCTGCACTGATGTAAGGAAGGATATTGTGGAGAACCTATGGGATTGTTTCCAGAATTAATTCTGGATTCTTTGGTGATTTTTGTCTTATAGCCATTATGCTATGATCCAAGACATATTTCTGTGCCTAGCATTTGGTATTCCAAAGCAAAAGACATCATCAAAGGCTATAAAGACCCAGACAGCACTACAAACTTAAACATGTACACATTAGTAAAGAGTACAGGTAGATGTGCTGAATGAAACATGTTTGGCTGTCAGGAGATCAATGCATGATGTCTTCAATGACTACAGTAGCAGAATATTTTCAAATGATCTTTCACAAAACCCAAAGAGATTCTGGTAATATGTAAAGTCTATTAGTGGCCCCAAAGTTACTGTCCAGTCCCCAGCGAATGAGACAGGAACTGAAAATGAGGCTAGCAAAGCAAAAGCTGAAATGCTTAACTCCCTTTTCAAGTGTTCCTTTACAAAGGAAAACCCAGGAGAATCTTGTACCATTCAAAAGATGAATGGAATAAGTATTAGTATCAGTGGCACAGAGAAACAGCTGAAATCATTAAAACTAAACAAAGCTACAGGCCCTGATGGAATCCCTGTCAAATTTTATAATGAATTTGCAGCTGAGTTAGCCCCTCTTCTAACTATAAACTATCGTAGACCCCACAAACAAAAAACCGTGCCCAATTTTTGGAAAAAGGCACAGCCACACCTATCTACAAGACGGGTAGTAGAAGTGATGCATTGCCAGTATCCTTGACATTGATTTGTTGTAGAATACTAGAACATATTCTGAGCTCAAACATGAGGTATCTTGAACAGAATGATCTCCTCAATGACAACCAGCATGGATTTTGAACTCATCGATCATGTGAAACCAAATTCTCAGTTTTCTCACATGACGTACCGAAAGCTTTGGATCAGGGCAACCAGATAGATGCAGTATTTTATGATTTCCGAAAAGTATTTGACTTGGTACCGAACCTATGCTTATTGTCAAAAGTACAATCACACGGTGGTATCAAGTGAAATTTGTGACTGGACTGAGGACTTTTTTGGTATGGATGATGATGGTGATGATGATGATGATGATGATGATGATGATGATGACAATGGGCGGTTTGTGTTGCACTCAACTGCGCGACCATCAACGCCCGTACAAAATCTCAATTTTTTCACAGTCCAATTGAGCCACTGTCATGAATGATGAAGATTATGATGAAATGATGAGGACAACACAAACACCCAGTCCCCGGGCCGATAAAATCTGCAACCTGGCTGGGAACCGAACCTAGGACCCCGTGATCCACAGGTAGCAATGGTGTCTACTAGACCACAAGCTCCGGGCATTTGGTATGGAGGACACAGCATGTTATCTTGGATTGTCATTGTCATATGTAGAAGTGTGTTGGCACCCTTGCTGTTCCCTGTATATTAATGACCTTGCAGACAATATTAGTAGTGAAGTCAGGCTTTTCGCAGATGACGTGATTTTCTGTAGTGAAGTACTAACTGAAACAAGCCGCATAAATATTCAGTCATATCTTGTAAGATTTCAACATGGAACATAGATCGGCAACTTGCTGTAACAGTTTAGGTATGTAAAATTTTGCACTTCACAAAACGAAAAAACACAGTATCCTACGACTATTATATCAATGAGTCACTGTTGGAATCAGCCAGCTCGTACAAATACCTGGGCTTAACACTTTATAGGGATATGAAATGGAGTGAGCACATAGGTTCAGTCATGGGGAAGTGCGATTAGTCTACAAAGGAGATTTTTTTACAAATCACTTGTGCGATCAGTTCTATAATATTGCTCAAGTCTGTGGGACCCATACCAGATAGGACTAACAGAGGATTTTTCAATGTATACAGAGAAAGGCGGCAAGATTGGCATGAGATATGTTTAATGCTTGGGAGAGTGTGACAGAGATACTGAAGGAACTGAACTGGAAGACTTTTGAAGATAGATGTAAATTATGTCGAGTAAGTCCATTAACAATGTTTCAAGAACTGGCTCTAAATGATTGCTCTAGGAATATACAACAACCTGCTACATATTGCTCACATAGGGATTGTGAGGATGAGGTTCATATAATTACTTTCCGCACAGAGGCATTCAAAAAATCATTCTTCCTGCCTTCCCGCATTCCATACGTGAATGGAACAGGAAGAAATGCTAATAACTGGTAAAATTGGACATACTCTCTGCCATGCACCTCAATGTGGTTTGCAGAGTATAGCTGTAGATGTAGAAATTGCATTCTCCCCCTCCCCGGAAGTTGTGGGATCGCCTTTAAGCTCCGTATCTTCGTGGTTCTAATATGTCTCAATCTCTGTGCTTTCTGTACTTCGACCATGTGTGTATGTGTGTGTGTGTGTGTGTGTGTGTGTAGGAAGAAAAAGACCATGAGCTCAAAGGCTAGTGAGCACAGTTTTCTGTTGTGTGTGTATATGCACCAAGTGTCAGTCTCCTACAGGTGAATGGTTGCCTTCCCTAACATGAACTAAAGTAGCAGTATCTTGTGTGTGGCACATTCTTTACTCTGAAGAAACTTCTCTCTTTAATGTCATAATTTAAAGATGTTCCTAATTTTCACAATATAAGAGAGATTATAAATATTTTATTAGACACTCTACTGAGGTGTATACGTCAACCTAAAGACAGAATCAAGCCTTAAACTATATCTGACTGCCATCTTTTGTAATTATTCTGTCAATGGAAAATTTATGGTGCTCTACAACCATGGATAAAATATTGCCTTTTGTGAACTACTTGCAGGTGTTTTATTTAATTCACCCAAATATAAATACAATGATGTATACTTTTGTAAGGAAATAGAAAATACTATAGACTCATCTTAAACAATCATAATTACATAAATAACTGAAGTAGTTGAGACAGCCAGACCAGATCAAAATGTAACAGTTAGGTCAATACTTGCAACTTTAAGCAACTTTTTTACACACACACAACTGTTTCAACAGCTGAAATTTTTTGTATACATCACTAGGCAAAACACATTACATTTTTCTATGTGGGTACTGCACTACATACAATAATTTTTAAATTTTGCACCTCTTTTCATACACACACAATGGAAAGACAAAATGTCATTTGGCAGTAAACATAATAAGGATTAATGTAGACAGTCACAAATATGCATCTACATCCACACTCTGTAAACCACGGTGAAGTGCTTGGCAGAGAGATTCCGCTCTGCACCATTCACACAAGGAGTGCAGGATACATTACTTCCTGTGGGAGTAATATGTAGGGGGTTGTAGCATAGTCCTATATTCATCATTTAAAGCAGGTTCTTGAAACTTAGGCTTCTCAGGAGAGTTTGCACTTATTTTTCAGTGTCACTGCCCTTCTCTGTACATACCGGTATTCAATATTCCCTGTTAGTATGACTTGGTAGAGATCCCATACACTTGAGAAATATTCTACGATGGATCTCACAAATTATTCGCAAACAATCTGATTTGAGGACTGGTTCATTGGTAGAATATCAGGGAAATGCAAAGTCTGCCACTTATTTATCTATGACTGAGCTCATATGATCATTCACTTTCATGTCGTGTTCATTCAGTTCCATGTCACTACAGAGAGTCACATCCAGGTATCTGTACGAGTTGAAAGTTCCAATTGTTTTTTGTTTTGTGTAAAACACAACTTCTGAACATTTAATGCAAGTTGTCAATATCTGCAACACTTTAAAAGTATTATCACAATTCAACTGAATTTTTGTGCTTCTTTTTTTGAACAGTTCTTCATTATACATAACTGCAACATCAACAAAAAGTCTACAGTTACTCTTAATATTGCATGCAAAGTCATTAACAAACAGCATGAATGGCAGGAATTCCAACACATTTCCCTGGCGTACATCTGAAGTTACTTCTACATCTGTTGATGACTTCCGTCCAAGACAACATGCTGTGTCCTCCCAACAAAGAAATCCTCAAGCCATTCACAAATTTCACTTGATGCCCCATACAATTGTACTTGTGATAGAAAGCGAAGGTCTGACTGAGACAATGCTTTTTGGAAATCAAGAAATATGACTTCTACCCAATTGCCTTGATGTGTTGCATCCAGGATGCCTTGTATGAAATGTGAAATGTGAGCTGGGTTTCACATGACTGGCGTTTCACTTTTTTTTTTAAGCTGAAATAACAATACTAATAGTATGAGTATATACAATACATCATTTGTTTCTATTAAAAAATTCGTCAATGGAGTAGAAGGAGTTGGCCACTATCAAGTCTTTGAGGCTTCTTTTAAACTGATCTTTATTTGTAACTAAATTTGTTATGTTTGCTGGCAAATTATTGAAGCTGAGTGTTCCTGAGTAGTGGATCCCTTTTTGAACTAAAGTAATTGCTTTTAAGTCCTTGTGCAGATCATTTTTGTTCCTGGTATTGTATGTATGTACTGAGCTGTTTGTTGGAAAAAGAGATATACTATTTAGGACAAATTTCCTTAAGGAGTAAATATACTGAGAGGCAGTAGTTAGTATACTCAGTTCTTTGAAGAGGTTTCTACAGGACGTCCATGAATTTACTCCACAAATAATACATATTACATGCTTTTGGACTCTGAAAACTTTTGTTTGACTTGAAGAGTTACCCCAAAATATTATACCATATGACATTATGGAATGAAAGTAGGCAAAGTATGCAAGCTTTTTCATTTTTATGTCGTCTATGTCTCCTAACACTCGAACTGCAAATACAGATTTGTTAAGGCGTTTCTGCAGTTCTGTGGTGTGCTCCTCCCAAATGAATTTGTAATCCCAGGAACTTAAGACTGTCAACCTCTTCTATCTGCTCTTCTTCATACTTTATGCATATGCTGGGTGGAAACCTCTTACAGGTTCTGAACTGCATATAGTGAGTCTTTTCAGAGTTTAATGTCAGTGAGTTGGCTTTAAACCATTTATTAATATCCATGAAAATATCATTAGCAGATCTTTCTAGAAGTACACTCGACATACGATTTATTGCAATACTTGTGTCATCTGCAAACAAAACGAACTCTGCTTCTGGCAGTGTAACTGATGAGAAATCATTAATGTACACAAGAAAAAGCAATGGCCCTAAAATGGATCCTTGTGGGACACCACATGTAATTTCTTCCCATTCTGATGATGACTTAATTCACTAGTCCTTTGCACTGACACCCTTTGTTTCCTGTTAGCGAGGTATGACTTGAACCATTTTGCAGTGCTGCCTGTGACACCATAGAATTCTAATTTATTTAAAAGGATGTTGTGGTTCACACAATCAAATGCCTTTGACAAATCACAGAAAATACCTGCTGCTTGTAATTTGTTATTTAATGAATTAAGTACATTTTCACTGTAGGTGTAAATAGCCTAGCCCTATAAGGCACAAGTTTTTATTCGAGGGATCTATGGTAGATTATGATTAAAAACATGGCTAACTCGTCCACAAATTCAGTTTAGGATCTGAGAGAGATTCCATCAATTTTACTGATTGTAGATGTTTCCACACCACTGACACTATTATCAGTCACTTATCTTTGCAGTGGTGCGAGAATTATATTGGGGCTGTACGACTGGATTTTCATTTGTACAGCAACTTTTGAAATTGGAGTTCAGAGTTTGTGTTTTTGCTTTCTACCATCGATTTCCATCCCTGTCTCACCCACGAATATTTGGACGCTAACAGCCCTTACTTATGGCCAGTTTTTCTAGAGTTTTGTGAGAGATCTTTCAACAATATTCTGTTACAGTTGTCACTGAAGTCTCCAACCTTCTTGACAGACAAACACATGTCACTCAGCATCTTCCTATCTACAGCACCATGCTTTGACATTTATTACACAGTAGTTTGTTTACGTAGAGGTTTCTTTTACAGTGACTATTCATGGAAGGACCCTCCCATCATGAATTGTTTTACTAACAGTAAGTATGTATCTATCAAGTGCATGGCCAACTGTTCTTCTAAACCTAAGCTACAGTTCCTCTACAGGGTGTCCAGCAAAGGAATCTCTGATTTGAAAATTAAATATCTCAAAAACTAATATTGATAGATGAGTGCAACAAATGGTGGTACATTTATTGTGAAAGCTAGAATTCTCTGTAATTGCAATCGCGCCACAGCTCAGAGTGATCAGGTCCGCCACTGAAATGTGAAAGGAGATTAGCATATTGAAGGGAGAGGTTGAAATCATGTATTCCACTGAAGGATGTGTTTTTCTGTACTAGAATACCACAGGTTAGAACACAGTCCTACGGCAATAAGACAAAGTTTTCAAACACAATTTAATGTCCTAATGGGACGTAATGCAAAAACCGTTCACAAGCTCTAGTGGGGAATGTTGGCCCCCAGGCAAACTGTGCTTACTCCTGAAAATGTTGCCACAGTTCCTGGAATTATTCAGCAAAATCCAAGGAAATCTAATCCAAAGAATTACAGCAGAGACTGGTTTGAAGCTTTCCAGCACACAGAAAATACTGAGACAGAGCATACATATGTTTCCATTCAAAGTCCAATCATCAGGCCATACCTATACGAGCTGTGCAACAGAGGGCTGACTCGGTCAACCAGATCCTCAAAATGACTGATAATAAAGGATTTGATGCTGGCTGCATTTGGTTCACAAGTGAAGCACACTTCCACCTGAATGGAGTCGTGCATGAACAAAAACTAGCGAAGTTTTTGAGAACAGCTACAAGTCGCACTTTGTATTTTTATTGACTGGTTTCACTCTTCAAATGAACAAGAGTATCATCAGAATATACAGTTTAAAGTTAGCTGCCAGCATTAAAGATCACTTTTAAAGTTGTCTGACAGCTCTAAAGATTAAACTGGCTTTACTATAGTACTTAAACTTATGTTTAAAGAAAAGTAGTAAATAATGACATTGACAGCCAACTTTAAAAGCAATCTTTAATGCTGTCAGTCAACTTTAAACTGTATATATTAATGGATGCTCTTGTTCATTTGAAGAGCAAAACCAGTCAATAAAAAATATGAAGTACGACTAGTGGGTAATTTCAAAATACTTTGTTTTAACAGTCACTGCCCTTGCAGGCAATGCCCACTCTTGGTAAAAACTGGCGATTTTGGGGGTCCTAAAATCCTCATTTGTGTGAACTGAAACCTCTGTATTCCTCCAAAGTTACTGTTTGGGCTGCAGTATGCAGCAGAGGCACTATTGGTCCTTTTTCACTACCAATCACTATCGAATGTTAGCTTGCAATTTTGGAACATTTGTCACCATACAGTAGCGTTTGAGGATTGACCAGCCACTAAATGGCTCGTCTGAGATGGGGCCGGACAGCATCACGCTGAACTGTTGTTTCATTTTCTTGATGAATACTTCAGGAATACAGTCACTGTTTTCGATTATTGCAAATTTACTGGTGCAGGGATGGATTGGCCTTCGTAATCGCCCATCTGACTCCTTGTGACTAATTTTTCTGGGGCACATTGAAACACTCTGTCTACCGAAACCACCCCAATTACACTGGATGAGCCAGAATTGGCAATCTGTGTGGCATCTGAATCCATTTCCATTGGGACACTATACGATGTGAAGGAAAATTTCACTGTCTGTTTACAACTCTGTACTGCAAGCAGTAAACATTTCGAAGGGATTGTGATGTGACTGCAAAGACTGCTTGCAGAGGATGAGTTTAAATATGCAAGTTGATACTGTATGAGCTGCACAGCATATAGTTTCATCTGTTAGCAGATTCTGAACTATTTCAAAACTTTCGTGAAACTTCTGTATAAAATTCTACAGCTTTCATGATAAACATACCTTTTGTTGGACTCATCTATTGATCTTAGTTTTTGACATATTTAATTTTGAAATCAGGAACTCCTTCGCTGGACACCTTCTACAAATTCATCTCCAGAACTAAGGTCCTCTGCACATGGGGCAACTCAAAAGCAACTCTCTGCCAACATGAGTTAGTAATGGGTTGGCAGCAAATCACTTCCTATGTAGTTAAATAGGACTTCGCAGGCTGCCAAGTGACTCAATAGTACATCACTTGTAATATGTTGCCACTGACTCTGCACCTGCATTGCCAAGAGATCTGAGTTTTGTCATGCACTTGAACACAGCTCTGTGTTGGATTAATTCAAAGACAAATGAGTGGTTATGATAAGTAGCTTCATACAGGGATCTGAAGAACATCCCATTTTATACAGCTACAAGGTACTGCAGGAGAGATTTGACAGAGGAAGTGGGGTATGAAGTGGGAAAACAATTTCATATTGCATTTGTTGTTAACTGTACACCTACTGTTTAAATAAAATTACAGGTATGTCAATAGAAAC
The DNA here is from genome assembly GCF_023864275.1 of Schistocerca cancellata. NCBI lineage: Eukaryota > Metazoa > Arthropoda > Insecta > Orthoptera > Acrididae > Schistocerca > Schistocerca cancellata. The sequence goes on from NC_064633.1 coordinate 415,495,871, forward strand.
AACTGTACAAAAAATTGTAAATCTACTGATAGTATTCTTCTGCGTGACTAGCAGCCTCTGTCATTCTGAAAAACTGTATTGTCACATGAAATGAAAGTGTGAAAAGCCACAAATCTCCGATGTGAAAAATGAAATGATCTCCAATATGTGTAAATAAAATGGTGTTCACATGCAAATGATTTAATGAGCACAATCTACCATCACCACATTTCCATGTCCATAAATCAAGATATTTTGATTTTCGAAATAAATGGAATGACGTGTTATGGTGGAAGAAATCGACTGCACCAATTGCTGTAACATTGTTTAATTATTCTATAAAAAGCTACAAATTTCAAATTATTTGCTGCTACATATGGTCTGCAGTTTATATTTTTTTGGATGTACATATTACTCCAGAATTTTCTTCATTTTCTTATTTGTGTGTAATAATAACAGAGAACATTTTCCTCTGAGCTTGAATATGTGCTCGACATGCCATGTGTAACCGAAAGATGCTCAGGTGCAACAAACAATACTCCTTCTCCTCGACACCCACACACGGCAAGTGCAGTTTCTCATTTCTGAGTTGCTGTGTGTGTGGAAATGCATTGCCAGCTAGTCAGCAACTAGTTGCCAAAGTAGATCACCTGCCCATAGCACTCCTTGACAGTCACCCCATGTTTGAATGGCGTAAATGTTTCGAATTCCTTACTGCGATATGATACTACTGCCTCTATATCTGATTTGCTTAACGCAAAAATGCTTTGGCTTGTTTTAGTTGCCCCATGTACATTATTACAACTGTCTGATAGTGACTGATACCAGTTTCTATGTGAACATCCTCAAAGAGGTCAGGTCTATGTTTTGTTATTAGATCCAATATAGTCCATCATGAGTGAGTTTCTGAACAATCTGTGCTATGTGGTTCTCAGAGAATGGTTTTAGTAATGTCCCAGAACACCTTGTCACACTCACCACTTACACAGCTTTAATTTTCTCGGTCAACTGGTGGTTGATTATAAAGTCTCCTCCAATTATGAAAGTGCAATTGGGGAACTTATACGTACAACTGAACTTAGGTTTCCTCTAAAATTTTTGGTTTTATCTGGAGTTGAGTCTGGTGGTCAACAGAAGAATACAAGTATAAGTTTAAGCCAACCTTGATACTGAGTCTTACCCAACAATCAATCTCACATGCAATTTCAATTTTTATGTCAATAGATTTGAATTTCTTGTCTACTGTGAGAAATACACTACCTCCCTTTAACATTACTCCATCCTTTCGATACACGCTTAAATTTTCCCTGAAAACCTCACTGCTGTTAATTTCAGGTTTTCTGTATCTAGCATTTTATGGGCTCTAATGCTTTTTAGGACTGCTTCAAACTCTGGCATTTTAATGTGAATGCTTTGGCAGTCAATCACTAGGATTCTAATACTCTTGTCCACTGGGATCATTTCTTTGGATCTTATAATTCTGGGTCCTGGGTGTCTTACAGTTATCATTATATGGACTGGACAGAGTATGTCATAATTAAAAAAAAACATACAGCCTTGTTTGCACTGCAGACACAGAGTCACAGATACCTGAGTAGCAGTTCTGATGTGTAGTGCACACCTGATCCATTTAGGAGGACCCCAAACGCTATGGTCAAGTTCACCGTGCCACAGCCTAGCTCGTCACAGAATGATTGAAACCTCTGATTCAGTTTTCCCATTTAACTCAAACCAGGGGGCCATGATCAGTTCTGGGGATGGTGCTACCAATTGTGAGCTTCATTAAAACTCTGTGAGGAAGGCTGGTCTTCTCGACCTTCTCTGCCAGTTATTGAAACGATCCAAGTACAACCTTAGAGCCCAGACAACAGGCATAATTTGTTGCAATCTGTGCCACAATCTGCATTTGGTTGCACCCTGTTCCCTCAATGGCTGCCAGAATAGCTTCTTCATCAAGTTGAATGAGGCCCCAGGCATAGACTCTCAAAGCACCTGGTGTTCATTATGGAGTAAAATTATTTGCTGTAAGTTTGAGCTGCTGACATATAATAGATTCCTACCCCTTTGTGTTTGCTTCCTCTTGACACAAGGCACAACAGGTGAAGTGACTCTCACTGCTGGCAGTTTTTGTTTCAGTCAAAGACAGCATCTCAAACTGGCTGGTTGGGGGAAGGGTACAAAATCCAGAGTTCTCTCTGGTCCTTGTCTCTCCTGTACAGGGCACCTAGCCATATCACAGACACATCACTCACAGTCAAATCGATGAGTAGGGATACAGCCTGTCCTTCCTGTAGAAGGGGGGACACAATCCACAGGAGCACATGGAACTTACTCAGGATGATTTCCAGCTGCTTATGAACATCAACTGACTTCTCCCGTGTTTGAGAACAGCTTTCACAGTGGGGTTTGCTTTGTGGCTGGTGCAGTGGTTAACAGAACAGTAAACAAATAACTTTAAAATAAGCTTTCTGATTGTCTTTTAATTTCTGGTTCTGTTAACCTAAAAATATTACGAATCTCCTTAAGAAATGAAGCAATAAATATACATAATGAGATTTCTATAAATGCAACAGAGAAAGCTAGGATAAAAGTCACTAATTTCCTGAAACTTGTTTGAGGTTGTAGGTGCTAACAAATGACAAAAATAGCAATAATTTATGATAAATGCACACAATATACATTCACGTTGAAACGGAAAGCTAAATGTAACATGATGTGCTACATTAACAAATTTAAAAAAGCTGAATTACTACACAAACTGTTATGAATGACACTTGTAACCTTTGAAAATCTTCAAAAAATACATATTTATTCATGTTAATATATACAAAATACATTTTTATGGCACAAATGGTATGAAAATACACAATATATCACAGCACATGCATGAATTTTGATACGGTCAACTTAGACTTTCCTTCTCCTTCCCTCTTTCCTGATGATGCAACAGTTTGTTGCGAAAGCTTGAATTTTGTGTGTATGTTTGTGTTCGTTTGTGTGTCTGTCGACCTGCCAGCACTTTCATTTGGTAAGTCACATCATCTTTGTTTTTAGGTATATTAATAAGTAAATAAACATGCAAACTGTGTGGATTTTGCACTTAGCTGATTTTGTGTCACCTTTTACACTAGGGTGCCAAAGATGAACACTGCAGTGTTAGTATATCTCACAAAAATGTGTACCACAGCAATGCATGAGGTGGCTAACTATAAAATGGCATGTGGGGATAGGTGAGAAGAAAAGAAAATAAGTTTTTATGTCAATGAAGTACTTAATGTCTCCAAAGAGAAGAAAAAGTAAAACTTGGAGAAATGTATCAGAAAAACAACCAGATGAATAATTTATAGAAAAGTGGCTCAAAAAACTATTTTATGCCTATGGTACTGTACAGCACAAGATAAAATACTGTGATTTCTTCTGGCTGATATTTACTAATATATTATTATAAAGAAAAATAGAAATGAACTTTTGTGAAAACAATTAAAATAGAATATCAGTAAGAACAAAACTACAAGACCAAACTGGTACAAACAGACGGAAAAAGACCTGAGAGAATTAGGGTCTCCAAATCTACATGATAGAAATGAAATCAGAAAAATCACAAACACACGGGGTTTTGAGGAAGAAGAGAGAAAAACTAACCGACATACATGGTCTACGCAACGAAAGCTAGCCCATTCGTTGTTTATGAAGTTAATACTGGGCGAAAAGGAAGGCCAACAAATGTTGATTACGCGTGGTCCTAAGTGATCTATCCGCGAGGAAGAAGAAGAAGAAGAAGAAGATCAGTAATTTCTGAAAGTATGAAGCTTTTAACTACCTACCTGCTGGGTACAGGAAACACAAATAATCTCAGATTTTGTTCCTTGGAGTGGAACAGTCTGACCCATCAATAAGTGCCCATTTAGCATGTGTGTCCATCGACGCACAGGCTGTGGCGCTAGAGTTGGCCACCTTTTGTCGACCTGCAGCAGGCTGTGGGTAGTGCCGATGTACAACTGATGGTGCAGCTGTGATGACACCAAAAGTGAGACTTCCTCGCATGACCACTCCAGTGGCAGCTTGTGTTTGGTGCTCGCAAGGCAAATTCCTTTACTCTTACTAAGTCCACACTATAAAAATACAGTAAAAAAATGAGTGCTGCTTATCTGTGCAAGAAATAAAAATACAAAACATTCATCACACTTATGAACACATACATTTAAATATTACTTTTCTCTATTAGGTTTCTACAGCCACAAGTTAGCAATCCAAAATGAAAAGCAGCTAGTGTATTCACTGTAGCAAAGAACAAATAAGTACAGAAAAACACAAAATATTGTTTATTAATTTGTTTTCTGCCTTCTATGTACTTCATAAATATCAACGTACTCCCAAATCAGAAAAATTACAATGGGTTCCTCAATTCCAATCCTCCACGAGAATGAAAGGAATGAATATTATGGATCAGCATCCAGTTGATGACAAGCTCATTAGAGATGTAGAACAAGTTCGGGCTGGAGAAGAACTCAGTCATGCCCTTTCTAAGCATTCACCTTAGTCATTTTATGGAAACTATAAACCGCCACCCTCCTTAATAAGTGTCCAATGTGCTACCACAGTGTCACATCAATCAATCAGCATGGATGAAGAGATATCATCAATCTTCATATTGGTAAACAATATCAAACTGGATGAGAAAAATGCAGTCATTTATGATAAAGCCAGAAATGGTATTTTGCTGCAAATAATCACAATGAATCAGGTGCAACATTATCACGTACTTACGTGTGCAAAATTATCATGTACAAATACTTACATTTCAGTGAAAAAGAGAGAGGGTGATGGAGAGGGGCAAGGAGGAGGCGGAGGGCAGTGGGCACTGTAGGAGTGAGACATCTGAACTTACCCTGATATCGTGCCAAGTGACACAACAGTTGTCGGCAACAACAACCTGGTTGATGTCATTTTTATCATACCACACACCACACCAGCTACTTCCAGTTTCTTTCTGGCAGTTTATATTGCGAGCAGCTCTGCCTTCCAGCAGGGGTATCCTGAATGAAAAGAAATATTACATGTATGTAGAGGTCAAAATAAAATTCAGTCAATGTAAGTAAGTTGGGAGGATGAATGTAGTCAAATAAAAGATCAAAATTAGTAATTCAGTAGTATGAACACACTGGCAGAGCTTTAGTATGTTTACAGCCTGCTAATGAAAGGATGAATAGTAGCTGCTCAGACAGACAAACAGGTTGAAAGAAAATTGTGCTCGTGTGTGGGTGAGTCACTGCAAGAACAAAACAGCTTTCTTCAGATACTATTATGCTGCTAAAATGCTTGAAGACATGCACGCTCTCTCTCTCTCTCTCTCTCTCTCTCTCTCTCTCTCTCTCTCTCACACACACACACACACACACACACACACACACACACACACACACTCTATTTCATGTGAGTCTGTGCAATGCACACATGAAATAAGAAGTTGTTAATACAATATGAAAGGATAGATTGCTACTCACCACATAGAGGAGGCATTGAGTTGTAGATAGGCACAATAAAAAGAGTGCTAAACATTCAAGCTATAGGACAAAGAAGTTGTTCTTCAAAAATAGAAAACACACATACATTTACAAAAGCGCAACTCACAAACAAATGGCCATTGTCTCTGGCTGTGGCCTAGCTCAACATCCATTCTGGCCTTATCATCGTTTGAAGTTGTTAATACATTACACTGAAGGCTACTTACACTCACTTGGTAGTCTTTCAGTTATCTTTCACCAGCTTGTAATAATGTATTCAGAACATCATATTAGAACAAGCTGCATTTTCCATGGAATATTGGTCTTATTTTATCTCAATATTTCAGTGCAAGTACAAACATGTCCAAGAATATAAACTGGTATGTAGCAACTGTCCTATTAACCACAGACACTGTCAAGGTGGGGTGGCTTGTGTGTCTCAATGATGCAGATAGCCATACTGTAGGTGCAGTCACCACGGAGGCATATCTGTGGAGAGCCCAGACAAATATGTGGTTCCTGGAAAGGGGCAGCAATCTTTTCAGTAACTTCAGAGGCAACAGGGTGGATGACTGAATGAACTGGTCTTGTAACATCAGCTAACATGGTCTTCCTGCGCTGGTACTGCAAACGACTGAAAGCATGGGAAAAATGCAGCTGTTATACTTTTCCCAAGGGCTTGCAGCTCTACTATGTGTTTAAATGATGATGGCATCTCCTTAGGTAGAATATTCCAGAGGTAAAATATTCACCCATTTGGATCTCAAGGTCTGATCTATTCAGGAGGATGTCATCATCAGGAAAAACAAAACTGGCATTTCGCAGACTGTAGTGTGGAATATTAGACCCCTTAAAAGGATAGCTACACTAAAAAAATTGGAAAGGGAAACGGATAGATTATAGTTAGAAACAATGAAGTCTGGTGGCAGGATGAAAAGGATTACTGGTCAGATGTGTAAGAGTTATACGTAAAATAAGGGAAAGGCAACCACTCACCTATAGCAGGCCATGCATGTAGCACAGAGACATGTAACACGGAACAGCAGTCACACTAACTTTTGAACAGTTGCTCTTTTTCTTGCGAAAGTACACACATTCACACACACAACCACACAGACAGCCAAATGGACTCACATGGCCATGGTGGTATACAGGGTTATAAACAAAAAATGAAACAGAGGTAATGCCGGAGTAGATCTAATAATGAATAAGAAACTAGGAATGTGGGTAAGATACTATGAACAATATAGTGAACACATTATCATAACAAAGATAGACACAAGGTCAATACCCACACTAGTACAATTTTATATGCCAAATAGCTCAAAGATGATGAAGAGATTGAAAGAATATATTGTGATATAAAATATATATTGTGACTTACCAAATGAAAGTGCTGGCAGGTCGACAGACACACAAACAAACACAAACATACACACAAAATCCAAGCTTTCGCAACCAACGGTTGCCTCGTCAGGAAAGAGGGAAGGAGAAGGAAAGACAAAAGGATATGGGTTTTAAAGGAGAGGGTAAGGAGTCATTCCAATCCCGGGAGCGGAAAGACTTACCTTAGGGGGAAAAAAGGACAGGTATACACTCGCACACACACACATATCCATCCACACATACACAGACACAAGCAGACATTGCCTTTACAAATGTCTGCTTGTGTCTATGTATGTGTGGATGGATATGTGTGTGTGTGCGAGTGTATACCTGTCCTTTTTTCCCCCTAAGGTAAGTCTTTCCGCTCCCGGGATTGGAATGACTCCTTACCCTCTCCTTTAAAACCCATATCCTTTTGTCTTTCCTTCTCCTTCCCTCTTTCCTGACGAGGCAACCGTTGGTTGCGAAAGCTTGGATTTTGTGTGTATGTTTGTGTTTGTTTGTGTGTCTGTCGACCTGCCAGCACTTTCATTTGGTAAGTCACATCATCTTTGTTTTTAAATATATTTTTCCTTCGTGGAATGTTTCCTTCTATTATAAAAATATATATTGTGATATAAAAGATAGTTACCAGGTGTACCGGTATGAAATGAGCGTTAAGATACAAATGCGTCGATAGGGAATATTTGTTGTGAACGAGCCGTAACTTTTTTGTGTTTGGTTGGTATGACATCTGTCAACGATATTTAGTATACATCAAGTTATGGAACAAACAACATCATATGTTTTCATCGTGTTAACAATGTCGAATTTTGTACCAGAAAGTGATGATTTGCAGAAAGCATTAATTTTTTGTTTTCATTTGAAAAAAAATGCTGCAGAGTTACATCGAATGCTTGTTGAGGCATATGGTGATCATGCTCTATCAGAAGCAACATGCAAAAGATGGTTTCAATGGTTCAGAAATAATGATTTTGATGTAAGAAATGAAGAATGTGGAAGACCACCAAAAAAGTTCGAAGACGCTGAATTGCAAGCAATATTGGATGAAGATGATACTTTGAGTCAGAAGCAAACGGCAGCAATGCTAAATGTTGCACAACAAACAATTTCGGACTGTTTGAAAGCTATGGGAAAGAGCCAAAAGTGTGGAAAATGGGTGCCACATGAATTGAATGAAAGACAGATGGAAAACCGAAAAACCATTTGTAAATTTTGCTTCAAAGACAAGAGAAAATCAATTTTGCATCAAATTCTTACTGGCGATGAAAAATGGATTTATTTTAAGAATCCTAAATGGGAAAAATCATGAGTTAATCCGGGACAACCATTAACATCGACTGCAAAACCAGATTGATTCGGCAAGAAGACAATGCTCGGTGTTTGGTGGGATCAGAAAGGTGTGTTGTATCATGAGCTTCTAAAACCCGGTGAAACTGTGAATACTAATCACTACAGACAACAAATGATCAATTTGAACTATGAATTGATCGAAAAAAGACCAGAATGGGCCAGAAGACATGGCAAAGTAATTTATTTACATGACAATGCACCTGCACACAAAGCAAAACTGGTTCAGGATACAAGCAAAACACTTGGCTGGGAGCTGCTACCCCACCCGCCGTATTCACCAGACTTGGCCCCTTCTGACTACCATTTGTTTTCCATCTATGGGACACGCATTGGATGAGGAACACTTTGATTCCTATGAAGAAGTCAAAAATTGGGTGTCTGACAGGTTTGCTTCAAAAGACGAACATTTCTATTGATGTGGTGTCCACAAATTGCCAGAAAGGTGGTCAAAATGTATAAAAAGCAATGGTCAGTACTTGGAATAAAATGTTTTTACTTTTCAATTCAAAATTAGTGTTTCATTTTCACAAAAAAACCGATCATTTCATACCAGTACACCTGGTGAGTGAGAGGATCTCTGCCCAAACTCTTTGCCTTTACAAATGTCTGCTTGTGTCTGTGTATATGCGGATGGATATATGTGTGTGTGCGCGAGTGTATACCTGTCCTTTTTTCCCCCTAAGGTAAGTCTTTCCGCTCCCGGGATTGGAATGACTCCTTACCCTCTCCCTTAAAACCCACATCCTTTCGTCTTTCCCTCTCCTTCCCTCTTTCCTGATGAGGCAACAGTTTGTTGCGAAAGCTTGAATTTTGTTTGTATGTTTGTGTGTCTGTCGACCTGCCAGAACTTTCATTTGGTAAGTCACATCATCTTTGTTTTTTTATATATATATATATATATATATATATATATATATATATATATATATATATATATATATATATATATATATATATATATATATATAAGGTCTGAACAGTAGGGATAATGAAGTTCAATGTTGTAGATGGAATGATGAAACAAGTTGTGGTGTTTGGCAACAACTAAGTCTACTTCGTTTCTCTTCACAACAATGTGAAGCTGAACTACTGGCTGACCAAATGTAAACAGCACGGGAAGAAAAGAATTCACATAGGGATGTTCCTCCATATTCTACAGAAAATCCTATGCTGACTAGGCTGTTTCCTTACTGTGGCTTATGGATGACCTATTTTAAGATTGAGGAGTTTCTTATGTCAATTTAGGAACAAATGGTAAGGACACTCAACTGCCAAATGGACACTCCAGACATGAGTGACTGACAGATGCAAGAAAGGCAGGTCAGCAGGTGTCTGAATTGCAAATATAATCACCAGCTGCCTGAGAATGTGCTTTAGTAAATGTAACCAATTAGCAAACTTAATACACCAAAAACTGGTCATTACCCTTGGATTATTGAAAAAGACACTCCTCCACATTATAAACATGCTTCTCTTCTTCTTCTTCTTCTTCTTCTTCCTCCCCCCCATTCACCGGTTGTTTTTTTTTTTTTTTTTTTTTTTTTTTTTTTTTTTTTTTTTGTTTTTTTTTTTTTTTGGGGGGCAGGTGGGGATTGGGGGGGGGGGGGGATAAAAACCATCATCTGCTGGGATGAAATGTTTGTAAATTGTCAATTTAGAACATATAATGACACTATTCGTGCTTAATAAATAGCATTATTAACAGTGCCTTATACAGAAGGGCACAGAAAAATGAAGACACTGTTTGATAGTTAATATCTTTGGAACAAACTGACATTTCATTGCAATTTTGTGCAGTATTGTAGTGTAATGTTTTCTCACGAGATCTTGGTGTGTGTTTTCTAGCAGATGACAGTGCAGCATTTTTTCTTGGTGTGTGTTTTCTAGCAGATGACAGTGCAGCAGTGAATGAAATAAACTTGTGAGTGGTTTATTTAAGGATATATTCATGTGTGAATACTTCATGTCGTCCATAAACCCCATGTGCATATAATGAGACATTATTATGAGCACTTCTTTACAGGAAGCGTACTGAACAAGGAAATGACTCCCAAGTAGTCGTGGGTCAGTGACTGTTAAAGACGTTTAAAGTATCAGGCCGGACTAAATATCTTCTGGCTGCTTTTGGGTGTGAACTAGAGATGGGGGATCCGCTCCTGAACTGATTCATAGAGTTGAATCTTTCAAAGGAGTGAACAAGCAGTGATTCAGAAAAAAAGAACGGTAGCTCCAAACGTTTCCCACGGCAGAGAGAAAGAGAGAGAGAGAGAGAGAGAGAGAGAGAGAGAGAGAGAGAGAGAGAGAGAGACAGAGCATATCAGCGGCGCCTCTGCTGGTCAGAGTACAGTGCACGCCACACAACACAGCCGGCGCCGGCCTCTGCCCTGCTTCTACCTTGGCTGCCTGCATTGTGCAGTGCCCCATTGGATTTTGTGTTTCACATATGCCGTGCTGTCTCTGTGCGTCCTCTGCCGCGTGCAGTGTCTGGCGCAGCTTAACTTAGCATCGCACTCTGTCGGCGATCGGTTCAGTCGCACGTCCTGCCCTCTGGGCAGTTGATGCGAGCAACAGGACAGAGAGCCTCCTAGCGGAGAACATAAGAACTACTTGCAACAACCTGCTCGCAAGAGAACGGACGATTTGTCTCGGAGCGGGTGACTGGTGGCCGTTCACCGCTCCCCCCACCCTCGGAACTCGCCCGCTCAACGCTCACCCCACCGTTCTCGACTCTAGCCAGAGCGTTGAGCAAAGCAACTCAGGTGTCACTCTGGTCTCTGCGGTCTTAGCTCACGCAGTAATACAGCTTGCGGCTTGACCTGCTTGACTCAGCGCTTCTGCATCGGAGTTCGTCTCTACTGGATATTGTTCTTCGTAGTAATACCGCTATGTATATTACATTATTATGTTATGAATATAATAGAGGGAAACATTCCACGTGGGAAAAATATATTTAAAAAGAAAGATGATGAGACTTACCAAACAAAAGCGCTGGCAGGTCGATAGACACACAAACAAACACAAACATACACACAAAATCTAGCTTTCGCAACCAACGGTTGCCTCGTCAGGAAAGAGGGAAGGAGAAGGAAAGACAAAAGGATATGGGTTTTAAGGGAGAGGGTAAGGAGTCATTCCAATCCCGGGAGCGGAAAGACTTACCTTAGGGGGAAAAAAGGACAGGTATACACTCGCACACACACACATATCCATCCACACATACAAGACACAAGCTTGTGTCTTGTATGTGTGGATGGATATGTGTGTGTGCGAGTGTATACCTGTCCTTTTTTCCCCCTAAGGTAAGTCTTTCCGCTCCCGGGATTGGAATGACTCCTTACCCTCTCCCTTAAAACCCATATCCTTTTGTCTTTCCTTCTCCTTCCCTCTTTCCTGACGAGGCAACCGTTGGTTGCGAAAGCTAGATTTTGTGTGTATGTTTGTGTTTGTTTGTGTGTCTATCGACCTGCCAGCGCTTTTGTTTGGTAAGTCTCATCATCTTTCTTTTTAAATACATTATTATGTTATGTATACATCATTTGTTTTTATTTTATTTTTATTTGTTTAAACTGATCAGATTAGGTTCCTGATGACTCCTCTTACTATAGGATTTTTATTATGGACACTCGAATTTACGCTTTAATTACGAGCGAACCGATAAACGTATTGCAAAATGTGAAACACCAATATTTTCCTTGTTTTATTCTGCATAAGGCTATGTGCAGCACTTTAGTCTTACAGTCAAATTTATATATTTTTTTTCTTATCCTGGTACGGATTTTGCGATTTTAGGCGTCTTCGGAAGGAAACATTCACTTTAAAAATATATGGCTTGCGATGTATTTGTACGAGGTTAATGAAATTTTAATACATTATAGCCAAATATATTGTTAATGTAAATCTCAAGTTACAACATTTTCCGATCACCCAAAAAACCACGATAGTGCAAAATAAATCAATAATCAAAAACTTTGTCATATTGTGGAAATTTCAATAAACACTACAAAATTCTTACTCATTATCTGTGTTACTTCAAAATAGGATCAAATAAGATCAAAATACAGGTATAGTACTGGAATAAACCAAGTTTAAAGGGCAATGTGCCTTCCATTTATTTTCTATTGTGAATGAGTGGTGAGTCATGAAAAAGAGCTAGTTCATTTCAGGGAGTGAACAGTTCTGATCCGATCTCTGAAAAGAACAGTTTTGCCCATCTCTAGTGTGAACCTGTTTCTGAGACAGTCAGTAACATTGCACAATTGAGCTTGGGATATTAAATGTGGACTTGATAGCCGTTTTCCTTGTTTTAAAGAGAATAAAGCAATAAAATTAAATTTTTGACATTTTTTTCGAATGACTCATGCAAGAATACCAAACGCTCAATAGTTTAATTAACTGTCAAATACTACCCAAGGACTGGAGTTATGTGGATTTGCATGGTCGGTATTTAGTCAAATTTTCATCAACACTGTTTTTGTTGGTTAAACAGAACCTACCATTGCAGAGTGAAGGGCAGACAACTTGTAGCCTAACCAGGTAGGCAGCCATACTGTTTAAAGGACATTGAGAGACCAACCTGCCCATCCACATTTGGTGCATTTAGTGCTCGGGAAAAGCGCATTTAGTACTCAGGGAAATGCAAAGTTCAGTGTCAAATGAACACAAGCAGCAGTGTAAATCCTGTGCTTGAAAGACCCCATGCATGTCCAGATAAACTTTTGAACTGAGGCGATAGGAGAAGGACTTAAATACAGTACAGATACCGTGAACAGTATTAATGGAGGGACAGAACACAGCAGGCAAAGAGATCAGAGAACTACAGGAATGCCGATGGGAGCAGTTGAGAGCAGCGAGCAGTAGCAGATCAGCAGCAGGAGTAGTTAGCAGCTGTGGATGGTGCTGTGGGGTCCAAGAAACTAGGTCAGAGCTGGCAGCCCTTGGTGGGTAGACTCGCAGTAGCATCTCGCCATGTTGGCAACATGGAGAAAAAGCTAAGTAGTGTTTTGCTTCATTTGGTGTGTGAGTGAGGAAAGAAACTTGTCAAAATGGAGAAAAGTGATAAGCCTGTAATAAGTGAAAGGAAGGCGGGTGTACATTTTGATGATTCAGGACATGCAGATGATAATATAAAAGGAAACTTTAGCTTTGATGTGTCTCATATTAATGACAGTAACTATCCAAATTCAATATCTGATATCTGATACTTATGGGTCAATTAATGAACAAAATGCAGTGAAAGCTGATGTTACGTTGGCACCAGATCTTGTGAAGGAAATGAAAAGGACGCCAGGTTTTGAAGCTGATGAGAAAAATATAAGAACTCGTATTCAAGAAACAAGTAGGGAACAGATACCTGTGCCTAATGTTAAATTAGTACCATTTACTGTCACTGAAGTTGCCTTGGAGGCTGGTGAGCAGAAAGTTAGCTTTGCAACCATGTTCCAAAACATATGAAACAGATGGTTGGTATTAGCAGTAGTATTATGAATGGAGTGAGATCTGAAATAAATGGATTAAGTAATGAAATGAATAGTTAAATAAATGGACTGGTCAATGAAATGAATAGAAAAATTAATGAACTTAAGTCAGATGTGGACAGTAAAACAAGTGGATTTGTTTTTTAAATTAGTCAGGTGTTTACAAAATAGTCAGAACAAATTGATAATAAACTGAAAAATTTTAAAGAGGAAATTCAGCAGGATTGGTTGGTTGGTTGATTTGGGGGAGAGGACCAAACAGTCAGGTCACCGGTCCCATCAGATTATGGACGGATTAGGAAGGAAGTCGGTTCTGCCTTTTCACAGAAACTATCCCAGAATTTTCCTGAAGCAATTTAGCGAAATCATGGAAAACCTAAATCATGACAGCCAGACACGGGTTTGAACCATCACCCTCCTGAACGTGAGTCCCGTGTGCTAACCACTGTGCCACCTCGCTTGGTAAATTCAGGAAGAAATGGATCATAGAATTTCAGGCTTAAGTGATTCTGTAAAAAAAATAAGGTATCACAGCTTAACGACAGCATGAAAGGACACATTTTCCATGTAAAGAAGAATGTAAGAATGGTATTGTAACAGTAAAAGGTGAGCTAACCCTACATATAAAACAAGATGCTGAAGGTAGTAAACAGCAAGGTGAACAGTTAAGTGCTGACTTGAATAGAGCACAGGCCCAAGTAAATCATGTGGAAAAACAGTGTCATTAGGACCATAAAATTCTCGATAGTAAAATTAAGGGGGGAAGTGACAAGTGTAAACTGTTCGTAGGGCATGTGTGTGCATGAATAACTGATTTAGAAACTAACTTGTCAGAATTTAGTATAGCAGTAAATGGTGACCTGCAAGAGAATGACATTAGACTAACAAATGTAGACAGAAAAATACTAACAGTAGTAGTCATGTAATAATAAATAGTGCTGCAGAATCATCTGAAATTGCTTATTTTAAGCCCAATAAGAGTGTGCATTCCAAAGAGCTCTGGACTAATTATAAGGATGTGTTGCCTGGGTCAAGTAATGACAAACAGGAAATACGCTTTGTTGTATCTAATCTTATGGGAGAAGCTAGTGTTTGGGGGAATTTAGTCGTAGCCAATTATGACAGCAGGGAAAGTTTTAAAGAGGTTTTCTTTGAGGAATACTGGAGGGAAAAAAAACAGATGGAAGTATTAGACAGCTTTTGGTCAGGTGAAAAGTTTAACCCAAAGAAAGACACTATTAAGAGATTTGTACAGAAGTTGGTAACTACTTTGCCATACATTACTGCCAAGTCAGAAACAGAACAAATTATAATGGGTTTAGAAAACAAGTTGCCTCTGTACTGGCAAAATAAATAATTTCTGCAGCCAGAGAGGACATTAACAAGTTCACTGGTTACTTGGCAAGGGTGTTGTTGTTGTGGTCTTCAGTCCTGAGACTGGTTTGATGCAGCCCTCCATGCTACTCTATCCTGTGCAAGCTTCTTTATCTCCCAGTACCTACTGCAACCTACATCCTTCTGAATCTCCCAGTACCTACTGCAATCTATATCCTTCTGAATCTGCTTAGTGTAGTCATCTCTTGGTCTCCCTCTACGATTTTTACCCTCCATGCTGCCCTCCAATGCTAAATTTGTGATCCCTTGATGCCTCAGAACATGTCCTACCAACCGACCCCTTCTTCTAGTCAAGTTGTGCCACAAACTTCTCTTCTCCCCAATCCTATTCAATACCTCCTCATTAGTTACGTGATCCACCCACCTAATCTTCAACATTTTTCTGTAGCACCACATTTCGAAAGCTTCTATTCTCTTCTTGTCCAAACTATTTATCGTCCATGTTTCACTTTCATACATGGCTACACTCCATACAAATACTTTCAGAAACGACTTCCTGACACTTAAATCTATATTCGATGTTAACAAATTTCTCTTCTTCAGAAACGCTTTCCTTGCCATTGCCAGTCTACATTTTATATCCTCTCTACTTCGACCATCATCAGTTATTTTGCTCCCCAAATGGCAAAACTCCTTTACTACTTTAAGTGTCTCATTTCCTAATCTAATTCCCTCAGCATCACCTGACTTAATTCGACTACATTCCATTAACCTCGTTTTGCTTTTGTTGATGTTCATTTTATATCCTCCTTTCAAGACACTGTCCATTCCATTCAACTACTCTTCCAAGTTCCTTGCTGTCTCTGACAGAATTACAATGTCATTGGCGAACCTCAAAGTTTTTATTTCTTCTCCCTTGATTTTAATACCTACTACGAATTTTTCTTTTGTTTCCTTTACTGCTTGCTCAATATACAGATTGAATAACATCGGGGAGAGGCTACAACCCTGTCTCACTCCCTTCCCAACCACTGCTTCCCTTTCATGCCCCTCGACTCTTATAACTGCCATCTGG
Source organism: Schistocerca cancellata (assembly GCF_023864275.1). NCBI lineage: Eukaryota > Metazoa > Arthropoda > Insecta > Orthoptera > Acrididae > Schistocerca > Schistocerca cancellata. The sequence continues at coordinate 415,511,977 of NC_064633.1, forward strand.
TTTCTGTACAAATTATAAATAGCCTTTCGCTCCCTGTATTTTACCCCTGCCACCTTTAAAATTTGAATGAGAGTATTCCAGTCAACATTGTCAAAAGCTTTCTCTAAGTCTACAAATGCTAGAAACGTAGGTTTGCCTTTCCTTAATCTTTCTTCTAACATAAGTCGTAGGGTCAGTATTGCCTCACGTGCTCCAACATTTCTACGGAATCCAAACTGATCTTCCCCGAGGTCGGCTTCTACAGATTTTTCCACTTGTCTGTAAAGAATTCGATTTAGTATTTTGCAGCTGTGACTTATTAAACTGATAGTTCGGTAATTTTCACATCTGTCAACACCTGCTTTCTTTGGGATTGGAATTATTATATTCTTCTTGAAGTCTGACAGTATTTTGCCTATCTCATACATCTTGCTCACCAGATGGTAGAGTTTTGTCAGGACTGGCTCTCCCAAGGCCGTCAATAGTTCTAATGGAATGTTGTCTACTCCCGGGGCCTTGTTTCGACTCAGGTCTTTCAGTGCTCTGTCAAACTCTTCACGCAGTATCATAACTCTCATTTCATCTTCATCTACATCCTCTTCCATTTCCATAATATTGTCATCAAGAACATCGCCCTTGTATAGACCCTCTACATACTCCCTCCACCTTTCTGCTTTCCCTTCTTTGGTTAAAACTGGGTTTCCATCTGAGCTCTTGATATTCATACAAGTGGCTCTCTTTTCTCCAAAGGTCTCTTTAATTTTCCTGTAGGCAGTATCTATCTTACCCCTAGTGAGATAAGCCTCCACATCCTTACATTTGTCCTCTACCCATGCCTGCTTAGCCATTTTGCACTTCCTGTTGATCTCATTTTTCAGACGTTTGTATTCCTTTTTGCCTGCTTCATTTACTGCATTTTTATATTTTCTATTTTCATCAATTAAATTCAATATTTCTTCTGTTACCCAAGGATTTCTACTAGCCCTCGTCTTTTTACCTACTTGATCCTCTGCTGCCTTCACTACTTCATCCCTCAGACTACCCATTCTTCTTCTACTGTATTTCTTTGCCCCATTCCTGTCAATTGTTCCCTTATGGTCTCCCTGAAACTCTGTACAGCCTCTGGTTTAGTCAGTTTATCCAGGTCCCATCTCCTTAAATTCCCACCTTTTTGCAGTTTCTTCAGTTTTAATCTACAGTTCATAACCAATAGATTGTGGTCAGAGTCCACATCTGCCCCTGGAAATGTCTTACAATTTGAAACCTGGTTCCTAAATCTCTGTCTTACCATTATGTAATCTATCTGATACCTTTTAGTATCTCCAGGAAAGGGTAGAAAGTCTTTTGAAAGACGAGGAAAATAATAACAAAGATTATAGGGCTCCTACTAGACAAAATGAGGTGCACATAAACAGAATAGGTGTGAAATGATCTATCACAGAGGAAGGTCCAGAGGATGAGGGGGTTTTGCTAAGTGCAGAAATTATGACAGGAACAGAAATGACAGTTATCAAAATCAGCAGTCAGCTGAGAGAGCTGAACAGCATTCCAGACAGCCAAATGAACGGAATGCTACAGTTAATGGCAGAATAGGCAATGAGGAAAACTAACAGCAATCTGTTAGGGTGCTAGCATTTGCAAACTGCCAAAGGGCAGGTTAAATCTGCTAGCAAAGCCCTCTGTAAGCCAGTAACTAACACAACAACACAGTAGTGGTGCAGGTACTATAAACCTACTGGAGGAAAGAGAGGAAGTGAAAATATTTACTTCTCAGGGAAACACGGCAGAATTTTACGAAAGATTAAATGAAAATTGTCAATCTAGGAACATGTTTAGCAAGGGACCGGAGTTACCTGATGAGATTGTGGAGCTGGATCTTAGTCTAACTGAGCACTGCAAAGCTAAAGAGGATCCTTTAGGGAATGTGGAAGAAAGCATGGTATGTGGGGAAAGTGTAGCAGAGGAGGAAAATATACCCACAGATGAAGTTTCAGGTAGAATAGAGTAGAGTCTGTCTAATAGTGATAGAGAAGTTTCAGGTGTCAAAGAAGGTGTACAGTCCCTGGCCAAATTATTAGATGCACTACACATTTTTAATGTTATTTTTAACAATTACATGTGGAGTAGTATATTTAATGCGATTAATCGGAAAATTATGACAGTTGTTCAGGGCACTTCTCACATTGTTGACTTTTGTATCTATTGTTGCTATGTGACACTGGATTCTTGACTTATTGTAGGTATCAATGTGCAAAGTACAGTGTAAGGGAAAGGACCTGTTCAGTGGCGTTCTTGCGTGTAACTGGTATAATACTCTGTTCACTTTAATTATCAATTTCGTAATATCGACATCACAACTGATTGTTTAACAGCCAGATATTACTAACTGTGACCTTTAAAAATGGATAAAAGAGGGTACGTTTCACCACGTAAAAATGCTGAGGTCACATCCCTAGTTCGAAGGTTGGAAATGTCAGAAGCTAGCGTGAGGCTCGTAAAGAAAAAAATTGATTCAGGTGAAGAACTGAGCCCCAGAAGGAAGAATAAATGTGGAAGAAAACCAATTTTCACTCCAAGGTCAGACAGATTTCTCAAAAGAATTGCCTAGAAAACAGATTTGCAACAGCAAAACAGATAAAATCTCAACTGGAAGAGGCTAATGTGAATGCATCTGAACGCACTGTTTGCAGAAAGTTGGCTGGTTGACCATTCAGAAAACCAAAGTTAACAGCCACAATGAAAGCAAAGTGTCTGAAGTGGGCTGAACAGTGGTGTGATAAGGATGTGGACTTTAAAATTATTATTTATGATATAACCTACAAACATTTATTTGTAGCATATTAATTATGTTCCTTGATTTTTACAGGAATTCCTCAGCAATGAAAGCATGTTTGAAATTTTAACTAACAAATCTCAGTATGTGCGCTGTCGAACATGAGAAAAATTTCATGCTGACTGTATTACTCAGACCGTAAAACACGCAACTAAGGTGATGATATGGTCTGTCATCTGTGGCAAGGGTACAGGATGTCTTTACGTGGTTAAAGGCATAAGGAGGCAAGACCAGTACAAGGAAGTCCTGGAAAAACAGTTAATACCACAGTATAGAGAATGGTTCCCAAATAGAGAACCATTTATTTTTGTGCAGGATGGAGCTCCCTATCACACAGCCAGGTAGGTCAAATCCTTTCTGAAGGAACAAAATATCCCTCTGTTAGATTGGTCAGGTAATAGTCCCAACATGAACCTCATACAAAATGTATGGGAACTAATGAAGAGGGAGGTGGCAAAAGATGTCATCGCAACAAAAACACAGCTCTTAGAGAAGATCATCCACAAATGCAGGACATCATCCACGTGTGGTATCATCATCCACAAATGCAGGACACAGTACAGTCCTGCATTGAAAGCATGCCACATTGTATTAAGGCTCTCATAGCTGCAAAAGGTGGGTCAACAAGATATTAAAAGTAATGTTTTCACTTTCACAATATTTTAATTTTTGTTGTAATTATTGAAATAAAATATTTTCAACAAATATTACATTTTATTTATTTGTTACATCACCTTAATTATGAAGTAGACTACACACAATCATTTTATCACAATTTATGTATTAGAAAAGAAAAAAAAAATTCATTAGACATAAATCAAAATTTGCTTAAAAACTGTAGTGCGTCTAATAAATGGGTCAGGGACTGTAAGTAGAATGGAAGAAAGCTCACTAGATAGTGGTGCAGCTACAGAAGTAGATGAAGTTGTGGGTTATTTTGAAAATTCTGACAACATAGAAGGAAGTGTTGCAGAATCTGAGAGGATTAGAGAAGGTGAATTTTTGGAGAAATGTTTTAACTTGTCACTAGTAGACAGATTAATTAAAGCTGCCCCAATTAAAGAGGAAGATGACCCAATATATATGTGTGTTATTTCCGCAGCAGGTACAGGATTCGACAGACGTGATGTAGTGCACGATTTAATGGAAGAATCAGATCCTTAAACTGTTGAAGAATTTTTAGGACAGCTGATAATGGAGTTGCAGTTTTTGGTGAAAATGTTCCTTGCTTACTTGATAGTGGTTCAGATGTATGTGTAGTGTCAAAAATTTTTGTAGATGCTATTCCTAATTAGAAAGAAATAGTTATTTGCCTGTCTCCAGAATAAACACTGTAGTACCCACAGGTAAAAGTAAGAAAGCAGTAACTCATGAGATCATGTTATCTGTACAGGTTCAGGGTGAGCAACTGTACCACAAATTCCTGATAATTTTTGGGTTAAGTGTGGAAGTGTTGGTTAGGAAAGATTTCTTGAAAAAATACAAAAGGAAGGTAAATTTTGGGAATAACGAAGTTGTCATTACCGTAGATGGAGAGCACTTGAAGAGTCCCGTTTGCAGAAAGAAAGTGATATCCGACAGGTGAGCAATGTGATGTACCCATATGTTGCTGCAGGAAAAGAGAGGATATCGCGGGGTACAATCAATATGGAGAAAGGGAAGTTATTGACCTAAAGAAGTAAACACAAGAAGATGATGTTGGCAGTAGTAACTAAATGGCCTCAGGGGACGCGCATTCTTTGCAAAATCAGGTATTTGAAGAACACTAGGCATCCTGAGTTGTTGGCAATACTATTTCCTTTTCATTTTTATACTGTCAACCGACCTCTTCTTCATTCAGAGCTTTTGCTATCATCTGTTCTTTATTCCCTATCTTGTGTATATAGTGTACATAGTATTTTGTAGGAGATAAGAGTTACTGACAAACTATTTTTGAACAGATTTCAGTACTAAAAGCTTTACTAAAATACTAAGTACTGGATAGGAGAGTATGTAAAAGTTTGGTAGAATAAGATTGCATAAAATGAAAGTGTGATGAAATGTGCTTCTACCTGTTTATGTAAAATTTTTTGCCAATGTACAAAGCCGCCAATGTACAAAGTCAAGAGGTTACATGCAGAGATGATGGTGAACAGGTTGTGTATTTCATGACAACAGCAAACTGAGGCAGTTATTGTAAGGCAGTCATTGTAAATGCTTTCAGTAACTTTTCATTGATTGTGTGTTTGTACGTATTATGTAAAGCTATGAAACAGTAGATGTTACCATTAATATGTAAAGATTTTCTAAAAGTTGAGAAATGTGTTTACTAGCATTTGAGAGTAAAGTTGGAAAGATTTATAGTTAGAGAGATGTTTTCAGCAGTAACTTGCTTAGTGAATTTGAGTCTGAAGTGCCTTCTAATGACTACTCTTTTGGAATTTAAATTGGGCAAGAATACGGACAGTTAGAGTACCATATTAATTTTGATTAGTAAAGGGTAGCTCACTATTTTCTGAAGAAGAATTTATGCTGAATAGTACTTTAGTGGAGTAATGTTATTACTAGACATGTAAAGACAAGGAAATCCAAAAAATTGTCTTTGTAAATGTACTGATTATGACAAACAAATAGTACACATTTTGGAAGAAAATATATAACATTCTACTTTGCAGGAAGCAAAGTAATGATTATACCCAGGTGTGGAACTGGTGTAAGAGTAAATGTGAAAAGAAGTTCCCACACTGTCTCATTGATAAGTATGTGCTGAAAATATATCATTTTTTAAATAGATGCTCACAACTGCACAAAAAAAAGAGGTGTAAGATAGGAAATGGTTCCCCCCTCATACTATTGTTAAATGAGTCAAGGATGCCAAAAATAGCACTTTTTTTTAGAAGTCTGTGAGAAAGTGTACTTAGATAAAAGAGAGATGCCCTCCATAGCACCTCTACATAGTGAAGATTATGTATTGTTAAAAAAGTCTTCATACGAATGCTCACCAAAGGTTTCATCATTACAAAATTTCTTTTTACAACGAAAATGGAAAAGTAAAGTCTTAAGGTGATGGATGTTTGAAAGAGCAAAGTTTTCAATTATAATATTTTTTGTCAATGGGTATTCATTTTGTTAAAAAGAATAAAAAAAAACTGAATTTTGTAGAAAACATTTTTGTAATAATTTTTGTAAATAATTCCAATGTATTGCTATCAAGTCCAAGCCACAAAAAACTCATGTATTACTGTAACCGAGTTAAATCTTTAGCAAATTTTCATTTTTCAATAAGCTTCTTGGTTGGCATTCAAAATTTTGTTAAGTATCCGTGGGTAAGTGGTTTTGTTTGTTCAGTTAAAATTATGTCGTGGTAATTTTGGCATAATATGACCAATAATGTACTTGAAAGTAGTTTTTGGTTCATAGGAGATGTATAATGTAGCACATCATACAACTTTCCATCTTGCGTTGAAAGTGTAACTTATCGTGGAGCAAGGAGGAGAGCAGATCTGGTTCTGCCACCGGCACAGCTAACGCTGGCTACTGGGCCGAGCAAGCCGTCTACTTTCTTAATGGTGCGTGCAATACATTTGACATACTCTCTATGAATCTGAAGTACTATTAAATATAAATCAATCTTTTTCACACTCAGTATACCAAAATTCTATGGTTAACACAACCATACTGTTAAAATTTCACATCAGTTACTTCCATACTTTTGGAGATATAAATTTTACCTAAAATACGTAATAACCATGGTCAAACTAAGTTAGGTATTATAAGGTATTCATCTATAGTTTCATTATCACAGATTTCTGACGTAATAAAAAGCGGTTTTGGAAATTATTATTTCATCGTGTTATCATTGTGTTAGTGTTTTGGACAGACTGAGAGAGTGGATACAGGACATACTCCACAACAGGAACTTACACAAAATGTGAAATAATTCTTCAATATTATGAAAAAGATTGATCACTACTTGCCATATAGAAGAGACATGAAGTCATCGACAGGCACAACAGAAAGACTGCTAAACATTTAAGCTTTGGGCCAAAAGACCTCCTTCTGAAGTAGAAAACACACACACACACACACACACACACACACACACACACACACACACACACACAAATGACACACATGACCCATGAAATAGTTCTTCCTTGGTTATAGGACAGTTGATTATTAAGTTATACCTAATACGACAGTATGTTACAACTAATGTATTGTGGAGCATACTTTGATGAGAATGAGATTGCTAGCAATGGAATTTGTCATGGCATAATAAAATCAATAACTCTGTGTAGTACCACAATGTTCTTGATCAGTAATTCAGTTGGCATAAACTGATCCCTGACAGTCACAGTGGGCTGGGTGCGGCAGCTTCACGAGCCTATCTCAACAAATAATTTAATGTTGTTGCTATTGTTGTTGTGGTCTTCAGTCCAGAGACTGGTTTGATGCAGCTCTCCATGTTACTCTATCCTGCACAAGGTTCATCATCTCCCAGTACCTACTGCGACCTACATCCTTCTGACTCTGTTTAGTGTATTCATCTCTTGGTCTTCCTCTACCATTTTTACCCTCCATGCTGCCCTCCAATACTAAATTGGTGATCGCCTGATGCCTCAGGATATGCCCTACCAACCGATCCCTTCTTCTAGTCAAGTTGTGCCACAAATTTCTCTTTTCTCCAATTCTCTTCAATACCTCCTCATTAGTTATGTGATCTACCCATCTAATCTTCAAAAAATTTTCTGAAGTACTATTAAATATGAATCGATCTTTTTCACACTCAGTATACCAAAATTCTATGGATAACACAACCATACCGTTAAAATTTCACATCAGTTACTTCCATACTTTTGGAGATATAAATTTTACCTAAAATACGTTATAACCATGCTGGCACGGTCAAACTAAGTTAGGTATTATAAGGTATTCACCTATAGTTTCATTATCACAGATTTCTGATGTAATAAAAAGCGGTTTTGGAAATTATTATTTCATCATGTTATCATTGTGTTAGTGTTTTGGACAGACAGAGAGTGGATACAGGACATACTCGTACGTAAAGTGAGAATGTGATATTTTATTAAAACTATATAAATGTATGCATCAGAAAGTTGTTATGCAATAGAGGAATTTGTGACTTGTGTCAGAGTGAGCTTCATTTTGTAAAAGGCAGCCAGAAGAGGAGTTGAGCTTTAAATTTATTAGTAATTTATTTTGTGGAAAGGAAACATATTTTGTTTTCATTAAATTTTATTTAGTTTTGGCATTATGAGATTTTTAGTCTAAATTATTTGTGGTAATCTCATTGGCTGACATTAGAAATACTGCAAGTATAGAAGCACTCAGTAACATTGCATAACTGATATTGGGAAATTAAATAAGGACTTGACAGGCATTTTCCTAGTTTTAAAAACAATAAAACAACTAGAAGGAAATTTTTGACATTTTTTTCAAATGACTCATGCAAGAATTCCAAACGCTCAATAGTTTCATTAACTTTCAGCTACTACCTTTACGTGATAGGTATTTAGTCAAATTTTCATAAACGGTTCTTTTGTCAGTTAAACCAGTATCTACCATCGCAAAGTGAAGGGGAGACAACTTGAAACCTACCATGTAGTTGGACAGATTGTTTAAGGGATAGTGAGAGACCAACCCACCGAGATATTGTTTGACTGGGCCACTTTGAACACACAAAATAACCTTCCCCCCATGCCAGAATTGTAATGTTATGTCACTTTGTTCCATTAATATTGACTATCAAAGAAAGTCTGATTTTTTCTGGATCCCTCTGTATAATTAATGGTTTCCGTCATTAACCAAGGACGGAAAGCTGTTTTATAAGGGAAATGCAGGCAGATTAGTAAATTTTTGAATAAAAAGGTAGCTGACTGCAGGAAAGGACTGATTCCTCTCCAACTGAATATTATGTGATCCTACAACAACTGGCTCAGATATGCCAAATCAGTGATGTCATATTTGAAAATTTATGCTTATTGTTGGAATAACAACAACAAAGTCAAATATAATAAGATCTGTGATAAAATGAATATAACTTAAATTAGAAATTATGACCTCTGTATATCAATAATATAACATCATTTTACCTGCGTGTAGGATCCCAGACTTTAATTGTCCTGTCACTGTGAGAGCTACAAAAGTGCCCTGGTTTAGAAGTATCAAGGTCCAAGCCTGATAATGGTCTCTCATTCTCACAAATTTTATATGTATGAAGTTGCACAAGATTCAAATCACGTCTGCAGGCATTGTTCAAATAAACTGCAACAGCATTTCTCTGCCGCACACCTATGACAGCTGTAAATGTGAAGTGTATCTTTTATTTTGTTGAACAAAAACAGATATTGCTAAATTTAAAGTGCAATAATAAAGAAAACTAAACAGAAAGAAAATTGCAATACTGTCCAAATTCAGTCTCCAGATTGCTTTCCTTTATTTCCAGATGAACAGATTCAGGCCTTCTGTCCATTTTCACATCTATTACAAACAATTTTTTAAATTACAATTGGTTCAAATTACAAATGGTAAGATTTCTGTTCAGAAAGCTTCAAAATTCTGAAGAAATAGTTCTATAGAAGAATTTTGAAGCTTTCTAATCATAAATCTTAAACCATTTTTAATCTGAACAAATTGTTATTTAAAAAATTGTTTGTAATAGATCTGAAGACAGACAGCTGGCACAAATGACCAAGTGAAAATAAAGGAAAGCCATCTGGAGACTGAATTTGAACAGTTTTGCACAAGTAATGATCGCAGAGACTCCCTGAGGATGAATATGTCTAGTTTTGATAGAATGAAAATTATTATAAATGAAACTGGAATAATGACCATAATAAGCTAAAGATCACAACAAAAAGAAAGAACCATGTAATCTCTCATTTCAAGATAAGCATAAACTTTTGGAGCCCTATCACAATGTTAAAATGTTTAAGAATAATATTATGAAGCTACATTGAATGGAAAGAACACATGGCATCGGTAGAGGAGAATGAAAGACTTGGATGTGTTTGAAGAACTCTGGTGGAAAGCCCGCAAAGGAATACACAAACAAGAGTCTAGTGTGATATATTTTAGAGTACTGCTCCGGCATTTTGAGCTCACATCAAACAGACATACAATACACAAACATCAAACAAATTGAGAGATACGCTGCTAGGATGGTGAAAGATCAGTGTAGCACACATAGCATGAAAGTGTAAAACAATTGCTCAGGGAACTTAAATGAGGATCTCTGGAAGAAATTTTATTTTGTTCTCTCAAAACCCTTTCAGGTGATGTCATTTTCTCAATTTTAACAGAAATTTTTCAGTCCACAATACGAACTTACACAAAATGTGAAATAGTTCTTCAATATTATGAAAAAGATTGATCACTACTTGCCCTGTAGAGGAGACATGGAGTCGTCGACAGGCACAACAGAAAGACTGCTAAACATTTAAGCTGTGGGCCAAAAGACCTCCTTCTGAAGTAGAACACACACACACACACACACACACACACACACACACATGACCCATGAAATAGTTCTTCCTTGGTTATAGAACAGTTGATTATTAAGTTATACCTAATATGACAGTATGTTACAACTAATGTATTGTGGAACATACTTTGATGAGAATGAGATTGCTAGCATTGGAATTTGTCATGGCATAATAAAATCAGTAACTTTGTGTAGTATCACAATGTTCTTGATCGGTAATTAAGTTGGCATAAGTTGATCCCTGACAGTCACAGTGGGCTGGGTGCGGCAGCTTCACGAGCCTATCTCAACAAATAATTTAACCTTGTTGCTGTTGTTGTTGTGGTCTTCAGTCTAGAGACTGGTTTGACGCAGCTCTCCATGCTACTCTATCCTGTGCAAGGTTCGTCATCTCCCAGTACCTACTGCAACCTACATCCTTCTGAATCAGTTTAGTGTATTCATCTCTTGGTTTCCCTCTATGATTTTTACCCTCCCTGCTGCCCTCCAACACTAAATTGGTGATCCCCTGATGCCTCAGAATATGTCCTACCAACTGATCCTTTCTTCTAGTCAAGTTGTGCCACAAATTTCTCTTCTCTCCAATTCTCTTTAATACCTCCTCATTAGTTATGTGATCTACCCATCTAATCTTCGAAAAATTTTGCAAATGTCTCCATGGCAATAGCTCAGTGTTGTCACAGCTCTGCAAACAGCTACAGTTTTCACCTGCAGCTGTTTTCACTTCACAGTTGAAAGCTGGCAACCAGCGATCTTCTTAAGCCACCTCAACTACAGCTGTTGCCACAATCACAAGTAATGTTTAATTTGGCTATGCTTTGTTTTAATGGCCTATTTCTGAATATCTTTAATTTTTTCTTCTGCAAGGATTCGAGATATTCATTTACAACAAGGATGAAGTATATAACAGTCCTCCTCTGAGTGGGAACTTCACTCCACCTTGTCTATAATTTAATATAAGCCACAGGACCTGCTTATCTTTACCACAGAATGCCAGCCTATCTGAATGAAGAGTCTAAGGAGAACCTCCATGGCCTTTCAAGCAAATGTGGTACCAGGAAATATGCCACAATTAATGGAGGCCATCATGATGCAAAACCATACCAGGATAGTACTAACCTACACAAATGGCTATCAACAAGTTGTGGTTATCAGACATAAAGAACAGATCTTTGAATGATCAATAAATCAGTGACTATTACAAGCGATGGAAATTCACTCATCAATTCTAGAGCACATTCAGCAAGTACCCACACCCCTCAATAATTTGACTCAACTACAGGCAGCTATTCATGTGACTCTCCAGTGCAAAAAACACCTCATAGCCACATACTTTCAAAATGGAAAAGGGTGTCACATGACATGGAGATCTAATAACCTAAATAAAATTAATCTCTATGGCCACTTCCCATCTGCTATGGTACTCTCTCGTAGAAGGTTCTTTCTGTTATATGTTGGGTACACTCTCAGGTAAATTTACATACAAAAGCTTAGTGTATGTCAAAGAATACAAAACAGAAATAAAAGCAAAATAGAGGGTTAGTTGGTTGGTTGGTTGGATGGTTGGATGGTTAAAGGGACCAAGCTACTAGGTCATCAGTCCTTTGTTCTTGAACAGACAGGTTTATACGACTGCACATCAGAGATAGCCTACCACACAAAACCCAGGGGAAGTAAACTCCAAGGTCTACCGATGTCAGCAAAGATGAGATAAGGGACAAAAATAAGAAAGGGAGAAAGAGTAAGAAAGGCAAGCAACGTGTCCAACCTATGGGCCAGCTCGAAGCCCTGGAAAGCACTGTGCAATGATGGGACATACATTCCCCAGCCCCCACCACTTACCAGAAGTACTCTACTCTGCGATTGCCTTGGAAAGACGAGCAACACGGACAGGGCATGAGAAGCACAGAGGGACAAAAGATAAACAAGTCTAACAGACCAACTTGAAGGGGTGGAAGAAGAGTAGGATCACCAGGATACAGGAGCCACAACAATAGTGTGATGGGTCCTTGCTTCAGATCAGATGACCATGAGTTGGTCAAGTACGGCCAATGTGGAGACAGCAAAGGACGGTAGAGTCCTGGTGAGATGCCTGCATGGAGGACCTCCAAGGATTTGTAGCCTCCTTTACCACTCACAGTTTATTTGGTGAAATCAGAGTGAGACATTCCTTTTTCCAGGCACCTAAAACCTGACAGCATAATACCAATCGGAGGCCTGTTTCCGGAATACCAACCTCAAGTGTTGGTTTATTGGTAACCAGTTTGGCCACCAGGCTATCAGCAAGTTCATTCCCTGGGATCCCCACATGGCCCAGGGTCCAGACACAGGTCACTGAGCGGTCACACTATTCAAGGGCATAGAGGGAATCCTGGATAGCAATGACCAAGGGATGGTGAGAGTAGCACTTGTCAGGCACTTGCAAACTGTTCAAGGAGCCACTGCAGATGAGAAAGGACCCACCACTGCAGGAATGGATATACTCAAGAGCATGAGAAATGGCTAACAAATCTGCACTGAAAACACTACAGCCATCCGGCAAGGAGAGCAGACAGTATGTCCTACATTATAAGCAAAGCCTTTATGACCAGCAACCCTTGAGCCATCAGTGTAGGCTGCTTCTGAGCCCTGGGATGCAACAAGGATGGAGTAAAATTGGTGTTGGAGGGCCTTGAGATGAACAGCTGTGGCCAACGGACACACCATCAACGTGTGCGGCAGTGGGTCCAGAGGAGAGGTGGAACAGGAAACAACTGAAGCTCAGAGAGTATAGACCGCATGCAGATTGCGATCGCAATCTCTGATCGGGGCCATCATTGCAGTAGATAGATTACTGTGTATGGAATGAGGAGATGGCAATTTGGATGCTTAGTGGAGCTGTGAACAAGAGTAGCATAATTGGCAAGCTGTTTTTGGTGTCTGCAGGGACCCCAGCCTCCATGAGTAAGCTGTTCACAGAGCTAGTTCGATAGGCTCCCATCACAAGTTGAATCGTGAAGTGGTGTGTATCAGATGCTGAGGGTGATGCCAAACCGTATCCCAGACTCCCATAATCAAGGCAAGAATGTATCAGGGCTTTGTAAAGCTGCACAAGAGTAGTGTGATCTGCACCCCAGTTGGTGTTACTGAGGCAACAAAGTGTATTAAGGTGCTGCCAGCACTTTTGCTTAAGCTGGCGAAGATGGGCAATCCATTTCAAGAGAGAATCGAAGAGCAGTCCAAAAAAAATGATAAGTCTCCATCACACTGAGTAGTTGTTCGTCGAGGTAAAATTCTGGTTGTGGGTGAACGGTATGATGTTGGCAGTTTTGGGTTAACGATATGCCATGGGTGACGGCCCACGCCTGCATATTTTGTACGGCACCTTGCAGTCGATGCTCAGTGAAATCCACACCAGAGAAGCAATACTACAGGCACAAGTCATCAGCATACGAGGAGGGTGAGGCTGAGGACCCCACAGCTGCCGCTAAACCATTGATGGCTACTAGAAACAGAGGGGCACTTAGCATAGAGCCCTGTGGGAGCCCATTCTCTTGGATATGGTGGGTACTGTGCGAAGCACCAGCTCAAACCCGGAACATATGGTGCCACAGGAAGTTCTGGATGAAAGTTGGGAGCAGATCACAGATATCTTACTCATGTAAGGTAGTAAGGATGTGGTGTGCCCAAGTGGTCAGAAGCCCTCTGCAGGTCGAAGAAGAGGGCTATGAGGCATTGACGTCAGGCAAAAGCTGTTCAGATCACAGACTCCAGGCAAACAAGATTATCAGTAGCGGAATGGCCTTGGCGGAATGGAGCGAGAAGACTGCGAGACTCAATGTGCCACCATAACCGCCAGCTGACCATGCATTCAAACAACTTACAGAGAACATTGGTGAGACTTATTGGGCAATAACTGTCCATCTATAGAGGGTGCTTACCTGGTTTCAGTACTGGGACAATAATGCTTTCTTGACATTGCAATGGGAACTTCCCCTCACTCCAGATGCGGTTAAAGATGGCAAAGATATTATGCTGACAATCCACTGGTAGGTGTTTGATCATTTGATTGTGGATGTAGTCTGGCCCTGGGCTGTAATCAGGGCAGTGGGCTAGGACACCGACAAATTCCCACTCAATGAATGGAGCACTATATGGCTCCAGGTTGTGTATAGTAGAAGATAATTGCTTTCATTCCACCTGCATTTTTAGGACACAAATGGCAGGTTGATAATTTTGTCACTGAGGCTTGAGCATAGCAGAGCAAAATTTCATTGACAGTGCCTGGCTAAGTGTAGACAGTGCCAGTGTCATTCAAGGTAATACCAGGTACACCTACAGGTGTCTGGTATCCCTAGAAACATCTGATCTTCGCCCAAACCTGAGAAGGAGAGGTAAGTGATCTGATGGTTGAAATGTACTGTTCCCAGCATTCTCACTTCTGTCTTTATATTAGGTGGCAGACAAAGGCACGGAGCTGCTTACAAGCGATGAGGTGCTCCATTGATGGGTGTTACTTATGGTATTGGAGAGCCCACCTAAGATCTCGAATGGCCTCTGCTATTTCCAAGGACCAGTAAGGTACTGCCTGCCATCGACATGGGTCCGAGGAATAGGGGACTGCCAAATCAGCTGCCGAAAGAATAGCTGTAGTTGTATTCTGGACTGCCTCATCGATATCTCCATGCAGTGGGGAGTCAAGGTTGACAGCAGAAGTGAAAGCATCCCAGTCAGCACTGTTGAGAGCCCACCTAGGCATGTGTTTAGGGGAGTGACACTGGTGGAGGGACAGGAAGATCGGGAAGTGGTCACTACCACAAAGGTCATTGTGGATCCTCCAGTGGATGGATGGGAGATGACACAGGCTGCAAATGGAAAGGTCGATGGCCAAAGTTCTGTGTGTGTGTGTGTGTGTGTGTGTGTGTGTGTGTGTGTGGGAGGGGGGGCAGTATTTAAAATGCAAAGGATAAGTTGTGCCAGTAAATTTTTGAGGTCTTTACCATGGCCATGACCATGGTTCTACCCCACAAAGGATTATGTGCACTGAAATCACCCAAGATTAGGAAAGGTATGGGGAGGGGAGGGGGGGGGGACTGAGAAACCAAAGCAAACAGTATGTTCTGAGACACTTCACCATTGGAAGGGAGGTAAACAATGCAAATGTTTACATCGCGAAATTTCCGTACGCAAGCAGCCACAACCTGCAACGATATATTAAGAGGCACGAGTTCGCTATATAGAGTGTACAGACCATATGTGCAAACTCCACTTGGCACCCTGACATAGGCAGCACTATTCTTGTAATATCCCCAGTATCCATGAAAGGCTGGGGTACACGTTGCTGGAAACCAAGTCTCCTGAAGGGCAAAGCAGAAGGCAGGTGAAGTGCTTAAAAGATGTTGTAGCTCAGCCACCTGGTGGAAAAACTGCTACAATTCCACTGAAGAATAATGTTGTTAATGTACAGTGAGGCCATGAAGTGACCAAGAGGGCATGTTATGCCTTAGGGTCAACTGCCACCCCTGGTTGAGGGCTTATGCCATCAATATATAGAGGTTTTGGGTGCAAACTGGGGCCTCAGGGGCCGCCGGAATCTCTGCCTCAGCCACAGTAGTGGAAAAGCAGATCTGGTAGCATGGGGGCCACTGGAATGTCCTTCTTGGAGGTCTTTTCTCTTGTCTTTCCTCTCCTTAGAGAATTTTGATAACTGCAAGGGCTTCCTGAACCAGTTTCAGGTAAATATGATGATTGCAGAGCCTTGCACCAGCAGCCACTAGCTGGTGTCCGGTTGTAGGCTTTCCTTGAAAGAAAGTGTCCTGAGGGACCCCTTCCTGGTGAGAGAAGCTAGAGGAAGGGGACTTGTCTCCGGCTGGTATGTAGGGACCAATGTCCCCAAAGTAGGTGTGGGGGAAGCAGCAAGAGGGGAGCCGTAACAATGGGGGGATGGGGGGTTGGAGGGGGCAGGCATGACTGAGCAGCCATTAGGGCCCACTATAGGAGGTGTAACAAGCGAGAGTGCTATCACCAAAAGGGGCGACCTTGCTGTAGCAGTAGCATATGACACTGTTTGACATGTTGGGTACAACAGCTTGCATTTCTTCTTGGCCTCTTAGTAATTGAGTTTGTCCAGAGAGTTGTATTCTCATATTTCTTTTCTCTCTGGAAAACAGTACAATCTGGTGAGCAGGGAGAATGGCGCTTTTCACAGTTGACACAGATGGGGGGGGGGGGGGGGGGGGGGAGGTGCACGGCGAACATTCACATGCAGTCCTTGTCTACAATCTCTACAGCTAGCACTTGCGTTGCAGCATGAAAACAAGTGCTCAAACATAGTTTCATATTGCACTGGTATACCATTACCTTGACCTTTTCAGACAGTCAATCACCCTCAAAGGCCAAGATGAAGGCACCAGTAGCAATCCCATTGTCCTTTGACCCCCTATGTACACGATGGACAAAGTGTACACCCCATCACTTCAAGTTGGCAAGTAGCTCACAATCAGATTGTAAGAGCAGGTTTCTGTGGAAAAAGATGCCCTGGACTAAATTTAGACTGTTATGGGGAGTGACAGTCACCGGTATGTTACCCAGCTCATTACAAGCGAGCAGTGCCCGTGACTGGGCAGTGCATGACATTTTGATCAAAATTGATCCACTTTTCATTTTAGAGATGGCTGCCACTTCCACAAACTTGTTTTCTACATTCTCCACAAAGAACAAGAACTTTATGGCCAAGAAGAAATCACCATAAGTCCTTGTACAAACCAAGTATTGCAAGAAGTACTGTTCTGCTTGCCATTTAGCCCTGCATTCCCCCCAAGGCGTAACAAGTGAAGGGAACTCTTTAGGCTCATCTCTCTGCATTGAAAGAGGACTGTTCTTACATAGAGACTACTGGGGTCATTTGGCCACCACTGGGAGGTAACTTAATCGAATTCATTTGTGGCTGATCGGCCCTGGTGCCACCCACTCTGGAAGGGGGCTCTCCCCATGGGCACCATCCAGCCTCAGCAATAGCTACCTGGCCAGTAATCTCTCACTTGGAGTCCACGTGCCCCAGTCATGACAGGCATTCATTTCTTGGCATACATGGGAAGTTTTCACCTCAGGCAGCAAATCAGTGGGACAGCTGTTAACATAGTGTCTAATGTACACTACTGTAAAATGAAAAAGGAACACCTCAATGTAAGTGACTAAGGCATACCATACTCGCACGGGACCCTACAAGAGGACAGCTAATGCAATGACCAAATGTGTAGCGCTGTGGACAAACAGGGAACTGCATTATCGGCTGTGGAATGTTGCAAAAAGCTTCACAATAGCTGTTCACTTCCAGAGCCACTAGCACCAATTTGCTGTCATACAGGGCTCCATCTGTATCTGCAGCACTGTCAACATGCTGCGTCAATGTGGACATGAACCGGTTGTGCGTCTGACGGAGTTTGAGCTAGGGTGTACAAGGAACTTGTGGAAGGCCGAGTGGTCGTACTGCAGAACTGTGCTATCTGTGGGGCAAGAGATCTCCAGTGTGTCGATGTTGCCAGTGGTCAGCAGAAGGTACATGTGCTCGTCAATCCAAGTTGTACAGCAGCGATGCACAGATGCATGCCAAGACAGTCACATCTTATGAAGTGCCAGTCAGACTTCACCTCGACTTCACAACAAATTAGGGACACTGTTGCTTTGAGGGTATTAGGAAGGACCATTCACTAAGGTCTCTGTGAAGCATGACTGCAATTCTGTGTGCTGTTAGAAACTCTTCTGCTCGCAACCCGACATTGTGCAGCCCACCTGCGCCAATGACATGGCAGGCACTTATGTAAGGATGAATGGAGACTTGTCATTGTCAGAAATGAGAGTCACTTCTGCCTCAGTGGCAACGATGGTCATACGTGAGTGTGGCATCGTCCAGGTGAGGGCCAGTGTCTGGAGTGTATACAACAGAGGTTCACAGGGACAACAACTGGCATCACAGTCTGGGGAGCCACATCTTACAATAGCCATCCTCTCATGATTATGGAGGGAACATTGAGCAGTGCACAGTACATTCAAACAATATTCAACCCATCATGCTACCATTCAAGCACCCACAAGTTAATGTGCTGTTTCAACAAATAATGCACATATACACACATCTTGGTATCCTGTACCACTCAACCTGCTCTCAGAGTGTACATCAACTACCCAGGTCAGGACAATCCCTAGATCTGCCCCCACTGAGCAAGTTTGGGACTGGACTGAACATTATCTTGCATAGTCTGCTAGTATAGCAAGACATCTGGACCAATTGAGGCACCAGGTGTAAATATACTCAGATGCGTACGGCTCTGTTGGTGGGATGGTTTGCTGTATATGTCCTCAACAGTGTGTCAACAAAATCTCCCTCTGCTAGGCCAACGAGTTCTTGTTCTCTTTTCATTTTCCAGTAGAGTATAAACCAAGTACTTTCATGAATCCTATAATTATGACGCAGCTACTATACAAACTGATCTCAATACAAATGATCGTAATTAAATACATAACCTTTAATTAATTTTTTTTTTCCCTGGAGATGGTTTGCTGTTTGATGAAAGTGATAATTTTAATAAAGTGACAGACAGCTATTTTGCCAAATCATAATTTTTCAAAAATTATTACTTTTTTACACTTCCTTGTCAAAGGGAATTTATTTTAAGCTGGTGATGGTATATAGGGAATCTACTCTTTCATTGTCAACGGTTAAGAAACGAGCAACTAAACTATAAAATGGCTGTACTTCTTCCTGAAGTTGATCCACATGAAAGGCATCTCAAAACTGCAATTATAGATGAAAACTGAGAAACTGGGCAATATGGTACTGGAGAACTTGTGATTAAAGGCCCTTGAAGCAGGTGTCATCAGGATATAAAAAAGAAGAGTGTGGTACATTTTACATAAAGAATAAATGTTGTGAATACTTTGTGCAAGATGGGTGCTGTATTGAATGCTGACCAAAATCAAAACTCTGTTGTGCCTGGGGATGATTCTCCCTCAGTCAACTCAGAGTAGAAAGTTGCTACTCACCATGTAGTGGAGATGCTGAGTCACAGATAGGCACAACAAAAAGATTCACACAATTAAAGCATTTGGCCATTAATGCCTTTGTCAACAACACACACACACACACACACACACACACACACACACACACACACACACACGCAAACGGAACTTGCACATGCAGTGTGGTTTCAGTTGCCCGAGTCTGCAGTCGTTTGTGTGTGTGTGTGTGTGTGTGTGTGTGTGTGTGTGTGTGTGTGTGTGCGCGCGTGTGTGTTGCTGACAAAGGCCTTAATGGCCGAAAGCTTTAACTGTGTGAATCTTTTTGTGGTGCCTATCTACGACGCAGCATCTTCGCTATGTGGTGAGTAGCAACTTTCCTTCTCTAATATTGTAATATTCAGCTTAATTGATACCCAGACCTCTGCAAACTGCATCAATTTTGATACAATGTGTTGCACAAAAATATCAGGAAAACTGACTTCACCAGATAAAATGATTACCAGTATTCCACGTCAAGTGTTTGAAGATTTCTCTTTTATTGTGGGAAAATGAATTTAGTGATTCAACCAGCATGAGTTGAAGGGAGGAATACTTTGGGCAGAGGTGAAGAAACTATGGGAATACGCTGGTTTGTACCTACAAATTAGCCTCACAATTTTTGTGCTACAGATCCATGTAAACCTACGTTCGCAGCATGACATTCTTGTTTTAACCATGAGATGATGATGACCTTTATTCAGGGGACTGGTCCATGAATACCAGGGGAAACCTTGAAAAAATTGTCAGCTTTCGAAACAGTGTTAACTCAGAGAATAAGATCTGTAAGCCCATATACCGTATTTACTCGAATCTAAGCCGCACTCGAATGTAAGCCGCACCTGAAAAATGAGACTCGAAATAAAGGAAAAAAATATTTCCCGAATCTAAGCCGCACCTGAAATTTGAGACTCGAAATTCAAGGGGAGAGAAAAGTTTTAGGCCGCACCTCCAAATCGAAACAAAGTTGGTCCATTGTAATATGAGACACAATTTAGGTCGAATGAAAGACGATACAGCTATAGTAGTTTGGTTCGAGTCGTAAGCTTAGCAGTTAAGCTTTACCAGGTAGCCATTGCTATGCGTCAGGCACTCCGTCCGTATTTATACGGGTACCCTTCCTTTTTCACGTGCTTCGTCTGGTTTGAATCAATTTCTTATTTTGCTTTGATCTGATAAGTGCCGTTTTCTTTGTTATAGGTGTTTACGTCACTCTAAGCTGAAAATGCATTACTGTACTGTGTCATGCATTGTTTGTCGCATTCTGATAGTGCGTGTTTACAGCCTGTCGCCGCTCGCGGCATGACTTGCTTTTGTGCGCGCTACCACCGCTTTAAAAAAAAAAAAAAAAAAAAAAAAAGAGAAATCGTCTCATTAGCGAAACAATGGCAAGAGACTACAGTTTGTTGTTACTTACACTGCTGCTTTCTTTGATAATGATCAACAATAACCAAATAATAGACTGCGTATGATAGAACATGTTCTGAATGAGAGTTAGGCGCAAATTTTTCTCCGTTTGAAAATCTTTGCGGCCGCTTCTTTAGTACATCAAATTCTGCACAGAAATTAGTCACCTTACATTTAAAATCTAGTCAGTTGCCATGTTTCATTTCTGACTATATCACTATTAGGCATAAGAATAATACGATTATAAACATGACACGATACGTATATTCTTCCTTGTTTGCTGTTGTTTCACTCTAGTTTCGTAGTTTATTAGGCAGACAGGATTTAAATGAGATAGCAGCAAACATGAAAGAATACATGGCAAAATGTTTATTTTCGTATTATTCTTATGGTGAAGAGAATACTGCATGTGATCCACATTTCATCAGGTTCCTATTAGCAACCATCTCTTCTCACAGGTAGGAAAAAACTCGGAACATAGAGTTGGCCATATTGACAAACATCCCTAACAGTCTTGCCAGTCGGATTTTCGTAGTACATTGAAATTCTGCTACATTCGAAGATGAACAATACGGAATTTGTATTTACTTCATTGGACAATGTGTGAAAATGCAGTGGTCGAAACTCGGGGCGGAGAAAAAAAAAGGTTTTGGCGCCAGTATTTATCTTTGTGCCCACAAAGCATGCTTGTGTAGCGCTACATATATTCAACGGCAGAAGTTAGTTGTGGCGGCATCTATCAACATTTTTCAGAACTTCCGCTTGCTTTGCACTCGATTCTAAGCCGCAGGCGGTTTTTTGGATTACAAAAACCAGAAAAAAAGTGCGGCTTAGATTCGAGTAAATACGGTAATGCTTGCCATCTTTTGGGAACATTTTTATGTATTAACCAAAGCTTTAGCTCTCACACTTTTTTAATTGTATTTTTTTGTTGCAAGTGAAATAAACTCAGCTAATTATTTGTGAACATCATAGATACACATTACTCAAAAAACAAACAAAGTAGAAGCTTTATTGTTTTCCTGTAAATTCTTTACCCTATTATCTTTAAAGCATACTATTGAAAAGATGGTGCTGCCATAAACTGTGGTACAACAAAATTTTGAGTATGATTATAACAAATTTTTCAAATGAATTCAGGATTTATCTGCAAAAAAGCATTTCATTTTCAAAGCTGTCACAAGAGTAGTGTACTTTATAGCGAAGCATGTTTTAAGACAGTATACAAACTCTAAGCGCTCTATCTTTAATAGTTTTTAGCCAAAGTGTACCAGAACATGAAACAATTTAATTTTTGTGAAATTCAACTTAAAGTTAAAACTTGCTTTTTCTACTAAACCTGCGTGGCACTAATGCATCCCTGATCCATATTCATCTTGTTTCCTGTGTTGTTCTTCCTCCCTTCTCTTTTTCACACTTCCTCTTCTTATTCTTGCTTCTTTGGTGGCTTCCATCACTGAATTTTCTGCTTCAAAGGGTCTCCTTCAGTCAATGGCTATTAGAGCTCTATGCATATTTAGTCAATCAGGCACTCCCATCAGTTCAATGACATTAAGCCTTGACACTGTGTTGCCATTGAAACATAGAAAAGCATCTAGTACACCTATTTTCAAAGTATTTCATCCTACTAGAACAGTTTTTGGTATCTGTTCCCATATACAATTGTTGAAACTTTCATTTGGATTTTTGAGACATACCATGCAAACATTTCTCTAATAATCTTGCGTCACAAAGATCCCTATACATAAGTTTTATAACTTCCATTATAGCAAATGGCAAAGAATGTCTATGGTTGTAGGTCCCGCCTTGAGTAACAGCCCTATGGTAGCCACACCATGAATCACTACCAGGTAGGCAGAGTGCATGACAGGGTTGTCATCTATGGAGGATTTATGAAAGAAGAGAGCCTTTTTCATTCACTCAAGGTCATATTTATTTTGTCTTATGGCTTGTCCATAATAATACTGCAACCAGTCTATTCCTTTGTCTGTAAGCCGACCACATCAACTAAAGCACTTACCATAAACTAATTTCTTTCCCTTCAAATTCCTCTTCAAGTTCTTAAACTTTTCTCAACATGTCCAGCACATTCAATTTTTAGAATTTTTGTGTGCGCAGGTTTGGTTTCACGAACTTTTTGGTACCCTGTTGAGTCTCCATCTCCTAGGTAAGATGTATATATCACACCATATTTCTCCACTGACCTGTGAAGTACCTTCACAACACCTTCAGATTCCATCCCTCCACTATAATCCAAAATTAATGATTTTCAGTTCCACTAATACAGCCATGACAGTACTTGGTAATACATTCCCCATCAATGACTTTACCACTGTCCAAGGAGATAGCTGCCACTACACCATTTAGGGAACTATAGCCTCTTCATTGCCAGGATGCATCCAGGGCTGCAGACCATACATGTATTGCTGTCATCCATGTCTACACTTTCCTGAACATCATTTTTCATACTATCATTTGCTACTTCTTCAAAAGTCTGTAGAATAATTTTATTGTACTTATCACCTTGTAGGGGGAGGCAAGTCCATAAGAGCACAGAAAATTTGTGCACTTCTTTACTCTTTGCCTATACACCTGATAGCATAAGCAAGTTTAATATTTGTGTTGCGCACTTTCTGCTTAGTTACACCACAAATATAACCATATTCATTTAAACCATAAAAATTACAAACTATTCTTAATTTTGATGCACAACCTCTTCTAGCATGTCTCTCTTCAACTACCTTCACACCACTACTGCCACATTCCTTACATGGCAAAGTTTTATTTATTAGTTCAGATAGAGCACAGCGTTCAACAATAACACAACGTGAATCAATAGTTGGCATCTCTATATCATCAGCATTAATACTGTCAAGCCCATTGTCGAAATATTTCAGTTTTAGCTACGAAGCACTTGGAGTAGTCAAAGCTAAGTTAAGTGTTGTATCACGTTGTGTTTCCGTATTAGCAGAGTTAATCCGTTTGGTGAACCAATTTCGATAAAATTAACATTGTTTATGACCGAACTTCTAAATTATTCCCATTGCTTTCAAGTGGAATAAGAAACTCTCACACACGTAATAAGAAAATCATGTACACAATTACTTGACTGTAAACAAAATATTTGTGCCAAAACGACGGCAAACAATGACTAAACTCCCTGTATAAACAAAAGATAAGCAAGTGTAAAGCTTTCACAGGTTAGCCAACTTAGGGACTAAAAAGTCATAAAAATGAAACAAATGAGAGCAAAACACAACTGACTGTGTGTCATGGGGACGTCGTGGTGTGTGCAGCCACTTTTAAATTTCTCTAATTTTGGTACTTTCTGTGGTCCATTTTTTGGGAAGTAAACTTTTTCTTGTTCATAAAACTACAGAGAATTTTTAAGACAAAAAATAAAAAAAATCTGTTTTTTGACAGTTACTCACTTACAAGTCCCCTTAATGGTGACACAGTGAGTGGCTTACATGTACATGGAATGGCTTGTCTAGCTATGTGTAATGTATTCAGAAGTGATACAAATCCCTTCAGAATTTTGTGGAAAAGCATCATTCCATGCCAACAGGGCATGTGGACCTTGTCAAGTAGTTGCTGTTAAGCAGAAGGTAGAAGGTCTTAGATTAAAGGGGTCTGTTTTCATTATACGGTGAAGTCTTGATGGATTGGTGGCATAATGCCTCAAAAGAGAACTTTGAAGTTATGACAATGATTTCTTTTTAGAAACTTTCAACAGAGTACTGTTGAAGAGCTATTTTTTCTTTAACTAATAGGTATACTTTCATTTTCAACATAACACAGAAAATAAATAAATAAAATTTGAAATAAGACAAAATAGGAAACTGTGGTACTTCAAAAATAAGCCTTATGTGCCTGTAACATTCAAAAACACAACAGCCATGAATTTGGTATGTTCTGCACAATTGAGAAGATTTGTGTTCTTCCTGCCAGCACCAATACCTAACAACAAAATATGGCATCAGGAAAAAAGCAACGAGGATACATGAGGCAGAGAAATACAGCAAAGAAAACATTCCACTTCAAATGAAATCTATTATTAAATAGGTTTCAACTTGAGAAATAAAATTCTGAAAAACACATGTTTGGAGTACACTGCATTGAACTGAATTACATACTTCTGTGACATAGATTAAGAAGGAAATCAAATCATTTGGGATGTGATGCTACAGAATGATATTGAAAATTTAGTGGACTGATAAAAGAAATGAAAATGTCTTCAGCAAAACTGCCAAAGAAAGGAATATGGGGAAAATAAATAGAAGAAGAAGGACCAGACATGTGTAAAGGCTGCTGGGAATAATTTTCTTGGTACTAGAAGGAGCTGTAGCAAGCAAAAACTGTATCAGAAGTCAGAGATTAGAATATATACAGCAAATAATGGAGAATGTAGATGCTATTCTGAAATGAAGAGATTAGCGTAAGAAAAATTTGCCAAGACTCGTCAAACAAGACACATGTTGCTCATCCCCATTACCAGATGTGCTAATTGCTCCAGTTACACTGTATCTCCTCATCTCCTCCGCACTCCATACCATTTTTCCGAACTATTCATATTTAACTGTTTTATCCATTTTAGTTTTTCTTCTTTTTCTATGCTAAGTCATTGCACAATTTCCAGCACATGTAGTACTACTGATGGTTACAATTTGTAGTGCAAGATGGTATAAACAAGCAACATGCAACAGGGCATGCTTCACCTAGGCTAGCTTGGGTCATTGACATGCAAAGAAGGCCGACTAGTTCTCAAATAGGGTTAGGGTTATACCAGATTTCTCTAATTCTTATCCTTCATCTTTCAAATTTTTTTATGCTGAAATTCAAATACATTCATCACCACAAACCTATACTTTTGTGAGTCACTCTTATATGGCAACAGTTATTTAGTAGATTTGAATATGTACACTGCAATATGAAACAAAAGTCAATGAATTTCCAATAAAAATAAAATAATTGTCATGAGCCACAAGGAAAAGAAATAACTCACACAACTATTTCACTCTGTGTGCAGGTTAAACTAAATACAGGTCAGATTGCCCTACAATGACACAGGTATGACGATAGTGATAGATCACGATGGAAACCATCATAATAAATAGTTAGTTAACAAGGTTGAATAAGCATGACAGTCCATAACTGCTGAAGCGTAACTTTACTCAAGCAATCTTACGTACAGGCACAGTCAACAAACAAAAAAGTAAGAGCAGCCTGCTTTGTTATCTGGCAGAGTCAGGGAATATAGTGTTGTCGTCTCAGAAAACACTGTTTGACTCTCACAGAGAATGGGCTTGAATTGGCCAGCTAGCTGGTCTCATGTGATCAGTTGACTGGAGGTGGTGTTTTCTCCTTGCTGGCAGCACTCTCGCTGGATGTAAACATAATGACACTTGTTTATAGTTTCGTGTCATCCATCAATGGATTCAACAGTGTTATAATAAATTAATCTAAGTACTTTCTTTTATAATAACTTGCTTTAGAAATGCATTTCATACAGACTGCACAATGTGGAATCAAGTTTCTACACAATGTCTCATTCATATTTAAGCTTTCAGCATAGAGGAGGAGGGGGGAGGGGAGGGTAGTTTTAGGTGATGCCTTAAGTACTTTTTTATAATCTAACAGTTAGTAAATATTTCTCCATCACATAACAGAATCAGCTGGGTTCCGTTCCTTTTGATTTGATTTTATCTCACTATATTTTCAGGTGATTTTATCTCACTATATTTTCAGGAGGTGATGCCCCCAACTTTAGATATCTGAAGAATGTCATAATTACCACCCTGTGCTGCTGATAAAATCTTTATTTAAACATTCAGTTTAAGTTTACTGACCATCATCTGGTTCCTGATTATATTTCTTTGGTGTCTTTCACAATTTTTTGATGTGTCAAGTCATCCTTTTCATCTCATACTTACTCCTTTTTCTATCAACCAAAATAAGCAATTTTTGACAATATAATGTAATTGAAAAGACAAAAAAATCTAATCACGTAACGGCGGCAGATACATATGTAAAAGGGTTTTACTTACGCAAACATGTGGAGCCTTCCATCTTCAAGCTCTCAGGTTTTCAAATCTCATCCGGTGCAGTCCACAACAATTAGTCCTTTCTTCTAACCACGTTTGGTAAATCTCATCTGCCCCAGGGTTCTGAGTGTCTTTCCTGAACTCTAGCCCTTTTTCTAAACATCTCCGGTTCATTTCCCTTCACCACTTTTCCTTCCCGTTCAGCCCTTCTGCCGGAAGGAGGAGTGCACTGGCTCTGAAATCTTGCATAAGTAAAACCTTTCCTTTTTTTAATATGTGCGTTCTCCTGCTGCTGCCTGGTGAGTAGATTTTTTTATCCATCCAATTACATTACATTTAATTCTTTTTCTGCTTTCTTATGAAGTTGTCTTTGTCCCTCAGATCCATCATAACACTTCATCATTGTTATCTGCCAGCTTATTTAAATGTAATTATTTCCTGGAGGAACCATAAGAGCTAGAGTAATAAAGTGGGATGCTTTCCGAGACAAATGACATCTAAAATAAAACTCTACCACATACCACCTGCATAACTTCAAATTACTCACTGACACCTGTACGTTGTTCACACATTGTATAAGCATCAATTAAGAAGGCCCAAATGCAAATTATTTCCCCTGGTCATGTCCTGTAGAGGTCTGTTCCACACAGGTGTGTGCAGTGATGCCAACCACATTTCATTCCAACACACCACTGGTATGAAATTATGAATGTTCCGGTTTTTCTAGAACAGACCTCTTAGTCCATTTTGCTACAACTATGTTTACCTCATTACAGGTGTTTATGCCACACCTTATTACTGAAAATCTCATCTACTTTAAATATCAAGAAGTGAACTGTTTGAAGATAAGAGTGCATTTTCTAGAGTCTGAAATCTAGCCTGCTACTCACAGAATAGTAGTGTTATCTTCAGTGAACAAGGAGGGATGCAATGTACTTGACTCTGTTTCATTGGGAGATGGTTGGTGCCACAATACAATTCTCAATTAACATGGGAACTCCAAACTATCAGTCCAAGACTGAGATCCTACAACTGACTCTTTCATCATGGGCACTTTCCAGCAAACTGATAAAAAAGCTTTCACCAAATTTTGAATCAAGTTCTTCATCACCTACTCTATAGCACTAAATAAGTCAAAGTCATAAGTCATTGTTGCCTGGAACACTGAGGGGAAGAGTCAGCTGCCTAATTAAATGCATTGTCTTTTTCCAAGCACAATGGTACTTCTCCTTCATGAAGTATGTGGGTTATGTCTTCAATTGTATTAGATGAGTGTACATGCATCAGGCAAATATATGCTGAGTTTAGTGTAATGTTTGTGTTGCTGATAATATGAAAGAGAAGAAAGAGGGTGAAGTGGAATGCAAGCACATAGCCTACACACTTAATATATTTTTTATTTATAATGACATTCTGGGTACTGCTATCTTCAGATCAAAACTTACAGGTTGTAAAACAACATTCTGTGTCAGTTTGAAGGCCTGTGTTTTGAAATGATGGTGGTAGTAGCCAAAATGTTGTTATAAATTGTAAAAAAAAATTACATTAAGTGATCTAAAATACTTTATTCCCACAAATCCCCAATGATTGCAGATTCAATCAGGAAATTTATTTCCTTTATTATAAATAACTTACTCCTCTGAAATAGGAGGAAGGGGCCCACCAGCCTTAATGTCACCACCCAATGTGTGGAACACTATCAACAATGCTACATGTCCTTACTTCAGGAAAACTACAGAGAAACTTGGGACTTGACCCAAGACATTGGTGTAACACCTGTTTGTGTAGTGTGCTTGGGGGAGGGGGCATTATGAGGATGGAGAGACATGCCAAGTGTAATGGAAATTAGTTTGAAACAGTAAAATGAAAAGGACTACATTACAAAACTTTCTTTGTCTTTTATATTATTGGTAGTGCAATTGCAATGAGCTGAAGATACTCAAAAGTTTATAAATCATCATCTCACTATCAGTGGAGAAAGTTATGAGAAAAGGGGGAAAATAATCTCAATTTTTCAATACACGCTTGTTAAAAGAAAAACAACAAGTTCTACTTCATTATTTGACAAATGAGCGTGTTGGAGAATGATACATTCAATGTTACATAGTGTTGTATGCAGATAATACTGTCTATCACATACATATGTAATAGTGTGTCAAGAAATTCTGAAATGCAAGATGTTCCAAGCCAAGATGAACATCTTGACATCAATGTTCCAGATGATATTGTGAAGATTTGTCAATTTTACTACGTAGGCTGTTGTTTAATAGCGGAAAAAAGTCATTTTTGACTTATTAAAGCAATGGTTACAAACCAATGACTACCGATGACAATTTGCAGGGTGAAAAATTGTGTGCACATCAACTAATAAAGAAACAAAAGACTCAATGCTTGCACCTTTGGATCACATGCACCAATACAACAGGGATAGTAATATACTTCCATACTGCATCACCAGGGAAAATGAAACACAGGGACATTATTTTGAGTCCAAGAGCAGGCGGCATTATCAGCACTGGATATACATACATAATCCCAGGTAAAAAAATGGTAAATATAATTCTGTATGCCCAAGTTAAAAAAAAATCAAGAGCTTACTGTATCACAATTATCTTTGGCATGAGGCCATAGTCACTAAATAAATTGTACTAAGTTGAAAAACTTTGGAACTGTTACATCCTTATGTGAGTTCACAACTATTAGAATAGATACCCAGATAGTGATAAGCATGACACTTTACTGCAACACACAAGAAATGAAATGATTCACGACAATGTCCAGTGGGATGCAAAATCAGTAACTTGACAACACACAAACAATCTACCTTCTGGATCTGACATGAAGAATGAATAACTGTTTCCTTTAGTTCATGACAGATAAAAACAACACTTTTAAGTGGCGATGTCCATGATGGGTGTCAATCAGTGCTGAGAGTTTATCAGTACAATTCCAAGTCTAGTCAGATACCTATCATTGATCATAGCTCCTGGACAAAATCACAATACATGTCAGCCAATTTATACCAACCCTGAAGTACAGAGTTCAAGGGATGCCAATGCTGAAGGAGACAAACGCTCCGGTAGTGATGGCTGGCTGCTTGTGGTGGCTGCTATAAAGTTTCTTCAAGGCTGTTTCTGTGACTGGAACTGAGTCACTGGGAGGTGTAGATCCAGATTAGGCCCTGCGAAGGAACTGTTTGGCTCAGTGAAATGAACTGCTTGCCAATGGCTGAATGCTACCTTAAATACACACCTGGAAGATGGATCTCCATTCTGTGCCCAATGGACACATGATTGCCAGATGTGAAGTAGTGCCCAAGCGTGTCACTGCCCCAGCAATGACACAAGTGCCACTGTTGGCGAAGTGGGCAGTCCATTTCCAAGGCAAACAAACTGGCATGTTTTGGTTGGCCATACTGTTGACACGATGTGCGAGGACGCTGACTAGTGTTTTGATTGAGAATACTTCCTGCTCGTTAGTGTGGCAAGATCAATGGTAGGTGCCTGTGGTACTGGAATGCAGCAACCTTCTGGTATCAACTGTGTTGCTGGGTAGCTGTAGTCACGTGCAAATCTTATGGATACAGCAAATTCAAAATATTATTTCTACATGATACTGAATGTCTACACATTTGGAAAGTGGTGTGGAATATGTTTCCGGTATTTTGTTGGAAGACATTTCATATCCAGATTTTTTATCTGTGGCTGTTGAATTTTTGGCTGGTTACCGTAAAATAAAACTACATTCAAGAGTAAGGGGAAGAAGGAAAACTAATTCTGAGGTTTATATCATGTACATAAATACCACCCTTCTATATTCAGATGGTTGCCTGCAGTTACTTGAGGATAGTAACCTGTGAGGTAGACCCCAAGTAAAAGTGGTTGGGTCTGTCAGGAAAATGTGCCTTTCCTCAAAGATTTATTTAGTAACCACAGCCATTTGCTCGAGCACCCACCCATCCACCCACCCAAACAAACAAACAAAGAAAAAACACATAGCATGAAAGTGTAAAACAATTGCTCAGGGAACTTAAATGAGGATCTCTGGAAGAAATTTTATTTTGTTCTCTCAAAACCCTTTCAGGTGATGTCATTTTCTCAATTTTAACAGAAATTTTTCAGTCCACAATACGAACTTACACAAAATGTGAAATAGTTCTTCAATATTATGAAAAAGATTGATCACTACTTGCCCTGTAGAGGAGACATGGAGTCGTCGACAGGCACAACAGAAAGACTGCTAAACATTTAAGCTGTGGGCCAAAAGACCTCCTTCTGAAGTAGAACACACACACACACACACACACACACACACACACACACATGACCCATGAAATAGTTCTTCCTTGGTTATAGAACAGTTGATTATTAAGTTATACCTAATATGACAGTATGTTACAACTAATGTATTGTGGAACATACTTTGATGAGAATGAGATTGCTAGCATTGGAATTTGTCATGGCATAATAAAATCAGTAACTTTGTGTAGTATCACAATGTTCTTGATCGGTAATTAAGTTGGCATAAGTTGATCCCTGACAGTCACAGTGGGCTGGGTGCGGCAGCTTCACGAGCCTATCTCAACAAATAATTTAACCTTGTTGCTGTTGTTGTTGTGGTCTTCAGTCTAGAGACTGGTTTGACGCAGCTCTCCATGCTACTCTATCCTGTGCAAGGTTCGTCATCTCCCAGTACCTACTGCAACCTACATCCTTCTGAATCAGTTTAGTGTATTCATCTCTTGGTTTCCCTCTATGATTTTTACCCTCCCTGCTGCCCTCCAACACTAAATTGGTGATCCCCTGATGCCTCAGAATATGTCCTACCAACTGATCCTTTCTTCTAGTCAAGTTGTGCCACAAATTTCTCTTCTCTCCAATTCTCTTTAATACCTCCTCATTAGTTATGTGATCTACCCATCTAATCTTCGAAAAATTTTGCAAATGTCTCCATGGCAATAGCTCAGTGTTGTCACAGCTCTGCAAACAGCTACAGTTTTCACCTGCAGCTGTTTTCACTTCACAGTTGAAAGCTGGCAACCAGCGATCTTCTTAAGCCACCTCAACTACAGCTGTTGCCACAATCACAAGTAATGTTTAATTTGGCTATGCTTTGTTTTAATGGCCTATTTCTGAATATCTTTAATTTTTTCTTCTGCAAGGATTCGAGATATTCATTTACAACAAGGATGAAGTATATAACAGTCCTCCTCTGAGTGGGAACTTCACTCCACCTTGTCTATAATTTAATATAAGCCACAGGACCTGCTTATCTTTACCACAGAATGCCAGCCTATCTGAATGAAGAGTCTAAGGAGAACCTCCATGGCCTTTCAAGCAAATGTGGTACCAGGAAATATGCCACAATTAATGGAGGCCATCATGATGCAAAACCATACCAGGATAGTACTAACCTACACAAATGGCTATCAACAAGTTGTGGTTATCAGACATAAAGAACAGATCTTTGAATGATCAATAAATCAGTGACTATTACAAGCGATGGAAATTCACTCATCAATTCTAGAGCACATTCAGCAAGTACCCACACCCCTCAATAATTTGACTCAACTACAGGCAGCTATTCATGTGACTCTCCAGTGCAAAAAACACCTCATAGCCACATACTTTCAAAATGGAAAAGGGTGTCACATGACATGGAGATCTAATAACCTAAATAAAATTAATCTCTATGGCCACTTCCCATCTGCTATGGTACTCTCTCGTAGAAGGTTCTTTCTGTTATATGTTGGGTACACTCTCAGGTAAATTTACATACAAAAGCTTAGTGTATGTCAAAGAATACAAAACAGAAATAAAAGCAAAATAGAGGGTTAGTTGGTTGGTTGGTTGGATGGTTGGATGGTTAAAGGGACCAAGCTACTAGGTCATCAGTCCTTTGTTCTTGAACAGACAGGTTTATACGACTGCACATCAGAGATAGCCTACCACACAAAACCCAGGGGAAGTAAACTCCAAGGTCTACCGATGTCAGCAAAGATGAGATAAGGGACAAAAATAAGAAAGGGAGAAAGAGTAAGAAAGGCAAGCAACGTGTCCAACCTATGGGCCAGCTCGAAGCCCTGGAAAGCACTGTGCAATGATGGGACATACATTCCCCAGCCCCCACCACTTACCAGAAGTACTCTACTCTGCGATTGCCTTGGAAAGACGAGCAACACGGACAGGGCATGAGAAGCACAGAGGGACAAAAGATAAACAAGTCTAACAGACCAACTTGAAGGGGTGGAAGAAGAGTAGGATCACCAGGATACAGGAGCCACAACAATAGTGTGATGGGTCCTTGCTTCAGATCAGATGACCATGAGTTGGTCAAGTACGGCCAATGTGGAGACAGCAAAGGACGGTAGAGTCCTGGTGAGATGCCTGCATGGAGGACCTCCAAGGATTTGTAGCCTCCTTTACCACTCACAGTTTATTTGGTGAAATCAGAGTGAGACATTCCTTTTTCCAGGCACCTAAAACCTGACAGCATAATACCAATCGGAGGCCTGTTTCCGGAATACCAACCTCAAGTGTTGGTTTATTGGTAACCAGTTTGGCCACCAGGCTATCAGCAAGTTCATTCCCTGGGATCCCCACATGGCCCAGGGTCCAGACACAGGTCACTGAGCGGTCACACTATTCAAGGGCATAGAGGGAATCCTGGATAGCAATGACCAAGGGATGGTGAGAGTAGCACTTGTCAGGCACTTGCAAACTGTTCAAGGAGCCACTGCAGATGAGAAAGGACCCACCACTGCAGGAATGGATATACTCAAGAGCATGAGAAATGGCTAACAAATCTGCACTGAAAACACTACAGCCATCCGGCAAGGAGAGCAGACAGTATGTCCTACATTATAAGCAAAGCCTTTATGACCAGCAACCCTTGAGCCATCAGTGTAGGCTGCTTCTGAGCCCTGGGATGCAACAAGGATGGAGTAAAATTGGTGTTGGAGGGCCTTGAGATGAACAGCTGTGGCCAACGGACACACCATCAACGTGTGCGGCAGTGGGTCCAGAGGAGAGGTGGAACAGGAAACAACTGAAGCTCAGAGAGTATAGACCGCATGCAGATTGCGATCGCAATCTCTGATCGGGGCCATCATTGCAGTAGATAGATTACTGTGTATGGAATGAGGAGATGGCAATTTGGATGCTTAGTGGAGCTGTGAACAAGAGTAGCATAATTGGCAAGCTGTTTTTGGTGTCTGCAGGGACCCCAGCCTCCATGAGTAAGCTGTTCACAGAGCTAGTTCGATAGGCTCCCATCACAAGTTGAATCGTGAAGTGGTGTGTATCAGATGCTGAGGGTGATGCCAAACCGTATCCCAGACTCCCATAATCAAGGCAAGAATGTATCAGGGCTTTGTAAAGCTGCACAAGAGTAGTGTGATCTGCACCCCAGTTGGTGTTACTGAGGCAACAAAGTGTATTAAGGTGCTGCCAGCACTTTTGCTTAAGCTGGCGAAGATGGGCAATCCATTTCAAGAGAGAATCGAAGAGCAGTCCAAAAAAAATGATAAGTCTCCATCACACTGAGTAGTTGTTCGTCGAGGTAAAATTCTGGTTGTGGGTGAACGGTATGATGTTGGCAGTTTTGGGTTAACGATATGCCATGGGTGACGGCCCACGCCTGCATATTTTGTACGGCACCTTGCAGTCGATGCTCAGTGAAATCCACACCAGAGAAGCAATACTACAGGCACAAGTCATCAGCATACGAGGAGGGTGAGGC
The DNA here is from genome assembly GCF_023864275.1 of Schistocerca cancellata. NCBI lineage: Eukaryota > Metazoa > Arthropoda > Insecta > Orthoptera > Acrididae > Schistocerca > Schistocerca cancellata. The sequence goes on from NC_064633.1 coordinate 415,546,502, forward strand.
TGAGGACCCCACAGCTGCCGCTAAACCATTGATGGCTACTAGAAACAGAGGGGCACTTAGCATAGAGCCCTGTGGGACCCCATTCTCTTGGATATGGTGGGTACTGTGCGAAGCACCAGCTCAAACCCGGAACATATGGTGCCACAGGAAGTTCTGGATGAAAGTTGGGAGCAGATCACAGATATCTTACTCATGTAAGGTAGTAAGGATGTGGTGTGCCCAAGTGGTCAGAAGCCCTCTGCAGGTCGAAGAAGAGGGCTATGAGGCATTGACGTCAGGCAAAAGCTGTTCAGATCACAGACTCCAGGCAAACAAGATTATCAGTAGCGGAATGGCCTTGGCGGAATGGAGCGAGAAGACTGCGAGACTCAATGTGCCACCATAACCGCCAGCTGACCATGCATTCAAACAACTTACAGAGAACATTGGTGAGACTTATTGGGCAATAACTGTCCATCTATAGAGGGTGCTTACCTGGTTTCAGTACTGGGACAATAATGCTTTCTTGACATTGCAATGGGAACTTCCCCTCACTCCAGATGCGGTTAAAGATGGCAAAGATATTATGCTGACAATCCACTGGTAGGTGTTTGATCATTTGATTGTGGATGTAGTCTGGCCCTGGGCTGTAATCAGGGCAGTGGGCTAGGACACCGACAAATTCCCACTCAATGAATGGAGCACTATATGGCTCCAGGTTGTGTATAGTAGAAGATAATTGCTTTCATTCCACCTGCATTTTTAGGACACAAATGGCAGGTTGATAATTTTGTCACTGAGGCTTGAGCATAGCAGAGCAAAATTTCATTGACAGTGCCTGGCTAAGTGTAGACAGTGCCAGTGTCATTCAAGGTAATACCAGGTACACCTACAGGTGTCTGGTATCCCTAGAAACATCTGATCTTCGCCCAAACCTGAGAAGGAGAGGTAAGTGATCTGATGGTTGAAATGTACTGTTCCCAGCATTCTCACTTCTGTCTTTATATTAGGTGGCAGACAAAGGCACGGAGCTGCTTACAAGCGATGAGGTGCTCCATTGATGGGTGTTACTTATGGTATTGGAGAGCCCACCTAAGATCTCGAATGGCCTCTGCTATTTCCAAGGACCAGTAAGGTACTGCCTGCCATCGACATGGGTCCGAGGAATAGGGGACTGCCAAATCAGCTGCCGAAAGAATAGCTGTAGTTGTATTCTGGACTGCCTCATCGATATCTCCATGCAGTGGGGAGTCAAGGTTGACAGCAGAAGTGAAAGCATCCCAGTCAGCACTGTTGAGAGCCCACCTAGGCATGTGTTTAGGGGAGTGACACTGGTGGAGGGACAGGAAGATCGGGAAGTGGTCACTACCACAAAGGTCATTGTGGATCCTCCAGTGGATGGATGGGAGATGACACAGGCTGCAAATGGAAAGGTCGATGGCCAAAGTTCTGTGTGTGTGTGTGTGTGTGTGTGTGTGTGTGTGTGTGTGTGTGTGTGTGTGTGGGAGGGGGGGCAGTATTTAAAATGCAAAGGATAAGTTGTGCCAGTAAATTTTTGAGGTCTTTACCATGGCCATGACCATGGTTCTACCCCACAAAGGATTATGTGCACTGAAATCACCCAAGATTAGGAAAGGTATGGGGAGGGGAGGGGGGGGGGACTGAGAAACCAAAGCAAACAGTATGTTCTGAGACACTTCACCATTGGAAGGGAGGTAAACAATGCAAATGTTTACATCGCGAAATTTCCGTACGCAAGCAGCCACAACCTGCAACGATATATTAAGAGGCACGAGTTCGCTATATAGAGTGTACAGACCATATGTGCAAACTCCACTTGGCACCCTGACATAGGCAGCACTATTCTTGTAATATCCCCAGTATCCATGAAAGGCTGGGGTACACGTTGCTGGAAACCAAGTCTCCTGAAGGGCAAAGCAGAAGGCAGGTGAAGTGCTTAAAAGATGTTGTAGCTCAGCCACCTGGTGGAAAAACTACTACAATTCCACTGAAGAATAATGTTGTTAATGTACAGTGAGGCCATGAAGTGACCAAGAGGGCATGTTATGCCTTAGGGTCAACTGCCACCCCTGGTTGAGGGCTTATGCCATCAATATATAGAGGTTTTGGGTGCAAACTGGGGCCTCAGGGGCCGCCGGAATCTCTGCCTCAGCCACAGTAGTGGAAAAGCAGATCTGGTAGCATGGGGGCCACTGGAATGTCCTTCTTGGAGGTCTTTTCTCTTGTCTTTCCTCTCCTTAGAGAATTTTGATAACTGCAAGGGCTTCCTGAACCAGTTTCAGGTAAATATGATGATTGCAGAGCCTTGCACCAGCAGCCACTAGCTGGTGTCCGGTTGTAGGCTTTCCTTGAAAGAAAGTGTCCTGAGGGACCCCTTCCTGGTGAGAGAAGCTAGAGGAAGGGGACTTGTCTCCGGCTGGTATGTAGGGACCAATGTCCCCAAAGTAGGTGTGGGGGAAGCAGCAAGAGGGGAGCCGTAACAATGGGGGGATGGGGGGTTGGAGGGGGCAGGCATGACTGAGCAGCCATTAGGGCCCACTATAGGAGGTGTAACAAGCGAGAGTGCTATCACCAAAAGGGGCGACCTTGCTGTAGCAGTAGCATATGACACTGTTTGACATGTTGGGTACAACAGCTTGCATTTCTTCTTGGCCTCTTAGTAATTGAGTTTGTCCAGAGAGTTGTATTCTCATATTTCTTTTCTCTCTGGAAAACAGTACAATCTGGTGAGCAGGGAGAATGGCGCTTTTCACAGTTGACACAGATGGGGGGGGGGGGGGGGAGGTGCACGGCGAACATTCACATGCAGTCCTTGTCTACAATCTCTACAGCTAGCACTTGCGTTGCAGCATGAAAACAAGTGCTCAAACATAGTTTCATATTGCACTGGTATACCATTACCTTGACCTTTTCAGACAGTCAATCACCCTCAAAGGCCAAGATGAAGGCACCAGTAGCAATCCCATTGTCCTTTGACCCCCTATGTACACGATGGACAAAGTGTACACCCCATCACTTCAAGTTGGCAAGTAGCTCACAATCAGATTGTAAGAGCAGGTTTCTGTGGAAAAAGATGCCCTGGACTAAATTTAGACTGTTATGGGGAGTGACAGTCACCGGTATGTTACCCAGCTCATTACAAGCGAGCAGTGCCCGTGACTGGGCAGTGCATGACATTTTGATCAAAATTGATCCACTTTTCATTTTAGAGATGGCTGCCACTTCCACAAACTTGTTTTCTACATTCTCCACAAAGAACAAGAACTTTATGGCCAAGAAGAAATCACCATAAGTCCTTGTACAAACCAAGTATTGCAAGAAGTACTGTTCTGCTTGCCATTTAGCCCTGCATTCCCCCCAAGGCGTAACAAGTGAAGGGAACTCTTTAGGCTCATCTCTCTGCATTGAAAGAGGACTGTTCTTACATAGAGACTACTGGGGTCATTTGGCCACCACTGGGAGGTAACTTAATCGAATTCATTTGTGGCTGATCGGCCCTGGTGCCACCCACTCTGGAAGGGGGCTCTCCCCATGGGCACCATCCAGCCTCAGCAATAGCTACCTGGCCAGTAATCTCTCACTTGGAGTCCACGTGCCCCAGTCATGACAGGCATTCATTTCTTGGCATACATGGGAAGTTTTCACCTCAGGCAGCAAATCAGTGGGACAGCTGTTAACATAGTGTCTAATGTACACTACTGTAAAATGAAAAAGGAACACCTCAATGTAAGTGACTAAGGCATACCATACTCGCACGGGACCCTACAAGAGGACAGCTAATGCAATGACCAAATGTGTAGCGCTGTGGACAAACAGGGAACTGCATTATCGGCTGTGGAATGTTGCAAAAAGCTTCACAATAGCTGTTCACTTCCAGAGCCACTAGCACCAATTTGCTGTCATACAGGGCTCCATCTGTATCTGCAGCACTGTCAACATGCTGCGTCAATGTGGACATGAACCGGTTGTGCGTCTGACGGAGTTTGAGCTAGGGTGTACAAGGAACTTGTGGAAGGCCGAGTGGTCGTACTGCAGAACTGTGCTATCTGTGGGGCAAGAGATCTCCAGTGTGTCGATGTTGCCAGTGGTCAGCAGAAGGTACATGTGCTCGTCAATCCAAGTTGTACAGCAGCGATGCACAGATGCATGCCAAGACAGTCACATCTTATGAAGTGCCAGTCAGACTTCACCTCGACTTCACAACAAATTAGGGACACTGTTGCTTTGAGGGTATTAGGAAGGACCATTCACTAAGGTCTCTGTGAAGCATGACTGCAATTCTGTGTGCTGTTAGAAACTCTTCTGCTCGCAACCCGACATTGTGCAGCCCACCTGCGCCAATGACATGGCAGGCACTTATGTAAGGATGAATGGAGACTTGTCATTGTCAGAAATGAGAGTCACTTCTGCCTCAGTGGCAACGATGGTCATACGTGAGTGTGGCATCGTCCAGGTGAGGGCCAGTGTCTGGAGTGTATACAACAGAGGTTCACAGGGACAACAACTGGCATCACAGTCTGGGGAGCCACATCTTACAATAGCCATCCTCTCATGATTATGGAGGGAACATTGAGCAGTGCACAGTACATTCAAACAATATTCAACCCATCATGCTACCATTCAAGCACCCACAAGTTAATGTGCTGTTTCAACAAATAATGCACATATACACACATCTTGGTATCCTGTACCACTCAACCTGCTCTCAGAGTGTACATCAACTACCCAGGTCAGGACAATCCCTAGATCTGCCCCCACTGAGCAAGTTTGGGACTGGACTGAACATTATCTTGCATAGTCTGCTAGTATAGCAAGACATCTGGACCAATTGAGGCACCAGGTGTAAATATACTCAGATGCGTACGGCTCTGTTGGTGGGATGGTTTGCTGTATATGTCCTCAACAGTGTGTCAACAAAATCTCCCTCTGCTAGGCCAACGAGTTCTTGTTCTCTTTTCATTTTCCAGTAGAGTATAAACCAAGTACTTTCATGAATCCTATAATTATGACGCAGCTACTATACAAACTGATCTCAATACAAATGATCGTAATTAAATACATAACCTTTAATTAATTTTTTTTTTCCCTGGAGATGGTTTGCTGTTTGATGAAAGTGATAATTTTAATAAAGTGACAGACAGCTATTTTGCCAAATCATAATTTTTCAAAAATTATTACTTTTTTACACTTCCTTGTCAAAGGGAATTTATTTTAAGCTGGTGATGGTATATAGGGAATCTACTCTTTCATTGTCAACGGTTAAGAAACGAGCAACTAAACTATAAAATGGCTGTACTTCTTCCTGAAGTTGATCCACATGAAAGGCATCTCAAAACTGCAATTATAGATGAAAACTGAGAAACTGGGCAATATGGTACTGGAGAACTTGTGATTAAAGGCCCTTGAAGCAGGTGTCATCAGGATATAAAAAAGAAGAGTGTGGTACATTTTACATAAAGAATAAATGTTGTGAATACTTTGTGCAAGATGGGTGCTGTATTGAATGCTGACCAAAATCAAAACTCTGTTGTGCCTGGGGATGATTCTCCCTCAGTCAACTCAGAGTAGAAAGTTGCTACTCACCATGTAGTGGAGATGCTGAGTCACAGATAGGCACAACAAAAAGATTCACACAATTAAAGCATTTGGCCATTAAAGCCTTTGTCAACAATACACACACACACACACACACACACACACACACACACACACAAGCAAACGGAACTTGCACATGCAGTGTGGTTTCAGTTGCCCGAGTCTGCAGTCGTTTGTGTGTGTGTGTGTGTGTGTGTGTGTGTGTGTGTGTGTGTGTGTGTGTGTGTGTGTGCGCGCGTGTGTGTTGCTGACAAAGGCCTTAATGGCCGAAAGCTTTAACTGTGTGAATCTTTTTGTGGTGCCTATCTACGACGCAGCATCTTCGCTATGTGGTGAGTAGCAACTTTCCTTCTCTAATATTGTAATATTCAGCTTAATTGATACCCAGACCTCTGCAAACTGCATCAATTTTGATACAATGTGTTGCACAAAAATATCAGGAAAACTGACTTCACCAGATAAAATGATTACCAGTATTCCACGTCAAGTGTTTGAAGATTTCTCTTTTATTGTGGGAAAATGAATTTAGTGATTCAACCAGCATGAGTTGAAGGGAGGAATACTTTGGGCAGAGGTGAAGAAACTATGGGAATACGCTGGTTTGTACCTACAAATTAGCCTCACAATTTTTGTGCTACAGATCCATGTAAACCTACGTTCGCAGCATGACATTCTTGTTTTAACCATGAGATGATGATGACCTTTATTCAGGGGACTGGTCCATGAATACCAGGGGAAACCTTGAAAAAATTGTCAGCTTTCGAAACAGTGTTAACTCAGAGAATAAGATCTGTAAGCCCATATACCGTATTTACTCGAATCTAAGCCGCACTCGAATGTAAGCCGCACCTGAAAAATGAGACTCGAAATAAAGGAAAAAAATATTTCCCGAATCTAAGCCGCACCTGAAATTTGAGACTCGAAATTCAAGGGGAGAGAAAAGTTTTAGGCCGCACCTCCAAATCGAAACAAAGTTGGTCCATTGTAATATGAGACACAATTTAGGTCGAATGAAAGACGATACAGCTATAGTAGTTTGGTTCGAGTCGTAAGCTTAGCAGTTAAGCTTTACCAGGTAGCCATTGCCATGCGTCAGGCACTCCGTCCGTATTTATACGGGTACCCTTCCTTTTTCACGTGCTTCGTCTGGTTTGAATCAATTTCTTATTTTGCTTTGATCTGATAAGTGCCGTTTTCTTTGTTATAGGTGTTTACGTCACTCTAAGCTGAAAATGCATTACTGTACTGTGTCATGCATTGTTTGTCGCATTCTGATAGTGCGTGTTTACAGCCTGTCGCCGCTCGCGGCATGACTTGCTTTTGTGCGCGCTACCACCGCTTTAAAAAAAAAAAAAAAAAAAAGAGAAATCGTCTCATTAGCGAAACAATGGCAAGAGACTACAGTTTGTTGTTACTTACACTGCTGCTTTCTTTGATAATGATCAACAATAACCAAATAATAGACTGCGTATGATAGAACATGTTCTGAATGAGAGTTAGGCGCAAATTTTTCTCCGTTTGAAAATCTTTGCGGCCGCTTCTTTAGTACATCAAATTCTGCACAGAAATTAGTCACCTTACATTTAAAATCTAGTCAGTTGCCATGTTTCATTTCTGACTATATCACTATTAGGCATAAGAATAATACGATTATAAACATGACACGATACGTATATTCTTCCTTGTTTGCTGTTGTTTCACTCTAGTTTCGTAGTTTATTAGGCAGACAGGATTTAAATGAGATAGCAGCAAACATGAAAGAATACATGGCAAAATGTTTATTTTCGTATTATTCTTATGGTGAAGAGAATACTGCATGTGATCCACATTTCATCAGGTTCCTATTAGCAACCATCTCTTCTCACAGGTAGGAAAAAACTCGGAACATAGAGTTGGCCATATTGACAAACATCCCTAACAGTCTTGCCAGTCGGATTTTCGTAGTACATTGAAATTCTGCTACATTCGAAGATGAACAATACGGAATTTGTATTTACTTCATTGGACAATGTGTGAAAATGCAGTGGTCGAAACTCGGGGCGGAGAAAAAAAAAGGTTTTGGCACCAGTATTTATCTTTGTGCCCACAAAGCATGCTTGTGTAGCGCTACATATATTCAACGGCAGAAGTTAGTTGTGGCGGCATCTATCAACATTTTTCAGAACTTCCGCTTGCTTTGCACTCGATTCTAAGCCGCAGGCGGTTTTTTGGATTACAAAAACCAGAAAAAAAGTGCGGCTTAGATTCGAGTAAATACGGTAATGCTTGCCATCTTTTGGGAACATTTTTATGTATTAACCAAAGCTTTAGCTCTCACACTTTTTTAATTGTATTTTTTTGTTGCAAGTGAAATAAACTCAGCTAATTATTTGTGAACATCATAGATACACATTACTCAAAAAACAAACAAAGTAGAAGCTTTATTGTTTTCCTGTAAATTCTTTACCCTATTATCTTTAAAGCATACTATTGAAAAGATGGTGCTGCCATAAACTGTGGTACAACAAAATTTTGAGTATGATTATAACAAATTTTTCAAATGAATTCAGGATTTATCTGCAAAAAAGCATTTCATTTTCAAAGCTGTCACAAGAGTAGTGTACTTTATAGCGAAGCATGTTTTAAGACAGTATACAAACTCTAAGCGCTCTATCTTTAATAGTTTTTAGCCAAAGTGTACCAGAACATGAAACAATTTAATTTTTGTGAAATTCAACTTAAAGTTAAAACTTGCTTTTTCTACTAAACCTGCGTGGCACTAATGCATCCCTGATCCATATTCATCTTGTTTCCTGTGTTGTTCTTCCTCCCTTCTCTTTTTCACACTTCCTCTTCTTATTCTTGCTTCTTTGGTGGCTTCCATCACTGAATTTTCTGCTTCAAAGGGTCTCCTTCAGTCAATGGCTATTAGAGCTCTATGCATATTTAGTCAATCAGGCACTCCCATCAGTTCAATGACATTAAGCCTTGACACTGTGTTGCCATTGAAACATAGAAAAGCATCTAGTACACCTATTTTCAAAGTATTTCATCCTACTAGAACAGTTTTTGGTATCTGTTCCCATATACAATTGTTGAAACTTTCATTTGGATTTTTGAGACATACCATGCAAACATTTCTCTAATAATCTTGCGTCACAAAGATCCCTATACATAAGTTTTATAACTTCCATTATAGCAAATGGCAAAGAATGTCTATGGTTGTAGGTCCCGCCTTGAGTAACAGCCCTATGGTAGCCACACCATGAATCACTACCAGGTAGGCAGAGTGCATGACAGGGTTGTCATCTATGGAGGATTTATGAAAGAAGAGAGCCTTTTTCATTCACTCAAGGTCATATTTATTTTGTCTTATGGCTTGTCCATAATAATACTGCAACCAGTCTATTCCTTTGTCTGTAAGCCGACCACATCAACTAAAGCACTTACCATAAACTAATTTCTTTCCCTTCAAATTCCTCTTCAAGTTCTTAAACTTTTCTCAACATGTCCAGCACATTCAATTTTTAGAATTTTTGTGTGCGCAGGTTTGGTTTCACGAACTTTTTGGTACCCTGTTGAGTCTCCATCTCCTAGGTAAGATGTATATATCACACCATATTTCTCCACTGACCTGTGAAGTACCTTCACAACACCTTCAGATTCCATCCCTCCACTATAATCCAAAATTAATGATTTTCAGTTCCACTAATACAGCCATGACAGTACTTGGTAATACATTCCCCATCAATGACTTTACCACTGTCCAAGGAGATAGCTGCCACTACACCATTTAGGGAACTATAGCTTCTTCATTGCCAGGATGCATCCAGGGCTGCAGACCATACATGTATTGCTGTCATCCTTGTCTACACTTTCCTGAACATCATTTTTCATACTATCATTTGCTACTTCTTCAAAAGTCTGTAGAATAATTTTATTGTACTTATCACCTTGTAGGGGGAGGCAAGTCCATAAGAGCACAGAAAATTTGTGCACTTCTTTACTCTTTGCCTATACACCTGATAGCATAAGCAAGTTTAATATTTGTGTTGCGCACTTTCTGCTTAGTTACACCACAAATATAACCATATTCATTTAAACCATAAAAATTACAAACTATTCTTAATTTTGATGCACAACCTCTTCTAGCATGTCTCTCTTCAACTACCTTCACACCACTACTGCCACATTCCTTACATGGCAAAGTTTTATTTATTAGTTCAGATAGAGCACAGCGTTCAACAATAACACAACGTGAATCAATAGTTGGCATCTCTATATCATCAGCATTAATACTGTCAAGCCCATTGTCGAAATATTTCAGTTTTAGCTACGAAGCACTTGGAGTAGTCAAAGCTAAGTTAAGTGTTGTATCACGTTGTGTTTCCGTATTAGCAGAGTTAATCCGTTTGGTGAACCAATTTCGATAAAATTAACATTGTTTATGACCGAACTTCTAAATTATTCCCATTGCTTTCAAGTGGAATAAGAAACTCTCACACACGTAATAAGAAAATCATGTACACAATTACTTGACTGTAAACAAAATATTTGTGCCAAAACGACGGCAAACAATGACTAAACTCCCTGTATAAACAAAAGATAAGCAAGTGTAAAGCTTTCACAGGTTAGCCAACTTAGGGACTAAAAAGTCATAAAAATGAAACAAATGAGAGCAAAACACAACTGACTGTGTGTCATGGGGACGTCGTGGTGTGTGCAGCCACTTTTAAATTTCTCTAATTTTGGTACTTTCTGTGGTCCATTTTTTGGGAAGTAAACTTTTTCTTGTTCATAAAACTACAGAGAATTTTTAAGACAAAAAATAAAAAAAATCTGTTTTTTGACAGTTACTCACTTACAAGTCCCCTTAATGGTGACACAGTGAGTGGCTTACATGTACATGGAATGGCTTGTCTAGCTATGTGTAATGTATTCAGAAGTGATACAAATCCCTTCAGAATTTTGTGGAAAAGCATCATTCCATGCCAACAGGGCATGTGGACCTTGTCAAGTAGTTGCTGTTAAGCAGAAGGTAGAAGGTCTTAGATTAAAGGGGTCTGTTTTCATTATACGGTGAAGTCTTGATGGATTGGTGGCATAATGCCTCAAAAGAGAACTTTGAAGTTATGACAATGATTTCTTTTTAGAAACTTTCAACAGAGTACTGTTGAAGAGCTATTTTTTCTTTAACTGATAGGTATACTTTCATTTTCAACATAACACAGAAAATAAATAAATAAAATTTGAAATAAGACAAAATAGGAAACTGTGGTACTTCAAAAATAAGCCTTATGTGCCTGTAACATTCAAAAACACAACAGCCATGAATTTGGTATGTTCTGCACAATTGAGAAGATTTGTGTTCTTCCTGCCAGCACCAATACCTAACAACAAAATATGGCATCAGGAAAAAAGCAACGAGGATACATGAGGCAGAGAAATACAGCAAAGAAAACATTCCACTTCAAATGAAATCTATTATTAAATAGGTTTCAACTTGAGAAATAAAATTCTGAAAAACACATGTTTGGAGTACACTGCATTGAACTGAATTACATACTTCTGTGACATAGATTAAGAAGGAAATCAAATCATTTGGGATGTGATGCTACAGAATGATATTGAAAATTTAGTGGACTGATAAAAGAAATGAAAATGTCTTCAGCAAAACTGCCAAAGAAAGGAATATGGGGAAAATAAATAGAAGAAGAAGGACCAGACATGTGTAAAGGCTGCTGGGAATAATTTTCTTGGTACTAGAAGGAGCTGTAGCAAGCAAAAACTGTATCAGAAGTCAGAGATTAGAATATATACAGCAAATAATGGAGAATGTAGATGCTATTCTGAAATGAAGAGATTAGCGTAAGAAAAATTTGCCAAGACTCGTCAAACAAGACACATGTTGCTCATCCCCATTACCAGATGTGCTAATTGCTCCAGTTACACTGTATCTCCTCATCTCCTCCGCACTCCATACCATTTTTCCGAACTATTCATATTTAACTGTTTTATCCATTTTAGTTTTTCTTCTTTTTCTATGCTAAGTCATTGCACAATTTCCAGCACATGTAGTACTACTGATGGTTACAATTTGTAGTGCAAGATGGTATAAACAAGCAACATGCAATAGGGCATGCTTCACCTAGGCTAGCTTGGGTCATTGACATGCAAAGAAGGCCGACTAGTTCTCAAATAGGGTTAGGGTTATACCAGATTTCTCTAATTCTTATCCTTCATCTTTCAAATTTTTTTATGCTGAAATTCAAATACATTCATCACCACAAACCTATACTTTTGTGAGTCACTCTTATATGGCAACAGTTATTTAGTAGATTTGAATATGTACACTGCAATATGAAACAAAAGTCAATGAATTTCCAATAAAAATAAAATAATTGTCATGAGCCACAAGGAAAAGAAATAACTCACACAACTATTTCACTCTGTGTGCAGGTTAAACTAAATACAGGTCAGATTGCCCTACAATGACACAGGTATGACGATAGTGATAGATCACGATGGAAACCATCATAATAAATAGTTAGTTAACAAGGTTGAATAAGCATGACAGTCCATAACTGCTGAAGCGTAACTTTACTCAAGCAATCTTACGTACAGGCACAGTCAACAAACAAAAAAGTAAGAGCAGCCTGCTTTGTTATCTGGCAGAGTCAGGGAATATAGTGTTGTCGTCTCAGAAAACACTGTTTGACTCTCACAGAGAATGGGCTTGAATTGGCCAGCTAGCTGGTCTCATGTGATCAGTTGACTGGAGGTGGTGTTTTCTCCTTGCTGGCAGCACTCTCGCTGGATGTAAACATAATGACACTTGTTTATAGTTTCGTGTCATCCATCAATGGATTCAACAGTGTTATAATAAATTAATCTAAGTACTTTCTTTTATAATAACTTGCTTTAGAAATGCATTTCATACAGACTGCACAATGTGGAATCAAGTTTCTACACAATGTCTCATTCATATTTAAGCTTTCAGCATAGAGGAGGAGGGGGGAGGGGAGGGTAGTTTTAGGTGATGCCTTAAGTACTTTTTTATAATCTAACAGTTAGTAAATATTTCTCCATCACATAACAGAATCAGCTGGGTTCCGTTCCTTTTGATTTGATTTTATCTCACTATATTTTCAGGTGATTTTATCTCACTATATTTTCAGGAGGTGATGCCCCCAACTTTAGATATCTGAAGAATGTCATAATTACCACCCTGTGCTGCTGATAAAATCTTTATTTAAACATTCAGTTTAAGTTTACTGACCATCATCTGGTTCCTGATTATATTTCTTTGGTGTCTTTCACAATTTTTTGATGTGTCAAGTCATCCTTTTCATCTCATACTTACTCCTTTTTCTATCAACCAAAATAAGCAATTTTTGACAATATAATGTAATTGAAAAGACAAAAAAATCTAATCACGTAACGGCGGCAGATACATATGTAAAAGGGTTTTACTTACGCAAACATGTGGAGCCTTCCATCTTCAAGCTCTCAGGTTTTCAAATCTCATCCGGTGCAGTCCACAACAATTAGTCCTTTCTTCTAACCACGTTTGGTAAATCTCATCTGCCCCAGGGTTCTGAGTGTCTTTCCTGAACTCTAGCCCTTTTTCTAAACATCTCCGGTTCATTTCCCTTCACCACTTTTCCTTCCCGTTCAGCCCTTCTGCCGGAAGGAGGAGTGCACTGGCTCTGAAATCTTGCATAAGTAAAACCTTTCCTTTTTTTAATATGTGCGTTCTCCTGCTGCTGCCTGGTGAGTAGATTTTTTTATCCATCCAATTACATTACATTTAATTCTTTTTCTGCTTTCTTATGAAGTTGTCTTTGTCCCTCAGATCCATCATAACACTTCATCATTGTTATCTGCCAGCTTATTTAAATGTAATTATTTCCTGGAGGAACCATAAGAGCTAGAGTAATAAAGTGGGATGCTTTCCGAGACAAATGACATCTAAAATAAAACTCTACCACATACCACCTGCATAACTTCAAATTACTCACTGACACCTGTACGTTGTTCACACATTGTATAAGCATCAATTAAGAAGGCCCAAATGCAAATTATTTCCCCTGGTCATGTCCTGTAGAGGTCTGTTCCACACAGGTGTGTGCAGTGATGCCAACCACATTTCATTCCAACACACCACTGGTATGAAATTATGAATGTTCCGGTTTTTCTAGAACAGACCTCTTAGTCCATTTTGCTACAACTATGTTTACCTCATTACAGGTGTTTATGCCACACCTTATTACTGAAAATCTCATCTACTTTAAATATCAAGAAGTGAACTGTTTGAAGATAAGAGTGCATTTTCTAGAGTCTGAAATCTAGCCTGCTACTCACAGAATAGTAGTGTTATCTTCAGTGAACAAGGAGGGATGCAATGTACTTGACTCTGTTTCATTGGGAGATGGTTGGTGCCACAATACAATTCTCAATTAACATGGGAACTCCAAACTATCAGTCCAAGACTGAGATCCTACAACTGACTCTTTCATCATGGGCACTTTCCAGCAAACTGATAAAAAAGCTTTCACCAAATTTTGAATCAAGTTCTTCATCACCTACTCTATAGCACTAAATAAGTCAAAGTCATAAGTCATTGTTGCCTGGAACACTGAGGGGAAGAGTCAGCTGCCTAATTAAATGCATTGTCTTTTTCCAAGCACAATGGTACTTCTCCTTCATGAAGTATGTGGGTTATGTCTTCAATTGTATTAGATGAGTGTACATGCATCAGGCAAATATATGCTGAGTTTAGTGTAATGTTTGTGTTGCTGATAATATGAAAGAGAAGAAAGAGGGTGAAGTGGAATGCAAGCACATAGCCTACACACTTAATATATTTTTTATTTATAATGACATTCTGGGTACTGCTATCTTCAGATCAAAACTTACAGGTTGTAAAACAACATTCTGTGTCAGTTTGAAGGCCTGTGTTTTGAAATGATGGTGGTAGTAGCCAAAATGTTGTTATAAATTGTAAAAAAAAATTACATTAAGTGATCTAAAATACTTTATTCCCACAAATCCCCAATGATTGCAGATTCAATCAGGAAATTTATTTCCTTTATTATAAATAACTTACTCCTCTGAAATAGGAGGAAGGGGCCCACCAGCCTTAATGTCACCACCCAATGTGTGGAACACTATCAACAATGCTACATGTCCTTACTTCAGGAAAACTACAGAGAAACTTGGGACTTGACCCAAGACATTGGTGTAACACCTGTTTGTGTAGTGTGCTTGGGGGAGGGGGCATTATGAGGATGGAGAGACATGCCAAGTGTAATGGAAATTAGTTTGAAACAGTAAAATGAAAAGGACTACATTACAAAACTTTCTTTGTCTTTTATATTATTGGTAGTGCAATTGCAATGAGCTGAAGATACTCAAAAGTTTATAAATCATCATCTCACTATCAGTGGAGAAAGTTATGAGAAAAGGGGGAAAATAATCTCAATTTTTCAATACACGCTTGTTAAAAGAAAAACAACAAGTTCTACTTCATTATTTGACAAATGAGCGTGTTGGAGAATGATACATTCAATGTTACATAGTGTTGTATGCAGATAATACTGTCTATCACATACATATGTAATAGTGTGTCAAGAAATTCTGAAATGCAAGATGTTCCAAGCCAAGATGAACATCTTGACATCAATGTTCCAGATGATATTGTGAAGATTTGTCAATTTTACTACGTAGGCTGTTGTTTAATAGCGGAAAAAAGTCATTTTTGACTTATTAAAGCAATGGTTACAAACCAATGACTACCGATGACAATTTGCAGGGTGAAAAATTGTGTGCACATCAACTAATAAAGAAACAAAAGACTCAATGCTTGCACCTTTGGATCACATGCACCAATACAACAGGGATAGTAATATACTTCCATACTGCATCACCAGGGAAAATGAAACACAGGGACATTATTTTGAGTCCAAGAGCAGGCGGCATTATCAGCACTGGATATACATACATAATCCCAGGTAAAAAAATGGTAAATATAATTCTGTATGCCCAAGTTAAAAAAAAATCAAGAGCTTACTGTATCACAATTATCTTTGGCATGAGGCCATAGTCACTAAATAAATTGTACTAAGTTGAAAAACTTTGGAACTGTTACATCCTTATGTGAGTTCACAACTATTAGAATAGATACCCAGATAGTGATAAGCATGACACTTTACTGCAACACACAAGAAATGAAATGATTCACGACAATGTCCAGTGGGATGCAAAATCAGTAACTTGACAACACACAAACAATCTACCTTCTGGATCTGACATGAAGAATGAATAACTGTTTCCTTTAGTTCATGACAGATAAAAACAACACTTTTAAGTGGCGATGTCCATGATGGGTGTCAATCAGTGCTGAGAGTTTATCAGTACAATTCCAAGTCTAGTCAGATACCTATCATTGATCATAGCTCCTGGACAAAATCACAATACATGTCAGCCAATTTATACCAACCCTGAAGTACAGAGTTCAAGGGATGCCAATGCTGAAGGAGACAAACGCTCCGGTAGTGATGGCTGGCTGCTTGTGGTGGCTGCTATAAAGTTTCTTCAAGGCTGTTTCTGTGACTGGAACTGAGTCACTGGGAGGTGTAGATCCAGATTAGGCCCTGCGAAGGAACTGTTTGGCTCAGTGAAATGAACTGCTTGCCAATGGCTGAATGCTACCTTAAATACACACCTGGAAGATGGATCTCCATTCTGTGCCCAATGGACACATGATTGCCAGATGTGAAGTAGTGCCCAAGCGTGTCACTGCCCCAGCAATGACACAAGTGCCACTGTTGGCGAAGTGGGCAGTCCATTTCCAAGGCAAACAAACTGGCATGTTTTGGTTGGCCATACTGTTGACACGATGTGCGAGGACGCTGACTAGTGTTTTGATTGAGAATACTTCCTGCTCGTTAGTGTGGCAAGATCAATGGTAGGTGCCTGTGGTACTGGAATGCAGCAACCTTCTGGTATCAACTGTGTTGCTGGGTAGCTGTAGTCACGTGCAAATCTTATGGATACAGCAAATTCAAAATATTATTTCTACATGATACTGAATGTCTACACATTTGGAAAGTGGTGTGGAATATGTTTCCGGTATTTTGTTGGAAGACATTTCATATCCAGATTTTTTATCTGTGGCTGTTGAATTTTTGGCTGGTTACCGTAAAATAAAACTACATTCAAGAGTAAGGGGAAGAAGGAAAACTAATTCTGAGGTTTATATCATGTACATAAATACCACCCTTCTATATTCAGATGGTTGCCTGCAGTTACTTGAGGATAGTAACCTGTGAGGTAGACCCCAAGTAAAAGTGGTTGGGTCTGTCAGGAAAATGTGCCTTTCCTCAAAGATTTATTTAGTAACCACAGCCATTTGCTCGAGCACCCACCCATCCACCCACCCAAACAAACAAACAAAGAAAAAACACATAGCATGAAAGTGTAAAACAATTGCTCAGGGAACTTAAATGAGGATCTCTGGAAGAAATTTTATTTTGTTCTCTCAAAACCCTTTCAGGTGATGTCATTTTCTCAATTTTAACAGAAATTTTTCAGTCCACAATACGAACTTACACAAAATGTGAAATAGTTCTTCAATATTATGAAAAAGATTGATCACTACTTGCCCTATAGAGGAGACATGGAGTCGTCGACAGGCACAACAGAAAGACTGCTAAACATTTAAGCTTTGGGCCAAAAGATCTCCTTCTGAAGTAGAACACACACACACACACACACACACACACACAGCGGAGTGCCACTGAAGTCCTTCTGGAACCATAAGGCTTCATATTTACGATCATATCTAGCAGAAGATTCCAGTCCCCATTTAGCACCATAAACAGAACATCACTACAACAAGCAGATGAGGATGTTCCAGGATGTCAGCTGCACCATAAGATGCATCATTTAACACATTCATTACAAGAAAATGAGCATATCATGGTAGCCTCACTATTTCTATTATTTCCACAAGTTACTTGAAAGTGAATATCCTGTAGTCTATGACTTTTTTTCCAACTGGTCCAATGATAGTTACAAATTGTTTTATTTAATTCATGATGATTACACTGATATGCAGAAAGTTCATTTTGGTGGAACTGCCATTTCCAAGTGTTCCTGTGGAGATATTATAATTGTTACAGTACACTTGTGTCTATGTATTTTCTATGTAATATTACATCATACTGTACTTGCATCTATGCAGAATGACATCCACAATCCAGCTCATAGTGAGTGTTCTGTCTGGTAATATGTTGTTATTGTAAACTGTATAGTTTTTTCTTAATGGGCTTTTTGTGACTTTATATAATACTTTTTGGCAGTTGTTTGACAGTTTTCACTCCAGCAATGCTTTATATGTACAGAGTAAATTACATCACATATTTAAATAAAATTTTCTAAGCAGTTTTTATGTTTCAGATTTGTTTGTTAAGGACTTTGTTTGGATATATTTTCGTGTGAGTGTAAATTTCCAATTCTTCTAAGATGTTCACAACATAACTTTTATATACTTTATGTAGAATCTGCAAAGCATTTTTGATCTTCCTAGCCTTATGATTTTGGCTTTTTAGTTGTAAGTGAAAACTTGACTGATTACTTTCACAGTTTCTTGTATGCTCTTTAAATCCGATTCCAAAGTTTCTTCTTGTTTGTCTGATATAGAATTTAGTCCAATTGTCATAGGACATTTTTTGAATGACTGGATTAGAAAGAATAGGACCCTATCATTGATCCTATTTTTGTTTTCAGGTTATTGTTTCTGTGAAGAGTGAAATAAAACAGTCTGTAGCTAAACTTGTATCAGTCGAAAGAAAATGTCATATTTTGATCTTATGTATGCCGAGAAGTAATTGTTAAGATTTTGTAGCCTACTAACCTCGTCCTTTTACATTCCTTGCTTTTATTTGATATATGGGTTTTCGTCGAATGGGGGCACATTTTGTTATGGTTGATGAGAGGCAAGGTTTCCATTCACCATTATTTTCTTCTAGTGGAACAGAACCTGCAAAAACACAGTGTCGTAAGATTTTCTTCGGGTAATTGTAAAATGGGTCAAATATTTATTTTAAATTTTTTTTAAAAAATATTTTCAGAATAGGAATGAAAATTTTATAAAAAGAGTGCTTACATATTTTGTCCAAATATCTTCCTTGCACGGAAATTATAAAGGGTTTCTTCTTCAAGCTGACAACGCTGAGGGTTCCCTCGCTGTAATACCAGTTGTAAGGCTAAAATTTTATGAAGATTTCAAATTATTGCTATTTTCTGAGAGGGTTATTTGTATTTAAACCTATACATATTTTTTTAAAATAATGATCATAATATTCAGCAAACTTTATAACACATTACACAATAGTTTTTTTATGTGCTGCCATAAATTTAATTATCTTTGCTGTATTTTATGTTTCATTTATTTGACTGTGGATTTCTGGTGAAACTTTGTAATTATCACACAAGAGAAAGCACTTTTTAAGCCTCTTTTTGACAATGTTTTGGGTTAAAAATATGTTTTGTGATGTGATTGTTGCACAGATGATATCTTTCAAGCAGTAATGTCTGCAAGTGGACTTGAAGCCCAAATGCCTAGATGAAGTGAAATAAAAAGTTGTGGAACTTAAGCAAAATACTGGTATTTTTATACAATAACCGAACTGCCTGGTGTAAACAAAATAGAATGCAGTTTGCTGTATAACAAAATGATATGCAATATAATACAGAATTGTATAGTTATGCAACAGAATCTCAGTCAGGAAATGCTCATATTACAATATATTTTTTAATGTCAGTGGATAAATAAAAGGTTTACTCACCAAGCAAGCTATTAAAGTTTGCAAGCTTACAGAGCCAGTGGCTCCTTCTGGCAGAAGGGTTAAAGGGGAAGGAAGAGAGGTGAAGGAAAAGGATTGGCGAGGTTCAGGGAAAGGGGTAGAGATCGGAAAAGCTGCCCAGAATCCCATAGTCAGAGGAGACTTACTGGACGAGATGAGAAGGAAATACTGACTCTTGGGAACTGCATTGGACAAGATCTAGAAACTGAGAACTGAAAGATGGAACATATGGCAATATGCATGACAGATTACTGCCAAAACATTGTGCACTAGTTGATAAGAGCGAAAAGCTAAGTGCATTGTATGTGTTAGGGGTGGGGGATGAAAAAAAGACTGGTTAGAAAATGAAAGACATAGAAAACTAAATCGGAGTGAAGAAAGGAACACTTACTGTGAAGTAATGCCAAGACCAAAGAAATTAATGTAAATTTAGGCCAAGTGGATGGCAAGAACCAAATTAGGACCTGACAAGGATATTGTGGAGATTGAGAGGGTGACAAAAAGCTATTCTAAGTATGGTGAGCAAAATATCGGGCCAAATGAACCTCATTTTAGGGCCTCAAACAGAGAGCATCCTGTGAAACGACTTATCGTATACCAGCTGTTCGGCCTTTTACATTGGCATTACCACCACCAGGTTATCAGTTAGAATAATTGGACATAGGCAGAGAGTATATAGTGGAAACACACAAATCCTGTTGCAGATTGTGATCTACAACAAGACAGATGTGACCTCAGTGCCTGTTTCACCACATATGCCATCTGGATTCTTCATCCAAATACCAGTTTGACAGAACTCTGCAGGTGGGAATTGGCACTACAACATGTCCTTGGTTCTTGCCACTCACTTGGCCTTAATTTACATTAAGTTCTATGGTCTCAGCATTACTTCATAGTAACTATTCTTTTCTTCACTCCCTTTTAGTTTTCTACATCTTTCATTTTCTGATCTGTCTATTTCTCTCCGACCCCCTCACGTATAATGCAGTTAGCTTTTCACTCTAATTAACTTGTTCATGATGTTTTGGCAGCAATCTCTGTTTTGTGTATTGTCCTATCTTCCACCTTTAAGCTCTCAGGTTATCAAATCTCATCTGGTGCAGTCCCCAAGAGTCAGTATTTCCTTCTCATCCCGATCAATAAGTCTCCCCTAACCCGGGGTTCTGGGCAACTTTTTCAAACTCTACCTCTTTTCCTAAATCTCACCAGTCCTCTTCCTTCACCCTTCTTCCTTCCCCTTCAACCATTCCACCAGAAGAAGAAGCCATTGGCTCCGAAAGCTTCCAGCCTTTAATAGCTTCTTCATATGTGTGTTCTCCTGCTACCACTTGGTGAGTAGACTTTTTATGTATCGAATGACATTATATTTTTGAAAATTGATGATTTTCAGTGATTCAATGTAATTTGTAAGTTGTAGATATCAATGACATATTTTATAGCTGATAGTACACCTATACTGAAATCTAACAAGAGGTTTTGCAGTAAAGTAGTAAATGTGGGTGCAATTTGTGTAATCTGAATTAAATGAAGTGAAATCCATGTGGTAAAAAGCAATGGGGTGAAATGATCTCGGTGAAACATGTTCAGAAATGTCATAAAAAGTGTGATATGTCATGAATATCCGGGTCTAGCAATCCCAAAATTTACATATTATTTGTGATAATTATAAGCACAGAGGATAATTTACAGAGAAAGAATAATATTACAATTTATACTGCATTATAATTTATAGCAAATGTGATTCATTTACTGTAAATTATCAATCTGTGTTTATAATTATCATGTACAATACATATATTTTTGGCATGTCATGCTTCTGTGAAGAAGATACTGATGTCTCCTTAACCAATATTAAGCTTCCGAAATGACAAATTAATCTATTTAAATCAGTTAAGCAAAATAATTTTCCTAACTATGCAACTGTTAACTGAATGTTATTCTGACAAATGAAATAATTATTTTTATTCGCATTTTTTTTCTCATGACAGCATCTCTTCTTTTTCTCAAATCCACAAGACAAAACTATTCCTGGCGTAGTTGTGAATTTGGTTACTTCTTTTAAGTAAATTAGAACATTATGATGTAACAGGAAATGCTGAAAAATGGTTTGCATCATCCTGGATTAAGCTATGAAGAGTTATCCAACTGGGAATGCATTGATTTGTGTATATTAATGACCTTTCATCAGTAACATTACCAGATGCCAAATATGTTTTGTTTGAAGATGATATGAACACCGCAATAAATAGCAAATCAAATACAGATACAAAAGATTGGTTCCTAACCCATTCTTTTCACACTAAACTTTAAAAAATGCACTATATTCAATTCAGAACTTTTAAGAGATTTCTCCACAATATATGTCCAAAATATGATGACAGGCAGATAGAAGAGATTGAGTGTCTTAAATTCTTGGGATTACAGCTTGAGAAAGCCATCTATGTTGGTATAAAGACACATACTTCAGGCAGACCAAAGCACAATGGCAAAATGCAAGTTTTCACTGAAAGTCAATGGTAAATGACCTATCAGGAGACTGAGTCCGCATTGAGTAATACTCTCCACATAGAACTCGAGATAGCAGATCTCCCCCTTGATCGAGCACAAGATTATGCCAAATGGAGACAGAGAACCAAAAGAGCAGATCTTGCTACATTCCGGGACAAACACTGAGGAGCAAGAAAAAGACTGCTTGACAGCAAATTCAACTCAGAGTGCCTAAAGTGCCTGAAGTGCCTAAATAAATCTATTTGTAATGTGCATGTTGTCAGGCATAGGTGACATAAAAACAACTTAACATGGAATTATCACATGCACCTCAGTGTATTTTACATTTGCTTGTTTTGTGGCAACTCTGTTATTACCTTTTAAATGAACATCTGTTTACGATTTTTTGACTTACTCCACATCCATTAGGACTATTAAATAGCTGCATTGTCTTTGTAAATATCTATTGTGTGTTCTTGTTTTCTGACACATTCTACATCTTTGAGGATCTCCTCACTATGGATCAAAAAGTACATTTAATCTAAACTAATCATAAAAAGTTTGATAAGATTTCTCTGGAATAGTTTGTACTCTACTGGAACACTGATACTATCAGCCATCTTAATCCAGCAGTGTTAATTTGTGTTTGTCCATTTATTTTCTTACAGGTCATTAGTAATATTTACTGTGACTTTGAAAGCTTCCCCAATAGAATGACTTGTGATACTTGTCTTGGGTTTGCAGCCATATCTTCAAGTCGACATAATATTTTGAAAGTTCACCTGGATGTCATCTTCAGGTGAGATGCTACTGTTAATTTAGTCTCTGTCATTGACAGGAACTGCTATCATATGATAAAGTACATTGTTGAACACCATCTCATCCACTATGAGTCCAAAGTAATTATGGATTGATACTGCCTCATCTCAAAAGCCAAAGTAGTGATCTGGCAGTAGTAGTCTATACTTAAGGACAATGAAGCACACAGAAGCTGATGAGAGAGTTAAAAAATTATTGCTTCATTATTAAGTTAAAAACCACAGGAGGACATGCATCCCACTTGCCAGTACACAAACCAGATGGTGGAGCCACTGTCAAGTAGTTCCAGTCCCTGATAAACTGGTCACCATCACTCACTGACAAATGATACAGGAAGCTACATCTACATCTACATTTATACTCTGCAAGCCACCCAATGGTGTGTGGCGGACGGCACTTTATGTGCCACTGTCATTACCTCCCTATTCTGTTCCAGTCGCGTATGGTTCGGGGGAAGAATGACTGTCTGAAAGCCTCCGTGCGCGCTCGAATTTCTCTAATTTTACATTCGTGATCTCCTCGGGAGGTATAAGTACGGGGAAGCAATATATTCGATACCTCATCCAGAAACGCACCCTCTCGAAACCTGCCGAGCAAGCTACACCACGATGCAGAGCGCCTCTCTTGCAGAGTCTGCCACTTGAGTTTGCTAAACATCTCCGTAACGCTATCACGGTTACCAAATAACCCTGTAACGAAACGCGCCGCTCTTCTTTGGATCTTCCTATCTCCTCCGTCAACCCGATCTGGTATGGATCCCACACTGATGAGCAATAATCAAGTATAGGTCGAACGAGTGTTTTATAAGCCATCTCCTTTGTTGATGGACTACATTTTCTAAGGACTCTCCCAATGAATCTCAACCTGGTACCCGCCTTACCAACAATTAATTTTATATGATCATTCCACTTCAAATCGTTCTGCACGCATACTCCCAGATATTTTACAGAAGTAACTGCTACCAGTGTTTCTTCCGCTATCATATAATCATACAATAAAGGATCCTTCTTTCTATGTATTCGCAATACATTACATTTGTCTGTGTTAAGGGTCAGTTGACACTTCCTGCACCAAGTGCCTATCCGCTGCAGATCTTCCTGCATTTCGCTACAATTTTCTAATGCTGCAACTTCTCTGTATACTACAGCATCATCTGCGAAAAGCCGCATGGAACTTCCAACACTATCTACTAGGTCATTTATATATATTGTGAAAAGCAATGGTCCCATAACACTCCCCTGTGGCACGCCAGAGGTTACTTTAACGTCTGTAGACGTCTCTCCATTGATAACAACATGCTGTGTTCTGTTTGCTAAAAACTCTTCAATCCAGCCACACAGCTGGTCTGATATTCCGTAGGCTCTTACTTTGTTTATCAGGCGACAGTGCGGAACTGTATCAAACGCCTTCCGGAAGTCAAGGAAAATAGCATCTACCTGGGAGCCTGTATCTAATATTTTCTGGATCTCATGAACAAATAAAGCGAGTTGGGGTCTCACACGATCAGGTGATGAGCATCCATTCACTCATTCACCTATGGCAGTTATAGGAAGAATAAATCTCGATTTTTGAGGCTTTATTTTTACTGATCATGAGTTTTCAATGTATGATATAATTAGTGCTGAAAATCTAATCCAGTTGATCTGTACCACCAGAGAGAGAAAATGTCACTGCATCACTTATATACAGTGTTGGAATAGCTTGAAAAATACTTGACAGACAATGGACAAGAGGGTACTTGTTGTTGTTGTTGTTGTTGTTGTTGTTGTTGTTCCCCCCCCCCCCCCCACCTAAGGTCACATCATTACAATTCTGACAAGCACTGCACATCTGAGTCAAGTAAATTGTGTGTGACCCAATTCTAATCAATAGGAATTGTTGGCAGCAATTAAGTGCTAAAGGATCAACATGCCTTCCTCATGCTTTCTACGTCTTGTGGAGTCTATGACAATGCATTGCTGTCATCGTCAGGGTTAACAGATTAACCCGTTAAGTGTCATTACCCCCATTTGGGGATTTGGCTTTGTAACGGAAATTTTGCAATTCTGATGATGCTGGCAGTGAATGCTACCATTTCCCATTGTTTTCCAGATCTTTGTTGAGCACTTGCATTGAAGTTTCATCAGTTGTTAAACAAAGGAGTTGTACACTTTTATTTCTCTCAAGAAGCTACATTTTTCAGTGTTACAAGAGTTACGCATTTTCAAAACTGTGTAAGTTAAATTATTATGTAAATAACTTCCAATATCTGTATACAGGCATATTTAATGGTTTGAGATGATGTTTATTGATCATTTATTTCAAAGAACTATTTCATTTCTGCTTGACACATGTCTGACCTTCAATCCCCATTTGGGGCTCATGGCAGTTCTCATGTAAAACTTTATTTTGCTTTTATTTGCTCCTCAGCCACAATAAGTCACTATGAAGCACTTTCTATGAGGAAAATTGAAGAATTGTAAATGACCTGAACTTCATGGCTTCTTTTGGTGATGTGAATGACACTGTCAAGCTCCCTCCAGATCGTGTAGGTGAGATGTCTGACTGTAAAGATATCGACAAAAATATATTTTAAAATACTGTTCCATCTGATGTGCCAGATTCCTTGGAAATTCGTGGCAAAGAGAAAAGGAAAATGAGGAACATGCAGGCCAATGACAGAAGAAAGTGAAAGCTATTATCACTTCTAGCTGGTCAACAGAAGATGCGACTTACTCTAAGACCTATCCTGATACACCAGAAAGTGAACAGCGAAAATCAAATTTGGTAGCAGCACTAAAAGGCAAACCTGCCGTTGAGTGCTTTGAAGAATTTTTTGATGACATGTACTGAACTTGATTGTCAGTGAAAGTGTCCGATATGCTACACAGAACAATAATCACAGCTATGAGTTATCCAATGGATGCATAAACAAGTTCATATATATACTATTTTTCACTGGATACCATGCTCACCCATAGGAAAAGTTATACCAGAATGAAGATGATGACTTTGATATATGAGTCGCAACAGATATCTGGAAATAAAGCGCCACCTTCATTTCAATGATAACACACGTCTGAACAGAATTCCACCTGATGAAAGGTATCAACTTTTTGAAACTCATCCGTTGACGGATTTTCTGAATAATAATTTCATGAAATTTTCAGTTTTTTCAGACGGCCTGAGCATTTATGAGCGAATGGTATGCTATTAGGCCATCATTATCTAAAACAATTTATTTGTGGGAAACCAGTGAGATCTGGATTCAAACAGTGAGCCATGTGCTGTTCTCAAAGCAGTTTCTGTTACCATATATCAGTCTATGAAGGAAAATCAAAGGATAGAAATGATGTCTCAGTTCTGGAACTTGGCGGATCAGTTGTGTTGAATATGATTTCTTTTCTGCACACTCCTGAACTTCACAAAATGTATTTTGATAACTTTTTCACAAGCTTCTATTTGATGAACGAGCTCTCAGAAATGAGAGTAAGGGCAACTGGAACTGCCTGTATGAAGTGAATGAATAACTGTCCAATAGAATCTGAGAACAGCCTGAAGAAGAAATGAAGAGGAGCGTATGACTATAGATTTGACAAGAATGGCAGTAATATGGAAGGATAACAATTGCGTAAAGTTCTTGTCAAACCATGAGACAGTGCATCCAGTAAGCCAAGTAAAGAGATGGAGCAAAACAGAGAACAAAGAAGTGCAAGTTCTACAGCCAAGAATGATTTCAGAATATAACAATCATATGAGAGGTGTGGACAAACTGGACTGGAATGTGGAGAAATATTGTGTGAAAATTCAAGGTAAGACATGTACTTCCCATTGTTCACCAATGCGTTAGATGTAGCATTGGTTAACACGCTGCCTCTCGAATGAAAGTATTCCATTACTTCAATTCTGGAGGATGGTGGCAAGGGCATATCTTGTTCAATCATCTGCTCCTTCTGATCTGAAAAGGGCAGGACGTCCATCATACCCCAATTGATCTCAGGACTTCTGGAAACGAACATGTGATTGAATGCACAACACTGGGGAAACAAAGAAAATGCACAATTTGCAAGAAAAATGTGAGGAAACAGTATTTAGTGTGCAATGTGGGACTCCATATTGATTGTTTTGTTGTCTGGCACAAAAAATAAAAGAAAATGTAAAAAGTGAGTGGCATGTGCCATGATCCCCATTTAGGGATCAATTAAAATAAATCATTTATTTCAAGGTTAATGCATTTTTTTAAATTTTATATTCCTTTACCTCATGTCTATGTCGATCAGGGAATTCTTTTTTAAGTAATTTTTTAAAGTGATTCTTTTTTACAATGTTTGCAGTATTGCAAGGTGTCATTCAATGTGCAAAAAAAAACCATTTCCGTAGAAGTGGATGAGTACATGGGCTACATTTTTAACAATGGTGGTATTTGGTCAACACCATCTTGTAGCTGTTGCCAAACCAGTGACATTTCACATTCTCAAAGAACTGCAATCATTCTTTGTAAAAATTAATTCCTGTGTTACATACAAGGTCACTTGTCAGGCGCATATATTGAGCAGTGCCATATTGACACACTATGGACTAGATCACAGCCGACTAAAAATACTGGCCCGGGTACTGGAAGCCGCATTGTTTGTGACATAGACAAAGTAGTTCTTTGCCTGTAGTGACCGTGATCTGTTCCATGTGAGTTTACTAGTTCAATTGCATATGTGATTCAGGACGTCTGCACGAACTTGTGTGTTATTTGTTTGTTAACTTCAGCTGCTAAAGTGAAATTTTTGAAGTTACAGTTCTATTAATGGTAAGTGTTTCTTAACTGCTAGCAATTGTAATGTCTTCATGATCAATGTGAACAAGTATCTTCAAGGTTCTCGCAAACTATCCTTTAAGGTTATGTCATCTTGTGTATATTCATATTGTAATACATACACTGAACATCCTTCTTCAGGTATTAAAAATGTCAAGGTGCTGTAGCTTGGCTGACAGTAAAAGAAATTACAAAATGAAAAAGCCAGCAGATTTTCTTTACCCAGTGATGAAGAACCAAAGAAAATGTGGTTGAGAAAAATTCCACTGACTTTTCATAGTTACAGAAGCCTATAATATGCATGAAGCATTTTAGTGAAGAGTTCACAGTAAAAACGGAACAGTTCACAACTGATGGAAAAGTAAACACCTTTGTAAGGAGTTATCCAAAGCTAAAACCCTATGCATGATCATCAATTTTCTCCAATTTGTCACAAGACTTGACAACCACTGGACCCTCTTGCAGAAGGTTACTGTATGTGATGCAGAAAGTGAAAATTTTGAAAACAGAAAGAAGCCTGGAATATTATAGGCAGTACGAAGAGCAGAATGCTATTCAGGATTTGGAAGACATATACAAATATTTTTCTAGTGGTATCCATTTCAACAAGGAACACTGATACTGTATTAAGAATTAAGAATGAACAAAAAAAATAAGTGCTGTGCTTTACTGGTACAACTGATGAAATACCTAATATTATTGGATATGTAACTGTCAAGACTGATCTGAGTGTCCTCCTTTCCTTGTGTAAATATAAAATTCCTCAGCATAAAGTGTCCCACAGTTGTGTGACAATAAAATCTGTGTGTGTCTTAGATAGTATAATTAAATATATCAAATCAATAGTACCTAAAGAAGACACTTTAAACAAGAATTTTGTGATTCAACTGAATATGTTGGAAGAAATTTTTTTCAGATGACAGATGTTCACAGTTGCAACTAATAATAGAGCAAATCCAGTTTATAAATAAAAACAACAGTTGTAAGTACAGTGGGAACACATTATTATCGCCAGCTACACTTCATGTACTTTCACCATCTGCAAATATCGCTGAGCACAATAGTGGTTATCTGTATGTGCCACATCCTTGCAATGCGAGGAAGCTTATAGCAAAGTTCAATTTAAACAGTTTAAACTTGAGTACCTGAAGATTAAAAAGGAATTTTTGAAAGATTGCGAACTTGTGGTAAATGTGCTTCTGGATGAAACTTACATTGAGCCTTGTTTGATCTCTATGGGAGATACAATATAAGGTACCAGCAAGACTGATAAAAATTTTGCTAAAACAACTCAGGTTTTCTTGTTATCAAGCACCCCCCCCCCACCCCTTTTCCAAAATTTAAAAGTGTTTAGACTATTATACCTGTTCACAATTTAACAGCTCCACATCTAAAAAATATGCTATTACATTTAATAAATGAAGTACAGAAAATTGAATTTATTGTGTTAGCTTCAGTATCAGATAATAATGCAGTAAATCGGAAACCTTATGAGATACTTACTCCAAATTGGGTACTGCAGCCTTGGATTGCACATCTTGTCAATAAAAGTAGAACGTTATTATTAATTTTTTATGCTGTACATACACTGAAATGTATGTGTAACAACTGGACTGGTAAACCTGACAGAGCGTCGAAGTTCCTGATTTTGACCTAATAGTTATTGCAGCTTTTGAGTATTTGGAACTGATGTACAAAAATAAAACGGCGCATAAGTAAAATACAGTCATTTGTAGTGATTTGAGGCCCTATTCACTTCTAAAATTCAGAAGCAAGATATTAATCTAGCACTGAAAATTTTTGGTGCAAGAACAGTAGCTGCTTAAAAGATCTCAGCTTCTAGGGACACAGACTTTTCAGAATCACAACATACAACATCATTCATACAAATCATTTGTGACTGATGGCACATAGTGAATGTTAGAGGTGCATATGAAGGTGAAAGATTCAACAATCAGTACGGGTGACCTATTTGGATAAATAGTTTCTCAAAATTAGAGCTTTTAAAGAAAATGTAATCGGGATTGTAAAACGTGAGGCAGAGTGTTCCTAGCTCCCAATCTTCAAGCCCTCAGACTTTTCAGTCACTAATCAACACTCTTGATACTTTCTTAGTCTTGATACCAAATGTATTTGAACATTACAAAACAGATTACAAACTGATGAGCGAGTTTCAGAACGACGATCTGGAAGGTAGATTTAGCTGTTAGCGTCAACCCAGTGGGGCAAATTACTATGTAAGTTATGCCCAAATGATTAAGAAAAAAATAGTATTCGTTGATATGATGCAGCTTAATTGTTTGCATAAAAATATACCCCTGAGGACTCTGCTTCCTTGTTCTGGTATGTATGTCGACACATATTCTGTGATTGTAAGGGAGAATTTTGAAATATGAAAGGTACCAGAAAGTTTTCTGTCTTTACTGATTACCCAACCCAAATGACTTCATTGCAGAATGTGATCATGGAAGGTTGACAGTTCCCACTGAGAATACTGTTATGGTGACTACTCTTGCTTGGTACATGTTGAAACAGGTATTGGATGTGTGTTCAGGTACTTTCATTGGTGATTTACATCAACTTTCTGTTTTGCACTAAATGTATAGTCTTAAGTTGGAGATCTGTGATCCTGATGAGGCTCATTTACATGATACTTGTAAATGTCAGAGAACTTTGAGGGACTTATTTCTAAACATCAATTTCTGATTGTGCAAGATGGTGATAAATTATGTAAGAATGTCAATGACACTATAGCAAGCAAACAAAGTGGCAGGCAGTTAAAAAAAACTGATGAAAACATAAAAATATTTTGTAAATAAATATGTAAATGCTATATTTACTCAATATTTTAATGCAGTTTTCCATAAATAAATATGTAAATGTCATATTTTTCAGTAATTCCATCCCACTTCTCCTAGATAACAATTCTGAACTATGACGTTTGAAGAAGCTTGGAAAGAAAAGAGAATGTCAATGTGTGTGTGTGTGTGTGTGTGTGTGTGTGTGTGTGTGTGTGATGGAATTCAGAGGCTAGGCGGGAATGAAATGTACTATTTGGCCTAAAAGTTTTTGTAAGGAATTGTAAAGCAATTGTTTATGAAAATGTGTGTGTGGTTTTGAAATTCAGAGACTGAACAGAATTTGAAGTACAGTATTGGGCATAAACATTTTTGTGGGGAAGAATGAAGCTGCCAATTATCCAAATGTGTGTGTGTGTGTGTGTGTGTGTGCGCTCTAAGTTCTTTTTTTCTTTTAAATAAAAACTGAAACAGTACCATCATTTGTGTCACTAAGGAAAAAGATTTCAGTTACTTCATAGTTTACACAGTTAATGAAACTGCTTTACTTTTTGCTTCAAGAGTAAATAATAATTCACAAACAACTATGTCATTATACTTAATTTAGTGCAGCATGAAAGGCAAGTACACTCCTGGAAATGGAAAAAAGAACACATTGACACCGGTGTGTCAGACCCACCATACTTGCTCCGGACACTGGGAGAGGGCTGTACAAGCAATGATCACACGCACGGCACAGCGGACACACCAGGAACCGCGGTGTTGGCCGTCGAATGGCGCTAGCTGCGCAGCATTTGTGCACCGCCGCCGTCAGTGTCAGCCAGTTTGCCGTGGCATACGGAGCTCCATCGCAGTCTTTAACACTGGTAGCATGCCGCGACAGCGTGGACGTGAACCGTATGTGCAGTTGACGGACTTTGAGCGAGGGCGTATAGTGGGCATGCGGGAGGCCGGGTGGACGTACTGCCGAATTGCTCAACACGTGGGGCGTGAGGTCTCCACAATACATCGATGTTGTCACCAGTGGTCGGCGGAAGGTGCACGTGCCCGTCGACCTGGGACCGAACCACAGCGACGCACGGATGCACGCCAAGACCGTAGGATCCTACGCAGTGCCGTAGGGGACCGCACCGCCACTTCCCAGCAAATTAGGGACACTGTTGCTCCTGGGGTATCGGCGAGGACCATTCGCAACCGTCTCCATGAAGCTGGGCTACGGTCTCGCACACCATTAGGTCGTCTTCCGCTCACGCCCCAACATCGTGCAGCCCGCCTCCAGTGGTGTCGCGACAGGCGTGAATAGAGGGACGAATGGAGACGTGTCGTCTTCAGCGATGAGAGTCGCTTCTGCCTTGGTGCCAATGATGGTCGTATGCGTGTTTGGCGCCGTGCAGGTGAGCGCCACAATCAGGACTGCATACGACCGAGGCACGCAGGGCCAACACCCGGCATCATGGTGTGGGGAGCGATCCCCTACACTGGCCGTACACCACTGGTGATCGTCGAGGGGACACTGAATAGTGCACGGTACATCCAAACCGTCATCGAACCCATCGTTCTACCATTCCTAGACCGGCAAGGGAACTTGCTGTTCCAACAGGACAATGCACGTCCGCATGTATCCCGTGCCACCCAACGTGCTCTAGAAGGTGTAAGTCAACTACCCTGGCCAGCAAGATCTCCGGATCTGTCCCCCATTGAGCATGTTTGGGACTGGATGAAGCGTCGTCTCACGCGGTCTGCACGTCCAGCACGAACGCTGGTCCAACTGAGGCGCCAGGTGGAAATGGCATGGCAAGCCGTTCCACAGGACTACATCCAGCATCTCTACGATCGTCTCCATGGGAGAATAGCAGCCTGCATTGCTGCGAAAGGTGGATATACACTGTACTAGTGCCGACATTGTGCATGCTCTGTTGCCTGTGCCTATGTGCCTGTGGTTCTGTCAGTGTGATCATGTGATGTATCTGACCCCAGGAATGTGTCAATAAAGTTTCCCCTTCCTGGGACAATGAATTCACGGTGTTCTTATTTCAATTTCCAGGAGTGTATTTGAGATTGTGCATAGTTCAGTCCACAAACTGCCATCAGCCTTTGTCTAGCCACTGCTCAGCTCACAGTCTACAGAGCTACTTTGCTAACAGCACCAGTATTTCTAGTCAGCCATGGGACTAGTTGGTTTGGGATATCTGATTGTTTTTACTCTGAAGTTTTTCTAGTGCACCCGAGATTACCCCTAAGCAAAAATGATGTGATGATCACAGTGCCACAGTGCTTGTTCCCATCTTATCTTGCTAATACCAAGAGGAAACATACCGATGTAGGTGTTATTATCCATCTGTTTAGGGACCTCAAAATCAAACATTGATCATGCTATGTTTTGTTTTGCAACTCTCCCAGACATCAATAAGAGTTTTGGCCCAGGTGTAACCAATAGTATCTAGCAGGTTCCTCATTTAAGCAGTGTTAAACTCCACCAGCAAGACATTCTGATAAAACTTGATGATGATTGGCACTGATTAGTACCAAACATCCAGGTATGTAACATGTCTGCTGGATTCAAGCTTCAACAGATCTGAAACACGAAGGAGAGAGAGAGAGAGAGAGAGAGAGAGAGAGAGAGAGAGAGAGAGAGAGAAGAGGAGGAGGAGGAGGAGGAGGAGGAGTAGGAGGAGTGTTGTGACTCGCCGATCATTCAAAGCGCCGCCGCACAATTACGCGCGTCCTCTACATGCGGCGCTGTCTGCCAGCCATGCAGCAGCTGCGCCACCTAAGCGGCCAGCCGAGCAGCGGCCGCTAGACTGGGACTCAGTGCTCATTCGAATGCTAATGTGTACACATGTCTTGCTTGTTAACTTACTCTGTGACTTATATGTGTTGTGTCGTTCTGAAATGTGTGTGTTAAACTTGATATTATAACAATTGGCGACGAGGTAGTGGATTTTTCCTTTTCACCGTTGACCCACAGGTTTTCATGGCTACTCTCGAGCAACTATTGCAAAATCTCCTTGAACAGCAAACGCTTCTAACAGCGGCAATTCGCGATTTCATCACAGCGTCAAATGCGGGGCATTTCTCGTCGTTGGCTATACCTCCTTTTCCTCCTAACGACGAGACGGCAGAAGACTGGTCTGATTATGAAAAACGTCTTCGACAGCACTTCTTGCAATTCATGTCACGGACGAACAACCATGTAAGTCTCTGTTCCTTTCCTGGATTTCACCTCAAATGTATCGATTGTTGTCGCAACTGGCTCCTTTGAAGGATCCTGCGTCTTTGTCCTTTGCTGAAATGTGCTCACTTCTGTCTGTCTATTTCCAAAAGCAAACGCATGTGGTAGCCTCTCGTGTTGCCTTTTATTGTTGTCAAAAACAACCGAATCAATCCTATCGCGCTTGGGCTGCTGAACTTCACGGCCTCAGTCGAAAGTGTCAATTTGTTACTGACGTTCACAAAGAATCCTATGCCGATTCCATGGTACGGGATGCTATTATCCGGTCGGCGCCCGACAAAGAAGTTCGGCAACGTGCCCTTCACTTGGCAAATCCGATTCTAGATGAAGTTCTCTCCACTGCGCAGTCTTTTGAAATTTCTCGTGCCACTGGGGCGCAAATAGAGGCATGGGGTGATGTCGGGGAAATACAACCTCTGTGGGCTGTTGACGACGCGTGCGGTGCGTCCCTGTCGGCCGACGTGGCCGCAGTGCGCTCCCACGCGCAGCCTCGGCCTAACTGTAAACAACCCACTAAAAAACTGCAGCAAAACCTCTGGCAACTTCCTTCATGTCCGCGGTGTTTTACGAAACATTCACGTGAGGATTGTCCCCAACGTTGGGCTGTGTGTCACAATTGCAAAAAGAAAGGTCATGTGTCTTCCGTTTGCAAATCCGACCGCATACATGATGTTCATGAACATGATGCTGATTCTGATTCTGTGTTTTCTGTCAATTGCACATCTTCCCTTTCAGGGAAGTTATTCCTCACTGTCGAAATCCTTGGTCGAGATGTTCGCATGCAGGTGGATACCGGTTCTGCTGCCACTATAATTAATTCTCAGACGTATCTTCAATTGGGTTCTCCACTCCTTTCACCTGTCACTCGGCAATTACGGATGTACAATAAACAGAAGATTTCTCTCTTGGGACAATTTCATGATGAGGTATCTTACAAATCCGTCGTTCGCACTGTTCCCATATTTGTGGTCGACCAGAGCAACGCAGAAAATCTTTTTAGTTTTGATGCCTTTCGCGTTTTTGGGTTCTCCATAGATGACTCTGTCAAAATTGTCTCTGATGCTATTCCTTATGCTCATCTGGATTCCTTGTCGACAACGTTTTCGTCCCTTTTTTCTCCTGGGTTAGGCCGCGCAAACAACTTTGAACCTCATATCACGCTCAAACCCACTGCTCGGCCTAAGTTTTTTCGGGCTCGGCCCATTCCTGTGGCCCTTCGTGATCGGGTAAAATGGGAGTTGGATCATCTCACTACTTCAGGGGTCTTGCTTCCTGTCACTTCCAGTGAGTGGTCCTCTCCTGTCGTTGTCGTTGCTAAGCCAAATGGTGATATTAATCTCTGTGGCGATTTCAAAGCCACTGTAAATGCTCAATGCCTCATCGACACTTACCCTATGCCCCGTTCTGAAGAACTGTTCACTAAACTTGCTGGAGGCCAGTATTTTTCTAAAATTGACCTGTCAGAAGCTTATCATCAACTTCCTCTCGACGCTGCTTCCTGGCAGTTTCTGGTCCTTAACACGCCTTTTGGCCTCTATCAATACCAACACTTGCCATTCGGAGTTGCTAGCGTCCCTGCTCTCTTTCAGCGATTCTTGGAACAATTATTGCTCCCTGTCCCTGGGTGTATCAATTACATGGACGACATTGTTGTCACTGGCTCCACCACTGAAGAACATCTTCAAAATCTCCGCACACTTTTTCATGTCTTACAGACTGCCGGTCTTAAGTGTAATCTTCAGAAATCACAATTTTTTGAGGCATCTATCACGTACTTGGGGTTTCAACTCTCTCGGGATGGTATCTGTCTGCTTCAGCAAACTGTCGCTGCGATCGATGCCCTTCCTCGCCCTACATCTGTTAAGGAATTACAGGCCTTCTTGGGGAAAATTGCATACAATCACAAGTTTTTACCGTCTGCGGCTTCGGCGGCTCAGCCGTTGCATCGCCTGTTGCATAAAAACTTGCCTTTCCACTGGTCCACGTCATGCGATGCGGCTTTCCAGAAATTGAAGACTATGCTGAAACAGGCCCCGAGCCTGGCTACTTATCGACCTGGCCAACATCTTGTTTTTGCCACAGACGCCTCTCACAATACGGGGTCGGTGCAGTCCTTGCACACCGTTTTTCTGACGGTTTGGAACAACCCATTGCTTATGCTCAATGGCTCTGAGCACTATGGGACTCAACATTGCTTATGCCTGTTCGGAACAACCCATTGCTTATGACTCTAAAACGCTCACGAATGCTCAACAAAATTATTCTCAAATTGAAAAAGAAGCTTTGGCCATTATTTATGCTCTCCATAAGTTTGGTGTTTTTCTCTATGGCTCAAAATTTCATCTCGTCACGGATCACAAACCACTTGTTTCCTTGTTTCATCCATCAACGTCACTTCCCGACAGGGCTGCACACCGCTTCCAGCGTTGGGCTCTTTGTTTGTCTCGTTTCAATTATGAGATTCATTTCCGGCCAACGGCTCAACATGCAAATGGTGATGCTCTGTCTCGCCCTCCCATGGGTCCTGATCAGGCATTCGATAGGGACGAACTTTTGTGTTTCCACCTGGATGTTGCCGAGCAGCGGGTTGTGGATGGGTTCCCCATCACTGGGGACAGGCTGGCGGCTGCTACGGGTTCTGACCCTACCCTCTCCCGGGTTTTACGCTGTATTCAGAAGGGTTAGCCAGATCGCCCGTCCGCTAAGACTTCTGATCCGTTGCGGAACTACTACGCTTTACGCTACCGCCTCACGGCTAGGGATGGTGTTATCCTCCTTTCCACTGACAATGCTGCACCGCGTGTTGTGGTACCTGCGTCTTTGCGTGCTTCAGTCTTGCGCCTCCTTCACCAAGGGCACTGGGATGTGTCTCGCACAAAATCTCTGGTGCGCCATCATGTGTACTGGCCTGGCATCGACTCTGAAATAGCACACATGGTCACTCCCTGCGGCCCTTGTGCGTCACAGGCCGCTGCCCCGAAGTCATCTTTGTCACCGTGGCCTTCGCCTGAGAAGCCCTGGGAGCGCATTCATGCCGATTTTGCGGGACCCTTTTTAGGTACTTATTGGCTCCTCGTAATTGACACCTACTCTAACTTTCCTTTCATTGTCCGTTGCACGTCGCCTACCACCGCGGCAACCACCAGTGCTCTCGCCCGCATTTTGCCTTTGGAAGGCCTCCCCTCAACTCTTGTTACTGATAATGGTCTGCAATTTGCCTCTTCCGAATTTGCGGATTTTTGTGCTCGTCATGGCGTTATGCATGTCACGGCCCCGCCGTTCCATCCACAATCCAACGGTGAGGCTGAACGACTGGTCCGCACATTTAAGGCTCAGATGCGGAAACTTCTGACTGCTTCTGCTGCTGATGATGTGCTTCTCCAGTTTCTGGCATCTTACCGTTTCACCCCCATGGGCGACCACAGCCTGGCTGAGCTCTTAGATGGCTGACAGCCCCGCACGCTACTTCATCTTCTGCGGCCTTCCACCTCATGGCCGCGGGTGCCTTCACTTGGCCGGTTCACCGCCGACGACCTCGTCTGGGTATGGGGATATGGCAGGCGGCCAAAATGGAGCTCGGGCCGCATCTTACGACACCGTGGCAGACACCTGTATGAAATCCAGATGGACACGGGTGTTGCAGTGCGTCATTCGGACCAGCTTCGGCCTCGTGTGCTGGCAACGCCTGTTCCGAATGCCGCTACACCACCTTCGGCTCTACCTGACGCTCGGGATCTTGGCGTCTCTCAATACTCACAACGCAGCCCTCTCACCGTCATCACGATGCCAGCACAAGAACGGACGCCACCAGGAGACGTGCCCATGCAGGAACCGGATGACCATCCTCTGTCAGAGCAAATCTACTCGCCTCCTCCTCCAACGGACGCCGACACATCGCCCATGTGTCCTGTCATATCAACTGGACTTGCCGCAACGGGCAGATTGGTGCATGGGGCCCCAGCAGATTCGACCCCTACGTCTCCTGTCATCTCAACCCGTTATCATCGGGGACACTTCCGTCCATACGGGAAGCCTCCTCCTCGAGACTTTACGGCGAGTCAAACAATGCCTATGGACGTTAGCCTTCTCCAGGACACCTCCATCAAGATTAGTGCACCAATTTCAAAGGGGGGAAAGTGTTGTGACTCGCCGATCATTCAAAGTGCCGCCGCGCAATTACGCGCGTCCTCTACATGCGGCGCTGTCAGCCAGCTATGCAGCAGCTGCGCCACCTAAGCGGCCAGCCGAGCAGCGGCCGCTAGACTGCGACTCAGTGCTCATTTGAATGCTAACGTGTACACATGTCTTGCTTGTCAACTTACTCTGTGACTTATATGTGTTGTGTTGTTCTGAAATATATGTGTTAAACTTGACGTTATAACAAGGTGGTGTTTGGATTGTCAATTGTCACCTTAGTTGACATGAGACAGTCATTTGTCTAGCTCCTGGCAGTAGCATAACAATATGAAATACAAAT
Source organism: Schistocerca cancellata (assembly GCF_023864275.1). NCBI lineage: Eukaryota > Metazoa > Arthropoda > Insecta > Orthoptera > Acrididae > Schistocerca > Schistocerca cancellata. Next base: position 415,584,546 of record NC_064633.1, read on the forward strand.
AGCAGCAGAATAGGCTATCACAAATGACAGAGAAATCAAAGTCCAAGAATAACCTGTTACGTACAGAGTGGTGCAACTGATGTTCGTCATCAATCATTATTGTATCTATTATCTGCAACCACAGCTTTTGTTGAAAATACACCCATGAGAAGAGCAGTGCTGCCAAAGAAACAAGTAGTCACTCCTTCTCACTCAGCTAATTAGCTTCATGTTCCAGGATCATTTTGCATGATCAATTCTGGTCTTTCACATGCACATCGCAAATTAATTAGTAAATGTTGCTACATGCTAAATATCTAAAGTTTTATTTATTTATTTTAAACATACAGATAAGAGTTAGTAATTCTTACTGACCGCCTTTCTCACATTACAATAATAGGAATTCTTCTAAGGAGTAGAAGTTGTCAAGGAGAAACTATACTGTCCTGAATAAGCAGTGTTAAAAAGATTATTCATAGTGGCATTAACAACCAACCAGCCATGTACTGACTGTTACTGCAAGCACAGCCACAGTAATTTTCCATATTTTATCACAACTTGCCATCATTACCATGGAAGAGGACATGTAATCAAGAGTACACGTAAAAAACCTGACATATTATGTAGTGAGTTCTAAGGGAGAGAAATTCAGGTAGATTACCACAGCTAAGGACTTTAGGAAATGGTAAATGTCTAATGAGAAAGGACGATATATTGATTTAATAGGGTAAAGGGTGAGTACAAAGAAGGTAAATCATTAGCTATCTTTTGCAGCTAGAGGTGTGATCACATTGTCTGATATAGTGAGAGAGATCATTTGAAATTTGGGTTCCTGTTGCCAAACAGGTTTTACGGACACTGGTTGTACCATGGAGCGAGAAATGAAGGAGTTTTCTAAGGTGATAACAAATTTTTCTAATAAGAATGGTAAGTTGGAGGAGAAATAGGAGGGACTGCATATGTTGATCTGTTGGTAAAGCAGACAGTGTGTATGGAAATCTCTGTGTCTGTCTTCTAATAGCCAGTAAGCTGTGCTTAACAGTGTGGTACTTGCATCTAACTAGGAGTACTCTACATTGACCAAGACGCTACTGACATTGTTCATAAACAATACGTCAAGAACTTTCAGACTGATACTGCGAGCTCAGAGCCTTCAGTCACTGAAGAGAAATATACAGTCATCAGCTCCCCATCTCGGGTCTTTTAAGTGACTACATTAAAGTGCCTGTCACACAAAACCTCAATGTTAGTAGGAGCCTGACTCTTCTAGTGGCAGAATCAAATTTACAAGTTTCAACTTTAAAATCTGACATTCAATGAGTCTGATACCACACAACATCACATTTTCTAACACGAAGTCACAATATACAGAATATATTACCCATGTTTGACCGTGGTCCACAACGAACAATAATATTTTTCGGCTCACACAATGGTAAAAGCATTGACGCTCCTCCATTTTTGCTGTTTCACACGTCGCTATTTCAAGCGAAGATCAATGCATATTCACAGGTAAGCACTTGTACAATACTGTAGCCACAAGAACAATTGACAGCCCTATCCTTTATCAGTGTTTTACCGTAATAAATGTAACTAAGGTGTATTTGCCTGTAACATAAAAAAGTTCATGACGCCAAATACAAAATTTGAATTGTGTTCTTATAGTTGCCCTCCATTTCCTCACAAGTTCTCCTACGATATTCCAATAAAATCTAAAATAATTAATCATAGTTCATGGAATCATAAATAACTTAAGGATGCTATCTAATACATCCAGCAGAATAAACTACACTGTCCAGTCACAATGTGACCACCTGACAAAAGCCTGAATAGCCATCACTTGCAGCACAGACTGCTGCAACACATGGAGGAAGGTTCTGGAAGATACTGATGGGGATGTGGAGCCGTGCCATCTCGAATGATCCATGGCACAAACAGAATGATCGATGTAGTCCCACAGATTTTTGATTTGGTTTAAATCCAAGGGGGTTTGGTGGCCATGGAGTATGACAAACTCATGCTGGTGCTCTTCAATTCATGCTTGTGCACTGTGAGCTGTGTTACATGTTGCATTGTCCCACTGGTATATGTCATCACCATCACCATCACCATCATCATCATCATCATCATCATCATCATCATCATTTAAGACTGATTATGCCTTTCAGCGTTCAGTCTGGAGCATAGCCCCCCTTATAAAGTTCCTCCATGATTCCCTATTCAGTGCTAACATTGGTGCCTCTTCTGATGTTAAACCTATTACTTCAAAATCATTCTTAACCGAATCCAGGTACCATCTCCTCGGTCTGCCCCGACTCCTCCTACCCTCTACTGCTGAATCCATGAGTCTCTTGGGTAGCCTTGCTTCTCCCATGCGTGTAACATGACCCCACCATCTAAGCCTGTTCGCCCTCACTGCTACATCTATAGAGTTCATTCCCAGTTTTTCTTTGATTTCCTCATTGTGGACACCCTCCTGCCATTGTTCCCATCTACTAGCACCTGCAATCATCCTAGCTACTTTCATATCCGTAACCTCAACCTTGTTGATAAGGTAACCTGAATCCACCCAGCTTTCGCTCCCATACAACAAAGTTGGTCGAAAGATTGAACGGTGCACAGATAACTTAGTCTTGGTACTGACTTCTTTCTTGCAGAAGAGAGTAGATCATAGCTGAGCGCTCACTGCATTAGCTTTGCTACACCTCGCTTCCAGTTCTTTCACTATGTTGCCATCCTGTGAGAATATGCATCCTAAGTACTTGAAACCATCCACCGGTTCTAACTTTGTTCCTCCTATTTGGCACTCAATCCGTTTATATTTCTTTCCCACTGACATTACTTTCGATTTGGAGATGCTAGTCTTCATACCATAGTCCTTGCATTTCTGATCTAGCTCTGAAATATTACTTTGCAAACTTTCAATCGAATCTGCCATCACAACTAAGTCATCCGCATATGCAAGACTGCTTATTTTGTGTTCACATATCTTAATCTCACCCAGCCAGTCTATTGTTTTCAACATATGATCCATAAATAATATGAACAACAGTGGAGACAGGTTGCAGCCTTGTCTTACCCCTGAAACTACTCTGAACCATGATCTCAATTTACCGTCAACTCTAACTGCTGCCTGACTATCCATGTAAAGACCTTTAATTGCTTGTAAAAGTTTGCCTCCTATTCCATAATCTTGTAGAACAGACAATAACTTCCTCCTAGGAACCCGGTCATATGCCTTTTCTAGATCTATAAAGCATAGATACAATTCCCTGTTCCACTCATAACACTTCTCCATTATTTGCCGTAAGCTAAAGATCTGGTCCTGACAACCTCTAACAGGCCTAAACCCACACTGATTTTCATCCAATTGGTCCTCAACTAATACTCGCACTTTCCTTTCAACAATACCTGAGAAGATTTTACCCACAACGCTGATTAAAGAGATACCTCTGTAGTTGTTAAATCTTTTCTGTTTCCATGTTTAAAGATTGGTGTGATTACTGCTTTTGTCCAGTCTGATGGAACCTGTCCCGACTCCCAGGCCATTTCAATTATCCTGTGTAGCCATTTAAGACCTGACATTCCACTGTATTTGATGAATTCCGACTTAACTTCATCCACCCCAGCACCTTTATTGCACTGCAATCTATTGACCATTTTTTCCACTTCCTCAAATGTGATCCTATTTTCATCATCATTCCTATCCCATTCTACCTCGAAATCTGAAACATTATTGATCGCATTTTCACCTACACTGAGCAACTCTTCAAAATGTCATTATGTCATCAATATGTCATCATGCTGAGAGAAAACATACTGCATGTAGGAGTGGGCATGGTCCTAAAGGATAAATGTATATTTGTGTTGGGCCACAGCACCTTCCAGAATCATGGGATCACTCAGGGAGTGCCATAAAAACATTCCCCAGACCATAATGCTCCTCCTCTGGCCTAGACCCTTCTGAAGAATGTTGCAGGGTGTTTGCTTTCAGACATTTCACGCAGTAAATGCCAGTGACCATCTGTCTGACAGAGCATAAAACGTAGTCCGTCTGGTCACCTGTCGCCACACAGTGGATGTCCAGCTGCGGTACTGGCGTGCACATTCCAGTCTTCGTTGCCGATGAACAGCAGTCAGAAAACGTGCATGAACCAGGTGGTTAGCCCATTGGTTCACCTACACAGACAGCTGCTCAACAGTTTCACATCTATTTGTCCATGAACACGTCCGCAGTCATAATGCACCCCTATCACACGGGGCCTGTGATGCACCACAGCCGCCTCCGCACTTTTTATCGATAAAACCATTTTCTCATGCATGGTATAGTTTAACTATGGCGGCATGCCAACAGTTTACAAACTTAGCTGTTCTGGAAATCCTTCCACATCCTTAGCTTGAAATCCAATGATCTTGCCCTTTTAGACATCAGATAAATTCTCAGTTCTGCATTCGACAACAACTGCAATGTTTTCCCTGTCCCCTGACATGCTTTATACATCCTCATTGCTAGTGCTGTCAGCTGCTGTCTGTCAGTGGTTACTGCATGATGATGTCGAACATAGGTGATGGTCATATAAATGTGACTGGACCATGTACAAAACAAATTAAAAAAAAAGTTTTTTCAACGGAGTGTAAGATGGTTGGGTCACATTACGAGCAAAAGCAAAGTGAAAACCACATTGAGGTCTCAGTGGAGCTTCCTGCTCCCGTAAACCTTGAAAAGTTACAGTAGTTCATAAGAACAGTCAATTGTTACAGAAAGTTTGTATCTAATATTGTCAAATATACCATTTTTAAATGAACTAATGAAAGAAAACTTTTGAATTGTAGCATAAAACAAAACTTTCCTGTCTGCAAGAGTGGTCACACTCCTGCCCGGTAAACATAAGGTATCATCATCATCATCATCATCATCATCATTTAAGACTGATTATGCCCTTCAGTGTTCAGTCTGGAGCATAGCCCCCCCTTATATAATTCCTCCATGATCCCCTATTCAGTGCTAACACTGGTGCCTCTTCTGATGTTAAACCTATTACTTCAAAATCATTCTTAACCGAATCCAGGTACCTTCACCTTGGTCTGCCCCGACTCCTCCTACCCTCTACTGCTGAACCCATGAGTCTCTTGGGTAACCTTGCTTCTCCCATGCGTGTAACATGACCCCACCATCTAAGCCTGTTCGCCCTGACTGCTACATCTATAGAGTTCATTCCCAGTTTTTCTTTGATTTCCTCATTGTGGACACCCTCCTGCCATTGTTCCCATCTACTAGTACCTGCAATCATCCTAGCTACTTTCATATCCGTAACCTCAACCTTGTTGATAAGGTAACCTGAATCCACCCAGCTTTCGCTCCCATACAACAAAGTTGGTCGAAAGATTGAACGGTGCACAGATAACTTAGTCTTGGTACTGACTTCCTTCTTGCAGAAGAGAGTAGATCGTAGCTGAGCGCTCACTGCATTAGCTTTGCTACACCTTGCTTCCAGTTCTTTCACTATGTTGCCATCCTGTGAGAATATGCATCCTAAGTACTTGAAACCGTCCACCTGTTCTAACTTTGTTCCTCCTATTTGGCACTCAATCCGTTTATATTTCTTTCCCACTGACATTACTTTCGTTTTGGAGATGCTAATCTTCATACCATAGTCCTTACATATCTGATCTAGCTCTGAAATATTACTTTGCAAACTTTCAATCGAATCTGCCATCACAACATCAAAGGTATTAGCCACCAACATTTCACAGCAAGGCACAGATGCCGTGTTGTTGCATAAAAATGTAGATAGATTGGAACAGTCCATAGGTTTTGCTTCTAAAGCACTGTCTGTAACACTATCAAATGACTCACAATCAGAGAAAGAGGCACTAACTATTAGGTACAAAATTTCATATACCTCTCAATGCAGCAAAATTATCCATCTGGTAACAAACCACAAACTGCTGATAACACTTTCTAACACACACAGAAGGACCCCAGGAAACTGGCCCGGTGGTTCTACAGGTGGCCATTATTAATTAGTAATTAAAATTGTTCAATCAATTGTAGACCCACCACAAAGCACACTAGAACCAAAGTCTTATCCCAACTGCCAAAGTGCCCAGACAATGAGTCTGATATATGTGAGGCACTACGTACCCAGCCAGACAATATGGTACAATACTACAACAAATGTATTGTGGTTCTGGGCTGGAGGAGGGGATTTAATGAACAAACTGCATTAGGTTTACAGAGTTTTATTACTACTACAGTTCTCACCCCAGTAAAGTCCGCATCAGGATCACTGCTCATGTGCTTCACAAACTGTGCCAATAGATTTGATACAGTAACATCAGTTACTCCTGCAAGTACTTTTCCATGTAATAGTTCCAGTGAAGCATTAGCTGAAATGAAACAAGAATGTCTATTAGAACCCAGAAAATTATTACTACAGGCACAAAATCATTCTTTAAAAGATCTGCCAACAAATACAAATTACCTACTCTACATGCTGCAGTATGTCTTTAAAAACACAGAAAGAAAACATTGTTGCAATTTTTTGTGACAGTTTTAATACAAATTACAAGTTTTGCTCTGTGGATCTTTATTACTTAGGAGAAGAATTGTACAACACTCGCCTCCATGAATGAATCTATACTGCTGTAATTCATATCATGCATATGAACACACATATTTTATCAGATATGTATTATTAAAAAAATTAAGATTAATACTATTGAAAAACACATTACTTCCTTAACACAGATGGATATATATGGATAAACCTGACTTTTCATTTCACAGAATGGGCATACGATTAGCGAAACTGAACAGTTCAAATTTCTAGGTGTTCATATAGATAGTAAACTGCCGTGGAAAGCCCACGTTCAGGATCTTGTTCAAAGACTTGATGCGGCCATTTTTACTATTCGAATGGCATCTGAAGTGATTGATCGTTCAACACAAAAATTAGTCTACTTTGCTTATTTTCATTCGCTTACGTAATATGGTATTATATTTTGGGGTAACTCTTCACAATCTAAAAGGATATTTTTGGCTCATAAACGGGCGGTTCAGGCAGTAAGTGGTGTAAGTTCTCAAACCTCTTGTCGACCCCTGTTCACGGAGTCTGGGTATTTTGACATTGGCCTATTTCTTGTCAACAATATTAGCTTATTCCCAAGAATAAGCAGCTTTCATTTGGCTAATACTCGGCAGAAATCAAACCTGCATTTGGACTGGACTTCCTTAGCTCTTGTGCAGAAAGGTGTGCAGTATACTGCTGCATCCATTTTCAATAAGCTACCACTCGAATTCAAAAATCTTACCAGTAATCCACATACTTTCAAATCAAAACCGAAGAGTTTCCTCATGGGTCACTCCTCCTATTCTGTCAAGGAGTTCCTTGAAAATTAAGCTGATTCTTGTTGTATTGTTGATTGTGTTTACTTAAACTTTCTGGATTGACTTTTTTTGGGTTCATAAACATTTTATTTTTAGAATGAGACTTCACTCTGCAGCGGAGTGAGCGCTGATATGAAACTTCCTGGCAGATTAAAACTGTGTGCCGGACCAAGACTCGAACTCGGGACCTTTGCCTTTTGTTGGCAAGTGCTCTACCAACTGAGCACCCAAGCACGAGTCATGCCCCACCCTCACAGCTTTACTTCCGCCAGTACCTCGTCTCCTACCTTCCAAACTTTACAGAAGCTCTCCTGCGAACCTTGCAGAACTAGCACTCCTGAAAGAAATATTGCGGAGGCATGGCTTGGCCACAGCCTGGGGGATGGTTCCAGAATGTTGGAAGGTAGGAGATGAGGTACTGGCAGAAGTAAAGCTGAGAGGGCGGGGCGTGAGTCGTGCTTGGGTAGCTCAGTTGGTAGAGCACTTGCCCGTGAAAGGCAAAGGTCCTGAGTTCGAGTCTTGGTCCGGCACACAGTTTTAATCTGCCAGGAAGTTTAATTTTATTTTTATCTGTTATCACTTTTATGTTGTAATTTCCATGACCTTGGAGATTTGTTCCTCAATTTGGTCCTACAGAACTTAATGCATAAATAAAAAAAAATAAAAAAAAATAAAAATTGAGTGTTTTCTTGATTTTATGTGTTACATCATCTCCTGGACAAGAGCTCCTTGATCTGACTAGAGTCAGCATATACAGAATTTCTGTATCAGTAAACTTTTTCTCAAAATTTTAACAACGTTTCTTGGAACTGTACATGTAACTTTTTAGTACAATGTAACTACCAATCATAAGGAAACATTACTGGTGACAACAAAGGATACTGTTTAAAAAGATTTACAATTTTCATCATGGTGGTACACCACGGGCCATAGACCACGGCGGTGAACAAAAGCAGCGGGGTTTTGTATGGGTAAATGCACATGCACCTGTTGAGCAACTGACCACCCAGATGAACCAAGGGGCTACCAACAGTATCTCCTCAATGGCTGTCCACCAAACATTGATGGGTATAGGCCTAAGCAGCAGTGGCATTCCCTTGGTGATCTCGCCATTCTGGAAGGGACAATGTATTAACACAAATATGCATCTAACCCTGGGGACCATGTCCACCTCTAAATGCAATTTGTTTTTCCATGCACGGTGGCATCTACCTGCAGGGCAATGCGACATGTCACACGGCTCGCAGTGTACGAGATTGGTTCGAAGAACACCAGGATGAGTTTACCGTGCTCCACCGGCCACTGAACTCCCCACATTTAAACCCATTTGAGAACCTGTGGGACACCTTGACCTGGTTATTTGCATCATGGAATCTCAAGAGAGAAATGTAGTGCAGCTGGCCATGGCACTGGAGCCAGTATGGCTCCACATCCCTCATTGAACCTTGTCCTGCACATCTCACAGTGCTTCACACTGCAATAGATGGTTATTCACACCACTGACAGGTGGTCACATTAATGTGACTGGACAGTGTAACAATGAAAATAATAAGACTCAACATTAAATGTTTACATACTGAAAATTCTGGCTGCAAAATTAATATTAAATCTTTAGACTAGTCTGATGATTGAGCAGACATCATAAGACTAAAGAAGAAATAAAATATGCCATAGGAAAACTACACAAGATTATGGCAAAGATAGGCTTCCTGATATCTTAAGAGAAATCCCAGTACATGGAAAATCTGCATTAAGCTAGCAGGAAAGTTACAATTAACATGGAATACAGGACGATTTTACTGGTCATAATTGTTGGAGGACACTGTAAAAGTTACAAAAACTGAAAAACAGGAACAGAAAATTATTAGAAAAAAAATAGGCCTGCAAATAAGAAAATGGAACTCTGATGAAGAGAACATTATATCTCTAAATGTCATATGTAAAAGTAGCTTGGAATTCTATAGTCATGTTTATAGAATGGAAAACAACAGCCTAACCAAAAGATTACATGGGGAAAACTTACAATACATGAATATTGTAGAAGAAAACATAATAAATTGTCTAGCCTTTAGAACACTAGTAGCAAAACACAGATTCAAGGAGAAGCTTAAGAAGAAGGCTGGCAAAAAATGGTCAGAAGAATAGAAGGAAAAATTTAGTGGATTCATGCAGAGAGGACAAGAAGGCAGAAATCATCAAATCATCCAACAAGTTTAAGAATGCTGCTTAAGTGAGAAAAACAAAGCAGGAAAAAAAAGAGAGAAAGAAGCACAAAAATAATAAGAGATTCCAATTAAGAAAAATATATTACAAATCAGTTCACTCTGACCTCTGTGTTTTTATGAATCATTTATCAAACACTCTTATATCCGCCGATGAAGGATTTTTCATAAAATTTGGCAATGAAAAACTTGAAACTGCGAGCCAACTAGTTTACAAGTATAATTCAAGTAGAAAGTAACAAATAATTATAAAACTTGTTAAAACCTGTTGAAATATTCTCTAAAGATATCAAGATGGATTCTACCATGAAAAATTGCACGGCTCTTAGTGTTGTCCCAGAGGCTACATATCGGCCACAGCCAAAGATGGGAGGTCGACTGAGCTGATGATGAAACATGAAAATTAGAATCTCAGAATGAGTCAGTAAAAAGATATCAACCATACCAGATGAAAAGGGCATAAGGAGGAATTCACAAAGTGTGACTGGAAAATCCTGAAAAATCAGCCTGCAAAGGATGAATTTGATAAAAGATATTAATACTTTAGGCTGCTCTGGTACTGAGTTACTATTTTGGTGTAGCTTACTGGCAGAATCAAGGTAAGTGACTCTGGGAAAGAGAAACAAATAAGGTAAGTCAACAGAGGAAAGGCAACTGGACCCGATTTGTAGCCTCTATGATTTTGCATAGAATATGTGAAAGGACTTACTCCCTCTTCTAGCAGCAGTCTATCACAGATTGATGCAGTAATTAATCATTCCAAGTGATTGGAAAAATCGGTAAGTCTTTTCCTTTTTAAGTAAGTGTAACCAAACAGACACACACGGCTATAGACTTATGCAGGTTACACAAATCTGTTGTAGAATTTTGGAACACATTTTATGCTATTGCACGAGATTGAAAATCTCCTCTATAAGAACCACATGGACTCTTTGAAAATCTCCTCTATAACAACCACATGGACTCGGCGAGTGATGATCTTATGAATCCCAACTCGCACTGTTCATCTACAAGACCACAGGGCATCGATAGAAGTTTATCCACGAGCGGGCAATGCTCTAAAATTAGCATTTTCAGTATAACTGATTATGTGAATTTGAGTATGTATCATACCCCAGGAACTAAATTTGACAGGAAATAAGCAAAACTTATTATACCTCAAATGATTAATGATTATTAGGTATCCACAACCTGTTTCTATGGCAGATTAGTGTGATACCTAATAGTAAGCATATTTCAACTGGGGAAATACAGAATAAACTAAAAAAAATTTTTTTTTTCATATTTGATACCTTATACAACACTTTACTTACAAACCTTGACAATGTAATTAAGTTCGTGAATGGAAAATCCAGGGTGGAATGTAACAATATTATGAAAAGGATAGTTGCTACTCACCATATAGTGGAGATGCTGAGTCACAGATAGGCATATTCTCCCTCCTCCCCGCCTTAACCTCCTCCTTAGCCCCACTACACAGTTGCTTCTCCCATCATGTGTTGCCGCCTACAGCCTGGCCTCAGCAGCCAGAAAGTGTTGTCTATTTCTGACAAAGGCATTGTTCGCTGGAAGCTCACTTTCTTACAGTCTTCTTGTTGTGTCTATCTTTGACTCAGCATCTCTGCCATATGGCGAGTAGTAACTATCCTGTTCATAATATTGTAACTATGTTAATGAATTTATTGCACTATTTTCATGACTTCTTTTGTTTAATTCCAACTGAACAAATTGTATTCTGAAAATGGAATTTTTTGGGTTGGTTGGTTAAACTGTAACCTAAAGCCAGTATTCAACTGAATGAATATGAGGAAACATCCATAAACCACCCTCAAATTGGCTCATAGAATTGACTTTCCACAGCCTAGGATATACGGAGCCCTTGTCTTCACAGTTCTGACACATTATTGTACAGCCACACCAACTGGGCAGCAGAACCCATATCTCTACAGCTGCACGTTGTGCCTCACTGCACCTCATAGTGTATGAGAAGGCTCCAATTCCTAGAGAGTATGTCTCTTCGACCTCTAAGCATCACTTTTTCCCCTCTCTCTCTTCCTGACTGCTGCATTTGGTTGCACAGCCACATAATGTATGAACGTTCTTCAGTCTACTACGATAACCCTGTTATGTAAAACTGTATGCTGTCTTAGGAAACTGTCATGGATCTTGCACATTTTCAGACAAGCAGTGAATTACTGTGGTGATTAGGTGGTGCCATAGGGGGACGCCTGTCCTCATGCAAAAGGGGGACGGTATTCCGGAAAGTATACTGCAGCCACATTTGTGTTTTGCTGGAAATTGTCACCACAATTTGCATGCCAGGTTGTTAAAGTGATCCTTTTCTGCAGCTTGATAATGGCTACATGAAGAAGTGACAGAGAAGAGACTGGAGACGTTGTTTCCACCTATTCTGTAATACTTCACATCCACCTTGATCCCCAAACAGCTCTGAAACTGCTATGGTACTAAGGAAACTGCATAATTTCTTCAGTAAATTATGACAACCAAAAAATTAAATTTATACTGTGATTGCTAAAACTGTGGTATTTTCTGCAGTTCTCAAAAATGCTAAATCTTGGTTTGATAGAATTACTGGCAATCACTATAAAAAATAAGTAAGAATTTTGTATGAGTAAAAAATGTTTATCGTCAGATCCCAGGAGGGGACCTTCCCGCAGAGACCCATGAAGATTGGTAAATACAAATGCCCAGACTGATGCTGCATTCCTCGACTCTACAATGCATTTGATATGGTTTGGAACAGAATATCAGACGATATTTGTTATTGGAATAAAGGAGTTTCTGGCAAACAGAACAAATGTGGCTTTCATATCAGAGAGAAATTTTAAAACATAAAAGTAGTTTTATGCTTACCCCAAGGGAGAGCTGTATGACAATTACAGTTCACAACAGACATAAATAATCTAGTGGATACGGTCAGAAGCTTTATGGTAAAGAGAGGCATCTTCGATCGGTGTGTTGCAGCTGCACAACCCACTCCCATCCTACCTCACACGGGCATCAGCACACTGTACATGTGCTGCTGTTAGTAGTCCCACTGGAGGACATTTCTCATGTGGAAGTTACTGCTCATTGTAATGAGGACAGCTGCTGTCAGGTGGACTGTGGGCCACTGTCTCTTCTATCATCCGGCAAAGTATGCACCACTGGGCTCACTGAAGTTGTCTCTACCATCATGGCATTTAGGGCCTACAGGGACAGTTCTATTCCACTTAGTGGGCAGCTCTTTGTCACGGTAGGCTACAAACACATTGCATGGATCATTATGTTATTTGTTTTCGACCACCCAACAGCTGCTAAATTTCTGGCCTTGACACCTTTACACTGTTTGGGTTTTCTGTCTCTGATGAAATCAAGGTCATATCTACTGCAGCTCTTTCCAGGAACTGGATGATCTAGGCTTGGCATTTGCACCCCTATTTAAGCTGGATCTGAAGTGGGCCTCGAATATTCAGGTGCATGTCACTCTTCGGTTGGACACCATGCTTCGTTTCTACCAAGCCAGACCTGTCTGGTGGCCTGATGTACCGCAGTGAAACAGGACTTTGATCCTCTCCAGGCTGCCAGAGTTACTGAGCCAGTGAAATGTTGTGCATGGGCCACAACATAGATCATAATCCGAAAACCCAACAGTTATCTTTGACTATGTGGGGATTTCAAGGCTATCATCAATGCTCAGTCACAAGTCAACACTATGTATTTCCCAGACAGATAACCTCTTTACCAAACTCACTGGAGAATATTACTCAAAGATCGACCTTGCTCAGTCACAAGTCAACACTATGTATTTCCCAGACAGATAACCTCTTTACCAAACTCACTGGAGAATATTACTCAAAGATCGACCTTGCCGATGATTACCTTCATTGTCCTTAGATGAGGAAACTCAGAACATTGTCATCAACAACACATTTCTGGATTACAGGTGCAAGTAACTTCCATTTTGCATTGCCTTGGGCCCAACAATTTTCAAAAGGTATCTGTAACAACTGACGCAGCACATTCCCGGTTGAGGGAACTATCTGGATGTTCTCATTGTTACGGGCCCTCCCACCTGGAGCATTTGCAAAACTTCCTCAGCTTCTTTACAATCCCACAGGATGCAGGACCATACTGTCATTTGAAGAAGTATACATTTTTCAACCAGTAGTGAGTATTTGGGGCACTGGCTCATCAAAGATGGAATCAGGCCAACTGATTGAAATGACGCCTCCATCAATTCCCTTCCCCACACAAGGAACTTAATCAAATTGTAGATGTGTTTGGGCAAAGTCAATTATTACTCCAAATTCTTACCCCAAGCAGCCCACATTGTGCAAACCTTCAATCATTTGTGTAAAAAGGGAGTGCCCTGCAACTGGATCCCGGCCTTTGAGCAAGTTTTTATTCACTTAACAACCATGCTTAAATCTGTGTCTTTTCTGTGGAATGTCTGCTGGTTGTGGCAGCCGACACACGCACCTATGGCATTGGAGCAGGTCTGGCGCACAGGAATGACGGTGGCTCTGAATAGCCAATTAAATATGCATCTAAGATGTTCAACTTTGCACAGTGCAACTATTCACCGATCAATAGGAAGCACTGGCAGTGGTGTTTGCTGTCAAAAAATTTAATGTCTACCTTCCTGGGACAAAGTTCTCTTTAATTACAAATCAAAAGCCCTCATTCACTTTATTCAGATATTAATCCAACATCTGGAGCTGACAGTTCAATGCCATCTGCACTAGGTGTTATTCTTGAGTGCACACAGTTATACCATCTGGTTTAAGCCCACGGCACAACATTCCCACGCTGGTGCCTTGTTGCATCTACCTGCTGGCCCAAACGCCCTGACTTCAACCGACAGGACACCGTCTTTTTCCACATCAATACTGCACAACAACATACATTGTACAATTTCCCTATTACAGCCACACATGTCACCACAGCCGTGTGCCACGACCTCACCCAGCAGCAGGGCCTCCGATACATGGCTCGTGGCTGACAAACGTACCTCAGTTGCCGGTTGGTGACTGATCTCAACCCCCGGAAACTCATTTCTCACAGGCTCTCTGTTGTCAATGATGTCATTCTCTTGGATACTGAGACTGACACACACCTGATAATCATTCCAGCCGAATTGCAGCAGTGAGTCCTGAGCTTACAGCACCGGGGACCTTGAGAGATGTCCTAAACAAAGGTGTTGGCTTGCCGACATGATTACTGGCTGGCTATCAACAGTGACATTGAGGGAATGGTCTGTCACTTCACATGTACACCTGGTACCGAGCAGCAGCCCCCCACAGCTGCACAGTGTACAGCAGGCACCAAGCAACACGCCCACAGTCATTTGCACCCTGGCCTACAACCTACTATGCCTGGGACCACTTCCAACTTGATTTTGCAGACCGGTTTTTGGGATTGACATGGTTGCTCATTGTGGGTGCCTACTCAGAGTACCCATATGTGGTAGGCACGGTGTCCACCAGGACTGACGTCATCCTCACAGCCTTGACCCAGGTTTTGGCCATCAAGGCATTTTGGTCTCTGATAATGGCCCCCAATTTACAGCTTCTACTTTCAAAGAGTTCTGTGTGGGCAATGGCATAAAACATATTCTCAGCCCTCGATTCCATCCTTTGTCAAATGGTGACGCTCACAAGGGAACACCCCCATCGCACCCCCGTCAGATTTAGTTATAAGTTTGCACAGTGGATAGGCCTTGAAAAACTGAACACAGATCAATCGAGAAAACAGGAAGAAGTTGTGTGGAACTATGAAAAAATAAGCAAAATATACAAACTAGGTCGTCCACGCGTAAGATAGGCAATATTAAGGGCAATGTGAGGCGAGGAGTTCCGTGGTCCCGTGGTTAGCGTGAACAGCTGCGGAATGAGAGGTCCTTGGTTCAAATCTTCCCTCGACCGAAAATTTTAACTTTTTATTTTCAGTTTATGTGAAAAACTCTTATGTTTTCATCACTTTTTTTGGGAGTGATTATCACATCTACAAGAAAACCTAAATCGGGTAAGGTAGAAGAATCTTTTTACCCATTCGCCAAGTGTACAAGTTAGGTGGGGCGACAACATATTCCTGTCATGTGACGCATATGCCGTCACCAGTGTCGTATACAAAATATCAGACGTGTTTTCCTGTGGAGGAATCGGTTGACCTATGACCTTGCGATCAAATGTTTTCGGTTCCCATTGGAGAGGCACGTCCTTTCGTCAACTAATCACACGGTTTTGCGGTGCGGTCGCAAAACACAGACACTAAACTTATTACAGTGAACAGAGACGTCAATGAACGAACGGACAGATCATAACTTTGCGAAAATAAAGAAAGCAAAATTTTCAGTGGAGGGCAGATTTGAACCAAGGACCTCTCGTTCCGCAGCTGTTCACGCTAACCACGGGACCACGGCGCTCCTCGCCTCACACTGCCCTTAATATTGCCTATCTTACGTGTGGACGACCCAGTTTGTATATTTTGTTTATTTTTTCATAGTTCCACACAACTTCTTCCTGTTTTCTCGATTGATCTGTGTTCAGTTTTTCAAGGCCTATCCATTGTGCCAACTTATAACTAAATCTGAGGGGGGGTGCGATGGGGATGTTCCCTTGTCAGTCACCACTGACGGTAGTAGAGAATCGCGGGTGATGAGTTATGTCTTTACAAACACAGAACGGACTCGAGTGCTGCCATCATAACCAGATTCAGCCTCCAGCACAGGCATGACACCAGCTACTGGCCCCTCCCCCCACATTCCAGTGATAGTAAGCACCAGTACTGGTTCCACTGGTGACTGGCAAGAACAACATACCAGCACTGTCTCCTGCATCCATGAGGATGGGGGGAACCCTCTCGCACCCTCCTGTCCGTTGAAATCATGATGGACTCTGTCAAACACCTTCTTTTTCCACAACTGGCAGCTGAAAGGACTGGGCCTTCAGCTGTAACTTCTTTCCACCCCCCATGGCACTGACTGGGGCATTTCCACCTGTACGCACCTGTTTCCAGTGACAGGAATCTGTTGTCAGGCATAGTGGAAGTCGAATGCCCACCAGAGGGGATAGACTCAGATGGCCATTAGGGAACACCATGACTGCACAGCACTGTGCTCGCATGGCGGGCATGCCACTGTCTCACCATGTGAGAGCTTGATATTGTCGGATCTATCTTTGCTGTGCTAGGACTGCTTGATAACTACCTTGCTTGTCATTCAGTTACTCTTTCTGGTCGTATCTTAGTTTTGTCTCTCCACTGGTCTTGGCTTTTTTGTCACCATTGTGGTGAAGGCTTTGCATACTGCCTCATTGTCGTCTAGGTTGTTTGTCATTAACTGGTCTTTTGTCTGTCTGCAGAGTACCTGTCACATTTTGCTTGCCTGCCATTAGTTTGGGTTACTCTTCCGCATGCAACTCTCCTGCCTGGCTGCTTCCTCCATTTCTCCCAGAGCTCCAATGTGTGCACCAATATTTGGCTACCCACAGATATGGCAGTAAGGTGCAATCATTAATATTTTCCAATATAGCACCAAGCCTGCTACTTTCCAAGCCATATTTCAAATGTAAACCTCAAAGTATGTTTCAAAATGTCATCACACTTCCCAGTAACAATTCATACCTAAAGTGCCTGGCACTTTATGCATCACTTATAGAATCAGTTTAGAGACACTGACATATTAAATATGTTGTGATTAATACTGAAAATCATTTCTAGTACACAAATCAAATATTATATGTTGTATGAAGGTGTAAGAGAAATAGACTTGATAGCAAAACTAAGCAGATTTAAGTAGAAAATTGTGCCACTTTCAACAAGGATAATGAACTATAATAGGACGTCTGTTTTTTTAATTATACCATTAAATTTGAAATTATAATAAGAAACTGAATTATAATGTGTAAAATTATAATATTATTTTTCCAGTCATCACAAAATAACGGACTATTTTTACAGACAGTAAATATGTGATTATCAAAATATTACAATTATTCTCCACAATTATTGTTAACCATGTACACTCTAAGCTATGTACATACAAAAGTGATTTTTTTTACTGTAGTGTTACCATTTTTATCTTATATAAAATTATGAGCATCTATGGTGTGTGAACTTTATGGAAGAGAAGTTTTGGATAGCAGTTTGAAGACTGAAATTGTATTAGGCTGTGCACTGGCTAACATCAATCCTGCTCAATCATAAAGATGACTTCCATAGCCATAGAAAATTCTAGCCATCGATTGATTAGTATTTTATCATAAGATAAAGCAGGACATTAAGTTTGTTATAGATAAAACCTGTATGTCAATCTAGAACTTCATTTTTCAGTGCAGTGCTTAACTGAATGAGGAGCTCCTCAGCTTGATTTGAACCTTACAAACACCCAGTGTAAATTTAGCACTCTAAAAACACAGATGGCACGCAAGTCACTACAATTCCTTTAATTTAGCCATACCTATAATCCTTATGTCTTTTTTAATTAACCGATTTCAGTTTAGTAATGACTTCCACCTAGCATTTTCACCATTTGATTTATGTTGAAAAGTATACTGTAACCAATAAATAATACTTCTGAAATAATATATTTATAATCTTCACACTACACATAATT
Organism: Schistocerca cancellata; assembly: GCF_023864275.1. Classification (NCBI taxonomy): domain Eukaryota; kingdom Metazoa; phylum Arthropoda; class Insecta; order Orthoptera; family Acrididae; genus Schistocerca; species Schistocerca cancellata. The sequence goes on from NC_064633.1 coordinate 415,602,754, forward strand.
ATATTGTGCACTAGCTGAGGAACCTGGCATTGCTTGGGTATTTATTTATAGCTCTGCCTGAGACTTCATATGCATGGAATTTGTTTTTGACATATAATGCTTCTTTTTATACAATGTTTGCAGTAGTATGAATGGAGGCATAAATGAAGAGCTTGTTTGCTTCACTAATATGGGAGGGAGCCATGAACAGCCGGGCATGCAAAAAGCAACTAACACTAATGTCCACGCCTGCAACACATAGTGTCTGGCCTTGCGCTTTGTTTATGACAACGCCCTAATATAAGCTCACCTCAAATTGTACACAAATAAAGTGAATCGGTAAATTGTTGGGAACATGCGGGATTCGGGTATAAAAACTTGCTCACCAGTGCCAGTTCCCATCAAAATTTCTGCTTCTATGATGTTCACGTTGCAGAGAAGTAACTATAAGCCTCTCCAAGGAAAAAGGTTCTGAGGAGTGAGATAATGCATGATGCTCGCAATCAGAGTTACATGGCCCCTTGCTTTTGGAAGGAGTTTCCAAAGAACATGTTGAAGTCTGATGTTCTCAAGCAGGAGAAAGTCTTGTATTACAATTTTAATTGGATTCTTGAGACCACATAGTCCTCAGTCTTTCAGCCCTTCGGGTGCATTCAGAAACACTCAACTGTTTTCTACCTCATAGTGTGTAGGCTTTCACGACCGGCGTCTTCAGTAATTAAAACTTCCGGGCTAAGAGGCCATGGTCCAATAGTAGAAATACTTCTCCCTGAGGTTTTGTTGCCAGCTGCGGGCAACATCATCTGAGGTTGGCTGGCAACGAAATGTCAGGGAGAAGTATTTCTACTATTGGACCACGGCCTCTTAGCCCGGAAGTTTTAATTACTGTTTTCTACATATTTTTATTCATAAACAAAATGAAATCAGAATGTAATGAGTAGGCACACAAATCACAAAGCGAACTTAGTACATCTGTTTTTCCTAGCAAATAAAATAAATAAAACATATCAAAGGAAGCAAAGCAATCTCATTTAATATTTTAATACAAAAAACAAAATCAGTATATCTGTATATCACAGCCAAGTAAATCTGCTGTTAGTTGGTATTTGTACAGCTAAGACTGTGGTGCTTAAAGCCGTCACTGATGTAACTTCCAAAAATACATTTGTCATTGAATTAGAAAAAACTAACAGCACATATCCTGTGCGCCAGACCTGCTCCAATGCCATAGGTGCGTGTGTCGGCTGCCACAACCAGCAGACATTCCACAGAAAAGACACAGATTTAAGCATGGTTGTTAAGTGAATAAAAACTTGCTCAAAGGCCGGGATCCAGTTGCAGGGCACTCCCTTTTTACACAAATGATTGAAGGTTTGCACAATGTGGGCTGCTTGGGGTAAGAATTTGGAGTAATAATTGACTTTGCCCAAACACATCTACAATTTGATTAAGTTCCTTGTGTGGGGAAGGGAATTGATGGAGGCGTCATTTCAATCAGTTGGCCTGATTCCATCTTTGATGAGCCAGTGCCCCAAATACTCACTACTGGTACCTGCTACCTGCTTTACCCATGACTGAGCCCATGTGATCATTCCACTGCATGCCCCTACTAAGTGTTACACCCAAGTATTCATAAGAGTTTACAGATTCCAACTATGACTCACTAATTTTACATTCATAGGATACTATGTTTTTTTCATTTTGCAAAGTGCACAACTTTACATTTTTGAACATTTAAAGGAAGCTGCAAAGCATTGCATTACTTTTAAATCTTATCAACGTCTGACTGAACTTTGCACAGCTTTGTTCAGACTGTATTTGATTGTAAATAACTGCATCATCTGCAACAAATCTGAGGTTACTATTAATATTGCCCACCAGATCATTGTTACATAACATGAACAGCAAGGGATCCAACAGTACATCTAAAGTTCCTTCTGCATCTGTTGACAACTCTCCATCCAAGATAACAATCTGCAATCTGCATCCTCACTACCAAGAAATCCTGACCCCAATCACACGTTTCATCTGATACCCCATATGATCATACTTTGATAAAAAGCATAGGTATGGTACTGAGTTAAATGCTTTACGGAACTTGAGAAATACTATATCAACCCAACCACTTTGATCCTTGGCTTTCAGGAAGTCATGTGGGGACTATTCATGAGGAGAAAAGAAGCAAAGGTTCTGTGATAAGTTGGGCTGTAACCTCTCAGACTTGCACCACAGGGTTGAGAACTGCAGGGTTCCCCTTAATGAGTCAGGTGTGCACTATGCATCACAGGTGGCTACCCAGGTAGCTGACTTTGTGTGAGGTCCACACATTGGATTGTTAGATTAACTGAATCTCCATCCAATGCAGATTATGATGGCTGTAGGAAATCTGGAAGTACCCATGTAGGAAAAAAAAAAAAAAAAAAAAAAACCACCCACCTCAAGTAAGAGTATTAACATCCTAATGGTAAACTGCCAAAGCATTCACAACAAAGTACCACAGTTTGAATTGCTCATGAAAAGCAGTAAAGCTCACATAAAACTAGGTACAGAAAGCTGGTTGAAACCTGAAATTGACAGTACATCTTTGGGGAAAATTTAAGTGTGTGCTGAAAGGATACGAAATATACAGTGCGGGGGAGAATGGAGGTGCTGATTTGTTGCTATAGATGAGAAACTCAAATTGACCAAATAGAGATTGACACTGCATGCAAGGTTGTTTGGAAAAGACTTAGTATCAAAGGTGGGTGAAAAATTATATTTGGGTGCTTCTGCTAACTTACAGACTCCCTTCCTGATGTAACGGAAATGTTTAGAAAAAACCTCAGCTCATTGTAAGTTCCCCAATCGTACTGCAATCACTGGATGAGACTTCAATTGTCCAACAATCAACTGGGATACTACAATTTTGTTAGTGGTGGGCATGAGAAGACATCCTATGAAACATCACCAAACACCTTCTCTGAAAACTTCCTAGAACAAATACTTCAGAGCCTGACATATGATGAGAATATATAAGATCTAATGGTAACACATAGACTGGAACTCTTTGAGGATGTTCACAACGAAAATGGTACCAATAACCATGAGACAGCTGTAGCAACACTTGTAACCAAAGCACAAACAGCGACTATGAAAAATTTATTTATTTTATATGTCCAGCAAACCATATAAGGAGCTAGGGGTGTCATTTCTCAATGAGGAAGTTGAAACTCTTAGCTAGGGGCATGAACAGGTAGAGGAATCATGTCTCAGGTTTAAAAGAATAGGTGACAATGCACTATATAGATATGTTCCCAGTGGAACAGTTTATCAGTTTATAACAGGAGGGACCCCCCCCCCCCCCCCCATGTTATACAGTCACTGGAAAGAATGTATAAAGAACCAGAGACTACTGCATAATATGTGTAAAATTAAGTATTGGGCTATAGATAGAAACATGCTCAATGAGCTGAATGAAATGCATATGGCTGCCAAGAGAGCTATGTGTGAAGCCTGACACTATTGAGGGTAGTAAGGCAAAAGCTGAAATGCTTAATTCCATTTTCAAATAGTCCTTTACAAAGGAAAACCCACGAGTATTGTTGCAATTAAATCCATGTAGTACTGAAAACCTAAGTGAAATAGATTTAGTGTCAGTGGCACCGAGGAACAGCAGAAATCACTAAAATTGAATAAAGCCCCAGTAACTGATGGAATCCCTATCAGATTCTATACTGAATTTATGGCTGAGTTAGCCCCTCAGTTCACTATTATCTATTGTAGACTATTGAACTGAAATTGGAACAAAGCAAAAGTCACACCTCTCTACAAGAAGGACAGCAGGAGTGATCCACAGAACTATTGACCAATTTCCTTGATATTATTGTTAAGTCTTAGAACATATTCTGAATTCAGATGTAATGAGGTATCTTGAAGAGAATGGCCTCCTCCATGCTGGCAGGCATGGATTAAAATAAAAATTGATCATGTGAAACTCAGCTCTCACTCTTCTCAGTAGACATACTAAAAGCCTTTGTTCAAGGCAGTCAGGTAGATGTAGTAATCCTCAACTTCAGAAAAGCATTAAACTCAGTATTACATCCACTTTTATTATCAAAAGTAGGGAGTATCAAGCGAAATTTGTGATAGGATTGAGGAATTTTTGGTAGGGAGGGCGCAGCAAGTTTTCTTGGATGGGGAATCATTGACAGATGAAGATGAAACTTCAGGTGTACCCTAGGGAAGTGTGTAGGCTCCCTTGCTGTTCATGTTGTATATTAATGATCTTTCAGACAATATTTAGGGTAACCTCAAACTTTTCATATATGAGGCAGTTATATACAACTAAGTACAATCTTAATGAAGCTGTACAAATAGTCAGATGTCAAAGTGATGCAATGACTGACAGCTTCCTTTAAATGTTCAGAGATGTAAAACTATCCTCTCCACAAAATGCAAACATGCAGTATCCTACGACTACAGCAACTACCAGCCACAGTTGGAATAAGTTAGCTCATACAAACATCTTACGCCCAATCATAGGCAAACCTCGTAGCAGACTTCAGTCTATCGGTAATACTACGAAAAGTGCAATCAGACTACAAAGGAGATTTCTTACAAATCACCAATGTGACCCACCTAGAATATTAATCAAATGTCTGGAACCTCTACCAAACAGAGCTAACAGGGGATATTGAACACATACAGACACGAGCAGCACAAATGTTTCCAGGCACTAAGGCTCGAGTTTTCTATAATGCTGCCTTAAAGTTCATTTCTCTTCTATATATCCTTCCAAGCTTCATCTTTCCCTTCTTAATTCAGTACTGACCTGCCATCTGAGCTCTTGCTATTCAGACAGCTGCTTCTCTTTTCTCTACATGTGTCGCAATTTTCCTCTAGGCAACACCTATTTTTTCCCTTAGATATGCATGCTCCTACAGCCTTGTATTTGTCCTCTAGCCATTTCTGTCTAGCCATTTTGCACTTTCTATCAATTTCATTTTTTAGCATACATATTCCTCTTCACCTGTTTCATTTACTGTGTTTTATCATTCCCCAATTGCATTCAATATCCCCTCTGTCATCCAAGAATTCCTACTACATTCTCCCTTTTTATCTACTTGATCTTTTTACTGATTAGATCCCCTGTTGTCTTCAATAATTCATCTCTCAAAGCTATCCCTTCATCTCATATTGTATATCTTTCCCCCATTTTAAATAGCCTCCAGTTGCCAATTTGTCCAGGCCCAATCTGATTAATTTCCCATCTTTCTTATATTTATTCTGTTTTAATCTGCGATACATAACCGATAAATTCTGGTCAAATTTACTTCTGCCACTGGAAATGTCTTACAATTTAATAATTAATATCAAAATCTTTGTTTGCCATCATATAACATATCTGAAACTTTTCAGTATCTCCAGGTCTCTTCTGTGTATACAAACTTCTTCAATGATTCGTAAGCGAGTATTAGCGATGATTAAAGTATGCTCTGTGGAAAATTCTACCACACAGCTTCCTCTATCATTCCTTTAGTCCATGTTGTTCTACAATTTTTCCTCCTCTTCCTTTTCCTACTACTGAATGCCAGTCCCCATCACAGTTAAACTCTCATCTCTCTCAATCTAATTATTTCATTTTACCACATCATACACTGTTTCAATCTCTTCATTATCTATGGAGCTAACTGGCATATAAATTTGTACTATTGTTGTGACTTTTTGCTTTCACAACTACAACCCTAAATCGATGTTGGTGAAATTTGTTATAGAAATGGTCTGAATGGTGAGGAAGAATGTAGGCTACTTTAGAAAGTGTGTAGTACAACATATTAATTGATGTGAAGAATATAACAAGAAATATGAAAAATCTACTCACTCTTTGACTTTTGAACTTCATTATATTTGTGAAAATGCTTTTATTCTTTAATATGTTCTATATATTATGATTCAACATAACGAATACACTGCTTATGCTATCCTCAATGTGTTTAATCCATACTAATATTGGTCAAAAGCCCGTCACACTTTACCCACTGAGTGTCACAAATCTCTTCTAGCTTATGAGACCCCACAAGACTCAAAATGATGGCATCATATAAATGCTGCACGACAAACAGACAGATGCCATGCCTTTACATCTAGAATGAGGGAGGCCATTAGTTGGGCTGCATCTGATTATGATATGCGAGCGCAGCTTCAGGTAACAAGCAGACACGTGAGGGCAGCTGATGTTATTACACGTACAAACGATATAAAATTTGGACTGCACCAAACTACAAATCATTTATTTTCTTTCTTTGTCATTTTAATGCTACTTAATAATTTTAGAATGTTCACATTTTATTTTAGTACCGTCTTCACTATTCATCATAACAAAACTACTCGTGGTGTTGCGGTTAGCATTGCTGACTCTCAATCATGGGGTCCCAGGTTTGATTCTTGCAGGATCAGCTTTTCTCCATTCGGGACTGGGTGTGTTCATTGTCTTCATCTTCATTTATCATCACTGATGCGCAAGCCACCGAAGTGGTGTTAAATAATATGGCTTGCACCAAGCCGCTGAACATCCTGAACAGGTTCTTCCAAACATTAAAGCGACATGCACATTTCATTTCATTTTACTAATATGCAAGCGCAGCTGAAGGTAGCTGCTAGAATATAATACTTATTCAATTCTCATTGTATTTATCCAAACTTCCACACTACTATTATTAAATGCAAAACCAACATTGTTGTTTACATTCTCATGGCTACACCACTGAACTGATTTTGATGAAATTTGGTATGGAAATACATGGCATTCTGAGGAAGAACAGGCTAAAAAGAAAACCTGACCCCTTCAGAGTGTGAAGTAAGGGAGGGAACATCTTTTTTTACATCAGCGAACATAAACTATGTTAAAATATTGTTAAATTTGTTGCATAAAGTACATGCTTTATATGTATAGATGCCCACACCTGCACTGCTTAGCAGCGACAGTGTACTTCATCAAACATAAGACCTGAGCACAATTTACATCCCTGAAAAAATTGTGGAATTGGCTAATGAGATATTCTTTTACTTTTTTTTTTTTTTTTTTTTTTTTAATATCTGGCACTTTTTAATTTCCTTACTTGTATCAGTCACCTATTACAAACATTTGCACCAAAGTGTACAACTCTAGCCTGAACCCTAGATGGGGATGCATAGTCTATATAGAATTACACTCTACACTGCATTGTGGTAGGTTGCAAAACATGAGCTGCGCTTACCCAAACAGGTGGAGACATGAGGGCAGCTGACGTTATTGCACATATAATAGCTTTCTCTGTCACCATCAGTTATCATACCGAAACTGCTGATTTGCGAGTGCAGCCAAGGGTAACAGCTAGTATATTATACATTAACTAAAAAAAGTTAATGTCTGCCTATTTTACACTTGCAAATAATCTCACTGTTTTGACCTACAGATGGAATTGCTAGTATACTGTCAATAATGTGAAAAGGCAAAAATCATTTATTCTGCAGAATCATATAAAGCTGATAAACACACATCACATTGAAGCCTTCACAGGGACCTCTTACTCTTATGTACCAATGTATGATATGCTCCCCAATGGTTTTTTGTGGTTAACAGAAACAGCTCATTTAGGATTAAATGTGCAATTCACAACCACAACACTAAAAGTAAAAATACACTTGAAGACAAAAGAAATTATGCATCTATAAAGGAATTATCCAAATGGGACAGAAATAAGTAGATGTGCTTTACATGTACAGACAAACAAATGATTACAGTTTCACAAAAATTCGAAGATTTCTTCGAGAGAAAGAGCTTCACAAATTGAGCAAGTCACTAAGACATTGGTCCACCTCTGGCCCTCATGGATGCAGTCATTTGGCTTCGCACTAATTGATAGAACTCCATTAATAGTTTCTTCCTGTGTTCCAGGTTCTTCAAATTGAACCATATCGAAAGAGGTGGGGTTTGCAAAATGGGCATTATTTCACCCTAACATAAAGAAATATCAACAATATGGGAAGGTAGCTTGCTAAGTTGCAGACAGGTACAATCAAAAGACACTTACACGTAAGCTTTCGACAACAGCCTCCATCGAAAAAAGAGAAACACACACCATTCATTCATACAAGCAAGTACACCTCTCACACACACATGACTGCCAACTCTGGCAGCTCGGGCCAGAATGAACTATCACGTGGAATGTTAACAGCAATCGGGACAGGGAGGAAAAAGGGAAGAGAAGCAGTGAACGGGTAGGGGAAGAGAGGAGTGCTGTCTGGCATAGTGTGCAGGGACTAGAATGCCAACAAGTGCAGTGTCGGGCAGTTGGGGAGGGGGTCACAGAGGTGGGAAAAACAGAACAATAAAGGAGAGGAGTGGGGAAAGAGTGTGGGCACTGACAGAGGGTGGCAAACAAAGAATGTATGAGACAGGAATTGGGAGAAGGAGATAGGACAGAGGGGGTGGAAACAGACAGGTGAAGGTTGTGGGGACAGTATGTTACTGCAGTTTGAGCCGGGTTAGTTACGGGAGCAGAGAATGTGTTGTATGGATAACGACCAACTGTGCTGTTCACAAAAGCTGGTAATGGAGGGGAGGATACAGATGGCTTGGGTAGTGCAGCAGCCATTGAAATCAAGCATGCTGTGTTCAGCTGCATGTTATGCCACAGGGTGGTGTGGTTTACTTCGCTCTTGGCCACAGTTTGGTTGTGGTTGTTTATCCTATTGGACAGCTGTGCAATGATTGCAGCAGAGCCAGTAAATGACATGGCTGCTTTCACAAGTGGTCCGGCCCCTGGCAGGGCAGGGTAAACCTTTTACAGGACTGGAATAGGAAGTGCTTGGTGGATGGACTGAACAGGTCTTGCACCTGGGTCTTCCACAGGGATATGATCCTCATAGCAAGGGATTGGAAGTGGCGCAGAGATCTAATCTAAAGAAAAAATTACTGAAGCATATTTTATTTCCACAGATATCACCTTTTAATTTTCTGACTTGTGTTTGTTTGCCTCTAATTACCTTATAAGACAACCATACATATTAATGCTGCATCTGGCATTCTTGTAAGAAGCTAATGAGACATACTGAAACAGATAACGTCAGCCTCTTTTGAGCGGATAATTCGATCTGACTCCATTATGTTTTCATCTATGGTCTCCGAACATGTACACTACAGGGACCTTGCCCTTATGGAACACAAATGCAATGTTGTTAACTGATGTATGTCACACAGTTTTGTAGCCAGTCACAGAAAGTGTCCAAGTGTGGTGGGGCAATGAGCCTTATTTCTTGAACAAAAGGTACACACGAGGTGCAAGTGGAGCTGAAAAATGACTGATCACAGAGTTAGTTGCAGTATTACAAATAATTCATGGTTTGAGTGAAGCAACTTAAGTATATGAAAATTATGCAATTAACTTGTCTCTGGATCAAAAGAAGCTAAAGCTTCCGAAGAACTACAGTTATCCGACAAGACAGTAGTGGATTGGAATAGCTTCCGCACAGAAGTATGTGCTTCAATGAAAGTGAGAAACTTGGTGGCATTGTCGAGATCGACTAGGCTATTTTTGGAAGAAGAAAAAAATGTCAGTTTACAAAAAGACAGGAAGGCGGGTTTCTGGAGGAATCCGAAGAGGAACCCACAAGTGTTTTTTCACCGTTGTTCCAAGATGTATGAAGAAGGTGTTGCTTAGCACCATCAAAGCATGCATCCTTCCAGGAAAGACTGTCATTTCTGACTATTTTAGGTCATACAGAAGGTTGAACGATGAAGAATTCAAGCATTTTATGGTTAACCATAAACTGACATTCAAGGATGCTGAACCAGACGCACACACTAGGAGTATCAAAGGCAGCTGCTCAGCCATACGGATATCTCTTCACGGCATCCGACACTGCAAAAAATCTTTTTGACCATTATTTGTTGAAATACGTGTGGTGCGGACTGTACTTGGAATTTATTTATGTATTTCATGAAGAGTGCAGCAACAGTGTACAAGCCCTAGTGTGATGTGTTATTTTCAATAAAATCATGGTGTTATTATTCTTATGTTTTCTGGGATTCCTTCATTGTTTCTATACTTTATTTCTTGGAGATATGGTCTGCCTATGTAACTAAATAAAAGGCCATTTGTTTTTGTCATACACATTTTGCTTCCTTTTACTTAATTAGTAGCTCGTAACACATGGTATTTTTTTTAAATACAAAGAAGTAAAACCTGTGTATGACACAAATAAAATCTTGTTTCGCTCCTTAGACAGGTTGCATCTCCAACAGTATAATGATATCACTTGTGTTAAATCATTTATTACGTGTTTTTGTGTACTTATGTTTCCCTGCAACTATACGTAAAATGCTAAAGGACGTTGTGAAACATGCAATATTTGTTTTGCCCACACCTGAAACCAAAACACCATTCTTATTGGCTACACAAATCAGCTCTCCCATCATAGTACATTCCTGTCACTGCTTGTGGCAGCTGTTATCAACAGACGCTTTACGATAAGAGCCCTGACTGCTCTTTGCAAAGTTCTAGCAAAACTTTGTAAGTTTAAATATTTGGTCTGAGATCCTTTTCTTTGCTTTCAACATCTGAAAAGGGAAACTGACATCAGTCCCATTTGTAACAAATTATTGCACAGTGAACGTTATAACAATTAGTCTGCTGCTCATTACATGTTGTACCCTCAAAAATAAGGCAATGGACTTGATATCATATGGAAAAAAAGAGGAAAATTACACAAACATTGTGAGCTCACTTTCGCTGCAGTTTTTTTTTTTTTACATTTTAAACTCTTATACATGTGGACTGGAACCAGTCTGATAGATGTTCACTTTCAAGACACTCCAAGTAAGTTTGATATGCAAATTCAGTCATCATTATACTGGTTCAATATCATTCACCAAGATGGGAGTTTAACGTGAGGTGATCTGGTGCAGCACAAATTCACTTTACTTAACCCTGGATGTAATAATCCACTTAAATATGAACACTTGAAATTTTATGGAGTTTCCTATCCAGTAGTCTTTCTGAAAATTAAACTTATAATAGGCCTACCTGCAATTCTTGTTCAGGTTACCCTCCATTCAGAGGCTGTTGCATGCAGCGACCGTTATTTTGATTTGTAAATAATATATTTCAGCTATCGGTCATCCTTTGGAATTTTTATTGGCAGATCTAGATCTAAGCTAGAAACCAGCCATTCTCAATGCACTATCATTTTTGGTCAATGCATGTAATGTCTGTTGGTCGGGCTTTGTCCACAGTTCACTGAATACTTGAACTGTGGACAAAGCCCAACCAACAGGCATTACATGCATTGACCAAAAATGATAGTGCATTGAGAATGGCTAGTTTTTAGCTGAAATCTAGATCTGCCAATAAAAATTCCAAAGGACGGTTGAGAGCTGAAATCCAAATGCAATTCTTTTATTATGTGAAACTTAGTAAGTAATTTAACAACACAAATTATTAATTAGGGTAATTATTAACCACATGGAAAAATTTTTATGTATCACCTGTCATTTTATTATCTGTATTTTAGTTATGTTTGGTACTATAGTGCATGTAAGTATGTTTCTTAACATGTTAACCACACTTTACAACACCTCTTGAATGTTATTCATGATGCCATCGATACCCAGCAAATACGTAAGGATAGACGTATGTATGGAAGGATGAATAAATAAGAAATAAATGAAATCAAAGAACAACGTCCCACCCCTTGCTTCAGCAAACTTTCGAGTGCATCTGGGACATTAAGAATAGCTACTATTGCACAATACGTATAATGAAGAAGGGAGTCCGAAGTGCTGTGTATTCTGCCTATAAGGAATACTATTATTCGATTAACAACAACAGGTTTAGTATTCACATTTGCTTTATTCTTACCTTTGGGGTTCTTCCTGTAACGTACTGCCAACGCATTCGCCTTTTCTTGCCATTTGAACTTCTCACTAACGAGAGATGTAGCTACGTCACGTCCACTTACAACTATGTGCAAAAGAAAAAGGTCAGGAATTACATGAGGCATTCTTACACAATTTCAATGATTTTTCATAAACACAAAATACCTAGACGTGGTGTTTCCGTTTTTGGTATAAACAATTTATGCCCGACACACTGAAGAGTGTGTTGGGTTCCATGCTCACTACAGTGCTCAGAGCATAATGCTCTCTGCTGGTTCAATCCTGGTATCAAATAATGAGGCGTTGCCCTGTAGGTGCGCATACATAATTTTTTTTTGAAAGCCGAATGAAAATCGGACATGATGAACGTCTTGCAAACAAGTGCAACTTTTAATATAAATTAGAATTACGTTTGAAAATGTCACGTGATTGACGAACAAGAAAAGGCTCGCTCTTCGTACAGTTCCCCTTTCCCTTCCACTTCATGCATTATCACTAAAATTTCTACAGCAAACATCATCGTATCATCCAGTTTTGTATAACAACAAAACGCGCTACATGTAAACACTTTTTATCAGAGATGTATACATCAAAAGTGTTGCCAACGTGCGGAAGTTGTGAAACAGTAGACATACAGTAACACAAGAACAATCGCATCTTCTCAACATGAAACCGTTCGATATCAGTTTTAAGTGAAATCAATAATAATCATAGAATGACACTAGTAGGACCATGTAAGACAAAATTAAATGTTCGGCTGCTAATGAGTTTCGATGGCGTAGGCCGTTAGGACCTACAACAAAACTTAATGTTATCGGTGATTTTATTTTCATTTAAATGTTATTTTATCCATGGTGGACGTTGTAAATGCCTCGACTATTAAGGATTGATTGTTTATGAAGAACACAATTATCCGCGGATACATTTAAAAAGCTCTATTTTAATGTCAACTAGTTTCGGACTATCATGCAGATCCACAAATGGCAAACTTTTTCAATTACTTCAATCCTTTCGTCGGCAGCATGTCGTCTGCTACTGCGGTATGTCCCAGTGGTCATCGCTTTGACTTGCTTTGGCCTTTATGCTATTCCAGGACACTGCACAATCTGTTGGAGTGCAAACAGCACACATACTCTAAACAATCATAGTGGCACACAAACACTTCATAATATTCTTCCTATCAGTTTCTGCCTCAGACACGTGCTTCAAACTCTATTTTCATTTATCTCAATTCAGTCACCTAAAGTGAAAGTCTTGTCTTCATTATCCAGACACTGGTACTTTGCCTGTGTTGTGGAAGAGTGGAGTTTTATTGTATAGACATTGTCATGCTGCTTAGCATTTCCTCGAGTTACAGACATTAGATGTTGGTCTGATACTATCCACAAGTAATGTAATCTAATGTTTATTGGATCCATAGAAAACAGACATTGTACGAATCAAGTACAATTTGCGGCACAAGCAGGGCTGGTTCGAGATCATGTCAGCACACAAGCAAGTAATCATTTGGCTCCCCTCGTCCCCCTCCCTCCCTCTTCTCCTTCATGAATTTTCATCCGTGTCTGCTTTCGTTACTAATTGTGATAAACACTGTATACAAATTCGCTTGGTGCCCCAGGCATCCGCTACTAATTTTGATACGACCTCTGTAGAAATGTTACAACTTTGGCACCTCTGGTGCCCCTCTCAACTTCGCGCCCTAAGTAGTGACTTGTGTCGTTTGGGGCTTAATCTGGCCCTAATCATAAGTGTGGAAAAGTATACAATATCTAATAACTAGCATTTAGCAAATTATACCCTCAGTCTTCAAGAAGAATGTAACAATTCCAATTCCAAAGAAAGCAGACCCTGACAATGCGTATATTACCAAACCATCAATTTAATGAGTTATAGCTGCAAAATACTAACATGTATTATTTACAGGAGAATGGAGAAACTGGTAGTAGTAAACTCGAGAAAGATCAGTTTGAATTCCGAAGAAATGTAGGAACAGGAGAGGCAGAATTGTCTACATGACTTATCTTAGAAAATTATCTAAGGGAAGGTAAACCTAGGTTTATAGCTTTTGCAGATTTCGAGAAAGTTTTTGACAATGTCAATTGGAATACACTCTTTGAAATTCTGAAAGCAACAGGGCTAAAATGCGTGGAGGAAAGGGTTAAATACAACTTTTACAGAGACCACGCAACAGTTATAAGAGTCAAGGGGCATCAGAGGGAAGCAGTGGTTGAGGAGTGTTGGAGACAATGTTGTAACCTATCCCGAATGCTATGGTATTAAATCTATGCATTGAGCAAGCAATAAAAGAAAACAGAAAAATTTGGAGAAGGAATTAAAGTTCTGGGAGAAGAAATAAAAACTTTGAGATTTTTTTATACATTGTAATTATTCCAGAGACAGTAACGAACTTGGATGAGTAGTTGAATGAAATCGACAGTGTCTTTTAGGAGGACATAAGATGAACATTAACAAAAGCAAAACAAGGGTAATGGAATGTCGTCGAATTAAATCAAACAATGCTGGGGGAACTGGATCAGGAAAGGAGACACTACGAGTGGTAGATGAGTTCTGGTATTTGCGCAGCAAGATAACTAGTGATTGCTGAAGTAGAGAGGATATAAAATGTAGACTGGTGATGGCAAGGAAAGCGTTTTTAAAGATGAGGAATGTATTAACATCGAATATAGATATGAGAGTTATAGATGGAGTGTATCTATGTATGGAAGTGAAACTTGAGCAATAAACAGCTCAGACAAGAAGATAATAGAAGCTTTTGCAATGTGGTGCTACAGAAGAATGCTACAGATTATATGGGTAGATCACATAAGCAACAAGGTAACACCAAACAGAATTAGGGAGAAAATAAATTTGTGGCACAACTTGACTAAAAGAAGGGATGAGTTGATAGGATACATTCTGACACATCAAGGGATCACAACTTTAGTACTGGAAGGAAGTTGTACAGGGATACCTTGAGATTAATACACTAAGGAGGCTGAAAAGGAAGTAGGTTGCAGTAGTTATTCAAAGATGAAGAAGATTGTACAGGACAGAGTAGTGGGGATGACTGCATCAAACGAGTTTTTGAACTGAAGACCACAACAGCAACATATAAATTTCTAGACCCACACCATATCTTCTATCTATCTCCATCCATACACTTTGTCATTGTGAGAGGTACAGAGGAGCCAGTGCCTCATGGCTTACCCCTGTTCAATATTACCAGAGTCAAGACGTCATAATACGCCAGTACTTAACATATAAAGGTCTGTACCATCAGCTAAGAGTAAAATTAAAAATTAAAATAATTTTTACAAACTTTGTCAGTATATCCTTAAGTATACTAATGTGAACATCGTAAATTCTCAGAACAAGCAAGTGAATACATTAGAAAAATATAAGATCTTAAGAAAAAATAAGCAGCACTGAATGTCAACACTAAAAAGCTTAAAAGTGGCCAGGATAGGTAAATATACATCACAATTAAAAGTCACAAGTATCAACTTGATCAGAGCAACATTTTGGTTAAAATCAACGTTATTTCGAAAAATTGAAGCCACTAATCATTAGACTCAGAAATCTGAAAGTTCGTATGTAGCTTTAATTTCACGAAAAAAACATTAAATAATTGACACCAAGAAGCTACATCTATTACTTCTCAAGTTATTTCCAAACAATCAAATCTGGAACAAAAACATCCTTATTCATGGTAGATTAAGTACGAGGTCTTAAAAAAAAAATGTGGCCCTCAACTATGTACCCTCAGAGTTGAAATAATAAAAGTTTACGTCGGTTTCGTTGTCTAGGGGCTGGGATATGTAGTTACCACATTACAAGCCAAATACTGCTGAGTCTACAGTATACAATATGAATATACACATGAATCGAATGGTCGAAGGTTCCTATCACTCGGCATTTGCGAATTTTGAATATAACGTAGAAATTTATAAATGACAGATTGCAATTAAATAAAATCTGCAGATACTTTTTTTAACGACTTTAAATAATGAGTACGAAAGCAGAAGTACCTTTAAGAATGCCATTTATTACTGTAAAACAATTATTGGTGTCGATGGTCCAGCAATTAAATAAAATATAAGTTGAATAACAGGGAAACAATATTCCTACTTCACGTAATTAGTTGTGAGCAAAACATAGCTCACGAGATATTCATTTCTAAACGCATATTACATCTTCACTGCAGAAACCACGGAAATCTCACAAGTGCGCAAGTTGGGACTACGAAATATTTCTATCTCCCGCAAACTGCTCAATACTCCTCAAGTCTTTCCTGCTACCATCCGTCCAGTTCTTCCCTCACGTCCTGTCCAACTGGATGCTCCTCCCCCACCGCCATACAGTCTCTCCATTGAGTTCGATAGTCGCCTACTGTAGTAACCAGCGCTGTGATTGGTTAGAGCGCTCCCGCCATGTCTCCAAGCCAATGCACACTCGCAAACATATTGAAACACATACGAAATATTGGATTTACATTTAAATAACTTGAAATTAAATATATATAATCCTACGGCTGGACCATAAACACGCTCTATGACACATTATGACGCTACTGTCCATTACAATTGCTACACCACGAAGATGACGTGCTACAGACGCGAAATTTAACCGACAGGAAGAAGATGCTGTGATATGCAAATGATTAGCTTTTCAGAGCATTCACACAAGGTTGGCGCCGGTGGCGACACCTACAACGTACTGACATTAGGAAAGTTTCCAACCGATTTCTCATACACAAACAGCAGTTGACCGGCGTTGCCTGGTGAAACGTTCTTGTGATGCCTCCTGTAAGGAGGAGAAATGCGTTTCCGACTTTGATAAAGGTCGGATTGTAGCCTACCGCGATTGCGGTTTATCGTATCGCGACATTGCTGCTCGCGTTGGTCGACATCCAATGACTGTTATTAGAATATTGAATCAGTGGGTTCAGGAGGGTAAACGGAATCTCCGTGCTGGATCCCAATGGCCTCGTGTCACTAACAGTCGAGATGACAGGCATCTTATCAACATGGCTGTAACAGATCGTGCAGCCACGTCTCGACCGCTGAGTCGGGGACGTTTGCAAGACAACATCCATCTGCACGAACAGTTCGACGACGTTTGCAGCAGCATGGACTATCAGCTCGGAGACCGTGGCTGCGATTACCCTTGACGCTGCATCACAGACAGGAGCGCCTGCGATGGTGTACTCAACGACGAACCTGGGTGCACGAATGGCAAAACGTCATTTTTTCGGATGAATCCAGCATCATGATGGTCACATCCGTGTTTGGCGACATCGCAGTGAACGCACATTGGAAGTGTGTATTCGTCATCTCCATACTGGCGTATCACCTGGCGTGATGGTATGAGGTGCCATTGGTTACACGTCTCGGTCACCTCTTATTCGCATTGACGGCACTTTGAACAGTGGGCGTTACATTTCAGATGTGTTACGACCCGTGGCTCTACCCTTCATTCGATCCCTGCGAAACCCTACATTTCAGCAGGGTAATGCACGACTGCATGTTGCAGGTCCTGTACGGGCGTTTCTGGAAACAGAAAATGTTCGACTACTACCCTGGCCAGCACATTCTCCAGATCTCTCACCAATTGAAAATGTCTGGTCAATGGTGGCCGAGCAACTGGCTCGTCACAATACGCCAGTCACTACTCTTGATGAACTGTGGTATCGTGTTGAAGCTGCATGGGCAGCTGTACCTGTACACGCCATCCAAGCTCTGTTTGAGTGAATGCCCTGGCGTATCAAGGCCGTTATTACGGCCAGAGGTGGTTGTTCTGGGTACTGATTTTTCAGAATCTATGCACCCAAATTGCGTGGAAATGTAATCACATGTCAGTTCTAGTATAACATATTTCTCCAATGAATACCCGTTTATCATCTGCATTTCTTCTTGGTGTAGCAATTTTAATGGCCAGTAGTGTAAATACATAAACATATTAAATAAACATATATCAAAGGAACAGAAGCAAAAGTAGGCCAGTAGCCTAATGTCCCTGTGCTTTCTAAAACACAGTAAATATTTGACCAATTTCTTCATGAATAGTATATATAGGATATAAACAAAGACATAGACGAACAAATACATATTTATAAGCATGCTGCTACTGTTTTTTCGTGTAACTGTGGAGTACTTATGGGATGACGCGATCAATAGTGGTCAGCCACTTTGACATCCAATAACTCATGTATTATTCAAGTTACATGCCTGTAATTCATACCAATTTAGGTTTGTATTAATAGCTTTCTAAAGTCATGTAGATAGACAAAATTGGATGAACCGTTTGGATTTTGGAAACTCGTTGCTGGGTGTCATTTGTATAATTTACAGTGAGGATACTAAATTTTAAACTAATAAAGATATTGAAAATCTGATTACACCATCAGAATCGTCGGACAAATGATGGTAATGTACATATTTTTTTAAGGTATCATGATTCCTCTGGCTATTATTAATTTCTACATGAACTGTGAACTGTCTGCCATTATGGTTTCATGAAGTCCGCCATCTTTGGCACTCCTGGCATGCAAATCTCCTTCATCGACACAAAGCACAGTCCTCGACACAGTGTCAGCATGGAATTCCCAGCCATGTGGTTGGCCTGCACCACGTGCTGGGGCTAATGTTCAGTACCACGTGGTTGCTGACGAGCCCCAGCTTGCTGAACGGCCCGTGTGGCCACGCCAATGCTATACTTAAAATATTTTCAGGGCGCTAGAACTTGCCCGTTACCTCATACACCTCCACTTATTAACATTCTGGCTTGCCAGAATGTTCAGAAGTAGCACCCTTCAGTTCATACAAGTACATATAAAACAAATGACAAAGAACAGAATTAAATGATTAAAATGCCAGGCCAATAGTGCTTACAAATTTTTTGTTGTTGGTGTGGGAGCAGCATGAATTTTGAAATAAACTTGTTGTTGCTGTTGTGGTCTTCAGTCCTGAGACTGGTTTGATGCAGCTCTCCATGCTACTCTATCCTGTGCAAGGTTCTTCATCTTCCAGTACCTACCACAACCTACATCCTTCTGAATCTGCTTAGTGTATTCATCTCTTGGTCTCCCTCTACGATTTTTACCCTCCACGCTGCCCTCCAGTACTAAATTGGTGATTCCTAGATGCCTCAGAACATGTCCTACCAATATATCCCTTCTTCTAGTCTAGTTGTGCCGCGAACTTCTCTTCTCGTCAGTCCTGTTCAATATCTCCTCATTATTTATGTGATCTACCCATCTAATCTTCAGCATTCTTCTGTAGCACCACATTTCGAAAGCTTCTATTCTCTTTTTGTCCAAACTATTTATCGTCCACATTTCACTTAAACTAACACAAATTATGAACGAAACGACATATTAAATAAATGCCTACATTTCAGTTATGAATGAACAATTTTTTGGACAAGAAAAAAATTTTAAATGCACTGTCACTTATGTGCAATTTTGTAAGGACTTCTTGTGCCACTCACTCAGGACTAAGGCGCCTTCTTGCACTAATTTTGCCGTCGCACTACACACGCTCACACGGATTTTAGCAGGATGTGTTGATCAACTCACATCAGGCTTTTGACCAAGTGCCTCGCAGAAATCGTTTCTGCCTCTGAATTCCGGGCTCCACCGTTTATGGTGACAAATCTATCTAAAACAAAAACCAAAAGTAGAAACCTGTCAACAAACCATTTCCCAAAGCCAACCAGGATCCTTGCTAAAGATTCCCTCCAGCGGAAAACGATACTTTAGGAAGAAAGTCACAAGGCAAACGACTGAACTGCACTAAGCTCAAATTCCCACAAGTTCTATTTAATTGATTAATAAATCCTTCCTACCTCCACACACCAAAAAATGTGTGCACATGCAATGACAAATTTAATACCCTTCAAACTGACCACTAAATTGTTTGCCACACGTTTATACAAAGCATAATCAATACTTATTTTACTTAAATCCACAAGGTCACTGATTTCCACGCACCCTCAGTGCCTAAACTTCCCCCTCTTGCACACGTACTGTGCCACAATAAACTAACAAATTACTAATGAATCTCCAAGTAAAACATATAAAATCATCCCTCCAAAATTACTACCACTAATTACAAATTAGAACAGCTTTTCATTTCTCCCCTCTCTCTATATACAACCTCAACTCCGTCAGTTTCTTAGACACAAAGGTTTTCCTGAGACAGGGTATTTTAAACGGTATGCATTTGGGTGAGGGCACTCTGCCACAACAAATGGTCTATAATATAACTTGAATAATTCCTTAATCTCCCTTTCCACTTCACCGGTACGCTCTTTGGTGCGTACAAGCACTTTGTCCCCCACATTGTACTTCATCGGATTGTATCGCCCATCATGTCGCCTTTTCCTTTCAGCGGCTAACTTTTTCATGCAGGCCGTTACTGCCTGCGCTCTTTCAGCAGCCGATTCAGCTTATCACTGAGGGGATTCTGCCGTTTCTGTGAGTAGGAACTTTGATTTCACCTCGGTCATGACTTCCAAAGGTGAGTACCCAGCAGCCTTACTTTTTATGCTGTTGAATACATCCTCAAAAACTCGACAATGCTCATTCCACGTTTTCTGTAACGATCAATATATCATCTACGTACATCACGAGTTTGCTCATTAGACTCTCCCCCAGGACATGACTCAATGCTCTTACAAAAACTGCCACAGAAATTGTAAGTCCGAATGATACTACCCTAAACTGGTAGCTTCGCCCTTCAAAATGGAAAGAAGTGTACCATCTGCTTTCCTCTGCCAACGGGATCTGCCAAAATCCCGAGGTCAGATCAATGCTGGACATTAAATTGATATTATTAAAATACTGAGCAGTTCCTACATATTGCCAGGCTGGTCTAATTACATTATTTATTTTTCTAGCATCTAATACAATTCTGAGCAAGTTTAGCCGGCCGAAGTGGCCGTGCGGTTAAAGGCGCTGCAGTCTGGAACCGCAAGACCGCTACGGTCGCAGGTTCGAATCCTGCCTCGGGCATGGATGTTTGTGATATCCTTAGGTTAGTTAGGTTTAACTAGTTCTAAGTTCTAGGGGACTAATGACCTCAGCAGTTGAGTCCCATAGTGCTCAGAGCCATTTGAACCATTTAGTTTCTGAGCGAGTTATCACGTTTTTGAACAATGGCGATAGGACTGCAGTAATCGCTCCTACATTGTTCGACTACAACCCAATCCAATATTTGTTTAATCGAACTCTGACGGCATGCCGATCAGCTATAGGTATTATATATGGTTTGCACGTTATTGGTTCGTGAAGTTTCACTTTTATAGAGTACTCGAAATCAGTAACTTTTCCAGGTCGATCCGAGAATACGTCCTTGTAGTGGTACAACAACCCACACAAGTCTTTCTTTTCCCCTTCTGATATACTCTTGACTGCATCAATTACTTCCTTAATTCTGTTATGCATATTCCTCACTTCAACCCTCAGTAACTATGGGATGAGCAACATGATTTTCACCTCTTAAAAGTCTTTTAAATTTTACTTGCCCTTTTTCAGTCTGAAATTCAAATTCTAGGCATGTCCCTACACAATTAAGCGAAGTATTGTATTTGCACAGGAAGTCAGTTCCTAAAATTACCTCCTTTACTAGACCACTCACTACAAAACATTCTGTCTCGAATTTATTTTCTCCACATTTCAATTCTAAAAGTATCTGTTGTCTTATTGGCTTACTCATACCACCAACTACCGTTTTAATCTGAACGCTAGTGACTGGGATGATTATCAGATTCCTATTTTTGATCATGTTCAACTTTCCGACACCGCTGACACATTAGTGCCTGAATCTAGAAGTGCATCTACCACTTCTTTGCCAACTTTAATTTTAATAATTGGCTGTACATTTACCATTTCCTTTCATTTTAAATATTTCTCCCTTAATAAATCATTTTCTACGTCTCGTCCCTTCTCTCCCAATTCTAGTGTACACACATCCTGTTCTATCCATGCCTCAATCTCATGTTCATCCAAAAATAATTCATTAAATATTTCCTTCGCCGGAAACTCATTCCTTCCCTTTTCTAAACCTCTAGCAAGTTTAAACTTCTTTCGTTTCCACATACGCGGCAGTAACATCCGTAACGTTCTACCGTACCATCGCCGATCAGTCACACTAAAATCCCACTCCTCCTTCATATACTAATTCGTAAGAACTTTATTACGCAAACTACCCCCATCCACATTATTTACTTCAGCACCCTCTAAATTTTCTGTTAGTTCTTCCACACCTTTCGCCTTTTCACTGTCCACGGCATGAACAACTTTACTGTTTTTCGCCTCCAAAATAGCGACACTTGCAGCTTCAACAAAATTACACATCAATTCACTGTTAAACACTTCATCTTCCTGAAATAATACATCGATGCCCAGGCCATCATCACAATAAATATTCATGCCAGCAACCTTATCTGCTGATACACCATTTAAATCACTACATAAATTCACATCAGAAACCTTACTTTCCTCCATCGACCTCCATTAATTTTAGATGAATCGTACACAACTTTATCCTCCGCTGCCACATTGCATAAATTGCTGCAACCTTGCTGTACAATTTTGGGACTTCCGGACTTGCTACATTCCGCTGTGATCGGACAAAAATCAGCACACACTGCCATTTCTACACACTTTACATCCAGATTAACTCCCGATCCTACTTTACATGCATTCTCACATTCAAACGTTTTAGATCCATACATTCATCTATAAGTTTCTTTTCACCTTCATTCATGACTAGAGACTCGTAAATTTCTTCCTCCGAAGTATCAATAAGAGTAGCTCTTATATCATTACATAAACTACCATTACTGTGTTCTTTAAACAGATATCATCTACCTCTGCTGATACATTTTTAACTTTAACTGCTGGCGAGACCAATGCTAAGCCTCCCTTAGTAACATTGACGCTTTCTGCCAAAACACCATCACCCTCACTTGCAGCTGTCGATACCAAAACTACGCTGCCTTCACTAACATCGACCTTTTTCGCCGACTCACAATTCCTTACTGCAATTGCTACTATTTGCTAGTACCTCTTCAGAACTCTCCACACAAATTGCTTTCACAAAATTCATCTCCTATTTAACTTCTTTTTGAATCACTGAATCTTTCCATTCATCACCATTCACACACTCATTAATTACACATCCATAACTTACATCATTCCCCACCAATTTATTCCCATTACTTTTACTTAAATCTCCCACAAATCTATGCTTCCGCCGTTCGTGTGCACTCTTATTGAAAGAGCCACCTATATAGCAGTATTGGGACAAGGGCTGTACTGGTGCACTCTGCATTGTTGCCAGATGTATCCAAGATGGCGGTGATGACGTCATCCAAGATAGCGGCGTGTAGACTTGGCAACAGTGCGTGACGTCATCCAAATAGCGGCCATGGCGCCATTCAGGATGTCTGATTTTCGCAGGAAGTTTGAATTTTGGTGGGAAGATAGGTCAATTGGGCTACCACCACTAACCTAACCCCCTGCCCCAGAAAACGGCGGCGGCGGCGGCAAAACTAAGAAAATGGCAGGAAGATAGGTCAATTGGGATACAGCCACTAACCTAAGTCATCCAACCGCCACCTCTTCCTAGGAATTGGCGGGAAGTCTGAATTTTGGAGGGAAGATAGGTCACTCGAGCTATTTCTACTAATCTAAGGAAATGGCGGGAAAGAAACGGCAGTTGGGCTACTTCCACTAACCTAAGTCACCCGGCCGCCACCTGTTCCTAGGGATTGGTGGGCAGAGGACTCAGCCTAAGATGGGCTGCTGGAGAGAGCAAGGAGCGTAATTTACTTATTTGGGAACAATTTATTTAGGGATGGATTTTGAAAGATAGTATATTTATCACAGTGACAGTGATACAGATCACACGCTCTGACATGGTTGAAGTCATGCCACACAGCCTACAGACCTGCAAACCACGCATGAATAATGTAACACATTTATGTCCAGAGAGCCAAACAACTCGTAAATTGTCAAAATAATAACCTATCTAAAAGACTCTGCAAATATGCTTGCTTATCCTCAACTATCGAAATCATGCACCTGTCTTTATTTAAACAATTTGAGGAAGTACTGCCAACCAGTGTGTTCGCCATGGGGTCCAGATTCCAACTGACCTAGTACACAGAACCACCACCAGATGGCGCTGTCATCCATTCCGTGACGTAACCCAAGATGGGGGCCATGACCTCAGATGATGACGCAAGTACTGTTATCCAAGATGGTGGATTTGGCTGGAAGCAGGGTATTCACCACAAGGTCTGGATCTAGTTCACTGTACTGCCCCCAGAGTAAGATGTCATCTGTTCTGTGATGAAATCCAAGATAGTAGGGGGGGGGGGGGATGGTGGGAAACAGTGTGGTCGCTATGAGGCATGGACCTAGTACACAAAACTGTCACCAAAGGGCGCTGTCGTCCATTCCGTGATTAACACAAGATGACTGTCTGGAGGAGAAAATGACTATTCCTGCACTGGGCTGCTGGAGAGAGGAAGGAGTGTACTTTATTCATTTGGGACAATTTATTTACGGATGGATTTGAGATAGTATATTTATCACCCTGATACAAAACACATGCTCTGACATGCTTGGGGTCACTCCGCACAGCCCACAGACCTGTAAACTACTCCTAAATAATGCTATGGAGACATACAAACATCTCCAAAATTTCCGAAATAATTTCAGTACAAACATGCAAACTCCTCCTTAATAATGCAGTACACTGATGTGCACACACGAAATCAAATCGTTAACTGTCTAAATAACAGATACCACAGACTACAGACCTTCTCACAAAATAATGCAACAGACATGCAAACTACGTACACAGACACACCCCACCACCCCCTGTCCTTTGTACCACACAGGACGCTACCGCACACGTTTCCAGAAGTCGAGATGCACCGGCAGCTGCCAAACCACGTACAGGTGCCCGCAAACATGAGGCAGCAACATCCCTTTCATACTTGACACCAGAGAAATTCCTCTCGAAATATGTGATCACCTATACACCATTGCTAACACGACTGGATGGGAGTGAAGACCTATTTGCAGAGTGCAGACGCTCCAAGTGCATGAGCCACAGCCAGACGCAAGCCAGCATGAACCATCTCCCTTACACCGCTGCCGACGGCATCTGAAAGTTCTACGACTATTATACTGACGACACATGTCTATCTACATAAGTGCCAAGTCATCCACTGGACCACAAACGTGTGTGTTCACTGCTGCCGATGCCAGCCCTCTCTCTACCTGCGGTCCAGTGAAGACCTATTTGCAGAGCGACTCAGCCTCACAAACACTATAGAAAGTTGTTCCACTGCTCTTGACATGTGTGTGACACACATGCTCATGCATTGCTCCAAGAAGCTACAAACCATCGCAAGTGCATATAACAAGGTTCTGAATCTTATACTGATGTCACATGCCTATGACATACAGAAAACCGAGCTAACGCTCTCCAAATGTGGAGGTGACTGGATACAATCGAGTCCAGTGCTATACTACAACTCCCAATCAGTGCATTTGGACTAGGTGTAGGCAAATGTACTACATTTACAAGCAATTCTAGAAGCCAGAACGAGAGGTTATGTCATGATCGCATGGAATTGCGAAAAAGGACGGGGGGGGGGGGGATAGGTATAAATTGACTAAATATACATCGAAATGCAGGGAAATTGAGGAAGTACTTGCTGGCGCAGAGCAGTTTGTACATGGGAACAAGTATGTGGCACCAAGACAAATTCGAGAAAACGTCGACATGGAAAAGAAGGGAATCAGGGTAGCAGGCAATTTTTTTCCGTTGAGGCAGCACTGCACTGTATGTCTATTGAGGTGCCAGTAATACATGCGGTTTGACTACTGTATTTGACGCTTTTCAAGAAGACAGAGAACTATCCGCCTCAAAACTTACACCCATCTGCGTTAAAGGATGACAGAGAGTGGATGGGGTGATCGATTGAGATGGAGCTGTAACGAGGTACGATTTAATGGAAGACTAATTATGCATTCTAGAGAGGGAGAAGTTTCTGTAGGTCTATTTTCCACTGTTATTTCAGGATGCATCAGTCGTGTGACAGCCTGCATTCGACTCATATACAGCCGCGTGTTCTGTATGCGATTTAAAGGACTGACTACTTGTGATCGTTAACAGTAAACCTGTCGGTCATCAGAGGACGTCCATCACATGTGTGATGAAACATAACACATTCCTCTAAATGAACTATGATTTATGCAATGTATTCCATCCTCCTGTAGCATCTTGGGTGTAAAATCAAGACTTCAGCTTCATAAGTAAGTTAACAATAGGTGCTTCTGAGGCCCTGCAATCCCCGTGTATACATTTGCATGACAGATGTGCTGTTTACAGAGTTAGCGGCGGGATGACTTGTAATTTTCACATGTCGGACACTGCTACTATGCGTTTATTTGTTTCCTTGTAAGACGTATTCCCCATTACTAACAATAATTTTATATACGTCTGATGCAGACATAGCATAATTTCTGAATTGTGATTGGGTGTGAACAGTGGATGCTATACATCTCTGGAAAGATATATTGTGCTTGTATCATACAGAGTCAATGTTTTAAGGAAGTAGTTTCCTCGTTTCACTATTCTATAACATAGTTTATCATAGAGAAAACGAGAAGAAGGAAGTATATCATTTGCTTGAAATATATTTCTTAAATTGGAATATTAACAGCGTTACATTCCATATGACTAATAGGTCGGAAATGCAAGCGATCTAACATTATAGCTCGTTTTAAGTGTTGAATGTTGTAGCCTTAGGAGTGCATATGTTTATGTTCTATCTTACCAATACCTTCCCAGTTCTGATCCTAGACTCTGGAATAATACTTTAAAATTGATGGCTTGGTTGATTTACATTAAAATGCTTCAAACTCCATCCATCTGGAGCTCCATCATGCGTAAAAATCATACGTTTCTTGTTCTTCTTAACCGTCTGTTATTACATCACAGCACTTTCAAATCTGTTATTTATTCATCGATAAGGAGTGCTAACCTTCTCGACATGGGCGTATGTCAAGAAATCTTGTGGATTTGGATGGGCGAGGACTCGGAAAGCTCCATTCATTCACGAGATGTGGAATGGAGAGCGGTCTACTTCTGATCGATTGAAGATTAAATCGGTAACGGTGCTGCAGTGTGGGTTGGTCAATGACAGTGCGAGGTGGGTCTCTCAGTATCTAATTTTACCCTAAGACTGCAACAATGCTCTGTGACTCCCACCAGCATAAAGATAGATCGTAAATTAAGCACTACGCTCGAAGTGTTAGTAATATGTAGAGCGCTGTCTGATATACTTTGATGATGGATGTGTTCGAGAATTAACAATGCATGGACGTACTGCACAGTCATCTATCCACATTTGCAATGATACTTGAAAAGTGGAGAGGGGGTGGTTCAGCTATGATACTGAAATTGGAACACATGCTGTCACATCATTGTTCAGTGTTGAAATTACTGTCAAATTGTTCACTCAGTCAACTGTAACGCTTATTATTTCAGCACATCGGGGGTGTCTTTTCCAACCAATCCGTCCACTGGTGTGCTGTTGGTTACCATATAATGATTGACTGATATCGCTTCTTTGAGTTGGAGAAAGAGTTTTGGTGGAAGGACACCTTCTGGGCATGGATAGCACCGAAATAGTGATCGTGTACATGACTGCAATATGAGGAATCAGTCAAAATGGAATGCGGAGCCATCAGCTATTCCTACACTGTGTCAGATGAGTTTAAATGTAGTGGTCGTCAATCACTTTCGGACAGTAGTTTGGAAACTCCCCACAACACCGCCAAACTCTTCCAGTTTCCTCATGTTTTAACTGTCTTTTATTATTTAAAATAATCCAGTGTCTGCGGCATGTTATGCTAGGTGCAGTAACAACATGATTTACACTATGCTACGTCTAGTTTTCTGCGAGGGGCAATGGATCAGAACGTGTTAATGTCAGATTAGAACTTGACACAGACCACGAAGTCGTGGCGGAAAAACAAAATGTATGGCATTGTACAAAGCATGTTACAGCAGAAGAAAAAAACAATCTTTCAAACAACGACACAGGGTCACAGGGAGCATCTCTCGCGACTTACAGTAAAGTCTGTGGGATACGGTCATTCTCCTACACTATAGGTGATGAAACTTTAAACTGGTCTGTGCAGCGGATCAATACCAGTATATTTAATAGTATTGTCACATGTACTCGAAGCTGGCATGCATTCAGTATTTGTTTTCGATATACTGGAGGAGAGAGATGCGGTAAAAATCTTATCTAGTTCTCTATCAGATGAAGTTCACAATTTTTCTCTGGTGGATGGTACAGAATAAAGATGATAGAATGTTGGAGTGATAGACGTGAATGGGCGCTGATGGATGTGGATCTGTGGTACCTGCTTGTAGTTTGGAGAAGCATCACAATGCAGTAGCAAAATGCAAAATGCAAAATGCACGTCCTTCCCGCAGCTCCCGTACTGTCTTTTATACTACCTAGAGTTGCAGGATCAGGCTTCGTTTTTGTCGAATGATCCAGACACAGTTCTGTCACAGTAACTCAACTTCGCCTGTTTCTACATGTGTTGCCGAAGATGATAGATGTAGCTTTCTCTGACTTCTACTCAGTTCTGACTTACATTGGAACAAACAGATGAGCAAAGCTGTAGGGACGGTAGCGGAGAGTCTGAGGGGTAGTTGCAAGATGCATAGGGGCTTCCTAAAACCATGTTGGAATTTTACTGTAGCAGATAGGTTCGAGAAAGGTGACTCGTTTCGAGATATGAGAGTGCCAGAAATATGACTGACTAATGGTTGTAATCATTAATGGACTCCTCCGTACGATTCAACACAGATATGTGATTGAATGGAAAGACTTGATTCGAAATCATAGACGTCATTTCTAGCGGATAGCGTGACACTAGAGATCTAAAAAGCTAGTGTACATTTTCTTATGACCTCAACCAGCACACCATCTACTACTGTTTGTGATTATCCTCAATCAATCATCGCCTATAACTCAGTGGATATATCGCAGAACCTCTGACATGGTATCGAGACAGAATACATTACAAATACTGTAGAAATATCTAGCTAGGACTGTGTGAGGGAGTTGCAAATACTAGTTTCATACCATGCTCCTTAGCCGAAACACATTCTAAATTCAGCGATTTTATTACGAAGTTACACCGGCGGGGACGTGTTGGTCCGATACTACACACTGCGGCGATCACTGTCTCACTATTTGTCTGGAAAATAACGGTATTCGTAGGTAACGCCATACGTAGATTTATAAAGCTATTATAGCTTTTAAGATGGGTCTTGTGTGCACATGTGGAACCAAGACCGCTTGTGACAGTAACATACAGTAGTTGTTGGGATCTTTTGTTTTAACATCTGGCGGTTTGTAAGACGATTAAACATCTCTTTCTAAGACACGGTGGTGGCACTCGAAGGAAAAACTTTTGAGACATGTCCACCCATAGTTGATTTTCGGTCAGTATTATTTTGTATTGTCTGGAATCAGTTATTGACGAAGCATTATGCTTAGTAGTGGTAGGGGGTGCCTGATAGGTTCGCCTTGAGCATCAGGCTTATAAAGTATGTGTTTGCGTTCCGACATGTCCAAAGGAAATGACTACGTCCATTCGTAAGGAAGGTATGGATTTGACGTCGAGTACTGCGATAGCAAACAGAAGAGTATGTCAAGTCACAAGAATGGTACTGATATTTCTATTTCCAGAGCCATAGCCGTCAATAGGGTATATTTACGATACTTGGCTCATTGTCGAATATCGTTCAACTGACACCGCGATCGTAATGTTTAGTTGTAAGAACAGTGATAAAATATATATGTGACCGATTTCTTAGGATGATGATTGCACCTGTGCATGCTCGGCCTGCAGCGCCGGTGACCTGTAGAGGGTAATTCACGTTTCCCGTTAACGGTAGGAGCTGTCAGAATGGAGAGGCCCGTTGAAGTTTGGGAATGTAGATGAATTAACTGTGTTGTCCTCTAGACGACCGAATAGCGAACTAATACTTAGTATGTGTTGGATAGCTTTCGTGATCGCGTGGAAAATTTGAGAAGATTGAATATGGAGGTGCATTTGAGCTGGACTGTTATTCCCTCCCATACAAATTGTTCAGTTGACTGCTTCTGCACATTTCACACCTTTATTTAGTTGAGCGAACATCGACTGTGGTGTGTGCATCTAGCAGGTGAAAGACGCGTTTGCCGGTTCTGTAGACATGAGAAACACCTTAGTTGACTCTTTAAACTATAGGGATGATCTGGAATCTGTTACATCACCGACGTTGGTATTGGCGAGAGAAAAAACAGTATTCTTTATTTTCTTTTTTCGTGTTTCGGCGTAAGTGTCTTTGCAGGCATGGCAAGTTTCTAGTTAGTCAGCGGTTTACTGCAGGCCCCACCTAGCTTAAGTTATGGGTTTGTAGAGAAATAATTTCCTGTCTATATCTTGGAAAATATGTTGCGCGAGCGATTGGTATGATACTGCTGTGCGCTTGATATCGAGAAGTACCGCGAAAATGGTACGATATTATAGCAAGCCATGTTGTTGTAATTCTCGTGTCTGGAGATTGGGTGTAGAAAAGTGAGCAAGCAAGCAGGTGCAGACCAAAAACAGGAACACGTTTGTACCAAGGGGAAACGAGACCAAATTTATAGAACAGTTCTGAGGGTTACTTGAATCCACTGAGGGCGCTCTGGTCACTTGTTGGGGGTGGATTCCCGCCCGGCCTCACAGGGAAATATCTAGTGCCGTGAGGAGTGTATACAATGCTGTCTTCACAGTAAATGTACAAATGATGTAAAAGGGCTGACTTTGTATGGTGCAGGATACGAATTGCATATTTATTAGATCGACACTGTACGTGGTGTTATGTTGATGGGTCAGAGTTTGGTTTCACATTCTACTATTCAAGCTCCTGTCCTCAGTGGGAGAGCTGTGTAACTGAGTGAGAGTCTTTCTGTATTTGACGATATGTAGGGGCATTTTGCAGTGTTTAATTGATGGTGCAATATGACGATCTGTGTAAAATAGTTTTTTGCGGCTGAAAGTAAGAAAAGGCGGACATTACTTTCACACCGACCGCATCAGTAATTCAGAGGGTAAATTCGATAATAGCCAATTATAATGCTTGATTCATTCACACGACGTCCTTTGTGCTGGGATATAGGAGTCTCTACATAGCGGTGAGAACGTTTGCATATGTTGAAAGCAGGATGAGTAACACATGATGGACGTGGTGCCACGTTAGGGTCGTGAGGAAGAATGCATTCGAGGTTATTCTGAGATAGTTTCATCAACAGGTTCTGTTAGGGTCAGAATTTCGTTGCATACAAGCTGAGACATTAAGAAAGCGAGCGTTTACTATTTCTGGGACACTATACAATTTCCGAGAGGTCGAGTCGGTTCTTATTTTACGTAGGCATGCGACATCAGTATAAGATAGAGAACCTTGTTATATGCGCTTGCGATGGTTTGTAGCTTCTTGCAGCTATGCATCAGCATGTGCGTCACACACATGTCACGAGCAGTGGAAAACTTTCTATAGCTTTTGCGAGGGTGAGTCGCTCTGCAAATAGGGTTTCACTGGATTGCAGGTAGAGAGAGGGCTGGCGTCGGCAGTGGTGAACACACACATGTGTGGTCCAGAGGATGACTTGGCACTTATTTAGATAGACATGTGCCATCAGTATAACGCTTGGAGAACTCTCACATGCCGTCAGCAGTCACGTGAATGTGATGGCTTGCGCTGGCTTGCGTCCGACTGTGGCTCATGCCCTTGGAGCGTCTGCACTCTGCAAAGAGGTCTTCGCTCCCGTCCAGTCACGTCAGCAACGGTGTCTAGGTGATCATGTATTTCTAGAGGAATTTCTTTCATGTCAAGTATGAAACGGATGTTGCTGCCTCATGCTTGCAGGCACCCGTGCATGGTTTGAGAGCTGCCGGTGCATCTCGCCTTCTGGGAGCATGTGTGGTAACGTCCTGTGGGGTCCAGTGGACAGGGGGCCGTGGCTACTGTCAGTACGCGCTGTTTGCGTGTCTGTTGCATTTTTTTTTTTTTTTTTTGCAAGCAGGTCTGTAGTCTGCGGTATGCTATGCGCTATTTGGACAGTTTATGGTTTGATTTCGTGTGTGCACATCAGTGTACTGCATTATTTAGGAGGAGTTTGCATGTCTGTACTGAAATTATTTCGGTAATTTAGGAGTTGTTTGCGCTTTCTGCATAGCGTTATTTAGGAGTAGTTTACAGGTCTGTTGGCTGTGGGGAGTGACCCCAAGCATGTCAGAGCGTGTGTTTTGTGTCAGTGTGATAAATATACTATCTCAAATCCATCCATAAATAAATTGTTCCAAAATAAATAAAGTAGACTCGTTGCTCTCTCTAGCAGCCCATCTTAGGCTGAGTCCTCTCCCCACTAATCCCTAGGAAGAGGTGGCAGTCGGGTGACTTAGGCTAGTGGAGGTAGCCCAACTGCCCTTTCTTTCCTGCCATTTTCTTAGGTTAGCAGAGATAGCACATGTAACCTATCTTCCCTCCGAAATTCAGACTTCTCACCAATCCCTAGGAAGAGGTGGCGGTCAGATGACTTAGGATAGTGGATGTATCCCAATTGACCTATCTTCCTGCCATTTTCTTAGTTTAGTAGAGGCAGCATTGTCCTGATAGAATTTGAACTTGCAGCCGTTTTCTGGTGGAGTGGGATAGATTAGTGGAGGTAGCCCAATTGACCTATTTTCCCGCCAAAATTCAAACTTCCCCCAAAATCAACCATCTTGAATGACGTCATGGCCGCCATATTGGACGATGTCACGCATTGTTTCCAAATCTACATGCCGCCATCTTGGATGATGTCATCGCTGTCATCTTATATGATCTGGCAACAATGTAGAGTGCACCAGAACTGCCCTTGTCCAATACTTATAGCCTTCCTCTTTAATATACTCCATATTACATATTTGTTGCCTTTCTCCAAACCTATCAACATTTCTACCATTACTATCATCTCCAGTCCTTTTCATCTGCGTGGTCTGATCGCCATCCCTGGACCTGAGATGTACCGAACATGAGTTTCCCGACCGGTTGTTACGTAATTGCGCGAATTTCCCCCGTCAAATCTGTGTTTTTTACTTGGGTTCCAGTCACGGAAGTTATCCTCCCGTTCGTTTCCGACCATTCTGCTCATTCCAGCTACTATCTCCCTGAGAATACCTTTGATTTCTCTCACGATAATTATTTTGGTGATGATTATTTGGATTCTCATTTTGATAACTACCACCTGGTTTGCTCTGAGGTTTGAACTTGAAAGCCCTCTGTAATTTTTCTGCAAATTCTAGAAATTCGTCCATGGAATCACTTGGACTATGGACAAGATCCCACCGCAAATTTTCGGTTAATCGCCATTTTAATGTGGTGATTGCCATTAAAACTCCAACGGATGTTTCACATGCATAAGCTTGCCAAGTTCGCGCTTACAAAAATCTCTCATCGTCCCATTACCGTACCTTTAACTCGTCCTGTTTAAAAATTCATTTCCGTGTCTGTTTTACCTCGCACCAAAATTTATTCAAAAAACACTTTTCGAACTCTTCGTACGATTCGCACGGACTACATTTAACATTTGCCGAAGACTGTGGGTCTCCCTACAAATGCCGTTTAACGTGTTTTATTTTCACTTCGTCCGGCATACCGTGAACAAAAGCGTCCCTACATGCAAGCAAGAAATTTACTCGGTGATATCTTCTGTTATCTGTGTAACATTTCATAGATCCGGTATTTGCTCAAGGGATATACATAACCGATGTGGCCTGTTGAGAGGCTAACGAATTTAAATCATTTTTAATCTGTTGCATTTGTTTTTTAAATTCATTTTCACTAGTAATAATGCACTCTATTTTATCTTTAATTTGCCCACTTCTTTCTCCCCCTCACTTACACGATTGGCAATGTCACTAACTGCTAAATCTACGTTGCTTTTATGAGCTTCTTGCGCTTTTATACAGTTGTTTATGTTGCCCCCAAGTTCCGTCTGTATCTTATCCATTTTTTCCCAAGATCTTTTTAGACTGATTCGATTTTAGACTTTACTATTGTAAATTCGTCTGTAATTTTCCCCATATCCACTCGGACACATTTTAATTTACCATTAATTGCTTTTTCAAGGCTACTCATAATTTTTTCAACTTCCTTTTTATACTGGAACCTGTTTCAGTTGGCATTGTACCCATATCAGTTCGAATTGTATCTGTAACTGTTTGAAATGTGCCCATATCTGTTCGAATTGTACTGATATTATTTGCCATTCTATTCATATTATTTCCCAATCCCTGGATCATTTGCATTACCTGAGACCTCATATCTCCCCCACATTCATTCCCCTTGTCTGAATTCCTACTAGTTACACTTTCGCGCTCTGATTTCGTACTAACCGGCTCACTTCCTTTTTCAGAATTACACATACTAAGTGACTTCTTTATATTCGCGAGATCTATGAGTGGAGCTTGAACTTCACAGTTAAACACTATCTCACTATTAGCGTAGGCACTTATCTGATCTGAGATGGTTCCTTCTGCCATGCTGATGCCGTCGGTTGTAGTGGAAGTCGATATCGAAGACTGCCATGGAGTACTCGAAGACGCTGCTGTCGTATTGCTGTTGAACTGCGTCCACCACTGGAGAAGTCGCCTGATGTAACTGTAGCTGCTGCTGGTTACCGCGTGTTTAAATCGTCTGTGATACCGCTGTCCAATAAATGTGCTAACTGCTACCATCCCCTCTCAACTTATTTTCGACTCTGAGCCCCAAAGCAAATTGCCTTTAACGTGATAGATTAGGATCTCTATCGATAGCATTTGTTAGCTGTGGAAATTACTGCGTAATTTCACTATTTACAGAAACCTACTTGCAGAAATGAAACCGATCTCGCACTGTGTTTTGTAAGAGATTCACTCTACAGAAATCTCTGTTGGTTTTGCAAACGTTTTTTACACTTCGCATAGTACGCTGAATAACAGAGAGCAAAGGAATTACCACTTTGCAGGACACAAATCTCGGACGAGAAGCCTCCAATTGCGGTCTTAAAAAAAAGAAAAAGAAATGTGCCCCTCAAATACGTACCCTATGACTCAGAGTTGAAATATTACAGTGGTTGATAGCAGATGTTCCGTTTGGCTGTGCTCTGTGCCCAACATAAATACAGTCACAGAGGCATTGGGAAGAGGCACCTCATGGCGAGAGATCAATCTGTTCGCGTCAATCAAACACCTTCGTGCGTTGTGCCTCCGATGATGTAAGAGCTGCGTAGACTTGAATGCATTTTAGACAAAAGTAGGAAGTGAACTTGTAAGGACAGTACACTGTCCTGGGTCGCTTAGATTTCACAGTAGTAAATGTTTGTGTGCCGGTCGTAATTTTGTGAAAAAAACCATGTGGTGAGTGGCGTGTTTAATTTTCCACTTTTAAGATGAGCAATTAACTTTTGTAATTAGAAGTCAGAGCTACAGACCATTTTACTTGGAACTTCCGCATAGAGGTCGGCTCTGAGCGATTAATAGGTCTGTTTCCGATAGGGATATTATTATTATTATTATTATTACTATTATTAGGGATATTATAAATTTTTGTGCACGTGAACATTTGCAGAATATGTCAATCAGTTAAAAACTCAAAAGTTTTATGTATAATCTTAGTTCCTAATCCCATTGAGTAAATACTAAGTAGGAACATTTTCTTTCAGTGAGCACAAAGAGTAATGTGAACTTGCAAATTGGAAATTATAGTCAGTATGTTCTCGCTTTCTGGCTGACTGCAAAAATACTTTTCAGGGTCTTGTAAATGGCGAAGGTAGGTGTAATGCATGCGCAGATAATTTAAGTGCCTTTTCAAAGAGAGATAACGAAAAACATCGACCATTTGACTATTACCCTCCGCTCCACACGTGGTTTTAATTGACTGGGAAACTGAACTGTGAAAATGATCAGTTTAAAACAGGGAACTCGGCAGGCACTAACAGCAGTGCGAGAAGAGTGTTGCGATTTGCTCGCGAGTGTGGAAACTAAATTGTGAATGTTAGCCACAATATCCTTGAACGTGAAGAAGGAGGTAAGAAGACGACACTGCATCGCTGCTATCACCGGCACTGAGATTAGAAGAAGACGGTTCATCATTGCGGAGCTGTGTGGACCTGCAAGCTACTGCGTGCGCTCACCTGTGCCCAGCTTCCTCTGGAGCTACTGCAGTGTTTCAACACCCACTGCCGTCCTCACCGCTATAGCTGCTGCTGCGTGCACCGTATCTCAATGTGTCACATCACGTTTGCTGGTATACCACACTGGCCTCGCTTGTTGAAGGCAAACAATTAAGTAAGTCAAGAATATTAAAAGCATTTGTTAATTGGTTCTAATGGGTTATTAAAAATTGAATATATTGCCATATATGATGTAAAAGATAAGATGGAGCCAGTCTCTGACGATGAATCCTTAAAATTCGAAGTAATAAATCTAAAATCTGAAGGTGATTTGCCGGAAGTGGACTCGGAGGTAAATGTCAATGTTAAGGCGAAGTTAGAACCCATTTATGATGATGATGTAATTGAAGTCGAAGTCAAAAAAGAAAAAGTTGAATTAATAGAGTTATCAGATGATGAAGCAGATTGCAACATTTTTAAAATTCAACCAAGTCAGGGAATGCTACGAATTCCTGTAAAACCGGTTGAAAAGCCAAGTGGCACTGTAGAGGCAACAGATATGGTACAATTACTGTTTTGTAAACTTGAATTGCATAATAAAGAACTAAACAATAAGATGGAATCCAGAAGTAAACAGTTAAACAGTAAGGCTGATTCAAGTAATCAAGAACTAAAGGATGAAATGAACTCAGAACTGAATAGCTTAAATTCTAAAATTGATTTTAACCACCATAATCTGTAAGTCAGAGTCAGGGAACAACTAATTAAATTGCATAATATTTTCAAAACAGATATTGGTGAAGTTCGTTAAGATTTCAAAGATGCAGATGAGCTTATGGAAGGGAGGTCGTTTGAAAGAACGAGCAATGAACCCAAACCTTGCTTTAATTGGTTTGGGGAAGTAGCTAATAAAGTAAATGCTTGTCAGAAGTATATTAATAAAGTAAAAGCTGACTGTGTGAAATTATGTGAGGATGCTGATAAAAAAAAATTATGACTGAGTTGAGGTAGTAGAACTACAAGTAGAAGAACTAAATACTAGTGTTACTAACATAGAAAATAGAGTAACCCCTGGTAGCTCTTGTAATACTACTGTACGGGACGTTGCTTCAGTTGACGCAACTTTTATTGGATTTCGTCAACTTTTGCGTTTTGATCCAGACAGACAAATTCATCTGTTAGAGTTCTGGAATGATTTTGAGGGTATTTTACCAAAGGCATGGTCAGAACGTGAGACAATTTCTTTCATAACAAGTCATTTGTCAGGAGATGTAATGATCAGATGCAAAATTCTTTCTAAATTTAAAACTGCATTTGTTAATGACTACTCGTCACACAACAAACAAAACGATGTTCTGAGGGAATTTTGGGGTGCTAAAAAGTGTACTTCAGATCGTGAATCAGTTAAAGAGTTCTCTAGAAGTGGATTTCACGGCTGCACATTTGACAGAAAAGATTAAACCGGAAATGATGATCATGGAACTAGAAGGTATTGGCAGAAAAGAATCGTTTCCGCACCTACACATAATGTGGATAAGTTGACTGAGTATCTGGAGCGCTTGGAAAGAGTTGCTATCGTTGAGTAGCAGTGCAGAATAATAATAGGTCCTCTAAGAGCCACATAAACGACAGAAATAATGACAATGGGAACGTTAACGTTAGAAGTATGGAAGTTCAGAATACACGATCTAATCGTCGTGGTGAACGCCATGGTAAAGGAAGAGGAGATTCACAGCCACCGCGCTTTCGCAATAGTTTTTATGACGAAGGTAGAAACATAAATAATGTACCACTGAGACAAGACGGAGAGCAGACTGCTACCCATATGGAAACTAAGTCCCGACTCTGACGAAACTAGAGGTCACCAGGCGGAAACAGTAAAACAGCCAGTAACAAAAATACAGACCGCAGTCAGTCAACACATGCAAACCGATAACAGGGATGATGACATAGGAACTGACCATACCAGTGATGTGCTAAACCACACTCATTATCTGCTCGACAGCATTTTGGACACATTAAAAAAATGGGGCAAGAAGGAAAAAGAAAAACGCTACGGATAATAGAAAGAACAAATTCATTAGTTTGAATCAGATGAGGAAGAAGATGAAGTAAAGGCTTACAACTTCGTTGCTGACGGCAGTCTGAAGGCTAAAGTTGCGACGGAGGAAGCAGAGTTAGTTTTGCAAGCTTTTGAGGAGGAGGAGTTGCTAGATGAAGGTGTTAGCGATAGCAGTGAGGTCAGGGAAACTGTTAGCTTTATTGAATTGGCACAGCCGCTGGTGAAGTATCAGTGCAGCGGTAGTGCAACAGCAGTGCAGTAGGGAGTCGCATATTTAGCTTTCATATTTGTTTTGTAGTTTGATTTTTAATTTCTTTCCGAGTGTTTGTGCGCTTGCATATTTAATAACATAAAATCCTTGCGTATTCTCGTATTTGAGAGGAGTTATATTGCTTATTTATAGCTGTAAAGTATAAATTCGCGGAGTCGTTAGTCAGTTGTTTGTTTTGGACAGCCAGTGCTTTCTGTTTATTTTGTAGAGTCAGTTAGCAGCAGACAGAGGCCAGTGCAGTTTCATCTGTGCTTGCAGGGTGACGTGTGCGAGCAGCAGTAGCAGAAACTAGTCGTATACTCAGTTTTTCGTATTAGTTCCGCAGGTTTAATTCAAATTACTTTGTGTGTTTGCGCGGTGAAATTTTTCGGATCTTTGCGTATTTTCGAATTAGAAAGGGGTAGTATCAAATTTTAATAATGGTAGAGTGTAATATCGCGTAGGCGGTTGTCATTTGTACTAAGACACGGGTAGGATCGCATTGTAATATCTGTATAGTGGTGTAGTCGTGGTCATTCGATTGCTTAGTTTGTAAGTAATTGATCGCAGCTCAATCTGGCGCTGGTGACGTTACTGTGCAGTCGCATATTGCTGTTTTATTTGTCGCAATTCTGTATGTCCAGATATTAGCAGTAGGATGGATAGGCTATGTGCGTGCTTTGTGCGGGCGCAAGAGGAACTGGCCGCGGTTCGCGAGCAGCTGAGCGTGCTGTTAACCACGGTCAGCCGCCTTCAGGCTGCTGCCTCGAGGTGCAGCGACGGCGGAGGGTCTGGCGCGTCGCTTGAGACACCCCAGGTGTCGCTTGCTGCGTCCGCTGACTCAGCTGCCGAGGAACCTTCTAGTGTACCCGGCACGTTGGGGCCGCCCTCACCTCAAGGTGAGTGGCGGACTGCAACGCGTTCGCGTCGCTCGAGGCGGAGGGTCAATGTGGAGGCTGACCGGCTGGCCTCGCCCGTTCATCCTGTCAGTGGGCAGGTGGCCGCTCCTTCAGCAGGGCCCGAACAGGCACACGAGGGCAAAGGCTTGCTGTTTATTGGGAGCTCCAACGTTAGGCGGGTGATGGAGCCCCTTAGGGAAATAGCGTACAGGGCTGGAAAGAATTCCAACGTGCACTCGGTTTGTCTGCCGGGGGGGGGGGCCTCATCCAAGATGTGGAGGCAGCCTTGCCTGCGGCTATCGAGCGTACGGGGTGCAGTCGTCTGCAAGTAGTTGCTCACATCGGCACCAATGATGCCTGTCGCTTGGATTCTGAGGCGATCTTCAGTTCGTACGGGCGGCTGGCGGATTTGGTGAAGACTGCTGGCGTCGCACGCGGCGTGCAAGCAGCGCTCTCTATTTGCAGCATCGTTCCCAGAGTAGATCGGGGTCCTTTGGTTTGGAGCCGAGTGGAGGATCTCAGCCAGAAGCTTCGTCGACTCTGTGACGGTCTTGGCTGCAGATTTCTAGACTTGCGCTATTGGGTAGGGAATTGTAGGACGCCGCTAGATAGGTCAGGAAGCGGCTACTCGGGTAGCAGAGTACTTGTGGCGTGCACATGGGGTTTTTTAAGCTAAGCAGTAGTGCGAGGTGTCCTGATGAACACTCACCAGTCGACGTGCAGGCAGGGAAATCAGGACGCGCTCAGTGTAAAGACACTTCAGCTATCAAGATATTAGCAGTAAATTTACAGTGTTCGGAATAAAGTTCCTGAATTTACTGCCCTCCAGGAAGCGTGTGGCACGCAAATTATTCTCGGGACTGAGACCTAGGAAGTTCTGAAATATTTAGTGAGGGTTGGAACGGGTATCGGAAAGACAGATTAGACACCATAGGAGGTGGTGTCTTCATTGCAGTTGACAAAAATATTGTGTCTACTAAGGTCGAAGTAGAGTGTAATTGTGAAGTTATCTGGACACGTTTAACAGGTAGTACAGACAAGCCGTCGTGTGATTTACTTTTGAACACATTGAGCAGCTAAATCGACAGCCAACGCGTAATGGAAATATTTTAGATCTGGTAGCTACGAACAGACCAGACCTCATCGACGGTATCAGTGTTGAGACAGGGATTAGTGATCATGATAGTGTGTAACGTTCCCTGACAAACTCACACATTAACAAACTGAAATTTATTTGTACCATATACGCCACTCTGAGCAATTTGTATATAATGTAATTATTTAACAAAAAATATTATTGAATTTTGCGTAAAAGACATTTGTTATTATTGTAATATTTTTTTGTAGTAATATTCTCTCTGTATTTAGGATGGTAATATTTCTATATTAAATATGTAATTGCGAAATGTGTCAATATCTGAGATAACAGAGATGTGAAATTCAGCCAGAGGGAAATAATGTCGTGAAATTACAAAGAAATGTTAATAGTCAGCAATACTATAAAAGCACAATGCACTATGTATTCTTTGGTCTTCCTCGTTTAGAGCTGAAAGCGGTAGGAAGCTGTATCGATGTATTTGGTGATTGGGTAGACGTCATTTGTCTGTATCTAGATTTAGCCGCCATTGAAGGAGAAATTACGAACTAATGTGAGTTGAATTATTGCTTGATCTAAATATATCAGAATTTATAAAAAGTGTGTATTATTAATGTAAATTAGCTTGCTCATGTCATCTATAATATTTCTTTAAAGAGTTTTCAGCATTTTTTAGCGGTGTTGCTGGGCTGTGCCGCGACCGATCGATTTGCAGCGGCGGCACATTTAAAAAAATGTTCCGCTAAAGGAAAAATCAACCCAACCCGTAAATCGGGAACAGATAGATAAACATTAACAGTGAACTAAGAGAATGTTCTTCCTTTACAGCGATCCAGAGACTGACTGAGATTAAAAAAAAAAATAGTTACACATTTGTGCATTCTTAGACGGATAGTTAACATTGAAATTTAACAATTTTGGTTCTTTCAAATAACTTTAATGTATAGCGAAGTAGGTTTGATCAGTGATAATTAAATGTTGGCTTGGTAATAATTAACCATTTTCTGCTAATAGTGATAATCTTGTGTTCAAAAGCTAGCGCCGGGAAAGAATTCAGTAAAAAATATTTTAACAAACAAAAAAATCCACTGCATTTAGAAAATGTGTGCCAAGGCCGAATGATGTAAAGAATTTAATTTTCAACCAAATATTCTTAATCAGTTAATATGAGTTCACGTAATTTGTAAATGTACGTAATTCTTTTGAAAGTGAAAATTTTTATTACCACACGTAAATAAGAGAGAGGTTCTACAACAAACCCGCACGCAAAGAAAGTAAGGTAAAGAAAATTAACTTAAAAGTAAATAAAAATCTTTAACGAAATTTAGCAACAGTAAAATTTCGTTAAATTGGCGCCCAACGTGGGGCCCGAATATGCAGTGGCCACTAAATACCCATGAGATAACTAGGGAATTATTATAGTCGAACTTTGTTGGAGAACATTTAATAGTTTTTCCATGTATTGTATGTATTGCATAACCAATATTGTGTGGTAATACCTGTATATGATTTTTTGCATGAGAACACTATATACCGAGAGGCAAGCTGAAGAAGAGAGCTCATTATTTCGAAAAATTAATTACCTACCACAATACCAGGGAGCAGCTGCACCCAAGATAGATCACCAAAAGGTAAAGCTACAGTGTAGTTGTCCTGTGGGTAGTAAAGTAGCCTCAGTGCAGTGTTCTCGGATCATTAGTGGTGTGCTTGTTGTTAGTGCTTTGTTTTAAAATAACAGGACATTTGAGTAGTTAGTCATTGTAGTATATAATAAGTGTGTTTTAACAAATGACCATTTCTTGTGTGATTATGTCAGTGAAACCTGAGTGTTAGGATATTTAGTTCAGATTTTATTTCTCTTGTTTACTATGGTTAGATTGCGTAGTCAGAAGGATATCAGCATGGATAATGAACAACAGTTGGTAAGTAGTGATACCGCGTTAGAAAGTGGGACACAAAGTAATGTTAGTGACGTAGTTCAGGAAGTACAATGTGAGAATCTGGGGGCAGAAGGGCAAGAAATGTTGCCACTGCCACCCAGTGATTCAGTTGATAGCGGAAATACTGTGCCACCCGCAAGCACTGGACACGGACCAGAGAGTGGTGAGATGTCAGAAGTGCAATCATTAAGAGTTATGTTCGAGCGCATGCTCAATTTCCAAAGTGAATTTGTACGTATGCAAGCAGAGCGTGACCAGAGATTGGTAGCTGAATTTGCATGTATGCAAGCAGAACGCGATAGTGAACGTGATGCTAAACAAGCAGAGCGTGATCGACGCATGCATGAGAGAGACTTGCAATTAATGCAATCTTTAGAAGCTATGCAAAGTGAGATTGTTAGTATGAAGCAAAACTATGAAACCTTACCCAAAGCGGTGAAAGAACTAAGCGAAAGAGTAGATAGTATCCAAGGGGCTAACGTCAGTATCGTAGAGGAAATCAGTGTACTGACCAACAGGGTGGAACAATTACAGATTGACACAAATCAAGTAATTGAGCACAAGGTGTCCGAACAAGTGCTCGCCGCGATGGAAGCCAAAGACGCGGGCTCCAATGCGGAAATAAAGGACCTTAAAAAGGCGGTGCACACTGACATTCCGCTATGGCAGCGGAATGTCACGCCAGCCAGGTCCTTTTTTTTTTTTTTTTTTTTTAATGGACTTGTAGTCCGAGGTGAAGGTTACAATACAGCATCACCGGTGTGTTGCGGTCTAACTGTGTTGGTGGGCCAGTAAATTTCCACTGTGCAGTGACTTAGTCACTGCAATTCACTTTGGAGGTGTGGCGGTGGGACTTGTAGTCCCGTACCACCCTCTTACGGTGATAGTACTACATGAGTCAGGCAGAATTTATTGCCCAACATGGGCGGGTGCAGGTGCAGGTGTGGCGGTGGGGCTTGTAGTCCCGTACCGTGTGCGAGCCAGGTCCAACAATGATAGGCATATAAATACAGCAGTAAAAAATTGCGACTGCGAGACAGAACAGGCAACCAATGTAAGCGAAACAAATAAATGTCATTCCAAAGTAGTGATTGAAGAAAGTCTGATTAGAAACCGACAGTTTCAGATCTTTACAACGGAGAAGAAATCTGTTCACCCTGTAGTGTTTATCAAGGGATTTAGAAACATTTTGCCTAGCGTTTGGAGTCATACACAGAAAATACAGTTCTTTATGTCTTACATACAAGGAGATGCTGCATTATGGGCAACCGAAGCAGCTGACAGTTGCGATACATATGAGCAATTTGAAAAGGCATTCTTGGCCAAATATTGGTCAACATGTATTCAGGAGAGATTACGGAAGGAGGTATATAATCCAGAGCCGTATTCTCAACGATTAGGCAATTTGCGAAAATATTTTGAGAAGTACATTAATAAGACCCGTTATTGGGACGAGCAGATTTCATCCCGGGATTTGATCAGACTTTTGAAATCACACTTGCCGATACACGTAAAGGAAAAACTTATACACGTGCCCGAAAACGATATGGAACATTTCTTGTCTGTTCTGGACTCAATTGACCTGATTCAGGAGGATGTTAAGGCAGCCTCTGAACAGGCTAGAAGTAACGGAAACGGTTACAGAAATGGTCGAAATAACACGCCTCCACCAAGTAATGGAAACGGCGGAGGTAACAATAGGAGACAAGATTATGTACAAAACGGGAATAGAGGTAGAGACCGGAACGGCAATAGTCCGCCGGTGAATAATGACCGGAAAAGGAGGTCAGATGACCGATATGAAACAGGCCCACCAAGCAATAGTAGATGGAAAAATGCCAGGGGGCCGTGGAACACTAATACTTATAATGATGCAAACCGAACTTGGCCACAGAACCAGAGGCCCAGTCCGGACCGGCAAAACAGTGAAAGATATGACAATA
Source organism: Schistocerca cancellata (assembly GCF_023864275.1). Taxonomy (NCBI): domain Eukaryota; kingdom Metazoa; phylum Arthropoda; class Insecta; order Orthoptera; family Acrididae; genus Schistocerca; species Schistocerca cancellata. The sequence continues at coordinate 415,647,095 of NC_064633.1, forward strand.
ACCGACCGCCACCACAAAATGCGCCAATTGCGCAACCGTGGCGGCCGACGCAACACAACTTACACATAGTAGAGGTCAGTGACACAGAGCAGCCACACCCATCCACCAGCAATAATCCAACAAACTAGATTCAGCCGAGATACGCTCTCCATCGTCGGCTGAGGTTTGGAGTGAGAGCAGCCCGACACAGAACAAAACATCGGGAATCTGTATCCTTAGGTATAATGACGGGGTACAGATGGGACATGAATTAATAACTGAACCATCCACGTGCATAAAGGAGCACAAAGACAAAGTACAAGCGATAATAGAGATCAAAATTAGCAATATTGATGTGCAAGCAATCGTAGATACAGGTGCTACTGTCAGTGTCATGAGTATGGACTTATTCAGAGTACTGGGGAAAGAAAAGCGTATGCTGACTTTTCCTGTGAATAATTGTAAAGTCACTGGAGCCATAAGTGCACAGCGACAAATAATTAAACTCCAAGTGCGGGTAGAGATGTATTTAGGGGAAGAAGCCATAGCGTGCTCATTCCTGGTAGTAAAGGGTTTAAAGGTAGCCTGCATTTTGAGGGTAGATTTTTTGAGAGAAAGGGACGCAGTAATCGACCTTTCTCGGGGAAAATTAAGTTTGATGAACGCTGGTAGGAGGATAGAATTGTCCATGCTCAGATCTGAAGAGGTACCTGTGCCTAATTGTAATACTATTAACATAAAATGTAGGAATCAGTGGATACTACATTTAGACAATCATTCTATAGGACAAAATCTCTATTATCCAGACGTACAAAGTGATCAATTAAAAGTAAATGTGGACGCACTTGTGAACCAAGTATCACAATCCGAAAATTTGAATTCAATGCAACAGCAGGATTTGGTACAGTTATTATCTAATTATGCAGATGTATTTTCAGAACGACCAGGAATTGTTAAGGGATATCAGTACAATATCGAGGTGAAACCTCACAAAACCTACTGTCGAGCCTCATACTCCATTCCTTAGTCCAAGAAGGAAATAGTAGCTATCTCCTAGCAGACCCCCACTCAGGGAAAGTACGGGGACTGTATCCGCGTAAGGATGTAAAAATATTCATACAGTAAAAGACTAATAGTCCTATGAGGACACCATTCTTTTGTAAATAATGAACATTAATGATGTGTGATCTGTAGACATAATGTACTAATGTAGAAGTATTTAGTTATAAAAATATGATTGACTTTCTCATGTGTGTATGAATATTTGTGTTATGTCTTCTTTTAATTTGTGTTATCTAAAACATGCTCTAAATGTCTGCACAGATAATCTGATTAGTGCAATTATTTGTAGTGTTAAGCTGTGACAGAGTTCAGTCAAGAGGAACATTTTAGTAATGATTAGTTAGTGTACTGCATAATTTTCTATATGTGTGTCAAAATTGAATTATTTCTTGGCACAATCTTTTCTATTATATATGTATGTATGTATATATGTGTAGCTGTCTGACAGATTCGAACCCAGAATAATATCAATAATATGAGGCCCTGAGAACTTTATTATCTAACCAATGTTATCAGAGAGAATAATGCACCCAGTAGTGACCCGAGGGCACCATGGGAGGCAAACTTATTGCAAATTTAAGTAACGCAAAGTTACGCACAGAGAAGCTTCAATTGAAGCATGTGCAAATTCAATCAGTAAAAAAAAAAAAAAAAAAAAAAAAAAAAAAAACAAGGGAACTAGCCAGATACAGTCCAAGTCCATTTTAACCTACAGAGACTACACTGTAGTTACGTAGGACCTTGATAGTAAAGTGTGACATGATTTCAAAGGAGTTACTGAACAATATGCCTGAATCCGGCTGGAATGCACAAATAAAATCTACTCGAACTCGAATATAGATGATTTTTGGGCAAACTAATACGAAATTTTAATATTTGTTACCATGCACGCAAATATCACACACCTTGGTAAAGAGTTACGAATGTGCTGTTACAAAAATTGCACAGCGGACATTGTACATAAAAATAAAGGAACTTAAACAAAAGTGCAGTATTGTGTGGCAGAGACAGACAGTGACTGTTAAACCTGCAGCAATACGTCACGAAGTTGTTGTGTATAAGTAATAAAAAACTGTATTATCGCCGTGTGTGAAAGTGGACAAGGAACTAGCACGACACGAACAGTGAGCCGATAACGGACGGTGGACCAAGTTAGTGTCAAACTTTAATTCTTTGTGTGTCAAGGGACACCAGAAAAGCGCATTGACTACAGAGATACATTTTGTCCTAAGGTGAAACTTGCGTGTGACTAATGACAAGTCATGACATGGTGAAAAATATTGTGTGCCCATAAAACGTGTTACTGTGACAACGAAACATTGTGCAAACCAGACTAGTGAAGGCCTACTGAATAATAACTGCCAATAACTGTGTGCGTTCTTTCCCACAGCAGGAAAAATGCCCATAAAGATAGTACACTGTTTGTGAACTTGTTGCATGTTTGCTGGAGCACTGCAAGAAGACGTCACACGGGCGAGCTGATATCCAACGCGCATCCGGCTACATCAGCCATACAGCGGCCGCAGCAGCCCGTAGCAGACCAGACAGCCACACGCCCCTCCTCGCCGTAGCTGTCAACACCGGGGGGGTGACCTACACGGAGCCGACGCGCCGCGCCGAGCGCCGCTCAACAATCATTCCGCACCGCTCACCGACTACAGCATTGTTGTCATTTTCCAAAATATTTACACAAACTGCATAACATATCAATGACTCCATTTTTGATAAACATTGAACATTTATTATGTATACCTGTGAACTGATAAGAGAAAATGAACACTAACAAGTGTAGGAGATGGATTTGTGACACGTAGGTAGTGGGAACATTATAAAAAGTGATGCTGTGCTAAATGATTTAAAAAAAAAAACTAAGTGATATATCCTAGGACAAGTGACCTTGCGGTATATCGTTGAACTGTATGTGACAGTGATATTATGTAACCGTTGATGACAAACTGTTAAATCAGTTCAAAAGAATGACTGCTAAAGAGACAAGATTAATCATGAACCAACTGGGATGGCTGGGCTCCGGCACAGTTTTGCCCAGGTTTTCTGTCTGCCTTCGCCCAAATGGGGGAGCCATAAACATATATAACCCTGGGACTAATTAAAAGAGCCATTCCATAAAAATACATAATAGTTAAGAACGTTACTGGCACCATTGTGTCAAAGTATAGAAACTCTTTGCCAAATGCTGCCAGGGGGCAATGTAACGTTCCCTGGCAAACTCACACATTAACAAACTGAAATTTATTTGTACCATATACGCCACTCTGAGCAATTTGTATATAATGTAATTATTTAACAAAAAATATTATTGAATTTTGCGTAAAAGACATTTGTTATTATTGTAATATTTTTTTGTAGTAATATTCTCTCTGTATTTAGGATGGTAATATTTCTATATTAAATATGTAATTGCGAAATGTGTCAATATCTGAGATAACAGAGATGTGAAATTCAGCCAGAGGGAAATAATGTCGTGAAATTACAAAGAAATGTTAATAGTCAGCAATACTATAAAAGCACAATGCACTATGTATTCTTTGGTCTTCCTCGTTTAGAGCTGAAAGCGGTAGGAAGCTGTATCGATGTATTTAGTGATTGGGTAGACGTCATTTGTCTGTATCTAGATTTAGCCGCCATTGAAGGAGAAATTACGAACTAATGTGAGTTGAATTATTGCTTGATCTAAATATATCAGAATTTATAAAAAGTGTGTATTATTAATGTAAATTAGCTTGCTCATGTCATCTATAATATTTCTTTAAAGAGTTTTCAGCATTTTTTAGCGGTGTTGCTGGGCTGTGCCGCGACCGATCGATTTGCAGCGGCGGCACATTTAAAAAATTGTTCCGCTAAAGGAAAAATCAACCAAACCCGTAAATCGGGAACAGATAGATAAACATTAACAGTGAACTAAGAGAATGTTCTTCCTTTACAGCGATCCAGAGACTGACTGAGATTTACAAAAAAAAATTTGTGCATTCTTAGACGGATAGTTAACATTGAAATTTAACAATTTTGGTTCTTTCAAATAACTTTAATGTATAGCGAAGTAGGTTTGATCAGTGATAATTAAATGTTGGCTTGGTAATAATTAACCATTTTCTGCTAATAGTGATAATCTTGTGTTCAAAAGCTAGCGCCGGGAAAGAATTCAGTAAAAAATATTTTAACAAACAAAAAAATCCACTGCATTTAGAAAATGTGTGCCAAGGCCGAATGATGTAAAGAATTTAATTTTCAACCAAATATTCTTAATCAGTTAATATGAGTTCACGTAATTTGTAAATGTACGTAATTCTTTTGAAAGTGAAAATTTTTATTACCACACGTAAATAAGAGAGAGGTTCTACAACAAAGTTCGCACGCAAAGAAAGTAAGGTAAAGAAAATTAACTTAAAAGTAAATAAAAATCTTTAACGAAATTTAGCAACAGTAAAATTTCGTTAAAAGTGTCATTACGACTATGGTTACGGAAGTTAAAAAGTTGGTTAAGAATGCTACGAGAGTATTCTCACTAGAAAGAGCAGATAAGCAGTTGTTAGCATCCCAATTAGTAAATGAATCGACTTCATTTACTTCCGGTACGATGGACGTGGAAGAATTATGGGCAAATTTTAAACACATTGTAAATCACGCATTGGAGAAGTATGTGCCGAAAAAGTGGGTTACGGACGGAAAAGACCCACCGTAGTTTAACAGCGCAATTCGGAGAATGCTCAGGAAGCAAAGACAGTTACACTAGCGGTATAAGAAAGATCGGGAGAATGAGGACAGGCAAAAGTTAGAGATTCGTGCTGCTGTAAAAAGAGCAATGCGCAAAGCATACAACCACTACTACCGTCATACCTTAGCAAAAGATCTTGCTGAAAACCCAAGGAAATTCTGGTCTTACGTAAAATCGATAAGCGGGTCGAAGGCTTCCATCCAGTCACTCACTGATCAGTCTGGCCTGGCAACGGAAGACAGCAAAACGAAAACTGAAATTTTAAATTTAGCATTTGAGAAATCTTTCACGCAGGAGGATCGTACAAACATATCGCCGTTTGAGTCTACTACAGATTCACGTATGGAGGACATAGTGATAGACATCCCTGGGGTTGTGAAGCAGCTGAATGGGTTGAAAATAAATAAATCGCCAAATGATTCCAATTCGGTTTTACAGAGAGTACTGCATTGGCTCCGTACTTAGCTTGCATTTATCGCGAATCTCTTGCGCAACGTAAAGACCCGAGCGACTGGAAAAAAGCGCAGGTGACGCCTGTATATAAGAAGGGTAGAAGGACGGATACTCAAAATTACAGACCAATATCCTTAACATCGGTTTGTTGCAGGATTCTCGAACATATTCTCAGTTCGAATATAATGAATTTCCTTGAGACAGGGAAGTTGCTGTCCGTGCATCAGCACGGCTTTAGAAAGCATCGCTCCTGCGAAACGCAACTCGCCCTTTTTCCACATGATATCTTGCAAACCATGGATGAGGGGTATCAGACGGATGCCATTTTCCTGGACTTCCGGAAAGCGTTTGATTCGGTGCCCCACGGCAGACTCCTAACTAAGGTACGAGCAAATGGGATTGGTTCCAAAATATGTGAGTGGCTCGAAGACTTCTTAAGTAATAGAACCCAGTACGTTGTCCTCGATGGTAAGTGTTCATCGAAGGTGAGGGTATCATCTGGAATGCCCCAGGGAAGTGTGGTAGGTCCGCAGTTGTTTTCTATCTACATAAATGACCTTTTGGATAGGGTGGATAGCAATGTGCGGCTGTTTGCTGATGATTCTGTGGTGTACAGGAAGGTGTCGTCGTTGAGTGACTGTAGCAGGATACAAGATGACTTAGACAGGATTTGTGATTGGTGTAAAGAATCCGCAGCTAACTCTAAATATAGATAAATGTAAATTAATGCAGATGAATAGCAAAAAGAGTCCCGTAATGTTTGAATATTCCATTAGTAGTGTAGCGCTTGACACAGTCACGTCGATTAAATATTTGGGCGTATCATTGCAGAGCGATATGAAGCGGGACAAGCATATAATGGCAGTTGTGGGGAAGGCGGATAGTCGTCTTCGGTTCATTGGTAGAATTTTGGGAAGATGTGGTTCATCCGTAAAGGAGACCGCTTATATAATACTAATACGACCTATTCTTGAGTACTGCTCGAGCGTTTTGGATCCCTATCAGGTCGGTTTGAGGGAGGACATAGAAGCAATTCAGAGGCGGGCTGCTAGATTTGTTGCTGGTAGGTTTGATCATCACGCGATTGTTACGGAAATGCTTCAGGCACTCGGGTGGGAGTCTCTGGAGGAAAGGAGGCGTTCTTTTCGTGAATCGTTACTGAGGAAGTTTAGAGAACCAGCATTTGAGGCTGACTGCAGTACAATTTTACTGCCGCCAACTTATATTTCACTGAAAAACCACAAAGGAAAGATAAGAGAGACTAGGACTCATACAGAGGCATATAGGCGGCCATTTTTCCCTCGTTTGTTTGGGAGTGGAACAGGGAGAGAAGATGCTAGTTGTGGTACGAGGTACCCTCCGCCACGCACTGTATGGTGGATTGCGGACTATATATGTAGATGTAGATGTAGAAACTGTAAAAGCAGATGACAGTATTATAGACAGCAATGTTGCACAGGGACGCAGTTGTTCAGAGGTAGAGAGTAGGTTAGCTGATGTGCAGCAAACGAAAGTAGAGGAAGCTATCAAGTGCTTTGATTTAAAACTGGTGGGCAGGTTGGAAAAGGCAGCTGTCGATATAAAGTTTGACGACCTCTTGAATCTATGTGTAAATGTACTTGCACCTGAACCAAATTACTGTAGCTGGAGACAGACTCAGAAAGGTTTAATAGAAGACTTTCAAGAGGAACCCGTTCAAACTAGAATAACTTGTCCCATTATAAAAACTAACATCTTAGGGATAACAGTGCATTGTCTTCTTGACAGTGACAGTGAAGCAAGTACTCTGTCCCAAGCGCTCTTTGATTCTGTTCCTAATAAGAATGGGTTACCTGCCATGAAAGTGAGTGGTTTAAGAATAATAGGTGCTACTGGAAAAGTTCCTAGACCAGTACAGCACGAAGCTTTGACATCAATTGGTATAGGTAACATAATAATTGATCATCCTTGTTTAATAGTGTTTGGGTAAAGTGTCGAAATATTGATTGGTATAGACCTTTTAAGTAAATATGAAGGAAAGGTTCACATTGATCAGAGTTAACTTTACCAGATTATGGAGTGATCATGGACCTTTCATTGGAAATTATGTTGGCAGTAATAATGTAGTTTGGTAACTGCCTATTAGAGTAATAAGAAATAAGGGATACTTTCAGAAGGTTTGGAATGCGGGAATAATGGGCAAGTTGCTAATGTGGAAGAGAACTATATCCTGAAAGAAAAAGAAGCTAAGAAAGTTTTAGCAGAAACAAAGAAGTTTATAGATGTTTATCAGGTATCATTCAGGATAACAGGTAGGCCTCATGCAAATGCACACTGGTTGGAATACCTGAAAAGTAAGAGAAAACTAGGTCTACGAAACACTGTAGATCTGAAGCCTTTTAAAATCGACAATAATTAGATTCTGTAGGGAAACTGCCACTCTTTGCTGGATATACAGTTTGGCATACTATGTGGTCCCAGGTGGATGAAACTTTACTTCCGTTTCAAGTTTCATTCTCTTAATCTGTTCTGTATGTGGAAGGTAAGGAATACATACCTTCATGTTGTACATATGTTATTAGTTTGTAATATCTTCCTAGAATGATTCCCACAAATGACTATACCCGAATGATGACTTATAAGAGAATATGAGAGATAGTTTGCAATAATAAATTCTAAGTGTTAAAATAATAACGTGTAACTTATGATAGCAAAATAATGGCTAACAGATACTAAATATAATCACAAAAAGGATTAGTAACAACAAAACACAGATACTTTGCGCTAAGAGAAGTAATTGAAGCTGAAAATTCCTAAAATCTGAAAGAGAAAATTCTATATAAATTAATAATTTTCATGTTTGAAGTAAGGTTGGCTGTGGGTAAGTGAGAATAATAATATGGTGTCAATAGAGGCAAGCCAAAACCGTTTTGATATTAATTAAAGGAGACGTGTGAAAGTGGTGTGAGGGTCACACGAAAAATATGTGTGAATAATGATGACAGTAGACTGACAAAGATAAAAGGGAGAAAAAGCGTCGAGAAATATAGAAAAGAGAAATACGTGTATAAATGAAAATAGGGAGAAATAGGAGTAATGAAGTCAGTAGACTGAAATAAAAGACAAAATTGTGGAAAATTAGTTGTAATTCTCTCATGTCTCATAAAAAGGATTGAGAAACGTGTAATTTGCTTAAAGCAAATGGCCAGTTAACAACAATTTATTGCCACATAGAGACAAAAATATAGATAAACGAATGTGTTAAGAAATGCATATAGTAGAGTATTGGCATTTTATAATAAAAACAGTTTTTTAATTATTTGTGTAACAAAGCAAAGCCTCCCCCACATGAACCATGGACCTTGCCGTTGGTGGGGAGGCTTGCATGTCTCAGTGATACAGATAGCCGTACCATAGGTGCAACCACAATGGATGGGTATCTGTTGAGAGGCCAGACAAACGTGTGGTTCCTGAAGAGGGGCAGTAGCCTTTTCAGTAGTTGCAGGGGCAACAGTCTGGATGATTGACTGACCTGGCCTTGTAACACTAACAAAAACAGCCTTGCTGCGCTGGTACTGCGAACGGCTGAAAGCGAGGGGAAACTACAGCCGTAAGTTTTCCCGAGGGCATGCAGCTTTACTGTATGGTTAAATATGATGGCGTCCTCTTGGGTAAAATATTTCGGAGGTAAAAGAGTTCCCCATTTGGATCTCCGGGCGGGGACTACTCAGGAGGACGTTGTTATCAGGAGAAAGAAAACTGGCGTTCTACGGATCGGAGCGTGGAATGTCAGATCTCTTAATCGGGCAGGTAGGTTAGAAAATTTAAAAAGGGAAATGGATAGGTTAAAGTTATGGATAGTGGGAATTAGTGAAGTTCGGTGGCAGGAGGAACAAGACTTCTGGTCAGGTGAATACAGGGTTATAAATACTTAATCAAATAGGGGTAATGCAGGAGCAGATTTAATAATTAATAGGAAAATAGGAATGCGGGTAGGCTACTACGAACAGTATAGTGAACGCATTATTGTGGCCAAGATAGATACGAAGCCCACGTCTACCACAGTAGTACAATTTTATATGCCTACTAGCTCCGCAGATGACGAAGAGATTGATGAAATGTTGATGAGATAAAAAAAAGAAATTATTCAGATAGTGAAGGGAGACGAAAATTTAATAGTCATGGCTGACGGGAACTCGATAGTAGGAAAAGGGAGAGAAGGAAACGTAGTAGGTGAATATGGATTGGGGGAAAGGAATGAAAGAGGAAGCCGCCTGGTAGAATTTTGCACAGAGCAGAACTTAATCATAGCTAACACTTGGCTCAAGAATCATGATGAAGGTTGTATACATGGAAGAAGCCTGGGGATACTAGAAAGTGTCAGATAGATTATATAATGGCAAGACAGAGATTCAGGAACCAAGTTTTAATTTGCAAGACATTTCCAGGGACAGATGTGGACTCTGACCACAATCTATTGGTTATGAACTGCAGATTAAAACTGAAGATACTGCTAAAAGGTAGGAATTTGAGGAGATGGGACCTGGATAAAATGAAAGAACCAGAGGTTGTACAGATTTTCAGGGAGAACATTAGGGAACGATTGACAAGAATGGGGAGAAGAAATACAGTAGAAGAAGAATGGGTAGCTCTGAGAGACGAAATAGTGAAGGTAGCAGAGGATCAAGTAGGTAAAAAGATGAGCGCTAATAGAAATCCTTGGGTAACAGAAGAGATATTGAATTTAATTGATGAAAGGAGAAAGTATAAAAATGTAGTAAATGGAGCAGGCACAAAGGAATACAAACGTCTCAAAAATGAGATCGACAGGAAGTGCAAAATGGCTAATCAGGGATGGCTGGAGGACAAATGTAAGGATGTAGAGGCACGTATCACGAGGGGTAAGACAGATACTGCCTACAGGAAAATTAAGGAGACCTTTGGAGAAAAGAGAACCACTTGCATGAATATCAAGAGCTCAGATGGAAACCCAGTTCTAAGCAAAGACAGGAAAACAGAAAGGTGGAAGGAGTATATAGAGGGTCTATATAAGGGCGATGTTTTTGAGGACAATATTATAGAAATGGAAGAGAACGTAGATGAAATAGGAGATATGATACTGCGTGAAGACTTTGACAGAGCACTGAAAGACCTAAGTCGAAACAAGGCCCCGGGAGTAGACAACATTCCATTAGAACTACTGACAGCCTTGGGAGAGCCAGGCCTAACAAACCTCTACAATCTGGTGAGCAAGATGTATGAGACAGCGAAATACCCTGGCTTCAAGAAGAATATAATAATTCTAGTCCCAAAGAAAGAAGGTGTTGACAGATGTGAAAATTACCGAAATATCAGTTTAATAAACCACGGCTGCAAAATACTAACACTAATTCTTTACAGACGAATGGAAAAACGTAGAAGCCGACCTCGGGGAAGATCAGTGTGGATTCCGTAGAAATGTTGGAACACGTGAGGCAATTCTGACCCTACAACCTATCTAAGGAAATAGATTAAGGAAAGGCAAACCTACGTTTCTAGCATTTGTAGACTTAGAGAAAGCTTTTGACAATGTTGACTGGAATACTGTCTTTCAAATTCTGAAGGTGGCAAGGGTAAAATAAAGGGAGCGAAAGGCTATTTACAATTTGTACAGGATGGCAGTTTTAAGAGTCGAGGGGCATGAAAGGGAAGCAGTGGTTGAGAAGGGAGTGAGACAGGGTTGTAGCCTCTCCCCGATGTTATTCAATCTGTATATTGAGCAAGTAGTATTGGAAACAAAAGAAAAAATCGGAGTAGAAATTAACATCCATGGAGAAGAAATAAAAACTTTGTGGTTCGCAGATCTGTCAGAGACAGCAAAGAACTTGGAAGAGCAGCTGAACGGAATGGACAGTGTCTCGAAAGGAGGATATAAGATGAACTTCAACAAAAGCAAAACGAGGATAGTGTAGTCGAATTAAATCGTGTGATGCTGCGGGAATTAGATTAGGAAATGAGACGCTTAAAGTAGTAAATGAGTTTTGCTATATGGGGAGCAAAACAACTGATGATGGTCGAAGTAGAGAGGATATAAAATGAAGACTGGCAATGGCAAGGAAAGCGTTTCTGAAGAAGAGAAATTTGTTAACATCGAGTATAGATTTAAGTGTCAGGAAGTCGTTTCTGAAAGTATTTGTATAGAGTGTAGCCATGTTTGGAAGTGAAACGTGGACGATCAATAGTTTGGACAAGAAGAGAATAGAAGCTTTCGAAATGTGGTGCTACAGAAGAGTGCTGAAGATTATTGAACAGAATTGTAGAGAAGAGAAATTTGTGCCACAACTTGACTAGAAGAAGGGATCGGTTGGTAGGGCATATTCTGAGGCATGAAGGGATCACAAATTTAGTCTTGGAAGGCAGCGTGAAGAGTAAAAATCGTAGAGGGAGACCAAGAGATGAATACACTAAACAGATTCAGAAGGATGTAGGTTGCAATGGATACTGGGAGATGAAAAGCTTGCACAGGATAGAGTAGCATGGAGAGCTGCATCCAACCAGTCTCTGGACTGAAGACCACACAACAACAACATTATTATTAAGGATATTATTATATACAGTGCATGTGTACTTTTACAGGATATATCAGTGAGTTAAAAACTCAAAACTTTTATGCATAGTCATAGTTTCTAATCCTGATGAGTTAATAAGAAGTAGGAACAATTCCTTTCTGTGAGCGCAAAGAGTAATGTGTCTTGCAGACTGGACATATGGTCAGTATGTTCATCATCGCTTTCTGGCTGACCACAAAAATAGTTTCAGGTTCTTGAGAACGGCGAAGATAGGCGTAAAGCAGTCACGGACAATTTAAGTGCCTTTGCATATCGAAGTATCGACCATTTGATTGTTACCCACAGCCCCACATTCTCCTGAGAGTTCCCAGGCGTATTTCGGCAGATATTTGCAGTTCCGTTTCTGAATTGTGTAGCTGGATTCAGCCCAAACAAATATTGCTCATCAAGTATTTTCGTTAAAGTGCACTTGACGGCGTCGCCCGTTTTCGTGTGACATGTACGTGTTGGTAATACGAGATATGAAGACAGCCAGTCATTAATCAGGTGTTGTAAGCCAATGGGAATGTTGCGCGTCGTTATTTAAATTCGTAAATAAAGGTAGCTTATAAAACTTATTTTGTTGCCTTGTGATGACAGAGATGTAAATATTGTTGTCTCTCATTTCTTTAGTTTCGTGGATAAAGTCTGCTGACATTTTCTTTGCGTATAGGAATTTAAAATATATAATACGGATATCGTGATGTTGTAGAGTAGCTAATGGTAATCGCTGAATATGTTTTTTTTCTTTCTTTGGGAGGGGGAAGATGCTAGTTTACTATTTTCGAGAATGTGATTATCCAGGCATCCATTTGTATAGCTTATATTGATGTGAGTGAAACGATCAGCAATCATTTTTGTAGTGTTAACTGTCAAAAATAATTTGCTGTTTTCTACTAACAAGTCACAGCCCATTAAAGCCAAATTTCGCTGCACTGTCCTAACGGGTACGATCGTCGTACGTTCCGTATTGATTTCTGCAGTTATTTCACACAGTGCTGCTTGTCTGTTAGCAGTGACAACTCAACGCAAACGCTGCTACTCTCGGTCGTTAACTGAAGCTATTGAGCCACTTCGTTGTCCGTGGCGAGAGGTAGTGCCTGAAATTCGGTATTCTCGGCATACTCTTGACACTATGGACCTCGAAATATTGAATTCACTGACGATTTCGAAATGGAATGTCCCATTTGTTTAGCTCTAACTACTATTTCCCGTTCAAAGTCTGTTAATTCTCGTCGCGCGGCCATAATCGCTTCAGAGACCTTTTCACATCAATCACCTAAGTACAAATGATAGCTCCACCGAAGCACTGTTCTTTTGTACCTTGTGTACCCAATACTACTGCTATCTGTATACGTACGTATTGCTATCCCACGACTTTTTTAGATTTCAATGTATACTTGGCTGTTTTCTTCGAATCTGTCACGATTTTCGAGGAACCTATTAACACAGCTTAAATTCCTGGTGGTGAAACGAGTAGCAATCAAATTTACTGCCTTGTTTGTCAGAAATAATTATCTGTTTTCTAGGAATATATCAAGATCCCTTAGGCTGTGGTTGCGCAGGAACCTAATAGCACAGCTTAAATTGCTGAGAGTGAAACAAGCAACAGTCATATTTACTGTCTTGTCAAAAATACTTTGCTGCTTTCTTCGAATGTATCACAACTTTTGAGGATTTGGTTGTGCGGGAACCTAATAGCACAGCGTAAATTGCTGAGATTTGTTTATGAAGCGAAATAAATGAAAGAAGCACACTGTTATCGGCTATTTGCTAATCTCAGGAACTACTATAGGGATTTTGATACAGTTTTCACTAATAGATAGACTTATTCGTGAGAAAGCTTTCTTTGTGGGTGCAAGATACAGATGTAAGGCATCAAAATGTAGCGTAAGGCTGGCATGGGCTGTTGCCACCTGGAGGCCAGAGTGAGCTATCGCCGCCTTTGTAAACTACCTGGAATGTAGGACCCATCAGTTGTCAGATGTTATGTAAATGGAAGGTGGAGGAGGGAGAAAGGAACGGAAAGGGAAGGACTCGTGATGTCAGCTGCATTGGGGTTTTATGCGGAGTCAGGGACGCCAAGTGAAAATATATACTGGAGCAGGATTCGAACCCAGGATCACCTCCTTACTATTCAGTTGCATTATTCATTGCGCCACCCTTACATAGTGTTTGTCACAACTGTGTGGACTACCTCAGTATGCCGCTTGGCTGATCCACATTCCCACCTAATGCCACCTATCCACAGAGAGCGAGCGTTACCCTGTTAGAAAACACCTCCTGGAATGCTGTTCATATATATATATACACTCCTGGAAATTGAAATAAGAACACCGTGAATTCATTGTCCCAGGAAGGGGAAACTTTATTGACACATTCCTGGGGTCAGATACATCACATGATCACACTGACAGAACCACAGGCACATAGACACAGGCAACAGAGCATGCACAATGTCGGCACTAGTACAGTGTATATCCACCTTTCGCAGCAATGCAGGCTGCTATTCTCCCATGGAGACGATCGTAGAGATGCTGGATGTAGTCCTGTGGAACGGCTTGCCATGCCATTTCCACCTGGCGCCTCAGTTGGACCAGCGTTCGTGCTGGACGTGCAGACCGCGTGAGACGACGCTTCATCCAGTCCCAAACATGCTCAATGGGGGACAGATCCGGAGATCTTGCTGGCCAGGGTAGTTGACTTACACCTTCTAGAGCACGTTGGGTGGCACGGGATACATGCGGACGTGCATTGTCCTGTTGGAACAGCAAGTTCCCTTGCCGGTCTAGGAATGGTAGAACGATGGGTTCGATGACGGTTTGCATGTACCGTGCACTATTCAGTGTCCCCTCGACGATCACCAGTGGTGTACGGCCAGTGTAGGAGATCGCTCCCCACACCATGAAGCCGGGTGTTGGCCCTGTGTGCCTCGGTCGTATGCAGTCCTGATTGTGGCGCTCACCTGCACGGCGCCAAACACGCATACGACCATCATTGGCACCAAGGCAGAAGCGACTCTCATCGCTGAAGACGACACGTCTCCATTCGTCCCTCCATTCACGCCTGTCGCGACACCACTGGAGGCGGGCTGCACGATGTTGGGGCGTGAGCGGAAGACGGCCTAACAATGTGCGGGACCGTAGCCCAGCTTCATGGAGACGGTTGCGAATGGTCCTCGCCGATACCCCAGGAGCAACAGTGTCCCTAATTTGCTGGGAAGTGGCGGTGCGGTCCCCTACGGCACTGCGTAGGATCCTACGGTCTTGGCGTGCATCCGTGCGTCGCTGCGGTCCGGTCCCAGGTCGACGGGCACGTGCACCTTCCGCCGACCACTGGCGACAGCATCGATGTACTGTGGAGACCTCACGCCCCACGTGTTGAGCAATTCGGCGGTACGTCCACCCGGCCTCCCGCATGCCCACTATACGCCCTCGCTCAAAGTCCGTCAACTGCACATACGGTTCACGTCCACGCTGTCGCGGCATGCTACCAGTGTTAAAGACTGCGATGGAGCTCCGTATGCCACGGCAAACTGGCTGACACTGACGGCGGCGGTGCACAAATGCTGCGCAGCTAGCGCCATTCGACGGCCAACACCGCGGTTCCTGGTGTGTCCGCTGTGCCGTGCGTGTGATCATTGCTTGTGCAGCCCTCTCGCAGTGTCCGGAGCAAGTATGGTGGGTCTGACACACCGGTGTCAATGTGTTCTTTTTTCCATTTCCAGGAGTGTATATATGAACAGCATTCCAGGAGGTGTTTTCCAACAGGGTAACGCTCGCTCACATACCACTGTTGTGACCCAACATACTCTACAGAGTGTCGAAATGTTGCCTTGGCCTGCTCGATCATCAGATCTGTCTCCAATCGAGCACATATGGCACATCATCGGACAACTCCAGCTTGATCCACAGATGACATCAATCGTCCCTAAATTGACCGACCAAGTGCTACAGGCATGGAACTCCTTCCCACAGATTGACATCTGGCAACTGTACAACACACTGCATGCATGTTTGCATTCAACATTCTGGAGGCTACGCCGGTTATTAATGTAGCAGCATTTTACATTTGCAATGACTTATCTCTCTCTTACATTAACCTGCGATCTTGCAGTGTTAATCACATAAATAGACAAATGTAATTTACATTATTCTACATTAATTATTGTTTTGGGGTTGGAACTTTTTTCTGTCAGTGTATTTTGTGGTGTATGTAAGTTGCTTTTCATATTGCACACAGTATTACACTGCAGTCTGTCTTATGCTGTGGCTCACATAATATCATTTATACTGTATAAACAGTTTTCTATTAAATATTTTTGAGAGTTCTATTGAAAATATTTTTGTCGTATATCTCCCTCAAGCTTTAAGAGAGTTTTTCTAGGGTTTTAGGACCTCTATGGGATGGCTTTGATTTGAATTTCGTGGTGTTGCCTCTGGGCTCACGGTAGAAGTTCAATTTAATTGTGTCATGGTTGTGCACATTTCTGAGCAAGAAATTTGCATGAAATGTCTACATCAGAAATAGAAGCTCTTCAAGGATACTTTCTACTTCTGGGTTTGTAACCAACCTGAACATATCCATATTTAAAAACGGTGTAACAAATTTGTCTTTCAGTTATTTAGTTGTAATTACGTCTGACTGATCCATAAAACACAGCAGTATGTCTTTACGTCAAGCTGGCGGTTTCTCATACAGTTCAGTTAAAGTAACTTCATAGCTCTGAAAATATCGCTAAATAGTTAGGAACATCAAACACATTAAAAACAAATACGTAATACAGTTTTAGGAAGGGATCTGTGAAATAACTATGAATTCCTTCTAGATGCTTGACATCAGAATAGTACCTTAAAGATTCTTGTTGTTCGACTATTATTGTTATAACAACATGTACTCATAATAATTGTGTCTGAGATTTTGTGAATACTCAGATCAAGAAGCCATTGCAATGCCCATACTTCAGATATTTTTCCACAGTGCTACTTCATTGTATCAAATAAGTTTTTTGAAATGGCTAGTTGGTCACAGAAAGCTCGATAAACATTCGTATCACTGATTAAATGTTCACCTAAAAAAATGTTGTCTGTTAGTGTGACACTTAGCACTTGAGTAGCAGCCTCTGACGTGTAGTGCACCCAACCCATTTAGAGGGACCCTACGGTCCTCAACCCTATGGCGCAAGGAAGTCGCAGCCTAGCTTCTCACAAAACTTTTGCAGCCTCTGATTCAAACCTTCCATCCGGCTTAGAACCAGGGGACCACAATATGTTCTGCGGATAACGCCACAGAGACTGATGTTTCTTGGAACTCCATGAGGAAGGCTGATATTCTCAACCGTCTCTGCCAGCCGTTGGAATAATCCAATATGACCTCCGCGCCCAAACGATGTGCTTCGTTTGTCCCAACGTTTACCACAATTTCCAGTTGCTTACATCCAGTTCCCTCAGTGGCTGCCGGAATAGCCTCTTCAACATGTGGAATGAGGCCACCAGGTATACACACTGACAAGAGGACCGTCAGACCTGTTAATCACTGGGTCTTTATGAGTCTTAGGTATGTTGTAAAGGGACTTGTCATGAGTACCTAGCTATTGGTTTTTTATGCGATGGCCACTAGTTTCCGAGAAAATCATTGTTGAAGTTCTATGCATACCTCATATACCCATAATGTTAGTCATGTTCGAATCAAGTGAGTGTAGCGCAGTGTCTAAGGTTGAAGGCTACCAAGCTCAAATCCGGTGTACTTTTATTTTTTAATTTATCCTGCAGAACATCATTAAATAGTATGTGCACTGCAAATTATTCAAACATAGCCACTTTCACCTTGTAACTCAGTCCTTGTAACTTCAGTCACAGGTCGCACCTGATGAAGGTCACGAGCTACGTGACCGAAATATCGTGCAAGTACGACGCTGATATCCGGCAGAACACCCGACAACCCAAGATGTCACTTTCACCTTAGTAATTTTATTAGTAAATCAATCATTACACTCCACTTTCTTGAAACATGTAGTTCGTTTGTGCTTCGTTCTTAAAATTCCAAATATATGGACATCTCCAAGGAGTTCCCAACGATGGACGAAGTGTTAGCAGCTGCTGAAGGATTCCAGGCACGGATGAAAGCACTGATCCCTAATTTTGGTCTCGGTTAGGTAATTAATACCGATCAAACCGATATTTGACAAACGGAATAAATTAATATTTGTTCCATTTACTGACATCCCCACTCAGTTACTGAACAGTTCGTTTGAAATAGGTACCCCACTCATACAGTTACATTTGTGGTGACTTCAATCTACCTCCGATACATCGCCGAAATTATATTTTTAAAGTAAATGGTAGGCATAAAACATCCTCTGCAATCGTACTAAATGCATCATTCGAAAATTATTTTGAGCAATTAGTTCACGAGACCACTCGAAGTGTAAATGGTTGTGAAAACATACTTTACCTTTTTACCACAAATAAACCCAAGCAAATAGGGAGCATTATGACGGATACGAGGATTAGTGGCCACAAGGTCGTTGTAGCGAGACTGAATACCGTAACACCCAAACCCACCAAAAATAAAGCAAAATATATTTATTTAAAAAAGCAGGTAAATATTCACATTACAGCTTCCCAAGAGACACCTCCACTCCTTGCGAACTCACTATGAATGTGTAGACCAGATGTGGTTTAAATTCAAAGAAATAGTATCGACAGCAATGGAGATATTTATGCCAAATGAATTAGTAATAGATGGAGTTGATCTCTCTCCCCCTTCCATCATGATGAACAAAACGGATCGGAACAGGGTTGCAGTAGCAACGAAAAAAAGCAAGCCCAATTTAAAAGAACGCAAAACCCCCAAGACTGGCGAAGTGTTACAGAATCCTGAAATTCGGCACGAATTGTTTGTCCTATTTTATTGTTAGTAAACTCTTGCCATGTTTATAAAAGATTAATCTCATTTTCGTATATTAATCACCCATCACTAATTGAGTACAATAATGCCAGGGCCACCATTTTATTAATTTTTCTCGGCATTCAGTTTTTATTTAAGATTCTGATAAAAGTATAACCTCCAAATACAGGCTAGCAACGGCGACCACTGTCAGAGGGCATATTTAATTTAGCAGACGCATGGCCAGGTGGACAAGTGGAAGGCTTACAAGTACAAGAATTGCTGTCAGGGTGTAAACCTGCAGTCGCCTGTGGTCTTTCAAATCAAACCGCAAGACTAGCGTACTATTGCATAATTGTTACATTATATAGATCCCATACCGAAACTTTAAAATTTTATGGCAAAAAATTGAGTCATTATTACGCGATCTAGTAGGCAAAAGAAAGCAAATGATAGGCTCTGGAGTCTTTAACGTTAGTTTCCTGAAAGTTTCATATAAAAGAAACGATTTGGTAATGGTACTGAACACTTACAATGTGTGTTTTGTCGTCAATATTCCCAGCAAAATTGCAAGGGAAAGCCGTCTGTCTACATCTAAAACTACATCTATAATCTGCACACGACTGTGGCAGAGGGTATGCCCCATTGTGCCAGTTATGAGGGCTTTTTCCCGCTCTATTCATGTATGAAGCTCGGGAAGATGTATCTGTGCGCGCTATAACTAATCTAATCCTCTCCTCGCGATCCTTAAAGGCGTGAATGAAGGGGATTTTAGTATATTTATAGAGTCACCCTTTAAAGTCAACTCTTCAGACTTTTTAAGTAGGCTTTCTCGAGGTAGTTTACAGCTATCTGCAAGGGTCTGGCAATTCAGTATCTTCAGTAGCTCTGTGATATCCTTCCATGGGCCAAACAACGAAACCTGTGACCATTAGTGATGCCTTTCTTCATATACATTCAATATCTCAGTTCTGTTTGGTGACGATTTCACGTAGTTGAACAGTATTTTAAGATGTGCCACACGACTGATTTGTAAAAAATCTCCTTTGTAGTGTAACTGCATTTCCCTAGGCCCGATAAGCCGAAGGCTGCTACCTGCTTTACTCATAACTGAACCTATGTGATCGTTCCTTCTCATGTCCCAGGTATTTGTATGAGTTGTCCGATTCCAAATGACACTCGTAAACAATTATACTCATAGGATACTACTTTTTTATTTTTGTTTTGGGAAGTGCACAATTTTAACAATTGCAAACACTTAAAGCAAGTTGTCAATCTTTGCACCGCTTTTAAATATTACCAAGATCTGACTCAATATTTGTTGCAGCTTCTTTCAGACGGCGGTTCATTATAGATAACTGCATCACTTGCGAAAAGCCTGAAGGTACTATTAATATTGTCGGCTAGGTCATAAATATACAACAAGGATACCAATGCACTTCCTTGGGTCACACCCGAAATTACTGTATCTGTCAATGACTCGCCGTCCAACTTTCTTCACCTCCCCTAGCAAAAATTCCTCAGTCCAATCACATATTTCGTCTGATACCCCATATGAATGTACTTTTGACAATAAACATAGTGTAGTGTTGAATCTAATGCTTTTCTGAAATACTGTATCTACCTGTCTACCTTGACACAAGGCGTTCAGTACACCATGTGAGAAGTAACATGTCTACCGTAGGCGGCTTCAAAAATAAAGGCCCACATACAAAATGAGGAAAAGTTTATTTGAATTAAGGAACACCATTATGAGACAAGACTTGAAAAGTGATTAACAGAATACACGCTTCTGGTTGTATCCAAACAGTCCATCTGTATGGTACTGGAGGAAACCAAGATCTTCAGTTAAAGTTCTTATTGATCTTAATATAAAACAAAGTCCAAAATAAACTCTTCTACGTTGAACACAAAACAGTCCATCTGCCTGATGATGGGTAAAACAAAAGTTCTGAATTATACTGAGGTGACAAAAGTCATGATATATCTCCTAATATTGTGTCAGATCTCCTTTGTCTGGCGTAGTGCAGCAACTCGACGTAGCTTGGACTCAACAAATCGTTGGAACGTCCTTGCATAAATATGCCTCTACAGCCGGTCATAATTGTGAACGTGTTGCGGTGTAGGATTTCGTCCACAAACTGACCTCCCCATTACGACCCATAAAAGTTCAATAGGATTCATGTCGGGTCATCTGGTTGGCCAAACCATTCGCTGAAATTGTCCAGAATGTTCTCCAAACCTCGAATATCTTCTGTAATGAAGTAGGCTGCCTCTGTAGCTTGAGTGTGGTGTGGGTAGCAGGCAGAGTAGACGTGAGCGATACGATACTGCAAGTAGAGTGAGAGTCGGATTTCAGATGGTCGATGTTTTCGGAATCTATGCCGATGGCATGTCAAGGATACTGGACGGTAGTTTTGCGGATCATGCCCGCATCTCGTGGTCGTGCGGTAGCGTTCTCGCTTCCTACGCCCGGGTTTCCGGGTTCGATTCCCGGCGGGGTCAGGGATTTTCTCTGCCTCGTGATGGCTGGGTGTTGTGTGATGTTCTTAGGTTAGTTAGGTTTAAGTAGTTCTAAGTTCTAGGGGACTGATGACCTAAGATGTTAAGTCCCATAGTGCTCAGAGCCATTTGAACCATTTTTAGTTTTGCGGATCGTTTCTAGCGCCCTTCTTGTAGACTGGTGTGACTTGCGCTTTATTCAAATCTCAGGCTACGGTTTTTTATTCGGGAGGTTTAATACAGATTATACTGAATGGAGGAGTTAATTCATGCGTAAATTCAGTACAAAATAAGATATGGAAGCTATCGGGAAATGGGGCTTTATTCAATTTTAGTGATTTCAGCTTCTTCACAGCAACACTGATGCTATAATTACTTCACTTATCTTTCGAGTGGTACGAGAATTACATTGCGACAATACTCGTGGGATTTTCCTCCGTAAACGAAAATTTGAAAACTGAGTTAAGCTTTTGCTTTACTATCCTTTATTTCGGTTAATGTCTCGTCTATGAGTGAGTGGACACTAACTTGGGTTTCACTAACTATCTCTACAAAAGAACAGAATTTCTTCGGGATTTGTGGTCGATTTTCCAACAACATTTGCTACAATAGTCGCTTGAAGCCTTCACACATTGCTCTCTTGACAGCTAAATGCATTTCATTAACCTTATTCAACATCTCTCTACCTATAGTTCAATGCTTAGTTTTACATCTATTGTTCAGTACTCTCTGTTCCCTTAGAAGTTTCTTTACAGTGATTGTATACAGTAGGAGGGTCCCTCCCCTTATGAACTGTTCCACTGGCTACATATCTATCCAGCCCATAGTTACCTACACTTTTAATTTGGGCCATAGTTCCTCTACAGGCTCATGTCCCAAGCTAACTTCCTAGTCGAGAAATGACACCACCACATCTTTATCTGGTTTGCTGAACATATAAATAAAAAAATAAATAAATCTTCCATAGTTGCTGTCTGTACTTTAGTAACCATTGTTGCTGCAACTGCCTCATAATCACTGATACTAGTTTTGGTGTGAACGTCCTCAAAGAGTCCAGGTCCATTTGTTACCATTAGATCTAATATACTTTATCATGAGTGGGGTTCCCGACGATCTGTTCTAGGAAGTTTTCAGAGAAGGCATTTAGTAGTGTTGCACAGGATGTTTGTCACACCCACTGCTAACAAAATTGTTGCGTCCCAATTGATTGTTGGATCATTTAAGTGTCATCCAGTGATTACAGTACGACTGGGGAACTGAAGTTTCGGTTACATCATAAAGAAAGTCTGGTGGTCGATAGAAGGGTCCAATCACAATTTCATGCCCACCTCTGATACTGTATCTTGCCCAACCAATCCCGCATGCAGCTTCAACTTATATCTCAGTGGATCTGAGTTTCTTGCTTACAACGACAAACACACCACCTCCATTTCCGATTGGTCTATCCCATCGATAAACACTTGAACTTTCCCTAAAAATCTCACTGTTGTCAACTTCAGGATTTAACCAGCTTCCTGTACCGTTTATTACGTGAATGCTGTTTTTTAGGAGCGCATCAAACTCTGCCACTTCTTTGCGAAAACTTTGGTAGATAAGGACTATGGTTTTAATACTTTCACCTGTACGGGGCGTTCCTTTGGATCTTACATTGATACTTCCTGATCTCCTACAGATATCATTAATCGGACTGGAGAGTTGCGTAACCTAGAAAACTCTTTTGTGCAGTCCACACACAATTGTGTATTGTTAGCCGCCCCAAGTGGAGGACACTCGTTGCTGTGCTCCACAATTTAGGCCTGTTTCGTGGGATACACTTACAGGGTTATTACAAATGAT
Source organism: Schistocerca cancellata (assembly GCF_023864275.1). Taxonomy (NCBI): domain Eukaryota; kingdom Metazoa; phylum Arthropoda; class Insecta; order Orthoptera; family Acrididae; genus Schistocerca; species Schistocerca cancellata. The sequence goes on from NC_064633.1 coordinate 415,670,114, forward strand.
TGAAGCGATTTCACAGCTCTACAATAACTTTATTATTTGAGATATTTTCACAATGCTTTGCACACATATACAGAAACTCAAAAAGTTTTTTTAGGCATTCACAAATGTTCGATATGTGCCCCTTTAGTGATTCGGCAGACATCAAGCCGATAATCAAGTTCCTCCCACACTCGGCGCAGCATGTCCCCATCAATGAGTTCGAAAGCATCGTTGATGCGAGCTCGCAGTTCTGGCACGTTTCTTGGTAGAGGAGGTTTAAACACTGAATCTTTCACATAACCCCACAGAAAGAAATCGCATGGGGTTAAGTCGGCAGAGCGTGGAGGCCATGACATGAATTGCTGATCATGATCTCCACCACGACCGATCCATCGGTTTTCCAATCTCCTGTTTAAGAAATGCCGAACATCATGATGGAAGTGCGGTGGAGCACCATCCTGTTGAAAGATGAAGTCGGCGCTGTCGGCCTCCAGTTGTGGCATGAGCCAATTTTCCGCGGGCTACGCGTGAAACTTGCCCGCACGCCTTCAACCGTTTCTTCGCTCACTGCAGGCCGACCCGTTGATTTCCCCTTACAGGGGCATCCAGAAGCTTTAAACTGCGCATACCATCGCCGAATGGAGTTAGCAGTTGGTGGATCTTTGTTGAACTTCGCCCTGAAGTGTCGTTGCACTGTTATGACTGACTGATGTGAGTGCATTTCAAGCACGACATATGCTTTCTCGGCTCCTGTCGCCATTTTGTCTCACTGCGCTCTCGAGCACTCTGACGGCAGAAACCTGAAGTGCGGCTTCAGCCGAACAAAACTTTATGAGTTTTTCTACGTATCTGTAGTGTGTCGTGACCATATGTCAATGAATGGAGCTACAGTGAATTTATGAAATCGCTTCAATCATTTGTAATAGCCCTGTACACTGCATTGTCCATCTGAAAGGCGACACGGGACCAGTTAAGCGCAAATCCCTGGAATTTTTACATTTTCTTACTTATCTCCATTTTCATGACTACTATGTAATTACGTAATTCAAAATTGGATACCTGGCAGAGGGTCCATCGAACCACTTTCACGCTATTTCTATACCATTAGACTCTCTAACAGCGCGCGGGTAAACGAATACTTAAATCTTTCCGTGCGAGCTCTGTTTTATCTTATTATAATTATTATTTCTCCCTATGTAGGGGGGTATCAACAAAATATTTTCATATTCGAATGAGAACGTTGGGTATAGAAATTTCTTGAGAAGGTCTCGCCACAACGAGAAAAGTCTTTGTTTTATTGATTGCCACCCCAAATCGCGTATCATACCCGCTACACTCTCTCCCCTATTTCGCGATGATATAAAACGTGCTGCTCTTCTTTCAGTTTCTCGATGTACTTCGTTAATTTTATCTGGTAAGGATCCCAAATTGCACAGAAGTACTCCAAAAGAGTACGGCCAAGCGTAGTGCAGGCAGTCTCTTCAGTGGACCTAGTGCATATTCTAAGTGTTCTGCCAATAAAATGCAGTCTTTGGTTTGCCTTCCCCACAGCATCTTCTATTTGATCGTTCCAATCTAAGTTATTATTAATTGTAATTCCTAGGTATTTAGCTGAATTGAGAACCTTTAGATTTGTGATGTACAGTAGCTAGACTTGGCAAATGTATGGACAGGCGATGGGTGATGTCCTATTTGCATATCGATAGTTTAAATCTATCATTGGCCTTGTTGACTATCAATAGTGTGTATCCCTTATTCGTCGCCTGAGTGAAAATGGAAATAGCTTTGAATTTCACTACACAACAACTAGGTCTCGAGAATTTCATTTAGGTGATGGGGAGGGTCCGGACCCCCAACCCCATCTCCCAGATGCCCCCCCCCCCTTTTGATTACATCCCTGCACTTTACCATTCACAACAGCGTTATCAGCAATATCAGCAAACAGACTCATGCTGCTGCCCAACCAATCCGACAGATCGTTTATGTATGTGTAGAATAAGAACAGCCCCATCACATTTCCCCAAGACATTTCTTATGTTTCCTTCGACTCTAATGAACGCTTGCCGTTCAGAATGATTCAATAACTCTTTGAATCAGTCACAATGTTGAGATAACAATTCCCTTGTTTGGATCTTTGTTAACACTCTACAGTTGAACTCATTCCGGAAAGCTGGGAATACAGAATCCATCTGTTGACCTGCATCCACGATTTGGAATATATCGTATGTAAAATGAGTAAGCCGTGTTTCATATGAGTAAAGCTTTCCAAATATACGATGATTTATGGAGAAAATCCTTTATTTCTCTGCGAAAATCATTATATTCGAGTTTATCATACGCTCAAGAATCCTGGAGCCGATTGACGTTAAGGATGTTGTTGTCGTGGTCTGCAAACCGAAGACTAGTGTGTTGTAGCTTTTTACGCCTCTTCATCTCTGCGTACTCTACTGCAACCAGTATCCATCTGAACCTTCTCATGTAATCAAACTTTGGTCTCCCTCTACCATTTTTATCCCTCACAATTCCCTTCATTACCAGATCGACTATTTCTTGATGAATGAGGACATGTCCTTTCTTTTAATTGAGTGATATTATAAAGCACTTTTCGCCCCAGTTCGATTCAAGAACCTCTTCGTTAGTTTCCATCTAATTTTCAGTTTTCCTCTGCAGCACCATATTTCAGAATAGTCTATTCTCTTCTTGTCTGTACTGTTTATCGTCCACATTTAACTTTCATATAAGGCTACGCTCCAGACAAATACTTTCAGACATTATTTCCTTATTGTTCAAAATGTTCAAATGTGTGTGAAATCTTGTTGTTGTTGTTGTGGTCTTCAGTCCTGAGACTGGTTTGATGCAGCTCTCCATGCTACTCTATCCTGTGCAAGCTTCTTCATCTCCCAGTAGCTACTGCAACCTACATCCTTCTGAATCTGCTTAGTGTATTCATCTCTTGGTCTCCCTCTACGATTTTTACCCTCCACACTGCCCTCCAATGCTAAATTTGTGATCCCTTGATGCCTCAAAACATCTCCTACCAACCGATCCCTTCTTCTAGTCAAGTTGTGCCACAAACTTCTCTTCTCCCCAATCCTATTCAATACCTCATCATTAGTTACGTGATCTACCCACCTTATCTTCGGCATTCTTCTGTAGCACCACATTTCGAAAGCTTCTATTCTCTTCTTGTCCAAACTAGTTATCGTCCATGTTTCACTTCCATACATGGCTACACTCCATACAAATACTTTCAGAAACGACTTCCTGACACTTAAATCTATACGCGATGTTAACAAATTCCTCTTCTTGAGAAACGCTTTCCTTGCCATTGCCAGTCTACATTTTATATCCTCTCTACTTCGACCATCATCAGTTATTTTACTCCCTAAATAGCAAAACTCCTTTACTACTTTAAGTGTCTCATTTCCTAATCTAATTCCCTCAGCATCACCCGACTTAATTTGACTACATTCCATTATCCTCGTTCTGCTTTTGTTGATGTTCATCTTATATCCTCCTTTCAAGACACTGTCCATTCCGTTCAACTGCTCTTCCAAGTCCTTTGCTGTCTCTGACAGAATTACAATGTCATCGGCAAACCTCAAAGTTTTTACTTCTTCTCCATGAATTTTAATACCTACTCCGAATTTTTCTTTTGTCTCCTTTACTGCTTGCTCAATATACAGATTGAATAACATCGGGGAGAGGCTACAACCCTGTCTTACTCCTTTCCCAACCACTGCTTTCCTTTCATGCCCCTCGACTCTTATAACTGCCATCTGGTTTCTGTACAAATTGTAAATAGCCTTTTGCTCCCTGTATTTTACCCCTGCCACCTTCAGAATTTGAAAGAGAGTATTCCAGTTAACATTGTCAAAAGCTTTCTCTAAGTCTACAAATGCTAGAAACGTAGGTTTGCCTTTTCTTAATCTTTCTTCTAAGATAAGTCGTAAGGTCAGTATTGCCTCACGTGTTCCAACATTTCTACGGAATCCAAACTGATCTTCCCCGAGGTCGGCTTCTACCAGTTTTTCCATTCGTCTGTAAAGAATTCGCGTTAGTATTTTGCAGCTGTGACTTATTAAACTGATAGTTCGGTAATTTTCACATCTGTCAACACCTGCTTTCTTTGGGATTGAAATTATTATATTCTTCTTGAAGTCTGAGGGTATTTCGCCTGTCTCATACATCTTGCTCACCAGATGGTAGAGTTTTGTCATGACTGGCTCTCCCGAGGCCATCAGTAGTTCCAGTGGAATGTTGTCTACTCCCGGGGCCTTGTTTCGACTCAGGTCTTTCAGTGCTCTGTCAAACTCTTCACGCAGTATCTTATCTCCCATTTCATCTTCATCTACATCCTCTTCCATTTCCATAATATTGTCCTCAAGTACATCGCCCTTGTATAAACCCTCTATATACTCCTTCCACCTATCTGCCTTCCCTTCTTTGCTTAGAACTGGGTTGCCATCTGAGCTCTTGATATTCATACAAGTGGTTCTCTTCTCTCCAAAGGTCTCTTTAATTTTCCTGTAGGCAGTATCTATCTTACCCCTAGTGAGACAAGCCTTTACATCCTTACATTTGTCCTCTAGCCATCCCTGCTTAGCCATTTTGCACTTCCTGTCGATATCATTTTTGAGACGTTTGTATTCCTTTTTGCCTGCTTCATTTACTGCATTTTTATATTTTCTCCTTTCATCAATTAAATTCAATATTTCTTCTGTTACCCAAGGATTTCTATTAGCCCTCGTCTTTTTACCTACTTGATCCTCTGCTGCCTTCACTACTTCATCCCTCAGAGCTACCCATTCTTCTTCTGTTGTACTTCTTTCCCCCATTCCTGTCAATTGTTCCCTTATGCTCTCCCTGAAACTCTCTACAACCTCTGGTTCTTTCAGTTTATCCAGGTCCCATTTCCTTAAATTCCCACCTTTTTGAAGTTTCTTCAGTTTCAATCTGCAGTTCATAACCAATAGATTGTGGTCAGAATCCACATCTGCCCCAGGAAATGTCTTACAATTTAAAACCTGGTTCCTAAATCTCTGTCTTACCATTATATAATCTATCTGATACCTTTTAGTATTTCCAGGATTCTTCCAGGTATACAACCTTCTTTTATGATTCTTGAACCAAGTGTTGGCTATGATTAATTTATGCTCTGTGCAAAATTCTACAAGGCGGCTTCCTCTTTCATTCCTTCCCCCCAATCCATATTCACCTACTATGTTTCCTTCTCTCCCTTTTCCTACTGACGAATTCCAGTCACCCATGACTATTAAATTTTCGTCTCCCTTCACTACCTGAATAATTTCTTTTATCTCGTTATACATTTCATCTATTTCTTCATCATCTGCAGAGGTAGTTGGCATATAAACTTGTACTACTGTAGTAGGCATGGGCTTTGTGTCTATCTTGGCCACAATAATGCGTTCACTATGCTGTTTGTAGTAGCTAACCCGCACTCCTATTTTTTTATTCATTATTAAACCTTCTCCTGCATTACCCCTATTTGATTTTGTATTTATAACCCTGTAATCACCTGACCAAAAGTCTTGTTCCTCCTGCCACCGAACTTCACTAATTCCCACTATATCTAACTTTAACCTATCCATTCCCCTTTTTAAATTTTCTAACCTACCTGCCCGGTTAAGGGATCTGACATTCCACGCTCCGATCCGTAGAACGCCAGTTTTCTTTCTCCTGATAACGATGTCCTCCTGAGTAGTCCCCGCCCGGAGATCCGAATGGGGGACTATTTTACCTCCGGAATATTTTACCCAAGAGGACGCCATCATCATTTAATCATACAGTAGAGCTGTATGTCCTCGGGAAAAATTACGGCTGTAGTTTCCCCTTGCTTTCAGCCGTTCGCAGTACCAGCACAGCAAGGCCGTTTTGGTTAATGTTACAAGGCCAGATCAGTCAATCATCCAGACCGTTGCCCCTGCAACTACTGAAAAGGCTGCTGCCCCTCTTCAGGAACCACATGTTTGTCTGGCCTCTCAACAGATACCCCTCCGTTGTGGTTGCACCTACGGTACGGCCATCTGTATCGCTGAGGCACGCAAGCCTCCCCACCAACGGCAAGGTCCATGGTTCATGGGGGGTGTGAAATCTTATGGGACTTAAATGCTAAGGTCATCAGCCCCCAATTATTTCCTTATTCTTAAATTCATATTAGATGTCACCTAATTTCTCTTCTTCAAAAACGGTTTTGTTATTGGTGCCAGTCTGCATTTTGTATCCACCCTAGTTCGAACATGGTCAATTATTCTGCTGCACAAACAGCAAAACTCATATGCAGCTTTCAGCTTCTCATTTTCTGAGCTAATTCTCTCGGAATCGACTCATTTTATGCGACTATGTTTCATTACCCTTGCTTTACTTTTGTTGATATTCGTGTTATAATCCGTTTTGAAGGCACTATCCACTCTGTTTTTCCAAGTCTTTTCTCGTGTATGACAAAACTGCCATGTCAGAGAAAAATCTTAAAGTTTTCATTTCTTCTGCCTGAACTTTAATTCCGTATCTAAATTTCTCCATATTTTCACATTTCTATCTCATCTACAGACATTGGTGTACAACATTGCGCATTCGTTTCCGTAAATGGGAGTAATCTGTGCTCCGTTCCAGTCGCTTGGGGCTGTGTGCTGTGTGAAGAGTTCACGATGAATGCTAGATAATAAACGGGCTGATGCCGTGGAATTATCTCTGTCAAACAAAACTGGAATTCCACTGGAGCTTGGTGCATTATTCGTTTTTCAGGTGGTTCAGTTGCTTTTAAACAACAGTGATGATTACGGCGATTTCATTCGTTTGAGAGTTTGTGCGACGGGTGATAGATGGTGTGTCTGTATGATCTTCCAGAGTGATTGAGTTTTCAGATGAGAGATTTAAGACTTCAGCTTCCCTTTCCTCTCTTACATTTCTGCGCCTTTGTGTACATGACACACTAAGTAAAAGTTTTCGAATTGCTTAGCGACTTTACGTACGACCAGAATTTTCTGGGTTTATCTAAAGGACCTAATTTACATCCTCATAGTGGCGCTACTAGCGCCACAATTACTCGACTGGCGTGAAATTTAAATAGACATATCTTTCAGATGTAGAAACACGCCTACAACTTCCGTCATCTTGCGCAACTCCTTCTTGGTGTTTCGATTTTTTTTTCCCGTCAGTGCGTATTAATGCTTAATCTACACTGAAAATTGAAAGGCCACAGTATTTAACCGTTAAGCGTAGTGTCAACTTGTTCATGAAAGCCCACTGCACTTCGAATAGGAGCATTGAAAACATGGTATCGATAGATGGCAGGAAAGGAACAAAAGTCCATTAGAAGAGACAATACTCAACATGCTGAGTTGATGTAAACATTAACTGCCAATATCATAGAAGTGTTTGCGATTCCACAATTGGTATATAGGGCTTAGAAAAGCAGTCACTGTTGTAGTCCTACAGCCATGAAATAACAGCCAATCAGTGACGAACATGCAGAAGTAAGTGCATTTCGACTAACTTGCCACAACCAATACATGTTATGCTAAAGAGTGCGGTTACTAATTCAATAAACTGAAGTTAACAGTTTCAGATGAATGGACAAAGCTAGGCAAACGTTATGTTCCCATCCACGGCTTGTTGGCTCAAACCAAGTGTCCGTTATGTTTATGGGCAAAGCTTGACTATTCAAACATCCTGTACTAAAAGTGCCATAATGCAATTAATTTATTAAGGTAATGAACTCTACTACAGTAACAGCACCACAGCAAGACAGTCGACATGTGGTACTGTGAGGTACATGCCATTAATAATGAAATCTTAAGGGCCCATGTTCATTCTTTGCTAATTCACGAAGAGCACGAATGAATGTTTATTGTAGCAAGTATAGTAGAACAGTAAGTGTGAACGATGACAATTATTAAAAAGAAAAATTAAACTAAATTTTAAAGACGTTCTTTTCTCAAATCACATTTTTACAGCAAATGTTCGAAATTCCTCGTTCCACTATCACTACAATGTTGACATTGTGAAGTGGAGCACAGAAAAACACAGCATAACCCACCAGCATCTCAACCGGACCAAGTTGAAATTGTTAAATATAATTATATCTTGATCTTCTTTTAGATTTCTGGTCTTAATTTTTTAAATCTATTTCTACCGCACTGGCTGACACATCCAGACACTCCTTTTACACGATCAGCTTTCCTGTCTCAATTGACTACTCGAGACAAGTGAATCTACGGCAGTGCCCCGGAAGTTTCATTCCAGTACTACCTCTCGTCGGTTTTGAGTGGTCATTTACATTAACGTACACGCCATGGACAAAACTACGTGTGCTGTGAAAGCTGTCTGTTGTGCAGTTTGGCATCTGAGCGGTGAAAGTCAGGATACGAGGGACTATACTTTTTACGAAAAATTCGAAATATACGAGGGCGTGCTGAAAGGTAATGCCTCGTAATTTCTTACGTGAAAACCCTTAAATCTATTTAAAGAAAACATACGTGATTAAGATTTTACATCTTTATTTTTCATGTCCACATACTTATTTATAACATAGCCACCCTGTCGAGGAACACGTTTCTCCCAATGAGAGAGCCGTTTGTCGATACCGTCGCTGTAGAATGTTTGACTTCGTTGACGGAGCCACAGCCTCACCTGTTGTTTAAGTTTTGGAAACAGATGAAACCCGGATGGAACCAAGTCCGTACTGTAGGGAAGATGATCTATGACAGTGATTACTGCAGATGTCGCTGCGCTCGTGTGTAGTCTGGTATATGCTGAAGTAGAGGCGGCTCCCCGATTGGCGAACACTTTGAATTCGATACTCGATTACAGCTTGCTGTTTCTCACGCTCCTACATACTTGCGTTACACAGCGCCATGTTACACGCTGCAATTAGGAGCCCTCTAGCGGTAAAGGGTTGCCAATATATAGACATGAAGAATAAAGATGTAGAACGTTAATAACGTTTATTTTGTTTAAAAAACTTTGAGAGTTTTCACATAAAAAATTCGAAGGGATTAATTTTCAGCAGGCCCTCGTACTAAAATTGCTCAAGGACAAACGATCTCTTTTATTGTTGATTCGTTTGTTCAACAGTATCTATCAAGACGGAATCATTCCACGTGATTGGCTCAAACCAACGTTTGTATATCTCCCGGAAAGTGCTGCAATGATTATAGAATGACCAGTTTAATGAGTCACACCCTGAAGTTATTCCTTAAAAGTGCTGTGTTTGAGAATATACTGTAAATGTGAGGAGAGGATTGGAGACTCTTGGTTCGGTTTCAGGAGTGATTTTGGGACTTGGGAGGCGTTACTGAGTTTTCAGGTGTTGATTCAATGCTGTCGTCATGTTGATGTCGATGTTTTTGCTTGTTGAAAGGAGTTTGCCAAGGGTAAATTCTCTCCCCGTTGCCTTTTAACATCTATTCTGCAAATATTTTCCGCGGTGCTCTTGATGGAAAATGTCAAAGTTATCACCAAAACCATCAGATGTGCTGATTACACTGTTTTACTTGCAAGTGGGTTGGAAGATCTGTAAAACTACTAAACACTGTTTTCTGGAAAGAACTTCTGGCTTGTTCAATTCTGCTGCTAGTTTCTTGAGAGAAGTACCAGTTATCGATGATTTGACACACAAAATATTTATGTGATGGAACCCTTTCTTTCTTATCATTACCGCGTGCAAGAGTGCCCTGAATTTCATCTCGATTTCTCTTGACAATCATCAGTGTTGTCTTCTTGATGTTTAAACGTAACTCCATGTCATTGCTCTCTTCGTGCCAGAACCGGATCGGCCCTTTGCGAGCCTGTGGTGGTGTTTGTACATTGGTCCTCACGAACAGCGTTAGTGTCTGCGTTCCTCTTCAAAATGCACAGGAAGCGGTGTCTGCTCGTGTCCATTTACACTCTGTGATAACAATATGGAATCTTCATCTACCCCTTAGAACGACCTCTTATTCTTCCTACTTTGTTGCCCTCCTCCCTTCCTTCTCCTTGGGGATTTTAACGCCCGTAACCCTCACACTTCAGTGTGGCACACATCACTTTCTCGGCCATGGATCTTTCCATCTGTAGACCTGGATTCCTTCCTCCGTTGAATGGGAAGTTCATGAAGATTTGGGTGACAGTAACCATTTTCTGATCGTTCTAACTTTTCTTCAGCATCACTCACCTGGACGTCCTTCCAAATGGGCCTTTATTAATGCGGATTGAGATGCTTTTTTCTTGGATGCCCTCGCAACTGCTCCACCGCATGACAGCACTGATGAGTCTGTACAGGGTTTGACCAACGCCATCCTTTCAGCAACTGCATAGCGATTCCCTCTTCCTTGGGATCTCCCCAATGAAAGACAGTCCCTTGGTCGACCCCCAAAATTGCTGTGGCTATTAAAGACCACCGTCATGCCCCCCCCCCCCCCCCCAATGCAACAAACAGCATCCAAGTCTCGACCATCTCCTGGCCTTTAAATGGCTACATGCCCAGGCCTGTTATCTAATCAACTGCCAGAAATGGATTTGTTAGGAATGATAGGCCACTGCCATAGGGCCACAAAATCGCTCTTTGCAGGTACGGACAAAGATCAGGCGTGATTTTGATCGCTGTCCTTATACGAAGGCCCCAGGAATTTTACTGAATGGTGTCATATTCACCAGCCTGGAGTTTAACGCTGAATGTTTTGCTTTGCATTTCGCACAGGCCTCAGCATTGATCAACTATCCACTTGTGTTCCATTTTCTTAAACACTATCTGGAATGATTCATTTACCTTTCATTCCCCGTCGTCTGAAGCCATATAATACCCCGTTTAGAGAGTGAGAATTCGCCAGCATCGTTTCTCTCTGCCCACCATTGCTCCTGGAGCAAACCAGGTTCACAACCAAATGCTTCAACAGTTAACAGTCGTTTGCCAACATCATATACTTACCCTTTTCAACTGTCTCTGGAGAGAGTGGGGCCATTTTCAATTGTCTCTGGAGAGAGGGGGAATTCCCTTCCCAATGGCAAGAAAGTATGGTTATTCCAGTTCTGAAATGGAGTAAACCGCCTCTTCAGATGGACAGCTGTCGTGCAATCAGTTTAATCAAAGCCCTCTTCATGTTACTTGAACATATGGTGAGTTGAAGGCTTCATTGGATACTTGAATCGTGGGACATTTGGCTTTAACCCTAGATGGTTTTTCTTGAGGCTTTTCTACTGCAGATAATTTAGTTCACTGCGAGTCTTCTATCCAAATGGCTTTTGCCTGGTGTCAGTATCTTGTTGCAGTCTTCTTTGATCTGCATGGGCCAACAAGGTTGAGGTGCCCTCCCCTAGAGAGAGTGATTAAAAAAAACCTTCACGAATAAACAGTAAAACCAGATCAGCGGATGAGACATTGTCTGCTAACACCAGGGGTAGTGAGTCAGAAAGATTAAGAATCCACTGCAAGGCAGCTGTGTTAGGATAGTCCACGAAAATGTGGACCACTGTCAAAAGGACATGACAACAACAGTGGGCCAGATCCTCACTCTGGAGGAGATGACCATGAGTCAGCCAAGTATGGCCAATGCAGAGCTGGCAAAGGTCAATGGAGTCATTACAAGACGCCCACATGGAGAACCTGAACAAATTCATAGTCTCCTTCATTGCCAGTAGTTTGTTCAGCACAGTCAGAATACGCCATTCCATAACCCAAATCTGTAGAATTTGACAGCATAATACCAATCGAATATCTGGCGCTGAAATACCAATCCCAACAGGTGGCTTGCTAGTAGCCAATTTGGCCAGTGTGTCAGCGAGTTCATTCTGTGGGAGCCCAAAGTGACCCAGGTTCCAGACAAAGACCACTGAGTATCCAAATTGTCTGAGGGCAAAAAAGGAATCCTGGATAGTAAGGACCAAGGGATGGAGAGGGTAAACTGCTCAAGGAGTCGCTACAGATGTTGGAACGACTCACCAGTACATGAACAGATATGCTCACGAGCATGAGAGATGGCTACCAACTCTGTAGTGAAAACACTGCAGTCATCCAACAACGAGTGGAGTTCATTGTATGCTGGATGAATGTGAGCAAAGCTAGTATGACTGGCAACCATTGAATCGTCAGTATAGACTACTTCTGAACCCCAAAATGGGCCAAGAATGGAGAAGAGTTGGCGGCAGAAGGTCTCAGGCAGTGCTGAGTCTTTCGGACTTTGTGATAGGCCAAGACAGAGCTGTGTATGGGGGATGCACCACAGAGGTGTACATGAGTTGGCCTGGACAAGGGGTGGTGGAGGGGAAAGCTGGAGTTCTCAGAAAAGGGACTAGGTGCTGATGGCGACCGTAACCTCAGACCTGAGCTGCTGTTGCAGGAGGCATATCTCTGTATCTTAAATGAGGATATGGTAGTTTGGATGCACCTGGGAGCGGTGGATGCATAACATATAAGCAATCACCTGTTGTTGGTGCAGAACCCACAATGGTGGGACACCCGCCTTCCACTAGGAAGCTGATCATGGGGTTACTTCAAAAGGCGATAATTGCCATCCATACCACATAACAGTGTATCTGGGCCAGTAACTGTAAGGTCGAAGGTGACACTGAGACATATGCGAGACTCCCATAATCTAGATGGGATTGGCTCAATGCTCTCTGGAGCTGTAGCAGAATAGAGTGGTCTATGACACAGATGGTAATTTTTAAGGTATTGAAGAGTGTTGTGGTGCGACTAACATATCAGCTTTAGTTGATGAAGATGGGGAACTATATCAACCAGGCATCAAAGAGCAGTCCTAAAAACGATGAGAGTCCACCACAATGAGGGGCTTGCCATCAGGTTACAGATGCAGATGGGGATACACTGTACAGTGACGATAAAAATGCCTTAGAATAGGTCTTGGCAGTCTATAACTGAAAGCCATGAGAAAGAGCCCAAGATTACTGCCTGTGTACTGCTCTCAATAGCCTTTGTACAGCAGCATCCATCATGGACAAACAGAAATAAATGTGAGAGTCATCAGTACACAAAGAGGGGAACATCATAGAGCCCACAGCCACCACTAGACCATTGATAGCCGCTAAAAAGGGAGGGACATCCAAAACAGAACCCTTCAGCACCTCATTCTCTTGCAGAGGGGAGGTACTATGGGAGGCACCAGCCTGTATCTGAAAGTGTGACATGAAAGTTCTGGATAAAAATCAGAAGCAGGCCACGGAGGCCACATTCATGAAAGGTGGCAAGGATATGGTGGCGCCATGTGGTGTTATAAGGCTTAAAAGCAGAACATCTTGTGGCTTCGTCTGTCCTTTCTGGATAATGGCTATTTGGGCTTGATGGTCTGCCTGAGCTCTTGCCCTACCCATTCTTTTGCTCTTCCTCCCTTTATCGCATGTTCTGTCTGACTTGGCGTTCTTCCTCTGTTTCCCTGTGCTTCTCTCGCCCTGTCCATGTCGCTAGTCTTTATTATGTATTATTGGTAGCCGTGCCTCTGGTAAGTGCCAGGGGATATGTCCCCCATGCAAGTTTCTGCCTTTCCAGACCACAGGTTGCTCCTTGGATGGGACACCTCGCTCTCCTTTCTTCTTTTCCCCATTTTCTTCTTCGTTGTTCCTTTTTACTGGTTTTGTTGATCTTCGATAGACCTCAGGGTTTTCTTTCGTTGGGTTTAGCACACTAGGCTCTTCTTTGGTGCATAGGTTTGCTGCCTTACCTGTTCCAGGTAGCCGCGCAGGATTAGCCGAGCGATCTAAGGCGCTGCAGTCATAGACTGTGCGGCTGTTCCTGGCGGAGGTTTGAGTCCTCCCTCGGGCATGGGTGTGTGTATCTGTCCTTACGATAATTTAGATTAAGTAGTGTGTAAGCTTGGGAACTGATGACCTTAACAGTTAAGTCCCATAAGATTTCACACACATTTGAACATTTTTTTGTTCCAGGTAGGAGGGACTGATGACCTCACAGTTTGGTACCTTTAATCATTAAACTAACCAACCAAACCATACATTACTCTGGTCTAATATTCAAATGACTCAAGATCAATGAGGTGCATTATATACATAAAAATGGAGTATTTATGTTAAATTCTGTACTTCCTACAAACATGTTTTCTCTCTGTATTACACAGGTAAAAAAAAATACTGTGTTTCTTAGTTATGCTCATGGTAAAGTAATCATTTCTCTCCATTTACTCTGACTTAACATCAAATTGAAGCCAAAGTCAAAATAATGCATTGTTTGCCTTCACGTATATACACCGAAGAGCCAAAGAAATTGGTACACCTGCCTAATATCGTGTAGAGCCCCTGAATGCACGCATAAGTGCTGTAACATAATGTGACATGCACTCGACTTATGTCTGAAGTAGTGCTCGAGAGAAATGACGCCATGAATCCTGGAGGGCTGTCCATAAATCAGTAAGAGTACGAAGTGGTGGAGATCTCTTCTGAACAGCACGTTGCAAGGCATCCCAGATATGCTCAATAATGTTCATACCTGGGGAGTTTTGTGGGCAGCGGAAGTGTTTAGACACAGAAGAGTGTTCTTGAAGCGACTTTGTAGCAGTTCTGTACGTATGGGGTGTCGCGTTGTCCTGCTGGAATTGTCCAAGTCCATTGGCATGCACAATCAACACAAATGGATGCAGGTGATCAGACAGGATGCTTACGTATGTTCCACTTGTCAGAGTCGCATCTAAACTTATCAGGTGTCCCATATTACTCCAACTGAGCCTCCACGAGCTTGAACAGTCCCTTGCTGACATGCAGGATCATGGATTCATGAGGCTGTTTCCATACCCATCCACGTCCATCCGCTCGATACAATTTGGAACGAGATTCGTCCGACCAGGCAACAAGCTTCCAGTCATCAACAGTGCAATATCGGTGTTGACGAGACCAGGCGAGGCGTAAAGCTTTGTGTCGTGCAGTCATCAAGGGTACACGAGTGGGTCTTCGGCTCCGAAAGCCCATATCGATGATGTTTCGTTGAGTGGTTCACCCGCTGACACTTATTGATGGTCCAGCATTGAAATCTGAAACAATTTGTGGAAGGTTTGCACTTCCGTCACATTGAACGATTCTCTTCAGTGGTCGTTGGTCCCGTTCTTGCTGGAACTTTTTCCGGCCCTAGCCATGTCGAAGATTTGTTGTTTTACCGGATTCCTGATATTCACTGTACACTCGTGAAATGGTCGTACGGGAAAATTCCCACCTCATCGCTACCTTGAAGACGCTGTGTCCATCGCTTGTTCGCCGACTATAACACCACGTTCAAACTCACTTAAACTTGATAACCTACCATTGTAGCAGCAGTAACCGATCTAACAACTGCACCAGACAATTGTTTTCTTATATATACGTTGCCGACTGCAGCGCCGTATTCTGCCTGTTTACATATCTCTGTATTTGAATACGCATGCCTATACCGGTTTCATTGGCGCTTCAGTGTACCTCTGGCCTACATAGCGTCCCCAGTGAAATAAAAAGAAAAGGCTTAAAAACAGTATTTATAAAGAAGAGACATTTAAAAATTGAATAATAATAATTTTTCTCCACAGCCGCCCGACGCTGCAGAAAATACGTAGCTTTTAAGAGTCTTATTTTCAGTACAACAGCCGAGAGCTAGAGCCAGGACTCCGTCTACAATGCAATGGTTAACGGAGGTAAGAAAAAATACTCTAGCGCGTGTGTGGGCCACAATTGTAATTAATAACTAAAGATTTTTTGCTTTAAAGTGAGGTGACTAACCGAGGAAATTAATATAAAAAGTTTTTTCCATTGTTCAACTTATATGCTCATGTTTTAAGATTCAGCTAGTCTAACGTTCATTAACGTAACAAATAATTTATACTGAAAATTAATATTATTAAAGAGAACTTCACAAAAGCATTTAATTGTAAATCAAAATTGAATGAAATATCAATTTGATTAAGGCCCACCACGTAAGTCGGCAACAATCAACATTACCAATAAATAATATATTAAGTTACGACGCGAGATTGGTGCCCAACGTGGGGCTCGATCAAAGAAAATGCGAGATTTATTAATATGATACTTGCTATTGTAATGAATGAAATTATGTATGTGCCTAATTGTTGTAAAATATTAATGCCTATATGAATTCTTTTACATGTACAACAATAAAACCTCACCCTGAGGAGATCTGGAGAAGAAAAAGTGTAGATAAGAAAAAGGATTACGTGAAAGAGAAATAACAAAGGTAAGGCCTATTGTGCAAGCATCCTGTGTAGCTCTGTGCAGAATATCGAACCCATGTGCACATGAGATACCTTCGGTGAGGAAATAGTAAGTAAGGTGCAAATTAAATTGTGTGTATTTGTGTGTTCATGTGTTTATTTTTGGAGGAGATAGTTATTCGTGTATGTATAGTGTTGAAGATTTGTCAGTGGCTTAAAGTGAATTTATTATGGGTACGACAGTACAACCTATAGCATGCGTATCAGACGAACAAAATTCTGTTAACATGAAAAGTGAGGATCAGTTGCAAAACGTAAACGAATCCCAAGCCACCGCCTCGGATAACATAATTTCTGGAGCGGGGGGCGACGATCTGTGGACAGCAGAATGGGAATAGAATAACAACAACTCCACTGCCTGGGCAGGGGGCCAATCGAGTTCAAAAAAATGGTTCAAATGGCTCTGAGCACTATGGGACTCAACATCTTAGGTCATAAGTCCCCTAGAACTTAGAACTACTTAAACCTAACTAACCTAAGAACATCACACACACCCATGCCCGAGGCAGGATTCGAACCTGCGACCGTAGCAGTCCCGCGGTTCCGAACTGCAGCGCCAGAACCGCTAGACCACCGCGGCCGGCGCCAATCGAGTGCTAGATTACGCAGGGGCACCAGTATGCTCATCGATTTCAGACCCATTTGCAGAATTTCTGCGCAGGTCAGAAGAAAGAGATAGGGAGAGAGATCAGAAATTTGCTCTTTCCAACAAAGAAATCAGAAAGAAAGGGAAAAAGATAGAATGTCAGAACAGAGGAAAAAAGGAAGAGACGAAAAACTGGCTCAGATGCTCTATGAGCAAGAGCAACAGAGAGAACAGAAAGAAAGGGAAAAAGAAAGAATGTCAGAACAGATGGAAAAAGAAAGAGACGAAAAACTGGCTCAGATGCTACATGAGCAGGAGAAAAAATTAACGCAAAAGCTCAGTGAGCAAGAGCAGCGCAGTGAAGCAGTATCCAAAGAGAACTTGCCGAGATGAGGAACGCTTACAAAGAAATACCCGATCTTGTGCAAAACTTAACCGTCTCGATGTAAAAATTACAGGTATCGCAGGCTAGGCTTGAAGACGATGTCCAGACTTTAATCAACCGCGTGGATAATGTGTAGATAGATGCACGGAAAAGTATTGATACATATTTGGAAGCGCAAGCTCAAAAAGTTGAAAAAGAATTTAATGAATGGCTAGAAGTAAAGGATCGCGAGATATCAGCAAAGATTGAAAGCGACGTAAAAACAGCTGTAGAACAAGCGACTGCGGCTGCGAGTGTAAATATTGACGCTAGCGCTGCCGCACTACACGCCGAATTAACACAGATCAAATCCCGTGTGACAGCGGAGTTGCCGAATTGGGAACAGGAGGTCGCGCGGAGACTGTCTGTGTTGAAAAGTAATGTAAACAGTGGCGGACAGATAATGAATCCGACTCCGCGTACTGATTACTGTAATAACGCTGACGGTATGCAGGGTGCGAGTGCGCAACCTAATGTGAATTACGGGCACGAACAATATGCGATACCGTGCAGCGCACATCATGAAGTAATGAATGCCACAGAAGGTAGCAATCAGATGTGCTAAAAGGAGGACAATGTGATAAAACACAGGACATTCCAACCCTTCAATAGCGAAAAACGAAATGTCCACCCTGTGGTATTCACTAAGGGCTTCAGGAATGTGTTTCCCAGGACATGGACTGAAAGACAAAGAATACAGTACGTGGTCTCCTTTATTCAAGGTGACGCGGCACTGTGGGCCACCGACGTGTCCGAAAAATGTCTAACGATGCAACAGTCTGAAGGTGCTTTCTTGTAAAAATTCTGGTCCGATAGTGTCCAAGAAAGACTACGCAAGGAGTTGTACAGTCCAAAAATATACAATCCTAAGGTGGGAACGTTACGCAAATATTTTGAAAAGTATATAAACAAAACCAGGTACTGGGACGAGCCAATGTCCGATTGTGACATAATCAGATTAATAAAAATGAAGTTGCCCAATGAAATTAAAAGATATTTCATCAATGTGCCGGAATATGATAAAGAACAATTTATGGAAATAGTGGATTCTGTTGACTTATTGATCGAAGACATGAAAACTGAAAACAAGTAGAACCATGCAGGCTGTAATCAACAAAAAGCCGATTACAATGGCAGCCACAGTAACGGTAGTAACTTAGTACCAAATGGTAACGGGAATAGGCAAGAGCACCGGCAACAGAATCGAGACACAAAAAATGGCAATGGTTATAACGGCAACGGTTATAATCGTCAGAATCGGAAGAGACATCATGATGGACGCATGACTAATGGATATAATAGTAACGGCAATCCGCAATGGCGGAACAACCGAAATCAGTGCCAACAAAACACAGCGCCACAATGGAACGCCAATCCAGGCCCTTCACAGAACGTGTCAGGAAATTACAACTGACCACCGCAAAACCAGAGCCATACACAGTATCAAAATACACCAACGGGGAGGTAGGGCGGCCAACCCAACAGTAGCAACAACAACAACCAGAACCACAATGTGAGATTAGTGGAAGTGACAGACAACTGTCAATCCACTAATGCTCATCCGTTAAACTAAAAACAGCCACAATTCGCTCTCCGTTGTTGGTTGCAGGTTGGTGTAGTGAGGGCACATTCACGGATGATAGCCATAAACTTTGTATGCTGAGATACAATGAGGGAATAAAAATAGAAAAGGAACTTGCAGACATACCGCAGAAATGTAACCGAACCGACAAAAGTGTTGTGCAGGCTATATTGCAAGCAGATACGTACGGAACACCAATACAGATAATAGTCGATACCGGAGCGTCAACCAGTGTCATGAGTGCAAATTTTTACAAGTACTTGAGTCAAAATAATAGAATACCAGTATTGTCAGTGAAGAATCGTCGTGTAACAGGTGCAATAGGTGCACAATCGCATATCATAAAGCACCAGGTGCAAGTGGAGTTTACGGTAGGAAATAAAGGAATGAAAAGCTCGTTCCTAGTAGTTAAGGGATTAGGTGTTGCTTGCATCCTGGGGATGGAATTTTTACGCCAGAGGGACGCAAAAAACAACCTCTTGTGCGGGGAAGTAAGCCTTATGAATGAGGATAGACATGTAATTTTGCCATTGTTGAGGACACGGGAAGTGCACGGTAAACATTGCCGGAGCTTTCAGTCTAGATTCGAAGGAATACAGGTAATGAATTTATATTCTGACTTAAGTACAAGACAAGCATATTATAAAGCGTTTATTACTGAAGACAGAGAGGAAAAAAGGAAACTGACAGCCTTGAAAGTCAGGGAGTCAGAACATTTGACTGAAGCACAACAAAACGAATTGACTCAGCTACTTACAGATTATGAGAATGTGTTTTCGGAAAAACCCGGTGTTTACGAGAGCTACGCCTATAACATCGAAGTGGTACCTCACGATACTTTCTGCCACGCAAACTACACCATCCCGTGGTCAAAGAAGGAGGCATTTACGAAGGAAATAAGAAAAATGCTTGATTGGGGGATAATTGAACCATCTGCGTACAGCAGTCCACTCGTGGCAGTAGCGAAAGCGGACGGCAGTATACGTCTCGCGCGATATTAACAAAATAATTGTACCTGTCAGAACGTGACCAGAAAACCTGGATGAACAGATACAGAAGTTTTATGGAGTTAAATATCTGACCTCTGTCGATATGCGTTCGTCGTATTGGCAAATCCCACTAACTGAGTCACCAAGAAAGTACACTGCCTTTGTGTTTGCTGGCAGAAGTTAACAATTTAAAGTTTTACCATTTGGATTAAATGTTAGTGCAGGTGTCTTTATTGCAGCGCTCGATATAGTATTAGGACCAGATTTGCTGGACCGAGTAACGTTGTACGTGAATGACTTATTAATAGCTACTCCCGATTGGGAAAGCCACATGAACAGGCTGAAATGCGTGCTAAAAAGATTTTCTGAGATGGGCGTAACCGCAAACCTCGCAAAATCCAAATTTGGCAGGGAGAGAATAAAATTTCTTGATCATGTAATATCACCTACAGGTATTGTGCCCGATCCGAAGAAAATGGCAGCAATTGAGAATTTCCACCCTCCTAGAACCAAGAAACAGCTAAAGGCATTTCTGGGTCTAGTGTCATTTTTCAGACGATTCATACCTGACCAGCTTTTAAATGATAATACCCTGTTAAACTTGTTGAGAAAGAATACTCCCTGGATATGGAATGAACTGTGCCAGCAGTCATTTGAGCAAATACGACAAGCCCTTCTAAATGATAATCTACTGTCACATCCTGACAAAAATGGCTCTGAGCACTATGGGACTTAACATCTGAGGTCATCAGTCCCCTAGAACTTGGAACTACTTAAACCTAACTAACCTAAGGACATCACACACATCAATGCCCGAAGCAGGATTCGAACCTGCGACCGTAGCAGGCGCGCGGTTCTGGACTGAAGCGCCTAGAACCGCTCGGTCACAGCGGACGGCTCACATCCTGACATGTCAAAGGAATTTTGCCTTGCTACAGACGCTTCCACTGTAGGACTCGGCGCTTGTTTATTTCAAATCGATGAGGAAGGTGGAAACAAGAGCGTAAGAATAATCGGTTTCTCAAGCCGAGTGTTGTCAAGTTGTGAATGATCATATACAGTCACAGAACTCGAAACACTAGCATGAAGAAGTTAAGATATTATGTGTACGGAAAAATTGCAAAGATTTTCTGTGATCATCAGGACTTAAGTTTTTTGCTGACATGCAAGTTAATGCACGACTGGTTGACTAGGTGGGTACTTGCTCTGTAGGAATATAAATTTCAAATAATGTATATAAAAGGTTGTGACAACGTAGTACCTGATGCTTTGTCACGGTTGCCGCAAGGTCTGCCTGAGCTAACAACAATACTAGAACAGACAACAGAGTACAAAATTATAGTCATGAAGGACCCTACTTTTCGCAAAAAGTTCCTGCAGGATTGCAAGCAACTGCCTAGGTTACAGGACGAAGATCCCGCCTTGGGAAAAGTCAAACAAGAACTCCTAGCTTTGATGGAAATCAGATAGGTAGCCATTATTATGTGCAAAATGGGGTATTATATTACCGGAAGGATGTTAACAAGGACTTGTGGTGTATCTGTGTACCGGAAGTATGTATCAGTGATTTAATCTGGCACGTGCACTTTTCGTGGGGACACGTGGGCATTGAAAAATATAGAGCACTTCTCGCAAGACAATGTCATTTTAGGATTATGAAAAGAATAATTCAGAATGTTGTAAGGACATGTGTAGTTTGTCAAAGGACGAAACCTACAAATATGCCCACTGTAAGAGAACTGCACCCTGTTGTTCCTAACAAACCATTGCGACTAGTTTCTGGTGACATTCTAGGGCCACTACCCACCGGCAGAGGTGGTGTGAAATATATATTTGCTGTATATGATGCCTTTTCCTAATTTCTAAAATTGTATCCTGTAAAAACTTCAACGGCCACACCCCTCATTTAGAAATTACGAACAGATTATTTTGTTAATGTTGGAAAACCACAGATCATATTATCCGACAATGCCACATATTTTACTGGTCTCAAATGGAAAACGTTTCTACAAGAGCAAGGTATTAAACACATTTTTGTAGCTCTATTTCACCCTGAGAGCAATCTTGTAGAGCGTACCTTTAAAGAGTTGAACAGGTTCATGAGAACTTACATTCCGAATCGCCACACCAAGTGGGTAGAATACGTTTCGACTTTTGAGGGACTCCATAATACTAGATTGCCACATTCAGCCACCGGTTATACTCCACTAGAAGTCATGTTTGTACCGACTGTACCACGATAAGTTGTACCTCACGAACAAATTATAGCTGAGACTTTAAATAATTCAACGAGGTGCGTGGAGTGCCGAAAGGAGAAGCATGACAAGAAGATAAAGAAGGTAACACTGTATCAACCAGGTGACTTGGTGCTAATAAGGATTCATCCCAAGTCATCTGTTTTGGCGAAAAAGAATAAGAAATGGCAACCGGTGTATGCCGGGCCCTGCAAAACCATAGACATACCACATGGATGTATCTATTTGATGGGTGACGTAGAATCTGAAGAGATCAAAGGGCTCTATCCATACAAAGAGTTAAAGAAGTTCGCTCATTAGAGCAACTTTTACATATGTGAGTAGTAGGTTAAGTTTATAGTGTATTTTTTTCTGTGTGTAAATGTACAGATTTTAGTGTAACAGGTAAAGACAATGAGGCCACAGGGTTAGTGCGATTCAATTTCGTAGATGTTAAGGAATAACAGTAATTTGAAAGCAATTGCATTTTGAAAGAAAAATGAACGTAGGTTTAAGAATATTTTACAAATTTCGTTTTAAAAAAATGCTTTGAAAATATTTTTTAAAAATTCAACAACGTGTAATGATGAAAGAATTTTTCAGTAGTGTGTCATGAATATTTTTGAACTGTAGTAGTAGTGAAACTTATGAAATTCAATATTATAGTGTACATGTTATTCCATGTATTTATGTCTATACCGATCCTGAAATATGCTCAATCATAATTTACTGTACAACATGAGTGCAGGGTGTACATCATGCAAGGTACCTCATGTGTTGTCGACAAGGTACAAAGCAAATCAGTAAACGCGACTAACGCGAAGCACTGTTAAAATATATTGCCATCTGCTAAGGCAGAGATTTGCACTAATTTATCGTGTAAACAAAAGTCACAAATCTCACACTAATCTACGAACTTGCACGCTAGACCTAGATTATAAAATGTGTAAAAGAATGCAAGACCCAAAGTTTTGTAAAGTCGAGCCTGACTCTGGAGGGCAGGTACGCAATGAGTAGGCAGACATGACATGGGGACTTACCTCAGATGAGACGGAAATACAATTGTATAGTCAAGAGTCTGAAGGTAAGTACGACTCTGGTGGAAAATGGAAAGAGGTAATTAGTGAGAGAGACTGGTAAAATCCAGCACGAGCCAAAATCCAGTTCAGACTGAATGAAATACATTAGTGTTTGTGAACTAATCGAAACAGTTACTTTAAGCAGTGTGAAAAACTGTGAGGGTGAAACTGTGATATGGACAGTGAAGTGCTAGTATTGAACGTTCAACGGCGGTGAAGACGCCAAACGCCAATATTACGCACGAAAAACTGTGAATTTGCTTACAAATGTGAACTGTTCAAGTGAAGTGAACCCACAGTCAATATTTTTGGGACAGACTGTAATTTCAGCGAGTACAACAATGCGAGATTGGATTGCGATGCGTGGACTGTTGCAAAACAGCGACCGCAGAAACGGCGAATGTTTTTGCTAAGCTCGTATTGGGACACTCACCAGTGCCTGTGAGTGCTTTGAAAACATAAATAATGTTATAAAAAAACTGACGTGTAATAGAAACAATATCGCATCAAAACTGCATTCACGGGAGAAGATCCATTCATGTATTCTGCAAGACAATGCTGGCTTGACACTCGGAAACTGGCGAAAACTTAACAACAACTGCCGCACTAATAAATGCTTCTTTCCCACTAGCGTAACAATCTGCAGCGGGAGGGAAATATTACGTTGTCTGCGTGTATGTTTCATGTACTATGTCGGAGATGCGTAGCAGAGCTGACTCCTGCCAACAAGCGCGGGGACACCGTATTCAATAACGACGATATATTAATTGTTATAATGACCTCATTTTTTTCATAGTGCAACGAAAAAATTGTTCGTAACTTATGCACATCCTGTACTCCAATGACATCCCAAAAAGAATTAAGCGAAAGTAACTAAAGCGGTTAGTCTGTCGCTCCGCCGAGGTTTTCCCCAGGGTTTCCCTTCGGCCGCGCCAAATGGGGGGCGAACAGTTGACACCCCTGGGACTGCTAAAATTACAGACTAACTCGTAATTGTATACTTTTGAACACTGCATAAACTGCAACCACAAAAAGAAGCAGCCAAAATGAATGTACCAATGTAAAAGGTCATAATGTAACTGTCAAACTAATTGTATTCTATGTCCTTTTCTTTTGTACATCACTATATTCGTAATCAATTGTATATTATATTGTTATGTAAATAACTTCACCTGTATTACTTTGTGTGCAACAAACATAATTAAGTACAATGACTAAAATATACGATGTGACATATGTAGACTGTGAAAGAAAAAACTGCATGTGTGTAGACACTGTGGACATGAAATAGGAAATATTTATGTCAAAAAACACGAACATTTTTTATGACATAAATATTTCTGGGGGCAATATAGCGTCCCCAGTGAAATAATAAGAAAAGACTTAAAAAACAGTATTTATAAAGAAGAGACATTTAAAAATTGAATAATATACATTATTCTCGTGTATCTGTATTATAATAATTTCTCTGTGTAAGTTTCGAGGCTAAAGAAATATAACAAAATGATCTAAAGAGACAACAAGATACGCTCTTTTGTTAATTTTTTTAGTCGTCTTCACTTCTGTCTTGGTTGCGTGTAGACGGACATCTTGCTTGTGCTGGCAAATGTAAGCATATTTGTACTAATTGAGCAGATAATATATTGATTTAATATTATTGTTCACTTTTAATTTGTGAGAGGTGATCCCGATTTCTTGTCCATCTTCCTTGAATTAGCCTGCATTCGAGTAATTTACAGTGCAACAATCGCAGCGGCCGATGCAGCCAACGACACCATTACGTGGCGATATTAACTTATAAAATTTAGCGGAAGCGAAAAATTCGCTCGCTATTAGCATAATAAACAGTTTTCTTCACAGCCGCGCGACGCTGCAGAAAATACATAGCTTTAAGATTCTTATTTTCAGTACAACAGCCGAGAGCTAGAGCCAGGACTCCGACTACAATGCAATGGTCAAGGGAGGTAAGAAAAAATACTCTTGCGCGTGTGTGGGCCGCAATTGTAATTAACAACTAAAGATTTTTTGCTTTAAAGTGAGCTGTCTAGCCGAGGAAATTAATATGAAAAGTTTATTCCATTGTTCAACTTATATGCTCATGTTTTGAGATTCAGCGAGTCTAACGTTCATTCGCATAACAAATAATTTATACTGAAGATTGATATTGTTAAAAAAAAGAGAACTTCACAAAAGCATTTAATTGTAAATCAAAATTGAATGAAATATCATTTTGATTAAGGCCCACCACGTAAGTCGGCAACAATCAACATTACCAATAAATAATATATTAAATTACGACGGCCAACGGACGCGAGACCTAACAGTAAAACGATGCCAGTCAAAGATATGCACTGCACGCACACAAACACGCACGCCCGCCCGCACAGCCAGACACACACACACACACACACACACACACACACACACACACACACACACGCATATCACACACACATATTCTGGTATATCAACCTCTATTGTCATAGATATGCATACAATAAACTACAATATACATGTTACGGAGCGTCGACGAGTGCACGCCTTCACTTGCTGCTGCACGTCACAGCTATCCTGATAAGACGTGGTCCAGCTGAGAGACTGGTACTCTCTAATGCTTTGTGTATACAGACCAAAGAGTGAATGTGTAAGAAAACTCAAATACAAAAAAATACGCTGCATCTGAAATTTATTGTAAAATTTTATTTTTGCACACAATGTCTTACAATACAAATATTTTTGTATGATATGAGCAATTACAATGGATGACTGAATTTTTATTAAAAAAGTATATGATTTACATTTAGTTATATTTTTACATTAAATGTTTTCTACGTAAAGTGCAATTACCGAAGACGACTGTGGCAGAGGACGTGGTGGATCGCCATTCGGTGGAGCTTGCTCTGTCAAGAGCCTTATCCGATGTTCCCGTTATGGCCCCAGCAGCAGTTACTGACATCGAGATGAATTCCCCAACATTCCAACTTCTGGTGAAGTATGCTGGAGAGAAGAGAAGACGTAGGCAGACCTGGAAAACGGCATCACAGTGGCAAACAAAGGGGTCTTCTGCACAATGCAGGCCATGTAGAAGCGAGAGTGCTCTTGGCTGAGTACTTGATAGCCGAGCCACTTCCCAAAGAAGAATGAAAATGATGTGAGATGGTGAAAGCCACCGTCAGTGGCTCTTGACGACACGTGACGTCATCAGGGAGCTGAACCAGAGTAGCTTCTGTGGAGCCATATACTTGCACCAGGCTACTCGCAGAAGGCCACTGGTCGTTCTGTTTGTGGGCACAGTCAGGCACCTGAAGAATGAAGGCATCTTCCAATTTAAAACCTCCTGCGTTTTGACGTCACCCTCTTGCCGATACCCTCCGACATGGACAGGAAGGAGCAATGCTTCTGGTGCAGCAAATGGGCCACTTAGCAAAATGCTGCCACGAGATGGCATACGTCAAATGTGTGCAAGCACGACACACAGGCCTGCATCAAGACACGTGACTCCACACTGTCCTCTGTCAACTGTGGCAGTGCACATGTTCAAATTTCCATGGTTGCAGCTACTGCACATTATGGACTGTAGCCACGACGAGAAAAAGAGAAGACAGAGGCATGGTCTCAGGAAGAGGCTGAGATTAGATTAGATTAGATTTTCGTTCCATAGATCCGTGCTGAGGAGATCCTCGTGGATGTGCAACATGTCATTTTTTTTTAAAGCTGAAATAACAATACTAATAGTATGAATATATACAATAAATCATTTGTTTCTATTAAAAAATTCGTCAATGGAGTAGAAGGAGTTGGCCACTAGTAAGTCTTGCAGGCTCCTTTTAAACTGATCTTTATTTGTAACTAAATTTTTTATATTTACTGGCAAATTATTGAAGATGAGTGTTCCTGAGTAGTGGACCCCTTTTTGAACTAAAGTAAGGGCTTGTAAGTCCTTGTGCAGATCATTTTTGTTCCTGGTATTGTATGTATGAACTGAGCTGTTTGTTGGAAAAAGAGATATATTATTTAGGACAAATTTCATTAATGAGTAAATATACTGAGAGGCAGTAGTTAGTATACCCAGTTCTTTGAAGAGGTTTCTACAGGACGTCCATGAATTTACTCCACAAATAATACGTATTACACGCTTTTGGACTCTGAAAACTTTTGTTTGACTCGAAGAGTTACCCCAAAATATTATACCATATGACATTATGGAATGAAAGTAGGCAAAGTATGCAAGCTTTTTCATTTTTATGTCGCCTGTGTCTGCTAACACTCGAATTGCAAATACAGATTTGTTAAGGCGTTTCTGCAGTTCTGTGGTGTGCTCTTCCCAACTGAATTTATTATCAAGTTGTAATCCCAGGAATTTAAGACTGTCAACCTCTTCTATCTGATCTTCTTCATGTTTTATGCGTATGCTGGGTGGAAACCTCTTACAGGTTCTGAATTGCATATAGTGAGTCTTATCAAAGTTTAATGTCAGTGAGTTGGCTTTAAACCATTTATTAATATCCATGAAAATATCATTAGCAGATCTTTCTACAACTACACTTGACATACTATTTATTGCAATACTTGTGTCATCTGCAAACAAAACGAACTCTGCTTCTGGCAGTGTAACTGATGAGAGATCATTAATGTACACAAGAAAAAACAATGGCCCTAAAATGGATCCTTGTGGGACACCACATGTAATTTCTTCCCATTCTGATTATGACTTAATTCACTAGTCCCTTGCACTGACAACCTTTGTTTCCTGTTAGCGAGGTATGACTTGAAAAATTTTACATTGCTGCCCGTGACACCATAGAATTCTAATTTATTTAAAAGGATGTTGTGGTTCACACAATCAAATGCCTTTGACAAATCACAGAAAATACCTGCTGTTTGTAATTTGTTATTTAATGAATTAAGTACATTTTCACTATAGGTGTAAATAGCCTTCTCGATATCAGAACCCTTCAGAAATCCAAACTGTGTTCTTGATAATATGTTATTTGTGGTCAGATGGTTGAGCAGCTGCCTGTACATTACTTTTTCTAAAATTTTTGAGAATGCTGGTAAAAGTGAAATCGGTCTGTAGTTTGATGGTATCTCTTTATCCCCTTTCTTGAATAGAGGCTTAACATCTGCATATTTTAGCCAGTCAGGAAATGTCCCAGTTATAATTGACTGGTTACACAAGTAACTTAGAATTGTACTAAACTCACAAGAACATGCCTTCATTAACTTTGTTGATATTTCATCATACCAACTAGAATGCTTTGTTTTTAAAGATTTTATTATGGAAGTTATTTCTTTTGGTGAAGTGAGTGATATATTCATGTACTTGAAGCTATTTGTGAAGGCTAGTTTCAGATATTCAAGGGCATTATTTACTGATCCTGAAAGTCCCATTCTATCAGTAACGGATATAAAGTACTTGTTAAATAGATTTGCCACACTATGCCCATCAGTTACTAATGTGTCATCTACCCTTAGTGCTATTTGCTCCTGTTCCTTTCTGGTTCTACCAGTCTGCTCTTTCACTATATCCCATATTGTTTTTATTTTTTTCCCTGACATTGCTATCTTATTCTCGTAGTGCATTTGTTTAGACATCTGAATTCCTTTTTTTAATGTTTTACAGTATTCCTTGTATTTAGCTAAATCATCAGCATTGGAGCTATTCTTGGTCGACAGATACATTTTCCTTTTTGTCTTACAGGAAATCTTTATTCCTTGTGTAATCCATGGTTTTATTATAGACTTCTGTTTAATTTGAGTAACTTTTAGAGGAAAACAGTTTTCAAACATGGTACTGACATTGTTCATGAATGTGTTACATTTTTCATTCATGTCATGAGCACTATAAACATCTTTCCAGTTCATATCTTTGAGCAATTTTCTAAAACACTCAATTTTAGGTTGATTGACTACTCTCCTGTACTCAGATTTAGCAGTCTTGATAATCTGCTTAGAATTTACATCTAAAACAAGGAGCTGCATGTCATGATCTGATAGTCCATTTATAACAGGTTTTATGATATGATTGTGTTCCTTTGATTTGTCTATAAAAATGTTTTCAATGGCTGTCCTTGAGGATTTAGTGATCCTAGTTGGAAAGTTTACAGTGAGAGTTAGATTGAAAGACAACATTACTAACTGCAGTGAATGTTTACTGGAAGACTGCATTAGAAAATCTGTGTTAAAGTCACCAGCAATCAAAATTTCTTTGTTTCTTCCTGTTAAATAACCCAAAAGAGCTTCTAGATGATCTAAGAATAGATTATAATTTCCTGCAGGTGCTCAGTAAATAGTTATTATTATATAAGATCTGTTATGGAACTCTACTTCTGTTGCACATGCTTCTAGATGCTGCTCTAAACAGAATTTATTAATGTCAATGTTCTTGAATTTATGGCAGTTTTTGATAAATGTGGCAACTCCTCCTCCATCCATATCTACTCTGCAGAAGTAAGAAGCTAGCTTAAATCCTGAAATGTCTAACATATCTATATCAGTGGTCACTTAATGCTCAGAGAGGCAGATTATGTCAATTTGGTTAGATGAATTCATTTCATCAATACAAATGAGTAGTTCATCAACTTTATTTCTAAGTCCCGGAATGTTCTGGTGTAATAAAGATAACTGATACTGCATACTAATGGGATTGTAACTGCTTTGGCGAAGATGAACTGGCAGTTTCTGATTACTTTCTGTTAAACACTGTTTAAATGGAGGCTGTATGATAAAATCTGACTCCTGTTCATCTGTTTTCTCAAACTGAGTGTGTCTGCCAATCTCTCTTAAAACTCGTTTTCTTTCCCCCTTCCCTATCCTAAAAAAGGCATCCCTCTGACACCTGTGACCACTGGTATTTTACCACTTGTGACAGTGTCCCCCCTTAAGTTTTCTGCAATCAACCCGGACAGTTTTCCCTTCCCTTTCCTATTGAGGTGAAGGCCATGCCTGGTGTAGTCCCATCTATCGATAGCATCCACAGGAATCAAACCAATATGGGACCCTATGTCCGTCCTAAGCAGCCACTCCAACTCCAAGTTCACCCTCCCTACGGAAGAGTTCAAATGAGGTCGATCATGGCGACTAAACACAGACACAAATCCCACCCTCGTATGCTTCGTTGCTGATGCTATCTTCACCAGGTCACTCTCTATGGAATATTCAGAGACCACCCACTATAACCACGGCATCCTCCATTGTGAAGTCCTTGCATAAAGCACCTACATCCTCTGTTACCTGACCCAGATCTGCACTAGGCTTGAAAAGGTTTGTGACCTGGTACTGTGGACCTATATTTTCCTGCAGTAGTTGGCCAACACCTCTACCATGGGAACTACCTAACAACAGAACTTTCTTTCTCTTTACAAATTTCCCTACCTTTTTCAAGTCCTTGAAAGCTTGTTGTGCCCTTTCTACAGCTTCAGCTACATGAGGCTCATCCGTTTCTGACTGAGGCAACATGTCAAATCTATTTTCAAGATTTATGACAAAGCTGTCTGATGCTCTCCTTTGCCTGTTCCCCCTATTACCTGTTGCCACTTCCCACCTCTGTTCACCCTTCTCCCTCTTTAACCTGTCCAGATCCTCCCTTGCCTTGTCTAGGTCAGCTTGAAGAGCTGCAATTTTCCCTTCCTGTTCCAGTATTTTCCTATCTCTACTTCAGATCCTACAATACCACTGGTGAGCCTCATTTATGTCCCCATTTCCCACGCCATTACATTCGCCCCAATGAAAGAAACTACAGCACCCATCACACCATAGCCCGGAACTAACGATCCTACGGCATGTGACACACTTCTCACTCATGTTAAAAACAGAAACCGTATAAGCTGATTTAAGTAGTGACTAAAACGTAAACAAAGGACCCTAGAAACTATTCAGGCAGATATAAATAAATTGAAAGAGTACTGAATAAAAAAACTGGTGATTACATATAACTCACTGTTTACTTACGATACGCGCGTGAAATTAAGCCTAAAATCCATGGTATAGGCGCGAGAAGGAAAATAAACTTCTTACCCCGTTTGATCTTCTTTAACACTTCACTAACACTTCCACTAATGTAACAACACTTATATTATATTTATACCAACTGGAAACGTTTATCTATAAGTTTAATTCACTGCTTACTTACGATTCGCGCGCGTGAAATTAGGCCTAGGATTCGTGCTACAGGCGCGAGAAGAAAAATACGCTTCTTACCCCGTTTAATCTTATTTTATACTTCACTAACACTTCCACTAATTCAACAACACTTATATTATATTTATAACACCTGTACACGTTTAAAAATAGCTTAATAACAACGATTTTTATAATTATTTAGTGCAGCAAATACTCGAAGAGTCCGCGTCGCCGCAGTGTTGCCACTGAACGTAGGTTCTAAGCCTGTGTGCAGTACCATGCCACCTGAAAGTGTCGACGGTCGCCAGCCCCTCCCCCCCCCCTCCCCCCTGGCACTGACACTCGCGCCATGCCGCATGCTGCCACTGACAAAGCAGTTGCCATCTTCAAAGCCGCCATGAGAGAAGAGATGGCTGCTGCCCTGAAGGCTAAGGTGGACGAGGCTCACTCACAGCTGCAGCAGCTTCGTAAGAAACTGGCTCGCAAATTCCAAACCAAACAATGAAACATCCGCTCCTGCCATTTTCCTCCCAAGGGGCAGAGGTTGGGAGATGACGCTGTCATGCAGATAGTCACCTCTCGAGCCACTGAAGAGATGCAGGAAAACATGGAGATGTCTCCAGAAGCAGAGACGCCTGCCCCAGCCACACCCTCCACATAAGCGCCAGCGGCCGCACTGCAAGCCACGACCGACGCCGGCCGCGCCCAGGGGCCAGCGACATCACTGAAGACCACTTGCAGACCCACATGTTCAAATGGTTCAGATGGCTCTGAGCACTATGCGACTTACCTTCTGAGGTCATCAGTCCCCTAGAACATAGAACTACGTAAACCTAACTAACCTAAGGACATCACACACATCCATGCCCGAGGCAGGATTCGAACCTCAGCAGTTAAGTCCCATAGTGCTCAGAGCCATTTTGAACCCTCTGGAAACAGTGCAGGTGATCAGCACGAAGACAGTTGTCACTCCAGAGCAGTAGAATCTCTTCATCGACACGGATGAAGCCATCCGAGACACTGGAAAAGCCAACACGGAGGAAGAGGAAGCTATCACTACTGACGAACCCTATGAGCAGCTGCATCGAACGTCGTCGAAGAATAGGAGGAAGAAGAAAACGCTGAGGACCTAGGCAACCTGCTGCACGACCCGGCCAGGACCTCCACACCAGCACCGTTAACCAGCTAGCCAGCCGAGCAATTATGTGTTTCTTTTGTTTAACACCACAAGTCAACTCACCAAGAGAGGCTACAATTATCAGCACCCGAAGAACCGAAAGAATGGCGCCACAGTACTTAGCCTGCACATCGTCAGGCCAAGGGAAGGCCTGTCGGTTAGCGAAGGAGAGAATCGCTGAGACTGTGAATGGCTTTTTATTACAAAATAAACAGATGATGTCAGCTCTGAGAAAGAATCGGAGTTTTGCTCTGCAAAAGTCTGTCATATTTGCGAGAAACCCTTTGAGGAAGACAATATAAAGCACTGGATCATTGTCATTTCTCCGGTGCGTACCGAGATGCAGTAACTACCGGCTGCAATATGAATTATAGACATGACTTTACAGTGCCTGTTGTATTTCACAACCTGAGAAACTACGACGGGCATGTCTTGATTTACAAATGTTCTTGAACAAACGGCTGTAGACAAGAATGAAGAAGTAGTAAAGCTAAATCCAAGCCGCGTTTCTATTCTGCCATCAAACATGGAAAAGTATAAATCTTTTACGAAAAGTATTCCAGTAATGCGCCACGAGAAGCACTGCAATATGAAATTCTAATTTAAAGATTCGCTAAATTTTCTGACGTGTTCACTAGAAAGTTGTGCATCTTACCTGAAACCAGAAGAAAACAAGATAGTGAAGTCATATTTATTCGATGATCGAGAGTTCAATTTAGTTAACCAGAAGGGAATTTTCCCACATCAATATGTAAACAATGGAACGACTTTATGGAAGATCGTCTGCCCTCGTTCGAAAAGTTGAAAAGTCTATTAACAGACGAAACGATAACAGAGGCTGAATACAAAAGAGCGTGCAGTGTGTGGAACGCATTCAGGTGAAAAACACTCGGAGCGTACTCCGATTTATAGTTAAAAATTGATGTGCTGCTCCCTGTCGATGTCTTCGAAAACTTTTGCGGTCTTTACTTTGCTATGTTAACAACCCTTTTTATGTGTCAAAGATATTCGTTGATACTGAATTTGCTACGACAACTATGCCCTTACTGTAGCTGAAACAAAATTCTGACACGCAGTACACGAGGAAAGGGAAGGCGCACGTTTGGCACGGAAAGAACAGCACTCCCATCTCTTCTTCGGAATCAATCTTACACAGGTGATCATTGTCACAAGTCCTCGCAGGCACTTACTGCTCAGATGACGAAGTGCCTGCTGCTTTGGGTTAACAATCGTTACAGCTTCCTGAAGATTTGGAGGAAGTTCATTATCAGCTGCATTCTTCACAATAATTAATACGTCTTTGTCTGACAAGTAGCATCTATAAAAACTTTATCCTTCACAATGATCACCAACAAACACTTGGGAAACCACACAGCATGCTGAAACCCATGGATCGGCCGACTCTTCACAATGTTTGAAGGTTCGATCACTACGGAAACATACAGTTTGATCTTTGTTACTAGTATAAAAGACGCTGCTTAACAGCTAATGACGAATCACTGAAGAGTGCTAGTCACGCCTCAGATACCTTGTATTTAGGATAAACTAACTTTATGTTTCGCACAACCTTCGTTGAACTGCACGATGGTGTTGGTTCAAGAGATGAATGGGGGAGTATCTGCATTCCAGTTGAGGACGTCTCGCATTTCATATGTTGAACTGCACAATGGGAAGATGAATGCAGCATTTTATATATTGTTACAGGTAAGCATTCACCATTCTCAGCGAAGTGGAGTTTATTATTCTCTCATTCACTTCTATAAAAGCTCTTGAAACGTCCCCTTAAAACAAATTATACATATGAAACGTCCACTTAGAACAATTATACAAGCCTGTGCTTAACCTGACACACAATATTATTTAGCGCAACGCAATCTGACTTTCAATAACCCCTACAAAACAATGGCCCTGACTAACTTTAACCTATACCTTTTACAAATCACTTATCTCACAAAAATCTTCGCTACTCAAGCTACTGCAAAACAGCGAGCGCCACTACTGCCAGCTAAATAAAAGATTCAAACTACTGAAGGTACTAACTACTGATAGGGATAGTTAGCAAATGAAAGATATTAATAGAGAACAAACAATGTATTTACCTTAATATTCATAATTGACATTCAGTCTTACAGATTATCAAAACTCCGCCATCTCTCTCCACACGTCCACCACTGCTGGCGGCTCACCTCCAACTGCGCAACGCTACGCGCTGTTAACATCCAGCTGCCCCTCTACAATGGCAGACAACAATGCAAACTAGCCACATACTGCACACAGCACAGCCAGTGATTTTCATACAGAGAGCGCTACGTAACGTTGCCAATAAGAAAACATAAACATCAAACTTACATAAAGAAAACATAAACAGCCTACTTACATAGCCCCCATGCTCCCCACAAAAAATTTTTACAAATGGTGTTGGGCACTGGCCAATACAGATTTGACAAAAATTTTTCACAATTACAGTAACAAAGATATAAAATGCACACACTTATTTATACAATGTTGGTCAACAGCTAAAATTTTCTCACAGTCGATAAAGACAGTCCAGATTGTTCATCATAATAGTAATTACAGTTTTTGTTTTTCACAAAGTCTCATTAGTAAAAGAAATTGCACATAGAAGTAGTGGATTTCCATGCAGTCTTGAAGAAGTAGTGTTGTCCTTCCAACGGAAAGACAGTGCTGACTCTTGAAATGCTGACAGGTAATGGGCCACAATGGAGCAAACCCACAGCAGAGTCATTCTAAGTTCTGACGAATATTGGTAGGTAGGTCATCACTGAGCAGACCCACTCCAGTCCTGGTAGAGAGTATGGTATTGATGGGCCACCAGAGATGCAGACCCACTGTAGTCCTTGTAGAGATGGCCAGCAGCCATCTGTTGTGACTGTGCAGGTGCACAATCACCATTGAAGAGTCTTGCGGATAATAGAGCAAGTCCATAACCACCACTTGTGCATTCACAAAGTTTTTGGGAATTGTCCTTAGAACCAGCAATGCTGTTATCCAGTCCCTTGCTGAATTATTAACACACGTGCAAACACTAACAGTCCCTACTTCTCACATATTGTCCATATACTATGACCAACAGAAATGTGTGCAGTGAAATGAATGCTTACAAGTTACTTAATTTGAGTAACTGGTGTCAATTACAATTATATAACATAAGAATACAATTACAAAGATACAAAATACATCATTAAAAACATAACAATACAGATAATATTTGTAGTGCAGGCTTTACAAAACAATAGAAATAAACATATACATCAGTGTTACAGGAATGATGACATGAGTACATACATAAAAGATCAGAATCACTTTTAAAAATTCAACTTCACACATGAGCATTAAAACAAAACAGAATAAATAAAGTCTAAGCATCTTTACAAAGAAAATAACAGAGTATTAGAAAAATTCTACAACATAGCTCTCATCAGCTAAACACATAAAGACAGGAAAAACACAAATACACACGGGTACCCAAACACATAGTGGGATAACACAAAAGGAAAGGACAGGGTTTGTTTTCAGTGTAACATTTGGTACTGCAGTCCACCCCACAACTTCATTCGATAGATCTTTCGTCTTATTTCAACATTTGTTTCCACCAAAAAAAATCCTATCCAAGCATGCTTTCTGTATTTATATGTTCACATATTGCTTACCTCATCATTTATTTCCAAGAAAATCCTACCTATACCTCCTTCCTGTATTCTATTCATATTTCTTTCAAAATGATTATTTCTGATTGTACAACACTCATTTGGGCCCAAATCTTTTTTCATGTAACCTTGCAATGCATACTTTACCTATTCTCCATAGTCAGTTTCTTATATAGTCTACCCCCTCTTAAGCTAACTTAAATCTACTGAGCTCAGATATATATACCAAGGGACGAGGCAATGCAGCATCACAACAAATCAACACAAACAGAAATGACAAAAAATGCAAATTGGCAAAGCTAGCAGCATAAATTAGCAAAGCAAGTGCAATATTACAACTAATATAAGGCACTGTGCAGGAAACAAGAAAAACTAGCTTAGAAGAGTAACACAAAGTCCAATTCAGTAACACTATGCCTGGCAAACAGCAGCAACTTATACCTAAACATGACATAGCTCAAGCAGAAAAAATATTACAGTAAAAACAACAATGCAGACAAGGGAAATGCATATTCACATCTTAATGTCTATGTAATTAAAGTGGTGCACCATAACAACTGATTGTAAAAAAAATATTATCATGTACTTGAAAAGAAAATTAAGTGTTACTGTTATTAGTTACTTCTTATTGTTCTTTCCTTTCCAAGTGCTCCTTTTTTAAAGAATGTGGATTACAAAATTATCATTTAATAGATCTGTTGACAGAAAGAGTTCATATTAGCAAATGCATCTCATTTTATAAAAGCAATGCTGCAACACAGCTGGAAACCAGATATCAAATGAAATAAGCAACTCCGAAAAGCAAAGCATAAAAATATCATTCAATAGTCAGGTGGCATTTCGTAAGTCAGTAGCTCTCAACTATCGTAGAAAGACGCTTGTCATAATCAGGTGTGCAGATGTACGAATATTTCCCATCAATTCATAAGCATTTCAATAATTAGCACAAAGTGCGAGTTATCATACGTTTTTAAGTAACGAGGGTGTCGCATTAGCGATGAAAGGCACATCCTAATGGCTTGTTCTCCAGGTGTTTGACACAGCTGTGTGCCCACAACGCATTACAAAAATCATATGTTTTCAAGTAACGAGCGTGTCGCATTAGCGATGCCCTCTACAAAGGAATGTCATTAACAGGTATATAGGCCTCTCTTTGTCCTTCTCTTCCACCTGTGCCTCTGGCACACCCTAATGGCTTTCTTTTCTACCTGAGCGTCTGAAAAGGCTTGTTCTCCAGGTGTCTGACACGCCTGGGTGCCCACGTCGCATTATGTGCAGGTGGTCACTTAACTTTCTTACGGAAATATTTACGACAGCAGTTTCCGCTACAGTGACAGTCTCATATAAAAATATTTCACAGGTCAAGAATTTTATTGACATAAACATACCTCAACAGCATAATACACATCGTCATCATAAAAATTACATCATAACACCTCAGTCAAATCTCAAAATCGTCGTAGCTTCCTCCAATAATTTCAAAACCTAACAAAATTCTCTGCTCATGTCAAAAGTGTCACCTGCCTCCAACGTACTTTAAAATCATACTCCCTTACCAAATACATCATTCAAAGTTCTCATAGTATCACAATGGTTTCAAAAAAATTATGAACAGTTCACAAAGTGCAGACAAAGTACAATTTCTTAAGTGTGAAGTAATCCAACTCTGTAATTGCGTAAACATGTGTCACTGACGTAGTAAAAAGATGTTTGTTTCTCTGTTAAATGATCAGATAGCTGTGTAATTTATGTGTTAGAGAAATATGGTACCGATGTGTTAAATTGTATAAGCAAATACCATATTAGCTAGGGCTCCTTGTGCTTGCCAAACACATGGTACACAAAGTAGGCGTGTACCCCCCTGAGGTTTATTGTAATTATACCCTCAGGTGTTACAGATTACAGCAATGGAATGAAATGTATCACGAAAAACTTTCTTTGTAATTCAAAAATCTTTAAAAATAAATGTTTTAAGTACAAAATTAATCACTCAAATACGTGTCCAGTAGCGCTAAATATGCGTCTTGCTGTAAGATAATCTCTGGGAAGTGTCGTAGTTATTGTCCTCCGAAAGCTAAGTTCTGCAGAAGTCAATGTACTTACCTCATGATACACAAAAGTGAAATGCTTTGCGTATAGATAACTTAGTTATTATGCTTATTGTTGCGATGAAGAAATTAGTGTGCTGTAAAGTATTGTTGTGCTACGGAAAAGGCTGTCTCATTGTAGCTATACCACAAAAGTTACTACTAAAACATGGTTTACTTTCCAGAATAATTCAGAAAAACTGTGCAGATAAAAAACAGATACACCACAAAAGCAACATTGTAAATTGTCACTCATTAGTAACGTCGTGATATAATCGTGTAGCTGTCACACAAACCAACCACTGTGTCATCTGGCATTTCACAGAAAGCACCTCAAATCCAGAATCCACTCGTAAGCAAACCAAAATGTTGCATGTTAACAGTTTCTTAAGTCTGACAAATTGTACAAGTAGCGTTAAGTGAAAATTGCAAAGACTAAGTTAAAAAGCAGATTATCTGTCAATAAATGGTTTTACATGAGAAATGTGGTGTAAACCTTTACTCTTCCTAGTACGCAGAGTTTCAACTTCAACGCAATTATCATGTGGTATACGTCGGATTCTGTAAGGTCCATTGTAAACTAGAAAGAATTTGTGACTCAAGTGTTTCTTCTTGTGTGACAATGAATGAGCTTTAATGAGAACTTTCTGACCAATACATAATTTCTTTGCATTTGCTTTACCGTGTAGTTTTCTCCTTTTGTCTGCTGCAGATTTTATATTTGTAAGAGCCAAATCAATTATGTCTTTGTTTACGTGTATTCGGGAAAGGTACAAGCTCTCTGATTCTGTTCGGAGGTTCTACATTCTTCAGTACAAGAGTAGGTGGTAAAGCAGTGGAATCATGAGGCATTTCATTCAGCACATTTTGAAATAAGTGTAAATATCTGTCCCAATGCTGATGCTTTCTGTGACAATAAAGTCTGCAAAGCTTATTGATTTCTTTCATA
The DNA here is from genome assembly GCF_023864275.1 of Schistocerca cancellata. Lineage (NCBI taxonomy): Eukaryota > Metazoa > Arthropoda > Insecta > Orthoptera > Acrididae > Schistocerca > Schistocerca cancellata. The sequence continues at coordinate 415,709,203 of NC_064633.1, forward strand.
ATCCGTTCAGACGGGTTACAGTGTGGTGAATACAATGAAATAAAAACAGGTTTGATTTTATGATTCCGAAGCATGCGTGACCAAACAGCAGATCTGAATTGCGGTCCGTTATCTGAAATGACTTTACTAACGTGTCCCACTTCACGTAAGAAATTTTTAACAAAGGCGTTGGATACAGACCGTCCAGTGGCTTTACGTAACGGAGTGAAAGAAACAAATTTTGAAGTAAGTTCAACAGCGACTAGAACGTATGCAAATCCATTAGATGTTCTGACAAGCGGTCCCAAGAGATCAACAGCAGCAAATTCTTTTAATTTAGAAGGAATGATTGGAAACAACGGGGCACGATGTGAGATAGTAGATGGTTTCGCCTTTTGACAAAGTTTACAAATAGACAAGACTCTTCGAATTCTCTTTTCCATATTGTTAAAATAACAAGTCGTTCGAAGAATATGATAACATTTTCGTGGACCAAAATGTGCGTAGCTGAAATGAATGTACCAAATGAGCTTATTAACAAAATCGTCTGGAATGCAAAGTACCCATAGCTTGTCATCAACAGTGCAGCGTTTGAAGAGTATGTTGTTTCTAACCAGGTAATAATGCCGAATCTGAGTGTGTGTCTTTTCATGCCATTTACTTTTGATATCTTTCCAAATCGGATCTTTATCTTGTTCATGAGCAATGTCCTTTAAAGATGTGGTGATGAAGTTTTCAAAGGCGACTTTCTGAATGTAAAGAATACTGAAATTTTTCTCGAGGTTGCCTTCTGTGTTACTTTTCTCAAGCCCAGCCGGTGCGCGTGACAGCGCGTCCGCAACAATGTTCTCCTTGCCGGGAATGTAGACTATTGTGAAGCGGAATTCTTGCAGAAACAATGCCCAACGTTTTAACCTATCATGATTTAATTTTGAAGACATAAGAAATTGTAATGCACGATGATCACTGTATACTTTTACGTGCTTACCAGAAAGAAAGAAACGGAATTTGTTAAATGCCCAAACGATAGCTAAAGCTTCTAATTCAGTAACGGAATAATTTTTTTCAGATTTTGTTAGCACTCGGCTAGCAAAAGCAATGGTTTTCTGTATGGTAGTGTCATTTTCTATGGCTTCTTGAAATAAATGGGCACCAAGACCAACTTTGGAAGAATCCGTGCTAAGGCAGAAATCTTGTGACAGATCTGGATGGGCTAGTATTGGCGCGTGAAGTAACGCTTCTTTCAAAGAATTGAATTCCAACTGTGCTTGTTCGTCCCAGTTCCAAATAGTATTTTTTCCAGTGAGAGAACAAAGTTTTGGTGTAACTAGAATTTGCATATTCAGAAAACGACGGTAAAAATTTACGAGACCTAGAAAACTGCGGACTTGTTTTTTTGTGGATGGAACTGGAATGGCTCTAATTGCTTCTAACTTTTCAGGATCCGGCTGAATGCCTTCAGAAGAAATAATATGTCCCAAAAACTTCACCTTTGTCCTACCGAATTCAGACTTTTCCAAGTTAACTGTAATTCCAGATTCTGCAAAAATACGTAACAAACTGTTGAGTATGCGGTTATGTTGTTCCCATGAAGCTTCTGCTATTAGAATATCGTCCACATATAAGGTGATGTGACGTTTTAAGAACTCAGGTAATATGGAATTTAACCCGCGAATGAATGCTGCTGAAGAAATGTTCAAACCAAAAGGAAGTTTCCGAAACTGATAACAAACGCCGAAACAAAGGAAAGCTGTGTATTTTCTACATTCTGGATGAAGTTCGATCTGATAAAAGCTGGATCTAAGATCAATGGAAGACAACACTTTTACACCATTAAAATTTTGAAGAAGTTCTTCCATCGTCTGCGGCCTGTCTGTTTCAGGAATAATGATAGTATTGATTTGTCTCGAATCTAAGACAAGTCTGATCGATCCATTTTTCTTCTCAACAACATGTAACGGATTGTTGTATGAGCTTACTGCAGGCTCAATAATGCCCTCGTCAAGCATAGATTGTATTTCTGTTCTAACACGGTCCCTATAATGTGCTGGAATTACGTATGGTCTAACACAAAATTTAGTATGCTCACGAACACGAAATTGGTATTGAAACCCCTTGATTGTTCCTGTTTTGTGAGTAAAAACTGTGGAATGTGCTTGTAAAATCTCAAAAAGGTCCTGCCTATCAGTGTCATTACAATTCTCAATTGTCTGAATTTTATTCTGAATTAACTCATTAATTTCAAATATGCCGTCGATGTCATCCCTGTCAGTACTTGCAGAGTGATTGTTAGTGTCTAGTTCCGTAGAAAATTCCGAACTGTTGTCTAACAGAACGTAAAGCCGATTAATTTCCTCATCATGGTTTGAGAGCCAGTCTTCAAATTTCAAAGCTATTGACTTACCTTCTTTCTCTAAACTTATTTCAGCATCGTGAAAGCTTAAGATTGCTTTATATTCATTCAAAAAGTCTACTCCCAGTATAATTTCCGTCGACAATAATGGAACAATAAGGAAGTTCATAGAGAAGCTGTGGCTTTGGCAAAAGAATTCTAAATTGGTTTGTTGGCGTACATCTACACTTTTTCCAAAGATTGCACCTTGTAATTTAATCTTACGTAACGGAAGTGTGGGGCAATCGTTCGATTTGTTGCATTTGCTAAAAGCTGTTTCACTAATTACTGAAATAGGACTGCCAGAGTCAAGTACTGCCGTAAATTTTACGACATTTACAGTAATGTGGATCACAGGATATGCAATGTTGTTATGTTTTACGTCGTGTTCCTGGAGTAAGATGTCTCTAATGTCTTCCATTTTTACGTAATTACTAGCTACGGCAGCAGCGTCATCAGTTTCATAAGTACATATTGTGGCTGCCAGCGGTGTGAGTCATCGCCTATTGTCTCTTTGTTGGCGCGCGTCGTTATTGGGATTTGGAGACCTAACTTCCACAAATTCGCCTTGCCCAGAGGGCCCAGCTCTGTTTAAAACTCGCCAGTTCTGATGCAATTCAGGTCTGTCGTTACGATCATATCGTCTGTCGTCATGTCGGTAGGTTCGATAGTTTCTTTCTTGTCGGTCATGTGGTGGAGAATTTCTGCCTGAGTCGTAACTGCGTGCTGGACCGTTGCGTCTAAAGTTATTCTGTCTCCCTTGATAATAGTTATTTTGGTTCCCATATTGTCTGTTTCTCTGATTGTCTCTGTGATAGTCATTACCGCGGAAAGGTGATCTTTCCCTGTAACTATTACTCTGGCAGTGGTTATCATATGGGTGGTGTCTGTTTTGGTCACGATTTACGTTGTAAGAATAGGTTTGTCGTGGCCATTTATTGTTTCTGTCGTCACGGAATTGAGACGGATGTGACCTGTAGTGATTGTTTTCCTGTTTTCGCATCCCGCGACTGTCTGTGTCAATTTCCAGTTCTTGTAACAATCCCTGAAAAGCTTCAATGTCGTCTTTGCAACGTCCTGCCAAAATAATATGTCGTAAATGTTCAGGCAGTTTGATTAAGCAAATGCGGATGAGTTCTGAGGGGCTGTATGGGTTTGATAGGTACTGATTCTTGTGCAACATGTCTTCAAAATATTTGACAAGACTGGAAAATTCAGATTGTTCAAAGTGTTTCATCATCATGATGCTATGTTTTACGCGATCTTGTGTAGCTTGTGACCAATATGCTGAGAGGAACGCATGGTAAAATTCTCCTTCACTGTGACAATCGTGAATGACCGATCGCATTCTTACAGCTGGTTCATTTTCTAAGTAGCCACACATAAATTCTAATCTGTGTTCTAATGACCAGTTGGGAGGAAAACAATGAGAGAATTGATGGAGCCACGCTTGTGGATGAATGTCGTTGGCAGAATTCTTGAATGTTTTGAATTTACGTGTAGTAATGAACAGCTTATAGTCAAAATCATCATGTCGGCGAGTCACATATCGGTCATTGTTACGTCGTTTCGGCGGTTCCATTTCAAATTTCGGTGTACCTTGCCAATTTCTTTCATAATTACCGAAATGTCCTGTGCTATTATATTGTGGCTTTTCCGTATTTCTAAGTTCCTCTTCCCGTGTTGGAGCGCGAGTATCCTCTGAAATATGTAATTCTTGTATTACCTGTGTCAACTGATCTTGTACTTCCCGGATTTCTCTTTTGTACTGTGTATTGATTTGATTTTGATTTTGTTTGAATTTTCTAATTTGTTCATAGTCTTCTGTGTCAGTGAAGGCTACGGGTCTTGTGTCATTCAGATCATCATCTACCTTTGTAGATAAGTTAGTGACCTGATCCGAAAGTTCAGCTACTTTCTCCGATAGTGAACACATTTCCTCAGTGTGTTTTTCTGAACCAAGTTTCAGAGTGTCCATTTGTGTTGAAATCGAATCTACTGTGTTCTTTAAGTTTTCCTGAGTTTTTGCCAGTTGCGTAACCGAATCGGTAGATGCAACTGAGTCAATTTTAGCCCACAAGGTCTCATGATTTTCATGAACAATGGTTTGCAGCTCTTTTATGGCTGCTTCGTGATTCTGTAATACATTCTCATGACGCGAAAAAATAGGTTGGAAATGCTCACAAATTTGTGTTTTTACGTCATTACAGACTTTCTGACATTTCGATTCTATTTTATGTAACTCAGTAGTTAAATCTTCACGTGTTTGTTCAAGCATATGTTCCACTGAGTCTAACTTTTGAAGCTTTTGTTCCATTGTGTCTAACTTTAGAAGATTTTGTTCCATTGTGTCTAACTTTTGAAGATTTTGTCCCATCTGTCTCTGATTTTGTTCCATTTGTTGCATTAATTGCAATAATAATGTATTAGTGTCTGGAATCTGTTTCTCTATGCTTTTTGGCAGTGCGTTTTCACCGGCAGCATTCACATTTTGACAAGCAGAAAATGTGTCTTGACTCATTTGAGAAAACGGTGAGGACGCAAAACCTGAATCTACAGTATTTGCAAAATTGTGTCCTGTCATTTCGGATTCCTGAGGCGAGCTGTTGCCGACCGATCGATCGATAATGCTTCCCTGTTCACTACCTGTTTCACTGCCTACGCCATTGTCTGACGCCCGCTCCATTTCCCTATGCACAGTTACCAAATTACTACTTTGAATATTAGTTAACTCATTACATGGTGGGGCCAACACACTGCTTTCGTCTTCACTGTCATTTCTCAGTTTACTTTGGAGTCGAGTGTTACGTTTTTCACACGCCATTATTTTCACAATATTTCACACGATAACACAGAAAAGCACAATTTGAATAGCAAAAATAAGAGAACACATTAACATAGCACTGAAAATAATATCTAGTTAATTGCAGCTGCGAAATACTTGGTGCAAATCTACATGCATGCCACAACTGTTTTACTGTGCAACAATGAAAGTCTGCAACTACCCAGGAGATTCTCTCTACAATTACGCACTAGCAATAAACAAAAGCTACATTAAATACACAAACTACAAGAAAAAATCAGAAGATTCCAGTGAGGTATCCTAGGCTAAGGGTCGACATATGAAACGTCCCCTTAAAACAAATTATATATATGAAACGTCCACTTAGAACAATTATACAAGCCTGTGCTTAACCTGACACACAATATTATTTAGCGCAACGCAATCTGACTTTCAATAACCCCTACAAAACAATGGCCCTGACTAACTTTAACCTATACCTTTTACAAATCACTTACCTCACAAAAATCTTCGCTACTCAAGCTACTGCAAAACAGCGAGCGCCACTACTGCCAGCTAAATAAAAGATTCAAACTACTGAAGGTACTAACTACTGATAGGGATAGTTAGCAAATGAAAGATATTAATAGAGAACAAACAATGTATTTACCTTAATATTCATAATTGACATTCAGTCTTACAGATTATCAAAACTCCGCCATCTCTCTCCACACGTCCACCACTGCTGGCGGCTCACCTCCAACTGCGCAACGCTACGCGCTGTTAACATCCAGCTGCCCCTCTACAATGGCAGACAACAATGCAAACTAGCCACATACTGCACACAGCACAGCCAGTGATTTTCATACAGAGAGCGCTACGTAACGTTGCCAATAAGAAAACATAAACATCAAACTTACATAAAGAAAACATAAACAGCCTACTTACACTCTTAGATCATCAATGTCGTTATAGGTGAGAACTAAACACTCTTGTGAATATAACAAGAAGTCTTCTTATAGATATGTAATATTAACATGTCTCTTATTCTTCCACTGTGTGATACTCTCTGAATAGAAACTGGCATTTTTATGTACACAAAATATTACATATCCATATTTTCAAAATCCGCTGTATGTATGTTAGTCTCTTTTTCACAGTATACTACACACACACACACATTACCACTGTTTAGAAAGTGGAGCTCGGTGGGACTGTTGGTCCAGAATCATTAAGGTATCTTGCAGTCCTTCAGGTGAACCAGCACAGTTTGCTCGAAATTTGGTGGTGAAGCGTTTTGCGATCAATATCGTATGTCGTTGTCCTTTATCCAACTCTGAAGAGCTTACAGTGTGTACTGCCCAGATTCTCCTCAATTTCTTTAACAAGCAACCCTCCTGTCAAGTACTGCAACAAGTAATTGATAGGCAAAATACCTTGTAAGGGAAAAAAAAACCGCACCACGAAGGAATTATCCGAATGGTACGGAAATCTGTAGATGTGATGTACATGTATAGAGAAACAAATGATTAATATTTTAGAAAGGCTGAATAAGTTGTTCAAGAGAATGAGTTTCACCAATTGAGCAAGTCCATGACGCATTGGTCCACCTCTGGCCCTTATGCAAGCAGTTATGCGGGTTAGCATTGAGTGATACTTGTTGGGTGTCCTCCTGAGAGATATCGTGCGAATTCCTGTATAATTAGCGCATTAGATGGTCAAAATACCGAGACAAGCAGTAGAAAAAATCGGCGTGTGCGGGTGGGCAATATGTTGCTGAAATGTAAGCCCAGGACGGCTTACCATGAACGGCAACAAAACGGGGCTTAGAGCATCGTCGACGTACCGCTGTGCCGTAAGGTTGCCGCGGATGACAACCAAAGGGGTCCTGCTACGAGAAGAAATGGAATCCCAGACCATCACTCCTGGTTGTCGAGACGTATGCCCGGCGACCGTCAGGTTGGTATCTCACTCTTCGTGGCCTCTCAAGATACGACTTCGGGGTCATCGCGGCACAGTTCAGGACTCATCAATGAAGACAGTTCCACTCCTGTCAACGAGATTCAACGTCAAAGACGTGCCTGCATTAACGTGTTGAAGTAATATACTATTTCTTGTTAAGTTAGATCTTGGGTGAAAGTTGATGTGTAATACCTAAACAACTAGCTACCATTATCATACCTTTTATTTTTTTCTTGTTATTAATTTCTATGAATGTTTCCTTTGCCTCATTGTTGTTGTTGTGGTCTTCAGTCCAGAGGCTGGTTTGATGCAACTCTCCATGCTACTCTATCCTGTGCAAGCTTCTTCATCTCCCAGTACTACTGCAACCTACATCCTTCTGAATCTGTTTAGTGTATTCATCTCTTGGTCTCCCTCTACGATTTTTACCCTCCACGCTGCCCTCCAATACTAAATTGGTGATCCCTTGATGCCTCAGAATATGTCCTACCAAACGATTCCTTCTTCTAGTCAAGTTGTGCCACAAATTTCTCTTGTCCCCAATTCTATTCAGTACCTCCTCATTAGTTATGTGATCTACCCATCTAACCTTCAGCATTCTTCTGTAGCACCACATTTCGAAAGCTTCTATTCTCTTCGTGTCTAAACTATTTATCGTCTATGTTTCGCTTCCATACATGGCTACACTCCATACAAATACATTCAGAAACGCCTTCCTGACATTTAAATCTATACTCGATGTTAACAAATTTCTCTTCTTCAGAAACGCTTTCCTTGCCATTGCCAGTCTACATTTTATATCCTCTCTACTTCGACCATCATCAGTTATTTTGTTCCCCAAATAGCAAAACTCATTTACTACTTTAAGCGTCTCATTTCCTAATCTAATTCCCTCAGCATCACCCGTCTTAATTCGACTACATTCTATTATCCTCGTTTTGCTTGTGTTGATGTTCATCTTATATCCTCCTTTCAAGGCACTGTCCATTCTGTTCAAATGCTCTTCCAAGACCTTTGCTGTCTCTGACAGAATTACAATGTCATCGGTCAACCTTAAAGTTTTTATTTCTTCTCTGTGGATTTTAATACCTACTCCGAATTTATCTTTTGTTTCCTTTACTGCTGCTCAATATACAGATTGAATAACATCGGGGAGAGGCTACAACCCTGTCTCACTCCCTTCCCAACCACTGCTTCCTTTTCGTGCCCCTCGACTCTTATAACTGCCATCTGGTTTCTGTACAAATTGTAAATAGCCTTTCGCTCCCTGTATTTGACCCCTGCCACCTTCAGAATTTGAAAGAGAGTATTCCAGTCAACATTGTCAAAAGCTTTCTCTAAGTCTACAAATGCTAGAAACGTAGGTTTGCCTTTTCTTAATCTAGCTTCTAAGATAAGTCGTAGGGTCAGCATTGCCTCACGTGTTCTAATATTTCTACGGAATCGAAACTGATCTTCCCCGAGGTTGGCTTCTACCAGTTTTTCCATTCGTCTGTAAAGATTTCGCGTCAGTATTTTGCAGCCATGGCTTATGAAACTGATAGTTCGGTAATTTTCACATCTGTCAACCCCTGCTTTCTTTGCGATTGGAATTATTATATTCTTCTTGAAGTCTTAGGGCATTTCGCCTGTCTTACACATCTTGCTCACCAGATGGTAGAGTTTTGTCAGGGCTGGCTCTCCCAAGGTTATCAGTAATTCTAATGGAATGCTGTCTACTCCCGGGGCCTTGTTTAGACTTAGGTCTGTCAGTGCTCTGTCAAACTCTTCACGCAGTATCGTATCTCCCATTTCATCTTCATTTACATCCTGTTCCATTTCCATAATATTGTCCTCAAGAACATCGTCCTTATTAGTAATAAGAAATTTGTACATTGCCGTAGAAGACGGCAAAGATAGGCTTTTAAAATTATGTTTGTAACGAAAGAATAATGTTCGGGAATATCCAGCTTTTTTAACAACTTTTGTTTCAGTTTCGCTTGAGAGTACTTATGTTTTAGATCTCACACAGAAAGGACTTGTAATTTTTACTCGTGCTTCAACAATGTAGTAGTAAACGCTATGTGTGATAAAATGCAAGAGAAAATATAGATTGAGAATTATCATAGACCCGAGAATATTTTATATTTATTACGCTATCCTGCAAGACATATATGCTAATCGTCGAGATTTATTGGATGGACGGTATGATCCGTAACCACAGAAAATTAGAGCACCACGCTTGCTGCAAAATACGGTTTGCGTGACTTAATTATTTGTACATTGCATTGTATTTTTCATACGCTGCGAGGAAGACTATTCACGATACCAATATAGTTACAACAAGAATTAATGCTTTAATTCCAGTACTGCAAGTAGTTATTACCTCTCATGACGTAAATTTCGTACCGATTCATACTATTTGTGTTAGCTGTTGGGTTGTCTCCCAACACGGTTATTCCAAACACGACCAACAGAACTAACACATTGAGCCCAATTGGATGGGGACTTAATCGAAAAATTTGTACTTTAATGTTATACCAGAGTTATAACCGTTGCTGCCAAAATATCCTGGGCCATCTTAAAATACTGTGATGCCGTTCCACAACGCAGGCTGGAGATTTTTACGAAGAGTTTCATTGGATGTAAAAGTGAATAGTGTATGTTGTACTGCAAGAAACTGAGCAGAAAATCGCAGTGAATCCAAATCCCTGGACACCTAAACTGTTATCAGTGAGTTGAGATTTTTTTTTCTAATGAACCTGCTACGAGAAATTGATGAGAGCTACTCGTGAGTCGCTTAGGAACACACACGTTTCTCCGGAACTGCACGCACCACGAACTGCTGCTGTCTTATTCCAGTTGCTACGCTTTCGCAGCGTACAGAAAAACCATTCAAGAAAGCTGTTAGCACAGGCCTTTGTTTAGCCGAGGATAGGCGGCACACATGTTGAAAACGACCTGTCATTAGAGAAGACATTCACAATGCAGCAGAGTAGGCCAGCTGTAATTTAGGATGTCATGCGGAAAGAAATTACAGGTGGCCGACATGGGCACGCGACGACTTAAGGAAGTTGGAAAAGTTGCTCGCTAACTGCCAGTTGAAACTCAAGAGCGTCTTTCAAGTTTCCTAACGTCTCTAGTAATACAGATAGCATGTATAGGAAACTTCATTCATTGCTGTACTGTAACACCAATTTTTCGTTTGTTTCTCGCTGTTAACAAAAGACAACATCATAGTTAGCAACTCAGCTTGCTGTATTTTTACTCACACTTAACAAAACAAAAATTGGGCGGCGAAATTTTTAATTGTTTGCCACAAAACCAAAAAATGAGGCGTACTCTTTCTACTCTATTTGTAAATTTCTTAGCAGAACCAGATGCTACACTTATCAGTAACTAGACGGTCCACTTACATTAAGGTGCCCACCGCCTATGTTCTACGTCAACTTAGAATAACAACTCACAGGCCGTAGGCGGCAGCACCAGCAGTGGAGGAAATATAACGCGTGTCGGGTGAACAAAGATAACACTGCAGTCGTTACCGTAATGCGGAAATGGAGCGATTTAGCTGACGTCCAAAAGGGTATAATCATTGGCTTTCGGGCGAAGAGTGAACTCATTTTCGAAACGGCTGAGTTTGTAAACTATTTGCCTACTACCGTGGTTAAAGTGTACCGCGCACGGCAAAATAGCTCCACATCCCTGTCGATATCTCCCAGAATCTAATTGACTCTCTTCCTGCACGTCTCGCATGCCTTTTGACAGGTGGTCACATTAATGTGAGTGGACAGTGTATATCTGCTAATATGAATGCTATGTAATATCGAACTTCACTTAGAGTCATTGCAATAATGTAATCTGTGCAACTGAGCCGTGAAAACTGTTTTTGTTTATCGTGATGCTTGGCTACAAAAACCTTGGTATTACCTATTTACTTTAGTATGCAGCCTGAACGCTTACTCGTTTGCAGTAAGCTGCATAATTAATGTACAAAGAAAAAGAAGTATAAAATATTTGACTCACTTAAGATCTGTAGAAGAAAAATTAGCGTACTAGGTCTTTGCACTGCGAACTATCGTTTCTTCGTTTCTGGCGGCGAAGTGTGTGGGAATCAATGCACCAGGGAAAGGGGTGGTTTCATTGACATCCTTTATGACATCCCATGAGGCCTTTACGTGTCATTTCTGAGCGACGGTGCGCCTGAAATGTTTTCCCTAGCCACCCATAAGAAAAGCCCGTGATTACAAAGCTGCGTGTTGATGTTCTGACCTCCATCGAAGGTGTGAAGTGTCGGTTAGAGGGGCACTGACGACCATTTCTTCTTGTGGCAGGTCGACGGTGGCGCTGCCCAGAATTCTGGTGAAATTTGGTACCAAGGTGACGTCATTAACACATTTTACAGCTCTCATCAACTTCAGGGCTCTGGCCTTTTTTCGCGTGTCGACACCTTGCTGTTAGCAGCACTGTCGAACCCGAGTGCCATGCTATTGCACCATTATAGAGGAAGATTGTAGGCACCTTTCAGCCAAATTTCAAACTTATGCATCGAAATAGGAGACAGTTGTGACGTTTCGAAAATGAGATACTTTAATTTTGTTGTGCAGTGTAGTGTCATTAGCACACATATGTTAACATTGTGAGGGCGTATCTTAGCCTGTTCGTTTGACATGTTAATATTCTGTGTACTAAAATCATCTAATGATGAGTTACCAAGGGGTCACCTGAAGTTTTGAAATACAGTAAGAGTAGTTTGCCAAAAATACAGCATGGTGTTGCCCTTTGGAAGAATTCCAAATCTATAAATGTTTATTTATTTATGTGACAATGTTGTTCATTGCCGTGTCCAAATTTATTTGTGTGTACACGCTTGTATACAGTGTTTCAGATGAGGCGTTTTTCTCTGTTACTAATAAAATAATAAGTGAAAGGAATATTTATTTAGGTAGGTAAACATAATAAATGTTACTCTTTCCAAGAAGGAGTGAACATAGTAAGGCGTCCGGATTTTTCGGACCTTGAATGAGCTTGATCCATAACGACAGTATGATACAGTATGAGATCCTCAGAAAATAATAATTATATTATATCAACAAAAGGCAATTGCAGTTAATCTCATGTACCAAAAACTAACAAAACAATGTTTACCAATATATGGACAGGGGCAAGACTAAACAAGTTAAAGTGAAACATATTTTGGAGATGAACCGAGAAGGTGGTTAATGGCATTGGAAAACCCCATTTAACAAGAGAATGGCGAGCTTCAAGGCAGAAAGGGATAAGGCATGGACAATACATTATTCCTTTTAACGTAAATACAGCCAGGACCGAAGGTAAGTGGCTGCACGGCGTTTGCAGGGCTAGGCTGCGACCCAGCAAGAAAAATAAAATTGACGGCCTCTAACGAGACAGTGATCCACTGAACCCATACTGGGTAACACAGACGCGACACAGTGGGGAGATCCCATTTACATAAAAGCATTTTTAGAACTAAAATTGCTGGATCTCTCTCTCTCTTTCTCATCTCACAGCAGACCACACAAGGGTGTGGAAAATAGCGAGGGTATTGAGAGCTTTGCTTTCTGCAAAGTATCATGGCGGCAGATAGCAACGTGGTAGTTAAATATTTCTGCGGGAATTTTTGCGGGAAAAGGAACTGTGCACGTTGCTCCAACCCTTAGCGATTTTGCAATAGCCATTATTTCGCCTAGGGAAAGATAAACGTTCTACGGAATGCAGGAAAGTTGAGACTGAGTGAATTCATTCAAGGCCAGATAGGGAATTAGAATTTCAGATCCAGCATGGAGACAACGTCGTTGCAGAGGTTGCTTGGTAACGTATCATCGCGCATTACGCCACAGTAAATGTTGAGTCTAGATTTTGCTCACTCCAACTTGTTTATGCTTTGACCACTGAATATCAAAAGCTAGGATACTAACCTACCCTCTCATTGAGTACATGAGAGTTTTTTCATTGGTGCAAAAAGTAAATTTATTCTTCACCAACTCAGTGCATTGACCAGGTATGACAATGTAGATGTAAATCAGTTGATGAAGATTTTTAATCATTCTGTTCTGTGATAAAAAATTTTCACGTATAGAGATAATGATTTTAATAATCGTCAGTTTCATATGTCCAAGAGTTAAATATTTTGTTGTTGAGTGTCAAAAGTAATTGAATATGATTTTTGAATATCACTTAACCCCTGAAAGCACAGTTGATAAATGATATGTAGAATAAAAAAGGAAATAGCTGTTTTGTCTTTCTAGAATAGATCTCAAACTTTCATTTTTATTAACTCATGCATTCTAAATACGTGACAGCAGTATTTCTAAAGATGTTTTTTATGATCTACACCTAATATTAGCTGCCTTACAGGCTCAGGTTCATATTTATTTAGAATGTCTGTTTGACACCCTAGGCTTGAGAAGACAAAAAAAGGTTCAAATGGCTCTGAGCACTATGAGACTTAACTTCTAAGGTCATCAGTCCACTAGAACTTAGAACTACTTAAACCTAACTAACCTAAGGACATCACACACATCCATGCCCGAGGCAGCGCGGTTCCAGACTGTTGCGCCTAGAAGCGCTCGGCCACCCCGGCCGGCCTTGAGAAGACAGATTACATGTTCTATCCATTTGTGTGCTCAGTGATAAGCTAAGTTTGCACACATTAGTACACTCACTGCACAGGTATAGAAGCACGGACAATGACAATATAGCTTATTTAGTAATTTTCCAGAGAATTACAGCAACGAGTCATCATTTTTTAAATACAACATTATTTTTTCTATCATGTAGCTGATGTATTTAAACCAACTGCATAAAAATCAATTTAAATCAAATTACTCTTCATTTAGCTAGGAAGTGTGATGAAGATTTGTGTCACATGTAATTATGTGTCAGTTTAACAGTGCTATAGGCTTTGTTAATTATCTGTGTTTTCAATGTTGAGTTAATTTATGTTTTACTGGTTTCTTTTATATACAGTACATAGTAAAATGTATGTAATTGCATTTGTAAATGTACTCTTTTGCTGCAGTTTCGTGCAGTATTAATGAAAATTTTTGTGATTTATGTGATGAAGTACTACGCCTATTAGAACAAAATCAATATCTTTGTCAGAAGACAGTTGAGAGTGCAAAGACAAACATGGAACTAAGTTAAAGGGAGGAACAATTTATGTATTGAGGAAAGACAATGTGTTTGTGATATAGTTTAGATTGTTCTGCATAGATGAGTGCAGAAAGAAAGGTATTGTCATGAGAAAAATCTAATGTAAAGTTATTTAGAAGACAATGATTTGAAAAGAGTTGTTGAAGACAGAGTAATGGCATCTGGTGAACATGTTGGTGAGGTTGTAAACAAATAACAAGTACATGAAGTATTCAGAGATTATGAACATGGTTTAAAAAATGAAGGAAAGCAGATCTACTGAAGAAGAAGCGAAATTAATCTTCAGGTGAAGATTTCATGACAAGAAGAGAAGAGAACAGAACAGAAGATAAGTAGGAATCAAGGAAAGTTAATGGCAGACTGAAGATGCATATATTTGAAGAACTAAGTATCTAAATGGACTCTGATTTAAGTCTGGTGAGCAGGAAGTGAATGAACTTTGTGGGACATGAAGTTATGGGAGCTTTATTGGACATCATAGGGGAAGGCATATTTAGGATGTGTAGTGTAGGTGGAGTGTGATATAAGAACTAACTCTATATCAGAATCAGTAAGTATGAAATAGATTTTGGTGCTGTATAAAGTTCCATTAACAATGAACTATTTAAAAGTGTTTCAGTTACGTGTGAGGACACAGTGTGTGCGAATATGGAAATTTTAAATAAATGTACACTTCACCAGTCAAATATACATAATCATGTGGGTGTGCGTTGTTGCCACAAATGGTTTTGTTTTAACTAGACATCTCCTTTGAATCTCATCCAAAAGTTGTTTTTCAAGTAATTATAAAATTTCTAGACAACTAGTGGTTTTCTGACATTGTTTGTTAGAGTAAAGGATTTCTGAAGCATTTGTTGAAACCTAAGTGAGGGTCAATCCCATCTTGCAGTCATCTCCAATCAGCAGCGATGGAGAGTTCCAGCGATATGCTTCCCAGCTTGCCACTGTCAGCAATTGATCCATATTAGAAGTAAGACCATTGTAACATACACCTATGGCAGCCTTCAGAGCAAAAACAGTAATAAAGCATTAATCACAATCACATAATATGCCACAAACTAGAATATGCCAGTGCAATTCAGTGATTTAATAAAATACTAAAACAGTTCATTCACAACAGAAAATTAAATAATAAAAGTTAAATCAAACATACATTTCCAGACTGTGTAAACATTGTTACCTTATAGCAGACAGTTTAATTTAGTGACTCACTTAGTCATTGTAAAATCTCTTATAGTCAAGTGACATACAGCTTTGATACATATAAACCTATTTACATTCAGGTTACTTGTCAAATTTTTGAAATATCTATTGCCATTATCATACTGTAACTCTATACTATATAAAATGAGTCGTGACACGAGTGTTCTGCATGGTTGAAATACAAACACTGGTCAGTAATTAAGACATACTCAAGCACTTGATTAATTTATGCTGCACAAGAAGTTAAAGAAAGTTTATCACTTAATTAATTATTATTACTATAATTTATTATTCTGTATACATGTTTTCTTACGTATCATCAGTGTGAATATATAATACAAGTGTGTATAGACGTGTGAGGCAGATCATTAACAGAAACTGCTTTCTTTAGCAGTGCGTGTTGTTATCTATTGAATAGATGTGAGAAAAGTGATGGCAATCTTTTTTTGTGTATTCAGCTGAGTAGCAAAGAGCACTTGGAAAGAGATTAATTAAGTAGAATGACGGTAAGCACAAAATCAGAAGTTGTTTCTGTTTATTTGAAAATACTGTAGTACGGAAGTAACATTAGTCCAAAAAATAATGGCCACCATTTTAGGAGTTTTTAAATTTTTAGGGTTGGATAGAAAATGTTGTACATAATTGGCTGTATTGAAAATCAGTGGGATACAACCGCTTCCAGTATAGATAACAGGCCTCCCTCTTCCCCTTCAGTGTCATCAATTAAAGTCACCACCTCAAAGTTAACCCTTTCAGTCCCCCTTCCCTTCCTATTATCCTCTCTCTACTCTCTCCTTCCCCTTCCTCTCTCCCTTCTTCATGCAGCATTACCATGTTTCTGGGTAATCTAACCTATTTCTGCTGGTCAAAATATTCATATAGGTCAGTTGAAAGGGCAGTGTAAAAAGATGGTGGAAATAAGTCAGTTAAAATGGGAATTTTAAAAAATGTCCAAGACATCAGATGTGGCAGAGCGTTTTATATCTTTTGCTATGATAGAGATAGCCCACTTGTGCTACTTAAAAATACTATACAACATTATTATTATTTAATAACATCACGATGTAGTTAAACTCATAGAGAAAACTAACAAAAATATAACTGACATCTGTAGCGATGAAATAAGTTTATTATTGTACCTAAGGGTATCAGTGGCACACAGATAAAAAAATTGCAAATAGAATCCAAATGCTGTACATAATTGCTGTTGTTGTTGTGGTCTTCAGTCCTGAGACTGGTTTGATGCAGCTCTCCATGCTACTCTATCCTGTGAAAGCTTCTTCATCTCCCAGTACCTAATGCAACCTACATCCTTCTGAATCTGTTTAGTGTATTCATCTTTTGGTCTCCCTCTACGATTTTTACCTTCCACGCTGCCCTACAACACTAAATTAGTGATCCCTTGATGCCTCAGAATATGTCCTACCAAACGATCCCTTCTTCTTGTTACGTTGTGCCACAAACTTCTCTTCTCCCCAATTCTGTTCAATACCTCCTCATTAGTTATATGATCTACCCATCTAATCTTCAGCATTCTTCTGTAGCACCACATTTCGAAAGCTTCTATTCTCTTCTAGTCCAAACTAGCTATCGTCCATGTTTTACTTCCATACATGGCTACGCTCCATACAAATACTTTCAGAAACGACTTCCTGACACTTAAATCAATACTCGATGTTAACAAATTTCTCTTCGTCAGAAACGCTTTCCTTGCCATTGCCAGTCTACGTTTGATATCCTCTCTACTTCGACCATCATCAGTTATTTTGCTCCCCAAATAGCAAAACTCCCTTACTTCTTTAAGTGTCTCATTTCCTCATCTAATTCCCTCAGCATCACCCGACTTAATTCGACTACATTCCATTATCCTCGTTTTGCTTTTGTTGGTGTTCTTCATCTTATACCCTCCTTTCATGACACTGTCCATTCCGGTCAACTGCTCTTCCAAGTCCTTTGCTTGCTTAGCACACTGGACTCGCATTCGGGAGGACGACGGTTCAATCCCGTCTCCAGCCGTCCTGATTTAGGTTTTCCGTGATTTCCCTAAATCGTTTCAGGCAAATGCCGGGATGGTTCCTTTGAAAGGGCACGGCCGATTTCCTTCCCAATCCTTCCCTAACCCGAGCTTGCGCTCCGTCTCTAATGACCTCGTTGTCGACGGGACGTTAAACACTAATCACCACCAAGTCCTTTGCTGTCTCTGACAGAATTACAATGTCATCGGCGAACCTCAAAGTTTTTATTTCTTCTCCATGGATTTTAATACCTACTCCGAATTTATCTTTTGTTTCCTTCACTGCTTGCTCAATATACAGATTGAATAACATCTGGGAGAGGCTACAACCCTGTCTCACTCCCTTCCCAACCACTGCTTCCCTTTCGTGCCCCTCGACTCTTATAACTGCCATCTGGTTTCTGTACAAATTGTAAATAGCCTTTCGCTCCCTGTATTTGACCCCTGCCACCTTCAGAATTTGAAAGAGAGTATTCCAGTCAACATTGTCAAAAGCTTTCTCTAAGTCTACAAATGCTAGAAACGTAGGTTTAATTGCTAAGTTAAAATATTTGAAAAAATTGAATCGATGCTGACTATGTATATCACCTCATATGGAACAGTATTTCCTGACGCAGTTATGGCGACAACTTCCTCAGCAAAAAATTTGAGCAACGTTTTGCAGGTTTCAACTGGTTCATTGCTCATACAAATCATTTACTGACAGGTATGAACAAGCCCCCTGCAAGTATCAACTTGTTAATCACTACCACCACTACCGCCACCTCTCCACACGTCAGATTATAGCATACGCATCTTGAGGCGTGTACAGGATGATTATAATTAAAATTCCAGGTTCAAAACGTTGTAAAAAAAGGATCCCTTTTCTGAATTATGTCAAATGTGAACCGAATATTATTGATGAAGGAGGAAACGTTATAGGAACAGAAAACATGAAACCAAAATTTTACCACTAGACGGTGTGAGCTGCACATTAAACCAACCCTACTGTGAAATGTGCATGGCCGCAAAAGTTTGGCATTCAGCAGTTGTAACACCGATAATTAGGTGAGCCCATACATCGTGACAAGGTCGTAGCGCATCAGATGCTAAAAATCCGTTTTTAATTGTTCTGAGGTCATAAACCGCATAGAAGGCAAGAATGAAAACGGTTTTAATTGTCCGGTGTCCAAAAACCACATAAGAGCCAACAGTGGTATCGGTTTTTAACTATCGTGGGACATGTTCAGTATGCTGTCCACCATTTTCTGTCACAAATTGACACTGAGAAACAACGTGTTCCACAACAGATTGGCGTGTTTCAGGGGTCACCTTTAGAATACGTTGCGCGGTGCATGTCTTCACTTCAGCTGCGTTTGTAATCGTAGCACCAAGCAGAGCAGTTTTCGGATAACCCCACAGCCAGAAGTTACACGAATTAATGTTCCGTGATCTGTATGGTCAGTCTGTAGGGAAACGACGGCTGATAATTCTAGCATTTCCAAAATACCTCTGCTGTAGCAGCTTCACGGGTTGTGCACTGTGCAGACGAGTGTCATCTTGCATAAAAATGATCCTACCCACACATCCACGCTGTTGAAGGGTTGGAATGATGTTGGTGCACACAAGACACATACTGTTTACTAGTGATGGTACAGGTAACAGTATCTGCAGATATGTATTTGGACCTATGATAAACAATGCCGTCAATCCACACCACACAGTTTCCTTCGCAGAATGAAGCGGATTTTCTGTTGCTCATATTCTGCAGTTCTGTGCACTTACGACAAAACCCAAACTTTCACCTGTCGTCGTTCCTGCATCACAAACTGCACTCGTTCTCACATTATGTAATTCCTGTACAGGCGAGGACATTTTAGCTGAGAGTCACTGCCTGGTATCGCCGGATAAATACGATATTGAAGTGCCTGTGTTGTTGAGAAGAATGATGCAGTGTTCTCACTGCGAGGGAGAGGACTATTCTGATGACTTCACCGAGCAAAGAATATGAGCCTGCATGGAAGGCGTAAGGAATCCAGTATTACAGTCAAAGTTTAATAGAGCTTCGATAAACTTGCGATCAAATAAGGCAGAAGTGATAGATGACACTCCTTCAGAATTTCTAAAATTATTAAGAGAAGAGGCAACCAAACGACCATTTAAGATGGTGTGTAGAACCTATGAGTCTGGAAACATACGATCAACTTTCGGAAAAATATCGACCACACAATTCCGAATATAGCAAGGGCAGACAGGAGCGAGAACTAACGCGCAATCAGCTCAAAAGCTTATGCTTCCAGGTTGCTTACAAGAGTCATATACAGAAGAAAAAACAAACAAACACCGTCCGAAGTGAGCTTGAAGGTCCAATGGTTCCGACCGGCCGCCATGTCATCCTCAGCCCTTAGGCATCACCGGATGTGGATATGGAGTAGCTTACTTCTCAGACAAGTAGCTCCTCGATTGGCCTTACAAGGACTGCACACACCCCGCTTGCCAACAGCACTCAGGAGACTCGGACGGTGACCCATCTACGAGCTAGCCAAGCCTGACAGCGCTTAACTTCGGAGATCTGACGGGAACCGGCGTTACCACTGCGGCGAGGCCGTTGCCAGTACACACAAGAATAGCAAAGAATATTGAGAATCTGTTAGATGACAATCTGTTTGAATTTCGGAAAGACAATGGCACCAGAGAGGCAGTTCTGATGTGGCGATTGATAATGAAAACAAGACGTAAGAAAAATCAAGGAACGTTCAAAGGATTTATCGACTTGGAAAAAACGTTCGACAATGTCAACTGGGGCAAGATGTTCGAATTCTGAGAGTACGAGCAAGCTATGCAATATAATACTGACAGTCCTGACGCTGCCCAGGTATTCATTTTGCCAATTTTCTAATAGAAACTAAAACAAAAAATTATGTGTGTTTGTAGTAAAGTATCTAAAAGACGTCATTTCCATGTATTCGTGCAAACACAATTGAAATTATGAAAGAAATGAGCAAGGAAATACAGGTAATGTACCGATGTGGAGCTTGATTCCAATAGGTAGCAAATCCAACTGGGTAAATTATTGAGTAGGGCAGAGAAATTATATGCAATCCACGCTAGTTCTCGTATGCAAACTGTAGTCGCCACACATGTTGTCTGGGACTCACTGATAAGTCTTTCAGAAAAATTTAAGGTATTCCTCATTATTACTGTACAGTTATTAGGAATTTAATTTTGGATTTGGCACCTTTTGCTATAAAATTATTTTAAAAATGTGCAAATTATAGTTCATGAACAATAACATTCCATATTAATGTATTTTCAATAACATTCCATATTAATGTATTTTGTGACATTCATTGCAAGTGACTTTAGTGGACATATTTAGCAATAAAAAATTTAAAACATAACTTATATTTGTTTTACCTAGAGCATAACTTACCATATATTAATTTTGTTCTGGTTTTTATAGAATGGAATTTAGCTCAATTCAGGCGCAATTATTTTGTTTGAGCTGTCAAGAGATACTGTATTAGTAATGATTATACATATAAGAAAAACGTTTTCCTAATATTACCGATATTTGGGTCAAAACATCAGTCATAGTGATGGATGTCTATGTTGTCATTGTCTCTATCGTCATTAATTACTCATATGCTGTTATAATCTACTACAATTTTCTAGAAAGTCAGTTGGTTCAGATCATAACCCATTTCAGAAAATAGGAACAGCAGGTCATTTTCCTTTGCCTTGTTGTACGTGACTTCTGTTTGGTAAATCTTTTACATGAGGTAAAACATAACCATTCTTTACCCCACAACTGATCATTTAGTGTTTCTCACTGGTGTCATTGCATATACAGCATGAAGACCAATCAGCACTGATGTATTATGAATAATGAGACGTCTAGATGACCTGATTTTGAAGATACACTCCTGGAAATTGAAATAAGAACACCGTGAATTCATTGTCCCAGGAAGGGGAAACTTTATTGACACATTCCTGGGGTCAGATACATCACATGATCACACTGACAGAACCACAGGCACATAGACACAGGCAACAGAGCATGCACAATGTCGGCACTAGTACAGTGTATATCCACCTTTCGCAGCAATGCAGGCTGCTATTCTCCCATGGAGACGATCGTAGAGATGCTGGATGTAGTCCTGTGGAACGGCTTGCCATGCCATTTCCACCTGGCGCCTCAGTTGGACCAGCGTTCGTGCTGGACGTGCAGACCGCGTGAGACGACGCTTCATCCAGTCCCAAACATGCTCAATGGGGGACAGATCCGGAGATCTTGCTGGCCAGGGTAGTTGACTTACACCTTCTAGAGCACGTTGGGTGGCACGGGATACATGCGGACGTGCATTGTCCTGTTGGAACAGCAAGTTCCCTTGCCGGTCTAGGAATGGTAGAACGATGGGTTCGATGACGGTTTGGATGTACCGTGCACTATTCAGTGTCCCCTCGACGATCACCAGTGGTGTACGGCCAGTGTAGGAGATCGCTCCCCACACCATGATGCCGGGTGTTGGCCCTGTGTGCCTCGGTCGTATGCAGTCCTGATTGTGGCGCTCACCTGCACGGCGCCAAACACGCATACGACCATCATTGGCACCAAGGCAGAAGCGACTCTCATCGCTGAAGACGACACGTCTCCATTCGTCCCTCCATTCACGCCTGTCGCGACACCACTGGAGGCGGGCTGCACGATGTTGGGGAGTGAGCGGAAGACGGCCTTACGGTGTGCGGGACCGTAGCCCAGCTTCATGGAGACGGTTGCGAATGGTCCTCGCCGATACCCCAGGAGCAACAGTGTCCCTAATTTGCTGGGAAGTGGCGGTGCGGTCCCCTACGGCACTGCGTAGGATCCTACGGTCTTGGCGTGCATCCGTGCGTCGCTGCGGTCCGGTCCCAGGTCGACGGGCACGTGCACCTTCCGCCGACCACTGGCGACAACATCGATGTACTGTGGAGACCTCACGCCCCACGTGTTGAGCAATTCGGTGGTACGTCCACCCGGCCTCCCGCATGCCCACTATACGCCCTCGCTCAAAGTCCGTCAACTGCACATACGGTTCACGTCCACGCTGTCGCGGCATGCTACCAGTGTTAAAGACTGCGATGGAGCTCCGAATGCCACGGCAAACTGGCTGACACTGACGGCGGCGGTGCACAAATGCTGCGCAGCTAGCGCCATTCGACGGCCAACACCGCGGTTCCTGGTGTGTCCGCTGTGCCGTGCGTGTGATCATTGCTTGTACAGCCCTCTCGCAGTGTCCGGAGCAAGTATGGTGGGTCTGACACACCGGTGTCAATGTGTTCTTTTTTCCATTTCCAGGAGTGTATTTGGCTTTGTAACTGATATTTGACTGAGTTCTTGCCAACTGACCCAGAGAAAAATCAGAACTCAGGAAAGGAAGTGTTCCTACTGTCTCAAATACGGTGCGATATTCCTCTGGGGTATTTATAGTTTCCAGTTTTCAGAATTGCTTTTCCGAGATATAAAAAGACCTATCTGTAGGCATATATGAATGGCCACATACAGGGAAGAATCCTTCGGGCTGAAATCCGTATTGTGAAGCTATCACACAGAACAGAAATAAAATACACACATCAAAAAAAGTTTTACATCAGTTCGGTTCCAAGAGTTCCGGAACCTGTACAGAAAATTGGAATAGAGATCAACATAAACATAATTTCCGCCCTTTTTATTGCTCATGGAAACCACACATGGCATGTAGTACCACCATACAGCGAGATCTTCAGAGGTGGTGGTCAAGCGTGCTGTTCACACCGGTACCTCTAACACCCAGTAGCAAGTCCTCTTCAACTGTATTCGTCGTGGCATACTATTGACAACTTCAACAAGGCACTGTTGGTCCAGATTGTGCCACTCCTCAACGGCGATTCGGCGTAGATCCCTCAGAGTAGTTGGTGGGCCACGTCGTCCATAAACAGCCCTTTTCAATCTATTCCAGGCATGTTCGATAGGGTTCTTGTCTGGAGAACATGTTGGCCACTCTAGTCAACCGATGTCGTTATCCTGAAGGAAGTCATTCATAAGATGTGCACGATGGGGGAGCGAATTGTCGTCCATGGAGACGAATGCCTCCTCAACATGCTGCCGATATGGTTGCACAATCGGTCGGAGCATGATATTCACGTATCGTACAGCCGTTCGGCGTCTTCCACGACCACCAGCGGCGTACGTCGGCCCTACATAATGCCACCCTAAAACATCAGAGAACCTCCACCTTGCTGCACTCGGTGGACTGTGTGTCTAAGGCATTCAGCCTGACCGGGTTGCCTCCAAACACGTCTCTGACGATTGTCTGGTTGAAGGCATATGCGACACTCATCGTTGACGAGAACTTGATGCCAATCCTGAGCGGTCCATTCGGCATGTTGTTGGGCCCATCTGTACCGCACTGCATGGTGTCGTGGTTGCGAAGATGGACCTCGCCGTGGACGTCGGGAGTGAAATTGCGCATCATGCAGCATATTGCGCACAGTTTGAGTTGTAACACGACGTCCTGTGACCTCATGAAAAGCATTATTCAACATGGTGGCGTTGCTGTCAGGGCTCCTCCGAGCCATAATCCTTAGGTAGCGGTCATCCACTGCATTAGTAGCCCTTGGGCGACCTGAGCGAGGCATGTCATCGACAGTTTTTGTCTCTCTGTACCTTCTCCATGTCCGAACAACATCGTTTTGGTTCACACCGAGGCGCCTGGACACTTCCCTTGTTGAGAACCCTTCCTGGCACAAAGTAAGAATGCAGACGCGATCTAACCGCGGTATTGACCGTCTAGGAATGGTTGAACTACAGACAAGACGAGCCGTGTACCTCTTTCCTGGTGGAATGATGGAACTGATCGGCTGTCGGATATCCTCCGTCTAACAGGCGCTGCTCATGCATGGTTGTATACATTTTTGGGTGGGTTTAGTGACATCTCTGAACAGTCAAAGTGACTGTGTCTGTGATAGAATACCCACAGTCAACGTCTATCTTCAGGAGTTCCGGGAACCGGGGTGATGCGAAATTTTTTTTGATGTGTGTACAATATTGCAGGCGTCCTATTTTATGTCGCCAAACCCCAGATTGTATTTGGTGACAATAATATGAAGAAAATAAGAAAAAGGTAATTAGAAATTGCATTTTAGTACCCAGCGATCTTAATAGAAATTTAGAAATAACTGTCAACTCATCGTATCATACCTTCTGCATAATTCGACGCGCAAGTCGCCGAAGTGGCGTCAAATAGAAAGACTTGCACCCGGTGAACGGTCTACCAGACGGGAGGTCCTAGTCACACGGCATTTTTTTTCTGTATAATTAATTTCTTGCTCACGTTATAATACATGCGTAAGTATACTGAAGCGCCAAAGAAACTGGTACAGGCATGCGTATTCAAATACAGAGATATGTAAACAGGCAGAACACGGTCCTGCCGTCGGCAACGCCTATGTAAGACAATAAGTGTCTGGCGCAGTTTCTAGATCGGTTACAGCTGCTACATTGGCAAGTTATCAAGACTGAAGTGAGTTTGAACGTGGTGTTATAGTCGGCGCTCGAGCGATGGGACACAGCATTTCCGCGGTAGCGATGAAGTGGGGATTTTCCCGGATGACCATTTCACATGTGTACCGTGAATATCAGGAATCCGGTAAAATGCCAAATCTCCGACATCGCTGCAGCCGAAAAAAGATCCTGCGAGAACGGGATCAACGACGACTGAAGAGAATCGTTCAACGTGACGGACGTGCAACGCTTCTGCAGATTGCTGCAGATTTCAATGCTGGGCCATCAACTGGTGTCAGCGTGCGAACCGTTCAACGAAATGTCTTCGATATGGGCTTTTGAAGCCGAAAACCCACTCGTTTACTCTGTATAACTGCAAGACACAAAGTTCTACTCTTTGCCTGGGCGCGTCAGCACTGACATTGGACTGTTGATGACTGGAAAAAATGTTGCCTGATCGGACGAATCCCGTTTCAAATTGTGGCGTGCGGATGGTCGTGTACGGGTATGTAGACAGCCTCATGAATCCATGCATGTCAGCAGAGGACTGTCCAAACTGGTAGTGGCTCTGTAATGGTGTGGGATGTGTGCAGCTGGAGTGATATGGGACCCCTGATACGTCTAGATACTCGTTTGCCAGGTAACACGTACGTAAGCATCGTGTCTGTTCGTCTGCATTCATTCATGCCCATTGTGCATTCCGACAGACTTGAGCAATTCCAGCAGGACAATGCGACACCCCACAGGTCCAGGATTACTAGAGGGTGGCTCCAGGAACACTATTCTGAGTTTAAACACTTCCGCTGCCCACTAAGCTCCCATGACATGAACATTATTGAGCATATATGAGATGCCTTGCAACGTGCTTTTCAGACGACATCTCGACCTTCGTACTCTTACGGATTTGTGGGAAGCGCTGCAGGATTCATGGTGTCAATTCCCTCCAGCACTACTTCAGACATTAGTCGAGTCCATGGTCTACTTCCAAGAAATAATAAGAAAGAACAAAATTCAATGAGAGATTAGTTTTGAAGTTTATTGACTAAATTAAGTCATATAACAATTATTCGATTATCATTTATTAATATAAGCCAACGGCCTTGTCACAGCAGTAACACTGATTCCCGTCAGATCACCAAAGTTAAGCGTTGTCGGTCTTGGCTAGCACTTGGATGGGTGACTGTCCGGTCACCCGAGCGCTGTTGTGAAACCGGGTGCCCTCAGCCCTTGTGAGGCAAATTGAGAAGTAGCGGCTCCAGTCACGAAAACCGACAACGGCTGGGAGAGCGTTGTGCTGACCACATGCCCCTCCATATCCGCATCCAGTGACGCTTATGGGCTGAGGATGACATGGCGGTCGGTCAGTACCGTTAAGGTCTTTAGAGATATGTACGGACGGAGTTAAGTTTAGTTTAAAAACTGGTTCAAATGGCTCTGAGCACTATGGGACTTAACTTCTAAGGTCATCAGTCCCCTAGAACTTACAACTACTTACACCTCACTAACCTAAGGACATCACACACATCCATGCCCGAGGCAAGATTCGAACCTGCGACCGTAGCGCTCGCGCGGTTCCAGACTGTAGCGCCTAGAACCGCTCGGCCAACCCGGGCCGGCTTAAGTTTAGTTTAGTAGTTAATTTATTAATATGCGGACAGTTACATTAATGTGGTTGGTTGATTTGACGGATGGGACCAAACAGCGAGGTCATTGGTCTCATTGGATTAGGGAAGGATGAGCGAGGAAGTCGGCTCTGCCCTTTCGAAGAAAACGTTTTAGGGACATCATGGAAAACCTAAATCAGGATGGCCGTCCGCAAGTTTGAACCGTCGTCCTTCCGAATGCGAGTCCAGTGTGCTAACCATTGCGCCATCTCGCTCGGTCACATATTAATGTGACCTTGGCCTATGTGCGATGCCAACGTGCAATAACCACTCACGCACGGCAGGTGAGGGTATGTAAAGCGCGTCGAGGGGATGTTGAAAACAGTGAAGTTGTTGTATTATGGAAAACGTGCGATATATCTAATGTCCCGAAAGGACATGATCACTGGCTATCAGGACAAGGGTGAAAGCATTTCCGAAACGGTCAAGTCTGAGAACTGTTCGCGTGCCGCCATGGTTAAGGTATACCGTGCATGACAAAATGGCTCTATACAAAACCGACGCCGAGGCAACTGCATTGCACCACGGGACACACATGAACACGACTGAACGACCTCTACGGAGATGCGTACCGGCGGATAGACGTACAATGCTGAGCAACTGACTGCTCAGATGAACCAAGGGGCTACCAACAGTGTTTTAACTTCCCTCCCCCTCTGAGGTTGGAAGTTAAATTATTATGACTGAATAGTATCTACACTCATGCTCTTAAATTAAGGATAATTGCAGAATGTGATGCTACACATCGTGGCACTACAAAAAACTGGCACTAATAGCATAGGCACATAGGGAATAGACACGACACAGATCTGCAAGTCCACGGTATTGGTGATAAGTTGAGAAAACCATCCCGAAACACGTGTGCTACATAACGCCACTGCTTCCTGCGCAAGGACCTCGACATCAATATGGGATATGATCACCATGCACACGTACACAAGCCGCACAATGGGTTGGCATACTCTGGATCCGGTGGTCGAGCGGCTGCTGGGTATAGCCTCCCATTCTTTCACCAGTGCCTGTCGGAGCTCCTGAACTGTCGTAGGGGTTTGAAGACGTGCAGGGATACGTCAGCTGAGAGCGTCCCAGACGTGCTCGATGGGGTTTAGGTCTGGAGAACAGGCAGGCCACTCCATTCGCCTGATATCTTCTGTTTGAAGGTAGCTCGGTGGGACCGTGTGTTATCATCCATCAGGAGGAAGGTGGGACCCACTGCACCCCTGAAAAGGCGGACATACTGGTACAAAATGACGTCCCGATACACCTGACCTGTTACAGTTCCTCTGTCAGAGACATGCAAGGGTGTATGTGCACCGATCACAATCTCACCCCACGCCATCAAACCACGACCTCCATACAGGTCCCTTTCATGGACATTAATGGGTTGTTATCTGGTTCGTGGTTCACGCTAGATGAAAACCCGGTGAGAATCGCTGTTCAGACTGTACTGGACTCGTCCGTGAACATAACCTGGGACCACTGTTCCAATGACAATGTACTGTGCTATTGACACCAGACTTTACGGTCTCCCCTGTGACCAGGGGTCAGTGGGATGCACCTTGCAGGAGGTCTCTGTGCGAATAAACCATGTCTGTTCAGTCATCTCTTGACTGTATGTCTGGAGACAACTGTTCCAGTGGGTGCAGTAAGGTCTCGAGCAAGGCTACCTGCAGTACTCCGTGGTCGTCTGAGGGCACTGATGGCGAGATATCGGTCTTCTTGTGGTGTTGTGCACTGTGGACGTCCAGTACAGTAGCGCCTGGACACGTTCCCTGCCTGCTGGAATCGTTGCCATAATCTTGAGATCACACTTTGCGGCACATGGAGGGCCCGTGCTTCGACCTGTTGTGTTTGACCAGCCTCCAGTCGCCCTAGTATTCTACCCCACATGCGTCATCTATATGTGTTCTTTGAGCCATTTTCAACACACAGTCACCATTAGCACGTGTGAAAACGCCTGAACACTTACTCGCTGCACCGTACTCTGACATGTACCAACACACCTCTGAATAAGTGGACTGCTGCCAGTGCCACCGTGCGACGACCGAAGGTCAAATGCACCGCATGGTCATACCGCGAGGTGATTTAAACCCGCAAAACCGCCCACCAGAGCGTTGTTTCACCATGTATCAGCATTATCCTAAATTTATGAGCATGAGTGTAGTTGCTTGAATGGAAACTTTTTGGGTGACAGAAGTCCCTTCCCCAACATTTTTACAGAATTACTTCCAATTCTTCCAGGTATAAAATTAATTACTCCACCTGGAATAAAATCTCTGTGGCTCTGCAGAATTCCGGCGATCGTTGACTGAAAATTCTTCAAATAATCAGAGCCGCAATAGTAGTCCGTGGTCAAGCCGTCTTGGGTGCTATGACGCACTCAATTTGCAGCATGGGAATCTGTATCCAGGTTGTGTATCAATTTCAATAAAGTCAGGAAGTTAATCTCTTAAAATAGGGCATAAGCGACCGTGGTGCAGGCTCTAATGATTTCTCAGGACACAAAGTTCCCTACGAGCTACGACACACCAAACAATGTTCCGAGCCACAAACAAGGGAGAAGTTAAAATAACCAGAGAATTGAACTAACTTTTCCATTCAAGAAATTATAATATTCCATTAACGATTTTCCTGGCTACATTTCAGTACACATCATCCTCTCGTACGAGATGAAATGTTATCATAACTCTTCAAATTGCATTCGGTATTCAAAACGGCCGCTTACAACAATGTCACTAATTACAATTCCACTGCGATCCTGCTCTTAGCCATTACAGATCAGGAGTAGTAAGTGCAACGTACGCGTAATGTTCCACGTTATATCCACAGAACCTTTATATCATGAGTCAGAGATACCCACATAGTCTTTATATCACGAGTCAGAGGTAATCTGTCTCTCGCAGTCGTAATAAGTCTTAAGCCATATAAATTACAAGAAATGCTAACTGCTGTGCCACCCACGGTACGGGACTATAAGTCCCACCGCCACACCTTCACCTGCACATGTTAGGCAATAAATTCTGCCTGACTCATGTAGTACTATTAGACCGCAATAGACCGGTGATGCTGTATTGTAACCTATCACCCCGGACTACAAGTCCATTAAAAAAAAAAAAAAACTGCTGTGCGTTAGGGGAGTGTGCGCTTGCCGAGTATCGACAGGCTTCCCCCTTCATTACGCCACTCATTATGCTTGACAGGGAATATGACTATGATAGGGTATATGACGGCTGGTGTGCCTCTTCGAGCAACGTGTCACACAGCTAGCAAGTATGGGTTAGTGGCTCGAAGACTATCAGGACTAGATTACATTAGATTAGATTTACTTTCATTCCAATTGATCCGGGTTAGTGGCTCGAAGACTATCAGGACTAGATTACATTAGATTAGATTTACTTTCATTCCAATTGATCCGGGTTAGTGGCTCGAAGACTATCAGGACTAGATTAGGTTAGATTAGATTTACTTTCATTCCAATTGATCCGTAGTGAGGAGGTCCTCCAGTATGTGGAACATGTCAGAAAAACAATACACGACAAATATTTACAACTAAAACAAGTAAGCTAATGTACCATTCCACAGGTCCCAAGTGGAATGATCGTCATTTTTTAATGAACACTAAGAGTCATTTTACAAATGCTAATGCACTGAATTTAAAATAAAAAAGTTTTTTATTTATTTATAAGGTAATAAACATGTAATACAACTACTGTAATACTTATTTACAATGAACACATTACTGCACTGAAATGGAGCAGAAGTTAGATTACACTTACACACACACACACACAAATTTTCAATGAACACACTACTGCACTGAAATTGTGCAGAAGTTATGTTTTACTTATATACAAATCAGTTGGTTTTACTAAGAAACTCATCAATGGAGTAGAAGGAGTTGGCCACCAATAAATCCTTTAGGCTTCTCTTAAACTGAATTTCATTGGTTGTTAAGCTTTTTATGGCTACTGGCAAGTTATTGAAAATGTGTGTTCCTGAATAATGCACACCTTTTTGTACAAGACTAAGTGACTTTAAATCCTTGTGATTTACCTTAGGCTGGCGTGCTTTTTCGAGCAACGTGCAACGTGTCACACAGCTAGCAAGACTATCAGGACTGATTTACCTTACATCCCTAGTCACTAAACTCCTGGATTTAAACCCAAGTGTACTTACAACTTCTAAAAATAAACAATGTAGGCTGCTGTATCAGTTGAACTAAGTTGGTAATAGTGTTTTACCATTTCCAAGAAGACTAAATGCGTTAGCCCTCTAGACCATTCATTGTTCTGTACCTATTAAGCCATTGGAGGTGATAGACAACCTCACCAAGAGAAATATGAAACTGGATGTCATTATTCGGGTGATGCTTCTTATTGCCTGGTACCTTTGGTTTATTTTTAATGATTTTAAGCCATAATGCACATTAACGAAAAAAAAACGCAGCACCAAGAAGGAGTCGTGCGATATAAACGAAAGTTGGTAGGTGTGTATGCAAATTAACTTTGCTTTAAATACACGCTGAAACGGTAGAGGACGTTAGTTACCTTTGAGATTGGATGTGGTGAATGGATATTAGTCAAGAAAGCCTTTCAAGTGACAAAGACGTCATCATCACATTAGTGAGTTTAAACGAGATCATGTAATAGAGATACGAGAAGCTGGACGTTCCTCCTCCGATATTTCGGAAAACAATTGGCTGGAATGTAGCCACTGTACATGACTGCTGGCAGTGGTGGTCACGAGAACGTACAGTCGCAAGAAGACCTGTCTCCAGACATGCACGTGGCACTAGCGTTAGGAAAGAGCATAGTGTTCAGCATATGGCTGTGGCGTATCGTACTGCACTTGCAGCAGCAATATGAGCAGCAGCTGTACCACAGTGACACAACGAACTGTTACAAATCGGTTACTTCAAGGATAGCTCTGAGCCAGACGCCATTTAGCATGCATTCCACTGACTGAAACAACTGCCATTTGTGACTTCAGTGGTGTGAATCTAGAGCTCATTATGGGGCAGTGTGAAGGTCTGTTCTGTTTTCTGATGAATGCTGGTTCTGCTTCGGTGTTAGTGATGTCTGTTTTGGTAGGAGGAGGCCTGTTGAGGGCTGGAACCAACCTGTCTGCATGTAGACGCACTGGACCTACACTTGGAGTCATAGTCTGGGGTACAATTTCGTATCAGAGTATGAGCACTCTAGTGGTTATCCCACGCACCGTGAACGCCAATTCGCACTCCAGTCTGGTGATTCGACCACTTGGGCTGCCATTCATGAACAGTATTCTAAGAGTGTCTTCCGATAAGATACCGCTCGCCCACGTGTAACCCAACATGCTGTACAGATTTTCGACATTTTTCTTGGCCTGCTGGATCACCAGATCTGTCCCCAACCGAGACCGTATGGGGCATCATCAGGCAACAACTCCAGCGTCGTCCACAACTAGGCATGGAACTCCATCTCACAAACTGACATTCGCCACTTGCACAACACAATACGTACACATTTACATGTTTGCGTTCAACATTCTGGTGGTTAGACCACTTATTAATGTACAAGCATTTCACATTTGAAATGGCTTATCTCGCACCTACATTAATATGTGACTTTGCAATGTTAATCAGTTAAATATGCTTCCTAGCCATATATATTCCTGATAATTCGTTACTTTATGTTATTTTTTGGCACTGTGATTTTTTTCCAACACTGTATTTATTTATGCACCTGTAGAACAATGTACTTGGTATGTATGTGATCAAAACTATGTACAACGTTTCTTATACTTAACTCTAAATCATTTTTCAGAAACATTAATTCTCAAGTTAACCAATGGTTTACTCTTTGATAATAATTACAACAGTCTAGATCGCAAGGCACTTTTATTGAAGAGTGATCAGTCTCTATCATCACATGATCATCTTCAGACCTACAGCTGTAATATAGTACAGGATATAAATTAGAGAGATACATTTAAATAACTCAAAATTAGCTATAAAACTACAAATCGTAGGTATACGCATACTGATAAAAATGGCTGTGCGTGGAGCACCAACCACTGACTGATTAACTTAACTAACATTATTTTCACTCCTACTGAAACAGCTCTTTTAAACAAATGCCTTAAAAACAATTAAACTCAAGAACTGAATAATAATATTAAATGTGGAATTGGTGATGTAAATGTTATTGTAAAACATTCTGAGCTTAAATACAGAAATTTATGATGTTGCAGTTAAAACTAAAAATTTTATTAAAAATAAAAATAAAAATATAAGTAACAATAAATAAAAATCATTAAAGAGATCAATCACAAACTAATAACTAACAAAGCAGTCATAATTATGGCAGTTAAAGGTAATAATACTCTTGCCATAGTTAGTGAAAATTATTACATCTCTAAAACATTACAGTTTTTTTACTGACAATGGAATTACTGAAATTAAAAAAGACCAACTATAAAATTTCAAAGTAGAATTAAAAAACTGATTGATGAGAATAATTTTTTGTTTTTGCCTAAAGAGAAAGCAAAGCTTAAAGTTATGAATCCTACATTACCTAAGCTGAGACCACAAATTACATTGTGTAAATAATGTAAACAATATGGACTGTCCCCCTTACAATATAAATAAGAAACTCAATGAAATCTTATAACTTTTTATATTTATGAAGAAACTTTCAGTTTTAAAAGCACATATGAATTTACTGAATCAATTTTTGATGTAGTAATTCCAGATTTGCATCGTTAGGTGTCATCAATCTTTACACCAACATACACATTCAAGGGACTATCACCATCACTAAGACAACTTCATGCATAAAAAATTATGAGTTCTGAAGAGATAGTTAAATTCATTTAACTACTAGAAACTACTCTTGCTTTTAAATATTTTTCATTTAATAATAGAATTTATATTCAGAAGGATGGTCTTGCTATGGGGTTTCGCTTGCCAGCACTTCTGCTGATATCTTTGTAAACTATATTGAACTGCATTTTTTCAGAAATAATTTGGAAACAACCAATAAAACTATTTATTATAAACGATATATGGATGACATTTTGCTACTAAATAAAAACGTTCAAGGGAAGAAACTGATCTCCTTAAAAAATGTATATGCTAAACTTTGTCACAATAGAGCATGAAAACCAAAAGAGTGTTATTTTTCTAGAGCTTACAGTTTCAAATCAAAATGGAAAACACTGTTTCTTTATTTACAGAAAACCAACATCAATGGATATAATAGTTAATGCCATTTCATGCCATCATTATAAATATAAAAAAGTGTTCTTCATAATAATGGTACATAGGTTATTAAAATTACTTTTTCAACTTGACACAGTCCAGAAAGAAATTTATACTTAAAAACAAATTTCAGGTGCCAAGTATATTAGTGCTAATCAAGTCGATTTTTTATATCAAAAATTACAACAAACAAATAGTGTTGTCACAAATTCCAATAGGAAGTATACCAAAATGACTTATATGGGATTATTTCAGACAAAGCAAACAAATTATTTAAAAAAAAATAATCTTACATAGTCTTCACAGCAGCAACAGAAATTAAAACATACAATTGCTGAATCTAATAAATATCGAAATTCTGGAATCTACAAATTACAGTGAAATGACAACAATAAACAATATATCAGACAAACTGGCCATTACTCTTTAATATGTTTTAGAGAGCATACTACTGGTACTGCACATACAAAATCCTCGTTTGGTAAGCATCTTGATGAACCATAATCACTCTGAAGGTTGTATTTCTAGCAATATGGAAACTTTACATAATGCACCTAAAGGGCTACTTCTTAATAAGTTAGAAGAAATCGAAACTTATTCCTATTAAAAACAAAGCCGCATCTGTTATAAATGAGCAGCTAGACTTCAGAACAAACATTTCTTTGAGGTTTTTGATGAACTGCTATAGAATAATTACTCTGATGTGTGTGGTGTTTTTTTAAAAAAAATATTTATATTTTGATTAAATTATTATTCTCTTGTGAAGATTCAGAAATCTGTTGTGAGTTTTGCACCACTTCTTGGCGGGAAGAGCAAAGAGTACTGTATGTGATAGTTTATATGTCACCTGAAATCGTTTGCAGAAGGCGTAGCGTTCTCAAGATTAAGAAAAGAGTTCACATAGCAACTTAATTTAATTGTGTAGTGATCATGTTCGATCACGACTGGATATGAGACACAGCAGCTACGAACAGAGAAACCTAAAGGACCAGACAGAGCTGGAAATTTTCTTTGCTGTACTACACCACACGTTAAAAGATATAAGATTTAAATCACAAGCAAGGTAAATGGCAATGCGCCTTCTGTCTTAACTACGACGTTTGCCGACATGCAGTCGGTCCCTGTAAGCTGTATGAAAACTATAAAAACACCCTTATTTCTGTTGCCATTAATAGGAGATGGATTGCATGGAAATACTTTAAGTAATAAGCAGGCACTACAGCATTTGAGAGCAGAATAACCAATTTAATTACTTTAGTCAGTATTGCTAACAATAGGCTCCATACAGTTTCAATTTTCTATCTTGCTGGCTGTTCCTTTAAATAAAGTCCTTTAACATTTTCGATACTTCATGTTAGATGCACACATAAATTGTTACATAGCACTGAACAATAGTAATATTGTATAATAACTAATTAGTGATTGCGGACCAAGCCACATACGCGTCCGCCCTCTTTAAAAAATATATCAAGACTGTGGAAATAGAAGAGGATTACAGTTCTTCAGCTGTCAAAAAATAAGAAACACAAAATATCGCTATCGATACAATTTATGAACAATTCGTATTCTGCGCCGTGGTGCGTAAGGTATTCTTTGAAATATCAAGTAGTCGCCGCTCAGCGACGATATAAGAAATTTTTACACAAATTGTATGGCTTTTATGAGCCTACATGGTTAGATTATTGAACGTAAGTTTATTTAAGCTATCGAAACAGATACTAATATTACATGTGCTGATTTTATAGCTGCACAAAACTATTTTACAGCTGTCGTTACATTCTTTTTATCGTGATATATACTACAGTGTTTGTTTGTTATTTTATTTAAATGCAGTTGCTCATGACACTTTTTCATTAATTTGAAATTATTTTCTTGTATCTTTGTATAGTGTTATTAATTTACAAATAATTGGCACACTAGTTCAGCCATAGCACTGCATTTTAAATTTATATTTGTTCTTCATGAAATCATTGTAATTTATTTCTTTTTACATTACTAGTTTCACCAGCTTATTTTACAAATATAGGCATGTAGTTTCCTTTAATAATGCTAGCCTCTCATATCACTTTTGTTACTATTTGCTAGAATATTACGATCTACAGCTACTTATGCAAACACCTACGTTTTCTAATTTTATAGCTAATTTTAAGTTCTTGAAATGAATCTCTCTAATTTTTATCCTCTACTATATTACAGCTGTAGGTCTGAAGATGATCATGTGATGATCGAAACTGGTCACCTTTCAATAACAGTGCCTTCCAATCTAGACTATTATAATTACTTTCAAAGATGATATTTTGATCACTGATACTTCCAACAATGTTTTCAAAAATAATGGTTTACTCTTTTTTCAGATGCATGGCGTGCCTTGTAAGTGTTATTGCCTGATCAACTATATTGAGAAAGAAAGCAATTGAAGTTGTCTGTTGTCTAACATGCAGCTCATAGACACAAAACACAGTACGAATTTTGCTACCACAATGCTTTCATCTGCATTTTTTGTGTCTGTTCGATTCCGCCACGTCATCGAGCCGTTTGAACAACGCTCTGTGGCGTCCTGTGCATGCCGCTGGAGAGGTGCTGACCTTACTGCTGAGCAGTAGGGGGAGGGTGGCGGTTGGGCCCACTGTCGCCCATTCCAGCAGCGCGGCTTTTTGAGCGCGGTCTTCCATGCCGATCGATCAGCAAGAGAACAGCGTCTGTCATCACACCATCGGCCCATGTGCTGGGCGTGCCACATGCCTCGACCTGCCAATGAGCTGCACTTACCAACAAGATCTGATGCTGGCATTATAGATTGTGTTGATGTCAGTTCAGTTTAGCTTCTAAGAAATGGAGCTCGAGTTCCTATTTTACTTTTGGATCGCTAGGAACTTGGGTGTGAGAAGCTCCTGATTACAGGCGTCCTATAATCTTCGCTAATGGCAAGTTCAAAGGTGACTGTTTTCTTTGTTTTTATAAATGTTTTCTATTCGCTACTGACATTATGACAGTTCAGTGTTAATTTACATTGCCATTTGAGTATCGGTAGTAGTGATTTCTTTCAAAGCCTGTCTGTGATAATTAGTAGCCATTCTTATTTCTAATGTTTTGAGTGTTTTGGGTGGTTTTATTTTGTTTACACTGTACTCTTATGTCTTAAAACCTCTGGTGATAACTGCTTTTTGGAAGTATCTAATTGAATATATAATAATAATGCACATTATGTGATTGTTTTAAAAAAGAAAATGTAAATGGCACCACAGATCTATGTTTTTCGTGGTAACTGGCGTTGGTAACTGGTTTGTGTAGAATTCAAGTTGATAAATTTCTGTATAAGTAATTCTCTTCTGTACTCTCCTACCACCACAGTATCAGAATTTTTAATAGATGCACTGTGTGTTCCAATACTAAACATTGAAATAGCAAATGACAATTCAGCTGCTGATATTTTGCAATACCGATAGTGATCTGAATGAACATCTTGTATCTGAACAGAAATAAAACCTCTCCCTCCCTCTCAGAAGAAAAAAAAATCTAGACCCCTGCATCAGTACCTGAAATCTAATTAACTTACCCAGAGATTCTGATTTTTTTTATAACTCTCAGTGCCAGTTCTGCAGCTGAGTGGGTACGACAGAGTCACTGTAACTTGTATAGTTAACTGTCGTAACACAAGATGGCGGCCAACCATTGTGGCACATTCATATAAATCAAATACAAAGTATGTCATTCTGCCAAATGAATTCGTAAGGCATGAGTTGAGCAAGAAAACTATATTGATGTTAAAAGCAAGAGAGGAATATTAGCTATATTTCGTCTTACATTCATCTTTACAAACGAAAGTATCATATAAAAGAACTGATTCTGACAACTTGTAAAATTAATATCACTTTCAGGAAAAGTTAAAATCTTTGAATTTAGAGTAACATGGAATTAAATAAAGCAATAACCAACTTCCAAGCAACTGAATCGGTTGGTGGAGAAAGGAACTATGTCACTTTTCCTTACTTTTCAGGAGAGACGAGAACTGTCTTATTGTTAAACTAGTTGACAGATTGCATTGAAACTTTCGCCATTTGTTGCGTCCTAATTATACATACTGTGAATGAAAATGATTTTCATGTATTTTAAAAAGTTTCTCATGAAAAAAATGAAAATTTATAACATAGTTCCTTTCGCCAGTCAACAAGGGAATTTAGCACTTTTCGTGAGCATAACACATTCAAAATTCCACATTTCTGATCTAAAACTCAAATTTATTGATTAGCTAATGGAAAATTATCTTCCACTGAACATGAAAACAACTACTTCATAGAATTCAAAGTTCTGGATAGTTCATAATTTTTATCATAGTGAGGTATCACTTGTAGTCGGCCGTTTTTATGTCTCCTCATAAAAAATCTCAGCATCTTCTCCATGGATGTACTTAACCAGTTTCTGAATATCTTCAGTTTTCTGTTTTTTGTTTCTAACCTTTTTCCATCACATAGCCTTTGCAACCCAATTTGAAACGAAGTAAGTTTAGTTTTTGCCAGATTAAAGGAGTGATTGGCACAGGTGTTTATGAAAGGGTAGGCAGTCACCACTCCCGATTTAGTTGCTTCATAACGAAATTCTTTGAACATTGCCACAGAAAAATTTTGTTTTTCTTGGCGAGGCGTCTTCAGATGTGCCGTTTCTCTAGACATACGTTTATTTTGTAATGAGGAGGCCACCATGTTTCAAAGTTTATTCACTTTTCACTATAGCGACTGTAACTTCAGAAATATTGTTCGCTATGATTTCCACATACTCTTTAGGGGTGTAGACCCGGTCACATTTCCGTATTTGTGTCTTCAGTGTTCCAAGCACATGGTCACAAGGGAGAAACGAGTGACCTATTTTAGGAAACCAGTGAGTGATTTTTTAAAATTTTTCAGAGTCTGTCAAATGAAGGCACATCCTTACTACGGTATTATTATTATTTTGATCAGGTGTTCCGTCTGAGAACAGCTGTACTTCTGTAACATATTTAGATACATAGTTTTCAGTGTACCGTCACAGGAATGAACAGGGCTCATTCGTCCCCTTTTTCGCTTCTCCTTCATGATATAAGTACACCGTAGAAGGCCTGGACTTTATAACATAAAAGCAGAAACAGTTAACCCACAGCTGACGTAAATAGAATGTTTCCTGTACTGGGATGCTTGGCAGAGGCAAGATTTTCATAAAGTCGAAAGCTAGTCCAACAACATCATCCCTGCATATACGTTTTTGCTCAGTTATTTCAATGAATTTATAAAATGTTCTGCTGTGCCGCTTGTGAATATACAACTCAAGTTGTGGAGCTCTTTTACTACTGTCAGAGATATGTGAACTTTTCAACTTAGCCTGATGTTCCTCACATTTGCCACATACATCAATTTGGGGTCAACCAAAAGGAAAATTGTAATTTTCACGAAAATGTTTCCTATAGAAGTCGTATTTCACATTTACTTCTGTATACTTTGTAAGGAACATTTCGTGCATAATTTTCAGATCCAATGGTGCATCTAGGCATATCATTTTCTCCAAACATAGTGATTTTCTTTGAGTGGGAAGATGTGATGTGGATATCTATCAGATGTATTACATTTTCAGAAATTTTAGTTGTGTGTGGATTTGTTCCACTCACGTCCTTTGGAATTCGACCATTAACTAGTAAACGTGTAAATACACGTTTCTGTGAGACAGCATGAAAACTGAGAAAAGAACGTTTGCAGACACGAACTCTTCTACCACAGGCAATGGCATGGTAAAGAAATGTATGTTGTTTCTTGATGTTATCGATGTCACTGACAACTTTTCTTGGCCCTCTTTTCGTAATGTCACCTGCCACAATTAACACTTGTAGATAAATATCCTGACTATTTTTTTCCTTCTTTAAAAAGTTTGAAAATATCTCGTTGCGATCATCCTCACTGATACTTTGGAAACATTCCATTCTGCATCTGGAATTTATTAAGTAATAGCGAAGGATGTAGCACATACCATGGAATTTATATTACACTGAACTTGTTGAATGGGTAACTGTCAGTACTGATACCTTACCTGCAATCAGCACCGACAGATTTTGCAGGAATTGATTTCCCACTGTAGTCATTATATGGCAATATGTGAACTCTAGCCTCATTGATTCTCTTCCTCTTGTACTCACTTTCATTTTGCTTTCGTTTGGGAGACGTTTCGAAACAAGACATTCAATAACTTATAACAACAATCAACAATAATCATGACATCTCACGAAGTTGCCGCCAAGTTAGTGTTTCGTTACGCTTTCTGCGCATGCGTGCTACACGCCAACGCCATCTAGGTTGAAGGAGGCGTGGTACAAGCTCACGGCAGTACAGTCTGCTGGCGGGACGCGATGTGCGTCGGAAGAAGGAACTAAATCACTGACTTGATTCCTTTGTCCTCAGCATGTAACAAATCGACCTCAAGTTATTCCCGCTGGAAGAAACAAAACATAGTTCGCTTCATGACAGTAAGGTGCGTCTTGGTCTGTTTAATACAATTATGTAAAAAGGTGAAAATCGCCAAAAAGTGGCTTAGTTCCTTTCTCCTCCAACCGATTATTGATTATAGTAACCTTTGAACATCTATTGCACTGCTTGGAAATTCTCGACCAAATACCTGCATATGAAATAATACAAATGAATATCCTCACCACACAAAACAAACGTTCATCACAGTAAACAAGTTGGGTTGGTCTCACTCGATGCTTATGCACTGCAGTATCTGCTCAACAGTAGGGATCTCAGCCAGCCTAAAGCAGCTTCCTTCTCAACATCAGAAACAGTACTAAGTGGCTCCTTCTCTATACCGAACCAAGTACAGACAAGAAGTGCCCAAGAGTAATGGCAATCTAGTTTCAAATGAGAAAGACCGCATTTTCCTCACCCGCGAACGAACACTGTCAGTTGAGAGCAAACAGACGCACCAAAAACTTAAGTTTGTACAGTGATCAAGCAAAGAGGTTGAAGAAGACCTTATGTCGATATAGCGAACGGTTAGAGCTAGACCATATATATTATAGTAAAATACATATCGCAATCCACAAAATGCAAAATATACTGTGAGGAAATCAAAGTGCTAAGCAACAGTCACCTTCTATCTGTTTTATCAAAACAAATGCAGTGTTATGTTGTTCTGTATCTTTATGCCCATATTCGCTTAGTTTTATCAGCTGAATTCGAACTGTAGCGTGATGGTCTGCTTTATTTGTGCCTTACTCAACATTATCTTCTCTGGAACGTTTTGCAATAGATTAATACTTTTATCACAATGTGTTAGCCATTTATCCAGCTTTGTACCTGGGCTGGCAATAGTTATATGTAGGAATATGATTTCACAGATGGCTTGTCACAAACACTGCCATTATCATGTATATGTATTTTCTACCCTGCATGCAATTGTCTGTATGGTTTGAAGCTTCCTGAGCCTTGTTATATACCATGTCTTTACCATCCACTCTACTAGTGTGAGATGAAGGGAACCCAAAACGTCAAACCAACGCCTTGGTTCCTCTACACGTTATGACATGAGCTATGAGAAACATGTCTGGCTCAGTGCTTCTCTATAATTTTTCAGGATAGAAACTTTCTGTTATTTTTGTTACCTCTGGTATTGTTTAGAATGTATGTTTATGGATTCGCCTGCTACACCTTGCATATTGTAAATATCTCTGCAGGCCAGTTTGGTAGGTGTTATTTCGCAAATGCAGTCTTGTATTTTGAAATGCATAACAAATCACCTATATTAAATGTTTGTTTATGTGGATCCACCATTTTAATGTGACTAAATATAGTATTTAGAAGCTCATTTTATAAATATCAATTAGTTTAATGTTTGTTATTTTGTGTGCAGTCCAGTTATACTGTTCAGTTATTTGTGGAAGAATATCTATCCATTTGGATGATCCATGAAGATTAAAATTCATCAACATATAGGATTTTACCACTCAGTTCAAATTTCTGCAATATTTGCTTTTGTATGGGAGAATGTTGAATAGTGGTGTGTACCATGCCGCTTCAGTGCTGCCTTGAAATATCTGTTATAAAACTCACTACCATTATTGATTTGATTGATTACTGGATAGCAATTCTTCCCCAATGCACCAGATGGTCCATCACCTGTACAGTTGCCTTCCCCATCTTTGTTTTTACAGGTAAGGTCCAAACAAATTTGGAATATTTATCAATGAGCATAAAAATATAATTCAAATATATATTCTAATGTGAATATTGCTTCATACCTACAACATTAATCAGCTGTGAGTCATCCAAGATTCACATTATAAAATGTCCACATGGAAGTGTTTTGCAAGATGGTTTGCGGAGTACTCAAACAAATGCTCCATAATTATTCGATAAAGCATCTTTCTTTGAGCTCTGAAAACATGGATATGATTTCGTTGGCATGAGCAGGATTTCCTGCCACAACTGATGCTTTGACCAGTCTTAATAATTCTACTGATTCGTTCAGATCATCATATTATATATTAATACACACTCAATTGTCCATTTTTACTCTAAATGTCAATAAAAACGCCCCTACAACGACCCACTAACGCTGCTTTAATATTCTTCTTGTATTTGTTACTGTGTGATCTTTTTATCCACCTTGTTGAGGAACTGTTTTTTCCTCTGTACATTAACCATAACTTATATTTGTGCATACATTTTTAATTTTTGAACTAAATTTTCACCATATTTCAAAGTTAATATGAATATTAGATTCAGTTAATTAGATGTACTTCCATATTCTTTATTCCAGTCTATACTGTGGTTACATTTATAGGTAATGCACTCAACAAATGTGGTTCTTCACTGCTGGTACCGTATGTTCTATTTATCTCAGCAGTGATGGAACATTTAATTGTATTTCAAATCATATCTTCTTCTCCACTATCTGCATTATTGATGGTATGGGAAAGTCATTGAAGAGTTTCAGTGACATCTTTAACTGTTCATCTGAGAGACTGGTCTCTCTTCAGCTGCCCTACTCTTCCAAAATGTGGTCTTTGTTAAATCATCTTACATATTTCCTTCATCTTTATTTTGAAGTACCACAACCCTTACAGGTAACATATTGATTGTACTCCAGAATTTCTCGAATTTTGTGTTAACCTGTTGAACTGACCTCTTAAATTTGTGTTAACAATTCTAGTATGGCTTTCTGCCCAGAAGTTCATATCCCTGAGACCTTCATTGATTGTTTCAGTATTTGTGTCAACATACAGACAGAAATTCTATCTGTGCAGCCTTTCAGTCTGGATGTGTGATACATGTGTGGATTTGCATTTAATAGCTTAGTTTCAAAAGTTGTCAGAGTTAAGTACATTCACATGTGAGTATGTATCTATGACTGTATTTGTTCATGGTGTGTTTTGTACTGACACACATACATATCGTTACATTATCTCCTGAAATTTTCATCTGTATCATCGATTGTTCCTCATGTTTCATCAATAAACAAAAATTAATACTGCATATGACTCTGAGAAAGTCCATATATAGTTCCAAATTCATTGAACGTCATGTCAGTTACTATGCATAATTGATAAACGTGTTTTAAATATACACTATCTTGTTTGAAAGTATTAATAAAGCTTCCATCATCAGTTACCAGCTGTCTTGGTTACTCCACTACGTTTGACACAAAATAAAAGCATCTACTCCCATGTGATGGTCAAACCAGTAATATTTTCCTATCTGTTCCAACAACAATTACCCTTCACAGAGACAGAAATTTATTGCTTTCATGGAATGTCTTATAAGTTGTACAATCAATGCCTGTCAATGTCTTTTGGAATGACTGGTACCAGGTAGAGATAATGTTTCTGAAAAGACATGCACATATTCAAAGAAATTCCATCAGATTGTGGTAAAAATGACTTAATATCCATTTTGCTACAATCTAACGAGCCCACAATTATTGATTGTATATTGTTAGGTATAATTGAACCATTGTTATTTTTTGTTGTAGTATTTCAGGACCAGTGAGGTACTGTGAAGTTATAGTTAAATGGCTGTTTCATCATCCAGTCATATATTGACTTTGTGATTGCATTAGCAACAGAGGATTTTATAGGGAGAAAAACAGACAGAAATATCACTTACACTTTTTAAATTTACTGTGCATAGATAAATTGTAAACTTTTTCCTATAGCTGGAGGAGAGAAGAAGTCCTAATGAATGAAAAAAACACAGGTCACTCCCATTTTCAAGAAGGATCATAGAAAAGGTGCACAAAATTATATCCCTATATCTATGACTTTAGTCTGCCATAGAATTTTGGAAAATGTTTCATGGCTGCTTATTATAATGTTTCTGGAGACTGAAATTTTCTCTTCAGGAATCATCTTGGCTCACTGCATCAGAGGTGATGCAGTACCTTGCACTTTGTAATCATTTCTGTCATACAAGTAGAAAGTAAGTTGCACTACATGTTTCACAAACGAGCATATTGTTTCAGTGTATGATACTTGTTTGGCAAAATTTGATTTCACAGTTGTTTTCTATTGTTGGTCGAAGCTGGTGTCACAACCGTTATCCATGCACTGGGTATTTTCTTCAGTGCTTACATCTGAGATAATCCGGAGAGTGCATGTTGTGACCAGGCAAAAAAATCATTCATTTAAAATTTACAACACGTGAATTCCTTTATTTGTGATTACTGCACTCTGTGCTAATTGTTATTTTGGAAGATTTCCCTACATTTTGGGAACTACTGCTCCAAAAAGTAATAATAATTTCTGTACATAAAAAACTTGGCATGTTATTCTAATTTTATTATTTTATGCATTTTTTTGCTTTCTAGTATTGTCAGAAGACGTTCTCCTCACTCGAAACACACCACTTCATGATACCATTGTTCGCATCTACAGAG
Source organism: Schistocerca cancellata (assembly GCF_023864275.1). NCBI lineage: Eukaryota > Metazoa > Arthropoda > Insecta > Orthoptera > Acrididae > Schistocerca > Schistocerca cancellata. The sequence continues at coordinate 415,753,985 of NC_064633.1, forward strand.
AGTTGTATAGTATATGTCAAGTAAACATGTAATACATGAAGAAAATAAAGCTTCTTCGCCAGGGAAAATGTTGCTTCAGTTAGTGAAATAGTGATTTGAATGATGTGAAAAACGCTTTGTAGAAGAATACGAGAAGAATAATTAAGATCTTAACAGTGTATCAGGTGTTAATGAAGATTTGTTACATCAGTTTGCAAGATTACAGGCCCTGTCGCTCTTACAATATATGGCTCAGTTTTGAGATTTATGGCATTAACGCTTAACTGTTATTCTACAAGAGAACACGACTGTCGGGGCTATATTTGATATTTGCTAGATGCCTCTATGAACAATAAATAAGTAGTTTCAAAGTATGATTGGGACACCTCGTTTAAGAAGTGATCCATTACGGATGTTAACAGAAACCCCCTGAGTTAATAGTAAGTGAAGTTGTAAGTATGTGTATAAACAACACATTGTTTTTGAACTTGAGTGTCCCTGAAGAGACATCAATCGACAGTTGATAATCGCTTGATATTTAAATCTAGTACAGATCATGCAATGTGAACGCTGAATGTCTTTGTTCACAGAAACGAAATGGTATACAAATACAGGAACCACAGTGGAGTAGTTTCCAGAATGAGATTTTCACTCTGCAGCGGAGTGTGCGCTGATATGAAACTTCCTGGCAGATTAAAACTGTGTAAAGCTTCTGTAAAGTTTGGAAGGTAGGAGACGAGGTACTGGCAGAAGTAAAGCTGTGGGTAGCGGGCGTGAGTCGTGCTTCGGTAGCTCAGTTGGTAGAGCACTTGCCCGCGAAAGGCAAAGGTCCCGAATTCGAGTCTCGGTCGGGCACACAGTTTTAATCTGCCAGGAAGTTTCACAGTGGAGTAGGTTTGTGATACAATACGTAGATTAATAAATTGCAAGTCTGTTTTGTCTTGTATCAATGGATTCCCACTATGGTTAATACTTTTCGTTAAATTATTCATCTTCGAGACGAGTACGTTCGTGTTCGTCCTGTTGCTTCCAACCACAGGAGAGGCAGTTCCATATGATATACGCTTACTGCGACAGTCTGTTTGGGATTATACTGTAAAAGAGTCACCAGGAAAATGTCATGGCCGACCCCGAGAAAGTATTCTGGCATTCAGGCCTCGTGATATAGGGAAGAATCGCTGAGTATAAATCAGCGTGGACGCTTCTTGCTGCGTAACTTCGTCCCAACAGGTTTTGTGGACTCGAGGAATCAGAATGAGAAGCTACAGACGCACTTCGTGACACGGTGGAGAGGGGGGGGGTTAGGATTACAGTAGAAGTATGAACGTTGTGAAGCCTTTGAAATATGACGTCTTCTGTTTAGTCATACTCTTTGTGTACATGTTAAGCTGTTCAGTCAAAGAAAGTGTGATGCGCTATGATAGGAGACCGTTCCAGGATGTTTATTAATGCAAATGCACTGCATAAAAACACTGCATTCCTTCGTAATCGAGCTATTTCACAACAGAATACTCGTTTATGGCGGTCTATCCTTAAGTGACAAGACTATATGTTAGTACGTAATAAAAAACTATCGTTTTAACGGGCGAGTTGTTCGAAGTTTCGAAGAATTTGTCAGAAGATAGACGTAAACAAAATACACTGACGGAAAAAAAGTCGCAACACAAGAAGGAGTTGTGCGACATAAACGAAAGTTGATAGGCATGTTTATACATCTGAAAGATGATATTTATTCAAATTTCGCACTAATCCATGAGCGGAGCTAGTAGCGCCGTTATGAGGATGCAAACCAGTTTGCTTTAAATACACGCTCTTACGAATGTGAACGTTAGTTACCTTTAAGACTGGACATAATGAGTTGATGTTAGTCCAGAATGCCTTTAAGGCTACAAAGAAGCGATTATTAACACCTAACTTAGTTTGAGCGAAGTCGTGTAATAGGGCTACGAGAAGCTGTTTGTTCTTACTACGATACTGCAGAAAGACTTGGCAGTAATGTAGCCACTGTACATGACTGCTGGCACCGGCGGCCACGAGAATGTACGGTCGCAAGAAGGTCGGACTTCGGACGACCACGTGGCACTATCGAGGGAGATGACCGTCGTGTTCGGGGTATGTCTCTGGCGCATTGTACTGCATCTACAGCAGCAATTTGAGCAGCAGTTGGCACCACAGTGACACAACGAACTGTTACAAATCGGTTACTTCAAGGACAGCTCCCAGAAAGGTACCCCGTAGCGTGCATTCGACTGACCCCAAACCACCGCCATTTGCGATTTCAGTAGTGTCAATCGAGACCCCACTGGAGAGCAGGGTGGAGGTATGTTGTGCTTTCTGATGAAAGCTGGTAGTGCCTCGGTGCCAGTGATGGCTGTGTGTTGTGTAGAAGGGGGACAGCTGAAGGCCAGCAACCAACCTCTCTGCGTGGTAGACACAATGGACCTAGACCTGAAGTTATAATCTGGGATGCGATTTCGTGTGACAGCAAGAGGACTCTCGTGGTTATCCCACATATCTTGACTGCAAAATTGTACGTCAGTCTTGTGATTCGACCTGTTGTGCTGAACAGCATTCCAGGGGGGTGGTTTCCAGCAGGATAACGCTCGCCCATGTACTGCTGTTATAACCCAACATGCTATAATGAGTGTCAACATGTTGGCGTGGCCTGATAGATCACCAGATCAGTCTCCAAGCGACAACTCTAGCGTCACCTGCAAACACCATTAACCGTCCCTGTATTGACCCCCCATGTGCAAAAGTCACCATCCCACAAACTGAGATCCAGCACCTGCACAACATAATGCATGCACGTTTGGACTCCTGCATTCAACATTCTGGTAGCTACACCGGTTATTAATGTAACAGCATTTCACATTTGCAGTGGTTTATCTCACGCTTACATTAACCTGCGATCTAGCAATGTTAATCGTGTAAATATGTTACCTAGACAAATGTATTCCCGAAATTTCATAACCATAAATTAATTATTTATGGTGTTGCGATTTATTTTCCGTCAGTATATAAATACTGGAAATGTTAAACAGAGTCACATGCGACAAAAGCGGTTAGTTTCTGTTCAGACAGATCAGGAAAGCATCTGTATTCTAGAACATAGAACATTATTATTATTACTATTATTACAGTATTAATTAATACAGACACCAATTAATAACAACATTTTTTTTGTATTCCTGTTATCTTCTGCCAAGTCTCTTTATTCAGTGCCACCTTCTTGCGTATCCTGCGATGCTCCATTATTCCGCTGAAGTGGTGATTCCAAGAACGTCTTGGTTTCCCGCGTTTACGTCTTTCAGATAGTTTCCATTCAAAAATTTTCTTTGGACATCGATGATCTGACATTCTCAACAGATGCCCGTATCGCCTTAGACATTTTCTTTCAGGTCTATCAGTGTATCATCTTCATTCGAGCTCCCACTTCGTCATTAATTTTTTTTTCTATTCTTGATATTCTGGCACAGCTTCGTTAATGATTCATTTCCACAGCTATTATTCTTCTTTTCAGGTCAGCAATTAAAATCCATAGTTCTGACCCGTAGCATAGAACAGATTCAACTGTTAGCCAACTCACTATTTTCTTATTGTTATTTGAGAAGTTCTTGCCCACAAAAAAATAATTCATACACTCTATTAATTTTTTTCTTTGTTGTATCCTGAATTTTATTTCTATAGTATCTAGTCCATTTCTGCCCATATCTGCCCCTAGTCTTTAAATTTTTCTACCTGTTTCATAACTGCTCCGTCACTGATGAGAATTTCAAATTTAGTGTCACATTTCTTCTTGGGTCTTCTGACTGTAGTTCGTCTCCTGTGCCAACCTCTTGCATCTTGCAACGTACGCTCTCAATTATTTGCTGAATGTGTTCCAATCTCTGTCCTGCTCTTCAGTTTTCGCCCTCTATTCACAACTATTCACTATTCACTACCAGATATTAGGTCTTTGCCAGACTCATTTGCAGTCCACATTTTTCGTATTCCTGATGTAAACGCCGCATCATGAACTTAAGACCTGATTTACCTTGTGCTAAAACAGCTTGATCGTCAGAAAAACTTAACAAAAACAGCTGTATATTTTTAATAACAATTTCAATTCCTCCACAGGTGTTCACCCACCTACTTAGAGACACTTCTGCATATAAACTGAACAAGATTGGTGACATACTGTGACCTTGTCTCAGCCCTTTTGTGAGATTAAGGAGAGAGGTCGTCAAACGGGCAGACTTGGAGCAGCAGAGCATCGCACGACATTTTAATTTCCACTGTCTATACTTTTACAAATAAATTCACAAAACTTTGTCAGCATGACTAGGAAGGATTCAGGATTCACACTCATAGCAGTGGAAGTTCAAAAACACAACAAAATAAATTTTTTTACATGTGTAATTTCATCATTTTTTCACTTACTACTGACTGTATTTGTTGCTATCTACATCTAGATCTACTTGATTACTCTGTTATTCACAATTAAGTCATCTGATGACTTTACAAGACGGTAAATGACAGCATCATCTGCAAATAATCTAAGAGAGATACTCAGATTGTCTCCTATGTCGTTAATATAGATGAGGAACAATAGAGGGCCTACAACACTTCCTTGGGGATCGCCGGATATTACTTCTGTTTTGCTATTATTATTATATCTGACAGGAAATCATGAATCCAGTTGCACAACTGAGGCGAAATTCCATAGGCACGCAGTTTGCTTAGAAGACGCTTGTGAGGAACGGTGTCGAAAGCCTTTTCAAAATGTAAAAACATGGAATCAATTTGACGTCACCTGTCAGTAGCACTCATTACTTTATGAGTATAAAGAGCTAGTTGTGTTTCACAAGAACGGTGTTTCCTGAATCCGTGCTGACTATGTGTCAATAAATCGTTTTCTTCGAGGTAATTCATAATGTTCGAATACAGTATATGATCCGAAACCCTACTGCGAATCTATGTTAGTGATATGGGCCTGTAATTCAGCGGATTATTCCTATTTCCCTTTTTTGGTGTTGGTGTAACTTGAGCAATTTTCCAGTCGTTAAGTACGGATCTTTCTGTGAGCGAGCGGTTGTATATAATTGTTAAATATGGAGCTATTGCATCAGCATACTCTGAAAGACTCTGACTGGTATACAACCTAAACCGGAGGCCTTGCCTTTATTAAGTGATTTAAGCTGCTTTGCTACACCGAAGATATCTACTTCTATGTTTCTCATCTTCGCAGTTATACTTGATTGCAATTCAGGAATATTTACTTCGTCTTCTTTGGTGAAGGAGTTTCGGAAAACCGTGTTTAATAACTCTGCTTTAGTGGCACTGTCATCAGAGACTTCACCGTTGTTACCGCGTAGTGAAAGTATTGATTGCGTCTTGCAACTGGTGTGCTTTATGTATGACCAGATTCTCTTTGGGTCTTCCGAGACAGAGTTTTGTTGTGTAAATTGTTAAAAGCATCACGCATTGAAGTACGCGCTATATTTCGAACTTCTGCAAACTTTGCCAGTCTTGGGGATTTTGCGTTCTTTTAAATTTGGCAATCTTTTTTCGTGGCTTCTGCATCAGGGGTCTGATCCGTTTTGTGTACCATGGGGGATCAGTACCATCACTTATTAATTTATGTGGTATATATCTCTCAATCGCCGTTGATACTATCTCTCTGAAATCATTCCACATCTTTCCTGGGTTTACGTGATCAGATCGGAGTGGAGACTGTCTCTTAAAAAGGCGTTAAGAACATTTTTAACAGCTTTTTAAAATAGATTTATTTTGCGCTTCTTTTTGATGGTTGTGGGTGTTTCGGTATTCAACCTAGCAGCAACTGCCTTGTGGTCACTAATCCCTGTATTTGTCATGATACTCCCTATTTGTCCAGGATTATTTGTTGCTAAGAGGTCAAGTATGCTTTCGCAACCATTTACGCTTCGAGTGGGCTCATGAACTAATTGCTCAAAATAATTTCCTGAGAAAGCATTCAGTACAATTTCAGATGACGTTTTATGCCTGCCGCCGGCTTTAAATGTTAATTTTTCCAGCATATCGACGGTAGATTGAAGTCGCCATCGACTCTAATTGTGTGAGTGGGGTGCCTATTTGAAATGAGACCCAAGTTTTCTTTGAACTGTTCAGCAACTATAACTTCTGAGTCGGGGGTCAGTAAATCGATCCAACTAATAGTTTAGTCCGATTGTCAAGTAAAACCTCTACCCATACTATTTCGCAGGAACTATCTAATTCAATTTCAGAACAAGGCAAACTACCTCTGACAACAATAAATACTCTACCACCAACAGTATTTAATCTATCCTTTCTGAACACTGTTAGGTCGTTTGAAAAAATTTCGGATGAACTTATTTCCGGCTTTATCACGCTTTCCATACCTATCACTATTTGATTTTCAGTGCTTTCTATTAGAGCTTGGAGCTCTGGTTGATCCTAACACAGCTACGACAATTTACAACTACAATACCGATCGTTTGTACTGTGTTTTAGAGGCCCCTTTTAGATTGACGCCCTTTCTGTGGTTTCCTGAGACCCTCTAACCTAAAAAAAAACGCCCGGTCACTTCCACACAGCCCCCGCTACCCGCGTAGCCGCTCCCTGTGTGTAATGGACTCTTGAACCTACTAAGCGGAACTCGGAAACCCACCACCCGATGGCGCAAGTCGAGGAATCTGCAGCCTACACGGTCACAGAACCGCCTGAGCCTCTGATTCAGACCCTCCACTCGGCTCTGCACCAAAGGACGACAGTCGGTTATGTCGACGATGCTGCAGCAAGCAAGACTGGTCGTCTTTACCATTTCCGCTAGCCGCCCGAAACCAGAGAGAATCTCCTTCGATCCAAAGCGACACACGTCATTGGTACCGACATGGGCCACCACTTGCAGTTGGCTGCACCCTGTACTCTTCATGGCATATGGAAGCACCCTTTCCAAATCTGGAATGATTCTCCCCAGTATGCACACAGAGTGCACACTGGCATCCTTCCCCTCTTTGGCAGCCATGTACCTCAGGGCCCCATTATACGCCAAACTTTGGAGCTTCCAACTACCAGCAAACTCACCCTCTGTGGACGCTCAGACCTTGCAGGATGAGAAGCTTCCTCTGGAACAGTGTGGACGACTGCATCCAGATCAGAGGCTTCGTCAGTCACAGATAAGTCCCGAAACCTGTTCGGTGAACGAACCGGGGAGGCCCTACAACTGGCCCCTCGGAACGTCTTCCGCTGCCTGCCAGACTTTGGAATGATCTCCCACTCGACCATGGGGCGGTCACATGCTCGACGTCCCTCGCATCCCCGCGCCCGAACCACTACAGTGATTCCCCCTGGCAGCAGCCTCTAAATGTGTGACAGAAGCCAACACTGCCTGGAGCTGTGAGTGAAGGGTCACCAACTCAGCTTGCATCTTTACACAGGAATCACAGTTCTTATCCATTACTGAAGTCGGTCCTGTTTGAAACTCGTAAAAATATTTAATAAACGAACAGTGTACTCGCCTTATTAGCAGCAGGAACTCGGATGGCTCTGTTACAGACTGTCTGACCAACACTAAGCTGTTCTAATGAAAACAAACAAAAGCCTGTACGATAAGAGAATCGACAGAAGGCTTGATAGCAACAGCGTTACTGTAAGCTACACTGCTTTTAAAATAAGAAGTTGTTCTTAGTAAGAAGTCAAACATGCAAGAAATTACAAAACTACACTAGTAACTACACAGGTTACTGAAAATAAGTCGGTCCTGTTTGAAGCTCATAAAAATATGTAATAAACGAGCGGTGTACTCGCCTTATTAGCCGTGGGAACTCGTTGCGCTCTGTCACTGATGGTCAACTTTTCTATATAAGTGAAGGAGATTCTTCGATGAATTTTGCACTGCATACAAACCATACTTACAGGCGTATGAAAAAATGACTGAGCTGTTACATTTTACACTTCATGTTTAGAAAAAACTCGAATTTTATAGTTAATTATCTCAGTTTTACCACAGTTTTTAATATATTTGGAAAATACTAGAATTTCACACACCTGTAAGTATGGTTTGTATGCTATGCAAAATTCATCAAAGAATCTCTCTTACTTATGAAGAAAAGTTTACGTGTAGCAACAAATGCAGGCAATACTAAGTGAAAAAATGATGAAATTTCACATGCAAAAAAGTCTTGTTATGTTTTTGAACTTCCACTGCTGTGAGTATGAATTCTGAATCCTTCCTGGTCATGCTGACAAAGTTTTATGGATTTATTTTAAAAAGTATATGGAAACTAAAATGTCCTGTGGTGCCTCTCCTGCTCCAAGGCGACCCTTTGACGTCCTATCCCCTTTAATAGGTTCTGGTAATTTTACTCTCTTTTAAGCGGTAGCCTATTATCTCTGTACATTTCAATTATAGTCTGTAAAGGATGGTCATCCATATGTAATTCTTTCAAAGCTTCCCAGAGATTTACTGTAGGAACCTTGTCATAGGATTTAGCTAAGTGTACAAGGGCGATGTGTAACTTCTTCCCTACTGCTTCCCGTTAGCTGTTGTAAAATAAAGAGGTTATCTATGCAGGATCTGTTCTGTCTTAACCCACTCTGGAATTCTCCATTATGATGTCAAACATTACGTCTTATTTTCTCATGCATAATTTTGCCAAATAAGTGCAGTTCACACAGATGACCCTGCAGCAATCAATGTCTCTTCTATTTCCCTTCTTGAAAATGGAGGTTATATACGGTTTTTCCCATACCGATTGAACTTCAATCTGTTGACAGCAATTGTTCATAAGATGTAGTATTCTTTTCTTCAAATGGTGTCCTCCAGCTTTCAATAATTCCATAGGAATATTTCCAGGACCAGGTGATCGGCTATATTTCATTTTAGTTAAAGCGCTGTGTACTTCCTCTATCATGATGATCATATTTCGAACTGTTTGTTCAGTCCTACCTTCATCGTCTCTAGAGTACTAGCACATAGATAATAATTTGTTGTGACAAAGTATTACAAATCTTGTTCAGGCAATAAAATAATATGTGATTAGGAAACTAATCTTTATATGTTGTGAAAATGGATGCGCTTACGAGTATGTATGTACCTATGCTCAGCATCATCGCCCAAACTACTGAATCGATTTCAACCAAATTTCCTACGCATGTACGTTTCTACATAGAATGAAACACTACGATGATAGGAGTACTTACATCTACATGGTTACTCTGCAATTCACACTTCAGTGCCTAGCAAAGGGTTTATCGAACCACTTTCATACTACTTCTCTACCACTCCACTCTTGAATGGCGCGTGGGAAAAAGGAGCACCTAAACTTTTCCGTTCGAGCTCTGATTTCTCCAATTTTATTATAATGATGGGGTGTAAAGCTAGTTCGCGTCCGTAGTTGAAAACTACACGTGCACCCTGGGTAACGCTAAATGAACTAGCACCATACTGGCCCCCAGACAATCGGTAAACGATCTCCTGGTCATAATCAAATCACGATGACTCACAGAAAACGGAATGCTGAGTGTCCTTCTGAGGGCAACTTGATTAGACAGCTCGGACCGATCGTACGAGTCTGCCAACTTAATATTGAAGGCATAAGTAAAGCCAAATGCCAATACATGCTTAAAATTTTAACATTGTACAACATTGACATACACTCCTGGAAGTTGAAATAAGAACACCGTGAATTCATTGTCCCAGGAAGGGGAAACTTTATTGACACATTCCTGGGGTCAGATACATCACATGATCACACTGACAGAACCACAGGCACATAGACACAGGCAACAGAGCATGCACAATGTCGGCACTAGTACAGTGTATATCCACCTTTCGCAGCAATGCAGGCTGCTATTCTCCCATGGAGACGATCGTAGAGATGCTGGATGTAGTCCTGTGGAACGGCTTGCCATGCCATTTCCACCTGGCGCCTCAGTTGGACCAGCGTTCGTCCTGGACGTGCAGACCGCGTGAGACGACGCTTCATCCAGTCCCAAACATGCTCAATGGGGGACAGATCCTGAGATCTTGCTGGCCAGGGTAGTTGACTTACACCTTCTAGAGCACGTTGGGTGGCACGGGATACATGCGGACGTGCATTGTCCTGTTGGAACAGCAAGTTCCTTTGCCGGTCTAGGAATGGTAGAACGATGGGTTCGATGACGGTTTGGATGTACCGTGCACTATTCAGTGTCCCCTCGACGATCACCAGTGGTGTACGGCCAGTGTAGGAGATCGCTCCCCACACCATGATGCCGGGTGTTGGCCCTGTGTGCCTCGGTCGTATGCAGTCCTGATTGTGGCGCTCACCTGCACGGCGCCAAACACGCATACGACCATCATTGGCACCAAGGCAGAAGCGACTCTCATCGCTGAAGACGACACGTCTCCATTCGTCCCTCCATTCACGCCTGTCGCGACACCACTGGAGGCGGGCTGCACGATGTTGGGGCGTGAGCGGAAGACGGCCTAACGGTGTGCGGGACCGTAGCCCAGCTTCATGGAGACGGTTGCGAATGGTCCTCGCCGATACCCCAGGAGCAACAGTGTCCCTAATTTGCTGGGAAGTGGCGGTGAGGTCCCCTACGGCACTGCGTAGGATCCTACGGTCTTGGCGTGCATCCGTGCGTCGCTGCGGTCCGATCCCAGGTCGACGGGCACGTGCACCTTCCGCCGACCACTGGCGACAACATCGATGTACTGTGGAGACCTCACGCCCCACGTGTTGAGCAATTCGGCGGTACGTCCACCCGGCCTCCCGCATGCCCACTATACGCCCTCGCTCAAAGTCCGTCAACTGCACATACGGTTCACGTCCACGCTGTCGCGGCATGCTACCAGTGTTAAAGACTGCGATGGAGCTCCGTATGCCACGGCAAACTGGCTGACACTGACGGCGGCGGTGCACAAATGCTGCGCAGCTAGCGCCATTCGACGGCCAACACCGCGGTTCCTGGTGTGTCCGCTGTGCCGTGCGTGTGATCATTGCTTGTAGAGCCCTCTCGCAGTGTCCGGAGCAAGTATGGTGCGTCTGACACACCGGTGTCAATGTGTTCTTTTTTCCATCTCCAGGAGTGTAGTTGCAATCCAGGAGACCCATACAGAAAACGATGAGCAGCTAAGATCAAGAGGTAAAATAACGGGTTATGACCTGATAGGTGCTACACATCAGAGGCATTATGGTACAGCAACGTACGTTAGAAAGGACATGGAGGATGCAGTCCTTATTTCTACATCTACCACATGTGATATCCACGAAGTTACTGTAAAAGTAGGTGAACTAACAGTAAACAACATCTACAAACCTCCAGGCCACTCGTGGCCTCCACAAGTTCTACAACCCCTGACTCACCCCACAATATATGTGGGTGACTTCTACAGCCACCACGAACTGTGGAAATACCGCACATCTGACCAGAATGGTGAAGACTTGGTGAAATGGGCTCAAGATTGCAATACACAGCTAATCTTTGACGCCAAAGACCAAAGTACATTTAAGTCAGCTGCATGGGGAACTGAAACCCACCCTGATCTATGCTTTGTTACGGCTGACACTAATAAAAAGCCTATACCAGCCTCCCGCAGAATACTTGGGGACTTCCCTCACTCCCAACATCGTCCGGTGCTCATAGAAATAGGCCTTACTATCCCCCTAATTTCCTCGTATCCTCGGCCCAGATGCAACTTTGGGAAAGCGGACTGGGCTACTTTCTCAGAAAAACTTGATAAACGCCTTGGATGGATACCTCCAACTTATAAAAATTACAAAAGATTTGTGGGAGCAGTCATCAGCTCAGCTAAGAACAGCATTCCCCGGGGATTTAGAATAGAATACGTGCTGGGGTGGAACGTAGAGAGTGAGCGCCTCTATAAACAGTTCCTAGAGCATGGGGATAGGGAGATTGCTGATGACTTATTGCACAGTCTGGACGCTGCCAGGCGCACTAAATGGAAAGAGACTATTGAGGAAATGGACTTCACAAAATCAAGCAGAAAGGCGTGGTCGCTAGCAGGCGTGGCAGTAGCAGGAACCAACGACCAACCAGCTCTATTTCCCCAAACACAGCTGCGGCGCACATCAGTAAAACCTCTAGAGCTCCAGGTGATCGAAGTCATACCATAAAAGTTTAAAAGGAACTTAAAAATTTGAAATCTTTGGTAGGAAACAATTCACTACACTCGCAGCCCTTCTTAATGGAAGAGATAACCCGTCCTCTGAGAGACATCAAGCCACGGAAAGCCCCAGGTTTTGACGGAATTCATCCAGAGTTTCTGATTCACTGCGGTAAATTCGCAAAATTATGGCTTGCACAGTTCTTCTCCAGCATGATGGAAACTGGAAGAATACCAAATACCCTTAAGAAAGCAAAAATCATAGCGATACTGAAATAAGGTAAACCGAGTGACCAACCAAACAGCTACCGCCCAATTGCCCTTCTTAGCATGATCTACAAAGTACTGGAGAGACTTATATGTAACAGAATAAGTCCAGATATCCTAAAGTGTATCCCTGTGGAACAAGCAGGCTTCCGGCCAAACAGGAGCTGCACAGATCAAGTCCTCTCACAAACTTCCTACATCGAGGCAGGCTTCCAAAGACAAGAAAAAAAATCCGTGGTATTTATAGACCTGACAGCGGGTTATGATACTGTATGGAGGCAAGGCCTGATTTACAAACTACTCCGCATCGTGCCATGTTTGAAAATGGCTAACCTTACCAACGAGATGCTCTGCAACAGACCATTCCAGGTGATACTTGGAAATTATAGGAGCAAAACAATGAAGCTCAATAATGGCTTGCCCCAAGGATCAGTCCTGGCACCGCTACTTTTCAGCATGTATATAGCCGATATGCCTAATACTAAATCTGAAAAGTTTGGATATGTAGCTGACTGGGCCATAGCTACACAACATCGAGATATGGAGCATACTGAGACTGTTCTGGCAAGCGACTTGTGCTTGCTGGGAACGTACTTTCGTGAATGGAGACTACAACCTAGTCCAACTAAAACTGAGGCTATGTGTTTCCACCTGAATAATAAATTGGCTAACAGACGCCTTAAGGTATATTTTGATAACAATATTCTGCCTTATAATAAAAATCCAAAATACCTGGGAGTGACATTAGATAGAACCCTGAGCTACAAACAACACCTCATCAACACTGCTGCAAAAATCCGTACTAGGAACAATATCATTCAGAAACTATGTGGTACCAGCCGGGGCTCCTCCGCCTCTACCTTGCGGTGCTCTGCTTTGGGACTTGTCTACTCTGCGGCAGAGTACTGTTCCCCTGTTTGGCTAAAGAGCGCTCACACCAAGATGGTGGACACAGTACTGAACGAAACTATGAGGGTTATTTCAGGTACAATAAAATCAACCCCCATTCACTGGCTACCTGTACTGAGCCACATACCGCCACCTCACTTACGAAGAGAACATGCGCTTCTCAGAGAATTTAAAAACATACAAGACAACCCGCAACTTCCGATTCACGCTTTGAACAATGACATTGACAGAGATAGATTGCACTCTAGACATCCACCTCTTATAAGGGCCAAAGATCTGGAGGAAAATGGTTTCTGTCTTGAAGAACGCTGGAAAGTGGAGTGGGAAGAATCAGCACCACCACAGGTAAACACCTTACTGAAACCGTCGAACAGACCTCCAGGCTTTGGCTTACCACGTAAAACCTTGACCATCCTCAACAGGATCAGGACGGGCCACGGTCGATGTGCAGACTCTCTACACAAATGGGGAAGAGCACCATCCCCAAAGTGCGACTGCGGCGCTGAGAAGCAGACGATCCGGCACATCATTGCAGAGTGCCCTCTGAGAGCCTACTCAGGTCAAACAACGGGCTTCCTGGATGCGACTCGAAGTGCAGTTCAATATATTAAAAACCTAAATGTTAATTTGTAATTATATATATGTTGTTCATGACATAACTGTATTTAATCCTTTATGTCTTGTTTTTAGTGCCAAAGTTATAAAGTTATTGTAGCAGCTTATTTCTCTATAAACGTGATTTGTACTTGCCATACGCTAAATAAATAAATAATTATAATGATCATTTCTCCATACGTAGGTGGGTGTCAACCACACTTGTCCGCCCTATTCTGGAGTATTGCTGTGTGGTGCGGGATCCACATCAGGTGGGACTGACGGATGACATCGAAAAGTTCAAAGAAGGGCGGCTTGTTCTGTATTATCGCGAAATAGGGGAGATAGTGCCACTGACATGATACGTGAATTGGAGTGGTAATCATTAAAACATAGGCATTGTTTGTTGAGACGGGATCTTCTCATGAAATTTAAATCAGCAGTTTTCTCCTCCGATTGCGAAAACATTCTGTTGACACCTACGTACATAGGAAGAAATGATCATGACGGTAAAGTAAGAGAAATCAGGGCTCGCACAGAAAAAATTAAGTGCTCGTTTTTCCCGTGCGCCGTTCGAGAGTGGAACAGTAGAGGCAGCTTGAAGATGATTCATCGAACCATCTGCCCGACACTTAATTGTGAATAGCAGAGTAATCAAGTAGATCTAGAAGTAAGTAGCAACAAATGCAGTCAGGAGTAAGTGAAAAAATGATGAAATTTCACATGTAAAAAAAATATTCTATTGTGTTTTTGAACTTCTACTGCTATGAGTATGAATCCTCAATCCTTCCTAGTCATGCTGACAAAGTTTTACGAATTTATTTGTAAAAGTATAGACAGTGGAAATTAAAATGTTCTGTGGAGCACCTCCTGCTTTGTCAGAGGCGGAGGTTGTCTTTTGGTGTGTTTCAAAATTTGTGACTTGGGTGAGAATCGAACCTGAAACCATCGGTATATTGTATAAGAAGTAAAGTACTAAACTCCTGAAGCCACAGAAATAAAGCAAAAAAATAAACACAGACTTGTCGATGATCGACTTATGGCCACAGAAATAAAGCGAAAAAATAAACACAGACTTGTCGATGATCGACAACTACTTCCATAGCTTTTTAATCTGCTTTTCGTCTGCTTAATGTATCAGTCTCATGGATTCACGAAGATTATTTACTTTACTTTCTACCACACCAGGAATAGCAAAAACTTTCAGAAATGTTTCCGCGAAAGAGCACATTGCTGACTGTTCTGATCAGAACCATTTCTGCTTGAGAGTTTCCTTTTGATACATCAGACGACAGCAATCGGCTAGAGTTCGAATGACGCCAGCAGACGTCCGTTCAGGTGATCTCGTTGCTACATACCTTGCACCTATGGCCTGTAGTGGACGTTGCTGAGTCGCTTTGGCAAGCATAAAGTTGTTTATTAATATGGTTTGTTCATCCACGTATAAAAACATCTATAATCTGAGTAAAAACCATTCAATAACAACTGTGGTGTGACCATTGGTCATGCAGCATATGACGCGAGGAATGCTGAAGGCCGGCCGTGATGGCCGAGCAGTTCTAGGCGCTTCAGTCCGGAACCGCGCGGTCGCAGGTTCGAATCGTGCCTCGGGCGTAGATGTGTGTGATGTCCTTAGGTTAGTTAGGTTTAAGTAATTCTAAGTTCTAGGGGACTGATGACCTCAGATGTTAAGTCCCATAGTGCTCAGAGCCATTTGAACCATTTTTGAATGTTGAAGTGTGTCATCTAACATCGTCAACAAATTTTGCTGGAAACGAAGTTGGTACGTATGTTCACGTCATTTTTTCGGGCTTCTTAAACCAGCTGGAGAATGCTTCTGTCGGTGCACAGAAAAGGCGAATATGTTCCTCTTTAGAAGATTCTGACATAAAAGTGGGAAACCAATCCTGATTCCGCCTTCTTCAACAAAAATTTTGGCTTGCGGACAAATTCGCATTCTTTTAACACAGAAAGTCTTAAATCCTTTTACTGAGTCTCTTTTCCTAGTTAAGCCTTCATACTCATCATCTCCCTCTCAAAGCCACTCTCTATACCGGGTGATTCATATTAACGTTTAAAAACACTCGAAGCAATGTAAGACACCGCTGCCACAGGTAACTGAAGAAAAGGCACAGGGGGCCGCAAATGTCGAGAAATACCGCAAAAGTGGATCACAAATGTTGAACATTTGACGTCACCAGATGACGTATCTCGCCGCGGGTGCAGCGGTTGGGCTCATAGATCCTACATTCGCTGGTAGGGAGCAGTGCTACACATCGCTGCACACCGATGCATATTTCGAAGACTTTTTGTAAATGTGATCCGTTGTAAACTTAGAAATTACAATATTACTTTCCTCGCTGTTAGCCGGTCGGGGTGGCCGAATGGTTCTAGGCGCTACAGTCTGGAACCGCACGACCGCTACGGTCGCAGGTTCGAATCCTGCCTCGGGCATGGATGTGTGTGATGTCCTTGGGTTAGTTAGGTTTAAGTAGTTCTAAGTTCTAGGGGACTGATGACCTCAAAAGTTAAGTCTCATAGTGCTCAGAGCCATTTAAACCATTTTGAACCTCGCTCTTACCAAGCAAGAGCTGTTCTTATTTCGTGTTTACTTTCTTTTGTTCCTTTTTTTATGATTTTACTGTTAACGACGAATCTCGTAAGCGTATGCTCATTTACTTGCGAAGCAATACGTTAGGTTTTTCTTGTACTGTACTTTGCAAAAAACCAGCGGAGATCGAGAAGCCGGTAAATAAAATAATAAATCTTACCTCAGTGTAAACACGCAGTTGTCTAACACAACGAAAAAAATACTGTCTGCCAGATGCAAGACCGAACTCTGAGCAGTACGCGCTGGAGCCGTGCATGTAATTCCGGAGCCACACCGACGTGAATACTTACTTGACGTGGATTGAGATGATCAGGGGCGACAGAACGATAAGCTTCGCTATTGCAAGTGCGGCGACGTACGTCATCTGGAAACGTCACATGTTTAACATTTTTCATCCACTTTTGGGGTATTTCCCGTCAATTGCGGCCAGATGTGTCTTTTATTAAGTTACTTGTCTCAGCACAATTTAGGTCGTTTTACAGGTTTTTAAACGTTAGTAAAAATCATTCTGCACATGTCTCTATCTCTGTTTCTGCTTATTCTTCCACTGATTTATAAATATGACACTGTCACTGTACACTCTCACTGACTCTGTCTCCTTTTGTCTTCTTTCCCATTGCCACTGCCGCCACCATACCCCCGCAGTTCAAAAATTCTGGGGAGGTCTAACTTACTTTTCGCCTATAGGCATATGTTTGAAATTTATGTCAAAAATACTTATATATTACAGTTCGCTTGTCTGTTAGAGTCCAGACCACCTAAGATTGCTTCCACTCATCTGTATTTTTCATTGCCACTGTCTTCTTTCTCTTTTGCTCCCAAGGCCCTCTCCATTCATCTCTCTTCCCCTTTTACTACCACTGTCCAGTATCTCTTCTCTCTTTGACTCCCAGTGCTATTGTCTTCATCCATCTCTCTTTCTCTTTCACTGCCACTTTCTCTCTCCCACCATCATTGTCCCTATCTCTTCTGCCTCACTGCCACTGTCTCCTCTCTCTTTCAAAACCACTGTCTCTCTATTATTCTCTTCCAGCACACAGAAAAGCGCGAATATGTTCGTAAGGCAATATAATTGATGAGGAAGGTGGAACTAGGATTCAGTCAGATGGTTTCCCCTTTTTCTGTCAGGGTCTTCTAAAGAGGAACATATTTGCCTTTTTTTTTACTCCAACAGGAGCATTTTTCCACCGATTCTCTCCTTTCCCATGCTACAGCGAGGTGCACTGCGTATACAAAGTACACTCCTGGAAATGGAAAAAAGAACACATTGACACCGGTGTGTCAGACCCACCATACTTGCTCCGGACACTGCGAGAGGGCTGTACAAGCAATGATCACACGCACGGCACAGCGGACACACCAGGAACCGCGGTGTTGGCCGTCGAATGGCGCTAGCTGCGCAGCATTTGTGCACCGCCGCCGTCAGTGTCAGCCAGTTTGCCGTGGCATACGGAGCTCCATCGCAGTCTTTAACACTGGTAGCATGCCGCGACAGCGTGGACGTGAACCGTATGTGCAGTTGACGGACTTTGAGCGAGGGCGTATAGTGGGCATGCGGGAGGCTGGGTGGACTACCGCCGAATTGTTCAACACGTGGGGCGTGAGGTCTCCACAGTACATCGATGTTGTCGCCAGTGGTCGGCGGAAGGTGCACGTGCCCGTCGACCTGGGACCGGACCGCAGCGACGCACGGATGCACGCCAAGACCGTAGGATCCTACGCAGTGCCGTAGGGGACCGCACCGCCACTTCCCAGCAAATTAGGGACACTGTTGCTCCTGGGGTATCGGCGAGGACCATTCGCAACCGTCTCCATGAAGCTGGGCTACGGTCCCGCACACAGTTAGGTCGTCTTCCGCTCACGCCCCAACATCGTGCAGCCCGCCTCCAGTGGTGTCGCGACAGGCGTGAATGGAGGGACGAATGGAGACGTGTCGTCTTCAGCGATGAGAGTCGCTTCTGCCTTGGTGCCAATGATGGTCGTATGCGTGTTTGGCGCCGTGCAGGTGAGCGCCACAATCAGGACTGCATACGACCGAGGCACACAGGGCCAGCACCCGGCATCATGGTGTGGGAAGCGATCTCCTACACTGGCCGTACACCACTGGTGATCGTCGAGGGGACACTGAATAGTGCACGGTACATCCAAATCGTCATCGAACCCATCGTTCTACCATTCCTAGACCGGCAAGGGAACTTGCTGTTCCAACAGGACAATGCACGTCCGCATGTATCCCGTGCCACCCAACGTGCTCTAGAAGGTGTAAGTCAACTACCCTGGCCAGCAAGATCTCCGGATCTGTCCCCCATTGAGCATGTTTGGGACTGGATGAAGCGTCGTCTCACGCGGTCTGCACGTCCAGGACGAACGCTGGTCCAACTGAGGCGCCAGGTGGAAATGGCATGGTAAGCCGTTCCACAGGACTACATCCAGCAGCTCTACGATCGTCTCCAGTGCCGACATTGTACATGCTCTGTTGCCTGTGTCTATGTGCCTGTGGTTCTGTCAGTGTGATCATGTGATGTATCTGACCCCAGGAATGTGTCAATAAAGTTTCCCCTTCCTGGGACAATGAATTCACGGTGTTCTTATTTCAATTTCCAGGAGTGTATTTGGAAATTCCCGTTACAAACTTCTAGTACTCGTAGGGGGAGTCAGTATACTCGTATAATATTCTGAACAGGAATCCATGTCCGGGAATGTACTGTTTCCGTTCTACGATGGTTTCAATTCAGATGTGTAATGCGTCCACGTCTGCTGAGGGAAAGAGAAAAGTCTCAGAGTTGCCTGTCCTGGTATGCAGTAGTGTACACAGGATGACGTGTACTCGTATGAACTACTTCTTGTGGGGCCGCATAAAAAGTTTTATAGTCGAGACTCCTGTAGAGACAGGGACAGATGTGCTTGCAATAGTTCTGGCCGCTGCAATAGAAACTGAAGACACGCCAGGTGGGACTGAGAGTGAGTACCAGGACATGCTACAAATGGTTCAAATGGCTCTGAGCACTATGCGACTTAAATTCTGAGGTCATCAGTCCCCTAGAACTTAGAACTACTTAAACCTAACTAACCTAAGGACATCACACACATCCATGCCCGAGGCAGGATTCGAACCTGCTACCGTACCAGTCGCGCGGTTCCGGACTGAAGCGCCTAGAACCGCTCGGCCACAGCGGCCGGCTGAACATGCTTCGTAGGTACAATGTCTGTAACAACATTGGCGGTCGCCACATCGAGCCGCGATCGTAATGCATCAGTACTGTCCTGCAGGAATACTGCAGCATCTGTCCCACAAAATAGCACCATGTCTAACAAGGATATTAAACTGCTGTTTGGAAGTCCGACGTTTTCCGTCCAAATGGAAAACTGCTGAAGTAGTAATCATCAAAGGACCCGACTATACCAAAATCGTACCGACCTATGTGCCTGCTTGACGTCCTGGGGAAGGCCCTGGAAAAACTACTTATTCATAGGCTGTTGAGCCATACAATGTGGCGCGGGATGAGCAATTTGCAGTTCGGATTCCGAAAAGGCAGATCAACAGCCGATGCCATCAATAAGGTTGCCGATACTGTACGCTCATCCGCGCGACGTTTAGTTATTGGAGTAACTGTAGACATATCCGGCACCTTTGACAACCTGTGGCGCCGGCGCTCTTCTCCCGTTTAAGGGAGATGGAGTGTCCGGCTTCGCTATACGGTTGTTTAAAGGATTACTGCCTTGATGGAGTTGCTAGGGTCACCGCGCCGGGTGTTGTAGTGTCAAAGCAGATAACGAAGGGATGTCCGCAGGGATCCGTGTGGCCCTTTTTTTTTCGGGACGTCAACATGGACCCTTTGCTACATGAATTAGAGAGAAGCAGTGGAGTACTCGGGGCGGTGGCCTATGCTGATGACCTTTCCATCTTGGTCCATGGGGACAGTCGGGCAGATATAGAGGATCGGTCACAAATGGCACTTGACGTACTAATGCAATGGTAAAAAGATTCAAAGTTACAATCTTACTATAAGAAAAATTGGCAAGAGACCTAGTAATAAGAATGGACCATCGAATCGTCTCGCGGAAGTGTGTGATCAGATACTTGGGCGTTCCCTTAGATGAACAATGGAGTTACACACAACATATTAACCAAGTAGCTATAAAAGCGACAGGCGTTTCCAACAAATTAATAAGCATTGGGCAAAGACGTTTTCACGTTCCTCCGATTGCAACCAAGATGTATCATAACTCAATATTAGCGCCAATAGTAGGGTATGGTGCAAGTGTGTGGGCTAACAGGCTCACTTTGGTGCGGCCTACCACCCAAGTCTGGATGATTCAACGGAACGTGATCATAAGGTGTGTGGGTGCCTCCAGCACCACACCAACTGATGTCATGCTTGTCATTATAGGCTTTTGCCCATTAGATCTAATAATAAGGAAAAACACCGCTATACACTGGTTACATAAGCGCGAATTCGAGAAAGTCCAAGAGATTACTGGTAGACATTTAGCCAATATTCGAGAAATTAAAAATTGGACATTACATACATGGAAGAGGTAATGGGAAGCGTCTGATACAGGCAGAAAGACCTTCAATTTCCTCCCTAACACAAGTTGTTGTTGTGGTCTTCAGTCCTGAGACTGGTTTGATGCAGCTCTCGATGCTACCCTACCCTGTGCAAGCTTCTTCATCTCCCAGTACCTACTGCAATCCACATCCTTCTGAATCTGCTTAGTGTATTCATCTCTTGGTCTCCCTCTACAATTTTTACCCTCCACCCTGCCCTCCAATGCTAAATTTGTGATCCCCTGATGCCTCGGAACATGTCCTACTAACCGGTCCCTTCTTTTTGTCAAGTTGTGCCACATACTTCTCTTCTCCCCAATTCTATTCAATATTTCATCATTAGTTATGTGATCTACCCATCTAATCTTCAGCATTCTTCTGTAGCACCACATTTCGATAGCTTATATTCTCTTCTTGTCTAAACTATTTATCGTCCACGTTTCACTTCCATACATGGCTACGCTCCATACTTTCAGAAACGACTTCCTGACATTTAAATCTATACTCGATGTTAACAAATTTCTCTTCTTCAGAAACGCTTTCCTTGCCATTGCCAGTCTACATTTTATATCTTCTCTACTTCGACCATCATCAGTTATTTTGCTCCAAAATAGCAAAACTCCTTTACTACTTTAAGTGTCTCATTTCCTAATCTAATTCCCTCATAATCACCCGACTTAATTCGACGATATTCCATTATCCTCTTTTTGCTTTTGTTGATGTTCATCTTATATTCTCCTTTCAAGACACTGTCCATTCCGTTCAACTGCTCTTCCAAGTCCCTTGCTGTCTCTGACAGAATTACAATGTCATCAGCGAACCTTAAAGTTTTTATTTCTTCTCCATAGATTTTAATACCTACTCCGAACTTTTCTTATGTTTCCTTTATTGCTTGCTCAATATACAGATTGAATAAGATCTGGGACTGGCTACAACCCTGTCTCACTCCCTTCCCAACCACTGCTTCCCTTTCATGCCCCTCGAATCTTATAACTCCAATCTGCTTTCTGTACAAATTGTAAATAGCCTTTCGCTCCCTGTATTTTACCCCTGCCACCTTTAGAATTTGAAAGAGAGTATTCCAGTCAACATTGTCAAAAGCTTTCTCTGAGTCTACAAATGCTAGAAACGTAAGTTTCCCTTTCCTTAATCTTTCTTCTAAGATAAGTCGTAAAGTCAGTATTGCCTCACGTGTTCAAATATTTTTTACGGAATCAAAACTGATCTTCCCCGAGGTCGGCTTCGTTTGTAAAGAATTCGCGTTAGTATTTTGCAGCTGTGACTTATTAAACTGATAGTTCAGTAATTTTCACATCTGTCAACACCTGCTTTCTTTGGGATTGGGATTATTATATTCTTCTTGAAGTCTGAGGGTATTTCACCTGTCTCATACATCTTGCTCACCAGATGGTAGAGTTTTGTCAGGACTGGCTCTCCCTAGGCCATCAGTAGTTCTAATGGAATGTTGTCTACTCTGGGGGCCTTGTTTCGACTCAGGTCTTTCAGTGCTCTGTCAAACTCTATCACGCAGTATCATATCTCCCATTTCATCTTCATCTACATCCTCTTCCATTTCCATAATATTGTCCTCGAGTACATCGCCCTTGTATAGACCCTCTACATACTCCTTCCACCTTTCTGCTTTCCCTTCTTTGCTTAGAACTGGGTTTCCATCTGAGCTCTAGGTATTCATACAAGTGGCTCTCTTTTCTCCAAAGGTCTCTTTAATTTTCCTGTAAGCAGTATCTATCTTACCCCTAGTGAGATAAGCCTCTACATCCTTACATTTGTCCTCTAGCCACCCCTGCTTAGCCATTTTGCACTTCCTGTCGATCTCATTTTTGAGACGTCTATATTCCTTTTTGCCTGCTTCATTTACTGCATTTTTATATTTTCTCCTTTCGTCAGTTAAGTTCAATATTTCTTCTGTTACCCAAGGAGTTCTACTAGCCATCGTCTTTTTACCTACTTGATCCTCTGCTGCCTTCACTACTTCATCCCTCAAAGCTACCCATTCTTCTTCTACTGTACTTCTTTCCCCCATTCCTGTCAATTGTTCCCTTATGCTCTCCCTGAAACTCTGTACAACCTCTGGTTCTTTCAGTTTATCCAGGTCCCATCTCCTTGAATTCCCACCTTTTTTGCAGTTTGTTCAGTTTTAATCTACAGTTCATAACCAATAGATTGTGGTCAGAGTCCACATCTCCCCCTGGAAATGTCTTACAATTTAAAACCTGGTTCCTGAATATCTGTCCTACCATTATATAATCTATCTGATACCTTCTAGTATCTCCAGGATTTTTCCATGTATACAACCTTCTTTCATGATTCTTGAACCAAGTGTTAGCTATGATTAAGTTATGCTCTGGGTAAAATTCTACCAGGCGGCTTCCTCTTTCATTTCTTAGCCCCAATCCATATTCAGCTACTGTGTTTCCTTCTGTCCCTTTTCCTACTGTCGAATTCCAGCCACCCATGACTATTAAATTTTCGTCTCCCTTCACTACCTGAATAATTTCTTTTATCTCATCATACATTTCTTCAATTTCTCATCATCTGCGGAGCTAGTTGGCATATAAACTTGTACTACTGTAGTAGGCGTGGACTTCGTGTCTATCTTGGCCACAATAATGCGTTCACTATGCTGTTTGTAGTAGCTTACCCGCACTCCTATTTTTTTATTCATTATTGAACCTACTCCTGCATCACCCCTATTTGATTTTGTGTTTATAACCCTGCATTCACCTGACCAAAAGCCTTGTTCCTCCTGCCACCTAACTTCACTAATTCCCACTGTATCTAACTTTAACCTATCCATTTCGCTTTTTAAATTTTCTAAGCTACCTGCCCGGTTAAGGGATCTGACATTCCACGCTCCGATCCGTAGAACGCCAGTTTTCTTTTTCTTGATAACGACTTCCTCCTGAGTAGTCCCCGCCCGGAGATCCGAATGGGGGACTATTTTACCTCCGGAATATTTTACCCAAGAGGACGCCATCATCATTTATCCATACAGTAAAGCTGCATGCCCTCGGGAAAAATTACGGCCGTAGTTTCCCCTTGCTTTCAGCCGTTCGCAGTACAAGAACAGCAAGGCCGTTTTGGTTAATGTTGCAAGGCCAGGTCAGTCAATCATCCAGACTGTTGCCCCTGCAACTACTGAAAAGGCTGCTGCCCCTCTTCAGGAACCACACGTTTGTCTGGCCTCTCAACAGATACGCCTCCGTTGTGGTTGCACCTACGGTACGGCCATCTGTATTGCTGAGGCACGCAAGCTTCCCCACCAGCGGCAAGGTGCACGGTTCATGGGGAAGCCCTAACACAAGAGAGAGGTTAAAATGTTTTAATTTTAAACGCTAACACAAGAGAGAGGTTAAAATTAAAACATTTGAAGCCGACTCAAAGGTTGATTCACTTCCTGACTGGGCACGGCCCGTATCTGGTGTACCATTGCCGGATAGGCAGACGACCAACATCAGAGTGTGTTTGTGGCACCCCGGAGGGGACGCCTGAGCATGTGGTTTTCGCGTGTCCCAGCGTCGAGCAAGTTGCCTTGGAGCTGCGACAAGAGTTACAGAATATTCCTATTTCTGACTTCTACATGATCCGGACATTTTTGCTATATTTTCAACATTAGTAATTTTAATATCACTTACTGCAAAAACGTTTTTTTTTAAAAAAATCCCAGTTGAGGAAAGATTAAGAGGGAAAAGCCTTACTCCTCAGCTTCGGCTGAGCAGTATTGGCATCTATCTTATAAATGCACTAACGCTACACAAGCCGATCATGTGTGGTCTGGAGTGTCCTGGCTTGACCGCCCCAGGGGCAGTGGGCAGTGGGCTTCTGCTGCTCCAGGTGGCTTGGCGGGCTTTGGGTATGTCGCCACCTGTGGTTGGAACCGGATGTGTCAGGACAGCATAGAGGGCAAGTTGGGTTGGGTTTGGTGATACTCTCCTGTCTATTGCGAAATAGACATGGTGGATGACTCGGGGTGATTCATGGTTATGCTGCCTTCATGTTTAGTCCAATTAATACCAATAGAGCCAACAACACACTGAGCTTGACTATTGAAATCTGAATGTAACATGTAAATAGTGTTAATACCATGTTGTACGGTTGTTAGATAGTAGGGCAGAAGATTCTTTGAGTTCACAAATGTTTGTACTGTAGTTGTTTTTGTTCTTTAGTAATTGTGAACATTAAGAGTGTGGAGGGAACACATGTAACATTGTAGTGATTTCCTAGACAATAGAATCTGGCCCGCCTCCACGTGGCTAGGGGCGGCCAGCGCTCCAGGTCATCCGGAGCGGCTAAGAGGCCAGTCATTGTAATTACTGTGCATTATGTAAGCACTGTAATTATGCAAATAAAAATCACTGGAGAATTGTATTGTATTAATAAAGTAAAATAAAGATTTGTGCAGCCCACTTTAGTTATTTAGGTGATGGGCTATAGTTAGGAAATGTAACTCTTAACTTGTACGCACAATAAGATGAGTTCTTTTATGTTCTGGAATAATGTAAAGACGTAATGTTTAGTAGTTAACACAAACAAATGTGCTTAAGTGATAAATGGATGTTTCGTTATGTTTCCTTTTGAATTATTATCTAGTAATTGTACTACTTTACGCCTAATTCATTTCGATGAGTTAAACGGCTGAATGAAAACCGTCGTAGAACGCAAACGGTAACTTTCTGGACATGGGTTCCTATTCAGTATGTATGTTGTAATTAGTCCCCTCTACAAGTGCTAGAAGTTTGTAATGGGAACACCCTGTATAAAACGAATTCTGTAGGTCAGTAAATTTTATTTATATACTTCGACACATTTATATACTTTGACACATACAAACAATAAATACGTATGCATAATATAAGGTTAAAACAAAGTCGTTTGCTTTACACTCTTGCTGGATACTTTGTTCATCGATCGCAGTTCATCGAAACCGTCTGGCTTAAGATTTGTAGCTTAAAAGAGCAAAAATGTTATTAGAAATACTGTACAGAAATCGCAGTTTTTCCAGTTTTACAGAATTTTTGGCAGCCATTTTAAGATCTTTTCAGGTATGTTAACATCCTTTCCAGCTCATTTTTGTCGCTGCTGTGCCACTTTGGGCATATTTGTAGAGGCGTCAAGTGCTCATTTTACAGAGACAGAGCACCATGACGTTTTATTAGTGAAAAAATGCTGACTAAAAACATAGTTTGGTGACCTCAGATGCCCTGAGATGACCCTAAAACCCTTTCCATGTGTTCACTACGTCAGATAAAGCTACATTTACGCCTTAGACCGGACACTGCATGCATATTTTAAGTGCATAATTACGGTAACTTTGAACCTCTGGATGTCGGTACGGATAGTTATATCGAAAAAAAGTTTCAAGTTTCTCCGAGAACATCCATCTTAAGAACATACGGCATAAATGGCGACGATTTTTCATGTACAGAAATTGTGGAAGTGACCATCCCCATAAATGGTACTTTTGGTACCCAAAGTCATCGTTTTTCGTGTTTATCTTGATAGCAGATATGAATTATCGTTAAGGGGAAAATGGCATTTTTAGATTAATGTCTAAATAATTTGTAGTTACATTTGAGCCATTTGCTTTGGTTAGAATTTTATTAGGTTGGTGCATAAGTTCTTAGCATTTTTATTTTGAATGTTCGTACTCCGCCTCATATGGATTTATTTATCGACTGTCATTTTTTATCTGTAGTCCGCTGTTGTTATTTGACTTTACATTTTGCCATTTGGTATTAAAACTTCAGCATAGTTCTAAGGATATGGAATACACTGAGGTGGCAAATGTCATGGGATAGCGACATGTACACATCAAAATGGCAGTAGTATCGCGTACACAAAGTATGTAAGGGCAGTGTATTGGCGGAGCTGTCAGTTTGCTCAAATGATTCATGTGAAACGCTTTCCAAGTCATTATGGCCGCACGACGGGAATTAACAGACTTTGAGCGCGGAATGGTAGTTTCAGCTAGACGCATGGGACATCCCATTCCGGATATGGTTAGGAAATTTAATATTCCGAGATGTATAGTCTGATGAGAGTGCCGAGAATACCACATTTCAGGCATTACGTCTCACCACAGACAACGCAGTCGCCGATGGCCCACCCTCACCGACTGAGAGCAGCGGCGTGTGCGTAGAGTTGTCAGTGCTAACAGACAAGCAGCTCTGCATGAAATAACTGCAGAAATCATTGTGTGCCGTTCGACAAATGTATCCATTAAGACAGTGGGGCAAAATTCGGCGTTAATAGGCTGTGGGAGTAGACGACCGACGCGAGTGCCTTTGCTAACTGGACGACATCGCCTTCAGTGCCTCTCCTGAACACGCGACCCCATCGGTTAGACCCTAGACGACTGGAAAACCGTGGTATGGTCAGATGAGTCCTGATCTCAGAAGGTAATAGCTGATGGTAGGGTTTGAGTGTGGCAAATGGTTCAAATGACTCTGAGCACTATGGGACTTAACTTCTGAGGTCATCAGTCCCCTAGAACTTAGAACTACTTAAACCTAACTAACCTAAGGACATCACACACATCCATGCCCGAGACGGGATTCTAACCTGCGACCGTAGCGGTCACGCGGTTCCAGACTGTAGCGCCTAGAACCGCAAGGCCACACCGGCCGGCTTGAGTGTGGCACAGACCCCATGAATCCATGGATCAAGGTTCTTAACGAGGTTCTGTACAAGCTGGTGGTGGATTCATAATGGTGCAGGCTGTGTTTACATGGAATGGACTGGCTCTTCTGGTCCAAGTGAACAATCATTGACTGGAAATGACTATGTTCGGCTACTTGGAGGCCATTTGCAGTCATTTATGGAGTTCGTGCCCCAAACAACGATGGAAATGAATTAAGGCTTTCATGACCGGATGACATAGCTGCTGGTAAACCTTTCGGGATGTGAGGTCGTGGTCCAAGGAAATCTTCTGTTCCTGACGTTTCGTCCAGAACTGCACTATACAGCCTTGCTGAGCAGTCGGACGTCCGACCAGTCAGTCGGCAAGACTCAGAGGAGGAGCGCCTCTGAAGATATCCAGCGCAGTCCTGGACGAAACGTCAGGAGCAGAAGATTTCCTTGGATCACGACCTCACGTCCCGAAAGGTTTACCAGCAACGATGGAAATGTCGCCGAGTCACAATTCTTCGCCGGCTGGTCGCGGCGGAGGTTCGAGTCCTCCCTCGGGCATGGGTGTCTGTGTTTGTCCTTAGGATAATTTAGGTTAAGTAGTGTGTAAGCTTAGGGACTCATGACCTTAACAGTTAAGTCCCATAAGATTTCACACACATTTGAATATTTTGAACAATTGTTCGCGACTGGTTTGAAGAACATTCTGGACAATTCGAGCGAATGATCTGGCCACCCAGATCGCCCGACATGAATACCAACGAACATTTATGGGACATAATCGAGAGGTCAGTTTGTGACACAACATTCTGTAGTAGCACATGTTCGTAATTATGGACGGCTATAGAGGCAGCATGTCTGAATATTTCTGGAGAGGACTTTCAACAACTTGTTGAGTCCATACTACGTTGAGTTGTTACACTACGCCGGAAAAAATGAGGTCCGACACGATGTCAGGAGGTATCCCATAACTTTTGTCACCTCAATGCACATATACTTAAGCATCAAATAACTAAATTTTTATGGACATAGTTTCAATATGAACTTCTATTTTTGTTAACGAAGCTATCAATACACTCTGGTATTGTACGATTACGAATGTGTCGTGATCTTGATTACATTACACCTGGTGAGTTAATGGTCAAACTGTACTCAAGGCTTCAGTAAAACTAGCGTTCACTTCCTATGCTGTAGCAGAGTGCTCTAAAGTGTCCCGGGTGTGTAACACTTCTTGGAGAGTAGAGAGAATGATGTTGTCCTCCTCACTTTCTTCTGATGAAATTTCTTGCACCTCAGCCACAACAATTTATACATTAAATTCCTTAAGAACACACACCGCGACATCGTCATGTGTTTAAAAAACGCTTCCAAACAAACTCCGGGATTCGTAACGTCTTGTGGAATATTGAATTCGTCAGGGGAAATATCTTTATCATCCAACTCGTCAGCAATATTATCATCCTTATGCCTCCATGATTCGCTAAAACAGTTCTGTATAAGTTGTGATGACACGGATTGCCAGGATGCGACGGTAGCTTTCACTGCATCAAGCACATTATAAGCTGGCATTTCCATCTCCATTTCAGCAGCACGAATTGCAGCTCTCACAAGTGGCTTGCAATAGGACCTCTTCGTAAGAGCAATAATGCCTTGATCCAATCGCTTTAGGCGACTTTTTGCATGTATTTTTTTTGGGGGGGGGGAGGGGGGGGAGCGAAATTTTTCAGTGGTTAAGTTAAGATCGTGTATGTCATTGGGCTGTACTTCTGGAAATGTCAGAAGAACATGCCTTTCCTGAGTCACCATTAGTCTTTTAAAACGAAAGAGTCTCTTACGGAATGACGGATCGTCGATTGAAGTTCATACAAGTTTTGGCCAGAAACACATTCAGAATCAGGAGAAGTTTGAAGCTGCCATGATCAACGTGCCCGAAGAATTTTGAGGTAAGGAATTGTTTATCTGAAAGTAGGTATAAAGCGATATTTACTGAAAGACCCACCCCATACGTTATATTAACATAATGTATGGAGTAAAATGTACTATACACAAAAACACCTTCTGGTAAATATATACGCTACAGTTTATGAAATATGCCAGAAGGAAAAAATCGTACTTACTTGCAACTTTCGTATCTCTCTTAATCTTTTCATAATCGCTCCTAACGTCGAGCTTGCTGAGTATTTCAATTCGGAAATCGTTCAACAAGCAATTGTACAACAACCTGCTGTAGCCACAACTTTAGCGTATGCAAACAACATATCATTCATGTAAGTCTACAGGCTTACGTGGCCGTTGTCACTGAAGTTAAAATCTTCAGAGTTGTTAGGCCGCGTCATATTTCCTTTAAAATAATCGACGTTTAGACCCCTCCGTTGGAATCTTCTTCAGGATCTTCCGGTGTACACTATTGCTAGAACACTGTCAGAGACTAGTGTCACGTTCTCTGATAAAGTTGATTTTTCCCGCGCTGATGCTGGAGAAGTGGGAGCATTGGTTAAAATTCTTGTGACTATCACTGGCGGGCCATCGTCATGGGCTAATATTCCCGCGCTGATGCAGAAGACGGGGCGTTATTGGGTAAACTCTATGAATACTATTGGCGGTTCATCGTCATTAGATAGAAAGGTACAATTCCACACTTAAGCTGGAGAAGAGTTATTGGTTGAAATTTCTCCTACTGCTAATGGTTGGCCGTCATCATTAGCTAGATGCGAAACGGACAGAGCAAGAGAGAGGGAGTGTTTACCCAAAATCTTGTTGTCTACTGAGGTGCCTTGCAGCGCGTTGTTTATGGTGCTAGCACACCGCGGCCACATATTCACTTCCTTAATGGCGGAGAGCCACGATGCCGGAAGCCTATAGCCGTCCTCTCTATTAAATTTACATGCATTCTCGGAAATTTCATCCGTTTCTCGGACCTTTCTTCTAAAAATGTTTGTTTCTTTAGCCAGCACACATACGTTATTAAAATCGATGTCAGAGCCACATTCTCAAACTTTATCTTATACTGTTGTTAAACAATAAGACTTTACCTAGTCAATTCTCATAAAAGTTTACCAAACCCCATTCAGATACTTCTTACAGATTAAAGCTGTATTAAATAAAATACCAACATGCCTGTGACGCCAGACCTCATTCAGTGGTTGGATGGGTATTGGCTTAACAAACTTTGAATTCCTATGTAGTATAGCATAAATTAACACCCTTAACAACTTTTAGAACTAATCTGGGCACTATTATCTTTCTGGCGCCTTGTGGCTTCAGCAGGTGTACTCTACATTCCTTGATCCATCAACCAATGTTACTCTTGACTGGCACTAGGCCTTCCGGATTCAGTTTCAAGTTCTTTTAATTGCCGGAATTTTCCTCTCTTCACACAAATCTTACATTAATATCTCTGACGTTTTCGCCCTCCTCTAGTCCCATCCTTCCTATCATTATATTTCAGACAATGAGATGATTTACCAAATATTGGGGCATATCATTGTAAAGAGGTGAAGGTGTTTTAAATCGGCAAGAGGACTTACTAGTTCTCCACAGAACTTTTGCACACAGTATCGAAACCTTTCGAATAGTTACCTCCTATCTTGAGACATTAAACATTGAAAGACCTGCCCCATAGTGGTCGCCCAGGATCAACGCTGCAAGCCGATGATCGCTACATACAAATTATGGCTAGCAGGAGAATGTAACAGAACCAATGCTGTCTTTTTGGAGGCAACTGGATGGACTTCTTGACCCATTCGTAAATCAAACGTCTTCACGGGATCAATTTGGCACCTAGACATCCATTACAAACGACAGTACATGCTCCCTAACATCATAGTGCTCGAAGAATGTAGACAAGGAAACTTATGGAATGGAATCTGGATGAATGTCACCGGGGTCTCTTCACAAAAGAGTTCAAAATTCGTCTGAAGCCTGATGATCGCCGTAGAAGGCGGTCAAGTACCAATGCACGTTAGAGGTATGTAGTGCACTGGTTCAGCAGTGCAGTGGGTCCCGTATGGATGTCGGATGCCCCGCATCGCTATTGAGGGTAATCTGAGAATAATAAATTGGGACAATATGGTCCAGAGAACAAATACTGCTGAACCAATTATTAATACCCAAGATGCTCCAGAGGAGTAACAGCGATCTAGTGATACAGCTGGATTAAAGCAGCAGTCTAGATCGCAATAATATTTTATTAATGACCAGTTACAACTTAATGTAGATGTCATCTTCAGAAAATGAGCACAATGTGGTTGCTGCTCGTGGCTCCTTGGAAAGAGGCCTTTAGAGAAGTAGGTGTGTGAATATCAAGAACTTAGTTGGAAAACCGGTCCTACGGAAAGAAGGGAAAGCTGAAAGGTGGAAGGACTATATAGAGGCTCTGTACAAGGGAGATGATCTTAAGGGCGGTTTTATAGAAATGGAAGGGAACGTAGATGAAGGGGAGATGGGAGACATGATATACTGCGAGAAGAATTTGGCAAAGCACTGAAAGACCTAAGTCAAAACAAGGTCCAGGGAGTAGATGACATTACATCAGACATACTGATAGCCTTGGGAAAGCCAGCCATTACAAAACTCTTCCCTCTGGTATGTAAGATGTATAGTACATGCTAAATACTCCCAGACTTCAGGAAAAATATAGTGACTCCAATTCCAAAGAAACAAGCTGCTGACAGGTGTGAATATTATCGAACTATCAGTTTAAAAAGTCATGGTTGCAAGATACTAACACGAATTCTTTAAAGAAGAATGGGTAAACAACCTCGGAGAAGATCAGCTTGGATTCTGGAGAAATGAAGGTACACACAAGACAAAACTGACCCTACGACTTATCTTAGAAGATAGATTAAGGAAAGGCAAACCTACGTTTAGAGCATTTGTAGAGAAAGCTTTTGACAATGTTGACTGGAATAGTCTCCTTGAAATTCTGAAGGTAGCAGTAGTATAATACAGGGAGCGAAAGGCCATTTACAAATTGTACGTAATCCAGATGGCAATCATAAGAGTCGAGGAACCTGAAAAGGAAGCAGAGATTGAGAAGGGAGTGGGACAGGGTTGTAGCCTATCCCCAATGTTATTCAATCTGTCTATTGGGCAAGAAGTAAAGGAACCAAAGAAAATTCAAAATAGGAACTAAAGTTCATGGAGCAGAAATAAAAATTTTGAGGTTTGCCGACGACTTTGTTACACATAAATGTAAAAACTGTATTTGGCCATGATATACAGGCCACCAAGCAAAGCAAAGCAGCTTGATACAGCTGGCCGATAGTTCTCCAATGCAACATGCCTGTTGTGCAGGGCAGTCTGCATGTGAAGTCCTGGAAAACATTTACTTGCCCCTGATATGTAGGCTATCATACAAAACAGGTTCATTTGTCATGCTGATACCGTTCCACAGAACATACCTGTCATGCAGGGGAATCTATATGCCCATATCTCTGCTCCTGTTAGAGTTAGAAGGTTATAGACCCCACAGTTCTGAACCTCATGAAGCCTGCTGTTTTTGTACCTAATGTTGTTGAAATCGGTCAAGGATTTTGGAGGATATCCCTGACATACACACATATACACTGCTTTATGTGTGTAGCAGATACATACATCAGCTAGTTCCAGTAAGAAATCATTCGATGGAGTAGAAGGAGTTGGTCACCAATAAATCCTTTCGGCTCCTCTTAAGTTATTGCAACTGTAATAATTTTTTCATAATGTTGGGTCACAGTCATAATATATATCTTTAAAGTCAGTACCGCCATTAGACTGTTTTTTATTTGCAGTGTTTCATTTACACGATCATGATTTCGGCTTTAAAGTGCCATTATCAAGTGTTTTAATGTTACACAGTGCGTAAGATGGTATACTGTTGTATTTAAAAAACACTATTAGACGCATTGTCTAAGGGTCAATATTTCTGGTAAAAGGCTTCTACCAGAAATATTGACCCTTAGACAATGTTTCTAATAGTGTATTTTAAATAAGACAGTATGTCATCTTAGGCACTGTATAACATTAAAACACTAGATAATGGCACTTTAAAGCCGAAATCATGATCGTGTAAATGTAACACTGCAAATAAAAAACAGTCCAATGGCGGTACTGACTTTAAAGAAATTATTGAAACTGTGTTTTCGAATAATGGGTACCTTTCTGGATCGAAGTAAGTGCCTTCAAATCTTTATGCGGATTTGTTTTATATCTGATGCTGATTCTATAAACTGAACTATTATTTGTTATGATAAATTTCACTAATGAATAAATATTGTGGAAAGTAGTAGTTAATATTTCCATTTTCTTTTGTGGCCCTTTGCTAGAAGTTCCTGAAACCACACCACAAAAAATTCATATTTCACTATTTTATGCTTTGAGAATATTAGCTTCGGTTGATGGGTTGCCCCAAAATATGTTACCTTATTACATTATGGAATGAAAGCAAGCCAATTATCCCACATTTTTTGTTTATAGATAACCTGATCTGACAATATCAGCATCCCAAATAAAGATTTATTTAGATAGTTTCGCAGTTCTGTAGTATTATGTTTACAGCTGAATTTATTATTAAGTTATAATCCTATCTTAAAATGTATGTAAAAATTTGGGATATCCTGTGGGATGATGTTTGCCATTTTGGTGCGTCACTTGTAGATATAACCCATATTATTTTAGAACACAGGAGATATGAATAACCTTGTATCGTGGTGTCACATCAGCATCATCCTTGCATCGGTTTTGTGACCGGAAGAAGATTTTATTTACCATAGATGTAACAAAATACTGATTTCGTAGCTGTCACCTCGTTGCACACGCCAGAAACTAACATAATTTCTGTCATTTTTAGTCAAATGTGACATCAAATTTATGCTCTCTCGGTGTTTTCCTCATCGTGCAAATTTTTGGTCCAACACTGTGTTCAATATATAATTAGAAATGTGTAAAAATTGTACTTGAGATATCGAAAACGATCAAGCTTTCCACTTTTCTTGAAATAGGTGCACTTGCGCAGAAAATAATATCCAAGACTTTATGCTATATCAGGACTGTCTTTCAGTTTTGTTTCAACGTACCCCATTTCGCAGACGGAGATGTGAAACGGCAAAGTTTTCTATCATCTGTTAGGTAAACTCAGGTGCTGCCATGCTCCAGTATGTGCAGCTGTCCCGTAACGTTCATCCACTGGGCGGTAGCTCGTTTGTCAGCCTTGGTCTGGTGAGAAAACTGCGTGCTAGATGCACGCCACTTGCGACTTTGCACACCTGATCACGTAACACATCACCACGATGGACTTCTTGTACAGCGCTGTGCTTTATTGTTGGCATGACAAAGGCCTCGAGACTCATAAGGACGCTGTGCGCATCACTATACGTGCCAAGTCGGGACTGAGTCATGTATTGTGGCCTTCTGTGCCTATATCGAAGAAACTTGCAACATATTGTCGTAGGTTGTGTACAAGCTATCACTGAGTGCCTGATACCATGTACGCAGACATACACAGCAAGAGATAAGTAACAGAACGGTAAAAACTTGTAAGAAGTTCATTAAATTTCTGTCTTTCCTCCTAACTGAATTTACCAACTCGTCGTCTCTGGTACCAATGTAGATAAAATTTTCGTGTGTGTGTCTTACTTTTGAAGCAAGGTAGAAGGAGCGGGTGTGGCAGTTCAATGGTCTGCAACGTACCGGGGTGATTGATGATAACAAAATAATGAAACGAAATTAACCGTCAGATAAACTAATCTGTTACGTTCCAACCGCCGGATGGGCGATCAGACAACAAGATACTAAGTTAACGGCTAGGTTACTAATTAGGAGTCTGGTTGCGCACTGTTGCGTTGCGCCCTAAATGAAATATCTTGGAATTTAAAGCCCCACATAAAGAACAATCAATGAATAAATTGCAAAACATAAATAAATGTGAAATATTAAATAAAATGTTACAGGAACAGTCCATTAGGACGAGGATGTGCCCTGACAACGCTATAGCTCAACAGCGTGTTCAAAGCAAGCAGAGCGTAAACAACCAACCTGTAACATGTGCCAATGCTATTGTACGTTGCACCAGAGTGTTGACATGAAGAAATCTGCCATATTTAGCAGTTCGTTCAAGCTATCTGAGCAACAATTCACCAACAACGGCTTTTAGTGCCGAAGGTCTGTGTTAACTCACATAGAGTACTCAATAATTTAAGTTGCAAACAGATGCACTGAAATGACTATGTCTCATATAGCTGCTCTACACGGTAAAACTTCAGCGCACACGCGACCGGTCATGCCTTCGACCTTACCGAACAAATAACAGTGACGAAAAGACCCCGCCCCGTGTACCGCATGACCCCACCTTAATTATCTTATGTGACTGACATGAAGAGAATAACTGCACCACTATTCCAAACACAATTTTTTTTTGGGTTTCAAATGTTCCAGATATGCACAATCTATATGTATCTGAAAAATAGTAACTACACATCATTCCTTTTACGAGGTTTCCTATCTCAATCGGTAAAGACAGAACCTTCATAAGACAGCAGTGTTGTGCGTCTGTCTGTCTGTGTAAAACATTTAAACTTCTAAGTCAATTCAGTCAAAAGATTTGGTCGTTTGTGTTACATATTTTGAAACTCGCAAACCACTCATCAAAATATTTAGGATACTTCCCGTTGATCTGAAATCTGTAAGGTTTGCGGGAAGCAAGGATTCCCAGTACCAAGGAAAAAATACGAAAATTGTTAATTTGGGGTAATCTAACACAATTTTTTAAAAGTTTCTGTCCGTCAGTTAATTTGTTACGTTCATGTTCCATGGATCATTTTGCACTATAAATCGTCATGATGTAGAACGAGTCATTTACATTCATACTGAAAATTGATTTGTAGCTACATCTATTTCTACTCTAAACATCACCATATTATTATTTTTATTTTTCCCACGAAATGAAAACAAGATATACAGATTGAGTAAGCAATTCCTACCCACCACCTTTCACACATTACAAAAACCGAAATTCTTCTACAGAATAGAAGGCATTGTCAAGCAGAAACTTTTTCAATTTATTTTCAAATTTTACCTTGCTGTCTGTGAGACGTTTTATATCACTGGGTAAGTGGTGCGTTGTGCACCCCTTTCTGTGCTAAGGACAACCTTAATGTTGAGTAATAAATGTCATTTTACTTCTAGTGTTGTAATTATGTACCTCATTGTTCCTTTTGAACTGTAGTGGATCATTTACAACAAACTTCATCACGGAATAAATAAATTGTGAACCAGGAATCAGAATGCCCAACTCCTTAAACAGATGTCTACAAGATGATCATGGGGGAGCACCACGTACTAATCTTACAGCATGTTTTTGGGCAATGAAGACCTTCTTTCTTAAAGATGAGTTACCCCAGAACACTATTCCAAAAGATATTACTGTATGCAAATAATCAAAATATGTCAACTTACTGATTTCTCTCTCCCCAAGATTTTCTATGATTCTAAGTGCAAATGTGGCTGAACTAAGTTGTTTTAGGAGGTCCAAAATGTGCTTTTCTTTCAGTTTAAATCCTCATTAATGTGGACACCTAAGATCTTTGAAGTTTCCACCCTATGTTTTATTTCATCACCATGTGTTACATTTATCACTGGTGTAGTATCCCTAGAGGTGCAGAACTGGATATAATGTGTCTGTAAAGAAATTCAGGGTTAGGCCATTGGCAGAA
This sequence comes from Schistocerca cancellata, assembly GCF_023864275.1. NCBI lineage: Eukaryota > Metazoa > Arthropoda > Insecta > Orthoptera > Acrididae > Schistocerca > Schistocerca cancellata. Next base: position 415,791,328 of record NC_064633.1, read on the forward strand.
AACCAGTCAATGATACTTTTGAGAACTTTGTTCACCATTTCTTCTATTTTTATATGTATATTGGATGTGATTACAATACTGGTGCCATCTGAAAAAGAAACTAATTCTGCTTGTTGTACATTAGGCAGTAGATCATTTACATATATGAGAAACAGTAATGGACCTAAGATTAAGCCTTGGGGAACCCCATAAGTGATTTCTCCCCAGTCATAATAATGTCCCTGAATTCTGTTGGTTGAATTTCTACTAAGTACAACTTTCTGCAATCTTTTGGTTCGATATGACATGATCCAATGGTTGGCTACATCATCAATCCCATTAAACTTCAAATTATCTCGGCATATACTATGGTTCACACAGTCAATTGCCTTGGATAGGTCACAGAAAATACCTACTGGTGCTATTTTGTTATTTAATGCTTGTAATATCCGGTGTGTGAACATGTAAATGGCATTCTCAGTAGAGCAACCCTCCTGAAACCCAAACTGTGATTTGCTGAGGGTATTATTGTTGCCAAGGTGAGATACTATTCTAGAATGCACCACCTTACAAAAATTTTGGAAAATGATGCCAGCAGTGAAACAGGTCTGCAGTTACTGATGTCTCTCTTATCACCTTTCTTAAAGCATATTTTAATCTCTCTGGAAAAATGCCTTGAGTTAGTGATGCATCACATATTTCAGACAATGCCAGGTTTATTATACGGGGACAAATCTTTAGTACTCTATTGGAAACACCATCAAAACCAGATGAGCTTTGATTCTTGAGAGAATATATGACCCTTTTAATTTCAGGAGCTTTTAATTTCTCCGAAGGTTGTTTTGACTTTCCAATGTGCTGAGTTAGTCCTTCCGACAGTAACTTCTTTTTCGATTTCTTCACATTTTTTATGCAGCTATTTCGTCTTATTTTCCCTGCACTTTCTATTTATTTCACTCCTCAGAGACTTATATTTCTGTATTCCTGAATTTCCCTGAACAATTCTGTACTTTTTTCTTTCATCGATTTCCTCTGTTACCCATGGTTTCTTCGCAGTTACCTTCTTTGTACCTACGTTTTTCTTCGCAACTTCTGTGATTGCCCTTTTGAGAGATGTCCATTCCTTTTCAACTATACTGCCTACTTTGCTATTTCTTATTGCTTTATCTATATCCTTAGAGAACATCAAGCGTATCTCGTCATTCCTTAGTTCTTCGGTATCCCACTTCTTTGCGTAATGATTCTTCCTGACTTATTTCGTAAACTTCAGCCTACTCTTCATCACTACTACATTGTGATCTGAGCCTATACCTGTTGCTGGGTGCACCTTACAATCCAGTATCTGATTTCGGAATCTCTGTCTGACCATGGTGTAATCTAACTGCAATCTTCCCGTAACACCCGGTCGTTTCCAAGTACATCTCTTCTTCTTGTCATTCTGGAACAGAGTATTCGCTATTACTAACTGAAATTTAATACAGAACTCAATTAGACTTTCTCCTCTCTCATACCTTGTCCCAAGCCCATATTCTCTTTTCTTCTATTTGCCCTATAACTGCATTCCAGTCTCTCATGACTATTAGATTTTCGTCTCCCTTTACGTACTGTATTACCCTTTCAGTGTCCTGATATACTTTCTCTACCTCTTCATCTCCAGTTTGTGACGTCGGCATATATACCTGAACTATCATTTTCGGTGTTGGTTTGCTGTCGATTCTTATAAGGACAACCCTATCAGTAAACTGTTCACACTAACACACTCTCTGCCCTCCATTCTTATTCATAATGAATCCTACTCCTGTTATACCATTTTCTGCTGCTGTTGATATTACCCTACACTGAGCCTTTGCATTGCCCTTTTCAGATTTTCTAATTTCTACGTTCAAGCTTCTGACATTCCATGTCCCGATTCGTAGAACGTTATCCTTTCGTTGATTATTCAATCTTTTTCTCATGGTCGCCTTCCCTTTGACAGTCCCCTCCCAGAGATCTGAATGAATGGAGGACTATTCCGAAATCTTTTGGCAATAGAGAGATCATCATGACACTTTTTCAGTTACAGGGCACATGCCTTGTGGACACACGTTATGTGTCTTTAATGCAATGGTTTCCATTGCCTTCTGCATCCTCATGCCGTTGATTATTGCTGATTCTTCCACCTTTAGTGGTAGTTTCCCCAAGGACAAGAGAGTGCCCTGAACCTCTGTCCGCTCCTCCGCCCACTTTGACAAGACCGTTAGCAGAATGAGGGTGACTTCTTATGCCGTAAGCCTTCGGCCGCAAATGCTGATTATATATAAATATTATAAAATGTAAGCGATGGCGGGTTTCTATTGCTAATCAAGTATCCTACCACTACACCACGGGTGGTTTCTGGTGCCTTTACTTTTCCTACAGCTAAACTGATTCTGATGTAACATATCCCCAATTTTGTTTTCCATTCTTCTGTCGGCAACTTGGTTGCATGAGCTGTTAATCTGATTGTGCGATAATACTCCCACTTGGTGGCTCTTACTATCTTCGGAAGTGTGAGGATGACGTTTTCCCGAAAGACTGATGATATATCTTGAGTTTCATAAATTCTACACACGTGGCAAGTAGTCGTTTTGTTATCACTTACTCAAATGACTTTAGAAATTTCAATGGGATGTTATCTATCCCTTTTGCCTTATTTTATCTTGTGTCGTGCATGCTTTAATAAAACTGTAGCGCAACGGTCAACAAATCGGACAAGGCTAGCTCTAACAAACATGAGACGTGCGTAATTGCCCTCACAACAGGTGGGTCACCGAACTATGAAACGAAACACTGTTCCAAATTAACCATTATTTATTACAGAGTTACCTAATAACACATACATGAACAAGACGTAATCACAAGATCTATCCGAGCTTGGATAATGCAGAGAACGCGACAATTGGCTATTATTAACATAGAATCGTTCTAATATAACATTTAAATGACGTGCCAAAGACCGAATAGTTTAGGTGAATAGAACAAAATCGGGATCTTACAAATGAGTTGTTGTTGTTGTTGTGGTCTTCAGTCCTGAGACTGGTTTGATGCAGCTCTCCAAGCTACTCTATCCTGTGCAAGCTTCTTCATCTCCCAGTACCTACTGCAACCTACATCCTTCTGAATCTGCTTAGTGTATTCATCTCTTGGTCTCCCTCTAGGATTTTTACCCTCCACGCTGCCCTCCAATACTAAACTGGTGATCCCTTGATGCCTCAGAACATGTCCTACCAACCGATCCCTTCTTCTAGTCAAGTTGTGCCACAAACTTCTCTTCTCCCCAATCCTATTCAATATCTCCTCATTAGTTATGTGATCAACCCGTCTAATCTTCAGCATTCTTCTGTAGCACCACATTTCGAAAGCTTCTATTCTCTTCTTGTCCAAAGTATTTATCGTCCATGTTTCACTTCCATACATGGCTACACTCCATACAAATGAGTTATAGAATGACAAATCCGCGGTGAACACACAGTGACCGACTGCACTGCAGGAGAATGAAAAATTAAGACACGCGAATAACATCGCTGATAGTCATGAATGAGCCTACAACCATTCGATGGGATAATAATATTCGCGGGCGCTATTGGACCCTAACAACGCACTTACAAATGTTCGGTAAGTCTCGTACCCTTCCCGCCTAAGTTGGAATTTCTCACCGTATCCTGCGGGAAGCCCTAATCTAAAGCAGTCTGCAACACATCAGCTGCTGATTGCGGAAACATCCGATCTCTACGTCTGCAGACGACGTATATCGCCGCTAGCTGCCTCAATATCTACAGACGATGTTTTCACTTCGGAGTCTCCAGGCGAAGTATTCTCTTGAGGATCCCCATACTAAGAGCTATCTTCAGAATCCTCAGACCAAGTATTCTGTACTAAAACAGACTTCTTTCTCTCTCTCCCTGTTTCTCTCTCTGTCTCTGTCTCTGTCTCTCTCTCTCCTCTACACGTCATAGCAATTCGTGTGTGTCATTGAAAGAGGCTCTGCAAAATGCGACCCAGTGATGTTGTCGTTACAGAATAACTAATTCCACACTTAGCAAAAGTTTTGCAGTGTTAAGCCTTCACCTAACTCTCACGTACGCAGGACTTAAACAGTTATGTACTACACTCCCATTCTTCAGTTACGTCTTTCACTTCAGCCAATATGTCAGTCTCCATTTCAAAATTAGCGCGAGAAATTATCACCATAAAAAAATTATGATAATTGTGGTGTCACCGCCAGACACCACACTTGCTAGGTGGTAGCTTTTAAATCGGCCGCAGTCCGCTAGTATACGTCGGACCCGCGTGTCGCCACTGTCAGTAATTGCAGGCCGAGCGCCGCCACACGGCAGGTCTAGAGACACTTCCTAGGACTCGCCCCAGTTGTACAGCTGAATTTGCAAGGAACGGTTCACTGACAACTACTCTCTCATTTGCCGAGACGATAGTTAGCATAACCTTCAGCTACATTTGCTACGACCTAGCAAGGCGCCGTATTCAATTAATATTGAGATTCTATTAATGTATCATCAAGAGCGATGTTCTACAAATGTGGATTAAAGTTAAGTATTCCAGAAGCTACGTACTTTTCTTTATAGCATTCATTACGTATCCTGTTTCAGACCTCACGCCAGCCTGCGTGAGTTTAAGCGCGTGCCTTTCGGCTTCCTCTCATTGTGTCTAGGCTGTCTTGTCTAGACACAACAATAATTCTTTACTGAACAGCCCTCGTATACAAAAGTTTTATGTTGTCTTCTGAAGAAGCCAGTCTATATGGCTATCTCCGACTGCACTATATGGGTACTTCAGTTTGCTCGATATCACGCCGTGAAACGTGACAGCGTGTAACGACCTCGCGTAGGCTGACTTGGCACAGGAGGCCGGAAGCCACAGGCCCATCAACATTCGGGCCGCGCTTGCCGTATTGCTGAGTCAGCCATAGCAGTCTGCCTGGCAGTCCACAAGGGCACTCCCGTGACGCAGAAGCAGTACAGCTGCTCTGTGTGTCACCCAGCAAAACTCCAAACCGCTCTCGTCTGCGTGGGTATTTTTTAATGGCTCTGAGCACTATGGGACTTAACATCTGAGGTCGTCAGTCCCCTAGAACGTAGACTACTTAAACCTAACTAACATAAGGACACCACACACATCCATGCCCGAGGAACGATTCGAACCTGCAACCGTAGCGGAGAATATGGGCTTGGGACAAGGAATGAGCGAGGAGAAAGTCTAAATTGCAGTTAGTAATAGCTAATACTCTGTTCAAGAATGACAAGAGGAGGAGATATAGTTGGAAACGCCCGAATGATACGGGAAGATTTCGGTTAGATTACACCATGGTCAGACAGAGATTCCGAAATCAGATACTGAGTTGTAACGTGTACCCAGCAGTAGATATAGACTCAGATCACAATGTAATAGTGATGAAGAGTAGGCTGAAGTTTACGAAATTAGTCAGGAAGAATCAATACGCAAAGTAGTGGGATACGGAAGAACTAAGGAATGACGAGATACGCTTGATGTTCAAATGGTTCAAATGGCTCTGAGCACTATGGGACTTAACTTCTGAGGTCATCAGTCCCCTAGAACTTAGAACTACTTAAACCTAACTAACCTAATGACATCGCACACATCCATGCCCGAGGCAGGATTCGAACCTGCTACCGTAGCGCCTAGAACCGCTTGGTGACTACGGCCGGCGGTATTTTTTAAATTATTCTTCGATAGGCAAAATTTGATCACTGGGAAAGCCTTTCTCTTATTACCGTTTTGTCTGCTTGGAGAGAAATTAGTATCATATCGTGAACAGTGAGAGAATACATCTTCAATCACTGAGTGAACAGCGCATTTATTAACTCAAATTAATTAAGAGAACTCAAAATAATGAAACATAAGACACGGTAGCAATAAAGCAAGAAACACAGGTGCAGAGAAGAATTTTAAGTTACAGCTGGAAAGAAGGAAAAGAAGGGCAGAAAATCTTTGTTGAAGGAACGACGCTTGCATTATTCTGGGTCGATATGAGGAAACACAAAATCTATAGTGTGGACGGGGATTTGAATGTTTCTCCGTGGAGATATGGCGGTGACGCAGTCAGTGCGGTGATTGACCCGGTAAATTTGGAAATTTGTGGTAAGTACTATGGGACCGAACTGCTAAGTTCATCGGTCCCTAGGCTTACACACTACTTAATCTAACTTAAACTAACTCACGCTAACGACAACACGCTCACCTATGCCCAAGGGAGAACTCGAACCTCCGACGGGGGGAGCCGGTCGAACCGTGGCAAGGCGCCCAAGACCGCACGGCTACCCACCAATTGACGAGCTACATGTGAAAAAAAAGGGCAAGTCAAACCTCGTTTTCCCTGGCGTAGTGCAGCAACTCGACGTGGCAAGGACTAAGTCCTTGGAAGTCCCTGCAGAAATATTGCCGTGAGCTGCCTCTATAGCCGTCCATAATTGCGGATGCAGGATTTTGTGCACGAACTGACCTCTCGATTACGTCCCATAAATGTTCGACGGGATTCATATCAGCCTGCCCACACAGGTCGTATTGGCCAGAATGTTCTTCAAACCAATCGCGAACGATTGCGGCCCAGTGACATGGCACATTGTCATCCATAAAAATTCCATCATTGTTTGGGAACATGAAGTCCATAAATGGCTGCAAATGGTCTCAAATTAGCCGAACATAACCATTTCCAGACATCGGTTCAGTTGGGCCAGAGGACTCAGTCGATTCCAGCCCGCGCCATTTGGAGCTACCATCAGCTTGCCCAATGCCAATTTGATAATTTGGGTCCATGGCTTCGAGGGATCTGCGCCACACTCGAACCCTACCATCAGCTCTTCCCACCTGAATTTGGGACTAACGTGACCAAATCACGGTTTTCCAGTCGTGTAGGATTCAAATGATGTGGTCACGAGCCCAGAGAGACACTGCAGGCGATGTCGCGATGTTAGCAAAGGCACTCACGTTGGTCCGTCTGCTGCCATAGCCCATTAAACCAATTTCGCCGCACTGACCTAACGAATACGTTCGTCGTACGCCCCACATTAATTTCTGCAATTATTTCACGCAGTGTTGCTTGCCTATTAGCATTGACAACTCCACGCAAACACCGCTGATCACGGTCATTAAGTGGTGAGAGGTAATGCCTGAAATTTGTTATTTTCGGCACACTCTTGACGCTGTCGATCTGGGAATACTGAACTCCCTAACCATTTCCGAAATGGAATGTCCTATGCGTCTAGCTCCAACTGCAGAGCCACGGTCAAAGTCTGCTAATTCCCGTCGTGCGCGTTAATCAGGTCGAAATCTTTCCCATGAATCTCCTGAGTAAAATTGAGAGCTCCGCCAATGCTGACGTCGTCTGTATATGTGCATGTCGCTTTCCCGTCACATTTGTCAGCTCAGTGCACAATGCACAATGTGGTGTGCGATAACGTTAACAGTGATATCTGGGAGCTCCATACTAAGTATTTGCTCTTACCGCGGCGTTGGTCCGCGTACGAACAAGGGAGCATCCGAAGAAAGTCCTATGCGATGCCGTCGGGAGGCTGGTATCTTTGTAGTTTGACACTAAGCTAGTAATTTAGTCAAATGGCGAGTGAGTTAATAGCGAAACGTATGTGGACAGCACTGTTCAGAAATGTTGTTGTTGTGGTCTTCAGTCCTGAGACTGGTTTGATGCAGCTCTCCATGCTACTCTATCCTTTGCAAGCTTCTACATCTCCCAGTACCTACTACAGCCTACATCCATCTGAATCTGCTTAGTGTATTCATCTCTTGGTCTCCCACTACGATTTTTACCCTCCACGCTGCCCTCCAATACTAAATTGGTGATCCCTTGATGCCTCAGAACATGTCCTAACAACCGATCCCTCCTTCTTCTATTCTCTTCTTGTCCAAACTATTTATCATCCACGTTTCACTTCCATACATGGCTACACTCCATACAAATACTTTCAGAAACGACTTCCCGACATTTAAATCTATACTCGATGTTAACAAATTTCTCTTCTTCAGAAACGCTTTCCTTGCCATTGCCAGTCTACATTTTATATCCTCTCTACTTCGACCATCATCAATTAGTTTGCTCCCCAAATAGCAAAACTCCTTTACTACTTTAAGTGTCTCATTTCCTAATCAAATTCCCTCAGCATCACCCGACTTAATTCGACTACATTCCATTATCCTCGTTTTGCTTTTGTTGATGCTCATCTTATATCCTCCTTTCAAGACACTATCCATTCCGTTCAACTGCTCTTCACAGGTCCTTTGTTGTCTCTGACAGAATTACAATGTCATTGGTAAACCTCAAAGTTTTTATTTCTTCTCCATGGATTTTAATACCTACTCCGAACTTTTCTTTTGTTTCGTTTATTGCTTGCTCAATATACAGATCGAATTACATCTGGGAGAGGCTACAACCCAGTCTCACTCCCTTCCCGACCACTGCTTCCTTTTCATGTCCCTCGACTCTTATAACTCCAATCTGCTTTCTGTACAAATTGTAAATAGCCTTACGCTCCCTGTATTTTACCCCTGCCACCTTCAGAATTTGAAAGAGAGTATTCCAATCAACATTGTCAAAAGCTTTCTCTAAGTCTACAAATGCTAGAAACGTAGGTTTGCCTTTCCTTACTCTTTATTCTAAGATAAGTCGTAGGGTCAGTATTACCTCACGTGTTCCAACATTTCTACGGAATCCAAACTGATCTTCCCCGAGGTCGGCTTCTATTAGTTTTTCCATTCGTCTTTAAAGAATTCGCGTTAGTATTTTGCAGCTGTGACTTACTAAACTGATAGTTCAGTAATTTTCACATCTGTCAACACCTGCTTTCTTTGGGATTGGAATTATTATATTCTTCTTGAAGTCTGAGGGTATTTCGCCTGTCTCATACATCGTGCTCACCAGATGGTAGAGTTTTGTCAGGACTGGCTCTCCCTAGGCCATCAGTAGTTCTAATGGAATGTTGTCTACTGCCGGGGCCTTGTTTCGACTCAGGTCTTTCAGTGCTCTGTCAAACTCTTCACGCAGTATCATATCTCCCATTTCATCTTCATCTACATCCTCTTCCATTTCCATAATATTGTCCTCAAGTACATCGCCCTTGTATAGATCCTCTATATACTCCTTCCACCTTTCTGCTTTCCCTTCTTTGCTTAGAACTGGGTTTCCATCGAAGCTCTTGATATTTTTGCAAGTGGTTCTCCATTCTCCAAAGGTCTCTTTAATTTTTCTGTAGGCAGTATCTATCTTACCCCTGGTGAAATAAGCCTCTACATCCTTACATTTGTCCTCTAGCCATCCCTGCTTAGCCATTTTGCACTTCCTGACGATATCATTTTTGAGACGTTTTTTTGCCTGTTTGATTTACTGCATTTTTATATTTTCTCCTTTCATCAAGTAAATTCAATATTTTATCTGTTACCCAAGGGTCTCTACTAGCCCTCGTCTTTTTACCTATTTGATCCTCAGCTGCCTTCACTATTTCATCCCTCAAAGCTACCCATTCTTCTTCTACTGTATTTATTTCCCCCATTCCTGTCAATTGTTCCCTTATGCTCTCCCTGAAACTCTGTACAATCTCTGGTTTAGTCAGTTTATCCAGGTCCCATCTCCTTAAATTCCCGCCTTTTTGCAGTTTCTTCAGTTTTAATCTACAGTTTATAACCAATAGATTGTGTTCAGAGTCCACATATGTCCCTGGAAATGTCTTACAATTTAAAACCTGGTTCCTAAATCTCTGTCTTACCATTATATAATCTATCTGATACCTTCAAGTATCTCCAAGGTTCTTCCATGTATATAACCTTCTTTCATGATTCTTGAACCATGTGTTAGCTATGATTAAGTTATGCTCTGGGTAAAATTCTACCAGGCGGCTTCCTCTTTCATTTCTTAGCCCCAATCCATATTTAGCTACTATGTTTCCATCTCTCCCTTTTCCTACCCTCGAATTCCAGTCACCCGTGACTATTAAATTTTCGTCTCCCTTCACTATCTGAATAATTTCTTTTATCTCATCATACATTTCATCGATTTCTTCGTCATCTGCAGAGCTAGTTGGCATATAAACTTGTACTATTGTAGTAGGCGTGGACTTCGTGTCTATCTTGGCCACAATAATGCGTTCACTATGCTGTTTGTAGTAGCTTACCCGTACTCCTATTTTTTTATTCATTATTAAACTTACTCCTGCATTACCCCTATTTGATTTTGTATTTATAACCCTGTATTCACCTGACCAAAAGTCTTGTTCCTTCTGCTACCGAACTTCATTAATTCCCACTGTATCTAACTTTAACCTATCCATTTCCCTTTTTAAATTTTCTAACCTACCTGCCCGATTAAGGGATCTGACATTCCACGCTCCGATTCGTAGAACGTCAGTTTTCTTTCTCCTTTCAGACATACACTTAAGTAAAGTGGTCTAATGAGATCCGATCTCGTGGCTTCAACAATAGCTGGTCTAGTAGCTTCTCCCGGCTCAACTGAATGGACACGTGTGAAAACCATCTTGTTAGCAGAGGTTATCACAGGTCTATATCTACATCCATATGACTACTCCGCGATTTACTCTTAAGAACCTGGCAGAGGGTTTATTTAACCGCCTTCGCACTATTTCTCTACTGCTCCACTACCAGGGTCCGGGTAAAAATTACAATTAAATCTCTCCATTCGAGCCTTTGATTTCTCTTATTTCATTACGTTGATAATTTCTTCCTATGTAGTGGGTGCCAACAAGATCTTTTCACATTCGAAACAGGAATAACTACCACCACTACTCGGATATCATACCTGTGACACTCCCTCCCGTATTTCGCGATAATACAAAACGATCTGTTCTTTCTTTGAACGTTTTCGATGCTCTCCCTCTATTCTATCTGGTAAAGATCCCAAATCTCACAGCAATACTGTAGAAGAGAGAGGGCAAGCATAGTGCAAGAAATCTATTTTGTAGATCTGTTGCAACTTCTACCCGTTCTGTCAATAAAATGCAGTCTTTGGTTCACTTTCTCCACAATATTTTCTATATGCTCGTTCCAACATAAGTTGTTCGTAATTGTAATTCCTAGGTGTTAGGCTGAATTCATAGCTTTCAGATTTGTGTGATTTATTCTACAGTCGAAATTTAACGGCTTCCTTTTCGTGCTTTTTTATTATTTAGAGTCAACTGCGTTTTTCGTACCATACAGTTAGTTTTGTTCTTGGGACGACAGCATCATCTGCAAAAAATTTAGGATTGCTGCTGAGGTTTTCCCCTAATATATATATATATATATATATATATATATATATATATACAGATTAGGAACAGCAAATGACCTGTAACACTTCCTTGCAGGAAGACAGATATCGCTTCTGTTTCACTCGACAGCTTTCCATCAATCACTGCGAATTTTTAACTTTCTGACAAAATAACGAATCCAGTCGCACCACAGAGACGATACTTTAAAGACACAAATTGATTTGAAGTCTCCTGTGAGAAACGGTGTCGAAGGTCTTCTGGAAATCTAAGAAATATGAATCAATTTGAGATACCCTGTCTACAGCACTCATTACTTCGTGTGAGTAAAGAGTCAGTTGTGTTTCACAAAAGGATGGTATTTCCTCCATCTGTGCTGATTATGTGTCGATAGATTGTTTTCTTCGACTTACTTCATAATCTTTGAACACAGTATATGTCCCAAAGCCTTGCTACAAATTGATATCTGTGATGAGGGACTGTGATTCATTGGGTTACTGTACTTCCCTTTTTGTGTATTGGTGTGACCTGAGCAATTTTCCATTCCTTAGGTACGGATGTATTTGGATGTTAAATATGGAGGTATTACATCAGCATAATCTGAAAATGGTCTACAGTCCATACCGGAGGATTTGCCTTAATTGTGTGATTTAAGCTGCTTCACTACAACGCGGATATATAATACGAAGTTTCTCATGTTGGCCGTAGTTCTTGATTCGAATTTTGGAATATTTATTTTGTCGTCTTTAGTCAAAGAATTTCGGAAAATCGTGTTCTGTGACTCCGCTTTAGCGACGCTGTCATCGGTAACATTATCATTATTATCGCGCAGTGAAGGTATTGGTTGTGTCTTACCTCTGGAATACTATACATGCGACAACAAACTCTTTGGATTTCCTGCCAGATTTCGAGACAGAATTTCGTTGTGAAAGTTAATAAAAGCATCTCGCACAGACACCCGCACTGAATTTCGACCTTAGTGAAACATTGACGTTCTTGGTAATTTTGCACCCTTTTAAATCTGGCATGCTTTTATCTTTGTTTCTGCAACAGTATCCTGATCTGTTTTATGTATCGTGGGATATATATTCTGCGACTTTTTATTTTACTAGTATAAAACTCTCAATTGCTGTCAATACTGTTTCTTTCAATTTAAGCCACATCAGGTCTACACTTACTTAATTAGATGGAAGGAATACGGATTGTGTCCTAGGGATGCATCAAACAAATTTTTGCCTGATTTTTGTAAATAGATAGATTTTGGGTTTATTTTTGGTTGATTCAGGTGTTAGAATATTCGGTCTTGCTACCACGACCTTGTGTTCATAAATCTCTGTATCCGTCATTATGCTGTGTATTTGCTCAGGATTGTTTGGCACGAAGAGTTCTAGTATGTTATTGCAACCGTTTGGACATCCTGTGGGGTCCATTCTCACTGCCCAAAACAATATTCGGTGAATGTATTTAGCACGATTTCGGAACATGTTTAATGGCTGCCACTGACTATAAACATGTATTTTCATCAACGTATCGAGGGTAGATTGAAGTCGCCACCGACTATAACTGTATGACTCGGGTACCTATGCTCAGTGAGGGTCAAGTTTTCTGAGTTTTTCAGTAAATATAGCGTCTGAGTCAGGGGGTCAGTAAAAGAAACCAACTATTAATTTATTCCGGTTGATACATGATTTATCTACATACGTGAAAAACAGTGTTGGTTTGTTTGTTTGTAATTTATGCAATCTACCATTTTATTCCGATCTTCACGAAATTTTGTATGCTTTACCTGCAAGACAAGAGTAAGTTCACTGTCTACATAACATTCCGTAATCTGACTTGACACGTGTATGTATGTCGTATATAATGGGGAATGATTGTTACCAGAAATCTCTAATTCTTGGCCGATTTACTTCAGATTTCTACACGATCCACTAATGAACATTTGGATGGACATAGACTATATATTTTTATAGTATAAACAATATGTAAATACATAAAATATATAAAGGAGAAAAACCGTCTTGGAGATAGTACCATCAGACATCATTAGGTCGTGGGAAGTGCGAAAGTTCGAGAATTTGACAGAAACATGATTGCAAACTGTCATTGATTAGTTGCCGTTGTTGCATATGACGTATACCCTAGAAGGTTTATTAGTCCATATCTCACAGTTATTGTTATTAGTAAATTGCACAGTGCCATACAAACGCTAAGGCAGGTGGTGGATGTGGTAGCAACAAAAGCCACTAGAACGCGGGCCGAATATCGAACAGAGCCCAAAATTCCCCTACGTGTGATGCAAAGTGTTCGAACAGTTCGAGTCATGATCAATAGCATAATCTATGATGTAATTCTTATTACTATACTTTTGGTTTGAAATTGGTCTATATATGCAAAAGTCAGAACCGGAAGCTTAGAGCCCTGATTTTTATGAATGCCGTAGGGTACGACGTATTCATTTATCACATTTCGTTAGTACCCTGTGATTTACATATACCCTTTGATTTAAAGCGACTGCAGTCTCCCATGTGGCTAGCATTCGCTATTAGCAACAACAAGGCACAAGGTTTAATAACATTGTGTGGCATATACTAAACATCCCGAGTAACGCATGGAACTGCAGCTAGTAATAAAATAAAGTAGATCTGGTATATCGTACCTCATAGCGACAAAATCAAGAACGTCGGTGAAACGCACAAGAAACAGTACGATGGACACTTCTTCGAGCACTCACACAAGCTGCACGACAGAAATGAGGTTCGAAAACTGGAACGCACTTTCCATCGCCGACGTATTTGCTCAGTGGAGCGCTAATCGTTATCAGAAGTTGCAACTATCTGTGGACACGTCTGGGAGCCACTCAGCAACGTTTGGGAAATATTAGGTAAGACGGTTCTGCTTCGAAACCACTGGGTCTTAATCTGCTGGCACCGGATAGTTCCCCGATACACGTTCGCGGGCGGAGGCGGCCTGACCTCGATATACTTAACGCTGCGCCAGCGCCGCGCAGATCGTCTCGAGAGGAGCCATCGGAAGGGACAGGTGGGCGGGTGGGGCAGCTGGCAAAAGTGTCGAGTGGCGAGCTGCAGGCGGTCCAGGACACGCAAAGGGGACGCGGGGTCAGCGGCTAACGGCCCGCCGCCTGATGGACGCTTCTGGGGCGCATCTGCGGACCGGCCGCACCAGGAAGGCGGTTAGCGCGGGTCACGTCGGCCAACTGGCCCACACCCGACGTCGCCGCTGCGGCGCCGGCAACAGGCGAATGTGTACAGTGTAAATGTCGCGACTGCTGTAGCAGCGTCACTGTCGTAAATATTAGTCATATGAATCTCTCACCGACTTCTCCATATACAGGGTGAGTCACTAACTATTGCCACTAGGTCCAAAAAATGGCTCTGAGCACTATGGGACTTAACATCTGTGGTCATCAGTCCCCTAGAACTTAGAACTACTTAAACCTAACTAACCTAAGGACATCACACACATTCATGCCCGAGGCAGGATTCGAAACTGCGACCGTAGCGGTCACGCGGTTCCAGACTGAAGCGCCTAGAAACGCACGGCCACACCGGCCGGCTATTGCCACCAGGAATAATTCCTTAACTATGATAGTACCTGAAAAGTTTGTGGGACAAAAGTTGCATGGGACAATGGGGGCCATAATATGATGTTAGTTTTTTGTTGCTAGGTGGGAGCGCTTCAGAGATATGAAGGTCAACTTTGTTTTTTTAAATGGGATGCTATAGTTTGGTACTTATTTTCTGATAGCGGCTGTCGAGACGAATCCAATTATGTGCAACAGTAAGGTCTTTGAAGGTCAACGAAGGTCACAAAGGTGGCATCAACAGAAGGTGCTCAAAGTGATGGTCATTGGTATCAATGCAGTGCTGCAATCTTCTTATCATGGATTGACTGGTATTCCTTATCACATCGGCACTTATCGAAACATATGCTCTGACAATTCTCTCTCGCATATCTTCAGGTGTAGTTGGAACGTCTTTATAAACAATGTCTTTTACGAATCCCTACAAGAAAAAATCCAGAGGCGTCAAGTCTGGCGAACGAGCCGACCACGACACATCTCCTCCGCGTCCAATCAAACGATTTGGGAATTGTCTCTGCAACTCATTTCTAGCCATCAGCGAAAAATGTGCCGGACACTCATACGACATTCTGTTCCTTGATCGTAAATGTATTTCTTCCAATAACAAACCTAACGTTTCTTGCAGAAATGTGGTGTACTTCCTACTATTAAGATTTCCTTCGATGAAATAGGGACCCATAATTCTGTCCTCCAGGATCCTACACCATACATTCACCGACCACGGTTTTTCATGTGCAACTTGCCGCAGCCAACATGGATTTTCAGTTGCCCAATAATGCATGTTATGCAAATTAACATTTCCATGGTTCGTGAATGTAGCCTCGTCAGTAAATAAAATCAAACTAATAAATGTGCCATCCCTCTGAATCAGAAGTTGAGCCCATCGGCAGAATTCATTGCGACGCATACCATCCGTGCCAGTTAATTCTTGGTGGAGACTAATGTAAGGATGATATTTATCGCGATGCAGAACACGAACAATACTACTCTGGCTCATGCCAGATTCCCTTGCGATTTGACGTGAACTGACGCAAGGATCCGAGGCGCAGTAACTTCCCTTTGCCGGATATCTTTCCGATGCGTTAAAGATCCAGTTGTTCTCAGTTTATCCTATACATATCTAAATGTACGACGTGTAGGGTGAGTACATTGACGATATCTTTCAGCGTGTAAGTCTCTAGCTCTCACTGAATTTCGTTGTCATTCTCCGTTAATGAGAAGCATATCGACTTATTCTTCGAACCAATACATCAGTCACATTCGCTTGATTCAACGATTCTAGTCTTACCGTCCCTATTAGTGTTGCATTGCGAAACCGTCGAATGGTGTTTACATGTCAATGGCACTTTTGATGGATACGCCGTATTCGGCGAATATTTACTATTTGCACGATATACGAGAGAGAATTGTCAGAGCGTGTGCTTCGATAAGTGTCGATGTGATAAGGAGTACCACTCAATCCATGATAAGAGGATTGCAGCACTGCATTGATACCAATGATCATCTCTTCGAACACCTTCTGTAAATGGAAGTTCATGCCTCTTTTTTGACCTCCGTTGACCTTCAAAGACCTTACTGTTACACATCATTGGATTCGTCTCGATAGCCGCCAGCGGAAAATAAGCACCAAACTATATCATCCCATTAAAAAATAAGAAAAAAAAGTTGACCTTCATATCTCTGACGCGACTCCACCTGGCAACAAAAAACCAACATCATATTACGGTCCCCGTTGTCCCATGCAACATTTGTCCCACAAACTTTTCAGCTACTATCATACTTTAGGAGTTACTCTAGGTGGCAATAGTTAGTGACTCACCCTGTATATATATATATATATATATATATATATATAATCAAAAATAAAAACTCATCTACATTTGATGGTGTTTCTAGCAGACTGTTAAAGATTTGTTCCCATGTAATGAACGGTGTCTTTTTTTAATACACCAACGGAAAAAATCGCAGAACCAAAAAATGATTAATGTAGAGTAATAAAATTTCGGGAATACATTGGTCTAGATAATATATTTAAAAAATAGCATTGCAAGATAACATGTTAACTTAAGGGCGAGATAGGCCCTTGCATCTGTGAACTTCTGGTACATTAATAACCGGTCTAACCGCCAGACTGTTGAACGCAAGCATGTATTGCGTTGTGCTGGTGCCGTATGTAAGTTTGTGGGATGGAGTCCCATACCTGTTGCACTAGGTCGGCCAATACTGGGACGCTCAATGTTCGTCGTGAGTGACGCTAGAGTTGTCGTCCGGTGATGACCCATATGTGCTCGATTATAGACAGATCTGGGGATCGAGCAGGCCAAGGCAACATATCGACAGTCTGTAGAGCATGTTGGGCTACAACAACAGTATGTGAGCGAGCGTTATACTGTTGAAAAACATGAATGACAGCACAACAGATCGAATATCCAGACTCAAACACAAATTTACAGTCAGAGTCCATGAGTTAACCACGAGAGTGTTCCTGCTGTTACACGAAACTGCACAACAGACCATAACTCTAGGTGTAGGTCCAGTGTATCTAACACAGATACAGATAGGTTGCAGGGCTTCAGCTAGCCTCCTTTTAACCAACAAGTGGCCATCACTGGCACCTAGGCAGAACAAGCTTTCATCAGAAAACACGTCAGATCTCCCCCATCCCATCCACCTTGACATCACTGACGTCACAAATGGCGGTGGTTTAGGATCAGTAGACTGTGTATGGCTCGGATTTGTTCTTGACTTAACCTATTTGTAATAGTTCGTTGTGACACAGTGGTGTCAATTGCTGCTCAAATTGCTGCTACAGGTGCAGTTCGGTGTGTCAGAGCAATACGCCGAACACGATGGTTTTCCTCTCAGTAGTGCCACCTGCCTCCCCCCCATGAACCATGGACCTTGCCGTTGGTGGGGAGGCTTGCGTGCCTCAACGATACAGATAGCCGTACCGTAGGTTCAACCACAACGGAGGAGTATCTGTTGAGAGGCCAGACAAACGTGTGGTTGCTGAAGAGGGGCAGCAGCCTTTTCAGTAGTTGCAGGGGCAACAGTCTGGATGATTGACTGATCTGGCCTTGTAACACTAACCAAAACGGCCTTGCTGTGCTGGTACTGCGAACGGCTGAAAGCAAGGGGAAACTACAGCCGTAATTTTTCCCGAGGGCATGCAGCTTTACTGTATGGTTAAATGAGGATGACGTCCTCTTGAGTAAAATATTCCGGAGGTAAAATAGTCCCCCATTCGGATCTCCGGGCGGGGACTACTCACGAAGACGTCGTTATCAGGAGAAAGAAAACGCGTTCTACGGATCGGAGCGTGCAATGTCAGATCCCTTAATCGGGCAGGTAGGTTATAAAATTTAAAAAGGGATATGGATAGGTGAAAGTCAGATATAGTGGGAATTAGTGAAGTTCGGTGGCAGGAGGAACAAGACTTCTGGTCAGGTGAATACAGGGTTATAAATACAAAATCAAAAAAGGGTAATGCAGGAGTATGTTCAATAATGAATAAAAAAATAGGAGTGCGGGTAAGCTACTACAAACAGCATAGTGAACGTATTATAGTGGCCAAGATCGACACGAAGCCCATGCCTACAACAGTAGTACAAGTTTATATGCCAACTAGCTCCGCAGATGACGAAGAAATTGAAGAAATGTATGACGTGATAAAAGAAATTATTCAGGTAGTGAAGGGAGATGAAAATTTAATAGTCATGGGTGTCTGGAATTCAAGAGTAGGAAAAGGGAGAGAAGGAAACATAGTAGCTGAATATGGATTGGGGGTAAGAAATGAAAGAGGAGGCCGTCTGGTAGAATTTTGGACAGAGCATAACTTAATCATAGCTAACACATGGTTCAAGAATCATAAAAGAAGGTTGTATACATGGAAGAATCCTGGAGATACTAAAAGGTATCAGATAGATTATATAATGGTAAGACAGAGATTTAGGAACCCGGTTTTAAATTGTAAGACATTTCCAGGGGCATATATGGACTCTGACCACAATCTATTGGTTATGAACTGTAGATTAAAACTGAAGAAATTGCAAAAAGGTGGGAATTTAAGGAGATGGGACCTGGATAAACTGAAAGAATCAGAGGTTGTACAGAGTTTCAGGGAGGGCATAAAGGAACAATTGACAGGAATGGGGGAAAGAAATACAGTAGAAGAAGAATGGGTAGCTCTGAGGGATGAAGTAGTGAAGGCAGCAGAGGATCAAGTAGGTGAAAAGACGAGGGCTAGTAGAAATCCCTGGGTAATTGAAGAAATATTGAATTTAATTGATGAAAGGAGAAAATATAAAAATGCAGTAAATGAAGCAGGCAAAAAGGAATACAAACGTCTCAAAAATGAGATCGACAGGAAGTGCAAAATGGCTAAGCAGGCATGCCTAGAGGACAAATGTAAGGATGTAGAGGCTTATCTCACTAGGGGCAAGATAGCTACTGCCTACAGGAAAATTAAAGAGACCTTTGGAGAAAAGAGAGCCACTTGTATGAATATCAAGAGCTCAGATGGAAACCCAGTTCTAAGCAAAGAAGGGAAAGCAGAAAGGAGGGTCTATACAAGGGCAATGTACTTGAGGACAATATTATGTAAATGGAAGAGGATGTAGCTGAAGGTGAAATGCGAGATATGATACTGCGTGAAGAGTTTGACAGAGCACTGGATGACCTGAGTCGAAACAAGTAGACAACATCCCATTAGACCTACTGACGGCCTTGGGAGAGCCAGTCCGGACAAAACTCTACCATCTGGTGAGCAAGATGTACGAGACAGGCGAAATACCCTCAAACTTCAAGAAGAATATAATAATTCCAATCTCAAAGAAAGCAGGTGTTGACAGATGTGAAAATTACCGAACTATTAGTTTAATAAGTCACACTTGCAAAATACTAACGCGAATTCTTTACAGATGAATGGAAAAACTGATAGAAGCTGACCTCGGGGAAGATCAGTTTGGATTCCGTAGAAATGTTGGAACACGTGAGGCAATACTGACCTTACGACTTATCTTAGAAGAAAGATTAAGGAAAGGCAAACCTACGTTTCTAGCATTTGTAGACTTAGAGAAAGCTTTTGACAATGTTGACTGGAATACTCTCTTTCAATTCTTAAGGTGGCAGGGGTAAAATACAGGGAGCGAAAGGCTATTTACAATTTGTAAAGAAACCGGACGGCAGTTATAAGAGTCGAGGGGCATGAAAGGGAAGCAGTGGTTGGGAAGGGAGTGAGACAGGGTTGTAGCCTCTCCCAGATGTTATTCGATCTGTATATTGAACGAGCGGTAAAGGAAACAAAAGAAAAAATCGGAGTAGGTATTAAAATCCAGGGAGAAGAAATAAAAACTTTGAGGTTCACCGATGACATTGTAATTCTGTCAGAGACAGCAAAGGACTTGGAAGAGCAGTTGAACGGAATGGACAGTGTCTTGCAAGGATGATATAAGATGAACATCAACAAAAGCAAAACGAGGATAACGAGAATTAAGTCGGGTGATGCTGAGGGAATTAGATTAGGAAATGAGACACTTAAAGTAGTAAAGGAGTTTTGCTATTTGGGGAACAAAATAACTGATGATGGTCGAAGCAGAGAGGATATAAAATGTAGACTGGCAATGGCAAGGAAAGCGTTTCTGAAGAAGAGAAATTTGTTAACATCGAGTTTAGATTTAAGTGTCAGGAAGTCGTTTCTGAAAGTATTTGTGTGGAGTGTAGCCATGTATGGAAGTGAAACACGGACAATAAATAGTTTGGACAAGAAGAGATTAGAGGCTTTCGAAATGTGGTGCTACAGAAGAATGTTGAAGATTAGGTGGGTAGATCATGTAACTAATGAGGAGGTACTGAATAGGATGGGGGAGAAGAGAAGTTTGTGGCACAACTTGACAAGAAGAAGGGATCGGTTGGTAGGACATGTTCTGAGGCATCGAGGGATCACAAATTTAGCATTGGAGGGCAGCGTGGAGGGTAAAAATCGTAGAGGGAGACCAAGAGATGAATACACTAAGCAGATTCAGAAGGATGTAGGTTGCAGTAGGTACTGGGAAATGAAGAAGCTTGCACAGGATAGAGTAGCATGGAGAGCTGCATCAAACCAGTCTAAGGACTGAAGACCACAACAACAACAGTGCCACCTGTAAATAGGAAAATGAATCCTAGAGCTCATAATAATGGTGGATAAAACTTGAATTTCGTTCCATATGATGGTCGTCCGGAACCGAGTCTTCTTGCGGCCGAAACTTCCTGTGAGCACAACAGTCATATACAGTGACTACAGTGCTGCCATGTCTTTCTGCAATATCTTAGAAGGTACATCCAGCGTCTCATAGCCCTATTACGCGACGTCGTCCAAAGTTACTGAAGCGTTGATAATGATGTATTTGTTGTCTTAACGGCATTATTGATAACATCGACCCACCGCGTCTGATATCAAAAGTAACTGAAGCTTATGACCGTTATAGCGCGTATTTAAAGTAAAACCTGATTTGCATCCTCATAGGCTACTGCGACCACTCTTGTGCGACTGGCACGAAATTTGAGCAGACATCATCGTTCAGGTGTGGAAACACTCCTATCAACTTTCGTTTATGTTGCACAACTTCTTGGATTACATGAAATGTATTCGTTGTTGCGAATATGGACAACCATCTGCTGTATAATCGAATGACAACAATTAAAATTTGCGCCGGACCGGGACTCGAACCCGAAATTTTCGGTTATTTCGAGCGGTCGTCTTACCATTTTTTTTATTTTTTTTTATTTTAACCTCATTTTGTTCGTTATAGTTCGTTGCAATTGTTCGTGGCGGACGTCCCCAGACGCCCTTTGAAGTTCGTTATTGATCCATTCACTCAGTTTTTTTTATTACAGAGGGCAGCTAACCCTCTGACCGAACACGCTGAGCTACCGTGCCGGCTACCATTTGGCTATCCGTGAACGACTCACGTCCAGATTCAATCTTCCATATGTCGTCAACATTGCATGCATGTCCGAAGGAACATTGCATCTTGATTCGGAATAACACAGGCAGTGCAATATCGTACTCCTTCTTGGTGTTGCAATTTTTTTCTGTCAATGTGTGTGTAGTGCATCAGTAATTCATGACATTTTTCTAAAGAAGCTGTAATATGGTGTTGTTAAATTTTTGAGAAGGTGATGCACTATTCCCCCTGAACAACAATAATATCCTCAGTAAATCACAATTTGGATTTCAAAAGCGTTGCTCTGCTGAGGGTGCTAGTTACACGTTGTCTCAGCAAATTCTACAAGCATTAAGTAACGGAATAGCACCAGCTGGTATTTTCTGTGATCTATGTAAGACTGTGTGAATCATGCTGTTTTCATACATAAACTGAGGTTTTATGCAACTGATGGTATAGCCAAGCAATGGATTATGTCGTATCTATCTTCAAGTATGCAGAAAGTTGTAATTAATAATTCAACCACTGTAAGCTGGGGAAATGCGCTTCTCACTGGGGAGAAATCACTTATGAAGTTTCAAAAGGCTTCGTCTTCGATCAGCTATTGTTTGTCATATGTCACTTATCGGGTTCCACACGACTCAATCTTAGATCCACTATTGTTTCTCATACATCACTTAAGGCGTCCCAAGTGGCTCAAACCAAGATCCACTTCTGTTTCTTATAAATATAAAAGATCTTCCATCTAACATACAACAAGCAGAATTAGTTCTTTTTGCGGATGATACTGGTATTATAGTCAATACAGATATACATACTGCAACAGAATAAAGCAAATAATGTTATTATAAGAATTACTGAGTGGTTTTCTGCGAATGGTCTCACTCTCAGTTTCAGAAAGATGCAACATATTGTAACAGTTCTGTCACTAAATGTAACTGGGTTTTCTCTTTAGATGCTAGTCAATTGTCACGATGAGCATTACTGCAAAGGGCATTTGATTCTAAAGCATTATGTCAGGGTGAAAATGCTAAATAAATTAATTTTTCTCTCTTAACAACATGTGGACAGGGTGGGTTCTTCCTTGGCTGGGGTATGAGGTAGAATGAAACAGCATTTTTACATAAGATAACTTTTATTGCAAGTTTCGTACAACTGTTTCCTTACTCGATGTTCTGGCTCGGAGAACGGCAGCTGTGTCGTTTGTGAAGCCTTCTGCTGCGGCAGCGGCGGCGTCTGATTACGCATGGCAGTGTGTATCTCGTGTCGCCGTCTCGCCCAGTTGACTGGAGACGCGCAGCGCGAGGTGGCCCGCTTAATTATTGCGAGCGAAGTCGTGCATCGGATGGTGATACCTTGCATGTGGCGTCTCAGTGTTTCTCTTCTCTAAGCGGCCTCGTGTGTTGTGCGTCGGCCAGCGGAGCGGCGCGGCGGGGGAAGGCCAGTGTCCCGGACTCGAACAACGGACTCCCGCTTGCCAGTCTTCGGCTGTCAGATCTTCATCCCAGCCCACAGGTGACTGCTGATGTGAGGCCGTCTCCTTTCCGTCCTCACGAGTCACCTGGGTACGTAAAAATCAGACTTCAAATACCTTTTAACTTCTGTCTTCTGGCGCCGAGGCTGCTGCTTGCTATTCCTTTACAGCGGCGGACTTGGTGCGTCTGTGCATGATGTAGTCTCTTCTTGCATGACGATCTTCAGCACCGAAACTGACTGAAAACTACTGCTACTCTTCTCTTCCTCCTTCATCTGTCGGGCCCACTGCGTCTCGTGTATTTATTCACTTCAGTTTGCTGGAGGTGAACGACTTCATGGTCATTGCCTCTTCTGTCACGTTGAAAAGCTTCTCGAAGAATCTTCTTAACGACGGTCATTGGCTCTTGGAATGTAGGCGAGGGCCTTTGCTTACATGTGACAACTGAGAAACACGTGAGCCGGTCGGGCGATGCCCTGACGGCTGAATCGACAGCGTCCGCTTATATGGAACTTGCTGACTTCATGGTCATTGTCTCTTCTGCCCTGCTGTTCTGCCCGCTGTTTGCCAGTGTGTAATTCTTCTAAACTAAACTAAGTTTTTCATTTATATTCTAATTTATACTTCACTTTTATTTCACTAATTTATTTACTTAAGTACCACTCAACATTCCTCCACCCTTCAGAGAAATTCGCCCTCGAATTTACCACTCAACAATATGTAGTTCTGCATATCTAGAGGCACTACACCACTGTTAAGAGTAATTCATGGCGAAGGTGGGTAACTTTAAAAATTTTAGTTGTCCTTATTGATGATAATTTAAATCAGAAAAAACACATTTTGGGCATTATTACTACAAAAGTACATTAAGTGGCAGCATGTATTCGAGGAAAGAAATTTGGAATATTGTGATTCACGTTATAAATTAAAAAACAGCAAAAATTCTCACACACCTCAGTTACAGTGCTATGAGGAAACAAAGTGAGGAAGTTCAGTCATTTGACCGTAACATACTCACATGCTATAACAAAAATAAGTAAGAATTGGTTCAAAATAGTGATCATTTTAGAAACATTTCATTGAGGGGAATGACATATTTGGAACTTATAAACATCAATGTAATGGTTTGAGTTTCTATTTTGTTCTTTAATATTTCAGTTAATTCTTGAGTACACAGTAGATTATAACAGTGGAGTTTTATTTCACTGTGGAAAATAATATACTTAAGGAGGACAGTGACTCCTAAAATAACTTAGTTTACACTTAGAATCACTGAGAATCTTAGGGAGGGACAACTCAATAACATTTTCCGTGTCAATTCAATAACGTCATATTGAATTATGAAAGAAAGTCTTCATTCCTTAGAAACATGCTTTAATAATAACATGTGGTGCTCAACCACGACCACCTTGTAGTCATCTGTTAAGAAACCGGGCATTCTCACTACTGGTGCACAGTATATTTATTCCCTCATGAAGTTTGCTGTAGGTAATCCACTGCAGTTCAAAAGGAACCATGATGTACATAACTGCAGTACCAGAAGAAAAAATTAGTTTCATTACTTCATACTAAAGTTGCCTTAGATAAAAAAGGATGCACAATGCTGCCACCAAAATTTCTGATCGCTCACTCAATGACATCCGAGGGGCGTTCAGTAAGTAATGCAATACGTCTTTCTGAAAGCATGTTGGTTTTATTCAGGATTCCAGTACCCCATATTATTTTCCACTCTTTTGGTTACAAAACCGTATTTTAAAATATAATCTCCGTTCAGTGCGACGGCTTTACGCCACCTTATTAGGAGGGCCTGTATGCCTACATGGTAGCACTCTACTGGTGGACGTTGAAGACAATGTCTCGCTGCATCAATAATCTCTCCATCATCCACGCACTGCTTCCCACAGAGTGCGTCCTTCATTGCCCCAAACACATGCTCTTTATGGTCTCCTGTTAGGCGGCGAGGAAACCAGTGGGCACACACCCTTGAGTAATCAACTGGTGAAAGCTACCAAGATAGACATCCAGTTCAGCAATGACGTGTTTGATTGTGATCCGTCGATCACCTCGAATGAGAGTGTCAGCGTATTCTAACATTGTAGGAGCCACAGATTGTGCGGCCGGCCAACACGCGGGAGATCGGATAGGTTTGCGCCACCGTGTTGCGATGACGACAGACGTCTCGCCCACCGACTCACCGTGCTTTTGTTCACTGTCAGGTCTCCATAGATATTCTGCGAGCTCTGGTTTTCCACCAAAAGAAACTCAGTGACAGCACTCTGCCTGGAACGCACCTCCGTTACAGGTGCCATTTTTGAAGAGAAGAATTTGTATTATTACAATGTGTAAAAGGTAGTGAATAGGAGTAGCTAACTCACATCAGTATATTTCAAAAAAACTTGTAAATGGTCAGCACATGACACATATTTATAAATGAATGCATAATGTGAATGTAAAATGACTTGTTCCACATCTTTACGATTAATCATACAAATGATTCATAGAACACTCAACTAATCAACTAGCTAAGTAACTAGATATACGGTGAGTCACGTAAGACGTAACACCACTTTTATTTGCAGAACATTTCATGATATGGAAATATGGGTGATAGTACGGAGAGGGCGAGTGATTTTGCTGCATGTTTCATCCTCTTCACGACGATATATTAAAACAATTGCTTGTTTTTAATGGAACGTGTAACACCTCCGATTTATTTCGACCCGATCTGATCTGATCTGACCGAATAGCAGCCCAATAATTATTAATTAATGTGACCGTGTACCTAATGGGGCGGGCAATCGGAATTGACTGCTACGGAGTTGTTACTTTCCAGTTTGTCCTTCTCAAATGCTGTAATAATGAAATGTCTGGTAACAAGAAGAACACCAACACAGTTTCTCTAATCAAGAACCTATATTCGTCTCAAAAACACAAAAAGAAGGAGACAGCCACTGCCTTCGTCATACACATCTAATTACGGCTAATCTCAGCACAGGCTTCTTCGTTATTCATTATCGACACACGCTAATTCAATCACTGCAACCCAACACTGCAATCCAAAATGATGCCGGCGCGGTAGACGCGAAACCAAAATATCGGCACTACAAATATCACTGATCACTCTCGTAATTATACTTCTTCACTTTCCCAGTATTATTCTAGCACAAAGGGGTTAAACCGCGGCGACGGCCATTCCCTTTGTCGGTAAAGCCTTGCATTACAGCAACTGGCCTCCACACAGCTCGGCCCGCAACATGGGACTGACTCCACTCACACTCGCTCTTGCAACATGACACAATCGATTGTTTGCCCTATCGACCTGTGCCGAGTGCAAACTTATAGTAAGGGCCTACGGACCCCTTACATCCCCGCCCTCGAAAACTTCTTTGGAGCCCCCGGTGTAAAAGAATCGGCAAGGGAATTTGACATTACTACATCTGAATAAAACACATAGTGTAAATAATTAATGAAATTACAATTCACCAAATAATCCCTCGACTCCGGTAGTGGGCTGCCTCCACAATAATCTCTACAAAAGATTATTACATCTCACAAACATGGCATTGTCCAAATCACAATCTTTTAATCAAGCAGCAATAATCCTCTATAGTCCATATTGAATGTAACACACAACATACAATCAAAAATTATTACGTGAACACATGACATATGAATTATTATATTACAAATCAGTTGTTACAGGTTTTACACCCATTATCAGGTAATCGTCGATATGAAATATGAAGTTCTAGTTATAATAAATCAGAAAATACAATGCAAATAAATATTCCCCTTTTTCAAATGTCCGTTTAACAACTAAATGTTCTAAACATATCTTAGTAGGTTTATTCGGGTCCTGGTAGCTCTCACTCTTGACCGGACCTCATCTGGAGTGTCATTCAATTTTCTGGTCCCTCCACCTCTTCCTCTATAATCAGACGAATGATTAAAATGATTCCTTGGGTCATTACTTCCGTCTCGGTTTTGATCATTAGCTTGATTCTGTTCCTGTGATCGAACAGATTCCAACTGTTCCAGTATCTCCACCAAGGTCTCCCTTTCTTTAATTAGGCTCCCAGATACAGTTTCTTGCATTCTCCGGCTCAATCTTCTTTTTATCACAGATATCTTTATGTCATCACTCAGGGGTTGTTCCAAGGTCTCGTTCAATTCCCACAAATGTTCAGGAAACTCTCTCAATGTTCCTCTCCATGTATTAAATGACTTGCGGTGTAGTGGGTCCTCAATTGCTGCACACTGATGACTTTTGGACCAATATTTCTTCAAGAATTCTCCTTCAAACTGATCATAACTAGTAGTCCCTTTCTTCTTCCTGACTCCCCAAGTGAAGGCCTCACCTTCCATTGCAACCCTCTGGTCATCCTCTCCTCGTTGCACAGCTATAGCATTTCTCAGATTGACAGCCAGTTGGTTTTGCCTATCTCCTATCCCCTTAACCGCATCATTGCATTGTTTCTGCATCTGCGTCACCTCGGTGATTTGATGACTGCAATTTGTTTCCACTTCGGTGATCCTTTCTCCCAATTCGGCTTCAATTTCTTCAATATTGTCTTCTATGTTTTTTGTTAACTTTTCTTCCATCTTCTCCACGTCTCCCTGGACTTGGTCTATGCTCTTCTGTAGCTTCCTCTCTCTCTTGTTGATGTCCATCTTCAGTCGTTCTGGTAACTCCTGCATTTCCTTCTTTAGATTACATTTCATCATCATTTGTGATGTTTTGATCTCTTGTAAAACTTTCTCTAATGATGCGTGGTACATTTCTTCCCTTTCTCTAATTTCTTGTAAACCCTTCTCTATTGATGCGTGGTACATTTCTGCTCTTTCTCTTGCTGCCTTGGCCTCCTTTAACAACTCTGCTAACATCGACCGTATCTCTGCGTCCTCTGAAACTGGCTTATTTCTCGTCGTTTGTCCTGGTGTCTCGGGGTAACTAGTTAAATGTGCTAATGGGCTATCTAATGATAATCCACAATCACTGATTCCTGAATCATCTCGGTCTTCCTGTCCTAACCCTTTCCTTTCAACTACTGCCTCACAAACCTGTTTATCTTCAGTAGACATGTTTGGTTTATTTTTTAATATACAGGCAAGTAATATAAAATAACCTCTAGTAACCCAAAACACTACTAATTACCACAAAACTAATCAAGCAGTAACTGCAGTATCTTCAGTTAATCCCGAAATTGACACAATACGTATGAATACTGAACATAACGACTCTCAAAACTTAATAATTTCAAATATCAATTTTCACATACACAGTTTATGTAAAATGTTTTAAATACACTCCTGGAAATGGAAAAAAGAACACATTGACACCGGTGTGTCAGACCCACCATACTTGCTCCGGACACTGCGAGAGGGCTGTACAAGCAATGATCACACGCACGGCACAGCGGACACACCAGGAACCACGGTGTTGGCCGTCGAATGGCGCTAGCTGCGCAGCATTTGTGCACCGCCGCCGTCAGTGTCAGCCAGTTTGCCGTGGCATACGGAGCTGCATCGCAGTCTTTAACACTGGTAGCATGCCGCGACAGCGTGGACGTGAACCGTATGTGCAGTTGACGGACTTTGAGCGAGGGCATATAGTGGGCATGTGGGAGGCCGGGTGGACGTACCGCCGAATTGCTCAACACGTGGGGCGTGAGGTCTCCACAGTACATTGATGTTGTCGCCAGTGGTCGGCGGAAGGTGCACGTGCCCGTCGACCTGGGACCGGACTGCAGCGACGCACGGATGCACGCCAAGACCGTAGGATCCTACGCAGTGCCGTAGGGGACCGCACCGCCACCTCCCAGCAAATTAGGGACACTGTTGCTCCTGGGGTATCGGCGAGGACCATTCGCAACCGTCTCCATGAAGCTGGGCTACGGTCCCGCACACCGTTAGGCCGTCTTCCGCTCACGCCCCAACATAGTGCAGCCCGCCTCCAGTGGTGTCGCGACAGGCGTGAATGGAGGGACGAATGGAGACGTGTCGTCTTCAGCGATGAGCGTCGCTTCTGCCTTGGTGCCAATGATGGTCGTATGCGTGTTTGGCGCCGTGCAGGTGAGCGCCACAATCAGGACTGCATACGACCGAGGCACACAGGGCCAACACCCGGCATCATGGTGTGGGGAGCGATCTCCTACACTGGCCGTACACCACTGGTGATCGTCGAGGGGACACTGAATAGTGCACGGTACATCCAAACCGTCATCGAACCCATCGTTCTACCATTCCTAGACCGGCAAGGGAACTTGCTGTTCCAACAGGACAATGCATGTCCGCATGTATCCCGTGCCACCCAACATGCTCTAGAAGGTGTAAGTCAACTACCCTGGCCAGCAAGATCTCCGGATCTGTCCCCCATTGAGCATGTTTGGGACTGGATGAAGCGTCGTCTCACGCGGTCTGCACGTCCAGCACGAACGCTGGTCCAACTGAGGCGCCAGGTGGAAATGGCATGGCAAGCCATTCCACAGGACTACATCCAGCATCTCTACGATCGTCTCCATGGGAGAATAGCAGCCTGCATTGCTGTGAAAGGTGGATATACACTGTACTAGTGCCGACATTGTGCATGCTCTGTTGCCTGTGTCTATGTGCCTGTGGTTCTGTCAGTGTGATCATGGGATGTATCTGACCCCAGGAATGTGTCAATAAAGTTTCCCCTTCCTGGGACAATGAATTCACGGTGTTCTTATTTAAATTTCCAGGAGTGTAAGATAAATCACACCGTTCATTATATCCATAAATGTAAAATCCCCAAAAACAATGAGCATATCTGTATAATCACCATTTAGACTGTGCAGCATGCATCAATAAGTATGCTATATTTCAGAGTATGTTTCGCAAACTTTTCGGAAATTACGTAGTTGGGCACTTTTCCTAATGTGAAACTCAGTTAAAAATTGTTTATTTACCGCGAAGACTGCACACTGCAAATTTAAGGTTATGCCAACCAGTCGTCTTCACTCTCCAACTGACGTTACCACGAGTCGCGATGTTTGACGTTTGAAGTGGGCATGGCGCTGTACTACCGCCGGAGCCTCGTGAAGTCACGCTGAAGATCTGCGGCGAGACGTCGTAGTTCTCAGCCGGCCACTCCGTAGCGCTGCAGGCGGGCGTAGTTTGTAGTTCGGCCACTAGATGCCGGTTTGGCGCTCGGTGTCTCGAAGTCACGCTGCTCGCTGTGGCGGGACGTCATAGTTCTCAGCCTGCCGCTCTGTGGCGGTGCAGGCGGGCATAGTTTGTAGTTCGGCCGCTAGATGCCGGGTCGGCACTCGGTGTCTCGAAGTCGCGCTGAAGATCCGTCGGTGTAGTGCGTCTGTGCTTGACCTACTCCTTGCACAGGTAGTTGGGATGACGTGTGAAATCACCTCGCAGATCGAAGCTCTTTGGCGCAGCTGCTACACGGGTCTGCGTGACGTCACTCAACAATTGCATCGCCACAATAAATTGTCGCCTGCATAACAGTTTATGGGTCCACACGAAGCTGCCCGATTTTCACTATTCAAAAGGCAATTTCAGTCATAATATTACTATTAAACACTTCTGTAAAGCTTTCGTGACTAATTCTTGACTCGTTTTGCTATTGTAATGTTCACACATGTCTCTCTTTGGTGTTCACTTTTCACAGTTTTTCGTGCGGATTTACGCGTTTGCACATTATAACACAGTTTATTGACACTATTACTCTTATCTAATATGGCGAGGAAAAACAGTTTTGTCACAATCGTAAGATGCTATTACTTTGTATTGTTCAAAATGCACTGTTTCTTGTCGAGATTTTAAAGTTTATACTCTGTCTTGAAATTGAAAAATATTTTCTCACGTTAAGATAAAATTACCTACTGTTCTTACTATTTGTCCGAAGATTGCACTTGTCCTTTCACGGTAAGCCAAGGTGTAACACCTCCAATTTATATTTTTTTTGACCCGACCTGATCTTATCGATCAAATAGCAGCCCAATAATTATTAATTAATGTGACCGTGTACCTAATGGGGCGGGCAATCGGAATTGACTGCTACAGAGTTGTTACTTTCCAGTTTGTCCTTCTCAAATGCTGTAATAATGAAATGTCTGGTAACAAGAAGAACACCAACACAGTTTCTCTAATCAAGAACCTATATTCGTCTCAAAAACACAAGAAGAAGGAGACAGCCACTGCCTTCGTCATACACATCTAATTACGGCTAATCTCAGCACAGGCTTCTTCGATATTCATTATCGTCACACGCTAATTCAATCACTGCAACCCAACACTGCAATCCAACACTGCAATCCATAATGATGCCGGCGCGGTAGACGCGAAACCAAAATATCGGCACTACAAATATCACTGATCACTCTCGTAATTATACTTCTTCACTTTCCCAGTATTATTCTAGCACAAAGGGGTTAAACCGCGGCGGTGGCCACTCCCTTTGTCGGTAAAGCCTTGCATTACAGCAACTGGCCTCCACATAGCTCGGCCCGCAACATGGGACTGACTCCACTCACACTCGCTCTTGCATCACGACACAATCGATTGTTTGCTCTATCGACCTGTGCCGAGTGCAAACTTATAGTAAGGGCCTACGGACCCCTTACAAACGATATATCATTATAATTGTCATTATTATTAGCTGGACCATATCACTGAAGTTATTATGTTTCAGTCTTTGGAGTCCTTGAAATTTCCAAGTAGCTTCATTTCTGCCATGAATCCTTTGTCTTTCTTTAGGCCACTTTGTCACTGGTCTGGTAGTGACTTCATTGTCTGGCAGTCCTTCCATGTCCGTAACTGCGCCCAATAAAATTTCAATGATGTTTTTCTGATGTCTGCCACGATATTCGATACTTTTACGGCTGTTTTTCGGGATTGTATTATGTATCCATCTACTTTCGTTTGGGACCGATGGTATTTCTTAGAATTTTGCGTTCTTCTTTCACAGTATGTTCTAGATGAGCTTTTATATGGACTGTAAGCGTTTCGCTTGCTTGCTAGGTCTAGGCTTGGTAACAGTGTTATAGTGCCTAATTTTCGTTTTCATGAATATACATTTTCATAGTAGATGTTGTAGGTTTTACTGTAAGCTTTCATAACTTTTTACATACGAATTTTTGATGCCATTTTCTGTCCCCATTTGGATTCAACGATTTCGCATATAGAGTTCTATCGTTTTGCCCATATTTTGTGATCGGTTTTTTAGTAGGTTGTTTTGAGCAGATGTACTTGGTATATTTGAAGGATACTTTGTGACCAAGTCGTTCAGAGTATTCCTTGACAATTTCTGATTTATTGCTGTCCTTGCGTCTCCTGTTGGTGCATCCAGACCATTTGCGAAAGCTAGCCAAGAAATTAGGATGTCGTTTTCAGATCTTCCAAGTGGTGTGAGTTTCCAGTAGTTTTGGTTTTTAAGTTCTTTTTCCCACTCTCGGATGACTTTTTCCAAAACCAGATTAATGAGGATAGGAAACAGACCGTCATCCAGCCGAACACAGATTGACGTCACAAATGGTTCTGACACATCATCTATGAGGTTTACTTTGGAGGTTGTGTTGCTGAGTGTTTGTTTAGTGACACTTAAGGGTTTTGGGCAGAGTCCTTGTTTTCGAGGATGATAAATCCGGGTTTACGATCGAATAAATCATATGGCTTTTTGAAGTCCTCAAAGGAGCATATGATCGGGCTGTTCCTCAGTGATTTGTGCTTTGATGTTATTTAAAAAGAACATTAAAACATTGTTTGTTCTATATAATTTTTACCTGTACGGAAGCTGGCTACGTACTCGTCAATTTTGTGATCGATTTGCGGTTCAAAAGACGAGTACAGTGATATAATAGATAACAGTTATTAATGTCAGCACTGAAACTTTTCTCAAAAATGTCAGAGATATGTGCTTAAAATAAAAGGAAAGGCTGTTGTGATGTGACCACCGCCTTGTGGAGCTTTCATGCCAGGCTCCGTCGTTTGATCAAACCTTTCGATTTTTGTTTTTTTCTCACAAAAATTTTTCAATTCAAACCTGAGGACGCACACAAATCTGCAAAAGTTTTGTTCCGGCATAACGACAAGCGCCGGCACGAATTATACAGCAGAGAAGGCTGTGAGACGACGTCAGCCAATAGCACGCTGCCTAGGACGTCACCACGACAGGAGCGGCCTCTACACGAAGAGAATAAAAGAGACGCGCCGTCTAGCGGCACGTGATATTAACGATAGCAGTGTTTTATGATCTTGTGTGATTAGCTTGTAGGGAAATTGTATATAGTGAAGGACATTGATTATTTGCATGTCGCCAATTGCTTGCAACAACTCGTTGTAAGTACGAAGTTAAGTATCTGTCAGTTCAGTTACTGTAATAAACTCAATTAATATGATCTGCTTGTACGTTGTCTAGCTATCCGAGAAAAAAGCTGCCTAAGCACCTGATAAGAGACGAGTGGGCAGGATCTCACATTGGCGACGAGTTATCAGAAGAGCCCCGTGCCTGGCGACCACGGAAATTTCAGTTATATTTTTCTGGCGCCTTAATTCTCTCTTGTCTTTACTTTGTAGGGGCGTTTACTTCCTCTCTTTCGCTCATCAGTATTTTGGAAATTTGTGGGACTCCGCGCGGCTTCAGTGTTTTCAGATAGGTATTGCAGAAATTTTCTGTGCTAATGTCCGTATTTTGCTTGCTTGCCATGTGTGTTTCTTGCATTTGTCTCTTCCAAAATGACCACCCCGCCTATTGCACCCCCTGCTCAGGTGCCACAGCTGCAAGCGTTAGATGCAACACAGCTAATGCATATGTTCCAGTTCAGATGTAGCAAACCTGCACCCTGCTCGACACAGTGCAGCACGCCCGACGGAACAAGCACCGCCTACACCAACACCGACTGCTATACCGCCTTTTCGACAGCTTCCTGAACAAGAAGAGGGATGGCTCGAGTGGTTGCAACAATTACAAGCACACATACTCGCTCACAATGTACTAGGTACTGTGAAAAGCCATTATTTCTTATCCACGGTAGGAAGTGCAGTGTTCTGCCTCATCAACAAACTATTTCCTATCGTCACTTCGCCGGCCGGAGTGGCCGTGCGGTTCTAGGCGCTACAGTCTGGAGCCGAGCGACCACTAAGGTCGCAGGTTCGAATCCTGCCTCGGGCATGGATGTGTGTGATGTCCTTAGGTTAGTTAGGTTTAATTAGT
This sequence comes from Schistocerca cancellata, assembly GCF_023864275.1. Classification (NCBI taxonomy): domain Eukaryota; kingdom Metazoa; phylum Arthropoda; class Insecta; order Orthoptera; family Acrididae; genus Schistocerca; species Schistocerca cancellata. Next base: position 415,825,760 of record NC_064633.1, read on the forward strand.
TCTAAGTTCTAGGCGACTGATGACCTTAAAAGTTAAGTCGCATAGTGCTCAGAGCCATTTGAACCATTTTTAACGGCACCTCGAAAATGGTTCAAATGGCTCTGAGCACTATGAGACTTAACTTCTGAGGTCATCAGTCCCCTAGAACTTACAATTACTTAAATCTAACTAACCTAAGGACATCACACACATCCGTGCCCGAGGCAGGATTCGAACCAGCCACCGTAGCAGTTGCGCGGTTCCAGGCTGTAGCGCCTAGAACCGCTCGACCACACCGGCCGGCCGTCACCTCGAGTGGACTTGCTTACGAACAGGTGGTAGGTTCACTAACAAACTATTGTGACCAGTAAGTGAATGTAGTAGCAGCTAGGTATCAATTCTGTAACTGCAAAAAACGGTCGGAACAAACTTATCGCGAGTGGGGAGCAGATTTGCAGGGTATGACAAGAAAATGTAAATTCAGATGTGCTTGTGGTGCATTATATTCAGAGGTAATGTTGTGTGATGCGATCATATACAATGTTCCTGATATCAAACTCAGAGAACAGATTTTGAAACAGTCCGATCCATCATGTCAGCAGGTAGTGCAAATATTAGATCAGTACGATTGCGGCACCTTGTCGGCTGATAAATTTGAGCAGCCAGCTATTCGTCACGTTGAGTGCCTTGTCTGTGATCGGCCCACTTAGCGGCAGCAGCAGCTTGTGCTCTCCACGCCAGTAAACAAAACCTCTCCATGCCGCGTAAGCAGTTCGCTAAGCAGGCGGCTTACACAGGCGTACCTCGGTGTTATTCATGGCACTGACGACAAGACTGCCCCTTCCACAAGCTGAGCGTTACGCTTAAGGTAGGAAACGACATGTGCAACCCGTATGTTTGCAACGGAACAAACATAAGAATTCGGCCCACTCACAAAGGTCTAGCCACAAGGCCCATGTCATTAATGCAGTATCTTCAAAGTCTGCAACAGGCATTCTCAAAACTGCCACACGAGCAGCTTCTTCAATGATATGCCAGCCCAACAAACTTTTTGTTGATTTCCTTCTTTGTGGGAAAGATGGGAAATTTCAGTTGGACCGACACCCCCGGGATAACAAGGCCGCCCAGCAGTGTTAGTGACGTCACACTAAGCGGCCCATAACCGACGCAGCAGTCCACGGACACCTCCGTACAGACGCGCCTGATGCTAACGATCTTCTGTCCGTCATACAGAAAGGAGCGAACTATAATTCGAACCAAAGACCAAATTATATATATTCTTGTAAACAGCATAAAGGTTCATAACGAAATACCGATTACATATACGGGCAGGAATAAGTTTAATCGATTGAGGAATTTTGCCACTATTTTATAATTGTCAGAACACTATTTAGCTTTAAAACTCGCATACAGGTGGTGACAAATGCCAACTGACAGCAGGACTTAACATTTTCAAGCTATTACACTGAAAGTAAATTATCTTAAACACTGTCATACATAGCAAAACCCTCACAACTTTCGTTTACAATAAGGTAACAAGAGTTCGCTTTATCTCATAAAACACATGACTATTGTGAATTTACTCATATGTTCATGGTGACAGCTCTTTTCAAGAATTTTTACAAGTGTATCCCCAGTAATAAAGAATGGAAACAAAAGATAGATATCAAATATTCTCTTTTTAACGTAGACATCACTGAACACAAGATTCTGTCTTGCACTGTGATACTAAGGGACTGTTCTTTCCTTTAAGAAAAGCCTGACAATTTGAAGTTCACTCTGCTATTGAAGATACACTTCTTGAAACAACATTAAAAATGTTATGAGAGGTAAGGGAATGAAAAACAACCAAGTGCATTACGTGTAAGAATGTGAGCAATAGCCTGAGGCTCTCTTTACTTACCATTTTCAATCTCTCTACAGCTTATTTCCTTTTCCACGTAGAAATCACCAACTGCAAGTCTCATTATTGCTGTCTGTTACTAACAAAGTGCTTTTCTATTTAGAAAACTGACAATTTGATGTTCATTCTGGTACTGAAGATAAACACGTTTCAGAGGAGTTCTAGAACCTATTCCTGCCCGTATATGTAATCGGTATTTCGTTATGAACCTTTATGCTGTTTACAAGAATATATATAATTTGGTCTTTGGTTCGAATTATAGTTCGCTCCTTTCTGTATGACGGACAGAAGATCGTTAGCATCAGGCGCGTCTGTACGGAGGTGTCCGTGGACTGCTGCGTCGGCCAAGGGGCGCTTAGTGTGACGTCACTAACACTGCTGGACGGCCTTGTTATCCCGGGGGTGTCGGTTGGACACGGGTGCCTCAGTCACATTGCTGAATCGTCACACATATGAACTGTTAGGATCCCCACGCCTGTCTAAAACTAGCATGCAACTGACAGTTTATAATGGACAAGAGATGCTCGTTCTTGCAAAATGTACTTTGACTGCCATGTATCGCTCGCATATGAGAACAGTGATTTTTACGGTGCTACAATCACATGAGTGTGAGAACATATTTGGTCTTGATTCTTTTGATTTGTTTGGCTTTAACGTTCAGGACAATGTGTTGCCAGTGTCTGCATTTCATCCACAAGACAGCGTAGCTAAAAGAATACCTGGAACTCCTTTTCTGAAGGTTTAGGCGAAGCTAACAATTTTGTTGCACATATTACTCTGAAAGACAATGCTCAGCCGAAATTTTTCAGGGCCATAACAGTTCCCATTCCATTACGGGACAAAGTCGCTGCTGAACTGAAAGAATTGCAAGATAGTGGAGCTATTGCGCCCATACAACCTAGTCAATGGGCAAATTCACTGGTTTTGCTCCCCAAACCTTCAGGACGCATTCTCCTCTGTCTTGACTTTGAGTCTACAGTCAACCCGCAAAATGTGATTGATACTTATCCATTGCCATGCCCAGAGGATCTCATGGACAGATTAGGCGCTGGACGCTACTTTTCAAAAATTGATTTGCGCGACGCGTATCTTCAACAACTGCTCAATGCAGAATCTCGAAAAGGGTGCGTAGTGAATACTCCTTTGGGCTTGTTTAAATATTTGCGTTTGCCTTTTGGGAGTGCTTCCGCACCCGCCATTTTCCAGTGGTATTGGTAACAACTGCCTGCACAAGTACCAAACCGTTCAAACTATTTAAACGATATTGTTGTAGCAGGTAGTACAGCTGAAGAACATATTGCAAATTTGCCTGCTTTGTTTCATGTGTTATCTGATGCAGGACTAAAATGTAGACTGGACAAGTGTGATTTTTTAAAGCCTGAGTTGCAGTACTTGGTCATGTCATAAACAGTGAAGGTGAGCATCCTCTTCAGTCGCCTTTGTTAGCCATACGAGATTTGCCAGTTCCTCCTAATGTCACAGAATTGCAGGCAGTCTTAGCGAAAATGAACTATTATATTTGGTTCATACCGAATGCTGCACACATCCGAATGCTGCATCGCAAGAATGTCCCCGTTGTTTGGACAGATGAGTGCCAAGCAGCTCTTCAGCTTTGCTCAGTGATCGATGCTTGGTTCACTTGGATCCTGACAAACCAGTTGTATTGCAAGTTGACGCTTCCTCTTACGGAATCGATGCAGTACTTTCGCACAGGATTGGTGATAAATACAGGCCTCCTGCTTTCGCATCAAAAGTGTTGTCCAAAGCTTAGTGTAACTATTCACAAATTGAAAAAGAGGTTTTGGCTATTGTGTATGGTGTCACCAATTTCCACAGCTATTTGTATGGCAGAAAATTCTGCTGAGTAACGGATCACAAGCCTTTGCAGTCCTTGTTTCATCCGACAAAACCGGCTCCTGTACGAACTGCCAAAAAATTGCAAAGATAAGCTCTGTTGTTGTCTCAGGATTGTGTACCGTGCGACAGCTCAACATGGTAATGCGGATGCACTTTCACGTCTTCCGACTGGCCCTGATACAGACTCTGACGCTTCTGCTGCATCTTGTTGTCACATCGATGCTCAGGATTTTGAATTGCTTTAATCTTTTCCGCTGAACTGTAGGAAAACTGCACAGGTCACAGAAGCTGATTCAGATCTGAACATTTTGCTAACATACATTCGCACATCTTGAATAGCGTAAAGAACTCTGTAGTGCGCCAATACTTTGCCCGTCGGCATAACTTCGCTGTACAGACAGGTGTGATTCTTGTTCACAATGACAGTAGACAATCAAGTGTGTTGATCCCTAAAGCTTTGCAAAGGGAAGTGTTGCAGTTACTTCACCGAGGACACTGGGGGATTGTTTGTACGAAACAGTTAGCGCGTCAACACTGTACTTGGCAGGGTATGGATACCTAAATAGAACAGATGACGTCACAGTGTCACTCGTGTGCTGAAAATCAGTCCGCTGCTGCACAAAAATTCTCTGCTTGGCCCAAGTCACAATCGCCATGGCAACGTGTGCACATAGACTTTGCGGGACCTTTTTGGTATACACGTTGGTTGATTGTGGTTGACTCGTATAGCAAGTTTCCTTTTACTGTGCCAATGAACTCGACAACGTCAAGTAGCACAATTCATGTGTTGTCCTCTATTTTTTTTGCCTCGAAGGCTTACCTGAAGTAATAGTGTCAGACAAGGGACCTCAGTTCACGTCGTATGAATTTGGAACATTCTGTGAACACATTGGTATACAGCATCTAACTAGTACACGTTCCATCCACAGTCAAACGGCGAAGCGGAACGTTTTGTCAGAACCTTCAAGCAGCAGATGGCCAAGCTTCGCTCCGCACGTACCAGAGATCACGCATTGCAACTGTTTCTATTGTTCACAACCACGAGATAGACCATCGCCGGCGGAATTGCTTCTCGGCCGCCGCCATCGGACACAGCTCCACCTGCTCGACCCTCCTCAGCATCCGGCGCCTAAGAAAGGCCGCAAGTATCGCTTCCCACCGCATGATATTGTGTTTTACAGGGTTTGTAGCGGCCGCAGACGGTGGGCACGAGACGTGATCGTGTCGCCATGGTGCTTGCATGTATCTTATTTCCGGTCCAGATGGCTTCCAGCGCCGACGAAATCAACTTCGCCTCTGTCACGTGTACGATGATCTTTCAGTGCCGGCCGGGGTGGTCTCGCGGTTCTAGGCGCTCAGTCCGGAACCGGGAATGGATGTGTGTGATGTCCTTAGGTTAGTTAGCTTTAAGTAGTTCTAAGTTCTAGGGGACTGATGACCACAGATGTTAAGTCCCATAGTGCTCAGAGCCATTTGCACCATCTTTCAGTGTCTCTTCCCCAGATTCACGGAACCCGGGAACGGAGCGGCCACAGCAGCCCCCAGAGGGTCCTATCACGACACCGCGGGACGACGCCATGGAGACGGAGCCTTCGCCTCCTCCGCCTCCTCTCGTCCTACCGATGGAGCTGGGCCCGCCCACACCGCAGCAGTTGCCGCCTTCTTCACGTGCTTCATGGCAGCAGGAGGTGGACGTGTACCCTTCTGGTTGTTTTCCTGGGGACGTTTCCACCAGAGCGAAGGCCGGGTGGCTGGGTACGACCGGAAGCTTGAAATCGCCTGCATTCACAGCTTCCGGCCGAGCAGTGCACCCACACTCCTACCTCCCCGCCGTTGTTGCGCTCCCTACACGACGACGGTCCATCGCTTTGGGGAGGGTAGGAGGGGGGGAGGAATGTTCCGGCTTAACGCCAAGTGCCGGCACGAAGATCCAGAACGATACAGCAGAGAGGGCTGTGAGACGACGTCAGCCAGTAGCACGCTGACTAGGACATCACCACGATAGGAGCGGCATCTACACGAAGAGAATAAAAGCGACGCGCAGCCTAGCCGCGGCTGGACAGTAGAAGACACGCACTAGAAGAGGCGCAGTGATGTTAACGATAGCAGTGACTTATGAACTTGTGTACTTGTGTGATTAGCTTGCATATACATTGTATATAGCGAAAGACACTGATTATTTGCATGTCGCCAATTGCTTGCGACAATTCGTTGTAAATACGATGTTAAGTATAGTCAATGCAATTACTGTAATAAACTCCATTAATACGATTTGCTTGTGCGTTGTGTAGCTGTCCGAGAAAATAGCTTCCTAGGCACCCGATAACAGACGAGTGGGCAGGACCTCACTGGTTTCCCTCAGCCCCTTCTGATACGGAACGCTAGAACTTAGCACAGCCCCTTATGATACGGTACGCTAGAACTTAGTTACAGTTGCAAGAATCAAAGCTGACCATTTCTCTACACTGACGCAAAAAAATCCCAACACCAACAAATAATTAATGTAGAGTAAAGAAATATCGAGAATACATTTGTTTGGTTATTGTGCGGTTTGGCCCCCGGTGGACCCCCGCAGGGAACGTCTCACACCAGACGAGTGTAGCCCCTATGTTTGCGTGGTAGAGTAATGGTGGTGTACGCGCAAGTGGAGAACTTGTTTCCGCAGCACTCACCTACGTAGTGTAGCTGAGGCGGAAAAAGTGGAACCACCATGCATTCGCCGAGGTAGATGGAAAACCACCTAAAAACCATCCACAGACTGGCCGGATCACCGGACCTCGACACAAGTCCGCCGGGCGGATTCATGCCGGGGACCAGGCGCTCCTTCCCAATCCGGAAAGTCGTGCGTTAGACTGCACGGCTAACCGGGTGGGCAGAAATGATGGTACATTAATAATTGATGTAACCGTCAGAATGTTGAATTCAAGCATGCAGACAGGCATGCATTGTGTCGTTCAAGTGCCGGATGTCAGTTTCTGGGATGCGGTTCCTTGCTTACTGCACTTGGTCGATCAACACAGTGACTGTTAATGCTGGTTGTGGGTGACACTGGAGATGTCGTCCGATGATCTCCCATATGTGCTCGATTGTAGACAGATGCGGTGATTTAGCAGACCAAGGCAACAAGCCAACAATCTGTAGATCATGTTGGACTATGACAGCTGTATGTGGGCGAGCGTTATCCTGTTGGAAAACACCCCATGGAATGCTGTTCAGGAATGGCAGCACAAGAGGTCGAATCACAAGACTGAAGCACAAATTCGTCAGCGAATGCAACGCAAGTCGAATCATCACACTGACTTAAAAATTTGTAGTCAGGTGTGTGGGATAACCATAAGAGTGCTCCTGCTGTCATACGAAATCGCAACCCAGATCATAACTGTAGGTCCACTGTGTCTAGTCCATAGACAGGTAGGTTGCAGGCGCTATCGTGGCATCCTTTTAATCAATACGCGCCTATCAGTGGCACCGAGTCAGAAACGGCTTTCATCAGAAAATACAACAGACCTCCACTCCGCTGGTCAATGAGCTTTCGGTTGACACCACTGAAGACGCAAACGGTGGTGGTCTGGAGTCAGTCGAATGCACACTACAGGGCGTCTGGCTCGGAGCTGCCCTTGAAGTAACCGATTTGTAACAGTTCGTAGTGTCACTGTGATGCCAACTGCTGCTCAGATTGCTGCTGCAGAAGCAGTACGATGCGCCAGAGTGTTACGCCGAACGTGATGATCTGTCCTCTCGGTACTGCCACGCGGTCATGTCCATCGCTGCCAGAATTGATGTACAGTGGCTACATTCCTGCCAAGTCTTTCTGCAATATCGTAGAAGGAACATCCAGCTTCTCGTAGCCCTATTACACGACCTCGTTCAAACTCAGTGAGGTGTTGGGTCTTTATTGCGTTAAAGGCATTCTAGACTAACATCAGTTCACAACGTCCAATCTCAAAGGTATCTAAGACTTACGATGATCAAAGCGTGCATTTAAAGCAAACCTGATTTACATCCTCATAGCGACTGGTTGAATAGACATTACATTTCAGAGATAGGAACACGCCTAACGACTTTCCTTTATATCTCCCAACTCCTTCTTCGTGTTGTGCTTTCTCTCATCACTATCTTAGGATGAAGCACAAACAACTTTGTGGGACTTTTAACAATCACATTCAGAATTAAAGTTTTCATTACATTTCACAGATGTTCAATATACGAGTACCTTCCATTGGACGCGTGATAAGCATCCAGACGACGCTTATACGCAATCCATACTTTCACGATTTTGTCTTAAGTTGCTGCATTCACAGCTGTTGTTATGTTGCGAAGCAGTTAAGTCGAAGTTGTTGGAATGGATCGCTCATAACGGAGTATTTCACAAAAAATCGGTCAGATACGAGTAGGTCTACAGCTGTGAGGACTTTCCACAAACTTAACTGTGTATATAGACAGTTCACCCATCCCGCAAATTAATAATGTCGCCGATTTTTGCCTGTTACTAACACTGATACTAAACGTGCTAGTTCTGCAAGGTTCCCAGGAGAGCTTCTGTAAAGTTTGGAAGGTAGGAGACGAGATACCGGCAGATGTAAAGCTGTGAGGACCGGGCGTGAGTCGTGCTTCGGTAGCTCAGATGGTAGAGCACTTGCCCGCGTAGGGCAAAGGTCCCGAGTTCGAGTCTCGGTCGGGCGCACAGTTTTAATCTGCCAGGAAGTTTCATATCACAGCACACTCCGCTGCAGAGTGAAAATCTCATTCTGGAAACATTGATACTGTCAAGATATCAGTCTCGGGAATTCCAAGTCTTTCGAGAATGTTTTAAAGTGCGAGATGAAAAAGTTTCCGTTTGAGGGCGTCGCTTCAGCGTTTATGCAACGTACCGCGACTCCGATGTTTATAAGCACCGATAATTAAACATGGTATTAGCTTAGCATTTGTGTCTTTCCGACGTGTATATGGTAGATGCGAAAAAGTGAGCTACGGCGAAGTTTTTATCAAATGCGTCCAAACAGGGCCAACATGTTATTCTTTTCTTGGCTACCGAAAGACAAACACCGGCAGACATCCGTCGCAGAATGAAGAATGTGCAATTAAGGCCAAACGTCTGGGAAAACTGCGATAGGGGGTGCTGCTGCTTCATGATAACGCACGTCCCCATATCGCAAACGTCACAGCGCAGTGTTTACGCCAACTCTAGTGGGTGACACTTACAGTCTTTATCCCCCCACATGCAATTATCACACCTTTGGTTCCTTAAAAAAGGCCTTGAAGGTCGACGATTCCTGTCGGACGAGGGTGTGCAGCAGGCAGTTACGGACTTCTTCGCGCAGCACGACACCGTGTTTTACTAGTCAGATACCTTTAACTTCGTGTGTCTGTGGAATCAGTCCCTGAATGTTACGGCGATTTTGCTGACTGGCATACCGATTCTAGACTGTAGAGCCTTCGAAGGCAAACTTTCTCAGCGCTTTTTTATTTTTTTTTTCCACGGTAAGTGATCACAGCCAAACAGTTGCAGGATAAAGATTTATTGAAATCCTTGACCACGGTTTCGATATATCTAAATATACCTTCATCAGAAGCAAAAATACACCTGAACAGGAAGACATCTTCATTAGCAAAAAAATTAGCAACATAACTGAGATAGAAGAAAAAAAAACACTTATAGCTTTAAGTAACCATGAAAATTAGCAAAGTAATTATAAGTACAAATAACTTTTAGTCACTTACTAAAAACACATTCTGCAGTGGAGATGCAGGAAAAAACCGTGCCTTAACGCGCCGTCAGTAATTAAAATTAACAAATCACCTCTGGCTGTACAGCATAGGCAACGGCCTTGCCGCAGTGGATACACCGGTTCCCGTGAGATCACCTAAGTTAAGTGCTGTCGGGCGTGGCCGGCACTTGGATGGGTGACCATCCAGCCGCCATGCGCTGTTAACATTTTTTGGGTGCACTCAGCCTCATGATGCCAATTGAGGAGCTACTCGACCGAATAGTAGTGGCTTCGGTCAAGAATACCATCAGAAGGACCGAGAGAGCGGTGTGCTGACCCCACGCCCTTCCTATCCTCATCCTCCTCGGAGGATGACACGGCGGTCGGATGGTCCCGGTAGGCCACTCGTGGCCTGACGACAGAGTGAGTGCTGTACAGCATAATTATGAAGAGATGGTCGATGCGAACACTTAGCCTGTGAAATAGCGTGAAGAGGGTGTGGAAGCACTAGGGCAGACAGTTTCACCGAGAGAGGGCACATGTGGTATGCGCGAGACACTCGCGCACATTAAAACCCAGTGATACATACTCATGCGCGTCAAAATTTTAAAGTCTGTGCTAATTCAAATCCTCTGTCTTAATAAATAAAACTTATCAGACCCCTTCAACTTTTATAGTCCTGTCTTCCTCAGTTGCGTGTAATATTACGGTATATTAATATTTTTTACTTATGGACCGTCTGACAGCAACTGAATAAAACACAATTTTAGTGCCATACGCTTTTCAAAAATGGCTCTGAGCACTATGGGACTCAGCTGCTGAGCTCATTAGTCCCCTAGAACTTAGAACTAGTTAAACCTAACTAACCTAAGGACATCACAAACATCCATCCCCGAGGCAGGATTCGAACCTGCGACCGTAGCGGTCTTGCGGTTCCAGACTGCAGCGCCTTTAACCACACGGCCACTTCGGCCGGCCATACGATTTTCGCCTTTATTTTCTGCAAGGCATCATCAATGGCCTGGAATATTTACATATGTTAGCTATTTTATTTACATTTTTGTCATTGTGCCTATAGGTTATAAACAGTTCTGATGGTTGGAATTTCCTATTAAGTAGTAATGTTTTGAACTGTACTTACAGGTTGCGTGGACAATTTCCTACATATTACGCTCCTGTTGCATTTTCGGTGTTGTTCTTCTTCTTATGAACGCCAATTTGCGGTTTTTTTCCCCATTCCACAACTCTATGCACTGAACGCTTGTTTTAAAGCAATGTTTTGGTTTCTGTTACCGACTGTCAAATGTTTTTGCCAAAGATCGAATGTTATTGCCAAACTTATGAGTGTAACTATTGAAATATCTGTGGTCTGTTCGTGTATGCATTTGTGTGTGCGTTTGTGTATATGTGTGTGTGTGTGTGTGTGTGTGTGCGCGCGTGTGTGTGTGTGTGTGTGTGTGTGTGTGTGTGTGTGTGTGTGTTGTTTGGTGTGATATTGTCTTTTATTCAGTTGCTGTCAGACGGTCCATAAGTAAAAATATTAATATACCTTATCAGACCCATTTAAAACACCTACATACAATAGAATTAGCATAACCTTTAAAATTTTCATGCACATGAGTATGTATCCCTGGGCTTTAATGTGCGCGAGTGTCTCGCACATATCACAAGTGCCCCCTCTCGGTGAAACTGTCTGCCCTAGTGCTTCCACACCCTCTTCACGCTATTTCACAGGCTAAGTACTGATAATGTGCCGTGTTCGCATCGACCATCTCTTCATAATTATGCTACACAGACAGAGGTGATTTTTTAATTTTAACTACTGACGACGCGTTTTGGCACGGTTGTTTTATGCATCTCCACCGCAGGATGTGATTTTCCTAAGTGACTAAAAGTTTTTTGTACTTGTAATTACTTTGGTAATTTTCATGGTTACTTAAAGCTATAAGTGTTCGTTTTTTTGTTCTATCTCAGTTATGTTGCTAAGTTTTTTGCTAATGAAGGTGTCTTTTCTGTTCAGGTGTATTTTTACATCTGATGCACGTAGACTTAGATATACTGAAACCGTGGTCAAGGATTTCAATAAATCTTTATTCTGCAACTGCTTGGCTGTTATCATTTATCGTGAAGATTTTCAACAGTTGCTGCTTCAACCATGTTTAAAATTTCTCAACGCTCCTTATAAATTTGAAGTCGGATAACAAACGACAAAAGAAAAGTTTTTGTGTGATATAATTTCAAATTAACAGTGTTCTCACTTTTGACGTACTTGTACTGTGAAACCTTACTTCTGGCTAAATTTCATGATTGTAGGTCAACTGGAATGCACATTTTGATGAGTGCATTTGCGAATATCAAAATATGTGACATAAACTGCCGTATCTTCTGGCAGTATTAAGTTAGAGGCTTAAGTTTCGTATACCGCCTAGGGACAATAGGCCATAGTACGTGACATAAATTTCAACTTGATTCGTCTACCCGCTCCTGAGAAAAAGGATCTTAAGGGACGGACGGACAGACAGGAAGTCGGAAAAGAATGGCAAATTTATTTTTCGTGAGATGTAATTACAAATGTACAGTTTTCTGATTTTTTCCTTTAGTTGTACTGTGAAACCTCGCTTCCTGTCAGATTTATAACACTACCAAGAGATCTTAGACTTCAGTACGGAATATAAATTTCAACTTGATACGTCGGCCCGTTCTTGAGAAAAAAGTGCCTAAACAGACGGTCAAACATACGAGTCGGACAAGAAATTACAAAAAATAAAACAAATCGTGTGGTAGAATTACATATTTACGGTTTTTGTTTTTTCCCGTGGTTGTACTGTGAAACGTTGCTTCTTGCCAAATGTTGTGATTCCAGATCAACGAGAAGTATCTCATAGGTTTTGATGAGTGAGTGCGCGAGTATCAAAATATGTGACATACCGTAATTGGCTGTATCTGTGGATTGCATTGACTTAGGTGCTTCAATTTTTTACACAGCCAGAGTATATTGCAGTTTCTTTTAGAAAATGGACTATTAACAGCCGGACAGACAGACAGACAGACAGACAGACGGAGCACAAAGCTATCCTGTAAGTGTTCCGTTGTTAGCGATTGAGTTAGAGATCCCTAACAGTAGAAGAACGTACCACGAGATCAGACAACCTTGAAGTCTAATGGTACAATGTAGTGAGATCCACATGTCCCTTATGGCTGATCCATCGCTGGGGCCGTACTCTCGACGAATATCTCGCTGTGTAGTTGAAGCTGCGTCTGTTGAAACGGAGAACGCAATACGCCTTTTTTGCTGTGTTCTAGCCACCTCGGCTCGATGCACATTGAGTAATGTACGAGCTGGCAAGCGAGTAGTTACAACATGGAGACCCCGTCAGCAATCACACGAGTGACCAACTTGCGACAGGTACGAAAATATTCACCCAAGACTTCTATCTACTTTCTTGCATGAGGTATTCTCTTGTGCATTCGGATGTACTTTTGAAACACCTTTAATACACCACGAAGGCATAATGAGGGTAAGGTAGATCTTCCCTCGCAACATTCATGACAAACAAGAAATCGGAGAATTTATCATATGCGAAGTACTCACCATGCCACAACGTAAGGTGATGCGTGGAACACAGATGTGGATGAAGATGTGGATGCAACACCACCGTTACAAATCGACTGGTTATTATTTCATGCAAATAATTTATTGCTAAGTTAAAATTAAACTTAAAATTAATAGCCTGGATGAGTGGCCGAGCGGTTCTAGGCGCTACAGTCTGGAACCGAGCGACCGCTCCGGTCGCAGGTTCGAATCCTGCCTCGGCCATGGATGTGTGTGATGTCCTTAGGTTAGTTAGGTTTAATTAGTTCTAAGTTCTAGGCGACTAATGACCTCAGAAGTTAAGTCGCATAGTGCTCAGAGCCAAAATTAATACTGCAATTTAAACCTTAAGGCCACATTTTAAAAGAAATATAACATGTTTTTAATAATAATAAGAATAGGGCCAGCTACGTAAAAGTTCAGGTGAAATTTGAATGTAAATCATAAGGCCATAGTTTGGAGAAAATAACTACTAATTTTTTCAGACTACTGTAGCCAAACGAAATAACATTTAATATTCGTCTTGTGTATGGCGTCGGCGCTGCATGGATGCAAGAAGTGCCTTGAGATGGTAATTTTTAAACAAACAGTCGGGTGGCGTATCGGGCAGATCGGTCCAGTGTAAAGCAGACGAACCAGGCTGCGAGCAACGTGAAGCGGCAATCCATACAACCCGATGAATTGCGGTGTCACTACCCAACGATCGGACGGCCACAGACTTGCCCCTTCCCACAGTCAGAGGCCCGCACTAGCTGGCGGACGCGAAGGAGGCAGACCTTAGCAACCGACCGACACGCTCCACACACCACTCGCCCAACAGCCAATTTCCTGTGTCGGACGGATGCGTCTTCCTCAGACCAACCTGGCTCAAACAGCCCAACTCAGCTCTCGCATAGGAACACAACAACTCGGTTCTAACCGTGCAGCTCCGCTGTCTCAGACAACTGCCTGACCCACCCACCTAGAAAACACACCACGCAGCCGGCAGTTCCTCCTAGGCCGGCTTCGACCAAAGATGCTTACTGAATAAATAGTAAATAGATTGCAAACTCGAGCCAGAGGCGTCAGACAAGACCCAAGCGAGGCGCCACGGCTCAGACTTCAGGGCCCAATATACACCGGGCTTTCTTATGTAAAACGACACATTTTTTTCTCGACCAATTTCGGTTGCAAGTATGCGGAATGTGTTGTGGGACATCATGGGATATTACCGCTTCAGCCCCCATAGCTCCGATGGGTGGCAGTGCTACACGTAGCCTTCAAAATGACGTCTGCCACAGCGGCGTGTTCCAAGGAGAGAGCTGTCACTGAGTTTCCTTTGCGGAAAACTAGAGCATCGCAGATATTCATAGGTGCTTGCAGAATGTCTACGGAGATACCTCAGTGAACAAAAGCACAGTGAGTCGTTGGGCGAGGCATCTGTCATCGTCGCAACAAGGTCGCGCCAACCCGTCCGGTCTCCCGAGCGCCGGCCGGCCACACACAGCTGTGTGACTCCTGCAACGTTGGAACGTGCGGACACTCTCATTCGAAGTGATCGACGGATCACATTCAAACTCCTAGCTGCACAACTGGACGTCTCTGTTGGAAGTGCTGACACACACGCCCGCTTGTTGGGATACTCAAAGGTGTGTGCCCGCAGGAGTCCATGAAGAACAACGAAGGACCATCTGTGCAGGACTGCTTGCGGTTTACGAGGCTGATCGTGACAATGTTTTTTCGAACATCGTCACCGGCGACGAAACATGGATTCATCGTTTAGATCCGGAAACAAAACGGCAATCCATGGAGCGGCGCCACACCACCTCTCCTCCGAAGAAAAAGTTCGAAGCCGCACCTTCAGCCGGTAAAATCGTGGCACGTCTTCTCTGGCTCTGTTTGATGTCATCCCTCATGGTACAACGATCAGTTCTGAAGTGTTTTGCACCACCCTCGGGAGACTGAAGAAACGACTTCAGCGTACTCATCACCACGAAAATGAGAACGAACGTCTCCTCCATGACAACGCAAGGACTCACAGAAGTCTGTGCACCCGACAGGAGCTCATATAACTTCATTGGACTGTTACTCCTCATCCACCCTGCAGCCCAGATCTCATACCTTCCGACTTCGACTTCCATTTCTTTGTCCCATTGGAGGACGCATTCCGTGAGAAGCAGTACGTGCATGATGGGGAGTTACTGATGCAGCAAGACTTTGACTCGGACATCGATCATAGAGAGGTACCATACGGGCACACAGGTTAGGGAAGAGGATCGTTGCTGAAACAGCCGGTTTCTCGTTGTATTGTATTTTCTGAGCATTTTAGATGAATGTGTTTGCGGTCAGCATAACGGCTGCATGTGGCAAGGTCTTTATGTTGTATAGATAATTTACATAATTAGGAAAATCATCTTCAGAAGGCACTTCAGGTGTTGTGGATGGAGGCAATCCTACAACACTTTGGTAGTTGATTCCACAACTCTTACAATGGCTATAAATCCTATTGCCAATGTCAGAGCGACGTCTCGGAAACTTATTCTGGTTTCAACGAACCTGTAACAATTTTCGTTTCACCAGCTGTCGATAACCCATAAAAAATTACATAATTTCATTGAAAAAATCTGTAGTTATTTGTACATCGCGCTAGGTAAGCAAGTTACACACAGTAACCATATGGAAATCTACTCTCCTCTTTGCATGCTATCATTTGCCAAAATCTTATTTCGATATCCCAAACCGTTTATGAGATAAAAGGGTGTTATGAATATTTCATTCTCGCTTTATCGTCTGGGCGAGAGAGAAAAACGTAGTGCGCTATGCAGGGTGTTTCGTAAGAGCATGTAAAAATTTAACAGGACGTGGAGTATGCTCCACTGGACAATTTGAGGTAGGGAACCTGCAGTGGGAGAAGCCATCCTAAGGAGATATGGAAGTAAACTTGTCAACCGCTTTGTCTAGCATTACTGATTTTTAGCTTATTTACAACTAACAAGTGTAAAGTTTACACTTAATGTGCTGTTTATTTACATGTAAATGCTCGTAAGGAGAGGGACAGGATGGTAGGACATGTGTTAAGACATGAGGAAATGACTTCCATGGAATTAGAAGGAGCTGTAGAGGGCAAAAACTATAGAGGAAGACACATTGGAATACATCCAGCACATAATTGAGGATGTAAGTTGCAAGTGCCACTCTGAGATGAAGAGATTGGCACAAAGACGAATTCGTGGCGGACCGCATCAAACCGGTCAGAAGACCGATGACCCCCCCCCCCCCAAAAAAAAAAATCTTTATTTTGTACAAGGAAACAAGGAAGACGAGTCATAACTTCTAACTGACGGCCTGAATAGCCACCAGTACTTCTTGAGGTTCGTGCAAAGAGCTCTATCTGAGTTGTTGGAGAACGCAGCCTCGATTGTTCGTGGGAGGATGTGGAGACAACAACGGTGCACCGCCTCACTTCTGCGTGAATGCCGCAACCATCTCAGTACTGTATTTCCTGGGTTCTGGATTGGAATGGGAGGTTCTATTCCATGGCCTGCGAGGTCACTTGGCATGAATCCCCTTGATTATTTCCTATGGGGACACTAAAGTCACTTGTGTATGAAATCCAAAGGGATACGATATGAAATTAGTTGTCAGAATTGTTGCTGCCTGTGATATCATTCGAAACACGTCAGGGATATTTGACAGGGTGCGTCCAAAATCTTGTTCACCGGTGTCATGCTACATTCAGGATGATAGGCGTCAGTTTCAGCACATTTTGTAAGATAAAGTACAAATGGTACCTTCATTGTGTCAATGATGGTATTTGCTGTTAAGTATAACTAATTTAAATAAAAAGTACACAGTAAAGTGATTTTATTCCTATTATCTCCTTAAGCTGGCTTCTCCGACCCCAGGTTCCCTTCTCCAAATTCTTCTGTGGAGCATCCTCTATGTCCTGTTAAATTTTTGCACGCTCTTACGGTAACAGCAATGGCCTTGCCGCAGTGGATACACCGGTTCCCGTCAGATCACCGAAGTTAAGCGCTGTCGGGCGTGGCTGGCACCTGGATGGATGACGATCTGCGGCCGCCATGCGCTGTTGCCATTTTTCGGGGTTCACTCAACCTCGTGATGCCTACTGAGGAGCTACTCGACCGAATAGTAGCGGCTCCGGTCAAACAAAACCATCGTAACGACCAGGAGAGCAGTGTGCTGACCACAGGCCCCTCCTATCCGCATCCTCGTCTGAGGATGACACGGCGGTCGGATGGTCCCGACGGGCCACTTGTGGCCTGATGACGGAGTGCTTGCGGAAACACCCTGCATACGATCCATTTTATTGAGTATTTAGTGAGTTGGAGATCCTATGTCAAGTTTAGAGAATAGTTCAAAATGTTAACTGTGTTTGGTACACAGCAACATATGACCTAAAGTGCACCAAACGCAAATTCATAGCGACCTCTATTTTTCGCTGCAAAATATTTGATTTCATTGGAGTAGCTGGCTTAATTTTGAAAGATCATAATAATAATGATAATTAACAAATTGTTAAGCAGTTCACCATGAAGCTGATATACTACAAATCTCTACAGATAAGTGCTGTAGAGACCGTGCAGACAAGATTAGACCACTTACAGCACGCACAGAGGCGCTTTAGCAATAATTCCTGACGCTTTCCATATACAAATGGAACATATAAAACCTTAATACATTTATTTATTATATTTTATTATTTATTTATTGCAATGAGAAACCGCGCACTCCTGCATGTCTAAAGCAGGTCGTCTAAGCCATTCATAACTTTGAAAATTCTCTGCATAGTAGTACTTTCTTTAAATTTTTAAATCTAATGATGCAGTAAGGAAAATACTAATTTACAGGACTAATTTTTCTCTGCAGCGACGTTTGCGCTCATTTCACCCTATCTGGTCGATTAAAAAGTATTTGTTTTGTAGGGAGAGATACTGGCGGAACTAAAGCTGTGACAAGGGATTGCTAGTGGCGCTTGGATAGCTCAGTTGGTAGAGCATTTGCCCGCAAACTAAAAGGGTCAAAGTCTCGAGTACCGATTCGGCACACAGTCTTAATGCCTCAGAAAGCTTCAAGGCATGAATTTAGACAATATAACTTAAAAAGAAGTGTATACAAAACAAATCGTAATTGCAATGAAAATGGAATGAAAATAAGTTGCCGGCTGAGGTGGCCGAGCGGTTCTAGACGCTACAGTCTGGACCCGCGCGACCGCTACGGTCGCAGGTTCGAATCCTGCCTCGGGCATGGATGTGTGTGATGTCCTTAGGTTAGTTAGGTTTAAGTAGTTCTAAGTTGTAGGGGACTGATGACCTCAGAATGATCCATAGTGCTCAGAGCCATTTTTTGAAAAGAAGTTATGAAACAAAGAACGAAATGATGTATTAATGTGGGCATCTCTTGCTGCCCTTCGTTTTGCGCCTGTCACCGTAGATCTACCAGTTTTTCCATCACCGAGTGCAAAATAATCTTACAGTCACCAGTGCATTTCCCGCCAATATACTTATGCACACAGGCCAGATACATTAATATATCACCGCCTACGTTTTATGTCAACGTACAACAGCCACTCAATGATGGCAGGTGGTGGCACCAGCAGTGGAGGGTACATAAAGAGTGTCTGGAGGACGCGGAAAACAGTCCAGTCATTGTCGTAATGACGTCCAAAAGGGCACGCTCATAGGCTTTCGGGCCAAGAGTGGAAGCATTTCCGAAAATGCTACGTTTGTAAATTGTTCACGTGCCGTCGTGGTTAAACTACACCGTGCGTGGAGAAATGGCACTAAACAAAACCGGCACCGAGGCAACTATGGTTCACCACGGGCCAGAGAAGACAGAGGTGACGGCTGTAGAGATGTGTATGGGCGAATAGACGTGCAACTGTTGAACAACTGACCGCAGAGATGAAGCAAGCGGCTATCAACAGTGTATCCTGAACAACCGTTCAGGAACGTTGGTGCGTGCGGGCCTCCGTAGCGGGCGCCTGGTTCATGCACCTTCGCGGACTGCTATTTATCGGCGACGAAGGCTGGAGTTTGCATGCCAATACGCAACTGGACGTCTTCTGAGACATGATCTTTTCAGATGAAAGACTTTCTATGCTCCATCGGATTGACGGCTTTTGGCATTTACGGAGTGAAATTTCTGAACGCAAACACGCTACATGCGTTGCGGTGCCGGCCAGTGTGGCCGAGTGGTTCTAGGCGCTTAAGTCCCATAGTGCTCAGAGCCACTTGAACCATTTTGCGTTGCGGTCTGGGGAATGTTTCTGTAACATTCCCTGGATGATCTCGTCATTCTGGAAGGAAAAGCGGATCAAGACAAGTATGTATCTCTGCTTGGGGAAAGTGTTCACCCCTTCACGTCGTTTGTTTCTCCTCAGCACGATGGTATCTACCAGTGGGACAACACAACGTGTCACACAGCTCGCAGAGTACATGCGTGGTTCGAAGAGCACCGGTATGAGTTTACCATACTCCCCTAGCCACCAAAATCCCCGGATTTACACCCAATCGATAATCTGTGGCGCCATTTCGATCGGGCTATTCGCACCATGGATCCTCAATAGTGAAACCTAGCGGAGCTGCCACGGCACTGGAGTCGGCGTGGCTCCACATCCCTGCTGTTACCTTCCAATACCTCACTGACTCTCTTCCTGAACGTCCGCGCCGCAAAAGGTGGGTGTTCAGGCTTTTGACCAGGTGCTCACATTAATTTGACTGGACCATGCAGAATTCTTAATACGACGTACAGCAGGAAATTCCGTCTCCCATGTACTTCATAGTTGGCTGCTCTGCTGATGTAGATATAGATTTAGACCGAAGTTCTCATCACTCCGACCACACTTTCGATGCTAGTGACATTGATTCCCTCCAGTTGGTACACTTCCTTTACACGGTCATAAAAATTCAGATGACGCACAGCAGTTATAAACAAACACGTTTATCTCCTTTAAGCTGCAATAGCTCGTTGTAACTAACGGCTTCTTTCTCCTGTAAAAGTAGCAAAATTTCTCCGATATGTCACCTCCAATAATGCTGTTGCAGGTAATGGTGGGACAGAGAACTTTCCAGTACATCTACATCTACATGGATACTCCGCAAATCACATTTAAGTGCCTGGCAGGGGGTTCATCGAACCATCTTCACAATTCGCTATTATTCCAGTCTCGTATATCGCCCGGAAAGAATGAACAGCTATATCTTTCCGAACGAGCTCTGATTTCCCTTATTTTATCGTGGTGATCGTTCCTCCCTATGTAGGTCGGCGTCAACAAAATAGTTTCGCATTCGGAGGAGAAAGTTGGTGATTGGAATTTCGTCGCAACGAAAAACGCCTTTCCTTTAATGATGTCCAGCCCAAATCCTGTATCATCTCTGTGACACTCTCTCCCATATTTCGCAATAATACAAGACGTGCTCCTTTCTTTGAACTTTTTCGATGTACTCCGTCTGGTAAGGATCCGACACCACGCAGCAGTATTCTAAAAGAGGACGGACAAACATAGTGTAGGCAGTCGCCTTAGTAGATCTGTTACATTTTCTAAGTGTTCTGCCAATAAACGGCAGTCTTTGGTTAGCCTTCCCCTCAACATGTTCTATGTGTTCCTTCCAATTTAATTTGTTCGTAATTGTAATACCTAAGTATTTAGTTGAATTTACGGCCTTTAGATTTGACTGATTTATCGTGTTACCGAAGTTTAACGAATTCCTTTTAGCACTCATGTGGATGACCTCACACTTTTCGTTATTTAGGGTCAACTGCCAATTTTCGCACCATTCAGATATCTTTTCTAAATAGTTTTGCAATTTGTTTTGATCTTCTGATGACTTTATTAGTCGATAAACGACAGCGTCATCTGAAAACGGCTGCTCAGATTGTCTCCCAAATCCTGTATATACATAAGGAACAGCAAAGGGCCTATAACACTACCTTTGGGAACGCCAGAAATCACTTCTGTTTCACTCGATGACTTTCCGTCAATTACTACCAACTGTGTCCTCTCTGACAGGAAATCACAAATCCAGTCGCATAACTGGGACGATATTCCATAATCATGCAATTTTACTACAAGCTTCTTGTGTGGAACAGTGTCAAAAGCCTTTCGGAAATCCAGAAATACGGATTCGATCTGAAATCCCTTGTCGATAGCACTCAACACTTCATGTGAATAAAGAGCTACTGCTATTACATTTACTCACAGAGTTATGGCATAGTGAGGGCACAAACTTACAGGGATGACTTACGGAGAAAATGAGTCAACTGGAGATGTAGAAGTCAGGTGCACAAACTACTGAGTTGAAAGCTGTAACCAATGATAAATTTTCAAATTTACCGTTTTTCTGCTGACGACGGTAAAAATGCAAGCGGATGTCGTGCAGTAACAAGTTTACCCCCTGCACAACTTCCACAAGGGTTTACATTGACAATAGTTGTTCCAAGTTGTGTCCATCTTCTCTGCAGGTATGACATCGCCGTACAAAGTGCTGTAGTACCGTTTACAACAACCGGGGTATTCGAACAGTGCCAGAGGCAACGGGGATTCTTGCCAGGACATTTTCAGTCTTGCCTGGTGTTTCATTAACTCACGCATGTTACTTAATACGTGACTCCACGGGAAGAAACGAAGGGGGTTCAATTTAGACGAAGAAGATGAAAACATGATCTTCTCTTGCTACCCACCTTTCGGAGGTCCTCTGTCTCAGGGCTCCATGATTATACGCAAAGTCAGCTGAGGTTCTGTCTGGTTGAAAGACGTGCGTGCGTGAAGGCCTTTCAACAACGTCGGAAACATCTCTCTCTGAACACAATATACATATTTAAGGAAGGGGGCAGCTGATGAGAGCCTATGAACCAGTCATTGACTATGTCGTCAGACAAGTTCACTCCAACCACAGGTTGATCGTTCTTCACAACTGTGGCGTGGGGATTCCGAATGATCTACACAAGAGTCTTCAACTATTGAGCTTTTCATCTCTGGTGAAACATGATTCATCCTAGAAAAGTATATATATATATATATATATATATATATATATATATATATATATACACTTCTGGAAATGGAAAAAAGAACACATTGACACCGGTGTGTCAGACCCACCATACTTGCTCCGGACACTGCGAGAGGGCTGTACAAGCAATGATCACACGCACGGCACAGCGGATACACCAGGAACCGCGGTGTTGGCCGTCGAATGGCGCTAGCTGCGCAGCATTTGTGCACCGCCGCCGTCAGTGTCAGCCAGTTTGCCGTGGCATACGGAGCTCCATCGCAGTCTTTAACACTGGTAGCATGCCGCGACAGCGTGGACGTGAACCGTATGTGCAGTTGACGGACTTTGAGCGAGGGCGTATAGTGGGCATGCGGGAGGCCGGGTGGACGTACCGCCGAATTGCTCAACACGTGGGGCGTGAGGTCTCCACAGTACATCGATGTTGTCGCCAGTGGTCGGCGGAAGGTGCACGTGCCCGTCGACCTGGGACCGGACCGCAGCGACGCACGGATGCACGCCAAGACCGTAGGATCCTACGCAGTGCCGTAGGGGACAGCACCGCCACTTCCCAGCAAATTAGGGACACTGTTGCTCCTGGGGTATCGGCGAGGACCATTCGCAACCGTCTCCATGAAGCTGGGCTACGGTCCCGCACACCGTTAGGCCGTCTTCCGCTCACGCCCCAACATCGTGCAGCCCGCCTCCAGTGGTGTCGCGACAGGCGTGAATGGAGGGACGAATGGAGACGTGTCGTCTTCAGCGATGAGAGTCGCTTCTGCCTTGGTGCCAATGATGGTCGTATGCGTGTTTGGCGCCGTGCAGGCGAGCGCCACAATCAGGACTGCATACGACCGAGGCACACAGGGCCAACACCCGGCATCATGGTGTGGGGAGCGATCTCCTACACTGGTCGTACACCACTGGTGATCGTCGAGAGGACACTGAATAGTGCACGGTACATCCAAACCGTCATCGAACCCATCGTTCTACCATTCCTAGACCGGCAAGGGAACTTGCTGTTCCAACAGGACAATGCACGTCCGCATGTATCCCGTGCCACCCAACGTGCTCTAGAAGGTGTAAGTCAACTACCCTGGCCAGCAAGATCTCCGGATCTGTCCCCCATTGAGCATGTTTGGGACTGGATGAAGCGTCGTCTCACGCGGTCTGCACGTCCAGCACGAACGCTGGCCCACCTGAGGCGCCAGGTGGAAATGGCATGGCAAGCCGTTCCACAGGACTACATCCAGCATCTCTACGATCGTCTCCATGGGAGAATAGCAGCATGCATTGCTGCGAAAGGTGGATATACACTGTACTAGTGCCGACATTGTGCATGCTCTGTTGCCTGTGTCTATGTGCCTGTGGTTCTGTCAGTGTGATCATGTGATGTATCTGACCCCAGGAATGTGTCAATAAAGTTTCCCCTTCCTGGGACAATTAATTCACGGTGTTCTTATTTCAATTTCCAGGAGTGTATATACACATATCTAAAAAGAAAGACGATGAGACTTACCAAACAAAAGCGCTGGCAGGTCGATAGACACACAAACAAACACAAACATACACACAAAATTCTAGCTTTCGCAACCATCGGTTGCCTCGTCAGGAAAGAGGGAAGGAGAGGGAAAGACAAAAGGATTTGGGTTTTAAGGGAGAGGGTAAGGAGTCATTCCAATCCCGGGAGCGGAAAGACTTACCTTAGGGGAAAAAAAGGACAGGTATACACTGCACACACACACATATCCATCCGCATATACACAGACACAAGCAGACATTTGTAAAGGCAAAGAGTTGGGGCAGAGATGTCAGTCGGGGCGGAAGTACAGAGGCAAAGATGATGTTGAAAGACAGGTGAGGTATGAGCGGCGGCAAATTGAAATTAGAAATTAGCGGAGATTGAGGCCTGGCGGATAGCGAGAAGAGAGGATATGCTGAAGGGCAAGTTCCCATCTCCGGAGTTCTGACAGGTTGGTGTTAGTGGGAAGTATCCAGATAACCCGGATGGTGTAACACTGTGCCAAGATGTGCTGGCCGTGCACCAAGGCATGTTTAGCCACAGGGTGATCCTCATTACCAACAAACACTGTCTGCCTGTGTCCATTCATGCGAATGGACAGTTTGTTGCTGGTCATTCCCACATAGAACGCTTCACAGTGTAGGCAGGTCAGATGGTAAATCACGTGGGTGCTTTCACACGTGGCTCTGCCTTTGATCGTGTACACCTTCCTGGTTACAGGACTGGAATAGGTGGTGGTGGGAGGGTGCATGGGACAGGTTTTACACCGGGGGCGGTTACAGGGGTAGGAGCCAGAGGGTAGGGAATGTGGTTTGGGGATTTCATAGGGATGAACTAAGGGGTTACGAAGGTTAGGTGGATGGCGGAAAGACACTCTTGGTGGAGTGGGGAGGATTTCATGAAGGATGGATCTCATTTCAGGGCAGGATTTGAGGAAATCGTATCCCTGCTGGAGAGCCACATTCAGAATCTGATCCAGTCCCGGAAAGTATCCTGTCACAAGTGGGGCACTTTTGGGGTTCTTCTGTGGAAGGTTCCGGGTTTGAGGAGATGAGGAAGAGGCTCTGGTTATTTGCTTTTGTACCAGGTCGGGAGGGTAGTTACGGGATGCAAAAGCTGTTTTCAGGTTGTTGGTAAGTCTCATCATCTTTCTTTTTAGATATATTTTTCCCACGTACAAAGTATATATATATATATATATATATATATATATGAGGCGTGATCAAAGAGTAATGGGAATTTTTAAATTTCAATTCTTTCTACAGCCCATTTCACAATTTTTTTTATCTTTTTGGTAGATATGTTTCCGATGTATGTTTGCAGTTGCAGCT
This sequence comes from Schistocerca cancellata, assembly GCF_023864275.1. Classification (NCBI taxonomy): domain Eukaryota; kingdom Metazoa; phylum Arthropoda; class Insecta; order Orthoptera; family Acrididae; genus Schistocerca; species Schistocerca cancellata. The sequence continues at coordinate 415,850,645 of NC_064633.1, forward strand.
GTTTTGAATATTTAGTTTGTTGTTGACAGCTGAAAAGATAATAGCTACATGTTTTCGAGTGATCGGTGAATTACACTACTGCCCATTAAAATTGCTACACCAAGAAGAAATGTAGATTCATTGGACAAATATATTATACTAGAACTGACATGTGATTACATTTTCACTCAATTTGGGTGCATAGATCCTGAGAAATCAGTACCCAGAACAACCACCTCTGCCCTTATAACGGCCTTATACACCTAGGCATTGAGTCAAACAGAGCTTGGATGGCGTGTACAGGTACAGCTGCCCATGCAGCCTCTGCACGATACCACAGTTCATCAAGAGTAGTGAGTGGCGTATTGTGACGAGCCAGTTGCTCGGCCACCATAGACCAGGCGTTTTCAATTGGTGAGAGATCTGGAGAATGTGCTGGCCAGGGCAGCAGTCTAAAATTTTCTGTATCCAGAAAGGCCCGTACAGGACCTGCAATATGCGGACGTGCATTATCCTCCTGAAATGTAGGGTTTCGCAGGGATTGAATGAAGGGTAGAGCCACGCGTCGTAACACATCTGAAATGTAACGTCCACTGTTCGATGCATCGTCAATGCGAATAAGAAGTGACCGAGACGTGGAACCAATGGCACCTCATACTATCACGCCGGGTGATATGCCAGTATGGCGATGACGAATACACGCTTCCAATGTGCGTTCACCGCGATGTCGCCAAACACGGATGCGACCATCATGATGCTGTAAACAGAACCTGGATTCATCCGAAAAAATGACGTTTTTTCGTGCACCCAGGTTCGTCGTTGAGTACACCATCGCAGGCGCTCCTGTCTGTGATGCAGAGTCAAGGGTAACCGCAGCCATGGTCTCCAAGCTGATAGTCCTTGCTGCTGCAAACTCCGTCGAACTGTTCGTGCAGATGGTTGTTGTCTTGCAAACGCCCCCATCTGTTGACTCAGGAATCGAGATGTGGCTGCACGATCCGTTACAGCAATGCGGATAAGATGCCTGTCATCTCGACTGCTAGTGATACGAGGCCGTTGGGATCCAGCACGGTGATCCGTATTACTCACCTGAACCCACCGATTCCAAATTCTGCTAACAGTCATTGGATGTCGACCAACGCGAGCAGCAATGTCGCGATACGATAAACCGCAATGCGATAGGTTACAATCCGACCTTTATCAAAGTCGGAAACGTGATGGTATGCATTTCTCCTCCTTACACGAGGCATCACAACAACGTTTCAGCAGGCAACGCCGCTCCACTGCTGTTGGTGTATGAGAAATCGGTTGGAAACTTTCCTAATGTCAGCAGGTTGTAGGTGTCGCCACCAGCGCCAACCTCGTGTGAATGCTCTGTAAAGCTAATCATTTGCATATCACAACATCTTCTTCCTGTCGGTTAAATTTCGCGTCTGTAGCACGTCATTTTCGTGGTGTAGCAATTTTAATGGCAAGTAGTGCATTACTTTTGAAGAGGATGGATCAATGAATTTTGCATTAAATTTTGCTTGAGAAATAAAGTGCAGCATCGCACCCGAAATGTTGACTGTGGTCTTTGGCGAACCTATTGTGAGTAAGACAAGAAGAGTTCATGAGTGGTATGAACGATTCAAACAGGGTCGAGAAGACGTTGATAAGGATGACCGCCGTGGACGCCCTAGCACATCAATTACTGTCGAGAGTGTGGAAGAAGTAAACAATATGGTTCTGGAAAATAGCCGAATCATCATCAGAGAGGATGTCTGAAGACGTCAGCATATCCTTCGGCTCGTGGAAAGCAATTTTTCGTATGTTTTTGGTATGAAACGTGCAGCAACAAAGTTTGTTCCGATACTGTTGAATTTTGTAGATATGGCGCAGGAATTGCTGAATGAAGTCGACAACGATCCAGAACTTCCGAGGAGGGTAATAACAGATGACAAAATATGGGTATATGGGTATGATACCGAAACCAAGGCCCAATCGTCCCAATAGAAACTGTCTGATGAGCCAAGACTGGAAAAAGTTCGACAAGCTCGATAACATGTGAAGGTTCTTCTCTCTGTTTTTTCCATTACAAAGGCATAGTGCATACTGAGTTTCTGTCTTATGGTCGTACGATCAATAAGGAATACTATCCGGAAGTTATGTGCCGGTTGCGCCAAGTTATCTGAAGAAAACGAGCAGAATTATGGCAAGACGACTCGTGAAATTGCATCACGATAATGGTGCCGCTCACATCTCAATGATCGTTCATGACTTTTTGGCAAAAAACAAAACCGTTCTGTTGCCTCAGCCACCGTATTCACCAGACATGGTCCCCTGCGACTTCTTTTTATTCCCGAGGCTGAAGAGAGCCATAAAAGGAAGTCGTTTTGCCACCATAGATGACACAAAAACAGAATCGCTGAAGGAGCTGAACACCATAACGAAAAGCGAGTTCCAGAAGTGCTTCCAAGATTGTAAAAAGCACTGGCACAAGTGCATTATATCTGAGGGGGATTACTTTGAAGGCTACAAAGTTGATATTGATGCAAAAATAAGGATTCTTTAAGAAAAACAAAAGTTCCCGTACTTTTTGATCACACCTCGGACGTAAAGGAAACGACCGACTATACAGTTTTGCATCATCCACTGGTTCAACAGGAAATGGTACGAATTCACTTGCTCTTCTTGTTTTACTTTGTACACAGTACGGTGTGTGACACCCATTTCAAGTGCGGTTTTTCGAGTACTGGACTTACATTAGGGAAAGAAGTGCTTTTTCCAACGAGCGATACAGTATGATTCATTTTACTCGTCGCTTGTTGTATTGTGGAACCACGTGCTCTATTTTCTTTAACCACTAGAAAAGACTTGTGGTCTCGCACCTGAGAATACTTGGCCCAATACAACCTGTCAGTTTCCCTGCAGCTTCCGTCTGCTTCTCTGAAAGTTTCACAACCATGTACCACGCTATTTCACTGGGGCTAATAGGCTGTACACTTGCAAACATAGACCTTTATATTAAGACTGACCGTGCGACTGTACATATTACAGCACCTGCAGTGCATTAGTGGAACTTCTTCATTCTTTATGCGTACGTATTGGTAGCGTTTTTGGCTGCCCTGAAGCCTTGGGAAGTAAGTACTCAATTAACCATTTTACTACAGCAAACAAACTACGATTTGTTTGTGTTCATTTCCTGGAACACGGAGACCTTTCATTCTTGCAACAGCTGCTTTATTTCTTCATTTCTTAAAGCACCATCGAATTCGAAGCACAAATTTTTATGTCAAAGTGCACACCGCCGTACGTTACTTTACAAATGACGTATATTTATTAGGCCACGATTAACAAAACCGTACTTAAAAACAAAATTTTATGTGTCGAAAGCGGTCATTTTCTAAGAGAAGTGTAAATAGAAATGACGTTGAAAGAAATGAATTTTCTTAATTTCGTTATGTGTTTATCGAGAGCTCTGTCGTGATTTGTGAATGATAAAATGATTTTAAATATCGACAGTAGATTGTCAGATTATTGACGTTAGATGACCTTGAGCGTATCATGTAACACGTTACATTATTGGTCAGTTTCGGGTTTGTGGCCTTTTTTAAACGAACATCACCGATGCATCTGCATCTAAAAATGGCCACAGGCCGAAAGTGGCCAGTAACGTAAAGTAATACATGATGTAGTGAATGTCATCTTGTATAAAGAATTTGACAGCCTGTCATGGATATTTAAAGTTGTTTCATAATTCAGGAATGAATGTCCTTCATGTTCAAGTTTTCACAGCTGTCGACCAAACACCCTCATCTTCAACGAGTTAGAAATAGAAATTAAAATGTTTATTTGTGTTACTAACATTTTGACCGAGATAATTGTTTTAATATGTTTATGCCAACTAGCTCTGCAGATGACGAAGAAATTGAAGAAATGTATGATGAAATAAAAGAAATTATTCAGATAGTGAAGGGAGACGAAAATTTAATAGTCATGGGTGACTGGAATTCGAATGTAGGAAAAGGGAGAGAAGGAAACGTAGTAGGTGAATATTGATTGGGGCTAAGAAATATAAGACGAAGCCGCCTGGTAGAATTTTGCACAGAGCACAACTTAATCACAGCTAACACTTGGTTTAAGAATCATGATAGAAGGTTCTATACATGGAAGAACCCTGGAGGTACGAAAAGGTATCAGATAGATTATATAATGGTAAGACAGAGATTTAGGAACCAGGTTTTAAATTGTAAGACATTTCCAGGGGCAGATGTGGACTCTGACCACAATCTATTGGTTATGACCTGTAGATTAAAACTGAAGAAACTGCAAAAAGGTGGGAACTTAAGGAGATGGGACCTGGATAAACTGAAAGAACCAGAGGTTGTACAGAGTTTCAGGGAGAGCATAAGGGAACAATTGACAGGAATGGGGGAAAGAAATACAGTAGAAGAAGAATGGGTAGCTTTGAGGGATGAAGTAGTGAAGGCAGCAGAGGATCAAATAGGTAAAAAGACGAGGGCTAGTAGAAATCCTTGGGTAACAGAAGAAATATTGAATTTAATTGATGAAAGGAGAAAATATAAAAATGCAGTAAATGAAGCAGGCGAAAAGGAATACAAACGTCTCAGAAATGAGATTGACAGGAAGTGCAAAATGGCTAAGTAGGGATGGCTAGAGGACAAATGTAAGGATGTAGAGACTTATCTCACTAGGGGTAAGATAGATACTGCCTACAGGAAAATTAAAGAGACCTTTGGAGATAAGAGAACTACTTGCATGAACATCAAGAGCTCAGATGGAAACCCAGTTCTAAGCAAAGAAGGGAAAGCAGAAAGGTGGAAGGAGTATATAGAGGACTTGAGGACAATATTATGGAAATGGAAGAGAATGTAGATGAAGATGAAATGGGAGATACGATACTGCGTGAAGAATTTGATAGAGCACTGAAAGACCTGAGTCGAAACAAGGCCCCCGGAGTAGACAACATTCCATTGGGACTACTGACGGCCTTGGGAGAGCCAGTCCTGAGAAAACTCTACCATCTGGTGAGCAAGATGTATGAAACAGGCGATATACCCTCAGACTTCAAGAAGAATATAATAATTCCAATCCCAAAGAAAGCAGGTGTTGAAAGATGTGAAAATTACCGAACAATCAGTTTAATAAGCCACAGCTGCAAAATACTAACTCGAATTCTTTACAGACGAATGGAAAAACTAGTAGAAGCCGACCTCGGGGAAGATCAGTTTGGATTCCGTAGAAATACTGGAACACGTGAGGCAATACTGACCTTACGACTTATCTTAGAAGAAAGATTAAGGAAAGCCAAACCTACGTTTCTAGCATTTGTAGACTTAGAGAAAGCTTTTGACAATGTTGACTGGAATACTCTCTTTCAAATTCTAAAGGTGGCAGGGGTAAAATACAGGGAGCGAAAGGCTATTTACAATTTGTACAGAAACCAGGTGGCAATTATAAGAGTCGAGGGACATGAAAGGGAAGCAGTGGTTGGGAAGGGAGTAAGACAGGGTTGTAGCCTCTCCCCGATGTTATTCAATCTGTATATTGAGCAAGCGGTAAAGGAAACAAAAGAAAAATTCGGAGTAGGTATTAAAATCCATGGAGAAGAAATAAAAACGTTGAGGTTCGCCGATGACATTGTAATTCTGTCAGAGACAGCAAAGGACTTGGAAGAGCAGTTGAACGGAATGGACAGTGTCTTGAAGGGAGGATATAAGATGAACATCAACAAAAGCAAAACGAGGATAACGGAATGTAGTCGAATTAAGTCAGGTGATGTTGAGGGTATTAGATTAGGAAATGAGACACTTAAAGTAGTAAAGGAGTTTTGCTATTTGGGGAGCAAAATAACTGATGATGGTCGAAGTAGAGAGGATATAAAATGTAGACTGGCAATGGCAAGGAAAGCGTTTCTGTAGAAGAGCAATTTGTTAACGTCGAGTATAGATTTAAGCGTCAGGAAGTCATTTCTGAAAGTATTTGTATGGAGTGTAGCCATGTATGGAAGTGAAACATGGACGGTAAACAGTTTGGACAAGAAGAGAATAGAAGCTTTCGAAATGTGGTGCTACAGAAGAATGCTGAAGATTAGATGGGTAGATCACATAACAAATGAGGAGGTACTGAATAGGATTGGGGAGAAGAGGAGTTTGTGGCACAACTTGACCAGAAGAAGGGGTCGGTTGGTAGGACATGTTCTGAGGCATCAAGGGATCACCAATTTAGTATTGGAGGGCAGCGTGGAGGGTAAAAATCGTAGGGGGAGATCAAGAGATGAATACACTAAGCAAATTCAGAAGGATGTAGGTTGCAGTAGGTACTGGGAGATGAAGAAGTTTGCACAAGATAGAGTAGCATGGAGAGCTGCATCAAACCAGTCTCAGGACTGAAGACCGCAACAACAACACATTTTTTTTATATCTTAAACAGTCGTAGTTTCCTATTCCACAATGGACGAAGTAAAATGGAAAAGACAGCCGTGCTCAATTCCTTGTGTATGAGTTACTCATAACTTTGGACTCACTCTTTGGCAGACCAGCGTTCCTTTGCTCAAATTGAAAGAGTTGAGCTTCGTTGTTCTTCAAAGTTTGTATCGTCTTCACCGGGTCATCTTATAGATGGATCACGGCTTCCCAGGCACGGATGTTAGGTTGCACTTCTCAAAAATGTTGAGCATTTTTGTTTTTCTGGAGAGGTTGTTGTCTTTGAAACTTGGGCTACACCGTTCAGGCAGATCTCCTGCTGAGAATTTCACTCTGGTCCGTAGTTATCATTCGTTTAGGGCCGCCGTTCGTCTCGAGCTGTCGCATTGGAAGGGTGTCGCTTAGGTTGCTGGAGCCGTCCGCTGAGCTGTGACCTTTGGCAGGGATCCCCGGCGCGCAGCACGTGTCAGCCTCGTGAAAGTGCCCCGGCCGCCCGTCCCCCTGTCACCTTGAGCCGCTGCAGCCGCGTCCCGGCTGCCTGATGGGCCGCTCCTCTAGGGTCACGCAGGTCGTCGCCTGTCGACGCACACTGCCCAGCGATCGATGCGTCCACATGCCGATGGTGCCGGGCCTCTCATAGGCCGACAGTAGCTGGCAGTCGGGCTCTCAGACTCGTGTCTACATAAAGAAAAACTTCGTGTCTCAGTGACAACTTTTGTATTTGACCCTCAGCTGGAGACTTGGTAACCGACCGACTTCCTTAGTTGAGATCATTTGGTGGAGGGGGAAGAGAGGGAGGTGAAGGCCATCTCTCCTGACGTTTAATGCAGTCCACTACGACTTCCTCTCTTGCGCCAACCTCTTCATCTCAGTGTAGAATTTATACCTATCGACTTCAGTTATTGGTTAGGTTCATTCCAATAACAGCTTTCCCTGCAGTTTTTTAACCTCTATACCTCGCAGCAGCAACATACATGTTATTCTTTTATCACACATTGTAAGTAGGCTGTTTAGGTTTTTATATTGGTAACGCCACATAGCGCTCTGTATGAAAATCACTGGCTGTGCTGTGTGCAGTCTGTGGCTGGTTAGCATTGTTGTAATATTCGCTATTGTAGTGTTGGGCAGTTGGCTGTTAACAGCGCGTAGCGTTGCGCAGTTGGAGGTGAGCCGCCAACAGTGGTGGATGCGGGGAGAGAGATGGCGGAGTTTTGAGAGCGGGTGATCTGGACGTGTGTCCATCAGAGAGAGTAAATTTGTAAAACCGGATGTCATGAACAAATATATATATTATGACTTTTGAACACTATTAAGGTAAATACATTGTTTGTTCTCTATCAAAATCTTTCATTTGCTGACTATGCCTATCAGTAGTTAGTGACTGCAGTGGTTAGAATCTTTTATTTAGCTGGCAGTATTGGCGCTCGCTGTATTGCAGAAGTTTGAGTAACGAAGATGTTTCTGAGGTAAGTGATTCATGAAAGGTATAGGTTATTGTTAGTCAGGGCCATACTTTTGTAGGGAATTTTTGAAAGTCAGATTGCGTTGCGCTAAAAAATATTGTGTGCCAGTTTAAGCACAGTCTTTTGTAAATTTTTCTAAGGGGACGTTTCATCCCCTTAGAAAAATTTATGAATGACTGTGCTGATAAACCTCTTACATTATTTGCTTTTCAAACAGCTGAGCAAAATTGAACGTACTCAGACATTACTCTCTTTACTTATTCTGATCAATACTAAACTGCCACACAATATTTTTAGCGCAAGGCAATCTGACTTAATAATCCCTACAAAAGAATGGCCCTTACTAACAATGACCTATACCTTTCATGAATCACTTACCTCACAAATGTCTTCGTTACTCACACTTCTGCAATACAGCGAGCGCCAATACTGCCAGCTAAATAAAAGATTCTAACTACTGAAGTCACTAACTACTGATAGGCATACACTCCTGGAAATTGAAATAAGAACACCGTGAATTCATTGTCCCAGGAAGGGGAAACTTTATTGACACATTCCTGGGGTCAGATACATCACATGTTCACACTGACAGAACCACAGGCACATAGACACAGGCAACAGAGCATGCACAATGTCGGCACTAGTACAGTGTATATCCACCTTTCGCAGCAATGCAGGCTGCTATTCTCCCATGGAGACGATCGTAGAGATGCTGGATGTAGTCCTGTGGAACGGCTTGCCATGCCATTTCCACCTGGCGCCTCGGTTGGACCAGCGTTCGTGCTGGACGTGCAGACCGCGTGAGACGACGCTTCATCCAGTCCCAAACATGCTCAATGGGGGACAGATCCGGAGATCTTGCTGGCCAGGGTAGTTGACTTACACCTTCTAGAGCACGTTGGGTGGCACGGGATACATGCGGACGTGCATTGTCCTGTTGGAACAGCAAGTTCCCTTGCCGGTCTAGGAATGGTAGAACGATGGGTTCGATGACGGTTTGGATGTACCGTGCACTATTCAGTGTCCCCTCGACGATCACCAGTGGTGTACGGCCAGTGTAGGAGATCGCTCCCCACACCATGATGCCGGGTGTTGGCCCTGTGTGCCTCGGTCGTATGCAGTCCTGATTGTGGCGCTCACCTGCACGGCGCCAAACACGCATACGACCATCATTGGCACCAAGGCAGAAGCGACTCTCATCGCTGAAGACGACACGTCTCCATTCGTCCCTCCATTCACGCCTGTCGCGACACCACTGGAGGCGGGCTGCACGATGTTGGGGCGTGAGCGGAAGACGGCCTAACGGTGTGCGGGACCGTAGCCCAGCTTCATGGAGACGGTTGCGAATGGTCCTCGCCGATACCCCAGGAGCAACAGTGTCCCTAATTTGCTGGGAAGTGGCGGTGCGGTCCCCTACGGCACTGCGTAGGATCCTACGGTCTTGGCGTGCATCCGTGCGTCGCTGCAGTCCGGTCCCAGGTCGACGGGCATGTGCACCTTCCGCCGACCACTGGCGACAACATCGATGTACTGTGGAGACCTCACGCCCCACGTGTTGAGCAATTCGGCGGTACGTCCACCCGGCCTCCCGCATGCCCACTATACGCCCTCGCTCAAAGTCCGTCAACTGCACATACGGTTCACGTCCACGCTGTCGCGGCATGCTACCAGTGTTAAAGACTGCGATGGAGCTCCGTATGCCACGGCAAACTGGCTGACACTGACGGCGGCGGTGCACAAATGCTGCACAGCTAGCGCCATTCGACGGCCAACACCGCGGTTCCTGGTGTGTCCGCTGTGCCGTGCGTGTGATCATTGCTTGTACAGCCCTCTCGCAGTGTCCGGAGCAAGTATGGTAGGTCTGGCACACCGGTGTCAATGTGTTCTTTTTTCCATTTGCAGGAGTGTAGTTAGCAAATGAAAGATTTTGATAGAGAACAAACAATGTATTTGCCTTAATAGTGTTCAAAAGTCATAATATATATATATTTGTTCATGACATCCGGTTTTACAAATTTACTCTCTCTGATGGACACACGTCCAGATCATCCGCTCTCAAAACTCCGCCATCTCTCTCCCCACATCCACCACTGTTGGCGGCTCACCTCCAACTGCGCAACGCTACGTATTGTTTTTAACAGCCAACTGCCCAGTACTACAATAGCGATTATTACAACAATGCCAACCAGCCACAGACTGCACACAGCACAGCCAGTGATTTTCATACAGAGCGCTACGTGGCGTTACCAACATAAAAACCTAAACAGCCTACTTACAACATGTCCTGACATCCACTCCTTATCCAAACCAAATCACAGTAGACCTTACACTCAACATCTCCAGTTCTTGGTTGTAGTAATGCAATGTCAGACATCTCCTACAACTTTTCATCATCTACAGCTTTCTGTAGCACCAAACAAGTTAGTCATTGATCACATACTTCCTGTCATCTCTCCTGAGCCAACCTCATCAGAATAGAATTTACACTCAACTTCTTCAGTTTTTGGTTGGTTATATTCCAACGTCAGTCTTCTTCTACAGTTTTTACGTTCTTCAGCTCCCTCTAACACCATACGAGTTATTCCATGATGCCTTCACGCACGTTCTGTCATCCTCTCCCTTATTCTAGTCGGCCGGAGTGGCCGAGCGGTTCTAGGCGCTTCAGTCTGGAACCGCGTGACCGCTACGGTCGCAGGTTCGAATCCTGACTCGGGCATGGATGTGTATGATGTCCTTAGGTTAGTTAGGTTTAAGTAGTTCTAAGTTCTAGGGGACTGATAACCTAAGATGTTAAGTCGCATAGTGCTCAGAGCCATTTGAACCATCCCTTATTCTAGTCTGTGCTTTCCACATATTCCCTTCCTCACTGATTCTGCTGCGGACCTTCCCATTTCTTAGCAGTTCACCTAATTTTCAATACTTTGATTCAGACGCTTGGCTTCCCACAAGCCATGCTTCACCTCCGTACAAAGCTGTACTCCAAACGTACCTTTCACGTATTATCATTGTCAAATTAGGGCCTATGTTTGATACTAGTAGCCTTCTTTTAAGAAGAATGGCGTCTTAGACTATCCTAGTCTGCTCCTTCTATTCTCCTTCCTTCGTCCGTCGTGAGTAATTGCGCTTCCAACGTAGCAGAATTCCTTCGCTTTGTTTACTTCACGCTTCCCAGTTTTGATGTTGGGTTTATCGCTAATCTCATTTCTGTTAATTATAATTACTTTCGCCTTTCTTTAGTGTCCATTAGACTTTCATTCTATTCAATAGGACCTGAAATTATTCTCCACTTTCACTGAGGACGGCAATGTCATCAGCGAATCCTTTCACCCTGTATTTTAATATCACTTCTGAACCTTCCAATGGCGCAAACATTGCTTCTTCAGGGCACAGGTTGAACAGAAGAAGTGAAAGACCGCATCCATGTCTAACATACTTTTAATTCTAGCGCTTCTTTCTTTCTCTTCCATTCTTATTGTTCCCTCTTTTATTTCTTGTACTTATCGTGTGTTACTCGTTTTTCCCTATAGCTTACACAAGGGCACTTCAAAAAGTAAGTTACACATTCCTTTGGCAGGCCAAGTAACTTCTATTGAATGCTGCCCTACGCTTCAGTGTGACATTAGTTTTCAGTATTGTCACCAAAGTTCTGTAATCACCGGTCGGAACCTGTGAATGCAGACTATCCCCGGGTATATTGCTGATAAGCTCTCGGGTTCACAGCACGGTGACAGTGTTCAAGTTCCATGAAGTTTCAAGAATGTCAGACTCATCATCTTCTGTCTTCGCCAGAAGACGATGGGTTTTACACTTCTGTCCTCGCCAGAAGGTGATGAGTCTGATACTCTTCGAAACGTCGCGGTAGAAACAGGTACACAACTCATACCATTATAGGCAGTGGGGACTTCAATCTACCCTCGATATGCTGGAAAATTATACGTTTAAAGCTACTGAATGCTTTCTCAGGAAATTATTTAGAACAATTAGTTTATGAGCCTACTCGAAGGGTAAATGGTTGCGAAAGCATACTTGACCTCTTAGCAACAAATAATCCTGGACAAATAGTGACCATCGTGACGAATACAGGGATTAGCGACCACTAAGCAGTTGCTGCTAGGCTGAATACCGTAACACATTCAACCATCAAAAAGAAACGCAAAGTATATCTGTTTGAAAAAGCTGATAAAAATGTTCTTAACGCGGTTTTAAGAAACAGTCTTCATTCCTTCCGATGAGATCATATAAACGTCGAAAAGTTATGGATGATTTTTAGAGATAGTATCGACAGCAATTGACAGAAATATACCACATAAACTAATCAATGATGCTACTGATACCACATGGTACACAAAACGGCTCAGATCGCTGTTGCAGAAGCAGCGAAGAAAGCATGCCAAATTTAAAAGAAGGCAAAATCCCTAGACTGGCAAAGTTTTGCAGAAGTTCGAAATATAGCGCGTACTTCAATGCCAGATGCTTTAAATAATTTCCACAACGAAATTCTGTCTCGAAATCTGGCAGAAAACTCAAAGAGATTCCGTTCATGCATAAAGTACACCAGTGGCAAGACTTAGTCAATACCTTTACTGTGCGATAACAACGGTGAAGTCACAGATGACAGTGCCACTAAAGCAGAGTTATTAAACACGGTTCTCCGAAACCCCTTCACCAAACAAGACGAAGTAAATGTTCCTGAGTTCCAATCAAGAAAAATTGCCAAGATGAGAAACATAGAAGTAGATATCCTCGGAGTAACGAAGCAACTTAAATCATTTAATAAAGGCGAGGCCTACGGTCCAGATTGTATACCAGTCAAGTTCCTCTCATAGTATGCCGATACAGTAGCTCCATATTTAGCAATTATATACAATCGCTCGCTCACAGAAAGATCCGTACCTAAAGCTTGGAAAATTGCTCAAGTCACACCAATACTCAAAAAGGGAGGTAGGAGTAATCCGCTGAATTACAGGCCCATATCACTAACGTTGATTTGCAGTAGGGTTTTGGAACATATAATGTATTCGAACATTATGAAGTAGCCTACCTCGAAGAAAACGATTTATGGACACATAGTCAGCATGTATGATTAAATGATGATGGCGTCCTCTTGGGTAAAATATTCCGGAGGTAAAATAGTCCCCCATTCGGATCTCCGGGCGGGGACTACTCAAGAGGATGTCGTTATCAGGAGAAAGAAAACTGGCGTCCTACGGATCGGAGCGTGGAATGTCAGATCCCTTAATCGGGCAGGTAGGTTAGAAAATTTAAAAAGGGAAATGGATAGGTTAAAGTTAGATATAGTGGGAATTAGTGAAGTTCGGTGGCAGGAGGAACAAGACTTCTGGTCAGGTGACTACAGGGCTATAAACACAAAGTCAAATAGGGGTAATGCAGGAGTAGGTTTAATAATGAATAGGAAAATAGGAATGCGGGTAAGCTACTACAAGCAGCATAGTGAACGCATTATTGTGGCCAAGATAGATACGAAGCCCACACCTACTACAGTAGTACAAGTTTATATGCCAACTAGCTCCGCAGATGAAGAAGAAATTGAAGAAATGTATGATGAAATAAAAGAAATTATTCAGATAGTGAAGGGAGACGAAAATTTAATAGTTATGGGTGACTGGAATTCGAGTGTAGGGAAAGGGAGAGAAGGAGACGTAGTAGGTGAATATGGATTGGGGCTAAGAAATGAAAGAGGAAGCCGCCTTGTAGAATTTTGCACAGAGCACAACTTAATTATAGCTAACACTTGGTTTAAGAATCATGATAGAAGGTTGTATACATGGAAGAACCCTGGAGATACTAAAAGGTATCAGATAGATTATATAATGGTAAGACAGAGATTTAGGAACCAGGTTTTAAATTGTAAGACATTTCCAGGGGCAGATGTGGACTCTGACCACAATCTATTGGTTATGACCTGTAGATTAAAACTGAAGAAACTGCAAAAAGGTGGGAATTTAAGGAGATGGGACCTGGATAAACTGAAAGAACCAGAGGTTGTACAGAGTTTCAGGGAGAGCATAAGGGAACAATTGACAGGAATGGGGGAAAGAAATACAGTAGAAGAAGAATGGGTAGCTTTGAGGGATGAAGTAGTGAAGGCAGCAGAGGATCAAGTAGGTAAAAAGACGAGAGCTAGTAGAAATCCCTGGGTAACAGAAGAAATATTGAATTTAATTGATGAAAGGAGAAAATATAAAAATGCAGTAAATGAAGCAGGCAAAAAGGAATACAAACGTCTCAAAAATGAGATCGACAGGAAGTGCAAAATGGCTAAGCAGGGATGGCTAAAGGACAAATGTATGTAGAGGCTTATCTCACTAGGGGTAAGATAGATACTGCTTACAGGCAAATTAAAGAGACCTTTGGAGAAAAGAGAACCACTTGTATGAACATCAAGAGCTCAGATGGAAACCCAGTTCTAAGCAGGGAAGGGAAAGCAGAAAGGTGGAAGGAGTATATAGAGGGTCTATACAAGGGCGATGTACTTGAGGACAATATTATGGAAATGGAAGAGGATGTAGATGAAGATGAAATGGGAGATACGATACTGCGTGAAGAGTTTGACAGAGCACTGAAAGACCTGAGTCGAAACAAGGCCCCCGGAGTAGACAACATTCCATTGGAACTACTGACGGCCTTGGGAGAGCCAGTCCTGACAAAACTCTACCATCTGGTGAGCAAGATGTATGAAACAGGCGATATACCCTCAGACTTCAAGAAGAATATAATAATTCCAATCCCAAAGAAAGCAGGTGTTGACAGATGTGAAAATTACCGAACAATCAGTTTAATAAGCCACAGCTGCAAAATACTAACACGAATTCTTTACAGACGAATGGAAAAACTAGTAGAAGCCGACCTCGGGGAAGATCAGTTTGGATTCCGTAGAAATACTGGAACACGTGAGGCAATACTGACCTTACGACTTATCTTAGAAGAAAGATTAAGGAAAGCCAAACCTACGTTTCTAGCATTTGTAGACTTAGAGAAAGCTTTTGACAATGTTGACTGGAATACTCTCTTTCAAATTCTAAAGGTGGCAGGGGTAAAATACAGGGAGCGAAAGGCTATTTACAATTTGTACAGAAACCAGATGGCAGTTATAAGAGTCGAGGGACATGAAAGGGAAGCAGTGGTTGGGAAGGGAGTAAGACAGGGTTGTAGCCTCTCCCCGATGTTATTCAATCTGTATATTGAGCAAGCAGTAAAGGAAACAAAAGAAAAATTCGGAGTAGGTATTAAAATCCATGGAGAAGAAATAAAAACCTTGAGGTTTGCCGATGACATTGTAATTCTGTCAGAAACAGCAAAGGACCTGGAAGAGCAGTTGAACGGAATGGACAGTGTCTTGAAAGGAGGATATAAGATGAACATCAACAAAAGCAAAACGAGGATAATGGAATGTAGTCGAATTAAGTCGGGTGATGCTGAGGGAATTAGATTAGGAAATGAGACACTTAAAGTAGTAAAGGAGTTTTGCTATTTGGGGAGCAAAATAACTGATGACGGTCGAAGTAGAGAGGATATAAAATGTAGACTGGCAATGGCAAGGAAAGCGTTTCTGAAGAAGAGGAATTTGTTAACATCGAGTATAGATTTAAGTGTCAGGAAGTCATTTCTGAAAGTATTTGTATGGAGTGTAGCCATGTATGGAAGTGAAACATGGACGGTAAATAGTTTGGACAAGAAGAAAATAGAAGCTTTCGAAATGTGGTGCTACAGAAGAATGCTGAAGATTAGATGGGTAGATCACATAACTAACGAGGAAGTATTGAATAGGATTGGGGAGAAGAGAAGTTTGTGGCACAACTTGACCAGAAGAAGGGATCGGTTGGTAGGACATGTTCTGAGGCATCAAGGGATCACCAATTTAGTATTGGAGGGCAGCGTGGAGGGTAAAAATCGTAGGGGGAGACCAAGAGATGAATACACTAAGCAGATTCAGAAGGATGTAGGTTGCAGTAGGTACTGGGAGATGAAGAAGCTTGCACAGGATAGAGTAGCATGGAGAGCTGCATCAAACCAGTCTCAGGACTGAAGACCACAACAACAACAACAGTCAGCATGGTTTCAGAAAATATCGTTCTTGTGAAACACAACTAGCTCCTTATACTCATGAAGTAATGAGTGCTATCGACAGGGGATGTCAAATTAATTCCATATTTTTAGATTTCCAAAAGGCTTTCGACATCGTTCTTCACAATCGTCTTCGAACCAAACTGCATGCCTATGGAATATCGCCTTAGTTGTGCGACTGGATTCGCGATTTCCTGTCAAAGGTCACAGTTCGTAGTAATAGCGGAAAGGCATCTATTAAAACAAAAGACGGCGTTCCCAAAGGAAGTGTTGTAGGCCCTCTATTGTTCCTGATCTATATTCACGACACAGGAGACAATCTCAGTAGTTGTCTTATATTGTTTGCAGATGATGCTGTCATTTACCGTCTTGTAAAGTCATCAGGTGATCAAAACGACTTGAAAAATGATTTAGATGAGATATCTGTGTGGTGTGGAAAGTGGCAATTGACCCTGAATAAAGATAAGTGTGAAGTTATTCACACTACTAATAGAAATCCGCTAAATTTCGGTTACGCGATAAGTCATGCAAATCTGAAGGCTGTAAATTCAACTAAATACTTAGGGATTACAATTAGGAACAATCACATAGATATTGTTGTAGGTAGAGCCAACCAAAGACTGCAATTCATTGGCAGAACACTTAGAAGGTGCAACAGGTCTACTAAAGAGACTGCTTACACCATGCTTGTCCGCTCTATTCTGGAGTATTGCTGTGCGGTGTGGGATCCGCATCAGGTGGGACTGACGGATGGCATCGAAAAAGTTCAAAGAAGGGCATCTAGTTTTGTATTATCGCGAAAAAGGGTCATAGTGCCACAGATATGATACGTGACTTGGAGTGGCAATCATTAAAACAGAGGCGTTTTTCGTTGCGACGGGATCGTCTCATGAATTTTCAGTCACCAGTTTTCTCTTCCGATTGCGAAAACATTCTGTTGGCACCCACCTACGTAGTGAGAAATGATCATCACGATAAAATAAGAGAAATCAGGGCTCGCACAGAAAAATTTAAGTGCTCGTTTTTCTCGAGCGCCGTTCGAGAGTGGAACGGTAGAGAGACAGCTTGAAGGTGGTTCATTGAACCCTCTGCCAGGCATTTTATTGTGAATAGCAGAGTAATCACGTAGATGTATTTTAACACTACCACCTTGCAGGAAGCCTGAGAAATTCTATTCCACGGCGATGGAAATCACGGAACCATTCGAGAAACTCTATGTGAACCTCCTTTTCGTTGGAAAATTTCTTTCCCCCACATGATCTTGCAGCTTATCGAAAAGATGGAAATCGCAGGGTGCGATATCCGTACATCCCGACTAGCATCACTCACGCCTGTGCGATCTTGGTCAAATTGATGGCACCAGGATTGGAGGCGACATTGCATTTGCGACACTTACCACCAGAATTTCACGATGAATTCAAACGTTTGATCACAAGAGTCGTGCTGTCCCCTGTACTTCAGCTTTGTAATAAGGTTTCAGTTACGGCGCCGTTTTATTCCCACACGGTGCCGCACATGTTATCTACTCAGCAGCAGAGTTGTGCCTGCATCAACACGTGCTCTCTGCTGACACTGCGCCATATGTTTGCGGAATCCTCTTAGCGGGGGACGACATGTGTAGCAAACTTTCTGAAGTGCATATGCACCTATTTTTGCTGATACCTTCAAACATTTTGCACTCTATGAATATTCCGATTCATCCTAAGTCTTGTCTCCGTTATGAAGCGCAATGCTACTAAAGCATATTAATAAAGTGACTCAAAGGCAGGAGGATGTTTTTCACCCGTGTTGACCAACAGCAGGCGTAATATTCACTATAATAAACTATGCACCATCGTGCAGCATTTAATACAAAATACACTACTGGCCATTAAAATTGCTACACCACGAAAATGACGTGCTACAGACGCGAAATTTAACCGACAGGAAGAAGACGCTATGATATGCAAATGATTAGCTTTTCAGAGCATTCACACAAGGTTGGCGCCGATGGCGACACCTACAACGTGCTGACATGAGGAAAGTTTCCAATCGATTTCTCATACACAAACAGCAGTTGAGCGGCGTTGCCTGCTGAAACGTTGTTGTGATGCCTCGTGTAAGGAGGAGAAATGCGTACCATCACGTTTCCAACTTTGATAAAGGTCGGATTCTAGCCTATCGCGATGTCGGTTTATCGTATCGCGACATTGCTGCTTGCGTTGGTCGAGATCCAATGACTGTTAACAGAATATGGAATCGGTGGGTTCAGGAGGGTAATACGGAACGCCGTGCTGGATCCCAACGGCATCGTATCACTAGCAGTCGAGATGACAGGCATCTTATCCGCATGGCTGTAACGCATCGTGCAGCCACGTCTCGATCCCTGAGTCAACAGATGGGGACGTTTGCAAGACAACAACCACCTGTACGAACAGTTCGACGACGTTTGCAGCACCATGGACTATCAGCTCGGAGACCATGGCTGCTGTTACACTTGACGCTGCGTCACAGACAGGAGCGTCTGCGATGGTGTACTCAACGACGAACCTGGGTGCACGAATGGCAAAACGTCATTTTTTCGGATGAATCCAGATTCTGTTTACTGTATCATGATGGTCGCATCCGTGTTTGGCGACGCACATTGGAAGCGTGTATTCGTCATCGCCCTGGCCAGCACATTCTCCAGATCTCTCACCAATTGAAAACGTCTGGTCAATGGTGGCCGAGCAACTGGCTCGTCACAATACGCCACTCACTACTCTTGATGAACTGTGGTATCGTGTTGAAGCTGCATGGGCAGGTGTACCTGTACACGCCATCCAAGCTCTGTTTGCCTCAATACCCAGGCATATCAAGGCAGTTATTGCGGCCAGAGGTGGTTGTTCTGGGTACTGATTTCTCAGGATCTATTCACCCAAATTGAGTGAAAATGTAATCACATGTCAGTTCTAGTATAATATATTTGTCCAATGAATACCCGTTTATCATCTGCATTTCTTCTTGGTGTAGCAATTTTAATGGCCTGTAGTGTACACAAACTGAATTTTAAAATTTTTAAAACGTTTAGTAACGCTTTACCATGGTTTCGACAAATATAAATTTACATGTAACGCATTCGTAGGCGCGTTGTTGAACCAACAGCTGTATAAGAGAATGACAGCTGTGAAAATTTGTACCAGACAGGGACTCGACCCTGGGTTTCTCGTTTTAAGTGAACCACTTTAGCTATCTGTGCACGAGTCACCGTCAGACCCAAACTTCTACATGTCTTCGTTCCTCCGTCACGACCTGTACTCGAACACACATTATGTAATTCCCACACAGGGGAGGGGGAAATCAGGATTCGAGTCCTGGACCGGCAAAAATTTTCATAGTCCTCATTACCTTGTGCAGCTGATGGTTGCTCGTATTCGCAGCTGTGAATACATTTCGTGTGTTTCATAAAGGCTGAAGTCGCCGCAGTGTCTATCCTTTTGGGCATGCATGCACAGGAATTACATACCGTTTTTGCGAGCACAGATTGAGACACAGAAACGAAGATATATGGAAATTTGTGTGTGGCTGTGAGGCGTGCATGGATAGCCAAAGTGGTTAAGGCTACAGCTTGCGTAGAGAGTCGATCTTCTTAGCAACATAGGTACCGCGCCGGCCGGAAAAAAAAAAGTGGCCGCGCGGTTCTGGCGCTGCAGTCTGGAACCGCGAGACCGCTACGGTCGCAGGTTCGAATCCTGCCTCGGGCATGGATGTTTGTGATGTCCTTAGGTTAGTTAGGTTTAACTAGTTCTAAGTTCTAGGGGACTAATGACCTCAGCAGTTGAGTCCCATAGTGCTCAGAGCCATTTGAACCATTTTTATAGGTACCGCAATGTCTTAAATGTACGAGAAAGAAAAATGGACTCCCCAAATCACGCATTGACTAAAACGAATGTTGGAGCAACAGTGCTCTTCTCTAGTACATGTCACACACAAATGAAGGGCTTATTTCAATAGTGGTACAAGTCCATTACCTCCACTTTTCTGTCTATAATGCTTCTGAAATTAATAATCCAAAGAAACAGAAAGGAAGGTTCATCTCTAGCAAGAAGCCATATGCTTGAATATTTCTGGTATCTCAACTGCAGATTTTTCAGCGCTCATTTAACTTTAGTTCTCTGTATCTCAAAATGAACAAAAATGGACTTGTACCACTATTCAAATAGGCCCTTCAAATATCAACAGTTAAAATGTATAATTGACGGTAATAGCCTAATATGTAAATATATATTTTAACTGTTGATATTTTTGGGTGACATGTTCATTGTATTAGACAAGAGCCGTATGGCTTCAACATCCATTTATGTCAATATCTGATATTATGAGTCCCTTTGCCTTCGGAAGAAGACAAATTTATATTTATCAAAATCATGGTAAAGTGTTAATATCCGCGTGGGATTAGCCGAGCGGTCTAAAGCGCTGCAGTCATGGACTGTGCTGCTGGTCCCGGCGGATGTTCGAGTCCTCGCTCGGGCATGGGTGTGTGTGTTTGTCCTTAGGATAATTTAGATTAAGCAGTGTGCTAGCTTAGGGACTGATGACCTTAGCAGTGAAGTCCCATAAGATTTCACACACATTTGATTTGAAAGTGTTAATAAACCTTTAATTCTGCCACTGGTTTACTGTTATTTTCGAAATCCTATTAAGTTTATACATAAACTGCTCAAAAAACTGAATCACCTTCATATCTGCAAGCTTGTGTGGTATGAAAGTGAAAAGATACTTTACTGTAGAGTAAAAATAAAATAATAGCCAAAAGACTGGTAGTCTGTTCAAAAGTGCACATAGGTGAAATGAAAGTATACTGCTAGGTAACGTTGCCGCACCCTGTACATTGTCTGTGGGTCCTCGCTGGATCCACTTCCATGTGGCTGACTGCCGTGTGGGGGACCTGGGTTCTATAACTCTCCCTCTCTGACTGAGAAGAAGAATTATATTGACAAATTATGTATATTTTTGAGAATGAGAGTATTTAGACTAGTATCCTTTTGCTGGAAAAAATGGGTCACAATTCCTAATTCGTGATCATGTGATGTTCATGAGGTGAGCGCTATGCATTATCGTCTCACTTGACAAAGCCATCACCAAAGTTGTGACTGTGGGTCTGGACGATAGGTTCGAGTATTCTGTCCGGATACTAAACGGACCTCATATCCTGATGAGTGGCATTTGATACATGTACGCGATACTGGACCAAAGATTCATTGGTCCACCTCCCTGCTGAACATGAAGCGTACGTGCTTGAGATCTTTGTGAGTCATAATGCGACAGTCAAACCCTGTATCCAACAGTGACGAAATCGACGCTGCTGTTCCTTCGGCCACCTTCTCCGTGTGCCATGATAGTGTGAGATTTATACTATCGTTTGAACATCAAATCTCTTGTGAACTTCGAAATTTTCATTCATTTCTTGCATTATAATTTCTTGATAACGTTCCCAGTTTGCTTTTCTAACATTCCTTCTAGCTGTGAAGTTTGTACATTGATCCCGACTATATTCACATTCTATCTTCGTAACTATTAGATCCTAATCCTGGAGTACTTTCCCTGCACACCATACTGCAGTACAGAGGTGTAATGCAAATTTTCCTCTACCAGAAGTCATAATCACTGTTGGGAAGGCGTCATTCATAACAGTCGGAGCAGTATTATCCAACACTGTAAGAACAGGATCACCCATTCTGCCATTAGATGTGCAGCTCCAGCTGACGCTGCGAACATTGTAATTTCCCCATAACATATACGAAACGTTGATCAAATAGAAGAAATGACGCAGTCTAACATCCCAGAAGATGTTAGCTTCTGTGACAACGGCCACGAAAGCCTGAAGATTTACATAAAACGCATGTGTGAACGCGATATTTATAGTACCCGCAGAAGACTGGAGAATCTGCGCAGAAGAAGAGGTAAATTATCTAGTGATCTCGCTTTTCTCTCCCAGTGTTGTGATAATGATGTTATCCCCGATTTCGTCATAGTTAGTCACCATGTGCAAACAATGAAAGCCAGGAGGATCAGCCTAAGGGCGAGCCAAGCACTTCTTCGTGAAAAAATCCAGTAAATATGCAAAGACCTTAATTACGTTAGCTCCGTTTTGAGTGCTTTGCATTTTTCACTTTGACAACGCTCTCATCTCAAGACTAGGATAAAGAGGACAGAATAGCGTTCAGTCATTCAACAATATTATCAGATTTCAGTTCAATGAAATAAAAAGGGAAGTTCGAGAAACTGACGGACAAAGTACACAAAAAGACGCCATTATGGGTGCGAAACGAGTATGGTGAACCTTTTGGTCAGAGGAACTCGATGAAGCAGCTGTCTCAATTCTGGGCAAAGGTCTCCATTTCTCTCGTACACCTAAGAGATTTCCCGTTGAAGAAATTGTCAGTGCCATCGAAGTATCCTTGTTTCCTCTTCCGAATGTTCAGGCCGAAGAAGTAAAAAAGTATGTATCGAGAATTCTGCGGAAAACGAAAGCGCTCAAAAGCAACGTATCGGCGCAGGGAAGGAACGCTCTTGATGACCTCAAAAGAAACGAAAGTTTCGTAGTGATAAGGGAAATGCTACAGTTATTATGGATGCTACGGAACACCACAAGAAGATGGAACAACTATTAGCTTTTCATTCGTACAACTAGTCACTCGTAAAAAGCGATTCGAGGAACAGAATCGTTGTGTAACGAATTATCTTTTATCATACTCCAGAACGGATAGCTTTATTACCAAGAATCTAATGCTCCAAATACCTGTCTCATCCAGAATGTATGGCCTACACGAAATACACAAAGAAGGGAGCCCTTTGGGACTGATGGGGTATGGTATTAGGTCACCAACTTATATTTTAGAAATTCATTTATCTGGAAAACTAAGACATCTAATTGGAAAGTTCTTTTGTCAAAGACTCGAAACATTTTTAGAAAATTTACGCATGGTGAATATATCAGAAAATGACATTCTTGTAATGTTTGATCTGAAATCTTTATTTACGAACACCTCAGTATCAGATACAATGGTGATCATAGGGGTGAAAATTGCTCCAGTTGCATGTGACCTTGTGGAATTGTACCTTCGATCGACCTATGTCAAATTTATTTTATGAACAGACTGACAGTGTTGCTCTGGGTTGATCCTACTCACCAGTTCCAGATGACATTTTTATGGAACATTATGAGCAACAGGCATTAAGTATTGCTCATTTAAAGCCTTCCTGTTGGCTATGCTATGTTGATGACATATTTGTTAATGGTCAAACACCTGTTACGGCACAGAATAATAAAGGGAAGGAAATTAGAAATTTTTATTACAACTCATTTGTATTGCCACAGGTAATATCCAGTTAAGCCAGAGAAGAAGGCTAAAGCAGGAAGGTGGCCAGTATGTTGCAAGTGGGTCAGGCCTTCGACACATTACGACGCCATCCGATGAGTGAAAATATGGATTCAGCAGAAAGAAAACTGTGACAGAAAACCAAGGGTAGTGAGACAAGCATACTCGTTAGCTCATAAGATATGGGGCAAGAAACTCTAACACAAGAACATGTAGTGAGGACCTATATGGCAGTTAACAACCTGTTGACTGAATATGGCAAGATAAGGAGGATATATGTGGTCGTTTTGAACTGAGCCTCGCATAATAGCCTTTCATCATAGCCTCACATCATAGCCTCATACTAGCTCCCTTTAAATACTGGAGCTTTCCAGCTCTTATCAAAATTCGGTCATTGGGATCGACGCCATTCACAGTAATAGCACTCGATTCTGTGATTATGATACTGTAGAGAATCTATGTCCTAGATGCTCCAGCACAGCTTATGGACTAGATGACAATCTACTTGAGATGATGCTCTTCACTTGATGAACGTCATGCTGCTTGCCACCCATCATCTACTGAAGGGGGAACTGACTGTTTTCCAACAACACCACATCATGAAGTGCTCTCAGAACTGAACTTCTACGTAGAAGCCAGCAGCAGAGCCTCTTGGGGTCCATGTTCCTGTTCAGCACTCAGGTACCTCCAGATGCTGAAACCTACAAGGCCAGTAGGGAGGAGATCAACCATCCCCGCGACTACTGATACCAGGTACGTCGCTGACGGGTCACCAAGGCTCATTGTAGAATTTGAAGTGGGACCGAGGACACTGCGGCAGCCAGCGTGAGATGTTTGTCCTGGGCAACAGCTGCACTTGCTCGCCGGCAACACACTGTGGCGCCAAGGTCGCTCACACGTTCTTCTGGGCGTGCAGATGCTGAGCCGACTGGACAGGCATCAGCTAGAATCCAACATACAGCTGAATGAAGCAACAGCGGACGCTGGTACAGGAGTAACGAATTGTAAACACAATGAACAGATGATTGAACTTTAATAACGCTTTACTAGCGTCGAAGACGTTTCACAAGTACCCAACAGCTATCCTGAGTTCACGCAGAGATGTCTCCACTCGGTCCTTCTGTATAGCGAAGAATACCTTCAAGGGTTCCACAATTCCTTGAATGAGATCCATCCAAAAATAAACTTTATCTTGGACGCTGTGAGTGACGTCGATCTCCAATCCCTAGACGTGTTAATATACAGAAAATCTAAAAATACTCCATGTCACAGAATGTGGAAAGCCTGCTTACACAAATAGGTATTTAGCTACCAATTCACACCACCACCCAGCCCAGAAGGAAGCAATGCTCAACACTCTGTCTTCACATACCTTCTGTATCAGCGACATCAACAGCTTGCAATCGGAATTGGATTTCTTAAAGAAGACAACGAGGCCAATGGCTACGATAGCCTCTCCGTAGACAGTGCTTTTGAACGAAATATTAATTATGCTAATAGGAATGACGAAGATCTGCTTTCTCACTCTATTATGTACACATTTGTTTCTGCAGTCACTAACCGCATCAGCAGAATTCTACAGAAAAATGGAATACAGACCTCCTTCTTCAGTCAAAGCAAAATAATAGACTTTTTTCCGATGCAAAACGGGTGTACCTGATTACATCCACATAATGGGCGTCAATGAATTGACATGTAACTGTGACACGTTATAAATATGCAAATGGGAATGACTGTTAAAGAAAATATCAAAGAATGCAAACTCCACACATGGCTAAAACAAAGTGTGAAACCTCCCGCAGTGGAACATCACGAAAACTGTGCCCTTGACACTGGCTTCAATAAAGTATGTGTGTGGCTAAGGAAGCCAGTATTTATAGAAGTAACGTCCGAGAAGCGATTGAAATTTCTAAGAAAGAAGGTGATTTCAACAGAGAGCTGTAGGCTTCTGATTTTGGCGCCCCGCCATCAAGGAAGTGAATATGTGGCCGCGGCGAGCGTCCAATGCAAACAATTCCAGGAAGTCACCTTTGCGAGTAATAGTATTTTTGATAAGCATTCCCCCTCCCCTGCTGTACCCATCTCGATTCTGTCCAATGACCCACCGATTTCAACAAAGAGAGTTTTAACCAATAACTCTTATTCAGCATAAGTGCGGGAGAAACACCTTTCTATCCAATGATTTTGGACCACCAGCGCTAAGCAGAGGAATTTTACTCAAGGACCAATGACCCCGCCCCCCTCCCTTCTTCACAGCGCGAAACTTCACTCACTATCCGATGACGATCGCCCAAGAATGGCAGCCATAGGAAATTTACCCAGCAATCCCACTTCTCTGGCATAAGTGTGGAAAAAATCCCTTTTATAAGAGAACGCAATACAGGTCTTGGGCAGTGTTCAGTTAATTGTGGACATCACAAGATCCTGAAGAAGAACCCAACAGAGAGGTCAAAACGTCGATTGTATAAAAGAAATATGACGAGACCTAACAATCCAAAAGATTCTAGTTTCGATATATGCAGTTTCTATTTGTTGAAACAACTTGGTTCAACTTACTTTGTTCACCAGGTTTCTTGGTGGAATGTACAACAATACAAAAGATAATAGCATCTTGCCTGATTCAGTCGAAGTAGCCTCAACTTGTAATGGCAGATTATACAAATTTAAGACTTTACAGTGGTGGATTATATTGTCTTTTACCAGGCTTCTACTCCTTATCCTCTTCCACAGTCTCCATCAAGTCTATAGGTATTGTAGCCTTTTACTAAACATTGTTTATTCAGCTGGAGCCATAGTTGCAATTTTACTGCTGCCGCTACACAGCTCTGTCGTAACTGCCTCACTAACCTTCGTTTATTGGAAAGAACGAAGCGATTATTACATATAAAATGTTAAGCAGCATAACTTGGTACTAGTAAATAATCAATTGATGATTTTATTAAAGACTTCTTAGCTAATGTGACCTGTGCTGGGTTCGATGCAGAAAAATTAACACCCAGGTTGATAATGAACAATAGGTTTATAAATTCACTCACTGGAGAATAAATTCACAAGAACACAAAAATAATTTATAAATCGAAGTCTCTGTCTTACTAAACTCTTCTGAGAGTTTCCACAAGTCAAAATTTAGCATGTCACCTGGAATTGCGAATTGAACAAACGACACAATAGTGTCAAAGTCTTATGTACCACACAGTGGGACGATTGTCTCTAAACAGAGTCACAGTAAAACGCCGAGATACCGAGGTCTGGGAGGCCAAATCTTTGTGTAGTGAGAACAAAGACTGCTGGTGGTTCCATGTAGGCGGCGATTCCAGGTTGGCTGGCTGGATGCAACTTCTAGATACAAACTGGGTGACAGCTCAAGTACAAGCAGGCGAATGAATTGGTCACGAACTGTTTGCACCCCTGTGACATGGTGGAAGCATTAGGTCTGTGCTGGCTGCGCCTCAGGAACAATGCTGGTTTCATCTATCAGCAAGGTACCTTGCACATGATTAAGGTGATTGCAGCAGCGGATATGATCTGTCAGTTGGACCTTGACTATTGCCCTGCCTAAGAGGCATGTGATCCAAAATTGGCTCCCTTGAGGACACCAGTGCCCATATGTCATCCTGAAGTGTATAGGGATGGCGGTGAGGGTGGTCGGGTTGGGTGTGTGAGTGGTGGGACTGATTTTGAAGAGATGGGTTCATTGTAGTTGACTGCACAGTTTTTCTGCCAGGCTTGACGCGCCTGTGGTGTGGAACAGTAGGAGGGAAGAAACAAGGTAAGTGCCTCTTCGAGACCATGATGCCGGTGCAACTTCATCATCTGGGTCTGAAAGGAGTGTATAAATCTTTCTTCTAGGTCGTAAGAAGCCAAAAGTTATGGTGTCATCTGGACCAAAGTGATGTTCTTTTCACAAAAGTGGTGAAATTCTGCTGATATGAATTCAGGTCAGTTATCTGTCACAGTGGTTTCTGGTAATCCTTCAATGGAAAAATTGCTTGATAAGGCTTGTATGGCTTTCTGAGGAATTTCTGGGGCTGCCTGCTTCCTTTGTGGCGTATGTGACAAGCTGCAGTCCTGTGTTTGATGTGTTTTTTGATGCTCTCCCAGAAGACATATTCTTGAGTTAAACTTTTGATGATGGCCATCCCCCCAATGACTTTGGTGGAGCAACATCAATACCTGGCGTTGAAATGCGCTCAGAGTGATGACTTTGGTGTGATCTATGACTGTGCAATAAGAGAACGCCGTTAAGCGTGGATAATTCACGCTGATGGTGCAAATATTTCTTGATCTCAAGGCGCTTCATGAATTTGTGATCTGCCAGTCCATCCGTGTTTCACAACCTGGATGGTTTCATGGAGTACCAGGCCAACTGGTGTCCTTTGGGCGATGACTGTGGCATATACTGGTAAATGTGAGATGGTTGGTTCTGCCTCTGCATCTGTCTAGAAGCAGACCTCAGGTGCAGCTTCTATGTCAGGGTCCTACCAGGATATGGGAGAATGCCCTGAAAAGCCTTTTTGCAAGTCAGGGAAGAATGACATTTAACATATTTCCAAAAAAGTGATCGAGCTGTTCAGCGCTGCATGAGGAATATCACTTCAAGTTTGTTTGTTGGAGCCCCGTTAATAAGGCTTCCAACTGTGATACAAGAAGTTTTGCGTTTTTACTAGTGATGACGATAACATCAAGATAATTGACAGTGCCAGGAATTCCCTGTATTAGGTGCTGCAAATTCATTCGAAATGTTGTTGGCGAGTTGATGATGCCAGAGGGAAGGCGATTATATTAGAAAAAGCCAATGAGCATGTTAATGACTAAGGTGAACTTGGAGGGTTCATCCAAGGGTAGTCGTAAACAGTGTGCCACTGGCAAGTTTTTCCGTGATGTCGTCAACGTTTGGGTGACTATTCTTTAACAGGAGACTTAAAATTTCCACAAATTCTCAATGAACCATTTGGTTTGCAACTGTCACAGTGAAAGCAGTTCACTGATTGTGGGAGTCTGAGTTTGAGATTCCATTCTCTTGCAGTCTTTGTAGCTCGAGGTGGAGCTTGTCCCACAATGCAAAAGATATATTCCATGACTTGAAAATCCATGTGGGCTTGCAAGAAAATGTGTGCTCCAAAGTCGGTGACCCCCGGCTGACTGGTGAGAGATAACTGAGGTGTACTTTGTAAAAAGTTCTTGAAGGTAGTTACCATATAAGAACAGTTGGAATTGGTTCATTGACTTAAGGACTTCCAAGCAGAGAGCATTCAAGAGATCTAAGCCCAAGATGTTAGTGGTCCCCATCGAGTTGAATACTAAGATGCAAGCTGGCAGGGATGCTGCTTGACGCTGAAACTGAGCATCAAACTAGCCCTTAACACCAGTGGTGTAATTGCTATACCTTCTAAACTGCTTCATAAACAGACGGAGTGGTGGTGAACCAAGGTTCCTCTAAGTGTCCCCATTCATGATATTGATGGAGGATCCAGTATCTATTTGAAAGATTACAGGGATGGCATTGAAGGCCACATCTAATCTCAACACACGGCCTGTATGTGGATGACACTGGAGACACAGACATAGTACACCTCATTCGATTCAGAGTCCAGTATGTCAGTATGGATACTATCCACATTCATTTTTAGGGAGAACTGGTAAACATCCACCACACGTGCAGTTTTAACACACTTTACCCAGGAAAAATAGCATTGCTGGTTGTGATGTGTGGTGTCCTGTGATTTCATTTCTAGAGGGACACTTGTCTGGTGGAATGGGCAGCCTTGAGGGTGGGGTCAAGCCTGGATTTCACATGTGAGGTAGGTGGAGAAGGCACATAGCTAATGATGGTTCACTCAATTTGAACAGATCATTCCAGAGTCCCTCATCCGGAGAAGACACCAGGATCATGTCCCTAACGAATGATTGAGCATACGACCGTTTGCGCTAAATATTGCAACAATGAAAACGGAAATCTCGTGAAAGTCCTTGTAATTGTGCTATCCACTCCCAGTAGCACTAACCAACATGTTTTCAATGTTCATAAATTAAATTAAATTAAATTAAAGGTATGTGGTATCATGTCAGCATTTAATTGATGTAAGAGGTGATAGACATCAGATGTTGCGTAAGTCAACAAAAAAAGCAAACTGTTGGGTGTCACCTGAGATCCCATGGGCAACGGAATGCTGTCCTAAGCTACAACATAGCTCGCTTATGGTTCTGTCTTCCTGTCAAATGCTTGGAATTGCCTTGGCGCTATCCAGAATCTTTTCACCATCTAGTAAATGCCATAGAATCGGGTGGAGATCCCAGGTGATGTGGTTATGCTTACCATCTTCTCTGACATCTGTTGCTGTGCCTGTTAAATGTCTTGCAAAAGCAATAGTACTTAGATTGTCATATCTGCAGTTGCCGTGGATGTACTGAAATGGCAGTCTGATATAATTACACCATATATGTGGAAAAACGTGCACCAGTACCTGGGCCACAACACAAGAGTTCAGACCAGATTCACGAGAAACCTCATCACCAACTGATGTGACCAGCACCAGGTTCCTCGTGGGAAAACTAGCACCCAGGAAGACAATGAAAAACAAGTTTATAATTAATAACGTAAGTTCACTCTTCTCCAGTTTGCAGCATTAGTTCACAAGAACAGAAAAATTGTAGTCTAAATTCTTCTGATAATTTAAATCAAAGTTTAACTATTAACCTGTAATGGCTAAGTTATAAGCAATACGATAGAGTGAGAGTCTGAAGGAGCACCCAGTGAAATGGCTGTCTCTAAACACAATCTCAGTGAGATACCAAAGACTGGAAGCCCCGAGAGTCAAGAGGAAAAGTCTCTGCATAGTGAGGACAAAGGATGTTGGTGAATACATGTGAATCTGCAAGGTTTGCTGGCTGGCTGCAACTGCCGTACGTGAGCTGGGTGATGGCTTAAGTATCAGCAGGTGGATGAATTCCTCATGGACTATTTGTGGCCGTGTTAGGTGGCAGAGGCAGATAGGTTTGCACTAGCTGCATCTCATGTGAGGCGAGCCCTCTGAATTGCAGTGGTGATGTCTGGAGACGTTATCCATAGCAGAGCATGTTTTTCTTATTGCCATGCTGACACACTTCGTTTTGGTCACGTTGTCGTGTCATCATGACCCCTGCGCTCTCAGCCATAACCAACCCATGCTGGTGAGCTATGTGACCAGACATAGTAGTATTTGTAATACGCTGCCACAAAAACCTGGTACACTCTTTCAGTGGTTTCCACTTCACTCAAGACTTCTTGCTGCAACATTGCATATGGGGTCAGGACATGATTACAAAATGGTTCAAATGGCTCTGAGCACTATGCGACTTAAGGTCATCAGTCGCCTAGAACGTAGAACTAAATAAACGTAACTAACCTAAGGACATCAGACACATCCATGCCCGAGGCAGGATTCGATCCTGCGACCGTAGCGGTCGCGCGGTTCCAGACTGTAGCGCCTAGAACCGCTCGGCCACCTCGGCCGGCTCACATCATATCCCACATGTACTTGAGTGGAGACAAGGTCGGATATCGTGCTGACCACGGAAGTTGCTGCACGTCTTGAAGAACGTTTAGAGTTTCACAGACAATGTGTGGATGAGCGTTATCCTGTTGGAACAACACAGCACCTTCTTGTTGCAAGAATGGCAAAAGAACAGATCCAACAGCTCCCATGGGCAACGGAATGCTGTTCTAAGCTACAACATAGCTCGCTTATGGTTCTGTCTTCCTGTCTGTCAAATGCTGGGAATTGCCTTGGCGCTATCCAGAAGCTTTTCACCATCTAGTAAATGCCATACAATCGGGTGGAGATCCCAGGTGATGTGGTTATGCTGTGTGCTGGTTTCCTTCTCCAGAAACATCAAAATTCAACGAGAGTTGTAGCTCAGTGCACCCCAGACCATAAGGCCCGGGGTGGGGGCAGTGTGTCTTGGGCGCATGCACTCTACCAGACAACTCTCACCAGATCTATGTCGTATGAGCAAACGACCATCACTTGCATGCAGGCAGAATATGCTCTCATCGCTGAAGACCACAGTGTGCCATTCAGTTTTCCAAGTGACCCTCTGACGGCACCAGTTCAGCCGTGGACGTCGACGCTTGGCGTGAGTGGAAGACGGGCTAGAGGTGTGCGTGCCCATAGTCCCACTGCTAATATCCGGTTCGCAACAGTTTGTGTTGACATGACTGGACTCACAAGTTGTCTTATCTGTATGGACTTTTACCTGTGGCCTTACATAAGTTCTGAGGAATTTTTTCTCGTGGTGGTATTGTTACATTTGAATCTGCTGGCACTGGTTTCTGATCTACATGCACTTCATTTTTCATCACATATTCACAAACATTATTAATTATTATTGCTGTTGGGAATTACATGTGGACGTATCTGTACTGCTAAATCTAAAACTTATGTTTTGTCATAGTCATCAAGTTGTTAACTACACAGACACTTTCTTTCAGTTAAGTTATTTTAAACTACAGGATTATTTATTTCACTGCTCAAACAATGCACAGTACTTACCATACGAGCAGTCCCATTACTTTTATCGTGGGGGTGTTAATAACTCCTTCACTGTACGCCCCGCCATCCGTGACGGCGATGTCATATGTGAAGGCGAGTATGAATCTGCTGCCTCTACAGCCGCTGCTCGCTAGTCCTTGTGTAATATTTCAACAACGTAGACTAATTAATGGTCTTCTTCCGCCTCCAAGGCTACCCGACCACGAAGCGACTGCAAAAGGACGCGACGGGCAGGTGACCTAAACGGGCAACTAATTTCAAACTGGTTGGCATCGCATATCCGTACACCACGCAACGCTGAAACGAACAACTACAGTTACTGCGTGCAAGGGTGGAGAAGAGGAAGTACTGATTGTTGCAACCGAACATCTGCAGTTGTAACTATAGGTTAAGCAGAGGAAGGAAACCATTGACTGTGCACTTGGAATGATTAACGGAACGTTTCAAGATTTAAACGGCCGAATAAGCTGCAGGAATCCAGCCAGAGAGAATGTAATCGTTTTCACTCTCCACATTTATGCTCACCAACGACAAGCTGCAAAATACAAATCAACACACTTGCGAGAACATTATGAAACCGCTAATGACGCTAAGATATAACAAGCAGCTAAAAACGTTACAATTGATGCTAATTCGCCAGCAAGCATATCAAGGAATTGTTTAGAAAATTTAATGTGTAATTCCACATACTTCTCTTCTATGCCAATGAAACTAATGCGCTTGAATGTTCATTTCATGTTGACTGTAGTTAAATTACACTATGTGATCAAAAGTACCCAGACATCTGGTTGAAAACGACTTACAAGTTCGTGGCACCCTCCATCGGTAATGATGGAATTCAATATGGTGTTGGCCCACCCCAAGCCTTGATGACAGATTCCACTCTCGCAGGCATACGTTCAATCAGGTGCTGGAAGGTTTCTTGGGGAATGGCAGCCCATTCTTCACGGAGTGCTGCACTGAGGTATCGATGTTGGTCGGTGAGGCCTGGCACGAAGTCAGCGTTCCAAAATATCCCAAAGGTGTTCTATAGGATTCAGGTCAGGACTCTGTGCAGGGCAGTCCATTACAGGGATGTCATCGTCGAGTAATCGCTCCGCCACAGGCCGTGCATTATGAACAGGTGCTTGATCATGTTGAAAGATGCAGTCGCCATCCCCGAATTGCTCTTCAACAGTGGCAAGCAAGAAGGTGCTTAAAACATCAGTGTAGGCCTGTGTTGTGAAAGTGTCACGCAAAACAACAAGAGGTGCAAGCCCCCACTTTGAAAAACACGACCACACCATAACACCACCGCCCCCGAGTTTTACTGTCGGCACTAGACACGCTGGCAGATGACGTTCACAGGGGGTTCGCCATAACCACACCCTCCCATCGGATCGCCACATTGTTTACGGTGATTCGTCACTCCACGCAACGTTTTTCCACTGTTCAATCGTCCAATGTTTACGCTCTACACCAAGCAAGACGTCGTTTGGCGTTTGCCAGCGTGATGTGTAGCTTATGAGCAGCCGCTCGACCATGAAATCCAAGTTTTCGTACCTGGGCGGAATACACACAGCGGGCCAATAAATTGCGTGATGATGGAAGTCTTCGTCAGTCTTCGTTGGCGTACCTGTAGATGACTTGCCTAATCGAAATATGGTAGACAGTCGCTAACGAGGACGGACAGCAGGCCCGAATTTTTTTTTAATATTACTCTAACAGTAGACTTCATTGTCAGTCTTCCGATGTCGTGATTTACTGTGCGCCGTTTCCTCTTTTCTTTCATTAGTGTGTTATATGTACCTTTTCTTGCGAAGGAAAGTGCTTGAATGAGTGACTGATGAATTAATAATGACTCAGATTTTTTTCTTCTGCCTCTTTAATGTCTTCAGTACGCAAGAAGAGACAGACGATTCACAAATATGGCTGGTAAATAATAAGAAATATTATAAAATCATGTGATTGGGATGCTGGGGTAGGAAATTTTAAATATATGTTTACGAGACTCATGGGACATTTCTGTTATTTGTTAAGACAGTCCCTACTACACGAAAACAACAGTCGGCAACAGAGCTGAATAACCAGGAACTGTAGACAGGTTAACGATACTGTTACATGCGATGGAGTTCACAGGGATGAGATGTACTAACAAGAGGGAACGATTGATTGAGCACCCAAATATTGTCGCTTGGCGAGTGAAATACTTGAGAAGCATCAGAACTTTCGTTTCCAAAACAGAACTATCTTGGATAGTCAATAATCTTAATTTATTAGATGCTGGCAGAGCGAAAATGCTACGCGTATCAGTGCAAATACCACCACAGCAAGTAAATTTTTTAGTCTAAATACAGGTTCCCTGTTGGGCCACACTTCCATATTTGTTACTGTTGTTGCTGATTAGTCGTCAGGTTCAAAAGTATACTCACAATACGCTGTGAAAATCGACTTAATTAATTGGCTGTGAAATAGCAATGCACCACACAGCGAATACATGAAGAAGTTGAAATTGATCAAAAGCTGTAAAGCTTTGTCGAATTAATGAAAAGTCTCCAGTTATCTCCAATCAAGAGAGAAGTGGGTAATTGGGAGCAACAGGTAATCGTACGCATTCAAGATTTGGTGCTCGCGGTAAACTTGACGACTTCCGCCGAGGCCTACTGTTTACTCCCTCTTCTAATTCCTTTAAGTAACAAAGAGGAACAAGAAGACAGACGTCATTTTAGCTGTGGAAAAGTGTGAGAGTGAGGCAAATAAAGAAGGCAAGTTTCTTGTTATTTTTACCGACGGCAGGTTTCTTGTTATTTTACCAGACAGAAAGTAAGAAGATGATGCGAGAGTTACTACTGATTTCCTTTTATCTGAATATGTTATTAAAACCAGTGATTCATTGTATCATTGTCGCTTCTAATATATCAGTTTAACATACAGAATAAAAAAAAGACAAACCTGTAAAAAGCTGAACTGCAGGAGAGCGTACGTAATGAAAAGAAACGACAGACTTGGTTGTGACTCCGCCTTGCCATCAGTCTGCATGGCATCGTATCCTCGAACACCCCTCTGCGTTGGTTTAGTCTGAAAATGCTGCTACGGTCGCAGGTTCGAATCCTGCCTCGGGCATGGATGTGTGTGATGTCTTTCGGTTAGTTAAGCTTAAGTAGTTTTAAGTCTAGGGAACTGATGACCACAGGTGTTAAGTCCCATAATGCTTAGAGCCATTTGAACCATTTTAAAAGTGAACGAGCAAGTTGAGAACATTAACTTTGTATGGGAAGTGCAAAAACATCCCATTTTATGCAACTACAAGCTTCTAGGCTGCTGTTGGATGTATTTGACAGAGAAGGCGTGATGTGAAGTAGGAAAAAAAGTTCATATGACAGGTATGTAGTCTACTGTACAACTATTGTTTGAAATAAAATTACTGCTACGTTAATAAGAGCAAATGTACAAAATGGTTCAAATGGCTCTGAGCACTATAGGACTTAACATCTGAGGTCATCAGTCCCCGAGCAAATGTACAAAAAAATACAAATCATACTGGGAATATTCTTTCGTGTTAGTAACAGCGCCAGTGTCGTGCTGTAAAATTACAATGTAGTACGCAAACAAATCGTGAAAACGACGGGAAAACGACAGAAAGATCACAAATCTCCGACACATGTAAACACAATAGCGTTCACATAAAACTGATTTATGGAAGACAAACCACCATCACCAGATTCGCTTGTGTGTGAACGTAACGACAGCTGAGTTTTCAAAATAAAAAAATCGACGAAATGTTAAAGATGTATTTCATATTCACTCACGTACACTACGTGATCAAAAGTATCCGGACATCGCCAAAAATATACGTTTTTCATATTACGTGCATTGTGCTGCCACCTACTGTCAGGTACTTCATTAGTCATTTGACGTCATGAGAGAGCAGAATGTGGCGCTACACACAACTCACGCATTTTGAACGTGGTCAGGTGACTGGGTGTCACATGTGTCATACGTCTGTCCGCCAGATTTCCACACTCCTAAACATCCCTAGGTCTATTGTTTCCGATGTGATAGTGAAGTGCAAACTTGAAGGAACACGCACAGAACAAAAGCGTACAGGCCGACCTCGTCCGTTGACTGACAGAGACCGCCGACATTTGAAGAGGGCCGGCCGTAGTGGCCGTGCGGTTCTAGGCGCTGCAGTCTGGAACCGAACGACCGCTACGGTCGCAGGTTCGAATCCTGACTCGGGCATGGATGTGTGCGATGTCCTTAGGTTAGTTAGGTTTAATTAGTTCTAAGTTCTAGGCGACTGATGACCTCAGAAGTTAAGTCGCATAGTGTTCAGAGCCATTTGAACCATTTGAAGAGGGTCGTAACGTGTAATAGGCATACATCTATCCAGACCATCACATAGAAATTCCAAACTGCATCAGGATCCACTGCAAGTAATATGACAGTCAGGAGGGTAATATTAGGGTAATATTAAAAAAAAAATTCGGGCCTGCTGTCCGTCCTCGTTAGCGACTGCCTACACCTGCAAGTCATCTACAGGTACGCCAACGAAGACTGACGAAGACTTCCGTCATCCCGCAATTTATTGGCCCGCTGTGTGTATTCCGCCCAGGTGAGAAAACTTGGATTTCATGGTCGAGCGGCTGCTCATAAGCTACACATCACGCCGGCAAACGCCAAACGACGTCTCGCTTGGTGTAGAGCGTAAACATTGGACGATTGAACAGTGGAAAAACGTTGCGTGGAGTGACGAATCACCGTAAACAATGTGGCGATCCGATGGGAGGGTGTGGGTATGGCGAATCCCCTGTGAACGTCATCTGCCAGCGTGTCTAGTGCCGACAGTAAAACTCGGGGGCGGTGGTGTTATGGTGTGGTCGTGTTTTTCAAAGTGGGGGCTTGCACCTCTTGTTGTTTTGCGTGACACTATCACAACACAGGCCTACATTGATGTTTTAAGCACCTTCTTGATTGCCACTGTTGAAGAGGTGCCACACGATAACACTGGCCAGGGGGCAATGCCCTCGATAGTGGAATGGCGGAGCTCATCTGTCCTCAGGACCATCGCTCGCTGCGGCCTCTGGCATACGCTGTGTTCTTCGTCTGAAGCAAATCGTGGAAATGATGGAGATCCACGCATTATCCCAATGGTAGCCACTATCTCGATTCATCAGATTTTCTGCCACGCGTACTTCCACGGATTCTTTAATAATGTTATCCCAAAATGATAATATTATAAAAACTATAAATTGCTCTCACCATATAGACGAGATTTTAAGTTGCAAAGAGCCACAACAAAAAGACTGCTAAACAAGTAAGGTTTCGGCCAAAAGATCTTCTTCTGATTTAGACAACACACACACACACACACACACACACACATTCATTCATAAAACGCAGCTCCCATATACATGACCACTTTCTCTGATTGGCGAGGCCAGACTGCACTACCAACAGCACATTGTAGCAGAACCAATCTGGGTGATGAGGGCTACGAGTAGGCTGGGGTGAAGGGGGGGAGGGATGGCAGGGCAGGAATGGGGTGGTGGTAAATTGCTGCTTGTGGGAGCATGCAGGAATGTAGTGCGTACAGAGTAGGGGGAACAAAAGGGTAGTGGTTAGGCTTTATAGTGCTGGAGTGGGAGCAGGGAAGGGAATAGGTGTGTGAAGGACAGGGACTAAATTAGGTTGAGGCTAGGAGGGTTATGGGAATGTGGGATATATTGCAGGAAGAGTT
This sequence comes from Schistocerca cancellata, assembly GCF_023864275.1. Taxonomy (NCBI): domain Eukaryota; kingdom Metazoa; phylum Arthropoda; class Insecta; order Orthoptera; family Acrididae; genus Schistocerca; species Schistocerca cancellata. Next base: position 415,888,190 of record NC_064633.1, read on the forward strand.
CTCGCCTGTGCAATCCAGAGAAGCTAATAGTGGTGGCAAGGTCCAGATTTTGTAGGCTGTGAAGCAGTCGTTGAAGTGAGGAACGTTGTGTTGAGCAGCATGGTCAGCAAATCGGTGATCCACCTGACTCTTGGCCATAGTTTGTCGGCGATCATTCATATGGACAGAGAGCTTGTTGGTTGTAATGCCCATGCAGAATGTAGCACCGTGGTTGGAGCTTAGTTTATAAATCATACAACTGCTCTCACAGGTACCCCTGCCTTTAATGAGATAGGTGATGCTTTTGACTGGACTGGAGATAGTGGTGTTGACAAAATGCATGGGATAGGTTCGCCATTTACGTCTGTTACAGAGAAATGAGCCAAGAGGTTTGTCACAGGAGTGGAGCAGCGATGGAGGAGGATATTGCATATGTTCGTTGGACGGCACTATACCACTATGGGAGGAGTGGGAAGTATAGTGGGTAGGATATTTATTTCAGAGCATGATGAGAAGTAGTCGAAACCCCAGTGAAGAATATGATTCAGTTGCTCCAGTTCTGGGTACTACTGAGTCACAAGGGGAAGGCTCCTTTATGGCCAGATGGTGGGACTGGGAGGCGGCGGGTCACAGAAGACATAAGGCACGGGAGATCTGTTACAATACAAGATTGGGAGGGTAATCTGGGTCTTTGAAGGAGGCCTCAGTGAGACCCCTGGTACAGTTGGAGGTGGACTGCTCGTCATTATAGATGCAGTGGCCACGGATGGCTAGGTTATATGCAAGCACTTTCTTAGTATGGAATGGGAGGGGGGGGGGGGGGCAGCCGTCAAAGTGGAGGTATTGTTGGTGGTTGGTAGGTAAGATGCAGGTAGAGGTATGATGTAGTCATCTTTGAGCTGAAGGTCAACATCCAGGAAGGTGACTTGTTGAATTGAGGAGGACCATATGGAGCGAATGGGGGAGAAGGTGCTGAGGTTCTGGAGGAATGTGGATAGCGTGTCTTCACCATCAATCCAAATAACGTAGATATCATCAATGAATCAGAGCCAGGTGACGGCTTTGGGATTCCAGGTGGTTAGGAAAGCTTCCTCTAAATGGTCCATGAATGTGTTGGCTTAGGATGGTGCCATTTGGGTGACAATTGCTGTACCACAGATTTGTTTGTAGGTGATGCCTTCAAAGGGGAAGTAATGCTGGGGTGAGGATATAGTTGGTCATAACGACCAGAAAGGAGATTGTAGATTGGGATCAGTTGGGCATTGGGAAAGGTAATGTTTAATAGCATCAAGGCCTTGTGTATTAGGAATGCTAGTGTAGAAGGAAGTGGTATCAATAGTGATGAGCAGGTGAGAATGTGATAAAGGAACAGGAACTGTGGAGAGCTGGTGGAGGAAATTGTCAGTGTCTTTGATGTAGGAGGGTAGGTTACAGGTATTAGGCTGAAGGTATTGGTCCAAGAGAGCAGAGATTCTATCAGTAGGATCACAGTAACCGATCACAATGTGGTGCACTGTATGGTTGGATTTATGAACTTCAGGAAGCATGTAGAAGGTAGGAGAGTGGGGAGTGGTGGGAGTAAGGACAGAGATACACATGGGAGAGGTGCTGGAATGAGCCTAATCACCTTAGGAGAGACTGGAGATCCAGTTATATTTCTGGAATGGGATCGCTGTGGCAGAGTTTGAGGGGTGGGTTTCTTGTTTATGAAATGACCTGAAAAAGAAGGCATCTCCCTCATCCGACTATACCCATCCATTCACAGTTTCAGACATTGACTCTGGACTGAAGGACCTCAAACCTCTTAAGGCGCCTGGTTTCGATGCTATCCATCCAGAATTCCTGATCCATACGGGAGGAAAAGTTAAGAAATAGCTGGCAGAATTCTTCACTGACATCCTGCTGACTGGTCAACTTCCATTGGAGTTTAAAAAGGCGAAGATAATATCTGTTCTGAAACCTGGCAAACCCAGCAACAAGGTAGAAAGCTATCGCCCCATTGCCCTACTTAGCTGCTGCTACAAGCTTTTTGCAAGGCTAAAATATAACAGAATAAGTAGCGCTATCCTAGAGAACATTCCAATTGATCAGGCAGGCTTCAGACCAGGGTGTAGCTGCTGCCACCAAGTATTGTCTCTCACATCCTTCATAGAGTCAGGATACCAAATGAAGCAGAAAACATCTGTGGCATTTGTTGATCTAACTGCCGCCTTCAACACTGTGTGGAGGGAAGGCCTTATTTACAAATTTCTCTGCATCATCCCTTGCAGAACAATGGCTCGACTGATTAACAGCATGTTAAGTGATCGGAAGTTCCAGGTAATCACTGGAAGCAACATAAGTAAGGAGAGGAAGCTGAACAAGGGATTGCCTCAAGGATCAGTTCTGTCACCCTTATTGTTCAACCTACACTCCTGGAAATGGAAAAAAGAACACATTGACACCGGTGTGTCAGACCCACCATACTTGCTCCGGACACTGTGAGAGGGCTGTACAAGCAATGATCACACGCACGGCACAGCGGACACACCAGGAACCGCGGTGTTGGCCGTCGAATGGCGCTAGCTGCGCAGCATTAGTGCACTGCCGCCGTCAGTGTCAGCCAGTTTGCCGTGGCATACGGAGCTCCATCGCAGTCTTTAACACTGGTAGCATGCCGCGACAGCGTGGACGTGAACCGTATGTGCAGTTGACGGACTTTGAGCGAGGGCGTATAGTGGGCTTGCGGGAGGCCGGGTGGACGTACCGCCGAATTGCTCAACACGTGGGGCGTGAGGTCTCCACAGTACATCGATGTTGTCGCCAGTGGTCAGCGGAAGGTGCACGTGCCCGTCGACCTGGGACCGGACCGCAGCGACACACGGATGCACGCCAAGACCGTAGGATCCTACGCAGTGCCGTAGGGGACCGCACCGCCACTTCCCAGCAAATTAGGGACACTGTTGCTCCTGGGGTATCGGCGAGGACCATTCGCAACCGTCTCCATGAAGCTGGGCTACGGTCCCGCACACCGTTAGGCCGTCTTCCGCTCACGCCCCAACATCGTGCAGCCCGCCTCCAGTGGTGTCGCGACAGGCGTGAATGGAGGGACGAATGGAGACGTGTCGTCTTCAGCGATGAGAGTCGCTTCTGCCTTGGTGCCAATGATGGTCGTATGCGTGTTTGGCGCCGTGCAGGTGAGCGCCACAATCAGGACTGCATACGACCGAGGCACACAGGTCCAACACCCGGCATCATGGTGTGGGGAGCGATCTCCTACACTGGCCGTACACCACTGGTGATCGTCGAGGGGACACTGAATAGTGCACGGTACATCCAAACCGTCATCGAACCCATCGTTCTACCATTCCTAGACCGGCAAGGTAACTTGCTGTTCCAACAGGACAATGCACGTCCGCATGTATCCCGTGCCACCCAACGTGCTCTAGAAGGTGTAAGTCAGCTACCCTGGCCAGCAAGATCTCCGGATCTGTCCCCCATTGAGCATGTTTGGGACTGGATGAAGCGTCGTCTCACGCGGTCTGCACGTCCAGCACGAACGCTGGTCCAACTGAGGCGCCAGGTGGAAATGGCATGGCAAGCCGTTCCACAGGACTACATCCAGCATCTCTACGATCGTCTCCATGGGAGAATAGCAGCCTGCATTGCTGCGAAAGGTGGATATACACTGTACTAGTGCCGACATTGTGCATGCTCTGTTGCCTGTGTCTATGTGCCTGTGGTTCTGTCAGTGTGATCATGTGATGTATCTGACCCCAGGAATGTGTCAATAAAGTTTCCCCTTCCTGGGACAATGAATTCACGGTGTTCTTATTTCATTTTCCAGGAGTGTATATCTATTTGATCTACTTGACACTTCGTCCAGAAAATACTCCTATGCCGATGACCTGGCTCTAGCCGTAAAACATCAGGAAATGAAGACAACAGAAGAGATTCTAGCCAATGACCTGTCTGCATTAGATAATTACTTCAAAATCTGGAGACTCCAACCCAGTGAGAGTAAAACAGAAGTGTGTTGCTTCCATCTGTTTAACCGGTTGGTGAACGTAAAACTGGAAGTAAGTTTCAGAGCCAGAATTCTTCGTCATAACCCAAAATATCTTGGTGTCATCCTGGATCGTACACTATGCTTCAAACAACACCTTCTTAACTTAGCTCAAAAGTCGAGGACTCGAAACAACATCCTCCATAAGCTATGCGGAACTACCTGGGGATCTTCAGCAACCACCCTGCGATCTTCAGCGATGGGCTTGGTGTACTCTAGTGCTGAGTATTGTGCACCTGTTTGGACGAACAGTCATCATACAAGGCTTATTGATACTCATCTGAATACGACAATGCGCATAATATCTGGTGCAATCGGATCTACTCCAGTTTATTGGCTTCCACTGTTAACCAGTATAATGCCTCCTGATCTACGCAGATGTGCTACCTTTATGAGAGAATTCCACAAGATCTCCAGGAATTCTAACCTACCCCTGCATAGCGACCTGCCACTTTTAAATCGTAAGAGGCTGAAATCACGCCATCCAACTCTGTGCTATGCTGCTGACACTGTTGCTAAGAATTTCAGACCTCTTAAAGAATGGAAAGGTCGATGGGAAGCAGTGACAGATGTGCACCTGCATAACATCTTCTCAGGAGCTAAACTTCCAAGTGGATTCGACCTACCACGCAAGACCTGGACTACTCTCAACAAAATCCGTACTGGCCATGGCCGTTGCAGGGATGCTCTCTTTAAGTGGAAGAAGCTGCCTGATCCAGCCTGTGAATGCGGGGCTCCATACCAGACTGTTCACCACATTGCCAGTGAATGCAGGATTCGAACCTATCACGGCGCCAAAGAGGACTTCCTGCTAGCAACTCTCGATGCAGTGCGCTGGATTGAAGGACTAGATATTCAGTTGTAAAGACAAACTTAAGTTTCTTGTGTGTCAATATGTACATATGTATATGTAATTTAATTTCATGATATGTCTGTATTAGCCATACGCTAAATAAATAATAAATAATGAGGGTTGAGTAAGTATTACAGTTGACAGAGCCCATTTGACAGGTGATCCCTGCAGTTCAAAACCACAGTGGTGAACTTGCTGTTGGCTGGTAGGATTATGAGGTCAGAATCAGTTTTCAGGTAGTGGATTGTGGTTTTATCTGCATATGTAAGGTTAGCTTCCATGTTGAGGGATTTGGGGAAAGATGTTGGAGCAAGGTTTGAGGTTAATTTCGAAAAGACATCATACGGTAGAGATTTGGGGGGGGGGGAGTCCAATATCTTCCCCATATTATATATAATTTCTGCTAAATAAGGAAAGTAAAATCAGGTATAAAAAATCCCTAAACTGTAGGCATACAAAATACTTTCGCCAGAAGTCAAAATGCAAGTTTTCGAAGGGAGCTAGCAAACTAAAGTTGGCCTGAAGCGTACAGAGAAACCAATGTAAATGCTAAATTCTTTAATCTCTCAACATTGTTTAAATTATTTCTTGAATGTACCCAAAACGGTAACAATGTCCCATAAAAACAAATGGAGAATAACAGGCAGTAGGAAAAAAAAGCTCCCAGACGCTTAAGTAGCTAAATTCCAAAAAAAGAGTCACAGTGAGCCACAGACCTTAAATTTATACCACAGATACAATGACAGTTATAAAGGATGTTGATTGGCAACATAATATACAGTGGAAGGAATAAGAGCAAATCAGTATAGAATATGATGAAGAAATAAACGGCGAGAGACAAACAAGAGCATAATAACGTACAGATTAGGAATTAGGGTAAAGTAATAAACTCTGTGAATGAGCATTTTTCAAGCATTGCAAGGAAATTAAAACAAAATTTCTTCAATTCAGATACAAAACCTATAGATAAATAAGTACTAAAACAAAATAAATTATTCCTAACCACAGTGTATGAAGTGAGTGAAAGTGTACAAAAATAAAAAAATAAAAGTCAACAGACCTACATAAGGCACCACTCTGTGGGCTGAAATAATGTGTACTCAGAATATAAGATCCTTTAAACATAATAAATGAGCCATTTGTATTAGTGAAATTTCCAGAGATCTTGAAACAGGAAAGTGCTGTGCCTCTGCTCAAGAAAGGTAATGCAAAAGACATAAAAAACCAGCGGCACATTTCTCTGCGGTCATCATTCTCAAAAATAATATAATAATTGTGAAATACAGATTAATAGGTTACTTAGTTAAACACAAATTTCTAAGTGTACCATAGTTTGGGTTGCAAAGTGGTAGGACTACAGATTAACAGTGAGCCACAGCTTCACAAATTCTTGACAAGGACAAGTGTGTCTAAGGCTTTTGACACTGTTAACCATAGTTACTACTAACGACTAAATGCGCTAGAATCGTTAGGAACAAGAGTAGCAGCTGATAATTGGTTAGGATCACACCTAACAGGTAAGGTACAAAGAGCACAAATAACACAAACGTCAAATAGGCCTAAACTTTTAGTGAAACGCTTATCAGAATAGAGATACTGTCATACAGAATTTCCTCAGGGTAGCATGTTAGGACCAGTACTGTTCTGATGTATATAAATAAATTTCGCCATAGTGTTCGTCATGGGTGCAATAAAATTTGATTTGCTCATGACAGCAACACAACGGTCACTCAAAAAAATAAGAGCAATCCTTGCTGAAAAAGCAAGTGAAACACTTAAGTGAATTTACAGTTGGTCCATAGGGAAAAAAACCAAATTATACGAATTTAGTTTGAAAAGAGAGAATAATACTGCTAAAACCAATTGTAGATGGTATCTCTATAGATAACGCAACAAATACAAAATTTCTAGGATTAAATTTTGATTGTTAGTTCAAATGAGGCAAACACAAAAAGAAGTTAAAGAAAGTGAATAGTATTTTATGTAATGTCCTTAGAGACCTGTTAACAGTGTGTAACAGTCAGTGCCTTTTATTTACACGCTGTTCGTATTTACACTCATTCTTAACAAACGTACAATTTGCAAACACAGTATTCAGACTACGGAGGAGGACGCTTAGTGTACTAGTCGACAGCAGCAATAGAAATCATTGTAAAGACCCGTTCAAAACACTGCGAATTTTAATTAAACTACATGAGTACTTTTATTTAAAAATCAGTTATGATTGCAAAAAATAGCTGTGATAACTATTATACCAACAGCTCTGACCGTCACCATGGAGCAAGATCTAGGCTGAACTCACATTTAACAGGAAAGAAGGTACATGTCTCAAGATAGCTTATTCTACCAAGAAATAAAATTGTACATTAAAACACCTAAGGAGGTTAAAGAGATTAATAAAAGAAACTTATTTAAAAGGGCATTTCAACAGTACCAGTTAAGGAATATATTTTACACACTGAAGGGTAGAGAGTTGCAGTACACAGAATGAAAGCGGAACGTCATCAAAGTAATCTTGATGTCAGCTCATGGTGCGTGTATGTAGAGCATGCAGTGTGTGCGTGAATGATGTTCAGAAGTGAATGAACAGTGTAGTACTAGTTTTTACATTATGAAATAATGTCTGTATAGAGTGTGTAGTGTAAAGGATGTTTAGTGTCAAGAAATCAATAAACAGAGTAGCACTAGCTTTCTACATTATAATACAACATGTATAAGCGAGACTGTATTGTAACAAAAAATGGTTCAAATGGATCTGAGCACTATGGGACTTAACATCTATGGTCATCAGTCCCTTAGAACTTAGAACTACTTAAACCTAACTAACCTAAGAACAGCACACAACACCCAGTCATCACGAGGCAGAGAAAATCCCTGACCCCGCCGGGAATCGAACCCGGGAACTCGGGCGCGGGAAGCGAGAACGCTAACGCACGACCACGATCTGCGGACGTATTGTAACACTATACATAAATCGCATGAGGTTGCGCTGTTTGAAGCATACTAGCCGTGTATTCTGGAGGATGAAGGTTCTGATCTGCATCTGGCCTTTCTGGTTTACATTTGCTGTGGTTACTTCAGGGAAATGTGGGGATCGTTTCTATAAAAAGGCCACTGCTAACTATTTGCCCGATCCTTATCAAAGTGAACATGTAAGTATGTATATGCCTGTAAATGTGTATCATGATTTTTTGATCAGAAACTGTAATACTACAATATGTCCGACATTCATGTAAAGAACCACTGCATCTACGATATTTATTCTGATGGTGCAAAATCACCAGACGGAAACAATGCATGGTGTGCTCACATTTCCGGAAACAGTGGGTATCACCAACAGTTTTCCCTCCACTGAGTCTTTTCCATGGAAGTATCAGGCCAAAATGTATAGAAATAACGTTCGATGAGCATGTGCACAGATTAGCAAAAGAGGTGATGAACATACAACAAACACATTATTGTAAACTATTACGAACTAAAACTGAAATTACTATTCAAAACCAGCGTTTAAAGAGCGAGAAAACAGGTGGAATCAATTAGAAATTGTAAGAAGCAGAAGTTATGGAAACGTGTAGGCAAATGTTCCACTTAAGTCGTTGGTTTAATTCGTATAACGAACTAGAATAACATGGGTAACAAAACTAAGCTTCAGCAACGGTTCATTTTCTAGTCATCTGCATCGAAAAAGGTTATTAAAAGCTCATGTTCTGGGTGTGATGGAACACAAATTGGAGAATTGAACAGTGTCTTATTTTTCTGGGTGTGGTAGGAAAGTCACTAAATAGAATTGCTGAAGATTTTAGTCTACTCTGTTGGCTGTTCGTTATCTACGAAGAACATGACTGAGTATAATGGTGTATGGCCACTGTGATCAAATGCCAAAATAAATAAATAAACAAACAAATAAAATTCCTCACCGCAGTGGTGCGCGAGAAATGAGGGGAAGAGCGATGTAGGGTTCTCCTCACCAAAGAGTTGCAGGGGTTGTCTGACGACTCATGATCGCTGTTTTGGACCAGTATCATGCAAGGATGTCGATCCCCCTGGATAGACGTGCGTGCTAAGCGCCGGTTCAGTTTGAATCCTGGTTAACGACGAGGTTCGGTGTGTCGACCAGCCTGGATGTTTTAGGCGGTTTTCCACATCCCACTAGGTGAATACCGGTCCGGTAACTAAGTCTCGCTTCAGTGATGCGATTCGCAACCGTTTCGAAAACTTTCGCTCACTTTCACATGAACGACACTGCACGCAGACACTTTGGGTAGACATATTCCACCCTGGGGGAGGGGGGGGGATAATGGGGTGACGACAGGAAGTGCACCCATCCTCTCCTTAAACAACCACACTACCCCACATTCGTTCATAATCCATCGCTATGTGGGACAAGGGCGTAAGAAAAACAAGGAGAAGATTATGTAAGGATGCCGGACGTCCTCATCGCTCTTGAGGGCAATTTGAGGTCCGTGTAGCATAGGGGCTGGATCCTCTAACCTATGATTCAGCCCCACAGTCAGGATTTCGGCGATGGGTTCGTCTTTCAGCATGATACTGCACGGGTATTCCGTGCGTACTTTGTGAACACCTCACTCCAGGAGGCAGTAGTGAACGGAATAAAATGGTCTGCTGAACCTGGTGGCATGAATTAGACTGAGCATGCTTGGAACCAGATGAAACTTGCAATCTGTCATAGCAGAACCGTCCTCACACGCAGGATGATCTCAATGGGGCCGCTGTCGAAGAGACTAACTGGAGCAATAATGTCTCAACCACCTTGTAGAAAGCGTTCCAAAGAGGATCCAAGTGTGCTCCAGTTCATCAAGTAGAGCAACATGGTATTGAATCCAAATCATCAGCAGATTTTCGTTTCATACACTATCTGATTAAAAATATATGGACATTTCCAGAATGAGATTCTCACTCTGCAGCGGAGAGCAGATTAAAACTGTGTGCCGGACGGAGACTCGAACTCAGGACCTTTGCCAAACGACGTCGCGGACAGGTACAAAGCTACATCGACATCCGAAATCTCTTCTGGATACTTCAATTTTTTTGTCAGTCTTTCGCAGTTTCCGCGAATGGTGTGTCGAAGAGAAATGCCGTTGGCATCCCTGCACACGGCTGTGTGTTATAGTGTAACTGCCAGAATTGTCATTTTTGTGTGTCTGTTAGTTATTGTTCAGTGCTGTACTGAATAGAACGTTGTGTCGCACAGTTTGTGAATTTCGAGATGGCAGAGGCACGGGAGCAACGCGTCTGCTTTACATTTTGCGTGAAACTCAAGAAGATCTTAACAGATACACACCAAGTGATACAGGAAGCCTACGGTGTTGATTGCTTAAGTCGTACTCGGTGTTACGAATGGTTCACAAGGTTTAAAAATGGCCGAACGGAAGTTAAAGATGACCCTCGTTCAGGACGCCCTTCGACGTCTACTGACGACGCTCAAGTGATGAACGTTAACGAAATTGTGCGTGCAAATCGAAGGCTGACTGTCCGAGAGATTTCAGAAGAATGTAACATTACAGTTGGATCATGTCACGAAATCCTGACACAGCATCTTTGAAAGCATCGTGTTGCTGCCACGTTTGTCCCACGGCTCACGAGTCAAGACCAGAAAGAACTTCGCCTCGCAATCTGTGAAGAGCTTTTGGATCGTGCAAATGAGAACGAGATGTTTCGTAAGAGAATCATATCTGGTGATGAGACTTGGGTCTACGGCTACGACCTTAAGATGTTGAAAGGACGAAGATTTGCAACGATAGACGAGATAAAAGAAACTTCGTGGACGGAGCTTCGCGCGATCCAGGAAGACGCGTATTGTTTCCGGAAGCGGAAACGGTATTGGGAGCGGAGTACCTATTCTCCTTTCCAAGGAGACCATGCATAATAAGTAAAAGGCAAGGGCAGAAAAATTTTGTGGACGAACTTCCGGAATTTTTTGAACAGACCTCGTGTCGTGAGCTCTGACAAGGGGTACGCAGTTAGGAATTTGACAGTCTCGGAGATACCCCACCAGGGTGGATGAGCGAAGGCTCTTCCGTACGTCGGGGAGCTCGCGCGCTGGTGTGAACCAACAGAATAGTTCGTGCCCCCGGAAAGCGTAGCTGGGCGCGGGCGTTGAACTAGCGACCGCAGGCTTTCTGTGACGGCCGGGCGAGTGCAGCATGACGGCGAAGCGCAGGAGCGGAACCAGCCAGCGTTTCTGCAGCAAGTACCGCACAAGCTGGCTGCACAGCTCACGACGCAGACTACTCTTCGTTTTTTAATTTGCCAAGTGACCGAATCATATCCGAATGGAATAGATTGATGACATAAAAAATACGGTGCACTGATTTTATCATTTATTTTGTTGTAGAAAATTTGACAATTAGGCCGATGTCACAAAATCATATTTACAAATCTTCTGCACAGTAGGGATCGAAATCGCCTGGTTTCTAAGTTCGTACCCCTGTGTAACGTGTAATTGACCACTAGATGTCGCGAGAAGCAGATCCGCCAGTATAAAATGAGGCGAGGAGTATTGTCAACAGAGAAGCAGTAACAGCAGAAGTCAGGAGAGCTCAGCGATTTCGAAAGTGGACTAGTCATTGGAATCCAACAGGGGTACTTCAACCCTTCTAAGGCTGCCCAAGTCGACAGTCGGTAATATGATTGTGAAGTGGAAGCACGGAGAAACAATCGCAACTAAACAAAGAATAGGCGCACGTCATGTACTGTCGGACGGGGGCCGTCGAACATTGGTAAGGGTGACTGTAAAAAATTGCACGAAATCAGCGGAAGGATGCACTCGTGTATTCCAGAGTGCTACCAGAACAATGACTGCGCGTCTGCGCATAGAGGGCTAAAAAGCATGTGGCGCAATGGTCGAGCAGCTCTTCATAAGCCACACTTTCCTGTGATCAGTGCCAAGCGATGCAAGAGGTGGTGCAAATAGAGACGCCTCTGTACAGTGGATGAGTGCAGACGAGTGATTTGGAGTGACGAAACACGCCACACCCTGGGACAATCTGAGGGAAGCGTTTAGTTTCGACGAATTCCCGTACAACGTTACCAGCCATCATGTGCAGTGCCGACAGCGAAATACGGAGGAGGCGGTGTTAAGCTATAGGAGAGTTTTTCGTGGTTAGGCTGTGGTCGCCTTATTGCGCTTCAGGAAACGCTAAATGCAGAAGGATATTAATTTTACAGTATTTTCTACTGCGTACAATGGATGATTGTATCAACATGACAATGTGCCGTGACATAAAGCAGCATATGCGAGGCAATGGTTTCCAAACAATAACGTTTCTTAAAAGGACAGGTCTGCTCAGTATCTCCACTGAGCCCACAAAACTACCTTTGGAGTGAGTTAGAACGTCGACTTCCGTTCCCTTGTTTGGGCTCTTGGGGAGGAATGTGTTGCCATTTCTCCTCAGATATTCAGACACCTCACTGAAAGCGTCGCCAGCAGAGTTCAAGCCGTTACAAATGGGAAGGGTTGGCACAGCCCACATTAATGTCCACTAATATGTGTCCAGATACTGTGATCGGATATTGTAATTATTTGTGGGGATTGCATTGCTGTTATTGTTTCTGCGAAGTCCACATTTGGCAGCACTGTCTATCTAAGAGACCTTACCCTTCAGTTCTTTTACTGAATAGTAAATTGGAAATGGGAAATGCCCTGTGGCTAGGGCCTCCCGTCGGGTAGACAGTTCGCCTGGTGCAAGTCTTTCGAGTTGACGCCACTTCGGCAACTTGCGTGTCGGTAGGGATGAAATGATGATGATAAGGACAACACAACTCCCAGTCCCTGAGCGGAGGAAATCTCCGACCCAGCCGGGAATCGAACCCGAGCCGTTGGGTATGACATTACTTGGCGCTGACCACTCAGCTACCAGGGGTGGACAACTGAATAGTATATACGATCGAGAAACTTTGGCGACTAGGTCATAATCTAGAATGTGAGTTATTCTTGTGCCATCGATGGAAAGACGTAAGCATTCACACAATTCGTAACCTTTAGTTTATACATAAGATGCCGTTATAGGTGTAACTAACCTGAGTGTGAAATGCACTTTTTTTAAAAAATTTGTCTTTCTAGTAGGGATAAAAATCTGCAAACCTCCATCATATTTCTGCCATATACAGAAAATTGCTCCCAATAGATGAGCTTTTAGATATTTAAGTTCAATTTACTTACATGCACTGGTTAACTTTTAGAGTCAAAACTGCATGGTGCACGATCTTAAACTGAGTAGTTTGATGTGGAGTTATGATCATTCCTAACAGTAACTCCACTCATAAATCCCTCAGAATACGTGAGTCACAAGTGTTATTCTGATATGCAATCTCTCTTGATAGGAATTCAGTTAGAATTACGGTACAGAGTATTACGATTCATTTATTTCCTTTCAAGTTCCAATTAGTAGTAGTCTGTGAATTAACATCGGGAACCCCTTTTGGCGTGCAGCGCTGGATGCTTACATTCCCTGTGCCAGGTCGGAAGCTCGACGCCCGCCGGGACGTCCCAGCGTCTTCGGACACAATGCGTGCTCGGAAAGATTAGAGGAACCGTTCTGGTCGGAAGCAGAGCTCGCTTCCCCCAGTTCACTGCCAAAGCCAGAAGATTGTCAGACGTATACACCTGACACCTCCTGAGAGAGCAGATTGTCCCACTGTTAGCCACGCGAAAAGGAAACCACAATCCGGGGGACTTTTTCCACATGTAATGCAAGCTTTCCATTCGTTAACAGCAACAAACTATCGAATACAGAGGGGTAGAGATAGAGAGAGACGCAAAGAAGTTGTAACCGAGACGACCGGTGATAGGCGAGGAAATATATGTTACAACTTTAAACGAACCGCACCACTGGGTGGAGACGGCGAAGTGAAGTGGGAGTCTAGAGGACATTTCCGCCCCATGAAACATTGGAGGTTAACCAAAGTGCAGGAAGGAGAAGTTTATAAAAGAAACAACAATTCTGATTCACCGAGCGAGGTGATTGGTTTGGTAGTAAGATTTTATGCAATTATGTTATTGAATGCAATCAATGAATAAATTCTATTATACATCATATTAAAGCCATTCTCCTCATTCATTTGCCAAAACCTCCCTACACTGACACAAGACATGCGTAGTAGGAACAAATGCTTACTTTATTATTGAAAAATAACTTAAAATTTACAACAACTTAAGCTAATAGAAGATGTTTCACGTTTTGACCTATTGCGCACGCGTGGATTACGCATGTCACTACAACATGATCCTTTGACAGAAATTAAATCAAATTTAAAAACCGGTTAGCCGAAATGCCTAGTCAAGTTGTTTGTGGCAGGAATGTAATCGCTGCTCCAGCACTACTCTCCACACTGCGTTCAGCACTTTTCAGGCACACTGAGAGCTGATTACTAATGAACCTCCACACACACGACGCAACACCGTCTCCTCATACTGTATAGTGCTACAATTCTGTGTCAAAAGCTGTTTTTCATCCTTTTACACTGAAGAGCCAAAGAAATTGGCACACCTACCTAAATAGTGTAGCCCCCCCCCCCCCCGAGCAAGCAGAAGTGCCGCAACACGACGTGGCGTGGACTTGACTAATGTCTACTTCAAGGAACTGGCGCCATTAATCCTGCAGGCCTGTCCATAAATATGTAAGAGTGCGTGGGGTTGGAGATCTACATAGAACAGCATGTTACAAGGCATCCCAGATATGCTCAATAATGTTCATGTCTGGGGAGTTTGAAGGCCAGCGGAAGTGTTTAAACTCAGAAGAGTGTTCGTGGAGCGACTCTGTGGCAATTTTGGACTTGTGGATTGTCGCATTGTCCTGCTACAATTGCCCAAGTCCGTCGGAACCCGCAACGGACATGCAGGTGATCACACATCAGAAAGGATTCTTATGTACGTGTCACCTGTCAGACTCATATCTAGACGTATCACGGGTCCAACATTGCTCCAATTCCACACGCTCCATACCATTACAGAGCCTCCACCAGCTTGAAAAGTGCCCTGTTGACATCAAGGGTCCATGGATTAATGAGGTTGTCTCCATACCCGTACACGTCCATCCGCTCGATACAATCTGAAACGAGACTCGTCCAACCAGGCAACATATTTCCAGTCGCCAACAGTCCAATGTCTGTGTTGACGGGCCCAGGCGAGGAGCAAAGCTTCGTGTCGTGCAGTCATCAAGGGTACACAAATGAGATGATGTTTCGTTGAATGGTTCACACGCTGACACTTGTTGATGACCCAGCATTGAAATCTGCAGCAATTTGCGAAAGGGGTGCACTTCTCTCATGTCGCCGGCCGGAGTGACAGAGCGGTTCTGGGCGCTACAGTCTGGAACCGCGCGACCGCTACAGTCGCAGGTTCGAATCCTGCCTCGGGCATGGATGTGTGTGATGCCCTTAGGTTAGTTAGGTTTAAGTAGTTCTAAGTTCTAGGGGACTGATGACCACTGCAGTTAAGTCTCATAGTGCTCAGAGCCATTTGAACCATTTTTTTCTCACATGTCGAATAATTCTCTTCAGTCGTCGTTGGCCCCGTTCTCGCAGGATCTTTTTCCGGCTGCAGAGATGACGGAGATTTGATATTTTACCGGATTCCTGGTTTTCAAGGTACACTCGTGAAATGCTTGTATAGGAAACTCGCCACTTCATCGATACCTCGGAGTCGCTGTGTCCCTTAGCTCGGGCGTCGACTGTAACACCACGTCAGAGTCACTTATATCTTAATCACCTGCCATTGTAGTAATAGTAATCGATCTAACAACTGCGCCAGACACTTGTTGCCTTGTATATGCGTTGCCGACCGTAGGGCCGTATTCTGCCAGTTTACATACCTCTGTATTCAAATACCCATGCCTGACTAATTTCTTCAGCGCTTTAGTGTGTTATTGTTCTTTAGTTCCACCCTGCTTAGGGATACGTTAAATCAATCAATTTTTGATGATCTGTGCCTTTGTATTAGCCCAGTATTTTTTCATTCTTTCTGTTTTTCTTTCCTTTCTTCTTCAGAGGTTGGGATCGTTCACTTGGTTTTCATTTTGACTTGGAACCTCTGTTTCTTGCCTTGGTTTTTTTTTATATATTGCTTTCAAACTTTTTCCATGAGCAATTTTCTGTGATTTATCCGTTCCCTTAAATCAGTTTGGTTGGGTTTCTCTGTTTTGGAATCCGTCAAAATTTTTTTTTATTAATCTATCTTGGTTCATTCTGAGTACGTGTCCATTAAAAATTAATTCTTCTTTTCCTCTTTGTGTCTGAGAGTTTTTCGGCAGTTTGGTAAAGGGTTTCGTTTTGAGGTCAACTGGTTTGTTGCTGTGGAATCTGAGGCCAAAGATTTTTCTTAATATATTCCTTTCTTTATCCCAAGCCGGTCATTTGGGCCATGACTGGTGTTAGAAAATGTTCCGACTGCGTACATGGCTCCCGCTTTGATTACTGTATTGTAACATCTTATTGTCGCATTTCATGACAGGGACTTTTTGTTATATGTGTTTTTGGTGAACTGGAAAGCCAGTTCAGCTTTACTTCTTTTAGATTCCATTACATTTTTCTCGAGGGCATTCCAGCTGATCCACTCTCCAAGATATTTAAATTCTTTGAAGATTAAAATTTTTTGCTCTCGCACTTTAAAATGTTTCGGTGCATTTTTATGTATGTCATTATGTTGAATTTTTCAAAGCATATTTTGAGGCCTACTTGTTCAGTTTGTTTATCGTAGTTCGAGAGTCTGTTCTTTGGCTTCTTCCCAGGTCTCGGCTAGTAGTGCCATATTATCTGCAAAGACTAAACAATTGACTTTGATACCTTTGTTTTTTGTTCCTATTCGGATTCGACTATGGATCTTCGTGTTCCACTACCTTCTCTAGGGCGCAGTTAAATAGCAGTGGAGAGTTTATCTCCCTGCCGTACACTAGTTTTTATCTCGAAAGGGTCACAGAGTTTTTCCATGGTTATGACTTTGGAGCATGTGTTTGTAAGAGTTTTTCTGAATTAATTTGTGGTTTTGTTGTCTAGGTTTAATTCTTTCGGCATAGAGACAACGGATTCCCGGTCTATGACTCGTACGCTATCTCAAAGTCAATAAAAATGGTAGAATATGATTTTGCTCTTGATTTTTGGTAGCCCATGACGGTTTTGAGGTTTAGGATTTGTTCTGGACAGGATTTCCCTTTCCTGAAACCCGCTTGATATACTCCAAGTGAATGGTCTAATTGGAGGTCTGCCATGTTTAGTAGGACTTTAGAGAATATCTTTTATGTTACTATCTAGGAGTGAGATCCCTCTGTAGTTGTTTGGGTCTGTTTTGGACTCATTCTTATGGAGTGAGTGGAAGAGAACCGTCTTACATTCATCTGGGATTCTTTTATTTGTCCAGATTTTTTCAAAGATGCTTCTGAGAGAATCTACGGCATTTTGTTGACATTTTTCCATAATTCAATTGCGATTTGGATTACTCCCGAGGGTTTATAGTTTTGGAGATTTACAATGACCATCTGTAGTTCCTCAGCGGTGGGTGATTCGGAACTAGGGTTGGTGACTGTTGAGGCCTTAAGGTCCATTTTTTCTTTGGGTTCTTCACGGTTGAGAAGGTTTCTGAAATAGTCTGCTGATGTTTTGCAATTACTCTTGTTTTTTTTTTGGGCAATATTTCCGTTTTCATCTTTGAGCTACATCTACATCTACATCTACATCTACATCCATACTCCGCAAGTCACCTGACGGTGTGTGGCGGAGGGTACCCTGAGTACCTCTACCAGTTCTCCCTTCTATTCCAGTCTCGTATTGTTCGTGGAAAGAAGGATTGTCGGAATGCTTCTGTGTGGGCTCTAATCTCTCTGATTTTATCCTCATTATCTCTTCGCGAGATATATGTAGGAGGGAGCAGTATACTGCTTGACTCTTCGGAGAAGGTATGTTCTCGAAACTTTAACAAAAGCCCGTACCGAGCTAATGAGCGTCTCTCCTGCAGAATCTTCCACTGGAGTTTATCTATCATCTCCGTAACGCTTTCGCGATTACTAAATGATCCTGTAACGAAGCGCGCTGCTCTCCGTTGGATCCTCTCTATCTCTTTTATCAACCCTATCTGGTACGGATCCCACACTGCTGAGCAGTATTCAAGCAGTGGGTGAAGAAGCGTACTGTAACCTACTTCCTTTGTTTTCGGATCGCATTTCCTTAGGATTCTTCCAATGAATCTGTCTGGCATCTGCTTTACCGACGATCAACTTTATATGATCATTCCATTTTAAATCACTCCTAATGCGTACTCCCAGATAATTTATGGAATTAACTGCTTCAAGTTTATGACTTGCTATTTTGTAGCTAAATGATAAGCGATCTATCTTTCTATGTATTCGCAGCACATTACACTTTTCTACATTGAGATTGAATTGCCATTCCCTGCACCATGCGTCAATTCGCTGCAGATCCTCCTGCATTTCAGTACAATTTTCCATTGTCACAACCTCTCGATACACCACAGCATCATCTGCAAAAAGCCTCAGTGAACTTCCGATGTCATCCACAAGGTCATTTATGTATATTGTGAATAGCAACGGTCCTATGACACTCCCCTGCGGCACACCTGAAATCACTCTTACTTCGGAAGATTTCTCTCCATTGAGAATGACATGCTGCGTTCTGTTATCTAGGAATTCTTCAATTCAGTCACACAATTGGTCTGATAGTCCATATGCTCTTACTTTGTTCATCAAACGACTGTGGGGAACTGTATCGAACGCCTTGCGGAAGTCACGAAACACGGCATCTACCTGGGAACCCGTGTCTATGGCCCTCTGAGTCCCGTGGACGAACAGCGCGAGCTGGGCTTCACACGACCGACTTTTTAGAAACCCATGCTGATTCCTACAGGGTAGATTTCTAGTCTCCAGAAAAGTCATTATACTCCAACATAATACGTGTTCCAAAATTCTACAACCGATCGCCGTTAGAGATATAGGTCTATAGTTCTGCACATCCGTTCGACGTCCCTTCTTGAAAACGGGGATGACCTGTGCCATTTTCCAATCCTTTGGAACGCTACGCTCTTCTAGAGACCTACGGTACACCGCTGCAAGAAGGGGGGCAAGTTCCTTCGCGTACTCTGTGTAAAATCGAACTGGTATCCCATCAGGTCCAGCGGCCTTTCCTCTTTTGAGCGATTTTGTTTCTCTATCCCTCTGTCGTCTATTTCGATATCTACCATTTTGTCATCTGTGCGACAATCTAGAGAAGGAACTACAGTGCAATCTTCCTCTGTGAAACAACTTTGGAAAAAGACATTTAGTATTTCGGCCTTTAGTCTGTCATCCTCTGCTTCAGTACCATTTTGGTCACAGAGTGTCTGGACATTTTGTTTTGATCCACCTACCGCTTTGACATAAGACCAAAATTTCTTAGGATTTTCTGCCAAGTCAGTACATAGAACTTTACTTTCGAATTCATTGAACGCCTCTCGCATAGCCCTCCTCACACTACATTTCGCTTCGCAGAATTTTTGTTTGTCTGCAAGGCTTTGGCTATGTTTATGTTTGCTGTGAAGTTCCCTTTGCTTCCGCAGCAGTTTTCTAACTCGGTTGTTGTACCACGGTGGCTCTTTTCCATCTCTCACGATCTTGCTTGGCACATACTCATCTAACGCATATTGTACAACGGTTTCAACTTTGTCCACTGATCCTCAACACTATCTGTACTTGAGACAAAACTTTTGTGTTGAGCCGTCGGGTACTCTGTAATCTGCTTTTTGTCACTTTTTCTAAACAGAAAAATCTTCCTACCTTTTTTAATATTTCTATTTACGGCTGAAATCATCGATGCAGTAACCGCTTTGTGATCGCTGATTCTCTGTTCTGCGTTAACCGTTTCAAATAGTTCGGGGCTGTTTGTCACCAGAAGGTCTAATATGTTATCGCCACGAGTCGGTTCTCTGTTTAACTGCTCAAGGTAGTTTTCAGATAAAGCACTTAAAAAAATTTCACTGGATTCTTTGTCCCTGCCACTCGTTATGAACGTTTGAGTCTCCCAGTCTATATCCGGCAAATTAAATCTCTACCCAGAACTATAACATGATGAGGAAATCTACTCGAAATATTTTCCAAATTATCCTTCAGGTGCTCAGCCACAACAGCTGCTGAGCCAGGGGGCCTATAGAGACATTCAATTACCATGTCTGAGCCTGCTTTAGCAGTGACCTTCACCCAAATTATTTCACATTTCGGATCTCCGTCAATTTCCTTCGATACTATTGCACTTCTTATCGCTATAAACACGCCTCCCCCTTCACTGTCCAGCCTGTCTCTGCGGTATACATTCCAAACTGAGTTTAGGATTTCATTACTGTTTACGTCTGGTTTCAGCCAACTTTCTGTCCCTAGTACTATATGGGCGTTGTGGCCGTTTATTAATGAGAGCAGTTCTGGGACCTTTCTATAGACGCTCCTGCAGTTTACTATTAGCACATTAATATTGTTATTCCCTGTTGCATTTAGCCTATTCCTACCTTGCCGCGTCTCAGGAGGCGTCTTGTCGGGCCTAGGGAGGGAATTCTCTAACCTAAAAAAACCCCCATGTGCACTCCACACGTACTCCGCTACCCTTGTAGCCGCTTCCGGCGTGTAGTGCACGCCTGACCTATTCAGGGGGACCCTACATTTCTCTATCCGATAGCGGAGGTCGAGAAACTTGCACCCCAGATCTCCGCAGAATCGTCTGAGCCCCTGGTTTAAGCCTTCCACTCGGCTCCAAACCAGAGGACCGCGATCGGTTCTGGGAACGATACTACAAATAGTTAGCTCTGATTCCACCCCGCGAGCGAGGCTTTCCGCCTTCACCAATTCCGCCAACCGCCTGTACGAACTGAGGATGACCTCTGAACCCAGACGGCAGGAGTCATTGGTGCCGACATGAGCAACAATTTGCAATCGGGTGCACCCAGTGCTCTCTATCGCCGCCGGTAGGGCCTCCTCCACATCTCGGGTGAGACCCCCCGGCAAGGAGACAGAGTGAACACTGGCCTTCTTCCTCGACCTTTCCGCTATTTCCCTAAGGGGCTCCATCACCCGCCTAACGTTGGAGCTCCCAATAACTGATAAACCCCTCCCCCCGTGTGCCTGCTCGGACCTTGCTAAAGGAGCGGCCACATGTCCACCCACAGGCAGAGCAGGCGATGCCACACGGCCAGCCTCATTTACCCTCCGCCTCGTGCGCCGCGAACGCTGCTGAACCCGCCACTCCCCTTGGGGAGAGGGTGGCCCAACCACGCCCGGTACCCGCGAAGATGTCTCGACAGCAGGGACAGTGGGTGAAGCATGTAACACCTGGGGTGTAGCATCCGACGCACCAGACTCCCCACTGCCGCTACACTCCGAGGCAGCAGCCTGAAGACGGCTGACCGCGGCCATCAACACGCTCAGCTGTTCGCGAACAGTGGCCAGCTCCTCCTGCGCCCTTACACAGCAGTCACACATCCTATCCATCATAAGAAATCAATTTACTGTAGAGAGTTAATCAACTTTTAACTAGACTGCTTATTCGCTAAAGGCGACTGATTGTTGACTAAACTGTGGTTGCTAGCCACTTCTTGTAGAAAACAATGAAAATAGCACTACCTGTCTCTGGACTGTATTGAAAACAAACACTAGCAGTACTGGCACTATGGTTGACTAAAGGGACTCTATCTGCTGTATTCAAAACAAACACTAAATCTATGGAACACTATTACTAGCACTCGAAAAAGCTTCCTAAAAGCAAAAACACACGGAAGAAAAAGTGACAAGAAAGAAAAATACAGTTAATACTTAAATTAAGGTAGCAGACGTGACGCGGACGGCAGTTACGAAGACACTGACACTACCGGCACTATGATGGCACATGGTGGATGGGATGTATTTCATTATTTTTTCTTTAAGAGTTTTGTAAAAGTTCGTTGTGTTGTCTTTGATGAACTATTCAGTGATCTGAAGAGGAGGTCGTCTCCTTGGGCTTCTTTTTATTCTTTTAATATTTTTGCCCACAAATTTTTTTTTTTACATTTAAGGAGTTTTGTCTGTTCTGTTCATTTTTCTGTGATTTCCGACGTTGCTATGCTTTTCTTCTTAGTCCAAGGATTCTGCCACATTCTTCTGCCGAACAAATATGTTTTTTGGCTTTGGTTATGGAAGCTAATAGTTCGACTTTACTTATCGGGTTTTTGATTCCAGTTTTGGTTTTGCAAGGGGAAACTCCTTGGAGTTGATTACCTTTTCTGGATGGTATTTTCTTCTTTTGGGGTTGTTGGTTCCCCTTTTTTTAGTTTTATTCTAGAAAGGCAGTGATCAGAATATAGGTTAACATTTCTTAGGATTTCGACATTTTGTATTTTTTCATGGAACTTCAGTTTGATTGCCAGACGATCAAGCTGTAATTCACCTAGGCGTGGGTTTGGTGAGACCCTTGTCTTCTGTTTTCGCGGTAGCTATTTAAAAGCTGTAGATTACAGGATCATGTTGTGTGCCTGGCATAATTCTACCATTCTGATACCGTTTTAGTTAGTTCTGTTATGTGATGAGTAGTTTCCAACAACGTTTGTTTCTTTTTTTGTATATATTCTCCTTCCCTATCTGGACACTGAACTCCCTCGTAAGTAGTACATTGTGTTTTTCTGCGATTTTTTTGCACATCATCGACTTGGTCCCAAAACGTTACACCTTTTCTTTGTCCTTTTTATTGTCTTCATTTATGGGACCATGTGCATTCACGATGGTGGATACTTTGTTAGCAGATTTGAAGGTAAGTATGGAGAGTCTTTCGGATTGTGATTCAAAGTTGATAAAGGAGTCTAAAACATTTTTGTCTATTATGAAGCCAGTTCCACGGCGTGGTGTGTTTTTCATAACATTTTTGCCTACCTTTCCTTTGTCTATTCTGAAGCCTCCAGAATCAAAATTGTTTTCATTCATTAATTTGGTTTCTTGAAGAGCGGTTCTGGTTCTTGAGGTGTCTGTAAGATCTTTTAATTTCCAGTTTTTAGAAGAAACTTTAGTTTGAAAGTAACTTGGTTTACTATGCTTAACCTTGTTTGAGGTTCCAAGATGCTCTGACTGGTCTCTGTGTAATGCTGCAAACTCTCCAGAATCCGACTGTCTGCTTGCACCTTTGGTGTGGCGCATTGTTCACCTGGAGTAATTTGTTTCACATCACACTCTTGCATGACTTATAATACACTCCTGGAAATGGAAAAAAGAACACATTGACACCGGTGTGTCAGACCCACCATACTTGCTCCGGACACTGCGAGAGGGCTGTACAAGCAATGATCACACGCACGGCACAGCGGACACACCAGGAACCGCGGTGTTGGCCGTCGAATGGCGCTAGCTGCGCAGCATTTGTGCACCGCCGCCGTCAGCGTCAGCCAGTTTGCCGTGGCATACGGAGCTCCATCGCAGTCTTTAACACTGGTAGCATGCCGCGACAGCGTGGACGTGAACCGTATGTGCAGCTGACGGACTTTGAGCGAGGGCGTATAGTGGGCATGCGGGAGGCCGGGTGGACGTACCGCCGAATTGCTCAACACGTGGGGCGTGAGGTCTCCACAGTACATCGATGTTGTCGCCAGTGGTCGGCGGAAGGTGCACGTGCCCGTCGACCTGGGACCGGACCGCAGCGACGCACGGATGCACGCCAAGACCGTAGGATCCTACGCAGTGCCGTAGGGGACCGCACCGCCACTTCCCAGCAAATTAGGGACACTGTTGCTCCTGGGGTATCGGCGAGGACCATTCGCAACCGTCTCCATGAAGCTGGGCTACGGTCCCGCACACCGTTAGGCCGTCTTCCGCTCACGCCCCAACATCGTGCAGCCCGCCTCCAGTGGTGTCGCGACAGGCGTGAATGGAGGGACGAATGGAGACGTGTCGTCTTCAGCGATGAGAGTCGCTTCTGCCTTGGTGCCAATGATGGTCGTATGCGTGTTTGGCGCCGTGCAGGTGAGCGCCACAATCAGGACTGCATACGACCGAGGCACACAGGGCCAACACCCGGCATCATGGTGTGGGGAGCGATCTCCTACACTGGCCGTACACCACTGGTGATCGTCGAGGGGACACTGAATAGTGCACGGTACATCCAAACCGTCGTCGAACCCATCGTTCTACCATTCCTAGACCGGCAAGGGAACTTGCTGTTCCAACAGGACAATGCATGTCCGCATGTATTCCGTGCCACCCAACGTGCTCTAGAAGGTGTAAGTCAACTACCCTGGCCAGCAAGATCTCCGGATCTGTCCCCCATTGAGCATGTTTGGGACTGGAGGAAGCGTCGTCTCACGCGGTCTGCACGTCCAGCACGAACGCTGGTCCAACTGAGGCGCCAGGTGGAAATGGCATGGCAAACCGTTCCACAGGACTACATCCAGCATCTCTACGATGCTGCGAAAGGTGGATATACACTGTACTAGTGCCGACATTGTGCATGCTCTGTTGCCTGTGTCTATGTGCCTGTGGTTCTGTCAATGTGATCATGTGATGTATCTGACCCCAGGAATGTGTCAATAAAGTTTCCCCTTCCTGGGACAATGAATTCACGGTGTTCTTATTTCAATTTCCAGGAGTGTATTATGTATGGGGTGGTAGAGCCACTGGTTTACAACAACGGTTATTAGCACTGGAGGTTTCTTTCCAGCTGCCCGTAACCAGGGGAACAGACGCCAAGCAAAGACTGCCCAATCTGGGGACCTCTGGATTTTAATTTCTGTGTTGGATCGTGGGTGGTATTTTATTTTCAAGCCACCTTGTGTATCTGCAGAGCCTTCATTATCCACCACACCATCTGGAGCGCCCCCAGTAGGGGAACAGAAGTCCCCCCCCCCTCGGTTCTTCATTTTGTTGACTGGTTTTTACAGTCATTAAGTCAATAAAATCCCAGTGTCACACACACAACATTCTCTTCTAGCGTCTCAGGAACCTTGGACAGCAATCTTGACCACGAGCGACCTACTTTGTCCATGTTTCCAACCACGGCTATAAATACAGTGTTCCACCTGTTACGAAACTTTTCTCTGTTGATTCGTTCGTGTACCCGGGCACCACAACCTTTTGCGCCACACATGCCTTGCATGGCTTCGAATGCAACGTCAAATGTTGATACAACACCGAGTCGCTTTCCAATTGTTCTCCATGTATCAATTTTCGATGACATATAAAAGTGTTGGACTCACATTTTAGTCTTTGGGGAACAATAAAGTGCATGCGAGAATGCTCTGATTCTTCTTTCTTCCCATTCCATTCATCAATGGGGCCTGGGACGGAAAACTGCTTCTATATGATATGCGTGGATTCCACTTGTAAATTGATCACATATATTTGCTGTTTTCTTTGGATTAAGTAATTCTTCATTCGTCGGTTTTGTTATCCTAATTGCTGGGAACAGTTCCACACCAGTGCACGAGCATGTAGTACGGAATGTGTAACGCGTTTATATCGAGTACGTCTTTATTACCTTATGGTAATTGTCCTCTTATTGTTATTTATGTCTTCTTTCCTTCATGTTAGTGTAGATTCTCTAAACCTGTTCTGTTACTTACGAATTTCGAGTGACTGGCGTAGTATCTAGTATCGAAAATGGCAATAGGTGATTACCTGGTTGATTATGGCATAAAATGGTTGTATACAATAGAGGATTATATTGTTAGCGCCTCCGATAACGGCAGTACAGATGCGATGTGGTCACCGATCCTGACCCGTCGCGGTGCTGAGAAGGCCGCATTCGGTGCTAATCTCTGTCGTAGCTACGAGCTTTGGATCAAAACAGCACCACCGCCAGAACCCCAGTGGCCGCCCCAGGCTATTTATTCTATTTGGATACAGCCAAGAAGATTTTCTTACCGTGACTATTTTTTTCTCTTGTTTTGTAAATAAAACTGTCTTCTCTTGCTGCAACTTAATTTATTTCTTCCTGACTCGTTACTCCTTTTTCTTGCACTAATGCATCTTCAGTGAGATGTATGACGATACAGTTTTATTATTTTTAGATTATCAAACAGCTCACGTCGTGATTTTTTTATGTAAATAAGTAATTACTTACAGGTTGCTGTGATCTGCGTTTCCTCTCATCTGGTCTGGAGGTCGCACTAGCGCTTTATTTCCGACACATAGCGCAATTTTGTGTTACGAACTTTTCCAAACTGTTCACCATGTTTCTCCTTCTTTTTGGTGGTGAATCATTATTCTTCTGCCACTCGATATAGCAGTGTGTTCAAACACTGTGCTTTTACCAACGTAAATAGTGTAACTTCATTACGAGTTTCCTCCTCTTTTGTTTTGTTAACCTACATGCCGCCAACCTAATGAAGTGTATGTTAAAAACCAACTTCTGTTCATGATTATATCTTTGTGTGTGTGTGTGTGTGTGTGTGTGTGTAAGAGAGTGAGAGAGTGAGCTGAAGAGTGTGTACATGGTCTATTTTTATGTATAAATAGTGTGTGTGTGTTTGGGGGGGGGGGGGTTATGGTGGCTTTTTTATGGTAGTGTGTGTATGTGTGTGTGCGAGGAGGGGGGAGACGTACTGGTGGTTTGAGTTGTAAAGTGTTGAATATGAATATAACAGCTGTTAGAGAGTGATTGAAAGCTTTGGTGACAGCTGATTTAACTTTTCGTTTCAATGTTCTATGGTGAGGCTCATGGATAAGGGAGAAGCTGTTGAGTGGTATTATTATTATTGTATGGGGTGGTATTATTACATTAATCGTCCTTGGGAGTATTATTCCATTATTATATTTATTAGTGTAAACACTGAATTGTTTGGCATGTGTACTCGATCATCCAACAGGGTTTTCCTTTCTGCTTTAGTTTTCTGTATGTGCAGGCTAAGAAGGTGTTTATTGTTGTTGATTCTAATTATTTCCATGTCTTCTTCTCTAGTGGTCGGTTTGTGGTTATGTTCTATTAGGTACTCTGCAAATGTGGAGTGGTTTGTTCCAGACTTCCAGGCTCTCATGAGTTCTTTGCTTCTGACATCAAATGTTCTACCTGTTTATCTTAAGTGTCTGCATTCACAAGCGTTACACAGTAGTTGATATATATATCTGCGTTCTAATATTTGTCTCTGTTTTTTGTAAGATTTGGGATGTGCTTCTGTATAGAATTGTCTGCTGTGTATTCTATGTTTATTCCCTGTCTTTTGAACATGTTGGTGATTTTATGTGTGAGTTTGTGTTTGTATGTCATTGTGTATGATCTTGTGTTTCCTTTCATCTTTTTGTGATTATTCTGTATAGTTATTATGGTATTGTGAGAACTAATAAAAAAAGAAACCCATAATATAATAACCAATATAAAAACACAACAGAAAAAAACGCAGAAAACTTAGGAGAAAACTTCAAAATGAAAATGTTATCATTTCAAAAGTAGACAGGGGGAAAACAGTAGTACTGATAGACAAGGAACAATTCATTGAAAAAACACAAGAATTCATGTCACATAATAACAATACAAAAATGAAATCGGACCCAACAAACAGATTCTAGACAAATATAAAGAACTCTCTGAAAAATGTCGACAGCGTACTGTATAACACGGAGAAACGAAAGTTGACACAAACTAATCCGACTGGAACTGTCCTCTGAAGCCAACCAAAGATACACAAACCGAATCTTCCTGCGAGACCAGGACTGGATTTCAAAAAATCCTCCACTTACAAGCTTGCAAGATACATGTTAAAATTATTGAGTGAAAATTTCAAAGTACAAGAAGACAGAACCATTAAAAACACTACACAGCCAATACAACAAATAAAAGATATAAAAATCCCAGACGCAGCAACCCTACTCTAATTTGATATAGAAAGCATGTATTCCAACATACTAGTATCAGAAACAATAGAAATAATAGATAAGAACCTGAAAACTTTTAGTCAAGCCTCTGATGAACAGATTAAGAGATACACACATTAATAATTTTTTGTTTTCTTGTTGGCCGTGTAGAGACTTACCATGGGAAGCAAGAAAAGGATGTTGTTTGGCGGCTGGTATCCTCATTCTATAACACAAACTGCATGCATGAATTAACAAGGTTCTTCATTCATAAGAATAAGAAATCTACTTAAGTTAGTTGTTGTGATACAACCTCTTCCATAATCACGCATGTTAGCCTCACTGCTGAAGTAAACATCTACTGTGCTACTCTGGCCGCTAGGATGAATGACAGACTGGAACTAACTGGCCCTCAGGTCTGCAGCGTCGTTCTAAATACAGGATGTCGGGGGGCGCTGGTGGCACGTTGCTTGTGAGTCTGTCGTTGGCCTCTCTCCTGGTAAGCTCACTTGCTTCGGTGTCTGTTGTCCATCTTCTCGCAACCTCTTTGCCACCCAGCGTGCTGGCGCCAGCTTACACCAGCACAAATAAAGGTCATAACAGAAGAAACAATATTCAGGAAAGGTAGTAGGAGTAAGCTACTAAATTACAGGCACATGTCATTAACGTCGATATGCAGCAGGATTTTGGAACATATATTCCGTTCGAACATTATGAATTACCTAAAAAAAACGGTCTATTGACACACAGTCAACATGGATGTAGAAAACATCGTTCTTGTGAAATACAAATAGCTCTTTACTCACATAACGTGTTGAGTGCTATTGACAAGGGACTTCAGATTGATTCCATATTTCTGGATTTCAAAAATGGTTCAAATGGCTCTGAGCACTATGGGACTTAACTTCTGTGGTCATCAGTCCCCTAGAACTTAGAACTAATTAAACCTAACTAACCTAAGGACATCACACACACCCATGCCCGAGGCAGGATTCGAACCTGCGACCGTAGCAGTCCCGCGGTTCCGGACTGCGCGCCTAGAACCACTAGACCACCGCGGCCGGCTTTCTGGATTTCCAGAAGGCTTTTGACACTGTATCACACAAGCAGCTTGTAGTGAAATTGCGTGCATATGGAATATCGTCTCAGTTATGTGACTGGATTCGTGATTTCCTGTCAGAGAGGTTCAGTTCATAGTAATTGGTGGAAAGTCATAGAGTAAAAGAGAAGTGATTTCTGGCGTTCCTCAAGGTAGTGTTATAGGCCCTTTGCCGTTCCTTATCTATATAAACGATTTGGGAGACAATCTGAGCAGCCGTCTTAGGTTGTTTGCAGATGATGCTGTTGTTTATCGACTAATAGTCTTCAGAAGATCAAAACAAATTGCAAAACGATTTAGAAAAGATATCTGAATGGTACGAAAATTATCAAATGATCCTAAATAAGGAAAAGTGTGAGGTCATAGACACGAGTGCTGAAGAGAATCCGTTAAAAATCGGTTACACAATAAATCAGTCAAATCTTAAGTTCACAAATTCAACTAAATACTTATTAATTACAATTACGAACAACTTAAGTTGGACGGAAGACATAGAAAATGTTGCGGGGAAGGCTAGCCAAAGACTGTGCTTCATTGGCACTTAGGAAATGTAACAGATCTACTAAGGAGACAGCCTACACTATGCTTGTCCGTCCTCTTTTAGAATACTGCTGCATGGTGTTAGATCCTTACCAGATAGGGTTGATGGAGTACTTGGAAAAAGTTCAAAGAAGGGCACCACGTTTTGTATTATCGCGAAATATGGGAGAGAGTGTCACTGAAATTATACAGGGTTTTATATTATTAATATACCAGCACTGCACGTTCGCGATGGCTTGTCTCGCGTTTACATGAACCTGTAGTCTTGCAATGCTAACCACTTCCATTTGTTAGCTAGTCAAATGTATTCCCGAAATTTCATTACTCTATATTAACTATCTTTTGTATTGCGGTATGTTTTCCGTCAGTGTCTTTAATTAATTTAGCTTTGTATCTATGTTCGGTGGTAATGTATATCCTTTTTTCACTTCTTTTAGCTCTTCTCACTGAACTATCTTTCAACACAGAACATTTTTGTCACCCTTCTTCTTCTCTACATTTCAGCTAGTTCCAATTTTTTTCTTTTCCTCTTTCGCAGAGACCAAACTTGACAACCGTAATTTAAGATGTTCTAAATAAATGTCTTGAAAAATTTCTTTTTTACGTCTACATTAATTTGGTTGTTTGTTACTTCATTACTTTCATTTATGAAGGTTTGTGTGGTCATTGTGGTTCTACTTTGAATATCCATCAGATTTCTGTTATCGAGAATTGAAGAGTCTGGTGCAGGAGGAGGATTGTTCGAAAATTCACGAAAAACTCTTTGTTGCACCTACGCGTGCTGTAAAAGTAGTTCCATCTTTGGTGCCAGTATGAAACAGATCCTACGAGGGCTATCCAAAAAGTACATTACGTTTTGGAATTAAAAATAAATAAAGTATTGGATTTTTTTATTATATACAGATGAAAGCCACACTTAAATACTACTTTTCTACACAGTTGCCATTTAAATTAAGGCTCTTATTGTAGCGATGGACGAGCTTGGAAATTCCTTCGTCGTAAAATTCGGCCGCCTGCGCCTTCAACCGCGTGGTTACCTCTACTTGAAGCTGGGCGTCGTCATCAAAACGCTGCATAGCCAACCACTTCTTCATAGCTGGGAATAAGTGGAAGTCGCTCGGTGCCAGGTGGGGACTGTACGGCGGATAAGGAATCAACTCCCACTTAAAAGATTCGAGAACTGCACGAGTGGCATTTGCCGTGTGGACCCGGACGTTGTCGTGAATCAGCAAGATCTTTGAGCCCAACTTTCCCCTGCGCTTGTTTTGTATTGCTCTTCTGAGGTTGTGCAGAGTTTGGCAATACCTTTGAGAGTTTATTGTAGTGCCTCTTTCCAGGAAATCCACAAAAATCGTATTTCTACCGGGTTACTGATTAACCACGTGGTTGAAGGCGCAGGCGGCTGAATTTTACGACGAAGGAATTTCCAAGCTCGTCCATCGCTACGATAAGTGCCTTAATTTAAATGGCAACTATGTAGAAAAGTAGTATTTAAGTGTGGCTTTCATCTGTACATAATAAAAAAAATTCCAATACTTTATTTATTTTTAATTCCAAAACGTAATGTACTTTGTGGATAGCCCTCGTATAAAAACTGACGGTTATACGTGTCGTGAAACCTTTTCTCCTTCTTGTATTTTGGATAAGGGGTGGCCATCTCCAGGATCTACGTCTCTCGTGCTCCAAACGAGGTTAATCAAAGTCGCGTGTAACCACTGTAAACACTGCTATGATACGGGACTTTGTGAGTAATCTAAAACCTTACTTACAAAAAAACTGTGAAAAGTAACACAAAAGATAGATTTCTAGTGTCTGCTGATCGAATGTTCCGTGAAATTCACAATAGTGATGTTGAAGAATGTAGTGTATCCTTAAATATGCGTATCTTCTGAAAGTTCAGGCTACTGAACTGAGGATTATTACCCTCACTGCTCCACGTGCATACCAAGGAACGGTGCTATTAAAACTTGCAAAACTGAAAGACACGATGACACTGGCGGAGCAGTGCGTACCACGTAACGACATGCCATGATATGAAGCTCTGATGTGTACCTTAGACGAGGCAAGTGGAGACTGTACTGACTCCGCTACAGAAGACGAAGACACCGCTTGAACATTCCCTTCAGTATGATGAGTATTTTTGTCTCATTTTGTTTGTATACTTATATTCGAAGAGCATTAGTCTTTGTTCTATATTTCCTTTATCTTATTCCAAATTATTATGAAACAGAAGAGACATTCTCAAATATTGAACCATATTTTTTATATTTTGGTGCAGGACACAGGTAGCTTCGTGCCATACTTACATTAATGTAAATAGTAGTAATCGGTCTGAACTTTCAAATTGTAGCCACGCATTACCGCTGCAAGACGTGCAGGAATGGAGTCGATGAAGTTATGGAAGATATCGATTAGGATGTGGAGCCATGGTGCGAACAGCCCAATCAAGGTGGTCCCTCAGATTCTCGATTGGGTTTGAATCAGAGGAGCCTGGTGGTCAGAGGAATTCGGTAAACTAATCCTGGTGCTCTTCGAACCACGCTCGTGCATTGTGTGGTGTGTGACACATTGCATTAGCCTGCTGGTAGATGCTATCGTGCCGAGGAAAAAGAAATTGCGTGTAGGGGTGAACATGGTCCCCAAGGATCGATGGATACTTACATTGATCCATTGTGCCTTCCAGAATGACGAGATCGACCAGGGAATGTCTTCCGGTCTGGAACCTTCCGACGACTGTCGCAGGCTGGTTGAGTTCAGACGTTTCACGCCGTTTACGCCAACGGCCTTTTGTCCGACAGAGCATAAAACGTGATTCATCTCAAGAGGGCAGCAGTCGCCACTCAATGAACGTCCACTTGCGATGCTGGCGCGGAAATTTCCACGTTCGTCGCCGATGAACAGGAGTCATCATGGGTGCATGAACGGAGGTGCTTGCTGCAGAGGCCCATACGCCGCAACGTTCGCTCGGAGACCCTTGGATCATCTGGCCACTCGGTTGCTCAACAGTTGCATCTCTGTTCACCCACACATTTCTTCGCAGACGTCGTTTAGCCGTGTTATCTGCAGCCCGCGGTGCAGCAGTTTCCTCGGTGCCTGTTTTCGATAGCGCCATTTTACCATGCACGGTATATACATTAACCACGGCGACACGCGAACGGTTTACAAACTTAGCCGTTTCGCAAATGATTCCACCTTTGGCCCTAAAGCCAACGGTCATGGCCGTTTGGACGTCAGATAAATCACTCCGTTTCCGCATTACGACAACGACTGCAATGTCACCTGCATCCCACCGACGCGCATTCGGGAGGACGACGGTTCAATCCCGTCTCCGGCCATCCTGATTTAGGTTTTCCGTGATTTCCCTAAATCGCTTCAGGCAAATGCCGGGATGGTTCCTTTGGAAGGGCACGGCCGATTTCCTTCCAAATCCTTCCCTAACCCGAGCTTGCGCTCCGTCTCTAATGACCTCGTTGTCGACGGGACGTTAAACACTAACCACCACCACCACCACCGACGCGCTTTATGCAACCTTCACAGCTAGTGCTGCCACTCCCGTCTGTGAGCGGTTATTACACGCTGACGTCGAACACAGGCGGCCGTCACATTAATGATGTATCGGAAGTACTCACGCTATATGAAATATGTTCGTCGGTTTACCATTTTTAAGTCTCTCCTGGAAAAAATTGTAAAATGCACTTACCACCTTTTCGCACCAGACCCTTCAATTACTCAGCTATACACGTAGTGCAAATTGCGGTAACACCTATATGGATATGCAGCTGGCTAGTGATACCAGCGAGGAAACCCTCAAGGTAGCATCAGACACTGACTCGCTCAGCCACGGATACGACTCCAAGTTGAAGTGCGACGCCAGCAAAGGTACCCGTATCGGCAAAGTGGCAGCCCAGCACTGGCGTGCGCCGCCCTTACCTCGTGACGGCAGCTGCCGTGACCCTTAGGGGAGTGTCGCGTGGGCCGATCAGCGCTCAGCTCTCTGGCAATGGATCCGCCGATTCTGTACAGCTTCGGCAGAGACCCAGTATGCGCTGATGACCATCGCAGTGGTTCCATCCGGCGGATCTTGGATTACGTCAGTTGTTGTTGACTTGGACTTTATTTGATTTCTTAACCGCATCAGTTACGTAACCACCGAGCGAGGTGACGCAGTGGTTAGACACTGGACTCGCATTCGGGAGGACGACGGTTCAATCCCGGGTCCGGCCATCCTGATTTAGGTTTTCCGTGATTTCCCTAAATCACTCCAGGCCAATGCCGGGATGGTTCCTCTGAAAGGGCACGGCCGACTTCCTTCCCCATCCTTCCCTAATCCGATGAGACCGATGACCACGCTGTCTGGTCTCCTTCCCCAAAACAACCAAGTTACGTAACCTGTGTTCTACAATTGCGTAGCAAAATCTTTACTTAAAAAAGACAGAAAAAATTCACTTGACGCCTTCCTGAGAGACAATCTCCACTCCTTACAAATTAATAATATCAGTGTAGACTAGATGCGACTTGAATTCAAAGAAATAGTATTGGCAGCAATTGAGAGATTTATACCAAATAAATTGACAAATGACGGAGCTGATCCTCCTTGGTACACAAAACGGGTTAGAACACTGTTGCAGAAATAACGAAACAAACGTGCCAAATTCAAACAGACGCAAAATCCCCAAGATTGGCGATATTTTACGAAGCTCGAAATTTAGCGCGGGCTTCAATGCGAGATGCTTATAACAGTTTCCACAACGAAACTTTGTCTCGAAACCTGGTAGAAAATCCAAAGAGATTGTGATCGTTTGTGAAGTATGTTAGCGGCAAGAAACAATCATTGCCTTCTCTGCGCGATAGCAATGGAGGTACTGTCGAAGACAGTGCTGCCAAAGGAGAGTTACTAAACACAGTCTTCCGAAATGCCTTCATAAAAGAAGACGAAGTAAATACTCCAGAATTCTAATCGAGAACAGCTGCCAACATGAGTAACGTAGAAGTAAATATCCTCGGAATAGTGAAGCAACTTAAATCGCTAAATAAAAGCAAGTCTTCTGGTCCGGACTGTACAACAATTAGGTTCCTTTCAGAGTATGCTTATGCTTTAGCTCCATACAAAAGATCAGTCTGTGCGGCTGGTCACGGCGGAGGTTCGAGTCCCCCCTCGGGCAGGGGTGTGTGTGTTTGTCCTTAGGATAATTTAGGTTAAGTAGTGTGTAAGCTTAGGGACTGATGCCCTTAGCAGTTAAGACCCATAAGATTTCACACTCATTTGAACATTTTTGAAAATATGCGTACCCAAAGACTGGAAAGTTGCACAGGTCACACCAATATTCAAGAAAGGTAGTAGGAGTAATCCATATCATTAACGTCGATATGCAGCATGATTGTGGAACATACATTCTGTTCGAACATAATGAATTATCTCGAAGAAACCGGTCTGTTGACACACGATCAACATGGGTTTAGAAAACATCAGTCTTGTGAAACACAACTACCTCTTTATTCGCATGAAGTGTTGAGTGCTATTGACAACGGATTTCAGATCGATTCCGTATTTCTGGATTTCCGGAAGGCTTTTGGCACTGTACCACACAAGCGGCTTGTTGTGGAATTGCGTGCTTATGGAATGTTATGTGACTGGATTTGTGACTTCCTGTCAGAGAGGTCACAGTTCGTAGTAACTGACGGAAAGTCATCGAGCAAAACAGAAGTGATTTCTGGCGTTCCCCAAGGTTGTGTTACAGGCCTTTTACTGTTGCTCCCCCCATGAACCATGGACCTTGCCGTTGGTGGGGAGGCTTGCGTGCCTCAACGATACAGATAGCCGTACCGTAGGTGCAACCACAACGGAGGGGTATCTGTTGAGAGGCCAGACAAACGTGTGGTTCCTGAAGAGGGGCAGCAGCCTTTTCAGCAGTTGCAGGGGCAACAGTCTGGATGATTGACTGATCTGGCCTTGTAACACTAACCAAAACGGCCTTGCTGTTGTGGTACTGCGAACGGCTGAAAGCTAGGGGAAACTACAGCCGTAATTTTTCCCGAGGGCATGCAGCTTTACTTTATGGATAAATGATGATGGCGTCCTCTTGGGTAAAATATTCCGGAGTTAAAATAGTCCCCCATTCGGATATCCGGGCGGGGACTACTCAAGAGGAAGTCGTTATCAGGAGAAAGAAAACTGGAATTCTACGGATCGAAGCGTGGAATGTCAGATCTCTTAATCGGGCAGGTAGGTTAGAAAATTTAAAAAGGGAAATGGATAGGTTAAAGTTAGATATAGTGGGAATTAGTGAAGTTCGGTGGCAGGAGGAACAAGACTTCTGGTCAGGTGAATACAGGGTTATAAATACAAAATCAAATAGAGTTAATGCCGGAGTAGATTTAATAATGAATAAAAAAAATAGGAGTGCGGGTAAGCTACTACAAACAGCATAGTGAACGTATTATAGTGGCCAAGATTGACAGAAGGCCCACGCCTACTACAGTAGTACACGTTTATATGCCAACTAGCTCTGCAGATTACGAAGAAATTGAAGAAATGTATGATGAGATAAAAGAAATTATCCAGGTAGTGAAGGGAGACGAACATTTAATAGTCATGGGTGACTGGAATTCGTCAGTGGGAAAAGGGAGAGAAGGAAACATAGTAGGTGAATATGGATTGGGGCTAAGAAATGAAAGAGGAAGCCGTCTGGTAGAATTTTGCACAGAGCATAACTTAATCATAGCTAACACTTGGTTCAAGAATCCTAAAAGAAGGTTGTATACATGGAAGAATCCCGGAGACACTAAAATGTATCAGATAGATTATATAATGGTAAGACAGAGATTTAGGAACCAGGTTTTAAATTGTAGGACTTTCCAGAGGCAGATGTGGACTCTGACCACAATCTATTGGTTATGAACTGCAGATTAAAACTGAAGAAATTGCAAAAAGGTGGGAATTTAAGGAGATGGGGCCTGGATAAACTGACTAAACCAGAGGTTGTACAGAGTTTCAGGAACAGCATTAGGGAACAATTGACAGGAGTGGGGGAAAGAAATACAGTAGAAGACGAAAGGGTAGCTCTGAGGGATGAAGTAGTGAAGGCAGCAGAGGATCAACTAGGTAAAAAGATGAGGGCTAGTAGAAATCCTTGGGTAACAGAATATGTATTGAAGTTAACTGATGAAAGGAGAAAATATAAAAATGCAGTAAATGAAGCAGGCAAAAGGGAATACAAACGTCTCAAAAATGAGATCGACAGGAAGTGCAAAATGGCTAAGCAGGGATGGCTAGAGGACAAATGTAAGGATGTAGAGGCTTATCTCACTAGGGGTAAGATAGATACAGCCTACAGGAAAATTAAAGAGACCTTTGGAGAAAAGAGAGCCACTTGTATGAATATCAAGAACTCAGATGGAAACCCAGTTCTAAGCAAAGAGGGGAAAGCACAAAGGTGGAAGGAGTATATAGAGGGTCTATACAAGGGCGATGTACTTGAGGACAATATTATGGAAATGGAAGAGAATGTAGATGAAGATGAATTGGGAGGTACGATACTGCGTGAAGAGTTTGACAGAGCACTGAAAGACCTGAGTCGAAACAAGGGCCTGGGAGTAGACAACATTCCATTAGAACTACTGACGGCCTTGGGAGAGCCAGTCGTGACAAAACTCTACCATCTGGTGAGTACGATGTACGAGACAGGCGAAATACCCTCAGTCTTCAAGAAGAATATAATAATTCCAATCCCAAAGAAAGCAGGTGTTGACAGATGTGAAAATTACCGAACTGTCAGTTTAATAAGCCACTGCTGCAAAATACTAACGCGAATTATTTACAGACGAATGGAAAAACTGGTAGAAGCCGACCTCGGGGAAGGTCAGTTTGGATTCCGTAGAAATCTTGGAACACGTGAGGCAATACTGACCTTACGACTTATCTTAGAAGAAAGATTAAGGAAAGGCAAACCTACATTTCTAGCATTTGTAGACTTAGAGAAAGCTTTTGACAATGTTGACTGGAATACTCTGTTTCAAATTCTAAAGGTGGCAGGTGTAAAATACAGGGAGCGAAAGGCTATTTACAATTTGTACAGAAACCAGATGGCAGTTATATGAGTCGAGGGGTTGGGAAGGGAGTGAGACAGGGTTGTAGCCTGTCCCCTATGTTATTCAATCTGTATATTGAGCAAGCAGTAAAGGAAACAAAAGAAAAATTTGGAGTAGGTATTAAAATCCACGGAGAAGAAATAAATACTTTGAGGTTCGCCGATGACATTGTAATTCTGTCAGAGACAGCAAAGAACTTGGAAGAGCAGTTGAACGGAATGGACAGTGTTTTGAAAGGAGGGTATAAGATGAACATCAACAAAAGCAAAACAAGGATAATGGAACGTAGTCGAATTAAGTCGGGTTATACTGAGGGAATTAGATTAGGAAATGAGACGCTTTAAGTAGTAAAGGAGTTTTGCTATTTGGGGAGCAAAGTAACTGATGATGGTTGAAGTAGAGAGGATATAAAATGTAGACTGGCAATGGCAAGGAAATCGTTTCTGAAGAAGAGAAATTTGTTAACATCGAGTATAAATTGAAGTATTAGGAGGTCGTTTCTGAAAGTATTTGTATGGAGTGTAACCATGTATGGAAGTGAAACATGGACAATAAATAGTTTGGACAAGAAGAGAATAGAAGCTTTCGAAATGTGGTGCTTCAGAAGAATGTTGAAGATTAGGTGGGTAGATCACTTAACTAATGAGGAGGTATTGAATAGAACTGGGGAGAAGAGGAGCTTGTGGCACAACTTGACTAGAAGAAGGGATCGGTTGGTAGGACATGTCATGAGACATCAAGGGATCACAAATTTAGCATTGGAGGCCAGCGTGGAGGGAGACCAAGAGATGAATACACTAAGCAGATTCAGAAGGATGTAGGTTGCAGTAGGTACTGGGAGATGAAGGAGCTTGCACAGGATAGATTAGCATGGAGAGCTGCATCAAACCATTCTCAGGACTGAAGACCACAACAACAACAACATCTATATAAACGATTTGGGATACAATCTGAGCAGCCGTCTTAGGTTGTTTGCAGATTACGCTGTCATTTATCGACTAGTAAAGTCATCAGAAGATCAAAACAAATTGCAAAACGATTTAGAAAAGGTATCTGAATGGTGCGAAAGTTGGCAGTTGATCCTAAATAACGAAAAGTGTGAAGTAATCCACATGAGTGCTAAGGCCAATTCATTAAATTTCGG
Organism: Schistocerca cancellata; assembly: GCF_023864275.1. Classification (NCBI taxonomy): domain Eukaryota; kingdom Metazoa; phylum Arthropoda; class Insecta; order Orthoptera; family Acrididae; genus Schistocerca; species Schistocerca cancellata. The sequence continues at coordinate 415,926,725 of NC_064633.1, forward strand.
TTACACGATGAATCAGTCAAATCTAAAGGCCGTAAATTCAACTAAATACCTAGGAATTACAATTACGAACAACTTAAATTGGAAAGAACACATATAAAATGTTGTGGGGAAGGCTAACCAAAGGCTGAATTTTATTGGCAGGACGCTTAGGAAATGTAACAGATCTACTAAGAAGACCGCCTACACTACGTTTGTCCGTCCTTCCCAGATTAGGCTAACGGAGTACATCGAAAAAGTTCAAAGAAGGGCTGCACGTTTTGTATTATCGTGAAATATGGGAGAGAGTGTCAGTGAAATGATACAGGATATGGGCTGGACATCATTATAAGAAAGGCGTTTTTCGTTGCGACGGAATCTTCTCACGAAGTTCCAATCAATAACATTTTCCTCAGAATGCGAAAATATTTTTTTGACCTACACAGGGAGGAACGATCACCACGATAAATTGAGGGAAATCAGAGCTCGTACGGAGAGATATAGGTGTTCCTTCTTTCCATGCGCTATACGAGATAGGAATAATAGAGAGTTGTGAGGGAGGTTCGATGAACCCTCTGGCTCTTAAATGTGATTTGCAGAGTATCCACGTAGATGTAGATGTAGACGAATGAAACGCTCCTTGTGTTCGCGATTGTATTATTAACAGGCGTTTGCCTTTATAGGATGTACAATAATAACTGCCAGCAGTCACAAAAGGAGATGATTTTATCTCAGGCACATAAGTTTCGGGCTTGTGGGCTTACATTCATTTATCACCTGAAGATAAGCACAAGCCCGAAACTGGTCGCGTGTTAAAATCACCTTGTACTGTGACCGGTAGCGGTTATTATTCTACACCTTATAAAGGAAGTCACAGATTTCAGCTGCATCCCCTAGGGATAAAATACTTCGTTTACCTTTACTCACTGCCTTTTCTTCGGGGAACAAGCTGTTCATAACAATCCAAGTATCAGAATTCATTCACTTTCTTCAGAATTGCAGTTCCTGTCTCAATGATTTCTTTCATTTGCCTGTGTAATTGGCACCATTGTTTTGGTTACAGTTGTATTTATTATTTATCATTTGCTTGTTGAGAATGTCAGACAAAATTATTGTCGTATAATTCGTCATTTTTTGATTCTATTAAACTCACGCAATCGTTCACAAATGTAATGCAGTGTACCTGTGTAACATTAATTTCTGCCCCCTTTTGTGGTTTTCTTGTAGTTCCTATTACGCTTTCTGTAAACGGATCAAATAAATGTGGAGAAAGGAAACATTCTTGAAGGACGGACTTCTCTTGTTATTCTTGACTCTTTCTTAAATCCATGAATGCCTTTTCTGTAATCTGATTTTGTATAAACTGGAAGTCAGTCACTTATCTCTCTTTTGTGTCCTCAAAGGCTCAACACGTAGGCTGCTATACTGTTGTTCATGGTACTCAAAACTGTAACTTTATGGGGAAGCTTGTATGGCTAATTATTATGTCTATGCATCTATATATGTAATGATATGATATGTGTAGTATACTGCATCTACACAGTTCCGAAGATGGTCATCAACGACCGAAATTAATAACCTGGTTGATAAACGTTTGCGGTCCGTGGCTCAGTTTATAATAAAATAAATACTTAATCTCTACAATGAATCATGGTTTTGTACAGTTCTCCGAAGAGTAACTTTCAACCAAGTCTGTCAAAATACATGGTTGCCATAATTAAACTTCCGCTGTTTAACAGGGACAATGAAACTTTGTTGAAGCACATGTCAGGACACGTGAAAGAGAAATACCGAAGAAACCAGTGAAACAAACATACTTTAATTTCCACATGGGAGGATAACATTTGTTACTTGCATACCATGTTCACGTTCCAGGTTACAAACATTGCTCAATGTGATGACTATCTCACTCATGACAGCCCGGATACGCGCTAGAGATACCATTTTCCAATTGTTCGAATCACTTTTTGAATTGTGGATCATGGAATGTTCAGCTCCCGTGACACAACTCATGCACTGCTTCAACACTGCACAGTGCGTCCAGCATTCTCATCTATGGCAGCAGTTATTTCTTCAACCATTTGTGGTGTAATTGAACGACGGCCTCTCCCGGGGGCAATTCCCAAATAGACATTTATCTGAAAGTTCCTAATCATGCTCCTCCACCCCAGTGGGGAAAGAGGACCTCTCCGTATTCCTTTAATGCATCGATACTCGCGAAGAACAACGGTATTATTGCTGTTGTTCTGGTAAAACATCTTTACGAGTTAACCCTGCTCACCTTGTCCAGCCAGACCCAAGCTGACTGTCTGCGACTGTGATGCACACCGATGCTTTTGTTTCAGCCCTAGATCGCAGCCGGCCGGAGTGGCCGTGCGGTTCTGGGCGCTACAGTCTGGAGCCGAGCGGCCGCTACGGTCGCAGGTTCGAATCCTGCCTCGGGCATGGATGTGTGTGATGTCCTTAGGTTAGTTAGGTTTAATTAGTTCTAAGTTCTAGGCGCCTAATGACCTCAGAAGTTGAGTCGCATAGTGCTCAGAGCCATTTGAACCATTTGAGCCTAGATCGCAGTACCAGTACCGGCGCCTAACGGCAAGCCATGACACTACAGACAATGCAGTCCTGCAGCGTGCGGTCTGAACATAATCCACTGGCTCAAGTATAGAAATATTAATACAATCACGCTGTAGTTATACACACCAATGAAGGTTACGTAGCCCGCATCTCGTGGTCGTGCGGTAGCGTTCTCGCTTACCACGCCCGGGTTCCCGGGTTCGGTGTGCTGTCCTTAGGTTAGTTAGGTTTAAGTAGTTCTAACTTCTAGGGGAGTGATGACCATAGCTGTTAAGTCCCATAGTGCTCAGAGCCATTTGAACCATTTTTTTTAAGGTTACGTTTGTTTTCCTGTTAAGCTGCTCATCTTTCAAAAATAATATGTAGTGCAATTATAGCGTATATTGTCTTTTCCTTTTTACTAAATCTACACTGACCTTCTCTTAAATGCTGGCTAATCTTACCTCATAATCCTTCTGTAACAATATTTAGTAGATTTTTTGAAGTTTGCAGTAGCAAAGTCGAAGTACAAACATTTTGCTACACATTGCCATTTCCTTTCCTATGTACAGTAACAGTCTTGCTGTTTATAAATTCCACTAGCGGTGTCCCATCCTTGTATCACATACATGTACTTTCACCTCATCCCCTGCATTCCTCAACAGCTCAACAAAATTGCTGTTTTTTATTTTTTCCTTTTACATCGCTTTATTGTTGTTGAAGTTGCTTGGAATATTACTGTTTCTATATGGTAACTGCTGATGTTATGAGTTCATTTTCCACTTCGTCTACGTATCTTCTCTCCTCATCCACTGCAAACTTCTCTAACACATTCTGCATCATATAATTCCCAAATATATTCGTTTCATGTAACTGCCACTATTGCTGCTAAGTTTTCTATATTTGGAGTGTAGTGATTTTGTTTTTGGATAAATTTGGTTTCTATTTGCTTCTGAGTAATCTTTCAATCCACCAGTTTTTTGTCTCCACGAATAATTTTTTTTTCATGTGACATTTAGCAGTTCATTGACTTTTATGTGTCTGTAATTGTTAAATCAGTATTTTTTATTGATTTTCGTTTGATATCCAATACTAGTGCCATACATGTTTCCTTTGTATGAGTTCCTTGTTTTTCTTACACATTCTTCTACCTCTCCAGTGTTAACTGTCTTATTCCATTCGAACTTACAGTTTCCTCGTCTGCCCTGTCCGCACCATTTCAAATTCTTCTACTTGGTCTTCACACTCCAGTCTCCTGTTTTCTAAATTTAAAGCATCACTTGCCTTACACTATCAAATTATCACTATCAACGTTAAAGTCTGGGTGGAATGAAGATGCTTGATTTGATTTCTGTGTCTTCGTTTGACTAAAACGTAGTAGGCTGATATATAACTTTTCCTCCATTACCAAATAAAACTAAATTTTGTAAGTAGGACATTACTATATCTTTCAACTTCTTCTAGATGTAATGAAGAAAAGAGCTTAGCCAAAATACAGCTCATCAGCCTGGGTACAAAGCGTATTGACAGTTCTAGTGTCACAGTACATACAGCGACTTTTTGTTTTTTGTAGACTAAAGTTTTGAGTGAAGTGAATCATCACACTGTGTTTTCTGATGTCCCCTCTGAGGACGTGGGAGAAGTAATTTGTGCATTTGTTATTTGTTCTCTTTACGGTCGAGGTGTTTTTATCAGAAAAAAAATCACTTGAAAGTTGTGGCATGTGTTACAATTTATCCTCGCGGAGGTAATATTAGCGTACTAGACTGAGCGGGTAAACTCAACCTTCTCGTCTTTAGCTCACTGTTCATTGGCAGGCGCGTCTAAATGGCTCAAATGGCTCTGAGCACTATGGGACTCAACATCTTAGGTCATAAGTCCCCTAGAACTTAGAACTACTTAAACCTAACTAACCTAAGGACATCACACACACCCATCCCCGAGGCAGGATTCGAACCTGCGACCGTAGCAGTCCCGCGGTTCTGGACTGCAGCGCCAGAACCGCTAGACCACCGCGGCCGGCGCAGGCACGTCTTGCTACATCCTTTCTTTGTATGTATGTATGTGTGTGTGTGTGTGTGTGTGTGTGTGTGTGTGTGCCTTAGCCTTCCTGAATATGCAGCCATTTCAGTTAACAGCCTAAGTACTTGCGGAACTGGACGGCGATAGCTTTTTATCCCGGCACGGCTCCAACTGCCACATCTGAAACAAAAAAAGTTGTTGCAGCAGCACTTCTCTAATTTCATGCGTATCATCCTTTTTGCCTTCATACGCCCTGATGAGAAAAAGGATTTGTCATCAGGAGGAAAATGTTTTGGAATCACCCGAATGTCTTCTTTATGTGACAAGAGCACCATTACCAAAGAGAGTAAGATATTGTTTCTCACTGGCGCTGCTTAAAGCTGTTACTATATAAGTTCTGGCACGAGATCGCCCTCAGACGTAAATGACGAGATAGTTACATATGTACTTCCGGGGTTCAGCATAGTAACTCGAACAAGTTGCCACAAACAGCTCGAGTTATCTGTACTATACCGTACTTGGAGGCGGTCTGAGCCGCACGTACGTACGTGATAACAGTGGTGTTGTGATGATTTGCCGTCTTGTTCAAACGCTGCAGTCTCCCAGATAAAAGCAACTTGTCAGTGTACAGCATATACTTCTATGTCGACTAGAGAATAAAATACATCAAGTTCCGTGACAGCAGCAAGATTCAGGGGAAAATTACGTCTTATCAAAACAGCAGCGGAGGAAGAAAAACTAACTTGCTGACGGAGGGAAGATAGCATTAAACGGAACTCTTACCTGTAATAGGAGACCCACGGTCATGAAAGAGAATGGCTCGTGTCAGCCAAAACAGAATAACGGCCACTTCAGAAATGAAACATTCAAGTATATTTTGTGCAACTACTACCCTATAGCAGTAGCTAAGGGAAGTCATTTCGATATGACACCACGAACTGCTAATAAACAAACTTTTAATCGCCACTAATTTCAATTTATCTGATAATAATAATGCAACATATAAACTGTTATTACAACGTATATGAGATCGTTACTGCTATGGTGACAACATTAAAAATTGTGAGAAGTCATTAAGCGTACTGCCGTCGAAAGGGTAAAATGCAAAATAGATATTTTAATAAGACTATAGGAATGTATAAATACGTTTTATCCTTTTGGCGACAGTGATGCGTAATGGATTTCATTTTTAGTATTGGCACCCCGGCAATAAGGACGTCGTATACGCCGCATTACAGTTCTTACATTATATCATCCATTATAGTTTGAGAAACGCGCGGCTCTTTTCACAAATGCCACAGAAGAAAATGCAGCAAGCAGCCACACTTTTTCTCTGGATGATTTTTTTTTGCTATTACCAGATTTCGGAGCTCGGACATTATCAGACGGCGGAGCGGGTTTGTCGTACAAATTTCGCATTTTTGTCCTCTGCTTACTGTACAGATGTACTTTGATGTGGTATTTACGAAAACAGACGCGGTATTCCCAAATCATCACAGATAAGTTAATGTTGTTACCACACCACGTAAAGATTTCCATGAATCTATGATTTCAGAAAGTACCAATTGCACTTATTGTAAGCAAACGTAACATTTTATAAACAGTGTCTAACAGAAAAAATTATTCTAAAATACATCAAACAGAACATAAGGAACAACAATACATCTGCACATTGTGCAGAGGACAAAAATGTGAAATTTGTATGAGAAATCCTCGCTGCCACCTGACGATGGGCCCAGATTCGAAGCAAGTTACGGTAAAATAAAACATTCATTCAAAAAGTGTGGCTGGTTGCAGCCTTTTCTGCAGCGACTATATGTTACGTTTCATCATGACGATAAGATACATTCAAACTGCTAGCAAAATAAGGCATGCGTAGTAACAACTCATGGTGCTATTAAATGGTGTTACAAAAAGGTGCGGCCAAACTTTCAGGAAACATTCCTCACACACAAAGAAAGAAAATATGTTATGTGGACATGTGCCCGGAAACGCTTACTTTCCATGTTAGAGCTCATTTTATTACTTCTCTTCAAATCACATTAATCATGGAATGGAAACACACAGCAACAGAACGTACCACCGTGACTTCAAACACTTTGTTACAGGAAATGTTCAAAATGTCCTCCGTTAGCGAGGATACATGCATCCACCCTCCGTCGCATGGAATCCCTGATGCGCTGATGCAGCCCTGGAGAATGGCGTATTGTATCACAGCCGTCCACAATACGAGCACGAAGAGTCTCTACATTTGGTACCGGGGTTGCGTAGACAAGAGCTTTCAAATGCCCCCATAAATGAAATTCAAGAGGGTTGAGGTCAGGAGAGCGTGGAGACATGGAATCGGTCCGCCCCTACCAATCCATCGGTCACCGAATCTGTTGTTGAGAACCGTGCCAACACTTCGACTGAAATGTGCAGGAGCTCCATCGTGCATGAACCACATGTTGTGTCGTACTTGTAAAGGGCTGGCCGCGATGGTCTAGCGGTTCTAGGCGCTCAGTCCGGAACCGCGGGACTGCTACGGTCGCAGGTTCGAATCCTGCCTCGGGCATGGATGTGTGTGATGTCCTTAGGTTAGTTAGGTTTAAGTAGTTCTTAGTTCTAGGGGACTGATGACCACCGATGTTAAGTCCCATAGTGCTCAGAGCCATTTTTTGAACTTGTAAAGGCACATGTTCTAGCAGCACAGGTAGAGTATCCCGTATGAAATCATGATAACGTGGTAGGTGGAAGAGCATGGGGCCCAATCAAGACATCACCAACAATGGCTGCGCAAACGTTCACAGAAAATCTGTGTTGATGACGTGATTGCACAATTGCGTGCGGATTCTCGTCAGCCCACACATGTTGATTGTGAAAATTTACAATTTGATCACGTTGGAATGAAGCCTCATCCGTAAAGAGAACATTTGCACTAAAATGAGGATTGACACATTGTTGGATGAACCATTCGCAGGAGTGTACCCGTGGAGGCCAATCAGCTGCTGATAGTGCCTGCACACGCTGTACATGGTACGGAAACAAGTGGTTCTCCCGTAGCACTCTCCATAAGTGACACGGTCAACGTTACCTTGTACAGCAGCAACTTCTCTGACGCTGACATTAGGGTTATCGTCAAATGCACGAAGAATTGCCTCGTCCATTGCAGGTGTCCTCGTCGTTCTAGGTCTTCCCCAGTCGCGAGTCATAGGCTGGAATGTTCCGTGCTCCCTAAGAGGCCGATCAATTGCTTCGAACGTCTTCCTGTCGGGACACCTTCGTTCTGCAAAACTGTCTCGATACAAACGTACCGCGCCACGGTTATTGCCCCGTGTTAATCCATACATCAAATGGGCATCTGCCAACTCCGCATTTGTAAACATTGCACTGACTGCAAAACCACGTTCGTGATGAACACTAACCTGTTCATGCTACGTACTGATGTGCTTGATGCTAGTACTGTAGACCCAACACAAGCACCGAAGTCAACATTACCTTCCTTCAATTGGGCCAACTGGCGGTGAACCGAGTTAGTACAGTACATACTGACGAAACTAAAATGAGCTCTAACATGGAAATTAAGCGTTTCCGGACACATGTCCACATAACATCTTTTCTTTATTTGTGTGTGAGGAATGTTTCCTGAAAGTTTGGCAGTACCTTTTTGTAACACCCTGTAGATACGGCTATGTACAGGGTGGTCGGAAATTCCTGTTACAAACGTCTAGGACTTGTAGAGGGTAGTGAGTACACAACATTTTGAATAGGAACCCATGTCCGGAATCGTATCGTTACCGTTCTACGACAATTTCCATTCAGACAGAGGAAGATCTGCTGGCACGAGTTCTGGCCGCTGCACAAGACATTGAAGAGACACCAGGTGGGATGGAGAGAGTGTACCAGAACATGCTTCGGAGGTACAATGTGTGTAACAACGTTGGTGGTCGCCACATTGAGCCGCTGTTATAATGCATCGGTACGTTGCGGGTGGTGCCGTAGATGCTGGGTTCTTGTTGTTGTCGACTAATGTAAACCGTAAGGTGTAAGTTGTAATGCAAATGCGTAAATAATAACGGAACGAGTCAGTATTCTTTTCAAATGGATTGCAACAATTGTACTGGGTGATGCCTAAGTTCATTCCTCATGTGGTGTGGATGAAATAATCATGTGCATTGAAACTGTTGTAGAACGGAAATGATACGTTTCTGGACATGGGTTCCTATTCAAAATGTTATGTACTCATTACCCTCTACATGTCCTAGAAGTTTGTAACGGAAATTTCCGACCATCCTGTATATTGGGTTGTTCCATAAGATCGCAGCCTTTTTCATAAGTTTAGTAAACGCAACAGATTCACACAACAGAAACTTCAGTCATCAATAATATATTCTCATTTGCTATTTACAACAGTCTGCCAACGCTGGGGGAACTTTTCGATTCCGCTACTGTAGAAATGACGTGGTTTTGAGGCTAAGAACTTGCCGAGACATGTTCGGAGCCCATTTTCATCCGAAAAGGAAGTTCCTTGAAGGTTGTTCGATAGAGAGCGGAAAAGGTGAAAATCTGAGGCGCAAGATTAGGTAATAATGTGCGTGAAGAATGCCTTTCCAGCCCAACTGCTGTATGCGGTTGTTTTGTCGGTCTAACAGAAGGCGGGCGAGCCTTATCGTGGAGTAGAATCACTCCACGCAATCTTCCTGCTCGTTGTTCTTGGACAGCGTCTGCAAGACGCCTCAGTTGTTGAAAATAAATGTCAGCAATGATGGTTACACATCAGGGAAGATTTCGTAGTATATCACGCCGTCGCTGTTTCACCAGATGCCTAACATTATCTTTTGTGGACGCGCGCAGCTCTCTGCATGGTAGTTGCTGCATTTCTGGGTCTCACCCCTTCCTTTCTTGTCCTTGTGTTAGAATAAAGACACCTCGTCGCGAATAACGATAGAGGATAAGAATGGTCGGTGTTATTCACGAGCCAATTGATGACGAGCAAACAGAGATGCACATATGGCCAACCGCTGATTTTGTGATTTTGGCTTAGAGCGTGCGGTACCCATACCCCCGATTTTTTAACCTTCCCCATTGCAAGCAAATGGCGCACGATGCTGGAATGATCGCAGTTCATCACATTTGCCAGTTATAGAGTACACTTACGTGAACCATTTTGGATTAATATGTTTAAACGATCTACATCAATATATTCATCATTTGGATTTGCAGCTCGCTGTGTTTACCGCGTTTGCAGTTAAAATTGTAGAACGTAAGGTCCGCCAGTTATGTAAAACACCCTTTCTTCCTAGTACCCAAACAAGTTTCAGCACTGCGCCATCATCAGTGGGTTTCCGTTTTATTTAATCTGTAATGTGAACATTTTTGCCCTTTCTTCCTAGTACCCAAACATGTTTCAGCACTGCGCCATCATCAGTGGGTTTCCGTTTTATTTAATCTGTAATGTGAACATTTTTGCTAAATGATTACAAAATTATGTGGATATTTAGTTTAAACAACAATTCGTTTCTTTTTGTTAATACCTTTACACTTGACGTGCATGATTTTTCAGGACCACTTGTGTATTATTTATTACAGGTAGCTTGTCATCATTAATATATGTTTGAAATTGCGTAAATCATTGTGTATGATCTGAACGTTGTTTTATTCTTGAAAATTCGAGTTTGCCGCCAATGTTAGTAATTACGCTGTCATGTTACAGGAGCCGATGATTACAGCGTAGATCTGTCGAGATTGTTAATAGTAATAAAAAGAATTTCTAGCGATCCTGTGGACTTGATTCTTCAATAATAATACGATCTGCCTCACTCGCCAAAGTTTTTCCTGAATGTGAAGAGGCACTAAAGTCAAAACGATCCTCCTTAGTAGGAGAAAACCATTTTCTTGCCGTGCTGTGTCCAGTGGCATTATTCCCATTCACGTCGCAAATGTTTCTGGCTGCCTCCGCAGTTGTCACCCCTCTACTGAACTCAAACAGAGGAATATGTCGGAAATGTTCAGATTTCTCCACTTGGCACTCCGTTTTCTAGCATCCACAGCTCCACCCATTATCTCTAAATGACAAAATGACAATAAATAAACTGAAATAGCATCAGTGAACTACTAATAAAAAATTGCGATCTATAAAAAAACCAACAGCAACCGGAATACCAACATGCAAAACAAAAACACTACGAACTTCTGCACAAATCTAATAAAACACGCACGTTAGAGCTGCCAATATCAGATCTCTTTTCAATTTCCAGAATGAAAATAAGATGTTTCTACAGTGCAAGACGTACAAAGACCGATCTACCACACAGGGGAAACACGTAACTCTGCCCCATGCCTCCACATTTAACCTTTTTCTTACCACAGGCAGTGCTGAGATCTGGAGAATGCCAGAGGAAAATACAGTTCTGGCCGTCTTCTTCTAGCAATGATGATCCACGACAGCCTTTGCCACAGTGCAAGGAGTTGTCATTCTGCTGGAGACTACGGCACGTAGGAAATCAGGGCAATGACGCAGCAGGTGAAGCAGCTAAGGACCCTTGCTTGGAAAATACACTGGACTCGGCGAGTGCAATGCCTAAAATCGCGTGGGAGTTCCAGATCTGGAGACCTCCAAACCTGGAGACTGCAGTAATATGGCGTGGAAGTGAGTCTACAAGTCCATGGTACTCCTCTGGAAGTAGATGACACCAAATCGTTTGCAGAGCGGCAGCCAATTCTGATCTGTTCGTGGGTGCAGGATCCATGGCAAGGATGCATCCGTGAGATCCCCGCTATGTTTGATGGGGCTCAAATCTTGGCCCTGGGGTGCCCATCTGAGTCTTTGGACCTACTATGCATGTTCCTCGAACCAGTTCCGGGTGATGAGCGAACTTAGAACTAATTAAACCTAACTAACCTAAGGACATCACACACATCCATGCCCGAGGCAGGATTCGAACCTGCGACAGTAGCGGTCGCCTGGTTCCAGACTGCAGCGCCTAGAACCGCTCGGCCACTCCGGCCGGCTTTGTTTTGTCATCCAAACATGTTTCACCACAGTTGTGGCCTCCTCAGTGGATTTTTATTATTTTTCTTTTGTTTTACAATGTGGCTCCTGGCTTCGAACCAAAAGCAGCCACACCTCTTAATTAGTACACCAAGTCATATGACAAAACTCATTTGCAGCTTCTGACAGCTGAGAAAACTGCCTTAATTACACACTCCCTCCAAACAGGCGTAAGTAAAAGTTACAAATCCTCTGACACTCAGGTGTGTCAAAGTCTTTGTAGCTTTTAATTACTATTACCCTTATATCCAGTCTGTGTCGTACGCCATCCTTGGCAGGATACACTGCATCAAAAGTTACACATCTGATACATACAAGTAATATGTAACAATACAAAAAATTTTAACAGATTAAGCATTTTACTATATATACATTTAATCTGCTACTGACATTTGAGTTCTCTGAATAACTCACTAGTTTTGGAGAAAGGTCAGTAAATCCATTCACTTTCATCACAGTAAAAATTTCCTGGATGGAATAGAGTGAATGTAGTTTCAAGTCTCTTGAAATTTTGTTCTTGAACCTCTCTAGTGGTAGGACCTAAACTTCCACTGGTAGTGATCCGAACATTCTCAGGGCAACGTTCGGAAAGCTATCTCTTGTTTTTTTATAATCCACAGGTTCGTATATTTATGTTAACTTGGTTGGGGAGTTGTACTTATGTATTTAATGCCTGCTGTTGAAGGCATCTAGATTTTATGCTTGGAGGGACTGTTTATTTAATACAGTGTTTTCCTAGCTGACAGAAGCATCAAATGAGTTTTGTCATATGACATCGTGTACTGATTAAGACCTGTGGCTGATTTTGGTTTGCAGCCACAGGACACACACTACATACAATAAAAGGAAAATAATAAACGAACCAGAGAGGACGCCATAACTGTGATGAAACATGTTTGAATGGTAAAACAAAACAATAATTTGTGTACTTATAAAAAGGGGATCCATCCTTAATTCATTATTATTTTTCTGCAAGCACGGAAACTGAGCTCATAGCTGCAATGTGATTATTTAAAAAAAAAAAACCGCAGTTCTGTCCACTTAGGTTTTGGTGGAGTTTCTATAGTTAACCTTAAATCGTCTGTCGTGAACTGTGATTGGGAAATCGCGATTGTTTGTCATATAATAGACAGATTAGAACAGTTTCCTGCATTAGTCACTTATTTTTATTTCGTCACGCGTTTCGAGAACTTACAAACTAATCTTCAGGTGGATCAATGGATTACATCAGATTTTCTTTTTCTTGGCGAATAGTTATTAGTCTTAAACTTAACTTTCCTACAAATAAGTTTTGTAGTACTTGTTATGATAATATGACACTGTTTCTATTCGTATTTGGACGCTCACGTTGTGGTTTTCAGTGATCCCGTGACCGCAATTGGGAGAAAGGCAAGGCAAATGAAACCATTTTAAACAAACACGTTCATTCGGTGGCATAGACTTTGTTCCCACCAAGAGACTGTATCGTCCAGAATGATTTTGCATGCAAGCCACACAGCTGACAAAATACAAGATTACTTTTTGAATCTAAGGACGACTTTATATACATCTGCACTGGACTCAGCAACTACAGCATTTCATTATGCAGACAAAATTTTATGTGATGAAGAAACAGTCAGCTATCAATTAGCCTCATTTAGTATCTCCGAAGGTATTCCTTTTCGAAATCGTGTAACAAAGGTCAAATAATTCGAGACCTGTTATCATCAACGCCCAGAAGAGTTGTCTGTATTGAACATCAGTAAGGCCCTTACGGGACCCAAAATGTTGTTCTTCTTATGACGTTATGATGATATTGCGTGTGACGTCGTCCATGAGCAAGCAGAGACAGAACACAACGCTAGCAGTATTTTATAGAAACTCCTTCTTCACAGATATAATGGTGAAAACCGTAGAAACCTGGGTAAACAGTAATAAAATGTTCGACCTTTACTATATTTTATGTATTCTTCACACTACGCGTTTCGGAAAGTGTCTTCCATGTTCAGTTGTGTCAGGTGAAAAATTTTAAATACTCTCAGTCATGGTAATAATATAAAATTTTTACCTGAGCACACCTGTAGATGGAAGACACCTTCCGAAATATGTAATGGGAGGCCTATATAACAACTCAGTACTACTGACAACATTTATTTTGTTACTGTATTGCTTTTTCAAATGGAGAAAGTTCTGACGGCATGATCTACACACATCAAAAAAAGTTTTGCATCACCTCGGTTCCCAGAGGTCCGCAATAGAGATCAACATAAGCATCATTTCCGCCCTTTTTATTGCCCATGAAAACCACACACTGTATGTTGTACCACCATACAGCGAGACCTTCAGAGGTAGTGGTCCAGATTGCTGTACACACCGGTACCTCTAATATCCAGCAGCGCGTCCTCTTGCATTGATGCATGCCTGTATTCGACGTGGCATACTATCCACAAGTTCATCAAAGCACTTTTGGACCAGATTGTCCCACTCCTCAACGGCGATTCGGTGTAGATCCCTCAGAGCGGTTGTTGGATCACGTCGTCCATAAACAGCCCTTTTCAATCTATCCCAGGCATGTCCGATAGGGTTCATGTCTGGAGAACATGCTGGCCACTCTAGTCGAGCAATGTCGTTATACTGAAGCAAGTCATTCACATGATGTGCACTATAGGGGCGCGAATTGTCGTCCATGAAGACTAACGCCTCGCCAATATGCTGCCGATATTGTTGCACTATCGGTCGGAGGATGGTATTCACGTATCGTACAGCCGTTGCAGCGTCTTCCATGACGATCAGCGGCATACGTCGGCCCCACGTAGAGGCACCTCAAAACAGCAGGGGACGTCCAATTTGCTGCACTTGCTGGACAGTGTATCTACGGCGTTCAGCCTGACCGGGTTGCCTCCAAACATGTCTCCGACGATTGTCTGGTTGAAGGCATATGCGACGCGCATCGGTGAAGAGAACGTGAAGCCTATCCTGAGCGGTCCATTTGGCATGTTTTTGGGTCCATCTGTAACGCGCTGCATGATGTCGTGGTTGCAGAGATGGACCTCGCATTGGAGGTCGGGAGTGAAGTTGCGCATCATGCAACCTATGGTGCACAGTTTGAGTGGTACCCTCCACGCTAATTTCTCTTCTTCAGAAATGCTTTCCTTGCCATTGCCAGTCTACATTTTATATCTTCTCTACTTCAACAATCATCAGGTATTTTGCTCCCCACATAGCAATACTCATTTACTACTTAAAGCGTCTCATTTCCTAATCTAATTTCCTCAGCATCACCCGATTTAATTCGAATACATTCCATTATCCTCGTTTTGCTTTTGTTGATGTTCATCTTATATCCTCCTTTCAAGACCATGTCCATTCCGTTCAGCTGCTCTTCCAAGTCCTTTGCTGTCTCTGACAGAATTACAATTTCATCGGCGAACCTCAAAGTTTTTATTTCTTCTCCGTGGATTTTAATTCATACTCCAAATTTTTCTTTTTTTCCTTTACTGCTTGCTCAATATACAGATTGAATAGCATCGGGGAGAGACTACAACCCTGTCTCACTCCCTTCCCAACCACTGCTTCCCTTTCATACCCCTCGACTCTTATAACTGCCATCTGGTTTCTGTACAAATTGTAAATAGCCTTTCGCTCCCTGTATTCTACCCCTGCCACCTTCAGAATTTGCAAGAGAGTGTTCCAGTCAACATTGTCAAAAGCTTTCTCTAAGTCTACAAATGTTAGAAACATAGGTTTACCTTTCCTTAATCTACTTTCTAAGATAAGTTGTAGGGTCAGTATTGCCTTACGTGTTCCAACATTTCTACGGAATCCAAACTGATCTTTCCCGAGGTCGACTTCTACCAGTTTTTCCATTCGTCGGCAATGAATTCGTGTTAGTATTTTGCAGCAGTGGCTTATTAAACTGACAGTTCGGTAATTTTCACATCTGTCAACACCTGCTTTCTTTGGGATTGGAATTATTATATTCTTCTTGAAGTCTGAGGGTATTTCGCCTGTCTTATACATCTCGCTCACCAGATGGTAGAGTTTTGTCAGGACTGGCTCTCCCAAGGCTATCAGTAGTTCTAATGGAATGTTGTCCACATAACAAACTGAAATATCATGGGTTAAGAGGGTATATGATGTTAATTCAGTGATTAAAAAACATTGCCAAATTTAGAAAGAAGTTGGCATTAAGGGCCCACTTATCAGTGCAAAAATGTACCCCTCTGGCCTGGATGTGTGTACCGATTAGGGTGGGAATGATGCCACAAAGACGTTTTATCCTCTATTGCGAAAAGCTAGTCCACAACTCTTTAAGTGGTCTTTGATTTTGCAGATACTGGCGCTGGGACGGAATTGACGTCCCATACGTGTCCTATCTGGGGACTTGCAGGCCATAGAGATACCTCGACATCACGCAAACAGTTCACAAAGACACGTGCCCTGTGTGGACGGCCGTTGTCCTGTTGAAAAATGCCAACACGATACTGTTGCATGAGAAGGAACACATGAGGCCACTGGATATCTGTGACGTACCGTTGTGCCGACAGAGTTCTTTCTGTCACTACCAGCAAAGACCCGAAATCGTACCTGATGACTCCTCACGCTATGACACAAGGAGTAACACCACTGTGTGTCTCCAAAATATTGGAAGAACGGGAGTTCTCCCCAGGTCACCGCCATACTCGCCGACGATAGTCATCTGGGGTCGCGCAGAACCGCGATTCATCGGTGATCACAATGCGATGCCAGCTGTCCATGCTTCCCAGTAACGACACCATTCTGTACACAGCTGCTCGTGTTGTCAAACACTACTGGCCATTAAAATTGCTACACCACGAAGGTGACGTGCTACAGACGCGAAATTTAACCGACAGGAAGAAGATGCTGTGATATGCAAATGATTAGCTTTTCAGAGCATTCACACAAGGTTGGCACCGGTGGCGACACCTACAACGTGCTGGAATGAGGAAAGTTTCCAACCGATTTCTCATACACAAACAGCAGTTGACCGGCGTTTGCCTGGTGAAACCTTGTTATGATGCCTCGTGTAAGGAGGAGAAATGCTTACCATCACGTTTCCGACTTTGATAGCCTATCGCGATTGCGGTTTATCGTATCGCGACATTGCTGCTCGCGTTGGTCGAGATCCAATGACTGTTAGCAGAATATGGAATCGGCGGGTTCAGGAGGGTAATACGGAACGCCGTACTGGATCCCAACGGCCTCGTATCACTAGCAGTCGAGATGACAGGCATCAAACGGATCGTGCACGCACGTCTCGATCCCTGAGTCAACAGATGGGGACGTTTGCAAGACAACAACCATCTGCACGAACAGTTCGACGACGTTTGCAGCAGCATGGGCTATCAGCTCGGAGACTGTGGCTGCGGTTACCCTTGACGCTACATCACAGACAGGAACGCCTGCGATGGTGTACTCAACGACGAACCTGGGAGCACGAATGGCATAACGTCATTTCTTCGGATGAATCCAGGGTCTGTTTACAGCATCATGATGGTCGCATCCGTGTTTGGCGACATCGCGGTGAACGCACATTGGAAGCGTGTATTCGTCATCGCCATACTGGCGTATCGCCCGGCGTGATTGTATGGGGTGCCATTGGTTACACGTCTCGGTCACTTCTTGTTTGCATTGACGGTACTTTGAACAGTGGACGTTACATTTCAGATGTGTTACGACCCGTGTCTCTACCCTTCATTCGATCCCTACGAAAGCCTACATTTCAGCATTATAATGTACGACCCCATGTTGTAGGTCCTGTACGGGCCTTTCTAGATACAGAAAATCTTCGACTGCTGCCCTGGCCAGCACATTCTCCAGATCTCTCACCAATTGAAAACGTCTGGTCAATGGTGGCCGAGAAACTGGCTCGTCACAATACGCCAGTCACTACTCTTGATGAACTGTGGTATCGTGTTGAAGCTGTGTGGGCAGCTGTACCTGTACACGCCATCCAAGCTCTGTTTGACTCAATGCCCAGGCGTAATAAGGCCGTTATTACGGCCAGAGGTGGTTGTTCTGGGTACTAATTTCTCAGGATCTATGCACCCACATTGCGTGAAAATTTAATCACATGTCAGTTCTAGTATAATATATTTGTCCAATGAATACCCGTTTACCATCTGCATTTCTTCTTGGTGTAGCAATTTTAATGGCCAGTAGTGTATTTATCAGGTGAAAGGAGCAGATGTGAAGGCATTACGATGTGCTTGGTGCACAATATGGCGGCTCACCCTTGTGGTGCTCAAATGTGGTCGACCGGAACCTTGATGAGGAGTATGCCTCCCTCTCGTTCCCATGGAGTCCACCTTCGGGCCACTGCCCATAGCGAGTGCCCCACATATCTCGTTACTGCACGTCCGACTAGCCGGCCAAATGGAGACCCACAATGAAGTCAGTTTTTATCTCTGACAAGTGCTGATAACACCGTCTGACATGAATACGTGGCGTGACGCTGTTCACACCCCTTACAAATTGAGGTGGCAAAAGTCATGAGATACCGATATGCACATATACAGATGGCGGTACTATCGCGTATACGTATGGTATAAAAGAGCAGTGCATTGGAGGAGTCGTCATTTGTAATTAGGTGATTCATGTGAAAAGGTGCCGATGTGGTTGTGGCTGCACCACCGGAATTAACAGAGTTGGAACGTGGAATGGTAGTTCGAGCTGGATGCAGGGGACATTCTATTTCGGAAAGCGTTAGGGAATTCAGTATTCCGAGATCCACAGTGTCAAGAGTGTGACGAGAATACCGAATTTCAGGCATTACCTCTCCCCACGGACAACACAGTGGCCGACGGTCTTCACTTAAGAACCGAGAGCAGTTTTGTTTGTGTCAGAGCTAACAGACAAGCAACACTCTGTGAATGTTGTTATTGTTGTTGTGGTCTTCAGTCCTGAGACTGGTTTGATGCAGCTCTCCATGCTACTCTATCCTGTGCAAGCTTCTTCATCTCCCAGTACCTACTGCAACCTACATCCTTCTGAATCTGCTTAGTGTATTCATCTCTTGGTCTCCCCCTATGATTTTTACCCTCCACACTGCCCTCCAAT
Organism: Schistocerca cancellata; assembly: GCF_023864275.1. Lineage (NCBI taxonomy): Eukaryota > Metazoa > Arthropoda > Insecta > Orthoptera > Acrididae > Schistocerca > Schistocerca cancellata. The sequence continues at coordinate 415,945,365 of NC_064633.1, forward strand.
ACTAAATTGGTGATCCCTTGATGCCTCAGAACATGTCCTACCAACCGATCCCTTCTTCTGGTCAAGTTGTGCCACAAACTTCTCTTCTCCCCAATCCTATTCAATACTTCACCATTAGTTATGTGATCTACCCATCTAATCTTCAGCATTCTTCTGTAGCACCACATTTCAAAAGCTTCTATTCTCTTCTTGTCCAAACTATTTACCGTCCACGTTTCACTTCCATACATGGCTACACTCCATACAAATACTTTCAGAAATGACTTCCTGACACTTAAATCTATACTCGATGTTAACAAATTTCTCTTCTTCAGAAACGCTTTCCTTGCCATTGCCAGTCTACATTTTATATCCTCTCTACTTCGTCCATCATCAGTTATTTTGCTCCCCAAATAGCAAAACTCCTTTACTACTTTAAGTGTCTCATTTCCTAATCTAATACCCTCAGCATCACCCGACTTAATTCGACTACATTCCATTATCCTCGTTTTGCTTTTGTTGATGTTCATCTTATATCCTCCCTTCAAGACACCATCTATTCCGTTCAACTGCTCTTCCAAGTCCTTTGCTGTCTCTGACAGAATTACAATGTCATCGGCGAACCTCAAAGTTTTTATTTCTTCTCCATGGATTTTAATACCTACTCCAAATTTTTCTTTTGTTTCCTTTACTGCTTGCTCAATATAGAGATTGAATAACATCGGGGAGAGGCTACAACCCTGTCTTACTCCCTTCCCAACCACTGCTTCTCTTTCATGTCCCTCAACTCTTATAACTGCCATCTGGTTTCTGTACAAGTTGTAAATAGCCTTTCGCTCCCAGTATTTTATCCCTGCCACCTTCAGAATTTGAAAGAGAGTATTCCAGTCAACATTATCAAAAGCTTTCTCTAAGTCTACAAATGCTAGAAACGTAGGTTTGCCTTTCCTTAATCTTTCTTCTAAGATAAGTCGTAAGGTCAGTATTGCCTCACGTGTTCCAGTATTTCTACGGAATCCAAACTGATCTTCCCCGAGGTCGGCTTCTACTAGTTTTTCCATTCGTCTGTAAAGAATTCGTGTTAGTACTTTGCAGCTGTGGCTTATTAAACTGATTGTTCGGTAATTTTCACATCTGTCAACACCTGCTTTCTTTGGGATTGGAATTATTATATTCTTCTTGAAGTCTGAGGGTATTTCGCCTGTTTCATACATCTTGCTCACCAGGTGGTAGAGTTTTGTCAGGACTGGCTCTCCCAAGGCCGTCAGTAGTTCCAATGGAATGTTGTCTACTCCGGGGGCCTTGTTTCGACTCAGGTCTTTCAGTGCTCTGTCAAACTCTTCACGCAGTATCGTATCTCCCATTTCATCTTCATCTACATCCTCTTCCATTTCCATAATATTGTCCTCCAGTGCATCGCTCTTGTATAGACCCTCTATATACTCCTTCCACCTTTCTGCTTTCCCTTCTTTGCTTAGAACTGGGTTTCCATCTGAGCTCTTGATGTTCATACATGTGGTTCTCTTATCTCCAAAGGTCTCTTTAATTTTCCTGTAGGCAGTATCTATCTTACCCCTAGTGAGATAAGCCTCTACATCCTTACATTTGTCCTCTAGCCATCCCTGCTTAGCCATTTTGCACTTCCTGTCGATCTCATTTTTGAGACGTTTGTATTCCTTTCTGCCTGCTTCATTTACTGCATTTTTATATTTTCTCCTTTCATCAATTAAATTCAATATTTCTTCTGTTACCCAAGGATTTCTACTAACCCTCTTCTTTTTACCTACTCGATCCTCTGCTGCCTTTACTACTTCATCCCTCAGAGCTACCCATTCTTCTTCTACTTTATTTCTTTCCCCCATTCCTTTCAATTGTTCCCTTATGCTCTCCCTGAAACTCTGTACAACCTCTGGTTCTTTCAGTTTATCCAGGTCCCATCTCCTTAAATTCCCACCTTTTTGCAGTTTCTTCAGTTTTAATCTACAGGTCATAACCAATAGATTGTGGTCAGAGTCCACATCTGCCCCTGGAAATGTCTTACAATTTAAAACCTGGTTCCTAAATCTCTGTCTTACCATTATATAATCTATCTGATACCTTTTAGTATCTCCAGGGTTCTTCCATGTATACAACCTTCTATCATGATTCTTAAACCAAGTGTTAACTATGATTAAGTTATGCTCTGTGCAAAATTCTATCAGGCGGCTTCCTCTTTCATTTCTTAGCCCCAATCCATATTCACCTACTACGTTTCCTTCTCTCCCTTTTCCTACACTCGAATTCCAGTCACCCATGACTATTAAATTTTCGTCTCCCTTCACTATCTGAATAATTTCTTTTATTTCATCATACATTTCTTCAATCTCTTCGTCATCTGCAGAGCTAGTTGGCATATAAACTTGTACTACTGTAGAAGGTGTGGGCTTCGTATCTATCTTGGCCACAATAATGCGTTCACTATGCTGTTTGTAGTAGCTTACCCGCATTCCTATTTTCCTATTCATTATTAAACCTACTCCTGCATTACCCCTATATGACTTTGTGTTTATAACCCTGTAGTCACCTGACCAGAAGTCTTGTTCCTCCTGCCACCGAACTTCACTAATTCCCACTATATCTAACTTTAACCTATCCATTTCCCTTTTTAAATTTTCTAACCTACCTGCCCGATTAAGGGATCTGACATTCCACGCTCCGATCCGTAGAACGCCAGTTTTCTTTCTCCTGATAACGACATCCTCTTGAGTAGTCCCCGCCCGGAGATCCGAATGGGGGACTATTTTACCTCCGGAATATTTTACCCAAGAGGGCGCCATCATCATTTAATCATACAGTAAAGCTGCATGCCCTCGGGAAAAATTACGGCCGTAGTTTCCCCTTGCTTTCAGCCGTTCGCAGTACCAGCACAGCAAGGCCGTTTTGGTTAGTGTTACAAGGCCAGATCAGTCAATCATCCAGACTGTTGCCCTTGCAACTACTGAAAAGGCTGCTGCCCCTCTTCAGGAACCACACGTTTGTCTGGCCTCTCAACAGATACCCCTCCGTTGTGGTTGTACCTACGGTACGGCTATCTGTATCGCTGAGGCACGCAAGCCTCCCCACCAACGGCAAGGTCCATGGTTCATGGGGGGGAACTCTGTGAAATAACTGCAGAAATCAATGCGAGACATACGGCGAATGTATCTGACGGGATAGTGTGGGGAAATTTGGCGTTAACAGGCTATGCCAGCAGACGACCGATGCGAGTGTCCTAGCTAACAGCACAACATCGCCTTCAGCTCCTCTGCTAGGCTCATGAGCGTACCTGTTTGACCCTAAACGACTGGAAAACCGTAGCCTCGTCAGATGAGTCCCGACATCAGTTGGTAAGAGCTGATGGTTGGCTTCGAGTGTGGGACGACCACACATCACCATGGACCCAAATTGTCCAGTGCAAGCTGGTGGTGGCTCCATAATCGTGTGGGCTGTGTTTCCCTGGAATGACTGGGTCCTCTGGTCCAACTGAACCTATCGTTGACTGTAAATGGTTACATTCGGCTACCTGGAGACCGCACCCATTCATTGACTTTATGTTTCCAAACAACGATGGCACTTTTATGGATGCCATATCGCCGTGTCAACGGGCGACAACTGTTCGCGATTGGTTTGAAGAACTTTCTGGACAATTCGAACGAATGATTTGGCCAACCAGATCGGCCGACATGAATCCTATTGAACATTTATGAGATGTGATCGAGAGGTTAGTTCGTCCACAAAATTCTTTGGTAATTATGGACGGTTACAGAGGCAGCGTGGCTCAATATTTCTGCAAGGGACTTCCAACTACTTGTTGAGTCCATGCCACGTTGAGTTGCTGCACAACGCCGGGCAAATGGAAGGCCGACACGATATTAGGAGGTATCCCGTGATTTTTGTCACCTCAGTGTGTACCTTACTAGTCCGTTACAACACTAAACACGAACACTAACGCACTCTGGTTCTACTGGTTATAGAGCATTACTATTCTAAGCGTTTGCAAACCGTCGATGGTGTGTACATGTGCGAAGTTACACTGACATCAGACCATCTTTTCTGGGAGCTTCTCTTTCTTTTTGTCAGGCAGTGTAACACTGTCGCCGGTGCAGCCATATGAATCTGCAGAATAGCACAGCAGAACTCGAGCGCCACTCTACTTCGCTAATTAGGCGCCGGTGTAACAGATTTGGACGTCCAGCAACTCGTTCGGGGACGTACACCTTTACTGCGGAATGTCGCCACGTGCTTGACAAAGAGAGCTAACGGCTTTTCCGCCTACCGGTGGGGCTGGATATTCATGACTGACACACTTCCTGAGTGGCCGAGTGTGCGCCGTGTCAACAACATTAGTCACAGCCTCCGACAGCGCTCAGCTAAAGTAACTGGGTTTCCTTGCACGTCTACTGCTGCGCACTGCATTTGCTTTACCTCCTGCAAACATTTCTTCTATTTTCTATTTGGTATTCATTTAACAAACCAACAGCCGTTTCATGTACACACATCAAAAAAAGTTTTGCATCTCCTCGGTTCCGAGAGTTCCGGAACCTGAACAGAAAATTGGAATGGAGATCAAAATAAAAATCATTCCCACCCTTTTTATTGCTCATGAGACCAACACACTGCAGGTTGTACCATCATACAGCAAGACCTTCAGAGGTGGCGGTCCAGATTGCTGTACACATCGGTACCTCTGATACCCAGTAGCGCGTCCTCTTGCATTGATGCACGCCTGCATTCGTAGTGACATACTATTCCCAGATTCATCAAGGCACTGATGGTCCAGATTGTCCCATTTCTCAACGGCTATTCGGCATAGATCCCTCAGAGTGGTTGGTGGGTCACGTCGTCCATAAACAGCCCTTTTCAATCTATCCCAGGCATGTCCGATAGGGTTCATGTGTGGAGAACATGCTAGCTACTCTAGTCGAGCAATGTCGTTATCCTGAAGGAAGTCATTCACAAGATGTGCACGATGGAGGTGCGAATTGTCGTCCATGAAGACGAATGCCTCGCCAATATGCTGCCGATATGGTAGCACTATCGCTCGGAGGATGGCATTCACGCATCGTACAGCCGTTACGGCACCTCCCATGACCACCAGTGGCGTACGTCGGCCCCATATAATGCCACCACAAAACAGCAGGGAACCTCCACCTTGCTGCACTCGCTGTACAATGTGTCTAAGCCGTTCAGCCTGACCGGGCTGCCTCCAAACACGTCTCCGACGATTGTCTGGTTGAAGGCATATGCGACACTCATCGGTGAAGAGAACGTGATGCCAGTCCTGAGCGGTCCATTTGACATGTTGTTGGGCCCATCTGTACGCTCTGCATGGTGTCGTCGTTGCAAAGATGGACCTCGCTATGGATGCATCATGCAGCCTATCGCGCACAGTTTAAGTCGTAACACGACTTCTTGTGGCTGCACAAAAAGCATTATTCAACAAGGTGGCGTGCTGACAGGGTTCCTCCGAGCCATAACCCATAAGTAGCGGTCATCCACTGCAGTAGTAGCCCTTGGGCGACCTGAGCGAGTCATGTCAACGACAGTTCCTGTCTCTCTGTATCTCCTCCATGGCAGAACAACATCGCTTTAGTTCACTCCGAGACGCCTGGACACTTCCCTTGTTGAGAGCCCTTCCTGGCTTAAAATAACAATGCGGACGCTATCGAACCGCGCTATTGACCGTCTAGACATGGTTGAACTACAGACAACACGAGCCGTGTATCTCGTTCCCGGGTGAATGACTGTAACTGATCGGCTGTCGGACCCGCTCCGCCTGACAGGCGCTGCTCATGCATCGTTGTTTACATCTTTGGGCGGAATTAGTGACATCTCTGAACAGTCAAAGGGACTGTGTCTGTGACACAATATCTACAGTCAACGTCTATCTTTAGGAGTTCTGGGAACCAGGGTGACTCAATTTTTTTTATGTGTGTAATTGACAGGGAGAATCATAAATGTTGACTTTATAAACGTATTTGATGTAGCTAGAAAATCGGTATAAGATAGTACGAATATTTATCGCGAGAGGAACCAAAGAAGCTGCCAGTCATTGTAAAAGAATATAAGAATGTACAGCCTACAGTTGCAGGTTAACTTTATCGTTTACCTAGGTTTCAACGTTAGTAATAACGTCTTCTTCAGAACATAAATTATTATTTAAATGTTTGCCTAAAACAGGCCATGCCCTAAATAATAATTTATGTTCTAAAGAAGACGTTATTACTAACGTTGAAACCTAGGCAAACGATAAAGTTAACCTGCAACTGTAGGCTGTATATTCTTATATAAACAATATCAGTTGCTGTCGCTGCATAAAAATGTTAAAAATTATTATAAAAGAAAAGAATGAGAAACACAAAAAGCTTCACTATGCACAAGCTTAGTAAAGCGCTGTGGTGTTTAAACAAAGCTTATCTCCCCGTGTGAGACTTTTTTTTTGAGGTAATGACAGGAAAAACAAGAAAGAAGAAAAAATTGCTAAAACTATTACAGGAAAAAATTTAAAAATGGTGTACAAAACATTCATTGAATTCAGGAAGTCGGCTATTTTCACTAGGTAGACTCCTTCATGTTTGCACGATGTGTAATGAATCTTTCCGTTTCCACACTGTCCTTGCTTACTACCTCTTCCCCCACCTCTATTCCTCGCCCACCGTCATGAATGAGTCTACTTTGCGTTATCTCACTGGTGATTTAATCTGTATTTCTGATTCCTATGTGATGCGTTTATCATTGCCCTTCAGGAAGACCCATTTCAACATCTATTTTCATCATCCCCTTCGCCTTAGACTAGAGTTCAGCGACATCTAGTGATCATATGTAAAATAGCTGAAATACGAAGGACTAGTCATACATTTTAATCATCATCTCGAGAAACTGAAGTTACGTAATTAATCCTTACTCTGTTTACGGGTAGGAGAAGGTAGATTAAAGTTGACAGGGCGGGATAAATAGTCACTGCACATTTTTTGTCATAACAGTGCTGCTGCCTGACAGAATTGGGCAGACTAGTTCCAATATACACCATCATTGTTGTCAGTGATAGAGAAAGCTTATTCCGTTACATTTTGCTAGAAAACTTTCTGATTTTCAGATATCTGGTGTAATTTAAGTCATTTATATTATTCTTGTTAAAAAGTGGTTCAAATGGGTTCTGAGCACTATGGGACTTAACATATGAGGTCATCAGTCACCTAGAACTTAGAACTACTTAAACCTAACTAACCTAAGGACATCACACACATCCATGCCAGAGGCAGGATTCGAACCTGCGACCGTAGCGGTCACGCGGTTCCAGACTGAAGCGCCTGGAACCGCGCGGCCACAGCGGCCGGCTATTCTTGTTATCTCGCTTGTATAGAGAGTAATAACTATTACCGTTAATACCGTTGAATGTTCATGCGACGAGGTTAACGAAGGTACAAGCACATGTGATGGGTTCCCAGATGTGTGAGTGGCTCGAAGACTTCTTAAGCAACGGAACCTGGATTGCTGTCCCACATGGCGAGTGTTTATCATAGACAAGGGTACCTTGAGAAGTGCCCAGGGAAGTGTCATAGTACCGCTGGTCTTTCCTATACACATAAATAATCTGTCCCACAGGGTGAGGAGCAAATGCGATTGTTTATTGATGTTGCTGTGGTGTCGGGAAGGGGTCGGCGTTGAGTGAGTGTAGGAGGATACATGACGTATGGTAGACAAAATTTCTAGTTGGTGTGATGAATGGCAGATAGATCTAAATGTACAAAATTGTAAGTTAATGTAGATGAACACGTAATGTTCGAATAGAGCGTTAGTAATGTGCTATTTGACACAGTCACGTCAATTAAATGTCTGTGAGTAACGTTGCAAAGCAATATGAAATGGAATGAGGCTGTTAGGACCGTGGTAGGGAAGCTGAATGGTCGACTTCGGTTTATTGGGATCATTTTATGAAAATGTGGTTCATATCAAAAGAGACCGCATATAGGATACCAGTGCAACTCATTGTTGAGTACTGTTCGATTGTTTGGAATTCGCACCAGGTCGTGTGAAAGAAAGACATTGAAGCAATTCAGAGGTGACTCCTAGATTTGTTATGGGTAAATGCGAACAACACACAAGTATTACGGAGATGCTTCAGAAACTCAAATGGGAATTAGTGGAGGGAAGGCGATGTTCTTTTCGAGGAACATTATTGAGAAAATTTAGAGAACCGGCGTTTCAGGCCGACGGCAGAACGATTGTACCTCCGCCAACATACATTCGGTGCAAAGACCACGAAGAAAAGATTAGAGATTACAGCTCGTCCAAAGGCGTATAGATAGTCGTTTTTTCCTCGCTCTTTTTGCGAGTAGAACAGGAAAGGAAATGACTAGTAGTGGTACAAGGTACCCTTCGCCACGCACCACACGGTGGCTTGCAGTGTGTATATGTAAACACAGATGTAGATGAGTGTGTATGTGGAAATTTTTGTAGATGTGTGTTGTGTTGTTGATGTGCGATGTTATGGGCCCCTTCTCGAAATACTGTCTCGGTATAAAGTACAGCATATAATTTCAGCAATTCAGAGTTGTATAGAAAGCGCTTTGTAGAGCATTTTGCCATATCAATGACGACGTGCTTAAAAGAGAGTTAGAGAAGCGGAGTTGATGAAAGGCTGTTGTAAAAATAAGTAAATAAAAAGAGTTCGGATTAATGGTCCCCTCTGAGACATGGCCAATGACCTGCCTGCAAAGCCGGCCGCGGTAGCCGTGCGGTTCTGGCGCTGCAGTCCGGAACCGCGGGACTGCTACGGTCGCAGGTTCGAATCCTGCCTCGGGCATGAGTGTGTGTGATGTCCTTAGGTTAGTTAAGTTTAAGTAGTTCTAAGTTCAAAAAAATGGTTCAAATGGCTCTGAGCACTATGGGACTTAACTTCGAAGGTCATCAGTCCCCTAGAACTTAGAACTACTTAAACCTAACTAACCTAAGGACATCACACACATCCATGCCCGAGGCAGGATTCGAACCTGCGACCGTAGCGGCCACGCGGTTCCAGACTGTAGCGCCTTTAACCGCTTGGCCACACCGGCCGGCGTTCTAAGTTCTAGGGGACTTATGACCTAAGATGTTGAGTCCCATAGTGCTCAGAGCCATTTGAACCATTTGAACCTGCCTGCAAAGGTAATACCGGTTTCCGTCAGATCACTCACGTTAAGCACTGTCGGGCTTGGCTAAAGTTTGGATGTCTCGAAGTCCGGGTCTGACCAGCGCTCTTGGCAAGCGGGTTGCATTCAGCCCCTGTGAGGCCAATTGAGGAGCTACTTGACTGAGAAATAGCTGCTTCGGAAACGAAAACTGAGAACGGCCAGGAGAAGGGTGTGGTGATCACTTGCCCCTCCATATCCGCATCTGGTGACACCTGTGGGTTGAGGAGGACACGGCGGTCGGTCGGCACTGTTGGGACTTACGAGGCTCCGGACGGGGAGAGAGAAAGAGAGAGAGAGAGGGAGAGAGACTGAGACATGACAGGCTTCTAAAGACAATAATGGATATGTCAATCGGAAGAGTACTATAGGAACACCATAAAAGAAATACACAGATGAAATTATAAAACGTATCTGCAATAACTCTTAGAGAAAACTCAAAAAGGGAGAAACGGAGACTGAAGAAATAATGGAAACCAGACTGATGCCTCGGATTGAGCACCAAAGAAAGGAAGTAGGATTAGTATTTACAGCAGCCCTGGGCCATTTTTTTTACCCAGAGAGTTGAATTAAAAAGCTTCGGTACTACCAATTAAATACGACACGAGGGTCACGGCGACCGCGAAATACTCGGTAGCGAGGCGGGCTCCGCTACCACACCCGTCCCGTGTGCTGCAGAAACCAGTTTCTTACCTCGGCGGTCTCACGCAGCCACTAGTTGAGCCAGAACGGGGCAGCTCCCTGATGCTTTGGAAATAAAGGAAACAAAAACCTTCCACGAAACGTGTCACGGGGCCCAGTGGAGATGTTGCAAGCCGCCCGCTCACAAATAAGTACTGAGAAATCTCTTTCCGATGGGAACGTTTCCAGCCGGCTCGCATCTGCATATGTCGGGACGGCGTAATCGGATTGGCCGGTAGCCGGCGTTGTTTACCGACTCGCGAGCGACAATTATGGCAGAAACGGGCGCGCCGGGGCGGGACGGCCTTCGGGAGTCAACGACCGCACGGTCAGTGTCCACCGGGCGCGCCTTGGCCGCTGTCAGCCGCCACGCGGGCCCCAGGCGAGCTGCCTCCTGCCGCTCATCAGTCCACATCTGCATTACTGGCCACTGGAACTTGTGACCGCTCAATGTCATTCAATACGATCACGAAGACACCCCTCGATCGACGTTAGCGCTCGTGGTGTCACTCGCCTTTGTACGTGGCAGTGGACGTTTGAAAATTCGTGACGCTAGCTCAATGGCCGTCAATTGATGTAAATGTTATTCCCGGCTGACTCTTAATCCAATTACTACCACGGGGGTGAGGAGAAAGAACACATCCTGGTGATACCAGAATTATGCGTATTTAGATGTTCGATTAATATGAATGGTTTGCAATGTTCCAGCGATTCTATTCGAACTCTATGCTGATGTACCGACAGGGACCATTTTCGCAGATAAACATGCAAGTACGTGTAGGCGACTTGCCTACAACAAATAACTGCATAACCGTCCGATATAATGAGTTAACGAAAATATATTTATTCGCAAAAACTCACAATGAGAAGAAACTAAAAAAACAACAGAGAAGTAACGAAAACTAGGAGACACTATAGTCTTACGACAAAGATAAAAAACAACATATGACAAAAAAAAAATCTCGCGCACTTTTGATATCACTTTCACCAGACATGAAAAATATCACTGCCACATACGCAATGGATGTTCAGTTTCTCAATATAATTCGTCGCACTCACACATTATACATCCGCTGTAAGAACAATTTCATGCATTTACATTTTTTGGTGTCCCACAATATTGGTTGGCTAAATATTATGACGATACGTTGTATACAACTTCCACAGATATTGTTTATCATGTAGTCAAGACTACGTAATGAAGCCAAAGTCGTGGATAAAATTGAAATGTACTTTGTTTATTAACACGTTTCTTTTCACTAACTAAATATGAAATATGAATCGGGATTGGGGGTGATGATCCTATCCTTCTTTTCAGTATTAAAATGGTCGATATCGTGTTCTGAATAACGCGTGTCATATAATGTCCAAATATCGACACGACCCAGGCTATCAATTCGGTACTTAAATGTTTATTCTTCGCTCTCGAAATGTTCGATGTGATTGTCTTTCACACGCAGGGTTCAGTTTCACGGTGTATGCACTGTTTTTAGTATTTTAGGTCCCCGTTAATTAATATCTGGTAGTTAATAAGCGAACTATTTTTATGCTGGCGCGTTGTTTGTATCAGTTACCCCCGCACCGTCCAAGGATAAGATTCTCTTAATTGTTCCGCGCACACGCGTTTCACAATTTCATAAAATGCAGAATTACGTAAACTATAGCTTTCCGTTGCGTACAACTTTCCTGGGTTCCACAACCATAATAGTTTCCCAAGAGTATTTTTCCCAGCTAACACAAAGTTCGAATTATGATGTCGGAATCATTTTCACTTCACATGACAATAAACGTCTCTGATCACTTCGTCACACGTAATGTATTTTAAACGTGCTTGAAGAGTCTTTGAATAATCTCCTTAACGAATTTCGCAGTCGCGTACCACTTTTTCATCGACTAGCCCGATCGCGATAACTGAAGGTAGAGAGCTCAGTAATGTGTTACATGTTCTTTTATGTAGTTGTTGTTGCAAAATGGCTAAGCAGGGATGGCTAGAGGACAAATGTAAGGATGTAGAGGCTTATCTCACTAGGGGTAAGATAGATACTGCCTACAGGAAAATTAAAGAGACCTTTGGAGAAAAGAGAACCACTTGTATGAATATCAAGAGCTCAGATGGAAACCCAGTTGTAACCAAAGAAGGGAAAGCAGAAACATGGAAGCAGTATATGGAGGGTCTATACAAGGGCGATGTACTTGAGGACAATATTATGGAAATGGAAGAGAATGTAGATGATGATGAAATGGGAGATACGATACTGCGTGAAGAGTTTGACAGAGCACTGAAAGACCTGAGCCGAAACAAGGCCCCGGGAGTAGACAACATCCCATTAGAACTACTGACGGCCTTGGGAGAGCCAGTCCTGACAAAACTCTACCACCTGGTGAGCAAGATGTATGAAACAGGCGAAATACCCTCAGACTTCAAGAAGAATATAATAATTCCGATCCCAAAGAAAGCAGGTGTTGACAGATGTGACAATTAACGAACTATCAGTTTAATAAGTCACAGCTGCAAAATACTAACACGAATTCTTTACAGACGAATGGATAAACTGGTAGAAGCCGACATTGGGGAAAATCAGTTTGGATTCCGTAGAAATATTGGAACACGTGAGGCAATACTGACCTTACGACTTATCTTAAAAGAAAGATTAAGGAAAGGCAAACCTACGTTTCTAGCATTTGTAGACTTAGAGAAAGCTTTTGACAATGTTGACTGGAACACTCTCTTTCAAATTCTAAAGGTGGCAGGGGTAGAATACAGGGAGCGAAAGGCTATTTACAATTTGTACAGAAACCAGATGGCAGTTATAAGAGTCGAGGGGCATGAAAGGGAAGCAGTGGTTGGGAAGGGAGTGAGACAGGGTTGTAGCCTATCCCCGATGTACATTGAGCAAGCAGTAAAGGAAACAAAAGAAAAATTCGGAGTAGGTATTAAAATCCATGGAGAAGAAATAAAAACTTTGAGGTTCGCCGATGACATTGTAATTCTGACAGAGACAGCAAAGGACTTGGAAGAGCAGTTGAACGGAATGGACAGTGTCTTGAAAGGAGGATATAAGATAAACATCAACAAAAGCAAAACGAGGATAATGGAATGTAGTCGAATTAAGTCGGGTGATGCTGAGGGATTAGATTAGGAAATGAGACACTTAAAGTAGTAAAGGTGTTTTGCTATTTGGGGAGCAAAATAGCTGATGATGGTCGAAGTAGAGAGGATATAAAATGTAGACTGGCAATGGCAAGGAGAGCGTTTCTGAAGAAGAGAAATTTGTTAACATCGAGTATAGATTTAAGTGTCAGGAAGTCATTTCTGAAAGTATTTGTATGGAGTGTAGCCATGTATGGAAGTGAAACCTGGACGGTAAATAGTTTGGACAAGAAGAGAATAGAAGCTTTCGAAATGTGGTGCTACAGAAGAATGGTGAAGATTAGATGGGTAGATCACATAACTAATGAGGAGGAATTGAATAGGATTGTGGAGAAGAGGAGCTTGTGGCACAACTTGACAAGAAGGGATCGGTTGGTAGGGTATGTTCTGAGGCATCATGGGATCACAAATTTAACTTTGGAGGGCAGCGTGGAGGGTAAAAATCGTAGAGGGAGACCAAGAGATGAATACACTAAGCAGATTCAGAAGGATGTAGGTTGCAGTAGGTACTGGGAGATGAAGAAACTTGCACCGGATAATGTAGCATGGAGAGGTGCATCAGACCAGTCTCAGGACTGAAGACCACAACAACAGCAACAATTGACACGCCTGCCCGCAAAGTACCGTTATAAACTGCAACAACAGTTCAGAAAAAAATAACGAAATTATACTCATAGCCCATGTATCAAAGTACCCGGACAGCTGTAAGTGAATATTAATAGGGGATATGTCCACTCTTCGCCGTCATGACGGCTTGAATGCTGTGGAGGGTGTCAGTGAGGTGTCTGTACGTCACTGGAGGAATGGCACCCCATTTTTTCTGAAGAGCTGAAAACAGATAGGGTAGTAATGGACACTAGAGTTTCGAGTGAAGTCGGCATTCTGACTCATCCCAAAAGTGTTCAGTTGGGTTCAAGTCAGGGTTCTTGGCGGGCCAGCCATTTACATACACAGAGGTGACAAAAGTCACTGTGTGGGGCCTCCTTTGTCCAGCATAGTGCAGAGGCTCGACATGGCATGGACTCAACAAGTCGTTAGAAGTCCCCTCCAGAAATACTGAGCCTTGCTGCCTCCACAGCCGTCCATAATTGCGAAAGTGTTGCTGGTGCAGGACGTTGTACGTGAACTGATATCTCGATTATGTCCCATAAATGTTGGATGGGATTCCTGTAGGTCGGTTCAAAAAAAATGTTCAAATGTGTGTAAAATCTTATGGGACTTAACTGCTAAAGTCATCACTCCCTAAGCTTACACACTACTTAACCTAAATTATCCTAAGGACAAACACACACCCATGCCCGAGGGAGGACTCGAACCTCCGCCGGTGTCGGTCGGTCTGGGTGGCCAAATCATTCGCTATAATTGTCCAGAATGTTCTGTAATATCACATTTTATTACGCAAATAACTGTGTCAGATACTGTGCTGTGTGTAAGAACGAAAGACGTTACTCCTTGCATAAGAAAAGCGCAGATTGTCACTATAATATCTTTGTTTTTTATTATCTCTGTTGTTCAACGTAATGTTAGTGACTCCAATTTTGTTTTTGCTCTGATGAAGACGAAGGGAACTTATAATTGTGAATATTCCTTGAATACAGCTTTTACTATTTTAAGAGCAAAAGCTGTATTCAAGGAAAGAATAACGAGTTCTCATTTCTGACAAATAATGTCAGACTCGAACGTAAATATTACTCCTTCTAGTCATTCTAATTACTGTCCGTCGCAATAGCTGAGCAGTCAGCGTGGCCGAATGCTGTGCAAAGGGGCCCGTGTTCGATTCCCGGCTGCGTCGGAGATTTTCTATGCTCAGGTACTGGGTGTTGTGTTGTCTTCACCATCATATCATCCTTATCGACACGCAAGCCGCCAAAGTGGCGTCGCCTCGCAAGACTTGCACCAGGCGACATGTCTACCCGGTGGGAGGTCCTAGACACACGACATTTCATTTTATCCTAATTACTATAGAAAGTTTTAGCTGCACTACGTCGACTTAGAATTGGAGATACGCTGGGAATACTGGCGAATTAACACGCAAATAAAGACGGCGACTTTTAACGGTCTTATGAGCACCTAACAAAAAAACCTGCCACAGCTCTTTACCAGCATATTAGCACACGACAAAACACACACAATGCGAGTTTAGTTTCGATGGACATTTCAATACACCATTTGAAAACCAAGAATACGTGCTAATCTTATATATAAAACTATAAAATACCATAAAAATAAAAATATAGTTCTTCAAACCAATTGCTGATAATTGTGGCCAGGTGACATGGCGCATTGTCACCCATAGAAATGGCTTTGTTGTTTGGGAACATGAAGTCCATGAATGGCTGCAAATCGTCGCCAAAACGAAAAGATCAGAAGTCACTTCTGATCTTCTTTTCAGTACTGCTCTGTTTAAGTTTGTTATTAGTATGTTTGCTTCTAAAAGATCTGTGTGGTACACTGGAATTCATGACATGCTTTACACATGAGACGTGGCCATTGCTTAAGTTATGACAAATGTGATGTTGTGGCTAAAACTATTTTAACCCTAATCCGTGAAGTTGACCTGTGATTGAAACCGGTCGATATTTGCGTTTAAATAAAAGCAGCTGACGGTCAGACATGCATTTTATACAGATACTTTATCAATGTGACTGTGTCAAGCAGTACACTGCTAATGCAATATTCGAACATCACGGGATTGTTTTTCCTAGTCATCTACATTAAGGTAAGTTTTTCGACATTCAGTGCAAACTGCAGTTCATCATACCAACTGTAAATTTTGCTTAAGTCATCTTGTATCTCCTTACAGTATCTCAAGGAGGACACCTACACGTACACCACAGCATCATCAGGAAATAGACGTATATTTCTGCTCACCCTGTCCATGAGAACATTAGTGTGAATAGGGAATATGAGCGGTCCTATCATACTTTCCTGGGGAATGCCTGACTACACCCTTGTCTCTTACGAATTCCCGCCTTCGAGGGCAACATACTGGGCTCTGTTAGTTGGGAAGTATTCGATCCACTCACATATATGGTAATCTATTCAATATGCTTGTATCTTCGTTAACAGTCTGCAGTGGGGCACGTGTCAAACGCTTTCCGGAAACCTATGAATATGGAAACTGGCTGTTGCCTTTCATCCATGGTTCGCAGGATATCATGTGAGGAAAGGGGGAGCTGAGTTTCCCACGAGCGTTGCTTTTTTAATCCGTGCTGATTTGTCGGCAGAAGCTTTTGTGTCTCAAGGAAATTTGCTATATTCGAATTGAGAAGATGTTGAAGAATTCTGCACCAAACCGAAGACAAAGTTATTGGCCTGTACTGATGCGCGTCCGTTCTTTTCAGGACTGTTATTGTCTGCAAAACATTGCCTCAAAGATGCTCTGCATGACAGAGTTCATTGCCATGCTAACACAAAGAATCATCCTCTACTTTACACAGTGCACAAAGCTGCAAAATGCATTGATATCCTTGCGCATTTCGCGTTTTCTTAGGACTAATAAGGTGACGACAGCCTAACCACTAGGAATACCCCATACCGTAACACCACATCCTCCATTGTTCACTGTTGGCACTACATATGATGGCAGGTAACATTCTCTAGGCATTCACCAAACCCGCACCCTTCCATCGGATTACCACAAAGTAGAGCGTGATTCATCACTCCAATTCGCTCGGTTCCAATCATGCATTACAACACCCAGTCCCTGAGAGGAGAAAATCTGCGACCCAGCCGGGAGTCGAACCCAGGCCCTTAGGGTTGACATTCAGTCGCGCAGACCACTCAGCTACCGGGGGCGGACACCCATTCTGTTGTTACTGCTTCTCTACTGATAATACAGACCCCCGCGCCGTCTCTCATACGGGCGGGTGCAGCCCTTCGTGACGTATAGTGCTCAGCTCTGCGTTGCAGAGAGGTGTCCGGATATTTTAGAAAATATAATGTAGTACGAAGAATATATGACTAAATTTCTTGGTGATTTGTGGGTCTACACTGTGAAAATTTTAGTAAATACAGCTGCCACATGTGGCAGAAATAATCACTCTAAACTGGCTTTAGCAATGAGCCGAACTGAGTTTTGGTGATACCTACGAATACATCCCATCCTGCTTCAGCTCTTTGCCAGAGTTAATCCTTTGTCATTTAGCTACAATATAACAGGTCAGCAACTGGAAGCAGTTAATTCCATAAATTATCTGGGAGTACGCATTAGGAGTGATTTAAAATGGAATGACCATTTAAAGTTGATCCTCGGTAAAGCAGATACCAGACTGAGATTCATTGGAAGAATCCTTAGGAAATGCAATCTGAAAACAAAGGAAGTATGTTACAGTACACTTGTTCACCCACTGCTTGAATATTGCTCATCAGTGTGGGATCCGTACCAGATAGGGGTTGATAGAGAAGATCCAACGGAAAGCAGCGCGCTTCGTTACAGGATCATTTAGTAATCGCAAAAGCGTTACGGAGATGACAGATAAATTCCAATGGAAGACTTTGCAGGAGAGACGCTCAGTAGCTCCATACGGGCTTTTGTTGAAGTTTCGGGAACATACCTTCACCGAGTAGTCAAGCAGTATATTGCTCCCTCCTATGTATATCTTGCGAAGAGACCATGAGGATAAAACCAGATAGATTAGAGCCCACACAGAGGCACACCGACAATCTTTATTTCCACGAACAATAGGAGACTGGAATAAAAGGGAGAACCGATAGAGGTACTCAAAGTACCCTCCGCCACGCCGGCCGGAGTGGCCGTGCGGTTCTAGGCGCTACAGTCTGGAACCGAGCGACCGCTACGGTCGCAGGTTCGAATCCTGCCTCGGGCATGGATGTGTTTGTCCTTAGGTTAGTTAGGTTTAATTAGTTCTAAGTTCTAGGCGACTGATGACCTCAGAAGTTAAGTCGTATAGTGCTCAGAGCCATTTTTTCAACCCTCCGCCACACACCGTCAGGTGGCTTGCGGAGTATGGAAGTAGATGTAGATGTAGATCGTAGTGATGGTGTGCTAGTCTCTCAGAAAGCTACGACCGATTGTTTTCAGTGGGCGAGAGATCGGGAGAACGTGTTGGCTAGGGAAATAATCAGACACTGTGTATACCCAGATAGGTCGGCATGGTAAGGACAACACGGGGTCTTGCGTTATCGTGTTGTGTCCTCGATGTCACCCCAGCTGATGAGGCCTATGAAGACGACGAATGCAGTCTGACAACGTTCGTTCTCGTCAGAGCCTCCACTCACTGATATGTCCATCTTGACGCAGCATGCACGATCGGCATTCGCCTGAGAACACAAAGTGTTGAGCCTCCTCTCACCAGCGTCGTCATCGGGCCACCACTGCCGGCGCACCTTTCCTTGCGGCAGGGTGAGCGGAAGTCGTAACCATGTGATGCTCCGTCTGTCGCCACACTGTTCGTCTGGATGTTCGTGTGTATAAACAGTCCCACTGCCTGGCGTAAAGCACGTGAGATAATGTTGTATCTGTCCTCTCTGGCGATAGTCGTGTGAGGCCGATGAGACCCTCCATGTCGTAGAACACGACCTCTCTGAAGCCAATGATTCCATACTCCCGAATACCGACCAACGCGAGCTGCAGTATCGCGGAACGGTAAAACACAGTTTTCATAGGCAAACAACCTTTCACTGTCGAATTACTTCTGACTCAGGGCATAATATTACCTTCTCACAAGTAATCAACATTCCAATGAGATTCATGAAAGAAAAACCCACTGCACCACCTTTCCTGACATACAGAATGTGGATGGTGTTACTACAACCTGCATTATGCGGTTGCCCCGAAATGAACTTTGGCACATAGCATACTTCATGCCATTTTGACGTTTATTCAATACGGTGTTAATGACGTTGCAGTTTTAAAGGTTAGAGAGACGAAATATTGGAACTGCACTAGAATGAGAACCATAAACTCCGATTGTTACTTGCAATTGTTTAACTTCACGTTACAAATCAGATGAGAGTAGATCTAAAACTGATAGTCTTTTAGTTACATTAATGCATTAATGTACGAGGTGCATTCAAGTTCTAAGGCCTCCGACTTTTTTTTCTAATTAACTACTCACCCGAAATCGATGAAACTGGCGTTACTTCTCGACGTAATCGCCCTGAAGACGTACACATTTTTCACAACGCTGACGCCATGATTCCATGGCAGCGGCGAAGGCTTCTTTAGGAGTCTGTTTCGACCACTGGAAAATCGCTGAGGCAGTAGCAGCACGGCTGGTGAATGTGCGGCCACAGAGAGTGTCTTTCATTGTTGAAAAAAACCACAAGTCACTAGGAGCTAGGTCAGATGAGTAGGGAGCATGAGGAATCACTTCAAAGTTGTTATCACGAAGAAACTGTTGCGTAACGTTAGCTCGATGTGCGGGTGTGTTGTCTTGGTGAAACAGCACACGCGCAGCCTTTCCCGGACGTTTTTGTTACAGTGCAGGAAGGAATTTGCTCTTCAAAACATTTTCATAGGATGCACCTGTTACCGTAGTACCCTTTGGAACGCAATGGGTAAGGATTACGCCCTCGCTGTCCCAGAACATGGACACCATCATTTTTTCAGCACTGGCGGGTACTCGAAATTTTTTTGGTGGCGGTGAATCTGTGTGCTTCCATTGAGCTGACTGGCGCTTTGTTTCTGCATTGAAAAATGGCATCCACGTCTCATCCATTGTCACAACCGACGAAAAGAAAGTCCCATCCGTGCGTCGTTACGCGTCAACATTGCTTGGCAACATGCCACACGGGCAGCCGTGTGGTCGTCCATCAGCATTCGTGGCACCCACCTGGATGACACTTTTCGCATTTTCAGGTCGTCATGCAGGATTGTGTGCACAGAACCCACAGAAATGCCAACTCTGGAGGCGATCTGTTCAACAGTCATTCGGCGATCCCCCAATACAATTCTCTCCACTTTCTGGATCATGTCGTCAGACCTGCTTGTGCGAACCCGAGGTTGTTTCGGTTTGTTGTCACACAATGTTCTGCCTTCATTAAACTGTCGCACCCACGAACGTACTTTCGACACATCCATAACTCCATCACCACATGTCTCCTTCAACTGTCGATGAATTTCAATTGGTTTCACACCACGCAAATTCAGAAAACGAATGATTGCACGCTGTTCAAGTAAGGAAAACGTCGCCATTTTAAGTATTTAAAACAGTTCTCATTCTCGCCGCTGGCGGTAAAATTCCATCTGCCGTACAGTGCTGCCATCTCTGGGACGTATTGACAATGAACGTGGCCTCATTTTAAAACAATGCGCATGTTTGTATCTCTTTCCAGTCCAGAGAAAAAAAATCGGAGGCCTTAGAACTTGAATGCACCTCGTAAATGAAATAAAACATATTGACCATCTTACACTGAAGCGCCAAAGAATCTGGTATAGGCCTGCAGATTCAAATACAGAGATACGGAAACAGACAGAATACGGCGCTGTGTCGGCAACGCCTACATAAGACAAGTATCTGGCACGTTTGTGAGATCGATTACTGCTGCTACAATGGCACGTTATCAAGATTTAGGTCATTTTGAACGTGGTGTTATAATCGGCGCACAAGCGATGGGATACAGCATATCCGAGATAGTGATGAAGTGGGGATTTCCCGTACGACCATTTCACAAGTGTACCCTGAATATCAGGAATCAAGTAAAACATCAAATCTCCGACATCTGCAAAAACAGGATCAGCGACGACTGAAGAGAATCGTTCAGCGTGACAGAAATGCAACAGTTCCGGAGATTTCAATGCTGGGCCGTCAATAAGTGTCAGCGTGCGAGCCATTAACGAAACATGATCGATATGCGCTTTCGAAAACAAAGTTCGACTTGTGTACCCTTAGTAATTGCACGACACAAAGCCTTACGCCTTGCCTGGGCCCGTCAACACTGACGTTGGACTGTTGATGACTGGAAACATGTTGCCTGGTCGGACGAGTCTCGTTTCGAATTGTATAGAGCGGATGGACGTGTACGAGTATGGAGACAACCTCATGAATCCATGAACCCTGTATGTCAACGGGGGACTGTTGAAGCCAGTGGAGGCTCTATAATTGTATGACGCGTGAGCACTTGGAGTGATTTGGGGCCCCTGATACGTCTAGAAATCACTCTGACAGGTACACGTACGTAAGCAACCTCTCTGATCACCTGCATCCATTCATGCCCATTGTACATTCCGATGGACTTGGGCACTTCCAGCAGGACAATTCTACACCCGAGACGTCCATAACTGCTACATAGTGGCTCCAGGACCGCTCTTCTGAGTTTAAACACTTCCGCTGGCCACGAAACACCCCAGATATGAACCTTATTGAGCATATCTAGGATGCCTTCAACGTGCTGTTCACAAGAGATCTCCACCCGGCAGTACTCTTAAGGATTTATGGACAGCCGTGCACGGTGCATGGTGTCAATTGCCTCCAACACTACTTCAGACATTAGTCGAGTCTATGCCACGTCATGTTACGGCACTTCTGCATTTTATTTTATTTTATTTTTTTGGTGTGTGTGGGGGGGGGGGGCTACACGATATTAGGCACGTGTATGTACCAATTTCTTTGGCTCTTCAGTGTAGAAAGTTAGGTTTTATGTATTTGAAACTTTGATTCAACCGGTCAACTAAAACACATCACAGTTTACATACGTGATCTCCGCGGTCGATAATTTTTGTGCTTCGCTGCAGATTTAACTGTCTTCTATATACTGAAGCATCATAACCATAACAAAACACTAGTGATCAGTCGACCGACATATCGTTAATACATATGCTACGGTCTGCGGCAGAGGGCACTTCTGGCACCGCTTCCCTACTCCAATCGCGAATGATGCATGTGAAGACTGAAAGCCGATAGGCATCCGTATGAGCTCTGATTTCTCTGCTTTTCTCGTCTTTGTCATTTTTCTAGAAGTTTGTTGGCTGACGTAGTGTTGCCTGTCTCTTTTTGCACTACTCTGCCTCTGGAGTCTGATAATTACCTCTGTAACGCTCTCAAGTCTATCAGACAAACCTGTGACGAAACGTGGCGCTTCTTGATAACTCTTCTCTATCTCTTTTATTAATCCTACCTGCTAAAGAGTCACTGATTCACTAGCAATTCGCAAGACTCGGTCGAACGAGCATTTTGTAAGCCATTCTTCCGTGGATGAACTACGTTTTGCCGTGCGGGATTAGCCGAGCGGTCTTAGGCGCTGCAGTCACGGACTGTGCGGCTGGTCCCGGCGGAGGTTCGAGTCCTCCCTCGGGCACGGATGTGTGTGTTTGTCCTTACGATAATTTAGGTTAAACAGTGTGTAAGCTTAGGGACTAATGACCTTAGCAGTTAAGTCCCATAAGATTTCACACACATTTGATTTGAACACTTGAATTACGTTTCCTGTAGATTTTGTCAACGAATCCTTACTCACCACCTGCTTCTCCTACAACTAGTCTTATGTGGTCATTCCAATTTCGGCAGTTCCTGAAAGTTGTTCCTAGGTTCTGCTGTTACCAGTGAGTTTTCATGAATAGTATAATCGAACAGTAATGCAGCTCTCAATCCATGTTACCGCACTGCTCTACATTCTTTCATGTCCGCTGTCAGCCAACAGTCCTTACAGCGTTCTTGCAACCAACCTGCAGACAAATATATCGTCCGTGACATCCTCACGAAACTCCCGACTTTATCTACCAGATCATACATATCTCTTGTCCCTTCCAAGAGTAGTCAGGCACATTTCCTCTGGTGTTTCGGCAGATATCAGTATTTTCGTTTTTTCACTGTGAAGCTGGAACCAGCTCAAACAAATACTGCTAATCAAGTCTTTCCTGTGACGCCCATTGTCGATGGATAATGTCGCTTTGGTTCCCGTTACAAACAAAATGATTTTCAGAGAGGACATTTCACAGAGCTATCCCAAATTCGTCTAGTACGATATTCTTTTTGTTGGTATATATTAACAGGGAAAGCAAAACACAAAAAACAACTAACACTAGTAGCAGTTGGTGCGGGCCAGGGCACTGCTGTCGCTGCTTGAGTGTTGGCTGCTCTTCTTCTTTTACTATCTCTCTTAATACATATCGATAAAAGGAATCTCGCACTAGACGAATTTGGGACCCCTCTATAGAATGCGAAAGCGAAATTCCGGCCTAAAAATCATTTTGTTTGTAATAGGGGGCAAACCGTCTCCACTGGACAAGGCGGCGACTGAAAGACGTGATGTGCAGCATATGTTTGGGCTGGCTCCAGCTACACATTGCAAAAGCGAAATTGTAAACATCATGCGAAACATCAGAAAAAGTGCGCCTGGCGACTCTTAGGAGGGACATCCTGTACGTAGTAATCAGTAATGGCTCTATAGTACTCCCAGGTTATCTCGAAGTTACTTTTATATTTATCAATATCATTCCGTTAACAACGATTTGTAAATTCCCAGAGGACAACGACTGTTCGCGTCTGCAGCATACCTAAGCTACACGTGTTCCCTGGGTGGTGCTAAAGAACTGTTACTTTGAGGCAGCCAAACAATCCTCGATCATGATCGTTGATCTCCTGGCTAACTGTACATCGACTATCACTGATATGACACTGATATGACACACCAGCACGTCTGACTGTAGAAAAGCCCCTTCTCTGAGCCCACCGACAACGCTCCTTGGACCTATCATCAGCATTTGGCAAATTAATATAGAAGGAATAAGTTGGGCTAAATGCTAAGTATTAAACAAGATTTTATGTGATGACAACATCGATATGGTTCAGTTCAGGAAACTCACGCTGAAGATCAACTTAAATTGAGAGGCAGGATTCCAGATTACGATCTAGTTGGTGCAACGTATCATCATGCATGTGGCGTGGCCACGTATGTTCGATCTGCATTTGGAGGTACCCACCTGTGTTCATATACGAAGTTGTTGTCGAGACAGGAGAACTGTCAGGGAGTATTGTGTGCAAACCATCTAGCACTACCTGACCTCAAGAAGTCCCGCCCCACCTACCACACTCAGCCACATATGTGGGTCTTTTAATAGCCACCACCCCCTGAGGAAATACAGAACAGCTGACGGGAATGGTGTGACTCTTATCAACTGGGCAGACAGTGGCAACATGTTCTTAGTTTTCGACCCAAAGGACGGAGGAACATACAGGCCAGCAGCCTGTGACACTTTCTGGAGACAAGGGCTGTTGTGCAAACTAATTCAAATAATTCCATGCCACGATACTATCAAACTGATCGATTACAAGCTTGCTGGCAGAGCTTTTAAAGTGTTTACTGGAGAAAGAAAGAGCTCCACCAAGGTGCTCAACAACGGGCTACCACAGGGCTCAGTCATTGCCCCATTGTTCTTCAATCTGTACATTTCCGACATTCCAAACATACAATCTAGGAAGTTTGGCTACGCGGACGACTGGGCATTAGCTGCTCAACACGGATCATTTGAGGCCACTGAAGACATCCTTTGCTCCGATCTAAAGTCACTAAGTGGCTACTTTCGCAAATGGAGACTTCAGCGAAACCCGAACAAGACCGAAGTGTCATGCTTCCACGTTTGCAACCACTGAGGAAGAAGAGAGCTCAGTGCTAGTGTTATCCTTGAAGGGAAACGCTTTAACCATAACAACTACCCCAAACATCTAGGAGTTACACTGGACAGGACGCTCTCTTACAAGGAGAGCTTGACAAGGACTGCAGGCAAAATGATGACAAGAAACATCATCCATAAACTGTGTGGCACTTCTTAGGGCTCCGCAGCAGACACACTCCACACATCAGCAGCTGGGCTTGTCTACTCAGCGGCAGAATACTGCGCTCCTGTATGGATCAAAAGCCCGTACACAAACAGAACTGATGTGGTATTAAACGACTCCATGCGCAACATCAGCGGCACAATAAAATCTACCCCTACCGTATGGCTGCCAACCCTGAGCCATATATCACCACGAGAGACACTGCGGAAAAATGCTCTCCCCAGAGAATACAACAAGGTAATTAATAACCCTCAGCCGCCCACACACAATGATACAACTGACCTGGATCGCAGAAGAGTTAAAACTAGAAGACCACAACTACTCAGTGCTAAAGAGATGACCACCTCCAAATTTGACATACACAATCTCTGGAAACAACGTTGGCGAGAACACTGCCCACCAAAACACCAAAGCTTCATCATAAATGAGAAGCTGCCCGGCTTCAGTCAGTCACGCAACGTGTGGACAACTTTGAACCTCATACGCAGTGGCCATTTAAGAAGTGCTGACAGCCTCTACAAATGGGGAAAGATACCAACTCCAGATCGGAAAAACATTGTCAAAGAATTCCCAGTTTGATCTTACAAGGGAACTTTCAAGGACTTCCTAGCTGTGACAGAGGAGGCCGTCGATTGTATTCAATGTCTTTATGTCAATTTGTAATTAAATTTTATATAAAGTGTATAAGAATAGCGATGTGTGCCATACGATAAATAATAAATGTAAATCCCATCTTCTACGAATCCTGAATCTCGTCAGACAGTTAGTTCCTTACTCGATTAAGTTCGTGTTGTGTTCCCTAAGCGACAGTGCGGAACTGTAACGAAAACCTTCCGGAAGACAAGAAACAGGGCGTCAACTCGGGCACCATTGTCTACGGCGCTCTGATTCTCACAGGCAAACAGAGCGGCTTGACTTTCACAAAATCTCTGTTTACGGAATCCGTTGTACCTCCTATACAGGAGATATTCGTCCTCCAAAACATTCGTAATACATGAGCCTTAAAATGTTCCAGGGTCCTAAAACAGTTTTGTGTCAGCTATACGGGCAATAATTAAGAGCATCGATCCTACGACCTTTCTTGTAAAAGGGAGTGCCGTGCACTTTTCTTTTTCTTTTTTTTTCTGCAGGCTCTTGGTACCCACCCAAGATCCAGCGACACGGACGATCAGCTGCTGCTAGAAGTGGAGCAAGTTGTTTTGCGTCAGCTACACGGCATCGTCCAGCTACCTCGTCAGGTCTAGATTTTACTAAAGCCGAGCTAGGACACAAGGAAAGAACGCTAGAATTGTCGACGTCAGAGTCATTGAAGACTGAACTTTGTTGGACAAGCACGGAGATGGAAGTTGGCGTTGGAATTTTTGGAAGTCCCATGGATGTATTCACCACCAATGTGAAGAAATCCTGGGTGACTGAATTGTTTGTTGCTCCTCGGGGGTTTGAAAAATCACACACCCCGTCCTCTTCTCCGCCCCTGCATCCCCCCCCCCTCCCCGGCGAATGAGAGCCCAGTATTGTAAGCATTGCACCATATTTCTCGGTAATGTGTGGCCGACATTTTTATTCATACTCCAAGTCTTCATGGAACTTTTCAGTGTTACTGAAGTGATTTTGTTAAAATTATTTCCACGTGTATGAAGAAGCAATGAGTCACACCTCTACAACTTTTCTTGCCTTAGTGTCGTGGGTTTTACGGCGTGATTTCGATAAGAAACAACGCATTCATTCCTCTGGAAGTCTACAGTTTAGCCCTGCATTTTCTAAACCAGTCTGTTAAGATAAGAAAAGCGTTAGTTATTGTATGTGTATGGTGTCTGCTCTTTCGGACATCAACGGGGAGACTTTAAAATGTGTGTCCGACCGGAATTTGAAACCGAGATCTACTGCTTACTAGACAGCTGCTCTATCCCCTAAGCCACCGAAGCCACGGGAATTAGCGCGGCTGCGCGTACTTACCCCAAGCACACGCCCCCCCCCCCCCCCCTCCGACCCCTCCCCAGCAAACCCGCATTCGCAGATTACTCCACACACTACGAAAGTAGTGCTCGCTGCCCATTAATCTCAATAGTCGTGGCAAGGCCTATTCCCGCATGAGTTCGAGCTTGTGTGCGTCCGCACAGAAATGATCCTTGGCTTGCGATCGCCATAATTATATGTAAGTGTGTAAATTTCAAGTTTTTCCTCTTCACAATTTTCGGTGACACAAAACAGTGGGCTGATACATTTAGTATCTACACTATAACTGTTGTCTAGATAAAATTTTATAGCAATTTTTCAATTAGTCACTAGTCCGGATGTGGCATGCACTGTTGGCAAGTGGGGTGCACTCAGCCCTTGTGAGGCCAGCCGAGGAGCTGCTTGACTGAGAAGTAGCTTCTCCGATTACGAAAGCTGACAACGGCCATGAGGGCGGTGTGCTGACCACCTGCCCAACAATATCCGCATCCAGTGACGCCTCTAGGCTGAGGATGACTCGGTGGTCGGTCGGTACCGTTGGACCTTAGGCCCGTTCCGACGGACCTTAGTTTAGTATGCAATAGACACGTAAGACATACACTTCATAAAGGTACGTAACTATTTCTCGAATTGCGTCTTTCGCGTAACAGCGTTTACCACGTATGTAATTAACTAGCTACCCAACTAACTAACCAGTCGATCCCTGTGACTGTCTTATTGGCATGGTGCATTGGCACACCTTTTGTACGAATTGTCTCGGATTTACTTCGATTTAGCGTTATGCAGTGGAAAACTTTTCACATCGCCCCGGATGTCATCGTCTTCATCGTCGAACACAGGAGAGATTTGTTTAGTTTGCTTGGCAGATGGTTCATATTGCCTATGAATATCAACGACCCTGAAGCGTTTCAGTGGGGAAAACATTACCCTGTACTCGCTTTTCTTAAGTTACCATCAAATTACTAGATGTGCTTTGCATAAAAAAAATGTAGCTTTTTGTGGAGTCTCTTCCTCTACAAAACGAACAATACTGTTACGGAACGAATTTAGTGATCCAGCACCTATAACTGCATCACAGAACAAGAGAATCTTATCAAGTGAGAGAGGGAGGACATGTATAGAGTATGGCAGTATTTATATTAAAGGAAAGGATATAGTCCTACTTAATAGTTAATGTGCAGCAGACTCTTTCCGGGGACCTAAGGGAGAAAGAATGGAAGAAGGAAGAGGCAATGGATAGAGTACTATGGAGGAGAAGGATCCAGAAGAGCAACCCGACCCTACGTGACTTGGGACAAGGCGACGATAAACAAGAAGAAGAAGAAGACTCTTTCAGTAGATGGGTTTTGATGTTGGCTAAAAATGCGACATAGGACGTCAGTGTGGGTCCCTTTCCAAAAGTGATTTATAGAGGATACAGAGAAGATTCAGAGAAGAGCTGCGTCACAGAAATGCTTATTCAAGTCTGGTGGAAGACGCTACTAGAGATACATTATGCATCAAGGAAAGGTTTACTTCTGAAATTCCGGGAGCTTGCGTCCCAGCAAACGCCAGGCAACATATTAATTCTTCCTACGTGTATCTCACGAAATATTCATGGCGATTAAATAAGAAAAATTCGAGGTCACCAGGAACCTTACAAAGAATAACGCTCTTTCCGCTTACTATTACTGAAAGAAACGGGGAATAATAGTATACACTAAGGACCCTCCAGCACCTAACGTAAGGAAACATGCGTAAGATAAATCTCGATGTAGTTATTGACTAAAACAGGTACGTGTATTGAAGAACACCTCATGGAAAAATTAGGTAACACGTACCTTTCTGCCACATAGTTTCAGAAAAAGAAAGAAAATTATCTATTTCGTCGCGAATAAAACTGAATATGGGGTTTCAAAGATACTAAAATTTGTGAGACTTTGGTATATAATTTTGTTAGTCATATACGATAAATTATTAATTTGGATTATCTTGCGAGCCTTTTGGAATTTGCCACTGTTATGCTTCTCTACATAAAAGTAGGATATTTATGGAGCTTCCAAAAGCTGGAGTCCACTGTAGCGCTGTTTGTTCCCTTTCCTCAACTATTGTCGCTGTCCAACATGGTGTATAATTTTGACAGCAAATACCTACTTCATTGTGGATTATCACGTTGGTAGCCTTTTGTGTTTGAATCCTCATGTACTGATTGATGGCAAGCAAGTCGTTGTGTCCGTCGGTCCGTGGCTGTACCCTGGTTGGGTTCCGACGGATCAAGTGTAGTTGGTCTCACCGCCTGTCTCACCTAAGTGAACGAGGGCAGGCCGACCTCCATAGAGGCTTCTGAGTGCCGTTGTCTTTATTGTCTTTCCCACCGGGGTTTAATTATCTGTTTTCAGCTGCTTAAAATTTAAGGTTTATGGTTATATATTTTTTTAATTTTGGTAAATTAATTGTGGGCTTTCAGCCTTGCAACTTATTCATAAAATTATCTTTCAAGCTTAAACTTTGATGCCTTCTGCCTTTAAAAGATTGAAGTAATATATTTTAAAATTTTGAAGCTTATTGTGGACTTCAGCCATTTGTATTGCACCTTGCATATGTTTTTTCTATCTACTTTGCCTCGAGGCTTTCCACCTAGCTGTGATATATGTTTTTTAATTATTTTATTTTCTATTTTAACTGCATTTTTATCTTGTTGATTTTTAAGATTTCTTGTTTGGAGGCCTTCAGTCGTGAAAGAGATGCATTTGGTAAAGGTTCGGCTATGTGCCGCTTTGGTTGTAAATGTGTTGTTAAATTACAATTAGAAGGTGAAACTGACTCCAACTTTATTTGCCCCTTTCCACAATCCTAATTACCTGTTCTGCTCAGCGAGTTTAGCGGGCGTTTCAAATTTGTGTCAGTAGCTTACACGTGTCATCATCTGCCTTCTTTGGAATTAGAACTGTTACAGAGGGTATTTCAGCAGTCTTACGTACGTTCCACATCAGGTGGAATAGTTATCTCATATTTGTCTCTTCCAAGGATCTCACTAATTCTGAGGAAATGTCGTCTACTCAGATGTTTCAGTGCCCTGTCAAATTATGCTGGCATTACTGATCTCCCATCTCATTTTCATCTACTTTCTCTTGCCTTCCCGTACGTAATATTGCCTTCAAGTACATTTCCCTTATAATTTTTTTCCCTATATGTTATATTTCTCCCACCTTTCAGCTTTCTCTTCTTTGCTTAGCACTGCCTTGACATCTGAGTTTTTGATAGTCGTTCAGCAGCTTTTCTTTTCTCTAAAGATCTCTTTAATTTTTCTATAATCTGCTTCTTTTCTTTTTCTAATTGTGCATCCTTCTACAACCTTGCATTTCTCGTCTAACCACTCTTCGTCTGACATTTGGCACTTTCAGACAACTCATTTTTAGACGTCTGTATTCCTTTTTGTCTGCTTCATTTGTTGTATTGCTGTATTTTCGTCTTTTGTCAATTAGGTTCAGTCGATGAGTATTCAATCTAAATAAAAATAGCTTTCCTGCATTTACTGCAGTCACCCTAAAATACCCTATCTCAGCAAAAGAATCCGGAAAACTATTACTGGATATTAAGGGGGTAGGACGTCTAAAATTTAAAAAAAAAAAAAAACGAGTTTTCAAAATATGCTTATTTTGTAGCGCACATCTTCCTGAATAGTTTTATACATAAAACATATATATTAGAGATTATAAGGCACGTTATTTGGTCTTAAGTGTACCAAGCTGCAGCGGCACACCCCTTTTCACAGCATTCTTCTGTCATACGTAAGTGTATTTCGCTCTGTTGAATTCTAATGTTTATGTTTACGCCAGAGATTGCCATACGTGAAATAAAGGACTATTGATATCGATACTTTCTCTGTTGCTGTCGATGTGCATAGAATTAAAAGACTGAGACAAGGTTTGCCAGGAAAGAAATTATGATAAGGGAATAAAAGGGTGAGGGCAGCTGACGGATGCAGAAATTGACAAGCTACAGACATAATATGGTTTGGCAATAAGAAGAATATGGGGGACTGGAAAATATAAAGCAAGCAGTTTGGGCGTTATACTTCCAGAAAAAGTCCACAGACAATAACACTATCCACAACTTGTGCCAAAAGGAAGTGAATCATAGTGTGGCTGTTGTTGTTGTTGTGGTCTTCAGTCCTGAGACTGGTTTGATACAGCTCTCCATGTTACTCTATCCTGTGCAAGCTTCTTCATCTCCCAGTACCTACTGCAGCCTACACCCTTCTGAATCTGCTTAGTGCATTCATCTCTTGGTCTCCTTCTACGATTTTTACCCTCCACGCTGCCCTCCAATACTAAATTGGAGATCCCTTGATACCTCAGAACATGTCCTACCAACCGATCCCTTCTTCTAGTCAAGTTGTGCCACAAGCTCCTCTTCTCCCCAATTCTATTCAATACCTCCTCATTAGTTGTGTGATCTACCCATCTAATCTTCAGCATTCGTCTGTAGCACCACATTTCTAAAGCTTCTATTCTCTTCTTGTCTACATTGTTTATCGTCCATGTTTCACTTCCAAGCATGGCTCCATTACATACAAATACTTTCAGAAACGGCTTCCTGACATTTTCTTCAGAAACGCTTTCCTTGATATTGCCAGTCTACATTTTATATCCTCTCTATTTCGACCATCATCAGTTATTTTGCTCCCCAAATAGCAAAACTCCTTTACTACTTTAAGCGTCTCATTTCCTAATCTAATTCCCTCAGCATCGCCCGACGTAATTCGACTACATTGCATTATCCTCGTTTTGCTTTTGTTGATGTTCATTTTATATCCTCCTTTCAAGACACTGTCCATTCCGTTCAACTGCTCTTCCAAGTCCTTAGCTGTCTCTGACAGAATTACAATTTCATCGGCGAACCTCAACGTTTTTATTTCTTCTCCATGGATTTTAATACCTACTCCGAACTTTTCTTTTGTTTCCTTTATTGTTTGTCAATATACTGATTGAATAACATCGGGGATAGGCTACAACCCTGTCTCACTATCTTCCTAACCACTGCTTCCCTTTCATACCCCTCGACTCTTATAACTGCCATCTGGTTTCTGTACAAATTATAAATAGCCTTTCGCTTCCTGTAGTTTACCCCTGCCACCTTCAGAATTTGAAAGAGAGTGTTCCAATCAACATTGTCAAAAGCTTTCTCTAAGACTAAAAATGCAAGGAACTTAGGTTTGTCTTTCCTTAATCTATTTTCTAAGATAAATCGTAGGGTCAGTATTGCCTCACGTGTTCCAACATTTCTACGGAATCCAAACTGATCTTCCCCGAGGTCGGCTTCTACCAGTTTCTCCATTCGTCTGTAAAGAATTCGCATTAGTATTTTGCAGCTGTGACTAATTAAACTGATAGTTCGGTAATTTTCACATCTGTCAACACCTGCTTTCTTTGGGATTGGAATTATTATATTCTTCTTGAAGTCTGAGGGTATTTCACCTGTCTCATACATCTTGCTCACCAGATGGTAGAGTTTTGTCAGGACTGGCTCTCCCAAGGCTGTCAGTAGTTCTATTGGAATGTTGTCTACTCCGGGGGCCTTGTTTCGACTCAGGTCTTTCAGTGCTCTGTCAAACTCTTCACGCAGTATTGTATCTCCCATTTCATCTTCATTTACATCCTCTTCCATTTCCATAATATTGTCCTCGAGTACATCGCCCTTGTATAAACCCTCTATATACTCCTTCCACCTTTCTGCTTTCCCTTCTTTGCTTAGAACTGGGTTTCCATCAAAGCTCTTGATATTCATGCAAGTGGTTCTCCTTTCTCCAAAGGTCTCTTTAATTTTCCTGTAGGCAGTATCTATCTTACCCCTAGTGAGGTAAGCCTCTACATCCTTACATTTGTCCTCTAGCCATCCCTGCTTAGCCATTTTGCACTTCCTGTCGATATCATTTTTGAGACGTTTCTATTCCTTTTTGCCTGCTTCATTTACTGCATTTTTATATTTTCTCCTTTCATCAATTAAATTCAATATTTCTTCTGTTACCCAAGGAGTTCTACTAGCCCTCGTCTTTTTACCTATTTGATCCTCTGCTGCCTTCACTATTTCATCCCTCAAAGCTACCCATTCTTCTTCTACTGTATTTCTTTCCCCCATTACTGTCAATTGTTCCCTTATGCTCTCCCTGAAACTTTGTACAACCTCTGGTTCTTTCAGTTTATCCAGGTCCCATCTCCTTAAATTCCCACCTTTTTGCAGTTTCTTGAATTTTAATCTACAGTTCATAACCAATAGATTGTGGTCAGAGTCCACATCTGCCCCTGGAAATGTCTTACAATTTAAACCTGATTCCTAAATCTCTGTCTTACCATTATATATCTGATACCTTTTAGTATCTCCAGGGTTCTTCCTTGTATACAACCTTCTTCCATGATTCTTAAACCAAGTGTTAGCTATGATTAAGTTATGCTCTGCGCAAAATTCTACCAGGCGGCTTCCACTTCCATTTCTTAGCCGCAATCCATATTCAGCTACTATGTTTCCTTCTCTCCCTTTTCCTACTCTTGAATTCCAGTCACCCATGACTATTAAATTTGCGTCTCCCTTCACTATCTGAATAATTTCTTTTATCTCATCATACATTTCTTCAATTTCTTCGTCATCTGCAGAGCTAATTGACCTATAAACTTATACTACAGTAGTAGACGCGGGCTTCGTGTCTATCTTGGCCACAATAATGCGTTCACTATGCTGTTTGTAGTAGCTTACCCGTACTCCTATTTTTTTTATTCATTATTAAACCTACTCCTGCATTACCCCTCTTTGATTTTGTATTTATAACCCTGTATTCACCTGACCAAAAGTCTTGTTCCTCCTGCCACCGAACTTCACTAATTCCCACTATATCTAACTTTAACCTATCCATTTTCCTTTCTAAATTTTCTAACCTACCTGTTCGATTAAGGGATCTGACATTCCACGCTCCGATCCACGCCAGTTTTCTTTTTCCTGATAACAACGTCCTCTTGAGTAATCCCCGCCAGGAGATCCGAATGGGCGATTATTTTACCTCCGGAATTTTACCAGAGGTCAATTGCTGGTGGTGAAGAATATCACCACAGGAATTATCTACCAACCGCCGTAATAGAAGCCATCAAACCTGTATTCAGGGACCTTGCAAATGAAAACTTATTGAAGAAATGTCTTCGTGGCGGCACCCAAAACCCAAATGAAAGTTTTAACCAATGTGTGTGGGAAAGATTGCCAAAAATCATTTGTGTGGAAAGAAATGCACTTGCTATTGGTGTTTATGATGCAATTTCGTGTTGTAATGATGGTGTGCAAAGCAGGAAATATGTCTTAGTGAAAATGGAATTAAGCTCGGAATGTACTGCATCGAAGTTTTGTATGTAATGGACAGAGATCGTGAAGTGAAAGCAGATAAACCATTTTTGGAGTTGATAAAATCAAGAAGAGTGCATCATAGTAATGTGAAAGGAAAGAAAACTGATTTATAAAATGAAAAAGAACCTGCTTATCTTGCTGAACAGTTCTAAAAGAATGCCAAATATAAGCAGAAACTTTAACGGCATTTTCCGCGGTACACAAATTTCTGTAGTTAGGTACATGTAACATCCAAAATAAACATCCTATTACTTTCAAACTTGGTATGATTATTAAACACAACCTCCTTAATGCAAAACTCTAGAATTTTCCAAAGTTATTGAAAACTGTGGTAAAAATTGAGATAATTAACTATAAAATTTGAGCTTTCTCTAAACAATAAATTTAAAATGTAACAGCTCATTGATTTTTTCATAAAATAAATAAATTGTAGAGTTTCATACACCTGTAAGTATGGTTTGTATGCTGTGTGAAATTCATCGAAGAATCTCTCTTACTTACGAAGAAAAGTGTACCTATAGCAACAAATGCAGCCAATAGTAAGTGAAAAAATGATGAAATTTCACATCTAAAAAAAATTATTCTATTACGTTTATGAACTTGCACTGCTATGAGTATGAATCCTGAATCCTTCCTGGTCATGCTGACAAAGTTTTATGGATTTATTTGTAAAAGTATAGACAGTGGAAATTAAAATGTCCTGTGGTGCCTCTCCTGCTCCAAGTCGGCCCTTAAATGGTGTGTGTCCACCCTTCGCTTTTATGACGGCGAAAGGTCTTCTGGACACACTTTCAGTGAGGTATCTAACTGTCTTTGGAGGAATGGCAGCTCGTTCTTCCTCAGGACTCGGAACCAGGGAAAGTGGTGATGTCGGACGGTGGGGTCTGAAGCGAATAATGTTCATGTCTGGCTTGACCAATCCATTTAAAGAATGTTATCGTCCACAAATCACTGCTTCAGAGATGCCACTTTATGTCAGGATGTGTGACACGGTATACAAGTAATCATCCACTACGAACTCTTTCTCTGCAACTGTATGCAATACACAGTGCTGTAAATTGTGTTCATATCCTTCCTCATTTAGTGTTTGTTAAGCACAATAAGGGTTGAAGTTAAAATCTTTTGGGTTATTAGGCCGCGTCATGTATCTTCTAAAATGATTGACGTTTCGACCCCTCTGCTGGGATCTTCCTCAGGATCTTCTGGTGTCCACTACTGCTAGAACAGTGTCAGAGACGAGTGTCGCATCCTCTTATAAAGGGGGAGTTTTCACGCGTTCGTGCTGGAGAAGTGATCATATTGCTTATATGGCCACACGGCGAAGAAGAACTTCACGCGTTCCACAATTTCTTAAATGGAATTCACCCCAAAATCAAATTTACCTTGGAGGCTGAGTATGAGGTCGGTCTCCCGTTCCTAGATGTGTTGGTATACAGAAGATCTGATGACACTCTAGGTCACAGAGTGTACAGAAAGCCGACTAACACAAACAAGTATTTAGATGCCACTTCGCACCACCACCCAGCCCAAAATCAAGCAGTAGTCAACCCTCTGTCTTCACGTGCCTTCCGTATCAGCGATGGCGACAACTTGGAATCGGAGTTGAATTTTTTAAAGAGGACATTGAAGGCAAATGGGTATGATAGTTATTCAATCGACAGGGCTCTTAGGCGGAATATTTATACCGCTAATAAGAATGACGAGGAACCGACTTCTCACTCCGTCAGGTTACCGTTCGTTTCTGGGGTCACTGACCACATAAGCAGAATTTTAAAGAAAAATTGTATTCAGAAATCTTTCTTTAGTCAAAACAAAATAAAAGATTTTTCCGACGGAAAGCGGATGCACCTGATTGCCTCCACAATGCAGGCGTCTATCAAGTGACATGTGGCTGCATCCATCGAAGTGTATATAGGCGATACGAGAAGAACTGTTAAAAAACGCATTAAGGAACACGAACGGTACATGCGGCCAAAGCAAAGTGCAAAATTGGCAGTAGCGCAACATCACAAGAAATGTGGCTCTGACATCGATTTTAATAGCGTAACTGTATTGGCTAAGGAAACAAACATTTATAGAAGAAACTAACTTACGCTAAGGACAACAAACACACCAATGCCCGAGGGAGGACTCGAACCTCCGACGGGGAGAGCCGCACCGACCGTGACAAGGCGCCCTAGATCGCGTGGCTACCCCGCGCGGCATCATCCAATTATTAGTCCACTTTCGAAATCAATGAGCCCTCCTGAGCGACGCACTACGCTGTTACTGTTTCTCTGGTGACAAAGCAATACTTCCCGCCTCCTTTTATGTTGGTGAGTGCGCCCCCCGCGACATTTGGTGATCAACCGCGCATTGTGGGTGACCACACTTAATCTAATAGCATAATACCAACTTTGGTGGCACGTAACTATATCACTGAAGAAATATTACTGCACATTTTCATTTATCGATACCGCAAGGGACTGTATTTCGAGCCAATTATTTTTGCGTATCAACAAATAGTTTCAGGGGTAAGACAAGGCAGCAACCTGTCTCCACTGTTGTTCATATCATTTATGGATCATATGTTGAAAGCAGTAGACTGGCTGGGTGAGATTAACATATGTGAACACAAAATAAGCAGTCTCGCATATGCGGATGACTTAGTTGTGATGGCAGATTCGATTGCAAGTTTCCAAAGTAATATTTCAGAGTTACATCAGAAATGTAAGGACTATGGTATGAAGATTAGCATCTCCAAAACGAAAGTAATGTCAGTGGGAAAGAGATATAAACGGATTGAGTGCCAAACAGGAGGAACAAAGTTAGAACAGGTGGACGGTTTCAAGTACTTAGGATGCATATTCTCACAGAATGGCAACATAGTGAAAGAACTTGAAGCGAGGCGTAGCAAAGCTAATGCAGTGAGCGCTTAGCTACGATCTACTCTCTTCTGCAAGAAGGAAGTCAGTACCAAGACTAAGTTATCTGTGCACCGTTCAATCTTTCGACCAACTTTGTTGTATGGGAGCGAAAGCTGGGTGGATTCAGGTTACATTATCAACAAGGTTGTTACAGATATGAAAGTAGCTAGGATGATTGCAGGTACTAGTAGATGGGAACAATGGCAGGAGGGTGTCCACAATGAGGAAATCAAAGAAAAACTGGGAATGAACTCTATAGATGTAGCAGTCAGGGCGAACAGGCTTAGATGGTGGGGTCATGTTACACCCATGGGAGAATCAAGGTTACCCAAGAGACTCATGGGTTCAGCAGTAGAGGGTAGGAGGAGTCGGGGTAGACCAAGGAGATGGTACCTGGATTCGGTTAAGAATGATTTTGAAGTAATAGGCTTAACATCAGAAGAGGCACCAATGTTAGCACTGAATAGGGGATCATGGAGGAATTTTATAATGGGGACTATGCTCCAAACTGAACGCTGAAAGGCATAACCAGTCTTAAATGATGATGATGATGATGAAATGATGATGATGAACAAATATTTTATTTTCACAACAGAAAAATTTAACATTACATTTGCGTTGCCAGTCATACATATTCTAGACATTAACACTGTCACCCACTACTTACCCGTCATTATCTTGTACTGAAATTTGGGCTCCTATAGGAGGGGTGTATATTACCTTAATATTTTTCGATAAACTGTGTAAGGAAACTAGGAGTTAATACACAGCAGTAATATCTTTAAAGGTAAATCATCCTACATAATATTCGAAATTTATATAAAAGTGGTAATCGTGTATTTGTAATTGGAGCCGTATATTCTTACAACAACGGCACGCGTCTTATTGCTATCTTTGTCGTGAACAGGAGCATCGGAACTTGTTACTAACGAAAATGGTTTCGTGTTGGACTGTGTATGAAACGGATGGATTCATTGAAAAGCGGTCGGCTGATTTCCCTTCCCATACTTCTTCTAGCCGAGTTTACGTCCGTCTCTAATGACCCTGTCGTTGACGGGACGTTAACCCCCTAATCTTCCTGCCTTCCTTCCTTCTGTGGGAAACAGCTTACGTCGGCCGCCGTGTCCACGGACACCAGCAGATTGTTCTAGGCACGCTGTGTGAGAGGTAGGCACGGTATTTGATCTCAGCTGATTTTCATAACAAGTGGGAAGTGCTCAAATGGGTCATTTTCTCTCTTCATGAAAAACCATTTTTATGTTTCCCTGAATTCTTTACATTGAAGTACCTCTGTAGACCATAACATTCAACGCTGAAAATTTCTCGTACTTTGGTTTTATGAAAATCACAGGTTCAGTGCAGATCCCGACAATTCCTCCAGCCCCTTAGAGACACTTCCATCAGCCTATAACGTCTCCAGATTTGGACTTTAAACACTGTGTGATTTTTGTAACCTATTACTAAAATGTCTGAAGTGCACAGTAATTATTTTTCATCGCAGACATAGTCTGAACAATTTAGTTACCATTTCTGACAACTGCGATTACGGATAATAATATATTTCCTATTCTTCCCAAAATATAAATTCTTTTATTTTGAAAATTGTGTGTTTGTCTTGCCCGCCTGATATAAAATTAAGCAGTTTATCATACTGAGTCCATGTGACAAAAGCGTGGATAGCAATAAGTGTTATGTTACCAAATAAAATAGTTTCGCGTATTTCCTGAAAAATTAGTGGAAGTGTAAAATGTCGTACTTTGAATTTTAACGCTTCATTTGCAGTACTTGCATCTGACTGTTTCCGCATTAGAAACACCGGTAGTATCAAAGACCTTAGTTGTCACAGTCTTGTTACCTGCTTTCCGTAGAAGGGTTGAAATATCAAATGGTTCAAATGGCCCTGAGCACTATGGGACTTAACTTCTGAGGTCATCAGTCGCCTAGAACTTAGAACTAATTAAACCTAACTAACCTAAGGACATCACACACATCCATGCCCGAGGCAGGATTCGAACCTGCGACCGTAGCGGTCGCTCGGTTCCAGACTGTAGCGCCTAGAACCGCTCGGCCACAACGGCCGGCGGTTGAAATATCCGCAATGGATTTGTGACTCAGGTGACGTCCAGTGACTGGTGTACGTTCGAAGCCACTGAGCTCTCTTGACCATCCCAGCCTGCTGTTACTGCGTCACTGTTGCATCTCGTGTCTTCTGGTGGTCAGTTTCGCATTACATGGGGCTGTCCGGATACTTTTGATCTGACTATATATATAGAACAAAGTTTACGATTCAAAGGCTGACGACAAACACGACTCCCTTCCCACAGATTAACCTGTAGCTGTGGCGGCAGGAAGGACATCCGACAACATTTTTAGAATAAAATAAATTTTCCAAATCATGAAAACAGCGGGTCACGTATCTGAGGATAAACGCTAAGAAAGAGAGAAGTAAGTCCATTGCCGTCTATGACAGATTTACTGTCTCATTGGCAAACCTTAAAGATTTTATTTTTCCTCCATGATACTTAATTCCTTTTGTACGTTGTCACAACGCCAATCAAACTTAAATTAAATCTAATGTTTCTCGTAGTGTCCTCCGTATTAACATCTGGGGAAGTTTCTATCGCTTCGTTCAGTTTCGGCAATACTTCGTAGGGAGCAAATTTCCGCGACCCGTCGTATTTTTTGCAGTTCCGTGTAGGCCTACTCGTGGCTGAGTAAGGAATAAAAAAGCAGAAACATGCCTACTGAAGCAGTTTAGAAAGCCTTCTCCAATAGTGGCCTAGTGCTGTGCGCTTGTATAAAAATGGGATCAAATAAGATGACATCATTGGCTGTGCCTCTGTAGATGTCAAAAATGAAAAGAGTGGACTATTCCACCTGCCGAAAAAGTCGTGAGTTTGCACGGCGGAAACTTTAGCGATTGAAAGTGAACTACTTTTGTATCGATCCAAGAGGACCATACCGTAATAAATAATAGACTCGCTCTCTATGTTACAAATAGGTAAGGGCAAATAGAACTGCAATTTGTCATCTCAAATAGCTGCTAATGCATACAACCTATGAAAAAAACGGTACAAATATGCGATTTGTACTGACTAAGAACCATTCGGGATTCTGAGGAGTTAAAATACTGGCCAAATGTCAAGAACCGTTGATAAGAATGGAATATAATGGATTCCAGTTGGGATCAAATTGCTGTAGTCATAAAAATAGTCAGAAGCGAATGGGACAAGGAGTGGGAGAAATGTACAATTTCTGTCTATTAATCAATGTTTAATACCATTTAAAGTAATTTAATGACTTGCAGTACAATGGTTCACCATCTCATTTCCTAAGGAACGTTATGATTCTGTAGAAACTGAAACTTTTTGCATACATGTTTCCATAGCTTTTAAATCCTGGAAGACAGAAATTTGTTCACGTAATGAAATTTTTGTATAAAAAATGTAGAACAGTGTAATGCAAGTTCCTGGAAAACATTATAAAACGATTTAGTCAGATGTTCAAAATGTAAACGTTTAGCACATTAACAACTTCCAGCCCTATTGTAAAGTCAGTTCTTCGTGAACAATAATAAAGTTTTGCATTGGAAGCTCCGCAATTAAAGACAACTATAATAATTTATACAACGTGATTCCGACTTGGTGTTAGA
The DNA here is from genome assembly GCF_023864275.1 of Schistocerca cancellata. Classification (NCBI taxonomy): domain Eukaryota; kingdom Metazoa; phylum Arthropoda; class Insecta; order Orthoptera; family Acrididae; genus Schistocerca; species Schistocerca cancellata. The sequence goes on from NC_064633.1 coordinate 415,985,987, forward strand.
GACTTCTACAGAGTGTAGAGGGCATTTACACTGAGGTGACGAAAGTCATGGGGCAGCGATATGCACATATGCAGATGGTGGTAGTATCGTGTACACAAGGTATAAATGGCAGTGCATTGACAGGGCTGTCATTCGTACCAAGATGATTCATGTGAAAAGGTTTACGACGTGATTATGGCCGGACGACGGGAATTAACAGACTTCGAACGCGGAGTGGTACTTGGAGCTAGATGTGTGGGACATTCCATTTCTGAAATGGAAAATTCAGTATTCCGAGATCCACAGTGTCAAGAGTTTGCCAAGGAATCGAAATTTCAGGCATTACCCCTCATCACAAACAACGCAGTGGCCGACGACCTTCACTTAACGACTGAGAGCAGCAGCGTTTGTGTGAATTGTCAGTGCTAACAGACAAGCAGTAGTGTGTGAAATAGCCGCAAATGTCAATGTGGGGTGTACGACGAACGTTTCCATTAGGAGCCGCGGAATTTTGCGTCAGAGGGTTATGGCAGCAGGCCAATAACGCGGGTGCCTTAGCATGATATCGACTGCAGCTCCTCTCCTGGGCTCGTGACCATATCGGTTGGACCCTAGACGACTGGTCAGATGAGTCCCGATTTCAGCTGGTAAGAGCCAAGTTGTCAATAAGGCACTGTGCAAGCTGGTGGTGGCTCCACAATCGTGTGGACTGTGTTTACATGAAATGTACTGGGCCTCTGGTCCAACTGAACGCCGGCCGAAGTGGCCGTGCGGTTAAAGGCGCTGCAGTCTGGAACCGCAAGACCGCTACGGTCGCAGGTTCGAATCCTGCCTCGGGCATGGATGTTTGTGATGTCCTTAGGTTAGTTAGGTTTAACTAGTTCTAAGTTCTAGGGGACTAATGACCTCAGAAGTTGAGTCCCATAGTGCTCAGAGCCATTTGAACTATTTGAACCATCCAACTGAACGGATCCTTCACTGGCAATGCTTATGTTTGGCTACTTGGAGACAATCTGCAGACATTCATGGACTTCATGTTCCCAAACAACCATGGAATTTTTATGGATGATAGTGCTCCATGGCACCAGGCCACAATTGTTCGGATTTAGCTTCAAGACAGTTAAAGAAAATGATTTGGCCACTCAGATCGCACGACATGAACCCCATCAAAAATTTATGGGACATAATCGAGAGGTGAGTTCGTGCACAAAACCCTGCGCCGGCAAAACTTTCGCTATTATGGACGCCTATAGAGGCAGCATGGCTCAGTATTTGTGCAGGGGACTTCCAACGGCTTGTTGAGTCCATGACAATTCGAACTGCTGCACTACACCGACCAAACGAATCTCCTAAATGATATTGGTAGGTATCCCACGACTTGTGTCACCTCAGTGAAAAGGTTTGCCGGCCGGTGTGGCCAAGCGGTTCTAGGCGCTTCAGTCTGGAACCGCGCGACCACTACGGTCGCAGGTTCGAATCCTGCCTCGGGCATGGATGTGCGTGATGTCCTTAGGTTAGTTAGGTTTAAGTAGTTCTAAGTCTAGGGGACTGATGACCTCAGATGTTAAGTCCCATAATGCTCAGAGGCATTTGAACCATTTGAAAAGGTTTGATAAGGAATGCTTCTCTGAAAGTGTGTCGGATGCAAAATAAGTTTGAATATCAGATCACATTCAAATCTACAACTTCACATTACGTACACAGAAGAGTCAAAGGGTTCAGTGTTGCTTGCTGTACAGAACCTCACGGTAAGAGCAATTAAAAAAATGGTTCAAATTGCTCTGAGCACAATGGGACTTAACATCTGAGGTCATCAGTCCCCTAGAACTTAGAACTACTTAAACTTAACTAACCTAAAGACATCACACACATCCATGCCCGAGGCACGATTCGAACCGTAGCGGTCGCGCGGTTCCAGACTGTAGCGCCTAGAACCGCTCAGCCACCCCGGCTGGCTGTGAGCAATTTTTCGAGACTTCGTCGTCGGATTCTCTTCTAAATGACGAAGGATGTCCTCTTCGAAGTCGAGAGTGAAGTGCATCTGTGAAGCACGACAGTCACCCCTCTGAGCTGGGGACGTAAGAGTATGTCTCAGAAGTTGTCAAGACCGGACTAAATGATACCTGATGTCAAAATTAGAATGTGGGCAGAAAAACGTGGTCAGTATATGCGTAATTGGCAGGGCACGCGTGGTGATGGTTGTGGGCAGTCATTGTGGGGTAAATGCCGAGTGCTGCAGGGGAAGTGCCATTCTAAACTGCAGTCTAGGCTTACAGTTTTTGTAAATAGTAAGTGGAGCCCCTCCATCCCCACACTTACGTGGTGACTGGTGAGTATTCAGAAAGATCTACTGTCACCTCTACTTTGGTTAGTATCTAAAAAGAATTCCGCTGAAAATGTAACAAAAGCAGCAATTTATTTTCGCATGGCTTTCAGAGACGCGTCATGAGAGGCGCATTTTGAGTAAAACCTACACTGGTCTTGCTGCCATGTTAAAATTTGGTTCTTTTGCCAAAACACAGTGGAGTTTACATAATGTCACCTCAGTAAAAGGTGCGCAGACGCAATTGCGAGAGAATTCTGAAGCAGTGGCTTATTAAATTCATTAAGTGAGGCATTGAGAAAAAGAAAGGTCAATAGATTATGAAAAAGCACATCCGCATTACAAAAATAAACGTGTAATGTCTTCATTTATGTTGTTCCAAAACCCACTGCATTTCTCGTTTCACCAGCTATCAATGGCCCTTAATAATAACATTCTTTCATTGGAAAAGTCTGTAGTTAGTGGAATAACATGGCAGAAATGAAGTTTTGCATATAGCCATATTGCAAAATACTCTCGTCTTTGCATGCTATAATTTGCCAAAATCACAATTCGATATCTCAAACCGTTTATGCAATATCAGAGTTGTTGCCGATATTTCATTCTGGCTTTATTGCTGACGCTCTCTACTGAAAATGAGTGTGGTACATAAATTAAATTTTCTCGAGATTGGTGACAGAGACCTCCACCTAAGCCTAAAGAAAAATTCAGTATTTTAGCTAAACTTCATTAGCAGCGAATTATTATATAATATGCATCAAACTCAAAATCATAGCGACACCTATTTTTCATTGCAAACTTTTTCCGAATTTCACGCAGTGTCTTACATAAATGAAAATATCCAAGAACTATGATCATTAACGAAATCATGGGCATGTCATCAAGGAGCTGACATGTAAAGCTACAAGTAAGGCAAAAATGAATTTTTTTACCGAATTGTTTCTGTAAAATCGCTAGAAAAAGACTGCAGGGTGAGTCTGTCACCGCAGTGTGTCGCTAACCAGCCAATAGCGGGCAAACATATCGGGCTCCCCTTGTAAAGAAACGAGTGAACTCACCCAGCCCTATAGATGGAAAATCGTCACTGCGCATCAGACACCACTTTCTGGTCAGAGACTGACAACGGCGCCTCTTTTCAGTATGTGTTTGTACCACGAAGTGGTAGATTTGAAAGAATCCAAACTTCAAACTTATTTTATATCCATATGGTATATTTCTGGATGTGGGTCTCCTACTTAAAACTTAATCCACTGAGGCTCCTTCTACAGCCCTTAGGAGCCTGTAATAGGAATTCTGATTTTCCCCTGTATTTCTGAAATTTGCGTATTTTAGAAACGATTATGAAAATTAAACATTTTACAAAATTTATTGCGCGAAAGTTCAGTATTTAGCAAACATATGTATTACAAATTTGTTATTTGTTTACATAGAATATGTTTTCTTACTTAATACTTTATAAGCGTTCCTTTCCCATTGTAAACCAAGATAAATTAAAATTCTAACAACATAAAAGAATTCTTCTTAGTCTACAAGATTATCTATTTCAGTGTATGCTCAGAAATTATGATCCAGGAACAGCAATGTGAAAATAATAGTTTTCCGTTCCCAACAGAATGTTTTATATCCATGATTCCCCTTGGCTCTCACTATTGGGGTGCTTGATTACGTTGAGTTCCCATGTTAGGTGAGCTTGTCACTATCACTTCATGGACATTTTACCTTGGGCATAAGGAAATGTATAAGGACATGGGGGTAGGGGGATATTAATAGGGGATTGTGGGCAGGAGGAGGTGGACAGGGAGAGAGGGAGATGAGGAGATGGCAAGAGAGCTGTGTGAAGGAGGAAATGGATGGAGAGAGAGGGGCAGGAGACTATGAACAACCGGAAGGAGGAGATGGATAGTCAGAGGGAGCTTGAGGAGATGAAAAGGATTGAATCAGGAGAAAACGGAGAGTGAGAGAGTGGCAGGAGGAGAATTATAGGCATTTTTATGCTCAAGAATTAAGACGTTTTTGGAAAATGAACATCTGTTCTATAAAAATCAACATGGATTCCGCAAACAGAGATTCTGCGAAACTCAGCTAGCTCTGCTCCTCCGTGAGGTCCACAGCGCAGTGGACAAAGGCGCTCAGATTGATGCCGTGTTCCTTGACTTCCGTAAGGCATTTGACACCGTGACGCATAGCCGTTTAATGAAAAAAATAAGAGCTTACAGAGTATCGGAGCAGACCTGCGATTCGATTCAAGACTTTCTTGCAGACAGATTTCAACATGTCGCCCTTAACGGAACAAAATCTACAGATGTAAAGGTAATATCCAGAGTACCACAGGAAAGTGTGATAGAGCCGTCGCTGTTCACGATATATATAAATGATCTGGTAGAAAACGTCGGATGCTCTTTAAGGCTATTCGCAGATGATGCAGTTGTGTATACCAGAGTAGCAACGCCAGAAAATAGTAAGAATCTGCAGAACGACCTGCAGAGAATTGATGATTGATGATCTGGCAGTTGACCCTGAACGTAAATATATGTAACATATTATGCATATATAGGAAAAGAAATCCACTACTGCACAGCTACACTATTCATGAAAAATAGCTGGGGACAGCGTCTGCCGTAAAGTATCTAGGTGTAAATATCCAGAGTGACCTTACGTGGAACGACCATATAAAACAGATAGTGGGAAAAGCAGACACCAGACTCAGATTCATCGGAAGAATCCTAAGGAAATGTAACTCATCCACGAAATAAGTGGCTTATAAGGCGCTTATTCGTTCAATTATTGAGTATTGTTCATCGATCTGGGATCCCTATCAGGTAGGACTGATAAAGGAGATAGAGAATATCCAACGAAGAGTGGCGCGTTTCGTGACGGGGTCGTTTAGCTGGCGAGAGAGCGTTACGGAGGTGGTAGACGTTACAAGAGAGGCGTTGTGCATCACAGAGAGAATTACCATTGAAATTTCGGGACAGCAATTTTCAAGGGGAGTCGGACAACGTATTACTTCCCCCACATATATCTCGCATATTGACCACGAGGAGAAAATTCAAGAAATTAGAGCCAAGACAAATGCTTACCGACAATCATTCATCCTACGCACTGTTCGCGAGCAGAACAGGGTTGGGGGGGATCAGATAGTGGCACCGAAAGTATCCTCCGCCACACACCATTAAATGGTTTGCCGAGGATGTAAATGAGATGGACAAAGAGAGTATGGGAAGAGAAGGTGAAACAGAGAGAGTTGGAGGAGGAGATGGACAGATGGAGGTGAGAAGATGATGTGGGCAGGGAAATGAGGGGAAGAAGATGTGGACACAGCGAGGGGAGAGGGGAGATGTGTGCAATATATGTGCCGAATATGTATGGGAGTGAAACCGCATGGAAAAGGCTAATATAAAAATAGTTCATAACAATTGTTGATGTGTACGCACAAGGGCCACTAAAAGACTAAGTTGATAGAGATATTCTAGGCGCTTCAGTCTGGAACCTCACTGCTGCTACGGTCACAGGTTCGAATCCTGCCTCGGGCATTTGTGTGATGTCGTTAGGTTAGTTAGGTTCAAATAGTTCTAAGTCTAGGGGACTGATGACTTCAGATGTTGACTCCCATAGTGCTTAGAGCCATTTAAACCATTTGATAGAGATGTAATCAGTATTCATTGCTGTTGCTGATTGGCCAGGTTGGCGAAGCATTGCAAAATGTTGGCGCTGAAAATGCAGAGGTGGAAAGGTGTGTTTTTAATGTTGTGCGTGCACGAAAACATGATATTCAGGAAAATCACCACTTCCAAGTGTAATATTTCAATATGGAATAACTGTGATCAAGAATCGCCCTAGTCCGCAGCTCGTGGTCGTGCGGTAGCGTTCTCGCTTCCCACGCCCGGGTTCCCGGGTTCGATTCCCGGCGGGGTCAGGGATTTTCTCTGTCTCGTGATGACTGGGTGTTGTGTGATGTCCTTAGGTTAGTTAGGTTTAAGTAGTTCTAAGTTCTAGGGGACTGATGACCATAGATGTTAAGTCCCATAGTTCTCAGAGCCATTTGAACCAAGAATCCCCCAGAACATCGATTCTTTAAGTACTAAACACGCTTCGTTACCAGTTCTTGCATAAATTGGAATAAATTCAGTGTTTTAGAGTAAACTTCAGGTACATGTAAATTCTGTACCAATCTTCGTCAACATTAAAACAGAAGTGTTATATAACGTAACTACACTGGCAAAGGGAACAAGAAGCCAGTACTGCCAAACTGAAATTCTATCACGACTGGCTACCTGGAATACTGTAATGGGACGCGAAATTGAAGCGTCACCCATCCACAAGGATCAGCTCAGTTTGCAGGTAAATATAAGTTTAATTCAGTGTCTTGTTTATGTATTTGTAATACTTTGTTATGTTTGTAAAATATTTTTAAGTTTTGTATTTTTGTTTTGTATGTTTCCTGTTTGGAGAGAGCAGCGCAACTCGCGGACACAGCATCTTCACTGCCGGAACCAGAAAGAAAATTGCTGGCCACTAGACGTCGCGGGTTAACGGCCAAAGAGCAGCAGAAGGTCCTGTGACCGGGTTGTTGCGTCTAACCTCCAACATTCAAATAAATAAAAAATTGTAATTTTCCATTGTAATGACGTCACAGAATGTTTAGTTCATGTTGTATTTTGTTCAGTTCTGTTTTGTCGAGTCTGGTGTTCACATCTGTTTGTAGCATATACGAGGACGATAAAACAGTGTATGCTCTAAAGCTTAAATACGTGTTCGAGAATTATTTATGAAGAGTTGTATTGAGGAAGAATTATTACTGAATTTTTCCAAGATATTAATGTTCGGAAGAGTTTGATTTCGATTTTTGAATCTTAAAGGTTTTACAGTCTGATTTTAATATGGGAAAAATAAGATAACTTGCAAGAATATAATTTACAAGAAGAAACAAACGACATCTAAATTTCAAAAGTTTGCACAAACCAGTTGGTCTGAGTGACGTAATTTTGAACAAACGACTCAACTGAAGGTGTTTTAATTACAGTTTCGTCCAAGAATCTTTTACAGAGAACTTCAAAAGAATTTAAATAATTTTTTTGAAGTGTTCTGTAAACGACGCAGGTGACGAAGTCTGCACATTGTCATATTTCAAACAAAAATCATTGAGACATACGCGTCGTTACACTTCAATACCTCCATGGAATCTACGTCATACCATCACCATACTGCGACTGTGGATCGATCCAAGACGAACACCGCGAGTCTTTGGCTGCCCTCGACGCAGGAACGAATTTGCTTGCATTTGTTGACACTCACACATTTGCAAAATTGTGGAATTCTTGCAGAAAAAAATAAAATATAAGCGATCATTTTGGGTTTGTGACTGATTGTTTATTTTACATATTCAGAAACTATATGGCGAACAATTTCACTAGGCCACCTGACACAAGAATACAGTACACAAACTGGTTTCGGGGATGGTGCCCGCTTAGTGTTCCGTAAAGTAGGGAGGATCTGAATGCTGAAAGTGGGCCGGCACACTGTCCGCCGAGCCTCCCTCCCCGGCGTCGTCACGTGACCAGAGGCGGCGGCAGTGAGTAGCGGCGGGTTGACGCAGGTCGGCGCAGTCGCGGCGCGGACAGCGGACGCGGCCCAGCGCGCAAACGGCACACGCAGGTGAGTGTCCTGAAGACGCACCGCGCGCCGAGTCCGAAACGCCACTTCCACGACGTTACGGTTTTAGTGTTAGGTGGACAAGCACTTCCACCTCAGTTTACTACACGGGATATCACGTCCTACTGCGACAGTTACGACACGATTTCGTAAAGTCAGGCGCATATTTCTTAAAAATTTACTGACACCATTTGAAAAGGGCCAATCGAAAGCTGCTGTTGTGAAGCGAATACATCAAAGGACTTACTTCCATGTTCATCTGATTTTAGTCATGAAATGACCAAATCAAATAATTAAAGCAGTCTTAGAGCGAGAAGTTAGGAGATAGAAGACGATAATTATAACTTGATGCGAAAATCTTGAGAGGTTTTGTCATATTTCGTACAAAGGAGATTGTAACTAATAGCTGCAAGTTGTATCTGTTTATTCGTTTTACTTCTACCAGCCACTATGACATCTGTAACTTGAAGATTGAATTTATTGGGGATCAGTTGTCATATAGCAAATTCAATTCTGAAACAGACGATAAGCACGTATTAATATAAATTATCATCATACTAATTTCAAAGCGGTTTATGGAATAAAATGTGGTACATGTCAATGGTATATCCTTAACGTATACCTTAGCAGGAGAAAGAGCTTACGAATGCTGTCTGTCTCCCTCCATCTCTCTCTCTCTCTCTCTCTCTCTCTCTCTCTCACACACACACACACACACACACACACATACATGCAATCTACCGCATCATGCAAACAAATATTACACTGAGTACTTGGTTCAAATGGTTCTGAGCACTATGGGACTTAATATCTTAGGTCATCAGTCCCCTAGAACTTAGAACTACTTAAACCTAACTAACCTAAGGACATCACATACATCCATGCCCGAGGCAGGATTCGAACCTGCGACCGTAGCAGTCCCGCACGGCCACCGCGGCCGGCCTACACTGAGTACTAACACCCTCGCATCGATAACATTGTAACGTATGACGATAGCATTTCAGCAATGGAATATGTTTTTAATAAACGTACATTTACATTAACTCTCAGCACATCACAGTGAAGTGAATATATCGTATAGTAGAAAGTATGGAACGCTAAAAGGGTGACTGCTCAAATGAGGTAATGCTGGTCTCTGTAATTACACTAAACTCACATAAATACGTAGGCCTCTGTGGCCGGAATCAATCTCATTCAAATGCTTCTGGTTGTACCACCTCGCCACCTTTTAAGATACTTAAAATACTAACCATGCAGGGAATACGCCCTGAGGAAAGCGTCTGCAACATGTCCGAAACGTCGTTTATTTTAGTATTTGAACCATTTTAAGTGTTTTAGTAGATAACACGACAGTGCACCCAAACTGATTTTAACATTTCAACCTTATCTTTGCGGTACGTACGGCAGCGAAACTAGAGGGGGGGGGGAAGCGGTCATATGTGCCTAAAATCCCTCCTTAACGCTTTGGTCACCGTGTTTGAGGCAACTGGGCGCCTCCTTTTCACACATATACCGACGCTCATTGCAGTTTGACTACGAACCCAATAAATTAGTGTGAAGTGTCATTCGAAACGATGAAACTTGCTTTAACTATTCGTAAAAAGTGGATTAAGAGATAATAAAATTAGGAGAGGTACAAACAGTTTTATTGAAACATGTAAAATACTTGTGCACGCCGTTTATACACATAATTTGCCTGAGTGTGGTATATTTCGAAACACTCAGACATACAAATATCTGTATTACGATTTGGACATCATCAGAATGTTTCTTTTCCGTATGTTTTTTCCTTTTCGCTCTTACTAACATCAGTGCGCACTTTGTAGGCATTTTTGGGCGCTATTTTTTCTCACCAAGTGGTATCTTTATGGCAAAATGTCTCTAATCTAGTCTGCCCAGTCCATGAATTGGAGAAGAAAGAATCTCTCGACGTGCTTGCGAAAGAGTGCACTTCTGTCTTTCAGCCATATTCCGTGTCTCCTTGCGTAGCATGAATGCATTCGTGGTGCCCAGCACAAATGGGAGAACACTTTTGCCCTCAATCTGAACTGAGGTCTCTTGAAAGGATGACAAGGAATAATTTGGGCTGATTTATCCACTCAACTCAGAACATCAAAACACGAGGCGCTATTTTCGAATACAGATAGATCAGAATGCTACCAGGAATCCTTCATCATGCAGTCTACGTGCTTACCGAGAGAGGTAAGAAAGAGTAAAGGGAGCTAGGAAGTTTGACGAACGGCACGAGCAAGACTTGGGTGCCGTCAGTTTCACGAATCCTCTTTGGGTTCCTCGCGAAAGTACCTACTAATACTAGTTCTTATGGGGTAGCTGAGAACTATTTTCAAGCGTCTGCAAGTAAAGGTATGCCAACATTTCCCTAAATCTCTCTAGTGAGACAAATAAACTTGTGACCATTCTTGCTGTCCCACTTCTGTTTATGTTAATTATAATCCTATTTGTTAAGGGTAACATCACACACTTGAGCAGTGATCTAGGATCGGTGGCAGGAGTGGTTTGTAAGCTGACTTGCGTTTTCTTGTACCCTTCCAATGGACGGTCAGCCACCTGCTTTCTTTACGATTGAGCCTGTTTGTTGAAAACATATGTGTAAAAGTACAGTCATGTAACACATTAACTTCATCCAAAAACGAAGAAATGTTGTTTTACTAAGCGAAGATGAAAGTGACACTGGATTACAAATCGTGTTTCGAAGAAAGCGGGCACGATCGGATGTGAGTGATGGCGCTTAATTTGTTAAAACCTATGAGAGGAAACCACTGAAAGAAGTCGATATCTTGTGCGTTTCCATCAAGTCACTCTGGAGTCGCCTTATTGCATAGATCTGGGTAACAAGGATTCAGAACGTTCTACTGTTCACTTAAGCGGCTTTTTACACACCTAAACAATAATAAAATTTGAACCCCAAAGCATCCTATTCACAGCTTTGAATTTATCTTGGTTTGGTTATTTTAACAAATTGGTGTAATTACAATTCATACTAAGAGCGCATGTATCAGAGCATGCCTCTAAGAAAATAGATCACGAATGCTGTAGGAATCAGGGAAATGATAGCGACACTCTCATTAAAGTAAAAAGATTAATAATCATCCAGCATTCATCTTAATTCATTAATGAAAACATCAGAGAGCTTCATTCCCTTCAACGTTCAGAAATGTAAAATCGTACAAACGCAAAAACGTCGTATCTTACGACTACGGTATTAATACGAACACAACATTATTACAAATATCTGGGTGTATCAGTACGTGGGGATATGAAATAATCACATAGCCTCAGTCGTATGAAACGTAGGTCGTAGGGTTCTTTTCATTGGTAGGGTACTCGGAAAATACACTCTACAAAGGAGAGTGCGATCCATTCCAAAATATTGATCAAGTGTGCAGGACACGTACCAAATAACACGTACCAAATAAGATTAACAGCGGATGCTGTTACCGACAGAAACATAATTCATTTCTTTAGCTACTAAACGAGTGGCGAACTATTTTGATTGATAGTCGCCTGTATGGGAACAGTATTCCATTTTGACACAGACTAACACTAACAATGTTTTTTTTTCCGTGCGTCAAGGTTACATTGTATTACACAACGGGAGTTAAAATTCAATTCATTCCTGATTTAAGTTACGTTGATCTCAAAAGGCTTACACGAGCTTACACCGTAACCTGTTGTTGATCTCGTTGTTGCTGTTGCTGTTATAGTCTTCAGTCTGAAGATTGGTTTGATGCACCTCTTCATACTAGCTTATCCTCTGAAAGTTTCTTTACCTATGCATGACTAATGCACACTGCATCAATCTGAGCCTGCTTACTGTAGTCACTCCTTGCTCTCTCTCTACAATTTTTAATGGCACTCTCCCATACTTCACTCCATTACCAAATTAACCTGTTCCTTGATGCCCCATCGTGCTCGCGAAAGGCAGGGTTCCGAGCTTGTGTCTCAGACCTACACACACCTGTAATCTGTTAGAAAGTGTCGAAATATGGGAGTAGTAAACCATTGATACTACCGAGCAGCGTCGTTCATTCAAAATTGGGTGCTATTTCGGGTTTCATTCAAGGAGATCACAGGTAATAGTTCCTGTCTGAATTTAATATATACTGTTGTTGTTATCAAGAGACTGGTTTCATGCAGCTCTCCATGCTACTCTATCCTGTGCAAGCCTCTTCATCTCCGAATAACTACTGCAACCTACATCCTTCTGAATCTGCTTAGTGTATTCATCTCTTCGTCTCCCTCTACGGTTTTAATCCTCCACGCTTCCCTCCAATACTAAATTGGTGATCCCTTGATGCCTCGAACGCGTCCTACCAATCGATCCCTTCTTCTAGTCAAGTTGTGCCACAAATTACTCTTCTCCCCAATTCAATTCAGTACCTCCACATTAGCTGCGTGATCTACCCATCTAATCTTCAACATTCTTCACCACATTTCGAAAGCTTCTATTCTCTTCTTGTCTACACTGTTGACGGTCCATGTTTCACTTCCATACATGGCTACACTACATACAAATACTTTCAGAAAAGACTTCCTGACACTTAAATCTATACTCGATGTCAGCATATTTCTGTTCTTCAGAAACGCTTTCCTTCCCACCCATAGCTCAAAAAATGGTTCAAATGGCTCTGAGCACTATGGGACTTAACATCTATGGTCATCAGTCCCCTAGAACTTAGAACTACTTAAACCTAACTAACCTAAGGACAGCACACAACACCCAGCCATCACGCCACCCATAGCCAGTCTACATTTTATATCCTCTCCACTTCGACCATAATCAGTTATTTTGCTTCCCAAATAGCAAAACTCATCTACTACTTTAAAGGTGGATATAATTCATTTTGGTCCGAAAAATAGATTTTTCAAAAATATTATTTTCTTGATTTACACTGTTTAATCCATGTTATATGTGGATTTTATCGTGATAGCAGCTTTAGAAATGCCTTTAAACTATTAAACTAACTCTGCACTGGTGGCCACTCCCACATTTTCCGACATTTAGGAAACTGCTTGCTTCAGTGGAATTTTTGTCAGTATGAAGGCAATTTTCTTTTTATATCTTTGGCTGACATCTGTATATCTGGCTGACATCTATATCTTTGCCTGAAAACTTTCTTTCGTGTGGCTTATTTACGTTTGGACAATACTAAGACATATTTGTGGGTGGGAGGTTGAATTCGCAAATCTTTACGTGGAAGTCAAGATTTATGCATAATGGTTGACGGAAGAACTGTGTTCGGAAACAGAGGTTTCATGGAAATCGGTCTACCGACAAAAAAGAGGAAGCAGCTCGAAATGAAGAACACAAGCTCTCAGCTTCAGCATCGAAACTTCGGACACGAGAGTTGTACAGGTGCTGCCTAGATAGCAAAACTCATGTACTACTTTAAGTGTCTCATTTCCTAATCTAATTTCCTCAACATCATCTGATTTAATTCGATTACATTCCATTACCCTCGTTTTGCTTTTGTTGATGTTCATCTTATATCCCCCTTATAAACGGTTTACTAGAGCCGCATTTGGAAACTTTCTGGCAGATATATACAGGGTGTTTCAAAAATGACCGGTATATTTGAAACGGCAATAAAAACTAAACGAGCAGCGATAGAAATACACCGTTTGTTGCAATATGCTTGGGACAACAGTACATTTTCAGGCAGACAAGCTTTCGAAATTACAGTAGTTACAATTTTCAACAACAGATGGCGCTGCGGTCTGGGAAACTCTATAGTACGATATTTTCCACATATCCACCATGCGTAGCAATAATATGGCGTAGTCTCTGAATGAAATTACCCGAAACCTTTGACAACGTGTCTGGCGGAATGGCTTCACATGCAGATGAGATGTACTGCTTCAGCTGTTCAATTGTTTCTGGATTCTGGCGGTACACCTGGTCTTTCAAGTGTCCCCACAGAAAGAAGTCACAGGGGTTAATGTCTGGCGAATAGGGAGGCCAATCCACGCCGCCTCCTGTACGTTTCGGATAGCCCAAAGCAATCACACGATCATCGAAATATTCATTCAGGAAATTAAAGATGTTTGCCGTGCGATGTGGCCGGGCACCATCTTGCATAAGCCACGAGGTGTTCGCAGTGTCGTCTAAGGCAGTTTGTACCGCCACAAATTCACAAAGAATGTCCAGATAGCGTGATGCAGTAATTGATTCGGATCTGAAAAATGGGCCAATGACTCCTTTGGAAGGAATGGCGGCCCAGACCAGTACTTTTTGAGGATGCAGGGACGATGGGACTGCAACATGGGGCTTTTCGGTTCCCCATATGCGCCAGTTCTGTTTATTGACGAAGCCGTCCAGGTAAAAATAAGCTTCGTCAGTAAACCAAATGCTGCCCGCATGCATATCGCCGTCATCAATCCTGTGCACTATATCGTTAGCGAATGTCTCTCGTGCAGCAATGGTAGCGGCGCTGAGGGGTTGCCGCGTTTGAATTTTGTATGGATAGAGGTGTAAACTCTGGCGCATGAGACGATACGTGGACGTTGGCGTCATTTGGACCGCAGCTGTAACACGGCGAACGGAAACCCGAGGCCGCTGTTGGATCACCTGCTGCACTAGCTGCGCATTGCCCTCTGTGGTTGCCGTACGCGGTCGCCCTACCTTTCCAGCACGTTCATCCGTCACGTTCCCAGTCCGTTGAAATTTTTCAAACAGATCCTTTATTGTATCGCTTTTCGGTCCTTTGGTTACATTAAACCTCCGTTGAAAACTTTGTCTTGTTGCAACAACACTGTGTTCTAGGCGGTGGAATTCCAACACCAGAAAAATCCTCTGTTCTAAGGAATAAACCATGTCGTCTACAGCACACTTGCACGTTGTGAACAGCACACGCTTACAGCAGAAAGACGACGTACAGAATGGCGCACCCACAGACTGCGTTGTCTTCTATATCTTTCACATCACTTGCAGCGCCATCTGTTGTTGAAAATTGTAACTACTGTAATTTCGAAAGTTTGTCCGCCTGAAAATGTACTGTTGTCCTAAGCATATTGCAACAAACGGTGTATTTCTATCGCTGCTCGTTTAGCTTTTATTGCCGTTTCAAATATACCGGTCATTTTTGAAACACCCTGTATTATCTGATCAAAATTATCGGGACATTTCTATGTAACGCGGAATCTGGTGCTAGACATCACGAGGGGCAGCCCCTCCAGTACAAAAGACGACAGGGAACAATGCGTCGTCATTAGAGAAGCAGTAATACCGGAATTTGTCGGTCAGGCGAGTTCAATGAACTCGGAAATGGACTAGTCATTTCACGTCAAAAAAATGGTTCAAATGGCTCTGAGCACTATGGGACTTAACTGCTGAGGTCATCAGTCCCCTAGAACTTAGAACTAGTTAAACCTAGCTAACCTAAGGACATTACACACATCCATGCCCGAGGCAGGATTCGAACCTGCGACCGTAGCGATCACGCGGTTCTAGACTGTAGCGCCCAGAACCGCTCGGCCTCCCCGGCCAGAATTTCACGTAACCTGAGTAAGAAATGCGTCAGCGAAATTTCAACCCTTCTAATGTTGCCCAATTGACTGTTGGTGATTGTCAACTGTAACCTCGAAATAACAAGCACAGGTAACTGAAGGCCATGCAGACATCATGTACTGACGTACACGGCCAGTCGAGCATTGCAGAGGATCGTTGTAAAAAAATCGCAAGATATTAGCGGAAGGATCATTCGTAAATTCAAAACTTCTACCAGCAGTCCACTTAGCACCCACAATATCTGCTAGGCGATGCTTGAGGTGGCACAGAGAATGATCTCACTGTACAATGAGTGACAGGAAACAAGTGATTTGGAGTGATCGATCACGTTATACCCTGTAGCAGTTCGATGGGAAGTTCTGCGTTTGTCAAATGTCAAGAATGTTGCCCATGATCATGTGCAGTGGCAACACTGAAGTACGGAGGGGTGGTGTTGCGGTATGAGGGTGTTTTTCGTGGCTGCGGAGTAGTCCGTGTATTGCGCTCAAGAGAACGCTAAATGCTGAAGATATGTACACATTTTACGGAACTGTGAACTGCGCACAGCAGAGGTGCTGTTCTGGGATGATAACTGTTTCAGCATGACTGTAGACCCTGTCATGAAACAGCATCTGCTAGGCAATGGTCTGTGGAGAGTAACATTTCTGAAATGCACTGGCCTGCCCAGAGTCACGACCTGAACCTAATGGAACACCTTTGGGATGTGTCAGAATGTCGACTTCGCTTCAGATCCCAGCGTCCCACACCATTACGCTCTCTGGTTTCGGATCATGAGGAGGTATGGGCTGTCATTCCTCCACAGACATTCAGACAACTCACTGAAAGTTCTCCTAGCTGAGTTCAAGCCGTCATGAAACGAAGGGTGGACACACCCCATATTAATGTCTACTACCATGTGTCAGGGTAGATTTTATTAGATCGTCGGTAGACTGCCCTCAATCTACGCCCCGTAGAAATGACTTACAGTAGCTCTAGCACCTCTGAAACAAATTCAATTTTTTACATGCTCGACTGCCGGCTAATCTGCTTGATCATGCGAAACCCTGTTCTTATTTAATTGCGAATCCTTGGCCGCATTCGTCTATCTCTCGATGCTGGTTCCATTTTTATTAACATTCATTTATTGACGGAAGCTCCCTCGGTCGCTAAGTTAGACGCCTCTGCGTGGCAGTACATCACTTCTACTCGTGCTTGTCCATCGTCCCAACGTAATTAGTTAGACACTTCAATTAAATAAAACATCGAAGGTGTTGTCTTTAGTGCCCGATATATTTAAGAAAAGTAATTTCCTTCCTTTGAATATTTATTACTTTAAACTAATGTTGTGGCCTTCAGTCCGAAGAATTAATGCAGCTTTTCGTGCTTTTCCGTCCTGTGGAAGCCTCTTCATATCTTGAATGCCTCTTCATCTCGGCATGACTGCTTGAAACTGTCAAACCTGGGTTTCTTCAACAATTTTTACCTCCCCCCCCCCAAACACACACACACTTCCCTCTAGTTAAACTGACTATTCCTTGACGCCACAGGATCTGTCCAATCAACGTATCCTCTCCTTTAGTCAAGTTGTACCACAATTTTATACACTCGGTACCGCTTCAAATGTTCAAATGTGTGTAAATTCGTAATGGACCAAACTGCTGAGGTCGTCGGTCCCTAAACTTACTCACTACTTAAACTAACTTATGCTAAGAACAACACACACACCCATTCCCGAGGGAGGACTCGAACCCCCGGCGGGAGGGACCGCGCAGTCCGTGACATGGTGCCTTAAACCACGCGGCCACTCCGCGCGGCTAGTACCGCTTCACTGGTTAAAGTATGGATACACAAATACTTTCAAAAAAGATTTCCTAACACTAAAATTTTTATTACAGTCTAATATATTTCTCTTTTTTAGGCAGAACTTTTCTCGCTGCAGCCAGCCTACACTTTACACCCTGCTCTACTTTTTCATCGTCAGCTATTTCGCTGCCTAAATAGCTACTCCTTTTAGTGTCTCATTTGCTTGTCTAATTTCCTAATAATATCCGATTTAATTCGATTACACTCCATCAGGCGTGTTTTAATTTCGTTGTTCATCTTACAACTTCTTTTCAACACACTATCAATTCTTGTAACTGACTCTCCCGACGCTTCTTTGCTAGCATTAATTTATGTCGAGTTTAGGGTTAATGTTTTTCCCGGATTGCATTTTTTATATCCATTTACTGTTCAACTTTTTACCTTTTAGTTGCATAACACTGTACAGTCAAAGATGGCATTCACCATGTGTTCTTGCCTCAGTCTAGATGAGGAACATCTTTTCCAGCGTTGTCTCCAAATGTTGTAACGCCTTTCTTGACGATAGTTAAAGTCTGAGCATGGCCTTGCGAGCCGAAAACCGGTTAACTACATAAATTTATCTGTAGAACATACACGATATTGAGCTTTTCATTTATATATTTATAACTATCCATTCAGTTCAACTGATCTTGCACGTTCTTCGCCGTCTGTTTCAGAAATACGGTGTCATCCGCAAATGTTAAAGTTCGTTTCTTGTTCTTATGTCTTGGTTAGGAGGGATAACTTTTGGGATAAGGCACACGGTGTAATGCTGGAAGGTATGCGACCGGCATTACAGTGTGTAGACTATGGAGTCGATACACATGTTCGTGTGTAATTAATATCCTTCAGTTCTTGCGCAACGAATATTTTCATAAATAAAGCTTTCAAGCCTTTGCTTGGTACAACAGATAAGGATAACCACACCTAATGCATAGCCAAGAGGCGAGGGAAACCCAAGTTTGGATTTAGTATGAGTTAAGGGACCCATCAATAGCGACGGAATGCAGTAATTTGTCGCCAGATCGCAAGATCAGTCTGCAGATCGCATTTGAATGCGCAAATAGCAGGTAGCAGCGACAGGTCACCGGCCGCCCTTAGATCCCAAGCATTCCGCAGAAACGCTCGCACTGAATCACCTGTGTATCGCAGTACTGCTGTCCGCCTGCGACGAGTTTGTCTGGCTATTAAGCTTTATTTTGCAGTTTTGCTTCGTTACGCTGTGGTCTTTGCGTTAAAATTTGTAGAGCTATTCAGGGAGCACGAACCACACTGAAAAGTAAAGCCAGAAAATTGTCACGTACCTTAAGGACGGACAATATACAAAATTCATCCATGCTATTAGATTTTGCAGTGATCAGAATTTTGAGGCTTGTGCTGTAGAACTTGAAATTAATGAAAAGTTAATAGTAACAGTCACAACACATAGGATTCTGGTGATGATATTAAGTTATTCGTGAAACAACTGAATGCATTATTAAACTATTTTAGTAGGATGGGTAATACTAGGTGACGATTTTAATTTCAGTGTTTTATAACATACCATTTCTAGGCTATACTTCAGTCGCTGTCTATTCTATATAACATAATTCTCCTCTCACACAATTTACAACAGGAGTTATGGGACCTAGTAGCACTGCTGATAGTAAGATTGTTAAAGACACAGCGAGATAGTAATGCCGTAGTAAAATTGAAAAGTGCATAAATGAAAAAGGAATCGAGCACTTCAAGATGTATTTCCGATATATAGACCGGTTTTAACGGAAAATATTGTACATTCTGTAACATAAACTGTTCTGAAAGCAGTTGTCCTAAGAAATTAACATGCGTAAGTAGATTAAATGCCCCTACGCTCCAGGTTTACAAAAAAAATCAGAATATGATTCAATCTAAGGGAAAACTTTAGTTAACATTAAGTGACATTGCAAATTATATTGTGAAATTATATGCAAAGTTATCAGAGCGCAAAAATTTGCATTTTCAAGAATTGATAAGCTTCTCTGGCAACAAACACAAGGAATCATAAAACTGAAAAAAATTCATTAAATATAAAGAATGAACTGATCTAAAATAGCCCCATAATTGCAGGCACTTTCAGTAATCTTTTCGGTAGGCTTAAGTACCAGATAATTTCTGTCCGAACAGCTCTACTGCTCCCAAAACAATGTTCAAAACCAAGTTTAATAAAATATAACGCCATTTTTAAGAGTATAAGTCGGCTTACGTTGGAGAACTACCACCGCTGCTAAACATTGCAATTCTTCCATAACAGAAATTTACGACACTCTCATGTTCGAAATACTGGTTTGTGAGTGGCTCGTATGTGATGGGCACAAAGGACTCGACCGACTGCAGAAGATAATTTCTGACGGAGTTACCAGCGATATATTGCTGCTGTGTGTGTGCGTGGGGGGGATCCTTTAAAAGACGTTAAGACCGAAGTTACCTGTACTTGGGACGTCTGCTTCATTGCAGCCGACAGGAAGGACTTTCTCCAGAGGGCCTCGTGCGGGTGTCGTCTGCTCCTTAGACAGCGACACAAAGGATCGTTAACACCCACCGGCGACAACACGTGGCCCCGCGCGTCCTTCTTCTGTCACCGAACTGTGAGGCAACGGCGGTGAAAGTTGTTTGGAGACGCTCCTGCTCCGATGCAGATGGCACTGGCGTCCCGAATACGGGAAAAAAGAGCAAATACTAAACATAAAGTAAGGTGTCGAGGCCGGCCGGGACACAGGGACGAAGCCTCGTTGCGTAACGAACGTTTTGAGAAGGGAGGTGCTTTGGCGGTGGCTCCATCGTGGGAAGATATTCAGGCTTGGCTACCCATCTCACCCCACAGGAGTGCAATGTGAAGATACTGAAGTAGCTACAAGTGCAGGGCATTACCGTGCCACAGTAACCACACCCACCAGAAAGTGAGTCATCCGCAGCAGGCAACACACTGATGGCAGGTAATACCGACCCTGGCCTTGATAGTGCCCCCAACCCAGCGGGAAAGAGAGTTCCCAGCTTTCATCAGATATGCCATAGAAATGGCGATTATCTCTGAAACAACCGGTTTTCGGTTACACCATTTCTTATCGTCTATAGTTTATTCTTACCTTTCATCATTTCGTTGACATGGAACAGCAGTTTTATTTAAATTCCTTAAAGCGTTTATCAATCGTTCTATCAATAGTTGTGTAAGTAGGCTGTTTAGGTTTTTATGTTGGTAACGCTACGTAGCGCTCTATATGAAAATCACTGACTGTGCTGTGTGCAGTCTATGGGTGGTTTTCATTGTTGGAATAGTCGCCATTGTAGTGTTCGGCAGTTGGCTGTTAACAGCGCGTAGCATTGCGCAGTTGGAGGTGAGCCGCCAGCAGTGGTGGATGTGGGGAGAGAGATGGCGGAGTTTATATATATACATAGATATCAGTTCATGACATCCAGTCTTACAAATTTACTAACTCTGATGGACACACGTCCAGATCATCCGCTCTCAAAACTGATCTGGACGTGTGTCCATCAGAGTTAGTAAATTTGTAAGACTGGATGTCATGAACTGATACATATATATATATATATATATATATATATATATATATATTGACTTCTGAACACTGTTAAGGTAAATACATTGTTTGTTCTTTATCAAAATCTTTCATTTTCTAACTATGCTTATCAGTAATTAGTGACTTCAGTAGCTAGAATCTTTTATTTAGCTGGCATTATTGGCGCTCGCTGTATTGCAGTTGTTCGAGTAATGAAGATTTTTGTGAGGTAAGTGATTCATGAAAGGCTCAAATGGTTCAAATGGCTCTGAGCACTATGGGACTTAACATCTTAGGTCATCAGTCCCCTAGAACTTAGAACTACTTAAACCTAACTAACCTAAGGACATTACACACATCCATGCCCGAGGCAGGATTCGAACCTGCGACCGTAGCAGTCCCGCGGTTCCAGACTGGAGCGCCTATAACCGCACGGCCACCGCGGCCGGCTTTCATGAAAGGTATAGGTTATTGTTAGTCAGGGCCATTCTTTTGTAGGGATTATTAAAAGTCAGATTGCGTTGTTCTAAAAATATTGTGAGTCAGTTTAGTGATGAACAGAATAAGTAAAGAGAGAAATGTCTGAGTACATTCAGTTTTGCTCAGCTGTTTGAAAATCAAATAACGTAAGGGGTTTACCAGCAAAGTAATTCACTAATTTTTCTAAGAGGACGTTTCAGTTGTAGTATTTATTAGGCAACTAGTTTCGAACCTTATGGGTTGATTTTCAGGCCTGGTCTACTGAGGCTACAAAAACAGCACATAGTTGTCAGTAAACGCTGAATACAAAAGTAGTATTACAATATAAAGTTGAAATGTAACGGGAAACTGGAATTAGTTATTTGAATACAAATATACCTGCACTGACAGTGCCTGATCTTGCTAATAAACATTTAGTGGCAACACATGCCCCATAAATGTTTGCAGGATGAATGCCCCAATCCAAACATGCCTATTACCAAGTCAAAATCAAACTGGAGGTTAATGTAGCCAGCAACACCAGGAAACTTTCGATGGCACTAGCATCAAGTCTCACATATAAGCGCACGTCCGCAGACAATGGTCGTGTCGGGTTTTAAAACGGGGATGCGTCTAAGCACTTTTATTAAACCTTACATCAGTGCAGTGAATGACAACATATATAGTGTGACGTGTACCCGTCACATATTTGAACAGAAGACAACGATTTCATGTTCAAGTGCGCGTCCACCGCCAAAGGACACATCGAATTAAAATAGGGGTCATTGAATACAAAGTGCAATGGAACAAATCACATTTGTTGCTCCATTACAAATTTTGCCTTGTACGTATATATGGTTGTCTTTCAAATACCTACATACATGTAGTTAGCAAACATAAAACATTTGAATACAATACATATTGTTTGTTTAGCCAATAAGTTCTGTAAAAAAACAGTTACATAGTCCTACTAAAACAGCGCTTCATAGCACCGAACCATTACTACATCACGTTATGCGCGACCGCCTTGAAATCGCCTTCTCCAATACTCAGAGTGTGTATCTGTTCATGCAGTTCTGCTGTGAATTACAGAGGACGAATATTGAAATACACATACTGAAGCATTTTACAAAATTACAAACAATTTTCTGTTACTCGTCATGCATGCCGCATGAAGAGCCTGTTTCATATAATGCCACTACGATTACGCCACCCTGCAGATATACACACCATGACCTGACATAGTTTTCTAACCAGACTTGCTAATCCAATTACAGATGCACTTGAAACGTTCTCCTACGAAACATTGTTTCAAATTCAAACATCCTGATTTAACATGTTAGCTGGCTTGATATGCACCTCTAATTACGGATTACACTCAAATGATGTGACATACACTACAAAGCGCTCTCGTGTGAAACATTGTGCTACGTGTCATACAGTGCGCAGTACTATACTATTTATTCGCTGTGAGAACATCATACCTACTTTGGGCAGCTAATGTAGTAACTAAAATTGAAAGGGCCACTATACACTGAAGAGCCAAAAAAAAAAAAAAAACTGGTACACCTGCCTAACATCGTGTAGGACCCCGCGAACACGCAAATATGCAGCAACACGACGTGAATGGTCTTGACTAATGTCTGAAGTAGTGCTGGAGGGTAATGACACCATGAATGCTGCAGGGCTGTATATAAATCCGTAAAAGTACGAGCGAGTGGAGATCTCTTCTGAACAGCACGTTGCAAAGCATCCAAGATATGCTCAATAATGTTCATGCCTGCGGAGTTTGGTGGTCGGCGGAAGTACTTAAACTCAGAAGAGTATTCCCGGAGCCATTCTGTAGCAATTCTCGACATGTGTGGTATCACATTGTCCTGCTGGAATTGCCCAAGTCCGTCGGAATGCACAATGAACATGAATGGATGAAGGTAATCAGACAGGATGCTTACGTACGTGTCACATGTCAGAGTCATATCTAGACGTATCAGGGGTCCCATATCACTCCAACTGCAAACGCCCCACACATTACAGACCTTCCACCAGCTTGAACATGCATGGTCCATGGATTCATAAGGTTGTTTCCATATCTGTACACGCCCATTCGCTCGATACAATTTGTAACGAGACTCATCCGACCAGGCAACATGTTTCCAGTCATCAACAGTCCAATGTCGGTGTTGAGAGGCCCAGGCGATGCGTAAAGCAAAGTGTCGTGGAGTCATCAAGGGCACACGAGTGGGCCTTCGGCTCCGAAAGCCCATATCATTGATTTTTCGTTGAATGGTTCACATGCGGACACTTGTTGATGGCCCAGCATTGAACTCGGCAGCAATTTGCGGAAGGATTGCACTTCTATCACGTTGAACGATTCTCTTCTGTCGCCATTGGTCCCGTTCTTGCAGGATCTTTTTCCGGCAGCAGCGATGTCGGAGATTTGATGTTTTACCGGATTCCTGATATTCACGGTACACTCGTGAAATGGTCGTACGGGAAAATCCGCACTTCATCGCTATTCGGATGTGCTGTGTCCCACTGCTCGCGCGCCGACTATAACACCACGTTCAAACTCACTTAAAACTTGATAACCTGTTATTGTAGCAGCTGTAACCGATCTAACAGCTGCGTCAGACACTTGTTGTCTTATGTGGGCGTTGCCGATCGCAACGCTGTATTCCGCCCATTTCTCTGTATTTTAATACGCACGCCTATACCAGTTTCTTTGACGCTTCAGTATATGTAACTTTCATGCGAAAAGCACATACCATTAAAAAATAGAACTAAATTAAAATTAATGAAATTTAAATAGTCAAGAAATAAAATTTAAAAAACTTAGAAATCAGGCCATTGTGTCCGACGTGCGTGTACGAGCACTTTGCTCGTCGCTTGGACACTCTACTTAAAAACCATTTAATCCTAGAGATTGTGCCACACACAAAAATGGTTCAAATGGCTCTGAGCACTATGGGACTCAACTTCTGAGGTCATCAGTCCCCTAGAAGTTAGAACTACTTAAACCTAACTAAGCCAAGGACATCACACACATCCATACCCAGGACTCGAACCTGCGACCGTAGCGGTCGCGCGGTTCCAGACTGTAGCGCCTAGAACCGCTCGGCCACCCCGGCCGGCATGCCATACACAACTCAGCCCCTGTTAACATCCTTGGATTAACACTTAGCAAACATCGGGAAACGGCACTGGCGTCCCAGAACGCGTGATAAAAGTCTTGCACACTGTACGTACACACCTACCGTCTAATAGGCTACGCCACACGGCAACAGGTGCATTATTATCTCCGCATTGACATACTGATTTCTATGTTGTGGGTTTATTGCTAGTTTCTAACTGGTAGCGTTGTTATTAATACAGGGGCTGTTTCACTAAATGTGTTTGCCTCTTTAAGTTACGAAGTATCAGCAACATGTCAACGTACTCGTTGTTCGTGTATGACATCTTCATCCGATGTCAGTAACTGTGCTATATTGTGCCTCGTTTGTTTGTGTGGCTCGAATAGTCGGGTATACGGCCGTGTGCGGCGACAGTCGGCAGTCTAAGAGCGCATCGAGGAAGCCTCTCGCTCCGTGACACCGGCGACGTTACAACTCGGCCGCACCACATTTAGAAGGCGCATTGCATTATGCGCAGCGTGTGTGGTATCTGCCCCTGAAGCTTTCAAGGGTGGTAGCTCCCAAACTAAAAGTGATGGGAATGTAATTTAAATTGATGTATACACAGCTGGTGTTATTGATTCCAGTGCATGATAGAAACAACTATTGTTCCATTAAAAAAATTGTATCTTTTTGCGGTAACTCTTTGGATAATAATGCAATAAACTATGTTCACAGCTCCGCAGACAGTGTAAAGTTTCTTATGGTGACCTACCGCAATAAATATTTCCGTCGCCTATTACTTCGTAATTTACAGAGGCAAACACATTTAGTAAAACACCCTGTATAGTGCTGATCGCTCTTGCCAATTAATAACCGCGCTGCTGCTATGGTCGCAGGTTCGAATCCTGCCTCGGGCATGGATGTGTGTGATGTCCTTAGGTTAGTTAGGTTTAAATAATTCTAAGTCTAGCGGACTGATGACCTCACATGTTAAGTCCCATAGTGATTAGAGCCATTTGAACCATTTTTGGCCAATTTCTACAATAATACAATATTTCAAAGCAATGAAAATTTTATGAATAAACATTGCTCGTTATTAAAAAATATTTTGCTTAAAAAATAAAAATTTAATACTGCTTTTGTGGCAGACTGATATGCCCGCTTTTACCCGATTGTTAATAAGAAATGAAAGGAAGCCATATTACGACAGAGACAAAACAAATACCGCAAAATACCACTTATTGGAACTCAAATACCGGTAACGGTTTTAACCAGTCGGTTTTCCCATCTGCAGTACGCCACATCCTGCTGAAGCCACGCTTTAACGAGTAAATCTAGTTGAGGTAGGAGGCACAAAATTACAGGGATCTAGAACGCTCGTCTTATAATATTACAACAGCTATGTTGTCGTAGCGTTCCTTCTTTAACGAAACACACGGTCAACATATCGCACTTCGACCGACCCACCAAATCACCCGATCTTTATCCACGTAGTCACAGACATTTTCTACGGGATAAAGATCGAGTGATTTAGTGGGTCGTTCGAAGTACGATATGTTGACCGTGTGTTTCATAAAACCAGGAACGCGAGCGTGCAGCTGTGTGAACATGGCCCTGGTGATATTAGAAGACGAGCGTGTCCACATCATACTCTAGCATTAAGACTAGAAGAAACGACCGTTCTTAGACAACAAGAATGTTGAAATAAAGATGTGGTTCACATTCAAGATGCATGGTCGCCACTTCTCAATCAGGTATTTACTCAAGCGGCCTCACGCGACAGACCTCCATTCCAGACCTCCCACCATGGAAAAATCCCTGACAGGGCCGGGAATTGCGCCTGGGTTCTGCGCATGGCAGTGAGCCGTGTAGACCACTCACCTACGGAGGCTTTGTAGAATACCTTCATAATTACATACGAAAAGCACAGTATTGTGTATGCTCTACACCTCTGCGTCCAAGGGTGGAAACATCTCCGAAACGGCTGAGTCTGTAACCGGTTCGCGTGCTGTCGTGGCTAAAATACGACGATAAATCAGGAAGTTTTTGTCTCTATTTTTTCTTAGCCTAATTATGGCTGTAAATGCGAACTCAAACTATCCATTCTCAGTTTTGGGCCTTTTTTTGTTCGTGGCTGCCTTATTTGGTGGTAGCTCCGCCGCACTGCGCTGCTGTCAGTTGTTAAAGATGGCGGTTGTGCTTCACAACTCCACGATGTTAGAGCAACGAAGTGTGATTCGTTTTCTGCGGAGCAAGGGACAAGCGTCCATCGAGAGCTACAGGGAAATGTGGCCCACATATGAAGAAAATTGTTTCGTTTTGAGAATTGTGAGGTGATGGTGTTGTGAGTTCGACAACGGCAGTGAAGTCTTGCATGACAATGAACGGTCGGAGAGGCCGCGTTCGTCGCCGACCGATGACATTACCCGCCTTGATGTAATGGTGAAAGCAGATCAGTGAGTGCACATCACGGCCATTAAAATGCAGATCGGCGACTTCACATCACAGCCATTAAGCGCGAGGTTGGCATATCGTATGGGAGTGCTTACGACATTCATGGGGCCTTAGCGTACCGGAAAGATTCTTTTTGGCGGGTGCCTAAGCAGTTGGAAGACATGATGAAAGGCAAGCGAATGATGTCTTCACTGAATCATCTGGAGCGGTACTCCAAGGACGATGAAGTTTTCCTGGACCGCATTGTTACTTGCGATGAGACGTGGATACTGCATTTCACGCTGGCATCCAAGCAGCAGAGCATGGTGTGGAAACATCCGGGTTTGTCTCTGACAAAAAAAATTCCGTACAGTGCCATCTCTTGGAAACGTGATGTTAGTGGCCTTCTGGGATAGCTGTGGACTGCTCCTGCTGGATTTCATGCCACAAGGTGAAACTATCAATGCTGAAAGTTATTGTTCCACAGTGTCACATCTGAGGGCTGCCATCAGGCGAATGCACTGAGGGATTCTCGATGTGAACTCCACGACAATGCAAGACCACTTGTGGCAATCAGAAATATCGAAAGCTCTGAGCATTTCACTGGGAGATTCTGGACCACCTACCATACAGGCCAGACATCGCCCCAAGTGATTTCCTCGTTTTTGGACCACTGAAGTAGTTCCTTGCAGGACAACGATTTACAAGTAATGATGAAGTCAAAACAATAGTCCGACGGTGGTTCCATAGTCAGATAGACGAATTTCACCGCAGGGGCATCTCAAATTTAGTGCTGCGATGGGACAAATGAGTGAACTGGTGTGCGGACTATGTGGAAAATAGTGTAAGATATGTAGAATAGTATGCACTTTTATATTTTTCATCACCTATGTAGTGGAATTAAATCGGGTGATGCTGAGGTATTAGATTAGGAAATGAGACTCTTAAAGTAGTAAATGAGTTTTGCTATTTGGGGAGCAAAATAACTGATGATGGTCGAAGTAAAGAGGATATAAAATGTAGACTGGCAATGGCAAGGAAAGCGTTTCTGAAGAAGAGAAATTTGTTAACATCGAATATAGATTTAATCGTCAGGAAGTCGTTTCTGAAAGTATTTGTATGGAGTGTGGCCATGTGTGGAAGTGAAACGTGCACGATAAATAGTTTGGACAAGCAGAGAATAGAAGCTTTCGAAATATGGTGCTACAGAAGAATGCTGAAGATCAGATGGGTAGATCAGATCACTAATGAGGAGGTACTGAATAGAATTGGGGAGAAGAGAAATTTACGGCACAACTTGACTAGAAAAAGGGCTCGCTTGGTGGGACACATTCTGAGGCATCAAGGGATCACCAATTTAGTATTGGAGGGCAGCGTGGAGAGTAAAAATCGTAGAGGGAGACCAAGAGATTCAGGAGGATGTAGGTTGCAGTAGGTACTGGGAGGTGAAGAAGCTTGCGCAGGGTAGAGTAGCATGGAGAGCTGCACCAAACCAGTCTCTGGACTAAAGACCACAACAACAACAACAACAACATGTGTACCTCACTTTGGCTAAAAATCGGTGCAAAGACTTTCTGATTTGCTCTCATATATGGTGGATGACAAAATTGCACTATCCAAAACTGGCACAGAGGCCATAGATGACAGGGGTGAATGACGGCTGCAGAGGTTTGTACAGGTGAATAGATGGACAGCTGTTGAGTTTCTGACTGCCCAGATGAACCAAGAGGCTATCAACAGTGACTCCTCAATGACTTTTCAACGAACATTGCTGTATAAGGGCCACTGCATTAGGCACCTGGTTCATGCACCAATGCTAACTGCTGTTAATTGGCGACGATGGCTGGAATTTGCGCGCCAATACCGCAACTGTAAGTCCACTGAGTGACGACAGGTGACCTTTTCAGATGGATCGCGATTTATGCCCCACTGGACAGACGGCCGTTAGTATGTACGGCGTGTGACGTATTAATGCAAACACTCTACATGCGTCAGCATCTGGGCAATATTTTCATGGCATTCCCTGGACGATATCGACATTCTTGAAGGCACAATGGATCATCACAAGTATGCATCAATCCTTGGGAGCCATGTCTACCTCTGAACGCAGTTTGTTTTCCCTCGCCAAGATGGCATCTACCAGTACGACAATGGAATGTGTAACAGCTCACAGCGTACGTGCGGGACTCGAAGGGCACTAGGAGAATTTCACCATGGCCACCAGTGTCCCCGGATTTAAACCCAATTGAGGCTCTCTGGCACCTACTCGATCAGGCTCGTCACACCAGAGATTCCCAACTGAGAAACCTAGCCCAGCTGGCCACCGCACTGCAATCGGCATGGCTCCACAACACTCCGGTACGTTCAAGAACCTCACTGACTCTCTTGCTGTACATCTCACTGCGGTCCACACTGTGAAAGGTGGTTATTCAGGCTTTTGACTGGTGTTCGTATTAACGTGGCTGCGCGGTGTACGTACCGTTAACTCCTTCTCTGTTTTCCCTGTTTAAAGATCTGAAAACTATCCCGAGCACTCATGAGAATAGTTTTGATGGTATGGATTCTCTTGTCTTGAATTCTGTTAGAGCATCTGTCCTGATGAAGTGGTTTGGAAGCTGTAGTAATGACTTGTACATTCTTCAGTATACTAACACAGGTTGGGTCAATACACTGTTCCTTAAAGGCTGTCAGTACACTGATCCTGTACAGTGATAACATATTTTATAATTTGGTGGTCTTTCTCGGCTAACTGACATAAAAGGTTTCTAAGTATGGTACCGCGTCATAATGTAAAAGAATATACTGGACAAACCCGCGTTTCGGCCCAGGGTTGCAGTGATCTCCGTCTGGATCTACTGATGCGTGGCCTTCTTCCGGGTCTACTGGTGTGTCACATGCCAGTACACCCAGAAACATGGCACTGTAACGGTGATCAAAACGTTGGTTTCTCCAGCATAGGTTTCTACATTATGAGGTGGTACCAGACTCAGAAAACCTTTATGTTAACATAATATACCAGGTGATCAAAAAGTCAGTATAAATTTGAAAACTTAATAAACCACGGAATAATGTAGATAGAGAGGTAAAAATTGACACACATGCTTGGAATGACATGGAGTTTTATTAGAACAAAAAAAAAGTTCACAAAATGTCCGACAGATGGCACTGGACAGAAAAACTGCTACCGTGACACTTGAGAGGTACGCCGATATGTCACAGAATCGCATCATCCCCAGCCTGGCTGATAAACACCTGCTGGGACGTACAGTGTTTATGCAGGATGGCGCTTCACCCCATATTGCTAGACGCGTGAAAGATCTCTTGCGCGCGTCGTTTGGTGATGATCGTGTGCTCAGCCGCCACTTTCGTCATGCTTGGCCTCCCAGGTCCCCAGACCTCAGTCCGTGCGATTTATTGGCTTTGGGGTTACCTGAAGTCGCAAGTGCATCGTGATTGACCGACGTCTCTAGGGATGCTGAAAGACAACATCCGACGCCAATGCCTCACCATAACTCCGGACATGCTTTACAGTGCTGTTCACAACATTATTCCTCGACTACAGCTATTGTTGAGGAATGATGATGGACATATTGAGCAGTTCCTGTAAAGAACATCATCTTTGCTTTGTCTTACTTTGTTATGCTAATAATTGCTATTCTGATCAGATGAAGCGCCATCTGTTGGACATTTTTTGAACTTTTGTATTTTTTTCTTTTTTGTTCTAATAAAACCCCATGTCATTCCAAGCATGTGTGTCAATTTGGACCTCTCTATCTACATTAATCCGTGGTTTATTAAGTTTTAAAATTTATACTGACTTTTTGATCACCCGGTATATTTTGAATATTGGGCTCCACAATGTTCCCTTTCTGTGCAGGGACCGTGGATATAACATTATAAAGAATGTAGCAACCAGTCGCGGAAACATAATTTATTTATCTTGTTGCAAATCGATTTCGACTGATATCAGTCATCATCGGTGCATTTTGCTACCGATACATGCCATAAGTAGAAGTACAACTTTTTATAACTGTCCTGAATATATTTTTCATCATACAATGGACTGCAACGGCGTCCTGATCAGAGAGGTAAGTTTGGATTTCTGCGTCAGTCAGACCACTGAGCAGCCTAGTGTAAATATCACCACACAAAGAACTGATGTTCAACGGGCCTCAACACGAACAGGATAGCCGTGGAGGAACAAAGCCAGAAGCAGTTTTTCTGCTTACGAATCACAACTAGTCTCCAAAAGCAAAGTGCCACTGCAGAAACGAGAGTAGGATTTCAAGGGCCAGCAATTGCATCAACACCATTCTGAATAATAAACGGATTAAATATACCAAAGTATGCTTCTTCAGTATGCAGAACTATGAGGAACCGATGTGCAGCTGGGAGAGCCTTTGAATCATTAGACTCATTCCATTTTTTTTTTTTTTGTAGACACAGACTGAGAAGATGATGTTTGGCTCATGGCAAGAAAATCCCCCACGATTGCCAGTGTCTCCAGCGGCTCGCTCCTACCAACTGGGGGCACCCTTCAGTGATTGTTCACACCTCAGGTCACACCTCCTGAATACCTGACAGAGGGACCACATGTCAACTTGGGAAGGCAACCACCCCTCCCTGGGCCTGGCCTATACCAGGCAGTACATGCAAACCCTACCAGTAGACCCAGGGATGGGAATTATGCGTTACCTAGTCACCTGTTATATGTCAGACACATGGGCCAGCCTTCAGGAGAGCACAAGGAGGAGGAAGTAGTAAAAGAGGAACCTCAAATGCCGAAGTGGAGGAAGGATAGGAAAAGGGAAACAAATAAAGGAAAAACAGTGGAGGGACTGTTCTGATGTCAGTCTACTGAAAATTAAGAACACATTCCAAAAAATATCCCAGACATGTTCCCCAAGGTAGGGAAAAAAGAGTAGCAGGAGGATAGACATACTGCGGCTGGGGGCCCGTGGCAGTCTAGTAGAAACTCACGAAAGAATGGTGAGCCCCCTCCTGGGATAACATCTGTGATAATGATAGGAGATAACAAGGCCACAGGTAATCATTAATGAACACTGCACTAATTAATTAGTAGATTTCTGTCTGTCTGTCTGTGCTGAGATCTAAAAGAGACTAGATGCATGTGTGAAACCTGTATGCATGCAAAGTATAAGTAAAGGTGTGATTGTATTACATATAGGTTGTGTGTGAAAATATACTCAGGACAGTTATAAAAAGTTGTTTAAATATTCATTTATCAATTCACGCAGATTTCTATCATGATAGAAATCTGCCAAGGACAGTACTTCAACTTATGGCATGCATCAATTAGAAAAATGCACCGATGATGACTGATATCAGTCGAAACCGATTTGCAACAAAATAAATAAATTATTTTTCCGCGACTGGTTGCTACATTCTTTATAATAATAATATATATTGTTCAACCTCTGTAACACTTGGATGAGGCTTGGCCCATTGCACTTCTAGATAGTACATTTTTCATTTGCCGCATGTGAAACAGCCCGTGAATTATTCTTCCAAATCTCTGGACGTGCCTAGAAAATAAAAAAAACGGAAATTTTACGCGGAATGCTTCTGCAATAACCTGAGGTGTAATACGTTACGTTAGAGTGTTATAATTATTGTAAATATCTTTCGTTAACGGCATTACCTAACGAAACGAGACTCTAAAAGTAGTAGATGAGCTTTGCTGTTTGGCAGCAAAGTAACTAATGATACAACAAGTACAGAGGATGTAAATCGCAGACTGGGAGCAGCAAGGAAAGCGTTTCTGAAAAAGGGAAATTTATTTACATCAAGTATACAGTACATTTAAATCTTAGGAAGTCTTTTAGGAGCTGCTTTTCTGGTGTGTAGCCTTGTGCGAAAGTGAAACCTCGGCTAGGAGCAATTCAGACGCAAAGGGAATTCTAGCTTTTGAAATGTGGGGCTAAAGAGTAATGAAGGACATTACTGGAATAGATCGGCTAACTAATGAAAAACTACGGAATCGAGTAAGGGACAAAAGAAATTTAGGGCACAACTTGACTAAAAGAAGTGATCGGATGACAGGACACATTTGAGGCCGCAGGTATCGTCAGGTTGGTTGTGGAAGGAGGTGTTGGGAGGTTAAAAATCGTAGAGAGAGACAAAAGTTTGAATACAGTAAATGCACTCATATTCATGTAGGATGCAACAGTAATTCGAAGACGGAGAGGACTACACAGGACATAGTAGCGTGGGAAGCAGCACCAAACAAGTCTTAGGCCTGAGGTCACAAAAGTAACGTTTATTCGCGTAGCCCATTGTTACAGAAGTCTCATAACTGATACACTCCAACAGTCACGGTGTTAAAGCAGGAAACGGCAAATATTGGAGAACCACGTAGTGACACTCGTATACAGTGGCGTCAGAACTACGAAAGCGAGGGGTGTAGTAAAAATGAATCAGGCAAACGTTAGGTAATGTTACGACGTACATTTGGGAAAATTCCCACAGTCCCTACAACAACCTTGTGCAGAACTGGGGTGAAATATGCATTTTACGACTTCGGCGTGGGAAGCGCGCTCCTTGACAGGTGCGTTGAGTCAACATCGCGCGAAATATAACCCCGCACCCAGGCAAGCGGCACATGACATTTGTGGAAGGCAGACGCGCTTTCCAAAACAAACTGAGGACGCAACTCCGTTACGGATATCGTTTACGAGCTTTTGTGCCTAATTACGGACATTGTAACAACATTTTTACATTCTCAGTTGCATGGCATATGTGAATCATATACGGTGTATCATGCAACTCAGAGCGAAATATATATATATATATATATATATATATATATATATATATATATATATATATATATGTTGGAACAGCTTGGATGAGCTGGACAAACAAATTATTAGTGAGACTACCATTACCAGATAATATGTACCAACATTGCAGGAACTCTTCGAAAAGAAAGTGAAGGTATTGTCTGTGAAGAATTTTGTGCACGAAGTGACCTCTCTGTTATGTCCTATAAATGTTCGATGGTAGTAATGTCGGGCCATCTGGTTGGGCAAATCATTCGCTAGAGTTGTCCAGAATGTTCTTTAGACCAATTGAGAACAATTTTGGAGCGAGAACATAACATTGTTGCTTGAGAACATGAGGTCCATGAATGGCTGCAAATGATATCCAAGCAGTCGAACATAACCATTTCCAGTCAATGATCGGATCAGTCCATTCCAGGTAAACACAGGCCACACCATTCTGGAACCATCACTAGTATGCACAGTGCCTTGTTGACAACTTAGATCCAGATTTTCTAGGAGTCTGCGATGGACTCGAACCGTACCTTCAGCTCTTCCCAGCTAGAGTCGGGACTTATCTGACCAGACCACGGTTTTCCAGTCGTCTAAGGTCGAACCGGTATGGTCACGCGCCCAGGAGACGCGCTAAAGGTGATGTCGTGCTGTCAGTAAAGGCCTTCGCGTAAGTCGTCTGCTGCCGTAGCCTATCAATGCCAAATTTCGCCGCATTCCCCTAACGGAGACGTTCGTCGTAAGTCCCACATTGATTTCTGCGGGTATTTCTCGCAGTGTTGCTTGTCTGTTAACACAGACAACTCTTGGTCGTTAAGTGAAGGCCGTCGGTCACTGCGTTGTCCGTGGTGTGGAATAATGCCTGCAATTTGCTATTCTCGGCACAGTTTTGACACTGCGGTTCTCGGATATTGAATTCCCTAACGATTTCCGAAATGGAGTTTCCATGCTTCTAGCTCCAACTAACATTGCGCGTTCAAAGTCTGTTAATTCCCGTCGTGCGACCATAATCATATCGGAAAGCTTTTTGCACGAATCACCTGAGTACAAACGATAGCTCCGCTAATGCAGTGCACTTCTATGACTTGTGTACGGTACGCGATACTACCGCCACTTGTGTATGTGCACATAGCTATCCCACGTACGTCACCTCAGTGTATGATATCACCCACAGTTGAAATTATTTAATACAGTTAGCATGTCAGCTAGTCCTGCTAGAAATTTTTTAGGAAGTGTAGATGGAGCTGACAAGCAATTAATACTTCAGAGTCTTCTAACACTGCAGGTAATTGCTAACAAAAAAGAAAAGGTGAAATTTGGAAAACGGTATTGGTTCTTACAACATCACAGTCCTAAGTTCCAAGGAAGAAGTGAGTTAACCAAATACGAACCTCTGAAATGAAGTTCCTCAGCTAGGCAAACTGTAAAAGCTGAATAAACAAAATCAGAAAGGACTATTTACGGAGAGGCCTGGGTCTGCTACAAATAACACTAAAAACAATTCGGAACAAAATGAAGTACTGTCAATGCCGGAGATTAATATTCCGAGGCTAATACTGCTTGACAACCTATTAGAATGAACGTCTCTGTGAAGACCGAAGAGAACGTAGTGAAATTGGAACAGACGAAATTGGACATATCACAGGAAGAAACTATGAGTGCGGACAATGTTAAGTCAGGCAAACAGTGCGCACTGTGGAGCAATGTACGAAGGAGCGTATAGTATTGCCTAGACTATCATGAAAATCTAGTTCAGATAATGATCACCGGAGAAAGCTCGATTACGTCTCTGTCATGCCTTTCATTGATGGCATCTGGGACGCCGAAATCAAAGAAGCTAGAGAAATAAACGTTGCAGAATGGAGACGGCAACCTACAGCTTAGTTCTACGTGAGGTCCAGCCATCACGAGGATGAAGCGAACATACGAAACGCTGAGTCTCGTAATTCCATATGTGGAAATGCTGTGAACACTGGTGACGTCATGACGAGCAGCTTGAGTGTAGAAAGGCGTACCTGCAGCTGAGCTCCAGAAATTCGCCAGAGAATGAATTTCTCCGTGAAAATATCAGCAGACGCCCTCAGCAGTTATTCCCCAAAGGCTATGGCCGAGGAGTACTTGGTCGAAAGCTCGTGGCATTTTAATCATTTGACGTAGTCTATCTGGAAGCCCGAGAAATTTTATTGCATATTGCTGTGCGATACTGTGTATTCTCACAGACAAAATTGTGGTTATGAGCTACAGTAGGTGCAATAATATGGACATTTGGAAGAGAGGTAGTACGGCTGAAGCTCAAACGGAAATATGGGGCATCGCACGTATTCTTGGTTGTAGAATGCCCCAAGGCAATATAATAGGTTCCTTGGTGCTCATTCATAAATTAACTATACCCGCAGTTGCAAATGTGGCAACCTTCAGGTGTGTAATGGAAAGACAACAACGAAAATTTGAGCCGGACCGGAACTCGAAACCGGATTTCCTACCTCTAGCGAGCGGTACCCTTACCATTAGGCTATCCGAACACGCTTTACGGCCATACGTCGTCAACCATGGGTTTACAGCCTGCACTCGTACATCCATTATGTATATTCTCGTAAGGAGGAAACATTTTAATTGAAAGTCGCTTGCCAGTTTTCGGCGGATAAATACAATATTGCAGTGCCTATGTTGTTCATAAATACGATGCAATGCAAAAATAGGGACTGAGGCGACTACAGCCATTACATGTGGTGGTAAGTTCCTATGGGACTAAACTGCTGAGATAATCGGTCCCTAGGCTTACAAACTGCTTAATCTAACTTTAACTTACGCTAAGGACAACACACACACACCCATGCCCGAGGGAGGACTCGAACCTCCGATACAGGGAAAACGCAAGTCTACAAATCAGATTGCTTACAAAACACTCGCGAGGCTCATTCTAGAATACCGCTTAAGTAGGTCTGACAGGGGATACTGAACGTGTACAAAGAAGAACAGTAAGCATGGTCAAAGTTTTGTTTGAACCATAGGTGATAAGCACAAAGATGCTGATAAACCTGCCCCATTATTCCTCAAAGGCCTTAAAATGTCTTGAGAACTAGTATTAAGTAAGGAATCTAGGAATGTACTACAACCCCCTAGGTTTTGCTGTAGGGACAGTAAAGAAAATATGGAGTAATTACAGGACGCACAGACGTGGATGCACTACGACGAGGTTGTTATTAGGGCCCATGGGAAACTGGATGAGCCAGACCCCGATAACACATTATAAACGTCGTCCTAAAATTTTAGGGAATGAAGAGGAGAAAATGAGAGAAAATGGATAAGAACCAGTCTGAGATAAAATCTCTCTCACTGTCCCCAAATCTCATCCATGATCAGCAGCACAATCACACTAGCTCGTATCATGGAAAGCTGCGCCTAAGATGTCCAAATGTTCTAAAACTTAAGTATATCTTAGTAAGACAAAAGGAAAACGAAAATAGATTCAGGGGAATATTTGGGTTGCTGGTCACTTACAAAAAATCACGAATGAGCCAAACCTCCGATAACATTTTATAAACGTCGTTCTAAAATTTTAGGGAAAAAGTCGGACAATTTACAAAACCTTAAAAGTCGTATCACAGTAGTTTGATTGTCAACTAGAAAAGAGAGCAAATCTGTCGGCAAATGGGCACCCGCCCTTTGGTCTGAAAATAAAACACATTCCGTTTGTAGTAAAATGTGGCGTACTGTGATCTGTACGCCACAAGCACAACACAATGGAGGGCGCTCTGACCAGGCCACGAATTTCCAGTCGTCTAGGGTCCGACCGATACGGTCAGGAGCCCAGGAGAGGCGCTGCAAGTGATGTCTTGCTGTTAGCAAAGGCGCTCGTCTCGGTCGTCTGCTGCCACAGCCCATTGACACCAAGTTTCACACAGCACTGTCCAACGGATACGTTCGTCGTACGTCACACTTTGATTACTGCTGTTATTTCACACAGTGTTGCTTGTCTGTTAGCACTGACAACTGTATGCAAATGTCACTGCGCTGCCAGCCAGAGTGGCCAAGCGGTTCTAGGAGCTACAGTCTGGAACCGCGTGACCGTTGCGGTCGCAGGTTCGAATCCTGCCTCGGGCATGGATGTGTGTGATGTCCTTAGGTTAGTTAGGTTTAAGTAGTTCCAAGTTCTAGGGGACTGATGTCCTCAGAAGTTAAGTCCCATAGTGCTCAGAGCCATTTGAACCATTTTGTCACTGCGCTCGGTCGCTAAGTGAAGACCGTCGGCCACTAAGTTGTCCGTGTCCGAGGTAATGTCTGACGTTTGGTACTGTCGGCAGTCTCTTGACACAGTGGATCTCGGAGTACTGAATTCCCCAACGATTTCCGAAATCAAATGTTCTATGCTTCTAGCTCCAACTTCCATTCTGCGTTCAAAGTCTGTTCCCATCATGCGCCCATAATCACGTCGGAACCTTTTCACAGGAATCACCCGAGTACAAATGAAAGCTCCGCCAGTGCACTGCTTTTATACCTTGTGAATGCGATACTATCACAATCTGTATATGTACACTACTGGCCATTAAAATTGCTACACCACAAAGAAGACGTGCTACAGACGCGAAATTTAACCGACAGGAAGAAGATGCTGTGATATGCAAATGATTAGCTTTTCAGAGCATTCACACAAGGTTGGCACCGGTGGCGACACGTACAACGTGCTGACATGAGGAAAGTTTCCAACCGATTTCTCATACACAAACAGCAGTTGACTGGCGTTGCCTGGTGAAACGTTGTTGTGATGCCTCGTGTAAGGAGGAGAAATGCCTACCATCACGTTTCCGACTTTGATAAAGGTCGGATTGTAGCCTATCGCGATTGCGGTTTATCGTTGGTCGTTGGTCGAGATCCAATGACTGTTAGCAAAATATGGAATCGGCGGGTTCAGGAGGGTAATACGGAAAGCCGTGCTGGATCCCAACGGCCTCGTATCACTAGCAGTCGAGATGACAGGCATCTTATCCGCATGGCTGTAACGGATCGTGCAGCTACGTCTCGAACCCGGGAGTCAACAGATGGCGACGTTTGCAAGACAATAACCGTCTGCACAAACAGTTCGACGACGTTTTCAGCAGCATGGACTATCAGCTCGGAGACCATGGCTGCGTTTACCCTTGACGCTACATCACAGACAGGAGCGTCTGCGATGGTGTACTCAACAAGAGCCTGGGTGCACGAATGGCAAAACGTCATTTTTTCAGATGAAGCCAGGTTCCGTTTACAGCACCATGATGGTAGCATCCGCGTTTGGCAACATCGCGGTGAACGCACATTGGAAGCGTATATTCGTCTTCGCCATACTGGCGTATCACCCTGCGTGATGGTATGGGGTGCCATTGGTTACACGTCTCGGTCACCTCTTGTTCGCATTGACGGCACTTTGAACAGTGGACGTTACATTTCAGAATTGTTACGACCCGTGGCTCTACCCTTCATTCGATCCCTGCGAAACCCTACATTTCAGCAGGATAATGCACGACCGTATGTTGCAGGTCCTGTACGGGCCTTTCTGGATACAGAAAATGTTCGACTGCTGCTCTGGCCAGCACATTCTCCAGACCTCTCACCGACTGAAAACGTCTGGTCAATGGTGGCCGAGCAACTGGCTCGTCACAATACGTCAGTCACTACTCTTGATGAACTGTGGTACTGTGCAGAGGCTGCATGGGCAGCTGTACCTGTACACGCCATCCAAGCTCTGTTTGACTCAATGCTCAGGTGTACCAAGGCCGTTATTACGGCCAGAGGTGGTTGTTCTGGGTACTGATTTCTCAGGATCTATGCACCCAAATTGCGTGAAAATGTAATCACATGTCAGTTCTAGTATAATATATTTGTCCAATGAATACCTGTTTATCATCTGCCTTTCTTCTTGGTGTAGCAAATTTAATGGCCAGTAGTGTACATACCGCTATCTCATGACGTTTGTCCCCTCACTGTAAAACGTCTGTTAACACTCAGATGATGAAATGATCGCTATCTACAGAAAATATGAAGGACAGCGTATTTGAAGAAAGGATTTTTCAACAAAGAAAACCTGATCGTGTAAAACATCGTGGCAAAGATCAAGTATACTTCGAATGACTATACAGCTTTTAGTATTTATGGCAGTGTTGAGTTCTAAGTTTAGCGAGAGTGAAGGTGACGTTTAAGAAACCTTGAAATGTGCGACATCCATTCGCACTGGAGCTCGAATCTCTCCGAACATCGCTGTGGAGCTAGCAACAGGTTTCACTCGAGTCTTGCCACATTGCAGTAAGCCACCAGCGAAAATACGAAAAACACAGGCCCGCGTGCTTAGCTCGCCGAGCGCGTCCGTTGCCAAGGCTAACCTTCACCTTAACAAATTCATTTCTCGATGTCCCTCTGCGAATACTGTTCGTCGAGGTCAGCTTTGTTTAGCGGCGTCCGATGTTCACCTCGTAGCGTCTTTGTTGCGTAACGGAATCCCACTGTTGGTCACTGTAGCCTTCCAAGTAGGAAGTCCGGAGCAGAGTCGACCGCAGAGGAACAGTTACCGCGGTGGCGTGCGAGTAACTGTATCAGGAGCCTGGCTGGGTGTCAGCCCACCCGCCGCTCGACTGACCAACGGTAACTTGCAGGTGCACGACTATTGTATTCAGCAATCCAGAGCGTGGCGGTGTAGCGGCACGGCCTGACGCGTGTTTGCCCATTAATAAAAGAGAGGATCAACTGTGTTGGTTCGGCTGTAGGAGCCTGCCGAATCCGGTGTGAATCTAGTTCGCAGGCTCTAGGACAGTGGTCCGTAAACCGCGGCTTGCGAACCACGTGCAGCTCTATAGCCCCATAGAGCCCTTACATGAAATATAACATGTGGGCGCCCGCGTAGTGCGACTGAAAGTATGATACCCACACGCAGAGTCGGTTTTTGGCCTATTTGGAATAAGTGGCGTTAGACGGGCGTTTATGTGAAACTGTCATACTCTCTCGGGAGTCAGACCACGTCCTATGGCAGCTACCCGCCCCGCTTTTGTTGCGTTTGACAATGTCTTCGAAAGTGTGTATTGGATAATGCCTCGGTCGGGCGCCCGAGATAATTTTTAACGTGCTGAACTTCATACAAAATGATCAGTGAAACGAATATCTTTTCCGTTGAAAAGCGTGGAACTGTTTCTCGTGAAGTGTGG
Source organism: Schistocerca cancellata (assembly GCF_023864275.1). NCBI lineage: Eukaryota > Metazoa > Arthropoda > Insecta > Orthoptera > Acrididae > Schistocerca > Schistocerca cancellata. The sequence goes on from NC_064633.1 coordinate 416,026,797, forward strand.
AAAAAAGCAGGCTATCTGGCGAAAAATTAGAGAATTATTTTAATAATGAATAATGATAGTCTCGAATGCAATTTAATTATATCTCTGAGTCTGGGATAGGTGAAAAGATAATGAAAGTGACGAAGAAACATAATTTTGTGTAATAACAAATAAAAATACTTGTAGTTAAACTGGTTTTCTTATTTTTATTTTTGCATACTTAGTTGGTATTGATGTGTCATCTTTAGGCGAGTGCACTGAAGCGAGGATATGTTGATTTTTAACACCTGGAATAGCATTCCTGATTCATAATCAGCTGAAAAAACTAGAGTTTGTTATTCGTTACCTATTTGGGTCTACATAATTTGAGCGAACAGTGATTTTCAAACGTCAGGAGTAAATTGAGAATTCTTATCCGTGAGAATGTCACATCATGCCTAAAATTAAAAAGTACAACACACGAACCCAGAGATATAAACAGAATGAGCGAAAAGAGGTAGACGAAACAGGTCTTCAAGTCGAGTGCGAATGGGAGAGTTGGAAGGGGTGTATATGCAAAATTGAAAAATTGCGACATGCATACCTAACTTACCCAAAATTCCCAAGGGGATGTTTTTGTCAGTCATTGTAATTGTTTAATTTTATGGGTACCCTGAAATTTCATTTCATCAATAAATAATATCGCTAATATCTATGTTATCAATTTTTATTCATTGTACCTAAAGTTTAAATCAGACTTCAATCTTAACTTAATGTTTATTAAGCTATTTTAGGAAGCATTGTGGAGTGAAAATATGTATGTTGGGTATGTTGGATATACTGAGATGGTAGGGATATATAAAAAGGATGACGAAAGCAGATAGACGAAACACTTCTACAAGACGAATGTGGGTGGGAGAACAAACAATTTATACTGAGGTGTTTGTTATGAATTACACTACTGGTCATTAAAATTGCTACACCAAGAAGAAATGCAGATGATAAACGGGTATTCATTGGACAAATATATTATACTAGAACTGACAAGTGATTACATTTTCACGCAATTTGGGTGCATAGATCCTGAGAAATCAGTACCCAGAACAACCACCTCTGGCCGTAATAACGGCCTTATTACGCCTGGGCATTGAGTCAAACAGAGCTTGGATGGCGTGTACAGGTGCAGCTCCCCATGCAGCTTCAACACGATACCACAGTTCATCAAGAGTAGTGACTGGCGTATTGTGACGAGCCAGTTGCTCGGCCACCATTGATCAGACGTTTTCAATTAGCGATAGATCTGGAGAATGTGCTGGCCAGGGCAGCAGTCGAACATTTTCTGCATCCAGAGAGACCCGTAGAGGACCTGCAACTTGCAGTCGTGCATTATCCTGCCGAAATGTAGGGTTTCGCAGGGATCGAATGAAGGGTAGAGCCGCGGGTCGTAACACATCTGAAATGTAACGTCCACTGTTCAAAGTGCCGTCAATCCGAACAAGAGGTGACCGAGACGTGTAACCAATGGCACCCCATACCATCACGCAGGGTGATACGCCAGTATGGCGATGACGAATATACGCTTTCAATGTGCGTTCACCGCGATGTCGCCAAACACGGATACGACCATCATGATACTGTAAACAGAACCTGGTTCAAAATGGTTCAAATGGCTCTGAGCACTATGGGACTTAACATCTATGGTCATCAGTCCCCTAGAACTTAGAAATACTTAAACCTAACTAACCTAAGGACATCACACAACACCCAGTCATCACGAGGCAGAGAAAATCCCTGACCCCGCCGGGAATCGAACCCGGGAACCCGGGCGTGGGAAGCGAGAACGCTACCGCACGACCACGAGCTGCGGACAGAACCTGGAATCATCCGGAAATATGACGTTTTGCCATTCGTGCACCCAGGTTCGTCGTTGAGTACACCATCGCAGGCGCTCCTGTCTGTGATGCAGCGTCGAGGGTAACCGCAGCCATGGTCCCCGAGCTGATAGTCCATGGTGCTGCAAACGTTGTCGAACTGTTCGTGCAGATGGTTGTTGTCTTTCAAAAGTCCCCATCTGTTGACTCAGGGATCGAGACGTGGCTGCACGATCCGCTACAGCCATGCGGATAAAATGCCTGTCATTTCGACTGCTAGTGATACGAGGTCGTTGGCATCCAGCACGGCGTTCCGTATTACTCTCCTGAACCTACCGATTCCATATTCTGCTAACAGTCATTGTATCTCGACCAACACGAGCAGCAATGTCGGGATATGATAAACCGCAATCGTGATAGACTACAATCCGACCTTTATCAATGTCGGAAACGTGATGGTACGCATTTCTCCTCCCTACAAGAGGCATCACAACAACGTTTCACCAGGCAACTCCGGTCAACAGCTGTTTGTGTATGAGAAATCGGCTGGAAACTTTCCTCATGTCAGCACGTTGTTGGTGTTGCCACCGGCGCCAACCTTGTGTGAATGCTCTGTAAAGCTAATCATTTGCATATCACAGCATCTTCTTCCTGTCGGTTGAATTTCGCGTCTGTAGCACTTCAACTTCATGGTGTAGCAATTTTAATGGCCAGTTGTGTACATTTAAGCACGAAGCGTGTTATAAAAGCAGATTTTATAACCAGCTAACGGCATGTTCATAAATTTAATAGTTGCCAGCTATTGTTTTACTACGGAATCTGTAAAATGTCATCTACTGACAAAAGGAGCATGTTGCGTCTTATTTGCCAACTATTTTAAGATTCGCTGCTTGATGACCAAAGAAAGTAAGACCCGAGAAATGTCAGACGTTTATCTTCATTCTTGCGTTAATTTTTAAATTTAGGATCAAAACAACGTAAATATAGCTATAATTAACACTAACAGCTCAATTTATAATAATGTGGACATCCCGATCTTTGATTAAACTTTTTCGTTTCTCTAAAGAGCATCAAAAGATACAATACAGTAAGAAATGCAAGAAAGGAAGATGAAACAGACCACGTACATATTAAGGGTGATGGCCGGCATGTTTCGTACACAACTTTGCCTAGCTGTTTGTCATTGTATTTTGGTTTTGTTGCAGGACAATGAGGACTTCGGCAGCGTGGTTCCTGGCCGTCGCCGGCCTGTGTGTCGTCTTCTGCCCGTCTCTAGTTTCGGGAAATGGTGAGCACTACTGTACTTCATTCATTAACATCAGCACGCAAAAATATGCTACTGTACGAACACGGGAAGAAGTGATTGCCTTCTTAAATATATGTACAGTTGCTTTATCAATCGTCCTTTTCAGTTGGGTGGTAGCTTCTGAGCGACCATAGCGTCTCATTTCGTTATTCAAGCGCTAACGAGTCGATAATTTACTGTTCCAGATAACAGTCTTGGACTTTGGAAGTACTTTAGAGGTTCCATGAAATTTCGGGAGAACTGCCAGACGTTGTAGCTTGCTACCACGATGTTTCGGAATAGAGTCTTCTGGCCATCTTCAGGTGTATACTGGCGAAAGTACACTGATTTCGTGTATTTAAAACCCCGCCGGCGCATGCGCAGTGTACTGAGTCGTCACTGAGCATGCGTTGTTTGAGTGCATGCGCTTGTGCTGCAAGTCTGAACGCTGCTTTGAGCGCCCTCCATGGTGAAAGCAAGCCTCATCGATATCAGATCGATCGTCTACGCACACTATAATCGCAGAACTATGCTGGCTGCGCAGAGCACGAAGTTTTTTCTACGACAGTATTCTATGCGTTATCTAACGGTAAAGCCCTATCCCCAACAGTTAGGAACCCAGTAGCAGTTCCACTGATCTAGTACCAACAAAAGTTTGACGTCTGGCCCACAACTTCTGTTTCAATGTATATCATATCGGATGACCAGTAGAAATATGGAATTTGCTGACTTAGCACACGATGCCAGTATGCTGCTGATGTTTCGCTATACCTTTCTGAACAATACGTATCTTTTACCCTATATAAGATAAACGCAGACTCTGATAAATGCCGACTTTTCACAGCGCTGTGTCGTCTTTGACTGACCCTAGAAGCGTTGATATCTTTGATAGAGGACGAAAGATCACTTTAATCTTATGTGTTCTTAGTACCCTGCGTATTTTCGCGAAAACGTATTCAATAGACTAAAACTGTATGCCTGATCGGAACTTTTGCGGGCAAGTGACCCACCGACTGGTTTATCCAAGCACGACTCTCGACTCGTCCAGGCAACTTTATTTCCTCCAGTACCTCACCTCCCACCTTCCAAACTTCTGTCGGTCGTGTTTTTAATGAACACATTTTCCCGTACATTAGTGTTATAAAATGATGCCAAGTCCCTTATTATATTCTTCTGCCGTACATTACCACCAAAAAAACTTTCGCTTATAGTTTAACAAATTACGACGTTTATGAAGGTGCCCGTTTTCCCTCGCAGTAGGCGCTGGACTTGCCTCCTTTCTCTCCTGCATTTTTATATTAAAACCACATTTCTTTGACCAACCTCTTTCGTCCGTAAAGCATTTGTGCACTGTACCAACTCGGTTGGAGCATAAAATGACTTCCGCAAGAAGTCGACATACACTTTTTCCAATGTGATCTTCAAATCTGAAACAGATTTACATCACCGCCTCTTGTCTTCTTGCTTGATGACCAAATGCTGAAGGTTGTAACCGTACTACGAGGCAGGTTGTGTTGTGAAGGTCAGTCAGTACTGGATGCGAAGCACAGCCACTCCCGAGAGACAACGCTGGTGTCTCAGCTCGTTCTGCTGTGAAATTGTTACTTGAGCTGCGTTAGCTTCGACCTTCTAAGTAAATTGCTTGTATGAAACGTCTGTGCGGAAATTAATGACTGGAAAAAGAATGAAGATACTTGTTTAACACGTGACATGTTTGTGGTAGACTGCGAAACTGCCTACTTCTGCTGTATGTCATAGAGTTCAAGGGCGCTTTGACATTGTCGATAACTGCGTACTTGTGAGAAACTACCAGATTTAGATTCAGTTTTTACTCGTCAAAGTAACAACAGCTGCTCAGTAGTATGTGTGGTCTCCTCTCTTCTTGCGACCGAACATGTACAGAAAACGGATAAACATTTTATTTCAGGAGGTTGAAAGGCGTAAATCTGCCAATGAAATTACTCGTGATTACGGTAAGCCACAGCTAACATTGTACGGCAAAGAGCCAAAGTTCTTCTTTTTATTGTACCTGATGTTTATAGGGATTATTCGCTGTCATCGTAAACAATACCAGTGAAGCTTAGTTTTATAACTGGTTTCACAGGCTTTCAAGGTTTTTTTCTATCATAAAATAAATGTCGTATGACTAGGGCCTCCCGTCGGGTGGACCGTTCTTTCGGTTTGACACCACTTCGGCGACTTGCGCGTTGATGGGGAGGAAATGATGATGATTAGGACAACACAACCCCCAGTCCCTGAGCGGAGAAAATCTCCGACTCAAGCCGGGAATCGAACCCGGGCCCTTAGGATTGGCATTCTGTCGCGCTTACCACTCAGCTACCGGGGAGGGACTTTTTCTATCATGAACAAAATAATAACATGATTTCATTAACCTTGTGGAAAATCTGAACATTTAAACATGGAATTAGCATTGGCAGCGAAGGCGACAGGGAAACCTGTACGCAGAAGCGACAAAAAGAGAGCTTGCTTCATGTAACATGTCGTAATAGCATAGAACGCTAATTTCCGGGTGACATGAATCATAGTACTTTATTCGGCTAATTAAAGCCTGTTAGGAACCAACTGGATTGATAGTTGTGTTGTGGGGTCAGGCATACGCAAAAGTCCTTGAAAAGTGAGGCGAAGTCATAACATACACCTTTATTTATTTACTTTTTATTTTTAGAGAAAAACCGTAATATAAAGTACGAGGGGCGTTCAAGAAATAACGCAACACATTTTTCTGAAAGCAGGTTGGTTTTATTCAGGTTTCCAGTAACATATTATTCCCCATTCTTTTGGCTAAAAACATCATATTTTTCAACGTAATCTCTGTTCAGTGCAACGGACTTGCGCCACCTGACTGGAAGGGCCTGTATGCCCGCGTAGTACCGCTCTACCGGTCGACGTCGGACCCAACACCTTGCGGCGTTAAAAACCTCTCCATCATCTATGTACTGATTCCCGCGGAGTGTGTCTTCATTGGGTCAAACAGATGGATGTAGGAAGGTGTGAGATCGAGGCTGTAGAGAGGATGAGAAAGAGCAATCCAAAGAAGTTTTCTGAGCTCCTCTCGGGTGTACAGACTTGTGTGAAGCCTTGCTTTGTCACGGAGAACGAGAAGTTCGTTTGTATTTTTCTGGCAACGAATACGTTGAAGTCATTTCTTCAATTACATAAGGGTAGCATAATATATTTCAGTGTTGACTGCTGCACGATGAGGGAGAACACCAAATAAAATACCCCTTTACAATCCCAGAAGACCATTGCCGTGACTTTACTGGCTGAGGGTGAAGAGGTGGTGTGGCATAATTCAACGAAATGTCATTTTGTTTCCGTTTAGAAGTGATTCTGCCTGCAGGTAAGCAATGGTCGTTGGTACGTAGACCTGGTGAACGCTGTCCCGTAGAGTGCATTCGTTCAAGACACACTGGCCCCAACCTACAACTCTCGTTCACCTTCTGGAGGGGACATAACCAGAGCTTGGTACGTGCAGAATGTTGTTGGAGCCGTTCTTTTGTCGTTATGCAATAGAACGGTGATATGTTGTTCCAACAGAATAATGCTCGCCCACGCACTGCCCGTGAAACTCAACATGTTCTGCAAGACGTGCAGCAGCTTCCCTGGCCAGCTCGATCTCCGACTTGTCTCCAAACGAGCATGTGTGGGATGTGATGCTAGAGAAATGACTCGTCCAAGTCGTCAACCAACAAATCTTACAGAACTAAGTGAGCAGGTCCAGCAGGCGAGGAATAACGTATCCCAGGACAGTAATCGCTTTCTGCACGGTCGACTGACTGCCAGAGTCAGCGCCTGCACTGCAGCCCATTGAAGCTTCACCACGTACTAATATGGGTGTTTCAGTACGGGTCGATACCTGCACGATAGACTGACTGCCAGAGTCAGCGCCTGCACTGCAGCCCATTGAGGCTTCACCACGTACTAATATGGGTGTTTCAGTACGGGTCGATACCTGCACGATCGACTGACTGCCAGAGTCAGCACCTGCACAGCAGCCCATTGAGGCTTCACCACGTACTAAACTGGGTGTTTCAGTACGGGTCGATACCTGCACGATCGTCGACTGACTGCCAGAGTCAGCGCCTGCACTGCAGCCCATTGAGGCTTCACCACGTACTAAAATGGGTGTTTCAGTACGGGTCGATACCTGCACGATCGACTGACTGCCAGCGCCTGCACTGCTGCCCATTGAGGCTTCACCACGTACTAATATGGGTGTTTCAGCACGGGTCGATACCTGGTGCCTCAGAATCACTAGTGCTGTTGATATGTAATCATTTCGTGTACTCCATATGCACTGTTGCACCAATAAACGTTGAGTGAATTGGGAACCTCTAAATGGGTGTACTAATTATTTTTCCGGCAGTGGATGTGAGTGAGCATAAACTATCTTAATGTTATATACTAAGAAGAACTTGCAAAAAGCTCGCCTGTGAGTGCCTCTGGACTAAGCTTACTGGTTTCCACCATACATTTTTCTGTACGTCAGTTTCATTGAGACGAGTGTCCGCCCCCCGGTAGTTGAGTGGTCAGCGCGACAGAATGTCAATCCTAAGCGCCCAGGTTCGATTCCCGGCTGGATCGGAGATTTTCTCCTCTCAGGGACTGGGTGTTGTGTTGTCCTAATCATCATCATTTCATCCCCATCGACGCGCAAGTCGCCGAAGTGGTGTCCAATAGAAAGACTTGCACCCGGCGAACGGTCTTCCCGTCGAGAGGCCCTAGTCACACGACATTTACATTTATTGAGACGAGTGCTGGAACTTATGCGTTCAGTAAGAGAAATATAATCTGGTACTTCCATGGTTCGTGGTGTGAAGTACCATATACTAATGTACCGGGTGATCAAAAGGTCACTATAAATTTGAAAACTTAATAAACAGCGGAATAATGTAGATAGAAAGGTAAAAATTGACACACATGCTTGGAATGACATGGTGTTTTATTAGAACAAAAAAAAAGTATTGCTAGACGCGTGAAAGATCTCTTGCGCGCGTCGTTTGGTGATGATAGTGTGCTCAGCCGCCACTTTCGTCATGCTTGGCCTCCCAGGCCCCCAGACCTCGGTCCGTGCGATTATTGGCTTTGGGGTTACCTGAAGTCGCAAGTTCATCGTGATCGACCGACGTCTCTAGGGATGCTGAAAGACAACATCCGACACCAATGCCTCACCATAACTCCGGACATGCTTTACAGTGCTGTTCACAACATTATTCCTCGACTACGGCTATTGTTAAGGAATGATGGTGGCCATATTGAGCATTTCCTGTAAAGAACATCATCTTTGCTTTGTCTTAATTTGTTATGCTAATTATTGCTATTCTGATCAGATGAAGCGCCATCTGTCGGACATTTTTTGAACGTTTGTATTTTTTTTTTGTTCTAATAAAACCCCATGTCATTCCAAGCATGTGTGTCAATTTGTACCTCTCTATCTACATTATTCCGTGATTTATTCAGTTTTCAAATTTATACTGACTTTTTGATCACCCGGTATGTACCCAAATCTTAACGAAGTTATAGACTGGAGTGGCCATTTCTTATGGTAATTGTTTGAAAGCGTCGTCTATGTTTTACGCTTGCTGAAGTTATAAACTGGTATCTGTGCTATTCCGCTTGTTCCTTGCAAATATGTGAAGGAGCAGTAAAAATCAGACCAGCAAGCCGACCCAGAGTCTCATTTCCCTATCACCTACTCAGCCTCACATCCAAGTCTTTATGTTCTATCTCTAACCACAGAGACCTCAACAATCTCAGCTTGACCCTGTTGTCTTTTCAGCCCTGTACATTGTCGCTTGTGTATCAAAAAAGGGAGTTTGAGGAAAAAAGCTTTATACTGCTCCTCGAGTAAAAAAGTAAGAGACTGAGAGGTGAAAACCTGAAGCATTCAGGGGTTGTTAATTTGGTAATGGGAGTAAGTACGAAAGTGAAGGGGAATGGGAAAAGATGTAGTTGGACACCAAGGCTTAAGCAACTTCAAACAGACGTATTAGCTATACAGGACTGGAGAGACTTGTATAGTATAGATTTGTGTGGAGAGAAGCGCCAAACCGGTCTTCGAGCTGAGGACTACGACAGCAATAAATGCTACTGCAGTTAAAATGACGACTTGCTAGCTGTAGTTATTCGACCTTTAGTTTCCTCTGTAAGAAAACTTTATTTCGTTTCCTCTGTCACACGTGTGAGAGGCTTGCAGTTGTGAGCTACTGTGTGTGGCGGCTACAGTAGCTGTGTGCCTGTGCAGTGGGCGACCGCGGCCGGGTGGTCTGCTACTTCAGCAACTGGGCCATCTACCGGCCCGGCATCGGCCGCTACGGCATCGACGACGTCCCGGCCAGCATGTGCACCCACCTCGTCTACTCCTTCATCGGCGTCAGCAACGTCACCTGGGGCGTGCTCGTCATCGACCCGGAGGTAACTGCAGCGCAGCGCATTACGGTGCTCAGCGATCACTCGACAGAGCATCATTACAAATTTCTTAAAATTTAACTGCCAGTGAGAGTTTCTCTGCCTAATGTATGTTCGTTCGACAAAATAGGCGACACAACATCCACATGACATGGTAATTCTTTACGCTTAAGTTAAATACCAGCAAAATAACAACAGTCAACCTAGAGAGACAGCGCGCTAATATCGTGTACCACCGCCTCCCGACTTAATTTTGGCCTCAATCGGCCAGGAAGTTAGCCAACAAGTTTCTCCAGGTACGCCATAGTCAGTTAAAGACAGTAAAACTCCAAATTGCGGGATACTGACTTACATATTTAATCGATGTTATTCTACTGTGTAATCCCATTTATATATTCACTCACCGATTTCACAAGCATTAAATAATAAAATAGCGTCGGTTGGTATTTTCTGCGACCTGTCTAAGGCATTTGACAGTGTGAATCACAATATTCTCGTAGAAAGATTCAAGTTTTATGTGACTGATGGTATAGCCAACCAGTGGATAATATCATAGCAAAAACAAAAGAACGCAGAAAGATTTACTTTGTAAGTGAACCAATATAATCTGGAGACATTATTCTGGCTGGGGAAAAATCAGACACAGGGCTCCCCAAGGCACAATCTGAAGTCCTTGTATGCGTAAACGGTCTTCCTCCTAATATACAGCAAGCAGCATTAGCCCTTTTTGCAGAGGACATTAGTATGGTAATGAGTCCAAGTAAAAAATGGCTCTGAGCGCTATGGGACTTAACATCTATGGTCACCTGTCCCCTAGAACTTAGAACTACTTAAACCTAACTAACCTAAGGACATCACACAACACCCAGTAGTCCAAGTAAAAATATAGAAACAGAAAAAATAGTGAACATGTTTTGAAAACTATCATTGACTGGTTTTCTACGAAAGGTCTCAGCCCCAAATTTAAAAGACACAACACGTTCAGTTCTGCACAACTAGGGAGGGGTACTACACAAATGGTAAGTGTAGCACACAGTGAGGAAATAATAAATACAGTGGAAACTTCAAAGTTCTTTGGTTTTCTTATGATGAGAATTTAAACTGGAAAGAGCACATTTTGGAACTCCTAAAACAACTTAGTTCAGTCACATTTGAACTTATAAGTGCAAATCTTGGGGTAAGACAACTCAGTAAGTTGACATATTTTGCATATTTTTATGTAACACGGGGCAAAGTTCTGTGGTAACTCATATTTACGAAAGAATGTCTTCACGCCCGCCCGGTTAGCCGTGCGGTCTAATGCACGGCTTTCCGGATTGGGAAGGAGCGCCTGGTCTCCGGCACGAATCCGCCCGGCGGACTTGTGTTGAGGTCCGGTGAGCCGGCCAGTCTGTGGATGGTTTTTAAGGTGGTTTTCCATCTGCCTCGCCGAATGCGGGCTGGATCTCCTTATTCCGCCTCAATTACACTATGTAGGCGATTGCTGCGAAAACAAGTTCTCCACGTACGCGTACACCACCACTACTCTACCATGCAAACATAGGGGTTACACTCGTCTGGTGTGAGACGTTCCAGGGGGGGGGGGGGGGGGGCACCGAGGGCCGAACCGCTCAATAACCCTGGATTCGGTGTGGGGCAGCGGTGGGGTGAAGTGGACTGCGGTAGTCGTCGTGGGGTTGTGGGGCTGTGGACCACTGCGGGGACAAAGCCTCTCCGTCGTTTCTAGGCCCCCCGGTTAACATACAATACAATGTCTTCATTGCTCAAAAATATGGTGTAAGTGTAATATGTGGTGGACATCCGCGATCATCTTGTAGACATCTGTTTGAAGAGTTTGGCATTCCGAATATTGGTTCACAGTATATTTATTCCATCATGAAGTTTGTTGTAAATAATCCACTGCAGTTCAAAAGGAACAATGACGTTTATAATTACAGTACCAGAAACCAGAAGGATAAATGACATTCATTGTTTCACATTAAGGTTGTCTTTAGCATAGAAGGGGGTGCACTATGTTGCAGCAAAAAGTTTTGATAACTTACCCAGTATATGAAATATCTGACAGATAGGAAAGTAAAATTTAAAAACAAACTAAAAACTGTAATGTTCAAAGGGTGGAGGGTAGGAATTGCTAACTCACCTTTGTAGATATTTAAAGAAACTTTATAAAAGTTGAGCATGATGCCATATTTAAAAATTAAGTTGTGATGTGTATGTAAAATGACTCGTTCCACATCATTATGGCTTATCGTGCAGAAATGCATTGAACATGAAACTAACTAACAAATAGTCTTAGACAGTTACTACTGGATACGAGTCGGTGGATTTAGCACACCAGCCGAGATACGATGTTGTCATCGTGGCAGGTTGGAGTGTCCACTGTATACTCATTATGAAAAAGTAAAAGACTTGGCAACAGCTGCTCACAGAGAATGTTGAAACAGACATACAGGTTATGTTCACGGTACCTTTAATCGTTGGGTTCTAGTCATGGTACGAAAAAAATTCAAAACACGACTTAATAATCTCTGGCCTGAAATAAAATATACACAAAGTGTGGGCTAGAAGAATCGTGTCGTCAGTGCACTCGATGCCGTGCAGCACTGGAAAAAGAGACAAAATGGCGACTTTTCGGACCCGCCTCAAGTGAGTTGTTGTCCAGTCTCTGTGTTTGGCTCACTAAAGACAGCCATCTTGATGTGGCGCTGTGAGAAATGATCTTTTGCGAAACACCCAAGTTTCCATGGTTGCAATGCCCGCTCGGAAACTGGTTGAGATATACCTGCATTCGCCAACAGCAGAAATTTCTGTCAGGTTCGAAAGCGATTGCAACTGACAAGATGTGACACTCTTCTCCGGCCATTGTTCTTTCTACGACCACTGACCTTTCGGCGTACGACATGGCTGCCAGTGGCACACCATTTCTTGTAGAAACTTCGACAGTTCATGTTGATACACCAGCAAATGAGGGCCATCATTCATGGTGCGGTCGTGGACGCGTCCAAACACAATGGCTCATTTCTGTCACGACTTGACGTCGACGCATTTTACTCCGCAGGTGTCCGCGTCTGAGGAGAAGAACACGGCAAGTGCCATAACTCGATTTTCTTCGCTAAGTGGAAGAGGAGACAAAATAAGAGAACACAAGTCTCAGCTTAACCGTAGATACTCGACCGCTTCTGAGAAAATGACTGTCAAAGTCTTCGACGTAATTTAGATGTGTGCTCGAAACTCGATTATTGTTTCTTATCAAAATAGTGGATCCAAGGGCGTTATATTAACTTAACATAACAACCAAGTTTCACAATAAGCGTTATAAATTTATTATGTAGTATATGTGTGTATGGTACTTACAGGGGTTAAAATTTTCTTAAATTTTCATATTCCTATATCAGTTTTTAATTCTCCTATTTTGTTCATATGTTTATTCTTCAGGAGGATTTGTTGCGTTCCCTTGGACGATACGGATCGTAGAAGCACGCAGAAAATTCCAAACGCCACGAGCATCGCGTGAAGGCAGGTTTTCCACAACGAGATTTCTTCGTGTGAGTCTCACTCAGGAAAGCAAAGTTGTTAACATTGCTGAAGATTTCCCGCGTTAGCAATAATTTCTCAGCAAACCACACATAACGGATCACCTTTCCGAAAACTGGCGTTTGCGATTTGATTATGAATCAAGATGCGCTACTGGAATTTCACGAAAAACAATTACATATATTTTTTTATTCTTTTTTTTCTATATACATTCACCAGACATACAATTAGTAGACGAATTAACGTTATTTCAACGCTCATTTGAAAACATTTGTGCAATAATCTTCTATGGACATGGGTGGATAAATGAGAATCAAAAATAGAAACAAAAGTAATACTCGGGTTTCGAAAACGGGACACAAAAGTGCGAAGCCGCGACGCGAGCCACTGTACCACCACTCCTACCGAAATGCTCTCGCCAAAAGGCACATAAAGTACATTGGAAACTGTGACCGTCGTTTTTTCTGGAACGGTCGAATATCTATGGATAAGCTGAGATACCCGTTCGCTTATTTTGAACCATCTTCTAACGAACAAAGTTTCTGAGAAATAGGTTTTTGACACTTGCCGTGTTCTCTTCGTGGCCCATCCGTGTGGCTGAGTGCTATGCGGAGGAGCCGGGTTCAGTTCCCAGCCAGGCCAGAGATTTTATCCGTCCGGGGCTGGGCGTTGTGATATCGTGTTCATCATTTCATCATCATCGATGCGCACGTCACCGAGTTGAAGTCAAATAAAAAGCAATCTACTAGCGTGCCGAACAACCCAGGTAAGGACTCCCGGCCAATAATGCCATACGATCATTTCATTTCACTGTGCTGATTTTATACAATCGACAGGCGGATACACACCAGTTCTTGGACATTACTTACGTAAGCAGTGGACGATCTCATGACTGCCTGGTACTACACCATCCACAGCACGCCAAAGAGACTATATGCTGGATGGAGTGATTAATATTTTCTTTTCCGAAGAGCATAACTTCGTTCAGTGAAGTCAGTCATCAGGGAACCGACGTACCATGCGCTGAACGCGGAAATTTATTGATACTTACTTTACAAAGAGTTGCATGGCATACGGTGGTGTACGAGAGGCACTCAGTAAATAATACAACACAATTTTTTCTCAGTTGAAAAAGTGCGGAATTTGTCGTAGGAGATCGTGGAAAATTTCCCCGCTTTAGTCCCTACAGTTTCATGAAGATCCAATAAGACTCGGCGCTAAGCGCAGCATTCAAAATGACGTCTGTATACGCGGTGCGTTGTCGGAGCAGAATTTTGTGCATGAACTGACCGCTCTATTATGTCCCATAAATGATAAATGGGACTAGTGTCGAGCGATCTGACCGACCAAATCATTCGCTCGAACTGGTCAGAATGTTCTTCAAACCAATCGTAACAATTGTGAGCCAGTGACATGGTGCATTGTCACCCATAAAAATTCCACGGCCGTTTGGGAACATGACGTTCAATAATGGCTGCAAATGGTCTCCAAGTAGCCGAACATCCAGAGGACCAAGTCTATTCCATGTAAACACAGCCCACACCACTATGTAGCCATCATCAGCTTGCGCAGTGCCTTGTTGACAACTTGGGTCCATGGCTTTGTGGAGTCTACGTCACACTCGAACCCTATTATCAGCACTTACCAACTAAAATCGGGACTCATTTCAACAGGCCACGGTTACCCATTCGTCTAGGGTCCAACCGATGTGGTCACGAGCCCAGGCGATACCATGCTGTTAGCAGAGGCACTCGTGTCGGTCGTCTGCTGCCATAGCTCACTGACGCAAAATTTCACAGCACTGTCTTAACGATACGTTGGTCGTTTGTCCTACGTTGATTTCTGCAGTTGTCTGACGCGGAATTGCTTGTCTGTTAGCACTGACAACTCTGCCGCTTCTCTCCGTTGTATTCATGCACGTGGCGGGATTGGACTGAACAAAGGTTGGGAAGATGTATCGGCACTGATAACCACGCAGTTGAGCGACCCACAAACCAAACATCTTCATCATCATCATCTCTCGGCTGTTAAGTGAATGGCGACAGCCATTGTGTAGTCCATGGTAAGAGGTAATGCCTGAAATCTGGTATTCTTGGCATACTCTTGATGCTGTGGGTCTCGAAATATTGAATTCCTTGACGATTTTCTAAACAGAATGTTCCATGCGTCTGGCTCCAACTACCATTTAGCGATCAAGTCTGTTAAGTCCCGTCGTGCTGCCATAATCACATCGGACGCCTTCCTCGTTGTCAGCCAAACTATCGTGGCAAGATATCGACGTCATCTAGGTGAAATCCCTAAACCTCGTGGAAGTATATGCTCTTAGTCACCTTCCTCAGCACCTTTAAAATTTTTTCAAAAATTTTGGCATGCCAACGCATTCGCGCTCTCTTTAACATGCAGCTCACCGCAAACTCCCACTTGCCCCCCAAACAGTAAGTCACGCATACCCACCAGTCCATTGCTGCAAGTCGCTTATACCCACCCACTCCCAGTTGCCCATTCTCAATCACTCTTTCAGCGCAACTCATTGCCATTATCCCTTTGTGTCTCTCTGTCATTGTCTCCTGTGTCACGGCCAGAGCCCCTTCGTTCTGTCTCCCTCTTGCTCTTTCTTAATTCTAATATCTCATTCCTTCCTTGCTACTGCTGCTTTCTCTTCTCAATGTCGCTGTCTCTCTCTTCCTCGTTGCAGTTATCATATACCCTGTCTCTCCTTATCACTGGCTCTCACTCACTTTTCCTTTCTCCTTCTCTTTATTCCTTCCCCTTCCTATAGCAGTGCCTCCTTCACTCTTTTACTAGAACCGTTCTGTCACTGTCAACTTTGTTCCACTGACACTGTGTCCCTCTTTTTCCCTCACACTGCCATTGTGTTCTTCGATCTTTATATAACACAACCACTGTTTACTATCTTCCAGTATTTATTACTTTTCCACATCTTTACCACTGCCATTGTCTTCTCCCCCGGCATAAAAAAGCGCGAATATGTTAGCATTCTTTTTCTTTCAAAATTAAAAAATACTGAGGAGGGTAGGATGCAGGAGCTTATACCCCTCTTTTCAGTCTTTTAAATAAGCAGGAACATATTCGCATTTTTTATGCTCCGATAGGAGCATTTTTCCGCTGGTTTCATTCTTTTCCCTGTTCCGGAATGGCATGTAACTCATATGAAAACAAGTGCGTTGGTCAGTAAAATTTAGATAATTTACTTATGTGAAATTCAAATAACACAAAACCGCATTTTAAGTGAAAAAAATTTACGTGTGATTCAGTGCTAAAACAAGGGGCTCCCAGATGATAAAGGAGACACTTTGCTGCATATTTCTCTTTGCTTTGTCAGTTTATAATCTACGTTCTTGCCGCACATCGGGTTTTACGTGCGTACTTTACGTGCACGGTTAGGGTAACTATGAACCTCTGCACCCCAAAAACGGGAAAAGATATGATGGAAATTTTCAAGACTGTTCGAGATCTTAAAAATTTCAGCCATTTGCTGTGCATAGCCGTCTTGGAATCCTCGATTGAGTTTTGGTCCGCTGGTGACGGCGAAAATATAGTAAAAATACGCTATTTGTGGGGTCTTTCGAGGAACCGCCGAGGAACTGATGATGGCTCCATAAGGCTCATCAGGCTCCATTTGCCTAAGCAAGAGAAAGTGTGTGATGTGTACTGTAGGTTGTGACACGCAGACGATCCTTTTATTGGGTACACAAATGGTCCGTACCTAGCCCAACGGCTATCCAAAACACTTGACGCTACCTTTTTACCACCAACAGAACCCGAGGTACGAACACCGGAAAATCACGTTTTATGCCACGCGGTTTGGAACATTTTAGGGACGCATGCTGTCGCATAAAATGAAATACAAGAAACGTATTCAGGCGACAATTCGTAAGTTTAAATAAAGAAAATCAACAATGTAACACTGGAATTTGCTTAATTTTTCAGCTCTTGCAGGAGCTCCTCGACAGAATAGAAGGAGTGAGCCATGAGGAAACTCTTCAGATTAGACTTAAAAGCGTTTGGGCTACTGCTAAGATTTTTGAGTTCTTGTGGTAGCTTATTGAAAATGGATGCAGTAGAATAGTGCACTCCTTTCTGCACAAGAGTCAAGGGAGTGCATTCCACATGCAGATTTGATTTCTGCCTAGTATTAACTGAGTGAAAGCTGCTAAATCTTGGGAATAAGCTAATATTGCTAGCAACAAACGACATTAAAGAAAATATATACTGTGAGGGCAATGTCAGAATTTCCAGACTATTGAATAGGGGTCGACAAGAGGTTCTCGAACTTAAATGACATACAGCTCGAACAGCCCGTTTTTGAGCCAAAAATACCCTTTTTGAATCAGACGAATTACCTCAAAAAAATAATACCATATGACATAAGCGTATGAAAATATGCGAAGTAGACTACTTTTCGTGTTGAGCTGTTACTTATTTCAGATACTATTCTAATGGTAAATTCATAGACATATACGATATATATGTATGTGTGTGTGGCGCTTTTCGGCAGAACGACGTGGAGAACCACGGCTTCGCCAACTTCACGGCGCTGAAGAGCAAGTACCCAGGCCTGAAGACGCAGCTGGCCATCGGCGGCTGGGCCGAGGGCGGGCGCAAGTACTCCGCCATGGCCGCCGTGCCGGCACGCAGGCGCAGCCTCATCGCCAGCGTCGTCGGTGAGTACCGAGTACCACAGTACCTAGTACCGAGGATCTAGTACCCAGCAACGAGTACCAAGTACCAGGTACAGACCATCGAATACCTACTACCTAGTAACGAGTACCACAGTACCTAGTACCGAGGATCTAGTACTTAGCAACGAGTAACAAGTACCAGGTACAGACCATCGAATACCTACTACCTAGTAACGAGTACCAAGTATAGAGTACCTAGTAACGAATATTGAGTACCTAGTACCGAGTACTTAGTATCTAGAAACCAGTAACGAGTACCGCGAGTACAGAGTACGGAGGACAAACGAGAGCGCTCTCCCAGTCTGTGTGACCACCTCACAATCACACACCCACCGTCACCACTGGCCGTAACAGCCAGACATTCCACGCAGGCGTTGCGGGGGCCATGTGCACTATAGGCACACATCGCTAATGTCTCTCCTTGCGTCTTGTATAGCTGTTCCCCTTACGCACAAGATTTCACACTTTCGTAGGTATATTGACAGCGGTCACTGCAAATGATTAAAAGGCTGCTTGTCGAAAGGGACTGAGTTTTCAGTCATTTTAGGAATGCCAACTGATTTTCATTAATCACGAATTCTAGCCTTGCGGAATGTTTACCACCAGTATTCTCATGAAATGCATTCGCAGTTGCGAATATGAACATCAGCTGTGAAATGAAATGACGACAGTGAGAATTTGTGCCGAACCAAGACTCAAACCCAGATTTCGCGCCTCAAGCCAAAGGCAAGCACGTTAAAGCCAAAGTTTCTAACTTAGAATGGGCAAATGATTAAGCTGCATCGGGGATTATGTGGAAAATAGTCGAACCTACTTGGAACACTTATTACTCGTATACTTTGGTTTAAGTTTATGTGTATGGTCGCGACTGAAAACATGTAGGACCAAATACGTCTTAGTTGATCCTCGTAGTCTGTCGTTGTAGAATGACTGCCTTCAGTGTCTCCAGTAGTGGACTGTGACGCCATGTCGTGGAACATGCTCCTTGCAGATATTTAAGGTAGCTTGGACGTTTAATTTGGAATAAAAATTGCCTAACAAAACCTATCAAATTTATACCAATATATCTGATCTTTAATAAAGAGTACTGAAACAAGAGTAATTATTAACCTCACCCCAAGTGAGACAGAACACTTAGAAGCAAATGCAACAGAGAAAAAGGAAAGCAGTTTTAGCTATAGCATTAGCAAGCAGAGTTCGTAGTATTTCGTGAAAACTGGTTAGGCACGAAACGAAATACGAGGATCTTTGACTGGCACACACTGACAGCTGTACTTCAGCATCCAATTTAGGCATCTTACCTGTATAGCGCTTAGCGTATTTTGAGTTTTATTACTCCACTGCTACAAATAGATGACCTTGAGAAATACCGTGAAACTTTGTATACGTGTTTTACAGACATCTTAACAGCTTGGTACCATAAAGTGAATTTTCGTTAAAGATATGAGGAGCAATGATAGTGTACTTTTCCGCCACAATGTCATAGCTCAGATTCCACTTAATTCGCGTCTTTTCGATAACGGAGTAAAAAGTGAGAGCCATTTTTTTACATTTCCTCTTTCACTTATTCATATTTCAGAATCTCTGTTCTAATCATTACGTACGGGGTGACAATTACTGGACCATATTTGAAAAACGTAAATTAGTTACAAACTAATTAGTTACAAACACGCACACATTATATTTTGAACATGTAAACGACACTGCAGATATTATGATATAGGTTATGACATGTTCGATGTGCCTACCATCATTGGCGATGATGCGGCGCCGACCAATAGCGAAATTCTGCATGACCGCTGAAGTGTCGGAACATCGATGATATCGATTACCTCCTGAATAGCTGTTTTCAGCTCAGCAATGATTTTGGGGTTATTTCTATATACTTAGTCTTTAATATAGCCTCACAAAAAAGAGTCGCATGTGTTCAGACCCGGAGAATATGGCGGTCAATCGAGGCCCATGTCAATAACCTCTGGGTACTCAGACCCAGAATGCGGTCCCCAAAGTGCTCCTCCAGGACATCAAACACTCTCACGCTTCGATGGGGTCGAGCGTCTTGCATGAATCACATCTTGTCGAAATCAGTGTCACTTTGATAATGGAGATGAAACCACCTTTCAAAACCTTCACGTACCTTTCGGCAGTCACCGTACCATCAGGGAATACCGCACCGATTGTTCCGTGACTGGACACTGCACACCAGTCATGTGTTGAGGGTGAAGAGACTTCTCGATCGCGAAATGCGGATTCTCAGTCTCCCAGATGAGCCAGTTTCGCTTATTGACGAACCCTTCCCAATGCAAGTGGGCTTCGTCGCTAAACGAAATCATAATGCGCATACTAATTCCCATCATACCCCGCGGCTAACCGTGCAGTTTGAACGTCCTAACGCAAACCGTTCAAAAGTTATGACGATTTTATTTCGTATAGTTCAATAATTTTCACCCTGTGCAAGTGACTGCGGCGAAGTATCAAGGAAAAAAATGCATTTGGACCTATGAAATTGTTACAGTGAATGCGGTATGCGATTTGCACCACTTGCTTGTACACTATTATTTTCAATTTTTCTTTATTTGCCTTTCTGCTTTTTAATAGACAAGTAAAATATTAACATTTTCTCGACATCTCTTCAGAAAAGGAAAATCATACGGTGCGCGCAAGAAAATAAAAATACAATTTCAGTGCTCGTATTTCGGAGTAATAAAAGAAGTGGCGCCAACAATATCTTTTTTTAGTTATTCTGTTGTACTGATTGATATTGTCGAATTTGTTCTGATCAATTACGTTACAAGACACTGTACAGGAAATTGTCTTATGCAGAAATGCGTAGTTACACACAAGTGTTTGCATTAATTGGGGGAAATCAATCAAATTGTCATGCATAAGCTTTATCTGCATATGAACATAGCACCAATATGTAAACAGAGAATGGTAGCTTACTCAAACAGACTTTCAAATTTATCTAGCACTTGTCTCGTAAACACATGGCCATAAAATCACAGAAATTATCTCTGTAATAAAAGAGTTTATAATACCTGTCCCCAGATTTTTTCAGTATATACAGTGCCTCACAACAATACATTTGTTGTACATACCTATGAAAAGTATCTGATGTTCCTTTCACATACTTCTCTTTACATCCGCAACAACGACAGTATTACTCCATAGGCCATACTCACTGCATACATACACACACAATATGAGTTCAGCTAGAGATATTGCATGTTACACACTCCAGCATAACATGTATTAACACTCGTATCTTTGGTGCCGATAAAAAAAGGAGCCAGATTTGTTAATTCTTGCTCGCACAGTGACTAATTCGTGAAAATAGTATGGCACACTTGCAGAGGCATGTAGCTTTGGAGAAGGGCGTTAAGTTGCGTCTCGGCTGCCCGCAGAGTACATGAAGCGCTACGACTTCGACGGCTTCGACCTGGACTGGGAGTACCCCGGCGCGGCGGACCGCGGCGGCAGCTTCTCGGACAAGAACCACTTCAAGTGCTTCGTGCAGGAGCTGCGCGAGGCGTTCGACGCGGAGGGCAAGGGCTGGGAGATCACCATGGCCGTGCCGCTCGCCAAGTTCCGCCTGCAGGAGGGCTACCACGTGCCCGAGCTCTGCGAGTGAGTAGCGCGCCCGCATTCTGCCGCCTCCCACTGCACCGCGAATCAGGCTTTCCTTACGTTTCATTTAGCCGAGCGGAGTGGCCGCTTGGTTTGGGGCGCCTTGTCACGGATTGCATGCCGGCTCCCACCGGAGGTTCGAGTCCTCCCTCGGGCATGAGTATGTGTGTTGTTCTTAGCATAAATTAGTTTAATCAGTGAATAAGCCTAGGGACCAATGACCTCAGCAGTTTGGTCCCTTAGGAATTCACATACATTTGAACACTTTTACGTTTCATTCGTTTGTGAAGTGAGAGAATGAATGGCTGGCAAGTATTATGTACCGATTTCAAACATAACTCCTAGCTATCTGGAGTTATTTTTGGTCTTTGTACACTACTGGCCATTAAAATTGCTACACCAAGAAGAATTGCAAATGATAAACGGTTATTCATTGGTCAAATATATTGTACTAGAACTGACATGTGATTACATTTTCACGCAATTTGGGTGCATAGATCTTGAGAAATCAGTACCCAGAACAACCACCTCTGGCCGTAATAACGGCCTTGATACGAATGGGCATGGAGTCAAACAGAGCTTGGATGGCGTGTACATGTACAGCTGCCCATGCAGCTTCAACACGATACCACAGTTCATCAAGAGTAGTGACTGGCGTATTGTGACGAGACACTTGCTCGGCCACCATTGATCAGACGTTTTCAATTGGTGAGAGACCTGGAGAATGTGCAGGGCAGCAGTCGAACATTTTCTGTATCCGGAAAGGCCCGTACAGGACCTGCAACATACCGTCGTGCATTATCCTGCTGAAATGAAGGGTTTTGCAGGGATCGAATGAAGGGTAGAGCCACGGGTCGTAACACATCTGAAATGTAACGTCCATTGTTCAAAGTGCCGTCAATGCGAAGAAGAGGTGACCGAGACGTGTAACCAATGGCATCCCATACCATCACGCCGAGTGATACGCCAGTATGGCGATGACGAATACACACTTCCAATGTGCATTCACCGCGATGTCGCCAAACACGGATGCGACCATCATGATGCTGTAAACAGAACCTGGATTCATCCGAAAAAATGACGTTTCGCCATTCTCGCACCCAGGTTCGTCGTTGAGTACACCGTGGCAGGCGCTCCTGTCTGTGATGCAGCGTCAAGGGTAACCGCAGCCATGGCCTCCGAGCTGATAGGCTATGCTGCTGCAAACGTCGTCGAACTGTTCGTGCAGATGGTTGTTGTCTTGGAAACGTCCCCATCTGTTGACTCAGGGATCGTGACGTGGCTGCACGATCCGTTACGGCAATGTGGATAAGATGCCTGTCATCTAGACTGCTAGTGATACGAGGCCGTTGGGATCCAGCACGGCGTTCCGTATATACACTCCTGAACCCACCGATTCCATATTCTGCTAACAGTCATTGGATCTCGACCAACGCGAGCAGCACTGTCGCGATACGATAAACCGCAAACGCGATAGGCTACACTCCGACCTTTATCAAGGTCGGAAACGTGATGGTACGCATTTCTCCTCCTTACACGAGGTATCACAACTACGTTTGACCAGGCAACGCCGGTCAACTGCTGTTTGTGTATGAGAAATCGGTTGGAAACTTCCCTCATGTCAGCACGTTGTAGGTGTCGCCACCGGCACCAACCTTGTGTGAATGCTCTGTAAAGCTAATCATTTGCATATTAGAGGATCTTCTTCCTGTCGGTTAAATTTCGCTTCTGTCGCACGTCATCTTCGTGGTGTAGAAATTTTAATGGCCAGCAGTGTAGTAACGGGACGTGGTCCTCTAGTAAATATCCAGGCCAGCAGTAAAAATTTGCAGTCTCGTCGCGAGAACCCGCTTCGCACATTGGATGGCTTCAGGGGGTGCACCGTCATTCCCGATGAACAACAAAGCATGTTACAGAGGATGGGTAAGAGCGACAAGAAACGGAATCCCTCAGCGAATTTTTCATTCTGCAGCAGAGTGTGGGCCATATGAAAGGCCCTGAGTTCGAGTCCCGGGCCGGTACACAATTTTAATCCGCCAGGAATGTTACCCAGCAGTAGAATTTAGTTCATACACGTGTACTTCGAACAGACTGTCTTTTTTATTACTGTTTTTTATTTCACTGTATTCATTTGTTTAGATGCATAATCGTTATTCTTTCATTTTATCTCATGTACGTTCACAGATACGAGTGTGGCGCAAAACACTCTTTGACCAGTTTGTAAAATTCCATTTCAGCATTACACTGAGCAGTCGAGCTAAGCTACCAGTATTTTAACGATGCCACTGGCAGTTGTGGCTTATCGTTCATTTGCGACAAGACGTTAATTCCAACCAGAATGTCTAGTCTTTTCCGTGGATCAGGTTACCTTCCATTCACAAAGCTGTTGCACTCAGCGACTGTTATATTGACTTGTAAATTATAGATTGCAGCGATGAGTCGTCCTTATTAAATTTTATTGTGCAGATCTAGATTTCGGCTAGAAGCTAGCCATTCTCAATACTAAGGATAAAAAAAGTACATAGTTAGATGATGTCGTTAAAAGTTACAAGTAATGGTTTAACTTATATGGTTTGTATATTATATACCACTACTATGACCAACCGATGTGTTCTGCATAGCCGGCCGCGGTGGCCGAGCGGTTCTAGGCGCTTCAGTCCGGAACTGCGCGACTGCTACGGTCGCAGGTTCGAATCCTGCCTCGGCCATGGATGTGTGTGATGTCCTTAGGTTAGTTAGGTTTAAGTAGTTCTAAGTTCTAGGGGACTGATGACCTCAGAAGTTAAGTCCCATAGTCCTCAGAGCCATGTTTTTTGTTCTGCATACAGCCTGCCTTCCGCAAACAGTAGTCTTCAATGAACTGCGGATGAAGCCCGACCAACAGGAATTACATGCATTGAGCGAAAATAATAGTAGTATGTAATGTACAAACCATACGACCTAAGCCATTACTTGTAACTTTTTACGACATCATCTAACTATGTACCTCTTGTATTCTTAGCATTGAGAATGGCTAGCTTCTAGCCGAAATCTAGATCAGCACAATAAAAAATTTAAAAAGGACGACTGATCGCTGCAATCTATCATTTACATTTTCCATGAATGTTTGTAGGCTCTACTAAAATATTCAGGTTAGGCCACGTCTTTTTTCCAGAATAAATTTTGGAACAGCATCCTCAATAACTGCAACTGTCATTTTAAATCTTATTTATTTTCGACGATGTCATAAATCGGAAATAAAATATTTGGCCTCTTTGCTGAGCGAATTTCGCTCACAGTGGAAAAGTTTGGATATTCCCAAACTGCGTATGAAAGTCGACTGGAATGTGGGACAACTGGGGGGCCTAGGTTCAGGACACCTAAACTGTAGAGCGGCCCTATGGTTCCCCTGTGTTGCAGGCTGGTGGACGCGATCCACGTGATGTCGTACGACCTGCGAGGCAACTGGGCGGGCTTCGCCGACACCCACTCGCCGCTCTACAAGCGACCCCACGACCAGTGGGCCTACGAGAAGCTCAACGTCGTGAGTATTACGCTACACTTTGGCCCGTCGCATTTCTCACTCAACCTAATTCACGTCAACCTGAAATACGTGCAGCGAACATCAGTAAAAGAAACAGTAACACCCTTAATATTAAACAACTTGTAGAAACATTGTTGGTTCGGAACAAAGAATTAGCAATCTCAATAGAGTTTCCATTGCCGTATGCAGATATCCCATCGTACAAGTAGTAGGAAAAGTTCTGTATAGCCTGAAATGGTGCCTTGAGCCTGAAGGAGATTCTACCTTTTCCAAACCAACCTTTGCTATTCCAGTACCTCTCTTTAATTTGTTTAGAGCCTTTCATTTCCTGGTCGTCTTGAATCTCAACCCACAACGTTCACTGATATGCATGCGGTGTAAAATAATTTTTGAGAATTTTGTAAAATTCCGTTTGAGCATAATAAAGACCACATTATTACATTATCGCCTGTTAGGTTGATGCTTCCACGTCTGGTTAAGACTATCTTGTCATACGTCGTCTGCCTGCAGTGCATATAGAAAATAGAACTGGGCTACTCAAGAAGCTTTCCCTTAATTTCTTAATTAGCAGTTACTTTCCGTGCAAACAATGGTCTCCATCATATTATAGCTTATGTCTTCCCTCATTTTCAGCCTCTTCACTTCTTAATAGATGGCGCGGTTTCACACAGAATGTAAACTTTGCAACTTTCCGAAGATGCTGTCCATCCGCGGATATCAGAAAAGATACTGTGGAGTTTGGAAGCAGACGCAGGGGCAGACTAGAAAAACGCAGGGATAAGCTACAAGCCTGTTTTATTCCTTTCTCGAAAACACCCCCTCTTTCAATTCCTTTGACTCTTACAGCTGCTGCCTGTAAACTTTATACACTGCGTAACAGAATTAAAGGATCACTTTTTCGAAATCCCGTAATTCACACCCGTTGCAAAGCTTAGGTTTGAAATTTGATTCAAAGGTGCGTACAACCTTTTTCGGTAATAGTACAAAGACGTGCCACACTGCGACGTCAACCTCGATCTTGATGATGCTTCTACCGGCAAGGCGTCGACACATGCGAGGATAATGCCATAGGTCAGAAGTTCATGTGAGCCGTGGGGTAGGTTAATGATGCCACATTGGTACTAAACGTCACCACAATTCTCCCCCAACGCTACTGCGTACGTGTCACAGAGTGGGAAGGTCGTCACAGCCCCTCTAACTCACATTTCACCCCTGTTTGGACACCTCTGCGATTCTGAACGTTTAAAGCAACTAACCGATCTTTGCACCACACTGAAATCTTGTCAATGTCTGCCAATATTTGTGCAGACTTTTTCAGAAAGAATTTCATTTCAGATAACTGCATCATTTGCAAAAGGTTTGAGGTTACTACGAAGGATATTTTTTAGATAAGGCACATTTGCGAATGAAAGGCTGCAGTGCGTGCGCGCGACGGCTCCCCCCGTGCTTTGCGCATGTTTAGATACCATTTGCAGTTGTACTGTCTGTCTGTGTGCTGAGTTGTATAAGTCTATAATGTTTAAGAAAATTAAGTACCCCGACAATTGTGAGATACGATCTGTAATTTGATTGTCGAGTGGAAAATGCTCCAGCATGTCGTACAAAACAGACGGCGTGGTATAGTGTCTTCCAATCTTATGTTGCTTCACGACAATGCAAGGTCACATGTTTCTGTACAAGCACAAGGTCTAATTACGTAATTTGGGTGGGAACAACTGGATCATCCAACTTACAGTCTAGACCTTGAACCCAATGATTTACACCTGTTTCGTTACATAGAGGTGTTCGTTGGTGGTTTACGCTCGAAAGACGACAAAGAAGAGAAAACTGCAGTCATTGATTGGGTTTCTTTACAGCCGGCAAATTCCTTTGATGTCAGAATTTAAATACTTGTTGAGCAGTATGACAAATGATTGAACAGCCACGGAAATTACGTAGAAAACTAGGTAAAAATACGTAGAAACGGACAGAAATAAATTTTAATTGTATTTACAGTATTTTTATTCTTATTGAAAACATACCCTATTTTAAAAAATACATTCGTAATAGCGAACTATTATCTACCGGATTATTAATGAAGAACATGAACAGCAAGAGACCCAACACACTTTTCTGGAGTAAACCTGAAGTGCCTCCTACTTCTGTCGATGATTCTCGTCCAACATAACATGCTCCGTCCTCCCTACTAACAAATCCTCAATCGAGTCATAAGTTAAGCTCGATACCCCATGAGGTAGTACTTTCGATAATAAGTGGAGGTGTGAAGCAGAATCAAATACTTTTCAGATATCAAAAAATGTTGAATCCAACTGACTTCATTGATGTAATGTGAGAAAAGAATGGGTTCAGTTTCGCATGACGGATGTCTCTGAAATCCACGCTGCTTGGAGGACATTCTGTTCGAGATACGTCATTGCGTTTGAGCTCGTGATATATTATAAGATTTTAGAACATATGTATATCATCTTCCTCTTCCTTCACAAAATGTTATCTTTGTTTCTGTCCTTTTCACTGAGATGACAAGAGTGATGGGATAGCGACATGAACATATATAAAACTGATGGCCGTAGTATCACTTACACAAGGTATCAAAGGGCAGTTAATTGGCGGAGATGTCATTTGTGCTCAGCCGACTCATGTGAAAAAGTTTGCGACGTGATTATGGCAGCACGACGGAAATTAATGTACTTCAAACGCGGAATGGTAGTTGGAACTAGATACATGGGACATTCCATTTCGGAAATCATTAGGAGTTCAGTATTCCAATATCAGTAGTGTTAAGAGCGTACCGCGAATACCAAATGTCAACATTACCTTCCACCACAGACAACACAGTGCCGAGGGCTTTCACTTAATGACCAAGAGCAGCCGCATTTCCTTAGAGTTATCAGTGCTAACAGACAAGCATCACTGCTTGAAATAATAGCAGAAATCAATGTGGGACGTACGACGAACGTATCCGTTAGGACAGTGCGGCGAAATTAGGGGATAATGGGCTCTGGCAGCAGACGACCGATGCGAGTGGCATTGTTAGAAGCACCATATCGTTGCAGCGCCTCTCCTGGGCTCGTGACCATGTTGGTTGGACCCTAGACGACTGGAAAAGCGGGACCTGATCAGATGAGTACCGATTTCAGTCGGTAAGAGCTGATGATAGAGTTCGAGTGTAGCGAAGACCCCACAATGCCATTGACCCAGGCTGTCAACAAGGCACTGTGGAAGCTTGTGACGGCTCCATAATGGTGTGGACTGACTGCGTCCTCTGGTCCAACTGAACTACTCATTGGCTGTAAATGGTTATATTCGGCTACTTGGAGATCATTTGCAGCTATTCATGGACATCATGTTCCTACACAACGAAGGAATTTTAATGGATGACGTCGCACCATGTCAGGACATTCTGGACAAGTCGTGCGAATGATTAGGCCACCCAGATCGCACGACATGAATCTAATCGAACTTTTAAGGGACTTAATTGAGAGGTCAGTTTGTGCACAAAATCTTGCACCGGCAACAGTTTCGCAATTATGGACGACTATAGAGGTAGCAGAAATAAAAACTATGAGGTTCGCCGATGACATTGTAGTTCTGTCAGAGACAGCAAAGGACTTGGAAGAGCAGTTGAACGGAATGGATAATGTCTTGAAAGGACACTTTTCCCCTACGTATATCTCGCGAAGAGACCATGAGGATAAAATCAGAGAGATTAGAGCCCACACAGAGGCATACCGACAATCCTTCTTTCCACGAACAATACGAGACTGGAATAGAAGGGAGAACCGATAGAGATACTCAAGGTACCCACCGCCACACACCGTCAGGTGGCTTGCGGAGTATGGATGTAGATGTAGATGTAGATGAAAGGAGGATATAAGATCAACATCAACAAAAGCAAAACGAGGATAATGGAATGTAGTCGAATTAAGTAGGGTGATGCTGAGGGAATTAGATTAGGAAATGAGACACTTTAAGTAGTAAAGGAGTTTTGCTATTTGGGGAGCAAAATAACTGATGATGGCCGAAGTAGAGAGGATATAAAATGTAGACTGGCAATGGCAAGGAAAGCGTTTCTGAAGAAGAGAAATTTATTAACATCGAGTATAGATTTAGGGGTCAGGAAGTCATTTCTGAAAGTATTTGTATTGAGAGTAGCCATGTATGGAAGTGAAACATGGACGATAAATAGTTTGGACAAGAAGAGAATAGAAGCTTTCGAAATGTGGTGCTACAGAAGAATGCTGAAGATTAGATGGGTAGATCACATAACTAATGAGGAGGTACTGAATAGGATTGGGGAGAAGAGAAGTTTGTGGCACAACTTGACTAGAAGAAGGGATCGGTTGGTAGGACATGTTCTGAGGCATCAAGGGATCACCAATTTAGTAATGGAGGGCAGCGTGGAGGATGAAAATCGTAGAGGGAGACCAAGAGATGAATACACTAAGCAGATTCAGAAGGATGCGGGTTGCAGTAGGTACTGGGAGATGAAGAAGCTTGCACAGGATAGAGTAGCATGGAGAGCTGACAGTCTCAGGACTGACGACCACAACAACAACGACATAGAGGTAGCGTTGCTCAATATTTCTGGAGGAGGCTTCCAGAGACTTGTTGAGTCCATGCCACGTTCAGTTGCTTCACTACGCTGGGCAAAAGGAGGACCGGCGCGATATTAGGCGATATCCCATGACTTGTGTCGCCTCAGTATATGTGAACTTCCTTTTCCTTCACACAGTGTTGTCTTCCTGTTCCTCTCCTCCGTATAGCCCCTCTGTGTATTCCTTCCACCTTTGAGCCTTTCCTTCTTAGCCTGTAATACACTATGTCAGCTGTCCAGGAATGACGTGACGTCGCCGTGTGTGTTTTGCAGCACGACGGGCTGAAGCTGTGGCAGGACATGGGCTGTCCCGCGCACAAGCTGGTGGTGGGCGTGCCCTTCTACGGTCGCAGCTTCACGCTCAGCGCGGGCAACAAGGACTACAAGCTCGGCACGTACATCAACAAGGAGGCGGGCGGCGGCAAGCCGGGCAACTACACGCAGGCCAAGGGCTTCCTCGCCTACTACGAGGTGCGTACGCTACCTTTGTCTCAACAAAGAGGATCTAGCGAGTGATGGGAAAATAGAATGCGTTTCGGTAATCCATAAGAAAGTGAGAAAGACTGAAAAAATTATACCGATCTATGAGTAACTGAGTCATGCGCGTGGTTATATCGATTACTGTGTTTGAAGAAACTCTTTGCCTAGTGTTGCTTACGAGGAAAAGAGGGCAAGTGCCATAACAGGATTTCCCAGCAACTTCGGTCGGTGAAAGAAGAGTCAAAATAACCAAATAAGTGTCTCGGCTTAGCCATAGATACTCACCAATTTCTGGGAAAACGACCTTCAAAGTTTTCGGGGTATTTTGTTTGCCTTTTAGCGAGCGATTGGTTTAACAGAAGCAGTGATACAGTAGCTAGCGTCACGGCTCCATAATTTTTCTAAACCTGATTACTGTTATTATGTTTCAGTTTTCTAGGAATGACCGTAGAACATGACTACACCAATGTTTTCCAATCTTTATTGAAACAACGCTGCCCTTATTCGTCTACTGACAAATTAATTTAGATAAATAAATAAATGAGAATTTATTTCAAATTGTTTTTGGTGGAATTCTTGTGTGTATCTTGATTCACGATCACTTTTAAGCGCCAGTTTTCGCTAAAGTGATCTGTTATGCGTGGTTTGCAGCGAAATTATTGCCAGGGCATGAAACCCTGAGTAATGTTAATGACGTGTCATTCCCAAATGAGATTCATGCAAAAAAATGTCACTGTGGCAAACCTGCCTTCTGGAGACGCTCGTGGTGTTCAGAATTTCTATGGTTCGAATGTTTCTACGACCGGAATCATCTAAGGGAATGCACGAAATCTTCCTGAAAAAAAAACATAGCAATAAAATATAGGAATGAGTATAATAACTGTATAATAATGAAATATAAGGATATGAGTATTTAAAACATTGTAACCCTTAAAAATATCATACACACACATTACCTCCACTTTTATGCCTATAATGCTTCTGCAATTAATGATCCAAACAAACAGAAAGAGAGGTTCATCTCTAGCAAGAAGCTATATGCGTGAATATTTCTGGTATCTCAGCTGCAGATTTTTCAGCGCTCATTTAACTTAAGGACTCTGTATCTCAAGATGACCAAAAATGGACTTCTACCACTATTGAAATAAGCCCTTCATATAGGGTGGTCCATTGATCGTGACCGGGCCAAATATCACGAAATAAGCGTCAAATGAAAAAACTACAAAGATCGAAACTTGTCTAGCTTGAAGGGGGAAACCAGATGGCGCTATGGTTGGCCCGCTAGATGGCGCTGCCATTGGTCAAACGGATATCAACTGCGTTTTTAAAAATAGGAACCCCCATTTTTATTAGATATTCGTGTAGTACGTAAAGAAATATGAATGTTTTAGTTGGACCACTTTTTTCGCTTTTTGATAGATGGCGCTGTAATAGTCACAAACATATGGCTCACAATTTTAGACGGACAGTTGGTAACAGGTAGGTTTTTTAAATTGAAATACAGAACGTAGGTACGTTTGAACATTTTATTTCGGTTGTTCCAATGTGATACACGTACCTTTGTGAACTTATCATTTCTGAGAACGCATGCTGTTACAGCGTGATTACCTGTAAATACCAAATTAATGCAATAAATGCTCAAAATGACGTCCGTCGCCGGCCGCGGTGGTCTAGCGGTTCTAGGCGCTCAGTCCGGAACCGCGAGACTGCTACGGTCGCAGGTTCGAATCCTGCCTCGGGCATGGATGTGTGTGATGTCCTTAGGTTAGTTAGGTTTTATTAGTTCTCAGTTCTAGACGACTGAAGACCTCAGAAGTTAAGTCGCATAGTGCTCAGAGCCATTTGAACCATTTGACGTCCGTCAACCTCATTGCATTTGGCAATATGGGTAACGACATTCCTCTCAACAGCGAGTAGTTCGCCTTCCGTAATGTTCGCACATGAATTGACAATGCGCTGACGCATGTTGTCAGGCGTTGTCGGTGGATCACGGTAGCAAATATCCTTCAACTTTCCCCACAGAAAGAAATCCGGGGACGTCAGATCCGGTGAACGTGCGGGCCATGGTATGGTGCTTCGATGACCAATCCACCTGTCATGAAATATGCTATTCAATACCGCTTCAACCGCACGCGAGCTATGTGTCGGACATCCATCATGTTGGAAGTACATCGCCATTCTGTCATGCAGTGAAAGATCTTGTAGTAACATCGGTAGAGCATTACGTATGAAGTCAGCATACATTGCACCATTTAGATTGCCATCGATAAAATGGGGGACAATTATCCTTCCTCCCTCCCATACATTAACCCGCCAAGGTCGCTGATGTTCCACTTGTCGCAGCCATCGTGGATATTCCGTTATCCAATAGTGCATATTATGCCGGTTTACGTTACCGCTGTTGGTGAATGACGCTTCGTCGCTAAATCGCGTGCAAAAAAATCTGTCAACGTCCCGTAATTTCTCTTGTGCCAAGTGGCACAACTGTACACGACGTTCAAAGTCGTCGCACATGAAATTCCTGGTGCACAGAAATATGGTACGGGTGCAATCGATGTTGATGTAGCATTCTCAACACCGACGTTTTTGAGATTCCCGATTCTCGCGCAATTTGTCTGCTACTGATGTGCGGATTAGCCGCGAAAGCAGCTAAAACACCTACTTGGGCATTATCATTTGTTGCAGGTCGTGGTTGACGTTTCACATGTGGCCGAACACCTCCGTGTTTCCTTAAATAACGTAACTATCCGGCGAACGGATGATGTCGTCCAGGATACCGAGCAGCATACATAACACACGCCCGTTGGGCATTTTGATCACAATAGCCATACATCAACACGCTATCGACCTTTTCCGCAATTTGTAAACGGTCCATTTTAACACGGGTAATGTATCACGAAGCAAATACCGTCCGCACTGGCGGAATGTTACGTGACACCACGTACTTATACGTTTGTCACTATTACAGCGCCATCTGTCACAAAGCGAAAAAAGTGGTCCAACTAAAACATTCATATTTCTTTACGTAATACACGAATATCTAATAAAAAATGGGGGTTCCTATTTTAAAAAACGCAGCTGATAACCGTTTGACCAATGGCTGCGCCATCTAGTGGGCCAACCACAGCGCGATCTGGTTCCCCCTTCAAGCTAGACAAGTTTCGTTCTTTGCAGTTTTTTCGTTTCATGCTAATTTCGTGAGGCGGGGTGAGCCTTCGCCTACTGGATAGTTGCAACTTCACCCCAGCTATGCGCTGATGGGTCATATATTCTGCATATTCTGGAATTGGACTTCAGGCATGTTCCTGCTGCCTTGACTGGTGGATGCGGCCACATACGCTGTCCATGATTTGCGTCAGCCTGATACAGAAACGAAGGTGAGAAACGTTTTTGTGGGCATAAGTGTTGGTCAAGATTGACGAGACGATACCCACTCCCTCTGCAGTCATCTCTGAGAGTCATTTGTTTTTTGACATTAAACAGATTCCGAACGTTGTACTGACCGTGTATGGGCGATGCCTTTCTGTGGATCAACATCCTGTCGATAAGAACTGCTCCAAAACAAGTACTTATTTGATTGTCAGGAGGTATCAGTTTCAAGAGGCGTGTGTGTTTTCTAAGTTAAACGTTTTTGCCTGTTGTCCCCTCACTTGAAATGCCCTTTTATATTTATTTTCTTATCAGATACTAGTGGACCAAATTGACTCAGTTGTGTACTCTCGTGCTTCGGTTGTGATTGGGGGACTGCCTACTGATTTCATGCACTTGCTGTCCAAATTTAATTTGTATTTTGGGTGTACGTTTTAGAATTTGTCAAGCAACTGTCTGAAACGTCGGCGCCACTTCGAGCCGTTACTGCATTCGCCTAATTTACGTGCTTGAGGTGCTAAGACTGCCTGGGATTTCGTTACTCATAAAAGTGCTTGGTAAACGCCTCGGTCTGCTTCACAGGCGTATACATTAATCTAAATATTCTGGTTTCTATGAATGTGCAGTTCTATTTAGCTGCTTCACAGCCACATACGCAACGCTTTAAAACTGTAGAAATTGTCTCATCTAGTGATAATAGTGGTACGAATATCTGCTTTAGTGACGTGTACATTATTTCACATATCTGCTTTCCCTGTCTGTACAAACTAGTGAGACAACAATTCCTTCTGCGTGCTTTTCAGCTGCGTATATCATTTTTTTTTCAAATTCTTGGTATTTATTGGTGCTACTGTCTGTTCCGTATTCTGTCTGCTTCACAGACATACGTATATTATTTCTTGTGTCAGCTATTTGCTGATGTGTATTACAGAATCTCTTTGAATAAATGTGTGATAAATTTTTAGCTACATCTCAGAACCTAAGGATTTGTTTTGAAACTTGGCCTATGCGGCGAGCAAATATTACTCGCTTTCAAATTTAAAAATGGCCCTCTGGGACAAATCAATGAACAATTATACTTCAAACATTTTATTTTCGCTCAGAACCCTACTACTCGCAGATCAGCACTCCCTATAAATTCATCAGTAGCAGAGTGTGGTTCTGGGAGTAGTAATCAGTCGAGTAGCGCCACAGACTACCTCCGTAGGTGAGTGGGCAGCGTGGTCGACTGTCATGCTGGGGCACCCAGCTTCAATTCCTGGTACTGCCAGACGTTTTTCTTTCGTGGGGCGACTAACCTGAGGCGTACCGAGCCTCGCGAGGCCAACAGAGGACCCACTCGACCGATTAGTAACGGTTCCACAGTTAAGAAATCCGGGAGTGGGGAGTGTGCTGTCCACATTCTTTTCAATGCCACATGTGATGACGCCATTGGTGGAGGACGACACGGTGGTCGGTCAGGCGTCATTAGCTCGTCTAGGGCAGAACGCGGACCCTTAATTTAGAAATCACTGAACCGCAAGTAAGTTAGGATCTGGGTTTAGTAAGGTATTAAGCAAAGAAAAATCTTTCGAAGTAAAATTATTTATTGATTTGTCCCAGAAAGCGATATTTAAATTTCAAAGAAAGTAATAATTGTTCTCTACGTAGGGAAAGATCTAATACAAATCTTTAGGTTCTGAGAAATAACCAAAAATTTATCAAAAAATTTATTCAAACAGATCCTGTACTACAAAACGGCAAACAGGTGACTCAAGAAATTATATATTTACGTATGTGAAACCGACAGGTACAGAATAGACAGTAGCATCAGTAAATATCAAAAATTTTAAAAAAATTACATAGAGAGCCGAAAAGCAAGCGGATTCAATCGATACCTCACTACTTTGCAAAATGATGGAAAGCAGAAATGTGAAACAATGTACATGTGTGTGAAGCAGGTTTTTGGACCACTGGGTGCCACAAGATGAGAAAATTGTAAAAAATTTTAAAACTTTACACATACTGCTGTGAAGCAGCTAATAGGAATTCCATATTCATAGAAACCAAAAAATTTACAATAATGTACACGTTCGTGAAGGAAACTTTGCCATCAATAAACATCAATTACATACAAAGCAGAATTTAAAAAAAAAAAAAAAACGTTCAAGCCTGCGAAGCAGACTTTAGGTTCAACAAATTGCAGTCACACAGACAAAATTACTTGTGCTATGAAGCTGGCAAAGGGAATTACCATTTCATTAATATCCATAATCTTTGGAGGTAATGAACTTAAAATAATGTACACCTCTATGAAGCAGACTTTTGACTTTTAACTCTACGTGCATGGCTGTGAAACAACCTGTTTCGCTAATATGTGTAATAGAATAACGTACACGCCTGTGGAGCAGACTGAGAGGTTTACCAAGCACTTTTATGAGAACGAAGTGCTGGGCAAGCTTACGGCCTCAAACATGTACACACATCAAAAAAAGTTTTGTATCACCTAGGTTCCCAGAACTCCTGAAGATAGACGTTGACTGTGGATGTTGTATCCCTTTGACTGTTCAGACATGTCACTAAACCCGCCCAAAGATGTAAACAATTATGCACGAGCAGCGCCTATTAGGCGGAGGGGGTCCGACAGTCGATCAGTTCCAGTCATTCCACAAGGAAGGAGGTACACGGCTCGTGCTGTCTGTAGTTCAGCCATGCCTCGACGGAGTATACCGCAGTTCGATCACGTCCGCATTGTTACTTTGTGCCAGGAAGGGCTCTCGACAAGGGGAGTGTCCAGGCGTGTCGGAGTGAACCAAAGCGATGTTGTTCGGACATGGAGGAGACACAGAGAGACAGGAACTGTCGATGACATGCCTCACTCAGGCCACCCAAGGGCTACTACTGCAGTGAATGACCGCTACCTATGCATTATGGCTCGGAGGAACCCTGACAGCATGCCACCATGTTGAATAATGCTTTTCGTGCAGCCACGGGACGTCGTGTTACGACTCAAACTGTGCGCAATAGGCTGCATGATGCGCAACTTCACTCTAGACGTCCATGGCGAGGTCCATCTTTGCAACCACGACACCATGTAGCGCGGTACAGATGAGCCCAACAATATGCCGAATGGACCGCTCAGGATTGGCATCACGTTCTCTTCACCGAGGAGAGTCGCATATGCCTTCAACCAGACAGTCATCTGAGACATGTCTGGAGGCAACCTGGTCAGGCTGAACGTGTTAGACACACTCTCCAGCGAGTGCAGCAAGGTGGAGGTTCCCTGTTGTTTTGGGGTGGCATTGTGTGGGACCGACGTACGCCACTGGTCCTCATGAAAGGCGCCGTAACATGAATGCCATCCTCCAACCGATAGTGCATCCATATCGGAAGCATAATGGTGAGGCATTCGTCTTCATGGACGACAA
The DNA here is from genome assembly GCF_023864275.1 of Schistocerca cancellata. Lineage (NCBI taxonomy): Eukaryota > Metazoa > Arthropoda > Insecta > Orthoptera > Acrididae > Schistocerca > Schistocerca cancellata. The sequence goes on from NC_064633.1 coordinate 416,063,577, forward strand.
TTCGCGCCCCCATCGTGCACATCTTGTGAATGACTTCCTTCAGGACAACGACGTCGCCCGACTAGAGTGGCTAGCATGTTCTCCAGATAAGAACCCTATCGAACATGCCTGGGGTAGATTGAAAGAGGATGTTTGTGGACGACGTGACCCAGCACACACTCTGGGGGATCAATGCCAAATAGCCGTTGAGGAGTGGGACAATCCTGACCAATAGTGCCTTGATGAACTTGTGGATAGTATGCCACAACGAATAAAGGCATGCATCAGTGCAAGGGGACGTGCTACTTGGTATTAAAGGTACCGGTGTGTACAGCAATCTGGACAACCACTTCTGAAGGTCTCGCTGTATGGTGATATAACATGCAATGTGTGATTTTCATGAGCAATAAAAAGGGTGGAAACGATGCTTATGTTGATCTCTATTCCAATTTTCTGTAAGGGGTCCGGAACTCTCGGACCCAAGGTGATACAAAACTTTTTTTGATGTGTGTAAATTAGACAAATAGAGTAACGGCTCGAAATGCGGCCGATCTCCAAGACAGGTTGCTCGACAAGTTCTAAAACATACACACCAAGTAAAAAATAAGTTTACACAGAAGTCAGTACGCAGCTCCCCCCCCCCCTCCCACCCCCCTATCACAACAGAAACATGAAGCCACACAGCTGAGTCCATGAGGCCCACTAGTATCTGATAAGGAAATAAATATAAAACGGCACTTACAAAGAAAAATCAACAGAAACTAAAACTTTAATTAATCCATACACCCCTAAAGCTGATACCTTCTTACAATTAAATGACTACTTGTTTTAGAGAAACTGTTATCACCGGCACACTGATCCACACAAAGCCATCGGCCAGACACGGCCATTACAGTGATCCGAATCCGATTAAAAAAAAAAAAAGAAAACACGACACACAGAAGTGACTGCAAAAGGAGGGGGACTCGCGAATCCACAAAAATGTTGCTCAATATCGTTCCTATATCGGGCCGGCGCAAATCAGGGACAGCGTACGTGGCCTCATCCACCAACCAAGGCAACAGGAATATGCCTGAAGCCCAACTCCAGATTAGAACCCATCACGGCTTAGCCATGTTGAAGTTGCAACACCCCAGTAGGCGGGCCCGCGAAGTAAAGAACAGTCTCGTAGAAACGATGAGCAGCCAACCGGCTCCGAGGTACAAGCCTCGACACCACGTGAGATTTCATTATAACTGCCGAAGCACAGTAGAACACGGCTGACCTGCGTGAGTACTTAAATCACTTGCTGAGCCAGCAACCCCAGGCTCGGCACGCCAAGAAAGCCTTAGCTGGGCAACGCTAAACAAAGAGTTTCCTCAAGTACAGGAATCGACGCACACAGTTCAGTAACCACTTTGAACATACAGGGGTTGGACAAAAATATAGAAACACCGCGAAAAATGGATGCTTGAACATAAATGCAGTTACTAGCCAAGTTTGCAAGTTGCACCTGTGCAGTGTCTTCAATGCATTATAAGTATCGGAAGTGGTCAGAACAGTATTGTGTGCAGCTGTGAGTGCATTATGTGGCAGCTAAATAAACTCCAAAGTGGGCGGAAGTTGATTCTCGTATGGTGGGTACTTCCATACCCAAGGTAGGCAAAATGTTTTGTGGTTCTAGGGGCACCGTTTTGGAGATTTGTCTAGATACAAGGAAAGCCGAAAAAAAACATCCGCTAACGAAAGTGTGTGCTGAGTCACCGTGACAGACGGTTATTGAAGAAAATGTTACGAAAAAGAAGAGGGCTACAGCTGCAGGAGTTACTGCAGAACTGAATGTCACACTCGCGAATTCTGTCAGCACTATAACAACACGAAGGGAGCTCCATAAACTTAGGACTGCAGGGCGAGCTGGAATTTCAAAACCACTCGTCAGTGATGCAAATGCCAACAACAGAAAAGCGCGGTGCCAAAGCCGGAAAATCTGTATTATGGAGCACATTCTGTTTCACACTATTTCCAACTTCTGGCCGAGCTTACGTCCCAAGGGTGAAATATGGCGGGGATCGGAGATGATTTTGACAGCCATATCGTAGTATTGCATAGTCCTCATGGCTACACTGCAAGGTCGCTTTACAGCCAACGGGCTTCCTACACCGTATTAGGCATGATATTGTGTCGTGTTTCTGATGTTTTCACATTTTTGTCCTCCCCTCTACTTTACGGAAGAAATTATTCTACACGCCCTATGGCAGAAATACTAAGACATGGATGCTGAATAATCAGTAGGCCTTAGAGTTGGTGGATCAACATTACATCACACTCTTTGCCAATAAGAAATAACTGAAGACAATATTCAATTTTGTATTCATAAATACAAAAAAATTCCAATGAAAGTACATTTTTAGGCAAACGATGTGGAGCTTTAAAGTCAATCGAAACCAATCCACCATTAATAATGGTAATTTAAACACTAAATAAAAATTGTACACCAAAATCTAGATTTAATATTACAAATTTATTCAAATCACTGCACACTACATACAATATTTACAGAAAAACGCTGTACGATGATAAAAAAAGTAAAAGCTTGAGAATTACATAAATAGTAACAGTAACTTACTCATCACAGTACGCCACTGGCCAATTCGTCGAAGATAAAATATTGATGCAGAAATATAAAAATTGTGAAATAAATGCAAAAAGATCATAACGAGATAATGATAAAGTAATTGGTGCAATAAGTGAAGATACATTGGAAAAGGGATAGGAACAGCAGCAGCTACTGAAGTTATGCATTCCTAGAGATGAAAATTACACATTATAGGACGCAAGTCCAAGAACATATATAAAATTATAAATTTTTAAAAGAAGAATATTTATTTATCAACGAGATTTTTATTGGATAAACGTATAAGAGTTAATACAAAAACAAAGAAAATTAACACAGTTCTTAGGACCATTATCACAAATGATTCGGAAGTTTGAACCATTAAATGCATTTATTGAGACTTTCGACAAGAATATCAATATCAGAAGAAATGAGAACCGAAACAGTACGCGACAGGAATGCTTTTCAACATTCAGCAGCACCTATAGTTGTATGGATGGGTTAACAGCATTCAGGAGGAAAGACTTCCAAAACACATACTATATGAAGAAAAAAGTGGGGCACCACACAATATATGAATGCAGGGGATATGTCCGTCAGTGAAGTAGAAGAATATTCCAGAAGATTAATGTAGAGGTAGAGGAAAATAGGGTAAAACGATCACGGACGTTTTGTAATCAGAGGTTCTGGTAGAAGAAATAAACTTTTTATAACAAAAAGACATGTACGAATACATATTATAACTGATATTACAGATAAATGACTCTAGTTATGCCCGTTGCAGATTTTGTTAAACCGAATGTATTAAAAAATAACATATATATGCATCTATGAGTACTCTGATTTGTTTTTCTTAGCGCTGCACATTTTCAGCTTGTTGTATGAAACTCTCATAACTGGTATTGCAATGTAAAATTTAAATTGGAACGAAGATTGATTTAGATTGGATTTGTCACTGTCGCTGTTATCCAACTGAACTGAAGGAATAAATGTTACTGATAGACCGTGTAGACAAAGTAGTGTAACCTGTAAAATTAAATACTTACAGCATTTTTATAATCTTGCTACCTTGGTGTGCCTGACTTACGTTGGACAATAAAACAGTCTCCACTGTTTGTATTCCATATCTCCACATTTTTTTTTGTTAAATGAAATAACTTGCTATATTAAGAACAGTTGCCGGCCGCGGTGGTCTCGCGGTTCTAGGCGCGCAGTCCGGAACCGTGAGACTGCTACGGTCGCAGGTTCGAATCCTGCCTCGGGCATGGATGTGTGTGCTGTCCTTAGGTTAGTTAGGTTTAAGTAGTTCTAAGTTCTAGGGGACTGATGACCACAGCTGTTAAGTCCCATAGTGCTCAGAGCCATTTTTAAGAACAGTAGTAGCAATGATAATGATTTAAATACAGGTAGTTTCTTACTGAAAGTGACGGGAATAACCAAAAACTTTTAATTGTTCCATTACTTAGAAAATAGCGCCCTTGTTGGTTCATCTTCATATGGCTGTTCAGATTTATCTTACTCCATTAACACATAGCTGACCACAAAATGTTCCCCATTTCTAGCAATAGTGATTGTTTCTTAGAGTTATGGTGCCTTCGAAATTCCTTCCGCATACTAAGAATAATGATGAATGCTATTCTGGTTAGTGAGGGCAAAACAATAAGTAGAGAATGACCGGTAGTGCTATGGAATATAGTGGGACGCTACTGAGGGGACCGGGGTGTACTAAGGCGGAGGAACAGCAGGCATGGCGGTAGAGGTGGGCCAGAGATAATGTGGGAGAGGGAGGAATGGTGTGGGGAGGGCCTAGGAACGCTCAGACAGAAGCAGCCTAACTGTCTCGGGATGAAATTTAATGACGCATTCTAGCATTAGGATCTATATTAAATGACGGATCCAAAAATAACAAGCTTACGTAAGAGTATAGCCGGTGTAATTGGAGAAGAGACGCAATTTTTTTGTTTTATAAATTTAGTGATAATTTTTACTCCTCTGAAGGGGAGGAACTCAGACAGTTATTAATTCAGTGATGTGTTTGCGGCTTACAGATATGTCTCGAAATCCAAGAAGTGGGTGGATGGACGGAGAAATGGGATGAAGCTGGAAAGGTTCCGTATGCATACAAAGGTAAGCTCAGATTATATACCAACCATGTGGAATGCTCAAGTCTTACCTAAATCTTCATCACGATTTTTACATTTACCAGTCAAAATTCAGTATCAGCTCAGCGACCGCCTAAAAATCGTGCTTCGAGATATCCAGTTGTCATTTTCCTCAACTGGAGGGTTCGAACATGCACAATAGTTTTCCTACACCTGGGAAACCATACACTGATTAACTGACGCACGGAAGAAGGCACTGTGAGACCTTCGTCTGAACGTACTCACGATTCATAACAAAATTAATGTCTTTAAAATAAAGAAAATGTTAAATTTATTATTATCCATTTCCCACGTGAGGTGACGGCTGTTACGTTCCCACAGTAATAATTGGTAGCATTCAGCCGTAATTGCGTGTAGGACAAAAATTACGGTTGAATACTAATAATTATTACTGTAATGAAACTGTGTTTCAAAAATCCGAGAACACATTAAAATGTTATTGTAGCTGAATGAATAGAATTATAAAGTCACAATAAACATAATTTGAAAGAGTAAATAAATGTGTGATCCTACAAACGTCGATGTGATAATCGAACTCTTTCCACACACGGGCCAACATGTCTTCCGAGATTGTGGCTGTTGATTGTTCAGTTCTCCCTTTCAATCCCACACCATGACGTAAAATATCTCCTTTTCATAACCCCATAAAAAGAAATCACAAGAGGAAATATCCGGTACCTAGGAGGCCGTTTTAGAGCACACTGTTCTGTTTCTCCACCACGAGCAATCCAGCGATTTGGTAGCACTATGTTCAGATACGCCGTAACATCATGCTGAAAATGTGGGGGTACGTCACCTAACTGAAGGACAAAGTTATCTGATTCTGTTTGTAACAAGGGCATTAACCAGTTCCTGAAGTAAGCACTCTCCATTAATAGTTTGTTCTTCAAAGGAGTAAGCCCCATAAAATTTCGTGTAAGACGTGGCACAAAAAACACTGATCTTCGGAAAATCTCGTCCTTGCTCAGAAATTTTATGCGGGTTTTCTGTTCCCCAAATCCAACAATTGTGTCTGTGAACTTTCCCATTTGCATTAAATTTTGCCACGTCCGAAAAAATTATCGAATTCACAAAACCATCTTCTTCAACCTGCAATGCACAGCAAAACTTGAATCATTGGCGTTCGTCTACAGGATATAACGTTTGCACTAACCATAGTCTGTATGGTTTCATGTTTAATTTTTTAAACAAGACACGCCCCACAGTCGTTGTTGACATTTCCGACTCAATTGAAGCTCTGTGCAGAGATTTTGCCGGATTCCTTGTGAACGCTTCTCTCACTGGTTCAGTGTCATTTGCATTCATACCTGGCCGACTACTTCTCTTCTTGTCACAGAAACACCCAGTTTCAACAAACTTCACATGCCAGCCGTAGATTGCCTTTCTCGTTGCTGATGTTTTCGCATACTTCACCCTAAATTTTCGTTGGACATCTGTTGCACTCTTTGTTTTTGTCAAATTGTAGCAGGCAGAATGCCTTCTGAACTCCAAAAAGCGCCGTATTGAATATGACGCCACCTAGCGACCATACATGGAACTACACATCAAACCTGCAATGAGAAGAAAACCTTACAGATTTACTCTTTCAGATTATGTTTATTGTTACTTTGCAAAATGCCACAAAACATTTTTAAAGTGATTTTTGAAACATACGCCGCTATATAGGTTAGGATTTATTAGGATTTACATGGTCTGCGAGACACTGACTTAATGTTACTCCCTGGTCGCAGGTACTCAGTGGGTGGGCTTCGAGAATCCAAAGAGTGTACAGATCAAGATGGACTTCATCAAGGCGAAGGGCTACGGTGGTGCCATGACGTGGGCTATCGATATGGACGACTTCCGCGGAGTATGTGGTCCAAAGGACGCCCTCATCTCCGTCATGTACAACAACATGAAGGATTACATCGTGCCGGACATTCAGTACTCCACCACCAAGAGGGTGAGTAGTGAGGCCACTACCGAAAAGTAATTCAACTTTTTATATGAGTCTGCAGGCTTACAAGGCGTTGTCATTGAAGGTAGAATTTGGTGGGTGATCACGAACCGTCATTTTACGCGTCAAAGTTCTTCATCAGAAGTAGGCGTCTTGATCCCACTATTGGAATATTCGTAAGGAGTCTTCTCATATTCCCACATTGTTGCAACTAGGGACATCAAAAGACTCCTGCAAAATATCCCAGCAGAGGGTTAGAAACGTCGAATATTGAAGAGGTTGTATGAAAAGGCTCGATTACCCAGATGATTGTATTTTAAATTAATTATGTTTTTCCCTACAACTGTGCATAATAATATTGTAGCATCAATAGGACCCCACTGGATCATAAAAAGAAAACAAAACCTGAAGCAGTAAAACACTTTAGAGTCTTCAGAACCAGAGTCAGTTTTACTATATTTCCACACAAATTTAAATCAATAAATTAATGTACAGGAGACTCATAAAAAATTTCTTAAAGACCAGAAGTACAACTGAAACAGATTACGTATAATCTTAAAAACATAAATCACTAATTGCTTACAGCCCCCAGCGAAAATTTTCTACATTTTTCAATGAAGAACTAAAACATTTTACAGAATAATAACATTTCTACATAAGGATAGAGAATAACTTTGATTTTTGGAACTACTAAGTTCATATTACAAAATACGGTGCCTTGTAGTTCTTTATAGATTTTTTACGTCCGCGTAATGTGGAGTCTGACTATTTGTTTGTGGGAAAGTGACAAGATTTTCTTTTTGTAAATATGTTGAAAATAATGAAATTTGTTTCCTGCAACGAAATCTGCATTTAATACACTCCTGGAAATGGAAAAAAGAACACATTGACACCGGCGTGTCAGACCCACCATACTTGCTCCGGACACTGCGAGAGGGCTGTACAAGCAATGATCACACGCACGGCACAGCGGACACACCAGGAACCGCGGTGTTGGCCGTCGAATGGCGCTAGCTGCGCAGCATTTGTGCACCGCCGCCGTCAGTGTCAGCCAGTTTGCCGTGGCATACGGAGCTCCATCGCAGTCTTTAACACTGGTAGCATGCCGCGACAGCGTGGACGTGAACCGTATGTGCAGTTGACGGACTTTGAGCGAGGGCGTATAGTGGGCATGCGGGAGGCCGTGTGGACGTACCGCCGAATTGCTCAACACGTGGGGCGTGAGGTCTCCAGAGTACATCGATGTTGTCGCCAGTGGTCAGCAGAAGGTGCACGTGCCCGTCGACCTGGGACCGGACCGCAGCGACGCACGGATGCACGCCAAGACCGTAGGATCCTACGCAGTGCCGTAGGGGACCGCACCGCCACTTCCCAGCAAATTAGGGACACTGTTGCTCCTGGGGTATCGGCGAGGACCATTCGCAACCGTCTCCATGAAGCTGGGCTACGGTCCCGCACACCGTTAGGCCGTCTTCCGCTCACGCCCCAACATCGTGCAGCCCGCCTCCAGTGGTGTCGCGACAGGCGTGAATGGAGGGACGAATGGAGACGTGTCGTCTTCAGCGATGAGAGTCGCGTCTGCCTTGGTGCCAATGATGGTCGTATGCGTGTTTGGCGCCGTGCAGGTGAGCGCCACAATCAGGACTGCATACGACCGAGGCACACAGGGCCAACATCCGGCATCATGGTGTGGGGAGCGATCTCCTACACTGGCCGTACACCACTGGTGATCGTCGAGGGGACACTGAATAGTGCACGGTACATCGAAACCGTCGTCGAACCCATCGTTCTACCATTCCTAGACCGGCAAGGGAACTTGCTGTTCCAACAGGACAATGCACGTCCGCATGTATCCCGTGCCACCCAACGTGCTCTAGAAGGTGTAAGTCAACTACCCTGGCCAGCAAGATCTCCGGATCTGTCCCCCATTGAGCATGTTTGGGACTGGATGAAGCGTCGTCTCACGCGGTCTGCACGTCCAGCACGAACGCTGGTCCAACTGAGGCGCCAGGTGGAAATGGCATGGCAAGCCGTACCACAGGACTACATCCAGCATCTCTACGATCGTCTCCATGGGAGAATAGCAGCCTGCATTGCTGCGGAAGGTGGATATACACTGTACTAGTGCCGACATTGTGCATGCTCTGTTGCCTGTGTCTATGTGCCTGTGGTTCTGTCAGTGTGATCATGTGATGTATCTGACCCCAGGAATGTGTCAATAAAGTTTCCCCTTCCTGGGACAATGAATTCACGGTGTTCTTATTTCAATTTCCAGGAGTGTATATAAAGAGAAATAGTTCGTAATGGAATACAAGTATGTAAAATATTTATCTTTCTAAACAGTGCTCACCATACGTATTATATAGCTTTTTTGTAGTGACAAAATTCTATTTAGACTGACTGGTCCCTCAAAACGATAATTCTATGCCTTACAATAGATACAAAACATCTGTGCGTAGTCCGCTGAAAGTATCCTTGTCAGTAACCAAATACAGTATTGTCGCTGCAGATGCAATCTTGTTTGATTTATTTGCCAGGGAATGTGTATGTGTATCGACCATGATAGATGTTTACTTCCCAAAAGTAATACCAAAAGTTTGACATAATTACTTTCGTTATGAATATAATTTTTACAAGTAATTTGTAATTCGTTTGAATACAACTTCAGAATTTGAAACTGCTTTAGTTGAATCTTTGTCCCATTTACTTTCGATCAGTTTGAATCAGACGAACATTCTACATTGTATGGCATATGTCTGATACTTGAGATAATTTTTTCTGTTATTTCATCTGTTATTTCATCTGTGATTGCAGATGTGGCATCTGAAAACAAAACTGAGTATAAATTTATATCTGAGGATAAATTATTTGCATAAAAATTGCCAACATTAGGGTTCGCTCCAAAATTATTTTCTAGTCTAAGAAATAATTACCTGTTTCTGATGTTACACTGGCCTTTGCTTTCTCACTAACTCTCTTTTTTTGTCTGAGCTACATAAAAACATTACCCCTGATTTCGTATCTTTCGAATCACAGAACAGAAGGGAGTGGTATGCGCAATAACAGAAAACCCTCTTGTCCTTCTGGGATCTGTCCGAAATTAAATTAGTTATTTTCTACAAATTTAGTGACAGTGCAAACTGTGCTATTATCTGTGTGAAGACAGTTCATTTTATTGAGATCATATTGTATTTTTTTGTGAAATTCTGAATTTGAATTGCAACAATTTTTCAAACACAATTGATATGATTGGGAAGAGCTTTGCTTCAACTTACCTTAGAGCATCTGGAAAGCATTCTTCTTTCGATGATTGATAAATTACTGAGGATACAAACATCACTATAGAAACACAAGATAACGAGCTAGTTATAATTTTGGTGCGAGTCTTATGCACAGACCTCCTATAAGAATCACCTATACATTGAGATGTAAGGTACTAGTACAGTGTAGTAAGCGTCATGTAAAAACATAATGAGAAGTGAAATTTATGTATGTGTGTGTGTACGTACGTATAAACGTCTGAAGATGAGCAGAACATACTCTAAACTTTTAGCGTTATGTTAAATTAAACACGAAATAAATGTAAATGCAACTGGTAGCAGTCTGTCAAAATTATTTCACGCAGTCTCTAGACTTCGCAACTACAGTACAGTTAATTACATAGGTCGACAAGTGTTGACTTTTTGTGTGTGGTTTCCACGAAAATATGAATTTCTTACTAAATCGACTCCGTTCATCATGAATATGAAGCCTGTTTCTCCACATCACGTCAGGCTTTGCACCACCACCATCATCAACGACGTCGTCGAAATCTGTACCCAATGAAATTGGAATGCAATTACAGGACGATGCACGGGAATTGGAACAACAAAATCGTTAAAAAAGACTCTTGAAAGACATATAAATTAGAAGAAGCATATATTATGTTGGACGTTTGCCCATGAATGAACGCTTGGTATCCTTCCTTTTGTGTGTCAGATCACCTTACGTATGATGCACCAGCGTAGTCAGACATCACGTTTATTCTCCAACGACCTTGATAGCGATGTTCCAGAGTTTTAAGTTCCTGATGGAACCGTTCATCATGTTCCTCTGATGTGTCAGACAAATTTTCTTGAAAATTGTCTAAGTGTGACATTAGAATACGTAGTTTTAGAGAAGCCTTGCATCCTAACTGTTTAAAATGACTATAGCATATCTTCCACTATTTCCTTGTAATCATGCTGCTTATTCTGGTCAAGGAAACAATGCTTCTACAAGCTTGCTGTTTTATTTCTGTCATTTTATTTTCGAAGTGCTCATCAGGCATCAACTCACGTACACCTGATCCAATAAACATCCCTTCTTTCAACTTTGCAGCCGAAAGATTTGGGAATTGGCTACATCGGTGTTGGAAACAGTTTCCTGTTTTGTCCAGAGCTTTCTCAGGATGCTTCATTAGTCCTAATTTTATGTACAGTGGAGTCATGAAAATGTGTTATGGATTAACCAAATGTTCATTCACAATATTCTTTGATCGCGCTATCAGGTTTTGCCTCTTAGGCCACTCTCTCCTACTCCAGTACTAATGTTATGGTCCACTGTCCCATCCACATATATAGCAAGGGATCTTGGTGTAACCTGCTTGCTGGCCAAGAAGAATTTCAATCACTTTAAAGCCCCCACACATAAGATACTGAGGTTCTTCATACTTTACATTTTTAAGGAGTACTGTCATGGTACTGTATGTCTCTTTTAAGTGTACTGAATATGCTATTGGAATTGATCCTAGCTCATTTCCAATAGGTAACAATACTGCGTTCAGACTTCGCTTCGAAGACTCTAAGTAATCTAGATTGCTTACTCTCATACTTCAGAGATCCCACTTTCGTCACTAATCCGGCGACGTCTTTGCAAAACAGCAATAAATCATCTTCAACAAAAATTCCCTAAACTCTTTATCAACATTTCTGTACACTGAATATGCTGTACCATGTGCAAGTAAATTATTTTCACTGAGACTTGATCCCAGAAGTTGAACTCCCTCTTTTGAGAGTCCTAAGTCTTTCACCAAATTGTTAAGTTATGTTTGAGTAAGAGATTGTGGATTGCTATCGGTACCACACTCGGGATAATCATATTCACTATTTTCTTGACTAACCTCTGGTTCAGAGAATTCATATGTACCGGTGGTGTTACTGGAGAGTGGTCGGCAGACCTGGACCAAGAGGGACAGGTCTAATAGCCGAATCTAAGTCTGGATATAAGATTTTGCTCATGTTTCTTCTTGTTTGGTCTACACTTTTGTCATAAAGAAATATAAAAATCATCGACATGATTCTTCTGTTCGCGTCGTGCTATGTGAATAGCGAAGTTTAAGCACCTTCACTGCATTTCCTAAATTGCTCAAAGCATGTGTGAAGCACAATGTGTGGAGAAAGTGGCTTGTTCGTATCTCCGAGCTTCATTCCGAAATAAGCAAAATATGATTTCTGCACGAACTGTGTTATTTGCCGACGTCTTGCACTTATCACATAAGTTCCACAGATACAACAAAATGTATCCGGGCTGTTCACACACTGCTTCCCTGATATTTTTAACATGGCTTCAATGAAATAAAACCACTCACGACAAAGCTTGTAAGCACCTTGTTCCAGCTGTAGCACTAACTCGACGATTTTTGCGGGGATAACGGAACGTCGGCTTAGAATCTCATTATCCCTCTCTACTGCACTGACCTACAAACAATGCAGTGTTGCCACATTTCTGTAGTTGTGGACAAAATCTTCCTAGATTTTATTGACAGTAGGGTGCGGGTAGTAGTTGAGGATAATCAGGATGAAAATTAGTGTAGCTTCAGGCGGGACCAGATCTACGTCTACATCTACATGATAACTCTGCTGTGCCTGGCAGAGGATTCAATGAACCACCTTCAAGCTGTGTGTCTACCATTTCATTCTCAAAGGGAGCGCGGGAAAAACGAGCACTTAAATTTTTCTTTGCGACCCTTGATTTCTCTAATTTTATCGTGATGATCATTTCTGTCTATGTAGTTGGGTAACAACAGAATGTTTCCGCAATCGGAGGAGAAAACTGGTGATTGAAATTTGATAAGAACATCCCGTCGCAACTAAAAACGCCTTTGTTTTAATGATTGTCACTCCAATTCACGTATCATGCCTGTGGCACTATCTCCCCTGTTTCGCGATAATACAAAACGAACCGCCCTTCTTTGAACTTTTTCGATGTCATCCGTCAGTTCCACCTGATGCGGATCCCACAACGCACAGCAATACTCCAGAATAGGGCGGACAAGCGTGGTGTTAGCAGTCTCTTTAGCAGACCTTTTGCAACTTCTAAGTGTTCTGACAATGCATCGCAGTCTTTGGTTTGCTCTACCCACAATATAGTCTTTGTGATCGTTCCAATTCAGGTTATTTGTTATTGTAATCCCTAAGTATTTAGTTGAATTTAAAGACTTCAGATTTGTGTGATATTGGAGAAGCAGTAGCGGCTCACTGCTAAAGCTCTGAGCCGCTTATACCTTGCAATTATGTGATAGGAATTTAAATTACACTGCATAACGTAGAGTTCGAAGCCAGTTGTAAGTTGGAAGGAGGGGCATCTGTGCAGAGACAACTGCATGAACGGAAAAAAATTGAAATCATTTTCAGGGTTGTTAGTGAAGAACACGACTTACTTTCCAAACGACAGAACTCATGTCGAGCTGTGTTATCGTTGCGGTAGTTGAAGACACATGAAGTTGTAGTCTGCCGACGGATCGTTGTTGCGAACCTCACGTCCTCACGTACCGCGCTTCTGAGTGAGTCCCCTTTTGCAGCCCGACTGGGACCGGCCGCCCCCCTGCGACGGCAAGAAGCCCGGTGCCGCCCCCGCTAGCACCACGACGCGCCGCCCGACCGCCGCCCCCACGCAGAGCACCACACGCCGACCAGCGCCGACCACCACCGCCGCCCCCTCCTCCTCGAGCAGCACAACCACGACGAGGAGAACCACTACCGCCTCCCGACCGTCGACGCAGCCGCCTCCGGCTGCCCCCGACGACAACGAGCTGCCGCCGGCCGCCATCGACTGCAGCGACGGCGACTTCGTGCCGCACCATGACTGCAGCAAGGTGCGTCATCCCATTCCCTCCACCAGCTGCCTTGTCTTCTTACACTTGCTTCCGTCATCGGTGCTCTGCCTGGCGCGAAGCAACCAGACAAATTTCTGTTCCTGTACCAGTCTCTTCATCTCAAACTAGAACCCACACCCAACGTCCTCTGCCACTGTTTTTGTGGAGAATGAGTCAAATATTTTTACCTGGTGATGGGTTCAAGGTACCGAAATGTGCGTTTTGGCAAGCGATAGTTGTAGGGGAGCACGAGATTTTGTGGCTCGTTTAATCCTCTTAGCCCGCGCATCAACGAGTAATTGAATCAAATATGGCTTTCTAAATGAACGATATAACTTCGTAGCGGCATTCAAAAGATCTTGAAAAGGTGAGTGCCGTAGTATAACGCTTGTTTTTTTTAAGTAGAAACTTTTTGGAAATTCATACGAGAAATGCGCTAAATTTGAAAGTCGAGATGGCCGGAATCAACTGTACTATGGCCGGTATTACACTATCATATTTCTTTGTCAAAGATTTGATCAAAGATGTAATCAAATATTCCGTCAAATATATTTGACAAAGATCTTTGACGTAGCGCTAGAAGTGGTATTACACTGTCATAATGTTTTTCATCAAAGTTCAAGATGGCTGACAACAACAACTTGTTATTAACCGCAGCAGTTGCATGTACCACAATTGCAATGTGTGCACATGCGGAAGAGAAGCGGGGGAAAAAAAGGAAATGTACCTGGGTGAAGCCGTGGGTTTTACCGACGACACGATAAAAGCATTCAACAAACCTTGTTACGTGAGCTTATAGTGGAGGACGTCAAGCCGTACATCAATTACTTAAGAATGGATAAGCATACATTTCTGTATGTGCTGAGTGAAGTGTATCCTCATATCACAAGGCATACTATTCACTTAAGAACTGCTACATCTGTAGAAGACAGACTCACTGTAACACTCCGATTCCTTGCTACAGGAGAGGGTTAGGTTAGGTTAGGTTAGGTCAGGTCAGGTCAGATCAGATCTCCAATATTCTTAATCTGTTTTTGTACTCAGAGTGCCTCACGTTGTAAAGCGCCTTATCAGATTCATACATCTCTATTAATTTTGTAGTTGTCGGCACACACCAACTGTATTTACCGGCAATATTTATAAAAACACTACAGACTACAGAACGCTGCAAGGATGCTAGCGCTCCATGTGGTAGCATGTCACATTGCAGTGAACAGAAGACAAGCGACTTCTTTGATCAAATCTACAGCGAGTCTCTAGATTTGATCAAATATTGGACGACATTTGACAAAGTTCCCTATTACACCATCAAATATCTTTGACAAAGATTTTTGACAAAGATATTTGACAAAGAAATTTGATAGGCCTATGCGAACTGGCCTCGTCTACAGGATGATTTTGCTCAGTGGGTACAAACTGAAGGAAACCGTCCCTGAGAGAGTTGGGAGCTACAAATATCATATTACAATATGGCAGGAAATGTCTTCAGAGGCAGTTACACCCACTTGAAGGTGCAGATAAGATCTCTGGCAGCGTAGGTTTCAGTGGTTGAAAGCACATATGTAAACACACCAGGCAAGTGGTAGCATTCTGAATGTGTTAGTGTTTTACCCCCCACTCAAGAGGGCAATGAGTCGGAGCACTATCAACTACTAGCCGCATTACTCTTCGTACTAGGAAGGACACGCCTTCCAGCAGGGAAGGCAGGGTCAGCCGCAGGAAGTGCATTTATGCTCGTCCGTGATGCGCTGTGGACAGATGACTGGTCCTACGAGGAGGTCGCCAATAATCCCCGCCCGCATATTTAAGCTGAACTGGTGCTGATGGTTGGCTGCCACCGTACCATGGGGATTCTCCACAGCGCACAGATGGGTGCAGCGTAGGATAACGGTACCGTCGCTCATAAATGTAGCTTCATCTGTGAATACGATGAATGGCCTGTGCGACGAATCAGCGACAACGCCGTCGCCGCAGAGGTAAGTCTATAGGTGACAAGACCTACAAGCCTTGTAAGTGATACGGATAGTGGCAGTTGTCATGGAGAATGTTCTACACGGTCGTCTGGCGGGTCACCTATCTGGTGCTGATATCTAAGTCACTGTCACAGATCGTGAACCTAATCCTGCAAGTGGGTGTATCTCCATTGGAAGGCATTTCCTGCAAAATGTCCATATGACCTTTTTTGCTTCTTATTCCTTCAGCGATCATTTCCTGCAGTTTGTCCCCATTTACCAAATTCAACCTATACAGGGTGAATCACCTAAAACTTGCACCGTAAACATTTCGGAAATGGAAAGTGCTGCTGATATGCGGTTTTCACCGAATGGACTGGTAGTCAGGGGCACGTACTGTTAGCCAATCAGCAAATTTTAATAACGCTTAGAAAATATGTTTTTGCGCAAAAATACACTTTTTAAATGTAAATTGCCTATTGGCATTAACAAACTAAACGTAGGATTAATTAGAATGTCAGTGGTGTTTCTTGCAGGATGCTAGTACGAGACGTTTACGAGATATCATTTTTGATAAATTCCCACACCAACACTTGTACAATACCTGAGGTACACACATTCAAGAACAACACAAGTAGATACACTATTTATGTGGATTGCTGACCAGTGACGAGACAACTGACCATCAGAGGTTGTGTTCAAGATGACCATCGGCAGCGGAAATACACGCTTCCATTCTGTTACGGACACGGAAAAAAAGTGCCAAGGGAAAAAAAAACCTCTGCGATAGTTGGTCGGGTGGTAAGAGCAGTACCGATTTTGTTACTGCTTGCTACAGGTCATGGCAAGGGTAGGCTTTGTTAGTAGTGGGTATCATGCAGGTCGATACCTTTGGCTTTGTGTGATGGTGTTACTCGGCGGCTGCTGCTGGGTGCCGGTGTTGGCTTCTCGGTAAGCATCAGCATATCTGTAACAGGTTCGTCATCATTTTGTGTCCGATAGGTCAGATATCGGATTCACACTGTAGGGTAGTGTTGGCAGTTTGTTTGTGCGTTAGTGTGCGAGCTTGTCGACTTCTCTGCTGTAGCTTGTTGGTCGGCTTTAATAGCAGCTGGCATACACTGTCAGTGTTGCTGATTTGCAGGGGCTTGTCGACGTTATCGCTTGTAGGTGTATGTTAGCTCGCCATGGGTGGTAGAGTCTTTGGCCGCTTATGCTTCCATCCACGGATCATAAGCCAAAGAATTATTGTAGTTTTTAACGTTCTCCATCTGAATTTTGTTTCTAAGTAAGCTTATTCATTATGGGTTCTGTAAATTGCGATGACTGGATAATAAATGAAATGCATCTACAGCTAGCTGCGACGAGTTACTTCGTTTTCATGAGCTGGTTATAGAGCCATTTCAAGATGGCATGCAGAAGTTTACAGATTCATTCTGAGAGGATGGTGTTCGACAGCGGAGATCGATTCATTGCGACATGAAGATAGGACACATTTCCGTGCATCGCCTAGTGTGTCTAGTTCCCCCCCTCCCCCCCCCCCCTTCTTTTGGTGTGGGTCGGCTTCATCTGGCATTGGAGTGACGACAATTCAAAATTTGGGGCTTAATATAATGGCCTAAGATGCTAGGTGTGAGATTTTTAACAGCTGTAAATGCCATAAGCTGTCGAAGCAGGAAAAAAACTCATTTTTTGGATGTTTGTGGGAAAATGTCTCTTTCGTACCTCGTTCCTCAATTCTGAGCACTCGGAGAACTCAGCGTGAACGCTAGTAAATTGTCCACTCACTTCGTTGGTATGTGTGACACTGTATGTGTGTGTATGTCTGTTGCAGTACTACCGGTGCGTGTACGGGAAGCCGGTGGAGTTCAGCTGCTACGAGGGCACCGTCTGGAACCCGCAGCTGCGCGTCTGCGACCGGCCCAACGATGTCCACCGGACTGACTGCTCCATGGCCAAACTACACTCCTAGTTCACCAGCACCTGTCACAGCTTCACCTCTAACTTATTACTCCCTAGTTTCTGTATCACATCCAAGCCACTCTCAAATAAACCATTTCTTTTTCAAATGCCTTCTTTTTCTATTAATCAAACTTCCAGAATAGCTCAATTTTTTACAGAACTCTTGCTCCACCTCAAAGGCAGAAAAGGTAACTAACACTAAGGTTTCTGTGTCGCTTCCAGAAGTATGGGGTCTGAACTGAGAGAAGTCACTCTAGCGAGGATTTAAGAGTGGCGTGATGAACGTTGTGGACGGAATGGGGCTGAATTCTGCCCGCTAGCACTCTTCTTCTTCTCCTTCTTCCCCTTTTTTTTGTAAGCACTTACTCATTCATTCAGTCGAGTCCCACATCCTATTCTATAAAGCTCATCGCGAAAGAGAGCTTTGAAGGGTGTGTACCAAATCAAGATATAGATTAACAGATGGAAGAAGCCCCTGTAGCCTTCCTCTGTAAAGTGTACTAACAGTAAATAATGAGTAGTATTAATATAGCAGGTCAGCAGCTGGAAGCAATTAATTCCATAAATTATCTGGGAGTACGCATTAGGAGTGATTTAAAATGGAATGATCATATAAAATTGATCGTCGGTAAAGCAGATGCCAGACAGACTCATTGGAAGAATCCTAAGGAAATGCAATCCGAAAACAAAGGAAGTAGGTTACAGTACGCTTGTTCGCCCACTGATTGAATACTGCTCAGCAGTGTGGGATCCGTACCAGATAGGGTTGATAAAAGAGATAGAGAAGATCCAACGGAGAGCAGCGCGCTTCGTTACAGGATCATTTAGTAATCGCGAAAGCGTTACGGAGATAATAGATAAACTCCAGTGGAAGACTCTGCAGAAGAGACGCTCAGTAGCTCGGTACGGGCTTTTGTTGAAGTTTAGAGAACATACCTTCACCGAGGAGTCAAGCAGTATATTGCTCCCTCCTACGTATATCTCGCGAAGAGACCATGAGGATAAAATCAGAGAGATTAGAGCCCACACAGAGGCATACCGACAATCCTTCTTCCCACGAACAATACGAGACTGGAATAGAAGGGAAAAATCGATAGAGGTACTCAAGGTACCCTCCGCCACACACCGTCAGGTGGCTTGCGGAGTATGGATGTAGATGTAGATGTAGATATGATTGGCAATTACTTCTGGTTTACTTTATACACAGTATTAAATAAATGATTCTATATTTTGGAGAGTGGTATACAGACCGGAAACAAGACAAGAAGTCTAGTAAACGTGGGCTCTAAAATGCATAGCTTAAGAGATATGAACACTTGTTCACCTTTGTTACTGTGAAACACATCTCTTCCACTGCAAGCTCTTTGCTGTTCGCAAAAGACTTACCGAATGGAGTAAACAAATAAGGACAAATTCTTCTGTTATTGTCCGTGCATACAGCATGCAGTAAACTTTTGTTGGTGTTGTTATTGCAACCCGTATTCACAGTTCCAGGTAAGTCCAGCGCGTACATCAGCTCTAATGGAACCAGTCTGTGTTTTGATAGGTTTCTGAAAAGCTCTTACGTTGTAGTTTTATCTTTGCGCTTACCAGTATAGTGGAAACCTATTATTCCACAAGGGAAATGGCAGCGATGATCTTCTGTGATGTTCTGGCGAATGGAAGCAACCACCGAATCCGTGTCCTTTATGCTGAAAATACACAGAACGCAGGGTACCACCTGCATAATTATTCAGCCATCTTTTCTAGCAACTAGCAGACTTGGCTCCATAGCTCCAACTGCGGCGGATCGTAGCAGACCTCGCACCATCTGTACTGCTGTTGTCGAGGAAGGAGTGTTGCAACGAGTGTGAGAAGATCCTGGAACTTGTGTGCGTAGAATTCCGGCGTCTATCGGGGTTACTCATCTTCTAGTATGGGAAATCGTGCATGAACAGATGCTACACCCATATCATGTACAGCGTGCGGGACACAAGATCAGCATGCCGGAATATAGTTCCCCCAATGGCTGTTGCAAAGATGTGGTCAAGGTCCACCTTTCGCAACGAGGACACTACTCACAGACGAGGCTGAACCAAGCGAGATGGGAGTGTCAGTTTTCATAACCAAAATGTGTGGCCTGCTGCACATCCACAGGCAATGATGAATGAAGGCGCCAGAGCCGATTTTCAGTTAATAGATGGGCAGGAATTATTGGCAGGAACTATTGGCGACAGACAAACACAAGATTACATGCTTCCAAACAAGTCGACCGGTGAAAGGATTTGTCAGGTTCTATCAAACGAGATGTCTGTCCTGCTACAGGAGGTACCCTTCCAACAACGACTGGAGATGTGGTTCACGCACGATGGAGTATCATATCCGAGAACATCTCACACAGACATATGACACTCGAGTGCTATCTTCAAAAAATTTGCGCCTTTTCTGTTGTTGCATCCGACAGATACATGGCATAAATTACAATATATATATCCACCTTTTACGATAGTATTTTAAGGAAATGTGATACATAAATCCAGGTGCACTTCATTTTGCTGTTTTAATAGCCACAAACCTACAAAACTGCTGGTAAACTCTTGTAAAAGAATGAAAATGTAGGTAGAAGTACTTAAATTTTAGGAAACATACTGTAATAGTAAAGTTTAAGTACAAAACGCGTTTTTTGTTAGTTTTCCTTGAATAATTCGAAAACTATGGCCTCTAGCAAAAACATGTCCCAGTGCAAAATTTAACTACATTAAATTTCCTAGAAAAGGGTACTGTTCATTTTTTCCGTAGGACTAATAGTTTGCACGTAGCAAGTGAGATAATATGACAATATTGCACCCGGTATTTGGAGGTGTTGCGAGTTGCGTAAAAGCCTGTGGTAGGGGCAGCTGAAACACCCTGAATAATAACATTATTACAGTAACGAATCATTCTTCATAGATGTAATTCCTCGGTGCAGTTTGCATTTGTCGAAATCTACACAAATATTAGCATCAATAATATAGTTATATATGTATGTTATGTTATGACTAATGAACTGGCAATATAATTTTGTTGTTTTCTGATGTATCTCTAATCAGTTACTTAAACCTATCCAAATTTGTTCTTAGGAGAATGTAGACAAATGATTAGATAAATGTTGCACTACTTAAACAACTCAGAATCTAGTGTAATGTTGAGAATAGATACAGCAGACCTCTTAGACGACTGGAGTACACTATTTTCAATTAACTTACAGTGAAACTGGAAACTTGTATCCTACTTCGCATCGTGTCGTCGGAGCATGAACTGCCACACACTTTCAGACAACCACCGACATTGTTAAACAGTTTCGCTGATACCCCTGACAGGTTGACGAAGCACTCTGCATTAAGAATGTCCTCTGCATTAACCAGTTGTATTAGCATATCCATAAAACAGCGATCGGAATGATTGAGATCTGGCGAACGTCGATAGTATCATGCATAAATATTCGTCTCCTCTTAATTGCTGGGGTAGAAACTGTAAGAAATCCACGAGAGTATTCTGAATAATTTTCCGTTACACAAAACTGTGCAATAAAAATGTTAATGGCTCTGGACACGCAGTTTGCAAATACTTGCTATTTCATCTCTTCCTAATGGTGCATTGTGAGTAAACAGAAGTGTATATATAAACAAGAATTTGCAACTTGTAAAATAGAGCAAAAATTCTTCTGTGATTGTGACTGGCTGGCAAAAGGCATTCCAAGCGCTGATGATATTGTTACAGGATCAGCTCATGCATTACTTCCCATGTGGTGCTGTACGACTTATCACATACTACAGCAATATATCTTTGACAGCCTGCAGAATGCGTTCTTCTTGGTTTGGTGTACAAGTCAATATTGATGTAACTCAATCTATTGCATGGCTCGGCTGTCTTCTGCCTGAAAACTGCTAATAGAAGGACATGGACGTCACAGCTGGTTGTTGTGTCAAAAAAAAAAAAAAAAAAAAAAAAAAAAAAAAAAAAAAAAAAAAAAAAAAACAATTTTACCACAACTGCTGGAAGCAGCTACCGAAAATCGCCCATCGAAACAGCGAAACAGATGTAAAGTTTTGGAGCAAGGTTAGAGTGGCAACTCAGTGGTAAGTTCACAACCACCACGAATTTCACTGTCGCGTAAAACTTTGGACACGTTAATTTGCTGCCAGCATTATCAACAATGCGCTCACCATGCAGAGACGTCCTTTTTGAATATCACTGTTTTGCATCGCGACTGTAGTTAGTGTTGCACTGAATGACGACTGTAGTCCCCCCTCCCCAAAAAATCTAATACACTCTTCATAGTGTGCTGAGATGCTCATCATCTCGCATTGTCTACCGTTCCCTCCAGTCTACGCAGATATAAGCAAATGGTGTTGAACACTAGTGAATTATTCTGTGAGTGCTCATTCACCAGCGTAAACGAGGCTTAACATTTTCGTGCTATTCTGCAGAATAATTAATAACAAACTGAAAAGAATAGCTGATGCCTTCTTACTGGAGGAAAAAAGTGGGTTCAGAAAGGATGATCACGCTGTCGCGATATTACACTAGTGCGGCAGATAACTGAAAAGCGACGAGAACATAATCTGGAGACCTACATTGCATTTGCAGATTTTGAAAAAGCCTTCGATAGAGTGAAAAAAATGTATGCTGTGGAATATAATGGAACGACGAGGTTATCCTAAACATTTAATACAACTGATAAGAAGTTTGTATTTATATTACGAAATTTTGATTAATACAGGCAAAGAGAGAACAAGACAAAGAGCAGATGACAGAGGAGGGCGACAAGGGTCCAGTCCCTCATGCAGTTTATTTAATGACATTGTTAAGACACTGGAAACAAGAAGTTCGCACAGGAATAAAATTAATTCCAAGAATTAAATACTCCTCTTTGCTGATGACCAAACAATTTTACAAAAGAAGGAGAATGATCTAAATTTGCTCCACATCACCCAGACTTAATAGGCAAAGTATTTAACTCTAAAGTAACAGTAAATAAAACCAAAATTATGTCCTTTAAAGGAAAATATATAGTGCATTCTAAAATAATGCTGAATGGAAAATCAGTTAAACAGCTATCTCACTTTAAGCAATTAATATGTTATATAAGTTATGAATAATTTAATTGGATTGTAAGCTATTTGATCAATATGACAATGACATCTCCAACAAGCGAAACAAGTTTCAAATGATACATAGAACATTAGCCAATATAATCAGAAAAGAAACAGAGATAAAATTCTACAAAATAATGGAAAGATCTATGTTCACATACCTAAGTGAGAACTGGACAATAAATAAGAAATACCAAAGAAAGCTGCGATCAGCTGAAATGAAATTTTTAAGAAAAGTAAAGGAATGTTCTGTGAGAGATCAAGTAGAGGATTCAGAAATAAGGAAAGAATTAAATGCATATAGGTTCTACCGCATTTTGACTACCTGATGCAGCAACAGCTTATGAATATTTTTGAATGAAAACAGTCGCGGTTGCTGAGCCTGCTTAAGTACATGTAAGTTCCTTTCACTTATCTGATAATACATTTGACGACCGCGTGTTATATACAGACACTTCTTATTCTTATTCTTATTTAATGCCCTTTGGCGGCAATTGACAGATAAAGCTTATTCTACTATATTTTTGCGTAATCTGATGACCATTCACAAGGGCAAAACCCGCAACTGTTATTAATAAAAACAATTTTGCTGAGACTGTTTTCATTCAAAAATTAAATACATTGTCCGTGAATGAACGAACAGAACACGGGATAACAAAATGGAAGAAGCACATTGAAAAAATGATGGCAGAAAGGATAGTCAGACATTTAACAGACTATAGATCTAAAGGAAAGGGAGATACAGGAAGACCAAGGAAAAGATGGCTTTTGTGAAGACAGAAAAGGCTATAAAGTCCACTCCTTAAGTGAAGAGAAGAAGTTTCTGCAAAACTATCAATAAACTCGGAACGCGCTCTTGAGTGATTTAACCAGAAATCTATCCTTGAGATCGTATGTAACCGTAGGTGATAATTGTCTTCCATTAGAAGGATGATGTCTTTCAGTAAGATAGCCCACCTTGCCATGAGCCAATAGGCATGGAAGTGGTATGGAAATAATTTCACTGTACGCTAAGCTCTTCGTATCTCCAACCAATTGATCATTTTCATCGTCACATTGGGACGTTACCTAAGGAACATTCTGCTGAGCGGTAGCTTCTTTAACCAGCATCCCATAAGATCAAATCAATTGTGACTTTGCATTTGGCTACTCGTATCTAAGGTAACTGGGAAATGCATGCCTCTGTGTAAAAGAATAGTTTCGTAATGTCTTAGGGTGAGCCGCACACATCTGCTTTCATGCCTGGCAGCTACCTCGCTGGAGATAATAATCTGTAGCTGTGATCCTGCAGTCAGTGCATGCATTGGCTAGCATTACGAATTAACAGAATGTACGGAAATATTAAATACAAGAGAAATGAAGAATTGATAAAAATGGTTTTGTTCTAACGTCAGTAATTGATGCAGAGGACACCGGAGAAGAACAGATCTGGAAAAGGCCTTCGGCCGTGTCCAACATCAGGTTATTTGGCACGTATTCCGAACTCAGAGTGTCCCTGAAACCTTATTATAATGGGTCCAACTGCTGTATCGACATGTCTCCAGCAATGTCCAATGTGCAGTGGGAACATCGCCTCCTTTTACTATCAGTGTCGGAGTACATCAGGGTTCAGCATTGTCACCTCTACTGTTTATCCTCTATATGGACACTGTGACATACGACCTACGGTCAACCCACCCTTGGTCACTCCTATGTGCTGACGATGTTTCACTGGCAAGCGGACGCCGTGAAGACCTCGATGAACAGACGCAGCAATGGAATCAACGACTTGGTTAAACTTGGCCTCCGATTGAATATCAAGAAGACAGAATACATAGAGTGTGGTATTCGAACTGACTGGACCACCAAAGTCAGTGTAGAAGACCTGAAGGAAGTGGGACAATTCAAATACCTTGGCTCATTCATATGCAGTGATGTGAAATTCAACCGGATGTCCGTGGCCGTATTAACACAGCCTGCATGAAATGGCGCCAGATGATCGGCGTCCTGTCTGTTCGCCGTGTGCCTTTATAGGACTGCAGTACGCCCAGTCGCACTTTATGGGTCGCAGTGTTGGCCAACGACAACGAAGCATGAGCAGACTCTCCACGTGGTGGAAATGCGTAGGCTCCGATGGTCTCTTGGGCTTACCCGACTTGGCATGCAACAAACATCGAAGTTCGACGGCGACCTGGAGTTACACCCATGTCAGACAAACTACGGGAAAACAGGTTAAGATGGTACGGACACGTCATGCGCAGTAAAGCAGATTCGGTGAAAGTACGAGAATGGTAGCAGAATCCCCAAGCTAAACAGTCATCCAAGACGCACGAAAAACTATGACCATTTCGTGATCACAATGCGCGAGATATTCGCCAGCTCAAAATAATTCAGATTTACACATTAACACATGAGAGACAGCGAATAAGAATTCATATTCTGTCTACTGTTAGTTGCGTAATGTAAGCGGAAAAGTTCAACTTCTGCACTGATGTACGTTCGGATCTCGCGAGGTAAACTATTGTAGCGGATATTGGTCACCCTTCGACCAATAACACACGTTACCACAAACGGGTCTGCCTTCTTCAAGATTAAACGTAAAAGAGTACATAATTTTTCCTCTGAGTGCACCACTCAAAAAGTGTCTAAGTGTCTCCACTTGACTCCAGCAGTGTTCCGCCACTGTCTAATTCTCATTGGCTGAACACCATCCCCACCAAAAAC
This sequence comes from Schistocerca cancellata, assembly GCF_023864275.1. Classification (NCBI taxonomy): domain Eukaryota; kingdom Metazoa; phylum Arthropoda; class Insecta; order Orthoptera; family Acrididae; genus Schistocerca; species Schistocerca cancellata. Next base: position 416,089,092 of record NC_064633.1, read on the forward strand.
ACTTCGTTCATATGATCTACAGACATGATTTTGACTCAGCTTTCTCACTTTCTGGACTGAACTAATATATTATAAACAATATTTAAAGAAAGAAATAAACATTCAGTCACACTCAGGCGGTTTACAATAAATATAAATAAATGTCTATTCATTAATAAATAATCTAGCATTCTTTCACAAGTTCACTCACATTATATGAGAACAAAATATTAAATATTACTTAAACAATTACTTATGTCTGCTTATTGGCACCGTCTTTTGGCACTCTTTTCAATAGTAGTGTCAGCTAATGCATGCAATTGACCACTTCTTAAATTACCACGGTTTTTTTAATATCGATGGTAATCATATATAAAGTTACTGGCAAAATAGTAAAATATTCATTAACTAACTACATATATGAGGTATTCATGCTGCATTCAGTTTCTGTGATATTGTGGAGGATACAACGTTCTGACAAACGTTTGCATAATGAAAAAGATATAAAAACATAATAAGTCAATAAACAAAATATAGATACAAAAGTTTCAGGCATGATAGCTACAGTGGAAGCCGATTGGGTTTTCCTACAGTGCCTAATGACGTCTGTATGCGTCCTGGCCCGCCGAACTCTCACTGCTATGAACGAGTTACTTCCGTATCACGGCGAATAAAAGAGTTCCGAGTATTTATCGAACAACATATGCCCTCTTTCCGGTGTGTCATTTGAGAAAAAGAAAGAAACAAACAACTCATGTTGATATCTTGAACCATATATGAAATATGACGATTGTTATGACCGTCAATTCCGTCCGCAGCTTGTGGTCTAGGCGGGTCGAGGTTTACTCCACCCAGAGGCTCATTATCTCATCATCATTCGGGAAGTGCCGAGACTGGAAATGGAAAGATTTGGAACTTAGACGAGCGCTGATGACCACAATGTTGAACGACCCACAAACTAACATCATCATCACCATAAAACTCCATATTCGCAGTGACGGAAATCGGCGCGTCGTGCACGACCTTCTGGCGGATATCGAAATCACTAACTCTAAAATAAAATGAGACATCATTCTGCTTTAAATTTTAAACCAAATTTCGTTGTTTATGCAATGCGTTTTTACCTCTGCAAACTCTTTAAATATTCGTGCAGTGTTCCTCTTCATTTCATGCAGTGCAGTAATTAAGACGTATAACGAAAAGAAATTCAGTCCTTTATTGAGCAAAGATATTAGACTGTAAGACGAGCGAAAACCAAAATTTTTCAGGGAATAGTTTTCTTAAAATTGAATGCAAAGTATGTCATAGCAGCCAGCAAGTCTTCATGGTCAGAACTGGGCACACTGCACGCAATCGTCACTTGTTTATAAAAATGAATAACTCGAGAACGAAATAAGATATTGTTCTGCTCTTAATATTAAATAAAATATCGATATCTTATCTACATTTCATACACTGCAATGTCTGAGCTAAAACCGACCATACACAAAGTTTACGGAATACATTTTTACCTGTGCAAACTCTTTGAAATAGTGGGCAATGTTTTACTTAATTTAACCCAGCGCAGTAACTATGGCGAATAACGAAACTAAATTGAGTCCTTCATCGAGCGAAAATGTGCAAGGATATTAGGCTGGGGGATGTGCAAAAAATTTTTTTTTCAGCGAATAGTTCTCTTAAAATCGGATGATAAGTATTTCACAGCGGCGGGAACGCCGTCCCTGAGGAGTGGTATCATAATTTGGAGAGCGATACTGCCACGACAAAGCCGCGCCCGGCACATAATGCAGAGAGCACATCTGTAGCAGCGAAAGGATAAAATGGGATGATCACATATAATCAGTACTAGAGAAGGCGCATGGAAGACAAAGATTTGCGAGAAGGGTTCTGGGAAAGCACGATGCACCTCTAAAAAAATCGTATACAAGATAAAAGTGGAACCAGTTCTAGAACATTGTTCCAGAGTTTGGAAATCTTACCATGTAGACTCTTGCTACATACATGCTTGCCACGAATCATCGGAGTCAAGAGATGCGCTGACAGGATCGTATAGGACGTGCACTAGTGTAATAGAAGTTCTAGGAGAACATATACATAACCCTCAGAACAAAGACGACGTGGTTCTTGGGAGACCATTTTGCATTCATTTAGAGAACCTGTGTTCGCACAAGATTGAGCACCCCATTCTGCTCCTACTACCCTACATTTGCCGGGCGGGCTAGCCGCGCGGTCTAAAGCTGGGTGTACATTAGCAAGTCGCTTGCAGAAGTTATTGCTGCAAGTTACTGCGAGCGGCTTGCAGCTTTGTTTACACAGCGGCGCAAGAATTAGGCAAGATTCTTCTGCAAGTTCTTTGGCAAGAACAACTTGCTGATACTGTTTACATAATACATATGCTCTCAGTACTACTACGAGTGTCAGCCGAAGTATAAAATGACAAGTAGGCGGGTGGGATATGCTGCAGCTCTTGTAATTGTAATGAGAAACGTGAAAAAGAGAAACAGAAGTATTTGGGTTAGAGGGTGGATAATGAGAAGAACGCAGAATGATGCCTCTAACAACCTTTTGCAAGAACTTAGTATCGAGAGCACGGATACTTTTGAAAACTTCTGCAGAATGTTCTCAAATCATCTGGAGTGTTTGTTGACGTTATTAGCGCCCGTCATATCAAAACGAGAGACAAACTTCCGTACTGCTATTTCAGCAAAGGAACGTTTCCTAGTCACTCTACGATTTATAGCTACAGGTGAGCTACGAATAAAATAGACCTTTTCATTTATTTATGTGAAACATACAACCAAAAAAGTTTGAATTCTGAAATCTTTTATTTGTAGGAGACTCATACAAGTCCCTAATGTACTTGTTTCATATTACCGTCAGTACGATTTCTCTGATCGTACCCGATGTATGTAGAGCCATTTTTGACGTCATGAAAAGGGAAAATTATTTGAAGGTATGTGAAAACACGACAATGAAATTAAATTATTATTGAAATAAACTGCATTTTACAGAATGATATGCTTATAAAAATGTTTTTTTTTCTGATGCTCATAAAATGGAAAGTGACAAGCTAATTAAATAGAACATGTAATAATTACACATCGTCTTTTTCTAGACTCCTGAAACTACAAGCGAGTGGATGCAGGTGGGAAACGGGTTGTGTCTTCAAGTTATGCTACTTTTTCTGTGTACTTCTTTCACAGATGTGTCGAATATCGACGAGATTTCATTTAATGCGCTCATCTTCTTCACTCCATCTTTTAAGTCCCGGTTATGCACGTCCCATATTTCGGGGTAGCTCTCCAGGGCTTCAATAAAATGTTTTGTATCCTGCTTTATCCATTCCCGTTTCTCCTCCATTTCTGAAATTTGTTTGCATATAATACGTAAGATGGTTGTATAAAATTAAGTCACCACATTAAGTAAAATGTTCGACATGAGTGTTATGCAGACGACATTTACTATAACTTGCGCTTCCTACTTGCAGGAAATAGAAATATATCCTTAAAGCTGCAAGTTACTTGAGATACTTCTTGCGTGGTGTTCACTCTGGAAGCGGAAAACGTGCAGCAAGTCACTTCCGCAATAAATTGCTACGGTCGCAAGTCGACTTGGCGATATGTTTACACTCGCAAATCGCGCGGCAAGTTCCTCCGCGCAAGTAAATTGCTGCAATAACTTGCTTGTGTAAACCGAGCATAACGCGCTACTTTCCGAGCGGGAAGGCTTGCCGGTCCCCGGCACGACTCCGCCCTGCGGATTAGTCTCGAGGTCTGGTGTGCCGGCCAGCCTGTGGATGGTTTTTAAGGCGGTTTTTCGTCTACCTGGGCGAATACAGACTGGTTCCCCTTATTCCGCCTCAGTTACATTATGTCGGCGATTTCTGCACAAACACCGGTTCCACGTACATGTACACATAATTATTCCACCACGCAAACATTTGGGGTTGCACTCGTCTGCTATGAGACGTTCCGGGAGGGGGAGGTTCAAATGGTTCTGAGCACTATGGGACTTAACATCTATGGTCATCAGTCCCCTAGAACTTAGAACCACTTAAACCTAACTAACCTAAGGACAGCACACAACACCCAGCCATCACGAGGCAGAGAAAATCCCTGACCCCGCCGGGAATCGAACCCGGGAACCCGGGCGTGGAAGCGAGAACGCTACCGCACGACCACGAGATGCGGGCTCCGGAGGGGGAGGGGGGGGGGAGGTCCACTGCACAATAACCCTGGGTTCGGTGTGCTGGGTGCACTGCTGTGGCCTGTTGTGGGGTTGTGAACCACTGAGGGCTACGGCGGGACGAAGCCTCTCCATCGTTTCTAGGTCCCCAGTTTAATACACAATACACCCTACATATTGCGTAGCGCTCACGAGATTATCATAAATGAGATTAGGACACCTACTCATTTTTGTCTGGCTCCATATGCAAACGGAATAAGTCAGAAAATCTACAATGTACTCTCCACCGTCCACTGTATAGCGGCTTGCGAATAATTTAAGTACACTATGGAACCAAAAGTATAGGACACCCACATTCAGTGCGGAATTGACCACTAGATGTCACGAGAGGCGGATCCGCCAGTATAAAATGAGCTGGGGAGTATTGTGTGGTCAGAAGTGAAGCAGTAATAGCAGAACAGGTCCGTTAGGAGATAGAAGTGACTTCGAACATGGACTTGTCATCAGACTTCACCTCAGTGACAAATACATCAGCGACCCTTCAGCCCTTCTAAAGTTGCCAAAGTCGACTGTTGGTAGGCTGGTTGTGTAATGGAAACGTGAAGGAACCTGATCTTGGTTTCAAGACCAGGAAGACCTCATGTGATGACGGACATGTCCCGTCGAGCATTGTGGAGTATGCTTGTAGAAAGTGGCGTGAAACCAGCTGAAGAAATTAGTAGTGAGTTCCAAAGCGCTATCAGCAGTCAAGCTAGCACGATGACTGTGTGTAGGGAGTTAAAAGGAACGGGTACAATGGGCGAGCAGCAACAGTAAATCACACATCCTTGTCCTAAACGGCGCTTGACGTGATACAAAGAACCACGCCGCCAGGTAGTGAATGACTGGAAATGACTGATTCGGTTCAGTGAATCAAACTGCATCCTCTGGCTATCCGATGGAAGGGTTTGAGTCTGACGGAAGCCTGGTGAACGTTACCTACCATCGTGTGCTGTGCCAATAGTGAAGTACAGATGTTATGGAGTTTCGGTATGAGAGTGTTTTAAGTGGCTAGGGCATGCTCCTCCTATATATAAAAACGCCAAATTAAGACATTTTACAGCGTTCTGTGCTGCGTACAATAGAGGAATAGTTCAGAGACGGTGATTGTATCAGCAGGACAATGATCTCTGTAGTTTAGCAGCCTTTGTGAGCCAATACTTTCTGAACAGTGACATTCCTGAAATGGGCTGGGCCACACAGAACCCTAGCCAGAAGCCACTGGAAGACCTTTGGCATCAGTTAGAATATCAGCTTCGCTCCATTCCCTACCGTGTAACATTACTATCTTTTCTGGTTTCGGTTCTGGTTGAAGAATGTACTTCTGTTCCTGCACAAAAATTCAGACACCCTACTGAAAGTATCCTGATCAGAGTTCAAGCTGTAATAAAGGCGATGGGTTGGTACACCCCTGTTACTGCTTAGTAACCATTCTAGCCCTTTGGTGCCGTTATGCCGTTCCCCAGGTGCTGAGGGCGCCACTTGGGTTTGCCTACATTACTATGGACGTCTGTATGGATCCTGAGCTGGCGACCTCTCGCTGCTGCATATGAGTTACTTCAATATCTCGATGAATAAAAATGTTTCGAGTAATTATCATACAACATATGTGCCTACTTGGTTGATATAATTTCCAAAAACCTCGTTTCGAATCTTCAGTCGTTTATGAGATATGGCGACTGTTATAACCATATGATTCGTGGTGCGCAAGCATGTGGATGGGTGCGTCGCGCACGACGGTCTCTCGGAAGTTAAAACATAATAACTCGAGAACGAAATGAGATATCGTTCTGCTGTTAATTATAAATAAAATTCCGATATCTAATCCACATTTCATTGACTGCAGTGTATAAGTTAAATGAAATACAAGCAAAATTTCTGCAATGCGTTTTCACCTCTGTAAACTCTTTAAAATGTCATGCAGTGTCTTACTTAAGGGGCTCCGGAAAGGCTCAAAATCATGAAAAGTTCAATTTTTACTTTTTTGCGTTTTCTGAATCTGCAGACTATTACCTTTTAATAGATATATAATTTATTCAATTCCGAAGACTACAACTATTTTTAATTTTTTTTTGAAATGTGTTCTACATGGGCGTGACCCACTGTAGCGCTGTTAAACTGCTGTCAAATGGTGTTATTATTAACGTCCGTGTTCATCAGGTACATTTTAGTGATGTGAGATAAAGTATGTGTTGTGGCTAACCTGTGATGGTTCAATATATATCGCTGGTGTGATTGTCGATTGTTTCATGTTTATTTACTGTGTCGTTATCTCGAAAATATTCGTAATTAATTCTGTTTCTTGAGTCTCTGTTTTGTTGAAGTATAATAATGAGTAAAAGTAAAGTTGCTGTTGCGACTTTCAATGATGGCAACATTGTAAGGTGCAAGGTATTTAGAAATATGGGAATGAAGATAGTTTCTAACATGGTACGAGCGATGCTTGCTTTAGACAAGGAACGCCTTCGGGCTTCAGACAGGGCTGTAAAGAGTCTAGAAATACAAGCAAGAGTAAACAGGAGGAGGAACAAGAGGAAGCTGAGGATGAAGATAATCCATCCTATGGACCTGGAATCCACTAAAAAGTTAATCCATTATTTGTCGCTCGATTCCCAAAACTTTTATTTTCTCATACTAATTACATGTTTTCTAAGAATCTTCCAAACATATTTGTTTAAAACTTTCAGTAAATGTTACACAGTACCTTCTGCATAATTTAACACAGCCTTTTTCCAAAAAAATGTATATTTTTGAATATATAAATAAAAAATTGCAAAAAATGTCGTGAATTTTCATTACAATTAAAAAAAATCATCTTTAATAACTGAACTAAAATTTTGTAAAATCCCTGTGTTAAGTTGTAGCCCATATTCCAATAAATAATCTGTAAAAAGTTCAACTTCCTACCTCAAATACTTTGTGAGGAAAGATGTAATTTATAAGCGTTATTTTAACATTGCAAGTATAGGGCGTTCCGGAGCCCCTTAATTTGATGCAGCGCACAAAGTATGATGGATAACGAAAAGAAATTCAATTCTTTATCTTGTAAAGATATCAGACTGTCAGATGTGTCAAACTCATGCCGTCCGGAGTGGCTGAGCGGTTCTAGGCGCTACAGTCTGGAACCGCGAAACCGCTACGCTCGCAGGTTCGAATCCTGCCTCGGGCATGGATGTTTGTGATGTCCTTAGGTTAGTTAGGTTTAAGTAGTTCTAAGTTCTAAAGTTAGGTCCCATAGTGCTCAGAGCCATTTGAACCATTTTTTTGTAAAACTCAATTTTTTTCGCCCCTGAGTTTTGTAAAAATCGGATGATAAGTATTTCATAGCAGCCAGTAAGTTTGCATGGACGGAACTGGGCACGTCGCACTGGATCGTCCGTTGGATGTAAAACCCAATAACTCGAGAACAAAATGAGATAATGTCCTGCTCTTAATTTTGAATAAAAATTCTATATCTTATCTACATTTCATTTACTGCAATGTATGAGATAAAATCAATCGTACGCAAAGTTTAGCCGCGCGGGGTAGGCGCGCGGACTGGGGCGTCCTGTCACGGTTCGCGCGGCTCCTCCCGTTGGAGGTTCGAGTCCTCCCCCGGGCATGGGTGTGTAGCGTAAGTTAGTTTAAGTTAGATTAAGTAGTGTGTAGGCTTTGGGACCGGTGACCTCAGCAGTTTTGTCCCATAAGATCGTACCACAAATTTCCAAAATTAGCAAAGGCTACGTAACGCGTTTTTACCTTTGCAAAGTCTTTTAAAATTCCGTGCGATGTTTTACTTAATTTGATGCAGCACAGTAACTATGATGAGTAACGAAAAGAAATTCAGTCTGTTATCGAGCGAAGATATGAGACTGTCAGACGTGGAGAAATCAAATTTTTTCAGCGAATTATTTTCCTAAAATCAGATGATAAGTATTTCATAGCAGGCAGAGCCCCGTCTCTCAATACAGGCACCAGCATTTGGCGAGCAGTACAATCATAATAAAATCCGCCCTCAGTACGGAATGCAGAGAGCACGTACGTAGCAGCGAAAGGGCTAATAGGTACTTTAGATACTTTTTTCAGGCAGTGTGGGATTATGAGAAAGATAAGGGAGATTAAGGCGTCTACACAGGTATTCAGACGCTTGCTTTTCCGTCGATCAGTACGCGAATGCAGTGGGAAAGAGAATCGAAAATATTGGTGCGATGAAACCCTCCGTCAGTCACTGGGATAGAGACATAATATCGCTTGGAATATCTGGTCCTGCAGACTGCAGTGAGTAACCATGGAAGTGAGTCTACAAGTCCCTGGTATTCCTCTGGAAGCAGCTGACACTAAATCGTTTGCAGTGTAGAAGCCAATTCTGGTCTGTTGAAATCAGGGCTCTGGGATGGTCATCTCAGTCTATGTACCTCCCCTGCACGTTCCTGGAACTATTCCCGGGCGACGTGGGAGCGATGTGGTGGCGCGTTATCATCTTGAAGCACTGCAGAACAGTCAGTGTGTTCCAGGGACAAAAAGGGATGCAGATGGTCCCCCCGTGGACTATTCAAAGTCCCTTTCAGAACATCTAGGGGGCCCAATCTGTACCAGGAAAATGCATCTCAGATCGTAGCATAGACACCACTACCTTGGACCACACCTTCTTCGAAGGCGGGAGCCATCGATCCATGTTCCTCCCATCGGAATGGTGCTGTCGAAATCGTGGTTCGTCCGACCATATCATGTTACGCCATTGTTCCAGTGTCCATTCCTGCTGATTGGCGACAAATGACAGCGGTTGGCACTACTGACGATCTGTCTCAAACGTCACGGTCATCGAGGGTGGGTGGACGGCCGGTAGTTCGTCTATTGTGGACTGTGACGCCGTCATTCAACTATCCACGATACGCCCTGGACACTGCTGAACGTGTGAAGCCGAATTCCTGCACTACTACCGAAACCGAAATTCCCACCCATTGGGGAGCGACCGACATATCCCGTTCGAACGGCTTCACCTCACGACGACTTTTCATGTTACACAAATCACTTGCACAGACACTTCTCAGAATGTTTCCCACACAACTGCAGCTGCCACAGGGGGAGTGTGGTGCGAGACAATAACACCTGCGCCATCTGTGCCCCACTATCCCATGGCATTTGCTAAGTCAGTGTACGATGGACTGAGGAGACTTCAAGTAGATGCAGATGCAGCAGCGCAGAAGACGCCCGGCCAGCCGCGAGAGAAACCGGTAGCCGGCATGCGGGCCGAGGCCGCTGACCTGCTCCCGCAGAACTAGTTGTCCGGCACTGACCCTGGCGACGGTCGCGGGCATTCGGCGCTCGACGGTCGGCGGTCACCAACCTCCGCGCTCTGGTCGGCCAGCGCCTGCTCCCGTCGCAGCACGAGCCGAGCGTCTGCCATTAATTGGCCCTATCCGCCTCTGTCTCGTTTCTTCCTTTAAGCCGTCCTCACATGGGACGAGGCAGCTAACGTCGACATCTACGCGGAAAGGAAATCCGACCTCTCACCAGACTGAATAGCCGGCCGCGGTGGCCGAGCGGTACTAGGCGCTTCAGTCCGGAACCGCGCGACTGCTACGGTCGCAGGTTCGAATCCTGTCTCGGGCATGGATGTGTGTGATGTCAAAAAAAAAAAAAAAAGGTTCAAATGGCTCTGAGCACTATGGGACTTAACATCTATGGTCATCAGTCCCCTAGAACTTAGAACTACTTAAACCTAACTAACCTAAGGACAGCACACAACACCCAGTCATCACGAGGCAGAGAAAATCTGTGTGTGCTGTCCTTAGGTTAGTTAGGTTTAAGTAGTTCTAAGTTCTAGGGGACTGATGACCTCAGATGTTAAGTCCCATAGTGCTCAGAGTCATTTGAACCAGGCTGAATATGACTTACAAGTTCGTGGCGACCTCCATCGGTAATGTTGGAATTCAATACGGAGTAGGCCCACCCTTAACCTTGATGACAGCTTCCACTTTCGCAAGCATACGTTCAATCAGGTGCTGGATGGTTTCTTGCGGAATGGCAGCCCATTACTCACGGAGTGCTGCACTCAGGAGAGGTATCGATGTCGGCCGGTGAGGCCTGACAAGAAGTCGGGGTTCCAAAACATCCCAAAGGGATTCTATAGGATTCTGGTCAGAACTCTGTGCAGGCTAGTCCATTACAGGAATGTTATTGTGTAACCACTCCGCCACAGGCCGTGCATTATAAACAGGTACTCGATCGTGTTGAAAGATGCAATCGCCATATCTGAACTGCTCATCAACAGTGGGAAGCAAGACGGTGCTTAAAGCATCAATGTAGGTCTATGCTGTGATAGTGCCACACAAAACATCAAGGGGTGCAAGCCCCCTCCATGAAAAACACGACCACACCGTAACACCACCGCCTCAGAATTTTAGTGTTGGCACTACACACGCTGGCAGATGACGTTCACCGGGCATTCGCCACACCCACACCCTGCCATCGGATCGCCACATTGTGTACCGTGATTCGTCACTCCACACAACGTTTTTCCACTGTTCAATCGTCCAGTGTTTACGCTCCCTACTCCAAGCGAGGCGTCGTTTGCCACTTACCGACGTGATGTGTGGCTTATGAGCAGCCGCTCGACCGTGAAATCCAAGTTTTGTCACCTTCTGCCTAACTGTCATAGTACTTGCAGTGGATCCCGCTGCAGTTTGGAATTCCTATGTGATGGTCTGTGTAGATGTCTGCCTATTGTGCGTTACGACTCTCATCAACTATCGGCGCTCTCTGTCAGTCAACAGACGAGGTCGGCCTGTACGCTTTTGTGCTGTACGTGTCCCTTCACGTTTCCATTTCACTATTACATCGGAAACAGTGGACCTAGGTATGTTTAGGAGTGTCTAAATCTCGCCTACAGACGTATGACACCTGACCACGTTCGAAGTCCGTGAGTTGCACAGGGCGCCCCATTCTGCTTTCTCACGATGTCTAATGACTAATGAGGTCGCTGATGTGGAGTACCTGGCAGTAGGTTTCAGCAAAATGTACCTAATATCAAAAACCTATGTTTTTGGGGGTGTCCGGATACTTTCGATCACATAGTGTATCACCGTCGACACACGGGACGAGATGGTTAACGCGATTTGCGCTCTCAGCGCCCTCCAGCCGTCGTTGTCGGTTTTATTTGGGTCGCAAACCACAGAGTTTCTTTACCAAAAACCGCCCCCACGAGAAATACGTGCTTCGTAAAGAACTTGTGACGTCACATTAGTTGGATTGTCCGCCACACTATGTGAACGCTCAGCTCCGTGCAAGGCCCACGAGAAAGCATTATTCAACTGAAAAGGTACCCACTGAAGATCTTATCTTCGCCGTGTGCTATCAAGAGCTTGCATGCATTTAGACGCGCAGCCACGAATTATTAATACGTTTGTTTGTATGGCTATTTTCTGCAGCAGCTGTTAGAATCAGATCTATCCGTCTTGAGCTCACTGCAACTTAATTGTCCGTCGTTATTCTGCAAATTAGATGCATACTTTTGTACATTTTTGGTTGTTTTAGGCTAAAACAACGTTTTGTTTATAAAGTTGGTGTGCAAATTACTTACAGTGTTTATTTACATATTCTGCCTTTTGCCTCTTTACTAGCAGCAGTTGACGTCGAAGGACTTCGATTCACGTATGTACTTGGCAGGTTTTCTTGCGCTGCACTATTAACACTTCACTTGTGTAAACTGACCTGAAGTTAACTGTGTTTCCAACTCTGCACAGCAACAGTGTTTATGTCTGTTCGTTGTTTTCGTTCACGATATGAATGTTGCCAACCTATGAAATTACTTTTATGTGTATGTGTGTGTGTGGGTGGGTGGGTGTTTTAGTGTAAATTAATGAAAATTTTTTGTATCTTGGGTACATTTGTGAGAGGAAAGGGGAGGGGGGTTGATTACAAATGTTCTTTTTTTTGGGGGGGGGGGGGAGGCGGGGATGGGCCTGGATGGTAATTGTAGGACAGAATCTGGAAGGAAGGGGTGGTAGTGGTAAACGAAGCCTGTGGTTAAATGTGTAAATTTAATGTGATATTAAGTGGACAATCAGTTTAAAGTGTGTATGCTTTGCCAAGTTCGTCTGATCATTTATGAGTTGTTCCCCTTCTGTTGTGGTTTTTTGAATGTGGTAGTTTTCATGTAAGGTGAGCAGGTGCTTTTTGTTTATGTTTAGGCAGATGTCAGCATTTGAGAGTGGACGTGTAACGGGGCTCAAATAAGCTGGTTGCAGTAATCAGCGAGTCGCTCGACATTTGAATAGGTGCGAAGCCATCATTCGACGATTTTGGCGCCAATGGGTGTACCGTGGCCGAATACTGCGTCAAGAAGGAAGCGGTCGATCTAGAGAGACGACAGACAGACACTAAGAGATCCGGATCCATCATTGTCATCGACCTGACTTGCAACTGCTGTTTCAGTGACCACAGGGATAATTAGGCGGCTTACAGATAGTGGGTTGAGCTCATGGCGTCCCTTACGCTGACTATTACTCACGTCAGTATACTAAGCCAATTTGCATGGCGTTGGGCACATTATGCCTGGAGTCTCATGAACTAGAATTGTCTTCACTGATGAGTCCCGCTTGGAACTGAATCTCGATGATCGGCGATGACGTGTCTGGAAACACCTCCGATAGCAGTGGGATACCAACTTGATTGTCGCCCCACGTACTGCCCGACAACCAGGAGCAATGGTCTGGGGTACCATTTCTTTTCGTATCGGGACCCATTTGATTGTCATCCGTGGCACCTTTACAGCAGAACGGTTCGTCGACGATTTTCTACACCCTGTTACGTTGCCCTTCATGACAAGCCACCCTAGGCTTACATTTTAGCAAGATAATGCCCGCCTGCACACTGCGAGAGTTTCTACTGCTTGTCTTCGTGCTTGCCAAACCCTACCTTTTGGTCTATCTGTGTATTTCGCGTGAACGCAACTGGTAGTCTGACATGGACTTTCCTATACTTTCTTTTTGTTTAACCACAAATATTCTGAACAGACTGAAGCGGTCGCCATATGAAACCCTGTCTCTACCTCGGCGGTCAACTATATTGATGGAGGACTTTGAGGAGAGAGCCTCGAAAACAGCAACCCGAAAGCCAACTACTGTTTGGTATATTGACGATACTTCGAATGTGTAGCCCCACAGTGAATTAATATAGCTGTCGCAACATTTCAGCTTCACTCATAATCTCGGAGTAGCGAACCAGCTTACATCACTTAATAAAAGCAAGTCTTCTGGACCAGACTGTATACCAATTAGGTTTCTTTCAGAGTATACTGATGCAATAGCTTCGTACTTAACAATCATATACAACCGCTCGCTCGACGAAAGATCCGTAGCCAAAGACTCAAAAATTGCGCAGGTCGCGCCAGTATTCAAGAAAGGCAGTAGGAGTAATTTACTAAATTACTGGCCCATATCATAAACGTCGATATGCAGCAGGATTTTGGACCATATATTGTTTTCGAACATCCTGAATTACCTCGAAGAGAATAGTCTACTGCCACAATCAACACGGATTTAGAAAGCATCGTTCTTGTCAAACGCAACTAGCTCTTTACTCACACGAAGTGCTGAATGCTATTGACAAGGGATCTCAAATTGATTCCGTATTTCTAGATTTCCAAAAGGCTTTTGACACTGTACCTCACAAGCGGCTTGCAATGAAATTGCGTGCTTATGGGATATCGTCTCAGTTATGTGACTGGATTTGTGATTTCCTGTCAGAGAGGTCACAGTTCGTAGTAATTGACGGACAGTCGTCGAGTAAAATGAAGTGATCTCTGGCGTTCATAAACGTAGTTGTAGGCCCTCTGCTGTTCCTTATCCATCTGAGTAGCCGTCTTAGGTTGTTTGCTGTTGATGCTCTCTTTTGTCGTCTAGTAAACTCAACAGAAGATCAGAACAAACTGCAAAACGATTTAGAAAAGATATCTATGTGGTGCGAAAATTAGCAATTGACTCTAAATAATGAAAAGTGTAATGTCATCCACATGAGTGGTAAAAGGATCCCGTCAAACTCACTTTACATTATAAATCAGTCTAATCTAAAGGAAGTAAATTCAACTAAATACCTAGGAATTACAATTACGAACAGCTTAAACTGGAAGGAACACATAGAAAATGTTCTGGGGAAGGTAAAACAAAGACAGCGTTTTATTGCCAGAAAATGTAACAGATCTACTAAAGAGACTGCCTACACTACGCTTGTCGGTCCTCTTTTGGAGTACGGCTGCGCGGTCTGGGATCCTTACTTGGTAGGATTGACGAAGTACAACGAGAAAGGCCAAAGAAGAGCAGCACGTTTTGTCTTATTGCGAAGTAGAGGAGAGAGTGTCACCGACATGATATCATGATACAGGATTTGGGATGGACACTAGTAAAACAGAGGCGTTTTTCGTTGCGGCGGAATCTTCCTTCGAAATTTCATTCACCAAATTTGTCCTCCGAATTTTGTTGGCGCCAATCTACGTAGGGAGAGACTATCATCATAATATAATAATGGAAATCAGAGCTCGAACGGGAAGATATAGGTGTTCGTTTTGTCCGTGCGCTGTTCGAGAGTGCAATAACAGAGAATTAATGTGAAGGTGGTTCGATGAACCCTCTGTCAGTCACTTAAGTGTGAATTACAGAGTATCCATGTAGATGTAGATGTAGATAAGAATATGCATTTCACTTTGGTAACAAGAAAATATGGTTGCTTGCCATACCCTGACGATCTTCTTAGACGGAGGAATGATGGCGACATTGACACAAGCGTAAATAAAACGGCAAAGGGTCCCTCTACGATCCCCCAGTTCGGCAACACCCTCGCTACCACCCATACGTCTGTTACATGATTACTTTAAAAATTTATCTGTATAGAGACGGTCAATCATTGATTCCTAGGCGCCGATGTGACAGGCAACCATTTCGATGCCTCTGGTCTTAGTGGCCCTAAGTCGCTGAACTAGCGCCTGTTGGCTGCATGCGAAATCTAAGGGGTATCGGAAGGGATGCATGTCACGTGGGCATCGGAATCAATGACTGCTTGTTTCTCCTCATGTACACTTTTAAAATGGCCAACAAAGACGTGTAGGTGATAAAGAGCGCATTGCCGAACTGAGCGCCACACTGGAAGGTTGTAGGCACTTCGAGCCAAATTTCAAACTTCTGTATCGCAATGGGAGACAATTGTGTCATTTCGAAAAGTGACCCTTTCATTTTGTGGTCTGTAACTGAAGTAAAGGCATAAGTGGATAGTTTGCTCATGGATCTCGTCCACCTCAAATCTGTGTTCAGGGAAAACCAATATTTTACTCGAGAGAGTAACAGACAACTGTCAGCGGAAGTCAGTAGCTAGCCATTGGGGAAAGGGGGGGGGGGGGTGGAGGGGGATAGTAGTATGCCTGCAAAATCCATAACTTTGTCGCAGTCACTGTATGCAACCTCCAAAATAACTACTGCCGAGAAATATAGCACCAAAGGGCATTCAATCGAGTATGGTATAAGACAGCGACAGCAACACCGTTGTGGGGCTCTATTATTATAGAATATGTTATGGTATGTACGGCAAAAAACTTCGTTAACCGCGGCAATTACTATCAGTTAGATAACGCTTGGAATACCCTATTTCCGCTCTCAGCGAGGCCGGCACAATGCGCCTAAAGACAGTACGAACGCGGCAACCCATCCGACAGCTAAGTTCCGCAGTTACACCATCGAAGGCGCTTACAGGGTAGAGTTGACAATCTCGTTACTACCGATTTTGAGATATGTGCAAAATGCGTACAGCACACTAACAAACATTGCGGTATAGAAAGCCTAGTTTAGTCTTCTAAGGCATACCTGAAGATGATTAACAAAATTCAGGAGTTTTGCAAGTGTCGAATAAAGTTCTGAAGGATGAGAAGGACCTACCCTGGTTCAATAGCTCTGTTAGGAACGTCCTCCGAAACCAACGATAACGATATTAAATATTAAGGCTTTGTTACATATTAGGCAAATCTTTGTTGAGGAACGAAAATTTAACAAAGATAAAATAAAAATAAGAAGAGCTGTGAGTAAAGCGTTCTACGAATTTGAAAATAAAGTTGTATCTACTGATCTGACAGAAAGTAGTAAAAAGTTATGTTATTACGTTTTGTTAGTAGACTAATGAAACCATTTATCCAGTCACTCAGTGATCCTGTTGGTCCCGAAATGTAAGAGGAGAGTGACAAGGTCACGATACTAAATTAAGTTTTCAGCGGTTGATACAATGAGAAAGATTGCACTACGATCTCTCCACTCAACTATCTTGCAAACACGAAAGTGACAGCTGTATGGAAAATCCGCTAAAAACTCTCAATAAAGGAGAAGCGACTGCACCTGATGTGAAACATATACGTTTCTGTACAGAGTATGGTAACGAGTTTTGTCCTCTTCTAGCAGCTGGTTATTGTATGTCGGAGGAACTAACGATGAAAATTTCTGGAAAAACGACAGGTCACTCTCTTTTTCAAGTAGGGTTGTCGAAAGGAACTGGCTTACATCGCTGACGTCAATCTCTTTTTAAATTTCGGGTATTTTTCCTCTTTAGAAATCTCCGTCGAATCCGCAAACAACGACCTAATGAAACTCATCTTGCTCTGTATTTTCGCCAAATCCAGAAGACAGCAGATACCGATTCCCTGGTTGATATCCTGTTTCTTGACTACTGAGTGGCGTTCGGCGTAGTTTCGCCACTGCTGCTTCATTAAAAAAAAAGGGGGGGGAGCACTGTAAATCTAAACAAATTTGCAATTGGACTGGACTGTTTCTAGCAAAAGGAACTTATCAAGTCGATATTAATGACGAGAAATCTCTAGACCTGGAAGTTTTGGGATGGTGCATAAGTTCGCAGCGTCATTCCTTACTTTTAATAAACACAACAGATACACATAACAGAGACTTTAGTCATCAATAATATATCCCCCCCCCCATTTAAAAAAGTCTGCCAACGCTGGGGTAACTTTTCCATTCCGCGATTGTAGAAATCACATGGTTTTGAAGCGAAGAACTCATCGACCTACACTATATGATCTAAAGTATCCGGACACCTCGATGAAAATGACTTACAAGTTCGTGGCGAGCTCCATCGGTAAGGCTGGAATTCAGTATGGTGTTGACCCACCCTTAGCCTTGATGACAGACAGCTTCCACTGTCACAGGAATACGTCCAATGAAGTGCTGGAAGGTTTCTTGGGGAATGGCAGCCCATTCTTCACTGAGTACTGCACTGAGGAGAGGTATCGATGCCGGTCGGAGAGGCCTGGAACGAAGTCGGCGTTCCAAAACATCCCAAAAGTGCTCTATAGGATTCAGGTCAGGAATCTGTGCAGGCCAGTCCATTATAGAGATGTTATTGTCCTGTAAATACTCCGCCGCAGTCCGTGATTATGAACAGTTTCTCGATCGTATTGAAAGATGCAATCGCCATCCCCAAACTGCTCATCAACAGTGGGAAGCAAGAAGGTGCTTAAAACATGAGTGTAGCCCTGTGCTGTTATAGTGCCAGGCAAAACAACAAGGGGTGCAAACCCCCTCCATGAAAAACAGGAGCACACCATAACACCACCGCCTCCGAATTTTACTGTTGGCACTACACACGCTGGCAGATGACGTTCACCGGGCATTCGCATACCCACAGCCTGCCATCGGATCGCCACATTGTGTACCGTGATTTGTCCCTCCACACAACGTTTTTCCAATGTTCAATCGTCCAATGTTTACGCTCCTTACACCAAACGAGGCGTCGTTTGGCATTTACCGGCGTGATGTGTGGCTTATGAGCAGCCGATCGACCATGAAATCCAAGTTTTCTCACCTCCCGCCTAACTGTCATAGTACTTACAGTGGATCCTGATGCAGTTTGGAATTCCTGTGTGATGGTCTGGATAGATGTCCGCCTATTACACATTACGACCCTCTTCAACTGTAGGCGGTCTCTGTCAGTCAACAGACGAGGTCGACCTGTACGCTTTTGTGCTGTACGTGTCCCTTCACGTTTCCACTTCACTATTACATCGGAAATCTAGGTATGTTTAGGAGAGTGGAAATCTCACGTACAGACGTATGACACAAGTGACACCCAATCAGCTGAGCACGTTCGAAGTCCGTGACTTGCACAGAGCGCCCCATTCTGCTCTCTCATGATGTCTAATCACTACTGAGGTCGCTGATATGGAGTACCGGGCAGTATATGGCAGCACAATGCACCTAATATGTAAAACGTATATTTTGGGGGTGTCCGGATACTTTTGATTACATAGTGTATGTTCGGTGAGCATCTTCATCCGGAAATGAAGTTCCTTGAAGATTGTTCGTTAGAGAGTGTCTAACCGCCACCAACCTCTTAGAACCCACAGTCAATTCATTAATTCTGAAGTGAATTTTAATTTGAGCGGCTGGTCGTAATTTCACAGCAATTGGCACGCTCAGATAGTGACACACTGCAGAGAGAGGTAGCAACTGTAGAATTTAAAGAAACAGTTTTCATAATACTCATCTGTTATTGTTCTTCGTTGTTGTCGAAAGTTGTAGGTTCATAATCCATGTCCATGCTAAATTCTGAGATGCAATTTCATATACTGGTCTAGGGGATGCTCGGCTCCATTTTCTTAAATGATATGAACAATGGTTGAGTTTCTGTTGTCGAATAGATACATTTTTAGTTATTCCACTTCACAGTACAATTAAGTTCAACCTCGATGCTAACGCAACACACGTGACTCGTACGCCATATTCGTACTGAACAAGAACAAAGATTTACATATGACAATATATAACAAATAAAATACTATCGTATATCAATCCATTCATGCAAAATAAACTTTGGAACACGCATTACGAAAACAAAGTACAAATAATTGTTTATCATTGCCTATCTTTATCAGAAGTTCATAATAATCATCGTAATTACATAAATTGTTTATACAGGGTGTTACAAAAAGGTACGGCCAAACTTTCAGGAAACATTCCTCACACACAAAGAAAGAAAATATGTTATGTGGACATGTGTCCGGAAACGCTTACTTTCCATGTTAGAACTCATTTTATTACTTCTCTTCAAATCGCATTAATCATGGAATGGAAACACACAGCAACAGAACGTACCAGCGTCACTTCAAACACTTCAAACACTTTGTTACAGGAAATGTTCAAAATGTCCTCCGTTAGCGAGGATACATGCATCCACCCTCCGTCGCATGGAATCCCTGATGCGCTGGAGGTTGCGTAGACAAGAGCTTTCAAATGCCCCCATAAATGAAAGTCAAGAGGGTTGAGGTCAGGAGAGCGTGGAGGCCATGGAATTGGTCCGCCTCAACCAATCCATCGGTCACCGAATCTGTTGTTGAGGAGCGTACGAACACTTCGACTGAAATGCGCAGGAGCCCCATCGTGCATGAACCACATGTTGTGCCAATCAGCTGCTGATAGTGCCTGCACACGCTGTACATGATACGGAAACAACTGGTTCTCCCGTAGCACTCTCCATACAGTGACGTGGTCAACGTTACCTTGTACAGCAGCAACTTCTCTGACGCTGACGTTAGGGTTATCGGCAACTGCACGAAGAACTGCCTCGTCCATTGCAGGTGTCCTCGTCGTTCTAGGTCTTCCCCAGTCGCGAGTCATAGGTTGGAATGTTCCGTGCTCCCCAAGACGCCGATCAATTGCTTCGAACGTCTTCCTGTCGGAAACCTTCGTTCTTGAAATCTGTCTCGATACAAACGTACCGCTCCACGGCTATTGCCCCGAGCTAATCCATACATCAAATGGGCATCTGCCAACTCCGCATTTGTAAACATTGCACTGACTGCAAAACCACGTTCGTGATGAACACTAACCTGTTGATGTTACGTACTGATGTGCTTGATGCTAGTACTGTAGAGCAATGAGTCGCATGTCAACACTAGCACCGAAGTCATCATTATCTTCCTTCAATTGGGCCAACTGACGGTGAATCGAGGAAGTACAGTACATACTGACGAAACTAAAATGAGCTCTAACATGGAAATTAAGCGTTTCCGGACACATGTCCACATAACATCTTTTCTTTATTTGTGTGTGAGGAATGTTTCCTGTAAGTTTGGCCGTACCTTTTTGTAACACCCTGTATATGTTACCGATTATACATTTTCTTGTAGCTATTTGCTAGTTAATTTCTGGGTTTTGAGTCTGAACTTGGGGATCAAACATTTCATATTATTCAATATCGGTTAATGCATTTTATGTCACTACAACCAGTTTTATTACAAACGTAAAAGGTGAAAATCTGAGAGCCCAAGATCAGCTGAATAAGTTGCGTCAGGAATGACTTCCTAACCCGGCTCCTGTATAGCGTTAACTGGCAGTCCAACAAGCAGAATGAGGAGGGGGGAGGGCGGGGCTCGTGTTTATCGTGGAGTAGCATTACTTCACGCAATCTCCCTTGCTCTTGGATTGCGTCTGCAAAACGTCTCAGTTGTTGACAACAAGTGCCAGGAGAGATGGTTACATCTTGCGGAAGCAATTCGAAGTACACCACACAGTCACTGTTCCATTAGACGCATAGAATTATCTTTTGTGGATGCGCGTAGGTCTTAGTAAGACGAGTTGTTGCTTCGTTTTGTCACAACCATTCCTTTCTTTTCCATATGTTAGCATAAATACACCATTTCCCCTCACCAGCAACGATGCAGCATAGTAACGGTCGATGTTGTTCACGAGCCAATTGATGACGAGCAAGCAGAGATGCACATATGGCCACCAGCTGATTTTTGTGATTTTGAGGTAGATCATACGGTACCTATAAACCTGCTTGTTGAATCTTCCCCACTGCATGCAAAGATTGCACGATGGTGGGATGATCACAGTTTGTCGGTTATCGAGTACAATGACGTGCATTTAAACGATCTTCCTGAACACAGAGTGTCACTAACATCAAAACGATCCTTCTTAAACAGAGAAAATCATTTTCTTGCTGTGCTCTGTTCGGTGTCATTATTCCCATACACGGTGCAAATGTTGCTGGGTGCCTCCGCTACTGTCTCCCCTCCAATGAGTTGAAACAGAGGGATATGCTGGAAACATTCCGATTTTTCCACATGGCACTCCATTTCTTAGCGTCCACAGCTCCACTCTCTATCTACAAATGACAGTGACAACGTGCAAACTCAGATAGCAACAGTGAACTACAAATAAAAAACAGCAGTCGATAAATAAACCAATAGCAATCATAATACCAACATGCAAAAGACAAACGTTAACAAACTTATATGTACCAGCCTAAGCTTCGGGCGTACTGTAAAGAAGGGGTATAGGACTGCTGCTGCTCACAATACACATGGTTTTCCGTAAATACCTCTGGGGTTTCGGAAGTACCCTGCGCAAAAACTATAGACACATACAGAAAGTGACACACACATCAGCTCTCTTAAGTTTCAATTCGTAATACGTGCCGTGGCGTAGTTGCACTAGGAGGCAGATGTGTCACAACATGTAGCTACATCATCCGCTTCCTACTATCGCATCGAATTACGCGGTCCAGTCACATTAATGTGACCGCCAGCTATGTTCGATGTCAACGTTCAATAACCACTCACAGAGGGCAGATTGCAGCGGGGGGGGGGGGGGGGGGGGTAGGGGCGGAAAACAAGTACAGTCGTTGTAGTGGTATGGAAACGGAGCGCTTTATCTGACGTCCATGGCTTTAGGGCCATGGGTGGAATCATTTCCGAAACGGCTAAGTTTGTAAACTGTTCACGTGCCACCGTGGTTAAAATATACCGTGATGACAAAATGGTGCTACAGGGTGAAAAGTATTTAAACCGACAAACTCTGGGAGGTTGTAGGGGACATCAAAACAAATATTTTTCCCTAATGTCATTTTCTCCTTTGAGGAGTATTTAAACCGGTAGAGGAAGATTTCTATGGCGGCAAATTAATTAAACCAACAAACACTTTTCCACTTTTTTATGAAAGACACAACACATTAACAAAACCCAACTTCAGTTACAGTAGATTTTCAAAAATGCCTCCACTGACAGGTAAACAAAGGCTACACCGTCGGATCATGTTCTGTCTGACACGGGCAAAAACTCCAAGAGTTTCCTGAATTGTTCCTGCTACTGCTACCATCCGGGCTACCAGATCCTCTTCCGATGCAACAGGAGTTACGTAAACAATGTTGCGCATCCCTCCCCACACAAAAAAGTCCAGAGGGGACATATCTGGGGATCGAGCAGGCCATGGTACAGGACCACCTATGCCAATCCACTATTCTGCGAACCGTCGGTCCAGGAATCGAAGCACACGACGACTGAAACGTGCCGGCGCCCCGTCATGTTGGAACCACATGCGTTGTCTTGTAGGGAGCGTGACGTCTTCCAGCAATTCTGGCAATGCTCTGGCGAGAAAATTGTAAAAGTGCCTGCCATTTAATGGCCTAGGTAGCAGATACGGCCCAATTAAACAGTCCCCAACAACACCGACCCACACATTAACGAAGAACCGTACTTGATGAGCGCTAGTAACTGTGGCATGTGGGTTATCCTCACTCCAAACTTGCGAATTGTGCATGTTGAAGACTCCATCACGCCCGAACGTTGCTTCATCGGTAAACAACACAGAGGATGGAAATGTAGGATGCATTTCACACTGTTCCAGGTACCACTGCGAAAACTGTGCTCTGGGTGGATAATCAACTGGTTCCAGGCTGTGGACATGCTGTAAATGAAATGGTCAAACAATTGCTCTCGAAAGACTGTCCTTAAATTCGTCTGATTCGTCCCCATGTTACGTGCAATTGCACGAGTGCTGATTGAAGGCTCCCGCTCCACATGGTGCGAGACAGCTTCCTCAAATTGCAGCGTTCTTACCGTGCGATGGTGTCCCTGTACAGGTAATCTGTTAAATGACCCGGTCTCACGCAGACGATGGTACACAGCAGCAAAGGTCGTATGATGCGGGATACGGCGATTAGGATATTGTTGTTGATAAACCCGCTGCGCAGCTCGTCCGTTGTGGTGCGCTGCGTAGTACACACCAACCATATCAGTGTACTCACCCCAGGTGTATCGCTCCATTAGTAAACAGAGACAATGCACTACTACACTGGTGGACAGCAGTTGCCTACAACTGAAGAGCGTAATACACCTTCTAACAACTGAAGACCGTAATACGGTCTCCACCGGTTTAAATAATCCTCATAGGAAATAATGACATTAGGGAAAAATATTTGTTTTGATGTCCCCTACAACCTCCCAGAGTTTGTCGGTTTAAATACTTTTCACCCTGTATACGAAACAGGCACTGAGTCAACTGTAGTGCACCACGGGCCAAGTATGACGTGCAACTGTTGAGCAGGTGACCACCCAGATGAACCAAGGGGCTACCAACAGCGTCTCCTCAGCGAGCGTTCAGCGAACGTTGCTGCGTTTGGGCGTCCACAGCAGGCGCGTGATTCATACGAGGTGCATTCAAGTTCTAAGGCCTCCGATTTTTTTTCTAATTAACTAATCACCCGAAATCGATGAAACTGGCGTTACTCCTCGACGTAATCGCCCTGCAGACGTACACATTTTTCACAACGCTGACGCCATGATTCCATGGCAGCGGCGAAGGCTTCTTTAGGAGTCTGTTTTGACCACTGGAAAATCGCTGAGGCAATAGCAGCACGGCCACGGAGAGTGTCTTTCATTGTTGGAAAAAGCCAAAAGTCACTAGTAGCCAGGTCAGGTGAGTAGGGAGCATGAGGAATCACTTCAAAGTTGTTATCACGAAGAAACTGTCGCGTAACGTTAGCTCGATGTGCAGGTGCCTTGTCTTGGTGAAACAGCACCTTCCCGGCCGTTTTTGTTGCAGTGCAGGAAGGAATTTGTTCATCAAAACATTTTCGTAGGATGCACCTGTTACCGTAGTGCCCTTTGGAACGCAATGGGTAAGGATTACGCCCTCGCTGTCCCAGAACATGGACACCATCATTTTTTCAGCACTAGCGGTTACCCGAAATTTTTTTGGTGGCGGTGAATCTATGTGCTGACTGGCGCTTTGTTTCTGGATTGAAAAATGGCATCCACGTCTCATCCATTGTCACAACCGACGAAAAGAAAGTCCCATTAATGCTGTCGTTGCGCGTCAACATTGCTCGGCAACATGCCACAGGGGCAGCCATGTGGTCGTCCGTCAGCATTCGTGGCACCCACCTGGATAACACTTTTCGCATTTTCAGGTCGTCATGCAGGATTGTGTGCACAGAAACCACAGAAATGCCAACTCTGGAGGCGATCTGTTCAACAGTCATTCGGCGATCCCCCAAAACAATTCTCTCCACTTTCTCGATCATGTCGTCAGACCAGCTTGTGCGAGCCCGAGGTTGTTTCGGTTTGTTGTCCCATGATGTTCTGCCTTCATTAAACTGTCGCACCCACGAACGCACTTTCGACACATCCATAACTCCATCATCACGTCTCCTTCAACTGTCGATGAATTTCATTTGGTTGCACACCACGCAAATTCAGAAAACGTATGACTGCACGCTGTTCAAGTAAGGAAAACGTCGCCATTTTAAGTATTTAAAACAGTTCTCATTCTCGCCACTGGCGGTAAAATTCCATCTGCCGTACGGTGCTGCCATCTCTGGGACGTATTGACAATGAACGCGGCCTCATTTTAAAACAATGCGCATGTTTCTATCTCTTTCCAGTCCGGAGAAAAAAAATCGGAGGCCTTAGAACTTGAATGCACCTCGTATATCCACGCTGACTGATGTTCAGCAATTAAGGCTGGAATGTGCACGCCAGTACGGCAACTGTATGTCCACTGATTGGCGACAGGTCGTCTTTTCAGATGAATCGTGTTTTATGCTCCATCGGACAGACAGCCGTTGGCATGTGCGGCGTGAAATGTATAAAAGGAAACACCCTGCAACAAGGGTCCAGCCTGGAGGACATTCCCTGGTGATCTCATCGTTCTGAAAAGCAGAACAGATCAATGCAAGTGTGCGTGTAACCTTGGGGACCATGTCCACCAATAGATGCACTTCATTTTTTCTCGACACATTGACATCTACCAGTAGGAGAATACAACATGTCACACAGCTCGCAGAGTGTGTGTGTGTGTGTGTGTGTGTGTGTATGTGTGTGCGGTTAGAAGAGCACCAGCACGAATTTACCGCACTGCAGTGGCCACCAGACTTTCCAGATTTAACCCAACCTAGAATCTATGAGACCACGTTGTTGCGGACCGTTCGCGCCTCGGATCCTCAACAGCCAAACGTAGCGCCGCTGGCCACGACACTGGAATCAGTGTGGCTCCACGTCCCTGTTGCTACTTTCGAGAACCTCACTGACTCCCTTCCCGCACATCTTGCAGAGGTCAGTATCGCAAAAGTTGGTCACTCATGCTTTTGGCGGGTGGTCACATTATTGTGACTGAATGGCGTATTTCGTGTCCGCAGACGGGCTAACCAATGAACAGTTTCCAAAGCAAGCTGCTTTGGCACCTTTCCAGACGCCATTAACTTCACACACATACTGATGTTCGCAACGTCACAAATAGTGTGCACACTGACTACCTGTAAAGTGATTAAAAACTTTTGATACATCTGCTGTGCATTCTGAACTTCTTCTTATTCTTCGCCGGCCGGTGTAGCCGAGCGGTTCTAGGCGCTTCAGTCTGGAACCGCGCGACCGCTACGGTCACAGGTTCGAATCTTGCCTCGGGCATGGATGTGTGTGGTGTCCTTAGGTCAGTTAGGTTTAAGTAGTTCTAAGTTCTAGGGGACTGATGACCTCAGATGTTAAGTCCCATAGTGCTCAGAGCCATTTGAACCATTTGATTTTCTTCTTCTTCTTATATCTTCAATCATCAGGTTGGTTAGCAGCAGTTCCCCATGCATTTCTTTCCTTGCCCTTCCTCTTGAGGGCGGTATAGGTGGTAAAGCGAGTATCCTCCATGACCTGGTTGCTGTATCCTATTCTCGATCTGCATTTTGTATTCTTCCCTTCTGCTATGCCTTCAGTGGTACGGTTGTGGCGAAGGAAGCGCTGTATCACTGTGAGAGACACAGATGCGAGCGAGGGTGTCGGAACTTGCCCCAGTTCACTACTACTAGCGCCGCGTCATCATAATGTGCCTGTGCATAGCATACAAAGTATTGCACCGTAATCAAAGAGTGAAATTAAAAACCGGAAATAGCTTTACCAAACTTTGCCAGTGTATGCTTCAGTACACCAATGTTAAAATTGTTAAATCTGATAATAATCAAATGTTCAAATGTGTGTGAAATCTTACGGGACTTAACTGCTAAGGTCATCAGTCCCTAAGCCTACACACTACCTAACTTAAAATTATCCTAAAGACAAACACACACACCCATGCCCGAGGGAGTACTCGAACCTCTTCCGGGACCAGTCGAATGATCAAATGAATAAGCTTTGCTAAATACATTATTTTAAGAAAAAAATAAGTGGCGCTAAATAATGCAGTTAGAAAGCTAAAAATTGTTCAGAATGTGCAAACGTATGTCACAATGAAAACTTACAAGTCTCAACTTGATCGGAACAATATTTTGGTCCAAATCGGCGTTCTTACGAAAAATTAAATGCGCTAAATATTAGGCTCAGAAAAATGAAAATTCATATATGGTCTTAGTTTGACATAAGAACATTAACTATGTGACTTCATGCAGCTACCTCTATCAGTTTTCAAGTTATCTACTAAAAACTAAATTTGGAACAAAAACGTTCTTATTCATAATAGATTAAGGATAAGTTATATTTATGACAGAAAGTTCTAATTAAAGCATTTAATTACACTCATTAAATAATACCGCTGTACCAAGTCTCAAGACCTTAGTGTAAATAACAATCTATATTATGACTCTTAAAGAGGTAGTTCAGAGGTCTTGTTCTATTGTCGTTTTCCATTTTAAATTCTAGCCGTCAAAGTTTAAATGCAGCCAAATTAAAACTTTTTCAGTAACTACAGAAAACTTAATTTAATTATATAAAAATTATGAAGATTGCACATTATTAAACAACAGAGATATTAATTAATACATGTCTGAGATAGGGGCCATTTAAATACTGCTGCCCGCGCCTACGCCGACTGGTAGATGTTACGTTCGGCGGTCCACTTTGCCCATTTACAGGTATAAATACAACCAGAGAGGCTGTAACAGGAGGCTGTTCGCATTGAGCTATCAATCTGTCCACGTCAGTCAAACGATGGCATACGCTGTGCCTCAGGTGATGTCACGGCCAGGCTCCTACCGAACGCGTTTTCGGTAAAAGTAGGAAGTGAACTCGCAAGGTCTGTACACCGTCCTGGATCGGTTAGTTTCCACTGACGTAACATTTGTTTGCCTCCCTTAATGTTGACAAGTGGTGAAATTATTTTCTACTTTTGTGGCGAGAAATTAACTTTGATGATTGGGAGTCAGGGCGATAGACCATTTTACTTGGAACTAACCGTAGACTTCGCCTCTGAAGTGCTAATAATGCTGTTTCTGATAGGAAAATTATTATTGTTATCAGGAATATTATTATTTTTGTACAGGT
The DNA here is from genome assembly GCF_023864275.1 of Schistocerca cancellata. Lineage (NCBI taxonomy): Eukaryota > Metazoa > Arthropoda > Insecta > Orthoptera > Acrididae > Schistocerca > Schistocerca cancellata. The sequence continues at coordinate 416,116,843 of NC_064633.1, forward strand.
GAACTATTAGAGAATATATTAATCAGTTAGAACTCAGAACTTTTCATTATAGTCATAGGCCGTGATCCCACAGAGTAAATAGCAACTAGGAACATTTTCTTTCAGCAGGCACAAGAATAATGTGGACTTGCAGACTGGAAAGTATGGTCTGTATGTTCTTCGTCGCTTTCTGACTGGCGCAAAAATAATTTTCAGACTCTTGCAAACGGCGACGAATATGGTAAATCTACCTGCCGCCCCGCATCATCATGTCTCAACAGATGGCCGACCCACGTGTCCCTTCTGTGTTCGATAACCTTCAGGAGACAAGGCTTCTCTTCCTCCGCTCTGTGGAGCACCTCTTCGTTTGGTATCTTATCTGCCCAGGAAATCATGAGCATTTTGTGGTAGCACTACATCTAGAAGACTGTTATTTTATGTTTTACTCCTTCTCGAGTGTCCGTGTTTCACTTCCATACAGCAGCACATTCCAGACGTCTTTCTGGAACTGTAAGGTTTCGTCTCTTGCGAAAAGAAGCTTTTGCTGGTGGATTTGGCTACAAATATCATTTGTTGACGTTCTGTCTTATGTAAATTTACTAGCTAGGTAGGCAAAGGATTCGATGGTTTTGAGGCGCTTATTTTTAAATGAGCGTTGGGACGTGGTGTTTTGCCTGCTCATAACTAAGACTTCTGTTTTACATTTATTAATTTTCATATTATAGAAAGCGCTGAAGGCGCTTTCCATCCGGGCCAGGATCGCTTCGAACTGTTCTTCATCTTTACTTAACACAACGAAATCATTAGAAAAATTTCGGCATGTTTGTTTTCTTACCATAATGTTAACGGAATCTTCCGTCGGTTCTTGGTAGCATAACATTATAATAAATGAAAAGCACCAGTTTGCTTTTGTTCTACAATATTACTTTCATTGTTAACCGGTTTTCGGCTTACAAGGCCATCTTCAGACATTTACTGATTATTATCATCACATAGTACTGAGTGCTATCACCAGATAAGTAACTTCTGTGGTGATAATACTCATTAAATGTCTGAAGATAGCCTTGTAAGCCGAAAACCGGTTAACAATGAAAGTAATATTGTAGAACAAAAGCAAACTGGTGCTTTTCATTTCTAACCATGAATTTTTAATTCATCTTATACCTTCCAGTGTCTCCCTAGGTTCATCTATTGCCCTCTTATTGTACCCGTTGAACAAGTCAGGAGATAAGGAGCAGCTCTGTCGTACAGTCTGCTTAATAATAGTTTCTACTTAACGTTCTCCACGCCTCAGCAGCCAGCTCTTCTCTATATAGTCCCTGCATCACTCTTACACTTCATGCCAAACTCTCTCAGCATCTTAAAGAGCTGTCACCAGCCTACCCTGTGAAATGCCGTTTTAATCGTAAGCCGAGTACTGCTTCTCGTAAGTCTACCCCTCTTCTAAAGTCAAACTGGTCGTCTGTGATCTTTGCGTCTGTCCTGCGTTCTATCAGACCTAGACTGATAGAGGTCAAGATCTTCGAGGCGTGTGTTACCAAACTGAGGGTCCTATCTTGATCATATCTGTTTGCAGATGCTCTCTTTGGTATCGGTACTGTGATACATTTTTTAAAGTCTGTTGGGAGCTCCCCGGTTTTGTATAGGACTTGTATGAGTTGGATCAGTTCTTCGTGTAGCCTTTCTCCAGCAGTCTTGATGAGTTCTACTGGTACATCATCAACTCCAGTGGCTTTCCCCAAGGTTTTAGCTGCCTGATTGCAAGGTGCACTCATCGCGCAACGTATTCTCCCCCTCTTCTTCGGTTTCGATCTTCTCAGCGTTTTGCAATTCCAGATCTTCGTTATTTCCTGTGTACTGGTTTTCAAGATATTATTTCCATCTTTCTAATATATCTTTCTACTCATATAATACTATTCCATATCCATTTTGGACTCTACTGCATTTTATTTGTTTCCAAAAAACTGATTAACTGATTTCTAGGCAGATTCCAGCGTTCCTGCCGTGATCATTTCATTTATCTCTTTTCACTGGTCCTCCAAGAATCGTTTTTTAGTCTTTTTTGATACTTGGTTGATTCCTCAATGCTCTGTTTTGCCTCTGTTCTTCCTCAGTGTTGACCTGTTTCAGCTTACATCTTAAATTTATTTTTGTTATTATGCCTTCTGTAATCCATTCCTTTTTATGCTTCGCCTTATGTCTCCCAACTACTTCGTTTGCTACTGGTAGGATATTACTTTTCAAGGACTCCCATCTTTCTTCAACATTTCTGGTGTTGTTCGTAACTATAGGCATGACTGTTTGTTCCTTATATTCCTTAATCTAGTCACATTCCAGTTTTCAAAAGTTCTTTTCTTCAGTTTTTTGAACTTCAGATCACATTCTCCTATCACTACGTTGTGGTCATTATCTTTGCCTGTGCCTGGGCAGCTTCTTAAGACTCTTATTTGATTTGGAGCCTTTGTATAACTGGAATGAAGTCGAAATGATATTTCTTCCTATCTCCAGAGGTTTTCCGTGCATACCTTGTCCGTGTATGGTGTTGAAACCACGTGTTACATGTTACTAATTGATGTTCTGTACAGAATTCTACCAGTCTTTATACCTATTAACTTCTTTCTTCAAGCCCAAAGATCCCACTATAATGCCACCTCTGCCTCTCCCACTGATGCATTCCATTCTCCCATAATGTTAACGTTTCTAATTCTTTGGCCATGTTTACAGCTCCTGATATGTATCTGTGTATCTGATATGTATCTATTTTCTGTATGTCTTCTAGTTTTCATGTAGTTGTCTTCCGAACCCTTGAAGCAGTTATGAATAACCCTGTACATAACTATAAATTGATTTGCTGACGATGCTGTTGCAACAGAGCAGCTGAAACGCTAGAAAATTGTAGCGAATGCTCGACTGTAAATGCAGGCATTTGCAAGTGACCCTCAACATAAACTAATTTAAAGTACTGCATACATAAAGGTGAAAAGACTCGTTACTGTCTTATTATAAGATTGCTGTACAAACACATCCATTAAATATGCGTACTCAGTTATTTAAAGTGGAATGACCTCATAAAACTATTATTAGGAAAGGCGTGTACCAGGCAGAGATAACTTGGAAGAATTTTCTGGAAGAGACGTCCCCACACGAACGAGGTAGTTAACAGTTCTGGCGCGCACACGTATGCCCCGTATGTCGTAATTGTGCTGTTGACGATTAACTGTCGCTCACGCAGACACTACCTCTATATTCAGTCTGTTCCTGTATAAAACTAATGTCACACTGTCTTTACTGTAGACTACGATTTCTCTGTTTGCTTCTACGAAGATGCTACTTCAGTGACTACTGTGGACTAGAACTACTGTCCTCGAAATAATAGCGTTACCACTGGACTTTCGTAAAAGTAGTCAACCCACAATATAAATTGATGGACAACTTTCGTCGAAACTGCACTGCAGTTAGAATAATAATTAAATAATTAGATTCTGGATGTGATTGTATGTTTAACTAATCAATGTTCAGATATACTGTGACATACCGAATGATATTAATGTTGTCCCGTCCTTAACTCTAACATACTTGCATACATGGCCTTAACATACTTGCACATAGTCTGAACGGATAAATCTCACACTGAATTTGCCCTTCTGCATTTACACTGCAGGAGCCCTTGTGAATGTACAGTGTAGGTGACCTCCTGCACTTACAGTTTTTATCCTACAATATATAAGTCCTTGAGAATTTACAGTTTCTCCCTAAGAGAACTTGCGAGTGAGAGTTTGTTTTATACCGTAGCATGCGAATACTGCACTGCTAGTAAACCGTCCACAGTCTTTAAAATTTGTTTCTCGGAATGTTTTAATTAACCGAGCTGAAATAGAATTGGTAAAACTACAGCGTTCATATAATTGTGTACTAGCAATCTGTTTATTTTCGGAAAATGAAGAGAGTACTGAACCTTGCGCTGTCGAGCTGCCATTGCCTGCAGCTGCTGGCAAGAAGATCTCTGGACCTCAGCTCCGTCGTTAATTAGCGTCCACTGGTAATACGGCGACGTCTCCTTCCCGAAATTAAATAAATTAACTGAAAACTTACCAGCACTCAAAATACCACTATACGCTGTTCGACGACAGGTAGAATTTATGAATGGGGTGCAATGAATTATTTCGTAGAACACGCTCATACACACAACTGTTACCGCAACAATGTATCCCGTGCAATTATTTATTTTGCTGTAAGGAAATCAGTTTATTCAACTTTTTCATTCTCAACGTAAGCGATATGCTCTTACGACCAAAAATGTAGCTCCAGTTATAACACCAATATCAATGTTACCTAACTAACTAACCTATACTTATTGACTTCTTTGTCTGCTGATGTTTAACGTACCTTCGGTATCAACAAGCTCTTTGATGTAACATCTATGTAAATGTTTTGTTCATTATTTATCTCCATTTCTGTCACAATAATTATTGTACGTGTGTAATTTTGTGGGTAATGTTCTGTGTAGGAATGGAAATGTTAAAACTTTACTTGTAAAACTCGTTCTTGCATAGGGAACTTAGGTGGTCCCTCTACTACGAAACTGACTTGGCGGGAATGGAAAAAGTGGATTTAGCAGTCTAACTGCAAGGCTTCTTAGGGGTAAGGGTTAGCTGGTGGCTACCATGCGATGTGCTCGCATCATATGTGCTGAATGAGACAAGAAGTGCTGCAAGATTATTTACTGTAGCCTCTGATGTGGAAGAATTTGGGCTCATTATTGGTGGCATTCTTTGGTAGCGCTGTACTACGAAAACCCAACGCTAAGAAGAGAATTTTCAGAGCTTGTTACACAGAAAGAGCCACGGATACTTGTGCCATATTTTTGAATAGCCACAGAAAATCACTACAGCCACAATCTTCGTCTCAAATAACCAGTTTAGTACTGTATAAATGCATGGACTAGTTATGTGGTTCCTTATTCAGTAATAAGATTATGCTCTGTAGACTTTGTATTGAGCGCCCGCATTTTATCCTTAGTCATTTACCTAGACAGGGTCCCATTCCAGGTTCTTCGATATTTCCGAGTATCCTATTTTGATGAACTGTCCTTTAGTGGAGTATTAAACTTCTTTACCATTCAGTGAGTTTTGTTTCTGAAATACTCCACGTGCTTTTTTCATAGAAGGATAGTTAAATTTTCACCAAAGTGCAATTGGAAAGAAATAATCTAAAGTGTTTCGCTTGATTGTCATCCTTGTTGAATCTCAGTTCAGTATTGAAGTTTCCTGTACGAAGCTGTCATTAGTCAAAACAGTCATTGACCCGTAAACTTGAAAGGCCAACGTAAGGAACAATTAATGTACACGTTTGTAACAATATGTATATTACAAGTGTCTGCAGTTAACAGTGTTTTTCATATTGTGTAGTAACAAAGCTAGTCAGGCATGATCGTAGTCACTGATAGAATAGTTTCTGCCCTCACCCCCAACAAAGTTGTTGGGACAGATTTGCTTCCCGTATTACAATAACAGTAACGAATGAAATGCAACTACTAGTTTTATAACATTTGTGTGCTATCTACATCCACATTGGTACTGCGCAGTTCACTTACGGCCTGTACCACTATCGGTCATTTCCTTTCCTGTTCCACTCGCAAACAGAACGAGAGCTAAACGACTGTCTACATGCCTCCGTATGAGCCCTAATTTCTCGTATCTTATCTTTGTGGTCCTTAATGTGAAATTTATGTTGTCGGCGGTAGAGTAGTTCTGCAGTCAGCTTCAAATGACGGGTCTCTAAATTTTCTCAATAGTGTACCTCGAAAAGAATGTCGCCTTCCCTCCAGGGATTCCCATTTGAGTTCATGAAGCATCTCCGCAACACTTGCGTGTTGTTCGAACCTACCAGTAACAAATCTAGCAGCCCGCCTCGGAATAAAATGCCTTCGTTTAAATCGACCTAACGTATCCAATCACTCGTGCAGTACTCAAGAACAGCTCGCACTAGCGTCCTATATGCGATCTTCTTTACAGATGAACCACACTTCCCCAGAACTCTGCCAATCAACCGAAGACAACCACTCGCCTTTCCTACCACATTTCTCACATGCTCGTTCCATTTCATATCGCTGTGCAACGTTACGCCCAGATATTTAAACGACGTGACGTGTCAAGCGGACTAATGCAGTATCAGAACACTACGGGTTTGTTTTTCTCACTCATCCGCATTAACTATAATAAGTAACTGAATGCTACTATTCAAACCACAACAGATTCAGGGACCACACGTACATTTGGACCCTATCCGGTATAAAGAAGTGAATATTCCCTGACAAAACAAATAATAATCAGAAAATATAGCTGTTTGAATACAGTTTCAATGAAAGTATTTCCTGTTGTGTTGGTAGAAGAGCCAATACCGTGTTACGAGAGGAGGCCGAAATGCACGCGTTTTAGCTCGCGAAGGCTGGCGTGAGGAGGGAAGAACTATACTGACGTGAGGTCTGGAACATGACAAAGAATGAGAATTCAGAAAGCGGACGTAATCAGTTTGATACTTAACTTTAATCCATTAATGATGAACGTCGCTCTTGACGGTACATGATTCACAATATTATTTGTTCAGAATACAGTCTTGAAGTAATTAGTTGCAGCAACTGAATATGGCGCCTTGCTAGGTCGTAGCAAATGACGTAGCTGAAGGCTATGCTAAACTGTCGTCTCTGCACATGACAGCGGATGCAGGCAGTGAACCATCGCTAGCAAAGTCGTCTGTACAACTGGGGCGAGTGCTAGGGAGTGTCTCTAGACTAGACCTGCCGTGTGGCGGCGCTCGGTCTGCAATCACTGATAGTGGCGACACGCGGGTCCGACGTATACTAACGGACCGCGGCCGATTTAAAGGCTACCACCGAGCAAGTGTGGTGTCTGGCGGTGACACCACATTTCCCAATAATTAAACCGTTAGGCCGATACTACTGTCCCTCCTGTTAGTAGAGCTCCACCATTAGTAATCATTTACCTGTAATAAATATTAGCTTTCTGCTTTATTATATAGACAATAAGTATTACTGAGAGCCAGTTGTCGCCAAAATGTTTTAATACTCCTTCTGTATTGTCAATTTCAAACCACTGGATATTGCTTGCTAAAGTGTACTAGTGTCCTATAAACAAAAAAAGTATTTCAGTATTAAGTACAATAAACATCAAGAGTTAACCTTATTTATAAACACTGGAAGCACTTGGTACATATTTGCCGAATTAGGATGGTACCGTTCTCTTTTAGGTAATTGCAGTCTACTTATAACTAACAGTACTTTGATTCGAATATTGTTTGTTCTGGTGTTGCTTCCTTTCAATAGTAATTTTTCGAGCACGAAATTCAGTCCGACAGCTTATCCATTACGCACGATCACGGTCATTTTCAAACTCTTTCACAGGAATAACATTGTCGGTGTATTGCTGAGTTAGTAGCAGTCGCTATTGTTATACAGTTACTCAGTTACTTCGCAAATCACGACAGTCCTCACAAAATCCGAATTACTCACACTAAAAAATAGCCCAAGTACTTCCAATATTCTTGTACACGTCTTCGTTTATACTGACAAATGACAGAATTCCTCTCTTGCACATGCTGTTAAGGTCAGGTTTAATCCTTCCGTCCACACATTAGCAACAGGAGTGTTAAGCTATTATTAATTTTCTTCAAAATATCGTAACTGCCGTTCGCCATTAAACTTTCTTGCCATGTCTTCCTTTCTTTTGTCTTCTATATTTCTTCCACAACGACTTTAGTTTGTTCTTACTTCTGATCTTCTATTCTTCTTTCTCGTGATGCTTATCCGCTGAATAATTTAGAAACGTAATGTTTTGCTGACAATTCCATTGACTCATTATAACACGTCGTCATTTCGCTGTCTCCGACAACATTTTCATTACATTGACACAGTCTTTTTTAAAAAAATAAAAAAAGAACAGTTATTCTGTTTCCCATAACAATATTCCTTCAGCAGTCTTCTCCACACTTTACCGTCCATCCATTGCCTAAAGATACTTATTCCTTACACAAAATGCAACTCGTTCCTCCACTAACAACAGAGGGGCATGTCAGCGGGTATCATTTACCACATTTGCAGAGAAGTATAATTTCGCGTTTAATCACAGGTGTGAGGCGTGGCACATATGTATTTCTGGTCGATGTGTTTCCTGGTGTCATTGTAAGTAGAGGAGTGCAGTGGTAGACTGCACTATGCCGAGTCAAATTCAAGGGTGAGTGGGTACCTAGTGGTCAGGAGGTGGTTCAGACAGCCGTGAGTAATATGTGTTAGACAAAGTCGGCCACCTTGTTTAGAGTTCGCTTCTACGTTTGAGTCTGACTATCTGACTTCAATCTGAAGGCCGTCAATGTGCGCTCGAATGCGTTTTCTGGAGCACAGTGAAATCACGTTTCGTGAAATCGGGCTTTGCTTGGTGGTGGTATTTCCACTATTACGTCATTTTGGTAATTTTATCGCGGCACGCAAACCACCTAGAAGCTCAGGTTATCGTGCACTTGTTGCTATTGATTAACGCCGTTGAACTATTAGCAGTGGCATTAGAGCTTGGCAGTATTCCCCTATTACGGTGGCTGTCACTTCTGTACAGTCTACCGATCTACACTACTGGAAAAAATGCAGTGCACTGTATGGCATATCAGGGTGTGATATGTGCATATTGATTGGTTGTAATGCTAGTGATTCATTTGCTACGGTCATCGCTCGAGAGGCCTGTCTGTGCGCCATCTGTTTTGATTCTGCAACCAGTAACCAAACTGAATTCAGGAGTGATCAGCATGTGCAACATACACTTTAGGATACTCACCAACAAGTACGTAATACCGTTGAATAGCTTCAGTCATTTGAACCGAGCCATACTCTGGCCGTGCAGCAAGCTGGATGGACGTATTGACGGATTGCTGCACATGTTGGGCACATTGTATCGATGGTATGTCACTGCTTTCAGCAGTGGTCTGTGGAACATTCCTACACCAGTAGACCACGTTCTGGACGTCCGTGTAATACAGACGGAGTTGGAGATCTCTTCTGAACAGCACGTTGCAAGGCATCTCAGATATTCTCAATAATGTTCATGTCTAGGGTATTTGGTGGCCAGCGGAAGTGTTTAAACTCAGACGAGTGTTACTGGAGTCCTGCTGAAATTGTCCAAGTCCGTTGGAATACACAATGGACATGACTGGACGCAGACGATCAGGCACGATGCTTACGTACGTGTCACCTATCGGAGTCGTATCTAGATGTATCAGGGGTCCCATGTCACTTGAACTGCACACGCCCCACACCATTACAGAGCTTCCACCAGCTTGAACAGTTCCCTGTTGACATGCAGGGTCCATGGATTCATGAGGTTCTTCCACACCCGTACACGTCCATCCGCTCGATACAATTTGAAACGAGACTCGTCCGACCAAGCAACATGTTTCCACTCAACAGTCCAGTGTCGGTGTTGACGGGCCCAGGCGAGGCGTTAAGCTTTGGGTCGTGCTGTCATCAAGGGTACACGAGTGGGCATTCGGCTCCGAAAGCCCATAGTTAAATGGTTCGCACACTGACATTTGGTGATGGCCCTGCATTGAAATCTGCAGCAATTTGCGGAAAGGTTGCACTTCTCCCATGTCGAACGATTCTCTTCAGTCGTCGTTGGTCCCGTTCTTGCAGGATCTTTTCCAGACCGCAGCGATGTCGGAGATTTGATGTTTTACCGGATTCCTGATATTCACGGTACACTCGTGGAATGGTCGTACAGGAAAATCCCCCCTTCATCATTACCTCGGAGCTGCTGTGTCATAGCTCGTGCGCCGACTATAACACCACGTTCAAACTCGCTTAAATCTTGATAACCTACCATTGTAGCAGCACTAACCGATCTAATAACTGCGCCAGATACTTCTTGGCTTATGTAGGCGTTGCCAACCGCAGCGCCGTATTCTGCCTGTTTACAAATCTCTGTATTTGAATGTGCATGCCTATACCTGTTTCTTTGGCGCTTCAGTGTATATAGTGTGACAACGAATGCGGACATCTTCCCATAGTTTCCGGAGATTTTACAATATTAAGCTTCACTAATTTCACTGTGTATCAGTTGTTAAAAGTCATACGAAGAATTCTTTTATTTAGAGATTTGTATACTCTTCTCATAAAAACTGTAATCCTTACATCAAGTCACCACAGGGAGAATTAAATATTTGTAACTTACCTCGCTATTGGTATGGTGTTGCTAGTGGCCTCCGTGACACACAGGATCACACTGGCTAGCAGTGGCATCCTCCACGGCGAGGCGGTCGGAGGGTTGCTATACGCCGCTTCCTGGTACAAAGTAAACGCGCTTTTAACACGTCAGCTTTTTCAACTGGTCAGTCTGAACGACAACGCCCTACTTGATGTGGATAACAGTATTTTATTTTGAGAAGACTGAGTCCACTCCTTCCTGTATCGGGGCTTAAATATTTTACTGACTGAGCCATGCTGCGGCTCGCGTTGGTGCCGTGTCTAGGTTTCTGCCAGATCGTATCGTTTAGTTGGCACGGTCGCGTTGTTTGGCTCCTTCTCGTGTTCACTGGCGCCACTCGGTTTCGTAAGAGTTGCCTGTCCGCTAGTGGCAGCAGCGGCGCTTATCGATATGTAGTTCTGCTGCCCTAGCTTTGGGGCGACCTCGTTCTTCTTCCGTGTGATGTGAGTGAGGAGTTAAGTTGGGGACGCAGGAGCAGCGAGGTCCACGCAGAGCGACAACACGCAGGGACTGCTCGCGACGTGTATGGACTGCCGGACCGAAGGGCAGTGGTCACGAAGGTGCACGACCTCGTCGAAACCGAATCCTGCATGTTATAAGTTGAGTGCATTGCAGTTCGCGTAGAGAAACCACCTCCATTGTGAAATCTCGCGATTCTCCAGTGACTTGGGTTCGTGTTGTTGCTCTTAGTGTCGCCGAGGGGAAAAGCAGCGAGTGGAGTCCCTGAGGAAGGCGGATCTGACTAGCCTTCCTCAGCTTCTAATTACTATTTACTATTTTCAGCTTCTTACACTGGTAAGTTCAACCAGCGGTATTTTTCTGTCTTGTGGCCGCTAACGCCCCATTTACCTGTCCTGGGGGGTTAGTATATGTAACGGCTGTGTACATTTCCTCGCTTTGCGGCCGCTATCCGGTGAGGGGTGTAAGTTTGACAGCTTCTTGATTGTAGGTTGGGTGGCGTTCTTCTACCTTAGTGGTAGTCATTCCTTCTTGTTCCGGGCGCTCTAAGTACAGTATTCTGCGGGCCAGACCGCCGGTTTCGGCTTTGGCGTAAATTTACATCTTACATTTGTTTTGTCGGATGTCAGGTAGCCTCACCAAGATTATCATTAGTCGCTCGTTAGACTGCCACTAGTCCGAGTTGCCATCTTCTGATCTGAATGCAACTTTTGGTTGCCTTTCCTTCGCTCGCGAAAGTGCTTTTGGTGTGAACTACTCAGAGGTCGATTCCTGGAGCACCGTCTGTCACTGGACCTTGTGTTTTATTTTATTATTGTATTATTAAGTTACCATCATTTGTCTCAACTGTTTGGTGATCTGTTGTTTGTTTTTTTTAGTTAACTTTTGTTATGCCATTCGCCTTTTGACAGTATATTTGTTAAATTTTTTATAATTACCATTTTGGCGTTAAAGGCCTTCAGCCGTGATTGTGGTTACTTGCTTTAAAATTCTGATTGCGACCCCACTGACTTGTTTTCAAAAATTATTTACTGTCTGTATTTTATGTATCTTTGTTAAATTTTTTGATAATTGCCATTTTGGGCGTTAAAGCCCTTCAGCCGTGAGAGTAGTTACTTGCTTTAAAATTCTGATTGCGACACATTGCCTTGTCTTCAAAACGATTGGCTGTCTGTATTTTATGTATTGGCTAAATTTTAAATTACTTCCATTTTTCGCGTTAAAGGCCTTCAGCCGTGATTGTGGTTACGTGCCTTAAAGGTCTGATTGCGACCTCATTGGCTTCTTTTCAAAAATTACTTATTAAAATAAATGAGTGGAATTGCAAACCAAACCAATAGTAATCGATTCGGGCCCCGTCCACAATCGTAACCCAATCCTGCCTTCCTTAATTACCGCGTTTCACTGACGTTTGTAAAACTGAAGATGTGATATGAAATCATGAAACCAGTCATGTTCCTGTAAAAGTTCATATACAGCTGAAAAAGGTTTGTTTCAGAAACTGATTTTTTAAAGGCATCTACAGAAAACTGGCAGTTATCACTGCAAAAACTAGTTTCTAGTGCTCTAGGTCTCAATTAGCGTCAACTCCTGCTGCGAGTCAATAAATTTTTGAGGTGTCTCTCAAGTGGCTGGTTCCGGATCCGTGGTTCCGTGCCTTATTCCGCTGTCTGAGTGTTCCCCACATTTCAGAGTATTGTTGGGTTAGGTTGATACTGTTCCCCTTTCCTCTCAGCTGACAGCTGTCTTCCGTAGTCCAGTGCAACTGCCGCAACCCACGTCAGTCACGTACTCGCTTGTGTTCTCATATCTACGAGTCCCATGCGATTTTCTCCTCCCGTCATCCTCCCACATACAGCTTTCAGTAATGACTCTTGTCGTAATATGTGCCCACTTACTTCACTCTTTAGTTTCATAAATTATCTGATCCAAAGTATCCGGTAAGTTATTAGTGGACATTATTGTGGGGTGTGTCCTGTGGGGTCGTAAAGCTTCGACTGCACCGCGACCAGAGCAGCTGCGCGAAACGGCACAGTGATGGCGTAGATCTGCACGCCTATGGAAAAATCTGGCAACGCCACACCTCCAGGAAGACAAGAGTTCAGCGCCCACTGTCAAAGCTGCCTTAACCAGCCACCCATCGCTGTTCGGGCCCAGTTCGGTCGCAGACTTCGGGAGCGTCAGTACTGAGTAAGAGAAAGAGGATATTTAGCTTGCGTTCTGTGAGTAGTAATAGTGTGTGAAAGTAATTGCTTGTAAGATGCTCAGGAAGCACATCAAGCCATCTCATTACGAGAGGGGTTAAGTAATGTTTCTTTCCTTTTTAGAAATAAAGTGTTCTCAAAATTCAAATGGCTCTAAGCACTATGAGACTTAACATCTGAGGTCATCAGTCCCCTGGACTTGGAACTACTTAAACCTACCTAACCTAAGGACATCACACACAGCCACGCCCGAGGCAGGATTCGAACCTGGTACCGTAACAGCAGCGCTGTTCCGGACTAAAGCGCCTAGAAACCGCTCGGCCACAGCGGCCGGCAAAGTGTTCTATTAATTTGAAATTGTTATGTACAGATCATTTTGGAGTCCTGCCACTGGCCGTTACAACTTCTCTCCTTCCTTGTTAGCGTCTGTGCTGATTCCCACAGTAGCCTACACAACATATCCAACCTCCGCCTGTATGGCAGCTTGAACACTATAGGTATCTGAGGTACGTAAATGGTTGTGCGGGAATGACAGCATGTTCTTCCTCAACAGCCAAGATCTGAGGAGACAGTAATGTTGGATGCAGGGGTTTCGAGCGAAGTAGACTTTCTAGTTCATTCCAGAGGTGTTCTGTTGGGTTCAGGTCGGGAGTCTGGACAGGTCATTTCGTTTCAGGAATGTCATTATTCAGAAACTATTGCCGCACAAACTCTGTTTTGTGACTGAGTGCTCATATCCTTCCGAATGTAGAGTTATCTTTAAATTCAATGATGGGACCTAGCGCAACCACGAAAAACACCCCCATTCCTTACCACCATCCTCTCCTACTTCACTGTTGGTTCTTCACACGATGGCAGGTAACACTTCCCAGGCATTTACCAATTGTAAACCCTTGCATCGGATTGTCACAGGGTGCAGCGCGATTCACCAATTCAAATGACTCGCTTCCAGTCATCTACTGTCCACTGCCGTCGCTCTTTACACCACCTGTGCATCTCTTACCGTTGGTCAACCATTGCACCCCATTCTTTTTAACCCCCGAGGTTCAGTCAGTGTTTTAGGTGGACGCAACCACACCCCGCAATGCTCGCCGCTCCCTGTACGCGAAGTGTGCATGGTGTAATGTAATTTATTTTAATTTATATACGCTTTGATAGCTTTTAATAAAGTGACGTCAAAACAAAAGAGAAAGAACTCTAATAATGCTATGAACAGTGTAACGTAATTTAATTTAGCCCAACGCGAATCAGCAATCAGCAAACTAGCTAAGTACTCAGGGTGGTTACTGGATTATAAATAATTAATTGTCTCTCTCTTGAATCATCACAGATACTTCTCAACATATATCAAAAATGTAGTTAAAACTAACGTTCTTATAGCACCACATAATATTTCGTAGGTCAGTTCAATGTAAAGTAATAAAACCCTCAACTCCAGATCGTGGTTTCGTCAAGAATACCAATATAAGATAAGAAGCGTTATCTTTTGCAGATGAAATCTTATACCAGAGCTAAAATCCTGTGACCAGGCCTTTCTGCCTGTGTTGCTACCTCGCAACCTTGAGAAAATCTGAAAGTGGAATGTGTTAAATTATTCGTAGTGGCCGCATAGCTCGTGGAATCTGAAAGAAATTTTAGTGTCCTAACTGGCGGCACGTCTCGAAGATGAGCTGAAGGAAAATTACTAATTATTTTCTAGTATGGCGCCTAACAATGGTCAATGTTCCGTTTAGGCCACGTCTACTCAGGACACTAAAGCCTTAGCTTTACAAATCATCACATAGCGTACACAAATTTTAAGTCATCAACAACTATATTTCAGTTTCGTTTACAACTTACATAGACTGTTACAGCAATATGAACCTCAGACAATCGTTCTTTCCTCTTCGAGTCCAAGAACAGAAGAAAACTAAAAAAAAGTTCAGTCGCATAAGCTCGAATGTTCATGGAATATATTGCAACAATGCATTTGTTTCATCTCTGGCATAATCAATCACCAGTTATTCATACAACAATTATCAGTACATGGAATTTATTAACTTCAAATTCATGACCACCCCAGGAGATACAGTACAATGGCCATGGTTCAACTGTGGTTATTCATTCGCATTTCTACTTTCACAACTACATCATCAACAGTCCCGACTTGGGCATGTTTAGAAGAGTTGAAATGTCCGCGGTGGAACTGTTACTCAGGTAAAAATGGAAATGAGCGTTTGGCGTCATTGGCCGGGAGGCCCCTGACGGGGCAGGTCCGGCCGCCTTGGTGCGCGCCGGATCGGGATGAAATAATGAAGACAACACAACACCCAGTCCCTGAGTGAAGAAAATCCCCAACCCAGCCGGGAATCGAACCCGGGCCCCTTACGACGGCAGTCTGACCATTCAGCCATCGGGGCGGACTGTTACTCAGATGACATCCAACGACTAGTCCAGCTTCAAAGTCAGTGAGCTCTCCTGCCCGACCCATTCTGATGTTACCGCTTCTGTGCTTACGACACAGTACTTCCCGCCTGCTTCTACACTTGCTGGTCTGTCCCTCCTGACATTTAGTGGTCAGCCGCGCATTACACCGGCCTGTCCGGATGCGTTTCATCAGATGGTGTGTGTACGCCTCCGATGCGATTCCCTCCCTCAGCCAGCTGTATATGTGCATATCTCTATTTCGTAACTTTTGTCACCCCATTGCATATATCCAATGGGTTGGGTTGATTTGGGGGAAGAGACCAAACAGCGAGGTCATCGGATTAGGGAAGGATGAGGAAGGAAGTCGGCCGTGCCCTGTCAAAGGAACCATGCCGGCATTTACCTGAAGCGATTTAGGGAAATCACGGAAAACCTAAATCAGGATGGCCGGACGCGGGATTGAACCGCCGTCCTCCCGAATGCGAGTCCAGTGTGCTAACCACTGCGCCACCTCGCTCGGTTGTGTCCAATGATTCTATCCTTTTGTTTCATATGTTCTTTATTTGGGATTTTTCCTTGTTGGATCTCTGGAGGAGATCTTCATTCCTTACTCGATTTATCCACCTGATATTGAACAGGACCATGTATCATAATATTTCAAAAGTCTGTCTTCCCCATTGCCCATGTTCTCGACCTATACAAAGCTGTGCTACATGAATCGTTTTACTGCCTCAAGGATTATGTGTTTGGAATTTAGTTGTCGTTTATTTTATGGAAAATCATTTCGCCTTATTCACTCATTGTTGCTCTGACTTTGTTCTATCTTCCTAATTCACGTATTCTACTTCCGAGAGAGCAAAATTCGTTGACCTTGAAACGTCCCCTTTGAACATTTATACATGACTGTGCTTAAACTGACACACAATATTTTTAGCGCAACGCAATCTGACTTTCAATAATCCCTACAAAACAATGGCCCTGACTAACATTAACCTATACTTTTCACAAATCACTTACCTCACAAAAATCTTCGTTACTCGAACTACTGCAATACAGCGAGCGCCACTACTGCCAGCTAAATAAAAGATTCAAACTACAGAAGGCACTAACTACTGATAGGCATAGTTAGCAAATGAAAGATTTTAATAGAGAACAAACAATGTATTTACCTTAATAATCATAATATATATAGCAGTTCATGACATCCATTTTTACAAATTTCAAAACTCCGCCATTTCTCTCCCCACATCCACCACTGCTGGCGGCTCACCTACAACTGTGCAACGCTACGCGCTGTTCACATCCAGCTGCCCAACACTACAATGGCAGACAACAATGCAAACTAGCCACAGACTGAACACAGCACAGCCAGTGATTTTCATACAGAGAGCGCTATGTGGCGGCGGCGTTACCAATATAAGAACCTAAACAGCCTACTTACAACCTCTTCAGGAGTATCTTGTCCAAGTTTTATGCTTAGCCACCCAGAATTTCTATCTGCTGGGTACATCGATACCCTAGTTTTGCGTTTTGTTTATGCGCGTATTATAAGGATCAGCTGGCACACATTCGGTTTCATGAAGTAGTCGTTTCAGTATCTGTTCAGTTTTGATGACTACCGGTACACCAAAGGCAAACCATATCATGCTGACCTTCTGTCTACGACAAATGGCTCCCGCATCGCTATTTTACTTCTGTCTCTGCCTCTTCTGTACATAAATTAAATATCAGTGGTGGCAATGAACGATCCTGCATTATTCATTTCCAGTTTTTTGTCTCTTGTAGTATTCCGTCAATGATGGCCGATCCATTGTGCTGAAAATGAAAAATGTTTTGATACCACTCTGTCTACGAACGGAAAAAGATTTATTCCCTTCCTCATTATCAAAAACCTTCTCCAAATCTATGCATGCAAAGTACGTTTCCTTGTTTGCCTGTTTTACACTGATGTGACAAAAGTCATGGGTTGGCGATGTGTACACATACAGGTGGGGCTAGTATGGCGTACACAAAGTACAAAACGGTAGTGCATTGCCAGAGCCGTCATTTGCGAAATGGTTCAAATGGCTCTGAGCACTATGGCACTTAACATCTGAGGTCATCAGTCCCCTAGAACTTAGGACTACTTAAACCTAACTAACCTAAGGACATCACACACATCCATGCCCGAGGCAGGATTCGAACCTGCGACCGTAGCGGTCGCACGGTTCCAGACCGTCATTTGCACTCAGGTGATTCATGTGTAAAGGTTCCTGTATGATTATGGTCGCACGACGGGGATTTACAGACTTAACGCGGAACGGTAGTTGGAGCTAGACGCATGGGATATTCTATTCCGGAAATCGTTAGGGAATTCAGTATTCCGAGATCCACAGTGCAGTGTCAAGAGTGCGCCGAGAACACCAAATTTCAGCCAATACCTCTGACCACGGACAACGCAGTGACCGACGGCCTTCACGTAACGAGCGAGAGTATCGCCGTTTTGCGCAGATGGTTCAAATGGTTCAAATGGCTCTGAGCACTATGGGACTCAACTGCTGAGGTCATTAGTCCCCTAGAACTTAGAACTAGTTAAACCTAACTAACCTAAGGACATCACAAACATCCATGCCCGAGGCAGGATTCGAACCTGCGACCGTAGCGGTCTTGCGGTTCCAGACTGCAGCGCCTTTAACCGCACGGCCACTTCGGCCGGCCGTTTGCGCAGTTGCCCCTGCTAACAGGCAAGCAACAGTGCGTGAAATAACCGCAGAAATCAGCGTGGGACGTGCGACGAACGCACCCGTTAGGACATTGCGGTGAAATCGGCTACTATGGCAGCAGACGACTAACACGACATCGCCTGCGGCGCCTCTCTGGGCTCGTGACCACATCTGTTGGCTGCTAGACTACTGGAAAAGTGTAGACTGGTCAGATGTGTTCCGATTTCTGTTGGCAAGAGCTAATGGTAAGGTTCGAGTGTGGGGCAGCCCGCCGAAGCCATGGACTTAGGTTGTCTGTGCATGGTGGTGGTGGCTCCATAACAGCGTGGGCTGTGTTTACACGTATCACTGACGGGAAACCGTAATGTTCGGCTACTTGGAGGCCATTCACAGCCATTCATGGAGGGCTGGCCGCTGTGGACGAGCGGTTCTAGGCGCTTCAGTCCGGAGCCGCGCTGCTGCTACGGTCGCGGGTTCGAATTCTGCCTCGGGCATGGATGCGTGTGATGTCCTTAGGTTAGTTAGGTTTAAGTAGCTCTAAGTCTAGGGCCTCATGACCTCAGATGTTAAGTCTCATAGTGCTTAGAGCCATTTGAACCAATCATGGACTTCATGTTCGCAAACAAAGGTGAAATTTCTGAGGATGACAGTGCACCAAGTCAATGGGTCACAACTGTTGGCGACTAGTTTGAAGAACATTCTGGACAATTCGAGTTTATGATTTGGCCACCCATTTCACCCAAAGTGAATCCCATAGAACATTTATGGGACGCAATCGAGAGGTCAGTTTGTGCGCTACATCCTGCGGGGCAACACTTTCGTAATTATGGACGGCTATAGAGGGAACATGAATCAGTGTTTCTGCAGGAACTTCCAACTACTTGTTGAGTCTATGCCACGTCGAGTTGCTGCACTACGCCGGCAAAAAGCAGGTCTGATGCGATATTAGGTGTTCCAAGACTTTTATCACCTCAGGGTATTGTTACATGCACCGCAACAAATGCTTCTCGAGGGCCTCTGCTTCCCCCCAAAAACCAAACTGGCTCTCTCAGAATCCGTTTTAAATTTTGTTTTCCATTCCTCCACACCGTAGTTCTGTGAATATTTTTGATGAATGTGACATGTAATGATTGACATACATTTTCCACCCATCCGCTCATGCTTTCTTTTGAAGTTCTTTTCAAAATCTGGTGGCACGTACGCTGTTACATGAATTCCATTCAAGGGCGTGAAGGATTCTTGACCCGCCCGTATAGCGTACTGCGCAGCGCGCTAGCTTGTGAGACTGTAAGGTGAGCCAGACACGGATCGGACTCGCGCGGAATATTGACGAACGTGTATGGTGCACCAGCCACTATGAGAATGGTTTTTATACTGGGCTGGACCCCACTTACCGCCTCAGATACTACTATACACATACAACTACACTACTGGCCATCAAAATTGCTACAGCATGAAGAAATGCAGATGATAAACGGGTATTCATTGGACAAATATATTATACTAGAACTGACATGTGATTACATTTTCACGCAATTTGGGTGCATAGATCCTGAGAAATCAGTACCCAGAACAACCATCTCTGGCCATAATAACGGCCTTGACACGCCTGGGTATTCAGTCAAACAGAACTTGGATGGCGTGTACAGGAACAGCTGCCCATGCAGCTTCAATACGATACCACAGTTCATCAAGAGTAGTGACTGGCGTATTGTGACGAGCCAGTCGCTCGGCCACCATTGACCAGACGTTTTCAGCTGGTGAGAGATCTGGAGAATGTGCTGGCCAAGGCAGCAGTCGAACATTTTCTGTATCCAGAAAGGCCCGTACAGGACCTGCAACAGGCGGTCGTGCATTATCCTGCTGAAATGTAGGGTTTCGCAGGGATCGAATGAAGGGTAGAACCACGGGTCGTAAGACATCTGAAATGTAACGTCCATTGTTTAAAGTGCCGTGAATGAGAACAAGAGGTAACCGAGACGTCTAACCAATGGCACCCCATACCATCACGCCGGGTGATACGCCAGTATGGTGATGATGAATACACGCTTCCAATGTGCGTTCACTGCGATGTCGCCAAATACGAATACGACCATCATGATGCTATAAACAGAACCTGGCTTCACCCTAACAAATGACGTTTTGCCATTCGTGCACCCAGGTTCGTCGTTGAGTACACCATCGCAGGCGCTCCTGTCTGTTATGCAGCGTCAAGGGTAACCGCAGCCATGGTCTCCGAGCTGACAGTCCATGCTGCTGCAAACGTTGTCGAACTGTTCGTGCAGATGGTTGTTGTCTTGCAAACGTCCCAATCTGTTGACTCGGGGATCGAGACGCGGCTGCACGATCCGTTACAGCCATGCGGATAAGATGCCTGTCATCTCGACTGCTAGTGATACGAGGCCGTTGGGATCCAGCACGGCCTTCCGTATTACCCTCCTGAACCCACCGATTCCATATTCTGCTAACAGCCATTGGACCTCGACCAACGCGAGCAGCAATGTCGCGATACGATAAACCGCAATCGCGGTAGGCTACAATCCGACCTTTATCGTGATGGTACGCATTTCTCCTCCTCACAGGAGGCATCACAACGTCTCACCAGGCAACGCCGGTCAACTGCTGTTTGTGTATGAGAAATCGGTTTGGAAACTTTCCTCACGTCAAAAAAAAAAAAAAAAAATGGTTCAAATGGCTCTGAGCACTATGGGACTTAACATTTGTGGTCATCAGTCCCCTAGAACTTAGAACTACTTAAACCTAACTAACCTAAGGACAGCACACACATCTATGCCCGAGGCTGGATTCGAACCTGCGACCGTAGCGGTCACGCGGTTCCAAACTAAAGCGCTTAGAACCGCACGGCCACACCGGCCGGCCTCCTCATGTCAGCACGTTGTAGGTGTCGCCACTGGCGCCAACCTTGTGTGAATGCCCTGAAAATCTAATTATTTGCATATGACAGCGTCTTCTTCCTGTCGGTTAAATTTCGCGTCTGTAGCACGTCATCTTCGTGGTGTAGCAATTTTAAGGGCCAGTAGTGTAAAATACGATCAATACACACAGAACAAAGTTTACACAGTTCACTGAAAGGGACACACAAGACTTCCCTGCCTTAGGCACCTGATGACTGCGGTGACAGAAAGAGCAGCCGGCAGGAAAGCTAAATAAAATAAACTTGCCACAACTTGAGTACAACAAAGCCGCTACCTAGACAGATTAAACACTAACGGAAAGAAGGAGATGACAAAATTTACACACACTGCCGGAAGAAAAATTAATACACTCTTTTACAGGTTTCCAATTCACTCGCGTTGTATTGTTGCAATAATGCATATGGAGTACATCAGATGATTACATTTACAGGTGAACAGCACAAGCGGTTTTGAGGTACCGGGTAGTGCGTGTTGTAGCTTCAATGGGCAGCAACGCAGGCGCTGACTCTGGTATCCAGTCGACTGTGCAAATGGCGTATACCGTCCTGGGATACGCTATTCCACGGCTGCTCGACCTGTTCGCGTAGGTTGTAACAGTTGGTTGCCAAGGCGCAAGAGTCCCATCCTATGAAAAACATGCTGGATTGCAGACAAGTCTGGACATCGTGCTAGTCGGGGAAGTTGCTGCACGTCTTGCAGAGCACGTTGAGTTTCCGGGGAGTGTTGTGGATTGGCAAGAGAGCCAACCCGGTATGAGCGGAAGCCGAAAGGCACGCGTTTTAGCTCACGCAGGCTGGCGTGAGGTATGGAACAGGTCAAGGAAATTAGACTAGCAAAAAAGGACGTAGCTGTGGAATACTTAACTTTAATCCATAAATGGTGAACATCGGTCTTGACGGTACATATTTTACAGCATCAATAGTAACTGGTAATGGCGCCTTGCTAGGTCGTAGCAAATGACGTAGCTGAAGGCTATGCTAACTATCGTCTTGGCAAATGAGAGCGTATTTTGTCAGTGAACCATCGCTAGCAAAATCGGCTGTACAACTGGGGCGAGTGCTAGAAAGTCTCTCTAGACCTGCCGTGTGGCGGCGCTTGGTCTGCAATCACTGATAGTGGCGAGACGCGGGTCCGACGCATACTAACGGACCGCGGCCGATTTAAAGGCTACCACCTAGCAAGAGTGGTGTCTGGCTGTGACACCAGAGGAAGTGTGTGGGCAAACATTATCCTATTGGAACCACTCATCACTGTTAGTAAACGGCAAAAGATCGGCTCTCAAACATTTTGCACAAAGCGTCCCTTCTATTAACACTGAGGGTGAATGAGAGTTGTAGCACAGCCCTGCAGTGGGGCTAGTGTGTCTTGGACGAATGCATTCCACGCGCTCACCAGATCTACGTCGTGTGTGCAAACGACCACCACTTGTGTGCAGGCAGATTCTGCTTTCTTCGCTTAAGATCACTGCGCGCCATTCCGTCTTCCAAGTGACCCTTGACGGCGGCAGTCCAACCGTGCACGTCGATGCTATAGCATGAATGAAAGATAGCCTAGAGGTATGCGTGCTTGTAGCTGCACTGCTAATAGCCGGTTCGCGACTCACAAGCCCTCTTACCTGTGCTGTAGTAGCTGCTGCTACCCTTACAAAACGACGGTACTGGCGCGTGACTGTTCTGCGTGAACGTCCAGAACCTCGGCTATGGGTGTGAGAATGTTCACGTGAAAATTGATTCCAGCATCGTTGCGCAACTGATGCAGCGCCTCCAATGTCTGGCGATTCTCCGAATGGACCATACCGCCACTGGGAAGGCTACAATTTGACCCCTATCAAACTCGATCAGTTGGCTGTAGGAAGGACGAGTGCGTCTCCGTGTCATGGTTGCCTGCTATACACATCTGCACCACACTGAGCATTCCTTTTTGTGAGTTTTCCCTATTAAAGAGTAGACATAGGTGGCGCTCTGGTAGCTATGCCACTACGCTATTGTTGGCAGACGACGTTGAAACTACTGTCACTACGAGGTGCATTCAAGTTCTAAGGCCTCCGATTTTTTTTCTCCGGACTGGAAAGAGATAGAAATATGCGCATTGTTTTAAAATGAGGCCGCGTTCATTGTCAATACGTCCCAGAGATAGCAGCACCGTACGGCAGATGGAATTTTACCGCCAGCGGCGAGAATGAGAA
Source organism: Schistocerca cancellata (assembly GCF_023864275.1). Classification (NCBI taxonomy): domain Eukaryota; kingdom Metazoa; phylum Arthropoda; class Insecta; order Orthoptera; family Acrididae; genus Schistocerca; species Schistocerca cancellata. Next base: position 416,139,979 of record NC_064633.1, read on the forward strand.
CTGTTTTAAATACTTAAAATGGCGACGTTTTCCTTACTTGAACAGCGTGCAATCATTCGTTTTCTGAATTTGCGTGGTGTGAAACCAATTGAAATTCATCGACAGTTGAAGGAGACATGTGGTGATGGAGTTACGGAGGTGTCGAAAGTGTGTTCGTTGGTGCGACAGTTTAATGAAGGCAGAACATCGTGTGACAACAAACCGAAACAACCTCGGGCTCGCACAAGCCGGTCTGACGACATGATCGAGAAAGTGGAGAGAATTGTTTTGCGGGATCGCCGAATGGCTGTTGAACAGATCGCCTCCAGAGTTGGCATTTCTGTGGGTTCTGTGCACACAATCCTGCATGATGACCTGAAAATGCGAAAAGTGTCATCCAGGTGGGTGCCACGAATGCTGATGGACGACCACATGGATGAGACGTGGATGCCATTTTTCAATCCAGAAACAAAGCGCCAGTCAGCTCAATGGAAGCACACAGATTCACCGCCACCAAAAAAATTTCGGGTAACCGCCAGTGCTGAAAAATGATGGTGTCCATGTTCTGGGACAGCGAGGGCGTAATCCTTACCCATTGCGTTCCAAAGGACACTACGGTAACAGGTGCATCCTACGAAAATGTTTTGAAGTACAAATTCCTTCCTGCACTGCAACAAAAACGTCCGGGAAGGGCTGCGCGTTTGCTGTTTCACCAAGACAACGCACCCGCACATCGAGCTAACGTTACGCAACAGTTTCTTCGTGATAACAAGTTTGATGTGATTCCTCATGCTCCCTACTCACCTGACCTGGCCCCTAGTGACTTTTGGCTTTTTCCAACAATGAAAGACACTCTCCGTGGTCGCACATTCACCAGCCGTGCTGCTATTGCCTCATCGATTTTCCAGTGGTCAAAACAGACTCCTAAAGAAGCCTTCGCCGCTGCCATGGAATCATGGCGTCAGCGTTGTGAAAAATGTGTACGTCTGCAGGGCGATTACGTCGAGAAGTAACGCCAGTTTCATCGATTTCGGGTGAGTAGTTAATTAGAAAAAAAATCGGAGGCCTTAGAACTTGAACGCACCTTGTACATCTGCTATCTCCTACGTGGCATAAGAAGCCACCGGATCAAAATCGACGTCGTCTTCTCAAATGTACTAATTTTTTCCTGCTGCGCTCCTTGGCTTGTTGACAGCAAGAGATCCAGTATCTCATCATACCTGGCCATTTGTTCCTTCCGGGTTCGTAAAATGCTCTTTGCAGTTCAGAAAAGATTGTTATATCAGAGCCTACAGTGTTTACAGTTCAGGTTTCTAGCAGGTCACTACGAACATAACTTCCTCCTAGTGCTATCGTTCTGTGGTTTCCTGTTGAAACATAGCCGCCACTCCCATTGTCTGGAAGTAGTGTCCCTTTCGACTAGAAACAAATACAAGTCTCAGAAGCCTGTAATAGCGATCAGCTGACTTTCTTAGCTGCCTCGTAGAGTAGGCATATCTGTGAACTGAGCATTGTGTTTTGCATATATCACCAACGTCAAACTGGGATATAAGAACAGACTCCATACCCATATAAGTATATAGTTCTGGCAATACCGGCCATGACCTTCTTCTTCTGTGCGGATGCACACATATTCCCCGAACTCTTACGGGACTTGGTAAGAATGTCTTCCACGAGTAATGAGTGTCTTGGGGTGGGACACTACGAATGTAGTGTGTGGACATATAAGGTGCCGGCACGGTAACTCAGTGAGTTCGGTCAGAGGGTTAGATGCCCTCTGTAATAAAACAACTGAGTTAATGGATCAACGACGAACTGAAACGAGTGTCTTACAACGAACAAAATGGGATTTAAAAAAATATATGTGAATGGAGCGCCTGCCATATAAGCAGGAGATCCCGGATTCGAGTCTCGGTGGGGGCACACATTTTCACCTGTCCCGGTTGATATATCAACGCCCGTCGGCAGCTGACGGTATTAATATAATTCTAATTTCAAACTGGGATCGTTATATAACTTTTGTATAACCCTCTCTGTTTACATTCTGTGCTATGAGCGGAAATATAATACTAAGCATCTGTGACCTGTTCTTACACATTTATTTATTAGTGAATAATTTATGATGTAACGGATGCATATCGAAATACGCCAAAGGAGAGAAAGTTACTTTATACAGGTCATTACCACAAAGGTGTGCTTACAGTTATGAAACTGGTAAGAGGTTCTTTATAGGTTGGAAAATATCGAGACACAGTGTAACAAAGAGTTTATACCGAAGGGTTGATTTGTGTGATTGCGTGGCTTTATATATTTAAGAGACAAATTTATATCAACTCGGTGGTGTAGAAGTGTGCTGCTTGTCAATCCGTTCAAAGTATACACATTTCGAGCATTTTTCACCTGCAGGTAAGAGTTATATGTGGTAGTCTGAATCACTTCCTCCGGATTACATGGATCACCAAGCCATTAACCACATTTTAAAGTAGTTGTTACTATGAGTAGTGCCTAAAACGTGGTGGATGATTACGTGCGAGAAATATTTTAGTTTTTCTACGGATGAACGAAGATTAAAAGAATTGTACCAGAGGCTAAAAGCGGAAAAAATTTGTCTCTGAAAAATATTTCAAAGTACGATAAATCGGCAATTTAGCTCCAAATTCGAAATTTCACTTCTGCATGCCCGTGCAACATAATTCATAGAAACAGATATTCGCAAATACCATAAACAGCAGTACAAAATCTAAAAAAGAATATAGCAGTGTCTATCGCAGTATTTCTATAACTTTACTTTAATATTAGGTATTTCATTTGTAGTTTAACGGAGGCTCAATGAATAGAGTGATCTTCACGGCAACCAGCTCGATTCCTTAAAAATCGGTCGAACTAAACCCAACTAGCGATTTTCTCACACGAGATTCTGGAAGTCATGGGTCAACGAAAGTAGATACAGCATTTCTTGACCTGCGAAGAGGATTTGAACAAGCATATAAGCGAAAGGGCTTTGTACTAATCTCTTCAAAGCCTTAACCCACGTTCATTCCATGTATCGAATGCAAGTTGTTACGACACCAGTGAATCGCATATAGAGATAAAAGTGCTCTTATGGTGTCGTCTGCTTTTCCCTTGCTTGCTGCTATTTGTAACGGTTGGCCCGATGAATCGTGAGTCAGGCAGAAATATGTAATGAGGTTGTCGTTTGTAATTTTCAATGGTTCGTAAATAAAGTTATCTGTTATATTGTTCCAATAATTTAGAATTTAATGAAATGGTTGGAATACTTGGCAAAATCGGAAATAAGACATGCAAGTAGATCGTTGCAATGACGAAAGTATACGTCGAGCTACGGTATACATCAGTGTATTATGGCAATAACGTGAAATGTTGCTTTTTTAAAATGCTTAATATAATATGCCCCAATATTTTAATTAAGACTAAAATACATTAAGAATTAATTTTCCCTGTGTAAATAAATCTATAAAGTAAGGAGAAAAGGTCACGATTTAATGTAAAGAATGTATTCTTTTGCTGTTCCGCTAAAGAATGTTCAAAATGGTTCAAAGGGCTCTAAGCCACCTAACATCTGAGGTCATCAGTCCCCTAGACTTAGAACTACTTAAACCTAACTAACCTAAGGACAGCACACACATCCATGCCCGAGGCAGGATTCGAACTTGCGAACGTAACAGCAACGCGTTTCCAGACTGAAGCGCCTAGAACCGCTCGGCCACAGAGGCCGGCTAAAGAACGTTCCAGAGAACTGTTTATCTATCGCAACTGCAAAGCAAGTTGAAAAGGCATTCGCCGTAATTTGTTTTTGGATTATATAAAAGCAGGAGCTGTGAGCTCTATCTCTCTACGACGGTTCAATCCCGTCTCCAGCCATCCTGATTTAGGTTTTCCGTGATTTCCCTAAATCGTTTCAGGCAAATGCCGGGATGGTTCCTTTCAAAGGGCACGGCCGATTTCCTTCCCCATCCTTCCCTAACTCGAGCTAGCGCTCCGTCTCTTATGACCTCGTTGTCGATGGGACGTTAAACAACACTAACCTAACCTCTATCTCTCTCTCTCCCTCTCTCGTTTGTTTTCGACGGCTGTTTCACGAAGTGTAAGGGTTGCTCTTGTATCTATAACTTTTGATTAAATAGTTACGCTAATTTAATTACAACAGCCATGTTTCAATTAACAATTTACTTTTCTTTTTCATTAATTCCACATATCAAACAATTATGCTGCATTTTAGAACTTTTTCAGGTAGCAGCGAAGGAGAGTTGCCGATGAATTGTTTGGTGGTCACAGCCGAACGCTACTAGTGTTCAATCGGCTATTACTTAATCAAACTTTTATTTCAGCGTCTCTTACATTTCTTTTACCGGTCGTTTCTATCAGTATCCGGGAAATGTAATTACGCAAACTGCCTAATTTTGAGACCCATCACTGGCCTCTAAACAATGCCGTCGGTCAACGTTGTCGTCGGTCTGATGGGAATCTGATGCTGGTTGGCGGGATATATAATTTCATCATCCACAAGTAAAAATTTTCTATGCATCATTTTACCATTTCAGAAACTTTGCCACCAGCAAAAGCGATAAACGTAATATTACATTTTTTTTAAGTATCAGTAATATTATAAACGTTTTCGTCTTGAGATTCGTTGGCTTCGCCAACCCACAAGCGGATTATCGTATTCCAACCTGACCTAGGCCTCAGGCTTAGGTGCGAGCACATCTGGGTTTTTGCTGTCACTAAAGAAATCCGAAAATCAGAGAGCAACCTTAATATTCATAAAAACACATCAGTAAAAGTTATTCTGGCGCACTCCGTACCGAAAACAAAAATGTGTAATCAATTTGTACCTACTGCCAAAAGAAGTAATTAAATTTAGCTATTATCATTGGCTACCGTAGATTATCACCTGCTTGGCTACGGCCAGTATCAAAGAATTGCCGATATCAGCATGCAATGCGAGAGCCGCCTACAACGTGGGTGTACTTTAGCCGTGAATACAAGATTCGTGTTACTGTAGAATGGGATCTGTCTGTACCAATGATTCAATGACTTTCAAAAGCTGCGGGGCACTTACGAACAAACTTTACGGCTAGCATAGTCACGTGACGTTGGATGCAATGTACGTTCTGAATATTGACTCCGTGAGGCCCCTACACACGCAACAATATATCGGTAGACCCACCAGTTTAATGGCAGCCTACACCCGTCGAGACCGAGAGCACACAGCGTCCTTTTGTTGTGATTTGTTTACCTTTTGTACCTTGAGTTTATGTTCTACGAGATCCCGCTTGGTTTTACTCACAAGGGAACATCCCCATCGCACCCCCCTCAGATTTAGTTATAAGTTGGCACAGTGGATAGGCCTTGAAAAACTGAACACAGATCGATCGAGAAAACAGGAAGAAGTTGTGGAACTATGAAAAAAAATAAGCAAAATATACAAACTGAGTAGTCCATGCGCAAGATAGGCAACATCAAGGACAGCGTCAGCTCACGAGCGCCGTGGTCCCGCGGTTAGCGTGAGCAACGGCGGAGCGAGAGGTCCTTGGTTCAAGTCTTCCGTCGAGTAAAAAGTTAACATTCTTTATTTTCGCAAAGTTATGATCTCTCCGTTCGTTCATTGATGTCTCTGTTCACTGTAATAAGTTTAGTGTCTGTGTTTTGCGACCACACCGCAAAACCGTGCGATTAGTATACGAAAGGGCGTGCCTCTCCCATAGGAACGGAAAATATTTGATCGCAAGGTCATAGGTCAACCGATTCCTCCACAGAAAAACACGTCTGATATATTCTATACGACACTGGTGACGGCATGTGCGTCACATGACAGGAATATGTTGTCGACCCACCTAACTTGTACACTTGGCGAATGGGTAAAAAGATTCTTCTACCTTGCCCGATTTAGGTTTTCTTGTGGATGTGATAATCAGTCTCAAAAAAGTGATGAAAACATAAGAGTTTGTCACATAAACTGCAACAAATGAATGCAACAGTTTCACAGTCGCACAGTTTTCCCTGTACTCTGTCAAAACATATGTTTTTAACGTTTTCAAATTTTTCTGTGTGTAGACAGACAAATCCTGCATATGTCCAAGCAAATCTGAACATGTCCTGGAATTTTGGAGAGCGAAGTTGATTATGTGTGAGTGCCTGAACTTTGATAATTGTCTGAAAATAAAAAAATTAAAATTTTCGTTCTAGGGAGGATTTGAACCAACGACCTCTTGTTCCGCAGCTGCTCACGCAAACCACGGGACCACGGCGTTCCTGAGCTCACTCTATCCTCGAAGTTGCTTAACAAGCCCATGGACTACTCAGTTTGTATATTTTGTTTATCTTCTTCTTAGTTCCACACAACTTCTTCCTGTTTTCTCGATTGATCTGTGTACAGTTTTTCAAGGCCTATCCACTGTGCCAACTTATAACTAAATCTGAGGGGGGTGCGATGGGGAGGTTCCCTTGTCAGAACAGCCAACTTGGAGGAAGTGGACAGGGACTGTGGATAGGTGGCGCTCGATGGGAGTGTGGTTTGGCCTTGAGGAATGCCAAGACAGTCTGCGGAGTGTCGCTAAAGCTGTGTCCCATCTGGTGCAGTAGTTAACGCACTTGTCTAATAAGCAGAAGATCCCGGGTTCGAATCCGTGACCGGTACACATTTTCACTCGTAGCCACTAGTTCCGTGTAATGACCCGATGCAGCTGACAGAAGTGATCGCTTCCGTTTCCTTTCCTTTCTTCCCTTTTCCACCTTCCATTTACGTGTAAAGAAAACAATGAGCAAAGAAGTGGCTAATTCACAGAAAGAAGTTCGACCATGTTCTTTCCTTGAGCAGCTGGAAACCAATTTTCGTAATGGGATGACTCGTGTATTACAGAGCTGGTCATCATCAGGCAATTCTTAACAAAAAGAATTCAGTCATGAGAGAGGCTGTAAGCTGCATGAGAACTTCGCGATTTCTAGTCACTGGCAGAAGTTAAGTGGGCCTCAAATTCAGTGCTGTTGTATCTGCGCTATTGTTAGTTAAAATGATTCCTCAAAACCGTAGTGTGATTTATAGTTGAATAAGGAAATGCATCATGGTAAACAAAAATGAGAAAAACAAAAGACCTTCATGAATGAGATTTTCACTCTGCAGCGGAGTGTGCGCTCATATGAAACTTCCTGGCAGATTAAAACTGTGTGCCAGACCGAGACTCGAACTCGGGACCTTTGCCTTTCGCGGGCAAGTGCTCTACCAACTTTTTTTTTTCTTTAATTTTTACAACATTGAGCTAACCAAACACGGCTCACGCCCCGTCCTCACAGCTTTACTTCTGCCAGTACCTCGTCTCCTACCTTCCAAACTTTACAGAAGCTCTCCTGCGTACCTTGCAGAACTAGCACTCCTGAAAGAAAGCATATTGTGGAGACATGGCTTAGCCACAGCCTGGGGGATGTTTCCAGAATGAGATTTTCACTCTGCAGCGGAGTGTGCGCTGATATGAAACTTCCTGGCAGATTAAAACTGTGTGCCGGACCGAGACACGAACTCGGGACCTTTGCCTTTCGCGGGCAAGTGCAAGTTTGGAAGGTAGGAGACGAGGTACTGGCAGAAGTAAAGCTGTGAGGACGGGGCGTGAGTCGTGGTTGGGTAGCTCAGTTGGTCCGGTAGCTCAGCGTGTTCGGTCAGAGGGTTAGCAGCCCTCTGTAATAAAAAAAAAGAGTTAACCGATCAAAGACGAACTTAAAAGGATGTCTTATGACGTCCGCCCCGAGCACATACAACGAACGTAAACTTTATTCATTCATGTACGTTTAAGAAACTCATTTCAAATTCTAAGAAGAAAAACTACTCATGGTGGTGGCAGACACCCTCTTGTAAATACAATACCAGATAAATAAGAAGTAAAGAATGTAGCAACTGTTAGAACTGGAAAAAAGACACTTTTGTTCTTCGTAGCATAGAGCTTGGATATAGGCAAGACTTCTTTTTTAACACAACAATTAAGCAAGTACATTTTATGAATTAACAACCATTGAAGGTCGATATTTCGATTTTTAAATTTCGTTACCGATGAATATCGAAAATAAAAACCGAGCGAGGTGGCGCAGTGCTTAGCACACTGGACTCGCATTCGGGATGACGACGGTTCAATTCCGCGTCCGGCCATCCCGATTTAGGTTTTCCGTGATTTCCCTAAATCGCTTTAGGCAAATGCCAGGATGGTTCCTTTGACAGGGCACGGCCGACTTCCTTCCCTAGTCCTATGAGACCGATGACCTCGCTGTTAGATCTCTTCCCGCAAAACAACGCAATACAACGAAAATAAAACCTAAAAACAGAAGTACAAGAGGTCTACATTTTTATTCTATGTGCCACACAAAACAATTTCAGAACCGTTGAAAAAAGTGCTTAATTTCTTGCAGCCATATTGCTGTAATCCTCGCACGACGAGTCCCACAAACATTTGCAATCTTTAAATTTCTCTAAAAACTCTGTCATAAAGTGTCGTCCACCTCACGCTCTGTCACATATATTAGAACAGCATTTAAACCGACGCGCAGTGGCGAAAGACGAACTTTTGTAGCGACTTTGGCACGACAGTACTACACACGGCACAATTTGTTGCGGTAGTGTGGTGGCAGGAGGGGGGGGGGGAGAGGAGAGCAGGTTTGTCGGCTGTCGGTAGTGCTAACCGCTCGACATTCCGACAAGTAATGTTCGTCGGTCGGTCGGTCAGAATACCTACACAGGTCTATTTTGTCGGTCGGTCGGACGGGTAACGCGTGTGCGATTCTCCTGCTCCCTGGGTTGCCCCTGCGCGGTAGCAACGTCCTCGACGGTAAGGCAGGTGGCGGGTGTTCCTTGACCTCGGCGGACGGTGGCTAAACGGCCGGCTGGCGCGCTTGCGCACTGTGGGCGGGTTTGACGCGCCGTCCGAGGCCGAGATGCGGCGTGCCGTCCCCCCGCCAGTCCGCAGTCGCCAGCTACCAACAAACAGCATGCGCACGGCTACGCAGGTCAGTACTCCGCCGTCACACGCCACTCGCTGCCGGCTACCTGGCCGTCTTTTCATCTTTGCTATATTTCAAAATCACTGCCATCCGCTCCAACCACTAAACCCCAGTTCTTTGAAGAATCGATTACTGTTGTGTAAAGCAGCTTCAAACTTCTGAGTACTTTAAAAATAAGTGAATGTGTTAAATACTTGGTAATTTCGAAGAATGATTGCCTATCGAAGTCGCGGGGTCCAGACGATACATATCGAACGCGCGATCGTAAATCGATCAAGCAACTCTGGTGGCGGGTGTTGTGAGTATGTTTACAGTGGTCATTGCAGCAACGACAAAAGAAGTGCGTTACAAAAATACTTGTAATTGCAAAGAAGACAACTTAACTCACTCGTTGTCGGTGTTGTCGTCATGTGATATTCCATTACGTTAGTCTGGATGGATAATTTGGTAGAGTCGAACCATGTATTCTTCCTGATACTCGTTCGTTTTCCGCACTCTCCGCAATGAAACTGTAACGGTATTTCGGCATTGAAACTGTTCTTACGAAGTTTTACACACTTCGCACCACCACAGTCTACACTGTCCCTTCTTTCCTCATCCAGTAGTACTCCATATTTGCGACAAATAGTCGAACAATTTTCTACGCTGGATAAACATGGAATTACATTTTTCCGTGTGACAGAATCCGCCGAAGAAACATCAAGAACACCACACATCCCACTCACTAACGACATAAATCGTCTGGGTTTCCCTAGCAACTCACAAACAATTCGTGGAGGTATGTAATTTAGAGCAACTAAGGGAACGACGGAAAACAGATAAAAATTACGATCACAAATAATTGATCACAACACCCGCCAATGGACTCGCATGATCGATTTACGATCGCACGTTCGACATGTATCATTTGGACACCACGACTTCGATAGACAATCATTCTTGGAAATTACCAAATACTTGATGTTAAGCCTGTAAGCGAGAAAAAACTTAAGAAAACGTTTGTAATTATGTTTAAAGCTTTCTGGAATCCGCTAAGTCTCTCACTATCAAACACTGGATGAGTATAGTCTAGGCAATTCGCGCTCCATTTCAAGTAAGGCTACTTTTTCACACATTTCAATGTTTATGACGTCGTATCTCCTATACCATGTGTCGTAGAATGATATAATTTAGCAGGTACGTTCGGTGGTATATGTGGGTACTGTCTGTAAAATGTGTTTCAAAGAGTCAGTAGAATGGCCGGTATTAACTATCACCTTTCTTTCACAAAGCTGCTTTGTCAAACATTACGTTGATGTCTAAGATCGTAGAGTTTTTGTTTTGCACGTTGGTATTTCTGTTGCTATGGGTTTATTTATCGATTGTCATTTTTAATTGTAGTTTACTGATGCTATCTGAGTTGACATATTGTCATTTGGAGATAGTGAGTGAGCTGTGGGGTGTCAAGTGGAGAAATCTGAACATTTCCGACAGATTCTTCTGCTTGGGTACAATAGAAGGGCGATAGCTGCCTAGGCAGCCAGGAACGTTTGCATCATGTATGGGGGTAATCCCACTGGACGGAGCACGGAAAGAAAATGATTTTCTCGTTTTAAGGAGGATAGTTTTGATATTAGTGACTACCCACATTCAGGAAGATCTTCGCTTTAATCCACAATGATTCACATCAACGTAATGGTTCAAATGGCTCTAAACACTATGTGACTTAACTACTGAGGTCATCAGTCCCCTAGAACTTAGAACTACTTAAACCCAACTAACCTAAGGACATCACACACATCCATGCTCGAGGCAGGATTCGAACCTGCGACCGTAGCGGTCGCGCGGTTCCAGACTGTAGCGCCTAGAACCGCTCGGCCACCTCGGCCTGCCACATCATTGTGATAGAGAACTGTGATGAACTATGATCATTCCACCACCGTGCGACATTTTCATTCGAAGGAGAAGGTTCAAAAATCAGGTGTGTGGACGCCGCATGTTCTAAGTCAAAATAAAAAAAATAAAAAAATCAGTACATGGCCATGTGTGCATCTCTGCCTGCTCGTCATCAATTGACTCTTGAACAATACCGACCATTCCTATCCTGTATCGTCAATGGTGACGAGAAATGGTGTTTTTATGCTAACATGAAAAAAAGAAAGAAATGACTGAGTCTTAACAAAGCAGCCCTGTACAAAGCTCCACAAAAGATCATGTGGTGGAACAGCGAGGGAGTGATGCAGGACTACTACGAATTTCTTCCCCAAGGTGTAACCATCGCTACTGACATTTATTGTCAACAGTTGAGACCTCTTGTAGCCGCTGTCCAAGAACAACGACCATGAAGACCGCTTGAAGTAATGCTGCTCAATCGAATAATCTCAAGGAACTTCCTCTCCGGATGAAAATGCGCTCCGAACACAGCTCGACGATTTCTTCACCTCCAAACCACGTGATTTCTACAGTCAACAAATCGCAAAATTGCAACAACGTTGTCAGACTGTTGTGAATAATGAAGGGATGGCTAAAGTCTCTTGTTATGTGTACCTGTTGTGTTTATTAAAATTATGCAAAAATGCTAGAAACTTATGCACAACCGAAAATATCTGATGTAGTGTTTATATGATCAAAGCTAACGCCTTGCCTTTAGATTTGATCAAAGAAAGCGATTATCTTCTGTTTTTTGCAAGCTGCTGGCGTGTACCGGGTGGTTATAACTGAAGTACAGCTGTTTACGCCGGCCGAAGTGGCCGTGCGGTTCTAGGCGCTGCAGTCTGGAACCGCAAGACCGCTACGGTCGCAGGTTCGAATCCTGCCTCGGGCATGGATGTGTGTGATGTCCTTAGGTTAGTTCGGTTTAACTAGTTCTAAGTTCTAGGGGACTAATGACCTCAGAAGTTGAGTCCCATAGTGCTCAGAGCCATTTGAACCATTTTTAAACAGCTGTTTACAGAGGTTTAGTGTGAGCTGCAATTATCATATGGCAGCGAAGCTTGTCGGATTCCCTAATGCGTTAATGCGAAACAATTTTGCAGTGGAAAAAATTAGTTCCAACTTTGGACACCAGGTGAAAATCTGGCACTTCCCAACACCTCGTTGACGTTTCCGGCGCTCATATTGAACAAACTGTTTTAGCGGCAGTTACTAATAAAATCAACAATATGGCTTTCTGACTTGTTCGAACCCTTCTGCTCATGTCCCACCCCTAATACATTACAATTTCATTTCTGTAAGCCTTTCTTGCATTCAGAGCGCCAGATTTGCACCTGGTGGCCAAAATTGGAATTATTGTTTTTTACTTCAGTAAATCGGTTCCGCAATAATGCATTAGAATTGCTGCCAAGCTTCGCTGCCATACGATAGTCACAGCCCTCACTGGACATACGCGAATAGCTACGCTTTAATTGTAACCATCCGGTGTAAACCTACTGTGAAACTGTTGTGTGTTGTGTATATGGAGTGGAGAAGCACACTCGAAATGCGCAGGTGGTCGTATTGTAAATATTGAAAGACCTTTTATAAACTGGGATGAAATAATTTTTTAAGCAGGGAAAGGGAAACTCTTTCTTCAAAGCGAATTAGAATGGTCTGTACTGACAGATTTGTGGAAGAAGTCAAATGCAGGGAAAATTGAAGACAAATTCACTGTCACCACTGATTTTTGTTTGTTCATTGAAAAGAGAATTAAAGAATTGTTGTTCGTTAATGGCAGAAAATTAGCACAATACGATTCACCGATGATGCAGCAGCGGTACTGAAAGTGAAGAGAAAGGCTGGAAAAAATTAACTTCATAGGTGCACATAAGGGATAGAAGCAAGGACAAGGACAAAAGATCTTTTATAAGAATAAATATCAGCTAATGTCCAAGAATATAACAGTCATGCCTCGTTCTGAATGTATTAAAAGGAGTCTGAAATCCGAAAAGAAATTCGGGAATGAATTATAAACAGCATAAAGCCTCAGTAAGTACTTAGCAAGCAGGCGGATATATACCAAATCAGTTCCTTTTGAATTTAAACATATCAGGTGACAATAATTACTCAAGCTAAGACATTTTCAGTGATACTATTAGGATTTGGCTACTGTGAACTGTGTAAATTACACTGCACTCAGATTTTAGATGTTAACATTAACAGGAGGAGGGATACTACTTTAATCACATTTAGTATTCGTGTTGGAAAAATCAGTCCCTTTCAGTGACTGGGAACTATGAAACAAACAACATAAAAAATAGTGGTTTCTTTGTCAAGAAATTTGATAAATACCGGCTCAGAGAAGTAATAAAACATAATGCATCATGCAGAAATTTTACTGCATTACGACGAAAATGTATAGTAAGCGATAAGCGTCTTCCCTTTCATCACTTCTTGAGCGGTGCCAGAGAGAAAAGGTTTGGTAAGGGTTTGAAATTATGTGTAAATTTGGTCGGAAGTGTTGTCATTCTCAAATGCTGGTTGAATATATAGTGTGGGCATTAGCGCGCAATGAGTTGGCGCTGCCTCTAGGCGTAGACAGTTTCATACTGTGATAAGCATAAGATTATAATAACTCAGTTAATAGATTATGACAGCATATTAAATTTTTATATTCTCTTGGTAATTATATGAAATACTAAAAATGAAATTAATGTTGCCTCTCGAAGCCATTGGGTAGGCAGCCTATTACTGGCACTTTGTTCACTGCCAATGCTTTAATTGTTCATTATATGTGTATACAGAGGATTAAATTTCAAACAAATTAAAAAATGTGAAACGGTTTTCACCAGCATGAACGTGAGGCAGGGGCTTAGGAAACCAAATACTATGCGAAATTTTAAAACGTAAACACATACTATTTTCAACACAAACTTGTGTATTTTTAAATGGAGATCCCATCAATAGCATGAAAAATCACAAAAATAGGAGAGTGTTGCATAGATTGTAGTTTCTGCAGATATTGCCGCACACGCCGCAGTAATATGATGTTGTATATCATCTATTGTCGTTGGGGGTTCTTGATACACTCTGTCTCTCACTGCGCCCCAGAGAAAGAAGTCTAATGGCGTCAAGTCGGGGGACCGTGCTGGTCATCGCACAGTACCTCCCCGCCACATCCACCTATTTGGAAATGTCGCATCTAGAACGTCTCTGGCAACTTTTGCAGTGTGTGCGGGATATCCACCATGTTGGAACCAAGTTGGTAGACGTGCTTCCAATCCTAGAACCTCCATGAGGAGCGCTAGTGTGTGTTGAAGAAATGATGCAAATTGCTGTCCATGCAATGTTCCCCGGTAAAAATAGGAACCTACGATACAGTTAGCAATGATACCGCACCAAACACTGACACTCTACTGTCATTGATGAGCAACTTGGCGAATCCAGTGGAGATTTTGCACGGGCCAGTAGTGCATGTTCCACAGATTCACATTACCATGATTTGTAAATGAAGCCTCGTCCGTGAACAACGTATTGCTTAGGAATACTAGATTACCTTGCAACTGCTGAAGTGCAAAACGACAGAATGCAATGCGAGATTCAAAGTCATTCCCGTAAAGTTCTTGGTGCGGTGAGATATGGAACGGATGAAACCGATGCCGATGCAAGACTCTGCACACACTACAGTGACTTATTCTTACACCTCGTGTAACTTCTCATACACACACTTGAGGATTGTGCACTACGACAGCCAGAACAGCGATTTCGTTTCCATTGCCAGTCGCTGGCGTTGTACGTCGACGTTTTGTGGGTGCCCAGCTTCCTGTTTCCGTGAGTGTCTTGCAGATGTTGCTAATGGTTCGACGTGACGGACTCCGCCGATCTGGGTAGCGTTCAGCATACAGTGTCACAGCTGCGGTTGCATATCTGTCTAGATGACGGCGAATGTAACACGCAACAAGAAAACCGGTTTTAATGTGGCAACGTTTGTGAATTACGTTGAAGTATGAGAGCAGTTCAGCAGACCAGATTCGGAGACACTTGTACACTGAAGGTGTGATACTGGTATGTTTACAGACTGATATGTATACAGACGCCAGTGCCTTGTCAGAAACTGCGACGCCGTTGCTATCCTTCACAAGCCACTATTTCAGAACTTATAGGGTTTAGAAACGTTAAACCAAGTGTGTTACCGCTAATTGTACCTCTAGCTGTCATTTCGCAACGATAAACATTATGCGCAGGACATTCATCATTCTGATACCACATTATTTGACACATTATAAGAGGTGGACTGGTTCAAGTAAGGTACAACTCAAGAAGGGATTAAATTACCCCCCTTTAGGTGTCCCATCAATGAAATATGGGCCAATGATGTGTTGTCATACAACACCACACCATACATAAACACTCCACTGACGTAGCACGTCAATCACATACGATTACCCGCAGCGTGAGGTGCAAGCTTGAGTCTCAGGACGTGCGCTTGCTGTGCGCTCAATTTATTTCAAGAGTCAACTTCGCTTCGCAATTTCTCTGGATGTAACTGACGTATTGCAATGCAACCAACGCCAATATTTTTGTGATTTTTCATGCTATTGATCGCATACGGAATAATAGGGAGTGTTCATTTAAAAGTACACAAGTTTGTGTTGGAAAGAATAGTATTTGTTATATATATATATATATATATATAGGATGGTCCATTGATCGTGATCGGGGCAAATATCTCACGAAATAAGCGCCAAACGAAAAAACTACAAAGAACGAAACTTGTCTAGCTTGAAGGGGGAAACCAGGTGGCGCTATGGTTGGCCCGCTAGATGGCGCTGCCATAGGTCAAACGGATATCAACTGCGTTTTTAGAAATAGGAACCTCCATTTTTTATTACATATTCGAGTAGTACGTAAAGAAATATGAATGTTTTTGTTGGACCACTTTTTTCGCTTTGTGATAGATGGCACTGTAAAAGTCACAAACATATGGCTCACAATTTTAGACGAACAGTTGGTAACAGGCAGGTTTTTTAAAGTAAAATACAGAACATAGGTACGTTTGAATATTTTATTTCGGTTGTTCCAATGTGATACATGTACCTTTGTGAACTTATCACTTCTGAGAACGCACGCTGTTACAGCGTGATTACCTGTAAATACCGCGTTAATGCAATAAATTCTCAAAATGATGTCCGTCAACCTCAATGGAATTGGCAATACGTGTAACGACATTCGTCTCAACAGCGAGTAGTTCGCCTTCCGTAATGTTCGCACATGCATTGACAATACGCTGACTCATGTTGTCAGGCGTTGTCGGTGGATCACGATAGGAAATATCCTTCATCTCTCCCCACAGAAAGAAATCCGGGGACGTCAGATCCGGTGAACGTACGGCCCATGATATGGTGCTTCGACGACCAATCCACCTGTCATGAAATATGCTATTCAATACCAAACGCGAGCTGTGCGCTGGACATCCATCATGTTGGAACTACGTCGCCATTCTGTCATGCAGTGAAACATCTTGTAGTAACATCGGTAGAACATTACGTAGGAAATCAGCTTACATTGCACCATTTAGATGGCCACCGATAAAATTGGGGCCGATTATCCTTCTTCCCATGATGCTGCACCATACATTAACCCGCCAAGGTCGCTGATTTTCCACTTGTTGCAGCCTTCGTGAATTTTTCGTTGCCCAATAATGCATATTATGCCGGTTTACATTACCGCTGTTAGTGAATGACGCTTCGCCGCTAAATGGAACGCATGCAAAAAATCTGTCATCGTCTCGTAATTTCTCTTGTGCCCAGTGGCAGAACTGTGCACGACGTTCAAAGTCGTCACCATGCAATTCCTGGTGTATAGAAATATGGTACGGATGCAATCGATGTTGATGTAGCATTCTCAACACCGACATTTTTGAGATTCCCGGTTCTCGCGCAATTTGTCTGCTACTAATATGCTAAAGCACTTACTTGGGCATCATCATTTCTTGTAGATCGTAGTTGACGTTTCACATGTGGCTGAAAACTTCCTTTTTCCTTAAATAACGTAACTATCCGGCGAACGGTCCGGACACTTGGATGATGTCGTCCAGGATACCGAGCACCATACATAGCACACGCCCGTTGGGCATTTTGATCACAATAGCCATACTTCAACACGATATCGACCTTTTCTGCAATTGGTAAACGGTTCATTTTAACACGGGTAATGTACCACGCAGCAAATACCGTCCACACTGGCGGAATGTTACGTGATACCACGTACTTATACGTTTGTGACTATTACAGCGCCATATATCACAAAGCGAAAAAAGTGTTCCAACTAGAACAGTCATATTTCTTTACGTACTACATGAATATGTAATAAAAATGGGGGTTCCTCTTTTAAAAAACGCAGTTTATATCCGTTTGACCTATGGCAGCGCCATCTAGTGGGCCATCCATAGCGCCATCTGACTTCCCCCTTGAAGCTAGACGAGTTTCGTTCTTTGTAGTCTTTTCGTTTGACGCTTATTTCGAGAGATATTTGGCCCGGTCACGATCAATGGACCACCCTGTATATATTAGTCTCGAAGTTTCACACACACACACACAGCTCTCTCAAGGAAGTTTCACATTAATTAATTTGTTTGAAATTTAATTACATATGTAATATATATTTGAACAATTAACGCACTGGCAATGAATGAAGTTTTACAGAATTGCGGGTGCACACCCATATCATGCTGAAGCAAAGCTGAATTCCAAAAAATGGTTCAAATGGCTCTGAGCACTATGCGACTTAACTTCTGAGATCATCAGTCGCCTAGAACTTGGAACTAATTAAACCTATCTAACCTAAGGACATCACACACATCCATGCCCGAGGCAGGATTCGAACCTGCGACCGCAGCGGTCGCTCGACTGCAGACTGTAGCGCCTAGAACCGCACGGCCACTCCGGCCGGCAGCTGAATTCCATTCAGCAACATAGAATAAGTTTGTGTCAGTGCACACGCCTTCTCAGTGTGACACCGACTAAAGGCAGTTAGCACTGATCACATTCCACTATCAGTGAACGACCAAATGCCGCCGCCAGTGCAGTTACAACAGCCAAATCGACTCGCTGCAACGAGGAACTTCCTTCACGTCGAACGCCTTATCTCCATGTAAGTCCGCGCGCGACGGCTTACTAACACTACAATGCTCTGCTTTCACTGCTGTGTACAACTAGTTTTAAATTAAACTCTGGCCCCACACCACCCCATCCCTGGCATAAACTCAGCTTCGATGAAGCACTGCAATCCACATTCACTTGCCCGTCCACAAATATATCGAGCGGTGCGCGCTTTCCCCCTTTAAGCTTCGGCGCTGCACGCTCATCACCTTACGGTGAGCGATACCTGGCGGGCCGATAGTAAGATTCTGTGCAATTGACTAGGGACCGTTTCATTTACAAGGGTCTTCTGTTTCTTCTTAGCCTAGAAAGCTTCCATTTTATCGCTGTGAGCAAGTTTTCTCTCCTCTGTCCACTACAGTCTGTTGGTTTCTGTGCTTCCACCCCTTGTGGAGCGACCTGCCGGCATTTGGGACTGTTCAGTATGGTTTCTAGCGAAATTTCAAGATGCTCCAGGTCTGGTTTCACTGTGGTGATACTTTTTTTTTGGACGTTCTCCCTTTACCTGTCTTGGTAAAGCTCCTATTCGTGAGTCTGCTGAGGTGCATGTAGGTCAAAATGTCCATAGAAGGCCAGTCGCCTCTTCCTAAGAGGTGTGTATGTCTTCCTGGAGATCGTACAGCTCGCCGTTGTCTGATCCTGTAGGCGCCATTTTCTACTCTTATTGGTGCTAGAGTTCTCCTTGGGATTTTTCGTTCTCTGAACTCTGTTTCCTGAGTGGACACTTTCTGTTCATCAACAGACATTCAGGAAGGCATACAGTACGGAGGTTCTTACTGCTAAGTTGTGTTGTTTAAGGTTATTGGAAAGGTATTTGGAGATGTAAATGCTCTTTCAGGAGTGGTATACCATTTCCAACTTAGCACTTCTGGTATCTATTGCCAGTTTCTGTCTCATCTGCTGAAATCCACTCTCCTAAATATTTGACTGCAGGGACTTTACGAACGGTGGTGCCTTCTAATCGAATTGCAGTAGGACTCCCTTTATGTTACTAAGGAACTCAGTTTTTTGAATACTGACCTTCGAACAGGTCTTAGCTGCCGTGCTGTATAACCTCTGTAGCTGATGAGTAGCCTCCTCTATATTGTTAGCTAACAAGACAAAGTCATCTGCAAAGTCTAGGCAGGATCCATTGAGGTCATCTTTCTAGCATCCAGTCTTCATTCCAGTTCCTGATGGAAGTGTGCAAGTCCACTCCCTTGTAATCTTCTCCAGCGAGCAATTGAATAGCACGCACGAGAGGCCGTCACCTTGTGTAACTCCCATTTGAATGGCGAAACACTCAGAAATATCATCTCTACATCTGACTACAGAGGTGGTGTTCCTCAGAATGGCCCACACTAGACTGGTGGTCTTCCCATTTAGGTCCACTTCTCGTAGGGTAGCGGTGAGAGCCTGTCTGTCGAATCATATGCCATTTCAAAGTCCACTAGGATGGCTACTCACGGTGGTCCTCCGTGATTCCGGTATATAAGAATGGTCTTGAGGTTTTTATTTGCTCTGTGCAAGATCTACTAGCTCGAAAGTCAGCCTGATGTTCACCTACTTAGGAGTCACCTTGATTGGTTAATAAATAGTCAGCCGTGTGATAACTGACAGCCAATTGAAGTTTTTCAACATTTCCGCGACTCTCTCCTGTCGGTCATACAAAACTGTGACCATTCGAGTAAACGTCTAGTGTAGCTGTCAGTCCTATTTGGAACGGGTCCCACATACCTGAGCAATAGGAAGATCTCACGAGATTTTTGTAAGCATTCTCCCTTGTAGCCTCACTGCATTTTCCCAGAATCCTACCAATGAACTGAAGTCTACCACATGCTTTACTTACAACTGAACCCATGTGATCATTGCATTTAACATCCTTTCAAATTGTTGCAACCAAGTATTTGCATGAGTTGTGTGATTCCAGTGTTCCTGGGTGAATTACGCGTTCCCATCTCTCATCGAATGAGGGTACGTCCAGAATTGTCGAACATGATCCTTTTGGAGGTTCAGGTGTTGTCGCATGGGGAGGCATAATGTTGCACGGGCGTACTTACCTCCAAACCGTTGAAGACGATACACTCGCCGGTCAACATTATGCTGACATTGAACTCCTTTCCCACGTTGGTCTGTTCATGGGTGAATTCGAATCTCATTTCGTTTTTATGGATTAAAATGTGTGACCGCACTGAACAGCGCATGCGGAGCAGCTCTTGGAACGAGGGAATATTCGGCGAATAGTCTGGCTTGGCCGTTTCAGGACTTAAATCCCATCGAGCACGTATGGCATGCCTTGGGGGGTATTGCACCACTTTCACGTGCACCAACGACCATCCATCAGTTTTCAACAGCGCTGATAGAGGAATGCAACGCCTTACCACAAGAGCTCCTTATCAACCTTTTGACCAGCATGGGAGCACGTTACAGAGCAGGCATTGCCGCCTGTGGTGCTCACACTCCCTGTTAAGAACCATGTCCGGCCTTTTGTAATGTACACGGGACCATAAGGAATTGCAGTGACTACAAAGTAATTGTTGTCTTTGAATAAAAGTGTCATTTCTCTTCCTCTCACTGCGTATTTTTTTCAGTTATCTGCTACACTAGCAGTTCTTTCTATGTATGGTCTAACTTTCGTCGTACTATGTTATTTCGCAGGTACACATCATGCAAAAGTAAGTTTTGCACAGCAGTGTATTTTATGGGCGTTACTCACTTATCACTACACTGTGTGCTATTTATGATGCACTCTGTATTTATACTTACCCCACCATGTTTGAATTACTGACTATTTTATTAATGGCAACAATCATTACTGCTTGTAACAACGACTAAACGCATTTTACAGGTAATTATTTAGGATGTAAGATGATTCAGGTGTTGTAGAATTACACAGCGCTCCCTTCATAATATGCGTACTTGGATCACTTCCTCAGTTCTAAATTATGTCAAACTGTGTCGAAACATTCTTTCACGCAAAGGATCAAAGTATCCAGCCACGAAAATATTTGATCAACTTCCTTGTGAATTCAAGCTACTGGAAGATAATGAGAGTTTTAAGAACAGATTGAAATTAATCATGGCCGAGCGGTTCTAGGCGCTTCAGTCTGGAACCGCGCTGCTGCTAAGGTCACAGGTTCAAAACCTGCCTCGGGCATGGATGTGTGTGATGTCCTTAGGTTAGTTAGATTTAAGTAGTTCAAGTCTAGAGGACTGATGATTCAAATGGTTCAAATGGCTCTGAGCACTATGGGACTTAACTTCTGAGGTCATCAGTCCCCTAGAACTTAGAACTACTTAAACCTAACTAACCTAAGGACATCACACACATCCATGCCCGAGGCAGGATTCGAACCTGCGACCGTAGCGGTCGCGCAGTTCCAAACTGTAGCGCCTAGAACCGCTCGGCCACCCCGGCCGGCAGAGGACTGATGACCTCAGATGTTAAGTCCTATAGTACTTAGAGCCATTTGAAATTAATCACTCGACAACTCCTTCCACTCCACAGAGCAATTTGTGAGTAGGTTGTACATATGTGGTTGGATCACTTTTAACAAATGTGAAATGCTGATACATTAATAATCGGTGTATCCGCCAGTTTGCTGAATGTAAATATGCAAATTTTCATGCATTGTGTTGTACAAGTTCCAGATGTCAGTTTGTGGTGTGGAATTCCATGCCTGTTGCACTTGGTCGCTCAATACAGTGACGGTTAATGCTGTTTGTGGATGAAGCTGGAGTTGTCGTCCATTCGTGTCCCATATGTTCTCGATTGGAGAAGATCTGACGATCGATCAGGCGAAGGCAACGTGTCGACACTCTGCAGAGCACGCTGGGTTACAACAGCGGTATGCAGATGGGAAACATCCACTGGAACCCTGTTCATGAATATCAACACAATAGTTCGAATCACCAGACTCATGTACAATTTTGCCGTCATGTGTATGCTATAATCATGAGAGGACTCCTGCTGTCATACGAAATCGCACCTCAGACCGCAACTCTGGCTGTAGGTCCAGTATGTCTAGCATGCAGACAAGTTGATGGCTAGCCTCAAATGGCCTCCTTCTGACCAGCACACGGCCATCACTGACACCGAGGCAGAACCAGCTTTCATCAGAAAACTCAACAACCCTCCAATGACGTCACCATAGTCTTAAATGGCGGTGGTTTGGAATCAGTAAAATACACGCTACGGGACACTTGGCTCGGAGTGGTACAGTGACTCCTTTGTAGTCCATCAACAAAGGAGGTGGCTTACAAAACACTCGTTCGACCTATACTTGAGTATTGCGCATCAGTGTGGGATCCGTACCAGATCGGGTTGACGGAGGAGATAGAGAAGATCCAAAGAAGAGCGGCGCGTTTCGTCACAGGGTTATTTGGTAACCGTGATAGCGTTACGGAGATGTTTAACAAACTCAAGTGGCAGACTCTGCAAGAGAGGCGCTCTGCATCGCGGTGTAGCTTGCTCGCCAGGTTTCGAGAGAGTGCGTTTCTGGATGAGGTATCGAATATATTGCTTCCCCCTACTTATACCTCCCGAGGAGATCACGAATGTAAAATTAGAGAGATTAGAGCGCGCACGGAGGCTTTCAGACAGTCGTTCTTCCCGCGAACCATACGCGACTGGAACAGGGAAGGGAGGTAATGACAATGGCACGTAAAGTGCCCTCCGCCACACACCGTTGGGTGGCTTGCGGAGTATAAATGTAGATGTAGATGTAGATGTAGATGTAGATGCAGATGTAGATGTAGTAGTTGTCCTTGAAGTAACTGATTTCTAGCAGTTCGTTGTGTCATTGTGGTGCCAACTGCTGCTCTAGTTGCTGCTGTAGATGCAGTAAGATGCACCAGAGGCATACGCCGAACACGATGGTCTTTCCTCTCGTTAGTGCCAAGCGGCTGTCCGGAGCCCGGTCTTCTTGTGACCGTACACCCATGTGACCACTGCTGCCAGCAATCACGTACAGTGACTATATTCATACCAAGTTCTTCCGCAGTATCGCAGAAGGAACATCCAGCTTCTCGTAACACTATTACACGACCTCGTTTAAATTCATGGACATATTGATAATGGCGTCTTTGTCTCCTTAAAGGCATTCTTGACCAACATCAATTCACAAAGGACAATCCCAAAGACAGCTAACGTTCACGAACGTTATAGCGTGTATTTAAAGCGAACCTGATGTCCGTCCTCGTACTGGCGCTACTAGCACCACTATACTATGACGTTGACATCATCATTTAGATTCAGGAACACTCCTGTCAACTTCCATTTTTGTCGCACAACTCCTTCTTGATGTTGCGATCTTTTTTCCGTCATTGTATAAAGAGCAAATTGTATTGCAGTACCTCAGATCTCCAGCTGTCTACAGATTGAAGCTTATCTGCTAATGACTACGTTAACGTCGTCAGTATTTTTAACACGTTGACCTTTGCCACAACAATCAGGAGAGATATTCCTGAGTGAAAAAAGTACTTGAATTAAATTTTCGTCTGTGATGCTATACGGCTGTATTGATTACGTTGACTGTAACGTTTCAGATTCGACTGTAGGAACTCAAAAAATCATAAAACTAAGTCCTCATTGTCATCACATGCACGTCTAGCAAAATCAGTTGAATATGAGCTGAGTAGAAGATTGTGAACGATACTGTTTTATTAGCAGTAAGCTTGCGTGTCGCTGCTATCAATTTCTTTTATGTAATAAGTTTTTGTAGCTGTAACGCTCAACTAGATTTTCTTTTCTAACTCATCAGATACCGCAATTTATCGTAATTGCTGTCCAGTTTCAGCAATTATGTTTCATTTTGTTTGCAGAGGTTATATATATGACATTTAAATTACCTTTGCTTTCTTTTTTCAAGTGTTCAGTACACTGAAAGGAATATTAGCATTTTCCGGCTGTTAATTTTAACTACTATCAAAGCAGTTATCAGTTATTAAATATTGTATCATAGTCAGGTGCTGATGTCTCTAATTCTGGTCCACCTCACATATATTGTGGGGCTTATGGTTATGGCTTCTTTATCCGTTATCTTGAGTAGGAAATGAAAAAACATTTACTTTGCAATCAATGAAATTTAAACACCAATACATTTGCCCCACAGGCCTTCGAATTCTTTTACAGAACATAATACTCTTTCGTTGGATATCTCAGATGGGGATTGAATTTTGCAGATTTCACCATATTCTACATACATACTTCACAAACCACCGTATGGTCCATGGCGGAGGATACCTTGCACCAATACGAGTCATTTCCCTATAAGAAGAACCCTTTCGTTAGGCCAAATCCACAATTGCGCATTTCTTTCCATGAAACTCAGTTCTGCCCCAGTTTTGCAAACTTTAATGACTCTACCTACCCAGACTTCGCCCTCATATTTGACAATGTCAAAATCATTAATTTTAGACATTATCCCCTGTCTCAGCGTTTTCTATTATTTCCCTTAAAGATAAGTTCATTGTATCAGCGGGATAAGGACTGTGTTGACTCCCACCTATTCTCTTTAGCTGTTTATTTTTCATCATTTACTGCTACTTACATGTAATTTGCATTAAAAAGAGCTATTTTAACTTGAAGTACCTAAGTACCGTAGCAACAAGGTAAAATAATTTAAACTGAACACCCCATTGATGGAAATTTTGGAGTATAGTTAGGCCTCCAAATTGAGGTCTTTATCAAATATCATACAATGTAAATTTCTTAAATATCTGTGACTCATCATTACACGGCGTATTTAAATTCCCTTCTCTGCCTATGGTCACACGCGAAAGTTTGCATCAAAATCAAAATCACGTTCATTTCCCAACAAACTTCAACAGCACCTGACACTTTCCAAGTAGGTCGATCTAGTAATTTGGCGGTTTCATAGGGTGCAGGTCTTACTAGGCTTTCAAATGCAGCACAAAAGATCTGCAGGCGACATGTGTACGGGTCTATACAACAATATAATAATCTATACCGGCAGCTTAGACCACATTTACGAGCTCGGACCACAGTTGTGGGAAATTACGGTAGTTACGGAATGGAATGTACTGATACTTATATAGATATGGTGTCTGTTCTTTCGGACATGTCCGAAAGAACATACACCATTGAAGACCTGCAGCTGTCTAGTAAGAAATTAGAATTACATTAATACCTTCAGCTGCTAACGGGCGTTGATATATATCAACGAGGACAGGTGAAAATGTGTGCCCCGACCGGGACTCGAGCCCGGGAGCTCCCGCTTACATAGCAGACGCTCCATCCATCTGAGCCACCGAGTGCACAGAGAATAGCGCTACTGCAGGGACTATCTCGCGCACGCCTCCCGCGAGACCCACATTCTCACCTTGTATGTCCACACACTACATTCGTAGTTTCCCACCCCAACACACTCATTACTCGTGGAAGACATTCTTGCCAAGTCCCGTAAGAGTTCAGGAAATATGTGTGCATCCACACAGAAGAAGAATGTCATGTCCGAAAGAAAAGACACCATATCTGTATAACTATATAGTTCTGGCAACACCGGCCATCACCTTCTTCTTCTGTGCAGATACACACTTATTGCCCGAACTCTTACAGGACTTGGTAAGAATGTCTTCCACGAGTAATGAGTGTGTTTGAGTGGGACACTTCGAATGTAGTGTGTGGACATACAGGTTGAGAATGTGGGTCTCGCGGGAGGCGTGCGCTAGATAGTCCCTGCAGTCGCGCTATTCTCTGTGCCATCGGTGGCTCAGATGGATAGAGCGTCTGCTATGTAAGCAGGAGATCCCGGGTTCGAGTCCCGGTGGGAGCACACATTTTCACCTGTCCCCGCTGATATATAACAACGCCCGTTAGCAGCTGAAGGTATTAATGTAATTCTAATTTCGTAATGCATTGAATTCCGTCTGGCTGCCTCGTTCTAATAGGTGCCGGCTGCTTTTAGCACCAAGCTCACAGCTGTTGTTAGAATCTTGCAGATAGCGGACGTTAGGAAGCTCTTGTACTTTACGACAACTGTTCGTGCATTAAAGCCGAAACACTAGGTACTCATTGTTTGCAAACAGTACGGGAGTTTGAGAGGTAATGTCGGGATGCACAGACATGGTGTTGCTAACTGGCGCCGACGAAACAAGCGAACTCGCAGTGAAGGCCGCTTCGCGGCAGAAGGCAGCGCTCTAACCAGTCTCGCGTTCTTCGGCGGCGACTCGCAGCAGTTTTTTGCACGCTTATGTCTGCGTCAATACCAACTCAGATAAAGCTATGCGGTCTGAATGACGAGATTTCTTGGAACCACAGTGTTTGTAATTGACTGCATCACAATAATGATGAGAAGAGACGTAGCATAGACTTAAAACTTTGAGATCGCTTAGCCTGAACACTTAGTGGTCTTGGAAAATAGGCGACAGGTGTTTAACTAAACTTCAGAAAATATTTAATGTGTTTCTTTCGTGATAATAGCATCTTGAACGTGAATACTGAGAGTTCTTTCTATTCACAGCCGTAACATTTGTCCAAATAGAGAGACCACAATATAAAAATGAAACGTCCTCATCATGGGAAGGATTCCTGTAATAATAATAATAATAATAAAATAAGAAGCAGAAGAAGAAGAAGAAGAAAGTTCAAAATTTAGCATGGATCTCTGTGACTGGGCATCGTCAATAGTTCAGAGCCTCTAACAGCAAGCATGGCAACAGTTCTCAAGTAGTCCTACAGTCATCTACATCTACATCTACATCCATACTCCGCAAGCCATCTGACGGTGTGTGGCGGAGGGTACCTTGAGTACCTCTATCGGTTCTCCCTTCTATTCCAGTCTCATATTGTTCGTGGAAAGAAGGATTCTCGGTATGCTTCTGTGTGGGCTCTAATCTCTCTGATTTTATCCTCATGGTCTCTTCGCGAGATATACGTAGGAGGGCGCTATATACTGCTTGACTCCTCGGTGAAGGTATGTTCTCGAAACATTAACAAAAGCCCGTACCGAGCTACCGAGCGTCTCTCCTGCAGAGTCTTCCACTGGAGTTTATCTATCATCTCCGTAATGCTTTCGCGATTACTAAATGATCCTGTAATGAAGCGCGCTGCTCTCCGTTGGATCTTCTCTATCTCTTCTATCAACCCTATCTGGTACGGATTCCACAGTGCTGAGCAGTATTCAAGCAGTGGGTGAACAAGCGTACTGTAACCTACTTCCTTTGTTTTCGGATTGCATTTCCTTATGATTCTTCCAATGAATGTCAGTCTGGCATCTGCTTTACCAACGATCAACTTTATATGATCATTCCATTTTAAATCGCTCCTAATGCGTACTCCCAGATAATTTATGGAATTAACTGCTTCCAGTTGCTGACCTGCTATTTTGTAGCTAAATGATAAGGGATCTATCTTTCTATGTATTCGCAGCACATTACACTTGTCTACATTGAGATTCAATTGCCATTCCCTGCACCATTCCTCCAAGAATAACAAACAGGAACGGATGTAAATTGCATGTCGACTGTGTCATTGACCAAAGAAGTACACTGATATCGATTTCCTTTGACCTTCCAACGTGCAAAACGGAATGTTGAGGATACTAGTTGCGCTACAGCAGAAAAACGAGAAACAAATATTGTGAACTGAGGGTCAGTATCGGAAGCTAGAAGACAAACTGTGACCGAGAAGTTTCATCTCCAAAGTACATATAACAACGATATGAAAGTAATTTGATTCCCGATTTTCCGCCATAATCCACAAAGTCTGCAGAAACGATATCTCAAAGCCGATACGACTATGCTCCCGTGGCTATCTCGAAATGGGCTGGGACACAGAAGATTATATTAATCCAGTTTTGTGTTCAACACAATGCTCACATCTTTTCGATATCCTTTTCGACACGTAAGCCAGCACGCCTGACACTGAACAACGATTTTTTCGTTCATGTGATCACTATCACCGTATCATCTCATGTGTGTGTCCATTGAAATAAGCACTAAATGTTAGGCTGTAGTGAATAAGGAATGAGCAGACCCTCGTTTTCCCTGTACTCCACAAGATGACTCCTCAAACAGCAGAAATTAGTCAAGGGGTGGAAAAGTCACTCATAGGCTACCATTAGCAGATGGCCGGAAGCTAGGAAGACAAACGTCTTGAAGAAAACGCGAAACTCTTTGTAGTGTCGTATTCTGACAGGTGATGTGTATTACTTTCCTACAGGTACATACACTTCAAACCACGGTGAAGTGCATGGACGGGGATAAGTAAGTACACGGTGGCCGAGCGGTTCTAGGCGCTTCAGTCCGGAACCGCGCGACTGCTACGGTCACAGGTTCAAATCCTGCCTCGGCATGGATGTGTGCGATGTCCTTAGGTTAGATAGGTTTAAGTAGTTCTAAGTTCTAGGGGACTGATGTCCTCACATGTTAAGTCCCATAGGCTTAGAGCCATTTGAAAGATTTTTCTTATTTTTTATTTATTTATTTATTTATTTATTTATTTATGTGTTTGTAAGTAAGTACAAAATTTTCCACAGCACTGAAGACCAGAGTCTCAATCTGTGAGCAGTAATTTTCATGCTAACAGAACTATATTCGAAAAATGGTGTTTTTCTTTACTGCGAAAATAAATGTCCTAGTCATAAGAGTGCGACCTCAAGAAACGGACGCAGAGCATTAAGATGCTGCGCCATTTTGTCGTGAGCGTTACAAAACATGCCTAAAATGCCTGTCTTGGCCTTATGGTTTGGAACTAAATGAAACAGATTCCCACATAAATAGATGTTGAATTCCTGTCATTGCATATGTGGCAGGCAATACCTTTTCCTGCGGTCTGGGAATAGTTCAGTTGCTACAGCAATCGAACAGTGTACGCTATCACTGTTCTGATGAGCTTCAACGGCGCCATTGCTGTATTGTTACGAAATCGTTGCCGGAACCAAAGGATTTTTCGGGATGTACTGAAACAAAATATGGGGCCAACGTAGGAGCTTCCTCCGTGGTTTCTAAATTTGGTTCCACACTGGCGACTACTTAAAAAGAACAACATTCTTACGAAATCCGTAAAGTGCTTGTGCGAAGTTCATCTGTCCAGGAATGACAACGTAACTGAGAAGTAGGCTACTCTAACTCTTTATGGCTGCGTGTTACTGAACGACTGTCGAATCTAACCAGATTGTGTTTCGTTAGGTAGATCTCTTCATGATTAAAAACTGCTGTAAGCTTCCTAATATATTTTTGAAATGATCTTAGTATGTGGAAGTACGTCTTCAGAAAAACTCCCTGAGCATTTTCCCCTTCCTACAAAAAATTTTGGCCCAAGAAACAATTCATAACGCAGTCTGATGACATTTCATTAACACTTTTCAAGAGTGGAGAATGCTTACATTGCGCAAAGAAAAGGAAAGAGGGGCATAAATGAACGATCGAGTGAATTTTAAGTTCACAGTTACTTCTAGAAACTTCATAATGTGATCAGTGTGATCAAGTGTGATGTGCGTGCGAGCCTAATGTCTGTCTAACCTGAAATGTCGGGTAAATATGTGTAATAGTAAAGTCAAACATTTGATAAGCAGCAAGCTGTCTCGGAGTCTCCAAACCCCACTTACCATCTAAGCTGTAAAGCTTGAAAAGTACAGGAAAAGATTTCTGCTGATAACAGTTTCCTGGAAAGCTTCTGCTGACTGCGGTTTTGCTTCACATTGACTGACGTTCCTGCTGAAGACAGAATTCAGAGTAAAGATCATGCTTGAATTTAGCACAGATTGGAAAATGGCAGATATGCGGCATCATTTTGGACATGAATTTCATAAGTGACACGGAACTGAAAATAAATGGTACAGGCTTCAGTTAAGTTTCTAATTACTGTGATCAATTTAAAAGCATCATGAAAGTTAACACTTGTCCTATAGTGGACCATATGGCATGCAAGACCACCGTATACAGGGTGTATCTGAAAGAAATGTGGAAAATGAGAAGGCTAGGAGAGAGGGTCATAACAAGCATATTTCACATAGCAGCCCATGTCCGCGTCCCTAAGCGCACGGCATTAGGCTTCGTACGAGGGTCACTCCAAAAGAAATGCACACTATTTTTGTAAAAATACAGTTTTCATTCTGCATGTGTGAAAGTTTCACAGTGTGTAGATACATCCGTCCCGCTTGTTTTCAAACTTAGTTCAACTTGTTCCCATGAGGGGCGCCGTCACAGCATGTCTTCAAGATGGCTGCTACACTTGACGTTCGTCAGGAGCAACGTGCTGTCAGAGACTTCCTGTGCTGTGAAAACGAGACAATGGGAAATATTCACAAGAGGTTGAAAAAGGTGTATGAAGATGCTGCTGTCGATCGCAGTACAGTTAGTCGGTGGGCAAGCAGGTTACGCGATGCGGGCACGGCAATATTGAGTATTGTCCTCGCAGCGGCAGGCTGCACACACTCCAGACAATGTTCAAAGAGTTAACGAGTTGGTGACTGCTGACAGACGCATCACAGTGAACGAATTGTCACGCTACGTTGGGATAGGGGAAGGAAGTGTTTGCAGAATACTGAAAGTGTTTGCGTTAAAAAAGGTTTGTGCCAGGTGGGTTCCCAGGATGTTGACAGTGGCTCACAATGAAACAAGAAAAACGGTATGCAGTAAACTTTTGGAACAGTACGAGAATGGTGGAGATGAATTTCTTGGAAGAATTGTGACATGTGATGAAACATGGCTCCATCATTTTTCACCAGAGACGAAGAGGCAATAAGTGGATCACGTAAAAAAAAAAAAAAATCAAAACCACACCATCTGCTGTAAAAGTTATGGCTATGGTGTTTTTCGAATCCGAAGGACTCTTTCTTGTGGACATCATGCTAAGTGGAACCACCATAAATTCTGACGCATATGTGACGACACTGAAGAAAATTTAAGCTCGACTGAGTCGTGTTCGACCACATCGGCAAAAGCAGGATGTTTTGCTGTTGCACGACAATGCACGGCCATATGTCAGTCAAAAAACCGTCGAAGCGATCACAAAACTCGGATTGACAATACTGAAACACCCGCCTTACAGTCCTGACCTGACTCCATGTCACTATCGTCTCTTTGGGAAACTGAAAGACTCTCTTTGTGGAACAAGGTTTGGAGATGATGACTCCCTGGTGCACGCTGCCAAACAGTGGCTCCAACGGGTTGGTCCAGAATTTTACCGTGCAGGTATACAGGCGCTGGTTCCAAGATGGCGTAAGGCAGTTGAGAGGGATGGAAATTATGTGGAGAAATGAAAATATTGTTCCTAAAGGATGTATCTACACACTGTAAAACTTTCAAACATGTAGAATAAAAGATGGATTAAAAAAAAATAGTGTACATTTCTTTTGGAGTGATGCTCGTAGAACAGTGTCGCGCGCCGCCAAGAGGGTAGGCAGACGGTGGGCACGCAACATACCATTTGAACAATCATGGTGACAGGTCTGTAGGGCTACGTTTTCAATGTATTGGCGGTATCAAAATAAATGAGAAGTCAGGGCGAAGCTTTATAACCTTTATTTGAAAACAGTTACAAAAAATGCTCGAAGTTAAGCTCTTCTGCTCGAATGCACGCCGTGCAGCGACGCTGGAATGACGGTCGGACTCTTTGAAGCACTCCTGGCAAAATGGAAATCGCATCGGAGAGTGCCACAATGCGCTCTATCAGCTCTTCTCCAGTCTCAACACGTGTTTCATAGACAACAGATATCAACTGGCCCCAGAAAGAAAAAAAATATCATTAAGCGTCAAGCTGGGGGAACGTGCGGGCCATGTCACCGGCCCATCACACCCTAACTAGTTCTCACCAAAGGTTTCATCAAAATGTACTCGCAGTGCGTGTGCGAAAAGCGTAGGTGCACCATCGCTTTGAGGCCACATTCGCTGTCGCACGTTGAGTGGAACGTGTTCCAACGACTCTGGCAGAATGTCTCGTAAAAATATTAAGTATCCGTTTGCGTTCAGTCACAGGGAGAACACGTATGGACCGACCAGATTGTCGCCTACCAAGACGGCCCAAATGATGACGGCGAAGCGATCTTGGTGACCACGGACAAAGGCGGAGTGCGGATTTTCCCGTGCCCACAGGTGTTGGTTGCGGCTGTTGACATACCCTCTCGTGTAAAGGATTCCTTATTCGTAAAAAGTCCGGCTGAATGGCACACCTTTGGAAAAACCACTGGCAACTCAATTCGACGTGGAAAATCGTCTGTGTTAAGGACGTGAACTTTCTGAAGGCGTCGATGGAGAAAATCATCTTCACAGTAGATACGTCAAATTGTGGAACCTGTCTCTCGTAAGGACCCGTGCGTGGCAATGAATGTGTGTGGATCTGGCACTCGACGATGCGAAAACCGCAGTACATACAAACGTTGGGCACCGTGAGCATTTCCATTCGCCTCCCAGTAAGCACAGTGCATGTCTGCCCTTTCCTCGCATGAAGAGCGCTCCATTTCCTGTCCGCTTCACACAGTAACAAACACAAGAGTGCTCCCGTTTGATGACAAATTGACGCATGGCCAACCGACCAGACTCCTAAGTGCGTACAGGTGCTGCCCTCTGTTGTTGTTGCTGTTGTTGTGGTCTTCAGTGCAGAGACTGGTTTGATGCAGCTCTCCATGCTACTCTATCCTGTGCAAGCTTCTTCATCTTCCAATACGTACTGCTACCTACATCCTACTGAATCTGCTTAGTGTATTCATCTCTTGGTCTCCCTCTACGATTCTTACCCTCCACACTGCCCTCCAATACTAAATTGGTGATCCCTTGATGCCTCAGAACATGTCCTCCCAACCGATCCCTTCTTCTAGTCAAGTTGTGCCACAAACTTCTCTTCTCCCCAATCCTATTCAGTACCTCCTCATTAGTTATATGGTCTACCCATCTAATCTTCAGCATTCTTCTCTAACACCACATTTCGAAAGCTTCTATTCTCTTCTTGTCCAAACTATTTATCGTCCATGTTTCACTTCCATACATAGCTACACTCCATACAAATACTTTCAGAAACGACTTCCTGACACTTGAATCTATACTCGATGTTAACAAATTTCTCTTCTTCAGAAACGCTTTCCTTGTCATTGACAGTCTACATTTTATATCCTCCCTACTTCGACCATCATCAGTTATTTTGCTCCCCAAATAGCAAAACTCCTTTACTACTTTAAGTGTCTCATTTCCTAATCTAATTCCCTCAGCATCACCCGACTTAATTCGACTACATTCCATTATCCTCGTTTTGCTTTTGTTGATGTTCATCTTATACCCTCCTTTCAAGATACTGTCCATTCAGTTAAACTGCTCTTCCAAGTCCTTTGCTGTCTCTGACAGAATTACAATATCATCGGCGAACCTCAAAGTTTTTATTTCTTCTCCATGGATTTTAATACCTAATCCGAATTTTTCTTTTGTTTCCTTTACTGCTTGCTCAATATACAGATTGAATAACATCGGGGAGAGGCTACAACCCTGTCTCACTCCCTTCCCAACCGCTGCTTCCCTTTCATGCCCCTCGACTCTTATAACTACCATCTGGTTTCTGTACAAATTGTAAATAGCCTTTCGCTCCCTGTATTTTACCCCTGCCACCTTTAGAATTTGAAAGAGAGTATTCCAGTCAACATTGTCAAAAGCTTTCTCTATGTCTACAAATGCTAGAAACGTAGGTTTGCCTTTCCTTAATCTTTCTTCTAAGGTAAGTCATAAGGTCAGTATTGCCTCACGTGTTCCAACATTTCTACGGAATCCAAACTGATCTTCCCCGAGGTCGGCTTCTACCAGTTTCTCCATTTGTCTGTAAAGAATGAGTGTCAGTATTTTGCAGCTGTGACTTATTAAACTGATAGTTCGGTAATTTTCACATCTGTCAACTCCTGCTTTCTTTGGGATTGGAATTATTATATTCTTCTTGAAGTCTGAGGGAATTTCGCCTGTCTCATACATCTTGCTCACCAGATGGTAGAGTTTTGTCAGGACTGGCTCTCCCAAGGCCGTCAGTAGTTCCAATGGAATGTTGTCTACTCCTGGGGCCTTGTTTCGACTTAGGTCTTTCAGTGCTCTGTCAAACTCTTCACGCAGTATCATATCTCCCATTTCATCTTCATCTACCTCATCTTCCATTTCCATAATATTGTCCTCAAGAACATAGCCCTTGTATAGACCCTCTATACTCCTTCCACCTTTCTGCTTTCCCTTCTTTGCTTAGAACTGGGTTTCCATCTGAGATCTTGATATTCATACAAGTGGTTCTCTTTTCTCCAAAGGTCTCTTTAATTTTCCTGTAGGCAGTATCTATCTTACCCCTAGTGATTATGCGCCTCTACATCCTTACATTTGTTCTCTAGCGATCCCTGCTTAGCCATTTTGCACTTCCTGTCGATCTCATTTTTGAGACGTTTGTATTCCTTTTTGCCTGCTTCATTTACTGCATTTTTCTATTTTCTCCTTTCATCAATTAAATTCATTATCTCTTGTGTTCCCAAGGATTTCTATTAGCCCTCGTCTTTTTAACTACTTGATCCTCTGCTACCTTCACTATTTCATCTCTCAAAGCTACCCATTCTTCTTCTACTGTAGTTCTTTCCCCGATTCCTGTCAATTGTTCCCTTACGCTCTCCCTGAAACTCTGTACAACCTCTGGTTTAGTCAGTTTATCCAGGTCCCATCTTCTCAAATTCCCACCTTTTTGCAGTTTCTTCAGTTTTAATCTACAGTTCATAACCAATAGATTGTGGTCAGAGTCTGCCCCTGGAAATGTCTTACAATTTAAAACCCGGTTCCTAAATCTCTGTCTTACCATTATGTAATCTATCTGAGACCTTCCAGTATCTCCAGGCTTCTTCCATGTATATAACCTTCTTTTATGATTCTTGAACCAAGTGTTAGCTATGATTAAGTTATGCTCTGTGCAAAATTCTACAGGGTGGCTTCCTCTTTCATTCCTTAATCCCATTCCATTTCACCTACTACGTTTCCTTCCCTTCCTTTTTCTACTATCAAGTTCCAGTCATCCATGACTATTAAATTTTCGTCTCCCTTCACAATCTGAATAATTTCTTTTATCTCATCATACATTTCATCAATCTCTTCGTCATCTGCTTAGCTAGTTGGCATATAAACTTGTATTTCTGTGGTAGGTGTGGGTTTCGTATCTATCTTGGCCATAATAATGCGTTCACTATGCTGTTTGTAGTAGCTTACCCGCACTCCTATTTTTTTTATTCATTATTAAACCTACTCCTGCATTACCCCTATTTGATTTTGTATTTATAACCCTGTATTCACCTGACCAAAAGTCTTGTTCCTCCTGCCACAGAACTTCACTAATTCCCACTATATCTAACTTTAACCTATCCATATCCCTTTTTAAGTTTTCTAACCTGCCTGCCCGATTAAGGGATCTGACATTCCACGCTCCGATCTGTAGAACGCCAGTTTTATTTCTCCTGATAACGCCGTCCTCTTGAGTAGTCCCCGCCCGGAGATCCGAATGGGGGACTATTTTACCTCTGGAATATTTTACCGAAGAGGACGCCATCATCATTTAACCATACAGTAAAGCTACATGCCTTCGGGAAAAATTACAGCTGTAGTTTTCCCTTGCTTTCAGCCGTTCGCAGTACCAGCACAGCGAGGCCGTATTGGTTTGTGTTACAAGGCCAGATCAGTCAATCATCCAGACTGTTGCCCCTGCAACTACTGAAAAAGCTGCTGCCCCTCTTCAGGAGCCACACGTTTGTCTGGCCTCTCAACAGATACCCCTCCGTTTTGGTTGTATCTACGGTACGGCTATCTGCATCGCTAGGGCACGCAAGCCTCCCCACCAACGGCAATGTCCATGGTTCACGGGGAGGGGGGGGGGGGGGAGGGGGCTGGCCTCTATGCAACTCCTATCAAACAAGCATTTGCGCGACCAAAAGCAACGCGTTCACGTCCCAGAGACCGAAAACCTGTAGTGTTGTCCCGCCTGGATTACCTGCAACTATGTCGACTGCAGCGTTTACAAATAAAGGTCATAAAACTTCAAACGGACGTCTCTCTTTTCTTGAGTCACAAATACATTGAAATCGTTGGCCTGCAGACCTGATAACGTGACGGCTTGGATGACATGTTGTGTGCCTACCCTCTTGGCGATGCGCTACACTGTTCAACGACGCCTAGCACCGTACTCTAAGTGATACGCACATAGGTTGCTGTGTGAAATATGCTTGTTGTGATCCACTCTACCAGCCCTCTCATTTTCTTCATTCATTTCAGATACACCTAGCATAAAGGAACTGAACATCGAAAAATTCTAGATACAGCAAAAATTCTAAACACATTTAAATTGACGAGAGTGTGATATAGTCAATATAGCAACTCTACAGATTCACGAGTGAAAAGCCGATCCTGCACCATGTGCATCGAAAGTTATATAGCTCTCTAAGTGATGGACGTTAAATTTGAATACAAGTAAACACGCACTTAAAGCCCTGAAAAATACTATAGACAAATATTATACTAACATAAGTAGCAAAATGCATGTCACAATCTCTCATCATATTTCTTGTAGCTCTTTGCATGACAAGGGTCTTCACAGAGAAGTGTGAAAGGTAGTTATCACACCAGTCGTCCACAAGCAATCGTGGAAGCAATGGCCAATAACAGCATCAGACCCAGAGTAGCGTACCGAAATGCGAATGGAAACAGAGTAGACTCACTTGTCCTTTGTTGAACGAGGTCCACAAAAAAGCTATCGAGCCATATCACTTTGTGATTGGTTCATACTTACTGCCTCCAAGGTATATCCTAGCAGATATAACTTCGCTGGACCAGTGAAAGTCTATAATAGTTTAAGTTCAAAAAAGTGTGTGAAATCTTATGGGACCTAAGTGCTAAGGTCATCAGTCCCTAAGCTTACACACTACTTAACCTAAGTTATCCTATGGACAAACACACACACCCATGCCCGAGGGAGGACTCGAACCTCCACCGGGACCAGCTGCACAGTCCACGACTGCAGCGCCTCAGACCGCTCGGCTAATCCCGCGTGGCAATATTTTAAGTAATCAGTCATCTAGTAGAGCAATATAAGGAAAAATCTTACAATTTTAAACATGACTGTGAGCCAGCAATTGTACAAGAATATGATTTGTATAATGCAGCCAACCGGTTGCAACCAGTTTTTACTTTAACCTGGTTTTGACACCATCCGTGGACGTCTTCGTCAGTAAACCTAAAACATTTACATGTAGCAACAGATGAACAGATTTACAGGCAAAATGCTACTCATGGTAAAGATGACATGTTGAGTTTCAGATAGGCACAACAAAAAGACTGTTACACATTTAGGTTTCGGCCAAAGCCTTCTTCAGAGCTGCACACTCCGCCACACAGCGCTCTTCTCGCTTCCTACCTATACTCCGCTATCCCCTCCCCTTCTCCGCTATCCCTTCCCCTTCTCCGCTATCCCTTCCCCTTCCTCGACATCCCTTCCCCTCCCCCTTCCATGCCCCCTCCATACTGCTGCTTTGTTCAACAAGACAGTTGCGGTCTGGTCCGAGCTGCTGGAGATGGTGTTCATTTGTGCATGAGGTGTGCCTGGTTGTGTGAATAAATTACGTGTGTGTCATTTTCTGAAGGAGGCTTTGGCCGAAAGCTAAGTGTGTAACAGTCTTTTCGTTGTGCCTTTGTGCAGCTCAGTTTGTTATTCTTACGATGAGTAGCAATCTATCTTTTTCCTTATATTGTTGATACTTAAACAACTACTATCCATTTTTAATAAGAAAGTTGGATTTTAAAGAACAACTTTGAAAATATAGTCCAAGTTTTTGGTATTTGTAAAATATACACGCCAAGCTATTTCCTGTAAAGTTTCTAAATGCTATCTCTCAGTCGTTTCTTGATACATACCCTGAAATCATGCATCATTCGCTCGAGATATGTGGCGCATTTCATATTGATTTACACTTCATTTTTTTCCAACATTCTCGGTTCGCCATTTAACTCGCCATTACAGTTGTAAGTATGCAGTACTTCGGTCTAACCTTAGCTGACAGGACAGTCACAAGAAGTGCAGCACATTTGCCCACTTCCTGGCACTGGATAAGCGGACAACATTGAGTGTGACCATCGAAGATGTGCTTTCTATGTAAGGAGGGTGAAACGCTGCTGATATTCACAGGCGGTTGGTGGGAGTTTGTGGAGCGTGCAAACTGTCACATGAAAGTGTTCTTGGAACAGGACAATGATCAGCTTCATACGAGTCGAAAAATCATGAATGCCATGGCGTATGTGCTGACTATGTGGGTGCGCCCATGTACATAATCTTGTGTTTGCGCCGCACCTACAAAATTTTTAGTTGGTAAAAACGAAAAAATTCATATTTCTCACTTGATTTTATCAGAAAGTAACAAACTATTAAAACACTGAGATGGAAGTTAAAATATAGGACCTCTATTTGTTTCAAATTTGTTTCTGCAAAGGTAACCAAGCAACACACTCCCCCATTGCTTGCCTTTCTTTAGCCAGGGCAAAGGCATACCGTGAATGGAATCCCTTCTTTTCAGCACGCTTTTATGTTTTCTTACAAGTGACACGCTACAAATGCCCACTCCATTTCTCAACAATAGTTTTAAAGTATGTTTGCCAATATTGAGCAACAATAAAGAATAATCCGAGATACAATGAAGCTGATTGTTACAAACCATCTGAATGGTTAGTTTTTAAACATAACAGAGATGTGGTTTAAGATTTGAGTGAAATTGTTTTCACGTAATTTGGATTGTTACGTTTTGTTTGTTGAGATAATGGCTTGAAGAACACGGGAACTCCGCCTTTGATATGCACCCATAGAAATTTTGGAAAGTCGGCACCATCGTTCCATGGCTGAAATGGGGTTCCAGTTACTGCCACACCCACCATATTCTCCGGATTTGGTCCCTGATGTGGGTGTTCTCCTGTCGAAATATCGGCGGTTGTCGAAGATGTCACCTGGCTGCATTCCCACAAATTGTTTGATTGTA
Source organism: Schistocerca cancellata (assembly GCF_023864275.1). Lineage (NCBI taxonomy): Eukaryota > Metazoa > Arthropoda > Insecta > Orthoptera > Acrididae > Schistocerca > Schistocerca cancellata. Next base: position 416,178,962 of record NC_064633.1, read on the forward strand.
ACTGGATATTACTGCAGTTTTAATTGAATAGAATTAGGTAAGTGCATCATCAATGAAGTCAGTAATATGTAGTACATCAGCTACTGGCTTATTACACTCCCCTGTGGCACACTATTACTTCAGCATCTTAAGAGGATAATTTTATTTGTTGTGACTGTCAGAAAATTTTCGAGTCTTTTGAGAACTTGGTTGCATGCCCCACAGGTACATATTTTTATGGAAGAAGTCGATGTGGTACTCAGTCAAACATTTACCGAAAGTCTAGAAGCATCGAATGAACTTGGCTTCGCCAGTCCATTGTATTGGGTAAATCATGTGGAAGAGTGTGATTTGAGTTGTGCATCAAAGTTTTCGAAACCCATAGTGATTTCCGCGGAGCAGTTTATTTTGTACTAGGTAGATAACATTGTTCTAGGATGCAGTTACAAATAGAGGTATGTAGCGCAGAGCGATTGTTTTAGGAAATGCCAATGACATACAAAGCATCTGTTCGAATACTGCCCATGCTTTCAGCGTGTTTAGTTTGATGGTGGCAGCCATGATTGCAGTTGAAGACGACACATTATACTAATCTCGGCGCCTGTGTTCAGCAGCACATAAAAGAGGCGATTGTTCGCAGGTCGGCCTCTTTTTGGTGGTGGTCCTCGCCTTGGCTGCCGCCAGTGACGAAGACACAACACCACTAGACTCCTCCACTGGGTCACCAACCAACTCTGTCGACGAGGAATCTTCTAGCAGCGAAAATGCTGCTGTGCTCTCAGGTAAACCGCCTAACAAACTGATCGGCGAGCTTCACAAAAATAAATAAAAAATAAAAAAACTACTTCTTATGGTAATCAAACTGATTCGCAATACATTCATTCATTATTGTCCTTTGTTGTTCCTTGTGCTGGTGTACGCTGGCGCCAGCACACCATGCAGCATAGTGGTTACGAGAGTATCAATAGAGGCTAATGACAAGACTCGCTGGAAATACGCCGCCAACGCTCTCTCAGCCGCCAGTGTTTGAGATAGCCACTGCCGACTGGAGGGCCAGTTCGAGTCAGTCAGGCATTTCGTTCCAGTTTAGCCAGCTAGTTCGAGCCTGTTACGCCAGTTAGGTCGAGTCTGCACGCCATGAAGTTCCAGCGTACCACTGAGACTGAGCCACAGACTTCAGCACAGAGACAGGGAGCACATTGCAACCTTATAGTGAACATAGCGGACTTCTAATTCAACAGCCTTGAGGCTATGTGCACTACACAGAGAAGAGCTTCTACCACAGCACATAGAAACTAAAATTAAGTAGCTCCTTGTTTATGAACAAAGAAACCGTTTATTAATTGTGTGCAGTTTGTGTTATAGAACGAGAATACTGGCCACCAACCAACCCCCTCTCCTTGCTTTCCATGGTACAGCTCTACAGAGGCAACGAGACGACATAAAAGCGGCTAAAGAGGATACGACATTCCTAATACGTCTGTTTTTTTTCAAAAAGCAATGAATAGCACAAATTCAATAATAGGACGAACATAACCTCTACAAAGACTTCTAGCCGGCCGGAGTGGCCGAGCGGTTCTAGGCGCTACAGTCTGGATCCGCGCGACCGCTACGGTCGCAGGTTCGAATCCTGCCTCAGGCATGGATGTGTGTGATGTCTTAAGGTTAGTTAGGTTTAAGTAGTTCTAAGTTCTAGGGGACTGATAACCTCAGAAGTTAAGTCCCATAGTGCTGAGAGCCATTTGAACCAAGGCTTCAAGGGCTTAACATTAATGCAGAAAGAAGTGAGACAGATGGCTACACATGTCTTCAACAGCTTGATTAAAGTAACTATTAACAAGATGGCTTCTTCAGGCTACAGTGTTAGTGGTCGTCGAAGGTAGGCACCAAGACAGGTTTGGGTCCGGCTACATCAATGTAAGAGGGTTTTTAGGGCCACGCCCTCCTTACACTCCCACCTCTCCCCCACTATGACGTCACGCTTCCACCAAAATCCTAGATGGATCTAGCGCATTTGTCTCAGAACCCCAATGTTTCTGGATCCGAGGACTGTCATCTTCAAAATTTCTTAAATATCATCTGTTTTCCGCGAATTTCGTGTGGTGATAGTGTCTTGAGGGTAGCGGTGGCAGCAGCCCCCAAGACCACTACAAGGATAGCCCATCATTTAAACAACTGTAGAGTTTTCATTAAACAATTGGAGAATTGGCAGACCAATTTAAACAGCTGCAGCGTCCACCACTTTATGTAAACAATTAGCGACAGTGCGCGTTTTCACGATTGTAAAGAATTTAAGAGAGCGCTACTATGTTACTTTATAACTGAAGCAGCTGTACGGAGCGAGCAGCTCCTAAACAATTATTTCAGTATGCACACTGATGGGTGACCGACTAAGATGGCGGTCCAGGATTTCCCATCACATATAGGCCCTAACATTGCGAAAATTCTGGAATTCAAACAATGCCAGTTGTGCACGTTTTCCGCTAGCAGATCTACCCTTACAGCACCCCACAGACACTTGACTGATAGTGTCTCTGGTCTGTAGGATGGAGATGTAGCAGTCGCTCCTTGGGACCTAAAGGCTATTCTTATGGAGACACACAGAGATCGACTCGATGGCGCGTGAAAGCGAAAATTAGTGAGAGTCTTTGGTTCTGGCACTTGTTTGAATATAGAACGCCTGTTTTGTACATCATTTGTTGCAGCAGAGAGCGACAACTAATGCTTAAGAAATTACGAGAAAGCTAAGTACAAAGAATGTAAAGTATTTTAAGACACAAAGCAATTACAGACATTGACAGCGAGTAGGGATTGATTGAAATCAAGAAGGAACGTTGAAAATCTGTACAGGCCCAAGATTCGAGCGTGGCCTCCTGCTTACTAGGCAGATACTCTGACCACCAAGCCACACAGACACAGTCGTCATTACAACTGCATGGACTACCCTAGCACGCCTATCCTCACATTCAAATTCTCAAGTTCTCCGCACACTACTAATATAGTGCCCCTTGCCCATTATCCTCGTTACTCGCGGCATTTCCTCGAATCCTGTAAGAGTTCGATCCTGGTGTACATCTGCACTAAACAGATCATTGGCCGTCTCACCTTGATTATATACACAAGTAGCGTCTGTTCAATCAGACATGTCCGAAAGAACTGACACGACATATACAGGGTAAATCACCTAAAATTTGCGTCGCAAACACTGCGGAAATTAAAAGTGCTATTGATGTGCGGCTTTCACAGAATGGATTGATAGCCAGGGGTCGTATTTTTAGCCAATAAACAGATTGTAATAATACTCAGAAAATGTATTTTTAATGGAAATTGCCTATTGAAATTAACAAACTAAAAGTGGGGAAATCAGAATGTAAGTAATGTTTGTTGCAGGATCCTAGTGCGAGTCGTTTACGAGATATCGTATTTTGATAAGTTTCCACACCGACACTTGTTCAATACCTGTGGTAGCACACACTAAAGAATAACGCAAGTGCATACACTAGTTATGTGAATTCTGACCTGTAACGAGGCAACTGAGCATCACAGGTTGTCTTCTAAATGACCACTGGCAGCGGCAGTACAAGCTTCCAGTCTGGTTTGGAACAACTGCTCCACACGTGCTAGTATTTCAGCGCAGACTGCATTAATACATCGTACATATCATCGGATGTAGTTGCTGTGTCCTTGTAGACACTATCTTTCTACTTTCCCCACAGAGGAATGTCCACAGGTATCAAAACCGAGGAACGGGCTGACCAACTTACAGGTCCTCTGCGTCCAGTCCAACGATTTGGAACGCTGTAGTACTTCGTGCACTATGGGCTGGACAGCTGTCATGTTGGTACCATAGGTTCTTCCTGGTCTGCAGAAGAATGCCTTCTAGCATCCTTGAAGATGGTCTGTTAAGAGGTTGTGATATTTGTGCATCTGGAGTGTCCTGTCTTAATACCCATGTACACAAGTTAACACGATTCGCATAATCCTTTCATGCAGCTATTGATGGAGAGAGATGTGATAGGAATCGAACCTATGTCGATGGAGAATACGTAGGACACTTGCCTGACTCGTGCCACTTCCTCGTGCGATTTCACAGGAGCTAACGAGCGGATCAATTGAAACAGCAGCAGGAATATTAATTTCTCCCTCTTCTATCGTCATCTGTTTCCTTCTGTGACGTTGTCTAGGTGTTACTCTACCGCTTTCACGTAACTGGTTGAAGAGATTGATGAATAATTGCCGAGATGGTTGACATACACTGGGACATATTGCTGCAAGAAGAAAATTCATGCTTCCTACATTTTCCATACACCGTGAGCACGTTTGTAAATTGTAGAATGAAGGCTTTCACGACCGGGTGACATGGCTGTTGATATACTTTCCGGGATGTGAGGTCGTGGTCCAAGCAGAAAAGTTCTTGGACCACGACCTCACATCCCGGAAAGTATATCAACAGCCACGTTGGTAAATCCCATCGCCCACAGACGACCTATTGCTTGGACTGTCACACACTGGCCAGCAAGTCACAATACACTCAGGGAAGTGCGCATGTGGGAAATTTTCAAAATACAGTATCTCGTAAACCACTCGCACTGGAATCCTGCAACAAATACCACTGACGTTCTAATTTACCTTACTTTTAGTTCGTTAATGTCAATACGCATCACTCCACTTAAAAAAGCGTGTGTTTGAACGAATAATACACTTTCTAAGCCGGCCAGCGGTTCTAGGCGCTTCAGTCTGGAACCGCGCGACCGCTTCGGTCGCAGGTTCGAATCCTGCCTCGGGCATGGATGTGTGTGATGTCCTTAGGTTGGTTAGGTTTAAGTAGTTCTAAGTTCTTGGGGACTGATGACCTCAGAAGTTAAGTCCCATAGTGCTCAGAACCATTTGAACCATTTTGAACACTTTCTAAGTATTATTATAACCTGTTTATTGGCTAATAATACGAGTCCCTGATACCGGCCGGCCGGTGTGGCCGTGTGGTTAAAGGCGCTTCATTCTGGAACCGCGTGACCGCTACGGTCGCAGGTTCGAATCCTGCCTCGGGCTTGGATGTGTGTGATGTCCTTAGGTTAGTTAGGTTTAATTAGTTCTAAGTTCTAGGCGACTGATGACCTCAGAAGTTAAGTCGCATAGTGCTCAGAGCCATTTGAACCATTGAGCCTGACTACCAACCCGTTCTATGAAAACAGTACATCAATAACACTTTCCTTTTCCGCAATATTTTCAGTGCAAGCTGTAGATGATTCACCCTATATACGTAGTGTCTGTTCTTTCAGAGATGTCTGAAGTCTTCAGTGAGAACCCTCGTTTTTAATGCAGATTACGATTCTACAGCGAAATCTAGATACGTTTTGTCTTAAGCATTTTCTTCGTTTCACCGCAGATAACGCTGTAATCGGAGGAATAGAAATTGGTACACAATAGTAATTTACGCCATGCTACTCGATAGCTCTTAAATATCCAATGGCTCGTGGGATCCAACCTCCATGCTGCAAGGGTAGGACAGGCCAGTATTTCATAACTAATGGGAAACTCCATTCGCAACGTTGTATTCCTCCTACATATCGAACAGGGGACTACGCGACGCACCACCGTGGTCGTGTAACGAACAATGATGTATCATGACAGGCAGTACAATGCGCCGGAGCTTACGTATCGTGCAGACGCAGTACAATAGCGCTCTGAACATTACAGTATTGTGCAGTGTTTATTACCTGCACACCTACCTATCATTTGGAGAACAGACGTGCAAGTGGACGATGGATGTTGCAACCACAGAAGAAAAAATTATAACAATCCCGATTTACGGAAAATATGGGAGCAACGTTAAGGCCATGAAATATATTAGAAGTTATGAAATACTGGCCTGTCCTAACCTCGCAGCGTGGAAGTGGTGTCCCACGTGCCATTGGATATTCAAGGGCCATTGAGTAGCATGTGGTAAATTAAGGTTGTGTAGCCATGTCTGTTCCTCCAGTTACAGTGCCATCTGCGGCGAAGTGAAGAAAATGCTGCAGACAAAACGTATGTAGATTTTGCCGTAGAATCGTAATCTGCAATAAAAAACGGGGTTCCGATTGAAGATTTCAAAGTTGCTTCCCACCTCTCACCCTGCCGGCTGCGGTGGCCGTGCTGTTCTAGGCGCTGTTGTCCGGATCCGCGGGGCTGCTACGGTCGCAGGTTCGAATCCTGCCTCGGGCATGGATGTGTGTGATGTCTTTAGGTTAGTTAGGTTTAAGTAGTTCTAAGTTCTAGGGGACTGATGACCTAAGATGTTAAGTCCCATAGTGCTCAGAGCCATTTGAACCACCTCTCACCCGCGCATGGTGAGAGGTGGGGTGGGGTGGAGTGTCGAGTGTAATATCATTGGATGTCCCCCTCCGAGACATACAAATCTGAATTATAACTTTTTTTGGTCCGGCGCGTAGTTTTCGACATATTTCAATGTCTTCAGTTAAAATGAACACCTTATTCTCAAAAAGTACTTGACAGATTTAATTGAAAAGTCTTGGCCGATTTACTTTAAATTTCTACAGTCGCATAAAACAACGAAGAAAATTAATGAAAAATTAAATTTCTAACAAATGAATTATATCGTGGTAACCTCTCTGTAATTGCTATCGGGAGAATAAATTACAGCGGTAATTACCGTCTTGGAGGCAGTACCATCAGGCGTCACTATATCGCGGGGCAAGCGAAAGCTTGACAGAAACATGATTGCAAACTCTTACTTACTGATTAGTCGCCATTGTTACATATGCAGCGCAAAACGCTGGCTTTGAAGAACCTACTGCCGAACATAATAGAGGCCAAATGGGTAAGCCGCAAATGAAGACGTATTCAGTACTCGCATTGATACACAGATATTTAATTACGTCCTTCGATCAAAGCGACTGCAGTTTCACATGCGGCTTGCATTCCCTGTGATTATCAACAGCACACAGGGCCAGTCACTTTGTGTGTCAGATATTGAACATCTCTGGCAGCGTCGGCCATTGCAGCTAGTTCTAAATAACATTCCCTGGAATATAGAGGCTAAAGATCTCTCTAGTACTATTAAAATACTCACAGTAACGAAAGTGAAAATTAACTCGTTGTGACTTTCACTTGTTGCTCCTCCATATTTTCCATTGTGATTAAGTTGACCTCCGGGTCTCTTCTTATATTTTAGAAGAAGTTCCTTACTCAATATAGCCAGAAAAAAAGAACGAGTAAGGGTTGATGTTCCGTCGACGAAGAGGTTGTTGCAGACGGAGCCCAAGTTCGGACAGTGGGAATGTGAGGAAGGGGATCGGCCTTGTGCTTTTCAAAGAAACAACCCACGCGTTTGGTAAATCACAGAAGACGTAAATCTGAATTGCCGGACGGGGATTTGAACCTCCGTCCTCCCGAATGCTAGTCCACCGCCCTACCACACTGAAGTGACAAAAGTGATTGGATAGGGATATGCACTTATACAAATGGCGGTAGTATCGCGTACACGCTATGTAAAAGGGCAGTGCATTGGAGGAGCTCTCATTTGTACTCAGTCGATTCATATAAAAAGGTTTCCCACGTGATTATGGCCACACGACGGGAATTAACGGGCTTCGAACGCGGAATGGTAGTTGGAGCTCGACGCATGGGACATTCCGTTTCGGAAATCATTAGTAAATTCAATGTTCTGAGATCCAAAGTGTTAAGAGTGTGCCGAGAATACCAGATTTTAGGCATTACCTCTCACCATGGACAACGCAGTGGCCGACGGCCTTCACTTAACGATCGAGAGCGGCGGCGTTTGCGTAGAGTTCAGTTCTCAGTGCTAACAGATAAGCAACATTGCGTGAAATAACCACAAAAATCCATACGAGCCGTACGACGAACGCATCCGTGAGGACAGTGCGGCGAAATTCGGCGCTAACGGACTATGGCAGCAGACGACCGTCGCGAATGCCTTTGCTAACAGCAAGATATGCCTGCAGCGCCTCTCGTGGGCTCGTGACCGTATCGGTTCGATCCTAAACCGTAACCTGGTCGAATGAGTCCTAATTTCAGTTGGTAAGTGCTGATGGTATGGTTAGAATGTGGGGCAGATCCCGAAGCCACTGACCTAAGTTTCACTGTGGAAGCTGGTGCTGCCTCCATTATGGTGTGGGCTGTGTTTCGTGGACTGAACTGGGTGCTCTGGTCCAACAGAACCAATCATTGACTGACAACGATTGTGTTCGGCTACTTGGAGACCATTTCAGCCATTCGTGGACTTCCTGTTCCCAAACAATGATGGAATTTTTATGGATGACAATGAGGCATGTCAGGAGGCCACAGTTATTCGCGATTGGTTTGAAGAACATTCTGGACAATTCGATCGGTTCATTTGGCCTCCCAGATCGCTTGACATGAATCTCATCGAACATATATGGGCCATAATCGAGAGACCAGTTCGTGCACAAAATCTTGCACCGGCAACACTTTCGCAGTCGCAAACAGCTATAGAGACACCATGGCTCGTATTTCTGCAGGGGTCTTCCAACGACTTGTTAAGTCCCTGCTACGTCGAGTTGCTGCATTACACCAGGCAAAAGGAGTCCCGAAACGATATTGGTGGTTATTCCAAGACTTTTGTAACTTCTCTCAGTGTAGTCTATGGATCATACATTCGTTTGGCCGCAGATTTCGGCAAACTCCATTTAAGTTACACTACAGCCCTCATTAGAAATAAACAGAGCAGTGTCATCATCAAAACGAAGGTTGCGCGGGGACCCTCTACTGATACGTATTACTTCTCCGTTTTCCCAATGTAAGGACTGAATATTTGTGCATGTCCGTGTTCTACATCCTTTCCAAGAGGAGAACGTAATTTTTTTATGCTTCCAAATCTTATCCCAGTACAGTTCTTAAAGTTCTGGACGCTATTGGACCCGCTGAACGTGAAATCCACCGATAGCTTCACTCGCTTTTAAGAATGGAAGAAAAAATCACACTAGGATATATGCAGGACGTCAAGCCGCCATGGAAGAGTTGTATGCGTGCCTTCTCAACAAATGTCTTCGTTTTGTCTGCTCTGTCAGCAAAACTGTTGTCCCTGAGGAACACGTTAGTACGTTGTTCTACATTTGGCTACTTCTCCTCTGTTCTTTCGAAAAACTTAAGCAAAGAACGCTCTAAGCACTCCAATTTACGGTTACTTACCTACCTAATTGTGATTGTGGCTATGCGTTCGTTTGCAGTCAGGAAGGTCTACACAATTCTTGTTTCCAAATTCCATGCTCTCTTCACTTTCACCCAAGCATAGTATCAGGGGAGAATCCTAATGCTTGCTAAATCCTAATGCTTCCTCTTTTATAATTCGGATAGTTGCGGTACAGTTCTAAAAATTAACATACGAACCTCCTTGTCAGAACTGCAACTGTGTCTGCCATTCCTGCGTAACGACTTCTTTTTTTTTGTTATTCGAAGACTGTAAACATTCCTTAGAACTCTCAGGAAAGCTAAAAATGAGCGTCGATACAATCTCACGGCTAAAGTTATTCTCAATAATTGTAGCCTACTTCATCGATCTGAAGAAATATTTCGTATTCTCAGTGCCTAAATGCATTCGTTTTCTCTTCTTTCTTTACGTATCGCTTTTTGTTTGAGTCTCACACAACAGAAGTTCTATTTATTTATCTTATGAAGACAGGAGAAAATATTAGACAACTATTTACTGTAAATATATACATTTCTATACTAAAATACGCAAACTCAGTTTCTCCAGCCAGAAACTTTTGCAGACGAATTGTGAAGATCTTCCATCGTCCCTTCGAATGCTCTGAGGAACATTCAATGTTATATGATGTAAGGTTTTGTGCACTTCGGGGCAGTCACATTGAGGGAAGGACTTCCATCCCCATTGGTGCATGAACGCTCCACATCACCCCAATCATTTCTAAACCTATTTAGCATGCACAAGTGCCGCTGTGGCCAATGAATACTTTCTGGTCGCTTCCAGGAAGTTTTAAGTAGTTGATGATGCACTTAGAAAGTTTGCTCCTGCCGTTGGCTGTTCTGGGCATCTAACATGTCGAACTGACTCTTTTGCAGCCTGATTGCTGTGCGCCACAACAATTTTCTAGACCTCAGTCGCCACGGTTCTGTTAATCATAATTTTGAATGAATTTATAATTCTGGTTTGATTTTTATTCTTGTACACAGCTGAGCAATAACTGTGATCTTCCTATGGATGCTGGTAGAATATTACCAAGAACCGGTAGCCCCTGCGTGTTTGTGGAACGAATGCACCCTGTGATAAGGCGCATTGCCTGACGAAGCTGTGTGCCAATTATTTTAGTGTGAGCACTGTTTAATAAAGTTGAACAGCAATGTTTTGCGACTATGAAAGAGCTAAAATCGATAATATGAGGACTGTGGCGTCCCAAGCAGTTCTTTTGGTGTGCATTGCTCCGAGTTTTTCATTTTAGCTGCCACATTCCAGACTTGAGTTTTGTACGTCTGGGACCCCTGTTGGATCGTACTTAGCTATTTTTGAGTGCTGCAATATTCAAGATTCTGAACTCAAAATGTGATAATAAAATTCTTCTGGGTTTGAGGCCGCATTGTCCTCTGTAAAATTCCGACGTTTCGGCGACTGTTGCAATGCGCCTTCCTCAGGGTGTATTGCTAACTGCTGGTGTTAGCAATACACCCTGAGGAAGGCGCCTTGCAACAGTCGCCAAAACGTCGGATTTTTACGGATGACAATGCGGCCTCAAACCCAGAAGAATTTTATTGACTGTGACAACGGCCGCGGAGGCCTACGTTTACACTCAAAATGTGATGTTAGATTTGCAGTTCGCCATTGCTGTACACGTCCACAGCATTTACCCCCTCTATTACTCTGCACCTGTCGCCCAGGTAGTGTTAAGAGAGCAACAACCTTTGAGATGAGACAGATCGGTCAGACGTTAAGAAGGAAAGATAACCGAAGAAGTGCTTCTCAGGTCCCTCAGTTTCGTAAGATTGGACACTCAGTATCAATTTCCCAACTGAACGTTAAGGGCATAAGCAGAGCAAAGAGTGAATGCTTATGCGAAACACTGAAAGAACATAAAATGGAACTTTCTAATCTTCTTGATGGATTAAATCCGTTGTGGGGCGCCAGTGCTTGAAACTGAATAATTGTCTTTCGTTTGCTACCTGACACACTCTACCGCTTTTCATGTGTCAACAAAATGTTTGACTACTAACGCCTCTTTTCCAATTTTATTCTGGAAAGGATCTCGAACGAGCGAGGTGGCGCAGTGGTTAGCACACTGGACTCGCATTCGGGAGGACGACAGTTCAATCCCGCGTCCGGCTATCCTGATTTAGGTTTTCCGTGATCTCCTTAAGTCGCTTCAGGCAAATGCCAGGATGGTTCCTGTGAAAGGGCGCGGACGATTTCCTTCCCTAATCCAATGAGACCGATAACCTCGCTGTTTGGTCTCCTCTCCCAAATCAACCCAACCCAAAGAATCTCGTTCTCTTACACAGCTCGTCATAATAAGAGCTGCACGCAGAAGGGCACGACCGATCCACTGAAAACTGGGTGGACATGTTGCACATTATCAGGTATGCCAGTTATTACTTTTGCACGGTTGGTCACACACTCAGTGAGTGTTAGCGGGGCTGTGACGTCGTCCCACGGTTGATTTAAGAGAGCCCCAAACAGCCATGCTACCAGTTCAGCGGCCAGAATCGATAGGGCACCACCTGAACGAGTACTATGACCAAGTGACACGTTTGACAGCAGGTTGCTTAGCTAGACGAACTACAGGCCCACATCATGGGGCTGTAGGAAGCTGTGTGTTCCAATTTCGCACTGCGCTCTACACAAATCGTACGGATACAGATATTGGCCACTGTTAACGGCCATGGATACAGGAAGGCACACATGCACGATATGTATGATCTGGACGTTTGATATGTACCACATGGAGGGATGACCGACGGATCGTGTGCCATGTGTGAACAGATCCAACAGCAACGATAGAGGCCATTCAGAGGGCTGTACTGCCTCTGTGCAACATTCCATAAGCGCTAGTATCTTTGGAAGATGGTTGCTTGATGCATACCAACCATTACGACACTTTCCATTTACACCCCCGCAGCGTTGCACCTGATGGACATAGGACCCTCCAGGTTGGTAGCATGTCATCTTTACTCACGAGTCCCACCTCGGGTTTGTAAGCGACGACCACCAGTTCCTTATTTGGAGGAGCAGTGGAGAACGCTATGAAGAGCTGGTGGTAGTCTTCCATAACACAAGCTGCCAGACTGGTGTGATGGTGTAACACGCGATATAGACGGTACCCATTCACTGTTAGCCGCATGGTACATGGAGGAGGTTCTGCAATCAGTGGCTCTGCCGTTCCTTAACACCCACACCCACGCTCTATTTCAGCAGAACGATGCTTGTCATCATTCCTCTGCCACATCCTGAGCGTTCCTTCCAGCTGTTGATTCTCTGCCATGGCCAGCCACATCGCTTGATCTTTCGCCGATCGAGAATTTGTAGAGTCCCATGGAGTGTATCAACAGGACTCCACGTCCACCCATCAATCTCCAAGAACTGAGTACTGCAGTTCAAGGAGCATGGGGTGCATCATAACAGGACTACGTCAGAGACCTTTGCAGTTCTATGCTGCGACGTCTGGGCGCCTGTATTCAAAACTACAGGGGCCTAATGCCATGCCAACACATACGTTTTGTGCTGTACAGCACAATAAAAGTTGGTCCTTTCTATGTTGAAAGTGTAATCATTTCACATATATGGTACCATCTAGTTACCTGACAACAATGATCGCAGTTTGACTCGTTATTTTGGATGCAGCTGTTTTTATGATGATCAGCGTATCTCCAATATTAATTTCGTTCTTTCTGAATCGTGTTTGTCTATTCCCAGTACGTTTCTGTCTCACACGTTCATTACATAGGGGCATGTAATTTCCAGGTGGTCATCGCCGCGGCCGCGTCACTTGCTACTTCGAGAGCTGGGCTGTGTACCGGAAGAGGTTACGGTATGGCATCGAGGACATTCCAGGAGATATGTGTACACACATCATCTATTCGTTCGTCGGGCTCAACAACGTCACGTGGGAGCTTCAAGTACTCGACGAGAAGGTAAGGTCACAGACTGCAAACTAACATACCATATGGGTAATCTCAAAATCTTCTCGCTGTCTATGTTAAATTCTTCACTTAGCTGAAGTGGTCGAAAACATAGCACCAATAGCCACGAGACTAATTTTTATCTAGAACAGTACGGGGTTACCAAAAGCCAATGATGACAGAGTTTATTTTCTGCTAGTGATTTTTGGTATGAATGTATTCAGGCACTTTAACACAGTTGTTGAAGAGGCCTCTAATGTATATTGTACCATTCATGCAGGTCAAGAACAGGAGCGAGTACAGCACCAAACTTTTTTTTCTTTTTTTCCCTGGAGCAGGATGGCAGCAACATATGCGCTGCTTTTCAGCCGAAAGACAGTAGTTATACAAAGAAGACATTTAAAATAACAGAATGGGGAAAATAGATATAAAATGGGGAACAGTACGGAAGAGAACAGACAAAAGGGGGGAGGGGTACTGTAAAATGGAGATATAAACCGTAAAAAATTAGCACACACAAAACAAAACCACACACTGGATCGTAAAAGTATCGACGGATGGCGTGGCACAACACAATCACTGACAATAACACTATGTACAAGTCCAGCACACAGCACTTGACGAACAGGTTAACAGCACTGAACGCAACACTGATGTAGTACACCGTTGACGATGAGCAAACAGAGAGGAGCTGCCAGGGGCATACAGACGAGGGAGGAGGGAAGAATGGAGGGAGGGGAGGAGAGGGGGAGAATGGAAGAACCGAGGTAGGGGAGGTGAGGGGGGAGAGAAGAAGAAGGGAGGGAGAGGAGAAGATGTGGGAGACGGGTGGGAGGGTGCGCTGAAGAGGGCCAGGGGGAAGGACGTGGGAGTGAAGCAGTCGAGGAGGGGGTGCAGGAACTCAGGGAGGGAAGGACTGAAGAGTTCCTAGATAACAGAACGCAGCAAGTCATTCTCAATGGAGAGAAGTCTTCCGCAGTAAGAGTGATTTCAGGTGTGCCGCAGGGGAGTGTCATAGGACAGTTGCTATTCACAATATACATTAATGACCTTGTGGATGACATTGGAAGTTCACTGCGGCTTTTTGCAGATGATGCTGTGGTGTATCGAGAGGTTGTAACAATGGAAAATTGTACTAAAATGTAGGAGGATCTGCAGCGAATTGACGCATGGTGCAGGGAATGGCAATTGAATCTCAATGTAGACAAGTGTAATGTGCTGCGAATACATAGAAAGATAGATCCCTTATCATTTAGCTACAAAATAGCAAGTCAGCAACTGGGAGCAGTTAATTCCATAAATTATCTGGGAGTACGCATTAGGAGTGATTTAAAATGGAATGATCATATAAAATTGATCGTCGGTAAAGCAGATGCCAGACTGAGATTCATTGGAAGAATCCTAAGAAAATGCAATCCGAAAACAAAGTAGGTAGGTTACAGTACGCTTGTTCGCCCACTGCTTGAATACTGCTCAGCAGTGTGGGATCCGTACCAGATAGGGTTGATAGAAGAGATAGAGAAGATCCAACAGAGAGCAGCGCGCTTCGTTACAGGATCATTTAGTAATCGCGAAAGCGTTACGGAGATGATAGATAAACTCCAGTGGAAGACTCTGCAGGAGAGACGCTCAGTAGCTCGGTACGGGCTTTTGTTGACGTTTCGAGAACATAACTTCACCGAGGAGTCAAGCAGTATATTGCTCCCTCCTACGTATATCTCGCGAAGAGACCATGAAGGTGAAATCAGAGAGTTTAGACCCCACACAGAAGCATACCGACAATCCTTCTTTCCACGAACAATACGAGACTGGAATAGAAGGGAGAACCGATAGAGCTACTCAGGGTACCCTCCGCCACACACCGTCAGGTGGCTTGCGGAGTATGGGTGTAGATGTAGATGTAGTTGAAGGAGAAAAATCTGCTCTGGGAGAAGGAGGAGAGTGGAAAAAAGAGGGCCCAAGGGGGGGGGGGGGAGGCAACAAGCCCAGGTTACAGTTGGAAGGAAGGGTATACGTCATGGTGAAGTTCAAGATATGGGAGGGGGAGGTGCTGGAAATTGCCCTGATGATGGAGGTTGTGGAGGTGGAAGAGGGAGGGATACAGCGATCGACGCGCGGCAACGGGTGGGGGGTGGAATCACCAAACTTTGTGGAACATGGTATTTAGATTAGTCTCACACTGTGAAATCATTTGCTACAGAAACCCCTCAGTTTTCCGTTGTAAAATCAGGAAAGCTCTGGACGTCATTGCAATTGAAATGGCGAATAGCACTAAGTGAAAGTGCTGCCTGCATTTCTCCGCACTTCCCAAAGCGGCTGCTTGTCTGCCAACAGCTGGACGTGCAAGATGGCGGCTTTGAGAACTTCACGGCGCTGAGGCAGGAGTTTCCCGGCGTGCGGCTGCAGGTGGCGCTGGGCGGTTGGGCGGAGGGCGGCCACAACTACTCGGCCATGGTCGGCGACCCCGCCAGGAGGGCCAGCCTCGTGCGCAGCGCCGTCGGTGAGCCGTTCTGAGTCTCTCCTCGCTTTACTTCTGCCGTCTTCCTTCAAATGAAGTCGCAGCCCATCGTTGGCAACTGCGGGATGAGAGCATTCCACTACCTGATACCACTACCTACTTGTTTTGTAGTCATGCGAGGCTAGTCCAGAAAGTAACTACCTGTTGTACACTCCCTCCATGCAAATGATATCTTATCCAAAGTCGAATGGTTTCCTTGACATAATGTCCCAAAAAGGGAGGTGGAGGGTTGGGGAATGAGAATCAGAGAATGGACTGAATTGTGATGTAGTTAAAGGAGACAAGCACACTATCTGATCAAAAGTATCCGGACGTCTCTTTGTAACGCAGAACTGACTGCTAGGTTGAGAGGTGGACCAACAAGTGTGAAAAGTTACGGGGAGTACTGTATTGTCAGTAGAGAAGCGGTAAGTGCAGAATGGGGTGGTCAGCAGAGCTCAGTACCTTCAGACGAGGATTAGTCACTGGATATCGACTGAGTAGCAGATCTATCATGGGCAATTCAACCGTTGTAAAGCTGCCCAAGACGACACTTGGTGATGTTACTGCGAAGTGAGAACGCGAAGGGACTAAGACCAGACAGATTCCATACACTGACTGACAGGGGCAGGCGAGCGTGCGGAGGTGGTTGTAAAAAAAAAATCGCGTGAAATCACTGGAAGGAAGCCAAACGTTTGTGAAGTCAAGGATAAGCGACGCCTGAAGTGGTGTGAAGAGTTCCGCACATGAATAATGGATGACTCGAAACGAGTGATGTGATGAATCACGCTATAACCTGTGCGAATCCGATGGAAGGGTTCGGGTTTGGCTCTGAGCACTATGGGACTTAACAGCTGTGGTCATCAGTCCCCTAGAACTTAGAACTACTTAAACCTAAGGACATCACACACATCCATGCCCGAGGCAGAATTCGAACCTGCGACCGTAGCAGTCGCACGGTTCCGGCCTGCGCGCCTAGAACCGCGAGACCACCGCGGCTGGCGGTTCGGGTTTAGCAAAGGCCTAGTGAAAGTTACCTTACATCACGAATAGAGCGAACAGTTTAGTGTCGATGAGTGGGAGGAGTATGAGGGCGTTTTTCGTGGTTAAGGTGTGCTCCACTTATTGCGTTTAGTAAAACGCTTAAGTAGAAGGATATGAGCACATTTTACAGCATCTTGTATTGAATACAATAGAGGAATAGTTTGGAGGCGATGATTTGTTAGTGAACATGTAAGGTGGCTATAATTTCACACCTTACAAGCACTCATCTACATACTTCTCCGTCATTTATAACCGGAATTAGGTATCATTTGGTAGGTATAAATGAATATTTAAAGAAGACTGACATTGTCACGTACACCTTGTAAATAGTTGTTAACGCTTATTGCATGAAAGGTGATGGAGTGTCTTTATTATCAGAATTGCATAATGCATGATTGCCTATACTAGTAGAGGTTGGAACGCCAGTGGAAATGAAACGGCGGGCGCAAATCAAGCCCTGGGTGGAAAAGCCCGCACAGGAGTATTAGTCCTGCTTGACACAGGAAGCAGCCAAGACGGACGATCGGTGCACCTGAGCGCTGAAGCATAATACAGCGGTCGGTGGTCGGCCGGTTTGTAGCCGGAAGGATAACTGGATAATACTTCGGAAACTCTGAAAAATCTTGGACGCAGCAGAGAGGATCGAGGGAGCGTTACCTCAGAAATCACGCAGGCTGGGTTGTTTCCGAGGGTATTTACTCTGCGAAGCGTACCATTGTCTGTATTTCTAATTAACGGTGGTAGGTATTTCCTCGCAAACTTTCCGCGCTGGACGACAAAAGACAAAAATATGGTTGGTCGGTGTTCAGAAGAATGTGTAGAGAGGGAGAATATTCCGTGGTTTCGAGAATATGATTCGCTTTCTGCAGTTATGAGGGAGGGGAGCCGAGCTTTGCTGGGAAGCCAGTCGTGGAGAGAAGGTAGTCTTCTGTTTTGGGTGTCCGTGTTTGGCGGTCGCTCAGTACCAGCTTTTGTTGGCACAGACGGACTTGCTGTCTTTGTTCTCAGGAGATTTTATAGTTAGAACGGTTAGGCACTGTACTGTTGCGAACTTATACGATTCTGGACTTCGCCTCCAGGTAGGGAGTCG
Source organism: Schistocerca cancellata (assembly GCF_023864275.1). Lineage (NCBI taxonomy): Eukaryota > Metazoa > Arthropoda > Insecta > Orthoptera > Acrididae > Schistocerca > Schistocerca cancellata. The sequence goes on from NC_064633.1 coordinate 416,196,679, forward strand.
TCATTGAGTAAGCAGCGTTCAGTGATTGAGAGCACTTCTTCTGCCTATACTCACGTTGAGACGTTATCTGAACTCCGTCCTTGTGGCTGGGAGTTCGCGTTTCTCGTCTGTAGAACACAGAGAGGAGAAGGCAGTATTAGATTATACTAGGCAGAGGACCGTCTTCTGCCATCCTAGTGTTTGAATCAAGTTTTTTTATATATTTTGTGGCTGGAGTTCTTCCATTGTCGCAGACGTTTACGAGAACCGTCACTCTGACGCACTGGAAGCAGTACATATGGTGATATTGCTATTTGCTTCGGCTTATTAGGGCCATAAAGCCAAACAGCTGTGGTCACATAAATTTTATTTCCACTGAGGTTGCACACCACTGGAGATCATCTTTGAAAGTAGTGTCTTCTAGTGTTTGGTACCTAGGTGACGTCAGTCAACTTGCGTTATTTGCATTACATTGCGTAGCCATAAAAAGGGGCAGATTTGGGAAATTCATCAATGATATTAATTAGGAAATCCATTTGTATCTCTTTATGTACATTGTACATTGATATATAAACATTTGTAATATATAAAGGGGTTTATTCCACAATAAATGTATAAGCAGAAACAGCATTTATCATTTGTAGTTACTAGTTCCCTTAATTATTCATTTATGTTTATGTTGTAATTCATATGTTAAAGAGCAAGAAGGAGGAGATAATAACACCCTTAAGAGATCCTAAGATCTGCTTCAGGGAATAGACAGACAGAGCCAAATCTTCATTTTCGCGTTCAGTATTTTCCGTAGCGCACATTCATTTTACACCCGCCTGGAGTAGCAGCTTGGAAACATGACGACATGAAATTCTCTTGCATTCTTTCTGCTTGGGTCTTTCCTTCTTCTTGTATGTAGGAGGGAAAACGTTAGCAACGACTTTCTCTTTCCCTGAGTAGAATATTATTTGAAGGCCAGAGCCAAACACGTTAATCTTCAATGTAAGATTTTGTATATAGTCGGAAAGGAGAGGGCCCTTAAGGCTGACTTAAGGCTACTTTCTCGTTCATAGCATGCGATTCATATTACCTGGCGACACCACATTTCCACATTTCTGCTGATACACACACACTCAATTCTCGATGATCCTGTGCTGGTTGCATAGCAATTGACAATTGATGATGTTGTTCGGTCAACTTGAGAACAGGTACGGGTCGTCTTCTACGGAGCACCATGGTTAACAAGGTGCAATGAACGGTGTGCTCCGAAACATTTTTGTCTCCACGAGCATTTTACTCTGTCGCTACAACTGCCACATATCAACCCCTGTCCTTTTCTAGAGAGGGGGCGAGCCTCCGACTACACGGTCTTTGATGAAGCGCAGACATCTAACACCTTGCCTCCAGCGCATGGTTTCTCCGCCCTTCAACCACTTATCTTAGGTGCTCATGGCAGTAGAATGCGAAAGGCTAGCTTCGCCAATTCCGAGAGTCTTTTTACTAGGTACCGGGACATTACAAATTGCATTTTTCTTGAAGTAATGTATATCAGTGCATTTTTTCCCATTTCGTGCCATATTGGCCCTGGAATGATTCTCTATCCGCCCCTCCTCTGCTTATATACTATCCTTACCGCACCATATGCCTCCAACGCCTGCAGGCGACATTCAGTCTCACAGTGGGCAGTGGTCATAAAGTAAAGTGATGCACATTTTTTCAAGCACCAAGTACACTGTCGGAAAAAAGTTGCAGCACCAAGAAGGAATTGTGCGACGTAAACGGAAGTTGGTAGGCGTGTTTCTACATCTGAAAGCTGATGTCTGTCCTATTAAAGGACCAGTGACACAACGAACTTTTACAAATCGGTTACTTCAAGGACTGCTCCGAGCCAGACGCCCTGTAGCGTGCATTCCACTGAACTCAAACCACTGCCATTTGCGATTTCAATGGCGTCAAGCGAGAGATAATTGGAGAGCAGGGTGGAGGTCTGCTGTGTTTTATGTTGAAAGCTGGTTCTGCGTCGGTGCCAGTGATGGCTATGTGTTGGTTAGGAGGAGGCCAAGAAAGGGCCTGCAGCCAACCTGTTTCTGCTCTAGTCGTACTGGACATATATCTGAAATTATGGTTTGGAGTGCAGTTTCATCTGACACCAGGGGCATTCTCATGATAATGCCACGCATCCTGACTGCAAATTTGTACATCAGTCTGGTGATTAGACCTGTTGTTCTGCCATTCATGAACAGCATTCCACGGCGTGTTTTCCAACGTTCTGTCACATACCGTTGTGGACATGTTACCTTGACTTGCTCTATTACCAGATCTGTCTCCAGTCGCGCATGTATGGGACATCATCATTGGACGACAACTCCAGCGTCATCCACAAACGGTATTAACCGTCTCTGTATTTACTGACCAAGTGCTCAGGTATGGAACTCCATCCCAAACTGACATTCAGCACCTGTACTACAGCCCAATGCATGCACGTTTGCATGTTTGCAGTCAACGTTCTGGCGTTTACATCGGTTATTAATGCACCAGCATTTCACATTTGCAATGGTTTATATTGCACCTACATTAACTTGTGGTCTTACAATGCAATCACTAAATACACTCATGCTCATAAATTAAGGATAATTGCAGAATGTGGTGCCACACAACGTGGCTCTACACAAAACTGGCGCTAATAGCATAGGCACATAGGGAACACACATGACACAGATCTGTAAGTCCACGGTATTGGTGATAAGTTGGGAAAACCGTCCCGAAACACATGTGTTACAAAACGCCACTGTTTCCTGCGCATGTACCCCGAAATCAATATGGGATATGATCACCATGCACACGTACACAGGCCGCACAACAGGTGGTCGAACAGCTGCTGGGGTATAGCCTCCCATTCTTGCACCAGTGCCTATCAGAGCTCCTGAAGTGTCGTGGTCCTTTGAAGACGTGCAGCGATACGTCGACCGAGAGCATCCCAGACGTGCTCCATGGAGTTTAGGTTTGAAGAACAGGCAGGCCACTCCATTCGCCTGATATCTTCTGTTTCAAGGTACTCCTCCACGATGGCAGCTCGGTGGGTCCGTGCGTTATCATCCATCAGGAGGTAAGTGGGGCCCACTTCACCCCTGAAAAGGCGGACATGCTGGTGCAAAATGACGTCCCGGTACACCTGACCTGTTACAGTACCTCTGTCAAAGACATGCAGGGATGTACGTGCGCCAATCACAATCCCACTCCACACCATCAAACCACGACCTCCATACAGGTCCCTTTCAAGACATTCAGGGGTTGGTATCTGGTTCCTGGTTCACGCCAGATGAAAACCCGGCGAGAATCACTGTTTAGACTATACCTGGACTCGTCCGTGAACATAACCTGGGACCTCTGTTCCAATGACTATGTACTGTGTTCTTGACACCAGGCTTTACAGGCTCTCCTGTGAACAGGGGTCAGTGGAATGCACCTTGCAGGTTTCCAGGCGAATAAACCATGTCTGTTCAGTCGTCTGTAGACTGTGTGTCTGGAGACAACTGTTCCAGAGGCTGCGGTAAGGTCCCGAGCAAGACTACCTGCAGTACTCAGTGGCCGTCTGCGGGCACTGATGGTGAGATATCGGTCTTGTGGTGTTGTACACGGTGCACGTCCAGTACTGTAGCGCCTGGATACGTTTCCTGTCTGCTGGAATCGTTGCCATAATCTTGAGATCACACTTTGTGGCACTGAGGGACCGTGCTACGACCTGCTGTATTTGACCAGCCTCCAGTCTAGTATTCTACCCCTCACAACGTCATCAATATGTGGTCTTTGAGCCATTTTCAACACAAATTCACCATTGGCACGTCTGAAAACGTCTGCACACTTACTCGCTGCACCGTACTCTGACATGCACCAACACACCTCTGCGTATGTGGACTGCTGCCAGCGCCACCGTGCGACGACCGCAGGTCAAATGTACCGCATGGTCATACGCCGAGGTGATTTAAACCCGCAAACCGCCCACCAGAGCGTTGTCTCACCATGTCTCAGCATTATCCTTAATTTATGAGCATGAGTGAATATTGCCTACACAAATGTATTCCCGAAATTACGTTACTCCTCATCAGTCAGTTTTTGATGTTGCGATTTTTTTTCCTGTCAGTGTATTTCGACGAATCTATGCGGTTCAGTTTTTGAGATGTACGCATGTTGTTTCAGCTTTCCTGCACAGGTACGGCTTCGACGGCTTCGACGTGGACTGGGAGTACCCGGGCAATGCGCCACGAGGAGGAGTGCCAGAGGACAAAGACGACTTCCTGTGCTTCATGCAGGAGCTGCGGGCCGCCTTCGACGCGGAGGGTCTGGGCTGGGAGCTGACCATGGCGGTGCCACTCACCGAGGACAAACTCCGCGACGGCTTCCACGTGCCACAGCTCTGCAGGTTCTCTTACTCTCCTCTGCTTTCAGGCTTAGTACCCCGCTGGCCGTCAAAACTGAAGCACCATGAAGGTGGCACGCAACAAACGTCAAACTGACATGTAGCGTACTACTTGCTTGGAAATGCAAACGATCAGCATTTCAGCACACCCTTACTAACCAGACACGCGTAACGCCATCGAGCCGGCCGCTATGACCGAGCGGTTCTAGGCGGTTCTTCGGGCATGGATGTGTGTGATGTCCTTAGGTTAGTTAGGTTCAAGTAATTCTAAGTCGGGGACTAATGACCTCAGATGTTAAGTCCCATAGTGCTTAGAGCCATTTGATCAATTTGAACGCCATCGGCACTGCCTGTGTACGGCAAGATTACGCAGCTGTTTTCTCATTCAACAATAGCATTTCAGTATCAGACGATTTGGTTGTGCTTCTTGTAATGTGAAATGTCGGCCAGCATATGCCACAAGCCGACAGATGCAGTTTGCTTCTCGCGACTCTCGTGCGAGTATACACCGAGATCTGAAATCATGGGATAGCGATATCCACATATACAGATGGGAGCAGTATCGCGTACACATTGTACAAAATGGCAGTTCATTGATGGAGCTGTCATTTGTACTCAACTGATTCCTGTGAAAAGGTTTTCGACGTGATTATGGCTGCACGACGGGAATTAACAGACTATGATCGCGGAATGGTAGTAAGAGCTAGACGCATGGGTCATTCCGTCCTGAAAGGAAGCGCAGCAAGTCGTCCGAAACGTCGGCAATTTAGTTGCTTTAGTGTTTTATAATGCATGGCCTAATAGCCAGGCAATTTAGTTGCTTTAGTGTTTTATAATGCATGGCCTAATAGCCAAAATGATTTCATTCAAAACAAAACGGCTGTATTTGCACGACTTACTGGTGTTGCAGTTTTAATGGCCACTATACGTTTTACGTTATTGGAAGACCTCGTTACGTACAGTTCATAGTGCAGCACAAGCTATCCATGGGAGTGCTTCGTTTCACTGATCCATCACACATGGTATATCGTGATTTTCGTTGGACAACTGATAGCAAGTAAAAAGTTGCATTTTCATTCGTAATTACTAATAAATTATCTCATAAACATGCAACAGAAGAAGACTGTAATGCCAAAAACTAATGTCTTGCACAAAATGAAAGTAAATGAATGCATCAACTATTTATTTTTAAAAAATTATTCAATGTGTACAACTTTGCTTCCGCCGTTTGCCGATAGGTGGAGACAACGGTAAGTAGCGGTTGAAGGAAACAGATCACAGACGTCAGCCAGTTAGCTTGGACCTCCGTCAACATAACCTCATTCAAACATTAGTCGATTTGTGTTTGCATCATAAAGTTGTTCTTGATTCAAAATGTCAGTTTACGAGCCTAGTTCTCGTCATTTGCGGGAGGTGTTACTGTTTTGTTTCAATATGAAGAAAATAGCGGCTGAGTCTCATCGAATGCTCTCAAGTACGTATAGTAAGGACGCTATTGGTGAAAGAACGTGTCGTGGGTGGTTTCAACGCTTCAAGAACGGTGATTTTAACGTTGTAGACCGGCATAGTGGTGGAAGAGAGAATGTTTTCGAAGATGCAGAATTGGAGACATTGCTGAGTGACGACCCGCGTCAAACTCGAGAAAAATTGGCGCGATTAGTGGGAGTGACACAACAAGCCATTTCAAAACGTGTCAGGGCTATGGGCATGATTCAGAAAGAAGGTAATTGGGTCCCGTGTGAGTTGAAGCCAAAAGACGTTGAATGGCGTTTGTGTGTTTGTGAACAGTGGCTTCAGAGGCAAAAACGTAAAGGATTTCTGCATCGCATTGTGACCTGTGACGAAAAATCGGCTCATTACGATAACCCTAAACGAAATCATGGGGATATCCCGGCCATGCTTCACGGCTCCAAGATCATGTTCTGCATTTGGTGGGACCAGCCCGGCGTCGTGCTATGTGGTGTTAAAACAAAGTGAAACAATCACAGGTGCTCGTTATCGAATGCAATTAATGCGTTTGAGCAGAGCATTAAAAGACAAACGGCCGCAATACAGCAAGAGACACGAAAAAGTGATTTTGCAGCACGACAACGCTCGACCCCACGTTGCAAAAGAGGTCAAAACGTACTTGGAAACGTTAAAATGGGAAGTCCTGCCCCACCCGCCGTATTCTCCAGACATTGCTCCCTCTATCACCTGTTTAGATCAATGGCGCATGGTCTAGCTGACCAACACTTCCGATCTCGTGAAGAAGTGACAAATTGGATCAATTCATGAATCGCTTCAAAAGATGAACAATTTTTTCGACGCAGGATTCGTACACTGCCCAAAAGAAGGGAGAAAGTAGTGGCCAGCGATGGAAAATACTTTGAATGATACATGTGTAACCAATTTGTTTCATTAAAGCCTCAAATGTTAGCGAAAAATGGCGTGAGCAAAGTTGTACACCTTGTATTTTACAGGAAAGAGTTGTTTTTAGTTCTAAATGTCATCCAATAGCCTTCATGTATCAAATCCATTCCAATCAAATAATTTAAATCGTGATTCCAAACCAAAGCAATTGGTATTCCGCACTGTCATTAAGCCCACCGAGCTAAATACGAGGGGCCTTCAATAAGTAATGCAATACATATTTTTCCCCCATCAGTTTCCGCTGCAAAATGCGGAATTTGTTGTGGGATATAGTGGAATATCCCAGCTTCAGTCCATATAGTTTCATTAAATTCAGACAGAGGGCGGCGCTTACGTAGCCTTCCATATGGCCTGTGTAAATGAGGTGCGTTCCAAGCAGAACTGTTATTGAGTTTCTTCTGTCGACAAACAGGAGCATCGCAGATATTCGTAGGCACTTTCAGACTGTCTACGAAGACCTGACACTGAATAAAAACACGGTGAGTCGTTGGGCGAGGCGTCTGTCACCATCTCGGATCGGTCGCGCAAACCCGTCCGATCTTCTGCATGCCGGCCGGCCGCACACTGCTGCGATTCCTGCAGTGTTGGAACGTGCGGACACTCTCATTCGAGGTGACTGTTGGATCACAAACAAACATCTTGCTGCTTAACTGGGCGTCTGTTGGTTCTGCTGATAAACTCGTCCACCAGTTGGGGTACTCAAAGGTGTGTGCCAATTGGATTCCTCGCTGCCTAACAGAAGACCATTAAGAGCAAGCAAGGACCATCTGTGCGGAATTGCTTGCTCGTTATGACGTTCATCGTGACAATTTCTTTCGAATATCGTCACAGGTGATGAAACATGGGTTCCTGACTTCGAAGCGGAAACAAAACAGCACTCCATGCAGTGGCGCCCCATCACCTCTCCTCCCAAGAAAAATTTCAAAGCCGCACCCTCAGTTGGTAAAGTTGTGGCGACGGTCTTCTGGGACTCTGAAGGAGTTATTCTGTTTGATGTCTTCCCTCATGGTGCAAAGATCAACTCTGAAGCGTATTGTGTTACCCTCAGGAAACTGAAACCTCGTTGAACTGTTCTTCCTCATCCACCCTACAGCCCAATTAATGGTTCACTCCACGGGAAGCAGTATGTGGACGATGGGGAGGTTACTGAAACAGCGGAACGTTAGTTCCGACGTCGACTAGTAGTGTGGTACCATGCGAGCATGCGGTGAGTTACGCATAGCTGATTGTCGCTGTTGCTACTCGAGATGTCGGGACGCGGAAGGGGACGTAAAGCTGCTGCCTTGGAGGAGTTGCTGCTAACACTAGCAGGAACATCCGGCAAGAAGAAGAGGAAGACTGCAGCGCAGTGCTTTCGCTGCCAAAAGCTTGGCCACGTCGCCAAGCACTGCAGCGGCGCAGTTGCGTGCTTGAAGTGTGCGCAAGCACACGACACACGCGACTGCAAAAAAGCAGAAGGACGCCACCTGTACCTGCGCCAACTGCGACGGCGCACACGCGGCCAACGCCCGTTCCTGCGCCTACAGAAGAAATTGGCGCGGACCGGAGAAGAAGACGCAGAAGCAAGTGACCACCACACACGAAGAGGTGGTCACTTGCACAGAAGACGTCGTCACCAGGCGCCTTAACGACGCCATACAAGAAGCCATGTCCGCCTTCAAATCCGCCATGGCGGAAGAGAGGGCGGCCATGCTAGCGGAACTGGGCGAGGCTCGGCGACAGATTGCTGTGCTGACGCAGGAGCTTCGCTCAGCCAAGTTTCTGCCGACACCGCCACCCAGACGACTCCTCCACGTGAGAAGGAGTTCGCGACGGTGGCCACGCAGACCGACGAACCTGCCGAAGGGGAGGCGACACAGCACAAGGACACCGAAGCAGCAGCGCAAGAAGAAGAGTAGGATGAAGTCCCATTCCTCCCGCTTCCAGACATGTACAGCGCAAGCGCTGTAACGAAGAAAATCGCTGACTCGCTTCGCGATGGTACATACCCCCACCACGACAACCCTTATCCTTTCGTTCCACCTAACCATCCTAAACCTCCACTCCCACATCACCCACTTGGGTACCCAGAAGGCCTTATTGGTCTTTCTAGGGAGGAATTCAATCTGATTGATTCCTACCCTATCTTCACAGAGTGGCAAATGCGCTGTATCATCATCTCTCTGGTCAACGGAGAATATGATAAAGCAGGAACCATTACGCACAGTATCCCAACCGAGGGAGAGCCCTCAGCAACAAGCAAGAAGAAGAAGAAAAATCGTCATATTAACAAGCCCAAGAAATAGGTCATCGGCACTCCTTGCCAGTCCAGATACAACCACACGTACAGAAAGAAGACTCTACAAGATTCCCAGGGGAGTAAAGGCCAACAGGCCACAAACTTCCACTCGAACCTCCTCACAGTGAGGAAGTCATAATAGGAGCAGCAGCTAGTGAAACAGCGGAACTAGTAGTGTGGTACCATGCCAGCATACATGCTCTCCCAGTAACGTGGTGTAAGGGTGTCACATTGAATGAAGCTGATGTTGAAAAATAGGGTTTTTTAGCCAAAACAGTGGGTAATAACATGGTGTACAGCAATACTGAACAAAAACAACCTGCTTTCAGAAAAAAACGTGATGCATTACTTATTGGACGCTTCTCATATCAATTGTTCCTTCAAAGAGTGCACTTATCGTTTTGGAACACAGTGCATCAGGATTGGACACAGCCAGCAAAACTGCTAGCATCGACCCGTCTCGGTTTTGCTTGTCATTCTCGGAAATAGTCGGTACATCACGACATTTCATTAGAATTGCGGTCGGCACGACATATTTCAGGCTGGTAGAATGGTGGTGTCAGCACTGTTTACCCTTCGTTATTTATGATATAATGAAAGTTCATAGGTCCAGTGGCTGTTCGCATGAAAAGAGGCAGTCCAATGATCTATCGTCACATTATCTACCATGCAGTCTCGGAATAGACTGCACCGCTATCTCAACCAGTTGCCTAGCGAAGATTATAGTGTAGATATAGAGTTGCCTACCTCCCAAATGGCTACTGCTCTTAGTGGTACATGATGTTGCACCTCTTAAATGTGTCTAACAATGCAGAAACTACACAGTAACTGAACAGATGCGTGGTGTGTGCGGCCCCACGAGTACGCAGGGCGGAGAGTGTACTGAATGCTCAGTGAGGAATTTGACCAGGGAGTGTGAACGGTCCAGTTCAGAGTGGAGGGGTTTGTGAGATTTTGAGAGCATTCATTCAGGTTACCGTGAACATGAACTAGAATGCTTATTTCAAGATTTCAGTGACCTAGTGTTGCCCTTTCTCCTAGAACTTTATTGAGCGAGGTGGCGCAGTGGTTAGCATACTGGACTCGCATTCGGGAGGATGACGTATCTAACCCGCGACCGGCATCCTGGTTTAGGTTTTCCGTGATTTCCCTAAATCGCTTCAGGCAAATTCCGGGATGGTTCCTATAAAAGGGCACGGCCGACTTCCTTCCCCATCCTTCCCTAATCCTATGGGACCGATGACCTCGCTGTTTGGTCCCTTCCCCCGAATCAACCAACTAATCCACTACATCTTTACGATGAGTATGCTGTGAACACTCCCGTCCTCCTCGAAGATGGTAACAGACGTTTTCACAGCGCTACCCAGACACGCTGGGTTGACTCACTCAGTCACCCAAATCAAATATCTACTGGCTCTCTAAATCAGCCAGTCTTTATCCTACATCCCTGCGATTTTGTAGCTATACGAGATATAATCACCAATTATTGGCTTCAGATGGATATGGCATACATGAAGAAACTTCTGGAAACTGCTCTTTCCCAAACTAAGAACGTAAGCAAGGCTGATAACACTGTTTCATGGCATTAACTCGATGCTTCTTGGGGGTGACTAATTATTTGCTGTTTTGGTTCATTTACTCATCAGTATAGATTGGTCGGACCTAAGGGAGTTGGGACCCTAGTATTATCAGATACCGTGTATCCTGGCGTTATAAATTCGCAACCCGCTCAAGCAATTTCCTGGGTATTGCCTTTCTCTACCTGTCGTTATTAATCAGGTTAGGATTTTTAGCTGCAAATTTCAGATGAAAAAAGAAGGGAAGAGGTACTAAAATAAGGTAAAAAAGGACAAAAGGTGTTGATTTACTCCATCAATTTAACAAATTCTCTTTCTCCTATTCTAATTTATTGAGTTGTAAACTAGTGCATCAAATCATCTCTCATTAGAACAAGGGATAAAACACGAAGCTGTTGTACTTCAAGACATTACGCATCTCTACATTTTTAAAACGAAATCTGATTCTGTTAGGAGATAGAATGTCTTTGTAGATGCTAAAGGTACTTCAGGCACACACACAAGCCAGTGGGGCGAGACTTTGGATTCACTCGGAATGGCAACTCCACAGATGAGGCAGTTCCCTCATTACCAGGATTTTTCTGAGGCCTAGACGCAAGTTCGTCTTCGGTAAAACCATCTAACTGTCCCCTCATGGAACCAAAACTTTTCCATCGTTTTTGCTTTTCAAGGCCTCCTAATAGTTTAACAGCAGCACTCAGTTACTTGTAGCTATGAATGCAAAATAGTGCTATCTGCAAATTACATATTTGTTTCAATAGCAGATGTATCTGTGGGTTGCAGATTACACCTGCGTCGTCTGGATCCAAAGAAAGCACAGACTTTTCAATCTTGTAAAAATTCTCACACAGCATTGCAGCACACTCAGTCTCAGCTCCCCAGCGAGCAATGACCGTGAAAACTGCAATGGACAAGCCAATGATATCCCCGTAACCAACAATATGACTCGGAGCTTTCAGTAGAGTCTTCTTCGGGGTAGAGATGAATTGTTCTGCGATGTCGTGTTCGATTTACAAACCCTGTGAAGGGCATAGAGCAATCACGTCCATGCTTCAATTTAGTAAATGAAGGCTCCAGTTGATTAACAGCTGAAACCATGTACACAGTCTGATCTGTAACCACCAGACGAACTTTTACAGTTTCGATACCAACAGCCCACAGTTTTTGACGGAAGTCCGTGACTGACTATATTACCGTACTGGCAGCTCGTACATTTTTAACAACACGGGCTTAATTTTGTCCCCAGCCAAGGGGAAATCTAAAATTTTCAAAACCTGTAGTTTCATTCAGTCTATGGTTTCATCCAGACTGATTCTCGCATCGCAGTCAGACACTTTCTCCTTGACTCTTTCTACGGTTTTTTGGTAAACGGGCTTCATTAAGTTTTTTTCTTACGGAACTCTCACCGAGCTTTGACATTTTTGAAGAAATCCCTTCAAGGCTGGATGGTTTCTCTTATTGAGTGGTAGTTCTCCTTGTGTAAGAGGTGCATACAAATCAATGTTGAATTCCTTCAAATTTTGGATATTCGAAGAGCATTATTCAGATGCATTTCGTAATAAAGGTCCCTGTGATTTGTTTGTTTGAAGAGTCTCGTTATTTCGATGTTCAGAGCTGGATGCGATCTCGCTGGTGTTTTTGATGTAACAAAATTCCTGAATCGCAAATAGTTCACCGCATAATAGTTCCATCTGTTTCTATGGAATCTTATTTGAATTCCTGAGGCAAAACAAAAAAAAATCGGGAACTGATAAAATGGAAAACCTAGTAATACACTCACTTAGTGACAGATATCCATTGGCGGACCGCACGCATCTGATTCTGGTGAAGTTAAAAGGAAGGAATGAAGTGCACTCATCGTCATGTGCAGTGTTTCGGGCTATTCACATTGACGTAGATACAGTTATTTTCCGTTGTTGCGGGTGTGCGTTTCTTGAAATAGGTAGGCTTACTTTTCGCATTTCATTGCAAGCTGAGGAGGCGTTATATTGGTTCGAACCCACTAACAAATGCGTCTAAAGTCGCAAGTCGTTTCTCTCATAAATAATAAAATGCGTCCAAGAAGATTACTGAAAAGTTTCAGTAAAACAAAAATGGGAATAGAAAGGATTATGGATGTGGTTGATGGAAAAAAGGGACAAAAGTCCCAAAAAGCGGAAAAGGGGCTACTAGAGGCAAAATTTCTAGTGTGATGTATTTCCGAAGAGCTTTCATTTACCTAAGAAAGAAGGTGCGCACCTAAAAATTTAACCCTACCCTGGTTATTAAGTTTCTTTAATACAGATATGGGGCTGGAGGAATTCGAGAAATATTCAGTTAGATTGTCCTGGAAAGTTACACATGCCAAAATACAAACGTGTTGTCTCTTCCTTTATAAGCCGGCCGGGGTGGCCGAGCGGTTCTAGGCGCTACAGTCTGGAACCGCGCAACTGCTACGGTCACAGGCTCGAATCCTGCCTCCGGCATGGATGTGTGTGATGTCCTTAGGTTAGTTAGGTTTAAATAGTTCTAAGTTCTAGGGGACTGATGACCTCAGAAGTTAAGTCCCATAGTGCTCAGAGCCATTTCATTTCTTCCTTTATAGCATTGTGGACGCAGTCCACGTCATGGCTTACGATTTACGTGGGGAATGGGACCACTTTGCTGACGTCCACAGTCCTCTTTATCGGAGGCCCCACGACACGGGAGCTTACGCCAAAATAAACACGGTAAGAGAGTACTTCTTGTTCGCTTTCATTTTTGCTTTTGTTCTTCGCTCTTGTGAAGCCTTGAGTGTACTGGATGTGTGGATAACTTGCAGCACGACGGCTTACTTCTGTGGGAGCAACTGGGCTGCCCTGCAGACAAGCTCGTTGTTGGGGTGCCATTCTACGGCCACGCCTACAAACTGTGTGCCAACGTCACCGACTACTCTCCCGGCGCTTGCATCGTTCCGTGCACCAGAAATGACGTCTGTGGGATGAGCTATTACCAGGTAATCTTCACTACCTTCCGCATTTCTTTCTACGTCATCTTACAGTGTTACCAGCACTGATTAGAAACTAGCGACGTCCGTCGTGAGACGCAAGCATCGGGTCTTCCACACCCGGGCTCAGTCCTACTCTCCGTGGCCCACGGGCTGTTCCACCGCTGACAGCCCAGATTAATCCTACAAACAGTTTTTCACGGTCATTGTGGATGGTGAACTAATAAAACTGGCCAAGAAAGCATTTTCAGTAAGACTGACGCGAGACTGATCTTTGTTAATGAACATGACGGAAGATAAAAATGACCTCTGTTGACGTCGATGAGGCAGTGTGCCCGTTTCACCGAGCTGAGACGCGCCAGAGGAATAGCAGCAATAGCATTTTCAATATTCTGCTGTTGTTCTTTCAGTGTGTGAGTATTATTTGAGTACTGCTGACCCTTCAATTTGCGCCCCACAGGTAAAAATCACAAAAGGGGGAGGTAGCGGGGGAGGGGGATAACCAGTGATCGAGGTGGCAAGGAAACTGCACATTGCATTGGGTAAGGCGGTTATCACTGAAAAACCGGATTTCGGTTATATCGGTTTTTTCAATGCCAGTTTAGCCTGAGTGTTAAAATAGCTCGAAGTAGCCGGTATTTGATATAACTGATTTTCGGATTTTTTTATTTATATTATTTCCTACAGTAAACGTAGAAATCGAACAAAGATTAAAATTTTTGACTCCTTCAGTTTCAAGATGCATAGAGTCAAAATACTAAATTAAATACACAAATAAAAGAAGACTTTGTCTGTCCACCATTCACTGATTTTCTCGAAAAGTGAGAGTGGTTAAATACTACAAAAAACCACCAGTGTTCTCCTATTGATTGTAATGTTTTGAAACTCTACTAAAAGTCATGTTGCAGTCGAAGATCACTGATTGATTGATTGATTGATTTTAACAGGAGAGCTAGAACAGCTTAGGTCTGACCCGCCACTGATCGCACCGAAACTAGGTTTATTGTGCGGTATCGCTCCTTGTATATCTAGTAAAGCCAACCAGTGCCCTTAAATAGTGCAAAGAGGAGTCCCTCTACTAGTTTTTTGTTAGATACAATTTGTTCAGGTCTAGTTGTCCCAAAGATTCTGTGTCTGTTACTCTACAATGCCATGCATTCAAAGACTAGGTGTGATGCAGTTTCTTCACCCTCATCACAGATCCTACATTTAGGATCCTCTTCCATTATACCCATTGTGTGTAGGTGTTTTTTGAAATATTCCATGGCCGGTCATCACTCCAGTCATGAGTTTTATCTCTTTCCTGTTCAATCCCAGGATTACAGAGCTTCTTTTAAAACATGGCTTGGGCATCTTTACCTTACCATGTTTTTGTTTATGGACCTTGGTCCAATATCCTATGTGCTGTTTCCTAAGCCAGTTCCGTAGTTCTAATTTGATCACAGCCTTGGTGATTGTCAAGACAGGTTCCGGTCCAATAAATGGAGTTGTTGCCCCAATCCTAGCCAATCTATCGGCTTGTTCATTGCCACAGATCCCAGAGTGGCCACGGACCCACACTAGGCACACCCTACTGCTTCCTCCAAGCTCCACCAGAGCCCGGTGGCAATCTGCAACAATCTTAGATCTTGTTGCAGGAGCTGCCAGTGATTTCAGGGCTGCCTGGCTTTCTGAATAGATGTAGATACTACGGTCATTGTAGCACCTACTCATATTCTCCTCCACACATGCCCTGATTGCAGTAATTTCGGCTTGGAATACAGAGGTCAGTTTCCCTAGAGAGATGCTGCTCTCCAGTCTTGGCTGAACCCAATACAACCTTGCCCCAACGCCTTGATCTGTTTTCGACCCACCGGTGAACCAAACGATGTCCCCCATACGGTGTCAAACTGTTTTCTCCCACTGCTCCTGACTTCCAATTATTATGTTGTAAGGCTTGTCGAAGCAGTTGGGAGTTATTATATAGTCGGCGGGCATTTCCCCAGCCATACCTATATTTACCTCACTCACTATGTTAGTGTGTGATTCTGGATATCCGAATGAGACCCAGTTTTGGCCAGTTTTAAGTCTGTATGCCCCAGCTGCTGCCTCCATCTTAGCCCAAAGGTGAAGTGGAAGCATATCCAGCATGGCTTCCATTCCAGCAGTTGGTGTGCTGCTAATTCCGCCCGTTATGGCTAAGCAGGCTAATCTCTGCACCTTAGCAAGCTCTTTAGCAGTAACCCGCTGTTCTACCTTCTTCCACCACAGTACTGCCCCATAGGAAATCCTAGGTCTAACCACTGTAGGGTATATCCAGTGCATACCCCTGGGGCTTAGGCCCCAGTTTTTGCCACAAGCCCTCCTAGTACTCACTGAAGTGATTTTTGCCTTGGAGCAGATACTCTTAGTATGAGGGGTCCAAGTTAGCTTCTCATCCAAGGTTACCCCTAGATATTTCACTGTCCCCTTCACAGGTAGAGTTTCATCGAAGAGCTTTAGATTCCAACTTGCATGCTGAATATGTCTCTTCATAAATGGCACCACAACAGTCTTCTTAGGATTAACTCTCAGATCCTGTTTAATGCACCATTTTTGCACAATGTTCAACCCTCCTTGTGCCGTATTCCTGACTGTGTCAGTGAATTTGCCCAGTATTACTATGACAAGGTCATCTGCGTATCCTTGGCAGAAGCCATTGTCTGGAATTTAGTTCCCCAATGAGTTTGTTCACCACTAGATTCCACAATAGAGGAGACAAAACTCCTCCTTGTTGGCAGCCTCTAGCGGTCTTAATTACCATCTTTTCATTCATCATGGTAGCCTCTACCTTCCTTCCACTAAGCATGGCTCTGGTCCACCTACATATAGTGGTCCCCAGGTCATGCACCTCTACTGCCCTTACCATGGAATCAAAGGTCGTGTTACTAAAGGCCCCTTCGATATCCAGGAAGATGCAGAGGGCTATTTCTTGGAAGTGAAGTGCTTTTTCCACCTCCCCGACGAGCTGGTGGAGAGCTGTCTCACATGATTTACCTGGTTGGTATGCGTGTTGGTTCAGGTGTAGAGGGACCCTATTTAGCCTCGTCTCCCCAACATATACATTAACCATTTTTCCAATGTTTTGAGAATGAAGGAGGACAGACTGATTGGTCTCATATCCTTGGCCTGCAGATACGCAAGCCTCTCCACCTGCACGGACAGTACTTCGTCAAGGTGGTGTCCCCCGGAGAGGGTCGAAGATCATACGACCATTTGGCATTACAAACAATCGTGCTAAAGGGTGAAAACTACAGTTGAAGAACTGTATTTTTCGTTCATCATACAGTGTAGGCTTTCACGGTCGTTATTGTCTTCACTTAAAACTTCCGAGCTGATAGGCCGTGGTCGATGCATAAACTATATATTGTTGTTGTTGTGGTCTTCAGTCCTGAGACTGGTTTGATGCAGCTCTCCATGCTACTCTATCCTGTGCAAGCTTCTTCATCTCCCAGTACCTACTGCAACCTACATCCTTTTGAATCTGCTTAGTGTTTTCATCTCTTGGTCTCCCCCTACGATTTTTACCCTCCACGCTGCCCTCCAATACTAAATTGGTGATCCCTTGATGCCTCAGAACATGTCCTACCAACCGATCCCTTCTTCTGGTCAAGTTGTGCCACAAACTTCTCTTCTCCCCAATCCTATTCAATACTTCCTCATTAGTTATGTGATCTACCCATCTAATCTTCAGCATTCTTCTGTAGCACCACATTTCAAAAGCTTCTATTCTCTTCTTGTCCAAACTATTTACAGTCCATGTTTCACTTCCATACATGGCTACACTCCATACAAATACTTTCAGAAATGACTTCCTGACACTTAAATCTATACTCGATGTTAACAAATTTCTCTTCTTCAGAAACGCTTTCCTTGCCATTGCCAGTCTACATTTTATATCCTCTCTACTTATATATATATATATATATATATATATATATATATATATATATATATATACTGCCTATATAATCAGCGCTTCCTCGAGTTCTCTTTGCAGTTCGCCGCTTTACCTCCAGGATGTCTCCCGCAGTCGGAGACAAAACGTCAGGGGAGAGTTTTACACACCGACCACGGCCTATCAGCCCGGAAGTTTTAAGTGAAGAGTGTATTTTTCGTGTGACTTTCTCCGTTTTCAAGGGCTTCAAGCAAATACGGGCATTCTACGTAGTTATAGGCATCAGATCAGCTACTTCCTATTTTTATTGCAAACCATGAATGAATTGTTAAGCTTTAAGTTTTCTCCTTATCAGATGTCGCAATTTAGTTTTATTTCATTTCTTATAATACAGAGCACAATTTTCGTAAGGTTACTTTTAGTGCTGTTAAAACATCAGTTAACATGAGAGAGAAAATAATCATCAACGATATATGCGAATTCTCTGATGTTATCTATAACAGTCTGACAATGCACATGCAGTTTATTGATTACAAACATGTAGAAAACTTGATCTGAGTTAAAGCTGTCAAACAAGATTTGATGGAGAATAAAATGCCACTGCAACACGACAGCTAATGTATAAAATATTTTTCTGACGTGTTTTGGCACGATGCGCTCTCCACGTACAAAGTACAAATGTTCTGAGATGCATCTGCAGCCTGGCCATCTATTAAACCTGAAAAGAACAAAATGTCGCAGAAGTTAGCCCTTTTTCCACATGCGACTATTTTGGGTTGAGAAGTGAAGGGAATTATGTTCAAAGTTCCATTAGATCGATAACTTCAGCAGACAGCAGTATTGCGTTTTAAAAATTGTAGCAGTGATTGTACCCGAACTTGCGACATCTTATCTACAGTGCGTGATGCTTACGTTACGCTACTACCTGATGCATAGCTGCAGTACCTCCAGAACTCAACAACAATACGTCCAGACATTCCGCATTGCACAGTGCTGTGAGATGATGCATATGACCGGATCTAGACTTCTGAGAGACGGACAGTTACAGCTTTGCTTTTGCACTGCACGACGTTTTCAACAAACAGATAGCGCAGTAGAGTAACTCAAGTCGAAAGGAACACTTCCTATTTAAATTTCTGCATCCTGCACTGTTCGCAGTTCTGTGTAGGTGTCAGTTACGTGATTTTATTTCGGTGATTACAAAATAGAGTCGAACGTTTGCACTGGGTAGCCGAGGCAGCTAGTTCATGGCGATTTGGCCAACCAAGTAAATGCATGTACTGAACGTGCTGCAAACCACTACAAGGAGCCTGTGTGTAAGAATTCTCATCCAGTGTGGCGCAACACTGTTATGATAGAAAAATGAGTGAGTGTGGCGAGTATATGGTGGTTTCTTGGATTGATGCTAGGTTCATAAACTTATGGTCTGGGTTCGCTTCCAACTTCTGCTAATGATTTTTGATAATGAGAGACAGATTCTGTTCTCTTCAGGCTACGCCAAGTGTAGAAGTTATAGTGGCATTGTGGTCTGGCATTCATGTTAAACATGATATTCCTTCTCTACAAGTAGACGTTAGGTTCAACCACAATAAAGTCAGGAGTCGCGACACGTAGAAACTCTATCTGCAGTAACCTTTCTTATACTAGGTATTTATTTCTAGTGACGAAACAAACGCAATGTAGGGTCAGAGGACACTTATTCCATCTTTTATTTGAGCTTCTGTATGTCGATGAAATTGGTTCTGAACCGGGAATGGAACTCAGACCGCCCTTAACGCGGAATTTGATCCCTTCGTGACAATACAGCTCGACTGCAATTTGTTGTTTGTTCAAAACTGCAGGTTCCTCAACATCTCCACATATTGCGCGTGGAATGGTTCGAATCCTGGCCCGGCTCTAACGCTGACATTATGTATTATCAAGCTCTAGCATGAGAACACCTGTCTGCTGGTGGATAATAATTTTGATTTTTAATGTATTTTCATTCGTTGTCAACACTAACGATATCTGACGTTTTTGAGTCCCACTGAGACACAGAACTGTTTGCGATATCACTGTAAGTTCAAGGATGTTATTCCGAGCTGCTGGTGGAGAAAAATTCGGTACCTGACGTCTCTTTGTGTGCAGTCAACAACGATATGTGTGGGGTTCGATTCCCAGTCAGCACTGAACTCTTCGTCATATTATTTCTAGTTCAAACATGCTCACATGTCGCTGCTGGTGTAACAAACCCATTTTTAACGTTCGTTTTCTCTAGAATATAACAGCGATAGGCGTCAGGTTGGAGTCCTGGGAAAGAAAAAATTAATGTTTCGTCTCGTCATTTCAGTTAAAATATCTAGCTACTGCCGAGAAAATCCGATATCTCACAGTTGATTGTGCTTCGATGACAATCCAGTTATGTTCTGTGTTCGAATCCCTGTCCAACACAAAGCTTTACCTCACGGCATTTCAAGTAAGTTTCTTGTGAAGAGCAATATTTAACATCTCTTGTAGTTCGTTAACAGGGACAATAAAGGCTGGGTAGGAATTCGCGTCCGTTAAAAATGTTTACGTTATGTAATTTAAAGTTGATATTTGCTAACTGATACTGTCTAAAATCGAGGTATATCACTCTCTGTATCCCTAGTCAGGAATGACTGTTAGTTTCCGTCAGTCACGAAGTCTTTGCTTAGTCTGCATGACCTGGGTTTGAATGCATATGCAGAACGAGACGGCTCGTCGTGTCATTTGAAGTTCATACATATTCTCAACTAGCTGCTCGTGAATAACTTAAATTTTTAATGTCATTTTGTGTTAAATAATAAGTATGGAATGTTACTTTGAAGAGGAAATCATGAATACGACGAACTTACTACGTGAATAGTGAGGGTGGTAACATTTCAGGTATGTCATTTATTGTAATAAATGTGAGCTTGCAAGCCTTAAGGACCGTCTTATCTGTGATAAGATGTTCCCTGATATTTGTAGTACCTCGGTATTACTTTACTTCTTGAGTTATTGCGATACAGAGCAGTGTTTTCTAGTGGTGACTTGTTGGAACCATTTTCAATAGTCAAACGACTGTACCGAGGGGCGATTAGTGGAGCTGCTAGACAGCTGCACTATGTGGGTTGAATTCGAATCAGGCGAAATGCAATTCAGGTCGTTCGGATACTTTTGAGCACGACTGTACATTCGTACCATCCAACAGGCCATGCCACATGGCAACTGGTCCAGTGCTATACCAACTCTTATGCTGTATGTTTGTAGTTTGTTTCTGTCGCCATTGTTATTAAAATACCACTGATCGTTTTGCCCATTTTCTACAATAACGCAATATTTCAAAGTTATGGAAATTTTAGGAATAAAAGTCACTATTTTTTTTAAATGATTTATTTAAAACCCGAACATTTTAACACTGGTGTTCTGGCTAATTGATATTTCAGTTTATTTCCCTGGTTATTAGCAAAAAATTTAAAAAACGCCTGTTACAGCCGAGACCAAACAAATACCGGAAAATACCGATTATTCAGAACTAAAATACCGGTATCCGTTTTCATCTGTCGGTTCTTCCCATCCCTAGATTGCACTGCCTCTTCTGATTGTCCTCCCCTCACCGAACACCCTTGCACGTGTGACGGCATTGTCAAGGTAGTGTGTGCCGTTGACCCGCCTTGCTGTAAATAACCATACAGTCGCTCATGACTTTTTAGTGGATCCACATATGGGTTAAACAGGTTTTAGACACACCAGTCAGCATTAACATTTTGGTGAAAGAATCATGTTACAATATGGACACCACACACTGCGCACCAAACGTCAGTCTTGAGATTATGCAACGGCTCTTCAAAGTACTGATGGGTATTTTATGGTGCATATCGGTGCATGTTTTGTGAGATCATATACATTGACAGAATGAACCAGGCCTCATCTGGAACCGCACGACCGCTACGGTCGCAGGTTCGAATCCTGCCTTGGGCATGGATGTGTGTGGTGTCCTTAGGTTAGTTAGGTTTAAGTAGTTCTAAGTTCTAGGGGACTGATGACCTCAGATGTTAAGTCCCATAATGCTCAGAGCCATTTGAACCATTTTGAACCTAAGGATACAAATTCCCCATTCCACTTCAGTCAGAAACTTAAGCACGAAAGTCCGTCTGGACGCTTTAATTCATGCACAACAGTAAATTAGTAACATATAGATCAGTCTTTTTTATTACATTTCGACGCGACGATGTTTTAATTTCCACTTGCACAGATAAACAGCGCTTAGATTTCGTCGGACTTTGTTCAAGGCTTCCTTCACTCTTGCTACGTTCTCCAGTGTTCGAAATCTGACAAACAGGTTTCGGGCTCTATGTGTGGCTGACGAAGTCCCTGGGCCAGATGCAGCCCAGTTCCAGAGGAAGCCCCTCAGCCTGCAAGGTCTGCTCACTCACAAGGTTTACTGGCAATTGGGAGCTCCAACATAAAGCGCTTGGGGATATGGCTGCCAAGGAGGGGAAGGAAATCAGTGAGCACTCTGTGTGCATACTGGGAGGAAGGAGGTGTCGTTCCACATGGAAAGGGCGCTTCCAGATGCCGTCAAGAGCACAGGGTGCAGCAAATTGCAGATAGTGGCTTATGTTAGTAGTAACCATTGGTACTGCTATGGATCTGAAGAGATTCTCTCCAGTTTCGAGTGGCTAGCTGAAGTGTAAGCACTGCCAGTCTTACTTGCGAGATGGATTCGAAGCTCACCATTTGCAGCACTGTCGGCAGAACCAACTGTGGTCCTTTGGTACAGAGCCGAGTGGCAGGTCTGAGTCATAGGCTCAGGCAGTTCTGCGACAGTGTAGGCAAAATATTCCTTGGCCTGCGCCATTTGGTGGTGTGTTTCTGGGTTCCACTTAGTAGGAAGCAGCTGCACGGGCAGCAGGAGATCTGCGGAAGGGACTGGGCGATTTTTTAGGTTAGAGGGTCTCGGGATACTACAGTAGTTTACAACTACAATACTAATTGTTGCCAGATCTACCTTCGTATGTTTGCCCTGCACTCATTTAGACTGAGTGCCAGGCACTTTATTGTGAATAGCAGAGTAATGACGTGCATGTACATGTAGAAAACCAGCTGCAAAATAATTTAAAGGAGATACATGCACATTGCAAAAAGTGGCAATTGAAATGTGTGAAGTCATCCACACGAGTACTAAAAGTAGAGTTGCCTTCCATCCATATACATCGGGAACGTCACCGTTATGGACCTTCTAGTCCCCAAATACCAACAAGACCCAATTTTGTGCCGATTTCACAAAACACTGTTACGAGCTTGACTCAAGTACTGAAGTAACGCCATTTGTTAGCTAAACAAGTAAGTGCAGCCTCAGGTCTTCTCACAGATGGCATAACATGTTGCGTATCCTGTTCGACGCTGCACGCACCTTCTAGATCTATCGCCATCATTCGAGAAAATAACAGACTTCTCCAGTAATATGGGCTAGAACTACTTAAGCAGCGCCATGCGGAAGATTCAGGCAGCTTCCATTTGAAAAGCGATCTGATAAGACGATTATTTCTAAACGTAATATGAACAAAGAATGCAAGTTAGTAATGTTTGAAGAGTTTACTCCGGGTGTATAGGACGTGAAGTGTATAGATGCATGTACTTCGATAACTAAAGTGTTATTGTAAACTGTTTACCGACTAATAAATTTATCTTATCATAGCTTACGAAAAGTGTCACTTTTCGGATGATTATACAAAAGAGTGGTCTTTTGTGTGACACTTGTACCTGTTTCATCTCAGCAACTCACGAAGATACAGCAAGTGTCATTTTACGGCATAGGCACCGGTGCATCGAACCACAAGGCTGAAAAGATGTTCTTTTCGCTTTTCGGTGCTTTACTGAAACTGACGGAATCCAACAGAAGCTGTTTCAATTTGATTCGCTGAATAACGAAACATCGGAGATAATTGCAAAGTTTTGTCTAGACACTTTAAGTTGTTGTTGTTGTCTTCAGTCCTGAGACTGGTTTGATGCAGCTCTCCATGCTGTCTATCCTGTGCAAGCTTCTTCATCTCCCAGTACCTACTGCAACCTACATCCTTCTGAATCTGCTTTGTGTATTCATCTCTTGGTCTCCCCCTACGATTTTTACCCTCCACGCTGCCTTCCAATACTAAATTGGTGATCCCTTGATGCCTCAGAACATGTCCTACCAACCGATCCCTTCTTCTGGTCAAGTTGTGCCACAAACTTCTCTTCTCCCCAATCCTATTCAATACTTCCTCATTAGTTATGTGATCTACCAATCTAATCTTCAGCATTCTTCTGTAGCACCACATTTCAAAAGCTTCTATTCTCTTCTTGTCCAAACTATTTACCGTCCATGTTTCACTTCCATACATGGCTACACTCCATACAAATACTTTCAGAAATGACTTCCTGACACTTAAATCTATACTCGATGTTAACAAATTTCTCTTCTTCAGAAACGCTTTCCTTGCCATTGCCAGTCTACATTTTATATCCTCTCTACTTCGACCATCATCAGTTATTTTGCTCCCCAAATAGCAAAACTCCTTTACTACTTTAAGTGTCTCATTTCCTAATCTAATACCCTCAGCATCACCCGACTTAATTCGACTACATTCCATTATCCTCGTTTTGCTTTTGTTGATGTTCATCTTATATCCTCCCTTTAAGACACCATCCATTCCGTTCAACTGCTCTTCCAAGTCCTTTGCTGTCTCTGACAGAATTACAATGTCATCGGCGAACCTCAAAGTTTTTATTTCTTCTCCATGGATTTTAATACCTACTCCAAATTTTTCTTTTGTTTCCTTTACTGCTTGCTCAATATACAGATTTAATAACATTGGGGAGAGGCTACAACCCTGTCTCACTCCCTTCCCAACCGCTGCTTCCCTCTCATGCCCCTCGAGTCTTATAACTGCCATCTGGTTTCTGTACAAATTGTAAATAGCCTTTCGCTCCCTGTATTTTACCCCTGCCACCTTTAGAATTTGAAAGAGAGTATTCCAGTCAACATTGTCAAAAGCTTTCTCTAAGTCTACAAATGCTAGAAACGTAGGTTTGCCTTTCCTTAATCTTTCTTCTAAGATAAGTCGTAAGGTCAGTATTGCCTCACGTGTTCCAGTATTTCTACGGAATCCAAACTGATCTTCCCCGAGGTCAGCTTCTACTAGTTTTTCCATTCGTCTGTAAAGAATTCGTGTTAGTATTTTGCAGCTGTGGCTTATTAAGGGGATACGGAATCGGATTTTGGGTTAAAAAATCGAATTTTTTTTTATTGGCGTATTATATTCTGCCATGTTTCCTCTTTAAAATGACGTATCATACATAGCTCTACTACAATTATAACTATTTTATTTTTATATATTTGTGAGATCGGGTATTGCGCTTTAGTTATACACGTCTCTCGTGGCTGACCATGAACTTTTTGGCAGTACCTTTAAAGTGACATGAATTCAAATATCCCGGTTTCCAGCGACTATTTATACACTAGTTGCCCGAAAATGTTTCTCTCTGGTTTCCTCAAGTTACTCTTTGACTTTGTGGCGGGACTGTTTTGTAAACAGTGTGATAAGTAGTTGTTGTTGAGTTATTTCGTATTTAGTGCTTCATTTTTCGCAGTGAAAATGCCTAGAGCTAAAGCAAAAGTATTTAAAAAGCGTGTGAACTGGCAAAAGAAAAGAAATAATGATTCATTAGCAAAGCAAAGCAGTTCATCATCATCACTGTTGGAAAATGTGAATCCACTTATTACTGATTTGCCGAACGAACTTACACCAAATGAAAACAGTGCTTCTCATAAAAAACTAAGAGATTTGGAAGAGAAATATAATTTACTTGATAGAGGGAATGAAGTTTTTGAACTCATTGATACGAATATATTGTGTGAAGCTCTTGAAAACAGTTTGTGCTGCAAAAAATGTTATGGAAACGTTTCTCTGAAAGTAGAATCCCATGTTGGCCTGGCTGCCCAGTTTAATTTAATATGCAGTGTTTGTAAATACAGCTGTAAGTTTCCAAGTTCGGTTTCAGTAACTGTAAATAATGGATACAAGAAAACTGAACTTTATAGTGTAAATATTAGGTTAGTTTATGGATTGCGAGCAATTGGTAAGGGCAAAGCAGCTGGTGATATGCTATGTGGTGTTCTAAATCTTCCAAGTGCACCTTCAAAGTTTGAAGCTTACAATTATGTACTAGGATCTGCAGTTGAAGATGTAGCACAGAAGTCAATGCAGGTTGCTGTGGAAGAAGCAGTGGAAGAAAATGACGGCAGTCGTGACCTCACAGTGGCGTTTGATGGCACGTGGCAGAAAAGGGGCCACACCTCCAACAATGGTGTTGTAACAGCAACTAGTGTTGATACTGGCAAGGTTATTGATGTTGCAATAATGTCTAAATACTGTAGGTGCACAGGCAGGCTGAAAAATGAACACAGTGATGACTGTATTGCTAATTATTATGGTAGTAGTGGTGGCATGGAGGTTGCTGGGGTGAAGAAAATTTTTCATCGCTCTTCACAGTGGTATAATGTTCGCTATGTCAAATATCTGGGAGATGGTGACTCTAAAGCATTCAAAGAAGTTTTGGAAAGCAAACCATATGGGAACAGTGTAAATATAAGCAAACTTGAATGTATAGGACATGTGCAGAAGAGAATGGGTGCCAGGCTGAGAAGGTTAAAATCAGTTATGAAAGGGAAAAAAACTAGATGATGGGAAAACCTTGGATGGCAGAGGAAGATTGACTGATTCCATAATAGACCACATTCAGAACTGCTATGGCCTTGCAATCAGGCAAAATACAGGCAATCTTGAAGAAATGAGGAGAGCTATATGGGCTTTATATTTCCACACCGCATCCACGGATGAGCATCCACAACATGGTTTGTGCCCCAAAGGTGAAAACAGCTGGTGTAAATACAATAGGGGACTAACAACAGGAGAGAAATACATTCACCACCACAGTCTACCATCAGCCATCATGGCAGAAATAAAGCCCATTTTCAGAGACCTGGCTGACAGAAGTCTTCTGATGAAATGTCTTCACGGAAAAACGCAGAACCCCAACGAGTGCTTGAATAGTGTGATATGGCATCGTCTCCCAAAAACAGTGTTTGTCGGAATTAATACACTACATTTTGGTGTGTATGATGCTGTGGCAACCTTCAATCTTGGAAATATAACTAAATGCCAGGTCCTTCAAAAGTTGGGTATGTGTGTTGGTTCCCGTACGGTACGTGCTATGTTCTTTTTAGATCAGCACAGACTAAGGCATGCTGATAATATAATCAAGACATTAGTGAAAAAAGCAAGACAGGTGCAGAGGGGTGCCAAAAGAAGACTTGAAGATGATTATGAAGACTGTGAAGGGGGTATTAGCTAAGGATCAGGAATGTTTTAATCTTCTTTCTCCGTTTCCCGTAAGTTTACTTTTTACTTCATCTAGGAACATTATCTCAGGTACTGGTCAACCTAGAAGTCTGAAATTTTTATGACGTAGTGACATAGGTCCCTATTACATACTGAAACAACGATTTTTTAATTACTTGATTTACAAAAGACTTAGGGGTGATAGTCTAGTAAAAAGCGATGGAAAAAATTTACTTAAAAATAAATGTACAATATCTCTGTAAGAAAATACTTTGACAATAAACTGTTGTTTCAGTATTGTTGTAACATATGAATGCACATACAGTAAAATTTTTACCTCTCTGTCTCCAGTAGTTTGTGAGAAAATGTTCCCTATAGTAGGCATATATTAACATTGCGGGGATAGGTGATTCCGTATCCCCTTAAACTGATTGTTCGGTAATTTTCACATCTGTCAACACCTGCTTTCTTTGGGATTGGAATTATTATATTCTTCTTGAAGTCTGAGGGTATTTCGCCTGTTTCATACATCTTGCTCACCAGATGGTAGAGTTTTGTCAGGACTGGCTCTCCCAAGGCCGTCAGTAGTTCTACTGGAATGTTGTCTACTCCGGGGGCCTTGTTTCGACTCAGGTCTTTCAGTGCTCTGTCAAACTCTTCACGCAGTATCGTACCTCCCATTTCATCTTCATCTACATCCTCTTCCATTTCCATAATATTGTCCTCAAGTACATCGCCCTTGTATAGACCCTCTATATACTCCTTCCACCTTTCTGCTTTCCCTTCTTTGCTTAGAACTGGATTTCCATCTGAGCTCTTGATGTTCATACAAGTGGTTCTCTTATCTCCAAAGGTCTCTTTAATTTTCCTGTAGGCAGTATCTATCTTACCCCTAGTGAGATAAGCCTCTACATCCTTACATTTGTCCTCTAGCCATCCCTGCTTAGCCATTCTGCACTTCCTGTCGATCTCATTTTTGAGACGTTTGTATTCCTTTTTGTCTGCTTCATTTACTGCATTTTTATATTTTCTCCTTTCATCAATTAAATTCAATATTTCTTCTGTTACCCAAGGATTTCTACTAGCCCTCGTCTTTTTACCTATTTGATCCTCTGCTGTCTTCACTACTTCTTCCCTCAAAGCTACCCATTCTTCTTCTACTGTATTTCTTTCCCCCATTCCTGTCAATTGTTCCCTTATGCTCTCCCTGAAACTCTCTACAACCTCTGGTTCTTTCAGTTTATCCAGGTCCCATCTCCTTAAATTCCCACCTTTTTGCAGTTTCTTCAGTTTTAATCTACAGGTCATAACCAATAGATTGTGGTCAGAGTCCACATCTGCCCCTGGAAATGTCTTACAATTTAAAACCTGGTTCCTAAATCTCTGTCTTACCATTATATAATCTATCTGATACCTTTTAGTATCTCCAGGGTTCTTCCATGTATACAACCTTCTATCATGATTCTTAAACCAAGTGTTAGCTATGATTAAGTTGTACTCTGTGCAAAATTCTACCAGGCGGCTTCCTCTTTCATTTCTTAGCCCCAATCCATATTCACCTACTACGTTTCCTTCTCTCCCTTTTCCTACACTCGAATTCCAGTCACCCATGACTACTAAATTTTCGTCTCCCTTCATTATCTGAATAATTTCTTTTATATCATCATACATTTCTTCAATTTCTTCGTCATCTGCAGAGCTAGTTGGCATATAAACTTGTACTACTGTAGTAGGTGTGGGCTTCGTATCTATCTTGGCCACAATAATGCGTTCACTATGCTGTTTGTAGTAGCTTACCCGCATTCCTATTTTCCTATTCATTATTAAACCTACTCCTGCATTACCCCTATTTGACTTTGTGTTTATAACCCTGTAGTCACCTGACCAGAAGTCTTGTTCCTCCTGCCACCGAACTTCACTAATTCCCACTATATCTAACTTTAACCTATCCATTTCCCTTTTTAAATTTTCTAACCTACCTGCCCGATTAAGGGATCTGACATTCCACGCTCCGATCCGTAGAACGCCAGTTTTCTTTCTCCTGATAACGACATCCTCTTGAGTAGTCCCCGCCCGGAGATCCGAATGGGGGACTATTTTACCTCCGGAATATTTTACCCAAGAGGACGCCATCATCATTTAATCATACAGTAAAGCTGCATGCCCTCGGGAAAAACTACGGCCGTAGTTTCCCCTTGCTTTCAGCCGTTCGCAGTACCAGCACAGCAAGGCCGTTTTGGTTATTGTTGCAAGGCCAGATCAGTCAATCATCCAGACTGTTGCCCTTAAAACTACTGAAAAGGCTGCTGCCCCTCTTCAGGAACCACATGTTTGTCTGGCCTCTCAACAGATACCCCTCCGTTGTGGTTGTACCTACGGTACGGCTATCTGTATCGCTGAGGCACGCAAGCCTCCCCACCAACGGCAAGGTCCATGGTTCATGGGGGGAGACACTTTAAGACAACTGCAAATTCCATTAGATAAATTATTCCCTTTTTGTGAAGACAATAAATATCAACTTCGAAGGGCTTCATCGAAACGACCAGCGGAAATGTATTTCACCAAATTAAAGAAGAACTAGGAAAAAATGTAGGAGTTGGATGCCCTGCCCATATTTTCCACAACACTATATCAAGCGCTGCTGGAGTCTTAACTGTTGACTCTGAAGTAATCTTCAAGGAAATTATTTAATTGGTAAGGACAGAAAACGTGAAAGAGTTCTGCTTATACGTTGACATCAGTCATCAGACGCTTCTACCGCATTCAGAAACAAGGTTGTTGTTACTAATGCCCGGTGTTGAGAGAATTTTTAAGCTCTGGATTCCACTAAAACAATTTTTTGACGCTAAAGACAGGCCATCTAAAATAATTTCAGATTTTTTCGGTACTCCGATCAGTGAAATTTACTTAATGTTTCTGTAGTCAAACTTGGCTGTGTTTGAAGAAAATATGAATAACGTGGAGTAGAATAAAGTCTCGATAGTTGAAATAAGAAAAACATTATCGACACTCAAAGATGTCTCAATGAAAGGAAGACAGCCAACTTTACTGTCATGCAAAACAAAATAGGTTTGAACAAATTAAAGAATAAGGACCCCAACCAAGATGTAATTAATTTGATTTCAAAATCTGAAAAAGAGACAACGGTTTTCTGAACCATATCATTTGATTTCCTAGAGAAAAGGGCCATTTCTTTTAATAAATATCTAGTATTGATTGGATGACGCTGTCCGAAACCGTAGATTGTCTATCTGACTAAAAATGGTGTGAAGATTTCAGGCGAAAATTGTTTTCAGGAATATATGTATCGAAGAGCTTTTTAGAAACTAAGCTTGACTCGGAAGAATGGAATTCTAAACATTTCGGGGAAGAAGGGCGGATTCACTTTCTTACGAAAACCGAAAATCCTGAACGCAAATGGCAACTGCTAAAATTATTCGAGTAGGCCTTGTTTTCTATTTCCGCACACGACGCCACTGCTGCCAGGGACTGTGGAAACAGTCTTCCAATGCCAGTCTTAACTACATGTTGACTTGAATGGAGTTTTATAAATATCTGAAAGGGAAGCAAACGCTTTTTGAAAAAGGTGAAATCTTCCGGAAAATATGGGGTACCAACTACTTCTGCCACAACAAGTTTCATTTAATTGCGTTCTAAATAAAAGTAATTATATTAAATATTTTTTTTTACTTCATTTCTACAACCCCATCTCAGGGTGTCCTGACGAGGTCCCAGCTAGGTACTTATAACGATATGTTTACGTAATGTGTATACATAAACATACAGTTATAAATGTCCCCGTTCGTAGTCGTTAATTATAACAATATGTTTACTTTTGTGCTGTAACATATAGCTATAATCAGCGGTGGAAATATATTTGCGAACACCGACCGTGAGCGGCTGTTTCTTGTTGGATCGTCTGATCAGTCGGAAGTTGCATTGCAGAGGAGAGTAAATGCCTATTCAAAATATAATTATTTTTGCATAGCTCAACATGAATTTCCTAAGAGACCGTGTTTATCATACATTTACCAGTAGAATATGGCGCGGAGAAAATATTTCGCCGCATACAACTTCCGTCCGATGTCGACGAAAGAATTCGTGACTGTGAACTCTCTATTTGGCAGAAACACAAAGAAAATTAAATAACTTCATGGAGTGAGACATAGATTCTACATTAAATAAATAGTCCATACACCAGTTCCATTTAACTCTGAATTTATGGCAATTAATAGATGAACTTACACTGCAATGAAGGATTTAACATGGATGCCGTTTTAACTGGCACTTCTCTTCTCGTAATGAAAATAATTCCTTTGACGTTTTCACATACACGTCGCACAATAAATTTACTGCTATGCAGTATTGCAATTTTAGTATTGCACTTTTACTTTACACTAAAATAATATTATTTTTAACGGGCAAGACATGCGCGTCCGACACAAGTTACAAGAGACAAGAGAAAATGAGTAACTGAGTAACTGTTCATCGAGAATATCTCGTACATCAAAAGAATGTGTAAAAGTGTTCTTCTTCTGTCCGTTTTTCGCGCCGCGGTTTTCAGTCAATAACTCACTGCATCTCTGACGGCGCTTCGACAATAAACAAGTTACGTCACAGGTCGTTCACCTTTGACATTCTCGCAACATTAATTGCTAACTGTAGCTGTTGCCGAGCGACTGCTCGATTAGTGAATGATTTAAAATGATAAGGCAATCACATAATGTTACATACTGCATCTCTAACTAAAAGGATTCTGCTAAATTTCGGTTATGCGATAAATTACACAAATATAAAGGTTGTAAATTCAGCTAAATACTAAGAGACTACAATTACAAATAACTTAAGTTGGAACTATCACACAGATAATGTTGTGGGCAAAGGAAAGCAAAGACTGCGATTTATTAGCCGAACACTTAGAACGTCTACTATAAAGCCTCCTCACACCACGCTTGTCCGCCCTCTTCTGAATTACTGCTGTGTAGTGTGGGATCCGCACCAGATGGGACTGACAGAGGACATCGAAAAAGTTCAAAGAAGCCCTGCTTGTTTCGTATTATCGCGAAATATCGTGAATTGGAGTGGAAATCATTAAAACAAGTGCGGTTTTTGATGCTTCTCGTGAAATTTCAATCACGAACTTTCTCCGCCGACTGCGAAAGTATTCTGTTGGAGCCCACCTACATAGGGAGAAATTATCATCACGATAAAATAAGAGAGATCAGAGCTTGCAAAAAACTAAGAGTTCGTTTTTCCTGCTCATTGTTCGAGAGCTGAGCGCTAGAGAAATATTTTGAGAGTGGTTCGATGAACCATCTGCCAGGCATTTAATTGTGAATTGCAGCGTAATATTATATACGCATATGTAGATCCCTTTCAAGTGCTGTCTTAAACTATCGATTTCTGGCATTCATAACTTGCTCAATATTCAAATCTGGTAATAGTCTTCAGAGTGCCTTTACAGTATGTTTCTGGTCATCTGAAAGTTAAGAAAACCCCCCAACACGTAAACTATTTACGACATTCATTTTCACTCATTCTCTACTACACTGATGAAGCAGTATTCACAATCCATAATGAAGCAGATACAAGAATACCGGTATCTCGAAAACTATCTAGAACCATAACACTGTCACCTCGAAACACTGCAAAATTTATAACACGTAATAAGCAAATACATAACACCCACAGTAACACCAACAGTGCACTGTCGCTACAGTCGAGGCAATTTACCATCTGTCTCAATGTTGACACTAAGCTCGATTTACAGTTGACGAAAATAAAAAAATGAAATTGTCCTACGGAGAAAAAATTTATTCCGAAACTCTAACCCCGTAAAAATTCTTTGGACAAACCACATTGGTTATGAGTGTTGACAAACATCAGTGTTGGTAACACTGTGAGCGGACAGTATGATGTAACCTAGAGGCAAGGATGTTAATCTCGTTGGCTAGTGGCGTGGCAAGGATTTGTCGTTGCAGGAGGTGAGAAAATAGGGATGAAATCATCTCCTCCGAGTAGGGCAATACAGCTGGAACATTTGGAACGACTTTCTCATAGTGGGTTTGCGGGTGTGACCCAACACGCAAGGGAAGATGCAGGCATGCCTCCGCTGGGGAACTACAGTAGAGAAACAATTCTCAGTTGATGTAAAGCAGGCAGCATTTATTGGTTCTCTATGAAGCATTAGGACATTAAACCGCCAAAGATGGCTGATTTTAACATATTTTATAAAATCTTTTTTGTATGATGTGTGCATTGATTCTAAACCATTAAAAGTTAGAAAACATCAGGCTGCTATCATTTTGAATCCATCCACTAACAACGTTAGCAATCAAATAAGCACTAGTACTGCAGTAGCCATTTTGGAACACAACATTTCATTTTGTAATGCTGTGTTCTGTTTATGCTAGAAACCGTATTAAAATAGTTCCTGAACCATCATGGGCAATGCCTTATTCCTTCTTGGAAAAAGAAAGCTCTCGTCCAAATGAGGTTATATTGTCAGTACGCAGCGCAAAATATGAGTGAATTGTTTGAGGAATGTAAGGCCCACTCCCTCCACAACACATTTCTCCCCACAGCAGGTGAATGAAGCTTGATTCCTTTGCTCCTCACATCCCTCTCTATGAACACAGAAGAAAAGTTTGCAGACCATGCATAATGTAATACAAAATATACAGTTTTTAATTTCTGAGATCTTATGATGTAATTAGAATAAGACTGAAGTGGTGAGTTGATGTTAGTCAAGAACACCTTTAAGGTGACCAAGATGCCATTATCAACAACCCACTGAGTTTGAATGGGGTCACATAATTGGTCTATGAGAAGCTGGATGTTCCTTTTGCGATACTGCAGAAAGACTTGGCCGGATGTACCCACTGTACATGATTGCTCGCAGCAGTGGTCAGGAGAATGTATGGTCGCAAGAACTATGGGCGACCACATGGCACTACCAAGAGGGAAGTCTGCAGTAGGGCTCTGGCACACCCTGTTGCATCTGCAACAGCAATTTGGGCAGCAGTCGGCACCACAATGAGACAACAAACTGTCCCAAATCAGTTACTACAAGAACAAATCCAGACCAGATGCCCTGTAGTGTGAATTCCACCAACATCAAACCACCACCACTTGCGACTTCAGTGGTCAAGCAAGAGCTTATTCGAGGGCAGGGTTTTCTGCTAAAAGCTGGTTTTGCCTCAGTGCCAGTGATGGCTTTTTCTTGGTTGAGAGCCTGCAACCAACCTGTTTGTGTGCTAGGCATGCTTCACCTACACATGGATTTATGATCTGAGGTGCATTGTCATATGACAGCAGGAGCACTCCCGTGCTTATCCCACACACCCTGACTGCAAATCTGCATGTTAATCTGGTGATCTGACCTGTTGCTCTTCCATTCATGAACAGCATACCAGGGGGTGTTTTCCAACAGGATAACACTCACTCACATACTGCTATTGTAACCTACCATGATCCACGGAGTCTCAACATGTTGACTGGACCTGTTTGATGATCAGATTTGTCTCCAATCAAGCACATGTAGGATATGATCGGACAACTCCAGCAACATCTACAAATAGCATTAACCATCCCTGTACTGACCAGATGCAACAGGCATGGAACGCCATCTCATAAACTGACATTCGGCACCTTTACAACACAATGCATGCGCATTTCCATGCTTGCATTCAACTTTCTGGTGGTTACACTGGTTATTAAAGTACCAGCATTTTACATTTGCAAAGGTGTATCTTGCACTTGCATTATCCTGCAATCTTGCAATGTTGATCACTTAAATATGTTACCAAGAGAAATGTATTCCAGAAATTTCATTGCTCTACATTAATTATTTTTTGGTATTGTGACTTTTTTCTGCACGCACACACACACACACACACACACACACACACACACACACATTGTTAATTTTAACTGAAGATACTGATATACAAGTATATCAAAAACTACACATCAGATCAAACAAATTTGTTTGTCTCGGAGGGCACACCCAATGACACCACACTCAACCCACCACCCCACCCCGTGCGTTGGTGGTGTGAAGGCGGGACAACTTTGAAATCATCAATGGGAACCCTTGCTTTTTATTGCAAATGTCAATCCTATGGCAACATCTACATAATTTTTGTCTGAAACATTTTCTTCATTTTGCCATTGATGGTAGTGTAATCGGAGAAACAGAAATGGGTACACGATTGTAATTTAAGACATGTTACTCAATGGCTCATGAATACTCCACCTCCACATTGTGAGGGTAGGACAGGCCAGAATTTCATAAATTCTAATTGGAAACCCAATTGGCAACATTGTATCCTATCAAACAGTTGACTAATCAACATGCCACCGTGCGCATGTAGCAAACTAAGATGTATCACACTCGGCAGTACACTGTGACTGGAGCTTACACACCATGCAGACTTAGAACAGATAGTGGCTCTAAACATTACAATACTTGCACTGTTTTCATTGCCTGCTCACCTACCTATCAGTTGGAGAACAGACGTGAAAGTGGACCACAGAGGAAAACAATGAAATGATCCTGGTTTATGGAGAATGTAGGAGAAATGTTGAGGCTTCTGTTGCCTTGTATGCTGAGCATTTTCCAAAGAAAGCTCGCTCTTATTTGTCATTTTACAAGATTGTGAATGCCTCTATGTCTGATGGCAGTGAACAGACCAGCAATAGGAAATGAAGCAAACATGTTACAGGATAAGCTAATGAAATGGCTGTACTAGCAGCAGTGCATCGAAACACATGGATAAGTGCCCAGCAATTGCAAAGTGATTCTGATATTTCCATAGGTAAAATTGTCATAATACTGCATCATCATAAGTATCAGCCATACCATGTGTCACTGCATCAAGAACTTCATGGTGCAAATTTCCTTAACAGGGTAGGGCTTTGTGAACAGGCACAACAACAAATGCAAACAACCCCCCAAGTTCTTTGCTGAGGTACTATTTTCTGATGAGTCTACATTCACAGACCATGGGAGCATTAACTGGCATAACATGCATTACTAGAGTGAAGACAATTCCCACTGGTTATGGAAAGCTGATCATCAACTTCCTTAGTAGGTTAACATATAGTGTGGCAGCATGGGGAACAAACTCATTGGTCCTATTTTTATCAACAGCACACTGAATGGACACAAATATTAAACGTTTCTGGAATAGAAATTACCGGTACTACTTCAGGATGTTTCTCTGGATGTTCGACAATGTATGTGGTTTCAGCATGAAGGTAGCTCAATGCATTACACAATTTAAGCATGGGAGGAGTTAGATTGTGTTTATACTGGTCAGTAGATTGACAGAGGTGGCCCTATTAATTGGCATGCTAGGTCACTGGATTTGATGTTGCCAGATTTCTTTCTGTGGAGATATTTAAACAATAAGGTGTTCCAGTAAGTGCCAACAGGCCATGAAGATATGGTCAACTGCATCAGAAACGTCTGTGATGGCATTCTGCTGATCAGCTTCTGTCCTGAGTGTGGTCAATTGAAAAGCAAATCACCAAGTGTATTGAAGTTGGCAGTACTACATTCGAACATATACTCTAATTGGAAAATTAGACTAGCGTTCACATTGAGCCACAGGCACAGTGGCACGTTGAGTAGTCCCCTGTTCAATATGTCAGAAGATTACAACATTGCAATTGGGGTTTCTAATTAGAAGTTACGAAATACTGGCCTGGCCTATCCTTACAGCATCGAGGCGGGGTCCAACTTGCCACTGAATATGCAAGGGCCATTGAGTAGCAAGTTGTAAATTAAGATTGTGTACCCATTTCTATTTCTCTGATTACAATTCCATCTTTGGTGAAATGAAGAAAATGCTACAGACAAAAAGTTTGCATATTTTGCCATAGAAGCTTAATGTGCAATAAATAATGGGGGTTCCCACTGAACATTTCAAAGTTTCCTCCCACCACCTACACATGGGGTGGGCTGGGGGTTGAATCTGGAATCATTGGATGTCCCCCTCTGAGACAAACAAATTTGAATTATAACCTTTTTGATCCAATGTCTATTTTTTGAGATATTTCAATGTCTTCAGTTAAAATAGACACCCTGTGTGGGGCACTGTCCCCTGTAGTTAATGTGAAAACCAATAAGACATTTAATGAACAGGAGAAAGGGCACCAAAAAGCATTGTACTCTCTGATCTCAACTCAAAATAGACTTAACATGTTTGAGAAAGCATTGTTTATGAATGTGCTGACTAAACAAATAATTTCTCTCAATATGATTCATGAATGTGTTCTGAACCTAGCAAGGGCTGATGGTGCACTGTTCCAAATTATATCCCTTTCCTCACAACTTTTGTGTCTTCTTTGCAAATTTAAATTAATAAAAGTACATTATGCCAGAAATCAGCTCAAGCAAATGCACCAAGTATTTTCAAAAATAATTTTTACTTATTTAAACCTTTAACTGCTCTGGATGTGTTAACATGTGTACCTTTGAACCTGTCCCTGTGAGCTCTGAACGTGTTTACGCATGCCACCAGCCCTTCTACCTGGTACTCTGAACGTGTCTACACACAGACATCTATGCTGTCTCTACACATAGACACTTTCAGAGTACTAGGTAGAAGGACTGGTGGCGCCTGTAAACACATTCAGAGCACACAGGGACAGGTGCAAAGGCGTGCACGTTAACACATCCAGAGCAGTTATTATATTTTAATTTCATAAATAAAGATACTTCAGACTGACTCTTTGCTTGCTTCACTTTTATACCACTATCATAAATTCATCCAAATTTTAATCTTTATCCACAATGCATAGTATGCCTTTACAAATTTTATTCACTGTCTGTTTAAAATTTCAGATATGTAATGAAATTCAGAATGTTGGGGAATGGACTGTGAAATGGGACAAATATGGCATGGTTCCATATGCTTACAAAGGTAATTTGAACATTAAATGGTAGTTCTTGTAATTAAATTGATTTTTCATTATTTGTAGAAACTTGAAGAAAACATATTTTTACACATTGCTCATTCATCTATTGCAGGAAGAACATGGGTAGGCTATGAGAATCCCCACAGCCTTCAAATAAAGATGAACTTCATAAAACATAAAGGCTATGCAGGTGCTATGATGTGGGCTATAGATGAAGATGATTTTCAAGGGCTATGTGGTGAACCAAATCCTCTTCTTAGTGTTCTCCATAACAACATGAAGGAATATGTGGTTCCAGAATCAAAGAAAACAAATGCTATGGAAGTATGTTATACATTTTCTTCTTCCTATAATTCTTACTATATATATATATATATATATATATATATATATATATATATATATATATATATATATATATATATATATATATATATATATATATATATATATTTTACGTTTCTCTTTCCTTCTTTGCTCTACTGGGGACAATTACTGTTACAGAAAGATTCATTTCCCTCTCCTAAGTCTACTACAAAGATGCACCAAATGCAGTTAGGGTAAACTCATAATTTATTTTATAATCAGTCTAGTTTAGTGCTGCTGCTCATTCACATTGACTTTATGATCTGCATAGTTTTTTTGTTTTTATTTAATGAAATGTTTACATTGTTATGCCATTGCTCCGGTGTAAAGCAACACACTGTGCAATCATTGTGAAACCAAAAACCAATTTTCTTAGTTCTAGCTTCAAACTTGCCTTAATAATGCATATTTTTAAAAAACCTTTCATCGCCTATTTCCTCCCCTTTTAGGAGTGTAATTTCAAAAAGCCCCTTCTTGAGCTTAGCAGAGGTTCATGCATCTGTGTAAAGACATAAGCGCAACACATACAACTAGTACTACAATCACACCTTAGCAAAAGCCCTGGCTGAGAACCTGAGAAAATTCTGCTCCTACAGTATATAAAATTGCTAAGCAGGTCTAAGGCTTCCATCCAGTCACTCACTGACCAATCTGGTGTGGCAGGTGAAGAAAGCAAAATGACAGCCGAAGTTTTAAATTTCACATTTGAGAAATAGTTCACGCAGGAGAATTCTACAAGTGTACTGCCATTTGACCATCAGATTCCCGTACGGATGACATAGTAATAATCATCCCTGAAACAGAGAAATCACTGAAAGAGCTGAAAAAAAATAAGTCGTTGGGTTTGGATGGAATCCCAGTTAGGTTTTACAAAGACTGCTCTATAGTTTTGGTGACTTGTTTAGCTTGCATTTACCGCAAACCTCTCACCCAGCATAAAGTCCCAAGAGATTGGAAAAAGCACAGGTGAATTATGTATATAATTTTCTTGAGATAAAGAAGCTTATGGCCACATATCAGCATGGCTTTAGAAAGCATCGCTCTGCCCTTGTATCACATGGTATACTCCGAACTATGGATGAAGGGCAGCAGGCGGATTCCATATTGCTAGATTTCCAGAAATCATTTGACACGGTCCCCACTGCAAACTATTATCAAAGGTAAGAGTAAATGGAATAGATTCCCAGGTATGTGAATAGCTTGAACACCTCTGAAGTGATAGAATGTAGTAAGTTGTGCTCAACAGCGAGTGTTCATCAGAGACAAGAATATCATCAGGAGTTCCTCAGGGAAGTGTGATAAGACCACTATTATTTTCTATGTACATAAATGATCTGATGGACAGAATGGGCAGCAATCTGTGGTTGCTTGCTGATGATGGTGTTGTGTATGACTTAGACAACATTTCTAGTTGGTGTAACGAATGGCAGCTAGCTCTGAGTGTAGAAAAGATGACATGGTTGTGTAGGAAAGATAAACCTGTAATGTTCGGACACAGCAGTAGTAGTGTTCTGCTTGACACAGTCACATCATTTAAATGTGTGGGCATAATGTTTCAGAGTGCTATGAAATGGAATGAGCATACGAGGACTGTGGCAGCGAAGTCGAATGGTCAACTTCAGTTTTTGGGAGAATTTTTGTAAAGTGTGGTCCGTCTTTAAAGGAGACTGCATATATGGTGCTAATGTGCCTATTCTTGAGTGCCACTCAAGTGTCTGGGAACTGTACCAAGTTGGATATAAGGAAGACATCAAAATGATTCTGAGGCAAGCTGCTAGATTTGTTTTCAGTAGGATCAAACAACATACAAGAATTACGGACATGCTTCGGGAACTCAAATGAGAATCCCTGAAGGGAAGGTGACATTCTCTTCAAGAAACACTACAGAGAAAATTTAGAGATTAGCATTTGAAGCTGGCTGCAAAATGATTCTATTACCACCAACATACATTTTGCATAAGGGCCATGAAGATAAGATATGAGAAATTAGGGCTCAAATGAAAGCATATAGATAGCCATTTTTCCCTCACTCTGTGAGTGGAACAAGAAAGGAAATGACTAATGTGATACAGGGTATCCTCTGCCATTTGCTGTACAGTGGCTAGCAGAGTATGTATGTAAATATAGATGTAGATGCACAAACAATGTCTACAATAAAAGATAACACATTCTCTAAATTTCTAGTTTCTGTCCTTAGCAGTTTGGGCTGGGCGATGAGGAGCCAGTGAATCTGTTAGGTCCTGTAGCCCCCCTCCCCCCCCCCCTTTTTTTGAGTTTCAAAAAACACTGAAACAAGTATTCCCATCAAGAACTCAAGACACCTATTTTCATATATGTAAGCTTTAAAAATGCTTCAGTGGTTATTTAATAATGATTTATTTAAAGAAAATCAGCCACTATTTCACCCCCTTAGGGGCTGAATTAGAAAAATGCTGAAACAGGTATTTTTTTATTTCTTTTTGAGAAACCAAATCCCAGATTTCATAGTTCTAGCTTCAAAACTGGGTTAATAGTGATGTATTTTCAAAAAACTTTCATCCCTTTTCACCCCCTTAGGGGAATAAAATTGAAAAATCCCATCCTAAATGATGCCTACAGTATAAGGTCAACTACCTCTCCAAATTTCAAGTTTCAATCCTTAAAAATTTGGACTGGGCTATGATGAGTTAAGTCAGTCAGTCATGTCATTTCCTTTTACTTATAGAGACTTTTTAAAAAACTGCATTCCATTTTTTTAAGAAGATGGAATATATTGACACTACAGACAGTCATAAAAACTAAATAGCACATTTCCAAACATACTGAACACATGACATTGCAAACAATGAGATTTTTTTAAATGTACCCCCAATGGAAGGAGGAGTAGATGAAAGAAAGGAGAAAAAAATTCAGCTGGTAAAAATCTACAGCTCAGCTATGCAGTAGTTCCTCCAATGCACAAACCTGAATTGTAGTGTTCTTAACATGCACTTGGATACTGCACTGTGCTTTAATGTACAATTTTTTCTCCAGTTAGAGAACACACCAGTGTGTGGTGCATGTGGTATATCTGTGTTTTTGATAAGGGTAGGAGCTGAAGCAATGAATTGAAATTTGTGCCTTGGCCAAAGCCTTGAAGCCACGTCTTTTAATAACCAGGCAGATGTGCTAACCACTACACCACCACAGCGTTGCAGCTGCCACAACTGCATGAACTACTTTAGTCCAGTGTTCTCCCTAACACAAACTTCAGTTCATATCTTCAGGGAGGGCACTGGGCAGTGGTTAGCCCATCTGCCTAGCAAGCAGGAGACCTGGGTTCAAGTCCCAGCTGTGTCACAAATTTTAATTTATTGGTTCAGCTTCTATCCTTATCAAAGATAAAGTTGAGACTCATACGTCTTCAAGAAAATGTAATTATGTCAGATCAAGTGTCTTTATGCCACTTATTCACATAATACATGGTAGGGTAGGCCTTAAGTTTCCTTGTGGAGTGTTAAACATGTGCAAGTATCTTGATGTAGTAACTTAGTATGCCATGAATGATACAAAAATGGAAAAGTAATAGTTGTAGTCCTCTAAGAACCCCTAAATAAAAGAATAATGCCTATCGCTCTGCCGAGCAAGATATTGCAGTGGTTAGCACACTGGGCTTGAATTCGGGAGGATGACTCTTCAAACCAGCATTCAGCAATCCTGATTTAAGTTTTCCATGATTTTCCATGATTTCCCTAAATTACTTAAGGCCAATGCTGGGACAGTTCCTTTGAAATGGCACAGTCAATTTCCTTCTCCATCCTTTCCTAATCTGAGCTTGTGCTCCATCTCCATTGACCTCATTGTTGACAGACGTTAGACCCTAATCTCCTCCTCCTTCTGTCACTGTAAAAAGTGTCATGAATAACAGATCAGCTAAAATATCATGTATCAAGCAACCTTTAAACATGAACACAATTTATAATTGGAAGAGATGGCTACAAGAATTAGGCAGTGCAGGTTCAATGCATTGCAAAATTAAAGTAAAAGTAACTTTATCTCATTCTTAAGTGTCCAAGTATATCATAATATGAGCCAACAAGTTGCAAAGACAAAAGTATCAGTGGAAAACAAGAAGTTTGCTTTGATCTGCACACAGTGGTTGGAGCTGCTCGTGGTAGTAGCCAGATGTACAGGAGATGTGCTTGCTTGTGTAAATGTCTCTGTATTTTCTTTGCTGAAGAAGGATTTGGCCAAAAGCTATAACACGTAAAAGTCTTTTCATTGTGCCTGGCTGCAACTCAACGTGTCATCTATACAGTGAGTAGCAGTCTGTCCTTTTCCTGATATTATTGTAAATACTTTACTGTTTTCTCATTGTCTTATAAGCAAGTTGTTGCATATTTCATATTATTAAGAGATTCACACTAAGTCAATAAAAAATACACTGGGCATCAAAAGGATGTATGCATCTACAATTCAAGGGAGTTTCAGTCATCAAAAAAGGTCACCTCATCAATCACAACATGCCATCAGCTGCACTCAAGCGCCTTCATTATCCCACAGATAAAGCTTTTAATGATATTTAATTCATATTCATTGTTTACCAGGAAGGTAGAAATGAAGAAAACACCATAAAAAATTGGTCTTAACGTATTGTTCAGTTTTCCTCTTTGCTCTCTGAGTAACATATTCTTTCATTTACTAAAACATTCTCTCCTGCACATGGTAAACAGTCTATACATTGTTACAAAATTTTACTAAAATTGTGTTAAATTTTTCAGTCTGACTTGGTGCTGGATCTCAACTGCAAAAGAATACGACAGCAGCCAAAACTTTCACAGAAGGGTTCACCTGAGGTTTCTGAAAGCACTGCGAATGGAACTCAGGAAGCACTCAGTTTTAATGATACAATGGAACGTAATGAAGAAGTAAACTTGTCCACTACAGCATAAAATAGCATGTGTAGTTTCAAAACACATGTGCCAACAAAAAATATTTACTTTGAAACAGTTTAGGAATGATATATCTCAATGAAACTAGACAATGATAGCAGTTAAAGTTCTGTTGCCAGTTCTGAAAAATGTGAATCAAATTAAACTTCCAATTTCACTGTATTTCAGTGCTTTAAAATGTCAATAAATGAACATTGTTTCAGTATAATGTATATATTATAAGGACAATAGCCATAGTTTTGAGTATGCATGTGCATGTTACATAAGCCAAAACCAAACATTTAAATCAGATTATAAATTATGAGTAATTCAGTCCATTTCAATCACATTTTATAAAATGGAACAATTCTGAAACAATGAAATCATATTGAGGTACTTGGTGGAGTCACACTCTTAGATTTATATTTTTTCCCTATTATCCTTCATATGAGTGTCAAGTTGACACCTTCATTACATATATAATTGATCCTTTTCCTCCATGTTACCACAATCACAACAGCCCAATAAAAATTTGATTAATGAGAAAAAAGAGTCAAATGCTGGTTTAATCACTGCACATGTTTGAAGTAGAATCAATAACTCTGATGTGACATGAACACTAATTACAAAGGTATCATCTCATATCAGTATATGTGCATTATGATGTTATACAGTTACTACTATAGTTTAACTAGCTGTTTAAATTAAGGATACCTACTGAAATTATTAAAACTGTGTGCTAACCACAAAAGAAGCTTTGAATCCTCTACACTGAATTATCTGTGTCATCAGTCAATGATTCAATAACGTTACTAAGTGAAGTGTTACAGTGATTATGTCACTCAATTCGAATTTGCAGGTTCTTTTTAGCTGAAGAAGATGTAAACATTTCTGCCAGATGTTAGGTAGTTGCACATTTCCATACTGTTAAAAAAAATGTTTCATCAGAATCCATTAGCTATTATGTAGTCACCTACAGAAGGCCATTGCAAGAGTGCAGGCTGCTGGTCCATTTCAATGTCAAACAGATCTGCTTTAGGTGGATTTCTTATGTCCCCACTGCATCCATATCAATAATTTTTAATATGCTTCCTGCTATTGACTGTGAGAAATTGTACAATGTCTCTAGAGTGCATAGACTTCTCCCTATTCAAGTACTGATATATGACATCATCCTTCCACCCAACTTATAGTGTATACATTAAGAAACCAAGCATCCTCTACTGCCAATTCCGATTACATTTGCTGTGTAATAGTTTTTGCTAGACTGATAAGATGCATGGCCATAGGCAGCACTCAGATTGCCTTTTTCACCCTGCAATACAGTCCAATGCAGAATCTAGTTAATACTAGGGTAGTGTTGTGAACATGTTGCAAGGCACTTCTTACTGAAACATATGGAACTGCATAGCACAGGTCTTAGCAAAGTACTCTATTGAGGGATGAAATGAAGTTCTTCTTAACCCCATGGAAGACTGGATACATAGTCAGAACAGTTCTACTGTCTGTCAACTCTAAGTTTCAACAACGAAAATTCACGATTTTTCAATGCAGGGCAGGAGGTGTTGAGATCAGAGTGTAATCACTGTTATCACA
The DNA here is from genome assembly GCF_023864275.1 of Schistocerca cancellata. Lineage (NCBI taxonomy): Eukaryota > Metazoa > Arthropoda > Insecta > Orthoptera > Acrididae > Schistocerca > Schistocerca cancellata. The sequence continues at coordinate 416,241,356 of NC_064633.1, forward strand.
TTAAGAGCAGCTCTAAGTATAACTGATCTGGGAAAAAAGAAAAGGATGTATTTTAATGATAATACCTTATTCTTCTCAAAGTGTATTAACAATGTATAAAAACTATAAAATAAAATAGTATCTCTTACAACATTGTTACTTTCATCAAAAATCTCTTATTGTATCTAAAACTGGTCTCTGACATACAGCAGACAGGGAATGAGTAGATCCAAATTTAATACAGGCAACAGTACACCCGCAAGGAAAGAACAGTACTTCCATTCCTTCCTAGAAGCAAATCTTAAACAGGCAAGCAGCACAAAGGGATCACAGCGGTCTTGATGCATACACCCCTCTCGCACCCGACCTTTCAAATCCCATGACTTCCGGTTGTGGTTTTGCTTCCAAAGAGGGATTGTTCACAGGCTCCTCAATTACCAGCAACCCACACAATTCACCCTAACAGTTCACAGCTTGAGCCTTCAGTCACTGCAGAAGCGTGGACATCACAAGCCCACCGCAATCTGGAAGATTTGGTGCCCTGTGAGACCAGCTGATAGTGCAACCTACCAAGTCAGAAATGCATTGCATGCACAGATTACTGTCACTGGGGGAGTGCACCAACATATAACACTCATAAATCCTTCAGCATCCCCACTTAGTTAACAAGCCTAAGATCATTCCCGAAATGCTTTTACTGATGAATTGTCTCCCATGTCTGCATGCCGAGCTCCCATGGAATTAGTCCCACATGACTATACAAATGTTGATGTGGCACTGTAATAAATAAATTGTGATCAAGGCTGTCTTTAATAGTAAATATTTGTAACACATGATCACTGTTCGTACCCATAATGTATTCGGATGTATTGTGCTGAAGGGTTACGATACGAGCCAAGTTGGGTGCAGTAGGCCTGCACAGTGCCTTGCAAGAATGTGAAGGCAGAAGGACGCAGAAAAGCCAGGGGTAGCTTAGAAATATGACGCAGTATCCACAGGTGGATGCCGCTTGGGGATGGAGAAGGTGGACTGGTCTGACCAGAGGCTGCTGAAGGGTAAAAAAGTAATTCGATTGAAAAAAACTTTAAATTGGAGCAGAGGGACAGAGTAAAATTTGCAGAAAAGTGTAATCAAATGTGCAAAAATCAACAGGGAAAGTATAAAGTAAAATGTGTCTGTTTCAAGGGAAAAGATGGTGGCTGATGTCACAAGCGGTTTAGTGGGGGAGAGGGCACACAGCACGCCATAGTTGAGGGCTAGCTGCTCAACTGGGGAACAGTACGGATGGCTGGCAGTTGTGCTCCCGCAAGATTAGAAACTAAGCTTTACTTTTTGGCTACATCTGAATAAAACCATGGCAAAGTAACATTCACCTAGGTTACGAAGTTATTTCGACTGTAAATGAATGTTTATCTTAATATGTCACAATTACTGAGGCATAGATGCAAAAAGGTAACTACTTGTGTGCAACAACACGACAGTCATCGAATACGGTAAGTTAGCTGCTGTGCTCGCTCCTGCTGTTGAAATTCTGTTTTTGCTTTCTGCCAATGATCCTTATGACCAATTGGTTATGATCATGCTTATTTTTATGTGGGGTATCAAGTGTAAGTAAAAATTGAATTCCCTGGCGTCAGTAATACAAGATCCTGGCCTTGTGCATTAAAAGACTCATGTAGCAGCTGAGTGAATTATATTAATATGATCACAATTGCGATTAACCTGATAGCGACAAAAATCAAATACAATTGGCATCTGACAGTGGTATTTAACCCACTTAGAGGGGCATATCAGTCTGACCACTATCTGGCTGGATTCTGGCGTGTAAACTACGATTTTGCAATTATTTTTTGTAATAAGTTGTACCATAGGAGTTTGTGTCCAATGTGTCTCTAGAATGTAACTGCTTTTATCAGCGATGCATTGCATTATTTAGTAGCATTGAACTTCCTCTCCAAACCTTAGTTCTACATATTTGCTAAGTCCAGAATCCACAGGGTGCCGAATAACATACGAGTAGCTAAACTGTAGGTAAGGGCATGTAAGATTACAGGTAGAGAAAGTGCGGAGGCTGACTACGCTGCCACTGCACAGGTAAGTCACAAAGAGGACCTACCATGCACACCTGTAAATCTACTTCTTACCGTGCCAGACAGTCCAAGGGGTCCAGTACGTTATAAGTTAGGGTTTGTCATTCTGCAGAGAGGATGTTACAAAGTGGTACATTGGCCTAGGGAATGTTACAAGGTTGCACGGGAAGGTACAAGAGAATTCGATTGCACAGGTACACAAAAAGAGTCAGAACTTTAGGCTACTGTGCCAAACTTTCAAATAAAGGATTTGGTATTAGATCGGGATTTTCATCATAACTCGAATTTAAAGAAGGAAATGAGACCCTGATACAGGGCGAGATAAAGGTTTATACAATATAGACATGATTAAAAGATTTAAGCCCACAGGAGAGTTTGCACCCTTTGCGAATTCGGTGGACAAATGACCACCAGCTGTCCCAGTTAAATTGTTTCTATATTTCTGTGTAAGTTTCTTTGGGACTTTCTTTGGGACAATTTCTATCTTTTTTGACTATAGTATTATCTTTTATTAATATTATACCTTCTGCTATCACTTCTTCCAGAAATAAAACTAAAAAAAAAATTATGACTCCGACATCTTGTAGTCTAGAGTTTATTCAATAATAATTGCATTGGTATGTTTACAAAGATAGCCATGAGCTTAGTTAATAAACTTAACTGTAAATCAACATTTCAAAGAAAATTTTGAAGATTTGTGATGTACAGGTAGCATATGAAAATGCAACAATAAGAATAATTTTAGCTCTGTTATCATATGATAGTAATAGAAAGTGGAGGAAGTTATACCACTATGACACCAGCAGAGAAATGGTCTAACTCACAAGGTCTTTCCATAAGCTATGAATATTCTGGAATACAGAGTAAGAACTTATTGGTTTTGTACATTTTTTTTGAAAATATTGAAAGACAAATAGAATGGATGGGTTTGTACTAGAATTTTATTGAGTATTGACCAACAAATAGGCTCATCACAGAAATTATACTGACCATTGACAATGACTTACATGAATATACTTGCCAATTCCATAGCATTTCAAAGGAGTTTGTTAGGAACAATTTTCAGGGTGTCTGTGATGATGAAGCCACAGCAAGTCAATTCTGTAGGGAATGCCAAACAACTTCTCCCTCTGGTGCCACGGCGAAGCATCTTCGTGAAACTGGTCCCTAGGGTGGGGTGTGGTAAGGGAATCCATCTATGGGGTACTATCTTCTTTTAGCCTAACATACCTGTCTCTCTAATTCCTTTCCTTACTTGTTCATTAGGAGTATGAAATTTATGTTCCCTCTGTCCATACACAAAGTTCCTATCAGAGGATCTCTTCTTTTTACAGTCTATAAACTAGAATTTACAGCCTGGAACAGTAGGATTGTACTGGTGGCACATATTTTGGGGGAAAAGATTTGAGGTAGGAGATAGAAGGCAAGACAGACTGATGGACAGCTAACATCCATAGCTGAATAAGAAGCAAGATCTTAAGAGTTAACAAGACAATGAGAAGGTTTGATAACTAGTATTCAACAAGGAGTAGGTCCATGATGAATAAATTTTAATAGCAGGAGACAAAGTGCTAATGTTATCCTAGTGTATTCACAAGAAATATGTAGAATAAAATCTTTTGTATGGTCTAAATCTATCAATTACAAGAAAGTAAAGGATTATCTGTATAATATCAGCAAGCAGAAGTGAGACACAAATGCGTGTGAAGTAAGGAGAAAAAGAAGTAAGAGGAGAGGAGGTAAGATATTTATACATAGAGCATCATGTAATGTCAGCAGAAAGCAATTATGGGAGAAACTTATCTTTTAGAGTGAGAACAGATAGTAAAAGGGTGCTAGTAACTGTGTTTACAGATGAAGTTAAGATGGGGCATACCAAAACAGTGGATAAGATGTAAGATAGGAAAAGGGTAAGCAGATCTGTAGAAGGAATGGCCTATACCGTGGTAAGGTGAATCCTTGGAAGGAATGACCTGAACCATTTAATGGAAGTAGGAGAGAGAAAGGTTAGACGGACTCATAGAAGGGATGGTTTATACCTTGATCAGTGAATCCACTGAGGGAATGACCTGTACCATATTTTTTTAGGGAAGTAAGGGTACACCCACATCTATAGTGGTATGGAGGTTTAACACAGTGACTGCCTTAAGAAGAAGTGTAAGTTCAGTGACTACAGAAGTACGAAACTGTATAATGACTGCTGGTCATGGTTAAAAAGTTTTCTCTAAAGTAGTTCTATAATCAAATAAACTTACCAGATAGTAGAGATGAGAATGGTTGGAGCAGGAATGTTCCATGCTTGCTGACTAGAGATTGTACTGAGATTTGACTCTAGAGACTGATAGTACACATTTACCTGACAAGAAGCTCTTCAGGTAATAATCATGTGAGAAAGAATAACAGGTAACTAACTAATGTCCACATACAAGAAGTAAACAAGAAACTCTTGAATACACTGCCTTGAAGACAACAATTGATAAATAAGTATAAAAACCATAAGTAAGTTGACGCAAAGTGATATCTTGTTTTATAGATAGACTGGTCATTGCAGGACAATTGCTTGCTTCAAACAGGATGTGAAGTAAATAAGACGAAGTTATGCAAAGTAGACTAACACTCTTTAACATAACGTACCTGAAATGAAACAACAAAATTGAAAAGACTTGTTATTAAAAATGAAGTTTGATTCCTTGTTAAAGAACAAAAAATATCAAGTGTTTTTTATGTAATTAGGTTGTTTATAGTTGTATGTTAATGATAAATCAAATTTTTTTGAGATTGCGAGAGGTCACATCTTTCCTTTAAGTGGGGAAATACGAAGTGTAAATGCCATTTTGGCAAATGTGCAGTACAAGTAAAAATGATCATGACAGAATAATATTAAGTAGGGAGTAAGTTGCCAGATATATACTGTGCACAAGGGTGTTTGTTTTTGCAAGTGCAGATATTAAATGGAAGGTGTGGAATATGAGAAAATGGCAAGATGTGATGACAAATAAATGGCTTCACCTGTTATGAGTGGGGCCTTTTACAGTTTGGCATCATTGGCATCACCACTTGGCATTGGCACAAGCATCAAAGAGCAACCACACTCTCCAACAATGAAAACAAAAGACAGGATGGTTTTGTGACAAATAAAATACTTTGTAATCTGGATTGTAATCTTGAGACTTTGAGGTAGGTGTCATATAAAAGTTGTGTTCTACTCTGATTCATAAATCACACACATGAACTGTACACCCATTCAAGGAAATATATGTTTGTAAAAGGAAAGCAGTGGATGTGCCTTTTCATGATATGAGTAAAAGTTATCTTCTTTTGCTCCAATAACAGCTGCAAAACATGAAGAAGTTAAGCCTTTCCTCAGCTACACATTGAGATTTCAGAGGTACTGATTAACAGGACCTCAACTTCAAGATAATGAACTAACGTGACTGGACTGAAAGAAAAATGTAAATATGTGAGATGTTACATGGGCAACAGATCTCATGAAGTGTTCTGACTCAGCTTGAACTACAAGGAGTGAGCCAGCAGCTACGTAAAAGCCTAACGTGAGAAAAACATTCAGTCTCACAGGAATAAAATGTTCAATGGAATGTGTACATTAGAAAACACTACTGCCCTATATCATTGATATTCGATGTAGAATATTAGAACACATTACGAGGTGGAAACTTAGTGAGGTATCTTGAATATAATGAGCTCCTCCCTGCCAACCAGGAAAAATTTCAAAACATCAGTCATACTAAATCAAATTTGCACTCTTCCTACATGACAACCTGAAATCCACAGACCAAGAAAATCATGTGAATGAAGTGGTTTGTGACTTCAGAAGAACATATGACCCAGTCCCACTTGAAGAAATAAAAGTAGCATCTGATGTGTCCTAAGGGAAGTGTGGTGGGACCCACAGACAATATTTATAGTAATCTCAGACTTTTTGGAGATGATGCAGTTATCTGAAAAATGGTGCACAAATATCCATCCAGCGTCATGAAGTTTGAAAACCTCCTTTAAATGTATTGCAATATAAAATTGTGCACTTTACAATATGCAGAAGCAACATCTTAAGACTACAATCTTAAGACTACAATATCAATGAGTCATGATAGGAATTGGTGGATTCATACCAACACCCAAGTGTTACAGTTTGTGGGATATGAAATGGAATAGAAAAAGCAGGTGGCAGACTTTAGCTCATTGATAGGAGTCTGGAAAAATGTAGTTAGTCTACAAAACAGGGCACTTACAAAACAATGGCTGGTGCCATCTTAAAATATTGCTCAAATGTGTCAGACATGCAGCAGGCAGGATCGTCAGTGGATATTGAATGTATACAAAGAAAAGCAGCATCAATGGTCATAAGTTTGTTTGACTCATGAGAGCTAACCATGGAAATACTGAAAAACCTGAATTGGCAGACACTTGAAGATAGACAACAGTTATCCCATGAGAACCTGCTTATAAAGTCTCAAAATCCAGTATTGTGTGAAGAATTTATGAAGATACTACATTCTCCTATTTATCACTCACTTAGGAACTACAAAGGCAAGATTACACAAATTACAGTGCACACATAGGCTTTTAAACAGTCATTCTTCTTGCATAAATGAAATGAGAAGAAACTCTAAGATGTGGTGGTTGTTGTTGTTGTGGTCTTCAGTCCAGAGACTGGTTTGATGCAGCTCTCCATGCTACTCTATCCTGTGCAAGCTTCTTCATCTCCCGGTACCTACTGCAACCTACATAAGTGGTACAATGGGCTTTATCCTCTACAATGTACCTCACAGTAATTTGTAGTGTGTGCATGTAAGATAATTTTGTAAATATTACTACATGCTGAACCTTTATAAGTGCTTTAATATGTATAGTAATTCACACTCATACTCTTTTACACACTACAATAATAGAAATTCTTCTAAATAATAAATGTGTTGCCAAGGAGAAACTTTTTCAGTTTGTTTTCGAATTTTTCTTTGCTGTCTGTCAGACATTTTATACTGCTGAGTATATGACCAAAAATTTTAATTGGAGTATTGTGTATCCCATACTGTACTAAAGACAACCTCAATGTGGAGTAATTAATGTCATTTCTCCTTCTGATACTTTAATTGTGTACATCATTGTTCAAAAGGGACTGTAGTGGATTGTGTACAACAAACTTCATGAGGAAACTTCATTTACTCTGCAGAAGTAGTCAGAATGCCCAACTCCTTAAACAGATGTCTACAAGATGAATGTGGGCAAGCAACACATATTATTCTTACAGAAAGTTTTTGAGCAATGATTACTATCCATCTTAAAGCTGAATTACCCCAGAACATTATTCCATATGACATTAATGAATAAAACTATGCAAAATACATCAGTGTATTGATTTGCCTCTCCCCAAGATTTGCAATGATAATAAGTACAAACAAGGCTGAAATAACTTGTTTTAGGGGTTCCAAAATGTGTTTTTTCCAGTTTAAATCTATATAGGCACATACAAATTTTGAAGTTTCCATGCTATTTATTATTTCTTCACCATGTATTACACTTATCATTGGTGTAGTACACCTATATGTGCGGAACTGAATATGTTGTGTCTTTTTAAAATTTAGGATGAGACCGAATAAGTGGCGAAGTACCACTGATACCCCAACACGACTAGATGTTGTATAGAGGGGAAACGAAGATGATGATGAAGTTGATGAGGATGAGACCAATGGTAGAAAACCAGCCAATGATACTTTGAACAACACTGCTTACCATTTATTTTGATTCCGTGTGTATTGTAACAGGACGGCCGGAGCGGGTGATGTGGTCGGGGTTGTAAGGCGTGGCGGGGTAGAAGAAGGTGGCTGTTTTTAGCAATCTTCCTCTTTATTGTTGTTCTTCCAATACATTTTCAGGTAGCTCAGCCCCACCGCTTGTGTCGTGGTAGAGATGAGCTGATGCACGCAGTCCGGGTAACGCGACGCCGTGCTCGGTCAGCGGATGTGCAGGTGGTAGGAGGTTAGCAGCAAGAGGCGCAGCCCAGCTCGCAGACGTGGTGGCTCATGACATCGCCGGTGCAGCAGCGGGCAACGGCCCCCGCTGGCCGGTCCTCGGGGACAGCGTCACTGATGTCGACGACGTGACAGCGACCGAACGCCCAGGCGGTCGAACCTAATGCCGACGCCCATCTCTGATGACCTTAAATAGTGCAGACCGCTGCTGAATCCGCCGGTTATGCGGCGGCATGTTTATTAGAAGGCTCTCGATGAGTTGGCTAACGCAACTGTGCCACACGCGGCCTGTGCCTGCGTAATTCTGCTAATGCTGCGTTCTGATGGCTGCCGGGCACGTACACACATACCAACGCTCGTTGCAAAACTGTATCACCTGCATAATGCGCTGGCCGGCCTTTGTCTGCCGTTTGCCGTGAGGCTGGTGCATCGCGCACTGAAACACACTAAATCACAATTTCGCACCATATTTGCTAACAATAACCCCTTGTCCTCTACAATTCCTCCCTCGTACAGAAAGAATTCGCCCCCGAATTCAACCAAAAAGTCAAAACAACTACAGTTCACTTAACAAACACCACAAAATGCACTTGATTCTCTGTTTACACTGTGTTCATTCACCTCTATCCTCAGTCTAATCATTGTCCATAAACATTACTCAGTGTTCTGCTGCAGTGACTCACAACTGTTCAGTGATTTTGTCTGGACCCTTAGGTTAAAGGTTGAAAGGGGCGGGATTTGGGCTACCTTCCTCTTGAGCCGATAGTACACTAATCCTACGACAAAGATAAAAATACAGGTGACAATGGTTGATGATCCAATAACTAGTAAGCATTGCTTATGCTCACTACGGTACTCATGCACTCGTTGAAAAAGATGTTCCATAGTTATACGTCCATCCTGAGCTGCAAGCATCCGGTCCAAAGAGGCAAGCAAAGTCGGGTCTAATGTGCTATTCAAAAGAGTGACATTTTCTTTCGTGACGAATTGCACTGGTTGGTTGGGTACGTAGATTAATGTGCTTGTTATGTTCATGATTGTAGCTCCAGTAATCACAGCTGGTAAATGGAAAGTTGGCCCTGAAATGTCACACTGTGTGCTGTTAATTAACAGTCCCTACCCCTGCAATTCTATTCTTTGCGTACTCCCTTGCTTATCCTGCTCATAACAAACGCAAATAAGGACCATGTTTTCCATTACTGAAAATATCCAATGTGGACCCACTTGCTGAAAGAACTGCACCGTGCCTGCTATAATTTCCTTAGGGCACTCCACAATGGGTTCTTGAGAGCGGAATAGAGAATACTCACGAGATTTGGGAACAGTGTGTAACAGTTTTGCGGGGCAGATGGTAATTGGACCTGTTCGACACGGCACCAAGTCTTGTGCAGTGAGGAACGTATGAGCTTGTCTGTTACGTGCAACTAACAGTATTTCCCGTACGGTTAATTGTACGAATTTCTGCAAAATTTCCCACTTCACTGGATACGTATACAAGGCGCAACATTCAAATTTACAATCCTTACATGTTAATGGTATTATGATATGAATTCTCAGCAGGGTACCTGTCTGCGTACTGGTAACAGGGGCCATTTTGTAGTACAGAGATAAGTGATCGTCTGTTAATGTCGTCAGTAGCTCCAGGGATGCGGACAATTCTGATTGAACTTTCCGTAATCCTTCCCGAAGTTGTTCTGAAGGTAACAGTACTGGGGTTAGGTGCTCGCGCATTACGTGCAAAAGCTAATCGTGGTAGCTGATATTCCCCATGAGTGTCATTAAACCTTGACTGATTAGCCACCATGGAATGAGGTTCATTAAATGTATCTTCTAATTTACAGATTTCGTCTTCAACCGCCCAAATATTGCAGTCCCCCCTTAAAGTACATTGATGTCCGGACATAATTACATCCGCTTGTTGCGAGAACAAAACACCACTTGATATTTGACATATCTTCAAGGCTTCAGCTAAGTTGCAACAGCAAAACAGAATAAATATGCTGAGAGATAGTGCACACCTTCCCTCTTCAGGGCAACCCATGACGCTGGAACTGCTGGTCGTACCAGAACGTCATGCCTTCTGAGAAACAAAAGAAAAACAACTCACATTAGCTCTTCCTTTTTGCGTGTGACCTAAGAGCATAATAGCATGTCTGAACGCTTCCGCAATTAACTTGGTTCTCTTGTTTATCTACTCCTTTCTTATTCTTTTTCTTAGATTCATTTTTCTCTCCACTAGAAGTTACTGCAGACAATGAAGGAAGTTCCTGAAAATTCCCCTTGAAAGGCCTAATTCGGCTCAAATGCTCAATAGTAGTGCGAGTTGGAAGCTGTAATTTCACATTCACCGGCGATGTCATCTTGATCACCTGGAAAGGACCTTGATAACGGGATACAATTTTTTTTCTTTTTGCCTTTTGGCACATACGGATTAGTCATCATCACCCATTGTCCTACATGACATTTGGGTAAAGCCGCCTTTCTATTGTGAACTTTGTCCTCTCCCTCTAACACTTTAGTGTTCATTTTTTTCACCTGCCGCCAGATTGTTTTCAACTTTGTGAACAAATCCTTAACAGCCAAAATATCGGTTCCTGGTGGGGTCTTGAGCAATTCAAACAGAGATGGCATCTTCCGACCGAATAATACTTCATACGGAGACAATCCTGTACTTTCATGGACTTTTGAGTTATACACCGTGGTTACAAACGCCAATAGGGTATCCCGATTGTTGTGTTGCGAATTTACATAATAACTTAACATCTTAGCTATTGTACGATGAACTCTCTCGGTCCGACCATTAGCCTGCAGGTGTAATGCGCTCATTCTCAATTTCTTTACATGCAACAACTTGCATAACTGTTTCATCAAATCATACATAAAGTTTGACCCTTGATCTGTAATTATAGTTTCATGTGTTCCAAATTTCAATATCCATTGATGTACCATGGCGTGAGCCACTGTTTCGGCTCGCTGGTCCGGAAAAGCTGTCATAGACACATAGCGCGAAAAATGGTCTATTATTGTTAAAACATAGCGATTACCTGCTGGTGTTTGCACAAATGGTCCTAAGACATCTATGCCCAGTAATTGGAGAGGTCTATCCGCTTCCGGTAGTCATTGCAATTTACCCGGTCGATGAATCACTTCAAAATCATACTCACTAAGACGCAAAGCCCACTTAGTTAATCTACTCGATGGGTCTTTAAGCCCTAACAACCACTTTAAGTGCTGCATGGTCAGTAATCACCTTGAAATGTCGTCCATACAAATAACACCGGAAATAGGTTATTCCGAAAATTAATGCCAATAACTACTTCTCGGTTGTTGAGTAATTTTTTTCTGCATTGTTTAGCTGTCTTGAAGCATATGCTATCGGGTGTTCCTGCCCATCTATTTCTTGAGATAATACAATACCCAAAGCAAAATTGCTAGAGTCACAAGATAATATAAACTGTTTACTAAAATCTGGAAAATCCAAAACCGGACTAGATGTTAACAAATTTTTTAACTTTTGAAAAGCCTTTTCGCATTCTGCTGACCAGTGAAATGTTGCTCCCTTCTTCAACAACTGCATGAGGGGCCTTGCAATTTCCGCAAATTTTGGAATATACCTCCTGTAAAAATTGGCGAGACCTAAATAAGACTGCAACTCTTTTACTTTTGTAGGTGTCGGAAAATTCATTACCGCCTCTACAAGTTTTGGATCTGTGCAGACACCCTCCTGTCCTATAATATGACCTAAATAATGGACTTCTTGCAACAAAAAATGACATTTTTCCATATGAAGAGTTAACCGCGCTGCTTTCAGACGATCGAAAACTTCGCACAAACAGCACACATGTTCTTGCACGTGCTTTGAGAAAACAATTATGTTGTCCAAATATACCATACACTGATTAGGTTTCAGCCCTCATAACATGCTATCTAGTAACTGTTGGAAGGTTGCTGGAGCATTTTTTAGTCTGAAAGGCATTTGCTGATACTGAAAATGACCTGTAGGTACTGGAAAAGCTGTCTTCGGTCAGTCTTCTGGGGCGACCTCCAACTGGTGGTACCCGCTTCAAAGATCCAAGGTCGTGAAGTACCGACACTGACCCAAATTATCCAGAGTTTCAGTTATATTAGGCATTGGGTATGCATCCAATACAGTTTTTTGATTCAGGAAACGACAATCACAACAAAAACGATAATCCTTGCCCCATCAGGTGATTTTTTACCCACTATTACGACAGGAGCGGACCAGGCACTACTACTGGTTTCTATTATCCCATTCCTAAGCTGTTGATTAATAAATTCTTCCATGACAGGCTGTAAAATTTTTGAAACACGATATGGGTGTTTATACACCAGTGCTTCATTCCCAGTGGGGATGCAATGCTGAACTAACGGTGTGGCGGGCAGTGGACCATGAGAATTAAATAACTCTTTATATTCCGTCAAAAGGTTCTCCATGACTTCTCTGTCTTGCCCTTCTAAATGCACTACTTTACCCCTCAGTGCGGACCAGCTGACAGACTCTCCCGGCAATGTGTAATCTGCTGCGAAATTCTTATCCAGTTCATCTTTCCCTATTATCTCCAGATTCGCTATTACGGTACCCCATGCTAACTGCACCTCTTCAAGGCCAAAATTATCAATACTGACAGGCACAACCTTTTTTCCTTCTATCTCGCACACGTAGGACACGCTATGGCGTGTAAAACACTTCATTTTATCGAGCAGCTCATTCTCAGACAAGGGTTCAATGACACACAACAAATTTACTGGCACGCTAGCTCCAACATCTGCCCTGATTATTTTCCCTCTACCCCTCGGTATAGTATCCCGTGAGTTAACCCTAAGGGACCTTGTACGCAGTGTAGGTGGCCCACCCGACGTCTGGGTGGTTCCTTGCGACAGTAATGGTTTTTCGGCTGCAGAACCTTGGCAAAAGTGTATTCCGTCCAGTTCGACTATACACCATTCCAGGTTCACTTATGCGTGATGCGCAACCAGGAAATCCAATCCGAGTATGACATCATAGCTGCTGCCAACAACTGGAAGAACTTCTACCTTCACCTGGAAGTTCCTCATTTCCACTCAGAAGTTTAAAACCGCTGATCCGAATGACTTCACCTGCCCCCAACCCACGCCACTTAACACCCAGCGTGGTGGTTTTAATTCTACTTTACCAAGTACATTTCTACTCGCCACGGATATCTGAGACCCGGTATCCAATAAAAATTTGCACGGTCTGCCCCTCACCAAGCCTATCAGAAAAAAGTCTGCCACTGATTCTGCACTAGCATTAATCCTTACCGGGGGTGTTGCACAGTGGACACACCACCCCCTGCCCCATTTAACTGAGGGGAATAAGGCCCACCTTGCGGTTTTCTATCATGTTTCTGCCAGGACCCATTGCAATTACTCTCCATATGACCCCAACATCTGCATTTCCTGCACTGCACTTCCTTGCAATCGCATCTAATGTGTCCCATGCGACTACATCTGAAACATTTTATTTCTGCATTAAACACTGCTTTCCTGTCCCGCATCTTTGTTACTGCTTCAACTTCCTCTAAGGCCACAGCGATTCCGCCTGCCTCATTGAGAGTCTTAGGGAATTCCATCCTAATCTTGCGGGAGGTTTCGGGTTGTATTCCCCGCAAAATGCGTTTAGTGCCCTCTGCTCAGCTTCCTGCAGAATGGCTTCATTAACCCTATCAGAATCTGTTAGCTCATAGGTGTTAACATTAATTTTTCGAATTCGATCTACAAAAGCTTCTATTGATTCCCCATTCCTTTGATACATTTTATTCAATTGTTCCCAATAATATCTAGACGTACTTTTCCTCCGATGCCTTTCCAGCAACCCTTTTTTGAATACTTCAAATGTCTGAGCATCCCTTAATTCTTCATGGCATGTAACGTACGCTCTGGCATCCCCAGTTACTTTCAACTTAGTCACATGCAAAAGTGTTTCTGCACCCCAATTTCCAAATTTAGCGGCTGTGCTAAGGTTCTCAAAAAAAAAAAATCATAACATTCTCCCCAGCTTTTCCCGAGAAAGGGGTGACCAAAGACACAGGAAACCGTTCCTTGCTCGCTTCTTTAGACCGAGCAAGCTCTATCTCTAATTCCGACACTCGCTCAAGTAGATGCTGAATAGCCACCTCGGCTGACACAGACTGCTCCATCACTACCAGCTATCGAATCAAGACTACAGTAAGCCCAGAAAGAAGAACAGGAAGGGAAGACGGACTATGCTACAGGTTCAGACAAACCACCAAATGAAAAATTGGCACTTACTTGTCATGTTGCAGGAGTTGCTGATCCATTGTTGCCCTTCTTAGGTGCCACATATCCTCGTCGATTACCAGCCACAATTTCCTCCAAATCCAGGGAGAAGACCACTATTGTCACCAATTGTAACAGGAGTGTGTGATGCGCAGGTTGCCTGACTGACACCACTTGCAACAGGATGGCCAGAGCGGGTGACGTGGTCGGGGTTGTAAGGCATGGCGGGGTAGAAGAAGGTGGCTGTTTTCAGAATAATCTTCCTCTTTATTTTTGTTCTACCAGTACATTTTCCGGTAGCTCAGCCGCACCGCTCATGTCATGGTGGAGACGAGCTGATGCACACAGTCCGGGGAATGCAACGCCAAGCCCGGTCATTGGCTGCGCAGGAGGTAGGTTAGCAGCACGAGGCACGGTCCAGCTTGCAGATGCGGTGGCTCGTGACAACGCCGGCAGTCGCCGGTGCAGCAGCAGGCAATGCCCCCCGCTGGCCGGTCCTCAGGGACAGCGTCACTGATGACAACGACGTGACAGCGAACGAACACCTAGTTGGTCGAACCGAATGCCAATGCCCACCTCTGATGCCCTTAAATAGTGCAGACCGCTGCTGAATCTGCTGGTTACGCGGCGGCGTGTTTATTAGAAGGTTCTCGATGAGTTGGCTAACGCAACCGCGCCACACGCAGTCTGTGCCTGCGTAATTCTGCTAATGCAGCATTCTGATGGCTGCCGGGTACGTACACACATACCGACGCTCGTTGCAAAACTGTGTCACCTGCATAACGCGCTGGCCGGCCTTAATCCACCGTTTGCCATGAGGCTGGCGCATTGCGCACTGAAACACACCAAATCACAAATTCGCACCATATTTCCTAACAATAACCCCTTGTCCTCTACAGTATGCTTGGATTGATTATCACGCTGGTAACATCCGAAAAAGAACTTGTATGCCTGGATTGATTACAACATTAATGTAATCTGCAAAAATAACTAATTTGCTTGTTGTATATTAGACGGAAAATCATCTACATATATGAGAAACAGTAGCAGACCTAAGACTGAGCCTGGGGGACCCCATACATAATTTTGCCCCAGTAAGAATTACTTCCCCAGTCTTGGCTTCTTCTTCTTCTGACAGAAGGGTTGAAGGGGAAGGAAGAGGGGTGAATGAAAAGGCCTGGTGAGGTTTAGGGAAAGGGGCAGAGTTCAAAAAAATCATCCAGAGCACCAGGTCAGGGGGGAATTTTCATCCTGTCCAGTAAGTCTCCCCTGAATCAGGGTTCAGGATGACTTTTCCAAACTCTACCCCTTTTCCTAAACCTTGCCAGTCCTTTTCCTTCACCCCTCTTCCTTTTACTTCAATTCTTCTAACCGAAGAAGGAACCAGAGGCTCAGAAAACTTGCATGTGTAATACATTTTATGTCTGTGTTCTCCTGCCGCCACTTGGTGAGCAGACTTTTTATCTGTCCTATTACATTAAGCATAACTTTTGTATTCTTATGGTTAGATATGATATTATCTATTGGTTGGTTGTGCCATCCATCCCATAAACGTAGACAGATGATCAAGTGGACAAAATGACTTTTTATTTATCATCATCTATTTTTTCTTTTTTCATTTCAGAAGCTTCTATAATATAATGTTTTGGATGAGACAATATGAAGACATTTACAATGAAGTGTGCCAGACTTCAATCTTTCAGACTCACGCTCATTTCAATTTATTGTCCTCTTGTCAGTAAGTACAGGATCTGTCATTACTCATCCACCTGACCGCGAGTGGCATATCAATGGTAGATCTAGGTGTCCTGTACAGGGTGGACAGGGACCAGAGAGGACTCAGATGTTGTACTGATCCCCATAACCAACAAGTCTGAGGTGCTGTCTTTCAATGAAACTGAAACTGAGACAGTGGAACTCACCTGTTTTGGGATACCTGTTTTGTCCAGTGTCAGGAGAATGCAAATGCAAAAATGTAGGGTTATTAATCACTGACATTTCTTCTCAAACATACAGTGAATGATCGTACCCCTTAGTGAGACAGCAAGAGACAGGAAATGACACCAGGTGTACTCAGTGTTTACCTAGGGGCCTCATTTAATATGTTGAAGACATCATTCATGCAGCCTTTGAGGGAACAGGGTGGAATCAACTGCTGATTGTGGTGCATGTTGGAACAAGTGATACCTGTCATCTGAGCTTCAAGGACATACTTGGATCACTCAAGCAACTGGCATACAAGATTGAGAAAACCAGCCTTGTGTACAGAGTTTTGATGAAACTCACCAATTTGCAGCACTGTCCCAGAACGGATTGTGGCCCCTTGGTTCTGAGGCAAGTGGGTGAACTTAAAATAGCGACTTCGAAGGTTCTGTGACAAGCTAGGGTGTGAATTCCTGGACTTGTGCCATAGGTTTGAGAACTGCAGGGCCCCCTGAATGGTTCAGGTATGCACTCCCATCAGAGGTTGCTACCCAGGTACCTGACTGTGTGTGTGATGCACACAATGGTTTTGCAGATTAGGCAACTCTCCATCCAATCCAGATGATGACAGATGTAGGGAATCCAGAAGAATCAGTGTAATATTGAAAGAAATGCTTCCCACAAGTGAGAGTATTAAAACCCTAGTGGTTAATTCCTGAAGTATTCACAACAAAGTGCCTGAGTTTGAAGTGCTCCTGAAAAGCAGTGAAGCTCAAATGATACTAGGTAGAAAAAGCTGGTTGAAACCTGACAACAGTGAGAGTAGGCAAATGGGAAATGGAGGTGGTGTATTTGTTGCGGTAGACAAGAAACTCCAATACACCAAGATAGAAATTGAAGCTGTGTGTGAGATTGTTTGGGCAAGACTCTGTATCACTAGTGGGCATAAAATGGTAATTGGATCCTTCTCTCACCCACTGACTCATCTCCTGATGTAACCAAAAGCTTCAGTTCCCCAATCATACTGAAATCATTGGTGGAGACTTTAATAATCCAACAATAAATTGGAAAAATTACAGTTTTGTTAGCTGAGAGCATGACAGGACATCCAGTGAAACATTACTAAATGCCTTCTCTGAGAACTACTTAGAACAGGTAGTTTGGAATCCCTCTCATCATAGAAATGTATTGAATGAAATGGCAACAAACAGATCTGACCTCTTTGAGAATGTCCACATTAAACTGGGATCAGAGACCATGAGGCAGATGTGGCAACAATGATTAACAAAGTACAAAGGATGACAAAAACAAGCAGAAAGATATATATCATCAGTAAACTAGACAAAAATCAGTAGTTTCATATCTCAATAAGGAACTTGAAACTTTCAGCACAGGACAGGAGCTTGTAGAGGAACTCTGGCTCAAGTTTAAAAGGATAGTTGACCATGCACTGGATAGATACATACCCAGTAGAACAGTTCATAATAGGAGGGACCCTCAATGGCATGTAGTCACTGTAAAGAAACTTCTATAGAAACAGAGACTACTGCATAATAGGTATAAAACAAAGCATAGGATTATAGACAGGGAGATGCTCAATTAAATGAATTTGGCTGTCAAGAGGACCAAAGCAGAATATTGTCCAATGATCTTTCACAAAACTCAAAGAAATTCTGGCCTTATTTAAATGCTGTTACTGGAACCAAAATTAGTGTCCAGTTCCTAGGAAATGAGACAGTAACTGAAACTGTGGGTAGTAGAGCAAAAGTTGAAATGCTTAACTCTGTTTTGAATGTTCCTTTACAAAGGAAAACCCAGAAGAGTTTCCCCCAATTTAATCCTCATACCACTGAGACAATGAATGAGATACATACGTATTAGTGTCAGTGATGTTGAAAAACAGCTGAAATCATTAAAATTGATCAAAGCTCCAGGGCCTGATGGAATCCATATCAGATGCTATACTAAATTTGTGGCTGAGTTAGTTCCTGTTCTAACTATAATCTATCGTAGATCCCCTCAGACGAAAAACAGTGCCCAGTTCTTGGAAAAAAGCACATGTCATACCCATCTACAAGAAGGGTAGTAGAAGGGATCCACAAACTACCATCCAATATCCTTGAAATCAATTTGTAGCAGAACCTTACTACATATTCTGGGCTCAAACATAATGAGGTATCTTGAGTGGGTTGACCACCTAAATGCCAATCAGAATGGATTTTGAAAATATCGATCATGTGAAACTCAACTTGCACAATTCTCACATGACATAGTGAAAGGTCTGGATCAAGGCAGTCAGGTAGATGCAATATTTCTTGATTTCAAAAAGGCATTTGATGCAGTACCACAACTTTGCTTATTGTCTGAAGTATGATCATGTGAAATTTGTGACTGGATTGAGGAATTTTTGTTAAAGAAGACACAGCATGTTAGCTTGGGTGGAGAGTCATTGTCAGATGTGGAAGTAACGTCAGGTGTGCCACAGGAAAGTGTGTTGGAACCCTTGATGTTCATGTTGTATATTAATGACCTTGGACACAATGTTAATAGTAGCCTCAGACTTTCTGCAGATGATGCAGTTATCTATGATGGAGTAGTATCTGAAAGAACTGCTTAAATATTCAGTCAGATTGTGATAAGATTTCAACATGGTGCAGAGATTGGCAACTTGCTTTAAATGTTCCAAAGTGTAAAATTGTGCATTTAACAAAATGAAAAACGTAGTATCCTATGACAATAATGTCAATGAGTCACTGTAGGAACTGGCCAACTCATACTAATACCTGGGCGTAGCACTTTGAAGGGATATGAGATGGAATGATCACATAGACCCAGTCACGCATAAAATAGGTGGAAAACTTCAGTTTATTGGTAGAATACTGGTGAAGCACAATCAGTCTATGAATGAGACTGTTTATGAATCATGCCTGTGCCTGGTTCTAGAAAACTGTTGGAGCGTGAGGGGCTCATGCCAAATAGGACTAACAGGGGATATTAATGGTATACAGAGAAGGGAACCACAAAAGGTCACAGGTTTGTCTGCCCCATGGGAGTGTGTTACAGAGATGCTGGAGAAGCTGAATTGACAGGCTCTGGAAGATACATGTAAACTATTCTGAGAAAGTGTACTAACAAAGTTCAAGAATCAGCTTTAAATGATGACTCTAAGAATATACTGCAACCCCCAACATATTGCTCACAGATGGATTGTCATGAATTAGATTAATTACAGCAGATAGGAGTAACCATGGATATTGAATGTATACAGAGAAGAGCATCACAAACTGTCACAGGTTTGTTGATCTGTGGGAAAGTGTCACAGAGATACTGAAGGAACTGAACTAAAAGACTCTTGAAGATAGATATAAACTACTCCAATAAAGTTAATTAACAAAGTTTCATGAGCTGGTTTCAATTGATAACTTTAGGAATATACTACGACTCCTTATGTATCACTCAGATGGGAATCATGACTGGATGTGATTAGAATAATTTCTGCACCCACAGAGGCATTCAAACAATCATTCTTCCCACACTCTGTATGTGAATGGAACAGGAAGAAATGCTAATTACTGGTACAATGGGATGTCTCCTCTGTCATGTACTTCACAGTGGTTTGCAGAGTATAGATGTAGATGTAAATGTTGTCACCTGCACCTCACTTGTGATTACACAAAATGTAATCCTATTTTAACCTTTTAGTTTTCTTCTAACAAATTATTATCTTTCCTCATAATTTCACTTCTCATTCAGATTACTTATCATTCTTTCCAGCCCCCTATTTAGGCAATTTTACACCCATGGACCCAGTAATTTCTTTTGCTACCCCCTGCCCCCCAAAACAAACTTGACAAATGTGAAAGACATTTAGCAGCAAAACTACAAACAGATCGTTTAAAACAAGTATAAATATTGAAGATATCTTTGAAAAAGGAAAATATTTTATGACATTATAGTAACTAAACTTGGTTTCAGAGTAGGAAGATCAGTTGGAGCATGTCCAAATATAGAATGGAGATACTATGCATATAATGGTATTAACTGCATACATGTACAGACAAAGGATAACACAGTAACAAAAGGATTGGTATATCAACAACAAATGTCAGTATTTCAGCAAACACATTTATCACATTCTCAAAGCCCATTCAGATCATTTTCTGTTGCTAGTACAGCTAGGTGATTCAAATGCTCTTGGGTCTGAGAAGCACCCAAGTAGTTCTTAATGATTCCAAGAACTGGGAAGAGCAGAGCAATTCATTTCTTGTGCGCTGAATTTAAAGAGTGATTCTGATGTTTTATAAAGGTCAAAGAGATATTTCTCTCTTAGCATTTTATTTAAGACAGGCAAAGAAGGACCATTCTCATACCCAGAACTCAAAAGAGAGCTTTTGAGATGAACTCATTTTGTTCCAAAAGACCTCTCTATATCCACTGCTTCAGCTGTTTTGCAACATTACAGATTTCCTCTCAGGGTCCAGTTCTGTAAATCTGGACAAGAATGAGAACTTTTCAGAAAAATCTCTGTAGACACCAAGTTGCTTATTGAGCTCCATGGATAGTCTGACCAATATAATTAAGTAATTGATCTTCTGTATATCACCAACAGATTTGTAAATTGTTGTTTCATTTTCTGATTCAGGGTCTGAGTCATCAAAAAACTTCTTTTATTTCTTCACACATTTTTCTTTAGTTAGTATAAAGTTTCACTATGCAGATATGTCCATTTCTTCTGACCGTATTGTTGTATTTATTGCACTGAAATATCCAATAATAGTTTTTGCAATATCCCTGCTGGTTCTGATTGATCACGACTTTCTCACTTTTCTGTTCGTAAATGCACTTAAGAACTTTATTGACTGCACCTCACTTAGCATTTATGCTTTTGCAAGCAATTTATCAAGCTGACCATCTTGTAATCCAGAGAGACTTTCAACTCAAGTTTCCATCTTCCAAAACTGGCTGTAGAATTTTCCAGCATTCTGTACATGCTGACAAAATTCATAAATTGTTAGCAGCACATTTAAAATAGTTGTAGCCATTTTACAGTATGTGCTTGCACTCCTACCAGCTTCAGGGAATGAGAGGAGCAAGGTATGAAAAATGACGAGGCCACATATCATATAGTGAAATGTAATGGATCACGATGTGAAACATCAGGGGTAGAATCCACAACAATAGAGAAATACTTCGCATCAACTACCTCTTTTATGATCTTTTCTGTGACAGTCTTCCCCATAATATTTAATATTTATAAATTCTTTATACATGCTAAATGATAAATATGAGGTGTTTCCTTTACTTGAATTTCCATATTTACCTATATGACCTGCTAAGAATGGACCAGATTCAGCTATCAGTTCCAGACATATCATAAAATTACTATTCCTTAAGGAACCTAACTGTTCTTCACCTCCATGAAACAACAATCTCATTAAAGTATTTTCACTGTAGCCACTACCCTCTGTAGTACATTTCTCCAATCTTCACTTCTTGTAACTGAGTAGTAAATTGTTCATCAACTCTACATAGACTTTCACCCCTTTCTTTGAAGCTTACAACACAATCACAATGTGCACTGGAACTTTCAAGCTCAGTTAACCTTGTTTGGCATGTTTGCAATAACTACAGCCACTTGTACCAAATTAGGATGAACCCCCAAACAGTTTATATGGTGCATTGTAAAGTGACCCCTGACTGGGAGAATAAATCATATAATCACATTGCACAATGTCTCCATTCAGCTATTTTCTTTCAAATAAATCCTTGGAAATAAACCTTAGTTTATCAGGATAAGCTCACTCTGATTGAGTTTAATTCCATTTTGTACTATGCAATCTTATGTTTTTCATTGCTTTCCCTAAAGAAGGGGTCTTCATCAAGTGTTAAGTCTGCTGAAACTTCCTCTGGTTGATGTAGATACTTGTTCAAGGAACTTGGTATTCTACCCATTGCTTCTCAGTACTTTTATTCCTTCATGAAATTTGTTGCAAGTAATATATCTCTATTTACAGCCAATAGCTCAATACATTGTATCAATACTAGGAATAAGAACACTCTATATAAAGACCTAAAATCACTTATATTAGTCCAAAAACGGGACCAGTACTCAGGAACACACATTTTCAATAAATTGCCAGCAACCATTAAAACTTGGCTTCAGATAAAGCACAGTTTAAACAGAATTTGAAATACTTTTTGATAGGCAGCTCTCCTCTACTCTACTCTACAGATGAATATCTTAACAGGGACTGTTAGACCAGCTTAAGTAAAAATGTATGTTAGATTTTGGTTTTGGCAGCACGTGATCACAACAATCAAGATTAGGTATTCTGTGAATGATAAATTTATTAGAAGTGCAAAACTGTGTTTCATTCTAACCGCATATTAATTCTGTAAATATTAGAAGTTCCATTTTACTGTAATGTATTCACATAGTTTGGCAATCTCCTGACAAATGAGTAGAGTAGTAGTTATAATATTCAAATGTCTAATTTTTTTTTTATGTTGTACTTTCTAACTTGTTCCACATCCACAAGAATTATCTCATTTATGGGTCTATGGAACATAAACTGAATATAATCTAATCCAATCACTTACTGTGGAATTGCTCAGATGTTGGTTATCACAATGTTGAGCTTTTCACAACTCCCATTGCACTGTGAATCATTTGTAGGTTTCAACTTCTCAGGACAGAAAGAGCTTACAGCTACAGAATATAGTCCTTTGTTAACAAAAACATGTGTAACTTTGGTGTTTAATCTAACAATTCCCAATCTAACAATTCCTCTTTTGTTCAACTAATTTTCTGTAACTTGTGTGACTGAGACATTTCCTACCTTCCCCATGATATTTACTTTGTATCAGAACTTCACCACATTAATAAAACAGGGAGAAGTATACATAAACAATAAAGAAAGCACCAAGCTGATACCACACACATCATAGCTTCTGTTTTTATATCTGAATACAATGGATTTTGTGAATGGAACTGTCACATATAAATTTACATATATTAAAAATTCTTGCATGAATATCCTTTGTGGCAGATGTACATAATATAGAGACAATGGACAGATTTTTTATCATCAGGAATAATGACTGACTGATGCCAGAAGGCTCAAGCAGTCTTACTTAGGCAACCCCCTACACCATCTAAGCACAAGAGCAGTAGGACACCTGTACTAGGTATGTGATGCTGAATGCTTGCTAGTTGATAGCTAACTATTTACACAGTTCAAACAAGTGCATCACTTTGTTAATGTCTACCTTTACTCTTTCCACATTCCTGAAAGTTCTTCATTGTTATAACCCCTAGAAAACTGTAATTTATTACTCAGACTGTATACACATATTAAAGCAAAGTACAATACAATGAACAATACACAAGTGGTTGGGTGGACCTTGTGCTCAGACCTATAAAGTAATTAGTTCCAATACAGAGTGCAGCCTGTAGGCTGTGCATGCAACTGCTGTCATATTAGCAAGCTAGGTGGCCTCTAATGGCTGACTCAAGCACTGGTAGTTACAGCTTTCGTGATGCTTTCCATAGCATGCAATTAATTTTCAGTTCAAAATATTTTTTAACAAAACTATATAAATTAATATCACAAAAAATCACAATTACTAGTCTATATTATCAGATAGTCATACAGCAACACACTTTCACCACTGAATCCATGACTTTCCTCTTCTGAGCTATTACTGGAACCTGATGTTACTTTTGGGAACTGGTTGTTGATCAGAAATGAGACAATAGGTTCCTTTCAGTTTCAGGAATTTCAGTTAACAATATTTTATCAGCCAAACAATACAAATTATTTTCCAAAATGTCACATTTACCAATTTACATTATCAATCACACATCTAGTTATATAGTTCCCTTGTTATAAATATGATTTCTCTTCTGAGCTGTTCTTGAAACCTAGTATCACATTCGAAAATTGTTTGTTGGTCTGTAGAACATCCACATACTTCGATCTTACATCTGTAATGGAAAATAATATTCCTAAATTACACAAATAATTATAACAATTTTTGAGAAATATTACCATGTTCGTCACCAGATAATATGTCATTTTAAAACAGGAAATTAATTTGTAAACTCACAAACCATAGAACAGTCACCACATGCTATCCTTGTTACATGTTGCTAGACATTGAACAATATCTTTCTCAATGAAGAATTCTCCCAGTATAAGATGCCACAACTAATCAGTGAGCAAAAATGTGTCATTTCCAAAGACAAGCATCACCCACTGATTTTATGAGATTATGGGGCATGTATATTTATATATGTAATAAAGTAAATAGTCTACAAATGAAACCCTTTGACACTCAGTGCATTTATGACAAGCTACAGACTTAATACTGTTTTCCATCACTTTGCAACAATAGCTCGTATTTTTGCATTTTTCATAATTATATATATATTTTTATAATTACAGTCGATATTCCTGGATAGAAAAATATGTAAAATAGGGGAAAGTCAACCACTCACCCATAGCAAATCGATGCCTGATGCACAGAAACATGCAACAGAACCCAGTACTCACACTACCTTTCGAGCCCTTGGTCTTTCACTAGTAAAAGTAGTACACTTGTTCACACACACAACCACACAGACATCAAAATGCACACTTCCATGGTCGCAGCAAGACTGTTTATTTGATTACCAGAAATTGAGAACAGTTGCCTGGGCAAATGGAGATGGGAAAGTGGTAGAGAAAGACTCACCAAGTACGGACAGGATAGTGGGATAGTGCGAGGCAGGTCTTTATTTCAACAGATAACTCATCAATTGCACAGTACAATGGAAGGAGTCTCAGAGGATAGAGAGAGAAAAAAAATACGGGTGGAAAGGGAGGGGGAGGGGGAGGGAAAGAGAGAGAGGGGGAGAGAGAGAGAGAGAGGTGGGGGGCATGGGTTAGCAGGGGAAGGGAGGGAGAAAGCGTGTTGGGAGAAGCACTACACAATCTGGATGGGGAAGGAGTGGTGTAGACATAAGAGAGAAGGTAAAAGGTAATGTGAGGTGGTGGGAAACAGGTTATTGGAGATTCAGGCCAGGGGGGCTGCAAGAGTACACAATTTGCACCTGTGCAGTTCAGAGAAACTTGTGCTGGAAAGAAGTATCCAAATTGTCTGTCTAGTGAAGCAGCTGCTTAAGGGGCTCCGGAAAGGCTCAAAATCACGAAAAGTTCAATTTTTACTTTTTTGCGTTTTCTGAATCTGCAGACTATTACCTTTTAATAGAAATATAATTTATTCAATTCCGAAGACTACAACTATTTTTAAATTTTTTTTGAAATGTGTTCTACATGGGCGTGACCCACTGTGGCGCTGTTAAACTGCTGTCAAATGATGTTATTATTAACGTCCGTGCTCATCAGGTACATTTTAGTGATGTGAGATAAAGTATGTGTTGTGGCTAACCTATTTTCAGAGACTTAGCAGCACCTGAACTGTTGAAAAAGTGTATTCACGGAAAAACTCAAAACCCCAATGAAAGTGTAAATAGTGTTATATGGTCGAGAATCCCCAAGACTGTATTTGTTGGAATAGAAACACTTCACTTTGGGGTGTATGATGCTGTTGCGACTTTCAATGATGGCAACATTGTAAGGTGCAAGGTATTTAGAAATATGGGAATGAAGATAGGTTCTAACATGGTACGAGCGATGCTTACTTTAGACAAGGAATGCCTTTAGGCTGCAGACAGGGCTGTAAAGAGTCTAGAAATACAAGCAAGAGCAAACAGGAGGAGGAACAAGAGGAAGCTGGAGGAGGAGTTTGCAGAGGATGAAGATAATCCATCCTATGGACCTGGAATGCAGTAAAAAGTTAATCCAATCTTTGTCGCTCGATTCCCAAAACTTTTATTTTCTCATACTAATTACATGTTTTCTAAGGATCTTCCAAACATATTTGTTTCAAACTTTCAGTAAATGTTACACAGTACCTTCTGCATAATTTAACACAGCCTTTTTCCAAAAAACTGTATATTTTTGAATATATAAATAAAAAATTGCAAAAAAATGTTGTGAATTTTCATTACAATTGAAAAAAAAAATCATCTTTAATAACTGAACTAAAATTTTGTAAAATACCTGTGTTAAGTTGTAGCCCATATTCCAATAAATAATCTGTAAAAAGTTCAACTTCCTACCTCAAATACCTTGTGAGGAAAGATGTAATTTATAAGCTTTATTTTAACATTGCAAGTATAGGGCGTTCCGGAGCCCCTTAAGTCATTTGTGTTGTGGTGCACAGCATGCTCGGCAACTGGATGGTCAAATTTGCAGGTTGCCACAGTTTGGCAATGGCCATTCATAAAATTAGGGAGATGGTTACTGTAAGCTCACACAGAAAGCAGTACAGTAATTGCAGCATAGCTGACATGTAACATTGCTGCATTCGAGGTGGCCCTGCCTTTAATTGGGTAGGAGAAGCCTGTGACTGGACTGTGGGCAGAGATGGTGGGGGGACGAACGAGACAGGTCTTGTACCTGGGTCGACCAAAAGGGAATGACGAGGGGGTTGCCAGATTGGGTGCAGGATTGAAGTAGGGATGGACAAGAATATTCTGTGGGTTGCGTACGCAGCAGAACACTACTTTGGGTGGTGTGGATACGATTTTGGGTAGGATATACCTCATCTCAATGCATGAAGAGAGGTGGTCAAAACTCTGATGGAGAAGTGGTTGTGCTTTTGCCACTGGAGCGCTGGTCAGTGGCTGGTTAACAGGTTTTCTGGTGTGAGAGGAGGAGATGGCAGAGGAGATCTGTTTACAAATGAGCTGGATATGATATTACTGTCAATAAAGGCTCTGGTAGGGTTATTGATATATTTCAACAATTCCCGATTTCCACTGGAGATGCAGCTTGCAGGGATGGTGTGTCTGCAAGGAAGATATTTTTGACACTGACTGAGTGACTGTTGTCAAATTACAGTTTCTGTTAGTTGTTGGCACACTTTGATTGATTAGACATATTAGTGGAGCCATCTGGGATTTGGACATCGACATCTAGGAAGGTGGTTTGTTGAGGTTATGGAGGAAAGAGAAAAGACTGACCCTGCCAGCCCAGATCACGAAAATGCTGTCAATGAATCTGAAACAGACAAGGTGTTTTAGGTGCTGACTGGATAGGAAGGCTTCCTCCACAAGGCCCATAAATAAACTGCCATAGGATACTTAATAATCAGTACTGCTGTGACTGTTTGTCTGTGTGGGCGGGTCAGTGGGTGGGTGTCTGTGTGTTCTTCTACTAGAGAAAGAGCAAAAACTCAAAAGCTAATCTGAACACTTTTTTCTATTACATGTTTCTGTGCAATATCTACATCTACATCCATACTCCGCAAGCCACCTGACAGTGTGTGGCGGAGACCACTACAGGTGAGTGGCTGCCTTTCACTTATTTTATGTATACATATTTTTATAACTTATTTCTGTGACTGAGTTGGTGTTGCTAGTGAGAAAGAGGAGAGGTGCAGCAAGCTTAACATTTACATCTCATAGATCACCATGCAGTTAATAAGTGAAAATAGACATCAAAATTCTGAACACATATTGTGCTGGAACAACAGGATATAGAAATGGCAACATGCTCTATGACTATGTTAATGTACACAAATATAAATAAAATCTGCTTGTAAATTCTTATAAATATACGCGTATTATTTTTATGTATCTTATACTGCAATAGCTGTTCAACATATAGGGCAACAAGAATATTACATTTAAAGCAAGATTCAAAAGATACAAGGAAATTATATGCTCTTTTGACCACTGTGTACATAATGTATTTAAGACGTAAGTTTCTAAAGAAAGTGTGGTACAGGATGAGATCACGTTAGCACCACTGACTTATAGATCTTACTGAACTGCTTGAGTAAACGAACAGTTACATTGCCTCTTGGGTTGATGAACAAGTGTGGAAAGAAATGCTTGTGTCAAGTGGGAAGTTATGTGTCATTTAAGTAACTGTAGTGAAATTTGTAACAGTATGGAAAGAATAGACAGGTACTCACCATAGAGAGGTGGCACTGAGTTGCAGTCGGGCTCCAGTTTCCTGACACAGTGATTGTGTGTGTGTGTGTGTGTGTGTGTGTGTGTGTGTGCATGTGTGTGTGTGTGTGTGTGTGTGGTTTTCTACTACAGAAGGATGACTCTGTTTGAAAGTTTTAATACTTTAGCAGCCTTTTTCATTCTGCCTGTCTCCAATGCAACACCTCCCCAGTGAGTAGCAATCTACCCTTTCAACATTGTTGTTATTCCATCCTGGACTTGCCATTGTTTGTAGTGAAATTTAGGATAACAGCCAAAATTTCCACTTGTTTACAGTGAATTGCTGCTTGATACAAATACATAGGAGATAGTGTAATAATACATTACTAGTGAGATCCGACTGAATTTGTGTACATTTATGAAACAAGTATCTGTAACAAAATGGAATGTAACTACCACTTACAGATGTTTTCTATCACTAATCTATTAGACAACAATATTATTTTGGCTCATATATACTTTCATTTGGGAACTCTGCATTCAGAGGTTATAAAATTTTAGTTCTGCAGATTATTATCAATGTGTTCCACACTTTCAAGTGGTCAGCAAAAATATTTATTGGCCTGTTTATCTGGTTTGATGAAACATATGTAACTGCTTTTCTAAAGGTCGACAGACACACAAACGAACACAAACATACACAAAAAATTCAAGCTTTCGCAACAAACTGTTGCCTCATCAGGAAAGAGGGAAGGAGAGGGAAAGACGAAAGGATGTGGGTTTTAGGGAGAGGGTAAGGAGTCATTCCAGTCCCGGGAGCGGAAAGACTTACCTTAGGGGGAAAAAGGGATGGGTATACACTCGCACACACACACATATCCATCCACACATATACCACATCCTTTCGTCTTTCCCTCTCCTTCCCTCTTTCCTGATGAGGCAACAGTTTGTTGCGAAAGCTTGAATTTTGTGTGTATGTTTGTGTGTCTGTCGACCTGCCAGCACTTTCATTTGGTAAGTCACATCATCTTTGTTTTTAGGTATATTTTTCCTACGTGGAATGTTTCCTTCTATTATAACCATGCTTTTCTAAAGAGTTAGACAGAGGGAACCACTCTACTAATTCATCAAAATAGCTTTAGCACAGTTAAAATAGAAAAGGAAAAAAGTACCTTACAAATGTAAGTAGATATATAACCATGGAAAGAGTGGAAGTGTTCTGCTACATAAAAGACACATTTAAAAGTGTGTGCTGGAAGCAATTTGATAAAACATGGAAACCTACCTCTTGATTTTTTGAGCCTGTAAACATTGTTGGCTCCACAGGGACCAACCCCAGATGACTTTGGAGGCAAAAGCAGATCGCCAGAGTGACTGTTTTCATTTG
The DNA here is from genome assembly GCF_023864275.1 of Schistocerca cancellata. Lineage (NCBI taxonomy): Eukaryota > Metazoa > Arthropoda > Insecta > Orthoptera > Acrididae > Schistocerca > Schistocerca cancellata. The sequence goes on from NC_064633.1 coordinate 416,271,008, forward strand.
TAGTTGTATCAATCCACTGTTTTCTATCATTATCCCATACAATCTTTAAAAGAGAAATGAATGACAATTAGTAAGTGTATCAATTCATACGAACTTGCAGCTTTTTTTTTTTTTTTTTTTTTTTTTTTTTTTTTTTTTTTTTTTTTTTTTAAACCTATTCCATTAAAATGACTAGAGTAACATGTTGACTAGAGTAACAAACAAACATTCACAAACATACATATCATTGGTAACCAGAATAAGGTATACTTTACTAGCTATACACATACAATGAAACTTTCTATTAACGTTTTCAGTACCATAGGGCTCATTAACTCAGTCTTTCATATTTACTGATTGTGTCATGTTCAAATGTATGTGGCTATCAACAACATTCCTTTCCTGAACTAAATAAAAATTAAAACATCTGCAGTGTCTCTTTTGCATTTTTATTTATACACCAGTTTCAACATACTATTACACCACCTTCAGGCCCTTAACCAACATAAATTTGGAGGAACCCAATCTCTTGCTGTCCTGACAGTCATTGGTTGATGAACTAAGGGGCAGTGTCATGTACACCAGAGATCTACGGAAATCAGTTACTTAATATTGGCTACCGTTATGACTTCGAATGATATTGGATTCTTCCCAATTGGTCAGGGGACCTGCAGATGGCATAATGGAACAGCAAAACTAGTTGCATAATTAAATTAAATGGAAAAGAGATATCTGCAAGTGTTTTAAATTTCATTTTATACTGCACGGCTGAAGTCCCTATAAGCATTTGCTATAAGATTCATTCTACATCCACATCTACACTTTGCAAACCCTGGTGAGTGCACGGCAGAGGGTATGTTCCATTGTACAGGTTATTAAGGTTCCTTCCTGTTTGATTCACATATGGAGTGCAGGAAGAATGTTTGAATGCATCTGTTCATTCTGTAGATAATCTAACCATGTAAGCATGATACCTATGCGAATTATATGTATGGGATTGCAATACATTCCTAGACTCATAATTTACAGGTGATACATCAAACTCTGTTAGTAGATTTCTTTTGGGTCTGTAACCACACTGTTAATGTGTAAAACTTCTGACATTTCTGCCACTATTGCAAATGGCTGAAATGTTGGAAGTTTTACACATTGATAATGCATCACAGACCAAAAAGAATTTTTCTGAAGGCACTAGGGAAAACAGCAGATCAGTGACCTGCATTGATAATATTACTAACTACAAATTTGACAGTGGATATAAGCACAAATATTGCTTAGACTTGGGTATTTCAGATCACTCAGCTCTGTTTATTGAGCTCCCAAAAGCAAATAACCTAAAGCCTCCAGAAGTGTGTATAAAAAGGGATCTCAGTAAAAGTAAAATGGATTTATTCCGCAGTAAATTAAGTATAATAAGCTGGCCTGTAGACTACAATAGTTCAAGCTCGATGAACTATGACAAATTCTTAAATTGTTTCTTAGAGGTATTTAATGAATCATTTCCTCGTAGATATAAGCAAAAGAAAGTTAATGGTAAACTCAAATGGATTACAACAGGAATAAAGATCTCTAGTGCCAGAAAGAGAGAGCTCCACAATGAGTTAAAATCAAACAGAAATCCAGATTTTGTTATTTATGTCAAACAGTATAAAGCTGTATTTAGGAAAGTTGTAGCGGCAGCTAAAAAAATGGCAAATAATAAATTCATACGAGAACACAGAAATAAGACAAAAGCAGTATGGTCAGTTGTTCAGTCTGAACTAGGAGCCAAAGTAAAAATTCATGAGATTTTGAAAATTAGACATGAAAATGAAATTATAGTAAACCCTGTTCAGATGTCAAGTTGTTTCAATGAATTCTTCCTAAACGTAGTAAGATCGGATGTGGATATGACATTCTATCAGGGCATCACAAATTTGGAAAACAGCCAGAACACATCTTTTAAACAATTTGAAAAAATAACCCAAAGGGATGTGGAAAAGGAAATATTGTCTCTAAAAAACAAAACCTCACATGGGTGGGATGAAATAACAACATCTGTAATCAAGTATGTGTACGATATTATTTCCCAACCACTGTCAATTATTATAAATCAATCTTATGAACAGGGATGCTTTCCAGAGGTATTGAAATATGGTGAGATCAAACCTCTATTCAAGAAAGGATTGACAGAAGATATGGGGAATTACCGCCCTATCTCTCTCTTGCCGGTCTTCTCTAAAGTGTTTGAAAAGATTGCAGCAAAACAAATTAATAACTTTCTTACTGTAAATGATATAATTTTTAAAAACCAGTTTGGATTCCAACAGGGTAAAAGCACTGCGAATGCTATAAATGAGTTTATCCAAAAAATATGCTCCACATTAGATAAGGGTAGAAAGGTCACAGGTATATTCTGTGATCTGACTAAAGCTTTTGATTCAGTGAACCATGCATTACTCCTCCACAAATTACAGATGTATGGAATCAGAGACACTGCTTTAAAATGGTTTAGCTCTTACCTGTCAGGTAGGAAACAAAGAGTAATTTTAACTTCAAATGGAACCAATTATTCATCAGACTGGAAAACAGTTCCCCAAGGAGTCCCACAAGGTTCGATATTGGGTCCCTATCTGTTTCTTTTTTACGTAAATGACCTACCACTTGCTATTGATGTTCATTCAGTGTTATTTGCTGATGATACATCAGTTCTAATTGAAAATAAGGTATCTGAAAATATTCCAGAAAAAGCCAAAAATACTTTAGAAAAACTTGAATCTTGGTTCTATCAAAATGGACTAAAATTAAATGTAACTAAAACCAAAATGATGCAATTTGAAGCTAAATCAGTAGAAAGGAGTGAAATAAAGATAACTTGCAATGATCAGGATATCACAGAAGCAAACCACATGAAGTTCTTAGGCCTAAATCTTGACAAAAATTTAAATTGGAAGGTACACATAGATTACTTAGCAAATAAACTGAACAACTTAGCATTTGCAATGTGTATTTTGTCAGGTGCCACAAACATGGATACCAGAAAGATAGTTTATCACTGCTACTTTGAGTCAGTTATTTGTTATGGCATAATCTTCTGGGGAAATTCAGCAAATGTCACTAGGCTCCTAGTATTACAAAAGAAAGTAATTAGAAACATGTGTGTTGCAAAAAAACGGGAATCCTGTCGACCACTGTTAAAAAATTTAAAAGTACTATCTATCCCCTCACTTTACATATATGAGATGATGGTGTTCCTATATAGAAATCAACATACACTAGACAATTTCCGTTTTGACCACAACTACAGCACTCGCCACAGAGATAACTTCAAACTTCCAACACATCGTTTAAAACTTTATGCCCAAACGCCAGAGTATATGAGGTTAAAAATTTTCAATAAAATAAAAGGCAGTAATATATTTAAAATGGAGATTGGTTCACTGAAAAGATTGCTCTTTACTCTCCTGGTGGAAAAGTGTTATTATTCTGTCGATGAATTCATTGAGGACAGCTTCACAATCTGAACACAGGGATTGTAATACATTTATTATTTTATGTACATGTGTAGCTGTAACTTAGAAATGTAAAATATAATGTAAACTTTTGTATTTCTCTTAAAAAGGTGAAAAAAGTTTCTTTTGTAAACCTTGACATGTCTCCTGTACATCAAATCAAATGATTTGAAAATTGTATGTAATGAGATGAATAAACCACATAACATAACAATGGCCGTGGAAGCCTACACTTAGATTTGTTAGTAGGCTTTCTCAGGATATAATGAAATTTTCACTCTGCAGCGGAGTGTGTGCTGATATGTTTGAGTATAATGACTTTTCTGGAAACTAGAAATCTACTCTGTAGGAATCAGCATGGGTTTGGAAAAAGACGATCGTGTGAAACCCAGCTCGCGCTATTCATCCACGAGACTCAGAAGGCCATAGACACAGGTTCCCAGGTAGATGCCATGGTTCTTGACTTTCGCAAGGCGTTCGATACAGTTCCCCACAGTCTAATGAACAAACTAAGAGCATATGGACTATCAGACCAATTGTGTGATTGGATTGAAGAGTTCCTAGATAACAGAACGCAGCATGTCATTCACAATGGACAGCAGTCTTCCGGAGTAAGAGTGATTTCAGGTGTGCCGCAGGGGAGTGTCGTAAGACCGTTGCTATTCACAATATATATAAATGACCTTGTGGATGACATCGGAAGTTCACTGAGGCTTTTTGCGGATGATGCTGTGGTATATCGAGAGGTTGTAACAATGGAAAATTGTACTGAAATGCAGGAGGATCTGCAGCGAATTGACACATGGTGCAGGGAATGGCAATTGAATCTCAATGTAGACAAGTGTAATGTGCTGTGAATACACAAAAAGAAAGATCCCTTATCATTTAGCTACAATATAGCAGGTCAGCAACTGGAAGCAGTTAATTCCATAAATTATCTGGGAGTAGGCATTAGGAGTGATTTAAAATGGAATGATCATATAAAGTTGATCGTCGGTAAAGCAGATGCCACACTGAGACTCATTGGAAGAATCCTAAGAAAATGCAATCCGAAAACAAAGGAAGTAGGTTACAGTACACTTGTTCACCCACTAGTTGAATACTGCTCACCATTGTCGGATCCGTACCAGATAGGGTTGATAGAAGAGATAGAGAAGATCCAACAGAGGGCAGCGTGATTCATTACAGGATCATTTAGTAATCGCGAAAGCGTTAGGAAGATGATAGATAAACTCCAGTGGAAGACTCTGCAGGAGAGACACTCAGTAGCTCAGTATGGGCTTTTGTTGAAGTTCAGAGAACATACCTTCACAGAGGAGTCAAGCAGTATATTACTCCCTCCTACCATGACGATAAAATCAGAGAGATTAGAGCCCACACAGAGGCATACCGACTATCTTTCTTTCCAAGAACAATACAGGACTGGAATAGAAGGGAGAACCGATAGAGGTACTCAAGGTACCCTATGCCACACCCCATCAGGTGGCTTGCGGAGTATGGATATAGATGTAGAAGTAGATATGAAACTTCCTGGCAGATTAAAACTGTGTGCCGGACCGAGACTCGAACTTGGTACCTTTGCCTTTCACGGGCAAGTGCTCTTTCTCAGGATAGTTTATGTCTATCTTCAAGAGCCTGCCAGTTCAGATTCTTCACCTTCTCTGTGACACTTTCCCATAGGTAAAACAAACCTGTCACTATTTATGCTGCCTTCTCTGTATATATTCAGTATCTCCTGTTGTCCTATTTGGTATGGGTCTTCCACACTTCAGCAATATTGTAGAATGAGTCAATGAGCACTTTGTACAGTGGCTGCACTTCCCCACTCTTCAACCAATAAACTGAAGTCTATCACTTGCTTTACCCATTACTGAGGCTATCTGATAACTCCATTTCATATCTTACTAAATGCCACACCCAGGAATTTGCAGAGCTGGCCAATTCTAACTGAGAATCATTGATATTACAGTCATAGGATACTATGATTTTTTGTATTGTGAAGCACACAGTTTTACATTTCTGAACATTTCAAGTAAGTTGCCAATATTTGCACCACTTTCAATTTTTATCAAGATCTTACTAAATATTTATGCAGCTTCTTTCAGATAGCACTTTATTATAGATACCTGCATCGTCTGCAAAAAGTCTGAGGTTACTATTAACATTGTCTGTGAGTTCATTAATATGCAACACATTTTTCTCAGGGACCTGAAGTTACTTCTACATCTGACAATGACTCTCCATCCAACATGCTGCATCCTCCCAAAAACTCTATAATCCAGTCAAAAATATCCCTTGATACCACACATGATTGTGCTTTTGACAATAAGCATAGGCGTGGTATTGAGACAAATGATTTTCAGAAATCAAGAAACACTGCATCTACCTGACTGCCTTGATACAAAACTTTCAATATGTCTTGTGAGAAAAGTGTAGGTTGGTTCTCATATAATCATTGTTTTCAGAATCCATGCTGGTTGGGATAGATGAGGTCATTCTGTTAAAGATACCTTATTATATTTTAATTCAGAATACGTTCTAAGATTTTACAACAAATTGATGTCAAGGATATTGGACAGCAGTTTTATGGATCACTTCTTCTACCCTTCTTGTATACATGTGTGACTCAAGCTTTCTTCGAACTACTCAGCACAGTTTTTGTTTGAGAGATCTATGATAGAATATAGTTAGAAGAGGGGCTAACTCAATTGCAACTTTAGCATAGGACTTCCATTGGACCCTGTAATTTATTCAATTTTAACGATTTCAACTGTTTCTCAACACCAACGACATTAATGCTTATTTCAGTTATCTTTTCAGTGGTACGAGTATGAAACTTAAACTGTTATTGTGGTTTTTCCTTTGTAAAGGAACTTTTGAAAATGGTGTTAAACATTTCAGCTTTTGCTTTGCTACCCTCAACTTCAGTTCCTGTCTCACTCACTAGGGGCTGGACACTAACTTTTGTACCACTAACATCCTTTACATATGACCAGAATTTCTTTGGGTTTTGTGAAAGATGATTTGACAATATATTGCTATGATAGTCACTGAAGGTGTCATCCATTGCTATCTTGACTGCCAAATGCATTTCAGTCAGAATCTCTCTACCTGCAGCCCTACGCTATACTTTACACCTATTACTCAGTAATCACAGTTTCTTTAGAAGTTTTTTTACAGTCACTGTATACCATGGAGGTTCTCTCCCATTATTAACTAGCATACTGGATAGATATCTATCCAGTGCATTGTCAACTATTCTTTAAAACTTGAGCCAGAGTTCCTCTACATGATCTTGTCCTGTGCTGAAAGTTTGATTTTTTATCTAGTTTACTGAACATACATATCTTTCTGCTTGTTTTTGTTATAACTTCAAGTTGAACAAATATATTTCAAGGAAGACGCAATACATGAAAGTCACAGATCAAGTAAACAGAGTAAGACGTGTGTACACTTCAACAGTCAAATCATAACTGAGTCCGAGTCTAGCGGCCGCTGGCTGGCTGGCCGCTTAGGTGGCGCTGCTGCTGCATGGCTGGCAGACAGTGCCGCATGTAGAAGATGCGCCTAACTGCGCGGCGGAACTTTGAAAGATCGGCGAGTCACAACACTTTTAGTTGTCCTTAGTACTTTGGTAATCATGGTTGCCACAATCACATCATGGTCACTAATACCAGTTTCAATTTGGATATCCACAAAGAGGTCAGGTCTGTTTGTTGCCATTAGATCAAATACATTTCTGAGATGAGTGGGGGTTCCTTACTATTCATGCTAGACAGTTTTAGAGAAGGCATAGCAATGTTTCACAGGATGTCTTACCATGTCAACTACTATCAAAACTGTATTTTTCCAATTAATTTTTGGATGATTAAAGTCTTCACCGATGATTACCGTGTGACTGGGGAACTTACATACAAGCAAAATGAGGTGCTCTCTCTAGTTTTTGGTTACATCAGGAGATGAGTCTGGTTGGTGATACAAGGATCTAATTACCATTTTATTCCCACTCCTGATACTGAGTCTTGCACAAACAATCTCACATGCAGCTACAATTTCTTCCTCCATACATTGGAGTTTCTTGCCTACTGTGACAAGTACACCACCTCCATTTCCCATTTGCCTCTCCATTCAATACAGGCTTAAATTTTTCCCAGAGATCTCACTGCATTCAGTTTCAGTTTTCAATCAGCTTTCTGTACCCAGTATTATATGAGTTTCAATACTTTTCAGGAGCACTTCAAACCCTGGCACTTTGTTGCTAATGCTTTGGACTTTACCATTAGGATCTTAAACTCTCAACTGTGGGAGGAATTTCTTTCAATCTTACACTGATACATCTGCATTCCTACAGCTATTGTTATCTGGACTGGATGGAGAGTCGCCTTATTTAAAAAGCCCTTGTGTGCACCCCACACACATTCGGGTACCTGAGTAGCAGATTCTGATGTGTACTGCATACCTGACCCATTTAGGGGGACACTATAGTTCTCAACCTTATGGTGCCAGTCCAGGAAGTCACAGCCTAGCCTGTCACAAAACTTTCAAACTCTCTGTTTCAGTCCTTCCATTCAAATCAGAACAAAAGGGCCATTGATCAGTTCTGGGGAAATGTTGCAAATTGTGAGCTTCACTGAAACTTCACTCAACCTTCCCTGCCAGTCCTTGGAATGACTCAAGAATGACCTCAGAGCCCAGATGACATGCGTCATTCATTCTAACATGCACCACAATCTGCAGTTTCTTGCACGCTGTTCCCTCAATAGTTTCTGGAATAGCCTCTTCAACACGTTGAATGAGGCCCCCAGGCATACACACTGAGTGCACCTGGTGTCTTTTCCTGTCCCTGACTGCCATTTTTCTTGAAGGGGTGCCATCATTTGCCACATACTGCTGATGACTAATAGTCCCTTGAAACCAGACAAAACTGGTTTCTCCAAAACAGGTGAAGTGAGTTCTATTGGCTTAGTTTCAGTTTCAGTGAAAGACAGCACCTCAAACTTGTTGGTTAGGAGGATCGGTACAACACCCAGAGTCCTCCCTGGTCCTCATCCACCCTGTACAAGATGCCTAGATTTACCATTGACATGCCACTCACACTCAAGTGGACAAGTAATGACAGATTCTGTACTTTGTTCACAAGAGACAGGATCCACAGGAGATGCTAGTATTTGAAGTACCTCTCGTACAGGCTTCACAGGTACACAATTCTTGGGAGCTCTTCCAGCACACCAATTTGCACCAACTGCCAATTGTTTGACAGTACTCAGGGCAATTTCCAGCTGGTTACGAATTTGAACCAACTCATTTCATGTTCAAGAACAGCATTCACAGTGGGGTTGCATTTCGGGTAGTGCAACGTATTACAAGGCAGTGAACAAATAACTTCAAATTAAGCCTGCTGATTATCTTTTACTCTGTTAAGCTAAATAGTTGCAAATTCACTATATTAACTGAAGCAAATACACAAAATGAGATTTCTATTAAGGCAACACAAAATCCTATGGTAAAAATTCTTAGTTTGCTAAAAATTATAGTTCTTAGCAAACTCAAAAACAGAGTTAATTTACAATAAATACAAATAATATAAAGGACTACTCCTCTTTAAGGGCGAAGTGGAAGTAACACAATATGTTAGTTAGAAAATGTGATACAGTAACTAAATCACAATTGCTGATTTGCTGCAAATTGCTCTAGACTATGCAAAGGACAGTGGTAGCTTCTGAAAATTCTCAAAACCGCACGTTTATTTGTGCTGATATACAATGAAGTTCAGAGGTGATGTATTCTTTGGCAGAACTGTGAACCACCATGCTGATTTGCTTTGAAATGAATTACATATCCATAATGCTCATACTGGTAACTTGTGAAAATATAGTTGTATAAGTGTCCGAAAATCCTCAAAATAACCTATTTCTCACATAATTGTACAATGAAATTAGAGAACTACTGTTTTGAACAAGGATAGATCTACTGTTCTCAAAAATTTTACAAGAGCATAATTAAGTTTAAGTCTACAATTAACGATAACTGTAACAGTTTATCATGACACTCACCAATGTTCAAAATTTCACAATTTGTCACAACACAAACAGGTCTTGATACAATCAATGAAAGATTACACATAAACAATGTGAAAGTTAAATGTGCAAATCTAGAACTTTAAATCGGTACACAATCTTGTACACACGATCTCACTCAAAGGAAAGTTCCTAAGGTGTCTTTCATATACAAATAACCATGCATATTGCACAGATTTTTCACTTATCTGATTCTGTGCACTCTTCCACACTGGCATGCTGAAGAAGAACAGTCCAGTGCAGTCTGCACACTATGGATCTACTGGAAAAAATATAGGGTGTCTGTAAATTAATTATACGAAAGTAACCTTTAATTGTGAAAAAAGTAAATGACTTACAGAAATGTTTGATACTGCATTGAATGCAATATATCTTCAAGTTTTATTTACAAATCTTCACTGTGGCTACCTTCTGTAACATGACAAATGTCCCATCTTTAATCAATTTCCTGCCAACAAACACACAGAAGGCCACTGCGATCATGGTGGCTAGGATATTGTTCCAACATGTTCCACCACATCGAATCCAAGTTTGCACATTCCCACAGAGATACATAACCACTTCACAATGACGATGTGTGGCACGCCACCTTGCTGGAAAATAAATTCTGTGCCCATATCTCATTGTAAATGAGGCACTAGATAACGTTCCAGCATGTCCAGGTATGATATGCCAGTTATAGTTGACTTGTTAGAAAAGAAAGTAATGTAGGTCTTGTTACAGTTTACAGTGCAAGGAACACTTACCTTAGGCAAGCCACACACATGTCTGACTTATGTGACATGGTTTCTACTCACCCCATATCTGAGTATTACGCTCATTAACTTTATCACAGGTATGAGAAGGTGACATTGTCACTGAACACAATTTTACTATAAAATTATCTTCAGTCTGCATTTTGTTAAATATTTCTACACAAAACTCTGCTCATATCTCTTTGTCACTGTTATAACATCAAGTTGAACACATATATTTCAATAACGACACAACACATGTAAGTCACAGAGCAAGTTGACAAAGCAAGACATGTGAACACAGTGACATTCAAATCAGCTCTGAGTCCAAGTCTAGTGGCTGCTGGCTGGCTGGTCACTTAGGTGGCGCGGTTGCTGCATGGCTGGCAGACAGCGCCACATATAGAGGACGCGCGTAATTGCGTGGCGGCACTTTGACTGATCGGCGAGTCACAACACTTTTCCCCCCTTTGAAATTTTTGCACTGGTCTGGATGGAGGTGGCCTGTAGATTGCTAACATCCATAGGCATTGTTTGACTGGCCGTAAAGTTTCGAGGAGGAGGCTTCCTGTACGGACGGAAGTGTCCCCGATGATAACGCGTTGAGATGACAGGAGACGTAGGGGTCGAATCTGCTGGGGCCCAGTGCACCAATCTGCCCGTTGCGGCAAGTCCAGTTGTTATAACAGGAGACATGGGCGATGTGTCGGTATCCGTATGAGAAGGAGGCGAGTAGAGTTGCTCCAACAAGTGATGGTCATCTGGTTCCTGCATGGGCACGTCTCCTGGTGGCGTCCTTTCTTGTGCTGGCACCGATATGATGGTAAGAGGGCTGCGTTGTGAGTAATGAGACATGCCAAGATCCTGAGCATCAAGTAGAGTCGAAGGTGGTGTACTGGCATTCGGAACAGGTGTTGCCAGCACATGAGGCCGAAGCTGGTCTGAATGACGCACTGCAACACCCGTGTCCATCTGGGTTTCATACAGGCATCGACCACAGTGTCATAAGATGCAGCCAGGACTCCATTTTGGCCACCTGCCATATCCCCGTATCCATACAAGGTCGCCGGCGGTGAACCGGCCAAGTGAAGGCACCCGCGGCCTTGAGGTGGAAGGACACAAAAGATGATGTAGTGTGTGGGGCTGTTGGCCATGTAAGAGCTGTGACACACAAGGGCCGCAGGCAGCGACCATGTGTGTGATTTCAGAGTCTATGCCGGGCCAGTACACATGACGGCGCACAAGAGATTTTGTGCAAGAGACACCCCAGTGCCCTTGGTGAAGGAGGCGCAAGACCGACGCATGCAAAGACGCAGGTACCACAACACGCAGCGAAGCATTGTCGGCAGAAAGGAGGATAGCACCATCCCTAGCCGTGAGGCGGTAACGCAAAGCGTAGTAGTTTCGCAACATATCAGAAGTCTTAGCAGATGGACGATCTGGCCAACCCTTGTGAATACAGCATAAAACCCAGAAGAGGCTAGGATCAGAACCCGTAGCAGCCACCAGCTGGTTCCCGGTGATGGGGAACCCGTCCACAACCTGCTGCTCAGTGGAAACACAAAAGTTCGTCCCTATTGAATGCCTGATCAGGACCCATGGGAATGCGAGACAGTGCATCGGCATTAGCATGTTGAGCCGTCAGCCAGAAATGAATCTCATAATAGAAACCAGATAAGTAAACGAGCCCAACGCTGGAGGTGGTGTGCAGCCTTGTCGGGAAGTGACGTTGATGGATGAAACAAGGTAACAAGTGGTTTGTGATATGTAACAAGATGAAATTTGGATCCATAAAGAAACACACCAAACTTATGAAGAACATAAATAATGGCCAAAGCTTCTTTTTCAATTTGAGAATATTTTTGTTGGGCATCCGTAAGCCTATTTGGAGGCATAAGCAATGGGTTGTTCAGAACCGTCAGAAAAACGGTGCACAAGGACTGCGCCAACCCCATATTGAGAGGCGTCCATCGCAAGAAAGAGATGTTGGCCAGGTCGATAAGTAGCCAGCCACGGGGCCTGTTTCGGCATAGTCTTCAATTTCTGGAAAGCTGCATCATATGGCACGGACCAGTGAAAGGGCATGTTTTTATGCAACAGGCGTTGCAACGGCTGAGCCACCGAAGCCGCAGACAGTAAAAACCTGTGATAGTAAGCTATTTTCCGCAAGAAGACCATCCCGAGAGAGTTGGAACCCCAGGTACGTGATAGATGCCTGAAAAAATTTTGATTTCTGAAGGTTACACTTAAGACTGGCAGTCTGTACGACATGAAAGAGTGTGCTGAGATTTTGAAGATGTTATTCAGTGGTGGAGCCAGTGAGAACAATGTCGTCCCTGTAATTGATACACCCAGGGACAGGGAGCAATAATTGTTCCAAGAATCACTGAAAGAGGGCAGGGACACTGGCAACCCCGAATGGCAATCGTTGGTATTGATAGAGGCCAAAAGGCATGTTAAGGACCAGAAACTGCCAGGGAAGCAACGTCGAGAGGAAGTTGATGATAAGCTTCTGACAGGTCAATTTTAGAAAAATACTGGCCTCCAGCAAGTTTAGTGAACAATTCTTCAGGTCGGGCATAGGGTAAGTGTCGATGAGGCATTGAGCTTTTAAGGTGGCTTTGAAATCACCACAGAGACGAATATCACCATTGGGCTTAACAACAACAATGACAGGAGAGGACCACTCACTGGAAGTGACAGGAAACAAGACCCCTGAAGCAGTGAGACAATCCAGCTCCCATTTGACCTGATGACAAAGGGCCACAGGAATGGGCCAAGCCTGAAAAAACTTAGGCCGAGCAATGGGTTTGAGTGTGATATGAGCTTAAAAGTCTTTTGCACGGCCTAACCCAGGACGAAAATGTCATCGACAAGGAATCCAATTGAGCATAAGTGATAGCATCAGAGACGATATTGACAGAGTCATCTATGGAGAACCCAAAAACGCGAAAGGCATCGAAACCAAAAAGATTTTCCGCATTAATATGGTCGACCACAAATATGGTAACAGTGGGAACGACAGATTTGTAAGAGACCTCAGCATTTAATTGTCCCAAGAGAGAAATCTTCTGTTTATTGTACGCCCGTAATTGCCGAGTAACAGGTGATAGGATTGGAGAACCCAACTGAAGATATGTCTGAGAATTGATGATAGTGGCAGCAGAACCAGTATCCACCTGCATACGAACATCTCGACCAAGTATTTGGACAGTGAGGGATAACTTCTCTGAAAGGGAAGAAGTACAATTGACAGACAACACAGAATCAGAATCAGCGTCATGGTCATGAACATCAGGTATGCGGTCGGATTTGCAAACGGATGACACATGACCCTTCTTTTTTCAATTGTGACACACGGCCCAACGTTGGGGACAATTCTCCCATGGACATGAAGGAAGTTGCCGGATATTTTTCTGCAGCTTCTTAGAGGTTTGTTTATGGTTAGGCCAAGGCTGCATTTGGGAGCGTACTGCGGCCACGTCGGTTGGCGCGGGCACGCTGCACGCATCGTCAACAGCCACAGAGGTTGTATTTCCCCGACGTCACCCCACGCCTCTATCTGCGCTCCAGCGGTGCGAGAAATTTTGATCGACTGCACGATGGATAGGACTTCATCTAGAGTCGGATTTGCCAACTGAAGGGCATGTTGCCTAACTTCTTTGTCGCGCACCGACCGGATAATAGCATCCCGTACCATGGAATCGGCATAGGATTCTTTGTGAACTTCAGTAACAAATTGACACTTTCTACTGTGGTTGTGAAGTTCAGCAGCCCAAGTATGATAAGATTGATTTGGTTGTTTTTGACAGCGATAAAAGGCAACACGAGAAGCTACCACATGCGTTTGCTTTTGAAAATAGACGGACAGAAGTGAGCATATTTCAGCAAAGGACAAAGACGCAGGATCTTTCAAAGGAGCCAATTCTGACAACAACCGATACATTTGAGGTGAAATACAAGAAAGGAACAGAGACTTACATGTTTGTTCATCCGTGACATGAAATGCCAAGAAGTGCTGTCGAAGACATTTTTCGTAATCAGACCAGTCTTCCGCCGTCTCGTCGTAAGGAGGAAAAGGAGGTATAGACAATGACGAGAAACGGCCCGCATTGGATTCCATGATGAAATCACGAATCGCCGATGTGAGAAGCATTTGCTGTTCAATGAGACCTTGCAATAGTTGCTCTAAAGTAGCTATGGAAACCTGTGGGTCATTGATGAAAAGGAAAAATCCACTACCTCGTCGCCAATTGTTCTAACGTCAAGTTGAACACTTGTATTTCAATAACGACACAACACATGTAAGTCACAGAGCAAGTTGACAAAGCAAGACATGTGAACATGGTGACATTCAAATCAGCACTGAGTCCAAGTCTAGCAGCCGCTGGCTGGCTGGCCACTTAGGTGACACGGATGCTGCATGGCTGGCAGACAGCACCACATGTAGAGGATGCGCGTAATTGCGCGGCGGCACTTTGAATGATCGGCGAGTCACAACAGTCACTTCATCTGAAAGCCTGTAACAGCTCCAATTTGTAGTGTTTGAATGCCAGGAATTTCTGTGATAGGCATTTCTGTAATACTATATATACTATAACATAGGCATATTCAATTCTAAGTTGACACATCTCATTGATTTACTGAGACTTTCAATGTAAGACTGCTGAACTTGTTCAATTGCTGTGTCAGCGTCCTATGTCATACACAGCCACAACTGTATCAATTAATAACAGCTCGTCTTTGAGGTGATGGCTTTTGATATTTAGTCCTGAACTATCTCTAAACTGTAGTAGCAGATTTGGATTCATGAAATCATAAACAACATTGCACATGCTCCGCACCATTATACAACTCAATGATGACTGTTGGAATAACTCATTCATGCACGCCAACTAACAGTGTTAGCCAGGATACTGCATTCAGTGCAGTAACAAACATTTCTGTAAGTTATTTACCCTTTTCACAATTAAAGATTACTTTTGTATAACAAATTTATAAACATCCTGTATATCTAATATAATCTGCATGCACATCATCATGTTTCAGAACTGATACAGTCATACTTTGTTACGTCTGAAGCAAGTATTCCAACTTTGCGGAAATCACTGCATAGTAGTTTAAGTTAATATGAGTGTAGTGGCACTACCCAACATTTCTACAGAAACTGAATGTCTGCAAAACATAACTGCCAGCAGTTGCGGTGCCACTACCAAGAGATTTGCTTGTCATCAGAGTGCCCTCTGATGATATTACATCAGAATCCAGCATACAGACTGGCTTAAGACTCATCTGTGTGAGTTGTGATGTGGTCTATGGAGTGTGCAGCAAGTGTGCTATTAGCTTACAAAGGTGTTTATACTGTGGACTCTTATTTTTTGGAGGCATAACTCTCATATGGCATGGACTGGGACTTGCTTTGGAATATGGAGTTAAGATATCCTGTACTGTTCCCAAGGAGCATCCTACGTGCATCTTTTAATTGGACAGATAAAAAATTTCTCATCAGTAGAGCACACACATAAAAGAAAGTTATATTAGGCAAGTTTTTGGAGCCAGTGGCTCCTTCTTCAGGCAGTAGTGTTCATGGGGAAGTAAGAAGGATGAAGGAAAAGGACTAGAGACATCTACAAAAAGGGGTAGATTTTGGGAAGGTCACCCAGAACTATGGGTCATGGGAGACTTATTGAATTGGATGAGAAGGAAAGACTGGTTATTGGGGACTACCTAGGATGAAATTTGAAAACCTGAGAGCTTAAAGGTCAAAGACACAGTAATATGCAAGACAGACATTACTGCTTAAACATTGTGCATGAGTTAATAAGAGTGAAAAGCTAAGTGCATTGTATGTAACAGAGATGGGAAGAGGGTGGCAAAAAATAAGACGGGTAACACAATGAAAGATGTAGAAAACTAAAATGTAGTGAAGAAAAGAGTAGTTACTGTGAAGAAATGCTCTGACAGAAGAAATTAACGTAAATTAAGGCCAGATGCGTGGCAAGAACAAAGGATATTTTGTAGCGCTAGTTCCCACCTGCGGAGTTCTGAGAAATTGGTGTCCAGGGGCAGAATCCAGATGGCACATTTGGTGGAACATGTTGTAGAGCATGCTCTGCAACAGAATATTGCGTGTTGCCAGTATACACCCTCTGTCTAGGCCAATTCATCTTATCTGATAATTTGGTGGTACTCATACCAGTATAAAAGGCTGAATAGTGTTTACATAACAGTTGGTACACAACACGTTGTTTCACATATGGCTCTCCCTTTGATGCTACATGGCTGCTATAGATTGTGGTAGTAGGGTACATAGGGCAAGTCTTACAGCAAGGACGGTCACAGGGGTAGGAGCCATAAGATAGGGAGATCGAGTTCAGAAGGAGCATAGGGTCTGACAAGAATGTTGTGGAGATTGGATGGGCAACAGAAAGCTATTCTAGGTGTGGTGGGCAAAATCTGAAACAGAATGGATCTCATTTCAGGGCATGATTTTTGGAAGTCATGACCTTGTCGAAGTATCTGTTTAATACATTCCAGACCAGGATAATACTGAGTGACCAGTGGTGTGCTCCAAAGTTATTTTTTTGGAGGGATCAGCAGTACCAGGATTGGACGTGATGGCCTGGGAAATCTGCTTTTGAACTAGGCTGGTTGAGTAATTACGTCGAGTGAAGGCTGAAGTGAAAATGGTAGCGTACTGCTGTGAAGAATCTGCATCCAAACAAATATGTTTGCCTTGAATGCCAAGGTTGTACGGGAGGGAATGTTTGACTTGCAAAGGATGGCAACTGTCAAAATGCAAGTACTGTTGTTTGTTAGTAGATTTAATGCGGACAGAAGTATGTAGCTGGCCTTTGGTGAGGACGAGATCAACATTGAGGAAAGTGGGACAGGATTTGGAATAGGACCATGTGGAATTTAAATGGGAGAAAGTGTCCAGAGATTCCACGAATTTTAATAGGGCAGCCTCACCATGAACCCATATGGTAAAGATATCATCAATGTATCTAAAACAAACCAGAGGAAGAACGCTTGTGGATCTCAGAAAAGCCCTCTCTGAGCAATCCATGGAAAGGTTGGTGTAGGAAGGAGCCATCCTGGTTCCTATAGATGTGCCCCTGATCTCTTTGTATGTCTGGATATGTTTAGATAATGACATCTTTAGCAAATGGACTCATGGTGAGGCTGACCTACTCTGCTAGAAGAAGAAGCCACTGACTCCAAAAGCTTGCCTAATTATAATCTTCTTTTATATGTATGTCCTGTTGCCGCTTCATGAGTAGATTCTTTCTCTGTCTTTTTTTATTTTGTCAAAAAGTGATTGTTTTCATTATTATGTATCTATGTTTTGTTGTGAATAAAGTGGTTATGTGTGCATATCACACAGTGGAGATTATTCAAGACATATGACATATGCAAACTGTATCTTGAACATTTTTGTAATTAGATGAAAGTGCAAGTTTTCACTGACTGAACACTTGCAACAACCACAAATGCAGACCATGCATGATTATCAGAAGCTAACAATAGCTATATTATAGGCAGTACAAATGTTGGTGAATCTAGTAGGAATGTTACCCATGCCAAAACTGGTGATGGGTTTTCCTTTTAATGAACAATATGAAGAATGAGATGGTTATCACCACTGACTACAGTTATATTTGTCAGCTTGTCAAATTTCAGCACAACATGCCACAATAGCTTAAAAAAGGGACAATTGTGAGAGCTACGTTTTAGTAGTTCTGCTGCAAATACACCCTAACATGCAGAAATGGATCAAGTGATAAAGCAATCTACCGTAAGTGTAGAATTCTCAGCATGCAGCACAGAAAAAGTAATTAGATGCATTCATTGGTAAACATTCTGTGAGGTTACTCATACACTCTGGTGCTTCTGTGTAATTGCTCAATCCATCTACTTAGTTAAGTTTAGGGTTGACTTATTTGCAGCCAGCCAAGACAAATCATTTCACATATGAATATCATCATTAGCTCTTGTTAGGAGAGTTTCCAATTTTATTTACTTATAATCAGCTCACTCATCGAGTAAATTTTGTGATGGCAGTTGAACCCAAAATGGGCAATGTTTTTGGCATAGCCTCTTTCTACACTTATGGATTTATGGTTCATGAAACAGCGCATGCCATGCAATCCAAAAGGCCTAACACTATCCTAAAGACTCTCTGTGATAGATGTACTAAAAATTTCTCAACTGAATTAGAGAAAAGAACTGATATAAAAGCACACACCTCTCTTAGAACAATGGCAGCCCCACTTTTTTTTTAAGCTTTTCCAGTGCCCTTGTCTCCAAAGCAGTCGTTCCCAACCTGGGAGTAATTACCCCCTGAGAGGTAATTACCACCTCAAATTTTCTAAAGGGTAAAAACTAAATCATTCAATTCTGTTTCAATCATGAAACTAAATTATTTTCAAAAGATCATTACTACTATCACAATTTTGTCCATCCTCTGCTGGAATATTGTTGTGCAGTATGGGATACTTACCAGGTTGGATAGACAGAGGACATCAAAAAAGTGCAAAGAAGAGCAGCTCATTTCATGTTATTGCACAATAGGGGTGAGAATGTCACTGATATGATATGTGAGTTGGGGTGGCAGTCACTGAAACAATTTTTGAAACCCACCTATGTAGGGAGAAATGATCATCATAATAAAATTAGAGAAATCAGAACTCGGACGGAAAGATTTAGGTGTTCCTTTTTCCCACGAGCCATTCGAGAGTGGAATTGTAGAGAAGTAGTATGAAAATGGTTTGATGAACCCTCTGCCAGGCATTAAGTGTGAATTGCACAGTAACCACGTAGATGTAGATGTAGATGTAGATGTAGACTATAATATTGATGATATAAGTTACCAATAATTACATTTTCTCAATTATCAGCATTAATATGCTGGAGGTTACAGGTTCCTCACATCATCCACCCTCTACACACATATATTGTGCTTTGACCTGTACATTGCTGATGATAAAAGTGAAACCTATACATAACAAATGCCAAATATCTCAAGAAAAAGTCTTCTCCAAGTTGTAGATAGTACCTGCAGTAATCCAGAAATTTTTTTCATTACTAACTTTAAAGCAGATAAATGAATCAACTGACAGCAGGACACAGTATTAACTTCATAAGGGCTACTATAGTGCTGTAACAATATTACTATTATTATTATTATTATCATCATTTCTATTACTGGCTGTGTTAAGATACAAAGCATTAGAAGCTGGAAGTCTTCCAATTTCTGCTAGTTCAGAAGTAAGAAACCCAAACATTAGGTATAGTGCACATGTTTACCTAGGTTGATTTTAAGTGGGATTGCACTATGCAAGTAAAGCAAGTGCCACAATGGAGAAAAGTAATCCAGGGGAAGTATGTTTTGTAACTAGTGTCTATCCTCAGTGTGAATAGTTAGTGTTCTTAACTGAGAGGGAGTTGTGGGTAGCACATAGAATGCATCATGAATTTCTTCATCATTCATTCTAACACACACATACACACACACACACACACACACACACACACACACACACACACACACACACACACACAAACTAAATATCATTCATCTTTCACCATTTTCAAA
Organism: Schistocerca cancellata; assembly: GCF_023864275.1. Classification (NCBI taxonomy): domain Eukaryota; kingdom Metazoa; phylum Arthropoda; class Insecta; order Orthoptera; family Acrididae; genus Schistocerca; species Schistocerca cancellata. Next base: position 416,290,887 of record NC_064633.1, read on the forward strand.
ATAAAAGTGTTCCAAGAAAAACCCATTCTATAGCTTAGTTAGTTGCTTAAGTTGGTGATAATGTAAAATAGTCCCCCATTCGGATCTCCAGGCGGGGACTACTCAGGAGGACGTCGTTATCAGGAGAAAGAAAACTGGCGTTCTACGGATCGGAGCGTGGAATGTCAGATCCCTTAATCGGGCAGGTAGGTTAGAAAATTTAAAAAGGGAGATGGATAGGTTAAAGTTAGATATAGTGGGAATTAGTGAAGTTCGGTGGCAGGAGGAACAAGACTTTTGGTCAGGTGATTACAGGGTTATAAATACAAAATCAAATAGGGGTAATGCAGGAGTAGGTTTAATAATGAATAAAAAAATAGGAGTGCGGGTAAGCTACTACAAACAGCATAGTGAACGCATTATTGTTGCCAAGATAGACACAAAGCCCATGCCTACTACAGTAGTACAAGTTTATATGCCAACTAGCTCTGCAGATGATGAAGAAATAGATGAAATGTATGACGAGATAAAAGAAATTATTCAGGTAGTGAAGGGAGACGAAAATTTAATAGTCATGGGTGACTGGAATTCGTCAGTAGGAAAAGGGAGAGAAGGAAACATAGTAGGTGAATATGGATTGGGGGGAAGGAATGAAAGAGGAAGCCGCCTTGTAGAATTTTGCACAGAGCATAACTTAATCATAGCTAACACTTGGTTCAAGAATCATGAAAGGAGGCTGTATACATGGAAGAAGCCTGGAGATACTGACAGGTTTCAGATAGCTTATATAATGGTAAGACAGAGATTTAGGAACCAGGTTTTAAATTGTAAGACATTTCCTGGGGCAGATGTAGATTCAGACCACAATCTATTGGTTATGAACTGCAGAATGAAACTGAAGAAACTGCAAAAAGGTGCGAATTTAAGGAGATGGGACCTGGATAAACTGAAAGAACCAGAGGTTGTAGAGAGTTTCAGGGAGAGCATTAGGGAACAATTGACAGGAATGGGGGAAAGAAATACAGTAGAAGAAGAATGGGTAACTCTGAGGGATGAAGTAGTGAAGGCAGCAGAGGATCAAGTAGGTAAAAAGACGCGGGCTAATAGAAATCCTTGGGTAACAGAAGAAATATTGAATTTAATTGATGAAAGGAGAAAATATAAAAATGCAGTAAATGAAGCAGGCGAAAAGGAATACAAACGTCTCAAAAATGAAATCGACAGGAAGTGCAAAATGGCGAAGCAGGGATGGCTAGTAGAGATGGGCAAAACTGTTCTTTTCAGAGATTGGATCAGAACTGTTCACTCCCTGAAATGAATTAGCTCTTTTTCATCACTCACCACTCATTTACAATATAAAATAAATGGAAGGCACATTGCCCTTTAAACTTGGTTTATTCCAGTACTATACCTGTATTTTGATCTTATTTGATCCTATTTTGAAGTAACACAGATAATGAGTAAGAATTTTGTATTGTTTATTGAAATTTCCACGATATGACAAAGTTTTTGATTATTGATTTATTTTGCACTATCGTGGTTTTTTGGGTGATCGGAAAATGTTGTAACTTGAGATTTACATTAACAATATATTTGGCTATAACGTATTAAAATTTCATTAACCTCATACAAATACATCGCAAGCCATATATTTTTAAAGTGAACGTTTCCTTTCGAAGACGCCTAAAATCACAAAATCCGTACCAGAATAAGAAAAAAAATATATAAATTTGACTGTAAAACGAAAGTGCTGCATATAGCCTTACGCAGAATAAAACAAGGAAAATATTGGTGTATCACATTTTGCGATACGTTTATCGGTTCGCTCGTAATTAAAGCATAAATTCGAGTGTCTATAATAAAAATCCTATAGTAAGAGGAGTCATCAGGAACCTAATCTAATCAGTTTAAACAAATAAAAATAAAATAAAAACAATTGATGTATACATAACATAATAATGTAATATACATAGCGGCATTACTACGAAGAACAATATCCAGTGGGGACGAACTCCGATGCGGAGGCGCTGAGTCGAGCAGGTCGAGCCGCGAGCTGTATTACTGCGTGAGCTGAGACCACAGTGACACCTGAGTCGCTTTGCTCGATGCTCTGGCTAGAGTCGAGACGGTGGGGGCGAGCGTTGAGCGGGCGAGTTCCGAGGGAGGGGGTAGCGGTGAACTCACCCGCTCCGAGACAAATAGTTCGTTCCCTTGCGAGCGGGTTTTTGCAAGTAGTTCCTATGTTATCCGCTAGGTGGCTCTCTGTCCTGTTGCTCGCATCAACTGCCCAGAGGGCAGGACGTGCGACTGAAACGATCGCCGACAGAGTGCGATGCGAAGTTACGCTGCGCCAGACACTGCGCGGCAGACGACGCACAGAGACGCCACAGCATATGTGAAACACAAAATCCAATGGGGCACTGCGCAATGCAGGCAGCCAAGGTAGAAGCAGGGCAGAGGCCGGCGCTGGCTGTGTTGTGTGGCGTGCACTGTGCTGTGACCAGCAGAGGCGCTGCTGATATGCTCCGTCTCTCTCTCTCTCTCTCTCTCTCTCTCTCTCTCTCTCTCTCTCTCTCTGCCGTGGGAAACGTTTGGAGCTACCGTTCTTTTTTTCTGAATCACTGATTGTTCACTCCTTTGAAAGATTGAACTCTATGAATTAGTTCAAGAGCGGATCCCCCATCTCTAATGGCTAGAGGACAAATGTAAGGATGTAGAGGCTTGTCTCACTAGGGGTAAGATAGATACTGCCTACAGGAAAATTAAAGAGACCTTTGGAGAGAAGAGAACCACTTGTATGAATATCAAGAGCTCAGATGGCAACCCAGTTCTAAGCAAAGAAGGGAAAGCAGAAAGGTGGAAGGAGTATATAGAGGGTTTATACAAGGGCGATGTACTTGAGGACAATATTATGGAAATGGAAGAGGATGTAGATGAAGATGAAATGGGAGATAAGATACTGCGTGAAGAGTTTGACAGAACACTGAAAGACCTGAGTCTGTGGTGCTACAGAAGAATGCTGAAGATAAAGTGGGTAGATCACGTAACTAATGAGGAGGTATTGAATAGGATTGGGGAGAAGAGAAGTTTGTGGCACAACTTGACTAGAAGAAGGGATCGGTTGGTAGGACATGTTCTGAGGCATCGAGGGATCACATTTTTAGCATTGGAGGGCAGCGTGGAGGGTAAAAATCGTAGAGGGAGACCAAGAGATCAATACACTAAGCAGATTCAGAAGGATGTAGGTTGCAGTAGGTACTGGGAGATGAAAAAGCTTGCACAGGATAGAGTAGCATGGAGAGCTGCATCAAACCAGTCTCAGGACTGAAGACCACAACAACAACAACAACAACAATGTGGGGGGAGGGGGGGGGGGGATAGACAGCATGTTGGGGCGAGGGTCCTAGCTAATGTCTGATTGTACTCAGGGCTAATGATCCAAGAAAAGTTGCGAACCACTGCTCTAAAGGAGGTCCTCAAAACTGAGGTGATAGGTTCACTCACAGATGTTAATGCCTATTTCCCATACTCAAAGGGTCACACACCTGATAACAATACACAAAGCCAACTGCACCTTCAGACTTTCTGTTGATTTTAAAGAATGCTAAATGCAACCATGGATGAACTCTTTGCAAAATTAGGCCCTGGTACTTTATTCAGTAAAATTGACCTTGCAGATGCATACTTTCAAACGCTCTTGGATGCAGCATCACTAGTTTATCTAGAGCTGAATCCATCAGCAGCCTTTGCTCTTGTAATTGGTTACCTTTTGGAATCTCTTCAGCATTTTATGGATGAGTTATTAGAAGGTATGGCTAACTATGCCACATAACTTATCGATATTTTGGTCAGAAGTGCAGCTCTAGAGGATCATCTGCATGAACCCAAGCTTTTGTTCCAGAAGCCAAAAGAATTTAAATGCAACAGGAATATAAAAGACTCACCAACATTTCAGGATAAGATCAATGAGGGTGGCTATTCAAACTTGAGAAAAAGAAAAGAAAAAGAAAAAGAAAATCCCTGAGAATGTCAGGTACAGGGAGCAAGAAGTTTCTGATAATTAACAATGAGTGGGGGATGGGAGCATCTCATAAAAACAACTTTTTTCTTTTCTCTTGGCTGAAAAAATCACAGTTTTTAAACATCAATAATTTATATGGAATAATATTGATATAATTAATGCACTCTGAAGTATTAAGTATTTTAAAATTTGTGATTTATAAAACTCAATAAAATTAAATTCTAATGCTAGGTTAACGACACAGAATTCCCTGAGATTTTATGAAATCCTTAAAATTCCCTGAGATTCCTCAGATTTTTCCAAGTAAAATGTAATTCTCTGAGAATTCTGGGTCTTCCAGAAGAAATGCCACACTATCGACTATTGTGGCCAGTTCTTTGCAAACCTAGAACAGTTCTTACCCATTGAATCAGCACACATTTCAAATAGTCATCTTCCTGTTAACAAACTTTGCAGGGCTTAAAAGCTTACCTAAGCAGTTGCCTTGTTTGACAAATGCATTACCATTCTGTCTCTGGTAGTAAAAAATTAATCTGTCTGCCTATGGTATTGGCACTGTCTTGTCCTATAAATATGAGGGTGATTTGAAAAGTTCTTGGAATCACCACGAGTGGTCAGTGCTAGCGCAATGAGTTGTTCATGTAATATTCATTGGACTGTTGTCTGTAAACAAGTGCACATCAGTGCTTTTGGAATAGATCTGTGGCAATGACGTGGCTCTGTTGTTCCCACGTAGTGATGTGTGAAGATGGAAAACATCGAGATTGAAGCAGTGATTAAGTACTTCATAAAGAAAGGTATGAAAGCAAAGGACATTCATGCCAATTTCCAGAATACACTAGGGGACTCTGCTCCTTCATATTCAAATGTTGCCAAGTGGACAAATAAATTTCAATTTGGTCGGGAGATGGTCCTCACAGTGGTTGGCCAGGATGTATCACTACTCCAAAAATCATTGCAAATGTGCACAAAATGGTCATGGATAATCACCAATTGAAAGTGCTTGAAAATGCTCGTGCTTGCCGGATGTCATCTGAAAGAGTGTATCACATTTTAACTGAAGAATTAGAAATGAAAAAATTATCTGCAAGATAGGTGCCTTGACTCTTGACACTGGATTAAAAATGCATGCCACTGACATGGCAAAATTACAAGAACTAAGGTATGAATTGTTGCCACACCCACCTTATCGATTAAAACGAAGGATTGATAGCCGGAATTGACAATTATTTTGCAGGCCTGGAGGAAACTTATTTTCAAGATGGGATCAAAGCACTGGAACATTGTTGGACCAAGCGCATTAATCTACAAGGAGACCACATTGAAAAATAAAAAAAAATTCAATGATGTAAGTACTTTTTATCTGTTCCATTCTGAGAAATTTGCAAACCATCCTCGTACTGTGATTGTAGTGAGCATCCTATCACATATGCTTCTAAGACCTTATCTGCTTCTCATGAAAGCTATTCTCAGAGCAGGAGGGTGTTGCTACCATTTATGCAGTTCAGAAATTTAAATTATTCCTTTATGAACAGAGGCAGTCCTGATTCTTCACAGGACCTGACCCAGTCTTCAACCAACATTAACTAGTGTGTTTCCAGCTTGTTTCAACTATGAATTCAGCCATTTCAACATTTTCCTTAACAATGTGCAGTGTCACTGACTTTGTACTAACACTGGTAGCCAGACAAGCCTCCTGGCCGAAATTTCATCCATACTGGCTATGATGGTGGGACTACAACTATACCAAGGGGTTCTGTTGTGGGTCTCAGATAAAGATCACAGCAGCATCCTGATTCCTCTGTCTTTGGCCACAAGTTCTGTGCCTCTTGCGCAATGCCTATTGGGGCATATCTTGGATAAAAAGTTTGGCATGGTAACATGAATTCTGCCTAAATATTGATTTTAACATTGCGGACCTGTTTCACCAATGTTCCACCCACAAGCCCCATCAAACTGCCCCTACACAGTGGTCTTCTCCCTGGCTTGATGCTGTGGAGCTGTTGGAGCATATCCACTTAGATTCTGCTTGCTGATTTTTGGGCTTCATTTGGTTGGTCATGCTAATTCATTTTCTCACTTCCCTTTTGTGTTTTGTAAGTGTCAAGTCACTGCTGCCACTACTATTGTGGCCTTGGGAAATATCTTTGACCTCAAAGGCACCCCACACACACTGGTTTCTGATAATGGGACAGTTTTTATCTCTTACGACTTCAAATGGTTTTGTGCCCATAACGGAATTCAACACCTTCATACTACAACTTTTCTCTCAGTCTCAAACAGTTACACAGAATGTTTTAACTGCACCTTCAAAACCCAGTTCTACACGCAAATGACGCCTAACACTGCATTTAATGCCCTCTGCAATTTTATAGGAGCCTACAGGGCCACCATGAACGAGGGCTGCAGTCTGGTGGAACCCCTGAATGGCTGTCCACATCACACCCTCTCAGATATGCTATACCCACCACCAGCACACATCACTGCTGAGGCCATTACCTGATGTGAGCTCTTCAGTTCAGGCACTACCCTACCTTGTTCCAAGGGACAATCTCTCCTGTTGAGGCCATTCCGTGGTGTGTGCTCTTCAGTTCAAGAACCACCTAACCTGGTTCCATTGGACAATCTCTCTACACCACAGGTCCATGAAATATACTGTTGCCTCCACTGATGAGCTTGTGCAGAACCATCACAATCAAATTTGTTCTGACATCCTGCTTCTCTGTTCTGGCAGACCCTCCCGGTCACGTGGTGACTCATGTATCTTCCACTAACCTGCCTTGATCTTCCACAGTGACATCCTCTTCTCCACAGGCAGTCACTGCCTGGTGATTGTAGTGGAGCCATTCAACATCACTATGGAACCCAAACAGCTAGCATAACCAAACTGTTGACAACTGTGGCACACTATCATCAAGGTTTCCCTCTGATGACAAGATTCCAGAATCTGACATATAAGCTTGCCCAAGACCAGTCTGAGTCATTTCTAATGCAATCTGTGGAGAGCATGATGATTATATTATGGGTTTTTCTAGGGTGTTTGTATTGTGGACTACTTTCACAGCAAGTACTTTGTTACAGCATGGACTGGACTTTGCTTTAGGATTCAGATGTAAGACAGCTTGCATTGCTTCCAAGGAGCATCCTGAATCTATCTTTTGGTGTGAATAAAATGGGTCAGCCTCTGATGGTTGCATGTGTAGATCATCTTTTACAAAAGTGGGCACATCATGGCCAAGAGCCACCACCAACTTACAAAACCCACAGCTCAGAATTATGAGGCCAGCTCTACTAGTGTTTTGCAACTGAGTTTATCAAGCTTCCCCCTCAAGGTCCAAATGCTCTGCTCATCATTCAACACCAACTTCTCTGAATTATGCAAGCAAGAATAGTCTTTTCAATACATCCTTTAGTCTAACTACCCTTCCAGCCTCTATTTTTCATAGTTTCTGGGCTCCAGCTACCTCTAGCTATCCTCATTCCATATGCCTGTTTCCACCCCTCTCACTGTTCTGCCTCTGACAAAGGGTAGCTTCTTACATCTTTGAAGTATGTTTGTAGTCTCTCTGTATACCTGTCAACCTCAGACTTCTACACCTTCTCTCATTATTTATCCTCTACCTTTTCTCCACACTGGTTCATTAATGACCTCCCCTGATTTCATGCCTCTCCCCAAAGTACATCTGCATGCAAGCTGCCACTATCCCTGCATGCATCTGGGAGGTTGTCTGTATTCTTATCTTAGTTCCCTTGTGTGTCTCTTTCAGTGTATCGCTAAAAATGTCCCATTCTTTGCTTTCTGGGGCACTCATCAGACCCAGACAATTCAAGAAAAACACTCACCTTCATTAGGGACTAGCACAGGGAGATAGTTTAGAATAGTATGTGTGTGTACAATAGATATGTGCTATAATGGAAACTGCAAATTCAAAACCTGAATTACCGCAGTCAACATGGTATTTATGTGCCTGTGTCCTGCACTACCAAAAGCTTCCTGTATATAATGAATGATTATATTGTATTATACCATTGCCCGAAATAAGAACTGTTCTGAAGTGTTGCTAAAAAAATGGTGTCTTCCCAGAAGATACTGCTGGAAGTAGCGCTGTACTGTACACCGTACAGTAATTATATGCCCCAACTGAAGAATATTCAGCTTTGTTTTCACTGCTGAAAAATAATTGTTTTGACTGCTGAAAAATAATTTACAACCACAGCCAAAAAGTCAAATACAGCTGAACAGATCTTGGATAAAAGTGACTCACAGTCAAAATAGGCACAGGAAGAAGAGAAATCACAGTATCTCTTAGAAGACTGTTAGAGAAACACATATTGAGACAGAATTTGATAATAACAAATGGAAGAGGTTCTTCAAAATCAGAAAGGATATGCCTTAAGTTTGAATGAACAGATGAGCACTTTCAAAATTCTAAAATTATCAAATAACCACATAACAAAATGACAAAGAGCAACTACTCTTAAAAGTATCCTCCTCTAAATAAGTTTAGCATATAATCATTACAGACTGGATATTATCTATGAAAGTATTTGCACTTTACAAGAGTTTCTTGTAAAAATAAGAGACTACAGAATAAGCAAGAATGCATTTCACAAAGAGTTTGAGATATTGGAAGAATGTTAATATAAATTTTGTTCCAATGTAATTCTTACTGTTGGACAGTCGTCATCTGGTAGATGAGCTTCTGTTGTTGAGAAACGCATTTTGTTCAGAAATGTATTTATCCATGACTTTCCTTGCTTCTTTTCAGATGGATCATCTGTTTTGTTTAGGCTCTTATTAACAGCAGTGCACAAAGTTTGCAGTTGTTCTGATGAAATAACCTAAGAAATAAATTTTGTAAGATTACATTTGTGTCTCCAGGTATTTATAAGTGCAGGAATTTAAGACACATCTCACTGTATTTTACAACTAAGTACTTCCAACCATTTTACAGTTTTCACTCACTATGCACTCTAATGTTTTACTTAGTAATTTTGCTGATTTCTTCAACATTAACAATAAATTATCTACATAATGCTGAAGCTAATAACATTGCTACAGAAACAATGAGGTGGAGAATACACATTCTGTATTCTTTCTAATAGCAGTAAAGAACCATAGGTATCACAACAAATGTGTGCATACAGTGTTTCACATTCACAGCAGATTGGCCAACATTTACTTTTACACCTGTGCATAAACATTGACCAGATTTGGTTCTGTACTCAGAAGAGGATTTCCAATTATGTGCAAATCCCACAATTTCAATGAAAAATAGAAAACTGCAAACTTTCTGTATGTTTGAAGTCTGAGAGATCATATTTTGTGAAGCCTTCCCAAATGGTATGAGGGAAGTTTTTTAGTGTTGCTACTTTTTCAGTAATCAACTGAAAAGAGCCGTCATAAAAATAATCAAACTCCTTATAAGTCAAATACCCATGGGTCAATACATTACATACTGGAAAGATGGCTGTGGTATTTTAGTTGAAAATCCATACTTGAGAACAATGTTGGATATTTCATGAAATATTAACCCTGTGGCTGCCAAAATCATTTAATTTATTTTGAGTTGTGGCAATCATCAGTTGCCAGTGACTCTAGAATGAGGAGTGCTCTATCTTTGGATTCAGTGAGCTTTGGAAAAGGTTTGGACTTTGATTGTTTTCGCATGCTGTGCTATACTTTCATGTTATTGTGTATGAATAAAAGGTTATTTCTATCTGGAGACTCTTCAACATTGATAGAAAACCCACATTGGTGGCCTCCAGTCACACGAATATGCTTCAGTTTGTGTATCTGTGTTTCACTCCAGCTCAAACAATGACGTAACTTCTAACTTTCCTGACAGTGCAGGACATCACTACTGTGGAACTGACTTTTGGTTGTGAAGCTTTTCACGGACGCTACCAATACAATGTGAATGCTCGTTGCTCCAGTGTTTACTCCGTCAGAACAGATGACTCTAATCCCTTTGTCATGCCGCACTTGGAGCGGCACACACTTGCCTACACTGACACTTGCTGCTGAATTCGATGTTTGTCAGGAAGTTTCTTCTGCATGAGATTTTGGCGTCCTCTCTCTGAAGTTTTTACCTCACTCCAATACAGACGACTCGGCTGTACAGTTTTGGAGTCCACATGCATGGCTCCTCTCTCCCCAGTGTGGCCCACTATCACATGCATCACACACCTTCAACATCAACCTTCTCATCAGTCCCACTATGCTGTTTAATGTGACCCTTTCTGCAGCAGTCAATGGGACACTCAAGTCAACTGCAACAGGACAGCCCTTCAGCTACTCAACCTACCACACTATGCAGAACCATGCAGACCTTCTACATCTACATCATACCCCACACGCCAACTACTAGTGTGTAGTGGAGGGTACTTTCAGTACCACTATCTGATCTCTCCAACCCTGATCAACTCATGAATAGTGGGTGGGAAGAATAATTGTCGGTAAGCCTTTGTATTGGCTCTAAATTCTCAAATTTTCTCCTCGTGGTCAGTACGCAAGATGTTTGTGGGAGGGGGTGGGGGGTGGGGGGTCGGGGTGGGGTGCTGGTGGGTTGGGGGGGGGGGGGAGGTAATATGTTGTCCGACTCCTCCTGAAAAGTGCTGTCCCGAAATTTCAATAGTAAATCTCTCCATGACGCACAACGCCTCTCTTGTAATGTCTACCAGTGGAGTATGTTTAGCATCCCCATAACACTCTCTCGCCAGCTATACGACCCCGTGACGAAATGCGCCGCTCTTCGTTGGATCTTCTCTCTCTCTTCTGTCAATCTTATCTGGTAGAGATCCCAGATAGATGAACAATACTCAAGAATCTGGTGAACAAGTGCCTTATAAGCCAATTCTTTTGTGGATGAGTTACATTTCCTTAAGATTCTTCTGATGAACTGGAGTCTGGCATCTGCTTTTCCCACTATCTGTTTTATATTGTCATTCTACTTATGGACCCTCTGAGTAGTTATGCCTAGATATTTTAACGCAGACACTGTCTCTGACTGTTTGTCATCAATAGTATAGCTATACAGTAGTGGATTTATTTTCCTATGTATGCACAATACATTACATTTATTTACATTCAGGGTCAACTGCCAGAGCCTCCACCATTCATCAATTCTCTGCAAATCATTCTGCAAATTCTTACGATCTTCTGGCATTGCAACTTTAGTATAGACAACTGCATCGTCTGTGAATAGTCTTAAAGAGCATCCAACGCTTTTTACTAGATCATTTATATATACTATAAACAGCAATGGTCCCATCACACTTCCCTCTGGTACTCCTGATATTACCTTTACATCAGTCAATTTAGTTCTGTTAAGTGTGATGTGTGCCGGCCACGGTGGCCGAGCGGTTCTAGGCGCTCAGTCCGGAACCGCGCGACTGCTACGGTCGCAGGTTCGAATCCTGCCTCGGGCATGGATGTGTGTGCTGTCCTTAGGTTAGTTAGGTTTAAGTAGTTCTAAGTTCTAGGGGACTGATGATCACAGATGTTAAGTCCCATAGTGCTCAGAGCCATTGCATTGCAAGTGTGATGTGTAGAGTTCTATCTGCAAGAAAGTCTTGAATCCAATCACAGGTCTGCTCTGATACTCCGTAAGCTCGTATTTTTTTCATTAAACGGCAATGCGGGACAGCGTCAAATTCCTTACTGAAATCAAGGAATACGGCATCAACCTGAGCACCATTGTCCACTGCACTGTCGATCTCATGGAGGAACAGAGTGAGCTGGGTTTCGCAGGATCTCTGTTTGTGGAGTCCATGTTGATTTTTATACAGATGTTCATTTTCCAAAAACATCATAATTCTTGAGCATAATACATGTTCCATAATTCCACAACAGATTGACGTCAATGATATAGTTCTATAATTGTGTGGATCTGTCTTATGGCCTCTCTTAAAAATGGGAATGACCTGCTCTTTTTTCCAGTCATTAGGTACCTTTTGTTGCTCAAGTCATCTACAATAAATTACTGCTAGAAGGGGAGTAAGTTCTTTCACATGATATTTACAGAATCTTACAGATATCTCAACTGGTCCTAAGCCTTTCTGCTACTAAGCGATTGTAGCTGCTTTTCACTTCTGCAATCAGTTATCTCAGTATCTGCCATTATGATGTTCATACAATGATTTAAAGGAGGGACAGAGTTATGATCTTCTGTGGTGAAACAACTTCGGAAGACTGAATTCAGTATTTGGGCAACGTACCAGCCATGGTTCTACCCTACCACTTGGCACTCAATTGTGATTACATGCCTTCCTTCAGAAATCCATCCACATCCATCATCGATGGTTCCGCATTGGGTTTCACTCGTGCTCATGTGCTGGCCCCTTCTACACAGACCACAGACCATGGACAACGGATGACTGGCAGCACACCTCCACACCACTGCTTTTGTTTCACCTGTCTTACTTCACGGAATTTTTCTGTGCCAGCCTTGCTGTGTTCATCGTGTGCCCAGACAGGGACCTTCTCCACTTAAACTCTGAGTGCTGGGCATCATATCACACTAACACAAGCGTCGGACTTTCATAAAAACACTATGCCTGTCACTGTTGCACAGTCGACGCCATTGGATGCTACTTCTCCAAACCCTTGAGCGGTCTGTGCTCTACCAACTCTGCCACAAGCTCTGCCCCCAGGTTATTTTCTGAAGCTGCTGCTGATACAAATGGATAACCCCCTGACATGGTTTCACTGGTGGACAGCTTCTGGTGGTTTCAGGTGACTAGAGGGAGCAGTGTGGTGCTGGTGTGCCAGACTCCCACTCCCACTTTATTATTGAGCTTTCATGGAGTTGTTTTGCCGATCTTCTTTTCAGGATGGCCAGCTGCAATTGTCTGTCCACCTTTTTCTCTGAAGATAAGATGCTGTTTTGGAGGAATTTTTTATACTCTTAAAATAACTCCATACACTCAGGATACTTTTAAACCAATCTCACTATATTTTCACTTCCACAAACAAGACACCATATAAATGATTCATTTTTTGTAAGCCCAACAATTAGCGGTTCGACAGATACTCTTACATACTTTATAAAAAATACAATCTAGAAAGCTCTAGCAAGTCCACCATTTGGACCTCACGAAAGTAAGTGAATAAGTAAGTGTCTTTTCTTTTCTTTAACAACATCCAACTGTTCTCAATACTGACTGACGTAGCACCGTCATGGAATATGTCGCATTTGTTCCTTGTGCTGGGCATGTAACTTCTGAGGCGAGCACTGCAACTACCTGCCCGCTCTGACCAACCGTCAGATACATGTCAGTCCTGCATACACATAATCGTGGCACAGTAGACACAGTTCCACTTTCACACACTCATCTTTGAGAGTGTTTGAGACGGTGGAAATACAAGTGTCTCTAGAATTTACCTCAAGATTCTCAAGGCACTACAAGCTTCTTGGACATAATGGTATCGTAGATGATGGCACTCATTTTGTTTGTTTGGTGAACCATTTGCTTGACAATCCGGATGTTATTAGTAACTTTTCGTGAAACCCAACTGAGCACAATAAATACGCTTGTGCTTGTGCACTCCTTATCGATCGTCTTTCATACACACCAACAGATGCAATCCATGACATCATTTACGAAGAGAGTTTAGGTGACACAAACCCTTCCCAGCTGTGGTAATGTCTCTGTGCGCAGGTCACAAGAGAGGTCCTGCCAGACTTAGTGCTCTGGGCACTGTGGTTAGTTAAACTGCCACACGAATTACAACTAAAACTGCTTCCTCACGTGAAGTTAAATACAGTTGGCTGACCAGACATGCCATTATTTGACATAGCCACCTACTTCTCTCATTCAGAGCAGCATCTGCTACTGAGGTAAGCATGCCAGCGCTTATGCTTCCTCCATTGTCTGGTAGCGGCTGGGCACGGGCTCACCTTGAGCAATGCAATGAACTGCAGGCATATAACGGCCAGAAAAGAGAACCACCAGCTGCTTCTGGTAGTGTGCCCCCCCCCCCCCCCCCCCCTCTGCTCTCCTCTTCTGCTGCTGCAGGAGGCTTGGAAATCCCAGCTGACTTGTGTGCAGCACCTCATCCATAATATCTGCTACACTGGTTCTACACAGATTTTGGGAAAGCCACCCGCAGCTGCCAACCACCCTGTGCATTCTCAAATATTTCACATGGGCCACAGCACACACCACGGCTCACACGGATGATGAATGGTGCCCACAGACGTTGCAACTATGGCACGTCCACCCCCGCCCACACCGACAGTTTGGTGACTCTTGTGTGTTATCGACTCCTGCTTGACACACCCCACTGTCATGTTCGTCGGTTCAAATTAATTCTGTTACAAATTGGATGATACATAAAATTGCCGCAACAGATGCCCCCCCCCCCCCCCATTGCATCATAAGGTATGCCATCTCCCTCTACACAAACCATGCCTTGCTAAGACTGCAATGGATGAACTTCTGTGGGCAGGCATTGTTCAACTGTTGGATAGTAATTGGCCTTCTGTCATACACTTAGTCCCCAAGAAGGACAGCACAGTGTGCCTCTGTGGTGACTATCATCATCTCAATGCACTTACCATAATATGTCCTATCTGACATATTCAAGAGTTTGCCCAACTGTTTAGTGGAGCATGGTTTTTCAGTGTTTTGGATTGCCACAAGGCATACTTACAAATACTTATGGGAAAGAGTGACATACCAAAAACAGCCTTGATCACCCCCTTTGGCTCAAAAAATGGTTCAAATGGCTCTGAGGTCATAAGTCCCCTAGAACTTAGAACTACTTAAACCTAACTAAACTAAGGACATCACATACATCCATGCCCGAGGCAGGATTCGAACCTGCGACCGTAGCGGTCGCGCGGTTCCAGACTCAAGCGCCTAGAACCGCTCGGCCACTCTGGCCGGCCCCCCTTTGGCCTTGACAAATTTTGTTGCATGCCTTACCACCTCAAAAATGCAGCTCAAGCTTGACAATGTTTCACTGGCTCACTTCTCTTTAACTCCCCTTACTGCTATCCATACCTAGATGACATTCTCATTTTCTCTGGCTGTCGGGCAATTATTGATTGAAAATGACTCTAGAATAAAGAGTGCTATCTTCGGATTCAGTGAGCTTTGGAAAACGTTTTGACTTTGATTGTTTTCACATGCTGTGCTACATTGTCAACTGATTGTGCATGAATAAAGAATGTTTGATTGTAAAAGTTGGTTATTTCTGTCCGCAGACTCATCAACTTCAATAGAAAACCAACAGAGTTATTGTAAAGGAGGACTACTGCTTGTGTAATTATTTTACACATTGTAGGACTACTGCTTGTGTAATTATTTTACACATTGTATCAGTTTCAAAGCATTATAGTTTGTATTTCCTCCAGTCACACTGAAGTTCAAGAAATCACAGAATGTTATTAAATATTGTTCTATTACTGACGTACTCTAATTAAATTATAGTGATTACAACATGATGATATACAAGCCTAAATGTGACATCTGATGTAGGGCAACAAAAAATTACTTCATTTTCAATCATATCATGACAGTTCTACTAAGCGCGCTTTCGTGCTTCACTACTGCAGTTTTTACCACTACATTTCAGTTATATATAATGTTTTCCAGACCTTATCTTTAGGAATAATATTATAAAACTCATAATTTACCCAGTACAAATTGCATAAAAGTTTATTAGGAACTTTTGGTAACAATAGACACTATGAAGACACCAAAAAATAGTTGCCTTTATCTCCTGTCTAGGATTCGTGTCCCCTGGTTCATAGAATTTTGGTAGCACCCTATCAGCAGCAACACCTATGGACAAAGAATAAAATCATGTTTTAGCAGGACTTTAATGCTTTAATTACTGTAATACCTGCGCAGAAATGTAACATACCTCCTTGTAGTTGTACTTCTGATGTAATATCTCTGTCATTTACCTGATGTCCACTTCCTGAGGTAACCTGGCAATATTCTTCAACAAGACCTCTGTGTAAATGTTCCATCTCCTGAAAAATAGCAGATGCCATCTCAAAATCAGATATGTATTACAGAAATATTTTAAATAAAATATGTAATAGTGTGCCTAATTGCACTAATTTAAACACTTATTTGTGTCTCTGCTATGTGTGTCTCATTTTTGGCCATGGTAAGTAGATTCTGTTATTCTTATTCATTCACACTAATTGTCCCAAAGATAACACAACCACCAAGAATGTAAATAAATCAAGATTTGCATTACAATGTAGATGCATCTGTTACTAATTTATGATATAATTCATCATTAGATAGTCTGTATTCTTTACGATGGGCAACAAGCTGACATCATCCATCTCTGCACAGCAGATTACTATGGATACTCGCACAAAGAGCTTGATCTATTTCAGATCCAAAACATTTACAAGAAGTGTTCAGACAGACATGGATCATTTTACAGCAGAATGAATGGGCTTGGCAACATATTCAGTTTTTTGACATGTACTTGAGAAGCAGAGAATGCAATCCCAAAAATCAAATGGTCTGAAAAGCCTTGTCATCTTGCCCATGCCAATAATGTTATGTCCAAGTTAGGCAAAGTCCTTAAGATGCACAGATCAAATATACATTCAGCTATTTCATATGTACAAATACTCTCTTGACGTTTGTTAACAATTACCTGTGTCTCAGTCAGTAAGGCATTTGTGACATTTCATGCTAGTATAGAAAGGAAATCCTACATTTGTCAAACATGCCACACTATTAAAAAACAATGCAACAAATACAGGCACCATACATGAGAGAGTGGATAAATTACAAAAAATCAAAATCCACACCACTGCTTTCTCTGTCACGGACTGAGTTAAAAAATAGGCTGATTGTGCCAAAAACACACACACCCAATTTCTGTTAGGCTTTCTTATAAACTTTACTGTTTGTTACAATCCTACCAGTACATATTTTAATTTGTTCAATGTCTGCTGTCATGATAATGACTGTAGCAGTACTCTAACATGTATTACAATAGCACTTGGAATGTGAGTTCCTTAAAAGATGCACTGCACTTTCCCAAGAACCCTTTCAACAAATCAAAGTCTTTCACTCAGCTATTGTACTGCAGATTTTGTGTTCATCACATATTAACTAACTTCTCAGTATTATCTCTAAATAATTAATATACTTAAAAAAAGTTCTCAATGACTGTGATGCTTTGTAAATTTGGTATGTTTGGTGTGATTTTATGTATGACCACTGAAAATAACTCTACAGCCAAAACCAGCCAATGGAGGTATAAATAAATATTATTTCCATCAAATGTACAGGCTTGGTAGAAATAATGTAATCCTTCAAAGCTTTTAAGAGTTGCTTCACTTTTGTTATACATTAACCTTGACTAGTTCAATATCCATGAATGTTCTCCTTCTTGAAGAGATATACAGAATACAATGTATGAATCAGTGAATAAAAATAATGGTGTTATTTAGGATAGGGCATAGAGGTACTGGGTCTGCAAACTACTACCCCAGCCATTGTCAGATTTCCAGAGCTTGAAGCCTTTACTTCTCATTCAAATAGCTCCTCAACTGGCCTCAGCCTGAGGGGATGAGTGCACCACACTTCCCCCATTCTAACCCTCCAACCAAGAAAAATTACCTGGCCATAGCGGGAAAAGGACCTGGGCCCTCCGCATTGTAGAACATACATGCTAACTGCTCAGCTACATAGATGGAACACCTTAAACATTGTAATTGATTTTTTTACCTATCTTTGCTTTGTGTGCTATTAGCATTATAACAATTAGTTCCCCATGTACAACATTATTATACATGCAATCAAAGGTCCTGGCCTTATAAAGCAAAATATTAATTGTTAAATTTTTCTTGCTTATCTCTTTCAGGACCCTATTTGTGAGGTAGAACATATCTTTTTTTCTGAAATAAGTCTATACAAAAGCCTAGCTCAAAGGCAGTTAACAATTTTTTATCACTGTCTACGTTCCACTTCTTTGACATTGTCAAAAGATGCTCTAGAAGGACAACTGTCAGTTTGACAATGATGGTGTCAGATTGATTTGGTTTGTATTTTATATCCTATGCAACTCAGTAGTAATCAGAGAAAAGTGGATTCACAGACTGCACCTAATAGTATTCATGTACATATGCTGCATCTTTCTGTAGCATTTTTCCCTTGTCATAATTAGGTCATCATGCTGTGTACTAGAGTTCCAAGTTCATATTTGGATTATTCCAGTGACTGCCGGACTGTCTAAAACCTGAAAGATACAGTTGTGAGTTTTTTGCTGTAAATCTAAGCGAATATAAAAAAGAAAGACTAATGACAAATGGAGGTGGAGTACTCGTAACAACAGACAAGAAACTCAAACTTACCAAGATAGAAATTTACTCTTTAGGCAAGATAAATGAGTACCGTTTTAAATACAAAACTTGCTTTATGCATTTTTTTGAAAATAGGTATTTTTTCTTAACAAATACTGTTAAGCTTCCTCTAAAAGCCTATGCAGCAGGCTTCAGCAAAACTTGCTTTATTCCACACTTTCAGAACAGAGAGGACAACCCATTTTTGGAAAACTTGCCTCATGCATATGTAGGGATATTTTCAAAACTCACTTTACTCTACTTAGTATGCTGAAGCTGTTAGAGCTATTCCTGATATATATTCTCTGAAGGCATTGTAGAAGCTGTCTTTGATATACAACAAATCAGTGTCTGCCAAGGCTCCCTATTCAAGAAGTCTTTTATGCATGACAGGTATGCTTCTATAACCAGACTGTGATGACAAGTGAGCCAAAGAAAGGTACTGATAACATTTCTTAATATACTTGGTGTAAAACAGAATCTGGAAGAGATGCAAATGAAATCACATATACACTACAACATTTTCTCCTACATTATTTGGAAGAGAGGTTTACAGGTATTGGTGAGAGAGGATTGAAACTTGAGCTTTTTCCAGACTGGTGCACCAACCTGAACAAGAATTCTGTAATTCTCTGTATGCTAGCACATTTTATGATGTGTTTTCCAAACTTACCCACTATTTTCCTATTTTCAGACATAGTTCCTTGCTGTCAGATCAGGTATTTGGTACACACAAGAAGAAATATCAGGAGGAACAAGAGGTCATACTACATTGTGACTACAGAAATATTTTAACAAAGTTTGTAAAGATGCTGGTGTTGGGAAAAGACTGGTTTTTCTACGACTTGTAGTGGATTTCTAAGGAAATATTAAAGTCTACCTTGCATTTCAAAATGATGGATGTAAAAGCAATAACCCACAGAGAATGATAAGATTCAATGTACTGTTAAAACGGCATATTTACCTGGATCAGAAGTATGTTGTGAAGTTTGAAGAAGAACATTCCTTTGTTCAAAGCCATGAAAGATGTGATTATTTCCAAGATAAGCCATGTGAGTGCAGAAAAAAAGAAGGATGTAATGAAGCTAATTTGTTTCTTTACAATTCCTAATGACGCAGCAAGTTTCTACAGTGATACAGTCTCTGCAAGTGGTGACGAGTATCAAGATCATGACAGCTCATGGAAAATTTATGAAGATTAAGGGTTCTCTGAAGTTGTGTAGAAGAGAAAAAAGAAATATTATTTCAAAACTTTAATGTACAAAACAGGCATTTAACATTCATGTATCACTGATCTAATTTGAGCACAAAGCGAATTTTGAAAAACAAACCTGTTTTTCTACTCCCAGCAGCTGATAAACTATCAAAAATTTTGTATACATGTAAAGACTATCTTAAATCTTATTCAGAACTGTATGAAATTTGCTACTTGTAAAAAATTTTTCCCTCTCAATTTGTTTCTTAACTAAATAAGTGTTTATTCTGTAAAATTTTATTTTTTGGACAAAGCAAGTTTTGCAAAAACAGTTCTCAATTTGGGCATGACTAAATATCAAAGATGGGCATGAACTTACAACTGGATCATTTTATCACATTTTATCAGCCAACAGACTCATCCCCAACTGTACCTGTAAACTTCAGATAAAATCTCAGCTCGGTAATACAAATGTTGGCAAATAGTACAGCCACCACTGAAAAAGGCTTTATTTATCCAACAATCAATTGACAAATTGCAATTTCATAAGTTTTTTTCAATAGTTGGGAAACAGTACAAGTCTTCTAGAAGGGTAGCACAGGTGATGAACAAACCTATCAACCAGTCTCATTGACATTCATGTGTTGTAGAATCCTGGAACATATCCTGTGATCAGACATAATGAGGTTAATGAGGTATCTTGAACAGAATGGCCTCCTCCAAACCAACCATCATGGGTTCCAGAAACATCAGTCATATAAAACACAATTCATATTTTTCTCACATCACATTTTGAGAGCCAAGGCAATTAGCTGAAGACAGAATTTTTGACCTTCAGTGAGCAGTATTATGCCAACATTTATTAATAAAAGTCCTTTAAAATGGGATATCAAATGAAATTTGTGACTGGATTGAAGATTTTTTGATAAGGAGGATGCAGTCTCTTGCCTTTCATGGAGAGTTATCAACACATGTAGAAGCAAGTTTAGGTGTATATCAAGGAAATTTGTTGGGGCTGCTACTGTTCATTTTGCATATTAAGGTACTGGTAGATAATATTAATTACAAATACCTGGCTGTAATAATTTGTAGGAATGTGAAATGGTACGATCATATAGGCACAATGATGACATAAAATTTTTTTTCTGAATGACAACATTAGGCCATGCTATTGTAAGTTGGATTAAAATATCATTTTATTTCGGATTATCAACTACTGCACAGCTTTGGACATACATCTGTTTCAAAGTAAGTCTTAAATGCATACCAGGTTTAATATAATTGAAATACAAATACAGAAACACCTGTGACTCTTTAGTTAAAAAATAATAAATAATAATAAAACAGAAAGAGGCCGTACATAGTACACGACTATATCCCATCAATGAACATATTTGAGACAGTATCTAAATGTTGGCTTAGTGATAAATTACTTTTAAAAATAGTGGATGGACAATGTACACAACAGAATTAAACACTAGTGGAATCAGAAAGGGGTGCCCTGCTCATATACCTTAACGTGTAGTGCACTAGGTTGAGAGGCAAAGAGGTGAGCCACAGTCAGACAGAATTCACGCAGAGGATTAACAACATTTGGTCTGTTAGACTGGCCAGTATGAATGTGATTTTTCACATTTGTTTAGGCAAATTTTGTGCTTGATCACAATCTCCACCTCATTTAACATGACACACAAAGTCTTGAAATATGATAATAGATGAAACAAAGTCTGCATAATTCACAGGCACATGATGCACACAATTTTCCTATTTTAGATTAAGTGATGACACTGCTGGCAGGAAAGAAATGTAGACACAAAGTTAGAATAAAAAATAAACTTGCCAAATGAAGAAAACAGTGTATCCTAAACAACAGAATAAATACTAGGAAAGAGAGACAATTAAAAAGTGTTAGCCATACTGAGGAAGAACAATTATAAATAAAACATTTTACCACATTATTGCTCTTTAAAACTAAAAACATAGCACCATATGTCTCCTAAAAAGCAGTGACATAATATACCACTTACTAGTGCAAGAGCATAGGAGACTATGTACAGCAATACCCTGCAGGCAGCTGATCGGCTATTTACACCTGAGTTGTATTTCAGACTTATTTGAAAATGGTTACATAGCCTAAACTGTGCAATTGTAGAGAATCTGAAATAAAACGATAGTTTAATCCAAATAATGACAGTGAGTGCAGGAGAATGTTGTCATACAGAAAATTTGTTTTGGTTATGGAACACATCGGAACATAAATATTCATAGGTCAAGCAGGAGACAGACTTTTTTGTCCATTGGTACAATACCAGAAAAATATATAATCTCTCTCCCCCCCATGAACCACGGACCTTGGCGTTGGTGGGGAGGCTTGCGTGCCTCAACGATACAGATAGCCGTACCATAGGTGCAACCACAATGGAGGGGGTATCTGTTGAGAGGCCAGACAAACGTGTGGTTCCTGAAGAGGGGCAGCAGCCTTTTCAGTAGTTGCAGGGGCAATAGTCTGGACGATTGACTGATCTGGCCTTGTAACACTAACCAAAATAGCCTTGTTGTTCTGGTACTGCGAAAGGCTGAAAGCAAGGGGAAACTACAGCCGTAATTTTTCCTGAGGTCATGCAGCTTTACTGTATGATTAAATGATGATAGCGTCCTCTTGGGTAAAATATTCCGGAGGTAAAATAGTCCCCCATTTGGATCTCCGGGCGGGGACTACTCAGGAGGACGTTGTTATCAGTAGAAAGAAAACTGGCGTTCTACGGACCGGAGTGTGGAATGTCAGATCCCTTAATTGGGCAGTTAGGTTAGAAAATTTAAAAAGGGAAATGGATAGGTTAAAGTTAGATATAGTGGGAATTAATGAAGTTCGGTGGCAGGAGGAACAAGACTTGTGGTCAGGTGAATACAGGGTTATAAATATAAAATCAAATAGGAGTAATGCAGGAGTAGGTTTAATAATGAATTAAAAAATAGGAATACGGGTAAGCTACTACAAACAGCATAGTGAACGCATAATTGTGGCCAAGATAGACATGAAGCCCACGCCTACTACAGTAGTACAAGTTTATATGTCAACTAGCTCTGCAGATGATGAAGAAATTGATGAAATGTATGATGAGATAAAAGAAATTATTCAGGTAGTGAAAGGAGACGAAAATTTAATAGTCATTGGTGACTGGAATTCAAGTGTAGGAAAAGGTAGAGAAGGAAAAATAGTAGGTGAATATGGATTGGGGCTAAGAAATGAAAGAGAAAGCCGCCTGGTAGAATTTTGCACAGAGCATAACTTAATCATAGTTAACACTTGGTTTCAGAATCATGAAAGAAGGTTGTATGCATGGAAGAGCCCTAGAGATACTAAAAGGTATCAGATAGATTATATAATGGTAAGACAGAGATTTAGGAACCAGGTTTCAAATTGTAAGACATTTCCAGGGGCAGATGTGGACTCTGACCACAATCTATTGGTTATGAACTGTAGATTAAAACTGAAGAAACTGCAAAAAGGTGGGAATTTAAGGAGATGGGACCTGGATAAACAGACTAAACCAGAGGTTGTACAGAGTTTCAGCGAGAGCATATGAGAACAATTGACAGGAATGGGGGAAAGACATACAGTAGAAGAAGAATGGGTAGCTTTGAGGGATGAAATAGTGAGGACAGCAGAGGATCAAAGAGGTAAAAAGACGAGCGCTAGAAGAAATCCTTGGGTAACAGAAGAAATATTGAATTTAATTGATGAAAGGAGAAAATATAAAAATGCAGTAAATGAAGCAGGCAAAAAGGAATACAAACGTCTCAAAAATGAGATCGACAGGAAGTGCAAAATGGCTAAGCAGGGATGGCTAAAGGACAAATGTAAGGATGTAGAGGCTTATCTCACTAGGGGTAAGGTAGATACTGCCTACAGGAAAATTAAAGAGACCTTTGGAGAAAAGAAAACCACTTGTATGAATATCAAGAGCTCAGATGGAAACCCCGTTCTAAGCAAAGAAGGGAAAGCAGAAAGGTGGAAGGAGTATAGGAGTATATAGAGGGTCGATACAAGGGCGATGTACTTCAGGACAATATTATGGAAATGGAAGAGGATGTAGATGAGGATGAAATGGGAGATATGATACTGCGTGAGGAGTTTGACAGAGCACTGAAAGACCTGAGGCAAAACAAGGCTCCTGGAGTAGATAGCATTCCATTAGAACTACTGACAGCCTTGGGAGAACCAGTCCTGACAAAACTCTACCATCTGGTGAGCAAGATGTATGAGACAGGCGAAATTCCCTCAGACTTCAAGAAGAATGTAATAATTCCAATCCCAAAGAAAGCAGGTGTTGACAGATGTGAAAATTACCGAACTGTCAGTTTAATAAGTCACAGCTGCAAAATGTTAATGCGAATTCTTTACAGATGAATGGAAAAACTGGTAGAAGCTGACCTCGGGGAACATCAGTTTGGATTCCGTAGAAATATTTGAACACGTGAGGCAATACTGACCCTACTACTTATCTTAGAAGGAAGATTAAGGAAAGGCAAACCTATGTTTCTAGCTTTTGTAGACTCCGAGAAAGCTTTTGACAATGTTGATTGGAATACTTTCTTTCAAATTCTGAAGGTGGCAGGGGTAAAATACAGGGAGCGAAAGGCTATTTACAATTTGTACAGAAACCAGATGGCAGTTATAAGAGTCGAGGGGTATGAAAGGGAAGCAGTGGTTGGGAAGGGAGTGAGACAGGGTTGTAGCCTCTCCCCGATGTTATTCAATCTGTATATTGAGCAAGCAATAAAGGAAACAAAAGAAAAGTTTGGAGTAGGTATTAAAATCCATGGAGAAGAAACAAAAACTTTGAGGTTCACCGATGACATTGTAATTCTGTCAGAGACAGCAAAGGACTTGGAAGAGCAGTTGAACGGAATGGACAGTGTTTTGAAAGGAGGGTATAAGATGAACATCGACAAAAGCAAAGCAAGGATAATGGAATGTAGTCGAATTAAGTTGGGTGATGCTGAGGAAATTAGATTAGGAAATGAAACAGTTAAAGTAGTAAAGGAGTTTTGCTATTTGGGGAGCAAAATAACTGACGATGGTCGAAGTAGAGAGGATATAAAATGTAGACTGGCAATGGCAAGGAAAGCGTTTCTGAAGAAGAGAAATTTGTTAACATTGAGTGTAGATTTAAGTGTCAGGAAGTCGTTTCTGAAAGTATTTGTATGGAGTGTAGCCACATATGGAAGTGAAACGTGGACAATAAATAGTTTAGACAAGAAGAGAATAGAAGCTTTCGAAATGTGGTGCTACAGAAGAATGCTGAAGATTAGAT
Source organism: Schistocerca cancellata (assembly GCF_023864275.1). NCBI lineage: Eukaryota > Metazoa > Arthropoda > Insecta > Orthoptera > Acrididae > Schistocerca > Schistocerca cancellata. Next base: position 416,315,730 of record NC_064633.1, read on the forward strand.
GGGTAAATCATATAACTAATGAGAAGGTATGGAATAGAATTGGGGAGAAGAGGAGCTTGTGGCACAACTTGACTAGAAGAAGGGAGCGGTTGGTAGGACATGTTCTGAGATATCGAGGGATCACCAATTTAGTATTGGAGGGCAGCGTGGAGGGTAAAAATCGTAGAGGGAGACCAAGAGATGAATACACTAAACAGATTCAGAAGGATGTAGGCTACAGTAGGTACTGGGAGATGAAGAAGCTTGCACAGAATAGAGTAGCATGGAGAGCTGCATCAAACCAGTCTCAGGACTGAAGACCACAACAACATAATCTCTCTAAAATGGAGATTGTTTACAGAACACTTTTAGACCCATCCTACAACACTGTTATAGAATGTAGTACACATATCAAATATGGTTAACTGTGTATTTAAAATAGGACAGCATAAACTGTCACAGATTTGTTCGACCCACGAGGTAGCATCACAGAAGTGCTCAAAAACCTGTATTGAAGGACTCATTATGATAGATATCAATTATCCCCTAAAAACCTACTTACAAATGCTAACAACTTCCATCTGGTCTGTTATGAAAATTAATTACATATTAAAGTTATTTTCACAACTGTGCAATCCTCAAGCAGTAGCTGTGTTAATATACAACTGCTAAAATACCAGTTCAGTTTTAGGGTCATATTCTGTTCTCATGAAATTGTTGTAAAATACAAATTATTTTTAAAATGCATAAGAAAACAGAATTACTCATCATCTATGTAAAATCATACAACACTACAATAAAAACAAACAAAGTAACAAGAAGCATTAATTTGCTCAATTTATTAGAAATTAATGACTTACTGTTCAAAGTCCTATCAAATTAATGTTGATTCCGCACTCTTATTTATGACTATGCTTGCACAAGTTGCAGCATTTGACAACTACAGCTCTGCGAAAATACTGGGTACTGTTAACCATAATATCATAAATGTTTGAGCATAAATCAACATTTACAAGCAAACTCCACAAGCTGCCCTACCATGCATGACGCAGGATACCTTGTACGACTGCTAGATATTCTCTTTCCTGTTCCACTTGCAAATGGATAAAGGGAAAAATGATTGTCTATATGTTTCAGTATGAGCCCTGATTTCTCTTATCATGTCTTCGCGGACCTTATGCAAGATGTATGTTTATGGCTGTAGGATAGTTCTGCAGTCTGTCACAAACATCTGTTCACTTAAGTTTCTCAATACTGTTTTAGGAAAAAAATGTCTTCTACCTTTGAGTTCATGAAGCATTTCAGTAATACTTGTGTGTTGGTCGAATCTACTGGTAACAAATCTGACAGCAAACCTCTTAATTGTTTCAGAGTCTTCCTTTAACCCATGCTGGTAGAGATCCCAAACACTTGATCAGTTTTCATGAATGGGTTACACAAGGGTTCTGTATGTGGTCACCTGTAGAAATGAAAATAGTAGAGGAATAAACCAAAGAGTGACAGAAGAGGATGGAAGGACAAGAAAACAGCAGTGGAAATGGGAACCTTGCAGCAGGAAGACAACCACTGAAAGTTCAGCCAAGTATACAGAATTATGAGGCTGAAGTTGTGTTGGAGGAGCAGTCCTCAACTAGACTGTTTAAGATGATATGCTATTAGCTAGTGTAAGGGCAGGGGTAGTAAAGAATCCATATGATGTGAACTGGTAGTTGGCTATACCATCAATCCCATAAAACTTCAATTTATGTAGGGGGATATTGTGAGTCACACAGTCAAATGCCTTGAATAGGTCGCAGAAAATGTCATCTGGTGCTATATCATTACTTAACACTTGTAAAATTTTGTGAGTGAACGTGTAAATGGCATTGATAGTAGAACAACTCTTCCAAGATACAAACTGTGAAATGCTGAAGATATTGTGAGATACTCCTCTAGAATACATCTTCTCAAAAATTTTGGAAAATTATATCAGCACTTGAAACATGTTAGTAGTTATTGACATATTTCCTATCAGCTTTCTTATGGGGGAGTCTGACATTGGCATATTTCAGTCTCTCTGGAAAAATGCCTTGAGTTAGTGATGAATTACATATTTCAGATAAGACTGGGCTTATTACATGGGAACAAATTTTTAGTACTCTATTGGAAACACCAGATTAGCTTTCATTTTTGAGAGAATGTATAATTTTCTTAATTTCAGAAGGAGAAGTTGGTGATACATTCATATGACTGAATTTTATGAAAGTTATATTTTCAACATACTGCTGTGATTTTGCTCTTGAACTGTTTGTTCCTTTGCTTTCTACCATATTTAAGAAATGATTATTAAATATATTTGCTACCCGTTACTCATCACTTATAGCCCTTACATTCATTTCAATAGTGAAGTTCTCCTGTTCTGTGGCTGGTTGTCCTGTCTCTCATTCCACAACATTTCATTTAGCCTTTTGAGAATTACTGGTCAGAGTTACGGATTTCTGACATAATGTGCATGTTCCTTGATTTTCAGTACCTTTTATTGGCAATTTTGAGTAGTTTTTGTAGTGTGCAACTACTGCAGGATCCCTGCTTGTTCTGCCAACAGATACATTTCCCTTTTCCTTCCACAAGGTATTTTAATCCCTCTAGTGGTCCAAGGTTTTTAACATGGCTGTTTATGTCCTTTCTGATTAGCTTTTGTGGAAAACTATTTTCAAATAACGATAAGAATTTATCATGGAGTAGATTAAATTTTATGTTAGCAATGGTTCATAAATTTCATCCCAGGACATCGCTTGCAAAATATTCTTAAAAGCATTTGCCATTGAGTCATTAATTATTCGAACCGATTTCCACTGAGGAGTATCCATCCTGTAAGGCTCTGTTATTTACCATATCCTAAATAACAGTGTATCATGATCAGTGAGAGTGTTTGTTACTGTTAAACAGTTATTTCCTTGCTTTGAGCAAAGAAAACAATATCAATTAGGGTCCTGCTGATTTTATCTACCTATGCTGGAAAGTTAAGTAATGAGATAAAATCATATGATCCAAATAAAGTTTCCAGATCATTTTTCCTTTCAGAATCCCTTAGAAAATCAACACTCACCACAGGATATTAACTGCTATCTGGTTTCTGACAGATAGCATAGTAAGGGATCCAGATTCCTCATAACCAGTTAAAAATTTCCTACTGGGAATCTACAAACAGTTATAACTTAAAATGAACTAAATTTCAGTATCAATTCGAAAGCACGCTCTATGTGCTGATCACTACAAAATCTGTTACTCTTAATGTTTCTGAACTTGTGTTCTGTCTTAATATATGGAACAACTCTTTTACCAGTATTAGTTCTACGTAAGGAAGCTGCTGGAGTGTAATCTATTACATTACATGTAATTTATCTAACCCTGGTGCTCAGATTTATTTTTTTCATTGGATCTGTAGACAACATACATTGTAGGATCAAGCCAAATTTGTATCACAAGTATTAAAGTGGTAGAATATGCTTAATAACTAGCATTTAGCAGATTATTACTGTATACATCAATATTCTAGTACCATATCATACATTTTAATTACAGTTTGCTTACATCATCTATGTATGTATACATACATATTTCTACGTAATTAGAGAGTTTTTCTACGTATTTTGTGGTTTTGTAAGACACATTGTATTTAGTACAAACTATTACATTGCAATTCATCTTACTTTAGTATGCATCTTGCATCTCAAACTCATCTACTTCTACTTTTGTGCATACTATTATGATGGATATTTTGCATTATTCTGCTATGCACATGAAATCATTTACAGTATAGTAACAGTTTTCTATCAAAAATGTTTTGAGAGACTTTTTGAAAATATTTTTGTTGTTTATCTCCCTCAAGTATGAAGGAAGGTTTTCAAGGGCTTTTGGGCCTGCGTAGGATGGCTTTGTTTTAAAATTCATGGTGTTATGTCTGGGTTCATGGAAGAAGTTCTGCTTCCTAGTGTCATGGCTGTGCTGGGGTATGGTACCTTGAGTAACAGATACATATTTGAATTTTGTTCAGCACAAGAGTTCATGTAGGTAAATGCTTGACAGTGTTAGTATTTTGAGTGTTTGAATGCTGACCGACATGATTCTCTCTACTGAAGGAAGGCGATTATTCTTATTGTTCTTTTCTGCAATTTGAATATTCTATTAGGGTTTGTTTTGGAGGTGCCTCCCCACAAAATTATGCCATACCTTAATGTGGAATGAATTAGTGAGTAGTATGTTGTTGTTGTTGTGGTCTTCAGTCCTGAGACTGGTTTGATGCAGCTCTCCATGCTACCCTATCCTGTGCAAGTTTCTTCATCTCCCAGTACCTATTGCAACCTACATCATCTGAATCTGTTTAGTGTATTCATCTCTTGGTCTCCCTCTACGATTTTTACCCTCCACGCTTCCCTCCAATACTAAATTGGTGATCCCTTCATGCCTCAGAACATGTCCTACCAACCAATCCCTTCTTCTCGTCAAGTTGTGCCACAAACTTCTCTTCTCCCCAATCCTATTCAATACCTCCTCATTAGTTATATGATCTACCCATCTAATCTTCAGCATTCTTCCGTAGCACCACATTTCGAAAGCTTCTATTCTATTCCTGTGCAAACTGGTTATCGTCCATGTTTCACTTCCATACACTCGATGTTAACAAATTTCTCTTCTTCAGAAACACTTTCGTTGCCATTGCCAGTCTACATTTTATATCCTCTCTACTTCAACCATCATCAGTTATTTTGCTCCCCAAATAGCAAAACTCCTTTACTACTTTAAGTGTCTCATTTCCTAATCTAATTCCCTCAGCATCACCCAACTTAATTCGACTACATGCCATTATCCTCGTTTTGCTTTTGTTGATGTTCATCTTATATCCTCCTTTCAAGACACTGTCCATTCCGTTCAACTGCTCTTCTAAGTCCTTTGCTGTGTCTGACAGAATTACAATGTCATCGGCGAACCTCAAAGTTTTTATTTCTTCTCCATGGATTTTAATACCTACTCCGAATTTTTAGTTTGTTTCCTTCAGTGCTTGCTCAATATACAGATTGAATAACATCGGTGAGAGGCTACAACCCTGTCTCACTCCCTTCCCAACCACTGCTTCCCTTTCATGCCCCTCAACTCTTAAACTGCCATCTGGTTTCTGTACAAATTGTAAATAGCCTTTTGCTCCCTGTATTTTACCCTTGCCACCTTCAGAATTTGAAAGAGAGTATTCCAGTCAACATTGTCAAAAGCTTTCTCTAAATCTACAAATGCTAGAAACATAGGTTTGCCTTTCCTTAATGTAGCTTCTAAGATAAGTCGTAGAGTCAGTATTGCCTCACATGTTCGAATATTTCTACGGAATCCAAACTGATCTTCCCCGAAGTCGGCTTCTACCAGATTTTCCATTCGTCCGTAAAGAATTTGCGTTAGTATTTTGCATCCGTGACTTATTAAACTGATTGTTTAGTAATTTTCACATCTGTCAACACCTGCTTTCTTTGGGATTGGAAGTATTACATTCTTCTTGAAGTCTGAGGGTATTTCGCCTGTCTCATACATCTTGCTCACCAGATGGTAGAGTTCTGTCAGGACTGGCTCTCCCAGGGCCATTAGTAGTTCTAATGGAATGTTGTCTACTCCAGGGGTCTTGTTTTGACTCAGGTCTTTCAGTGCTCTGTCAAACTCTTCACGCAGTATCGTATCTCCCATTTCATCTTCATCTACATCCTCTTCCATTTCCATGATATTGTCCTCAAGAACATTGCCCTTGTATAAATCCTCTATATACTCCTTCCACCTTCCTGCTTTCCCTTCTTTGCTTAGAACTGGGTTTCCATCTGAGCTCTTGATATTCATACAAGTGGCTCTCCTTTCTCCAAAGGTCTCTTTAATTTTCCTGTAGGCAGTATCTGTCTTACCCCTAGCGAGATAAGCCTGTACATCCTTACATTTGTCCTCTAGCCATCCCTGCTTAGCCATTTTGCACTTCCTGTCGATCTCATTTTTGAGACGTTTGTATTCCTTTTCGCCTGCTTCATTTACTGCATTTTTATATTTTCTCCATCCAAGGATTTCGACTAGCCCTCGTCTTTTTACCTACTTGATCCTCTGCTGCCTTGACTTCTTCATCTCTCAAAGCTACCCATTCTTCTTCTACTGTATTTATTTCCCCCATTCCTGTCAATTGTTCCCTTATGCTCTCCCTGAAACTCTGTACAACCTATGGTTTAGTCAGTTTATCCAGGTCCCATCTCCTTAATTTCCCACCTTTTTGCAGTTTATTCAGTGTTAATCTACAGTTCATAACCAATAGATTGTGGTCAGAGTCCACATCTGCCCCTGGAAATGTCTTACAATTTAAAACCTGGTTCCTAAATCTCTGTCTTGCCATTATATAATCTATCTGAAACCTGTCAGTATCTGTGTAATTTTCATAATATTTATGTCTTTTAGGAAGCTGAGTTTGTGGAGAACATAGAGGTCTGAGCTGAGCTTTCCACTTATGTATTCTATGTGCTTGTCCCAGTTTAAATTTTCATTGATTATTATCTCAAGAAATTTTGCATATTTGGAATTTCCTTCTAGGCAACCATCTATACAAATGTTGATATCTTCAATGTATTGGTATTTTAGTCTGAAATGCAACAAAGTGTTTTAGCAATGTTGTTATTGAGATTTATTTCAGCAGAGCTTTGGATAACATAACTTATTTCCAAGTTGGCTTTTATTTCCAGATTTTCTGTGTTATTTTCCTTGATTAGCAGAGTTGTATCATCTGCATAAGTATTGTATGTCCATGATTTACAGTATTTGGGATGTGATTTTATATAAAATGAAGGGCAATGGGCCAACTATAGATCCTTGTGGAACAGGGAAGTGTAGAATTCTTGCTTCAGATATTATTTTCTCTCCTGTCATTTTTGTAATTTCTGTGTATTGGTTCCTGTTTTCTAGGAATGACAGGATCCAGTCTCCTGCTGTCCCTCTTATCCCAGATTCCCATATGCCCCTAATATTTCTGCTAATGTTTTATGGTCTACATAGTCAAAAGCTTTTGTTAAATCCATAAATACCCTTACACACTTATTACTACTCTCTAAGTTGGTTATGACATTCTTAATTAGAACTATAACTGGAAGGCAAATTGGTTTTTACTGATTACACCAAATTTCATTAGAAATGCAATGTACCTCTGAGCATAGGCTCGTTCAAATATTTTTGATATGACTGGTAAAAGAGCTATGGGTTTATAATTTTCTGGTTGGTATTCATTTCCCTTTCTATGTATTAGTTTTATCAAAGCTGTCTTCGAACAGTTTGGAGAAATTCCTTCCATGAAAGACTTGTTGATCAGTTATGTAAGTGGTGTTTTGAGTTCCTGCATACAATATTTAATTTCTATGGATGATATTCCATCAATTCCACATGATTTTGGCTGTTTTAGACTTTTTATTATCTGCAGTGTTTCTTCTTGTGTCACTGGAAATAGAGCCATAGTTTTTTGAATATACATATTCCATGTGCTATTGTTTCTATAGTTTGTCTTTTCTCTTAGTTTTTGGCATACTGTGGTAAAATGGTCACTGAAGAGACTGACAGTGTTATTCTGCTATTTTATCATCATTTTGCTTATCATAAACTGTATTTTGCTGTGTTCCTATGGGTTTGATGGAATACGATTTGCATTTATAATAGACCAGGAAGCTTTGCTTTTATTGTCAGCATTACTTAAGTAGGTTTTTGCTTCTTGTTGTTTGGCTGTATGCATTTCACTGGCACATATTTTTTTGTATTTTCTGTAATACATTAAAAATTTTTCATCATTGCTGTTTCTATACATCCTGTGCAACATTTCTTTTTTGTCTCTAGAGACCAAAATTCCTTTTGTTATCCAGTTTTTATTTTTGTTGGTGACTTTGCTACTGGTCTTTGTATTGGGCAAGTTATTTGAAGGTAATAAGAAAAGACATTTATGAAGTATGTTACTTTCTGATCCAGTGTGAAATCTTTTTCCAACATTTCCCATCCTTCTTTCCTAAGTTTAAACCTAAGGGCTGTTGCATTTTGTTCATTTAGGTCTCTACTTTCCCATTTTTTTGGTACTCTTTATTTTCTGGTGGAATAATTTAAGTATATATTTAATGCAAGCAGGGCTGTTTCTATAACTTCACTTTTGTACTGAAAATCACATATATTTGTGAATATATGATCTATTTGTGTACAAGTGTTTGCAGTTGTGCTTGTTGTCTTTGATATTGCTTTGTTTAAGCCATATGTACAGACAGTTACAAAATGTCTACCTTTTCAGAACTCTCTAAATTTTCCAAACAGACAAGAAGCTCCTCTACCTTATTACACAATCCTTTAACATTTTAATAAACTAAGGCTAGCACTTGGCTTCACAGTACTTTTAACCTGGTACCCTCTTCCCAATTTGTTACTGAGCAAGGTGGCACAGTAATTAGCACACAGGACTCGTATTTGGGAGGATGATGGTTCAAATCCGCATCTGGCCATCCTGATTTAGGTTTTCTGTGACTTCCCTAAATCACTTCAAGTGAATGCCAGGATGATTTCTTTGAAAGGGCACAGCCGATTTCCTTCCCCCATCCATTCCTAATCCAATGGGACTGATGAACTTGCTCTTTGGTCCCCTACCCCCAAATCAACCAACCAACCTAATTTGTCCTGTGTGCTCCTCCCATGACTACCATCTAGCAGAAAGACTCCTTTCCTACTACTTTCTTTTGGTAACAACCTACACTTAGTGCTTTCTAGAAGACTGCTGTACCCTACTGTGACCTATAGCTGGATGAGGTTCTTCCCTCCACTTCAGGTAGAAAGTCATATTTATTTGCTACTGTAAGCTCAAATGTAGATGAGAAAGTTGAAGAACTGTTCCCCTTTTTTCTATTGCTTGTCACATTTAACCAGTTCCCATGATCTTTCTTCCCCTTGAGCCTACTATCTAGTTCAAATTTTGTGTGTTCTAATTCAGCCTGAAGGGCAGAAATCTTTGCCTCCTTAAAAGCTGGCATTTGGATACATGGCAACGTGAGTAGGATGTGTAAGCGATAAGGGACACAGACTGCACAACTTCCTCCCTGACATAAGGAAGCGGCCAAGAACGAAGCATATCAATCCTAGCCACAGTATGGTATTTTTCTTAACTGGACATGGATCTTATCTCATGCACTTAAACCTCATGAGTCGGAGACAGACACCTATAAGCACATGCGGGAAGAAGGTTCCTCAGAACACACTTTCTTCTTCTGTGGGCAATATGTGAACAATAGACATATACTACACTTAGACCACACAGAAACAGACACACATATATACACAGCGATAAGACATGACGGATAATGGGCACAACCAAATGCAATGACAAAACAGTATTTCAAAAACAACACATAAAGAGCACCTGTGGATGCGACATAACAGACACGCCTATATGCAACATAATAACAGCTTGGAGAGGGTGGACAGTGACATCCACAGTGACAGCAAAAATAGTGGCACTGAAGAGGAACAGGAGGAGGAGGAGGAGGAGGAGGGAGATGAGATGTTACAGTAAACATGTTTAAGGTGCTGGAAATCTCGCCAAGAAAGTGCCTAATGTTGTACATGGATGAGCATCTAATGCTAATGTATAGGATTAGTAATACCACTTCCCTACCACTAACTAAACTTTTTTGTTGTGACTGGTGGGCAACACCTCGAAGAAACCATTCTGAGATATTCAGCGCCAGTCACAACTGGTGATGGCACTTAGAAATCTCTCCTCATCCTACAATCTTTTATTTATATTTCAACATTAAATTATTGTTATTTTAAAAAAGTATTAGTCTTTGTCAAATGGTGCAGGTAAAAACAAAAAAAGAAAAAAAAACTACAAAAAAGACAAGAAATTAAAACTGTAAGATATATTACATGTTTTAAAACATCAGGTAGCAAGTTTTTAATTCTGTAATAAATAAAATAAATTTCCAGCTTGATGAAAATATTGAAAACATGATGGACAAATTCTCCATTTTTTCATGTGCCATAACATAATGTCGGACAGGTGGTACTTTCCCTAGCTACAGAAGAGTCCAAGTGCCAGGAAGTGATCTTGCACTCCAGCCTCATGTCCTTGAGCTACTACATGAGGCACATTGAGAGACATCAAGGATTGTATTGGCAAGGTATTGACTAGGCACTGCTGCTGACACTGAATGTTTTGTCCAGACCTGTCAAACATGTGACTCCTAATCATCCATGGGACCACAAGCATATCAACTTTATAGGCCTGTTCTAAGGGTCTACCGTATTTACTCGAATCTAAGCCGCACTCGAATCTAAGCCGCACCTGAAATATGAGACTCGAAATAAGGGAAAAAAAATTCCCAAATCTAAGCCGCACCTGAAATTTGAGACTCGAAATTCAAGGGGAGAGAAAAGTTTTAGGCCGCACCTCCAAATCGAAACAAAGTTGGTCTATTGTAATATGAGACACAATTTAGGTCGAATGAATGACGATACAGCTACAGTAGTTTGGTTCGAGTCGAAAGCTTAGCAGTTAAGCTTTACCAGGTAGCCATTGCTATGCATCAGGCGCTCCGTCCGTATTTATACGGATACCCTTCCTTTTTCACGTGCTTCGTCTGGTTTGAATCGATTGCTTATTTTGCTTTGATCTGATAAGTGCCGTTTTCAATGTTATAGGCGTTAACGTCAGTCACTCTAAGCTGAAAATGTATTACTATATTGTGTCATGCATTGTTTGTCGCATTCTGATAATGCGTGTTTACGGCCTGTCGCTGCTCGCGGCATGGCTTGCTTTTGTGCGCGCTACCGCCGCCTACAATTAAAAAAAGAGAGGAATCGTCACATTAGCGAAACAATGGCAAGAGACTGCTATTTGTTGTTACTTACACTGCTGCTTTCTTTGATAATGATCAACAAGAACCAAATAATAGACTGCGTGTGATATAACATGTTCTGAACGAAAGTTTGGCGAAAATTTTTCTCCATTTGAAAATCTTTGCGGCCGCTTCTTTAGTACATCAAATTCCGCACAGAAATTAGTCATCTTAGATTTAAAAATCTAGTCAGTTGCCGTGCTTCATTTCGGACTGTATCACTATTACGCATAAGAGTAATACGAATATAAACATGACACGATACGTATATTCTTCCGCGTTTGCTGTTGTCTCACTCTAGTTTCGTAGTTTATTTGGCAGACAGGATTTAAATGAGATAGAAGCAAACACGAAAGAATACATGGCAAAATGTTTATATTCGTATTATTCTTGTGGTGAAGAGAATACTGCATGTGATTCACATTTCATCAGGTTCCTGTTAGCAACCATCTCTTCTCACAGGTAGGAAAAAATTCAGAACGTAGAGTTGGCCATATTGACAAAAATCCCAGTATTACCAGTCGGATTTTCGTAGTACATTGAAATTCGAAGATGAACAATACGGAATTTGTATTTACTACGTTGGATAATGTATGAAAATGCTGTGGTCGAAACTTGGGCGAAGAAAAATGCTCGTCTTCCAATTTCTTTTTTTAATTTTATTTACTGACGCAGAGGTTTTGGCACCAGTATTTATCTTTGTGCCTACAAAGGATGCCTGTGTAGCGCTACATATATTCGACGGCAGAAGTTAGTTGTGGCGGCACCTATCAACGTTTTTCAGAACTTCCGCTTGCTTTGCACTCAATTCTAAGCCGCAGGCGGTTTTTTGGATTACAAAAACCGGAAAAAAAGTGCGGCTTAGATTCGAGTAAATACGGTAGGTGTTTGCTTGTGGCAAGTGTTCTGTCTAGCTTCTACTACGTAGATTGAGTGTCCTCAAAAACATCAGCAGCTACAATCTGGCACTGGCAACAATCTTTGCTATAGTGCGAGCGCCACAAACCACTACACCCAATCTACATCTACATTTACACGGTTACTCTGCAATTCACACTTAAGTGCGTGGCAGAGGTTTCATCAAACCATTTTCATAGTACTTCTCTACCATTCCACTCTCGAATGGTGCGTGGGAAAAAGGAACACCTAAATCTTTCCATTTGTGCTCTGAGTTCTCTTACTTTATTATGATGATCATTTCTCCCTAAGTAGATGGGTGTCAACAAAATATTTTCACATTCAGAAGAGAAAGTTGGTGGTTGAAATTTCGTAAATAGATCTCGCCGCAAAGAAAACTAACTTTGTTTCAGTGACTGCCACCCCAACTCGCATATCATATAAGTGACACTCTTGACCCTATTGTGTGACAACATGAAATGAGCTGCCCTTGTTTGCACTTTTTCGATGTCCTCCGTCAATCCTACTTGGTAAGGATCCCATACAGTGCAGCAATATTCCAGCAGAGGATGGACAAGTGTAATGTAGGCTGTCCCTTTAGTGGGTTTGTCTTGTGTTCTAAGTGTTCTTCCAACAAAGCGCAGTTTTTGTTTCGCCTTCCCCACAATATTATCTATGTGGTCTTATAAAATTAAGTTGCTCGTGATTGTAATTCTTAGGTATTTAGTCAAATTGACAGCCCTTAGATTTGTGCGATTTATCATTACCCAAAATTTACCGGATTTCTTTTAGTACCCATGTGGATGACCTTGCACTTTTCTTTGTTTAGTGCCAATTGCCAGTTTTCACACCATACAGAAATTCTCTCTACATCATTTTGTTATTGGAATTGATCGTCTGATGATTTTACAAGATGGTAAATTACAGTGTCACCTGCAAACAATCTAAGGGGGCTGCTCAGATTATCACCTAGATCATTTATGAAAATCAGGAACAGCAAAGGGCCTGTGACACTGCCTTGTGGAATGCCAAATATCACTTATGTTCTATGCAATGATTTACCGTCTACCACTACGAACTGTGACCTCTCTGAGAGTAAATCACAAATCCAGTCACACAACTGAGATGATACTCCATATGCATGCAATTTGATTAATAGTCACTTGTGAGGAACGGTATCAAAAGCCTTCTGGGAATCTAGGAATATGGAATCGATCTGAGATCCCTTGTCGACAGCACTCATTACTTCATGGGAATAAAGAGCTAGCTGTGTTGCACAGGAATGATATCTTCTGAATCTGTGTTGGTTATGTATCAATAAGTCATTTTCTTCAAGGGGATTCATAATGTTCGAGTACAGTATATGCTCCATAATCCTACTGCAAATTGAGGTCAGTGATATGAGTCTGTAATTCACTGGATTACCCCTATTTCCTTCTTGAATATTGGTGTGACCTGTGCTACTTTCCATTCTTTAGGAACAGACCTTTTGTCAAGTGAGCAGTTGTATATGATTGCTAAGAAAGGTGCTATTGTGTCTGCATACTCTGAAAGGAACCTGCTTGGTATACCATCTGGACTGGAAGACTTGCCTTTCTTAAGTGATTTGCATTGTTTCACAACACCTAAGATATCTACTTTTATGTCACTCATGTTAACAGCTGCTCTGGTTTCGAATTCTGGAATATTTACTTTGTCTTCTTTCCTGAAGGAATTACGGAAAACTGTATTTAGTAACTCCACTTTAGTGACACCATCATCGGTAACATTTACATTGCTGCCGCGCAGTGATGGTATTGACTGTTTTTTGCCACTGGTATAATTTACATATGACCAGAATCTCTTTGGGTTTTCTACCATTTTTGAGATAATGTTTCATTGTAGAAACTATTAAAAGCATCTCACATTGACATCCGCACTAAATTTCGAGCTTCCGTGAAACTTAGCCAGTCTTACCCACCCAATGATGACAAACAGTTCACATCAGCTAAATTCCACTCCTTTTTTCCAAAAAAAAGAAAAAAAAAGCATAATACATCCGACCACCCAATAGTGCAGACTGCTGCATGGACGCAGGCACCATACGCTTTTCTACCTTCTGCACCAAACCCACTGAGCACAGTTCTCCGCCATGTTCATACTATTGTATGAACTCATTAAACTGGGCTGTACATATGGCCATAAAGCAGAGCCGACTCAAGGGGTCATCACTGCTTACAGAGGATGTCAACTTCTTGAAGTACCTCATGGTAAGACCATGTCATGGAAAACTGCAATCAGCTCTGGACACAAAAAAAATGTTATGCTCCTGACATGAATTCATAAGGCCCACTTAGCCACATGAGGCAGCCACCATTGCTGGCTATGCCTCCCAGCTGGTCCAAATCTATATTGCTGCCTTCCAGACTCACACACTACCCACCAAAAATTCTCACCTTCACTCCCTGTGTGACATGAGTACGACCACTGACCTTAGTGAAGGGCCATCATTGCAAGACTACCGTGGACAACAGACTATAGGTACTATGAAGGTCAAACTGCTTTCCACTACATGAACAAGTCTCTGAGGCCCTGTTCACAATTGTCAGCAAGGTATTCATCTGTTCAGCTTTCACTCCCGGACTTGCTGCTCTAAGGGCCAGTTCAAGGAGGGATGGATCCTGGCACTTCACTGGTATGGGAACAGATTCAGAGAGTGGTAGCAGAATCATATGTGTAGCAGAGTCACAGCAAATGTGTTACATGGGAATGGCTATGGAAAATAAATACCAGGCCTAGTGGCTGGATCAGCAGTTTGTATTTTGTTGTCAAAGCCTCTGTATGGCAATCCTTAAATACAGCAGTTATCTCACTTTCTGGAACAGCACACCAAATTGGAAGGAAGTGTGTCTGACAACTTAAAATAATTTATCACCTAAACCTCATCCTAAGCCTTTCAGCAATCTGCTCCAGTTTATAATAGTCACTGACAGCTCTTGTGTTAACCGTAGTTTGCACATGCTTGAATGCAGGTTTTTCATCAGAATAAGCTGTTGTGTGGCCACTGTTAAACCTAGCTGCTAAGAGCAATGTAGAATCAAATTATGTAGATACATACTCACAGTGTCACACACAGTTAGCAATTTTGACTGAATACCAGCCTTTTCAAAAATTCCCGCAGTATGTGATGCTTTCTATAGATCTAGTTCTTCAAATTCCTTAATCAAACTGGATCGAACTGACTCATCTGGCAATTTGGAAGTTTCCAGCAGTCTCCATGGAACTTCTTCATTCTTATAATGTGGTTTACTTTATTACTAACATTAAGCATTTACATGTCATTCAATGGTAATGAAAATTTGCCAACCCACACAGCATCTGTTAACTATACATCTCTAGTATCAAAGATGTCAATATCCTAACAACATTGTTCTAATAACCTATTACAAAAGTCACAGATATTTTAAAATAGCATACTTTCGGAAGCCTCTACACCCTATGTAAGTACAAACACAGAAAATCATTACTTTTGTAGTATCAGCAATTTACTGGATTTTTAAGAATTGACATTGTCAAATGGAATGATATGACTGTGTCAATGTTCATATAATTCTTATGTCAGCATCACCTAATTACAGCAAACATTCAAATTACTGGTTTCAGCACATTATTTCCATCTTCAAATGTGGTAAAAATCAACAAAAAGTTCCATCATGATGCACAATCTCTAGTTACATGCATACTGAACATCATGAAAATGTTACAAAATATGTATCATGTTGTCACACGGTAAGTCTCTTTTACCATGTGATGGCATGACAGATATTTCATTGACATAATTTACACAATTTTCGTGGTGTTCAATAAGCATACATGAAAATTTAATAAGTAAATTAGAAGGAAAGCTGTTAGATCAACATCTACACTCTGCAAATGACTGTGAGGTGCATGGGAGAGGGTACATCCCATTGTACCAGTTGTTAGGGTTTCTTCCTGTTCCATTCACTTGTAGAGTGTTGGAAGAATGATTGTTTGAGTGTCTCTGTGCATACAGTAATTATTCTAATCTTATCCTCATGCTCCCCGTGTGAGTGATACGTAGGGGTAGTAGTATATCCCTAGAGAAATCATTTAAAGCCAGTTTTTGAAACTTTGTTAATAGACTTCCTCAGCGTAGTTTACATCTAACTTCATGCATCTGCCATTTCAGTTCCTTCAGTATCTCTGTGATACTCTTCCATGGATTAAATGGACCTGTGACCAATCATGCTGCCCTTCTCTCTATATGTTCAAATCTCCTCTTAGTCCTATCCAATATGGGTCCCACACACTTCAGCAATATTCTAGGTGGGTCACACAAGTGATTTGTACAAAATCTCTTTTATAGACTGATTGCACTTCCCCAGTATTCACCAATAAACCAAAGTCTACCACATGCTTTACCCACAACTGAACCTATGTGATCACTCCATTTCATATCCCTACAAAGTGTTACAGCAGCTATTTGTACAAGCTGACTTATTCCAACAGTGACTCAATGATATTATAGTCATAGGATACTACTTTTTTTATTTTATTACTTTGGAAAAGATGAGGCCTTCTTCATTACAATAAACAGAAGCTGTTTATCTCCTCCTAAAAGCTTAATATTTACTTGATTACATTCATAAATTTTAAGCAAATAGTTAAATACATCTATTTACAGTGCATTACTACTTGTCATCTACTTAACAATTAGCACTGCTACTTGCCACGCATTACTTAATACAACCTATCAATCTTTAAAGCTAGACATTCAGAAATGTGTAGAAAGAGTGCCAATGAAATATTTTCTTTTGATCTGGTTGGATTCCCAATTTATTACTTGCTTTATATTAGATGGGAGCTTTTTGAACCAGAGTACACAACTCCACTCTGAACCCTAGGCAGGGAGGCAAAGTCTGCATTAAAATAACTTATAATGTTCTGTTTTATGATGTTCCAAATCGCAATTCAGCTGGAACTGATTATTACTGTCAATAACAAAATGAGTGAACATAATGGGACGTAAGTATAAGAATTCCAGCATCCTTAAAAAGGCTTCTGACAGACGGCTGGTTATCACATGTTTGCTTCTTCTAAGTACATATTGTATTTACTTTATGCTTGCTTCTGCTGATCATTCTACTGCTCGTTTCTGCTGCATACATACTGTATTTACTTTAAGCATACTGCCCCAGCAGATACTCCATGAGACAATGAGGAGTGAAGATACGCAAATTAAATCAACACTTTTGGGTTTAGGTCAACACAATAACATATCCTGAATAGAGCTTCTTCATTAGTTTATCTAAGTATTAACTCTGCTTTAACTTGTCATCCCAACTGAATTCCAAGGTATTTTACGCAGGTTGTTTCATTTAGTGAAAGACCATTAACATCTACTTCTGGTACTAACAGGTCAATATTGCTTGTCTGGAATGAAATACAAGTATGAGTCTTTGTGAAATTAGGATTTAGACTGTTATCCATAAACCATGATCCATATCATCTGAGATAAAGTTGCATTTGCAGCCTTGAACAGTATACTTATTTCATCAGCAAATGTAACAGTTTCTGAACAGCTCTATAAAGTAACAGTAATATCAATTACGCATATTAAGAACAAGAGTGAGCGCTGTACAAATCCTTGTGGAACCACACAAGTTATCGTAATTACCCAAATTGCTCATTGAAAACTAAATAGTATTCAACTATTATTCTAATTTAGCATATTATTAATGTTGTTACGCATATGGATTCATGTTATATGTAATAATATTTTACGTATGGACATATAATTGTAAATCTTTTCATGTCCTATTTTCTATGTAAGGCAATGTATGACAAATCCTATATCATTTTTATAATGATGAGATAGAAGGATTCTAAGCAAATAAATAAATAAAAATGTTTTTCCATTGTGATGTTGGTTTCACTCCTGCGATACCCTGCATAAGTTAAGATGTTTCTGTTATGAAGGTATGAGTACATCCCTGCAAGACAAATAGGAAATGAACTAACTGTTATAACTTCAAATTGAACAAATATATTTCAAGGAAGATGCAATACATGAAAGTCACAGATCAAGTAAACAGAGTAAGACGTGTGTACACGTTAACAGTCAAATCATAACTGAGTCTGAGTCTAGTGGCCGCTGGCTGGCTGGCCGCTTAGTTGGCGCTGCTGCTGCATGACTGGCAGACAGTGCTGCATGTAGAGGACATGCATAACTGCGCGGCAGCACTTTGAAAGATCGGCAAGCCACAACACTTTCCCCCCCTTTGAAGTTTTTGCACAGGTCTTGATGGAGGTGGCCTGTAGATTGCTAATGTCCATATGTGTTGTTTGACTGGCCGTAAAGTCTCGAGGAGGAGGCTTCCCGTATGGATGGAAGTGTCCCCGATGATAACGGGTCGAGATGACAGGAGACGTGGGGGTCGAATCTGCTGGGGCCCTGTGCACCAATCTGCCCATTGCAGTAAGTCCGGTTGTTATAACAGGAGACATGGGGAATGTGTCCGCATCTGTAGAAGAAGGAGGCGAGTAGAGTTGCTCCGACAGATGATGGTCATCTAATTCCTGCATGGGCACGTCTCCTGGTGGCGTCAGTTGTTGTGCTGGCACCGATATGATGGTGAGAGGACGGCATTGTGAGTAATGAGAGATTCCAGTATCCCAAGCATCAGGTAGAGCCAAAGCTGGGGTAGCGGCAACCAGAACAGGCGCTGCCGGCACATAAGGTCGAAGCTGGTCCGTCTGAATTTCATACAGGCGTTGGCCACGGTGTCGTAAGATGTGGCCAGGACTCCATTTTGGCCGCCTGCCATATCCCCGTAACCATACAAGGTCGTCGGCGGTGAACTGGCCAAGCGAAGGCACCCGCGGCCGTGAGGTGGAAGGCCACAGAAGATGAAGTAGCGTGCGGGGCTGTCGGCCATGTAAGAGCTCAGCTGGGCTGTGGTCGCCCATGGGGGTGAAACGGTAAGAAGCCAGAAAATGGAGAAGCGCATCATCAGCAGCAGAAGAAGTCAGGAGTTTCTTCATCTGAGCCTTAAATGTACAGACCAGTCGTTCAGCCTCATCGTTTGACTGTGGATGGAACGGAGGGGCAGTGACATGATGGGCACAAAAATCTGCAAAATCAGAAGAGGCAAATTGCGGATCATTATCATTAACAAGAGTAGAGGGAAGGCATTCCAAAGAGAAAATGCGAGCTAGAGCAATGGTAGTTGCCGCGGTGGTAGGCGACATGCAATAGAGAATGAAAGGAAAGTTAGAGTAGGCATCAATAACGAGACGCCAATAAGTACCTAAAAAAGGTCCCACAAAGTCAGCATGAATACGCTCCCAGGGCTTCTCAGACGAAGGCCATGGTGACAAAGATGACTTCGGGGCAGCGGCCTGTGATGCACAAGGGCCGCAGGCAGCGACGATGTGTGCGATTTCAGAGTCGAAGCCGGGCCAGTACACACGATGGCGCACCAGAGATTTTGTGCAAGAGACACCCCAGTGCCCTTGGTGAAGGAGGCGCAAGACCGAAGCATGCAAAGATGCAGGTACCACAACACGCAGTGGAAAGGAGGATAATACCATCCCTAGCCGTCAGGCGGTAAAGCAAAGTGTACTAGTTCCGCAACGGATCAGAAGTCTTAGCGGACGGACAATCTGGCCAACCCTTCTGAATACAGTGTAAAGCCTGGGAGAGGTTAGGGTCAGAACCCATAGCAGCTGCCAGCCGGTCCCTAGTGATGGGGAACCCGTCCACAACCTGCTGCTACATCTACATCTACATTTATACTCCGCAAGCCACCCAACGGTGTGTGGCGGAGGGCACTTTATGTGCCACTGTCATTACCTCCCTTTCCTGTTCCAGTCGCGTATGGTTCGCGGGAAGAACGACTGTCTGAAGGCCTCTGTGCACGCTCTAATCTCTCTAATTTTACATTCGTGATCTCCTCGGGAGATATAAGTAGGGGGAAGCAATATATTCGATACCTCATCCAGAAACGCACCCTCTCGAAACCTGGCGAGCAAGCTACACCGCGATGCAGAGCGCCTCTCTTGCAGAGTCTGCCACTTGACTTTGTTAAACATCTCCGTAACGCTATCACGGTTACCAAATAATTCTGTGATGAAATGCACCGCTCTTCTTTGAATCTTCTCTATCTCCTCCGTCAACCCGATCTGGTACGGATCCCACACTGATGAGCAATACTCAAGTATAGGTCGAACGAGTGTTTTGTAAGCCACCTCCTTTGTTGATGGACTACATTTTCTAAGGACTCTCCCAATGAATCTCAACCTGGTACCCGCCTTACCAACAATTAATTTTATATGATCATTCCACTTCAAATCGTTCCGCACGCATACTCCCAGATATTTTACAGAAGTAACTGCTACCAGTGTTTGTTCCGCTATCATATAATCATACAATAAAGGATCCTTCTTTCTATGTATTCACAATACATTACATTTGTCTATGTTAAGGGTCAGTTGCCACTCCCTGCACCAAGTGCCTATCCGCTGCAGATCTTCCTGCATTTCGCTACAATTTTCTAATGCTGCAACTTCTCTGTATACTACAGCATCATCCGCGAAAAGCCGCATGGAGCTTCCGACACTATCTACTAGGTCATTTATATATATTGTGAAAAGCAATAGTCCCATAACACTCCCCTGTGGCACACCAGAGGTTACTTTAACGTCTGTAGATGTCTCTCCATTGATAATAACATGCTGTGTTCTGTTTGCTAAAAACTCTTCAATCCAGCCACACAGCTGGTCTGATATTCCGTAGGCTCTTACTTTGTTTATCAGGCGACAGTGCGGAACTGTATCGAACGCCTTCCAGAAGTCAATAAAAATAGCATCTACCTGGGAACCTGTATCTAATATTTTCTGGGTCTCATGAACAAATAAAGCGAGTTGGGTCTCACACGATCGCTGTTTCCGGAATCCATGTTGATTCCTACATAGTAGATTCTGAGTTTCCAAAAACGACATGATATTCGAGCAAAAGACATGTTCTAAAATTCTACAACAGATCGACGTCAGAGATATAGGTCTATAGTTTTGCGCATCTGCTCGACGACCCTTCTTGAAGACTGGGACTACCTGTACTCTTTTCCAATCATTTGGAACCTTCCGTTCCTCTAGAGACTTGCGGTACACGGCTGTTAGAAGGGGGGCAAGTTCTTTCGCGTACTCTGTGTAGAATCGAATTGGTATCCCATCAGGTCCAGTGGACTTTCCTCTGTTGAGTGATTCCAGTTGCTTTTCTATTCCTTGGACACTTATTTCGATGTCAGCCATTTTTTCGTTTGTGCGAGGATTTAGAGAAGGAACTGCAGTGCGGTCTTCCTCTGTGAAACAGCTTTGGAAAAAGGTGTTTAATATTTCAGCTTTACGCTTGTCATCCTCTGTTTCAATGCCATCATCATCCCGGAGTGTCTGGATATGCTGTTTCGAGCCACTTACTGATTTAACGTAAGACCAGAACTTCCTAGGATTTTCTGTCAAGTCGGTACATAGAATTTTACTTTCGAATTCACTGAACGCTTCACGCATAGCCCTCCTTAAGCTAACTTTGACATCGTTTAGCTTTTGTTTGTCTGAGAGGTTTTGGCTGCGTTTAAACTTGCAGTGAAGCTCTCTTTGCTTTCGCAGTAGTTTCCTAACTTTGTTGTTGTACCACGGTGGGTTTTTCCCGTCCCTCACAGTTTTACTCGGCACGTACCTGTCTAAAACGCATTTTACGATTGCCTTGAACTTTTTCCATAAACATTCAACATTGTCAGTGTCAGAACAGAAATTTTCATTTTGATCTGTTAGGTAGTCTGAAATCTGCCTTCTATCACTCTTGCTAAACAGATAAACCTTCCGCCCTTTTTTTATATTCCTATTAACTTCCATATTCAGGGATGCTGCAACGGCCTTATGATCAGTGATTCCCTGTTCTGCACTTACAGAGTCGAAAAGTTCGGGTCTGTTTGTTACCAGTAGGTCCAAGATGTTATCTCCACGAGTCAGTTCTCTGTTTATTTGCTCGAGGTAATTTTCGGATAGTGCACTCAGTATAATGTCACTTGATGCTCTGTCCCTACCACCCGTCCTAAACATCTGAGTGTCCCAGTCTATATCTGGTAAATTGAAATCTCCACCTAATACTATAACATGCTGAGAAAATTTATGTGAAATGTATTCCAAATTTTCTCTCAGTTGTTCTGCCACTAATGCTGCTGAGTCGGGGGGTCGGTAAAAGGAGCCAATTATTAACCTAGCTCGGTTGTTGAGTGTAACCTCCACCCATAATAATTCACAGGAACTATCCACTTCTACTTCACTACAGGATAAACTACTACTAACAGCGACGAACACTCCACCACCAGTTGCATGCAATCTATCCTTTCTAAACACCGTCTGTACCTTTGTAAAAATTTTGGCAGAATTTATCTCTGGCTTCAGCCAGCTTTCTGTACCTATAACGATTTCAGCTTCAGTGCTTTCTATCAGCGTTTGAAGTTCTGGTACTTTACCAACGCAGCTTCGACAGTTTACAATTACAATACCGATTGCTGCTTGGTCCCCGCATGTTCTGACTTTGCCCCGCACCCGTTGAGGCTGTTGCCCTTTCTGTACTTGCCCGAGGCCATCTAACCTAAAAAACCGCCCAGCCCACACCACACAACCTCTACTACCCGTGTAGCTGCTTGTTGCGTGTAATGGACTCCTGACCTATCCAGCGGAACCCGAAACCCCACCACCCTATGGCACAAGTCGAGAAATCTGCAGCCCACACGGTCGCAGAACCTCCTCAGCCTCTGATTCAGACCCTCCACTCGGCTCTGTACCAAAGGTCCGCAGTCAGTCCTGTCGACGATGCTGCAGATGGTGAGCTCTGCTTTCATCCCGCTAGCGAGACTGGCAGTCTTCACCAAATCAGATAGCCCCCGGAAGCCAGAGAGGATTTCCTCCGATCCATAGCGACACATATCATTGGTGCCGACATGAGCTACCACCTGCAGATGGGTGCACCCTGTACCCTTCATGGCATCCGGAAGGACCCTTTCCACATCTGGAATGACTCCCCCCGGTATGCACACGGAGTGCACTTTGGTCATCTTCCCCTCCCTTGCTGCCATATCCCTAAGGGGCCCCATTACGCGCCTGACGTTGGAGCTCCCAACTACCAGTAAGCCCACCCTCTGCGACCGCCCGGATCTTGCAGACTGAGGGGCAACCTCTGGAACAGGACAAGCAGCCATGTCAGGCCGAAGATCAGTATCAGCCTGAGACAGAGCCTGAAACCGGTTCGTCAGACAAACTGGAGAGGCCTTCCGTTCAGCCCTCCGGAATGTCTTTCGCCCCCTGCCACACCTTGAGACGACCTCCCACTCTACCACAGGTGAGGGATCAGCCTCAATGCGGGCAGTATCCCGGGCAACCACAATTGTAGCCCGATCGGGGAATGCATGGGACGAGCTGGCCGTCCCCGACAAACCCCCATCCGGACCCTCACAGTGATGCCCATTGGCAACAGCCTCAAGCTGTGTGACCGAAGCCAACACTGCCTGAAGCTGGGAGCAAAGGGATGCCAACTCAGCCTGCATCCGAACACAGCAGTTGTAGTCCCTATCCATGCTAAAAACTGTTGTGCAATGAACGTCTGAACTAATCTACAGAGAGCGCAAACAAATCGACACAAAATTTAAACGGTTATTAAAATACGAGATTGCCTAGTAAATGCAGTAATGCTGCCACTTGTGCACTGCTGACGCACTGCTCGGCAGCGGAAGGAGACTACGCGATTTTACACTATTCAGGTACTAAAACGCGATACTACAACTCTCAAATACTATAATACGACCAAAATTTATGAATTAAACAATGCAAGTACCAAAAACACGCAAAGTAATTAAGAATTAAACTATGTAACAAATGAGTGAGCTAGGAGTATACGACTTGCTGCTGCAGCTGCTTATCCAACGGCGGCAGGGAGCACACTGCCCGGCAACATCCAGGTGGAAACACAAAAGTTCGTCTCTATCGAATGCCAGATCAGGACCCATGGGAAGGCGAGACAGTGCATCAGCATTTGCATGTTGAGCTGTCGGCCGGAAATGAATCTCATAATTGAAACGAGCCAAGTAAAGAACCCAACACTGGAGGCAGTGTGCAGCCTTGTCGGGAAGTGACGGTGATGGATGAAACAAGGAAACAAGTGGTTTATGATCCGTAACAAGATGAAATTTGGATCCATAGAGAAAAACACCAAACTTATCAAGAGCATAAATAATGGCCAAAGCTTCTTTTTCAATTTGAGAATACTTTTGTTGGGCATCCGTGAGCATTTTCGAGGCATAAGCAATGGGTTGTTCAGAACTGTCAGAAAAATGGTGCGCAAGGACTGCACCAACCCCGTATTGAGAGGCGTCCGTGGCAAGAACAAGATGTTGGCCAAGTTGATAAGTAGCCAGGCACGGGGTCTGTTTCAGCATAGTCTTCAATTTCTGGAAAGCCGCAACACATGATGCGGACCAGTGAAAAGGCATGTTTTTATGCAACAGGCGATGCAATGGCTGAGCCACCGAAGCAGCAGACGGTAAAAACTTGTGATAGTATGCTGTTTTCCCCAAGAAGGCCTGTAGTTCCTTAACAGATGTAGGGCAAGGAAGGGCATCAATCGCAGTGACAGTTTGCTGAAGCAGACGAATACCATCCCGAGAGAGTTGAAACCCCAAGTACGTGATAGATGCCTGAAAAAATTTTGATTTCTGAAGATTACACTTAGGACCAGCAGTCTGTAAGACATGAAAAAGTGTGCGGAGATTTTGAAGATGTTCGTCAGTGGTGGAGCCAGTGACAACAATGTCGTCCTGGTAATTTATACACCCAGGGACAGTGAGCAATAATTGTTCCAAGAATCGTTGAAAGAGAGCAGGGGCACTGGCAACCCCGAATGGCAATCGTTGGTATTGATAGAGGCCGAAAGGTGTGTTAAGGACCATAAACTGCGGGGAAGCAGTGTCGAGAGGAAGTTGATAATAAGCTTCTGACAGGTCACATTTAGAAAAATACTGGCCTCCAGCAAGTTTAGTGAACAATTCTTCAGGTGGAGGCATAGGGTAAGTGTCAATAAGGCACTGAGCATTTACAGTGGCTTTGAAATCGCCACAGAGACGAATATCACCATTTGGCTTAACAACAACAATGACAGGAGAGGACCACTCACTGGAAGTGACAGGAAACAAGACCCCTGAAGCAGTGAGACAATCCAGCTCCCATTTGACCTGATCACAAAGGGCCACAGGAATGGGCCAAGCCTGAAAAAACTTAGGCCGACCAGTGGGTTTGAGTGTGATATGAGCTTAAAACTCTTTTGCACGGCCTAACCCAGGAGAAAAAAGGGATGAAAAAGTCATCGAAAAGAAATCCAATTGAGCATAAGGGATAGCATCAGAGACAATGTTGACATAGTCATCTATGGAGAACCCAAAAACGCGAAAGGCATTGAAACCAAAAGGATTCTCCACGTTATTATGGTGGACCACAAATATGGGAACAGTGCAAATGACAGATTTTTAAAATATCTCAGCATCAAATTGTCCCAAGAGAGAAATCTTCTGTTTATTGTAAGTCCGTAATTGCCTAACGACAGGTGACAGGATTGGAGAACCCAACTGAAGATACGTCTGAGAATTGATGATAGTGGCAGCAGAACCAGTATCCACTTGCATGCAAACATCTCGACCAAGTATTTGGACAGTGAGGAATAACTTCCCTGAAAGGGAAGAAGTACAATTGACAGACAACACAGAATCAGAATCAGCGTCATGTTCATGAACATCATGTATGCGGTCGGATTTGCAAACGGATGACAGATGGCCCTTTTTTTGCATTTGAGACACGCGGCCCAACATTGTGGACAATCTTCTCGTGAATGTTTTGTAAAACACTGCTGACATGAAGGAAGTTGCCGTGGGTTTTGCTGCAGTTTCTTAGAGGTTTGTTTACGGTTAGGCCGAGGCTGCGCTTGGGAGCGTACTGCAGCCACGTCGGCCGGCGGGGACATGCCAGACACTTCGTCAACATCGCACAGAGGTTGTATTTCCCTGACGTTGCCCCATGCCTTTATTTGCGCTCCAGTGGCGCGAGAAATTTCAAAAGACTGAGTGATGGATAGGACTTCATCTAGAGTCAGATTTGCTAATTGAAGGGCAAGTTGCCTAACTTCTTTGTCGGGCGCCGATCAGATAATAGCATCCTGTACCATGGAATCGGCGTAGGACTCCTTGTGAACTTCAGTAACAAACTGACACTTTCTACTGAGGCCATGAAGTTCAGCAGCCCAAGCACGATAGGATTGATTTGGTTGTTTTTGACAATGATAAAAGGCAACACGAGAAGCTACCACATGCGTTTGCTTTTGAAAATAGACGGACAGAAGTGAGCATATTTCAGCAAAGGACAAAGACGCAGGATCTTTCAAAGGAGCCAATTCTGACAACAACCGATACATCTGAGGTGAAATCCATGAAGGGAACAGAGACTTACATGTTTGTTCATCCGCGACATGAAATGCCAAGAAGTGCTGTCGAAGACGTTTTTCATAATCAGACCAGTCTTCCGCCGTCTCGTTGTAAGGCGGAAAAGGAGGTAGAGACAACGACGAGAGACGTCCCGCATTTGATGTCACGACGAAATCACGAATCGCATTTGTGAGAAGCATTTGCTGTTCTATGAGACCTTGCAATAGTTGCTCTAAAGTAGCCATGGAAACATGTGGGTCAATGATGGAAAAGAAAAATCACTACCTCGTCGCCAATTGTTATAACTTCAAGTTGAACAAATATATTTCAAGGAAGACGCAATACACGAAAGTCACAGATCAAGTAAACAGAGTAAGATGTGTGTAAACTTTAACAGTCAAATCATAACTGAGTCCAAGTCTAATGACCGCTGGCTGGTTGGCTGCTTAGGTGGTGCTGCTGCTGCATGGCTGGCAGACAGCGCCGCATGTAGAGGAAACGCGTAACTGCGTGGCGGCACTTTGAAAGATTGGCGAGTCACAACACTAACCACTCTCAAATTACAAAGTTATAAGGAATATATTGACATAGATATGTAAGATATCAACCATGAAGATAGTCAACGTGACTGTTTTATAAAAAAATATAAATTTTTAAATTGGACACTCTTTCTAATACACACACCTGAGATATGGGTTTCATCATTTCTTTTTTACACAAACATGAAATATAATTCAGGAACAACACAACAATAATTCTCATAAATCCAAATGTCATATGTGGAACTGAAACTCACCTTGGTTTCTGGAGATGATGAAGAATCAGAAGTAAGAATTTCACTTCCTGAAAGTAAAACCAGAATATTAAAAACAGAACAACCATAAGAAGAAGTAATGGAGTAAATTTTTGTACAAATGTCAAATAACAATACTGGCTGAAGGGAAGAGGCATAAATGCAAACAATGTAAAGGAAGCTTATATATTACTACTACTACTACTACTACTACTATGTGGCTTCCTTCATATGAGAATGGTACATTAATATTATACAATGCCAGAAATGGAGAGTGTTATTCCATGCACTGTCAAATTGATACTTAAGTATTTCCATCCTTGAGGGGGAACTCAATGTGTCCAGAGGATGTGCACATAATGCTTATCACCATCTTTTGGACATATCATATCATTGGTATGATGTACGTGGGTGTGCATTATACTGACATATCACACAGGCAGTTGGTTGTAGAGCTATGATTGCAGAACAAGTGGTGACAAGATGCACTCAGAACAACAGTGATGCATGAAGGGTAGGGGCAGGTTCTTCCATAAGGGCTAGACCGCAAGAGGACTGCAGGACTGTTTGACTGGCTCTGATGAACAGATGGATGATAACTGCTGAATTCTGGCCAGATGTTACAGGGTGTCACCATACATTTTTATGAACAGATTTCTCATAGATGAATTGAGATTTTGAGTTACCATGCGTCATTTATCACTGCCACCATACCACAGACAAAAGAGTTGAATGATGTAGAGACAGAGTCAACTGGGGCATTGAAAGGCATTTTATGGTGCTCAGTTAAGAGTCTCCCTTCTGTTCATGGTGGTAAGAACAATGTCAATGTGTCCATATATAATCCACTGAAAGGCCATAAGAAGCAGCAATTCCCAAGATCCATAACTCTCCTGTACGTCGAATCATGGTGTAGGTATTGGATATGAGAACAGGTCCGATTTGGTAATTGTTGAAGAGCAGCTGGATGGTAAACCCTACTGTCATACCATTCATGACCAGAGTACAAAAGGGCATATTCCAGCAGGATAATGCAAGATCTCACATTGCAATTCACAACACAAATGCCTGAGTAATGTAAGGATCCTTGACTGGCCTTGTCAGTCATATGACAAGTCACCAATAAATAGTTCTGGGATACGATAGGAAGACAAACCCCCACAATAACCTCCAGCCAGCATGCTTGTCATGTGAATATGGGAGCCATAGATTTAGGAGGGCCATACTCAATTTCCCTAGTGTCAAGTGAATAGCTCCCAAAAAGATAGACATACTGTATAGTTTGCCATGCAGGATCATGCAGCCTGAGTATGGAAATAGTCTTGTTCGTGAAAGAGAAGTATCCACATGGACAGTGAAATGACATCTGAATCAATTCTGTCAATACAGTGACCCCGTTGTGGCTTTCCTTGACACGATGGCACAGAGAGCTGATCTGACAGTGGTAGGCCTGATGACAACACTCGACACAAGAGTGGAATCATATTGTCTTTTCAGAAAGTACCAGTTCTGCATAATGTAATGCAATGAATGTATCCATGTGCAGAGGCTCTGTAGAGAATGAATGTTGCCAGATTGTATTCTTCATAGTCATACTGGCCCAGTGCCTGGTATGATGGAATCATTTGTCACTGGCTACACAACTTGATCATCTCTGGTTTGCAGAGCCAGCAATTTGAATAGCAGCCATTACAATGCTGACATGCTAAGGCCAGTGACTGTGCCCTATCTTCTAGCTCTCCATCTTAATCTTTCTACAATATAACAAAAGCCTGCACATTTCCTGTGCTGTCCTGACATACCTTGATAAAAAGGGGTTCGACAGTTGCCCTGACCAACACATTCTCCGCATTTCACCTGTTGAAAACATCAGGTCATGGGTTGCTGAGAGGTTGGCCTACCACAACCTGCCAGCTGCTATGATTGATGAACAATGGCATAGAGCTGAAGCAGAGTGAAATGACCAACTTGATTCAAGCCAGTTAGGGTTATTGTTGCTGTCAGAGATGACAGCTCTGGTTCAAATGGCTCTGAGCACTATGGGACTTAACATCTGAGGTCATCAGTCCCCTAGAACTTAGAACTACTTAAACCTAACTAACCCAAGGACATCACACACATCCATGCCCGAGGAAGGATTCGAACCCGCGACCGTAGCGGTCGCGCGGTTCGAGGCTGTAGTGCCTAGAACTGCTCGGCCACACCGGCCGGCATGACAGCTCTGTGTGCTAAATTTTAGACTCTATGAACCCCCAAATGAGCTACAAAATTTAGTCAAGTATGCTTCCTACTATATGATCGTGGTTTAATAAGTCCAGTAAAAGAGGAAGAAAAAAATGTTTTTTACATAAACAACTCACCTTACTTCTCAACATAGTCTACTTTGAGGAATACAAGCTTGGTTCTGCAAGCCTCCAGTTTTTCATCCTATTGGAAAAATGGGCTCTGTCAAACTCTGTGGAATACTCATTGACTGCAACTATCACTTCCTCATTTGATGCAAGTTTCTTCCCAAAAAGTCAAATTTTCAAATTAGGGAACAAGAATAAGTCACTTGGGGATAAGTCTGGTGAATAGGGTGGATGAGGAACCAATTCAGAGCCCAAATTCATGCACTTTTGCCACTGTTATCACTCCTATGTGGGATGGCACATTATTCCAGCAAAAGAGCACTTTTCTGCATGCAAACCTTGGTCCTTCTTCAGCCAATGCAAGTTTCAGAAGATTTAACAATGAAGCATAATAGGATCCAGTTATGGTTCTGCCTTTTTCCAAAAAATATATGAGGATTATTAACTAGAATTGCGGAAAACTGTAGCTATTACCTTCCCAGTTGATATAATGATCTTTGTCTTTTTTGGTGCACTTCCACCAGCCTATGTCCTTTGTTTCAACCCCCATTTGACTTTGGTGTATAATGATAGATCCAGCTTTCATCAACAGTCACAAATTGGCACAAAAAGTCTTCCAGATTGCAATTAAATATCACCTGACATTGTGTTTAAATGTGCAGGGATGTGCTTTTGGTCGACAGTGAGCAATCGTGACACACACCTGGCACATAGGTTCTTCATGGCCAGTTCTCTCAGCCAAGATTCACTCACTTGAGCAGTCTCACAAAAAATTTTATTTGGCAGTCTTGCATTACCATATCACAGATTTTGTCAATAACTTCCTTTGTGGTGATCTCAATTAAATGGTCCGAGCGAGCTTCGTCTTCAATGTTTGTCTCATCATGTTTAAATTCATTAATCCAAAAGTAAATAGTTTTCAATAATGGTGCAAAGTCTGGAAAGTCATCCATTCTGTTTTGATCTGTGTGGCAGTCCAACCCTTCAAATGAAAATGTGTAATTACAGCATGAAACTTGGTTTTCTCCACTTTCAGTTGCAGTCCACACACTGACCAAGTCAGATGGCTGTCAACAATAAATTTTACACTGTACACTGTTGAAATTCTTTACATGACCATTGGGATAACCACGCTTACCAATCATGAAAGCATAAAAAATTTACCATTCTTTCATGGAAATTTACCAGACTTATCAAACTACCCTTATAGTCTATACATACAATAAGTAAAATTTTGTTATTTCTATCCTTACTGGATTTGTAATTTTAGTAGCCAGCAACGTAGTTTTTTACTGTATTTTCTCCCAAAGGTCACAATAATTCTGACAGAATTTTTCAATGTCAGGTGCCTGGAAGGTCTTCTGGTACTCGGTCACATTCTTATTGGAGTATCACATCTATCACATCATCTTCCCGTTTGTCTTCCCTTTCTATAATACTGTCTTCAAGTTTCTATCTTTTGTACTGACCTTCTATATATATTCCTTCCAGCTTCACCATTTCCCTCTCTGCTTAAAGATGGCTTGCCCTCTGTCTTCTTGGCATTTATACAGCAGTTTCTTCAAAGGTTTCTTTTATATTGCTATACACAACATCTAGGTCCCCGGTCCTCCAAGTTTAAACAGTTTTTATTTCTCCTCTACCCATTCCTGCTTTACCATTTTGCACTTTTGGTGCTTTTATTTTTAGAGGTCTGTATTACCTTTTGCCTACCTTACTTGATGCTTCATGCTTTCTCTTTTCATCATTCATCAATTAAATTCAATATCTCACATGTTGGCCAACAATTTCTTCTGTGCATTCTCTTTCTCCTGTTTCTTCTCTGATACCTTCATTATTTTATCTCTCGCAGCTACCTTTTCATCTTCTATTGCATTCCTTTCAACTGCTTCAGTCAACTATTGCCTCCTCAACAACCTCTGGTTCTTCCAACTTATCCATGTCCCACGCCTTTGATTTTATACCTTTATGCAATACCTTCACCTTTATTTTTCAGTTGATACACAATAAATTATGGTTAGAGTCCACATTTGCTCCAGGGAATATTCTGCATATTAAATTCTGATTGCTAAATCAATGTGTTACCCTTATACAGTGTATCTGAAACTTTTTGGTGTCTCCAAGTCTCTTCTACTAAGACAAAGAGGTGTTTGCAATGATTCAATTCTGCTCTGACAAAAATTCTACCAGGTGCCCTTCTCTCACTTCTTTCCCCCAGTCCATAGCCCAGATAGATACAAAGCAAAGCCTGCCACACTAGTAGTAGTTCACATGCCTATTCTATTAGCTCTACAGATAATGAAGAGATGAAAGACTGTATGAGGACATAACCGAAATTTTTCAGCTAGTTAAGGGAGATGAAAATTTAATTATGTCAGGGGAATGGAATTCAATACTAGGAAAAGGAAGAGACAGAACAAAGAGTGGGTGAAATGAATGAAAGGGGGAGCTGCATAGAAGAATTTTGCACAGAATGCAACTTAATAACTGCAGCACTTGGTTTAGGAATCACGAAATAAGGTTGTATACATGGAAGATACATGGAGACAACAGAAGATTTCAAATACATTCCATAATGGTAAGACAGAGATACCACAACAGATTTTAAATGGTAAGAAATATCCTGGGGTCGATGTGGACTCTGACAAAAATTTATGGTTATGAACTGTGGATTAAAACTGAAGAAATCACAGAAAGGTAAGAATTTAAGGAGATAGGCCTAGATAAATTGATAGAAGAGGTTATTAAGAGTTTCAGAGGTAACATTGGGCAACAAATGACTGAAGCAGAGGAAACGTATGTAAGGGCAGCAGAGGATCAAATAGACAAAATTATTTATAGAAGAATGCAAAAACTGGTAGAAGCTGATCATGTTGGAGATCAGATTTGGTTAAGCATAAATGTTGGGACACATAAGGCAATACTGATCCTATGAAGGAGATAAGCAAACCTGAACTTGTTGCATTTGTAAATTTAGAGAAATCCTTGTTGTTTGGAAGACGCTCTTTGAAATTTTGAAAGTAGCATTGATAAAATGAAGAGAACAAAAAATTGTCTACAACTCGTTCATAAACAAGACTGCATTTATAAGAGTCGAAGGATTTGAAAGGGAAACTGTAGTCAAGAAGGTAATAAGAATGGGCACAACATTGAAAAAATGTTCTCAGTTTTCAAGCAGTGTCAATTCAATTAAAATCCTCGAGCTTTCAATGACCATCTCTGCCATCGTTGTCAGGTGTTCACTGACTGCTGCGGTTGCTACGGTTTCTCGCTTATATAGGCATGATGACATCATCAGCAGCCAATCAGATAGGTCCAATGTGGCGTGCGCATAAGTTGACCCAGGCAGCTAGTAGAGCTACTGCCCGTGGCAGCACTGGTGACGTCAGGTGGCGCCAGGGGCAGACGCCATGTTCGAAACTGCCGCTCCAGCGTCGCGCATCTATCTTTGCATTCTTTCGATGTCCAACGCCTGCCCCCATGCCCTGCTGAGTGTATACCCCTGGTCTCTGTTGAAATTTTTGTTGTTTAAACGAATCTTGGCCACTTCCTTTATAATAGAGTCCCAATATATAGGTGCATGAGCCAACACTCTTTTATTTTCGAACCGTATTTTATGTCCGTTTTCTAGGCAATGCTCCGCTACGGCAGACTTGTCAAGCTCCCTTTGTTTTATATGTCGCTTGTGCTCAGTACAACGCTCCGCAACTGTGTGAATTGTTTGTCCGATATACATGCTGCCACATTCACAGGGTACACCATACACGCCAGACACTCGAAGAGCAATGTCATCTTTAACATGGTGCAACATATCTTGTATCTTGGGGGCGAGCTGGAACGCC
The DNA here is from genome assembly GCF_023864275.1 of Schistocerca cancellata. Lineage (NCBI taxonomy): Eukaryota > Metazoa > Arthropoda > Insecta > Orthoptera > Acrididae > Schistocerca > Schistocerca cancellata. Next base: position 416,349,024 of record NC_064633.1, read on the forward strand.
GGTCTTAGCTCATGTTTCTGCAGCAGACGTCCTAACTTGCTGCTAGTTGCTCCATAGTATGGCAGGAATGTAGTTCATTTGGCCTCTTCTACTGATTCACCAGGTGTATTTCATTGGTGGCCCTTGAAAGCGTTTGCGATGTCTCTTTTGCTGTATCAATTTTTCCTGAAAACAGGTTTTAAATTCTGCAATTCGGACTGTAGACGGCGGCGTCCGAGATAATTTTGGCTCTATGAACCAATGTGTTCAGGACCACTTTATTGTGCACAGCATGGTGGAAACTATTGGCATTCAAGTACCAATCAGTGTGTGTTGGTTACCGGTACACCTGCCTTCCGCTCAACTGTGTATCTTCACCAGCGTTGTTTAATCTATGCGCTGAACAAGCAGAGCAAAAGTGGAAAGGGATTGAAGTTCGGGGAGAATCAATGAAACTTTGAAGCTTGCCAGCAACACTGCAATTCCTTAGACAGGCAGTTGAAGTAGAATTGAATGGAATGATAGATAGATATCCAGAGATCACAGGCCCTGCAGACCACGTGCTGCTTCCTCAAACTGCCTCTGTTCCTTCCTGTTTTGTGCCCTGTTCCTCCAGGTGTCTTCAATCCCCAGGACTGCTAGGTCCTTCACCGGGTCACCCATCCAGAGCTGGGTTGGTCATCCAATAGGGCGTTTGGTTTTTTGTTTCCCCTCTAGTGCCATCTTCGCCTGTCTTCCATCTGGCATACGAGCTGCACAGCCCACCCATTGTATTCTTTTGCTCTTTATCTTCTGTAGGATAGTTGGTTGTCTCGTTTTTCCTCCTCCCCGTTATCTAAAACCGGTCCCCATATCTTCCTCATTACTCTTCTTTTCAATATTAATAGTTTTTCCTTTTCTTGCTTAGTCATGCTCCATGTTTCTGAACCATTTGAGCATACCACTGTGTTGTAGATTTTCATCTTAGTGTTCACTGAAATCAATTTAGAGCCAAGCGTCTCTCTGAGGAAACGCATGCATTTCATTCCCACTGCTATTCTTTCCTTGATGTCCATTTTTATGTTGTCCGTTGAATGGAATATACAGGTTATTAAATGAACACCAAGAGAAGTAAAACAGTAGTAATGCAATGTATGAATTAAAGCAGTTTATGCTAGCCTTTTAGGAAACAAGACACCAAAAGGAGTTGAGTTTAGCTGTTTGGACAGCAAAATAACTGATAATAACTATTGCACAGATGATATAAAATGCACATTTAGCGAGAAAACTGTTTCTGAAAAAGTTAAATTTGTTAACAATGAATATTAATTTAAATGTTATGAAGTATTTTCTGAAGTTATTTGTCTGGATCAAAACATTTTATGGAATTGTAACATGGACATTCAACAGTGCAGAAAAGTAGGGAATATAAGAAATGTAGTGATAAAGAAGAATACTGAAACTGGATCGATCTACGTGTCAAGGCAATGACAGATTTCTAAAGGCAGAGCATGCCAAAGAGAGCATTATTGAGAAATTATATTTGTGACTAAATGCTCAAGAAAATGCAAGATGTTTGCATAATCGTCATTTATAACCACTCCATGAGACTAACAGAAGAACCAATGGAACACTATCAAACAACAGCTCACCATCATAGAGCTATCTCACTGTTTGATGGTTGTGAATAAAATTCAGTGCAAAAGCTTCTTTGAGTGTCTGCAATGCATGACCCCAACATAAAATTTGAATGAAGTGAAGAATAACTCATTTGATCATATCCCTTCCTTCAAATTTCTCTTGACTCAGACTGCATAACATTAACTTATTCTGGTGGTGTTAAGTTGTTTGGAAATTTTTACCCAGCCCAATGGCTGGTAAAAGTTTCAGCAACTTGTATTTGACCATGACTGCAGATACACAATGTTTGAGATTGCAACTGTCTTATGATAGACTTATGTCACAATAGTTTCAGGTTTATTTGTGCTCTTTTTCCTCATTCAGACACAATAATCAAAGGAGACTGTTTTTTAGGTCTTTCCACAAGTTATCGTCAGGCCACAGCTGCACTTGATGTACCAGGTGGTCTGATATTACACCATACCTTAGCAACAAGTTAGAACTTCACATAGCTCATTATTACAGTTTTTAACTTGAATAACATAACTACCTCATTTTCATAACGCTGCATCTGACAGTCATTTTATTAAAATTTCAATAATCAACCTATGGCCCTCAATACAGGAAATTCTTGTATGATGATGGTGTGGCTCTGCCATACATAGCAAACACTTTGAATCTGTGGAAAACACCCTCACTCATGCTCTTGAAGGACTGTTCCAATACTATAATCCAAATTGGCTTAAACCAATTAGAGCAATGGGGTGCCTCTCAGAAATTAAATGTGGTTTAGTCAAGGGTCAAACTGGAACAATTTTATCCTCCAAAATACATAGGAATGACACTTGATATATCTCCTACATACCAGAACCATTGCATGAACATCAAGTGAAATTTTCCACCAGGAACAATATCCTTGTAAAATTGGCTTGTTCACAGTGGGGTAGTCATGCTGAAACAATTTTAACTTCTGCAACGGCACTGTGTAGCTGCAGGGTACACTTGTCCTGTTTGATATAACTCAACTCACACCAAACACATGGATATAGCCCTCAGTGACACAAGCAGCCTTATAACTGGCTGTTTAAAATCAGTTATCATATGGCTTTGTCAGCTGGAAGATCAGGTCTGCTTCATGTTTGAACAGAAACTGCTGTAAACAACAAAAGCAGGAGGTAACTCATCCCTTATGCAGAGATGAAATGCGTATGCAAAGAACAAAATCTAGAAAGAGCTTTCTCCGAACATCAGACGAACTCAAAACCAGTGCTCAAATAGCCAGGCTGTAATTGTGGAAAGCTAAGGATGTTCTTCCCCCTGGTTAGAAAAAAGTATCTGAAATTTTACCACCTGTCAATGGCAAGCGGTGGCTGACATGAAAGTTCCTGGATTGATCGGGATCAGGAGTGGACAGATCCAAGGTTAATATGGCAAGATAAGGCTACGACAATGTTGATAATGTCAAGTTTGACTGTGGAGAAGATCAGACAGTTAAACATATGCTTCAGAGTTAACTGTGTCCAAACTCTTGCACAGATGAGGACTTTTATCAGGCCTTGGAGAACACACTAGAATTGGCCAAGTTTTGGTCAAATGTTTGTTTTTAACATTTGTTAACTGTGTAAATGTATATGTTTTTGATGATGATGTTGCTAATAATAGTAATAATAACAATAACAGAAAGTAAATAAAATAATTATGGAGTGTAGCTGTAGCAAGTAAAAGTATTCTATCTTATTACATTTCAAGACGTCAGTCACTAAGCCTTTAGGGATATTGTGGACTAGTCTATAAAACTATTGTATTTACATTCAATCTGTCAGCTACAAAAGCAGCTTATACAGAAGACTATCAACAAGTCAGTTTATATGTCTAAAGGTGAAAGTTATTTCTGCACATGCATATTTATAATTATAAATAATACACTCCATACATTTAAATATTTATAAAAACACTTCATATATGTAAATAGTCTTCAACAGAATAAATGGTCTCTGTGTTAATTATAGTAAAAGAAGCTTTACTCAGTTTCACACAATCTCTAGAGATGAAGAAATAAGAAAAAAATCTAGGTGAACTGCAGACAGCTATGGTGGATATTAGAAAATACCTGGGCTTATATACTGATAGTGGACTAGTCAAACCACATCCTGAATCTGTAAAAAAGGCTGTTCAGCAACTTATGATTATGCACTGTCTGCTCTTCTAGAAATGTGGAAACTATTAAATCAAATTATTATGGTTATTTTCATGCCATTTTGGCACATGGAATCATCTTTCAGGGAAATCATCCACTGGCTAAAAAAGTGCTACTTGCACAGAATGGAGTCATAAGAATCATGAGCAGAATCACATGCAGAAATCTGTTGAAGTTACTTGAAAATCTCACATCCACTGTACAATATACATGGGTTGGACAAAATGAGGAAACACCACGAGAAATGCATGCCTCGGCATAAATGCAGATGATAGCCAAACCAGCAAGCTGCAGTGTTGTATTTGACCATGAACAGCACCTGCGCATTGTCCTAAATACATCGTATACATCAGCCATGTTCAGAACAGTGGCCTGCGTAGCTGTGACTGCATTATGATGGCGCTAAGTAGATTCATATGTGGGCAAATCATTTGCACTAATATGTTGGGTGCTTCCATAACCAAGGCAGCCAAAGTGTATAGCATTTCAAGAGACACCATATCATATCAAAGATTTATACCACAAATATGGAAAGCACAAAAGTGTCATTCACAAAGTCTCCATGTTAATGAAAATATGTAATAAGTGACTGTCACTGGAGAGGAATGTGATGAAAAATAAAAGAGCAACAGATGCAAAAGCCACTGCAGAACTGAATGTAGTACTCACAAACCCTGCCCACCAAAACAATATAAAATGGGCTCCATAAGCAGGGAATTACAGGGTGGCTGGAATTCCAAAACCGCTCAACAGTGATGCCAATGCCCATACAAGGAAAGCATTGTCCAGAAGCAATACATCCTGGACTATGGACGGGATGTGAAGGAAGACTCTTTCCTTCTCATCCCGACCAGTAAGTCTCCCCTGACACGGGGTTCTGGGTGACTCTTCTGAACTTCACCCCTTTTCCCAACCCTCACCAGTCCTTTTGCTTCACCTCTTATTATTCTCCTTCAACCTTTCTGCCAGAAGAAGGAGCCACAGGCTCCAAAAGCTAGCAAGTGGTAATACTTTTTTTTACATGTGCGTTCTACAAAAGTTACTTTTGCAATTTGAGCCATTATGTTTGTTTGATTCCAGGATTTGACAATATAAATTTGTTGCCATAATTTTTCTGAACCACATAACACTATTCACTATTCAAATTACCCTATAATTAAGACTGCATAAATTAGCAAAATTTCAAAGATAACAACTTAACACATAAATAGGTAATTCGCCATGGAGGCATACAGCGTGCTAATCAAACAGTGTATAAACTTTTCTAACCAGCTGTATTTTAATTAGAGCACATAATTATTAGAATCTATAGGTAATCCATATTATTAAATTTTCAACCTGCTGTTTTATAAAGTATAATGTAATTATCAAGATTACAAAACAGCCATAAGCTAGTCTATATAAAGTGCGCCCCCCCAAATCCAGTCCGTGTACAGCTTTCACTGCACTAACGTCTCCGCATCACTCAATTATTAATCAACATGTGGTCATTTATCTTTGTGAACTTCCTTGGCAAAAATCAGTCTATGAGCAAACTTTGTATTAAATAATGTGTTTGTGCTTTGACTGAACAGACTCTTTGGTATAACTTCAATTTTTTTCATACACTTGCTGGTTTGCATCCTGCGCTCTTGTGTATTCGATATTTGTGAATAAAACTATGTTCAATAAGTTACTGTGTATTGATACTACTATTCACACATCTTCGGCGAGGGGTGAAAAAATACCAAATCTGTGACCCCAAACTCATTTTCATTTCTCTGCACTTTATTCTGATGTCTGTTTATTGTGTGGTGCATGTACACTATTAACAATGAAACGTTCACTGTACAATGTACCAAATCCTGTGTTTTCTCCTCATGTCTTGGCTCCAGATTGTGAATCTCAAACATTCCTGCTGACACACACAATAGTTAAAATGGACCAGGAATATTTACTTCCACATGTGACACATGTGAGCTTCCTAACCTACCTGGGTTCACAATGGCGGGAACCATATACATCAAGTCCAGTGTCTACTCAAGCTCATGCTTACCTTACCTTTCCAGAAGCTGCAGGGTCTCATGAACACACCTGTTTTGGACCTGATATGGCTGCATAATGTGTGAATATGCAACTTACATTGCCACCAGTGTTCAGTGATTATGAAACAGTGAACTACTACTCACACAATGCACCTGGCATACTGTATGATCACCGGATTTGTTTTCTATAAAACTTCTGTTAATGTTTTCACAGTTATGGCTGCAGCACAAACACCATCAACAATATTTCCATGTCATGTCTACTTGCACCCTGCCCCCCCTCCCCACCACAGAAGCCTCGGGTGATGCAGCACACGGTGCTCACGAACACACACTCCTACTGCACCCAGTGACCACAGTCTTCTCTGTGACATTGGATAACTGGGCCTTCACATTGCCACGCCATGTATTACAAGTGAACACCATCTCAACCACCCCCCCTCCCCCCTTCCGCAATGCCCTTGGGCAATGCAGCTCTGCAAGATCAACCTGTGCACGAGACACTCAATCACAATTTTGCTGACTATAGGTCATTGTAACTACTGAGGTCCCTTGGATCATCAAGTGCATTGTTGTTGTTATGGTCTTCAGTCCTGAGACTGGTTTGATGCAGCTCTCCATGCTACTCTATCCTGTGCAAGTTTCTTCATCTCCCAATACCTACTGCAGCCTACCTCCTTCTGAATCTGCTTAGTGTATTCATCTCTTGGTCTCCCCCTACGATTTTTACCCTCCACACTGCCCTCCAATGCTAAATTGGTGATCCCTTGATGCCTCAGAACATGTCCTACCAACCTATCTCTTCTTCTTGTCAAGTTGTGCCACAAACAATCCTATTCAATATTTCCTCATTAGTTACGTGATCTACCCATCTAATCTTCAGCATTCTTCTGTAGCACCACATTTCAAAGGCTTCTATTCTCTTCTTGTCCAAACTATTTACCGTCCATGTTTCACTTCCATACATGGCTAGACTCCATACAAATACTTTCAGAAACGACTTCCTGACATTTAAATCTATACTCGATGTTAACAAATTTCTCTTCTTCAGAAACGCTTTCCTTGCCATTGCCAGTCTACATTTTATATCCTCTCTACTTCGACCATCATCAGTTATTTTGCTCCCCAAATAGCAAAACTCCTTTACTACTTTAACTGTTTCATTTCCTAATCTAATTCCCTCAGCATCACCTGACTTAATTCGACTACATTCCATTATTCTCGTTTTGCTTTCGTTGATGTTAATCTTATATCCTCCCTTCAAGACACTGTCCATTCCGTTCAACTGCTCTTCCAAGTCCTTTGCTGTCTCTGACAGAATTACAATGTCATCGGTGAACCTTAAAGTTTTTATTTCTTCTCCATGGATTTTAACACCTACTCCGAATTTTTCTTTTGTTTCCTTTACTGCTTGCTCAATATACAGATTGAATAACATCGGGGAGAGGCTACAACCCTGTCTCACTCCTTTCCCAACCACTGCTTCCCTTTCATGTCCCTCGACTCTTATAACTGCCATCTGGTTTCTGTACAAATTGTAAATAGCCTTTCGCTCCCTGTATTTTACCCCTGCCACCTTCAGAATTTGAAAGAGATTATTCCAGTCAACATTGTCAAAAGCTTTCTCTAAGTCTACAAATGCTAGAAATGTAGGTTTGCCTTTTCTTAATCTAGCTTCTAAGATAAGTCGTAGGGCCAGTATTGCCTCACGTGTTCGAATATTTCTACGGAATCCAAACTGATCTTCCCCGAGGTCGGCTTCTACCAGTTTTTCCATTCGTCTGTACAGAATTAGCGTTAGTAGTTTGCAGTCGTGACTTATTAAACTGACAGTTTGGTAATTTTCACATCTGTCAACGCCTACTTTCTTTGGGATTGGAATTATTATATTCTTCTTGAAGTCTGAGGGTATTTCGCCTGTCTCATACATTTTGCTCACCAGATGGTAGAGTTTTGTCAGGACTGGTTCTCCCAAGGCTGTCAGTAGTTCTAATGGAATGTTGTCTACTCCCGGGGCCTTGTTTCGACTTAGGCCTTTCAGTGCTCTATCAAATTCTTCATGCAGTATTATATCTCCCATTTCATCTTCATCTACATCCTCTTCCATTTCCATAATATTGTCCTCAAGAACATCGCCCTTGTATAGTCCCTCTATATACTCCTTCTACCTTTCTGCTTTCCCTTCTTCGCTTAGAACTGGTTTTCCATCTGAGATCAAGTGCATACACAATAGATTCTGACTGGCAGATTCTCGAAACTCCCTCTTCTGCTGAAAGACAATCCCAAGACTTATTTTGATTTATTTGACAGCCTCCTCAATATCCATGCCATAGCGGATTATTTTCCTCGTCAGTCAACTGCCTGTATACTCATCATAAGTACTCTGCCACAAACACTACTTTCATCAAATGCCTGTCGCAACCACTGGCTGAGGTCATTCATCACATCATTCATGGAGAAAGCATCAATTCTCGGACTCTGTCTCAGCTCTAGCACCATCTACAAGCTCTGGCAGATGCTGTGAAATCTATGGTTAGTTAAACTACCACATGAACAGCTGCTACAACTGTTACCACATACTTCTGATCCCGTGGAGACCAAGCTTCATCTCGCAGATCAACCCTATAGCATTTTTCAACACAGATATCTTCTTGCCCTCCACAGTGCCTGCTCAGAGGATTAAGTTTGATGCCCCCTCCCCCCCTGCCTCCCTGCCTACCAGAGCACCCAGACAGCAGGGGTTGTGCGAGAGCTTTGTACCACACAACAGAAAGACATGTAGCTACCTGGCAGCAGCCTCCATACACTACCTGCACCAGATCCCAGATCCATGATCACCTCTGGCCACTGCTTTCGCATGCCGTATGGAGCTCTCCCCACCCCACATACTGTCTCTGGTGGTTCCACACCATGCTTGGGGATGCAGCCCAGAACTGTCACATTCCCTGCATGTACCCAAATTCCGCTCACAGACTGGTTTTGGCACATCAGTCTGTGATGACCAAACACTGTGCCTTCTTATGTAACAGTTGGCAAATGTCCACATCATCCCAGGTGAATACTTTTACATATTAGATCACACAATGAATTTCAGATTCCTGATTGATACAGACACAGAGGCCAATGTCTTCCCTATCGCACTGGAGCCTGTTCGCACATCTCTGACTAAGCTCACATTATGTGCAGCCAACAAATCTAATGTCAATGTATTCTGCACAGCAGACCCTCATGTGCAACCTGCTCCTGTTCTGGACTTTATTTGGACTGTGCTTGGTAAGGATTTCTTAAACATTTGGGTTTATCAGCAAACATTCAGTCTACCTCTTTACACCACCATGCCTCCAGCTCTCTCATTCTGTGCTCATTCTATTCCGCAATCCCTTTATTACACACACACACACACACACACACACACACACACACACACACGGGTCAATGGAATCATCTGATTTCACCCGTTGGCTTTGACCCGTGACGTAAGGCTGTTGTGGTGCGAAATTTAGTTTGTGGCTCAAATGGTTCAAATGGCTCTGAGCACTATGTGACTTAACTTCTGAGGTCATCAGTTGCCTAGAACTTAGAACTAATGAAACCTAACTAACCTAAGGACATCACACACATCCATGCCCGAGGCAGGATTCAAACCTGCGACCATAGCGGTTCCTCGGTTCCAAGACTGTAGCGCCTAGAACTGCACAGCCACTCCGGCCAGCAGTTTGTGAGAGTGGTGTGTTTGTAGGTGTCATTTTGATGTGATCAGTGGTGCTCTCTGGTGGTTTGTTTATGTGTTGTGTGTCAGGTGATGTTTTAGGTTAGTTTGTGTGTGTGGCGTGTTTATAGGTGGCGTATTGTTGCAGTCTGAGGTTCTCTCTGGTGGTGTGTTTATGGGTAGCGTGTTATGTGGTGTACGGGGTTCATTTGTGTGGTAGCATTGCATGTGTGTGGTATCGGTAGTGACTGTTCTTTCAGCGGAATATTTTTCAGTGAGTTAACGAGTTTGGTTTTGTTATGTCAACGTTATTGTAGTTTTTTTTCTGTTCATAGTGTGCAAATTTTGGTAAACTGCATTGTTTATGTCTTTGGTAGGTATGGATATGACTGACAGTTTTCGGTTATTGGCAATGATGGGGACAGTGCATTGTCCCTAATAAAATTTCTTCAACTACTCAGATTGTTGGATGAAACTGTGAAGTGTTCAGTGTGTTGTGAAGAAATGAGGCTTACTAAAGTTCTGGCATCTCAGACCAGGGACGCCTATATGTGGAGATGTCGTAAGGATAACAGGTCAAGGGAAGTGTTTGATTCCAGTGGATTTTTGTGTAGTGGAATTTGGGAAGGTTGTGGGGTCTTGTTATTTTAGTGTTTTTTGTCATTTGGTGTAGTGATGTGTGTTTATATTTAGTTTGTCCCCACCCAAAAACCCCCAATTTCCCCCGCTTGTCCCCGTTAGTTTCATTATATTATCTGTTTTGGGGTTTTTCGATCTATTTTCGTGTTTGTTGTCATGTTTATGTGATGACGTCATAGAATTGGTATGGGAGTTGTTGTGAATGGTCATTTCCACCATATTGGTGACTTCATTGGTCAAGCGCAGAGGGGTGGAATCGGAGGCTTCCGTTATCCCCCCCCCCCCCTCCCCACACACACACGACACTCTCCTTCACTCTCTCTCTTAATGCTCTACATTGATAGCTTGTCTCACTGTATCACTGGCTGATCTTAAGCCCAAGTGTTGCACGTTCAATGCTCTAGAAGCACACAATGCTGAATTTTGCCAATTGCTCTATGCAGCATCCAAATAACTGTCACTGGCTCATCAGCTCATCGGACGTTATACCAACTCATCAACATACAGCCACCACACACAGTTGACATGCTTGCAGCCAGGCCTTCACCCCTTTCAGCATGACCACCTCTACAGGACTTTGCTTCTCAATGTTTCACCCCAGTGCACTCCCCTCTCACACCAGACTGTAGCTCTTCTTCTGCAAGAATGCATGACACACATGGCTGTGATTACTAATGGTACTTGTCACAAAATCATTACTATAGAGGGACTACACATATGCAGCAAGGCTTGCCGCCTCACACCTAAAAAACTGAGCTGTCATGTGGAAACAGCTGTCAATGTGCTACTAGATGCGAGCATTATATGCCCCTCAGACAGGAACTTGTTTTCCCCCATTCACATTGTCCTCAAAAAAGGTGGTTCATTTCATTTAAGTGAGGACCTTAAAACCCTCAAAGCTTGCACTGTTAAGGAAAACTATGCAATTCTGCATATAAAGGGCTTTGCCCAACTAGGAGCCCAAGTGTTCAGTGTACTTGAATGCTGCAAAGCCTATCATCAAATTCCCCTGTTCAAAGACAACATACCTAAGACAGCACTCGTCACCCCTTTCAGGCTTTTTAAGCACCGTTTCATGGCTTGTGGCATCAAGAATGTGGCCCAGATTTGGCAATGACTTATTGATTGTTCAACCTGCCATTTTCATTTGCCTATCTTGATGACATCCCGATCTTTTCCCCTCTGTCAAGGAACATGAACAGCATCTGGCCTATTTCCAGGTCATAGCATCAAAATCAGTCATGAGAAGTGACAGTTAACTTGCGACAGTGTTACATTCCTAGGCTATACTGTTTCTTGTGAAGGCATCTGACTGACATCCAACCACATCGAGTTCACTCGTAATCTCCCACTGTCTATTGACTATGGTGAACTGGGAAGATTTCCCAACATTATTAACTTCTATCACCAACATCTGCCCTTTTGCTGCCTGCATCCAGGGCCTGCTCACCAATGTTATGCCAGCAAAAATGCCTTCGGCACAAGAAGAGTACCCTAGACAGATGAAATGATCCATTCTTTCTACACTCTTAAGATTGTTCTAGCCCACGCTGTTATGCTGGCACACCCAGTACCTTATGCTCTCATTTAGTCACTGCCGACATGAGTGATACATTGATAGCTGCAGTCCTGCAGCAACTCATGGGCAATACCATTGAACTCCTCTCATTTTTCTCCAAAAAGCTGTCATCTTCTCAACAGAAGAGGTCACTTTCTACCATGAACTCCTCGCAGTTTACAAGGCACTGAGGATATCGAATGGCGTGAGTATACCACCTTTACTGATCGCCAGCCGCTCAAGGATGCCATCTGTACAGTCAAATTCCACAGATGTCTGCTACATACACAGAACTAATTATCTGCCATGAGTGAACATCATTACCGGTACTTCTCCCACTGACTTGAACATGCTGGCTGTCTTACAAGAAAACAACACTGAAATTGCAAACATGCAAAAGTATTCCAAAAGAGCACTGGCTTTTGAGTCACTTGTACTATCAGGTTCCTCCATGCCAACTGTGTGTGATAGTTTGACGGGTACTCAATGCCTAGTCATACATCCTTCGCTCTGCTGAGCAGTGTTTGCATCACTTCATGACCTTCCTCAGCCAGCATCAAAGCCACGACATGACTTGTTACTGAACACTTCATCTGGCCTGGAGTCAAGGCCAATTACATGCACGTATCCCTTGTCAGAGAAGCAAAGTCAGATGATATGAACAACCTCCTTTGGGTCAATTTAACATCCCCAAGGGATCATCTACATGTACACATTGACATCGTCGGCCCTCTCCGTACTTCCAAAGGTTTTCAATACATACTCTACATCATCAATCAAGTCACAAGGTGGGTGGATGCAGTCCCACTATCTGATATTATGGCTGACTTGATTGCTCACACTTTCTTCACCTGCTGAATCTCAGGTTTTGGTTGCCCTTCCTCCATTACCAAAGACCTGGGCCACTAATTTGAGTCTTGTCTTCCTGCCAAGCTATGTGGGTTGTCTTGTATCAAACAAGTTCCATGCCACTGTTTATCACCCACAAATCAATGGATTTGTCAAATGCTGGCACCACAATCTTAAGGCAGCATTCATGTGTCATGGCGGATCCTAGTCGGAGGCGCTACCATGGATCCTTCTTGGCATCCATACTGCACACAAAGAGAACCTAGAAACATCACCACCAACATTCTAGTGGTGAACTGCTCATTCTGCCATCTGAGTTCATAGAGAAATCTGATCTTCCAACTCAAGACAAGTTCCCCTCTCTAACTGAATGAGTAAGCTCACAAATTTCTCGCATTCGTACTCTCCAGCCGAAGCGGCACATCCCACCATGAATCTTCATTCTTAAGGAACTCTATAACTTTGAACATACCACACTTCAGGATGACTCACTTCATGCATCTCTCCAGCCTCCACATTCAGGCTCTCGCAAAGTCCTAAGCCAAGGATAGAACACTATGGACACACTGTTAAATAGCAAACACTAAACTATGTCAGCGAACAGGCTGAAACCAGCCTGAACATTAGCCGATGACTCCTCCCTAACTAAACCATGCTATGCTCCAGGCACAAATGACAACATTCTCTCTCTCATGGTGTGAATGATACTTTCTTAGAGGACACAGGACATCAAGTGCGCAATGACATCGTGCCCCCATGTGACATTTCTCTCTCTATCCCTTCACACACATACACCCCACATACAGTGTTCACCAAAGTTCTGAGCCTTAGATGAACTCGCCATTGAGATACATGATGTCACAGCCTTCTTCCTCATCCCTCTGACAGCACACCCTGACACATCCACAACACACATCGAACTACTGGACATCTTCCAGCTGCCAGCAGACACAGATGAGGATCACATCTTGGCCAAAATCTCAAGTGTCGGTCCCTCATCGCCTGCCATCTGTGGGCTACGCACACACACACACACACACACACACACACACACACACACACACACACACACACACACTAAAAGTATCTGGCCCCCCCAAAATCATATGAAAACACACACACACCAAAAGTATCTGGCCCCCCCAAAAACACATGTTTTTCATATTAGATGCATTGTGCTGCTACCTACTGCCAGGTACTCCATGTCACCCAACCTCAGTAGTCATTAGACATCTGCCATCTGTGGGCTACACACACACACACACACACCCAAAGGTATCTGCCCCCCCCCCCCCCCCAAAAACACATGTTTTTCATATTAGGTGCATTGTGCTGCTACCTACTGCCAGGTACTCCATGTCACCCAACCTCAGTAGTCATTAGACATCGTGAGAAAGCAGAATGGGGTGCTCCATGGAATGCACAGATTTCAAACGTGGTCAGGCTATTGGGTGTCACTTGCATCATATGTCTGTATGCGAGATTTCCACATTCTTAAACACCCCTAGATCCACTGTTTCCAGCGCGATAGTTAAGTGGATATGTGAAAGGACATGTACAGCACAAAAGCGTACAGGCCAACCTTGTCTGTTGACTAACAGAAACTGCCAACAGTTGAAGAGGGTCGTAACGTGTAATAGGCAGACATCGATCCAGACCATCACACAGGAATTCCAAACTGCATCAGGATCCACTGTAAGTACTATGACTGTTAGGCACGAGGTGAGAAAACATTGGATTTCATGGTCGAGCGACTGCTCATAAGCCAAACGTTATGCTGGTAAATGACAAACAACACCTTGCTTGGTGTAAGGAGTGTAAATATTGGATAATTGAACAGTGGAAAAATGTTGTGTGGAGTGACGAGTCATGGTACACAATGTGGTGATCCGATGGCAGGGTGTGTGTGTGGCGACTGCCCAGTGAACATCATCTGCCAGCAAATGTAGTGCCAACAGTAAAATTCAGAGGCATTGGTGGTGTGGTCATGTTTTTGATGGAGGAGGCTTGCACCCCTTGTTGTTTTGCATGGCACTATCACAGCGCAGGCCTACATTGATGTTTTAAACACCTTTTTCCTTCCCACTGTTGAAGAGCAACTTGGGGAAGGCGATTGCACCTTTCAACACAATCAAGCACCTGTTCATAATGCACTGCCTGTGGCAGACTGGTTACACAACAATAACATCCCTGTAATGGACTGGCCTCCACAAGAACACCTTTGGGATGTTTTGGAATGCCGACATCACACCAGGTCTCACTGACCGAGATCGATACCTCTCCTCAGTGTAGCACACCATGAGGAATGGGCTGCCATTCCCCAAGAAACCTTCTTGCACCTGATTGAACGTATGCCTACGAGAGTGGAAGCTGTGATCAAGGCTAAGAGCTGGCCAATAAAATAGTGAATTCCAGCATTACCGATGGAGGGTGTCACGAACTTGTAAGTCATTTTCAGCCAGGTGTCCGGATACTTTCGATCACATAGTGTGCGCGGCTACAGGACTTTGTCATGAGCAACGTGTCCCGACCAACATCTCCCCTATGTTCTGCACTACCAGGAGGGGGATCTGTCAGTCTATGCACAGCAAGCACTGTACTAACATCTCTGCATCACTCATTTATTAATTAATATGTACTCATTTATCTTTATAAACTTATTTGGCAAAAATCAGTCTGTGAGTAACTTCATTTAAACAACGTGGACATTTCTTTACTTCTACAAGTTTTCAGAAAGTTTATTGCATTTGCTGTGACTATCAACCAATCAGACAACACCTTTGTGCTTTGAACAGTCTCCTTTATTTAACTTCACCTTTGTTTTTGTATTTGTGAATAAAATTGTGACAAATAAGTTAATGTGTGTTGGTGCTACTATTCCTTCACTTACAGCAAGGGGACAGAAAATAATACATGTTCAATGACTGTGTGATCAAAAACCAACCTTCTGATATTAATTTGCCAGAAATAGTATTGAAGGTGCACTGTAAGAATTTTCACCACTGTCATACTGATTCACAATTTACTGAAAGTCGGAGATTAACATTCTGTGTGAGATCTGAGACTGGTCTTTGTGTTGCTAAGTGTGATAATAAATGTGAAAAGCAGTCAAATTAAGTAAATACTGTGTTGAGTACATTATTCAAAAAACTAGTAATAAAAGCAGACTGCAGCAATATTGTGGACTCTATGAGATGATTAATTGAGTGCAATCAAGAAATAACAGCTAAAATATGTTTCAAGATGTTTAAGGAGTCACTCATCTATTAAATTTTCTGAAATTTTTAAAGATAGTGCCAAAAGTAAAAATGGTCTTTTTTAAAACAGTGTCTTAACTTCAGCATATCTAAGCCAATAACTTAACGTTCCATTAATAGATGACTGAAACCCAAATAAATGGAGATGTTAACTAAAATCAGTTGGATATTTTTATTAACTGTGTTGGTATTTTACAATAACCACAATTAATATTGATCATAAAGTTTTTTGGTAGTCATTACTTCTTCTGATGTAGTGAGGATCATATTATATTCACATTACTGAGGTTATTTGTAAAGGCAGAGCCTGGTGTTCCAGAGTAGCATTTATTGATTCAGACAGGTCCTTCTTACTAAGTACCAATTTCAGGTTCTTGTTAAAGAGTGAGCTTACCTGCACAACACATTACCCACACATTATCCAGTTGTAAGCCCATCTGCTCCTCAACATCTTTAGCTCTATAAGTATCTTATTCACTATAATTCATATTCTATCGGCTGTCTGCACCCAGCATCCATACTCCCACACCTCCCGCCAACACAGTGTTCCAGATGCATGTGCTGGGAGCACCTCTACTGTTCCTCCACCTACCCCCAAAGTCAGGTCAATTTATGGTATCTCTTTTCACTTCTTGACCATTCTCATGGTGGGGTCCCATGCCTTACTAAGGATGTACCCACTATCATGACTTACGAGCAGTTTCCTTTCTCAAATCTCAATAGATTCCTTAATGATGCAGTCCCATGATTTGGATGTCTGTGTCAGAACCTTGGTGTGGTCATGCTACATTCCATATAATTCCATCACACAATGTTTTGTGACTTCCAACTTGTTAGGTTGCTGCAAACCGATGTGGCATTGGTCTCCTCGACAACAATCTTTGATAGCATGCACCATCTGACCTATGTATGTCTTACCACATTGGCAGGGTATCTGACAGACCCAAAATTTCCTTAGTCCCACGTCATCTTTCCCACTACCAAGCAGTGTCTGTGTTTTGGCTGGTGGGCGGAAGAGCCTCTTCACTTGGTATTTCTGGATAATTCATCCTATCTTCCTGGATAATGCACCACAAAAAAGAATAAATGCAATGGTCGCATCCTCCAGAGAATCCTTTTCTAGTTCTGTCAATTGTACAGAGGGTATGGGTGTAGAGATCTCCACATTTACTCTCCTTGCAGCTACTCTTCCACAAAACTGCTCTCAGAGTTCAAGTTCTTGACTTTGAGATAGGTGGGGGAACACAGAGGTGCCACCAGTATGCACAACTGGGCGCAAACCTATCATGGAACACTGTGTCGGCTGGAGGAGTAGGGGTAGGGATGCAGGGCATGAACAGCTGATAGAGAGACTGATCAGAGGGAGAGAGGGAGGAGATGAAAGCATGGAGCCGGACACACATCTGTCCATTCATCAGCGTACTTGATGATGGCAACATGGTCATTTGCTGAAATATTTTGATCATTGAACATTGACATCTGGCAGTTCACCTGTGAACCCCCCCCCCCCAGCAAGATTATAACATCTTTAGTTTTTAAACTTGGGACTACTTTGGTATAAGAAAAGAAGAGAACTGGAGTATTTGGGATATGGTACTGTAGATGTATATTGAAAATTAAGTAGATTGATGTGTTAAGAAGTGAGGTGTTTCTCCATTGAACCAGTGAGGAATGAAATATGTGGAAAATAATGACAAGGAGATAGGAAAGGATAGAATGACAGAACATGTGTCAAGACATTAGGGGTAACTTCCTTGGTACTATAGGGAGCAGTAGAGGGTAAAAACTGTAAAGGGAGGAAAAGATTGGAATACATCCAACAAATAATAGAGGAAGTTACGTGTAAGTGCTACTCTGAGATGAAGATAATGAGCAGGAGAGGAAATTATTTTGTTATTGCAAGAAAGGTGGAAGATTAGGTGCAAGTTCACTATTTCTTTCTTTAACTTCACCTTTGGTTTACCTTTATTTTATAATTACTTCTACTGTGAAATTTAACAGCTGAGTTTAATTTCATGAGAAAAGTGGGAGTGGTAGTTATTACTGTATGTGTATGATGATGATTGTAAATCTAATGGTACTCAAAGATATGGTTATTAGTTTCTAGATTCTCTCTTGGCGTTCAAAGATATAGTTGCAAGACTTTTTTGTCCCTCTCTTTGTTTAAAACTAATAAAACTATCATATGTTTCATGCTAGTTACATGAATGGATAACTACCCAACTAAAAGTCAGCTGTTAAAATATGGAAACAAGATCACTATGTAAATTTAAAATGCAACCTAATATTTGAAGTTAGTGTCTTATGTTCAGAGATAGAAATAGAGATAGTTTTGTGATTGCATGCTTTCTGGGTGTATCCCAATGACAAAATCCTCTTGGGTGGTCAGCCAAGTGGTGGCATCATCTTGTGACTACATTTTAATGAATTTCGTACCCATAATCTTCAAGTGAATTGTTGGGATGCTATGTTACACCCTTCTATATAATCACTTGAAAACTGTCCACTTCTGCAGGTGTGCCAGTCATGTGCCTCTGGAAGGGGGAGCCTCATCAGTGGTGAGGGAAAGCAACTTGACCAGTAGTGGGGGATCACGGCACAGCCCTGGCAACAGTGTCAAGTCCTGATTGCTGTCCAATCTGTCTGTGGACACTGCCGTTTTCACAATGGAGTGTTCCTGATGAATTTTTTCAATTGCTGTATCCTATGTTGCACTAAACTGAATCCACTATTACGGTTCACTATATTGTTTTGAATATGTATTTCCACTGTCTTTTTGACAAGTGAGTCATAGAAACTGTTGGCACTGCATAATTTCTTCATTTTTTTCAAATTCAAAAGTGTGTCACTCATTGCTGTTATGCTGTGTTACTGCAAACTTGTTTGTCTGTCCTAGTCATATGTTCCTGATGTGCTCCTTATGGCAGTGTGCAACACATCGGTGTGTCTGCCCAATGTACTGCATCCCACATTCACACTCGATACTGCAGATACCTGGCTTCTGCTGGTCTAGCTGGTCTTTTGTCAAGCCAAGTATGTCCTTAAATATTAAGGCTGCATGGAAGACTGTTAGTATTTGGTGCTTTTTTAATATTCTTGTGATCCTGGCTGTCAGAGAACCAGCTTCGGCAAAAATGCTACATGTTTCACACACTACACATTAATGCATGGAGCTGCCATCATCCAGTGCAATGTAACTCAGTGCTAAACATCTTAGTTCAAAGATTCAACTCCATCTGCAACAGGAAGAGCTTATTGCAGGAGTTGCTGCATTTGCAGGCAACTTCCCGCAAAAACAGCTACAACGAAACACAAATAAGATGTTTCTTATGTGCAGACAATTGGTGAAAGGACAAACCAGAAGAAGATGAAGTAAAACGTGTGAGATTCTCACCATATGCTGAGCTGCCGATAGCCAGGATCACAAGAATATTAAAGAAGCACCAAATAACAGCAGTCTTCCACGTAACGTAAATTGTTAAGGACATACTTAGCTCGACCAAAGATGAGCTAGGCCTGCAACAGCCAGGTATCTACAGTAACAAGAGTGGATGTGGGATGTAGTACACTGGGCAGACAGAGCACATCAGGAATGTACGACTAGGACAGACAAACAAGTCTGTGGTAACAGAGATTACCATCAATGAGAGAGACACTTTCAAATTTGAAAAAAAGAAGAAGTTATGCACCGTAAATGATTTCTGGGACTCTGCTGTTATAGAGGCAGTGGAAATCCAATAAACTGTGATAGTGGATTTCCAATTGATAAAATATGTCAGGACATGGCACCCCCTTCTAGACGCATGTGAATGGCCCACCTGCAGAAGTAGACAATGCTTGAGTGACTATACAGATAGATCACTTGAGAACTCATTACAGAGATATTTTGTCATTAATGGCAGGTTCATGTGTGAAGAATGGATTGGTTGGTCCCTTGGGATTAAATAATTAATGAGAGACCCACCCTCCCACCTCCTCTCCCTAAACCAATGTGTTACGGCATTGTTTATAAACCTTGTTGTAATATCCACTCCTTTATAGGAAGTGTTGCACACAATTTACTGCTGTTTTATCATCCTCTACAATCATTCATAGGTGGTGTTCTAGGTCCATTTGATGCCACAGATCTTGGGCAGTCATTTAATCTTCAAGGATATAGTGAATTGTTAATCTCTGTCCACAAACACATAGTGGATGTTCTTCCTGACACTGCAGAAATTAATGTGTTATTTTGGTATATCCAATTCTGAGACATCATAAGGCATTATCCTCCTCCTTGTGCTTTGTAGTAATGTATGCCAGATCTTGGTGGACAGTTTGACAGTCTGTAGTTCATTGCATTGTGTACTACACTACCTTGGCGTTTTCCTTCCCATTTCTTGATAATGTGGAGTCAAAAGTGTGTCCTCAAGTCAATACTTGGAATATTTAGTTCTAGTGCCTCAATTGCTCAGGTGATTTAGTATCCAGAGAAAAGCTGTGGATATCTCTGTACTGTGGAGTACACATAGTTGCTCATGAATGGTAGAGACAAAAGGACATTTTGTACAGAACTTGTCTACTGTTAGCAAAGCGCTCAAGGAGCCACTGCATGTAATGAAATTCTTTTGATGGAAAGTCATTGTGTTCTGTAATGCTCTATGGGTGGCCATTAACTCTGCAGTATAAATTCTGCATACTTTTCAGAGAGAATTATGTTCTTGAGTCCAGTTGTGTATGTATGTATGTATGCATAGCCAACTCACTCATTATCTTTGGAGCTGTCTGCGTAAAGGCCAATTCACAATGGCCATCGTGTCATAACACAGCACTTCCCATCAAAACAATTTGAAATGCATTTCAAATGGCAGCATCCACATTGGTCATCCTGTCACATCACATCATGTCATGGCACCATCAAGGTTTCTTGGAAAGAAAGATTTGATTGCTGACATCATCTGTCCATTGTTGATCACATGACCCCCAAGCTCATTTCCTCTTGATACACAGCCATGTGCAGATCTCCATATTTCTTTTGGTCATGGGTATCTTCAGTGATACCAGTTGTTGGTTGTTCGTTATTTCTTATTAACTGTTTCATTTCGTTATTTATTTTGTTAAAATTTATAATAAACAGCAAGAGATTAAGTGAAGCAGTGAGGCAGCAGTCTTAATTGTATGACGTGAGTGTACTAAATTAAATGGCCCTCTACTATATTTATAGAGTGGATTTTTATGCATACTGGTATCGTATTTAATATTTTACAATGAAATGGATTGCAATATCGTTGCAACCTGAAGTGAAAAAAGTACTGTGGTTAGTATCAGGTTCATCAGTGAGTGGAATCTATTTGTTTGTTGTCGGGCATTTGTGATGCCTGACAAAAGGAGTGGACTGAAACCTTCGGATACTACAACACTGGCAAAATGCATCATTTGTGAATTATATATAACATAATGTACAGGGTTATTACAAATGATTGAAGCGATTTCACAGCTCTACAATAACTTTATTATTTGAGATATTTTCACAATGCTTTGCACACACATACAAAAACTCAAAAAGTTTTTTTAGGCATTCACAAATGTTTGATATGTGCCCCTTTAGTGATTCGGCAGACATCAAGCCGAAATCAAGTTCCTCCCACACTCGGCGCAGCATGTCCCCATCAATGAGTTCGAAAGCATCGTTGATGCGAGCTCGCAGTTCTGGCACATTTCTTGGTAGAGGAGGTTTAAACACTGAATCTTTCACATAACCCCACAGAAAGAAATCGCATGGGGTTAAGTCGGGAGAGCCTGGAGGCCATGACATGAATTGCTGATCACGATCTCCACCACGACCAATCCATCGGTTTTCCAATCTCCTGTTTAAGAAATGCCGAACATCATGATGGAAGTGCGGTGGAGCACCATCCTGTTGAAAGATGAAGTCGGCGCTGTCGGTCTCCAGTTGTGACATGAGCCAATTTTCCGCGGGCTACACGTGAAACTTGCCCGCACGCGTTCAACCGTTTCTTCGCTCACTGCAGGCCGAACCGTTGATTTTCCCTTACAGAGGCATCCAGAAGCTTTAAACTGCGCATACCATCGCTGAATGGAGTTAGCAGTTGGTGGATCTTTGTTGAACTTCGTCCTGAAGTGACGTTGCACTGTTATGACTGACTGATGTGAGTGCATTAGAAGCACGACATACACTTTCTCGACTCCTGTCGCCATTTTGTCTCACTGTGCTCTCGAGCGCTCTGACGGCAGAAAACTGAAGTACGGCTTCAGCCGAACAAAACTTTATGAGTGTTTCTACGTATCTGTAGTGTGCCGTGACCATATGTCAATGAATGGAGCTACGGTGAATTTATGAAATCGCTTCAATCATTTGTAATAGCCCTGTATTAAAGTTGTTCATTTAAATATGTGTTTACAGTAGGCCTATTTATTGTTAAGTAGCTCTCTGGATTGTGTGTGAAACAGTTTTGCAAGCATCAGTGGTCAATATTTATGGAGTTTCACTAGCTAACCTCAGTACAAATAATACATTTAAACTATTAAAATCCAAATACAAGGTATAAAGGAAACCTATAAATCTCGAAGGGAAAGATACTGACAGAGATATGACTATTGCACAAAAATGGAGTGGCAACTAAACTTAAACTTAAACAAACCAATTTTTCATAGGATGTGATAGGCAGCTTGTAACACTGTGTTCCTTTAGTAATTGTGGGTACAGTTTGATATAACAAATGAAAATAAACTGGTGCTTTAACTTTCTAAAATATAAAATGCAGATCCTTCTTCCTCAAGCTCCTTGCATAGTGTGTGAAATTCCCCGTCTGTACCATATAACAACATTTTTTGGATCCACACTGCTTTTTGTGTTGTTTTGCACTTCTGTCTCTCTTCGTTAATGTACAAGCTACCCCTGCAAACTGCACACCATTTGAGGTTAATAAATTTCATTTGAGTACAAATGTAGACTGCAGGATACACAGGCATAAACTACTGCATTGTATATATGAACTTCATGCGTAAAAACAGTTGAAAATCATCTTGTGAAGATTGCAATTCCTGCAAAAAAAAGAAAAAAAAACATTTAGGACAGAACAGCCATGTGAGAGTTGAGATCACAGGGCTTGAATTGACTTGATGTGAGGGTCAGTGTGAATATATCTTGACGTGACAGTGTCGTGACATCAGGGTGCTAAGATGGCCAATGTGAATTGACCTTGTTGTTGTGTCGGAAATTAGTCTTGAGACTGGTTTGATGCAGCTCTCCATGCTACTCTATCCTGTGCAAGTTTCTTCATCTCCCAGTACCTACTGCAACCTACATCCTTCTGAATCTGCTTAGTGTATTCATCTCTTGGTCTCCCTCTACGATTTTTACACTCCACGCTGCACTCCAGTGCTAAATTTGTGATCCCTTGATGCCTCATAACATGTCCTACTAACCGGTCCCTTCTTCTCGTCAAGTTGTGCCACAAACTCCTCTTCTCCCCAATTCTATTCAATACCTCTTCATTAGTTATGTGGTCTACCCATCTAATCTTCAGCATTCTTCTGTAGCACCACATTTTGCAAGCTTCTATTCTTTTCTTGTCCAAACTATTTATCGTCCATGTTTCACTTCCATACATGGCTACACTCCACACAAATACTTTCAGAAACGACTTTCTGGCACTTAAATCTATACTCGATGTTAACAAATTTCTCTTCTTCAGAAACGCTTTCCTTGCCATTGCCAGTCTACATTTTATATCCTCTCTACTACAACCATCATCAGTTATTTTGCTCCCCAAATAGCAAAACTCCTTTACTACTTTAAGTGTCTCATTCCCTAATCTAATTCCCTCAGCATCACCCGACTTAATTCGACTACATTCCATTATCCTCATTTTGCTTTTGTTGATATTCATCTTATATCCTCCTTTCAAGACAATGTCCATTCTGTTCAACTGCTCTTCCAAGTCCTTTGCTGTCTCTGAAAGAATTACAATGTCATCGGCGAACCTTAAAGTTTTTATTTCTTCTCCATGGATTTTAATACCTACTCCGAATTTTTCTTTTGTTTCCTTTACTGCTTGCTCAATATACAGATTGAATAACATTGGGGAGAGGCTACAACCCTGTCTCACTCCCTTCCCAACCACTGCTTCCCTGTCATGTCCCTCGACTCTTATAACTGCCATCTGGTTTCTGTACAAATTGTAAATAGCCTTTTGCTCCCTGTATTTTACCCCTGCCACCTTCAGAATTTGAAAGAGAGTATTCCAGTCAACATTGTCAAAAGCTTTCTCTAAGTCTACAGATGCTAGAAATGTAGGTTTGCCTTTCCTTAATCTTTCTTCTAAGATAAGTCGTAAGGTCAGTACTGCCTCACGTGTTCCAATATTTCTATGGAATCCAAACTGATCTTCCCCGATGTTGGCTTCTACCAGTTTTTCCATTTGTCTGTAAAGAATTCGTGTTAGTATTTTGCAGCTGTGACTTATTAAACTGATAGTTCGGTAATTTTCACATCTGTCAACACCTGCTTTCTTTGGGATTGGAATTATTATATTCTTCTTGAAGTCTGAGGGCACTTTGCCTGTCTCATACATCTTGCTCACCAGATGGTAGAGTTTTGTCAGGACTGGCTCTCCCAAGGTCGTCAGTAGTTCTAATGGACTGTTGTCTACTCCCGGACCTTGACCTTCAAGAAGATTAAAATGTGGATTGTCTTGAATGACTAAATAAAATGCACAGCTACAAAAATTGGAGTTGTTTTGAGCCTAGGTCCATACTTACTGCCAGCTGGGAAACATACCCTGAAGGCATTCACAAGTGAAAGTATTACTTACAGGTAATTCCACTTGTACTGCTGCTGCCTGTCTTGTTCTGAGATGGTTCATGAGTAAGTAGAATGCTGGAGTGCAGAATAAACTGTGAGAACAAGGAAGCTTTGGAATTTGTATAATCATGAAAGCATAGTTAAATAAATTCTGGTGGTGTCATATTTTCGATGGTGGTATACCCACTTTTACAAGAAGGGTATCAAAAGGACTCATTCAGAAAGGCCCAGTTGCCAAACTGGCTCTCCTGTTATGGATGGAATCTGTTATCTCTAGTCCTAGAGCTGTGATCCTGGCTCATAAACAATGCTTCCATATCCTAAGGAGGTGAAAAGAGCACTTTTTAAAACATTGACGAAATAGTTCAATTTGCATCCCAGGAACTATTACCAAGGAAACCAAGAGTACTGACTTTCTTCAGGCAAGAAGTCTTGAGTTGTTGTGTATGTGGTACCCTTGCAAGTTCAAAAAGTAGTCCTAGAAAACAATACTTTCAGTAGTCTGGTTTCTAGGTATTCTACAGAAAGGCCACAACAGGTGATGTAGTCAGTAAAAAATGGTACCCATGTCTTTGTGCCCATTTTTGTGTTGTCTGTATAGCTGTCTGCAGTTGGCATTCTGCTGTACATAATAATACAGAACTGTAATATAAAAAAAGGCTATCAACACACAGTGGGGTGGTATGGCTTTATGTCCCACCTCATCTACTATCACATTATCACATTTATTACAATTGCAAAAACTGTATCACTTATACATTATCCCTGTGGGACTCCATTTTTCAGTAAGTATTGGTGACTAAGGATTGTGCCCATCCACACTGTAAAGAGTTTAGTAACAAAAAAATTTGCATGAACACAGGTTCTTATAAAACTACACTCACGCAGAAATGATAAAATGTGATGCCATCATATTGTATTGTATGCCTTGTGTAAATCAAAAAATACTGTGATCAGATGTCAGTGATGCACAAAGGCCTCTCTAAGCACAAACTCCAATTGTATGAGATGATCATCGGTGGTTTGACATCTCCAGAATCAATACTGGAATTGGGAAAGGAGATTTCTAGATTCCAAATACTAACAAAGCAGTGCATCAACCATCCTTTTCAGCACTTTACATAAGTTACATGTTAGGTTGATGGTCTGTAGCTATTTCTGTTTTCTGGGTCTTGTTTTGGCATTATTAGAGGTATTGTGACTTCCCTCTCCATTGCAACTGAAATTCTCCACCTTCCAAATCTTGTGTACATTTTTAAAGTAGAGATTTACTGTTTTCACCAAGATCTTAAAGCTTTTGATAATGGATGTTGTCTTGTCTTGGGAATGTGTTCCTACATTGTTTCAAAGCTTTATATAGTTCCCAGTTTGTAAAGGATGCACTGAGGTTGAAGAGTCTATTGAGATAAAAGATATTTTGATGCATGTCTGAAAGAGCAGACACTGTTGCTGCATGAAATACTTCAAAAGTAATTTGTTGACAGTGAATTCTTGACATCAGCTCTATTAGCTACAGTGACATATGAAAATTTCTGTTGGACTGGGACTCGAACCCTGATTTCCCAATTATAGAGTGGTCGTCTTAAACAGTTCAGCTATCTGTACATGCTCCCTGGACTGACCCTACTTCCATATGTCACGCTATCTATATCTTTATATCAAAGTGCACTAAAATCTCCACCTAATGCTCGCAACATTACTTGTGTTTCCACCTCAGGGTGAACGACACAACAAGGAATCAAGAACAATGTTGTTATCATCACATAGGTGCCTGTAAATTGGAAAAAGAAGACACTACATGGCAAGCACCCGTTATCATCTAACACAGCCACACATCGATCAAGACACATCCAACATATGGCTAAGAAAAGGCAATATATACAGTGAGATGGAAGGATCCATGATTGCAATACAGGATCAAATAATAAACACCAGATATTACATTAAGCATATTATTAAAGATCCCAATACCACAACAGATAAATGCAGACTTTGCAAACAACAAATAGAAACAGTAGATCACATCACAAGCGGGTGTACAATACTAACAAATACAGAATACCCCAGAAGACATGACAATGTAGCAAAAATAATACATCAACAGCTTGCCTTACAACATAAACTTATAAAACAACACGTTCCCACATACAAGTATGCACCACAAAATGTACTGGAGAATGATGAACACAAATTATACTGGAACAGAACCATTATAACAGATAAAACAACACCACATAACAAACCTGACATCATACTCACCAATAAAAAGAAGAAATTAACACCCTGACATCATACTCACCAATAAAAAGAAGAAATTAACACAACTAATCGAAATATCCATACCCAATACAACAAATATACAAAAGAAAACAGGAGAAAAAATTGAAAAATACATCCAACTGGCTGAGGAAGTCAAGGACATGTGGCATCAGGATAAAGTTGACATTATACCAATTATACTATCAACTACAGGAATCATACCACACAATATCCACCAGTACATCAATGCAATACAGCTACATCCAAACTTATATAAACAACTACAGAAATCCGTAATTATTGATACATGTTCAATCACCCGAAAGTTCCTAAATGCAATATAACATATACCGTACAGTTAAAAGGAAGTCACACTTGATCAAGGTCCGTGTCACTTTCCATTTTTGACCAGACATAACGTCTGAGGAAAGAAAGAAACAATAATAATAAAATACTATCTAAAAATCTAGCACTAAATTACCCTAACTCAAATTATCATGTCATCCTCTAAAAATTCTTCTATCGAGTAGTAGCATTTCTCCCCCAGAATCTAAGGTAGCCTTATTTTTATGATCTCTGGCTTAACATTAAATATATTTTTGCCCATTAATTTGTTATATATTGTCATCTCAATATACTGTGGATGCCGTTCATATAATTTCAATTTGTATGCGGGAAGCATAAAATTATTTTTATTTCTTGTGTTGTATGTGTGGTTAAAATGATTTTCCTCAAATAATTTATGCCTGCTGTGTAGGAAGATAATAATTTCATAAATGTATATGGAGGGTACAGTTAGGATTTGCAGTTGTCAAAATAATGGGCAACAAGATTCTGCTTTTTGTGCGGTACACATGTATCTGATCATTTTTTTCTGAAGTTTCAGTATACGAGAGAGGCCTACTCTATTTGAACTTCCCCAGATATTACACCATACCTAATTACAGATTCAAAATAACTATGGTATGCTATTATTTGTGTGCTCATGTCGGTAGCATTTGCAAATATCTGCATTGCAATGCAAAACTGCTCAGTTTATTTGATAAGGACTCAATATGTGTGTTCCCGTTCAAGTTTCTCAAGTTTCTGTCCACATTTAGTCCTAGGAATTTGACAGTGTCAACTTCTTCCATAAGTTGATTATTGTGTTGTATTTTAAGCTCTGCACATTTTGAGTGTTTGGTTTGAAAATGTACCATATGGGTTTTTGCAATGTTCAGTTTCAACCCATTTAACTGGAACCATTTTTCTAGGGTATCCAGTGTGCTCACAATGAAGTTTGGAATTTTTTCTGCATTACCATCTTCAATTAAAACAGGAGTGTCATCTGCAAACAGAACTGATGGGGAACTGATATTTGTGGATAAGTCATTTACATAGAGTAGCAACAAGATTGGCCCCAAAATGGAGCTTTGAGGCACACCTTGTGATACAGTACTCCACTTCGAAAAATAATTCACCTCATTTGAAGTGATAGTTACCCTTTGTTTTCTGTTCTGCATGTACGATGTAAGCCATTTGAGAGAATTGCCCTTAATCCCATATTTATCGAATTTGTAGATAAGCCAGGCATGGTTTAGAGAGTCGAAAGCTTTAGTAAGTTCACAGAAAATACCAGCAACCTCTGGTACAGTGCTTTGCCTATCTCATCAATAAAGTTATTCACTGCATCCAGGGTTTTTTTCCTGGTTGGAATCCAAATTGATTATTTATAATAATATCATTTTTTACAATAAAATTTTGTATCTGGTTTGCAGCTACTTTCTCAAACACTTTTGACAAGATTGGAAGAACAGAAATAGGATTATAGTTTCCCATGTCTTCCCTCTACCCTTTCTTGAACAGAGCTCTGACTTTGGCATTGTCTCATTCTCCCTACTGTGGGAATCCAAGTAATGTTGTGAGCATTAGTTAATCAATTTTATTGATATAATATAAGGTTGTAGACAGTGTGACATGAGAGTTTGTGTCAGTCCAGGAAGTGTGCATAGATAGCTGAAATGGTTAAGGCAACCACTCACAGTAAGTGTAAAATCTGGGTTTGAGTCCTGGTCCAACAAATTATCATGTGTCACTATTGTGTATTAGATCTACAGCCAATATAGCTGATGTCAAGAAATTCACAGTCAGTGAATTAATTTCGTGTACAAATTTTCATGTCACTATTGGGTAGTAGATCTATACCTAATACAGCTGACACCAAGGAAATCACAGTCAGTGAATTAATTTCAAAATAAAATATATTGTATTGCAGTATATTGAATGGTGATGTGTGAAAGTAGGATGGCAGTTCTTAGATGCCAACATTTGTGCGTAATATACTGCTAACAGTTCATCAATGGCAGAGGAACTGGTGTTAATTTTCCCTTCATCATCAATTCCATGAATTGCATTAATGACGTGAAATCCACTAATCCGCCATCATTTGGACCACAATTCTGAAGCTTGTGCATGAACTGTCATTGAAGAAACATATAATTCCCAAAATTCTTTCTTCTTTTGTTTCATGAAGTAATATGATTTTGTCCTTGATACTTTGAATAAAATTAAATTTTCAATAAAGGCGTGGTACATATGTCTTTGTACAGTTCTTTGTTGTTCTCTGATGGCATCTGTAACATCTCAGCACTACACTAAAACAGGCTTACATCAAGAACAACCAGAAAATAATGGTATTGTAGTGTTCATAACTTGGATGATCATTCTGTTGCATCTTGTACTATTTCATCAGTTCTCTTCTCTGTATTTCTATTGACCTGCACTTTATCGGTGAAAGTATCCTAAATGGTTTTTTGCAGTTATCAATGTGGTAAGCTATTATTGTGTTGTAGATATGGGACCAATTCAATGATAGGATAATGATCACTACTGCAAAGGTCATTATGAATTTTCCAATGGATCTCAGGTGGGACACTATGACTGCGGACTGTCAAATCTGCTGCAACATATAAGCCACAGATGGTGCTGAAATGTGTTGGATCCTCCAAAGTTGTTAGGTAGAAAAGATGAGTGCAACTTTTTAATTAGCTCTTCCATTTCCCTGTAGGTAATATCTTGGTCAGGATGACTGTAAATACACTCCTGGAAATTGAAATAAGAACACCGTGAATTCATTGTCCCAGGAAGGGGAAACTTTATTGACACATTCCTGGGGTCAGATACATCACATGATCACACTAACAGAAACACAGGCACATAGACACAGGCAACAGAGCATGCACAATGTCGGCACTAGTACAGTGTATATCCACCTTTCGCAGCAATGCAGGCTGCTATTCTCCCATGGAGACGATCATAGAGATGCTGGATGTAGTCCTGTGGAACGGCTTGCCATGCCATTTCCACCTGGCGCCTCAGTTGGACCAGCATTCGTGCTGGACGTACAGACCGCGTGAGAGGACGCTTCATCCAGTCCCAAACATGCTCAATGGGGGACAGATCCGGAGATATTGCTGGCCAGGGTAGTTGACTTACACCTTCTAGAGCACGTTGGGTGGCACGGGATACATGCGGATGTGCATTGTCCTGCTGGAACAGCAAGTTCCCTTGCCGGTCTAGGAATGGTAGAACGATGGGTTCGATGATGGTTTGGATGTACCGTGCACTATTCAGTGTCCCCTCGACGATCACCAGTGGTGTATGGCCAGTGTAGGAGATCGCTCCCCACACCATGTTGCCGGGTGTTGGCCCTGTGTGCCTCGGTCGTATGCAGTCCTGATTGTGGCGCTCACCTGCACGGCGCCAAACACGCATACGACCATCATTGGCACCAAGGCAGAAGCGACTCTCATCGCTGAAGACGACACGTCTCCATTCGTCCCTCCATTCACGCCTGTCGCGACACCACTGGAGGCGGGCTGCACGATGTTGGGTCGTGAGCAGAAGACAGCCTAACGGTGTGCGGGACCGTAGCCCAGCTTCATGGAGACGGTTGCGAATGGTCCTCGCCGATACCCCAGGAGCAACAGTGTCCCTAATTTGCTGGGAAGTGGCGGTGCGGTCCCCTACGGCACTGCGTAGGATCCTACGGTCTTGGCGTGCATCCGTGCGTCGCTGCGGTCCGGTCCCAGGTCGACGGGCACGTGCACCTTCCGCCGACCACTGGCGACAACATCGATGTACTGTGGAGACCTCACGCCCTACGTGTTGAGCAATTCGGCGGTACGTCCACCCGGCCTCCCACATGCCCACTATACGCCCTCGCTCAAAGTCCGTCAACTGCACATACGGTTCACGTCCACGCTGTCGCGGCATGCTACCAGTGTTAAAGACTGCGATGGAGCTCCGTATGCCACGGCAAACTGGCTGACACTGACGGCGGCGGTGCACAAATGCTGCGCAGCTAGCGCCATTCGACGGCCAACACTGCAGTTCCTGGTGTGTCCGCTGTGCCGTGCGTGTGATCATTGCTTGTACAGCCCTCTCGCAGTGTCCGGAGCAAGTATGGTGGGTCTGACACACCGGTGTCAATGTGTTCTTTTTGCCATTTCCAGGAGTGTATTACAGATTATCACCATTAGGCTCAACTGTACTCTAATGGTCACTGCCTCAAATATAGTGTTCATAGGTGTTTGTTCACTGAAAATGTTTTATTTGAGTAGTGTGCAAACACATCCAGTTGTTCATTCCATATTTATCCTATTTTTATCACACACAACAAGTAGGAAAAATGGGCTTCCAAAAATCTTGATGCTGTAAGTATTGTGACAATGTTATGAAAAGGACAGACTGTTATTCACCATACAGAGGAGATGTTGAGTAGCAGACAGGCTCAACAAAAAGACTGAAAGACTGCCAGTGAAACCAGAAGCAGAGGTCATTTGTGTGTAAGTTGTGCTTGTGTGAATGTGTGTGTGTTTTCCAGTCTAGGGTAATGCCTTGTAGCCAAAAGCTCAAATGTATAGCTATCTTTTTGTTGTGCCCCTCTGCAACTAGATGTCTCCTTTCTATGATGAGTAGTACTCTATCCTTCCCATAATACTGTCATTATTGCATCCTGGATTTTCCATTATACATATTTTTGATAGTTTGTGAATGTAAGTCTATTGTAAAATCATTGAAAAGACGTCGATGGGGTTACGGAAAATAATGATGAAATGCATTGCTCTGCAGAGTGTTTCAATGTCCCCCGTGCTGTAGGCATAGTGTCCATAGAGTCTTCTGCTGTCAAGAAGAGTTCTGGTTCCAATTGAACTGATGTATTAGTTCTTTGTTTTATTTATTTCCTGTCTTTTTCCCTTCTTTTTCTCTTTTGCTGTTTTCCTTTGTGAAATTTTTCCGTTTGTATGTCTGGGTAATAAGACAACAAACTTTTCTTCAGGTCGAGATCTTAGCCTCTTTTAACCACTGACTACTATCTTACTGTACATCAGTCATATTATGGAGGAAGAAGCCGTGAAATGGAACTTCCTCTCTTGTGCTGTCAGAGGAATATGAAGGGTCTCCTTCTGTATCTGTTGGGAGGAACCTGCTGACTCTGCAAGACTGGAAATCAAGAATGACAGAGATCTTTCTTCCATGTATTTTTTTGTTTTCATTTTATGTTCTTTGTTTATAGTGGGTGATAGATTTGGCTTTGAAAATGTTGAGGTAGACAGGGTGATAGCCACAACTCTAGCATAATGGTCATCACATCAACTGGATGTGTGTGTTCATATTTTTTCCTTGCTTCAGGATATGACAGGCAGTCCATCATTTTATTTTCTTGTATTTTCTTTTCTTTTCTGACATATGTCCAAAACATAAGTATCTAAAACGTCCCATGGGTGGTGGGACCTAAGGTTTCATGTCACATCTATATATAATTAACTTTTTTGGGAAGACATTTCTTCCAAAGTTTGAAATGAAAACAGCTGTAACTGTTCAGTTATCTTTTGGACCTTTTTACACCCATCAAACAAAATGTGTGCCTAGCTGAGCTAGATTAGCTTGAAGCTCCTCATCTGTTTGGGTGTAAGGTCTATGTGAAAGGTAACTTCCTGTGCTGTATTCAAACTTTTATGTAGAGAAATAGTCACTGTTATGTCACCCAGTCTTTCACATATCTGATTTTCTCAATTACAAAACTAAATACGTTATGATCACATGGTAAACTGAATGCTAAAATCTGTGAAACTGTCTGCAAGTGCATAGCCATTTAAATGTGGCACTTTCCTAGTTTGAATCTCCCCCCCCCCCCCCCCCCCTCCGTGCTCAGACAGTGTGGTGTGGTGGAGGGGGAAGTGCGCAGCTAGGCAAGAGAGCTATGGCACACAAGCAAGAGCTTTGCTTGTATGGTGAATTCTTGTGTATCCTGCTATAGATACAGTGATAACTCATAAAAACTGGATATATTAATGCTTCTGCATAAGAGACCAATACCAATCTCAAAAGTTCATCTATGGTCGATATAACAGGTCTTGGTATGTCAAAGTATTTTCAGGGTAGGACGGCAGTCCATGAAATATTTATTGTTGCTTCCAGGCAAGTATTTTCTCAAGCTAAGTCACCACAATTGCCACTCCATGCTGAAGACATTTGCCATCCCACAATATGGCTCACCACATGTACACTAAAAATAAAACCAATGCACAATGTCTGTACCCATATATTAGACATATTATTTTATATTACTATTTTCTTATCATGTAACTTACTTTTGCTGTGAGTATCACTCATTGGTAAGAAGACGTAAGGATATGTCTCATTCCCCTGGAATGGTATATATCACTGCACCACATTTTGAGAGAAATGCATGTCGCTCTAGGCAAACAAAATTGCCCTTAGTTGTACTTTGTCTTTGATAACCATATCAATAAGCAGCTCAATAGAATTTTTCATTGCTCAGAATGCAACATAGTATTTCAGCAAAGGTAATACACAACAGGTAACCATGAGCTCAGTGAGATATGATATATGATACAACTGGAATAGGACTTGATGGGCAGGTGAATGGGTTTGGTCTTGTACCTATATCTTTTGCCTCGATATTCATTCACACATCAAGTTCTGTCATTCCTATTACACAGCAGGCAGAAAAAACACAGGAAGAAGAAAAGGGATATAGGAGGACCAAGATATTTCATGGGTTGGACAGATGGTTAATACCACTTTTGTAGATATGGGGAAGACTTTACAAAGGATATCTCACATAGCTCAAGTGCTTGTATAACCTCAATGTTGTATTGTGTAATTATTATGGTAAGGAGGGTTCAGAAGGAGAGTAAGGGGTAACAAGATATTACTGATGTATGTCTCAATGCTTTCACAATGTTGTGAGTGGTTACATTTTCTCGCAATATATGACTACTCATAATTAGAGTTAAAACTTTCATTCTTAAGACTAATTTTTTGCTTAAAAATAGCAGCTGCCACATTTTAACTATTCTGACACCCTATTTGAAATATTTGAGTTAATGGTCAAAAAACTACAGACGTTTAAAACCAGTTTTTCTGTCTGTGGATATTTCAACATTGACTTGTATTGCACAAACAAATGTACTGCTTGTAATGATGCCTGTACAGATAATATTCTTCTTAATTTCTACAGACGTATATGAATATGGTTAGCGTTGCAGGTGGAGGTTTTGCAGACATTGATCCACTGCTTCTAACACAGTTGATAAGCAATCAATGTATCCCAGGGGATATGGTGCAGCATGGATAACAGCTCTGAGAGAAGAATACACTATGCTGTTTATTGATAGTTTAAATAACACAGATTGTGAATTTGTCTGTAAATGTCAAACAGGGAAAGATGGAATTGAAAAGTTCAGTCCATATATTTTTTAAATATGTAGAAGTAAAAAGTTCTATAAAGCTAAGCTTACATTTACCAAAACAGTAGCTTGTGAAAGTTATGCAAAAGGAGGTCCAAATAAATTATAAGCAGCAAAGAACTACATTAAAACTTATCTAAGCATGAGACCGTATCACCATGTTGTTGTATCAACATACATTTCAGCCACATGACATGTTGCAATTTATTTAAATTCACCATTCTGATCTCTGATTACGGCCATTTGCAAGAGTGGCCAAAACTGGTGTAAATTTATTTATTTATTTATTTATTTTTATTTATTTATTTATTGTTCCGTGGGACCAAATTAAGGAGAAGTCTCCATGGTCATGGAACGAGTCAATACATGAAATTATAACATGATATTAGAAACAGATAAAATTAAATATAAAAAAAACATATTCAGGTGACAAGTCGTAAGTTTAAATAAAGAAAATCAACACTGTTTAACACTGGAATTTGCTTAATTTTTTAGCTCTTCCAGGAGCTCCTCGACAGAATAGAAGGAGTGAGCCATGAGGAAACTCTTCAATTTAGACTTAAATTGGGCAACTGCTAAGATTTTTGAGTTCTTGTGGCAGCTTATTGAAATGGACGCAGCAGAATACTGCACTTCTTTCTGCACAAGAGTCAAGGAAGCGCATTCCACATGCAGATTTGATTTCTGCCTAGTATTAACTGAGTGAAAGCTGCTAACTCTTGGGAATAGGCTAATATTGCTAACAACAAACGACATTAAAGAAAATATATACTGTGAGGGCAATGTCAGAATTCCCAGACTATTGAATAGGGGTCGACAAGAGGTTCTCGAACTTACACCACATATAGCTCAAACAGCCCGTTTTTGAGCCAAAAATACCCTTTTTGAATCAGAAGAATTACCCCAAAAAATAATACCATATGACATAAGTGTATGAAAATATGCGAAGTAGACTACTTTCCGTGTTGAAGTGTCACTTATTTCAGATACTGTTCTAATGGTAAATAAAGCAGCATTTAGTTTCTGAACAAGATCCTGGACATGGGCTTTCCACAACAGCTTACTATCTATCCAAACGCCTAGGAACTTGAACTGTTCCATCTCGCTTATAATATGCCCATTCTGTCTGATCAAAATATCGGTTCTTGTTGAATTGTGAGTTAGAAACCGTAAAAACTGAGTCTTACTGTGATTTAGCATCAAATTATTGTCCACAAGCCATGAACTTATTTCATGAACTACATTATTTGTTACTGTTTCAATTTTACACACAAGATCCTTCACTACCAAGCAGGTGTCATCAGCAAACAGAAATATTTTTGAATCACCTGTAATACTAGAAGGCATATCATTTATATAAATAAGAAACAGCAGTGGCCCCAGCACCGACCCTTGATGTGGTGTCACATATTAGGACAAGTTTTATTGAAGATGAGAAGAGTTGTTGAAGCTTATGTTTACACAGCATGGGAAATTATAAAACAAGATAATTCTAAGCAGTCACATGAAACTATTTGATACAGAAAAACTCAAAAAAACTGAATGATGACTTTGTCACTTGTGTCAGAGAACACGGAAAGCAAAATTAAGGCAACAGATATGTCTGTAAGCAATCTACTTGGTCTCAGTTGTCGGCAAGACATGCATTTCACTGGGAAATTATCACAGCCAATGTCATTCGAAAGATACATCTAAATTCTCTGATTCCAAAAGTAGGGACTGCTACTGGATGTCTACCGTATTTACTCGAATCTAAGCCGCACTCGAATCTAAGCCGCACCTGAAAAATGAGACTCGAAATAAAGGAAAAAAAGATTTCCCGAATCTAAGCCGCACCTGAAATTTGAGACTCGAAATTCAAGGGGAGAGAAAAGTTTTAGGCCGCACCTCCAAATCGAAACAAAGTTGGTCCATTGTAATATGAGACACAATTTAGGTCGAATGAATGATGATACAGCTACAGTAGTTTGGTTTGAGTCGTAAGCTTAGCAGTTAAGCTTTACCAGGAAGCCATTGCTATGCGTCAGGTGCTCCGTCCGTATTTATACGGGTACCCTTCCTTTTTCACGTGCTTCGTCTGGTTTGAATCGATTGCTTATTTTGCTTTGATCTGATAAGTGCTGTTTTCTCTGTTATAGGTGTTTACGTCACTCTAAGCTGAAAATGCATCACTGTACTGTGTCATGCATTGTTTGTCGCATTCTGATAGTGCGTGTTTACGGCCTGTCGCCACTCGTGGCATGGCTTGCTTTTGTGCGCGCTACCGCCACTTACAACTAAAAAGAGGCGAATCGTCTCATTAGCGAATCAATGTCAAGAGACTGCTATTTGTTGCTACTTACACTGCTGCTTTCTTTGAGAATGATCAACAAGAACTGAATAATAGGCTGCGTATGATAGAACATGTTCTAAACGAGAGTTAGGCGAAAATTTTTCTCCGTTTGAAAATCTTTGCGGCCGCTTCTTTAGTACATTAAATTCTGCACAGAAATTAGAGCCATCTTAGATTTAAAAATCTAGTTGGTTGCCGTGCTTCATTTCTGACTGTATCACTATTAGGCATAAGAATAATATGAATATAAACATGACACGATAAGTATATTCTTCCGCGTTTGCTGTTGTCTCACTCTAGTTTCGTAGTTTAGTAGGCAGACAGGATTTAAATGAGATAGCAACAAACACGGAAGAATACATGGCAAAATGTTTATATTCATATTATTCTTATGGTGAATGGTGAAGAGAATACTGCTTGTGATTCACATTTCATCAGGTTACTATTAGCAACCATCTCTTCTCACCGGTAGGAAAAAATTCAGAACGTAGAGTTGGCCATATTGAAAAACATCCCAAACAGTCTTGCCAGTTGGATTTTCATAGTATATTGAAATTCTACTACATTCGAAGATGAACAATACGGAATTTGTATTTACTTCATTGGATAATGTATGAAAATGCAGTGGTCGAAACTCGGGGCGGAGAAAAAAAAGCTCGTCTTCCACCTTTTTTTTTAAATTTATTTACTGACGCAGAGGTTTTGGCGCCAGTATTTATCTTTGTGCCTACAAAGCATGCCTGTGTAGCGCTACATATATTCGACGGCAGAAGTTAGTTGTGGCAGCACCTACCAACATTTTTCAGAACATCCGCTTGCTTTGCACTCGATTCTAAGCCGCAGGCGGTTTTTTGGATTACAAAAATCGGAAAATAAGTGCGGCTTAGATTCGAGTAAATACGGTAACATTATTAAAAGAATTTTTCATTTTATACCAGGTGTCTGTATGAAGAGTTGTTAGGTGGAATTTCCATGGGACTTCAGCAGATATTTATAACTTCATTTTTACAATGTAATTGAAGTCAGCCCAAACAAATACAGTTCACCACATCTTTCATGCGATACTCAGTGTCAATAAAAAGTATCAGTTTGTTTCCCATTACATACAAAATGATTGCTGAAGTGGAATTTTATGCACCCATTTGAAAGAGCAGTTCAAAATTAGTCAAGTGCAATATTCATTTTATTGATATGTATTAACAGGGGCAGTAAAATAGGAAAAATAACAGTGATTCAGCAGTGACATGTATGCAGCCTTTTGCCATTCTGTCTGCTATCAACACGCACCAGTGTTACTCAGTCATCATTGAAGCACTGGTTGTTCTTCCTGTTTTACTGTCCCTGTTAACACATATCACTAAAACATACATCACATTAGGAGAATTGGGAACTGCTCAGTCGAATGAGCAAGTAAACCTCTGCTTTAAAAATTATTTTGTTTGTAACAGGAAACAAATTGATGATTTCTGTTGATGCTGGCTGGTGCATGAAACATATGCTCTGACAGTATTTGTTTGCACTGACTCCAGCTACAGATTATCAAAACAAAATTGCAAAGATCTGCCAAAACACCATAAAATATGTGCTTGATGATGCTCACGAGACACACTCTGCATACAAGTTTTATTTTCAAAAACAGAACATGTTCAGAATATGGATCTTTTCTTGACCCATTTGCTGGCACAGTACTAAAATAAGGTAATAAATAAGACCCATGGGGCTTCTAACCAGGCTCCATTGTGCCAATACTGTAAAAAAATATGTTCAAATTACTCACATGCATGCAATTAGGCTAGTGACCTTCAGTGTAGCAATCAATTTAATTTTCAGCTGCCTAAAAATATCCCTGATACCAGCCTGAAAATTTGGAAAGTAGAAAGACAATGTCACTTGCATTATGTGATCTAAAGAAACCATTTGAATGTTCTACTTCTGACATCACACTAACAAAATTGGAGTATTATTGTATAAATAACCTTAATTTCTTTCTGTTTATATGAAGTAAGGCAATTTGTGACTCAGAAATAGACGCTCTTGCTTATTAGAAATTAGTGCTGATGTTCCACAGGGCTTTGTTTCTGGACCCAGCTTTCTCAAAGAAGCTATCAATGATTTGCCCTATTGTGAGTCGTAGTCAATCAATTGTTATGCTGAGGACATAACCTTGTTTACATCATGTAACAATATCTCAGCTCCTCATCAGGAAATGCATGGATCTCAAGACTCTTCATTGGATTGGTTTGCTATCAATAAGCTACTTTGAAATCCAGACAAAACTCTGAGCACTAACAGTTGTGAATCTTTACATCTCTGACCCTATCAGGAACAACAATGTAGAATTTGTTTCTGGGAAACCATACAAAATTTTGCCATCCCAGTAAATAGGCTAGTAAGAACAAAATTCAAAGCAAATGCCTTCAGAATGATTAATAGATTATACCTCTCTCCTGGGTCAATGCTATTTGAAATTTTGAAAACAAATCTGTGTAACTCACTGTCAGATAATCCATTTATATAAAAAAAAAAAGAGTTCTATTACATGCAAATTATTTACTTACGTTTATAGTGCAACTTTGCTCACAGAATCAACTCTATCCATTTATTCATACC
Organism: Schistocerca cancellata; assembly: GCF_023864275.1. NCBI lineage: Eukaryota > Metazoa > Arthropoda > Insecta > Orthoptera > Acrididae > Schistocerca > Schistocerca cancellata. The sequence continues at coordinate 416,388,599 of NC_064633.1, forward strand.
ACTGTTGTCTAACTCTGATAAAGCAATTTCATGTAAAAAAATCAATGGTGAAATAATCTTATTTCTTGATAAGGAATGACAAAATAAGAAAAAAATTAGTTTGTTACTCTAAAAGAAACCAATATTTCCTATGTATTTAACTTACCATCTGTATCACAATGAGCAGTTATAAAGTCCTTTGGCAATCGCTCTCTGAGGGAAAAAACAGATTTTTCAGTGTTAATTATTGTAAACATTAATATGATTCAACATAAATACAATTAGTGGATCACATTTTACTCACACTATGTGGGCCATTTGATGAATACCTCAACTAACACACTTCATTCCCACCTCATAAATTTATTTTTATTTGTTTATTTACTTTTCTTTGCACGGAGTATATATATATATATATATATATACCAAAAAACAAAGATGATGTGACTTACCAAATGAAAGTGCTGGCAGGTCGACAGACACACAAACGAACACAAACATACACACAAAATTCAAGCTTTCACAACAAACTGTTGCCTCATCAGGAAAGAGGGAAGGAGAGGGAAAGACGAAAGGATGTGGGTTTTAAAGGAGAGGGTAAGGAGTCATTCCAGTCCCGGGAGCGGAAAGACTTACCTTAGGGGGAAAAAAGGACGGGTATACACTCGCACACACACACATATCCATCCACACATATACAGACACAAGCAGACATATTTAAAGACATATTTAAATATGTCTGCTTGTGTCTATATATATATATATATATATATATATATATATATATATATATATATATATATATATATAATAGAAGGAAACATTGACGAGGGCTGTTTGGTTGAATCTGGGAGTGGGGCTGAAGGTGAGGCCTTTGGATAGGACAGAGGTTTCGGATTGGGAGAGAGGTTTGGAGGAAAGGTTAACTACTGAATTAGGGTGTTGTGGTGCCAGATTGTGTTGATCGGAATTTTGAGGTTTTGGAGGGAGTGGAGCTGGAAGTGGGAGATTGAGTAGATGGGAGAGACTGGGTCTGTGTGCAATGAGAGGTGGTTGAGGTTTGCTGGAAAGGTTGTGAAAGGTGAGTGAGTTGCCTTTCCGGAGGTGGGAAACCAGGAGATTGGATAGTTTTTTGAGGTGAAGGGTGGCATGCTGTTCTAATTGGCGGTTGGCCTGTAGGAGGATGCTCTGAATAGCCGGTGTGGATGTGGGAGAGGAAAGATTGAGGACTTTTATTAAGGATAGGAGTTGACGGGTGTGTTCATTGGCTGAGTTGATGTGTAGGTGAAGGATTAGGTGGGTGAGGGCAATGGATTGTTCAGTTTGGAACTGGTATAGGGACTGATGGAAAGAAGGGTTGCAGCCAGAGATGGGAACTTTAAGTGTGAGGCCTTTGGGGGTTATGCCAAATGTCAGACAAGCCTGAGAAAATAGAATATGTGAGCGTAATCAGCATGCCACCCTACACCTCAAAAAACTATCCAATCTCCTGGTTTCCCACCTCCGGAAAGGCAACTCACTCACCTTTCACAACCTTTCCAGCAAACCTCAACCACCTCTCATTGCACACAGACCCAGTCTCTCCCATCTACTCAATCTCCCACTTCCAGCTCCACTCCCTCCAAAACCTCAAAATTCCGATCAACACAATCTGGCACCACAACACCCTAATTCAGTAGTTAACCTTTCCTCCAAACCTCTCTCCCAATCCGAAACCTCTGTCCTATCCAAAGGCCTCACCTTCAGCCCCACTCCCAGATTCAACCAAACAGCCCTCGTCAATGTTTCCTTCTATTATAACCATATCATTAATTTGAGCCCAACAATTACATTTGTTATTGTCGCCTTTGCATTTCGAAATCTTTCCTGTCGTCTTATTTCTCTTTTTTCTCTTTATTTTCTCTTTCTGTTTTTACCAGTAGTTTCACTTTGTATTCACCTTCCCCTTTTACCGTAATCTACTATACAATTTTATCCCGCCATAAATACGCTCAACAATACGTAACCCACTTCCCAACCATAACCAAAAGATTTTATTTTCCGCTTTCAACACTACCGCTGCTATAAAATCCACCGTTTCTAGTTCAATAACAGCTGCTTTCACGTATTTAACAACCATTTCGGCTAGTTCTAATAACTTTAACTTTATTTCCACTTCCGTTTTTCGCACATCACTGATCATTTTAGCCGCTCCCCACAGGTTTTAACGTCATTTTTTCTACAATTGTTAGCCCCATTTTCGTAATCTTTCACCACAACACCACTCCTTTAATACGTTTTTTCGAAATTTTCCCGAATTTCTCCGTCCTTTAACGTCATTTTAGCCGCTCCCCACAGGTTTTAACGTCATTTTTTCTACAATTGTTAGCCCCATTTTCGTAATCTTTCACCACAACACCACTCCTTTAATACGTTTTTTCGAAATTTTCTCGAAATTTTCCCGAATTTCTCCGTCCTTTAACGTGATTTAGCGGCAACACAACCACCTAACCTTTTTGCACATCGCTGTCTACCAACCCAAGTTCAATACAAGATCAACTTAACCAACACTTTTTCGCCCTTTTTTCATACCAGATCTCCAATTGCTTTCTAGTTCACCTTTCTCTCTCCCCATATATTTCTATCTTTCTTTTTCCTTTCAACCTCATGTTAAACTTTCCACCTTCTAATACCATGTCACCCTCACAACACCCCCACAACGACCCCATTAAGTTTTATTTACATTCCCTCCGCAAACATGCCTTCACCCTAGCCAGATTACGCTCACATATTCTATTTTCTCAGGCTTGTCTGACATTTGGCATAACCCCCAAAGGCCTCACACTTAAAGTTCCCATCTCTGGCTGCAACCCTTCTTTCCATCAGTCCCTATACCAGTTCCAAACTGAACAATCCATTGCCCTCACCCACCTAATCCTTCACCTACACATCAACTCAGCCAATGAACACACCCGTCAACTCCTATCCTTAATAAAAGTCCTCAATCTTTCCTCTCCCACATCCACACCGGCTATTCAGAGCATCCTCCTACAGGCCAACCGCCAATTAGAACAGCATGCCACCCTTCACCTCAAAAAACTATCCAATCTCCTGGTTTCCCACCTCCGGAAAGGCAACTCACTCACCTTTCACAACCTTTCCAGCAAACCTCAACCACCTCTCATTGCACACAGACCCAGTCTCTCCCATCTACTCAATCTCCCACTTCCAGCTCCACTCCCTCCAAAACCTCAAAATTCCGATCAACACAATCTGGCACCACAACACCCTAATTCAGTAGTTAACCTTTCCTCCAAACCTCTCTCCCAATCCGAAACCTCTGTCCTATCCAAAGGCCTCACCTTCAGCCCCACTCCCAGATTCAACCAAACAGCCCTCGTCAATGTTTCCTTCTATTATAACCATATCATTAATTTGAGCCCAACAATTACGTTTGTTATTGTCGCCTTTGCATTTCGAAATCTTTCCTGTCGTCTTATTTCTCTTTTTTCTCTTTATTTTCTCTTTCTGTTTTTACCAGTAGTTTCACTTTGTATTCACCTTCCCCTTTTACCGTAATCTACTATACAATTTTATCCCGCCATAAATACGCTCAACAATACGTAACCCACTTCCCAACCATAACCAAAAGATTTTATTTTCCGCTTTCAACACTACCGCTGCTATAAAATCCACCGTTTCTAGTTCAATAACAGCTGCTTTCACGTATTTAACAACCATTTCGGCTAGTTCTAATAACTTTAACTTTATTTCCACTTCCGTTTTTCGCACATCACTGATCATTTTAGCCGCTCCCCACAGGTTTTAACGTCATTTTTGCTACAATTGTTAGCCCCATTTTCGTAATCTTTCACCACAACACCACTCCTTTAATACGTTTTTTCCAAATTTTCCCGAATTTCTCCGTCCTTTAACGTCATTTTAGCCGCTCCCCACAGGTTTTAACGTCATTTTTTCTACAATTGTTAGCCCCATTTTCGTAATCTTTCACCACAACACCACTCCTTTAATACGTTTTTTCGAAATTTTCTCGAAATTTTCCCGAATTTCTCCGTCCTTTAACGTGATTTAGCGGCAACACAACCACCTAACCTTTTTGCACATCGCTGTCTACCAACCCAAGTTCAATACAAGATCAACTTAACCAACACTTTTTCGCCCTTTTTTCATACCAGATCTCCAATTGCTTTCTAGTTCACCTTTCTCTCTCCCCATATATTTCTATCTTTCTTTTTCCTTTCAACCTCATGTTAAACTTTCCACCTTCTAATACCATGTCACCCTCACAACACCCCCACAACGACCCCATTAAGTTTTATTTACATTCCCTCCGCAAACATGCCTTCACCCTAGCCAGATTACGCTCACATATTCTATTTTCTCAGGCTTGTCTGACATTTGGCATAACCCCCAAAGGCCTCACACTTAAAGTTCCCATCTCTGGCTGCAACCCTTCTTTCCATCAGTCCCTATACCAGTTCCAAACTGAACAATCCATTGCCCTCACCCACCTAATCCTTCACCTACACATCAACTCAGCCAATGAACACACCCGTCAACTCCTATCCTTAATAAAAGTCCTCAATCTTTCCTCTCCCACATCCACACCGGCTATTCAGAGCATCCTCCTACAGGCCAACCGCCAATTAGAACAGCATGCCACCCTTCACCTCAAAAAACTATCCAATCTCCTGGTTTCCCACCTCCGGAAAGGCAACTCACTCACCTTTCACAACCTTTCCAGCAAACCTCAACCACCTCTCATTGCACACAGACCCAGTCTCTCCCATCTACTCAATCTCCCACTTCCAGCTCCACTCCCTCCAAAACCTCAAAATTCCGATCAACACAATCTGGCACCACAACACCCTAATTCAGTAGTTAACCTTTCCTCCAAACCTCTCTCCCAATCCGAAACCTCTGTCCTATCCAAAGGCCTCACCTTCAGCCCCACTCCCAGATTCAACCAAACAGCCCTCGTCAATGTTTCCTTCTATTATAACCATATCATTAATTTGAGCCCAACAATTACGTTTGTTATTGTCGCCTTTGCATTTCGAAATCTTTCCTGTCGTCTTATTTCTCTTTTTTCTCTTTATTTTCTCTTTCTGTTTTTACCAGTAGTTTCACTTTGTATTCACCTTCCCCTTTTACCGTAATCTACTATACAATTTTATCCCGCCATAAATACGCTCAACAATACGTAACCCACTTCCCAACCATAACCAAAAGATTTTATTTTCCGCTTTCAACACTACCGCTGCTATAAAATCCACCGTTTCTAGTTCAATAACAGCTGCTTTCACGTATTTAACAACCATTTCGGCTAGTTCTAATAACTTTAACTTTATTTCCACTTCCGTTTTTCGCACATCACTGATCATTTTAGCCGCTCCCCACAGGTTTTAACGTCATTTTTGCTACAATTGTTAGCCCCATTTTCGTAATCTTTCACCACAACACCACTCCTTTAATACGTTTTTTCCAAATTTTCCCGAATTTCTCCGTCCTTTAACGTCATTTTAGCCGCTCCCCACAGGTTTTAACGTCATTTTTTCTACAATTGTTAGCCCCATTTTCGTAATCTTTCACCACAACACCACTCCTTTAATACGTTTTTTCGAAATTTTCTCGAAATTTTCCCGAATTTCTCCGTCCTTTAACGTGATTTAGCGGCAACACAACCACCTAACCTTTTTGCACATCGCTGTCTACCAACCCAAGTTCAATACAAGATCAACTTAACCAACACTTTTTCGCCCTTTTTTCATACCAGATCTCCAATTGCTTTCTAGTTCACCTTTCTCTCTCCCCATATATTTCTATCTTTCTTTTTCCTTTCAACCTCATGTTAAACTTTCCACCTTCTAATACCATGTCACCCTCACAACACCCCCACAACGACCCCATTAAGTTTTATTTACATTCCCTCCGCAAACATGCCTTCACCCTAGCCAGATTACGCTCACATATTCTATTTTCTCAGGCTTGTCTGACATTTGGCATAACCCCCAAAGGCCTCACACTTAAAGTTCCCATCTCTGGCTGCAACCCTTCTTTCCATCAGTCCCTATACCAGTTCCAAACTGAACAATCCATTGCCCTCACCCACCTAATCCTTCACCTACACATCAACTCAGCCAATGAACACACCCGTCAACTCCTATCCTTAATAAAAGTCCTCAATCTTTCCTCTCCCACATCCACACCGGCTATTCAGAGCATCCTCCTACAGGCCAACCGCCAATTAGAACAGCATGCCACCCTTCACCTCAAAAAACTATCCAATCTCCTGGTTTCCCACCTCCGGAAAGGCAACTCACTCACCTTTCACAACCTTTCCAGCAAACCTCAACCACCTCTCATTGCACACAGACCCAGTCTCTCCCATCTACTCAATCTCCCACTTCCAGCTCCACTCCCTCCAAAACCTCAAAATTCCGATCAACACAATCTGGCACCACAACACCCTAATTCAGTAGTTAACCTTTCCTCCAAACCTCTCTCCCAATCCGAAACCTCTGTCCTATCCAAAGGCCTCACCTTCAGCCCCACTCCCAGATTCAACCAAACAGCCCTCGTCAATGTTTCCTTCTATTATAACCATATCATTAATTTGAGCCCAACAATTACGTTTGTTATTGTCGTCTTTGCATTTCGAAATCTTTCCTGTCGTCTTATTTCTCTTTTTTCTCTTTATTTTCTCTTTCTGTTTTTACCAGTAGTTTCACTTTGTATTCACCTTCCCCTTTTACCGTAATCTACTATACAATTTTATCCCGCCATAAATACGCTCAACAATACGTAACCCACTTCCCAACCATAACCAAAAGATTTTATTTTCCGCTTTCAACACTACCGCTGCTATAAAATCCACCGTTTCTAGTTCAATAACAGCTGCTTTCACGTATTTAACAACCATTTCGGCTAGTTCTAATAACTTTAACTTTATTTCCACTTCCGTTTTTCGCACATCACTGATCATTTTAGCCGCTCCCCACAGGTTTTAACGTCATTTTTGCTACAATTGTTAGCCCCATTTTCGTAATCTTTCACCACAACACCACTCCTTTAATACGTTTTTTCCAAATTTTCCCGAATTTCTCCGTCCTTTAACGTCATTTTAGCCGCTCCCCACAGGTTTTAACGTCATTTTTTCTACAATTGTTAGCCCCATTTTCGTAATCTTTCACCACAACACCACTCCTTTAATACGTTTTTTCGAAATTTTCTCGAAATTTTCCCGAATTTCTCCGTCCTTTAACGTGATTTAGCGGCAACACAACCACCTAACCTTTTTGCACATCGCTGTCTACCAACCCAAGTTCAATACAAGATCAACTTAACCAACACTTTTTCGCCCTTTTTTCATACCAGATCTCCAATTGCTTTCTAGTTCACCTTTCTCTCTCCCCATATATTTCTATCTTTCTTTTTCCTTTCAACCTCATGTTAAACTTTCCACCTTCTAATACCATGTCACCCTCACAACACCCCCACAACGACCCCATTAAGTTTTATTTACATTCCCTCCGCAAACATGCCTTCACCCTAGCCAGATTACGCTCACATATTCTATTTTCTCAGGCTTGTCTGACATTTGGCATAACCCCCAAAGGCCTCACACTTAAAGTTCCCATCTCTGGCTGCAACCCTTCTTTCCATCAGTCCCTATACCAGTTCCAAACTGAACAATCCATTGCCCTCACCCACCTAATCCTTCACCTACACATCAACTCAGCCAATGAACACACCCGTCAACTCCTATCCTTAATAAAAGTCCTCAATCTTTCCTCTCCCACATCCACACCGGCTATTCAGAGCATCCTCCTACAGGCCAACCGCCAATTAGAACAGCATGCCACCCTTCACCTCAAAAAACTATCCAATCTCCTGGTTTCCCACCTCCGGAAAGGCAACTCACTCACCTTTCACAACCTTTCCAGCAAACCTCAACCACCTCTCATTGCACACAGACCCAGTCTCTCCCATCTACTCAATCTCCCACTTCCAGCTCCACTCCCTCCAAAACCTCAAAATTCCGATCAACACAATCTGGCACCACAACACCCTAATTCAGTAGTTAACCTTTCCTCCAAACCTCTCTCCCAATCCGAAACCTCTGTCCTATCCAAAGGCCTCACCTTCAGCCCCACTCCCAGATTCAACCAAACAGCCCTCGTCAATGTTTCCTTCTATTATAACCATATCATTAATTTGAGCCCAACAATTACGTTTGTTATTGTCGCCTTTGCATTTCGAAATCTTTCCTGTCGTCTTATTTCTCTTTTTTCTCTTTATTTTCTCTTTCTGTTTTTACCAGTAGTTTCACTTTGTATTCACCTTCCCCTTTTACCGTAATCTACTATACAATTTTATCCCGCCATAAATACGCTCAACAATACGTAACCCACTTCCCAACCATAACCAAAAGATTTTATTTTCCGCTTTCAACACTACCGCTGCTATAAAATCCACCGTTTCTAGTTCAATAACAGCTGCTTTCACGTATTTAACAACCATTTCGGCTAGTTCTAATAACTTTAACTTTATTTCCACTTCCGTTTTTCGCACATCACTGATCATTTTAGCCGCTCCCCACAGGTTTTAACGTCATTTTTGCTACAATTGTTAGCCCCATTTTCGTAATCTTTCACCACAACACCACTCCTTTAATACGTTTTTTCCAAATTTTCCCGAATTTCTCCGTCCTTTAACGTCATTTTAGCCGCTCCCCACAGGTTTTAACGTCATTTTTTCTACAATTGTTAGCCCCATTTTCGTAATCTTTCACCACAACACCACTCCTTTAATACGTTTTTTCGAAATTTTCTCGAAATTTTCCCGAATTTCTCCGTCCTTTAACGTGATTTAGCGGCAACACAACCACCTAACCTTTTTGCACATCGCTGTCTACCAACCCAAGTTCAATACAAGATCAACTTAACCAACACTTTTTCGCCCTTTTTTCATACCAGATCTCCAATTGCTTTCTAGTTCACCTTTCTCTCTCCCCATATATTTCTATCTTTCTTTTTCCTTTCAACCTCATGTTAAACTTTCCACCTTCTAATACCATGTCACCCTCACAACACCCCCACAACGACCCCATTAAGTTTTATTTACATTCCCTCCGCAAACATGCCTTCACCCTAGCCAGATTACGCTCACATATTCTATTTTCTCAGGCTTGTCTGACATTTGGCATAACCCCCAAAGGCCTCACACTTAAAGTTCCCATCTCTGGCTGCAACCCTTCTTTCCATCAGTCCCTATACCAGTTCCAAACTGAACAATCCATTGCCCTCACCCACCTAATCCTTCACCTACACATCAACTCAGCCAATGAACACACCCGTCAACTCCTATCCTTAATAAAAGTCCTCAATCTTTCCTCTCCCACATCCACACCGGCTATTCAGAGCATCCTCCTACAGGCCAACCGCCAATTAGAACAGCATGCCACCCTTCACCTCAAAAAACTATCCAATCTCCTGGTTTCCCACCTCCGGAAAGGCAACTCACTCACCTTTCACAACCTTTCCAGCAAACCTCAACCACCTCTCATTGCACACAGACCCAGTCTCTCCCATCTACTCAATCTCCCACTTCCAGCTCCACTCCCTCCAAAACCTCAAAATTCCGATCAACACAATCTGGCACCACAACACCCTAATTCAGTAGTTAACCTTTCCTCCAAACCTCTCTCCCAATCCGAAACCTCTGTCCTATCCAAGGGCCTCACCTTCAGCCCCACTCCCAGATTCAACCAAACAGCCCTCGTCAATGTTTCCTTCTATTATAACCATATCATTAATTTGAGCCCAACAATTACGTTTGTTATTGTCGCCTTTGCATTTCGAAATCTTTCCTGTCGTCTTATTTCTCTTTTTTCTCTTTATTTTCTCTTTCTGTTTTTACCAGTAGTTTCACTTTGTATTCACCTTCCCCTTTTACCGTAATCTACTATACAATTTTATCCCGCCATAAATACGCTCAACAATACGTAACCCACTTCCCAACCATAACCAAAAGATTTTATTTTCCGCTTTCAACACTACCGCTGCTATAAAATCCACCGTTTCTAGTTCAATAACAGCTGCTTTCACGTATTTAACAACCATTTCGGCTAGTTCTAATAACTTTAACTTTATTTCCACTTCCGTTTTTCGCACATCACTGATCATTTTAGCCGCTCCCCACAGGTTTTAACGTCATTTTTGCTACAATTGTTAGCCCCATTTTCGTAATCTTTCACCACAACACCACTCCTTTAATACGTTTTTTCGAAATTTTCCCGAATTTCTCCGTCCTTTAACGTCATTTTAGCCGCTCCCCACAGGTTTTAACGTCATTTTTTCTACAATTGTTAGCCCCATTTTCGTAATCTTTCACCACAACACCACTCCTTTAATACGTTTTTTCGAAATTTTCTCGAAATTTTCCCGAATTTCTCCGTCCTTTAACGTGATTTAGCGGCAACACAACCACCTAACCTTTTTGCACATCGCTGTCTACCAACCCAAGTTCAATACAAGATCAACTTAACCAACACTTTTTCGCCCTTTTTTCATACCAGATCTCCAATTGCTTTCTAGTTCACCTTTCTCTCTCCCCATATATTTCTATCTTTCTTTTTCCTTTCAACCTCATGTTAAACTTTCCACCTTCTAATACCATGTCACCCTCACAACACCCCCACAACGACCCCATTAAGTTTTATTTACATTCCCTCCGCAAACATGCCTTCACCCTAGCCAGATTACGCTCACATATTCTATTTTCTCAGGCTTGTCTGACATTTGGCATAACCCCCAAAGGCCTCACACTTAAAGTTCCCATCTCTGGCTGCAACCCTTCTTTCCATCAGTCCCTATACCAGTTCCAAACTGAACAATCCATTGCCCTCACCCACCTAATCCTTCACCTACACATCAACTCAGCCAATGAACACACCCGTCAACTCCTATCCTTAATAAAAGTCCTCAATCTTTCCTCTCCCACATCCACACCGGCTATTCAGAGCATCCTCCTACAGGCCAACCGCCAATTAGAACAGCATGCCACCCTTCACCTCAAAAAACTATCCAATCTCCTGGTTTCCCACCTCCGGAAAGGCAACTCACTCACCTTTCACAACCTTTCCAGCAAACCTCAACCACCTCTCATTGCACACAGACCCAGTCTCTCCCATCTACTCAATCTCCCACTTCCAGCTCCACTCCCTCCAAAACCTCAAAATTCCGATCAACACAATCTGGCACCACAACACCCTAATTCAGTAGTTAACCTTTCCTCCAAACCTCTCTCCCAATCCGAAACCTCTGTCCTATCCAAAGGCCTCACCTTCAGCCCCACTCCCAGATTCAACCAAACAGCCCTCGTCAATGTTTCCTTCTATTATAACCATATCATTAATTTGAGCCCAACAATTACGTTTGTTATTGTCGCCTTTGCATTTCGAAATCTTTCCTGTCGTCTTATTTCTCTTTTTTCTCTTTATTTTCTCTTTCTGTTTTTACCAGTAGTTTCACTTTGTATTCACCTTCCCCTTTTACCGTAATCTACTATACAATTTTATCCCGCCATAAATACGCTCAACAATACGTAACCCACTTCCCAACCATAACCAAAAGATTTTATTTTCCGCTTTCAACACTACCGCTGCTATAAAATCCACCGTTTCTAGTTCAATAACAGCTGCTTTCACGTATTTAACAACCATTTCGGCTAGTTCTAATAACTTTAACTTTATTTCCACTTCCGTTTTTCGCACATCACTGATCATTTTAGCCGCTCCCCACAGGTTTTAACGTCATTTTTTCTACAATTGTTAGCCCCATTTTCGTAATCTTTCACCACAACACCACTCCTTTAATACGTTTTTTCGAAATTTTCCCGAATTTCTCCGTCCTTTAACGTCATTTTAGCCGCTCCCCACAGGTGTTAACGTCATTTTTTCTACAATTGTTAGCCCCATTTTCGTAATCTTTCACCACAACACCACTCCTTTAATACGTTTTTTCGAAATTTTCTCGAAATTTTCCCGAATTTCTCCGTCCTTTAACGTGATTTAGCGGCAACACAACCACCTAACCTTTTTGCACATCGCTGTCTACCAACCCAAGTTCAATACAAGATCAACTTAACCAACACTTTTTCGCCCTTTTTTCATACCAGATCTCCAATTGCTTTCTAGTTCACCTTTCTCTCTCCCCATATATTTCTATCTTTCTTTTTCCTTTCAACCTCATGTTAAACTTTCCACCTTCTAATACCATGTCACCCTCACAACACCCCCACAACGACCCCATTAAGTTTTATTTACATTCCCTCCGCAAACATGCCTTCACCCTAGCCAGATTACGCTCACATATTCTATTTTCTCAGGCTTGTCTGACATTTGGCATAACCCCCAAAGGCCTCACACTTAAAGTTCCCATCTCTGGCTGCAACCCTTCTTTCCATCAGTCCCTATACCAGTTCCAAACTGAACAATCCATTGCCCTCACCCACCTAATCCTTCACCTACACATCAACTCAGCCAATGAACACACCCGTCAACTCCTATCCTTAATAAAAGTCCTCAATCTTTCCTCTCCCACATCCACACCGGCTATTCAGAGCATCCTCCTACAGGCCAACCGCCAATTAGAACAGCATGCCACCCTTCACCTCAAAAAACTATCCAATCTCCTGGTTTCCCACCTCCGGAAAGGCAACTCACTCACCTTTCACAACCTTTCCAGCAAACCTCAACCACCTCTCATTGCACACAGACCCAGTCTCTCCCATCTACTCAATCTCCCACTTCCAGCTCCACTCCCTCCAAAACCTTAAAATTCCGATCAACACAATCTGGCACCACAACACCCTAATTCAGTAGTTAACCTTTCCTCCAAACCTCTCTCCCAATCCGAAACCTCTGTCCTATCCAAAGGCCTCACCTTCAGCCCCACTCCCAGATTCAACCAAACAGCCCTCGTCAATGTTTCCTTCTATTATAACCATATCATTAATTTGAGCCCAACAATTATATATATATATATATATATATATATATATATATATATATATATATATATATATATATATATATATATATATATAATAGAGGGAAACATTCCACGTGGGCAAAATATATTTAAAAAGAAAGATGTTGAGACTTACCCAACAAAAGCGCTGGCAGGTCGATAGACACACAAATAAACACAAACATACACACAAAACTCTAGCTTTCGCAACCAACGGTTGCCTCGTCAGGAAAGAGGGAAGGAGAAGGAAAGACAAAAGGATTGGGTTTTAAGGGAGAGGGTAAGGAGTCATTCCAATCCCGGGAGCGGAAAGACTTACCTTAGGGGGAAAAAAGGACAGGTTTACTCGCACACACACACATATCCATCCCTGTTAATTTCATTATTTAAACAAATAATTCGGCCTAACCTTTGTGATAGAAAGAACTGTCAAAAAGAACGAATTTTGCAATGTATTCAGTTAGTTGAATGAGTTATGTTTTAAATGTAATTTCTGTAGTAACTTAAACGTTGAACAATGTATAGTTTCAGTGCCTATTATTGTGAGGATATATAAAGGACCAATTTTTGGTCTTGAGACAGTCAATCAGTCCATGGCCACTTTTCAGATTAACAACAATGCATCTACTTAATGGTGGAATAAGTGTAACACAACTGGAACAATTAATAACAATGTCTGTTTAATTTATTTGATAAATAGTGTCACATGTCCTGCCCCCAAGAACCATGGACCTTGCGGTTGGTGGGGAGGCTTGCGTGCCTCAGCGATACAGATGGCCATACCGTAGGTGCAACTACAACGGAGGGGTATCTGTTGGGAGGCCAGACAAACATGTGGTTCCTGAAGAGGGGCAGCAGCCTTTTCAGTAGTTGCAGGGGCAACAGTCTGGATGATTGACTGATCTAGCCTTGTTACACTAACCAAAACGGCTTTGCTGTGCTGGTACTGCGAACGGCTGAAGGCAAGGGGAAACTACAGCTGTATTTTTTCCCGAGGGCATGCAGCTTTACTGTATGGTTAAATGATGATGGCGTCCTCTTGGGTAAAATATTCCGGACGTAAAATAGTCCCCCATCGGATCTCCGGGCGGGGACTACTCAGGAGGATGTCGTTATCAGAAGAAAGAAAACTGGCATTCTACAGATCGGAGTGTGGAATGTCAGATCCCTTAATCGGGCAGGTAGGTTAGAAAATTTAAAAAGGGAAATGGATAGGTTAAAGTTAGATACAGTAGGAATTAGTGAAGTTCGGTGGCAGGAGGAACAAGACTTTTGGTCAGGCGTATGCAGGATTATAAATACAAAATCAACTAGGAGTAATGCTGGAGTTGGTTTAATAATGAATAAAGAAATATGAGTGCAGGTAAGCTACTACAAACAGCATAGTGAACACCTTATTGTGGCCAAGATAGACACGAAGCCCACGCCTACTACAGTAGTGCAAGTTTATATGCCAACTAGCTCTGCAGATTACGAAGAAATTGAAGAAATGTATGATGAAATAAAAGAAATTATTCAGATAGTGAAGGGAGATGAAAATTTAATAGTCATGGGTGACTGGAATTTGGTAGTAGGAAAAGGGAGAGAAGGAAATGTAGTAGTAGGTGAATATGGATTGGGGCTAAGAAACGAAAGAGGAAGCTGCCTGGTAGAATTTTGCACAGAGCACAACTTAATCATTGCTAACATTTGGTTCAAGAATCATAAAAGAAGGTTGTATACATGGAAGAAGCCTGGAGATACTGACAGGTTTCAGATATATTATATAATGGTAATGCAAAGATTTTGGAACCAGGTTTTAAATTTTAAGACATTTCCAGGGCCAGATGTGGACTCTGACCACAATCTATTAGTTATGAACTGTAGATTAAAACTGAAGAAACTGCAAAAAGGTGGGAATTTAGGGAGATGGGACCTGGATAAACTGACTAAACCAGAGGTTGTACAAAGTTTCAGAGCATAAGGGATCAATTGACAGGAATGTGGAAAGAAATACAGTAGAAGAAGAACGGGTAGCTTTGAGGGATGAAGTAGTGAAGGCAGCAGAGGATCAAGTAGGTAAAAAGATGAGGCCTAGTAGAAATCCTTGGGTAACAGAAGAAATATTAAATTTCATTGATGAAAGGAGAAAATATAAAAATGCAGTAAATGAAGCAGGCAAAAAGGAATACAAACGTCTCAAAAATGAGGTCGACAGGAAGTGCAAAATGGCTAAGCAGGGATGGCTAGAGGGCAAATGTAAGGATGTAGAGGCTTATCTCACTAGGGGTAAGGTAGATACTGCTTACAGGAAAATTAAAGAGACCTTTGGAGAAAAGAGAACAACTTGCATGAATATCAAGAGCTCAGATGGAAACCCAGTTCTAAGCAAAGAAGGGAAAGCAGAAAGGTGGAAGGAGTATATCGAGGGTCTATACAAGGGCGATGTACTTGAGGACAATATTATGGAAATGGAAGAGGATGTAGATGAAGATGAAATGGGAGATACAATACTGCGTGAAGAGTTTGACAGAGCACTGAAAGACCTGAGTCGAAACAAGGCCCTGGGAGTAGACAACATTCCATTAAAACTTCTGACGGCCTTAGGAGAGCCAGTCCTGACAAAACTCTACCATCTGGTGAGTAAGATGTATGAGACAGACGAAATTCCCTCAGACTTCAAGAAGAATATAATAATTCCAATCCCAAAGAAAGCAGGTGCTGACAGATGTGAAAATTACTGTACTATCAGTTTAATAAGTCACAGATGCAAAATACTAACGCGAATTCTTTACAGACGAATGGAAAAACTGGTAGAAGCCGACCTCAGGGAAGATCAGTTTGCATTCCGTAGAAATATTGGAACACGTGAGGCAATACTGACACTATGACTTATCTTAAAAGCTAGATTAAGGAAAGGTAAACCTACGTTTCTAGTATTTGTAGACTTAGAGAAAGCTTTTGACAATGTTGACTGGAATACTCTCTTTCAAATTCTGAAGGTGGCAGGGATAAAATACAGGGAGTGAAGGGCTATTTACAATTTGTACAGAAACCAGATGGCAGTTATAAGAGTCGAGGGACATGAAAGGGAAGCAGTGGTTGGGAAGGGAGTGAGACAGGGTTGTAGCCCTTCCCCGACGTTATTCAATCTATATATTGAGCAAGCTGTGAAGGAAGCAAAAGAAAAGTTCGGAGTAGGTATTAAAATCCATGGAGAAGAAATAAAAACTTTGAGGTTCGCTGATGACACTGTAATTCTGTCAGAGACAGCAAAGGACTTGGAAGAGCAGTTGAACGGAATGGACAGTGTCTTGAAAGGAGGATATAAGATGAACATCAACAAAAGCAAAACAACGATAATGGCATGTAGTCGAATTAAGTCGGGTGATGCTGAGGGAATTAGATTAGGAAATGAGACACTTAAAGTAGTAAATGAGTTTTGCTATTTGGGGAGCAAAATAACTGATGATGGTCGAAGTAGAGAGGATATAAAATGTAGACTGGCAATAGCAAGGAAAGCGTTTCTTAAGAAGAGAAATTTGTTAACATCGAGTATTGATTTAAGTGTCAGGAAATCGTTTCTCAAAGTATTTGTATGGAGTGTAGCTATGTATGGAAGTGAAATGTGGACGATAAATAGCTTAGACAAGAAGAGAATAGAAGCTTTCGAAATGTGGTGTTACAGAAGAATGCTGACGATTAGATGGATAGATCATATAACTAATGAGGAGGTATTGAATAGGATTGGGGAGAAGAGAAGTTTGTGGCACAACTTGACTAGAAAAAGGGTGGCGTTGGTAGGACATGTTCTTAGGCATGAAGGGATCACCAATTTATTATTGGAGGGCAGCGTGGAGGGTAAAAATCGTAGAGGGAGACCAAGAGATGAATATACTAAACAGATTCAGAAAGATGTAGGTTGCAGTAGGTACTGGGAGATGAAGAACCTTGCACAGGATAGAGTAGCATGGAGAGCTGCATCAAACCAGTCTCTGGACTGAAGACCACAACAACAACAGTGTCACATGTACCGTATTATTCTGCAAGAACTGTGACTGTGTGGTTAGGTTTATACTGTTCACAGATGTTCAACACCAAACTATTGTAGCAGTATTCTAATGTTGACTGCAACCTATTAGTGAGGCTTATCAACGTTTACCTATAGCGCACTGGCCATATATTTGTGTAATATTGTGGGGGGGGGGGGGGTTGTAAACAGTGGGGGGGGGGGGGGGGTTGAGAATAGTTAAAGTAAAGAACTGTGAAACACAATTGTGCAACAGTTAGCTACATCATTTACAGCAGTCAGCGTTGAACTTCCACCCTGCATTTTTCATCCAGTATAACAATACAGCACTATGATACTAAGGACTATCAATGAATAAATAAAGCAGGCAAACATCACAACTGACCACAAAGGAGTAACCTCATCATGATTTACTCTCATCCAGGACTGGAGCTACTGAATCACACTCTCTGCCAGAGTTCCATTACGTCCCACTGCGTCCTGAAATATGAAATATTCTTCCCGCCACTCCCATAGTGGTATTCCATAACCCACGCAACCTATGGAATATCCTTATCTGTCCTTAATCCATCCCCACTTCCAACATAACCCTTTGAACCACAGTTTATATAGCCTGGAAAAACCTACATGCAAGACCTGCCCCACACATCCTTACACTACCACCTCCTGTCACAGGTGTTTCCTACACCATCAGAGGCAAGGCAACATGTGAAAGGAGCCGCATAGTCTACCAGCTTAGCTATGTTGACAAGACCACTAACAAGATCAAGATTACTGTCCACATGAATGGCAATCATCACACTGTGGCAGAGAGACAGTTAGGCCACCCAGTAGTCACCAAGCAATGCAGTGCAACGTGCTTGACGTCAATGGCTGCTTCACTGGCCATGCCATCTGTATCCTTCCCACTAATAGTAGCTGATCTGAAAACTCTCTCTGCAAGACATCTTTAGTTCTCAAAACCCCCTGGTCTCAAGATTTTGCAAACTTCAAACACAAAATTTTTAGGTATCTGGCTAGACGAGCATCTAAAGTGGGATAAACATATTGAAATGCTCAATAAAAAGCTAAGTAAATGCTGCTACATACTCATCATGCTGAAAAACTGCTGCGGTGAAAAAAGGGTAATATGTGCTTACCGTATTTACTCGAATCTAAGCCGCACTTTTTTTCCGGTTTTCGTAATCCAAAAAACCGCCTGCGGCTTAGAATCGAGTGCAAAGCTAGCGGAAGTCATGAAAAATGTTCGTACGTGCCGCCACAACTAACTTCTGCCGGCAAATACATTAGCGCTACACAAGCATACTTTGTAGGCACAAAGATAAATACTGGCGCCAAAACCTCTGCGTCAGTAAATAATTTTTTTTTTAAAAAGTGGAAGACGAAATTTTTTTTCTCCGCCGCGAGTTTCGACCACTGCATTTTCATACATTATCCAACGAAGTAAATACAAATTCCGTATTGTTCATCTTCGAATGTAGCACAATTTCAGTGTACTACGAAAATCTGACTGGCAAGACTGTTTGGGATGTTTGTCAATATGGCCAACTCTACGTTCTGAATTTTTTCCTATCTGTGAGAAGAGATGGTTGCTAATAGGAACCTGATGAAATTTGAATCACATACAGTATTCTCTTCACCATAAGAATAATACGAATATAAACATTTTGCCATGTATTCTTTCGTGTTTGCTGCTATCTCATTTAAATCCTGTCTGCCTAATAAACTACAAAACTATAGAGTGAGACAACAGCAAACGTGGAAGAATATACATATCATGTCATGTTTATATTCGTATTATTCTTATGTCTAATAGTGATACAGTCAGAAATGAAGCACGGCAAGTGACTAGATTTTTAAATCTAAGATGACTGTAATTTCTGTGCAGAATTTGATGTAATAAAGAACCGGCCGCAAAGATTTTCAAACGGAGAAAAATTTTCACAAACTCTCATTCAGAACATGTTCTATCATACGCAGTCTATTATTTGATTCTTGTTGATCATTATCAAAGAAAGCAGCAGTGTAAGTAACAACAAATAGCAGTCTCTTGCCATTGTTTCGATAATGTGACGATTCCTCTCTCTCTCTCTCTCTCTCTCTCTCTCTCTCTCTCTCTCTCTCTCTCTCTCTCTTTTTTTTAATTGTACGCGGCGGTAGCGCGCACAAAAGCAAGCCATGCCGCGAGCTGTGACTGGCCGTAAACACGCACTATCAGAATGCAACAAACAATGCATGACACAGTGCAGTAATGCATTTTTAGCTTAAGAGTGACGCAAACACCTATAACAAAGAAAACGGCATTTATCAGATCAAAGCAAAATAAGCAATCGATTCAAACCATATGAAGCACGTGAAAAAGGAAGGGTATCCGTATAAATACGGACGGAGCGCCTGACGCATAGCAATGGCTACGTGGTAAAGCTTAACTGCTAAGCTTACAACTCGAACCAAACTACTGTAGCTGTATCGTCATTCATTCGACCTAAATTGTCTATCATATTACAATGGACCAACTTTGTTTCGATTTGGAGATGCGGACTAAAACTTTTCTCCTCCCTTGAATTTCGAGTCTCAAATTTCAGGTGCGGCTTAGATTCGGGAAATTTTTTTTCCCTTTATTTCGAGTCTCATTTTTCAGGTGCGGCTTAGATTCGAGTGCGGCTTAGATTCGAGTAAATATGGTATTATGCTCTTATGCATAGTCTATTGCAGCATAGTGTCTTATTTTGGGGTAATTCAAGTCTGGCAAACCTGTCATTCATTATTCAAAAATGAGCATTAAGAATCATGAAAGGGGCTGCACCAAGAGAGCCCTGCAGGGAAATTTTCAAAGAATTTCAAATAATGTCACTTCCATCTTTATATATCTACTAAAGTATCTGCTTTTTAAAATCTCACCTACAATTTTCTTCTTTAAATAGTGAGTGCCATGACTACCCAACATGACACAGGAATGATTTCCACAGAGAAACACATAAAACAGCCCAGTAACCCAAAAGTGCAATATATCCCTTAAGCCTCAAAAAGGTATTAGTCAGCTTAATAAAATGTTATTAAGAGAATGTTTTTACAGTGTTACAGAGTACATGGATTTTTAGAACATAGTGACATAGTGGCCAATGATAATGATAATTCATATTTGAACAAATGTATGAAAATAGTCTGCCTGTACACACTATAATTAATTAATTATTGTTTGTTCTGTTATTCTCTACTATAGTGGTCAATCATAATGATAAGTCATATATGAAAAACAAATGTATGAAAATAGTATGCATTATAAATAATTAATTATTGTTTGTTTTGTTATTCTCTACTATACGCTGCACAAGATATATATTTATATATGTTTTACCACCATAGGCCTATGTTATTAATTTACTGTATAATTACATACTCATACAATGTATCACGACAACTCCTATATCATTGTATATGATACAATGGATGCTCAGTAAATAACAAATAAGATTAATGTTAACATCAAAAAGGCATTGTGTGAAAATGAGCTGTTTTTCATAATTTTCTAGTAGATGATTCTAAGATGTTGACTGAAGATACTTTTAAGAAGCAATTTAAGTAGTGGTTTATCCATAAATGCCCACTAACATGAATAATAAGGTATGCAACACTTGTCCTAGCAATAAGTGTAGTACTAAATTGCATATAAAACCAATTGCTCACTGTGGAGTATATTATAGTCATATGCACAAATTTAATAATTGCAGAATAGTGTCAAAAACTTCTTGGAGTGTGCAAAATGGTGCTATAATTGCACTTTGTTGACAGGCTCCTGCATCTAAAATTGTGTTAAGAGGTAAAAAAAATAAAGCAAATTAAAGCTGTGATTCGGAAAGCATTTTGAGTTTTCAGAAGAAGACAGTGAGTTGAGATAGGATATAACAGTTTCAGATATTTTACTGAAGATGGGATTTAGTGATCTTGGTCTATAACTTGACATTTGTTCCTTACTTCCTTTCTTGTGCACTGGTTAATCACACTTATTTTTAAGGCACTTTGATAAAAGTTTTCTCTAATACTACAATAAAATGGTGAGGGGTTTAGTAATTTCATTCCCAAATTTCTTTACCACTATGCTTCAAATACCATCCCACCCAGGTAGTGTTTATTCTTTAGTTTATAAATTGTGTCTAATATCTTATGTACATTCACCTAAATCTGACCTCTGCTCAGTGTATGATATTATGGTGTCCCAGCTTGCATATCTATAATGGAAGCTGGTTGGTAAAAATGAGAGATAAAGGGCTTATTTCATAAATTGCATATTGTAGTTGGATCTTTTACCAGGTGGGCTCCATGTCTAATTTGACAGGTTCATTGTCCACCTTACTGACAGTTTTACAATGTTTATTGAATGGCCTTTGGGATGCTGCACCTATGCTGGCTGAATGCTCTATTGTACAGTTGTTTATCTGTTTCCTAAACAGTAATAGGTCTGCCTTAAAGATTTTTCTTAATTGTAATTTCCCTTACAAGTATGTAGCTCTGTTTCCTTATACAGGTTGAGTCAAGTAATATATAACATTTATTTTCTTCCCTGAATGGTTCCCGATATCGAAACAAGGATTTGTGCAAATTGATAGTATATTGAGGGGCATATAATATTTTGTATGGATAATGTTCTGAATTCTTGTATCAGCCCAGATATTGAAACAAGTACATTTTTTAATGGAAACATACACTTTTCATAGCTGCATTCAACAGCTCTCAGAAGAACAATTACAGTAATATAGTATTTGTTAGTACTGACATTGAAACTTTTCACAAAAGAGTCTGAGAATTGCACTAAAACTGGAAAGCAATGTGGCCAGAATCAGCTAGCATCCCAAGCATGGCTCTCATGCCAGGCCGTATTGGTATATACAGCAAGATAGGCCTACTCTACTACGGCAAACCTCATTTCCTATATGACATAGACACAGGGTCAACTATGGTTTTTTTAAATGGAACTGTGGTATATGCTAGCTCTTGGCACATTAGATGGGGTTTAGGGAAATAATTTCAAATGTTTGCACAATTCAAAGTATTTGTGGAAACAACTACAGTTTCATCACGCAGTTTTCCATTACCATTTCGACAGCATTTGTTTGACATTTCCCATATAAAAGTAACATGTCTAACTTCTATTCATTGGTGTGCATGTCTGCATGCAAGAAATGTTGATTCAGAAATAACCTGCTGATAGATAACACAGTTCCCACTATTTCTGCAACACAGACAAGTAAACAGTTGAAAGTCTTGACACAATGATGTAGCCTGGAGGGAGCATGTTTACAACACAATAGCCAATTTTGGCTGACTCACTTTTCAATTTTATAATATTTCTTGGATTCTTTTGTGAAGAGTTTCAGCCTCACAATTAACAAGCATTATATCACTGTACCCCTCTCTTCAAGCACTTTTGAATGCTGTTAAAAAAAGTATATCATTCCATTTTTTTAAAAATCATATTTGCTTCAATATTTCTATCAATACTAGAGTTTATATTCTTTGTTACGTATCAAAGTATGTGCCTCTTAGCAAACTATACTTGCCTAAACCTCATTTCAATATCTGGAACTGTTGACGAAATAAAATGAGTGTTATGTGACGAACCCAAGATATACAGTCAATATCACATATATTGTCACTTAACTTAAGCAGAATAAGTAAAAGTTTCAGTGTAGTATCACATTCACTACAACAGCGTGTTAGTAAACCCTGGTTATTTCTTTGATGGGGAAGCAGTATTCAAAACGCCTCAACGTGGTTCTATAAAATTCACTCCATTTGCTTTCTGATCCTTTAGCTTCATAGGGTCCAACGCACCTCTGTTATTTATTTTTGGAGAAGCTGTGTTGCCAATTCTCAGAATCCATTTCTACTCATACATTTTACTGGGGACTTAAAAAAATGTATGTTACATGATGGTGTAGCTGCCAAAGTAACTTTTATTGAATGTTGTGCTACACTTCAAAGTGATACAGATATATATCACACTATTTTTCAACATAGTCACCAACTCCTTTTACAGGGTTATTACAAATGATTGAAGTGATTTCACAGCTCTACAATAACTTTATTATTTGAGATATTTTCACAATGCTTTGCACACACATACAAAAACTCAAAAAGTTTTTTAAGGCATTCACAAATGGTCGATATGTGCCCCTTTAGTGATTTGGCAGACATCAAGCCGATAATCAAGTTCCTCCCACACTCAGCGCAGCATGTCCCCATCAATGAGTTCGAAAGCATCGTTGATGCGAGCTCGAGTTCTGGCACGTTTCTCGGTAGAGGAGGTTTAAACACTGAATCTTTCACATAACCCCACAGAAAGAAATCGCATGGGGTTAAGTCGGGAGAGCGTAGAGGCCACGACATGAATTGCTGATCATGATCTCCACCACGACAAATCCATCGGTTTTCCAATCTCCTGTTTAAGAAATGTCGAACATCATGATGGAAGTGCGGTGGACCACCATCCTGTTGAAAGATGGAGTTGGCGCTGTCGGTCTCCAGTTGTGGCATGAGCCAATTTTCCAGCATGTCCAGATACACGTGTCCTGTAACGTTTTTTTCGCAGAAGAAAAAGGGGCCGTAAACTTTAAACCGTGAGATTGCACAAAACACGCTAACTTTTGGTGAATTGCGAATTTGCTGCACGAATGCGTGAGGATTATCTACCGCCCAGATTCGCAAATTGTGTCTGTTCACTTCACCATTAAGAAAAAATGTTGTTTCATCACTGAAAACAAGTTTTGCACTGAACGCATCCTCTTCCATGAGCTGTTGCAACTGCGCCGAAAATTCAAAGCGTTTGACTTTGTCGTCGGGTGTAAGGCTTCTGCTTTAGCCTTTTCCGTAAGATTTTCCAAACCATCGACTGTGGTACGTTTTGCTCCCTGCTTGCTTTATTCGTCGACTTCCGCGGGCTACGCGTGAAACTTGCCCGCACGCTTTCAACCGTTTCTTCGCTCACTGCAGGCCGACTCGTTGATTTCCCCTTACAGAGGCATCCAGAAGCTTTAAACTGCGCATACCATCGCCGAATGGAGTTAGCAGTTGGTGGATCTTTGTTGAACTTCGTCCTGAAGTGTCGTTGCACTGTTATGACTGACTGATGTGAGTGCATTTCAAGCACAACATACGCTTTCTCGGCTCCTGTCGCCATTTTGTCTCACTGCGCTCTTGAGCGCTCTGGCGGCAGAAACCAGAAGTGCGGCTTCAGCCGAACAAAACTTTATGAGTTTTTCTACGTATCTGTAGTGTGTCGTGACCATATGTCAATGAATGGAGCTACAGTGAATTCATGAAATTGCTTCAATCATATATAATAGCCCTGTAAACAACAGATGGAACATTCTATCAATTATTCAATTCCTCAACAACTCCGCTCCATTACAGGGAACTGTTGAGTGAACATCCTTATTGTTGGAAAATTGCTTTCCCCTCATATGTTATTTCAGCTTGCTGAAAAGATGGACTTGCATGGTGCAAAATCTGGATTTCCCAATCAGCATCAGCCATGTATTACAACTAGATCAATACTCCATTTTATCCATACACCACCAGAATTTTACAGTGAATTTGTGTCCAATTTAGATGTTTCCCTTCAAGAATCATACTGCACCACATTCTTCAACTTTGTAGTAGTTTGCAGTTGCTGTGCCATTTCACTACCACATGGTGATGTACTTTTTATCTGTACTGAAACAGAACTATGTCTGAAAGA
This sequence comes from Schistocerca cancellata, assembly GCF_023864275.1. Classification (NCBI taxonomy): domain Eukaryota; kingdom Metazoa; phylum Arthropoda; class Insecta; order Orthoptera; family Acrididae; genus Schistocerca; species Schistocerca cancellata. The sequence continues at coordinate 416,413,359 of NC_064633.1, forward strand.
ACAACTATGTAGTTGTTTTTGACACAGTAAAGTTTCAGAATTCTAACAATGGACAATAGTGATCCAAATACTGAAAATCAACACTTCTGCAGCTAACACTGTCTTTTACATATCTATTGCTTATCACATATTCTCTTCTACTGGTACTTGACTCTGATACCATAGTGTCAGAGCTAGCTACATTTGTGCTCTTATAAGAATTTAATGTTTTCATCAGTTGTTCTATAGAAGTCTACATCAATATTTAAATATCCAGCTACACTAAGATCAGTGACATTTGTCTTCTTAAGTACCATGTTAAGTCTATCAAAACTCCACAACTCACATCAATTGATGGATGGCTCATTCCAATAAACTTCATGTTTAGCTAATACACTTGGGCATTTATGTGGGGGCACAGCACCAGCCATTTCAGCTGTTCCTTCTTCAATGTAATGTTCAATAAGTGAAGTTATTTCAAATGTAATATGTTCACTCATAAAAGCTGTTACTCCATCTCTTTTGCGTAGCTGTCTGAAGTAAAACCATCCAACTGCAATGCAAAATTTTACTGGCTTTTGGCCCAGGTTCTATTGTTAGTAACAGATGTGCAGAGAATGTTTGTCCACAAACATTTGTAGCAAACTGAAACTGTTTTGAAGCTACTGCACACTGAGGTGCATTTTACTAAGGGGCATTTATCATTTTCGTTTACCTTATGTTCTGTATAAATCATAAACATGTCCAATCAAGAGAATCTTAATCAGTTGTTTAACAACAATATAAGAAAGGATAGATTGCTACTTACTAAAGATATCAAGCCAAGTGCAGACAAGCACAATTAAAAGACATTTACACATAAGCTTTCGGCCTCAACCTTCATTGAAAAAAGAGAAAGGGAAACCAGCACCATTCACTCACACAAGCAAGCATACCTCATGCACACATAACTGCCAACTCCGGCTAGAATGCAACTATCATGTGGGATGAATGCAGCAATCTAGAAGGTGCGGGGAAGGGGAAGGGTTAGGGGAAGCAATAGTAGTGTACCAGCGTGGGAAGGAAAGAGTACTGTTGGTGGAGTGTGCAGAGACTGGAATGCCAACAGGTGCAACAGTAGATTGTGGGGCAAGGCGATGGGGAAAACAGAGTGAAACAGGAGAGCAGTGGGGAAAGATGGGCGGGTGCATTGGCAGAGGGTGGCAAACAAAGAGTGTAGCAGAGAGGACAGAGGGGGTGGAAACTGTTGAGTGGAAGATGTGAGGACAGTATGTTACCGTAGGTTGAGGCCGGGATAATTACAGGAACAGAGAATGTGTTTTAAGTGTAACTCCCATCTGTGCAGTTCAGAAAAGCTGGTGGTGTAGAGGAATATCCAGATGGGCCACATAGTGAAGAAGCTACTGAAAGGACTTCATATTCATCTGTATGTTGTGCCACAGGATGGTCTACTCTGCTCATGGCCACAGTTTGGCAGTGGACAACTGGATGTTAGTTGTAAAATGTACACTTCCGCAGGGACATATCACAAATAACAAAATTTTCTGGGCCTAAAGGCTGAATGGACTCCACCTTAAAATAATATGTTTTAGCCCCATCAGCAGAGGAGATTTTTCATGGGGGATCATAGTTTCTCTCAATGTCCAATTCACACCTTGGCTCATTACTGACTATAGCAAAATTCCACTTCTGTGTGCTTCCACACAGTCACGTGATGTCACAGGTTTTCAATATGCAAGTGCAATTGGCCATTGTCGACTGCCATATCACTGTTGCTATCACACCCTGGTGGGAGACTGGTACACATCTTCTTCAACACCAGGATCCAGATATCATTCAGTTTCACACCCTCCTCCTTCCTAGTGAAATTCTTGGTGTGTTTTACAATCTCTATAGCCTCTCAGTATAGCCTTTGATGGTATCCACTTGTGACTGTCAGTACTTGAGTACTATCAAACTGAATGCAATGGTCTCCTGGTTGCAGAGCATGTTCTGTAACAGCTGATCCGTCAATCTCCCCATTTCTCCAATTGCCCCTGTGCTCTTCTAGTCATTTTTTCACTGTTCTTTTTGTAGCACCTACATACAACTTCCCACAACTACACGGAATCCTGTAAGTTGGCTAGCAGCCTTGGACAATTTCAGGTGCTCATATATCTTCCAGGTGGGTTTGTAGATTTGATGATGTTCCATTTTTTCACTGTTTTTCCTATGTGGTCAGTAACACACTTAATGAAAGGCAGGAAAACTTTCTATTTCACTGGTGCTTGAGCATCACTATGATTTCTACACAGTGGTCTTAACACTATTTTCACCTCTGCTAAAGAGTAACGATGCTTCAGCAATTCATTGGTAAGATGTTTTAATTCTGTGTCAAGCAGCTCTGTTTCACAGATTTTCCTTGTTCTATCTGCCAATGTTTTTATGATACCTCGCTTTTGTTGTGAGTGGCAAGTACAAACGGTGTAACAGTCTGTGTGCATTGGTTCTTGGTAAACAGTAGTGCCAAGTTATCATCTTTTTTCTTGGAAACTAACACGTCAAGAAGATTTAATCTTCTGCCTGCCTCCTCCTCCACAGTAAACTGAATCTTCAGACTGATCTCGTTGAGATGTTGGTGAAAACGACCCAGTTCCTCCCTTCCATGCCACCACAAAGCAAATGTACCATCCACATATCAGAACCAAATATTTGGTTTCTTGTTCACAGTTTCCAATGCCTGCTCCAAGAATTTTTCTGTAAAGAAGTTCACTCTAACTGGTGTTAACGTCCTCCCCATAGTGACACCATTTGTATGTTCATAGAATTCGTTCCATTTGAAATATGTGGTTGTGAGGCAATATTTAAAGAGTTCTGCATCATTGGGAGAAAAAATTCTCATTCAGCTGTTGCAACAGTTCACTGAGCATAGTGAATAATGTTACTGTATTAACACGATTCACGTTGTCCGTCGCACTTCACATAGTGTAGACCGGGAGCTGTCTGCTAGGCATGCCCAATGTAAAACTGACTGGGCACAGCCCGTGCTGCCTGAGTTGCTGTTGTTCCGTCAACAGAGTGTGCAGCCAAATTCTCGTGTGCCCTCTGATGGACGGGACTTTACTTGCGGCAACTACTGTCCGTGATGCGCGCCATGCCAATGTGCGCCTCCTGCGATCTTTCTGGTGGCTACTGCACTCCTCCTCCTTTGGGGGGTGAAGCCACTGTTATCCACTGCATCGAAAGGTGGAGCGTCGTGCAGTAGCGATGACCTCCACATCCATTGGAATGCTGGAGTTGGGGGGATCTGCCAACCCTCGAGCTGGAACCTTTGCATACGATTGGAAGTGACCCACACGAAGAGGCCCCCATCGTCCCACCACCAGAGCCCGGGATAAAACGGGCGACATGCTGTCGAACTCCGAATCCCATCCCATCTCGGGAGGGACAAGACCCAGTGTCGGGGACGATGGGGAAGGCACGACCACAGGTGAACCAGCCTCCTGAGAAACTGGGCCTGCGAGGGGGGCTGGCTCTCGCCGGGGCATCTCTAACGATGGCGATGCCGGTGCTGGAGCTACTGGAGGCCGCCAAGGCTGAGAACCATCGCAGTGTAGCAGAGTCACAGGGGGGAGGGGCGATAGTATCCCCTGAGAAAACAACACAGGTGCCGGCAATGGGGAAGCCAGTCCCTGAGGGGTCGGATGGTGGGTGCCCAAACATGGAAGTAGCTGATTTTGGTGATGACGCACCTCCTGGTCCCCTGTCTGCAAGGTATAGAGCCAGTGGCCATTGCCGCGCAGGACCACAGCCGGTATCCAACGTGGATTGCGACCAAATCCACGTGCCCAAACCAACATACCCGGTGGAAAGCCGGGTATCCCATTTTGCGAAGACTGGCAAGGACCAGGGCGGAGGAGGTGCAGCAGAGTCCTAGGTTGGCGCCCGTGGAGGAGCTCTGCGGGGCTGCGTTCTCCCATCGGTGTGGTCCGGTATGCCGTCAGGAAAAATGTCAACGCCTCCCCCGCAGGAAATTCGTGCACATACTTTTTCATCTGCGTCTTAAATGTGTGCACCATGCGCTCGGCTTCCCCATTCGATTGTGGATGAAAGGGGGGAGAGCAAATGTGCCGAATACCGAAGCACCTACAAAAATCCTGGAAGGTCTGCGAAATAAACTGAGATCCATTGTCCGATACCAAGGTAACTGGCAGACTTCCACAGAAAAGATTTTTGAGAGTGCCTGGATTGCAACTTCCAAAGTGGTTGAGGAGCAGCAAACTACATATGGGAATCAGGAATAAGCATTAATGACAATGAGCCAAAAGTCATTGAAAAACGGGCCCGCAAAATCTATGTGAACACATTCCCATGCCTGGGTCGCAGGCGGCCATGAAGAGAATGCTGACCTGGAAGACGCCTGTTGGCTCGCACACTGGGAACAGGCGGCCACCAAGTGCTCAATTTCTCTGTCAATACTGGGCCAGTACACATGTCTGTGAGCCAAGGTTTTAGTACGGGAAACACCCCACTGCCCCTCATGTAATAACGTGAGGACCTCCCTTTGCAAACTTGCAGGAACAACCACGTGAGGGGCTGTATCATCGGTAGCCAGAAGGAGAACTGCTTCCAAGACTGAGAGGCGGTCTCGGAGAACAAAATAATTATGAAGAGGGTCCGAGGCCCGGCTTGGAGGTCAGGACAACCACCCCTGCTGAACTAGGTGAACTACTTGCCAGAGAACTGGGTCAGCTGCCGTTTCCCTGGCGACTCTAGAACTAGTGATCGGGAAGCCATCATCCGCTTGGTGGGATGCCACATCCAAATGAAAACACATAATCTCCTCCTAATCAAACTTAGGATCCGGGCCCACTGGAAGACGGGAAAGAGTGTCGGCATTGGCATGCTGTCCGGTAGGGTGAGAATGAATGTCATAATGGTACTTAGAAAGGAACAAGGCCCAGTGATGCAGTCTGTGGGCCACCCTATCTGGAATCTGAGAGGCGGGGCCAAATAATGATATTAATGGCTTATGGTCAGTGATTAATTGAAACTTCGTGCCATACAAGAAAGGGTAAAACTTGGTAACAGCATAGACCATGGCCAAAGCCTCTTTTTCCACCTGGGAGTAATGGGCCTGTGCGGGACAAAGAGTTTTAGACGAAAATGTCAGTGGCTGCTCGGAGCCATTCGCACTGTGATGGGCCAGGACCGCCCCCACCCTATACTGCGAAGAATCTGTAGCCAGGACCAATGGCTTATTGGGTTCAAAAGTAGCCAAACAAGACGCTAACGTGAGGAGGCCCTTCGACGAGGTGAACGCTTGCTCGCATGCATGCGACCAAGCAAAAGAAACACCCTTGCACAGAAGGCAGTACAGGGGCTGGGCTATGGTGGAAGCTCTGAGAATGAACTGGTGGTAATAGGCAATCCAGCCTAAAAATGCTTGTAACTCCTTCAGCGAAGAGGGCCGCAGAAGGTCGATGATACCTTGGACCAAACTTCCTAGTGGCTGGATGCTGTGCCAAGAGATGGTGTAGCCCACATACTCAATGGACGGTTGGAAGAAGTTTGACTTACACAGGTTGCAACACAGGCACACGGACCTGAATTTGAGAAAGAGGGTTCGAAGGTTGTGCAAGTGTTCCTTCGTGCTGCAGCCTGTGACAATTATGTCATCCAGGTAATTAATACAATGAGGGATTGTCGACGTGACGTGCTCAAGATAACGCTGAAATATCGCTGGGGCACTGGATATTCCAAAGGGCAACTGCTGGTATTGGTAAAGGCCAAACGGGGTGTTGACGACCTCCAGCCGTTTGGAGTCCTCATCAAGTGGTATCTGATGATAAGCCTCCGAAAGACCGATTTTCGAAAAATATTGGTCTCCTGCCACGTCGGAGAACAATTCATCAGAACGAGGCAAGGGATAGGTGTTCACCACCAATTGGGAATTAATGGTGGCCTTGAAATCGCCACAAAGACGTAATTTTCCCAAGGTTTTCCTGACAATAATGAGGGGCGAAGCCCACTCACTACAAGAAATGGGAAGAACGACCCTGAGGGCTGTCAGCTGGTCTAGCTCTGCTTTTACCTGATGGCGGAGAGGGCGGAGAGCCAAGGGGATCTGCCTCGCGCGTAGAAAACGCGGGCGAGCCGATGCCATCAACGTTAAGTGAAGTCTGAAACACGCCCCAGGCCCTCCTCAAAGATATCCTTAAAGTCAGAGATCAAAGATTCTAACGATTGATAGGGAATGTCTTTGGAGACCAACTGTCTGGTGTCTGTGATAGAAATACCGAAAGCTTGAAAGGCATCCAATCCAAAAAGGTTAGTGGAGCTCACATCACTGACAACAATAAAAGTAAGAGGCCGAGTGACTGATTTGTAAGTAACATCGGTAGTGAATTGACCCAGTAGGGGAATGAACTGTTTACCATAACCGCGGAGACGCCAGTAAACTGGCACAAACGGGGGCAACCCAAGGTCGGAGGAAGTTTGTGCATTCAACAAGGAAACTGCTGCGTCCGTATCTACTTGCAGTTGTAGTCGGTGCGACCGAACAAACACCTCGATAAAGAGTTTGTGGGCCGATGCGTCGGGAGCCTGGCCCGATGAAACTTCCTGAATGTCAACGTCCATGTCCTCTGTACCTGCTTCCTTCGTTTCTTTTGAGGCTGAGCGGCAAACTTTAGCAATGTGTCCTTTTTTATTACATTTGTGACAAACAGCCCAACGCTGGGGGCACTCTGACCGATCATGACGTATATAGCAGAACGCACAGGACGGTAACAGGGGCTGGCGGCCGAAACTCTGTTTATGTGCCATGCGGGAGCAGCCGTAACAGCCGGATTGTACCACTCGCACGTCATCCACCCCGGACGTAGGGGACGCAGCCGCGCCACCCTGAACTGCCGCGACATCGCACCACGCCTCCAACTGTTGACCTGCGGCATGAGAGACTTCATACGATTGAGCAATGGACAGGACTTCCTCAAGGGAAGGGTCTTCCAACTGCAGGGCCCATTGCCAGACCTCCCTATCAACGGCTGAACGAACAATGACGTCTTGCACCATAACGTGTGCATACGACTATCGCGACTGCTCCGTGACAAAATGACACTTGTGACTAAGACCGTGCAGGGTAGCGGCCCACGGCCGGTAAGACTGATGGGGCTGTTTCTTGCATTGATAGAACTCAACCCTAGCCGCCACAACATGCGATCGGCAGCGATAATATGAAGACAGCAATGAACACAATGCGTCAAAAGACAAGGACGAGGGATCCTGCAACGGCGGTAACTGCTGCAAAACTTGATACAGCGAGGGAGATATCCAAGACAAGAAAAGAGCACGACATACCTCCGCATCGGCGACATGAAATGCCTGGAAATGCTGCCGAAGGCAATGTTCATATGCGTCCCAATCCTCCGCCGACGCGTCATACGGGAGAAAGGGAGGAGGGAACGGCGCTGGAGCTGACTGCGTGGTGAGCAACGCCGGAAGTGCTTGTGTCATGGTTGCCATGAGCTCCTTCTGCTGCTCAACCAAAACCCACACTAAATCCTCCATGCCGTGGATAAGCTGCGAAACTGGAACAACGATGCAACACTTGAAAGAACGATCCCATCCTTGTCGCCAATTGTGTATTAACACGATTCGCGTTGTCCGTCGCACTGCACATAGTGTAGACCGGGAACTGTCTGCTAGGCATGCCCAATGTAAAACTGACTGGGCACGGCCCGTGCTGCCTCAGTTGTTGTTGTTCTGCTGGCAGAGGGTGCGGCCGAATTCTCACGTGCCCTCTGGTGGACGGGACTTTACTTGTGGCAGCTACTGTCCGCGACGCGCCGTGCCGATGTGCGCCTCCTGCGATCTTTCTGGTGGCTACCGCAGATACCACATCAAAACTAATTGAAATATCCTCTGGCTGTATCATTATGTTGTTTAATTTATTGATAAAATATGCTAAATTCTTAATATATGAATCTGATCAGTCCACATATGGTTGTTATACTGTTATCAAGAACTTTTCAATCAAAGAGGAGGACGAACCAACAGCACTCAGTATGGGCCTTAAAGAGGAACATGTTCTTTGCGCACCTTCAATAATCCATAAAGTCTTGGTGGTAGTGCAACTGCAGTGAACAGAGTTCTCTGAATGCTCTGTTTGGTAAATTACTTCTTTATCAACTGCAAAACAGTTCTAAGAACTTTGTCAGTGGGGTTTTTACTCAGTTTCCTTTATGTTTGTAGATCTAGTAAATCATTAATCTTACTATCATAGTTGGTCACATTCAAAACGAATGTAGCATTTCCCTTGTCAGATGGGGGAATGGTAACACTACTGTCCTCATTCAGGCATTTTATGGCATTCCTCTCACCCACAGTTATATTACTGTTTGGAGGCTTTGCACAATGCAATACTCCTACAGCTTCTATAAGGATTTCTTCAGCTGTAACCATGTCCACACTATGAATGCCTGCTTCTACACTGGCTATTATTTCTTAGGTGGGCACAACTTATGGGCTAATGACAAAATTTCCATCTTTGACAAGCATAGATCTGTCATCATCATATAATGAAAGTTTGGATAGATTGATAGCCATGAGGGAAGTGTTTAAACAAGGGATTGTCTGATTAGGTTGCAAATTATCAAATTTCTTCTTCTATCTATCAGATGCTGTCGGCATATACTTGCTAATAGTATCATGCAATAGTCTGTTAATTCTAACCAGTCACCACTACGCAATTTATTGCTGATAGTAATATGGAGAAACATTAACTTACAGTCTGTGCTTCCCAGGTCCCAGTGGGTCTGTTGAATCTGCTCTTGTAGTAACACCTCTTCCATCCATTTGAAAATCCACTGTGCCTTGGCTGGGCTGCATAGTCCCTTAATCCACAAAAACTTTGGAATAACACTTGACCACTCTGCAACAAGACAGGAATGTGAGGAAACACAAAAACTACACTTTCTTCTTCTGGAGACTTTTCATGCATCACAAATTTCTTGACATCTCCTCCCTGTAGAGGCGTCTAATTGTAAAATGTAAGCTTTCACACCTGGAAATGTCACAATTGATAAAATCAAACAATGGAAAATCCAGGATGGAATGCAACAAAATTATGAGAAGGAAAGTTGCTACTTGCCATATAGCAGAGATGTGGAGTCGCGATAGGCACAACAAAAAGACTCTCACAATTATAGCTTTTGGCCTTTAAGGCCTTTGTCAACAATAGACACACAGACAGACAGACACACACACACTCTCTCTCTCTCTCTCTCTCTCTCTCTCTCTCTCTCTCTCTATCTCTCTCTCTCATGCAATGCAACTCACACAAATGACTGCCGCCTCAGGCAACTGAAACCACACAGCATCATCTCATCATCACAGTATCTCCGCTATATGGTAAGTAGCAACTTTCCTTCTTATAATACAATTAATAAAATGTTTCAGGCTATTACGCCATGGTCAAGTGTTCGCAGATGGGGATGAAATGTTGGGTTTTAAAGTGAAATCCATTTGATGATGGATTAACAGCCTGGAATATTTTATTAATTGTGACATTTCTACCACTGAAAGTTTACGTTCTACAATTAGATGGCTCTACAGGGAGGAGATGTCAAGAAATTTGTAACCCACAGAAGGTACCCAAAAAAAAGAGGGTGCAGTATTTGTGTTCCCTCACATTCCTGTCTTGTTGCAGAGTGGTCAGTGTTATTCCAAAGTTTTTGGGGATTAAGCAACTATGCACCTTGGACATGGTGTCGCAGATTTTCAAGTGGATGGAAGAGGCTTTACTACGAGAGCAGATTCAACAGATCCACCAGGACCTGGCAAGCACAGACTGTAATTTAATGTCTCTCCCAATTACTGTCAGCAATAAATTGTGTAGTGGTGTCTGGATTAGAATTGACAGACAATTACACAATAGTTTTAGGAATTTTATGTTGACAACATCTAATAGACCAAAGAAGAAATTTGATAATTTGCAACCTAATCAGACGATCGGCCACTTGGACGTTTCCTGTGCAGTTATCAATTTATCAGGACATTTTTGCCTGACGATGAGAGATCTAAACTTGCCAAAGGCTGAAATTTTGCCATTACCCTGCAAGTTGTGCCCACAGATGAAATAACAGCCAGTGTAGAAGCAGGCGTATGTAGTGTGAACACAGTTACAGTTGAAGAAATCCATATAGATAGTCTCACACAAAGCCTCCAAAAAGTAATTTAACTGTGGCTGAGAGGAATGGCAAACATGTCTGAGTGAGGATGATAGTGTTATCATTCTCCCCACTGACAATGGAAATGGAATGGCTATTTTGAATGTGACCGACTATGATAGCAAGATTAATGACTTATTAGATCCACAAAAATTATAGGAAACTGACTACAGACCCTACTGACAAAGTTCTTAAAACAGCTACACATTTGATAAAGAAGTCCTCTATCAAACAAAGCATTCAGAAAAGTCTGTTCAATTCAATTGCACTACCACTCAGACTTTATGGATTGCTGAAGGTGCACAAAATACATGTTCCTCGATAGCCCATAATGTGTGCTTTTGGTTCACCCACCTATTCGACTGACAAGTTCTTGACAACATTCTTATGACCATATGGTGGCCAATTGGATTTGTATATCATCAAAAAAGCACATTTTATTGGTATATTAAATGGAATAGTGGTACAGCCAGAGTACACATTAATTAGTTTGACATGGTATCACTATTCACCACGATTCTGCCCAATGAAGTGCTGCAACAGTTGAATGGGAATTTTTCCTCGCAATGATGCAGAACTCTTTAAATTTTGCCTCACAACCACATATTTCAAACGGAGCAGTGAGTTCTATGAACAGATGAATGGTGTCACTATGGGAAGCGCCTTAAGGCCTTTACGGAAAAATTCAAAGAGCAGGCAGGCATTGGAAACTGTGAACAAGAAACTCAGTATTTGGTTCCAAAATGTGGATGGTATGTTTGTTTTGTAGTGGCATATCAAGGAGGAACTGGGTTGTTTTCACCAAAATCTCAACGGGATCAACCTGAAGATTCAGTTTAACATGGAGTAGGAGGCAAACGGAAGATACAATTTTCTTGATATGCTAGTTCTCAAGAAAGAAGATGATAGCTTGACCAAATGGTTTACCAAAGACCAACACACACAGACTGTTACCTACACCAGGACTTGAACCACCATTCACAACAAAAGTCAGGCATCATAAAAACATTAGCAGATAGAGCAAGGAAAATTTGTGAACCAGAGCTGCTTGATGCAGAATTACATCTCACCAATACATTGCTCAAGAATGGTTATTCGTTAGCTGCAGTGAAAAGGGTGTTAAGACCACTGTGCACTGTGTAGAAATCATATGCTCAAGTGCTGGTGAAATTGTAAGTTTTCCCACCTTTCACTATGGACATTACTGACCACATAGGAAAAATCTTTAAAGAGCAGAATATCACAGTAATCCACAAACCACCCAGAAGATATAAGATCACCTAAAATCATCCAAGGTTGCTAGCCAACCACTGGAGTGGGGATTTGTATGTGGGTGTCACAAAAAGAAGAGTCAAAAACCAGCTAGAACAGCACAAGGGCAATTGGAGAAATGGGGAGATTGACGGATCAGCTGTTACAGAACATGCTCTGCAACCAGGAGACCATTGCATTCAGTTTGATAGTACTCAAGTACTGACAGTCACAAGTGGATACCATCAAAGGCTATACTGAAAGGCTATAGAGATTGTAAAACACACCAAGAATTTCACTAGGAAGGAGGAGGGTGTGAAACTGAATGATATCTGGATCCTGGTGTTGAAGAAGATGTGTACCAGTCTCCCACCAGGGTGTGATAGCAACAGTGATATGGCAGTCGACAATGGCCAATTGCACTTGCATATTGAAAACCTGTGACATCACGTGACTGTGTGGAAGCACACAGAAGTGGAATTTTGCTATAGTCAGTAATGAGCCAAGGTGTGAATTGGACATTGAGAGAAACTATGATCCCCCATGAAAAATCTCCTCTGCTGATGGGGCTAAAACATATTATTTTAAGGTGGAATCCATTCAGTCATGGCATAAAGGCCCAGAAAATTTTGTTATTTGTGATATGTCCCTGCGGAAGTGTACATTTTACAACTAACATCCAGTTGTCCACTGCCAAACTGTGGCCATGAGCAGAGTAGACCATCCTGTGGCACAACATACAGATGAATATAAAGTCCTTTCAGTAGCTTCTTCACTATGTGATCCATCTGGATATTCCTCTACACCACCAGCTTTTCTGAACTGCACAGATGGGAGTTACACTTAAAACACATTCTCTGTTCCTGTAATTATCCCGGCCTCAACCTACGGTAACATACTGTCCTCACATCTTCCACTCAACAGTTTCCACCCCCTCTGTCCTCTCTGCTACACTCTTTGTTTGCCACCCTCTGCCTTGTTTGCCACCCTCTGCCAATGCACCCGCCCATCTTTCTCCACTGCTCTCCTGTTCACTGCAATGACCAATTGCACTAGTGGATTGAAAACATCTGATGTCACACAACACCGTGGAAGCATGAAGAAGTGGAATTTTGCTATAGTCAGTAGTAAGCCAAGGTGTAAATTGGACAATTGAAGAAAATATGATCCTCCTTGAAAATGCCCTCTGAAAATGAGGATGAAATGTTTTGTTTTAATGTGAAATCCATTCAAGCACAGCATAATAGCCCAGAACATTTTATTAATTGTGAGGTGGTTGGTAGTCATACCAATAAAAAAGTTGTTTTTTGATTGCAGCAGACCTGGTAAATTATATGGCTGCTTTCACAGGTGGCCCAGCCCTTGATGGGATTGCACGAACCTGTGAGAGGACTGGATTAGGATGTGCTGGGTAGGTGAATTGGGCAGATCTGGCATCTGGGTCTTCCAAGGGATATGAACCTTGGGGCAATGGGCTGGGGTTGGGAGTGACATAGGGATGGACTAGGATGCTGCAGATGTTGAGTAGGTGATGGAACACCACTTTAGGAGGAGTAGAAAGAATATTGAGTAGGACATCCATCAATTCAGGGCATGATGATCACCTTTCATATACACCAAAATATGACAAGTTAGCTCCGGTAAGAAACATTTTTGATTTGTTTATCCAGATATGCAAAACAGCATTTACTTCCTGCAGATACCTCACAATCAGTAAGAAGTTACAGTGAGTTTCAGGCAATTGTCAGTTTAGACAGTATATACCCAGCAAACCAAACAAACACAGAATAAAAATATTTGCTCTTTGTGACACCAGGATGTATTATACTGTTGATACTGAAGCGTATGTTGGAACATAACCAGAGGGCAACAGTAAGTACATAATACTCCGGCTGCTTTGATTAAGAGACTGTGCACCTCCATCAAAGGAACTGGCAGGAATATCATAGTAGAATAGTAGATAACTGGTTTACCAGTCTTTAGTTGGTTGGAGGAGGGGGGGAAAAAAAAAAAAAAAAAAAAAAAAAAAAAAAAAAAAAAAAAAAAAAAAACCTTGATAGTCATGTATAACAAGACGAAAGGAGGCGTAGACATGTGTGACAAGTTTTGTGCTGTTTACAACTGCGTAAGACCCACTCGTTAATGGTCTATGGTCATAGTTTATTCGTTACAATTCTTTAGCTATTCATGCTGCTGAAAACCCAGACAGCTGCACTCTGTGAAGATATTTTCTCTGCCAGTTGTCTTATGAGCTTGTTACAGAACATGTGGAGTCCGAGATGCTATGAGTAACATACCATCTAATATTCCTTCAAGGATATGTGAAATTTTGCAAACTGAAGTGAAAGCATGGCCCACTGAACCCCTAACAAACAGAGAGGATGTGTGCACTGTGACAGGAGAAAGAACAGACCTTCCAGATACAGCTGCTGGAAATGTAGAAAATATCTCTGTTTGGAACATGCAAGAGTTATTTGTTCAGAATGTTTAAAACTGAAAGACTGTGACTGAAGAACTGTTGCAACCAAAGTGTGCCTTTCATCCTGTTTACAATATTATTATACATCTTTTTCGCGTCCACATGAAAAATATTGTATCATATTCGGAAAATGACAATTTCAGTGGAACTGAACAGAATTTATAGCTTTATTAAAGGTATGTACTTAGCCCATTAAAATTCAACACAGTAAACTGTATATAATCAATGACTTTGTTGATTTTTACTTATAAATCTATATTTACCACCATGCGGACTGATAAAACATGGTGCAATTACTGCAAGGTTAAATGAGGAATGCTAATTTTTGTAACAGCTGTTAACATGTTATAAGAAAATGCAGACTAGATAACGGAGGTAAGCATTCTTTTGAGAAACACTGCCCACAGTTTCTATCATTCAAAAGAAAATTTTAAAAAGCTGAGACAAGTTGGCTCTGCTGGGACAAAAAGCTACCAGATGCTAATACTAGAGCAGGCCTTAACTGAAACCTATACCAGGATGGTTAGATTTGAATTTGAAGTTTGTGTTTCCTGGACATGAGTAAGTTACCTTAACCACACTCAGTTTTATGGTTTCAGGCTTCTGTTATTCGTATTTTCTGCCAAACATCTAAGAACTTCAAAGCAGAACAAATGTTTTTCATATACATTTTCATATTTCCACATTCATCTTAATTTTCACCATCATCATCATTTGTCACTCTGGTAAGCAAAGTGAGATTGTAGATAAGCCTCCTACAACTTATCTTGTCATTCCACAGCTGTTGCACATTTATCTGACGCCGGTGGCCACCTCCAATTTGGAGGTCTCACTCCTCGTCTCTTCCTGAGACATCTTAGTCAAAGTAACCCAATGAGATACTGTGGTGAGCCATATTGTTCATCTGCTCATGCCACAGCAATAGCTTCAGTTAAGGATTCCTGCAGGCTTCTTCCTAATTCTTGCTGTTTGTAGATATACTCAATCCTTATTCTATCTATTTTTGTTTTCTGTAGTAGCAACAGAGGACCTTCATATCTGTTGCCAGGATTCAGTTCTTATTTGGCCCAGTAACTATTACTGCTTCCAGATCATATGTTAAGATAGGCAGGAGGTAAGTTTCATACAGGCTGTTTTAGAAGCCCGGTGAAATGTTTCATCTCAAAGACTCTGACATACCAAATTGTAAAATTTGGAAACTTTTTGGGTTCTGTTTCCAACCCCTTCATGTATGGTGTTATCTGAGGAAACAAAACTGCCTTACAACTGGAAAATGTTCTTGGCATCTACCTCCTCCACTCTTTAGACAGACTGTTCTGGAATTCCTGCTCAACAGCAAAATTTCCACAAGCAGAAAACTGTAAACAGCCATTGTTTTAATTTGACAGCTTCAACCAAAGGATTTACTAACTGCACATTACAAACAAAGTTCGAAGAAGGAGAGGCAGAAACATGTAACAGCAAATTGAAAAGATTTGTAGTACTGATATAAGGCCAAAAGAAACAAATAAAAGAGCCAGGAGAAAGAGTTGGGTTTGGCTGAAAAGCAAGTTCAGTAGAAATGTTGAGTAAATAACAAGGTAGAGATACAAAGGAAATCAGAGGAGCGATAGGGATGGACTGATGCAAATAAAACAGAAACAAAATTAAAGGAAAACAGGAGTAACATGTGGAACAATAAGAGCAGAAGTAAGCAATTCAGAAAATCCATTTGCATGGGTAACAGCATCTTACATTTTTAATATAAGAATAATTTTTTATAAAGCATGAATTTCTTCAAATAAGGGATTTTTGAAAATGTTATTACTGTCGAAGTGAATTAATGAAACAAACAGCTTCATATATACTGTTTGTATTTGAATTTAGCACTGTGGCAACAATTTTTCTAGTC
This sequence comes from Schistocerca cancellata, assembly GCF_023864275.1. Taxonomy (NCBI): domain Eukaryota; kingdom Metazoa; phylum Arthropoda; class Insecta; order Orthoptera; family Acrididae; genus Schistocerca; species Schistocerca cancellata. The sequence continues at coordinate 416,429,170 of NC_064633.1, forward strand.
TTAGTGTTTCATCGATACTGCCCGAAAGTGGACTAAAGTCAATGTCTCTCACATTTACTATATTTTCAAACATACAAGGTGCTACCCAAAATATCTGAGCAGTTCATTGTACTGGTCAAACCAGTAGCAGTACTACATTTTGTTGCTAGATGTCACAAGGTACACATCTTAGCCACTACAGCACGATGTGTCATCTTTGGGGCATGCATTTGTGAGTTGTAGCTGTGCATGCCAGGATGTGTATCAGTTGTTCTGTGAATTGTGAAATGGATAGAGTGAAGGAGCAATGGATTTGCATCAAATTCCGTTTTAAGTTAAAGAAAACTGTAGTTGAAACTCACCACACACTGACAGAGACATCTAGTGAGAGTGCACTAAGTCAAGTATGAACATTTGAGTGGTTCAAGTACTTCAAGGAAGGATTAGAATCTGTGGAAGATGGCAAACATTCTGGTCAACTGTCAACCAGTACAACAATGGAAATGATCATGAAAGTGCATGATGTGATTTTCAAAGATCGAAGGCAGGCAATTCATGAGGTTTTTAACAAATTTTGGCTGTCATAGAGTACATATTAATGAATTCTCACTGATGAACTGCAAAAAAGCTTGTCCCTTGCCTTCTCAGAATCAGGCAACAAAACTTCAGGATTCAAATGTGCACTGAGCTGCAACAAAGAGTTCGAGGGTCATAACAGGTGATGATTGTTGGGTATACTCTTATGACCCTGAAACCAAGCAGCAATCATCACAATGGAAAATGCCATCTTCTCCAAGGCTGAAAAAAGCTCAACATGTTCACAGCTACATGAAGTCAGTTTCAATCTTTTTTTTTTATTTTCCCCCCTTCGAATTTCAGGGAATGGATATAAAAAGTAGACTGGCAATGGCAAGGAAAGCGTTTCTGAAGAAGAGACATTTGTTAACATCAAGTATAGATTTAAGTATCAGGAAGTATAAGTATTTGTATGGAGTGTAGCAATGTATAGAAGTGTAACGTCGACGATAAATAGCTTAGACAAGAAGAGAATAGAAACTTTCGAAATGTGGTGCTACAGAAGAATGCTGAAGTTTAGATGGGTAGATCACATAACTAATGAGGAGGTATTGAATAGAATTGGGGAGAAGAGGAGTTTGTGGCATAACTTGACTAGAAGAAGGGATCGGTTGGTAGGACATGTTCTGAGGCATCAAGGGATCACCAATTTAGTACTGGAGGGCAGCGTGGAGGGTAAAAATTGTAGAGGGAGACCAAGAGATGAATACACTAAACAGATTCAGAAGGATGTAGGTTGCAGTAGGTACTGGGAGATGAAGAACCTTGCACAGGATAGAGTAGCATGGAGAGCTGCATCAAACCAGTCTCTGGACTGAAGACCACAACAACAAGAACAACAACAACAGTGCATAAGGAGTTTGTTCTACCTCATCAGATTGTCAACAGGCAATTTTACTGCAAATGTTTGGGGCAACTAAGAGAAAATGCTTGGCACAAACAGCAGAGTTGTGAGTAAAAGAAAGATCGGTTGGTGCACAATGAAAATGTACCCACGCACACCTCTCTTGTTGTGAAGAAATTCTACACAAAAGACAACATAGCAACGGACCCTCACACTCCCTACTCCCCAGACATAGCCCCTGTGATTTCTACATGCTCCTGAAGATAAAAATTGAATTCAAATGGTGATGTTTTGACTAGACTTATGATGTTCAAGTGGAATTGCATTGGGTCGTGAACACCCTCCCTACGACTTTCCAGGAATGCTTCCAAAAAAGGGAACAATGCTGTTATAGTTGCATACATACCCAAGGTGACTACTTTGGAGGTGGTGGAGGGCATTAAGATATAAATATAGTTTTTTTATTTGTGCAATAAAATTCTCAATATATTTTGGGTAGCATCTTACAATTATATGATTTACTGGACAGCTATGACAAATGAATCCTTAATAATAAATGGAAATGCACAAGATACTTGAGAATCGCAAGCTGGAAAAATATTTCAGCAAAACAATAATTCAAATAAAATATATACGATGAGATAAGGCATACCTCGCCAAATGTGAAGATTCTCTAGCTGTTATATTATGTGGAATTTGACTCCTGTAAGCCTCATTAACAGGTAAATGATGTGATGCACACCATTTTGCATAAAGCATTGCATACATTGTTGGGTTTATCCTTCTCATGGCGTCATAAAACCCATAGAAATACGAATCATAATACTGAAAATCTATTTCTGGTCTATCATTATTTTCCATACCTAAGAAAAGAAATGTTTAATAATCAAAGCTGTATAAACTTCAATAATATAATATAGAAGTGGTGAAGTAACTTACCACTAATATAGAATTGGAAAGTCCTGGGTGGAATTGAAGGAGTGACAATAACCAGTTACAGTATAATTGTGACATTGCGAGGAAGATAGGTACATAACGTAAGTAAGGCTGAACCAATAGCTTAGTTTTCGGACAAAATCATTCCTTAGAGATCACATAGCAATCACTGTTACTCCTCTTTTTCTTCCCCACTGATGCCACCTGTCCCCTGTTCACACCTCTTCTTCCACTGCCTACATTGAGACAAGCACAGCAATTCTCAATTCTTATCCCATTCAACTGCTGCCACTCCCTCACCTAGCTGCCATGTTCCTTTCATTCACCTCTCCCCCTTCCCCTCCTCTCCATGACTCCCTGTTCTTCTCCCCCTTTCCATCTTACACAATCCTTCACCCCAGCTACTGCTCATTGTGAAAATTAGTCTTGTTTATGCTCATGACTACTGCTCCTGAAGCTTAGTGTGTCAAATATACAGTGAGTCGTAATGTTTATCATTCTGTTGCCTAAAGTAGCTTACCTGTAGCTGTTGAGTAGTCATTACTTTTCTGCCAATCTTCATTTGACTGGACTATGGGCAACGATGACCTGAACAAAGAAATTGTGGAAATAAAAACACATATTCAGAAATCTTTGACAGAATTAAAAAGTGATGTAGTGTCCCCTCTAGTTTTAAATCACTCCTTTTATTATTCAAGAAAACACAAAACCTTCCATAAAACAGTACTTTCTTCTACGATACTTGGATAACTTAAAGCTACTTAGAAATTTCAAATAGATCAGTGATCTTTATCTTGTAAAAAGTTTACATGACAACTTGGGGGGGGGGGGGGGGGGGGAGGGGGGTAAAAGTGCTCAATTGAACAGTGGTGTGAAATGAAACTGATAGGCCTGTAGTACTGCCACTGAACAAACCCCTCTTGCTTCTTGCACACACGCACACACACACACACACACACACATGTGCACGCTCTCACATGCACACACATTCACAGCTATCAAATGTCTGCTATCTGCAGATGTGTATGAGCCTACCCTCATACTAGAGGCCAGTAATCAGACAATAAGAACTACAAAGTTCCGGCATTACTATCATGCAGATCATCCAGAACTAACACAGACCTGCTCATACAGTTCATGCACCACACTATTTTTCGATACATGGATGTGAGCCAGACCCAGACTGAATGTGTGTGGCACATTAACAACCACTGGATGGGTACACTGGCCAACCTGAGCATGATTTTTAGGTGGTTTGCCACATTCATTTATGGAAATGCTGAGTTGTTCCCCATTAACAATACACAAACAGTTAAAATACAATAACACACAGAAAACAACTAACACGATTCCCAAACAGATGGCATGCACAACTTCTTCCCTTAGGTTAACTGATGATGATGGTGAGAGGAAGGGCATCTGTCATAAAATTAAACTGAAATAAATTTGTGAAGTCATAAGAACAATGGACCCTGTACAACAGGATAAATGGAGAGGAAAAGAGAGTCAAACATTAAACACAGTTGCTTAAGTTCACAGTAGGAGTAATTATAAAATAACGTTTAACCAAAGGTGAAGTTCAATTGTGTACCAACAATGAGTCACAGAAAGAAATTGTTAACCAGCACTTAATTTATCATCTTTCTTGCAGCAACTAAATGATTTCCTCTCCTGTGCCAATCTTTTCATCTAAAAGTAGCAGTTACACTCAACATCCTCAATTCTTTGTTGGATATACTCCAATCTCTGTCTTCCCCTACAGTTTATACCCTCTACAGCTTCCAGTTTATTCCTTCTATAGCTTCCTCTAATACCACAATAGCTTAACAAATGCCCTACCATTCTGTCTGTTCCTCTTGTCAGTGTTTTACAGATATTTCTTTCATTGCCAATTATGAGGAGAACTGCTTGATTTCTTATCTTGTAAGTCGACTTAATTTTCAGTGTCCTTCTACAGCAGCAAATGTCAAACACTTTGATTCTCTTCTTTTCTGGTACCAAAGCAACACCAAGCACCAAAGCTAAGGATCAAATGAGCTCACTAGAAACAAGACAACAGAAACTGAGAAATACAAATGCAATTTTTCTTCCATTCTGTTTCACTGTGATTACTTGAATGGTTGTACATAGACAAGAAGTGAAAATGTGAATATGTAGTATGAAATATATGCAGGCAATTTGAAACCAGAAATAGAGTAGGAGTTCATTAAAAGACAAAGATACGACCATTGAAGAAAGTAATCCAGACATCAGAGGAAATGCATTATGAGGTGGTGATTGCCACATCAGTCAACAATATGATTTATAGTGAATAAGGAAACTTGTAAATCTACAGTTGTAGAGGAGCAGATGAGTTAAAGAATAGTTGACACATGGGCAACATATGTGTTGTACAGATAAGCTCGCTCTTTAACAAGCACTTAAAATAGGTAATTAATAAGATGGTTCAGACTCAGTAAATGCTGCCCTGGAATACTGAAGCCCAGCCCATTACAAATAATTCCAGGAATGCAAATATGTTCCTCATTACATCAGAAAATGTAACAGCTATCAAAAAAATCTTTAAAATCAAAAATTTATTTTACAATAATCATGATATCACAAAGTTAATAAAAGTAGCTTACTGATTTTAATAAAATCTCCAGTTATTTGGGTAACCAGTTATTTACTAGTGCAACACTTTCTGATTGGTTTAAACACGCTGTAGTTGAGGCACTGTATCAAAACTGACTATCTTCACTTTCATTATTGTTCTCACAAATTTTAGACTGTTTAATATATGAGTGGATCCTTAAACAACTGACTATAAATAACATACTGTCAAACCCATAGTTTGAATTTCTAAATGGTACTGTTACTGAGGAGGCTATTTATGAATATAGTCAGAATGTACTTAATTTATTTAATAAATTACTGGTATATTCTGTGATCTGTCAAACATATTTAACGGTGTAAATCACAACACCCTTCTAAGTAAATTAAAACATTATTGTGCAACAGGGAACCCTTTAAAACAGTTCAAGTCATATCTGTCTGACAGTCTGGCCTTGGCAGCCAGATACAATGGTTACGTGTGTGTGTGTGTGTGTGTGTGTGTGTGCGTGTCGTGCATGTATGAATTTGTGTGTGTTTAATATACAGAAGAAAGCCTTTCGGTCAAAAGCTTACTTTCTTAGCAATATTTTTGTTGCACCTGTCTGTGACTCAACATCTACCCTTTCCATAATACTGTCATTATTCCGTTCTGGTTTTTCCACTACTTGACAGAAAACAACAAGTGTCCATACAAAAGAATTAAGTGTTCAGCTATTATTTGAATCATAACTGATTGCATGCTGCGGTGTTGTGTCCTGCAAGGTTCCGTCTTAAGAGTCCTTTCTTTTCTTGGGTATATCAATGACCTTTCAACAGTCACATTAGCAGATACTAAGTTTGTTTTGTTTCTAGAGGTTTCAAACACTATGACAAATAGCATATTGCACCCCGAAAAACTTTAGCTGAACTTTACATTATAGAGTGAATGCTTTCTTTTTTATTTTTGCATTGCCTTCGTTTGGCAACCTTTACTTCACAAAAGTTTGTTGAAGCATTTCATCAGCTCTGTTGCATTCTTCTCCAAACTGTATGTAGTTCTAGAAAGAGCTATTAATGAAATTTTCATTGACATTAATAAATGGTTTTTACCACAATTCTTTGTTATTCAACTTCAAAAGAAATACATTACGGAGTTCAGAACTTTCCACATATCATATGTGTGAAATATGATGACAAGCAGTGAAAAGAAGTTGACAGTCAAATTTTTGGGATTACACCTTGATGATAAAATCAGTTTGGAGAAAAATGCAACAGAGCTGATGAAATGGTTCAACAAACAATTGTAATGTGAAGATTTCCAGGCACAGGTGATGCAAAAATAATAAAAAATTAAAAAAAAGCATTTGCTCTATACTGTCAAGTTAAGCTAAAGTTTTTTTGAGTCGCAATATGTATAACACAAATTATTTGTGAGTTACATTCAAGAACCTCTTGCAGAAACCCATTTAAGGAATTATGTGTACTAACTATTGACTCTCAGTATATTTATTTCTTAATGAAATTTTTCATTACTGATACATTCAAACCAACAGCTCAGTTCATTAATATGTAACTAATAAAGTAAAGAAGGTTAAAGGATTTACTGGTGGCAACTAATAATTTATTTCATGTTCTGGTCATCTATGCTGGGAATATATCTCAGGTTATGGAATGAGTCAATTTTACAAGTTTGCTGTGATAACGGTAATATTCTATTGCACTGTCATATCATAACCACCTTCAGGCACAAATCGTAAAGCAGGGTCATTGATGAAACAAAACACTTAGCACTGAAAGCATGTCTATGATTAGCACCAATGTACAGCCAGAAAAGGACTGAGCTCTTGGATGGAGTTTGCAGCTATTTACACAAACATCAAATATTCCAGAATGCCAGTACTTATACAAACACTGAATATTCCAGATGTAGCAGTCCAGTAAGATGGACGCTCACATGGACCATGTTGGGGGCCAAGACATAGCAGTTTGAGGGAGCAATGACTGCTATGGAGAGTGGAGGAGCTGTTCTTATAGTGCTCAGGATGGCAATGACTCTCCAACCTGGGCATTGCTGGTTTGATGCATTCGCAAGAGTTACAGAAGTTGGCCAGTGGTAAAGATGGGTGTCACAAGACAGAATGCTTGCATGTAAACTGTTTATTACTCCAACAAGTTGCAGCAGTTGCAGTTAGTGCCCTCATCAGGTGGTACGACCAGAGTCGATCCACAGCATCTGTGTTCCACAGCCATGGCCAGGCATCAATATCGTAGGCCACAGTGGTGTCAAGTGGTGTTGAATAGCTGGCTGTGTCAAGGCTTTGCATGGTCAGCTTATCTCAGAAGCACTGCATCAAATACAGTGGCTTTATGTTGTTACACAACTGCTAGAACAGCTGTGTCCTTCCCAGCCGAGGTGAGTTTCAGCCACTGGCAGGCACCCCAAAGCTCAGTGAGTAGAAAGGTGTCAATTCATTCTTCACCCCATCTGGTAATGACTGCAGCAGGAAGAACATTGGCAGCCTCGTGGCAGCAGCAAGCACACAGCAGATGCCAATTCACAGTCTGGCTGCGTCAAAATGGCCAGCCTGTCTAGATGGCCTGCTTTTGTACAAGATAAGGCAGGTCTTGTTGTGGTTGACACCATGCACAGGGCATGTCATGCACCACTGAAATGTCTTGAAATGGCAGTTATTGTTGCCCCACTATGGAACAGAGCTACTGGCATAGTGTAAGTGCTGAGATTGTAGGTGATGGCTGGAGTCCTCCTCCCTGGAGAGGCTTAAATCTGACTGCAACAAAACAGTTATTTCTACAATCAAATTTTACAAAACACTTGTCCAGAGTATAAATTCTATGTAAGCTGTTGTATGTCTGTACTCTAGATTCTTTTACTTATATTTACACTGATATTACTGTTCCACCTTCTTGGGCTCAAACACAATTATAAATGACAAGTCTCTCTATAGTTTGTACAGACCTAATCACTGGATGATTCTGAAAACTATGCATAAGTCCCATGAACAGTACTAGGATAACTCATACATGCTACTACATTTTAACTCTAATGGTTATTTTGTCCACATCACTCACACTTAGTTTCATTGTTCATAGTCCACTCACTGCTTCAAGCAATATTTCCTATACTCTCCCTCTGAGCCTCTAGGGAAAGTCAGTCTAAAATCCAATTACAGTCCATTAAATTAACTTGCCCATTTAGCAGCAGTGGTAAACCATCTTATAAGGATAAGTGTGAGGGGATCAAGGAGGCATCCTACAACATTACACACCAAATGATCAACATGTTGCAATGCATAACATCAATGCTTCCCTACCAAACTAAATTAAACATATTAAGATCCCATTATACAAATCACATTACACATTCTCCGTAGTTAAACATTTCACCTACAAGTTCGTTTAAATAATACCTAATCATTTACTTTAAATACACCAAAATGTCTCTTTTATAATACCATGAATGTGATTTAAATCTCAGTGTTCTTAAATGCATTCTAGCATAGACATCCCTGTAGTACAAACATACATATGTTCAAAAGAAGAACTTAAGCTAAACTATTCACAAAAACTAAGTAATTTATGATAGAATCATAACAGTCATGTTATAATTCCCATTAGAATTGGAGAACTATCACTTAGACCTTAAACTGCATCTCTGACGCCAAGAGATCCATTCAGTGTATCAGACTGCATGAGCTCCTCCCATTCAGTGTATCAGGCTGCATAGGCTGCATGAGCTCCTCAAAATCACTGACTTACTTAACCAAGATACTTTCCCAGCTACAATCTGTGTGCCTTGATACCACCCAACAACAACTCTCATCATATTCACTATAATCCTCAATACTCTACAATAAACCTCACTGTTTGAATTCACAATTACCTGAGAGACTAGTCCAGTTTATCATGCTGTATGAGCTCCTCAAAATCACTTACTTATTTAACCACAGGTGCTTAAAAACCTGGTTCTCTTAGTACACCTATGATACTCCATAAAACTTCCTGGTACCTGGAATGTTCTCCCTTACACTGGTTCAGACAGTTATCCCAGATGGATTTTATGCAATCATGTGCATTGTTACTCAGCAAACCTGGAGTGGTTTAACTGATGAAGACAGGGCCAGTGCCTTGTGTTGCGTCCACGTGGTGCCTTCAGCATACTGCTTCTGTGAGTCAGTGCTGCATGATGCAAAGACAAGAAACCCAAACCATAAGATACAGTTGAAATGCTGATCTACATCTACATTTCACCCTGTCAGTGCTTGTCCCATCCTTTACAACTACCTTACTTGAAAATTGAATAGGCAGTAGGTGTGTGGCCCAGGAAGAGAAAAACAAAAGAAAAGCTCTGGACAGAACTGAGGCACCCTGTGGATGGTAAACCATATATCTACTAGCATAATGCTATAGGACTCCTAAAACTATAACTTACACGATAACATTAGATTACGTGTACACTCTTCTACCATTTATACATTCATCTCCTAGATACACTTGCCTATACTTACCCAAGATATATTAGCTGTAACTACCAACATATTCTACACAGAAAAGAAGGAAAAAGGGGATGGACACAAAATCAGGAAAAATGGAAACAAGGACTCCTTAAGAGGTTACAATACACATGCTGCTACTTACTTGCATTGCTGATGATCATAGCACCTTTGCCAATACCGCTGCTGTCACCAAATGTAGAGATGTAGGAAGATGGACAGTTGCATGCCTCACACTGGGTGCCAACATGTAGAGCACCAGTGGTGCAATGATTGCTATAGAGGGGTGGAAGAGCCAGTCTTCTAGTGGTCAGGGTGGCACTTGCACTCCCATCTGGGTATTGTGGGTTTAATGAGTTACCAAGGACTGAGGGAGTCCATCAGAGTTGAAGATGGCTACAGCTAGAGTGATCATGTGCATGAAAACTTTTAATTACTCCAACAAGTTACAACAGTCACAAGTGCTCACCCTCGTCTGATGGCATGCCCCATGTTCACGCTGGTGTCCATATACCACAGGCATGGTCAGGAATCAATCCTGCAGCTCATGTTGGTGACAAGTGGTGTCATGAGGATAGTAGTAGCTGCTGCCCCAGTCGTAGTGAGGCCTTGCACGGTCAGTGTGTCTCAACAGTGCTGCATTCACTGTAGCTGCTTTATGTTGTTGTTATGCTGCTGGTGTGGTGGGTGTGGTCCTGTCCAGCCAGGCTAAGTTTTTGGTATTGGCACCAAGGCTCAGTGACTAGGAGGGCCTTGGTTCATCCCTTACGCCATCTGGTGGCGTCCTGCAGCAGGAAGAATGTTGGAGACCTAACAGCAGCAGCCAGTTCACAGCTGATGCCAATTTGTAGCCCAGCTGTGTCAACATACCCAACCTGGGTGGACAGCCTGCTGTTATGAAAAACAAGGCAGGTCTTGCTGTCGACGAGCACACCTATGTGGCCTGCCAAACGTCAAAGTGTTTTGAAATGCCAATTACTGCACAAGCAATGGATGGAGCTGCTGGCATGGTGTAAATGCTGACTTTGTGGATGATAGTAAGGATTTGAATTTTGGCATCAGGCCCCAGCTTGTCCCCTTGCAGTTACACAGAATGTTTATTAAAAATGTTATGCTATTTCAAGAACTTTCTAGAACTGATAAATACTAAGTAACACATAATAACTGGTAGCTGGGTTTGAACTGGTGACCCTTAGCACTCCAGCCAGTGAAGCTAACCACTTCACAATACCGCATGCAATGCAGCTCACTGCATTCCTGCCCCTCTTGGAGAAACAGAAGTTTTCACTGGAGACAACAACAGCACACTGGACATAGATCTTGTCAATGGTCCGTCTTCAGTTTCCATCATCAATCTGTGCCTCTGTAGTAGAGCTTTATACCAAGGATGTGGATGACATCTCTTTGATTTTTTTCTTTTTTTCTTTTTGACAAAGAATCGTAATCCTTGACTTCATAAGTGACATCTGACAAGCAACAATGGATACAATATGGCCCAGAGATGCTCTCTGGTAACTTTTCCAATAGTCCCAATTTCCGCACAAAGGAAAATGTCCATACCAAGTCTCCCACGCTGTATCTTACTGGTGGCTGCTTGGCTTTATAATGCTCTTGATCTTCCTTCTGAGCATCCAGGGTCCACATGTGAGCCATGTAAACTTTCGGTCCTGCTGATAAGGAGTTTCATGTAGTAACCTGAGCATCATCCAGTTGATATGAAAAATGTGCATCCACTATTATTTAAGCCTCATGACCATGGAGCAGAAAGAACAATGTGAAGCCTGTAGTATCTTGCTTCACTGCAAATGACATGACAGGCAGTACTGTATCCCAATCTCGCTGTTTGAAATCAAAATACACTGAGAGCATATTTGACAACATCTTATTGAAGTGTTCTTGGAGACCAGTCACCTGTGGATGGTAAGCAGTCATCATCCTGAGGATGATGCATCATGAAATTATCTTTGGTGCTTGTCTCTAATGGAAAACTTTTCCTTGATCTAGATCATCACAGGGGATGTTCCATGCTTCAAAATGATGTCTTTCATAAAGAACTTTGCAATTTCTGGAGCTTAGGCAGTTACTACAGCTTTAGTGACAGCATAGCAGTTGAGGTGTTGAGTGGAGATTGTTATCCATTTATTCCCATCCAACAATAATATTATGACTACATTCTCTTGAAACAACAAACTCTAAAGCCTGTGTTCTGTCACTGATAGTAATTCTTGCAATACATGCTTCTGTTGCCTGGATATATTTCCCATCTGTGACTTTGAGCACAACTGCCTTCATATCCCTGAACATACTGTTCTTTAGATGATAACAATAAGCGTCCGACATTACAGAAAATGAAGTCCCTGAGTCAACTAGCACATTGACAAGTTGACTGTCGATGATGACATCAATGAGATTTCCAAGAATCTCAGTGACTATTGTTCATGGAGGGTCTGTGATGACCTCATCTCCAAAGGTGCTAACCTCTGTATGGCAACAGGGAATGGCTACAGCATGTTTGGAAATCACCTCATCCAGGATACATTGACTGGCATGAATAGAACTATTGTGATGGTTTATGTCTGGTGGTGTAGTAATCATCAAACATTTATCCTTCTTTCTCTGCTGTAGTGTACAGGCACCCAGGGTGACAAATGGAAACATACAGTTGTGTTGTCCTCTATCTTCCAAATGTCTGTTCTTCTATGGGCATCATGCTTGGCATAGGTGTTGGTTGTATCTGTGGCGTCAGGTGCTGGGTTGTCACTTGATGGCAGAGGAAGAAGTCAAAGTTAGCTGATTTCATTCTTCCTGGCATGTTTGGCTGGTGGCAAACATTCTCTTCAAATTTGTCATTATTTCCTTATTCAACAGGTAATTCATGGCTGCTGTCTCTTGCTTACTGAGTCCAACTGTTCTGGTTGCTATAAAATGCTCATATCTGTTCTTTCACTACCTGGTGGTCTTCCACAACCGCCATTGGGACCACATTCAAGAGTCAGTTATATTTCTTTTGCAAATTATTTGCTGTTGCATTTCCTTGATACACTGGCACCACTTGGTAAATTCCTTGGTTGTTCTGACATCCTTTAGCGGAAGAGCTTGGTACATGTCTTTTATAGCTCCTTTCATCAACTGTGGGATTCTGTCCACTTCTATCACTTTTGTATTCATAATGTGGCATAATGCCAAAGCATTCTGTGCATAGGACTGTATCATTTCTCTATGATATTGAGTCCAATCCTTCAATTGTTCTTTAACTAAGCTGACTTGTTGCTGAATGACACCAAATGCTTTCTCAGACCAGACTGAAATTGGTCCCAGCATTTCTCCGTTGTTCTCTAACCACTGCTGCATTTGTCCTCCACGTAAAAGGACTTATTTGTCAAACATGTCATGTTATCCCACTTACTGAATTTTGTGACACTATCAAATCATTTCATTTCAGCCATTTTGCTGTGTCGTGACCAGCATCTCTGAAGAACACTGACATATGCCTGTTGTGCAGTTGACTTACTGCTGGTTTGGAACTCATTAGTCTCCTAAAAATACAGACCATGAGAATGATGTACATCTTGTATTCTGGTTCCTGTCCTTGTAAGTGACAGTTGTTACATTGCCTACCATATTTACTCAAATCTAAGCCGCACTTTTTTTCCGGTTTTTTTGTAATCCAAAAACCGCCTGCGGCTTAGAATCGAGTGCAAAGCAAGCGGAAGTTCTGAAAAATGTTGGTAGGTGCCGCCACAACTAACTTTTGCCGACAAATATATGTAGCACTACACAGGCATGCTTTGCAGGCACAAAGATAAATACTGGCGCCAAAACCTCTGCGTCAGTAAATAAATTTAAAAAAAGGTGGAAGACGAGCTTTTTTTCTCCGCCCCAAGTTTCGACAACTGCATTTTCATACATTATCCAACGAAGTAAATACAAATTCCGTATTGTTCATCTTCGAATGTAGCACCATTTCAATGTACTACGAAAATCCGACTGGCAAGACTGTTTGGGATATTTGACAATATGGCCAACTCTACGTTCTGAATTTTTTCCTACCTGTGAGAAGAGATGGTTGCTAATAGGGACTTTTATGAACTGTGAATCACATGCAGTCATGCATTCACCATAAGAATAATATGGATATAAACATTTTGCCATGTATTGTTTTGTGTTTGCTGCTGTCTCATTTAAATTGTGTCTGCCTAATAAAGTACAAAACTAGAGTGAGACAACAGCAAGCGCGGAAGAATATACATATCGTGTCATGTTTATATTCGTATTATTCTTATGCCTAATAGTGATACAGTCAGAAATGAAGCACGGAAATTGACTAGATTTTTAAATCTAAGATGGCTCTAATTTCCGTGCAAAATGCTATGTACTAAAGAGGTGTCTGCAACGATTTTCAAACGGAGAAAAATTTTCGCTAAACTCTCGTTCAGAATTCTATCATACGCAGTATATTATTTGGTTCTTGTTGATCATTATCAAAGAAAGCAGCAATGTAAGTAACAACAAATAGCAGTTTCTTGCCATTGTTTCGCTAATGACACGATTCCTACTTTTTTTTTTTAAGCAGCGGTAGCGCGCACAAAAGCAAGCCATGCCGCGAGCGGCGACAGGCTGTAAACACTCATTATCAGAGTGCGACAAACAGTGCATGACACAGTACAGTAATGCATTTTCAGCTTAGAGTGACGTAAACACCTATAACAAAGAGAACGGCGCTTATCAGATCAAAGAAAAATAAGCAATCAATTCAAACCAGACGAAGCACATGAAAAAGGAAGGGTACCCGTATAAATACGGATGAAGCGCCTGACGCATAGCAATGGCTACCTGGTAAAGCTTAACTGCTAAGCTTACGACTCGAACCTAACTACTGTAGCTGTATCGTCATTCATTCAACCCAAATTTTGACTCATATTACAATGGAGCAACTTTGTTTCGATGTGGAGGTGTGGTCTAAAACTTTTCTCTCCCCTTGAATTTCGAGTGTCAAATTTTAGGTGCGGCTTAGATTTGGGAAATTTTTTTTCCTTGATTTCGAGTCTCATTTTTCAGGTGCGGCTTGGATTCGAGTGCGGCTTAGATTCGAGTAAATACGGTATTTGGAGCTCAGTGATACAGATATTTTGAAATGACTAGTGTTGCCATCAAACAATGTTATAAACAATATTATAATGCCTGTGTTATTCAGAAGTATGATGCAATGTTCCTTCGGACATGCAGGATAAGGTAACCACTTGCAATAAGCAGAAGATCCAGGTTTAAGTCCTAGCCTGGCACATTCCATTATACAACTGAGGGTATACATATTTACAACAGTGTATACATTTCATGTAAACAATATTATGTCTAACCACATTCAAGTCCAAATCTGAATCCAGGGTCAACAGTTAAATACAACACTTAGCATCATAAGCACATTTATAGCAAACACCAATGTACTACAGTCAGAACAGAACTGACTTCCTGGATGGAGAGTTGCAGCTATGTATAGGAACATCAAATATTCCAGAATGCTGGTACTTCCACAATCATTGAATGTTCAAGAATATACAAACATTAGAAACATATGATATTTCAAGAACCTTCTAGAAATGATAAATACCCAAATATCTGCTGGTGGCTGTGTGTGGACTGGTGAAATGCAGTACACCAGCCAGTGGTGCTAACCACTATGCCACAGGGCACGCACAACAGCTCAATAAAGAATTTTTTATTTGCTACATTTAGCTACACCTTCCAGCTACCTCTCTACATAGCTGCCACTATGACTCTGAGATTTGTTATAGTGTGGTACCAACTTTCTAATACTCTCATCATAGAAGGCAGTTGCCTGTGCTTTCAGCTCATTCTCTATGCTGGTCTACAGCTCACTGTATGTACCAATGTGCTGTCCTCCTAGCCAGTGTTTTATGTGCGTAAAGAGATGAGAATCTAAGGAATCCAAGCCTACGCTCTAATAACATTGAAAACACTGCAGGAGCATCTCTGTTGCAGCTGCAATGTGTAGGTAAACATTGTCATGAAGAAGTACAATGCCTGATGACAACATTCCTCTTGGCCTGTTCTGAACTGCCTTTTGTACATGGTGAAGAGTCACGCTTTTTGAGGCTGCAGTGATGATTGCATTACATTCCATCAATTCCATCAGCAAAACTTCTTTTCAGTCACAGAACACAGCAGTCATGAACTTTCTGATGGAGAACATTTGCTTGCACTTCTTACTCAGAGAATGAGAATGGATCCACTGTTTGGATTGCTCTTTTGTTTCTTCATTTTTGAAAAGGACCCATGGATTTTCTCCTATGACAATTTTGTTGAGAAATCTTCTTCTTCAATGTAATGCTGGAAAAACATTAAGACAGTGACAATTTGCTGCGTTTTGTAATGTTCAGCCACGATCTTGGGAAACCGTCTCACACAGAATTTGCAATACTGAAGTCTCTCACTGACGATGGTATAGAGAGCTACACTTGAAATTTTTGGGAAACGAATCACTCAACACAGAAACTGTGAATCTGCAATTTTCTGGAATCACCTGATCCACTTGCTGAACAAGCTCACTGATTGACAATAGTTTCCTTCCCTGACTGCCTGCAACATGAACACCTGTATGTCATGCTTCAAAGTTACCGCATCATTTGCTGCCACTCATGAAAGTTTCACCTTATACATTATTTATCTGTCAATGAATTTTGGCTGTATTGCACCCCTCAACTGGAAGAAATTGAATGACAGTGTGCACTTCACACTTCACACTTGCAGCGGGGAGGGGGAGAGGGACTCTATTGTTCTAAGCACATTCACATGCTTTATTTTTAAGAAATAAAAATGTTCTCACAGTGCTATAATGGTGCAGAAGGGGACATGAATAGTTGTATAACTCTTGCCTGCCAGGGCGTGACTGAGTCTTCTGTGGGTGATGTCTGGTATCATAAATGGTTTCGAGAGAGGTATGATATGTGGGTACGATATATGGGAAAGCTGCAGATAAACCAGCGGTGACCATAAAACAGTTCTTTATTAATTTATTCAGCTCAAACAGCCTTCTGAGTGACTTCTATTTTCTGGTGTGGTCCAGTATTCCCTTGTAATATTCAGCACTGTAATTGCAGGCAATGATTCACGGCAAGCAGAGTGCACACACAGACCAAGAGGCAGAGCACTGAGCTGGCATTTCTGGTATGCTGGCTGAGGCAGCAGGGCATGGCCACAATTTGGTCACACATGGCCACCAACATCTTCTCTATTGTGAAAGGTCACAGAGTCTCAGCAGCACAACAATGGTGTTGTCCAGAGTCGAAGTCTGGACCAATGCTGAAGAGCAGGAGTGGGCGGCTGGTGCATTGTTGACTGCCTGAGCTAAGCAGACAGGCAGTGGTCTGCCGTTCATGACCTAGTGGCTGCAGAGTTAAAGTGATGGCTCCAACTCAAACAGACTGGGAGTTACATACTGCCCATCTGGCCAAATGATGACAAGCTGGGTTGTATGTCGTCAAGTACTACTGTTGGCAGCCGATTTTGTGGTAACAGAGGTATTTCTGGGTTGCATCAACGCCACTGTCACAATTGGCTGCAATACCTCCTGCAGGCTGACCCAGTGAAGCTGATGAACATGCAATCCACAGGTCAGCATCTGACTCTGGCATGGCCCAATTCTGCTCTGGCACTGCACTGCTAGTTCTATGTCTCATTTATAAGTTTCACCCTTCAAAATTTTCTCCCTTTCATGAAGAAAATTCACCCTTAAATTCTGCTGGAACAGAAACACTAGTTTATTTACAATTTTTTTACATTTCACATGTCCACCTCCTCTCATGATTTCACATTGTCCTCTGCAATGTTTACATTTTATCTCAACTATTGAGTCCAAATGTCCTGATTAAAGTCCTGTTAAAAATTGTGTCTTACCTTGTGAGAGGGCAAAGTGAATCAGGAAGGCAATCTTTGCTACTAACTTGTGAGAGGGCAAAGTGAATCAGGAAGGCAATCTTTGCTACTAACTTTCTGCATGCTAAATGCCATCTCCCACATTTGCCTTTACTTATATCACATCCTTCTAACAACTTGAACAGTAGTCCCAAATATAAAAAGCCATACCCCAGATGTATACAAACAATACCACATGCTATCCAGAGTTAACATAAAAATAGGCACTCCTTGACCTGTACAATTCTCTTTTCTTTAATCAATACACGTACTATCCTGTTTCTTTAGCACTAAGAAATAGCAAATAGTGAAACTATCTACAAGTTTATGCTAATATCTTATTGCTTATCATTATCAGCTAACTTGGGGAAGCCAAATACTGTGGGCTACATTCTACCTTAACCTATAGGAGGAACAGATCTGTCCTACACAAACAGAATGGTTTGTGCGCTGACCTATTGCTTAGGAATACTGGCTTACGTGAGCTCTGCAGTTTGTACACATTTCTCTTTGTCCATATTATTATATCTTAGCAGCTCAGAAAAGTTCATTTAGAACAGCAGGAGAGCCATTATAGCCTTGCTTTAGTGATGGTTTCAAGACGTTGTGGCTTGAGAATCTATCCGGACTTTCTTCACCTTCTCACACTTGTGACCTGGCTACAAGTGCTACACCAGTTCCACCTGTACTGTACAATAATCCTGTAATTCTCCAAGCTACAGGTGCTATACCAGCCCCACCTGTGTTGTATAATAATCTTATAATTTTCCAGCTACTGGTGCTATAGCAGCCTTACCTGTGCTGCACATTAATCCTATAACTTCCTGACTAAAGGTACTGATGTCCCACCTATGTTGTACAATGCAAAATCACTTTAATTCCTGTGCTTTCACATCTCTTCCAAGATCTGAGATATTTTCCCACTATGTCACCTCTTTCTTTTAGTTGGCTAATGCTGGTGGATCTACCGCTGCCAGGAGCATTGATTCTCAAGAGATCTGGAGCAGTTTAACTGATGATGTTACATCTAATTTCCACCTCACATTCATGTGAAATACAAGCACTTTGGCTGTTTTGAGAAGACAGCAGAACTTAACAAAATAATACCATTGTGACTATTATTGATTTTGAGGTACAAAATTTATAAGTTCAGCAAACACATGTAATTCACTTTAAATCATATGAACCAATGCAGAAACCTAATCTAAACAAAAATACCTCTGTAATATCTTCTTTAACATGTGCATTTTTGAATGTATGCTTAGACAAACAGCTTTAAAAGGTGAAACTACCAAGAATAGTGGGGGGAGGGGGGAGCCTACATTACATGTTAATGAAAACTTAGGGACCCCTCTGGGATAGATCCTAATATTCAATCTAGATGTTTTTGCTATACAGCAATCTAGCTGAATCACTTTATGCTCACCAATCTCATCTACAGACAGTGTGATATCCACTTATCAAATTACTACAAGTGATACAAAAACTGACTGTTACTAATGATAATAGAATGGAGACTGGAAGCTTCCATGGAATATGATCAGCATATACACTATGTGAACAAAAGTATCCAGGCACCCCCAAAAACATATGTTTTTGCTTTCTGTTCATTAAGTATGATTCAAACCAGCTGTGTGTATAGCCTTCAATTCCATAAAACCTGAGTTTTTCTAAGAGTGTGACATGATCCAC
This sequence comes from Schistocerca cancellata, assembly GCF_023864275.1. NCBI lineage: Eukaryota > Metazoa > Arthropoda > Insecta > Orthoptera > Acrididae > Schistocerca > Schistocerca cancellata. The sequence continues at coordinate 416,448,214 of NC_064633.1, forward strand.
ACAGTCAAATGCCTTGGAGAGATCACAAAAAATACCAACTGGTGATAATTTTTTATTTAGGTCTTGTACTATTTGATGGGTAAATGCGTAGATAGCATTCTCAGTCGAGTAACCCTTCCAGAATCCGAACCGTGACTTGCTGAATAAATTATTTACACTTAAATGTGAGACTACTCTTGAATACATAACTCTTTCGAATATTTTAGAGAATGAAGTCAGCAATGAGATTGGTCTACAATTATTTAAGTCACTCTTGTCCCCTCTTCAGGCCCTGGCAGGATAGTGCGCCCTTTATGTATAATCGACAGGGTTCCTGGGATGTCTGCGCTGCAGCTACAATGAAAGAATATTACGAGCAGTGGCCTGAGGGAACTCTTACAGTGTCATGAGGATGCCCTGCTAATTCACTACACAAACATCGCTGAATAGATGAAACATGGACCTTAGAAACCCAACTGCTTCTACTACTTTTTACATAAGGACAATAATTTCAGAAGTCCACAGATACATTAGTAGAATTGAAAACATACTTTAAAAACCAAGCTCGAAAGAGCTGAGAGAATGTGTTTTTCATGGAATAATGGTGCAAGCTCTGAAAAATACATGAGAATCAAAAGGAAGGGCAGGTGCTCTGCTATAAATAGTGGCACGACAACAACAAAGTTCACCATCTGGTTGGAGTCCCAGAAACAAGTATGTACAACAACACTGCTTGAACAACCTGAAGATGATGACCCCAGCGATCATCAAAGTACTGTACATAAAACAGAATCAAAACTCAGTTGTATATCATAAAGAACACAATTAATCAATCATGGCAAGAAAACCTGAGAGATAGTATCAATAAATTTCCATAGCTGTCAAAATAACATACCGCATTACTATGATGTCACCATCAACAATCAACCCATCATAAAAAAAGGTAACAAAATTATTGGTGTCGGCATCCAAAGTGACCTAAAATGGGATATATGTACTGAATATGCCAATTCTACATAAACACAATAAAAAATTAACAGGAAACTTACATGTAATCCCAGTCACTATAGTATACGCCTGAAAGGTACATGCTCTATGGAAATAAAATTGTTCAAGCTGCCAGATAATCTAAAAGATATATAAAATATAAACGCATTTGCAAGCTCTATTAGAAAATATATACATCACCACTGCTTCTATCTAGTAAGTCAATACAGAAATTCAAGTTATGTAATTGGTAATTTTTAACATACATATATGTAAACATGAGAAAGAAAGTTGCTACTCACCATATAACGGAGATGCTGAGTTGCAGATAGGCCTTTGTCAACAGCAGACACACACACACACACACACACACACACACACACACACACACACAGGCGCGCACATGCAACTCAAAAAGCCACAAGCTTTATTGTGAGAGTCTTTTTGTTGTGCCTATCTGCAATTCAGCATTTCCACTATAATTTTCCTTTTAATGATATTGATAAATTCCATCCTGGATATTCCACTGTTTGATATATGTAAACATGATTACTTTGCTTTACAAACACATGATTTAAGTCTAATACCTAGCACACTACTGCACATGATCAAATGGGCTGCATAAATAAATTTAGCATCTTCAAAAGAGAAGATTACACACTACTAAATGAAAGGGAAAATCATATAATAAAGACACTTATGCAAACAGGAGGAGAGAAAAAGAAATTAAAATATTTAAGGGAATAAAGCAGCTACTATGAGAAGGGAAGAGTTTCAAGCAAAGACTAATGGGAACATGGCAGAATTTGCTGAATTAAACAAAATTATCTATTAAATGTTTTTGAAAGAGTGTGAAGAAGTACTATGAAAATAAGATCAAGATGAACAATTAAAAACAATAAAAGTATACACAAGACAAAACAGAAACTTATGATATGTTAGACTGAGAACTTTTTGGTACGTAGTACACAACAAGTTATCTTGGATGGAGGGTCATGTTCAGATGTAGAAATAACTTCCAGTGTGCCCCAGAAAATTGTGTTGGGACACTTGTTGTTCATGTTGTATGCTGATGACCTTGCAGACAACATTAATAGTAATCTCATACTTTTTGCAAACAATACAGTTATCTGTAATGAAATACTGTCCGAAAGAAGCTGCATAAATATTCAGTAATTAGATAGATAAAAAATCCACTCATCAAGCAGTGGCAGGACAACACACATATAAAGAAAGGATTTACGTATACAAGCTTTCAGAGTCAGTGGCTTCTTCTTCTGGCAGAAGGTGTGAAGGGGAAGGAAGAGGGGTGAAGGAAAAGGACTGGAGAGGTTTAGGAAAATGGTTAGAGTTCAGAAAAGTCACCCAGAACCCCAAATCAAGGGAGACCTACCGGATGGGATGAGAAGGAAAGTATAATTGATGGGGGCTGTATCAGATGAGATTTCAAAACCTTAGGGTTTAAACATGGAAGATTGGATAATATGCAAGACAGAGATTCTTGCTAAAAGACTTTGCACAAGTTAATAAGAGTGAAAAGTTAAGTGTATCGTGTGTAACAGAGGTGGGAGGGGGGTAGCAAAAAATAGACAGATCAGAAAATTAAAGATGCAGAAAACTAAAACAGAGTGAAGAAAGGAGTACTTACTGTGAAGAAATGTTGAGACAAAAGAAATTAGCATAAATTAAAGCAAGGTGGGTGGCAAGAAACAAGGATATGCTGTAACGTTAGTTGCCACCTGCGGAGTTCTGAGAAACTGGTGTCTCAGGGAAGAATCCAGATGGCACTAATGGTGAAACAGCCATCGAGGTCATGACTGTCATGCTGTAGAGCATGCTCTGCAAGAGGATATTGTGTGTTGCTGGTATATACCCTCTGCCTATGCCTATTCACCCTAACTGATACACTATGTGATCAAAAGTATCTGGACACCCCTGAAAACATAAGTTTTTCATATTAGATGCATTGTGCTGCCACCTACTGCCAGATACTCCATATCAGCGACCTCAGTAGTCACTGGACATTGTGAGAGAGCAGAATGGGGTGTTCCGTGGAACTCATGGACTTCGAACGTGGTCAGGTGATTGGGTATCACTTGTTTCATACATCTGTAAGCGAGATTTTCACACTCCTAAACATCTCTAGGTTCACTATTTTCAACGTGACAGTGAAGTGGAAACGTGAAGAGACACTTACAGCACAAAAGTGTACAGGCTGACCTCGTCTGTTGACTGACAGAGATTGCCAACAGTTAAAGAGGGTTGTAATGTGTAACAGGCAGACATCTATCCAGACCATCACACAGGAATTCCAAACTGCATCAGCATCCACTGCAAATACTATGACAGTCTGGTGGGAGGTGAGAAAACATGGATTTCAAGGTTGAGCAGCTGCTCATAAGTCAAATGGTAAATACCAAATGACGCCTCGCTTGGTGTAAGGAGTGTAAACACGGGATGATTGAACAGTGGAAAAACGTTGTCTGGAGTGACAAATCACAGTGCACAATGTGGTGATCAAATGGCACAGGTGACTGCCTGGTGAAAGTCATCTGCCAACAGTAAAATTTGGGTGCAGTGGTGTTATGGTGTGGTCGTGTTTTTCATGGAGGGGGCTTGCACCCCTTGTTGCTTTGCAGGGCACTGTCACAGCACAGGCTTACATTGATGCTTTAAGCACCTTCTTGCTTCCCACTGTTGAAGAGCAATTCAGGGACTGCGACTGCATCTTTCAACAGGACCGGGCACCTGTTTATAATGCACGGCCTGTGGTGGAGTGGTTACACAACAATAACATCCCTGTAATGGACTGGCCCGCACAGAGTCATGACCTGAATTCTATACAACACCTTTGGGATGTTTTGCAATGCCGACTTCATGCCAGGCCTCACCGACCGACATCGATACCTCTCCTCAGTGCAGCACTCTGTGAAGAATGGGCTGCCATTCCCCAAGAAACCTTCCAGCACCTGGTTGAACATATGCCTGCAAGAGTGGAAGCTGTCATTAGGACTAAGGGTGGACCAACACCATACTGAATTCCAGCATTACCAATGGATGGCACCACGAACTTGTACGTCATTTTCACCCAGGTGTCTGAATACTTTTGATAACATAGCGTAACTTGGTGGTAGTCTTGCAGATGCAAAATGTAGTGTAGCTGGCTTTTTGTGTGGACTGGATGAACACAAGGAAACTGGCATGAAATTCAGAGTGGGGCAACTTGAAATTTAATTGGGAGAAGTTATTTCGATATATCAGGAATTTTAACAGGTCAGCCTCATCATGAGTCCCTACAGCAAAGATGTCATCAATGTACCTAAACCAAACCTGGGACTGAAGGCTTATGGATCCCAGGAAACCCCACTCTAAATGATCCATGAAAAGGTTGGCACAGGAAGGAGCCATCCTGGTTCCCATGGCCATAACCCCGATCTGTTTGTGTGTCTGCCCCTCAAAGGTGAAGTATTGTGGTTCCCATGGCCATACCCCTGATCAGTTTGTATGTCTGCCCCTCAAAGGTGAAGTAGTGTTGGTAAGTATAAAGTTAATTAAGGTGAGCAGGGAGGACATACAAAAAGATCAGTGGTACAGTCATGGGAGCCAGGACGGCTCTTTCCTATCCCAATCTTTTTATGAGTCTTTTAGAGGGGGATTTCTTGGGATCCATAAGCCTTCAGTTCCACATATGGTTTAGATACAATGATGATATCTTTGCTGTATGGTGAGGCTGACCTGTTAAAAACTCCTGGAGTCTCTAAATACCTTCTCCCTATTAAATTTCACATGGTCCTATTCCAAATCCCATACCACTTTCCTTGATGATGTCATCAACACCAAAAGCCAGCTACACACTTCTGTCCATATTAAACCTACCAACAAACAACAGTATTAACATTTTGATCGTTTCCATGCTTTCCATGTCAAACATTTCCTCCCATACAGCCTTGGCATTCGAGGCAAACGTATTTGTTCGGATGCAGACTCTTTGCAGTAATATGCCATAATTCTCACTTCATCTGTCACTGGAAGTAATTACCTCACCAACCGACTTCAAAAGCATATTCCCCTGGCCATCACATCCAATCCAGATACTGCTGATCCCTCCAAAAAATAACTTCAGAGCACGCCACTTGTCACTCATCCTGGTCTCTGACAAGGCCATGACTTTCTAAAATCGTGCCCTGAAATGAGATCCATTTTGTCTGAGATTTTGCCCATCACACCTAGAATAGCTTTTTCTCATCCTGTCAATCACTGCAATATTCTTGTTAGATGCTATGCTCCTTCTGCACCCATCTCTCTACCCTATGGCTCCTATATCTGTGATCATCCCCATTGAAGGCTTGCCCTATGCACCCTCCTAAAAACCACGTATACCAGCCCTGTTAACTGGCAGAGCATGCTGTAAAACATGACACCTGTGACATTGGTGCCTGTTTCACCACACATGCCATTTGGATTCTTCCCCCAGACATCAGTTTCTCATAACTCCACGGGTGGGAACTAATGCTACAACATGCCTTGGTTCTCACCACCCACCCGGCCTTAATTTGCACTAATTTCTTCTGTCTCAACATTTCTTCACAGTAACTACTCCTTTCTTCACTCAGTTTTAGAGTTTTCTACATCTTTCATTTTCTGAAGTGCCTATTTTTTGCCAAACCCCTCCCAACTCTGTAACATACAAAGCACTTAGCTTTTCACTCTTATTAACTTGTGCACAATATTTTAGCAGTAACCTCTGTCTTGCATATGACCCTTTCTTCCATGTTTAAGCTCTAAAGTTTTCAAATCTCGTTCATTTCAGCCCCCAAAAATCAGCCTTTCCTTCTCATCCCATCCAGTGAGTCTCCCCTGACCCGGGGTTCTGGGTGACTTTTCACAACTCTAACCCTTCTCCTAAACCTCTCCAGACTTTTCCTTCGCCCCTCTTCCTTCCTCTTCCACCCTTGTACTGGAAGGAGCCACTGGCTCTGAAAGCTTGCATACATAAAACCTTTTTCTATATGCGTGTTCTCCTGCTGCCACTTGGTGAGCAGATTTTTTATCTATCGAATTACATTATATTGCATAAATATTCAGTCAGATCTTCATAAGATTTCAAAGTGGTGCAGATACTGTAGCTTGCTTTAAATGCTCAGAAATGCAAAATGGTGCACTTCACAAAATGAAAAAACTTAGTGTCCTATGAATAAAATATCAGTGAGTCACATTTGGAATTGGCCAACTCATACAAATACCTGGGAGTAACACTTTGTAGACACTCAGGCCTCAGTTTATTGGTGGAATACTGGGGACGTGCAACCAGTCTACAAAGGAGATTACTTACAAATCGCTCACGTGACCCATTCTAGAATATTGCTTAACTGTGTGGGACCCATACCAAATAGGACAACAGGGGGTGTTGAACATATAAAGAGAACGGCAGCATGAATGGTTACAGGTTTGTTTGACCTGTGGGAGAATGTTACAGTGATGTTGAGGAAACTGTACTGGCCGGCTCTTGAAGATAGACTTAAACTATTTCGAGAAAGTCTACTAACAAAGTTTCAAGAACTGGCTTCAAAAGATGACTCTAGGAATATACTACAACCCCCTACTTATCACCCACATACGTATCATGAAGACAAGATTAGGATTATTACAGCACATGCAGACATTCAAACAACCATTTCACTTGTGCTCCATATGTGAATGGAACAGGAAGAAACTCTAATAATTGGCACGATGGTATGCACCCTCTGCCACGCACTTCACCGTGGTTTTAGCGGATGGCTGTAGATGTAGACAGGAAGAAATCATATTTCTTGTTGCTGGAGATATTTTTGTGCCATTGGATATCTTTCTCTGTAACAGGAAAAATTTTTTGGGACATTTCTGCGCCACCCGCAAACTTTTTTGCGGCACGCGCGATCTTTTTTGCGGCAAGCGTGGTCTTTTTTACGGCATGCGCGATCTTTTTTTCGCAACTTGCTATCTCTGTTTATGAGCAACGTGTGTTCTTTTCCCCTGATCTGGACATACTTGCTTGGTCTGGTCAACTTTTTCCGTATTTTTCTTATTTAGTGGTCTTCCTTTGGTATTGAACATTACCAACACAATTTCTTTCTTTCTCGTCCTTCCCTCTGTGTTTTATTCCTTCTTATGATTACTATTTCAACTTTAGTTATTTAATTTCCCTACCCACCAGTTACCCACTATGTACCCTAATCCTATACCACATTATTTACATTCATTCCGAAAACATGCATTCACCGTAGCCAAACTGCAATCCCACATACTTTTCCTCCGGTCCTGCTTAACCTTTGGAATTACCCCTAAAGGACTTACCTTAAAAGTTCCCATCTCTGGGTGCAATTCCTCCTTCCACCAGTCTCTCCTGGACTTCCAGAACCTTCAATCCTTAGCCCTTACCCAACTTGTCCTGAATCTCTACACTACTTCATGTAACCACCACTCCCAACAGCTCCATCTCTCTTCAAAGTCCTCCACCTCTCAAACCCTTACTTGGAGAACACACTCAGGAACATAATCCTAGAAACCAGCTGCAAACTTGAGTTCCATGCCACACACCACCTGAAAAAACTATCCACAGTGCTAGTGCAACACCTAAGGAGTGGGGTCCCTCTCCCTATCCCTCGCAAACACCAACCACAACAGAACCTTCAACAAACCCCCCTCATAGCCAACAAACCTAGCCTAGTCACCCTACTCAATCTCCCCATCCCAGCACATACCCCACTCAGACCAAATCTCAACTATAACCACAGTCAAATGCCACATATCACCAGTCCTAAACCTCTAAACCTCTCATCCAGATCCCTCTCTCCTCCAGAGACATCTGTTCTATCAAAAGGCTTAACCTTTAGCCCCACGCCTAAATTCAACCACACTGCCCTGGCTAAAGATCTCCTCTCATTCACCCGGAACCTCAACTGGAAATATCATTTCACTACCCAAACACAGCCCCCAAATACCCAGTGTTGAACCCTGTCTAGAACAGTTCCAACCGCATTCTCAAAGGGATCCTCCTCCATCCCCCAAACCATCCCTTGCAGACATTTCAGGAATTCCTCACATCCAGTGTTGCCTCCCAGTCCTTCTTGAAGAACATCCCGACAACCCCCAAAATCACTCCAGCTGAATCCCGTGCCATTAAGGAGCTGAAAATAGACTGCTCTATTGTCATCCTCCCGGCGGATAAAAGCTCCACTACTGTCGTGCTTGACCGTGTGGAGTATGTGGCAGAAGGACTGCGTCAACTCTCTGCCACCTCAACCTACAAAGCTGTTACCCAGGATCCCATTCCCTCCATCCAGACTTAGCTGCAGAAAATCCTAAAAATCCGAGGTCCCTCACAAGGCCTCACAACGGCTTCCATAGACTTACTCACTCCACCTGAGCCACGTACCCCTACATTCTACCTATTACCCAAAATCCTCAAATAGAACCATCCCGACCGTCCCATTGTAGCAGGCTTCAAGGCCCCAACAGAACGTATCTCAGCTCTGCTGGACCAGCACCTCCAACCTATCACCCGCAGACTCCCATCCAACATCAAAGACACAAACCACTTCCTAGAACGCCTCAAATCCATTCCCACTCCTCTCCCACCTGAAACCTTTCTTGTCACCATAGATGCTACATCCCTTTACACAAACATCCCATATACCCATGGTCTCTCTGCCCTTGAGCACTACCTCTCCCAATGCCCACCCGAAGATCTTCCAAAAACCTCGTTCCTTATCACACTTACCAACTTCGTCCTCAACCATAATTACTTCACTTTTGAAGGCCAGCCCTACAAACAAATCAGGGGAACGGCCATGGGAACCAGGATGGCTCCGTCCTATGCCAACCTCTTCATGGGCCGCATGGAGGAGGCTTTCCTGAAGACCCAACAGCTGCTTCCCCTGATCTGGTATAGGTTTATAGATGACATCTTTGTGGTCTGGACTCATGGTGAAGAAACACTCCTTAATTTCCTCCATAATCTCAACTCCTTTTCGAATCTGAATTTCACCTGGTCCTTCTCCAAAACCCAAGCCACCTTCCTGGATGTTGACCTTCATCTTGTTGAAGCTCATATCCACACCTCTGTCTATATCAAACCCACAAACAAACAACAGTACCTTCACTTTGATAGCTGCCATCCATTCCACATCAAACGCTCCCTTCCCTACAGCCTAGGTATTTGTGGCAAATATATCTGCTCCAGTGATGAATCCCTCAACAATTACACCAATAACCTGACCAGTGCTTTCCTCTCCCGCAACTATCCTGTAGACCTTGTCCACAAACAGATCTCCCGAGCAATACATTCCTCCCCGTCCAACAACAATTTCCTACCCCCAGACCACACCCAATATTATCCTGGCCTCGAAAACATCAACAGATTACTCCGCCAGGGATATGCCTTTCTCAAGTCAACCCCTGAAATGAGATCATCCCTTGACAAAATTCTCCCCACACCACCCAGAGTTGCCTTTCGTCGCCCCCCCTAACCTCCGTAACATCCTCGTTAAACCCCACAATATTCCCAGACTACCTTCTCTACCCAGCAGTTCCTACCCCCGTAACCGACCCCACTGCAAAACCTGCCCCATGCATCCCCCCACAACCACCTACTCCAGCCCTGCTACTGGTAAAACATACACAATTCAAGGCAGGGCCACGTGTGAAACTACACATGTCATTTATCAACTGACATGCCTGCACTGCACAGCCTTTTACGTTGGTATGACAACAACTAAACTGGCTGAGCGCATGAATGGACACAGATGAACTGTCCACCTAGGAGATGCCCAATACCCAGTAGCGGAGCATGCCCTCCAGCATAATTCTAGGGACCTAGGAACCTGCTACACCATATGTGCCATTTGGCTTCTCCCACCCAACACCAGTCCCTCTGAACTGCGGAGATGGGAACTTGCACTCCAACACATCCTTTCATCCCACCATCCCCCTGGACTGAACCTATGTTAAACAACCTCACTCCCATTTACTCTTCAGTCTTCTCCTCTTTCCCTTTCCTCTTTAGCCATTCACTCATCTTTTCATCCTACACAGTTGTGTTTATCTTTATACTATATATCTCTTTACTTCTAGTATGCATCCTCTTTGGTTTGAAGCTGGCACAGTACTTACAGTAGAATATCTTTGGCTTCCCTCTGACAACCATGCCTCCATCCTTGCTACCCTCCCTGTTTTTGTTTCCCTGTTGCTTCATAACCTGGGTTGTGAGTAACTGAATCTACTTTCCCTTCTTCCCTTTCTTTCCCCTCTCTCCTCCCTGATGAAGGAACATTTGTTCTGAAAGCTAGGAACGTAAATTTTCGGTTCTGTTTTTTGTGTATCTATCGGCTGTACTGAGCTGAGGTAAGTACTGGCCAGCCCCTCTATCTGTTTGTTAGTATTTGTTTCACATCTTTATATGAGATTTCCATTAATCATTTAGAAATCATATTTCAACAGTTAAGATGGCAGATGACAGAGTCTGCATAGTTCAAGAGAGCAGCCATAAAAACAAGAGTGCTACTACTATACTCTGATTAAAACTGCTTGTTATTTGATGTTTGTCATGTGGCACTACAGCTTTACCTCACTGGATATCTGTTGCACCTCTGTTGAAGCTTGTGTAATGTGAATGGAACAAACTTTTCCATATTACGGCTGGCACTAGTTAAATGTGATGATGGCAGTGCCCAATAACAGATTACGCATGTAAATCAAATTACTCAAGCATTGGAAGTGAACTGATGCTTTGTTATGGCACACTGGCAACAGTAGACAGTTTTTGTGATGGTGACAGTTCTGAGTAGAGTACTAAGTTACAGGAGCTGAAGTGTCAACTATTAAGTAATTTTAATCGTACAGCAATGAAAGTATTGATATTCCAGAAATTAAAAAAAATAAAATAAAATGAGGTGTATAAAGGCATTTGAGATGTGATTGAAGGATAAGTATTTTGACATGACAGCATTTCAATGAGCAGTTGATGGAGAGTGTGGCTCAAATTTTGCCTGATTCTTTGGCTGAACACACCATTTTGGGGGGAGTGGAGGGGGGGGGGGGGCGGAGGGTTCTTGAAATTTTATTTCTCAGTTTAGGCACAATGGAAGATAGTTGAAGATAATGGGGGAAAATTTCAGTTATTAATATCAGTTCAGGATGGTATTTTTTTAATACATTTGGATCAACAAACCACATCATTATCTGTCAAACCAAGTTTTTTTTTCAACATAAAAAAATTACATACCTCTCTGAGTCAGAAAATTTGCTGCTCAAATTCATGTCTCTAATCCATCCATAATGTGCTGGGTAAAAATTATTTGCACTGTACCAGTTTTCATATAATGCTCGGTATAATGCAGCATTATTTTGTCTTAATCTGCAGTAATATTCATAGCAGAAGGCATCATATTTTTGCATTTCCTGATCATAGTCACCATATAGCATTTCTGCTTCAAGAAAGATAAAAATTATTAGTTACCTGAAAGTTGTAAGCATCCTTAATTCATAGGTGGAAAGATGGACCAGTAAATTATTGTTTTCATGACTGAAAGCTTTCAGAACAGCTCCAGAAACATACAAGTAGACAACAACACTCCTAACTATATGTTCCTTCTTCAGGGATGAAAGAGTATATAACTGGAGAATGATGGACTCGGAGATAACCTTTTCAGAACCTGAGCTAAGAAGAATAAATCACCTTATGAGTTCTGGCTGTCCTGTCACCAGTGCACCCTCCCCTAACAATTTCTTGTTTCTTCCTTTAAAAAGGAAACCATAGTTTCAAAAGCAAAGTGTATTGTTATCTACTTCCATGTCTTTCTGTCAGTTGTCCCGAAACTTGTCTCTACTGAACAATGTAATTTCGCAGGCCATCTTTCTCTTTGAGAAGTTGACAGTTATCAATATCTATAATTACTGATAAAATGCTATAAAATAGTACCTCTTTCAATTTATTTGGCAGATTTAGTTAAACAACAAAAGTAACAAATATATGGAGGATAACTCTGGCAGATGTGCACTGCAACTTGTAAGTAAACATAGTCAGAGGGCAAGAAAAGAAACAAATTAAAAAATATCACAATGGTCTTCAAAATATTTTAAAAATAAACACCCACCTGAAACCAAACATTATGTAAGAACGATATTCCACAAATGGCAACTATATGAAAATGCATCAGACTTTTTCTTATGTATCTAACTTTAGTTATGTTTTGTGTTTTGCAATTTATCATCCAACCCTGACATGTGATTCTACAAGATCTGCAAAATGTCCATCTACAGGTATAGCTGCCATAACTTCTATTTCCCATCCACAAAATTTCTTTAGATGTGGAAACAGATACAAGTATGACATATGGAATAGGTTCCCAGATATGTGGGTGGCTCAAAGACTTCATAAGTAATAGAACCTGGTATGTTGTCCTCAATGATGAATGGTCATCAGAGGCAAAGGTATCATCCTGAGTGCCCCAGGGAATTTTCTGTAAATGATTTGGCAGGCAGTAGGCGGTAATCAGTGATTGTTTTCTGATGATGCTATGGTGTATGGGAAGTTGTGAAGTGGAGTGACTTTAGGAGGATATGAAATGGCTTAAGCGAAATTTCTAGTTGGTGTGATGAATAGCTCTCAAAGGAAAAACAAACCCCATATAATCTTTGGATATAGCATTACTAGTGCCCTGCTTGACACAGTCACATCGTTTACATATCTGGGCGTAACACTCCAAATCAATATGAAATGGAATGAGCCTGTTAGGATTGTGGTAGGGAAGGTTGACTTCGGTTTATTGGGAGAATTTTGGAAAATTGTGGTTCAACTGTAAAGGAGAAAGCATGTACAACACTAGTGTGACCTAATCTCGTATACTGCTTGAGTTTTTGGGAGCTGTGCCAAGTTGTATCCAAGGAAGACATCAAAGCAATTCAGAAGCAGTCTGCTAGAGTTGTTATTGGTAGCTTCACTCAACATGCAAGTGTTACGGAGATGGTTCAGGAATTCAAATGGGAATTCCTGGAGGGAAAGCAACATTCTTTCTGAGGAATGTTTATTGAGAAAATTTAGAGAACCAGTGTTAGAACCTGACTGCAGAATGATTCTACTGCCAACATTCTACATTTCTTGAAAGGACTAGCAAGCTAAGACACGAAAAATTAGGATGTATACAGGGACTTACAGACAGTCATTTTCCCCTAGCTCTAATTGGGAGTGGAACGTGAACGGAAATGACCAGTAGTGGTACAGAGTACCCTCCACCACTTGCCATATGATGGCTTGCGGAGTATGTATGTATGTAGATGTAGATACAGTCTGTGAACAGTGGTGTATTTAGTGGGTCTTCAAAATCCTGTTTCCCTAAAAAAAAAAAAAAAAAAAAAAAAAAAAAAAAAAAAAAAAAAAAAATATCTTTCTTTTGCAGTACAGACCTCCTCTGGTACATTTTTTCACCAAATTTGTCCAGATTAGTCGTGCAGTATTCAACAGCAAAATTTTATCCTCCAGAAGTTAAGCAATAACAATAATCCACTTTTCACCCCAGCTATAAATTTTTCAAAGCATGAAATTAACTTTCCACCCAATTGTTTGACTAACGTTCTGTTTATAGAATGGAGCTGTGCACACACATCATTTACAGTAATACATTGGCAAATAAAATTAATTGGATTGTTTTTGAAATGGTCTCGACAGTTAGTTAGCTACTTCTTGTGTAGATTGTTTAAACAATTCCTTTATTGAAATGATGTGAACTAAGTTTACAGAATATGTAAATATGATTAGAGTTAACATTAATGAAATTCACCCACAACATGCACAAAGCATTCTCATAATTAATTCTTAATGTAAAATATACAGTAATATGTATTCTAGTATTTGCATGGTGTCAGGTACTCCATACATCTTTATTCGCTGAATTGACCAACACCATATTGTGTACTTTCTGATGTTTTTCACAACGCAGAATTGCAGTTTTTTGGGAAGGGTGGGGGGGCATGTCTTGGTGCTCAGTTCATACTTGAGCTAGGAACATGGAGTGAAAATTCTATGGTTTAGTACAGACCAGTGACCATTTATATAACTATTTAAACATCAGTCTTATCATAGCTATGTTCCAATATATTAAGCAAGGTTTGGGCGATGAACCAGAGCTGGTACTCAGCAAATTGTTTGAACTGATTAATTTGATTAATTCCTTTTGCACAAGGTTTTAATTGGGCTGAAATTAGAGCTCAGATAATGGCATCATTTGTATATGCACTCTTAAGATTCTGCGAGCAAAAACATGCAAAAAAAGAAACATGTTTTCTGGAAGGTTTTTGAAGCATTCCACTCCTGTATTTTCAGCTTGTATGAATCAGTTCAAACTTTGCATGAATGTATATAAATGGATAAAATCAAAAGCATTTTTTTCCCTAAAATCTTTATCCATCGTCAAGATACACTAGTTTACAGTCAAGCTAAATGTAGCACGTAAAAATTCATTTTTATGTGAGCTGAATGCATGGAAACAGTTTAAAATGAAACAAATACATAAAAAATGCATTCTTATTATAAAATTCAAACCCTGCTTTCAAAAATCTAGCTTCATTCAGATTTTATATGCAAAAAACATCTTTTGTGAGGTTTTTTCATGTGTGCCATTTTAATGTTTCAAACATGTGAATCAACTCAAATTTTGTAAGAAGGTAGACATATATAGTGTGTAATTAATTGTAGTTCTGTTGCTTTGTGAAAGCTACATCCACTGCCATGAAAATAATCAGTTTAAAGTTGCACAAAAGGTGCATGTAAAATCTTCAAAAACTACTATGCTATCATGTAGAACATTTATTTTTTGACAAAACATGATTATATTCATCAATTTTATACAGGATTTAAAAGTTGACAGTATTTTGCCATGCATACATTGTTTTGCAGTTCTCCTTATTTCAGTCAATCATAGTGACTAATCTGGATTTGTTGTTGCAACATTTCGTGGTAGAGTAAAAGCTAAACTAGAATGAAAAATGCTCCTATTGTAACACAAGAAAGATGTAAATGACCTAGGCAGAGTTAGCAATGTAAAAGAAGGGAATTAGCATTTTCACTTATCTGGCAGCTTCAGGAATTCAAATCAAAACATTTTGACATATTTGCATTTTTATGAGCTCATTTTTTATGAGCTATCCCTACTCTTTCAGGGCAGTGAGCTCTCTTTGCTGCAAGATGTTGGTACACATGCATCTTACAATTTATAATCTAAAGTCTCTGATCCTGTGCCCAAAATCCAAGAGATTCATCAGCCATAGTAAACAATGATAATATCATGTGGCTGAAGAGAATGTAATAGCTCTAGAAAGTTTTTGTGGAAGGATAAAATTCCTGGAGATGGGTTTGCTCCTAGTGGGGATGCTAAAACAATTTTTTTTTCTTTTTTTTTTTTTTTTTAATTTCTGGTTGGAGGCAGCTGATCTTTTTCTCTGAGGAGATCATTTCTTCCCCACACCTATCCTTGTTACATGTTTGGTGAGGGGTGTAAGAACAAATAGACACAAATTTGTGTGTGTCTAGAGAGTGCATTCACAATAGGAAGAACCCAAGAGTGGGGGTGCACCTGTAATAGTAAGTGTCTCAGAGTAGGGATGCATGCATCCCAAACTTAAACACATTGTGTCAAACTGCACGGCACAACAAATGCCCTTTTGGATGATATGAAAGCATGTGTCATGTAATACAACATGACATTATGTATAATGTCATTTTATTCACATGATGCATTACATTACATGACATGGAAGCTGATACTAACAAGTAACAAAATGTGAATATTTCAAGATGTTTTGATTTAAATGTCTTTGAAGCTGCCCGATACCTCAAAAAGCTAGTTCCCTTCTTTTACATCTGTCCAGGGACATATTCACATAATTTTTTAGCTATGAGAGGAGCATTTTTCATTCTGTTGAAAAGTATAGCCATGTTTGTTTTCAGACATCCAGTCCATAATGTTGTAAATGAAGCAGCAGACTCAACGTAAGTCATCAGAAACTTTGGATGGCGTTCTACTGGCAATAAGTCATCAAAATAATATGGATTTTCTACAGCACTACATTCCAATTTGTTGTTCTGATCAAAACATACACACGCACAAAAAGACAATTTTAAAATCACAAAGCTAATGTGGATATCAAGTTGGAACTTGACTAACTTTATTTTGTAACATATGGCAATATTACAAAACAAATAAATCATTAGTATAAACATTTCTGTGTCAAGCTGAGAAATTTTCCCTACCTACATTTATTTCTAATAATATTTCATTCCAGAAAAATGTTAATTTCATGGAGGGCAAACAGATCAATGCACTTTCATAAAAAAAATTCAAGATAAATGAAACTAACCGATAGAAAATGCAAAATTTCTGATGCCACAATGAAGATAAGTGGACCGAATAAAAAGCTGATCCAAGAATAATGAGGAGATGATGTTGCTTTCTTGCCTCAACCTACTGCCTGACAATCAGGCAGCCTTCTTCTGATGAATTTTATGACTAGAGTGTATGAAAATGTTCATACTAAAAATGGACATATTTGCAAGAAGTCATTATCATCCAGCTGCAATCTCAAAATCTTATGAAATACTTGTTACATAAGGAAAACTTCAAGATAAATGTATTAATGTGTAGGGACTTAGTATCTATCATATTCATTGTACACGCATCGACTTTAGAGTAACTAGTTTTCTTTGGTGTGATGTTTCATCTTCACTATGAAAGAGTGATTTAGTCTGTTCTTTGTATCTGACTTTACTAACGTGCCTGTATGCTAGATTGCACCAACTACAATAAAGTATCAAAATTTCATTCTCTCATCCACAAGTGTCATTCTGGATACCCAGTCACACCGATGTCCTACAAATGCTTGTCTAGCTGACTGAAACCTGAACAATGGCTACACATTAACTAATATATGATGTGAGCTCCTTAACAGATAGCTCTCCACTTGATGAAATAGTTACCACATATGATGGCACTGCAGTAGGTTGCAGCAGTGTAATAAATAGAACACATGGTGCAGTCACAAATGGTTATGAAATACATGGAATGGCAATGGGATGAGAAGGAATATTGCTTGAACAGAATTTTGTTGGTTTATGGGAAATGGTACATAATTTATTTTGTATTATGTGGGAAGAATATTGAAAATAATATTGTAATTCAGTTGTAACCCCACAAAGTTGCAGTTCTGGTATTGTTTGGTTCATCCCAGGTCAGTTTGGTATCGTGGGATCAAGTGTAATTCCTTTCAGATTTCTATACATATCAATAGCTACTTGGCTGCCTAAAGTGGCAAGGGTAAACTGCCTGTAAACCATGGATAATTGCCATAAGTAAAGTAGTAGTAAGAGTGACTGTGTGAAATGACATAAAACAAGACTCATTTATCACTATAAACCCTTTAGTGGAGAGAGGGTAATTCACATGAAAAGTGTGGCAATTGTTTTAAGAGTAATTAAATGTGTGTAATATGAAAGTTTCCACTCAGGAATGTGTGTAATATGAAAGTTTCCACTCAGGAATTCATTAATAAATAAGTGACAGCTGAGCAAGCACACCATAAATTGATCCACTGTTTACAGCGTAGTCATTGGAGTCAACTATTCACACTTCCAGTGCCTCTGAGAATATCTGACACAGAGGAGACAAAACTTCAGGCACAAAAACATGCTCCAAGACCATGGACTAATTCCCAGAAAACCATAGTCACCAAGTATATTATCAACAACCTTTTAAGGCTGCAAAGGCTGTCAGAGTGGTAGCATCTGGTAGAGTGATTTGTAAATAGCAACATCGAAATGGCATGTATCATGCTCAGTATTCGAAATGACACTAACCACAGTTTTGAAAAGAAGGAAGGAAGGAAGAATATTTAGAGTTTCATGTCTCATCAACAGTGAGGTCATCTGAGATGAAGTGCAAGCTTGGGGTAAGGAAGGATGGGGCAGGAAATTGGCCATGTTCTTTCAAAGGAACCACCATAAGTGATTTAGGGAAATCACAGAAAATTTAAATCAGGATGGTTGGACGGGTACCTGAACCATCGTCCTACCAAATGCGAGTGCAGTGTGCTAACCATTCATCACCTCAATCATCCAGTCTGAAGAGATGAAATTTTAATTGTGATGGGGCAATGGAAATTGATAGTAGGAAAAAGAAGAGAAGGAAAAATAGTAGCAAACAGTGGCTCTGGGGAAGGAATGTAAGAGCAACCACATGCTTGAATATTGCACACAATATAATTATTCATTGCTAGCACTTGGTTTAATAAACATGTAAGAAGGTTGTACAGGGTGAGTCACTAACTATTGCCACCAAGAATAACTCCAAATTTGTATATATTGTTCTTCAAAATCACTCATGTTGGAGAGTGTAACCAAAATGATTGCTCCTTAGGAAACAAGTGATAATGAAGATTTTCTGTTTCTGACATGTCCTACATTACATATACATTTACTGTACACAATGTAATCCCACGGGATCAAATGAAACTAAATTAAATTCGATTCATGAGTAGAGTACAATATACTATAAAACACGTCTAGCAGGGATTTCAAGTTTCTTGTTTCATATGTGGGCAACTTATGAAAGTCTTTTTTTCTATTTTTTCAATACTTGGAAAAGTTATAATGAAATTTTATGTACCTGTTGCAAAACACATTTCTAAATATACATATTATAATTACACCAGACAAAATAATATTCTACTTAAAAGAACATAATGGATACTGGAGCTCTGTAGGTTGTCTAGAACTGGCATCAGTTGGCCATATGAGCCTCTCCCACTGACGTAACACATGGCTATAAAGTAGTTTGTATGTGACAGTAACTTGTATGGAATCAGCACACTAAGATGAGTCAACATGGAGACATGGCTGAATGCTAGAAAGGAGTTATTATATTTGAACATTTCCACGACCACAACATGAATGAAGTTGTCCAATTTCTTGGTGCATCAATGAGGACTGTCTAACATGTCCATATGGAATTAGATACCACTCACAGTAATGGAACACAGTGTAAGAACAGTTGTAAAAAGATCCTAACAAACAGTGCCTGAGGCAGGTATCATGGCAGTCAGACTCAAACCCAATAGGAATAGCTGCTGATGGTGAATACAGGTCCACCTCAACCAGTTTCCAAGCAAACCCTGCAAAGGGAACTGTATTCAATGGGCACTTAAAACTGGGTACTTCACAAAATGCCACTGATCAGAGTGGCACAAAAAACTGTGTATCTGCAATGGGCCAAACAATGCTGAAAGTGGACATCAGCTGACTGGAGTTACGTACTGTGGTCTGACAACTCACAAATTTGTCTGTTTTCTAATGATGTAAGACACGGAGTGCATCAACAGTCTCATGAAGCATCTAACCAACAGTGTGTGGAGAGTGCAGTTCTAGCCAGAGTTTTTTTTGCATTGTTTTGGGGGTATTTTTTGCAACATGACTTTGGACAAATACTGGTTATCCTGGAAATGAGCCAGAATGTTTATTTCAAATTCTCACTCGTCAGAGAGTGGCTTCAGCTTGACATGGCAATATCTGAAAGAAATTGTGGACTCTCTTCCGTAATTAACTGAGACACTTATTAAAGGTAGTGGTGGCATTGCATGGTATTAGTGTGATGTCTCCTGGAGGAAGGGGGCAAGGGGTAGGGAGTTACTTTTTGTCCTGTGTGTATCTGGTTGGTTCAAAAGTTTGTAGTGTTTTTGTTTTGCATGTTGGTGTTCTGGTTATTATGGTTTTATTTATTGATTGTCAATTTTTACTTGTAGTTCACTGTTGCTATATGAGTTTACACATTGTCATTTGGAGATAGAGAATGGAGCTGTGGATGTAAGAAAATGAAGTGCCAAGTGGAGAAATTGGAACATTTCTGAGATATTCTTCTGTTTGGGTTAAGTAGAGGAGTGACAACAGTGGAGACAGCCAGAAACATCTGAGCCTTGTGTGGGGATAATGCCATTGGGCAGACCACAGCAAGAAAGTGACGTTCTCATTTTAAGTAGGATCTTTTTTGACGTTAGTGACTTTCTACTTCCAGGAAGACCATCGGGGTTTGATGAAGAGCACTTAAAAGTATTAACCCACAATGATCCATGTCATTATACTTGAGAAATGGCAAATGTGATGAGCTGTGATTATTGAACCATTGTGCAATATCTGAGATTAAAAAATCAGGTGTCTGTGTATCGCATGCTCTAAGCCCAAAGCACAAAAGTAAATGGATGGCCATATATATATCTCTGCTTGCTCATCATCAATTGGCTCATGAACAACACTGACAATTTCTATCCTGTATCATTACTGGTGCCTAAAAATGGTATCCATATGCTAACAGTAGGAAAAGAAAGGAATGGTTGAGGCCAAACAAAGCAACAACTCCCAATACAAAGATCTGCATATCCACAAAAGATAATACGTTTGTTTGTGTGGCCATCTTCTGCAGCAGCTGTTAAAATCTGTTATTATAGGTTATCTGTCTAGAGCCGACTGCAGTATAATCAAAGAGAATTACACCAGACACATTTCGCTTTTATTTATAAAGCACCTTCTGTGGTTATTGCTGTTTCTTTACATATTCTGCTCCTTCCCTCCTTGCTAGCAATGGTTGGCACTGAAAGGCTTCATTTCAAATTTGCACTTGGCAGTTTTTCGCCACTCTACAGTATTTCCTGTGCTTAAACTGTTTCTCATTCATCACTCCCACAGTATTTATGTCAAGAACAGGCTTTTAATAACCATAAAATGGTTAATATAATTACAATAATTTGTTTACATTTACTGGAATTGGTCGGAAGAGTTCTTCTGTGTGACTTCTCATGGCCTCCCAACCTCAACTGATGAATCCGCACATGGGCTGAGGCCAAAGTTGGAGGGTAATAATTTGATTATAAATTTACATATTGCTGTTAGAAAACACTAGACTCTGAGGCCTAAGTTGGAGGGTAATAATTTGATTATAAATTTACATATTGTTGTTAGAAAACACTAGACTCTGAGGCCTAAGTTGGAGGGTAATAATTTGATTATAAATTTACATAGTGATGTTAGAAAACACTAGACTCTGATTACAGACAAATCTAATGGTTTCCCAGCTGTCTAACAAGAGCCACAAAATTATTTTCATTGTTACGGTCGATATGTTGGAACTTTTGGGATCACTATTGTTATTTTTCCAAATATACTGACCATTTTATGGTATATACACGTCATGTTAGGCACAGTCACATTGTCTGTTACAAAACTGATTGATTGATTCATTCATTCATTTTTATTGTTGTAAAGACCTCAGAGATCATCTGTGGCATTACAAAAGTCAATATTACATAGTACAAATGTTACATAAATAATTACAAAAACAAGAAAAATATTACACAATATAAATATTACACAAATAATTATGGTACCTTCACACAAAAACAAAACAGAGAAACTTCTGGCACAAACTGATATTGCATAGTAAATTTTGCCAATTACAGACTTACTCATATACAGAAGCATATAAAAACTGCCTCCCTTAAAAATTCATCATCAGTTTCATAAATGCTGAGCTCAAGGAGAAATTCTTTTACTTTTTTTTGAATTGTTGATTTGGAAGAACCCTGATATGTTGGGGTATGGCATTAAAAAATTTTATGGACTTGTATAAGAAACACTTTTGTGTTTTTTTATAGTTACTTCGGAAAGAAACTAGGTCCTGCTTGTTTCTTGTGTTATAATTATGTCGCATGTCATACTGTTGATAACTCAGATATTTTTCCTTAATATGCATTACACACTGTAGTATAAATATTGACTGCAGGGTCATAATCTGTAATTTTTTAAAGCTTGGTCTACAGTGAGCTCTGGGTGCCAAGCTACATATCAATCTTATTGCCTTCTTTTGCAGTTTGAAGACATTAGCTGCCTTGCTTTGATGTCCCCACAGTATTGTACCATATGAAATGTGACTGTGTATTAAAGCTCTCTCATTTGGGGCTTATAATGCCAAATGCTGACACACACACACAAAGTTGGTTTCCCTCAAAACAAGAGCTACCAGCATTAAAGTCACAGGTGAACGGCACTGCTCTCGTTCTATACTACTGATTTTATTTGTTTGTTATTGCCTAATGTAAGTTATTGAAGGGCACCAACACCTTTAAATCGAAACTGAGATGATAATTAGAACATTACGAGAACTTGCGATAAGGTGTTATCTACGAGGGTGCACTGAAAAGTGATGTCTCCAAATTTTTTATGTGAAAACTCTTAAAGCTTTTTAAATACCGGTCTGTTTACATTTTTGCAGCTCTCTGCCGCCAGAGAGCTCATAAGTGTAGCGTGTAGCATTGCGGCGTGTCACGTTAATGTGTCAATTCCTGAGAAACAGTGTGCTGTAATAGAATTTGAAGAGTCCGTCCACACATGGCGCACCTTCTCCTTCAGTATGACAACGCCTAATCACTTACGAGCGCTACCAATCTGCAACAGTCCGACGCCTTGGGTTCATTGTCATCGATCATCCTCCATATAGTCTCGACTTGGCCCTATACGATTTACATATGTTTCCAAAACTTAAGGAACGCCTTGATAGTGATGAAGTGGCGCAAACAGAGGCGAGGTTGTGCCTCCGTCAATAACGTCAAACATTCTACAATGTCGGTGTCAACAAATTGCTATCTTGTTGGAAGAAATGTGTTCGTCATCAGGGTGACTGTGTTGAGAAATATGTAGACATGAAGAATAAAGACGTAGAATGTTGATATCGTTTGCTTTACCTAAAAAGCCTTAAGACTTTTACATAAAAAATTCTGAGGCATTACTTTTCAGCGCACCCTCGTATTTTGTTGAATATAGTGGTCGCTTTTTGGATAGCTTTGCTACCTCTCTACAATGGGCTTCCGGGTTCTATTCCCGGCCGGATCGTGATTTTCTCCGCTTGGGACTGAGCGTGTGTGTGCTGTTATCATCACTTCATCATCATCGGCACAAGTCGCCAACGTTATATCAAATAAGACATGCACCAGGCAGCGGAGCAACCCAGATTGAATTTCTGGCCAAAAATGACATATGCACATTTCATTTTTTCTTAATAACTTAACATCTCCCTTATCGTATTTCTTACTGCATATTTAAAGTTACTCATTTGAACACACTAGTTGGAAATCACATCTTGCTTTTTAATTTTACGCGCTGGGAAACGGAACATGTTCGTGTTGTCAGATTTATAACATTTTAATTATTTTTTACTGTATATCATAGATGTTCTACATCTACATCTACATTTGTACTCTGCAAACCACTGTGACGTGTATGGCGGAGAGTACGCCCCAATGTAACAGTTATTAGGGATTTTCTCGTTTTCTGCCGTCCTGTTATAGCCACGTGCCATATAGTGAAAACTTGAGTTATTGGTAATTTATAATGTTTCTTTGAATCTTAGTAGGTACTCACTTTTTGTGCTTTTTCGACAAGACAATGAAACGTAATTTGCACGTTTTCTAAACGTTACTTGCTAAAATTAGAAATTTAACGCTTAACTTTCTACTTACTCCTGACCTCAAGACTAACAATACGCGGCAGTTTGTATTAACAAGAATTAATACAGAAATACCTATAATTGCATCTTTTAAAAAAGAAAAAAGAAACCAATGCGCCTACACCCTTCATACCGCAATTTTTGGCGGGAAACATAATGACAACAGTACTGGAAAGGCTATAAGGGAAAGAATACAAGCAGGAAACAGAGCTTGCTTTGCAAATATACAGCTTTTCAAAAGTAGCCTTGTTACAAGAAAAACTAAATTACTAATATATAATTCCCTAGTCCGCCCAGTTATCACATACTGCTCAGAGGTATGGACGTTGACAGAACACGATAAAAATGCTCTAAGAAGTATTGAGCGAAAAATACTACGCAAAATCTATGGGCCAATAAGGGAGGAAGAAGGCTGGAGAATGCGCTACAATGCCGAATTACAGGAGTTAATACAAGGCAGGGACATAGTAAAATTTGTGAAATCACAGCGAATACGATGGCTGGGACACTTGGAGAGAATGGCAGAGGATAGAATTCCAAAGAAAATGATGAAAGGTATGATCCATTCAGTTAGGCGAAAAGGGAGACCTAGAAGAAGATGGATCGATGAGGTAATAATGGATATCAGCAATATGGGAGTCCGGGGGTGGAAAAGAGCAGCAAATAACCGAGAAGTGCTACCGTATTTGGTGCTGCTGAAACATTTTCGTAACAAAGGTTTTTATTATATAGGTCTCGGTCTAATGATTTTTATCTTTAATTAGTATGTGAAAATGTGACACGATAACAAATACAGCTTCGCGTTAAGTACAATAAAAAATGAGCATTAAAAACTAAAATGCCGAATATGGCAGGTACATTTTTTGTGCACTACCGTACTGCTTTCAAAAAGATACGAAATTTTCATGTGATGTGCACGAATAAAATCGAATACAGATTTACTTACACTAGTAGTCTATATTTCGTGTTTGATGAGCTTAGTTACGAGCAGGTACCGTACCAGCGTTACATGAGAAAATGTGGGGAATCAAAGCATTGTCACCGGTCAATTGTATTTCGATTGTCGTATTTGAAACAAATAGCTACTATCAATAGAAAACAGACTGCTTTGTAGTGGCGTATTACATTCGCATGCTAGAAGAGATCATCCATGTAGACTCAAGACACAAAGAAAGCAAACGGCAATTTCTCGCACTTTGTGCGTCTTTAAAAAAGGGAGATAATACATAGTTAACGTAGACAGTTATGTTCCATGCTCAGCATATTGCCACATTTTTCACTAAGGTAGTGTAACATAATTGAAAAATTACACGTACTCATCATTGCAATGGTCTCAGTTATGAGCCATGGAACATATAAATAATGAAACTACAGTAAACTAAACTTACCTAAGGTTCTGCCTCTAAGGGTTCTGTTTAATTAGTTGATGCATAATAACCATACCCAGAAGTCCTAGTATTAGAACCATTTTCCTCAAGCTCACAAGTGTAATATGGATAACGAAATTTTCTTTTTATATTCAACTAATTCTGAGCCCCAAAAATTTAAGTGAAGTCATTAGGCAATGTGGGGTTATGCTAATATTCGTGTGTCATCCAGGAAAGGCGCATCCACAGTGAATTGGCAATGGAGCTAAAACAAAAAATACTCAGCCAAGGCAGCCAGTTGATAATAAATCAAATATCTAGTCGCAGTTATTAAAAACAATAATACGTGGAAATGTGTAAAGTGTTCACAGTACGATTTAACCACATTATCGTAGCGACAAAAGTAAATTACTGCCTTCATTCCTTACGTTTGCTCGATTCAAGATACCAATCGTTCAATAAAATGCCACTGAGAAGCCCATCGACAGATAATAAGGCCAACTAGTTCATAGCAATAATCGGTAGAACGAGCAATGCCAATAAAATCAGCTCTTATGGATAACACGGTATGAAACTAATCTACGCAACAACTCACCGCTGCTCTGAAGTACTGGCGCCGTAAAATATTTGACTTTGCAGCCGAGGAGACGATCTCTAGACGAAAAGCATACGCAGCTGTACGCATATACCGACTGCAGTGCTCGGACTGTGAAAGTGTCGACGTGGCACGGCCAGCTGGTACACACGTCACCTTATTTTCTGTTTTGTGAACATGGAGTAAGCTATTAAAGATTTCGAATGACAAAACGAAGGCGGTCAGCAGTTAGCAATGTCAAATATTTTTATACCACGAAAGAAGACAATGGAGGGCGGAGACGTTCCGTTTACTTTCGATGATAGACATCAGTTTCAACTACATAGACCCAACCCAGTATTGACCACTTGCAACCCTTCTCTTTGGCCGAAAACAAACGTATAAACAGCTACATACAGCTAACACTATGTACATTTCAAGAGAGGCGTATCGTAATTGTTATCGCGCCATATGCTGAAGAGTTGGCCTCGCTTCCAGGACGCTTTTGGAGAACGACGCGGTAGTAAGTTTACTGTACTATATTCTGGATAGTTGTTAGAAATTTCGCATTCCATGTAGTAATGACTTTGGGCATAAAACGAGTCTGATGGAAGACAGATATCGCAGACGACCTGTTCTGATATGTAGGCAATAAAAAATTCACTTTAATGAAGTAACTCGCACAGTGCCCTCCAGCATGGTTCCGAAAACATCGATCATCTAGAAGCCAGCACGCACTTTTCTCACGTGACATACTGAATGCCATGAATCAAGTTAGCATAGTCTGTGGGATCGAAATAATGCAAAGAACCTGTCAGTTACATTGCTTACAAAATACAGAGCTCCAGCAGGGAAATTTTGTATTTTTCTGAATAAGTTGGAAACACTTTTGGGCAAACTTTTTTCTAAATCCAGAAATTTAGTAGTTGCTGGTGATTTAAATGTCAACTTCTTACCTGGTAGTAACAATAGGACTGACATGGTACATTTAATGAATTCTTACAACTTATGGCTAACTTCCCCACTAGTCACAGAAAATTGCAGAAGTCTGATAGCCAATATTTTCATTGACAAGAACAGAATCAACAATGCAAGTATAAGGCAAGTCATAAATGGCCTTTCTGATCATGATGGCCAACTGCTTAGGGTTAATAAAATCAGTTTGTACAGCAAAATCTCCCACACCTACCAATCCTTTAGATGTATAAGCATCGAAACTCTTTCTGACTTTAATTACCATCTATCACAAATGGATTGAGACCCAGTTTATAGGAAAAGTGATGTCATTGATATATTTAACATTTTGTTAAATGAATTTATCTCCCTGTTTGAAATATCTTTTCCAAAAAGAACTGTCGGAAAGAACACTGAGGCTTCTTCTGATAAACCATGGATTACGTAAGAAATTAAAATTTCTTGCAGGACTAAGAGGGAATTACGTGCCTCATCAATACTGTCAAATGGTCCCTTTAAAAGATCTTATTATAAATTGTAGTATAAAGTTTTAAAAGTGGTGATAAACAAATCGAAAAACCTTAAATATTAAATCTGAAATTGATAACTCAAACAAAATTAAAACCATTTGGAATGTCATAAAGAGAGAATCTGACATAAAAAATAAGGAAGATAACACCATAGAGATAAGCCATAATGACAAGGTGATACATAATCCTGTAGCAATTTCTAACTTATTTAACAATCATTTCTTAGCTGCAGCAGATCATGTTGGTTGTAACGGTTCATTAAATATGGTCATTAATTTATTACAAAGAGCTGACCACACATATATGACATAATTTGAACAGCTCCAGTCACCACTAGTGCAGTCAAAAATATAATCAAATCCTTAAAAAACAAAAACTCCACAGGTATTGACAACATTTCATCGAAAGTTGTAAAGCACTGTAGTGATTATATATGTCAAGGCCTGTGCCACATCTTTAATGAATCTTTACAGCAAGGTACTGTCCCAGAGTGATTGAAGACTGTTATTGTGAAACCACATTTTAAGAAGGGTGAAAAACTAATTTGACCAACTACTATCGAATATCTCTGTTAAATTGCTTCAAAAAAATATTAGAGAAAGCAGAGTACAAAAGAATTGTAGAACACCTCACCATACACAACTTCCCCAACAAAAATCAATTTTGTTTCTAAATGAATAAATCAACAGAGCAGGCTATTTTCTCTCTCACAAATGAAATTATTGAGTCACTAAATAATAAAATGTCACCTATTGGGATTTTCTGTGACTTGTAAAAGGCCTTTGACTGTGTTGACCACAATATTTTCTTAAAGAAGACCAATTTTTATGGTCTGAATCGTAGTACTGGTAGATGGATTGGATCATTTCTACACAATAGTAAGTAGAAGGTGATACTAAATGGTTTTGATGGCTGTCCTGTCTCACAGACTGGGGCAGATTAAAGTGCCACAAGGATCCATTTTGGGGCCTTTACTGTTTCTTATCTTTGTCAATAATCTACCACTCTGTACAAACACTGAGAGCAAATTTACTCTTTTTGCTGATGACACTACTATTATGCTTGAAAGTCAACTAGCAGGTAAATGTATTGCTGTAGTTAGATGTCCTACACTGGTTTAAGTCTAATGAATTAACACGAAACATATTCAATTTCATGCATCACTGCAAGAAAATGAAGCAATCAACTTATACTGTGGGAGTCAAAATATATTATAGTGTGCCACCTTTAAGTTTCTGGGAATTATAATTGATGACATGTTAAACTGGTCCGGGCATATTTTAGATCTTCATAAAAGACCAAGTGTAGCAACTTATGTCCTGCGTATAATTACCCCTGTTGGTGATATGAGTGCTATCAAAGCAGCTTGCTTTGGCTATTTTCACTCCATCATGTCATATGGTATAATTTTTTGGGGTAATCAATCTTTAGCTTTGCGAAATCATCCACAAAAGCCAAGCAGTTTACCTTAATTCCATTTGTTTTCCTTCCCAGAGTTATTGGTTCAATTTTGTGATTTTTTTAGCTCCGAATTCCAGATCCTTACAATTTTTTGTAGAACACAGTTAAACAGTAAAGGTGATAAACTGTCAACTTGTCTAACACCAGTTTTTATTTAAAAAGGCTGAGATACTTCTCCCATAAATTTGACTTTAGATCTGTACCTGTCGGTGTTTCATGAATTATGTTTGCTAGTTTTAATTTAACACCAGATTCTTTAATGACCTTATCTGTCGTTTTTCTGTATATACAGTCAAATGCTTTCTTGAAATCTATAAATGACACTGATATTGGTTTGCTGGTTAACATTCTATGGCGAATTATTGACTTTAAGTTAAAAATTTGTTCTGCACAGGATCTTCCCTTTTGAAAACCACCCTGATATTCTCCTAATTGTTTGTCTAAAGTATCTACCACTCTGTTGAGGAGAATTTTTGATAATATTTTGTATGCCACTGGCAGAAGTGACACTCCTCTGTAATTACTGACATTTTGTTTGTCTCCCTTTTTATGTAGCGGGTGGATTAATGCTGTTTTCCATTCAACTGGAATCTTTTCAGTTTTCCAAATGTTCTCAAAAAGCAGCTGTAGATCCTTTATGATTTTTGGTTCTGACCACTTCAATAATTCTGATGTAATGGAGTCTTCACCACTTGCTTTATTGTTTTTGAGTGTTTTGATGGTTTCATGAATTTCTAGCTATGTTGGCGGGAAATCTTCCTCTAGATTTTGAGGTGTCACTGGAAATTCTAATTTATCTGTTGAAACGGAAGAGCTTAACAACTTTTCAAAAAAAAAAAATTGCTAAAATTTCACATTTTTCTGTATTATTTCATCCTATTTTGCCATTTTCATCTTTGAAACAAATACTTGGTGCCTGATATCCTTTAAGCATGTGTTTAAAGCTTTGGTAAAAATTTCTAGCATTATTTTTGGTGAAATTTTCTATTTCAATAAGCTGACAATTTTTGAAGTTCCTTTTGATTTTCCGGATTATTTTTGATGTTTCTTTTCTTTGTTGTCTGAATTGTTCAAGGTCTTCCTCTTTTTTCGAACATCTCCATTTTTTAGCTCTTTGTATTAGTGCTTCTTCACACTCCTCATTCCACCATGTCTCCTTTTTATTCTTGGCTAATCCTAAAGTATTCTCTGCTGCTTGAGTTATTTTCATCTGGAGTTCACGCCAATCACCTTCTTTACTTGTCTCAGTTTCTTCTCTAAATTTTTCTGTATTTTCTTTTGTAATATTAGCTGTAGTGGTGTTGTGTCTGATCACTTTCTTGGTTGCCTTTTTTGGTTTAGTTGGGAGAAATTTTATTTGAATTTATTTACTTTCTCCAGGTTTCTTCTATTGTCAGAATTTATAGGTACGTGACAGTTTATGAGGGTGTAACTTTTACTCTTGCACTTCATTGTTAACATGGATATCCTTCCTGAATTCGATCTAAATTCTGTTACACTATCTATGATTTTTTTTAAACTTCCTGGCAGATTAAAACTGTGTGCCGGACCAAGACTCGAACTCGGGACCTTTGCCTTTCGCAGGCAAGTGCTCTACCAACTGAGCTACCCGAGCACGACTCACGCCTCGTCCTCACAGCTTTACTTCTGCCGGTACCTCGTCTCCTACCTTCCAAACGTAACAGAATCTCTCCTGCAAACATGGCAGAACTAGCACTCCTGAAAGAAAGGATATTGCGGAGACATGGCTTAGCCACAGCCACAAAGATCCTGAGTTCGAGTCTCGGTCTGGCACACAGTTTTAATCTGCCAGGAAGTTTCCTTATCAGCGCACACTTCGCTGTAGAGTGAAAATTTCATTCTATGATTTTTTTGTTTACATAAAATGCTGTTCCAAACATCGGTATGTTTTCCGTTATTCTCACTGCTGGTTATAAATTCTATAATGTTGTGTATCAACTACATCCTCATCTAAGAATCGTGTTTCCTGAACTGCTATAATCTGTATATCGTTCTTCTGCAGAAATAATTCTAATTCCGTTTGTTTCCCAGTTTTCAGAACAGAATTTACATTTAAGGTCCAAAGTAGTACTTCTTCCTGAACTGAAACTTCGAAGGCTTTTCTATATATTTCATCTTTTCTTCATCGCAAATGTTGGGACTCCCCTGAATCCTAGGTCCCATTGCATTACATGATGTAATGGTGGATTCCTCATCAGAGATGCCACCTGGGGTAGAGCATCCATTGTGCGAACTTTCCATATTGTGACTTGGAGCTGTAATCTGTTATTGTATTTCCTATTTATATTCTAGTCTCTGTTTATATTATGTTAGCTGTAATTCAGCTTCACTGCCTGAGATGATCAGTGTATGAATTTTCTTGTTTCTGTACTAAAAGTTATTTTCAGTTGTTTACTTCACGTTTATTTAATTTTAGTTCACCCTTTAAGCTTATATCACTAGATAGCTACATTCTTGTCATTTGTACTAATGGTTGTTGTATGTCTATAAAGATGTAAACCTGACTCATTCCACATCCTTGTGAGTCATCACTATATGGTTTCATGGGATTTGAAATAAATAAATGAAATAAAATAAATTAGACAGGTACAAATAGTTGCAATATTCCTCGATTTCCAAAAAGCATTCAGCTCAATACCACAGCTACACTTACTATCAAAAGTACGATCATATAGGGTATCAAGTGAAATTTGTGCCTGGATTGAGGATTTTTTTGGTAGGGAGGATGGAGTAAGTTATCTTGGATGAAGAACCATCGACACATATAGAAGTAACATTGGGTGTGACACAGGGAAGTGTGTTGGGACATTTGATACTTCCTATATTAATGACCTTGCAGACAATACTAATAGTGACCTTAGACGTTTTGCAGATGATGTAGTTTTCCTGTAACAAAATACTGTCAGAAAGGAGCTGCACAAATATTTAGTCAGATATCGATAAGATTTCAGAGTGGTGCAAATAATGGCAACTTGCTTTAAATGTTCATAAATGTAAAACTATACACTAAACAGAATGGAAAAAAAAGAAAACAGATAGTATTCTGTGACAATTTTCAATGAGTCACAGTTGGAATCAGTCAAATCATACAAATATCTGAATATACCAATTTGTAGGGATATGTAATGGAATGATAATATTGGCTCAGTCACAGACTGCAGCTCATTTGGAGAATACTACAGAAATGCACTCAGTCTGCAAAGGACACTGCATATAAAACACTTGTTTGACCATTCTAGAGTATTGCCCATGAGTGTAGGACCTGTACCAAACAAGACTGACAGTAGATACTGAACAGATAAAAAGCAGGGCAGCACAAGTGGTCACAAGTTCATTTTCAACCCATGTAAGTGTGTCATAAATGAGCTGAAAGAACTGAACTGGCAGGTGCTTGAAGATTGATGCCTCTTGGTTGTATGCAAAGAGTATTAGTGGCACCAAAGATAGTGTTCAGTCCCTAGCAAATGAGACAGGAACTGAAATTATGGGTAGCAAAGCAGAAGCTGAAACATTTAACTCACTTTTCAAATGTTACTTTACAAAGGGAAACCCAGGAGAACTGCCCCAATTTAATCCTCACACCACTGTAAAGATGAATGAAATAAGTATTAGCGTTAGTGTTGTTGAGAAACAGCTGAACAAAGTTTCAGGGCCTGATAGAATCCCTGTCAGATTCTGTACTGAATATGTGGTTGTTAGTCCCTTTTCAGCTATAATATACTGTAGATCCCTTGAACAAACCATGTCCAGTTCTTGGAAAACAGCACAGGTCACACCCGTTATCAAGAAAGGTAGCAGAAGTGATTCACATAACTATTGTCCAACAACCTTGACATCAATTTGTTGTAGAATCTTAGAAAGTATTCTGAGCGGTATCTTGAACAGAATGGCCTCCTCAATGCCACTCAGCATGCATTCTGAAAACATCGATCATGTGAAACTCACACTTTTCTCACATGACGTACTGAAAGGTTTCGATCAAGGCAATCAGGCAGATGCAGCATTTCTTGATTTCCAAAAAGCATTTGACTCCGTACCACACCTACACTTACTGCCAAAGTGACTGGATTGAGGATCTTTTGGTGGGAAGGACACAGTACCTTAGCTGGAGAGTCGTCAGATGTAGAAGTAGCTTCAGGTGTGCCCCAGGAAAGTCTGTTGGGACCCTTGCTGTGCATGTTGTATGTTAATAATCTTGCTGGCAATGTTAATAGTAACCTAACACTTTTTGGAGGTAATGTAGTTATCTGTGATGAAGTACTGTTTGGAAGAAAGTGCATAAATATTCAGCCAGATCTTCATAAGATTTCAACATGGTGCAAAGATTGGCAACTTGCTTTAAATGTTCAGAAATGTAAAATTGTGCACTTCACAAAATGAAAAAAAAAAAATTACTATCCTGTGATTGTGATATCAATGAGTCACTGTTGGAATCGGTCAATTCATATGAATACCTGGGTGTATGAATATCTGGGTGCAATACTTTGTAGGGATGTGAAATGGAATGATCACATTGTCTCAGACATGGATAATAGAGGTGATGAACTTCGCTTTATTGGTAGAATACTGAGGAAGTGCAATCTGTCTACAAAGGAGATTGATTACAAATCACTCATGCGACTGGTTCTAGAATATTGCTGGATTATGTGGGACCCATACCAAATAGAACTAACAGGGGAACTGAATGTACACAGAGAAGGACAGGATGAATGGTCACAGATTTATTTAATCTGTGGGAGAGTATCACAGTGATACAGAGGAACTGAACTGGCAGACTCTTGAAGACAGACGTAATCTATCCTCAGGAAGCCTATTAACAAAGTTTCAAGAACCAGCTTTAAATGATGACTATAAATATAGCCCCCTGTGTATCAGTCACATAGGGATCATGAGGATAAGATTAGAGTAATTACCGCACACACAGAGACATTCATACAATCATTCTTCCCACATTCCATATGTGAATGGCACAGGAAGAAACCCAGATAACTGGTACAGTGGGACGTACTCTCTGCCATGCACAAACTTAATGATACTAGCAAGATTATAGATGACACGTGGAAAGAATTCAAGCTTATCCAAAACAAAGTAGAAAAAAGTGTATCATCACCTAATGTTGTGTTACCTAGTGAAGTGGTGATTGTTTTGCAGTGGGGAGACTTTCATACAAAATTTAATGAGAAGTACTGGTCTGCAGTTGCTCAAGTGAAGTTAATATCAGATCCATGGGATCCTGGTGGAGTCATCTACCCCCAGGGACATTAACATTGTGTGTTAATGGGCGGAGTGACAACTGTTGGATCCCGAGTTGTTTTCGGTGTTTCTGCCAAAAATAGTTTCCTGCACCAAATTCCCTTCAAATATTAAACTATTCTGTAATCTATTCAGGAATTCTTAAACTATCCCGTAATTTTAGTACTGAGAAAACTGGATATGACAACAAAATAAATGATTTAAGAGAATCACGGATAAACAGTGATCTCTAAACGAAATTAACGGAATAGAATATTATATTTGTGTAAAAAGGTAATATCATGTAACTAATTGAACAACCATCATACTGTAGTGTATGGATTTTCTATTTTGTATAGAATATTTTATACATTTTACGAGATATGATGTAGACAGGAGGGTTTGTATTGATTTTGAAAGGGGTGGGTAGTGTAAATAAGAGCATGATTTACATCAACAGATAAATCATGGCTAACACAGAACAAACATCACACCTTTCAAACAACCCTCGCAAACAAGTGTGACTGGTTCTTCACCATTTGCCGTTTCCATAGGGTTGCTAAGATTTTCTTCGGGGACCTCAAGGGTGGAGATAGGAATGTCCATTCTGTGTGAGACGATATAATACCATACCTTCTCCAGCTTCTCACTCAAGTACTGGAGAGGTAGGAAGGGGGGTGGGAAGGGTTTCCTGTCTTTGGGGCTATCTTCTTTCTCTTCTTCAATCTTAGCAACCAGTTCTATTTTTTCCTTTCTTACTTCTCTTTTGAGGACCTAACTATTTTTTCTCTCTTTCCATATTCATATACTTCTATTACAGAAGTCCTTCCTAGTCTTCGTGGTTTCCAATAGCCTACAACTTACTTTCACATAAGAAGACCGAAAATCAGAACACACAAACACACTTACACATACACACAAAGAAATATGTATACACAAACAATGAAGTCACAGATTAGAAGGATGTAAAAACCACCAAGAGTTGTAGGAGAGAAGCTATATGTACGTCTAGAAAGATGAACACATTGTTTTTATTATGATGGTTCTACATTGCCTATTTACATGAAAAGCCATCTTATATATATATAAGAACAATGAAGATTCCATATTGCATATGTACACAAGTATAGAAAAACTATTATGATCTCACAACAAGTATACATAAGCAGGAAGCATGAGTAATGAAGGAGAATGAAAGCCAGATTGGAGTAAATTGTGATGCTTATTTAAGAAATGTCAGTGTAGCGAATACTCGGATAAATTGATGAATAGTAGGATAGTGGGGCGTGAAGAAAACACGTAGACACAGTATCTACCATGAGTTGAATAATATGTGTAGACATAGTATCTACTAAGATTATAGAAGTTGAAAAGTAGAAGAGGACTCTAGGGTATTAAATGAGGTACTAAGAAGTGAGAGTGAAGTGTAAAATAGATTTTTATTTTATGAGAAAATATTTAATTATAGTATACATAAAGATGTATACTAGGGCAATGAATCATGAGGTCTATCCATAAAGGATAAGGGGGGCATACCCGGAATTTGCTAAGGATATAGGGCAGGTGTACCTACATGGAGATAGGACGGCCGGCCTGTGGCCCGATGAATAGGGATGTTTTATAAAGGGGCATACCTACCAGAACAGAAGGAGGAAGTGAACTCATAGGGTCAACCCACATGTAAAGTATAGGCACTGATGTAAATTCTAGAACCACTTGGCCTTCCTCCATCTCGCACACACGATATTTTAAATAGAAGTGTGAGAGAGACAAATCTGACCTACTGTGCGTTGCATGTTTGTGTGTGCAGGTCTAAAAACAGCCACGAGCAAAATGTGGACGCGGCGGCCGAACAGTGGCCGACAAGTACCTGCTGTACGATCCATAGAGTTTCAGTGTATGTGTAGAGAAGAACAAGGAGTGTTTGTGTATTATTATGTGCTTGTAGTGACTGTGATGATGTTAAGGACAAATGAAAAGATGAGATTAGACTTTCAAGTAATTCATGTGTTGGACTTGCTAGAAGCAAGACATGTTCATAAATTATGTGGTTGTTAAACCAACACTATTGTATACATATTTAATTGAGTCTAATGCAAGACAAATTGATTGACTTGCAAACTTTTGAATATTTCCATGAGAAATTGTTCTTTGTGGAAGCTGAAATATACCAAGACTAAACTAAAAGTATTCTGCGAGTATCCACTTATTTCAGAGTAGAGAGAGAGAGAGAGAGAGAGAGAGAGAGAGAGACGGGTAAATTCCCTTAACCAGCTTTATTCCTCAGAGAATAAGTTTTTGGGGATCGACGTGGCTGACTATCCAGAGAAGAAGATCGTCTGTGGGTACCAAGTAAGTCAACTGATGTGAGAACAGTGTGAAGTTGGCAAATCAGCTCCACATCGAGTCTTGTCATGTAAAGATTTAGAAACTGTGCAATTTTCCTTTTGAATAATCCTGGTAGCAGATGTTGCACTTCTCGAGTTGAAAGCCCCCATTTTCTTTTACACTGATCAGGCATAAAAACACAAACTGGCTGAAAATAATCATTATTCCTAATCAGGTGAAAATAGGCTCACAGTGCTCCAGTCTTTTGCTTGAAGTAATGATCCTGACAGATTTTTCCATTACCATTAACACATCCTTGAAACATTAAGATTGTCCCCATAACAGCAGGCCATACTTAATTTGGCTATGAAACAGTACATAATGTCTGTTATAAGATATTGGTCAGTTTATACATCCTTCAGTCTCCTCAGAGGGTATATTACATGAGACAGGTTTGAGCACACACACACTGTGTGCTCATTCATTGATAATTTGCTATTAATCATGAAACCCAGTATTTTGACAGCCCCCATATTACCCTGGCATTTTGACACAAATCTTCTCTTTCAGATCACCCTGTAGGAATGCTCACGTAGCGTCGATGCGT
This sequence comes from Schistocerca cancellata, assembly GCF_023864275.1. NCBI lineage: Eukaryota > Metazoa > Arthropoda > Insecta > Orthoptera > Acrididae > Schistocerca > Schistocerca cancellata. Next base: position 416,484,825 of record NC_064633.1, read on the forward strand.
TCTTGACAACATCTAAGCGTTCTGGATACACAAAAGACATCACCACCCCAGAATTTCATTGTATATCAACACAAATAAACATGTGTTTTTGAGAATTTCCAGAAGCTACCATTGTCTTTGCATAATCGACAACCAATTTGTAGTAAATTGGCATTTGTGATTTAGTTACTGTAACAGATATTCTACCTACAAAATGTGTTACATCTAGTTTTCCCTGTTTGCACCTGAATTAGCCCCTCTTCTAACTATAATTGTCATAGCTCCCTGGAACAAAAAACAATGCCCAATTCTTGGGAAAAAAACATAGGAAACAACCATCTACAAGATAGGTAGGCAGAAGTGATCCACAAAACTACCATCCAATATCCTTGACATTGATTTGTTGTAGAATCTTAGAACATATTCTGAGCTCAAACACAATGTGGTATCTTGAACAGAATGACATCCTTCATGCCAGCCAGCATGCATTCTGAAAACATTGATCATGTGAAACCCAACTTGCACTTCTCTCACATGACATACTGAAAGCTTTAGCTCAATGCAGTCAGGTAAATGCAGTATTTCTTGATTTCTGAAAAGTATTTCACTCAGTACCACACCTACCCTTATTGTCAAAAGCACAGTCATATGGCGTATCAAGCGAAATTTGTGACTGTATGGAGGACCTTTTGATAGGGAGGATGCAGCATGTTGTCGTAGCTGTAGAGTCATTGTTCGATGTAGAAGTAACTTCAGGTGTGCCCCAGGGAAATGTGTTGGTACCCTTGCTGTTCATGTTCTGTATTGATTACCTTGCAGACAATACTAATAGCAAACCTCAGACTGTTTTGCAGATGATGCAGTTGTCTATAATGAAGTACTATCTGAAAGAAGCTGCATAAATATTCAGTCGGATCTCAATAGGATTTCAAGGTGATTCTAAGATTGGCAACTTGCTTTAAATGTTCAGAAATGTAAAATGGTGCAGTTCATAAAATGGAAAAAAGTGGTATCTTACGACTATAATATCAGTGAGTCACTGTTGGAACTGGCCAACTCATACAGAACTGGCCAACTCATACAAATACCTGGGTGTAATACTTTCTAGATGTACGAAATGGAATTATCACATAGGTTCTGTCGTGGGTAAAGCATGTGGTACACTTTAGTTTATTGGCAGGGTACTGGGGAAGTTCATAAAGGAGATTTCTTATAAATCACTTGTCTGTTTCAAATATTACTCAAGTATGTGGGGCCCATACCAAAGAGAACTAATATGGGATATGAATGAATATAGAGGAGAGCCGCACACATGGTTGCTGGCTTTTTGACTCTTGGGGGAGTGTTACTGTGATGCTGAAGAAACTGAACCAGCAGACTCTTGAAGAAAGAACTAGCTTCCAATGATGACTCTAGGAATATATGAATGGAATGGGTAGCAACCCTTATAACTGGTCCAGTGGAACATACCTTCTGCCATGCACCACACAGTAGTTTGCCGAGTATAGATGTAGATGTACTTGTAGATGATGAAGTGATCTGTGTCTAGGCCATATTTAGTATTTAAACCATACCTCAACAAATTATAGCAGATCACTGGGGCACATATCTCTTCATAGTTTAAATTCTTTGTTTGTGTGGATCCTTGAACTAATAGCTGTGTTTTATTTCTGATAAGAAATTGCCCTTGGAGACTCTTTTTGGTTTTAAAAATCCCTGTGGTGTCTATTGGGTATATATCTGAGGATAAATTGCCTTTTGCCACAGCTGATTTTCACTACATGACAGCAGTTGTTCTCGAATTGCATGAAGCCAATTGTAGCTTTAGGTTATTATAATCAATCGTAATTTTTTGTTACTGTATGTAAAACTATTTTACTATGTTTTATATGAAAGTAAGACACATCTCTTCTCTGTAAGAGGACTGAATATAAACTAATGTATTGCTGTAGAGATGATCTGCTTAGGGTGCAGTCTTGTAAATTGGCAGGTTAATTTATTTTTGGAGTGGGTGCTGCCACACTTTTTCGTTTTGGGTTATAGTAACTTTTCAGGGACTTCATATAAAGTGTTTGTAATGCTAACACTGTAACTACTGAGCGTAACTCATATAACTGTAGTGTTTTCTGTAATTGACATGTCATGACGTAACTATAGCACTTTGGTGTAATTTGACCCACTGAAGAACAATGAATAATCTTAAAAAAGAATTCTTCACATTGTAGGGTTTTTAAGTCAATATTAAGTTGATGAAAGAAAAAGAATATATTCTTTAGCCAGTAAACATTTTATCTTTGATGTGTATCGTTGTCAGTGGCCTTTAGGGTTTTACTTGGTAACCACTGGTGTCTCAGCATGCCGGTTCTCTAATATCCATCTTATGTGGTCTATTTAATGATGTTGAGTTGGCCACAGCACAATTGCAGGTGCCATATTTCTAGAGAGACAATACTGAAAAACTTGTACTACCGTATGATAAGTGCCTCAATTTGAATGGCGATTATCTAGAAAAATACCTTAAGAGTGTACCTTTAAAATGTATAAAATAAAATTTAGTTTTTACATACTGTTAATTTTTTTATTTCAAAATGTCATTTTACTATCTGGATATCCCTTTTATATTAGAGGAGAAGGTGTAAATATGAGTATCCTCTTTTGTTTTTGGCTTAAAGGTACTGTAGTGATTCGAGAATTTCTGTGTAAATTCTAGAGCCACTCAGCCTTCTACAGTTTTTGAACACACGATATTCTAGATACGAGTGTGGGATGGTAAAATCCTACCTACTGCACGTCACATGTTTGTGTGTGCAGGTTTAAAATCAATCGTGGGAAGAAAGTAGATGCGGCGGTCAAACGGCACCGACAAGTACCTGTCGAGCAATCCATAGATGTGTTAGTGACTGTGTATGGAGGAACCATGGAATCTATATGCAGTTTTGTGCTTACTGTGTCACTGACTATTGTTATATGAAACAAGAACAGTTGAAAAAGTGCTCAAATAGACTCTTGACTTGGCCTTGTTAGAGGCAAGACATTCTCTCAATCTCCTTTTCTGAAACTCATGGTGTCTAAGCAGACTTTCTTTCGAACGTAATTCAATTTGTTCCTAACATATAACACATGACTGTACGAGAGACTTACTGAAGTTACATATTATGCTCAAAGTGAGAATTTTTATTGTACTTGAAAGTCAAATACATCATTGATGACGAAATGTAAAGTTTGTATGGCTACTTATTTCACTAGTAGAAAGAGGCTTGAAAGTTACTGTACCTAGCATTATTCAACGGGGAAGAAGTCAAGAGAGTTTCCAGCAGCCAGATATCCAGTAAAGAAGAGTGGCTGCAAACCCCAAGCAAGTCATCTCGTAAAGAAGTGGAACGTGGTTTGGGGAAATAAATCAGTATAACCCAGACCCATACTCACTCCTTAAGTCGTCAAAATGTTAGAGTAGTTCCTTTGGGAAAAATTTCTGATTTTTGACCTTAACAAACAGCCTCCATGATAGGAGGCAAAATGATAATAAATATCAGTGATTTCTATTCAGAAAAGAAGATTCACAAGAAGCTCGTAAAGAGAGCAGTACTAAAAAAAATGGCTAGCAAATAGGGGCCCTCCCCAAAAGAATCACAGAAAAATTTTAATTAAACTGGATAAAATGATACAAAATGGTAGACTAGTCCACAAATAATAACTTATGTAATTAAGTATTTTAAATAAGCACCAGAAAAAAAATTATGTACATAAATTGCAATTAATGTAAGTGATCCGTTCAATCCCAGTATTATCTAAGTGTGTTCACATTTGCACATAACACATTTATCCCATACTTTTCACCATGAAAGATGCAACTTATATCGTTCAAGTCTGCTGTAGTCCTATTGTTGATATCCAGGTCATTACTGTTGTCCACAAGGAGAGGGTCACATTTGATTAATTATAAGTCAGATCATTTCATGGGCTGAATTTTCTTTTCTGAAAGCCTTTGGTCTTTCCAACCCAGCTTCCAAGATGGCATTCAAGGTGGGAAAAACTCAATGTCCTCTTCTCGACAGCATTTCTATTCAAGCAACTTTGTCAGCTGATTGTTATATGATGTTTCTAGGAACGAGGGTGGCACTTGCTGCTTTGCATCCCCAATTGGTGGTCCTCTTATTAATGTTGGGGGACCGCAGATGTGTCAAACGGAGGAACTGCATTTGAAGTTTTCATGGAATAATGCAGTGTTTAGGTGGGTGTTCCGTATTTACATCAGCACCACCTAAGTAAAATGGCCACTATGACATGTAACTGGAAGACATGGATGCCTAAAGATGTGTTTCTAAAACTAGATTATGTTTCTTTTTTACAGATATCAATGCAAAATATCTATGAAGTAACCAAAAGGACATGAAACTAAAATGATTTCACATGCCTGCCAAAGGCTTGCAGTCCAGAACAACACCAAGTTGCACAGTAACTAACATTGCGTCCACACTACTTGAAAGAAAGGGTCCAGCTGCCCACTGCTATCTTCTGTCAACAAGCACCATTTACAGTAATTTCACCATATTTCATACCTTCTAGGGGAGGGTTCCCATATTTACACCTATTACCATTTTTACATCTTCTCCTCTAGTTTCTAAGATCTTCTCTATGTCAATTTTGTGAAGGTGTGTACTCCCACAGTGTACTCTTTTGAGGTAAATTTAAATTTCATGTGCACAACATATGATCTGAGTTGACGTTTGCACCTTGGCAGATTTGTACATCATGAATTTCTTTGTGTGAATGGTATGTGAAGCAACATGATGGATTTGATCCTTATCAGGCAATTGTGTGGGTTACCTCCAGGTCTTTTGCTTTCAAAACTATCTTCTCAGGGATGTCAGCATTATTTTCAAATTCTTTTGTTGACACAATGCAATGAATCTAGCCCCATTACTGTTGGTGAATCTATGTGCTGGGAAATTGCTAACAGTTTTGTGGTAATTCAGAAAAACTACATTCAGTTTTTGGAGACTGTGACTGACTTATTCTAAGGCATTACCTTTTTTTATTTTCGACACTTTTTTATGACACAGTCATAAACGGTTTTGGCCTTGAAAAGCCATCTTCAGGTGTTACGGCTGGCATTTGATGAACAAATGCCGCCTGTAGCATCTGATGATGATTTTTAAAGTCCGAAACCGGTTTTGTGAAATACTTTTTTTCTGCGAAGTTGTGTTGCAAAATCATCTTGTCTTTGTCAACATGGACAACATAAGAACACTTGTTCACTGCCCATAACATCTGAAGCACCCGTAGCATCTGAAGGTGGCCTTTGAAGGCTGAAACCAGTTTTGTAGTATATTTTCTCTCTTTCAGGTTATGTGAGGAAAACATTTAGCAGAATTCTTATATTGATTCTTTACCATACATCATATTAAAAACAATGTAGTGTACAGTAGCTCCATAAACAGTAGAGTACAATTTTACTTTAGTATTTTTTGGAAGTTTTTACTACTTGTGAGTTACGAACTACAATTATACATTTAATTTGTTGTGAGCAGTATTTATACAAATAAAGTTAAACTAAATAATATTTCTCAGTTATAAAAATAGCTAAACTATTGTAGAAAAATGCAGGAATGTAGTATTACAACAGCAGGAAGGGGGAGGAGCACAGATTTGCAAATTCTGCCAAGGGCACAGAACTGTTTAAATTGTTGTGTTACCACATTGGAATTTTTCTGCTTCATTATATTAGTACACTAGCTAAAAAAGACCCACTTCACATGGCTTTTACTTTCATTTGTTTCTGTGAACGCTCCAGATCACTCGAGAACATAATAAAAATGAACATTCAAAAAATTGTAAAAATGTTAGCACGCCATGCTAAAAAATGCTACTGGATGCTCAAAAATACTCTCTAGTACTCTCAATTTAAGTATTCAAAAATACCCTAATTTGAAATAAAGTACTCTGCCAATAAGTTCTTTATAGAACACCAAAAACATTGCAAGACTTTTCAGAATGTTAAAAATAATAATAATAATAATAATAATAATCAGGAACTGTCTAAAGTATCCTAAAATCTAGAACATTCAAAAATATTCACAAAAGCTCGAGAACATAGACAAATCTTGAACTTTTTTGCTTAAAATATACATTGATGTGAAAGATTCGGGAGACGTGCTGCTGACCACCATAAAGTGATAGTGGACGTCCTGGTGACCACCACAATGGGACACGGACCACTTCAAACTCTCATATCTCCAGAAACACAACAGCTACCGTTGCACAAGCACTATAGTACAAAACAAGGGAATCATGGGTAAGCACCTGACACAGAAACCAGTGAGTGGTGGTAGGTGGTTAGATGTATATCCTAAAAGAATCAGCCTTTAAATACAGATATTATAAAGCTATACTAAATCATCATATTCTCAGTAAATACAGAAATTATAAACCTTAATTGAGATGCTGAGTCACAAAAAGGCACAACAAAAAGACTGTCAACACATATTTGTTTTGTTGTGCCTTTCTGTGATTCAGCACCTTCACTATATGGTGAGTAGCAACCATCCTTTTCATTATATTGTTACATTCCATCCTGGATTTTCCAAAGCTTAATTAACTTATTCCATCACAATATGAGTGGAACTCTTGGAATAAGTGTTATTTTTTCTTTATCATTTCTTGATATTGTTTTTGCTTCAAATATATTGCTGATAACTGTTCATGACCATTTCTTGTTTTGAATTTTTAGATTGACATTGTCAACTACTTCATTTCTTACTGCTAAAATGGTTCTTTCAAATAATCAATTTGACTAATTTTGAAGAATGTTTGGAAAAAATGCCTTATTAATTAATTTAGGGTGTTGAGAATGTTACATAAATTACCTGTAGGTTCAATTTGGCCAGTTACACAATGAATTGGGGGTGCCTTCACTAATTTGTAAGAGTTTTTGAGAAATTGTTTTGCTTCACCAGTGTTGGACAGTGGAATGCTTATATTTGTTCTTAACTGTACTTTCCTCACTCGACACCAAAGAATGGTTTCTTCAAACAGGCATTGACTTCAATCTTCTGGAGTTGATTTTGGAATAACTGGAAGTGTGTGCCAGAAATGTCGGAATGTGTAAGTAATGCATCACCCACTAATTCCGAATTACTTCAGGGACCTAGAACATGCTCATATCTCCAGGAAGATTCTATAATGTTTTGGTATATTCTGCAACATTCCAGTAGGAACATTCTAGTTGGTCTCGGCCACTTCGGCACTCGATTCCAACCTGTTTCACCGACTTCCCATAAGAAGTCCAGTGGTGCAATGCCCTTTTTGATACCTGTATCTGCGAACTCAGCCCTGTGGTTGCAAACCAAACCTTGCATTGTGTATATCTCTATGCAGGTATTGTGTATAATAAATACACAAAAAAATTCAAAACATATGAAGCCTATGAATGTCATACAACAATCTACAATGTTAAAACAAATATGTTTTAGTGTTAAGCAATTAGATTAGTTTCTGTAATCAGTCTCACAATTACAGCCTTGTCAACATTTGAGCGTCAGTTGCCAAATACCCTTCCTTTCACTGTCTGTGCTACAACTGTTTCTTTTGGTGGCAAATACCTGTAGATTACTCCAGATATCTCCTAACTGTGAACTATGACTGATACCTCATGAGGCAACAAGAGAAGTACACGTCAATATGTAAAGTCTCCTGTAAATAACTAAGAAAGGTGAATTCTGTTGAAGAACATGACAAAACCAAGAGATAGGATTCTAGATGTGTTGGTCAAGCCAAGTGAATGTTTGTAAGAAAGTATAGAGAACTTTTATTGTTTATTTGTGAAAGAGAAATTTAAAACAGTTATGATCATTATATATATATATATATAATGTCTGCTTGTGTCTGTATATGCGTGGATGGATATGTGTGTGTGTGCGAGTGTATACCTGTCCTTTTTTCCCCCTAAGGTAAGTCTTTCCGCTCCCGGGACTGGAATGACTCCTTACCCTCTCCCTTAAAACCCACATCCTTTCGTCTTTCCCTCTCCTTCCCTCTTTCCTGATGAGGCAACAGTTTGTTGCGAAAGCTTGAATTTTGTGTGTGTGTTTGTGTTCGTTTGTGTGTCTGTCGACCTGCCAGCACTTTCATTTGGTAAGTCACATCATCTTAGTTTTTAGGTATATTTTTCCTACGTGGAATGTTTCCTTCTATTATAACCATATATATATATCATGAAAAAGATATTGTGTAAAAGTTTTTCTTTTTAAATTGGATTCTAACTTTAGGCTGTATTCTATTTTCTTCTTTTATTGAGTTCTGTGTTGTTGTTGCTTGCCACATATTCCTCTTCTGTGCAAACTTCTTTATCTCAGAGTAGTGTAGTGACTACACCCAAAGTCCTCAATTATTTGTCAGATGTATTCCAATCTCTATCTTTCTGCACAGCTTTCTCTAATATCTTGGAAGTTATTCCCTGATGTCTTAACTCGTGTCGTGTCATTCTGTCCCTTCTTCTTGTCAGTGTTTTCTGTATGTTCCTTTCTTCACCGATTCTGTGGAGAACCATCTCATTCCTTACCTTACCAGTCTACCTAATTTTCCAACATTATTGTGTACCACGCTTTGATTCTCTTTTGTTCCAGTTTTCCCACACTCCATGATTCACTACCAAACAGAACTGTGTTCCAAAGGTACATTCTCAGAAATTTCTTCCTCATATTAAGATCTTGTTTGATACTAATAGACTTAATTTGGCCATGGACATCCTTTTCGTCTAAGCTATTCTGTTTTTTTTATGTCATCCTTGCTTTGCCTATCATGACATTTTGCTAACTAGACAGCAGAACTCCATAGTTCCGCCACTTCCTTATCACCAATTCTGATGTTAAGCTTCTCCGTATTCTCACTTCTGCTGCTTCTCATTACTTGCATCTTTCTGCTTTCAACCCATATTTTGTACTAATTAGACTGTTGATCACATTGAAAAGATCTTGTAACTCTTCATCTTCACCGAGGATAGCAATGTCATCATCAAATCTTATCACTAATAGCCTTTCACCTTTAATTTTATTCCCACTCTTCAACCTATCTTTTAGTTTCATTATTGATTCTTCTGTGTACAAACTGAACAGTAGGGATAAAATATTGCATCCCCGTTTTACCCTTTTCAATCTAAGCACTTCATTCTTGGTCTTCAGATCTTATTGTCCCCTCTTGGTTCTTGTACATTTGCTGTCTTTTCATACAGTTTACTCATATTTTTCTCAGCATTTTGCACCATTTTACATTGTCATACACTTTTTCTAAGATGTCAAATCCTATGAACATGTGTTGATGTTTCTTCAGTTTTGCTTCCGTTGCAATGTCAAGACTGCCCCTTTGGTGCTTTTACCTTTCCTAAAGCCAAACAGATCATCATCTAAAAGATCCTCAATTTTCTTTTACATTCTTATATACATTGTTATTGTCAGCAATTTGGATGAGTGAGCTGTTAAACAGATTGCGCGATAGATCTTGCACTTATCTTCAGAATTGTGTGAATGATATTTTTCTGAAAGTCTGATAGTATGTTGCCTGTCTCAAAAATTCATTAGTCAAGTTGAATGGAATACATTTCTGATTCATTATTTCTTTTTTTAATTAATGCTCTATCAATTGATGAAAACTGCATCAGGATTATCGTAATATTTTATTTGTCTGTATTTCATTTTATCATATGTACTGACTATTTGGGGGGGGGGGGGGTGATGAGAGATTTTTTCGGGGGGGGGGGGGGGGGGGGAGAAAGACAGAAAAAACCACTTTGACATATACACTGCATTTACCCTTGCCCTTTGCTCTGGACACATGCTGCCAGAGTCTTGTTCATAATTTGTATAAACAAGACTCGGGGAGAAATGAATGGGGCGGAGGGGTGTGTTACGTTGCAGAACAGGGTAATAACACTGCAATTACCAATACCAAAACTCATGGTCAACATGATCCACTAGTTGCATATTATACAGGTATGCTGTAGGTACTTGCTAATTTGTTCACTCCTGTGTCCGCTTGAATATGATCTTTGTAGCTACTGAGTTATGTAGGTATAATTTTGGGTTCCAATTGATTAATTTTAATACAGATTCATTTCCATAGAACACTCCAGAAAAATCAGTTTATCATTGGTTCCTGGAATCTGATATTATTTGTTTATCTCAAAAAGATTCAATGAATAATATTCCATGCCACATGCAGAAACTGAGTGAATGTGAGAAGAATGACACCATAAACAAAAAGTCATTAAAAATATTGTAATGTAGTTGTCTGACAATGTTAATTCATTAACTACCATCGTAAAAATGCAATCCTACCAATATTGTAATTATATCAAAAGTTCTCTTCTGTGTTGTAAAATATTATGTTGTAGCACACTTTTCATGAAATATTACCTTTTAACTGTATTATGTAATTTCTCTAAAAGTGTTTAGTAAAATTTTGAGTGTTAAAACATTATATATGGTTGCATGGCAGAGATCATGCAGGCAGTTTTTGGTAGAGAGTTCAGAGCACGTGAATTCATTATTACTTAGTATTTGTACACAGTATACAAATGTTGAAATGTTTTTAGAATTTGCAATGTACAATTCAGTGAGAATTGAAGGAGGTCATCGAAATATGGTGTTTATCTGAAGCAATAAACAGAAGGTAAAAAGCAATGTGGATTTGAGTTATTAATGATAAAGAACGTACCCAGGCAGCAATTAATTCAACCCCTCAAAAAGTAAATTTCATTAGAAATCAATTTCAATTCTGCGTTTCTGTTCCAATCACATCACCCACAAATAATAATTTTTTGCTGCTTGCAAAATCTGAATCTTTGACTTCGAATCAGATGGTACTGTAACAAGCTATATAACATATTTTAGTTTTGTATTTCCTTACGGAAGTGAAGGTATTTCCCCAAAGTTCAAGTCACATACCTAATTGCAAACTGTGAGGAGTAATCTGCAAGAGATTACATATCTGTCCCCATATATTACAGACATATTCACAAAACATAAATAAATTAATGAACAATAAAAACTAGAGTCATGCATAATAAATGAAATCTTTACAGGAATTCTATGAAGTTTATTGGTACGTTTTACATTTTTGGCATATTTATAATACTTTAGCATCACAGCGTATCACAATAAGTTTTGTACATATTGATATATATTTTTTTCCCCACAAAAAATCCCTAAAAACTGCATTTAACCTTAATTGGTACATAATAAAAAAGATCCAGCAATAAATGAAATATGAAACAGTCCTTTTCATGATATTGTCATTATTCCATCCTGGATTTTCCACTGTTTGACATGAGACATTTCTGATCTTATAACATGAAATTACTAAGTTCAATTACCCTTAATACAGATTTACATGCATGTTTCAGCATTTTATGTCTTTACACAACAAAATATTACTTGAGAATACAAAAGCTGGAGTACAGCCATTTCATATGAAATAGCACATAGTTTCATGATGAAGACAACAAAGTAAAATTTCTAATATTCAGCTCCTACTACTAAAATCCCTTTCTCTCTCTTACTGCACTTCCACTTAAATTCTCTGAAACTTAAGCAAGTTTTTCCACTTCTAGTGAAATGATGGCTCAAAACAAGTTGCATTGCATTGCTTGTGGGTGCCCATGTTTTACAGCAGTCCCCATAATGACATGGTGTTCAGGGAAGTTAAGAATTTAAATTCATACAGCATGTGTGTTTAAGCAAATATATCACCACTCATACACTGAGTTATTAATGTTTTTAAAAGTCACTGTAAGGTATGAATAAAATAAATGTAAAATTTCAGATACTTCTTACAACATATTACAGTTGTCTTAACATTGAGCACTTTTCTTCAAATAATTATTTACTGAAAAAGTTCTAAATTATAAGCAGAATCACATGCCAATGAATATACTATTATGGGGCAATATGGATTAATTTTATCACCATTATTTGCTGTCATTAAATATACACACAGTCCATATTTTTAAAATGAAAACTAATAGACAGTATTCACTTTAGCTTTATCACAGAATGTGCTTCTACTTGCTGTAGTTACAACACTAGATACAGCCAGGAACATTCATTTGTTGTTGGTTATCTTGTGATTTAAATAAATAAATAAATAAATAAATAATACAAAAACACAGTAAAATAATAATGTATACTACATTACAGACAGCAAATCTAAATTGAGGGCTGTGTTGGTAACTGTTTCATGTTTAGTCCACAGTCATAGTCAGCAACTACTGATTGAAAATTAGTGTACATCTTGGTACTGAGTCACACTATTTATTGCATAGTGTACAATACTGGGTACTACATCATACATTTCCCCTTACGAATTTTATGCTGCAAGTTGCAATAAATGGAAGTAATAGCACCCAATGTAGCTACAATTGAGAAACTTATTTTCAATTTTAGACCACTGAGTGAGAACCATATTACATACATGGATAGGAATGTTAAGTGAATAAGATTCTAAACCTAGGAATTCTTACCCAACAAAGAGACAGGGTAACATAATTTGAGCTACCTATTATCAGTCAGCTGCAAATGACAGGTACCGAAATAATAGTGTTATTCACATCATCACTATAAAAATATGTTAAAATTACCTTTTTTTTGTTATAAAAGACAGAGTCTACTGATACATTTTAATAACTGAAAAATTCTTGTACAGCAGCACAACAAAAACTATGTTTAACAGGTATTCAACAACAATTATTTATATTCTGCTGCTCTACAGATATTTTTAATGGACGGCTGAACAGTAACTTCTCATAAACAATACGGTCATGACAGCATCCATATTACTGATATGAATCTTCAAAAATCATATTTATCCATCTAATACCGTGTACAACATAGTTACGAGAAAACAATTTTGTGCTTCTGATATTAAGAGGAACACTTTGTAACAAATGTTATGCCTTTTTTATGTTTGCCAAAAGCTATATAGAAAAAAATCTTTGCTACAAATAGTGACAGTCCCAAAACAAACAAAAATTCTACCACCACCTGATAACAGGGAGTAAGATAGCTAGTCCCTTTTATAAAAACTATTAAAGACATCCCATTAAAACATACAAATGTTAAACTTGACCTACTGATTCATTCTACCCATTTAGCAATGTTCATCACAACTGATGAAGGATGAAAGCAAGCTGTAGTACAACTGTAGGGAAAATGTTAGTAGTTATTTGTGCACCACATGGAATGCTCCAGTTTTATTCTATTTCTAATCAGCAGAATACAGATATGTTCAGTAGTATCTAATAAAAAAAATGCCTGTGAGAGAACTTAACCTCCAGCTAGTTTTGTTCCTCAGAAAAGGGGGGGGGGGGCTAGTACTTGGACTAAAAATGAAAGCCTGCGCGCGCGCACACACACACACACACACACACACACACACACACACACACACACACGCACACACACTGAACAATCTCTTTGATAGCCAAAGTGATGCTTTCTTTCTTGTTCTAAAAGTATTGATAATTAGTGACAAACAGAGGTGGATGGTCTGAGATACAGGTGAGCAGCAGATATCACAACCTTACACATTGTATTTGACGCACAGTCATGTGCACAAAATGGTTCAAATGCAAGAATGGAAAGCATAAACACAGAAGATTTTCTTAACAAAAAGTGTTCACTAATGGAAGAACTACAAATTTGTAGAGAAATATTACACAGCTTGGTCCTCCTAAAAAAGATAATAAATGCTAAGTTAATCACATACACAAACTATAAAAATTAACTACACCACAAACACAAGCTGTTGCAGACTTTTAATCAAGTGGCAGTATGGATTAGCACACACATCTGAATAAACTCTGGAATTCTTACTTTATTCATCAGGATGGCTTCTCGAGACTCATTCTTCTGAGCTGCAGGGGCGAGCAGTTATAACTTCTCTGCAACTGGTAACATGCTATGATTTTGAATCTGCCCTAAACCAACACTTATGAAGAAATGAAAAATTTGGAATAAGTATTGACTGCCTATGTTCCCCTTGTGAATTATGCCTTGTCTCTTGCAAAAGTGGCTGTCCTGTATGGTTTTCTACTATATCCATTGATTCTGAGAGAAGTAACTGCCTAGAACCCATATCAGTGTCCTTTTTGCTTTCTGACAGCAATAAACATTTGCTTTGTCTACTGCTTCTGTTACTAAGGACATCTGACTGATTAGTCATGCTACTCTCACCCTCATCAACTTCAGATGTAAGTGATTGTCTAGTCTGTTTGCTATTTTGGCATCTTTCTCTATGCTCAGCCCCTGCAGCCTCCATCTGAGCCACAAAGCCTGTAGAAGAACAAATCTATGCATTAGCACTTACTGCACATATGGCAGTCACAAGAAGAGCAAGAGAACTAATGGCATTCTTTATTTTAAATGATTACTTCCATATTTTTAGGTGCATTAACTGCACAAAAATATATCTGCAAACATATGAAATGAGGTGCAGCCTAAGTAATAATGATAAGTTATTATGCAACAATATTTTGTGACAAAATGGTAACAAAACCTTTGCTACATTTAAAGTTAGGTTGAAACTAACCAATATTTTTAAGAATTTTTTGTTCCAAAGGAGATTTTATAGTTTTAATAACTTCTTGCTTTGCACTTTCACAATTCAGTTATACATAATTGTCCATTAAATTTTCATAATATTCCAATAACCTTAGCAATAGGAAAATTTCCTTTTTTGATTTGTAAGAAGCTTTCAGGTGGTTCCCTAAGTTGCTTTCTGCTCAGTGTGTGATGTCCAATTAACATCACATCATTGGGAGATCCTGTTAAAATCAGTTTCTACATGATGTGATTTAATGTAGTTATGACAGTTACAATGAAACTGAGGAAATGTGCCAATTTAATATGAAATTAATCAACTAATTAACAATATTTCTTAATCAACTAATTAACAATATTTCTTGATAAAGTTTCACAAACTTTGCTACAGCCAGTCCCAAGCCTGGCTGAGAGAGGAGGAGGACAGGAGTAACACTTCATTAAAAAACTAGGTTCACCTGGCCTGGGTGATGGTACTTGTCAGGTCCCCTTGCCAGGGTGGTGATGAAGACCTCAACAGTAATGAAGGTGGATATGCAGATCAGAGGTATGGCAGAACTGGCAGCCCTGCTTTTGGGGATAATATAAAAGCTCAGTATGTGCTGGACCTTTAGTGGAAACTGAAATTCAGCACCCAGTGGCTATTCTCCAGGTTAGGGGTGGCTGCAAAAGGTGTCTGTACTAAGGTTAAGGGCAGCCTAAACTGAACTCTGGGGCTTACAATCTCAGTTTTAACTCTGAGGAGTGGGCTATGCTCTCCCTCCCAACTATCTTCAACTTAAGGCATGATGAAAACACATGCAGAATGTACGACTCACACAAAAACACCTGCCTGGAATGCTAAACATCAATACACTTCTGACTGGAAACATTGTAAAAAGCAAAACACCTGTATACGGCACTACAAGAGACCAGATGCCTGGATAAGAATCCATTTCATTCAGAAGAGTTTATAAAAGGTAAACCTGTGATAAAAATAAGTCCAACATACTGATCCTGGGGACAGCCTTGTAGTCAAAAGGAACAAGACTGAATCGAACATCAATTTCACCTTCCCACCGAGAGGATCTCGCTCTTGTCCATTCGATCTGCAAATAAAGCTTACACTTTTATCAATGCACATGCCCCCATAAATGAAGATAACAAGAGAAACCCTGAAAGGTAGATGACTTCTGGGAAACTCTCGAGGATGCAACTTCCAAAATCCCTCAACATCATGTAAAAATCTTGCTTGGAGATTTCAATGCTCAGCTGGGCAGAGAAAGTAAATATGGAACAGTTGTGGGAAACAACCTGAAACATAGAAGAACAATTAGAAGTGCTGAAAGCCTTATTGCTTTTTGCAGATAATTCAACCTGAAACTAATGTCCAAGACTTGGGTCTCTCCCAACACGACACTTGGGGAGTGCCAGATCGACTGAGTCGCTATAACAAACCAAATCATAAGGAAATCCTGAACATCACAGTGAGAAAAAGTGACAATATGAAATCAGACCACTACCTTTCAGAGATCAAAGTAAGATTCCAGCCAAACAGACCCATATCGAGAACAAGCAGGAAGCCCAAAATCAGTATAGAGACACTGAAGCAGAATCAAGATAAATACCATGAAAACCTTTCTGATATCGATATAAATGGCTGAGAAGAGATCAGAGAATACTTGATCACAGCACCTGAAAGTTTAGGAAACCCTCCAAGAAAAAGGAAGCCCACGTGATGGAATGTAAAATGTGATGAAGCACTTGAATGAAGAGTAAAATCCTGGAAGAGGTGGAATCCCAACAAAACTGAGAAAAACTGGGAAGAATTCAGGAGTGAAAGGAAAGAAGCAGTCAAGATCATAAAACAGCTGAAAAGAGAGGACATGACACATCTAGGGTGGAAAAACTGGATGAACAGTTTATAAATAACAATATCAAGGTGTTTTTATTGAACCATAATAGGGGAGCTCCAGGGTATCAACTGCCAAATCTATGCTTTAAATGTACAAATGGTAGTATAGTTACTAGCAACAAAGAAAACTGTGAGCTCTTGGTGAACGATTTTAATGTGTCGGTAAACTGCAAAGAACCTTTGGAGAGACAGGGTGCCACGAAACTAATCCATGAGAATCCAGATTCTAAACTGACAAGTCTGGAAGAGATCAAACAGATAATCAAAGAGCTCAAAGATAACAAAGCATTAGGGGAAGATGGCTTGTGGCAGAAATGTCGAAAGTCAGAGAAGAGATCACTGCAGAAAAAATCCATCACCTTATAGAAGAAATATGGAACACGGGACAGACCCCAAATGACTGGAAATATATAAAAAAGGTAATTGAATGGATCCAAATAATTACACCACTTTCAATCACTTATAAGATACTCTCTGAAGCTCTGCTGAGCAGAGTTGAAGAATAGGCTGATCACCTCACTGGAATATACCAAGCTGGTTTCCAGAAAGGAAGATCGTGTGCCAAACAGATATTCAACATAAAATGCATTCTGCGCACAAGAGCTGTGTGGAACCAGAAAATTGTGGTGATCTTTGTCAACTTTAAAAATGCATGCAACTTGACAGACAGACAAACATTATTTAGTACCCTGGAACAGTCTGGGGGAAAAAATTAGAGAAGTCTCTGAACAAACACTGATAGGAACCATCTCCAAAGTCAAGTTCTTTGGAGAAATTTTTGAAAATTTCTGATCTGTTTGAAAGCCTAGCAGGGGTCAGAGGAGACGGATTACACCAATCCTCTCTCACATCATACTAGATAAAATAGTGAAAACTTGGAAAGAGGCTCTGAATTTGAAAGGAATAAGAGGAATATGCCTTGGGAGGGAATAACAGAACCTGGACATCAAGTGTTTAGCTTTTGCCGATGGCCTTGCCCTCTTAGCCAACAACCAAGAAGTTGTTCGAAACATGCTTGAGTCTTCCTGAAATCGCAGAACAAATGGGTCTTGAAATCTCCTACGAAAAAATAGAATATACAGAACACAGGAACTGAAGTGAGAGATGCATGGAAGTAAATCATAGGAAGATTAAAGAGGACAGAGAAGTTTAAATACCTGGAGGAATGGATCCAATGTAACAGACTGGATACAGAGGCAAACAAAGGAAGAGCCGGGAAACTAGACCTGGCCTACAAGCTAACACAGAACAAGTACAACAAACAGGCATTACCCTACAAGGTCACAATCATACACTATAACTCAGTAGTACAACCTAGTACAACCTGAAGGATTGTATGCTTTGGAGTGTCTTATTTCAAATAAGAAAGGGGAGCTACAAGAACTTGAAAAGAAAAAAAGGAAGATTCTGAGAAAAATACTTGGACCACAGAAGACTACTGGTGGGAATTGGAAAATGAGGAAAAACAAGGAACTCTACATACACTGAAAAGACCACAGACACAATGAGGAAACAGAAGTTGAAGTTTTATGGGCAACAACTAAGAACAGATGAAATGCAGACTGACGAAAAGTGCCTTCACCCACATCAGGGGGTTAAGAACCACATGTAAATGGCTAGATGAGGTAAACAGGGATGCTGCGGAACTTGGAATTACGCCGCAGTTAGTGGACAATAGAAGACAGTTCAGAAGCAAAGATAATGGTGTAAAATCATTTCAAGACAAACGACCAAATAAGAGGCCCAAACGGATAATTTCCAAGGAGTAAAGAAAAAATAAATAAATAAAAATAAAATAAAGAGGTTCTGTAAGCAGAAGTTCTTTGTGGTCCATAGTTGGCCAAGGTCAGAAATTAAAAAAAAGTTAAAGCCTTCTAAAAGGCTGCTACACACAAATTTATGCTCTCAAAGCCTAAGCTGTTCAGTCATTTAAGAGCAGCATATTAGGCCTAAGTGATAAGTGACAATTACAAGGCACCAGCGTACTGTCAACGCTAATGAGAGTTTATTTGTTTTGGCTATGAAACTACATTTAGTGAACTGAGTCATCAACAGGCCTGATTTAAAATCTAAGAGGAAGGAAACAATCACTCTAAGGAATTTTTATACCACATTACATTTAGTGTGTTTATACCAAGAGGGACAAACAAGAGTTTATCAATTTATTCTGTGAACATTTGGTTTTAATGATTTTTAGCCATAATACAAGACATATCCCTCTCCTTAGCATTTTGTATCCTGCTGCAAGAGACAAAATCAAGAGCTGTGGAGACAGTTTTTTTGTATTGTCTAATTTCTAATTCTTCAAAAAGAGAAAAATTTAACACTATCTGGACTAAATAACTAAAACAGTGGGCTATGAAAAGTTAGGTATAAGAATATCCCTTAAACCACAACTATAATCTCAAAAATCGTCACAAAAGGATACAAACACCAGCCACCTTGCACTTTTTGGCAGAAGTTTTAAGTTTTTATTTGTAGTTTAAAATATCACATTCTTTGGAAGCACACGCTACAAAGTTATACTGCTGTTGGCATAACTGTTAACACAAGTTGTGTAGTTTGCCCACACAGCAAAGCCAGACATACACATTTAGTGACATTTGAAGGACAGTTATGAAGAAGTAAAGAAATATTGCACCTGAAAACTTTTTTTGGTAAACAATTAGTGCAGATGGAAGTAATTAAGGAAGATGACAGTTTAAAGTCCCACTGACAAAAAGGTCATTACAGATGGAGCACTAGCTAGGATAGGACAAAGATAGAGAGGGGCACTGGCTATGAAATTTTTTAAAGAAACCATCCTGGCAATTGCCTTAAGTGATTTAGGGAAACCAGAATACCTAATCTGGATAACCAAGCAGGGATTTGACCTTGCTCATCCAGAATGCAAGCCCAATGTGCTAACAACTGCACCATTCTGTTTATTTATTTAGAGAAGTTGATTCATGACTATGAACATGAAACTCATACTAAATGTTCTTGGAATAGAAAAGATTGGAAAACATAGCTACAAACGGAAATGCAGCAATATGAAAAAAACAACTTAAGTATAAAACACCATAACAAGTAAGTTCCCAGCTTTTGGAAAAGGATGGCTACTGGTAGTGAACTGTAGATCAGGAAATGCTAATTCGATGAAAATTTACATTAAATTGAGAAAGGCGTAAGTAACCAACAGATAAGACATTACACAAGAAACTCATTTATCTGGCTCTCATTAACCTGGATTTCCAGTTTATCTGGATTTTTTTTGCTTCCTTTTCCATTTGTTTTAACACAAAAATGTGCAGCATGCAGCAAGCTTCCAGATACGTTACTAGAGTCTGTGTGAATCTATTCCTTACAGCGTTAAAAAGCTGTACCAGTATTGTTCTTCTGTTCCCATGTTTGAGTGTATGTGTGAGTGAAATGGCTTTGAAGCAAACGAAACTGGTTGTGTTTAAGGACAAAAAGTTGTAAGCAGTACACAGAGCAGACAAGGGGAAACTGCTGAAAAATGTAGTAGCAGAATGTGGTATAGGGATATCAACTGTGTCAGAATGGAAGAAGAACTGAAAAGAAACTGACTATTCTGCTTCAAAAGATGACTCAAGGCAGTTTGCCGAATTGTAGTAAAATAACGAAAGCCAGAAATGAAACACTGGTTGAAGCATTAGTTGTTTGGTTCAGTGGGAAAGAGAGACCATGGTGTTCTGATATTGGGTCAAATCCTGCCAGAAAAGGCAACCTATCCAATGACGATCCTAACTACACACCCAAACAATATTAGTTGGAAAGCTCATCATGGCATACCCCAGCTTTCGGTGAAAGTTTTTTTACGGAATACAACGGCTGTAGAAAATTTCATAAAAGAATTTCAAGGTGTTATTTCCTCCAAAAACTTAACTACAAACCAGATTTAAAATGCGGATGAATCTGGACTTTTTTATCGGATGCTACCTAGTAAGATGTTGGCTTCCACATTAGAGCAGAGATGTAACAATAGAGTTAAAGTTATGGTTTGTAGAAATGCGACCAGAATACACAAATTCCATTGCTGTTGATAGGAAAATCAAAACATCTTCATGCATTGAAACATGGTCATCGGTCCTGTTTGTCAACTATCTAAAAATCATAAAGATATGCAGGGATGAACAGTGGCATTTTAAAAAAACTGGTATAATGATGATTTTGTGCCAAGTGTGAGAAAATACTGGTTATTGGCAATGCACTGTCGCACCAGGGAGTGGACCAGGTTGTCAGTGGTGACATCAGTGTGAAGTTCTTCCCTCTTAACATAATGGTCCTTCTACAACCCAAGGATCAAGGCGTACTGGAGTGCATCAAAGGGGTATACAGAAGACTGCTACTGTGTAAATTAATTCAAGAAGGGAAGAAGGTGGTGTGTTTTGTGTATTGAAATTGGTAAATATCAAATATATGAATTTTATGGTTGCATCTTCTTGGGATTAAGTTATTGAACTACTGATTCTGAAGTCATGGAAAACAGTATGGCCTGGTATTTGTGATTCAACTGCTGAAATTTGCGAAGTCTGCAACATTCCTGAATTTATTTAAATGTTACCACACATTCCTGGTTGTTTGGATGCAAGAAATAGTTGCAGAATGGCAGCGAAGCTGGTTACAGCATGACGACTGATGACAAAAGTTGTATTGCTGCCTTTTGTACTACAGAGAAGGGCAGTGTTGATGAGGTGGACAACAAAAGCACCTTTTCAGGGAAAGAAATAATTCCTCATGGGGATGCAGTGGCATAAATGGTAAAACTAGTAGGTAACCTAGAATGGACAACAACTCCAGCCGATCTGATGTTAGTGAATGGCTTACAGGATCATGTTGCTCTCAAACACCACACAAGCTTAGAACACAAGAATTTTACACACTATAGCTGTAAATAAACTAGAGTAGACTGCAGTAAATATAGAGTTCAAGTGTCAATGAAGCTCTTCTTCTTAGTGGCAAAATAATGGGTTTGTATATTGTCGTACATATCAGTTTTGCATGTAGTAGAATATTTCCAGAAATCTTGATATTTGTTGATCCAAATTTCATCTGGTCCCACCTAGTTGAGATAGAATGAGGTTCTTGTATATGCAGAAACTAATAGAAGACTTCTAAAAGAGCAAAAATTTCATGACATGAAAATGATGATTAAAAACGGAAAACAAAGACATGAAGTATAAAGTATAAGAAAACAGACAAAAACATGATGAGAAAGAAATGACAAAAATGAGTTGAAGTAATTAAAAAACTGACAGGGGAAAGTTATACGATTGTCTTCTCTTCAGCAAATTTATCTATGAAGTCTGGTACAAAGACTGCTATCACTTTACTCCAGAGGAAAGTCTGTAGACACTTTAGAAGTGGTATATTCAATGTTTGGTGCATGATTAATAGATGTTAATGGTAAGCCTAGGTGTCTAGATTACAGGGAGCCTTTGATGGCACTTAATGGCCTAGTATTCTCAGATCATTAAAATAATTTCTGTATTCTACCAACTTATACAACTCAGTTAAAATTTATATTTATGAGTGGCATTTTTGTCGGCCAACAATATCAAGACTGACAGGAAAACAACCTAAGGTTCTTGTTGTGGGACAGGATTCTAGAACATATTTTATATCTGCTTCCTCAAATTACACAAGACGAACTATTGCTTTTGCTGATGATTTGCTAATATTCCAAAAGGAAACAGTGCCTCACAGAAATGCAAAATGAGCCAAAAATGAAAAAAATTCATTTCGATGAGCAAAAGTCCTCTTACTAACAAGAAAAAGAACAGAACATAAGTCTATACCTTCTTGAACAATACTGAAATGATGCAAGTTGACTTACTAAAATTACTTGGAATAATTGTTAATGATAACTTTAGGTTCAACAATCACACACAGCATGTCACAGACCATTGTACAGAATAAATGCATGTTATCAAAACAGGTCAGATTTAACAGGGAACTTGGCACCAAGAGTTTACAAATAATCTACAGGGGTGTTATTAACGATCTTATCATACACATCTCCATTATGGATTAACACTTTAATCAGACAGTCCAACTGCAATAAGTAGAAACAAGTACAATGATTAAGTAATATCAAGATTATCAAAGCCTACAAAATAGTATAAAATTAAACACTATGTATTTAGTCAGGTATAGCACCAACAATAATCAAATTAAAAAAAATTCCAATTGAATACAGTTGGAAAAATTAAACAAGAAAGAAAAGTTGGGATGCCATTCACCATAAAAACTGACTTCATATGGCTCCTATAATTCTTCTTAACAAAAGTATTAACAAGCAAAGTACTCACTGACAGTATACTACTGTAGAAGGAATAGGAGCAGGAGTAGCAATTCTCACCTACAAAATGTCAGTCTCAATAACAAAATGTAAACAGAGCCATGAATACTCAATGAGACAAAACACTTTATTATTGTAAAGGTTCTTGGCAAGCTTAACACATTAGACAGCTTAAAAAACAGCAGTAATAAGACAGAGTGAAGCAACATTATATTCTTGGAGGAATCCAAACCAACACAACAGTCTATTTGAACAAGCATGAAATGAGACTTGAATGTTGCAAAAGAATAATTAGTTTATAGACTTTACATGGAATGAAGCTCACACATACATTTATCTACAGAAATGAATTGGCAGACCAGCTGACCAAAGAGGCATGCAGTTCACACAACACAAATTCCATGAAACACAGCTCTGGAAGAATAGGGGGCAACAGAAACAAAAGGAATGATTACAAAATAACATTTTTCAAAAGGCATGAAAGACATGTTTAAATTACGAATGTCTCACAGCAATGCAATGGGACACAGAAAACTTAATGTTACTATCATTGATTCAGAATAACCAATGATGCAATAGTACTGAAGACAATCAAACTGTGGATGAAAATAACATAGCACAGCAAATACTTGAAACAACAAACAAAAGAAAAGCTAAAGTTGAAAACTGGCCAGTTAGCAAGAGTGAAGTGGTACAACTGTTTTCAAAAATACATATGTAATTACATAATTCAATGGAATTTCCAAAAGTTTGAATCTGAATAAATCACCAATTGCAGCACAAAATCTGAACTAATTTTAAAGCTTAAGAGAAACAATGAAAGACTCAAAATGTCTGTTCTGTATCTACAACAATGATTCTAATTAATGAACCACCAGTAGTATTCCTTTATAAAATAGAGTGTATTAATGAAATTTAGAAAGATGCAACAGCTTATGATGTCGTCATTAAAAAGTACAGTGAATTATAACTACTAAGAACAGGGACACAAGATCAGTGCATTACATAGAAATTGTGAGAATAGCTCTGTAAATTTAAACAAGAGTTGATGAAACCCAAGAACGCAAATCTGATCACTTGTTCTGTATAGCCAAATGCACTCAAAGTGAATGAATATTCATTTGTAACTACATCAAAGACCTAGAAAATAAACAAATGTAAAGATACTTACATGACTTACTAGTCAAACTGACAGATCAATGTTTATCATTAAATATCCTAAAGGATGTGATATAATATGGTCAGCTTTCAGTTATCCTAGCTGATCAGCAATATGCATATCAATGTCAAAATACCAGACCACGCAATTGTGTTTATTATTGTCAGGAACAGCCCTTGAGCTGCACACTGTATAAAGAAGATATGATGTAATATGCCACCATCACTGTGGTAATTACTGGTGAATCACTAGCTCAGTCAAGGAGAATATGGAAAGGAGTTGGCAATGCCTTGATTTTCACCTTAACTTACTTAGGTAAATTGGGAAAACCTGAATCAAGGTCAGTGGATGGAGATTTGAACCCTTTGCTATCTAGATATAAGTCTAGTCTTTTAATGCTAAATAACTTCACTAATTTTGATGGAATTTTCTACTTTGGAAGAACAGTTCAAAGACATATCAGGTAAAACACTGTTTTCATAGTGCCATCAAATAAACACTTAATAACTGACCCAAAAAGTCTTCTCAATATGCAATGTCACTAACAGCTGACAATTATCTTAGCCGAGTCAAGGCATCATTCTGCAGCAGGACAACACCTTGTCTCGGCTGATAACCTGAGAAAACTTCATCATCGAGATTCACTGTGAAAGTCTGCATTTCCATATAGACAACTATCTTACTGGGTAAGAGTGATGAGCATCACAAACGAAGACCACAGAATTTTTTTATTTCCCTCAGATGCAATCAACAATTGGCAACAATGACACACACACTTTTCCTGTTACTATGATACTTACTCTCTTTCTAAACCTCAGTGCTGAAATGGATTACGTATCTGACTTGTACCAGATATTAATATATATATTAAGTCTGAATTTTTCTCCTTTCAAATACTTAAGACCGTTACCTCACGTAAGTTATGAAAGCTTGCCCTTCTGTCAAAAACTTCCATTAACATATATGCACATTTAGTTATTCTGTTTCAACATCCATTATACACCTCGAAAAATGTTCATCATCCCTCATTTCGACTCCTGACAATTCTCTCTCTTGTTCATATGGACAGACTCCACAATCAACTTCACAACAGGAAGGTAGAACATGGTTCTCTTTGTATAGGAGACTGAAAGGGCAATCCACATCCTTAAAAAGCATAGAATAATAATAATAAATGTGTCAATGTAGAAGAGAAAAAACTAAAATGTTTACTTAGCTGTTGATCCATTTTCGTCCATAAAAAAATTAATGATAATGACAAAAAGAAAACCTATATGTGCAAGTGTAAAGTTATGTACTTAGCACCTGATAGAAAAGAGATGCTCAACTGAATCATTAATAAATCAAGAAATTTATCTATTCATCTGGTCCCAGCATTGAATGAGTAATATTTTGTTACAAACAAGTTTTGTATCACACATCTACACAACAGCACTTCTGTCTACACAATACTTTCGGTGGTTTCATCTTATGTGCTAGAGCACTCATTCATCACAAGGCAATTCAACTGTACATGTTTTAAAATTGGCTCCTTGATTCTAAAATTCTCGAACTGCAAAAAATATTTGTTCAAGAAACTGAAAGCAAGCATTAAATTTTTTCTGTCACAGGTAGAAAAACTATTTTACATGTAAGTGAAAAGTGAAAGTTAACAAAAGGGGAATAGTTATTCACCTCATGGCAGAAAGAATGATAAAGATAAGGGTCTGTTTGCAGATAATTCATCATTTGTTCAGCCATAGAGTGAGAGTGTCTTTTTTCTCAGCATGAAAACCAGATTTCCCAGAATTTACAAGAAGACACTGTTCTGTGTAAACGCAGTAATTATAACCACAATTTTTACGAGTTAAATACTGTTCCAATATTTCTTGGTCTTCTTAAATAAACATGTGCAGACCTAGTTCACCTTTTAAAATTAAAAAAAAGAGTTTTTAGAATTCAATAGAATTTCATATAAAAATGTATAAACAGGGGCCTATCTACTACAGTGTTACAGAAAAAACTACAGCTCCGTACATTTCAGAAGCATGTAGTTTTAAATTGAGCTTTGGTACACCCAAGAATCGAGAGAAAAGCTAAGATATTTATCTCCCAAAATAGTTTAAATTCACATTTAGATCACTGCTGCTTCCCCACATCAAAATGTGGTCCCAAAATAAATGAGCTTTCTGAGTACGGCAGAGTTCTTAAGTCTGCCAGCACTTGCAGAGAAATTGGCAAGATAATTTGTACTGGCAAGCTATAAATGCGAGTAAATTTAAGCATTTGTATAAATGCTTGCACCCTATCTATAAATCTTTACCTGCCAGACGCAGTTCTGCAGCAGCTAATGTCACTTCCATTGCTAACTTTCCAGCTCGTATTGCATTAACTTCTATTGGGTTCCACAAAGAACACATAAAAAGTGTAAAGCAAAACAAAATAGAAGCCACAGCAATAACCACATCGAGTATCTTGTCATAAGCTTCTGGCGCATCAAATACTGTTGCACACACAACTGCGACGAAGAACAGCACAGAAAACACCCAGTAAATGCGGCGGGATCTTCGAAGCTGGCGAAGTGCGCTGCCACAAACTGCCACTCCCTCAGTCAGAGCGGGTATTGGATCCGGCTTTGGTTCATCTGGGGGGGAAAAAATGAAATTTATTTGTAAGCATACTCAGCAAAGAGCTGGAAAGGATGTGTGCTTGCAGCAACACAGTTCTACAGGAAACAAATTTAGCTTAAGTCTTCATGTGTGGCTCCCACTTGATTATGAGAAGAGAGGCACATGAGAGAACAGAGAACTAAGGAAGAAACTTGAGAGAAGATGTGGAAGTACAACAGAGTCACAAGATGTACAATGACAAAGGGCATAGGAAATGCAGGAGACAGTTTGTCAGGAGCAGCATATTGCTTAAATGATCAAGGAGTCTTAGTAAATAGTGTAACAAAAAAATTGTGATTTTACCCTTATATCTAAAATTGCTTAAAATTGTGAAATATTTAAGTATTATGGTCCTAATATTAATCAGATTATAACTTAATACATTAATTGTAACTGGTCATGTGTGTGAGATTTGCATTGGTGTGTGTGTGTGTGTGTGTGTGTGTGTGTGTGTGTGTGTGTGTGTGTGTGTGTGTTGACTATTTTCGACAAAGGCTTTACTGGCTGAAAGCTCACTTTCTGACAGTCTTTTTGTTGTGCCTATCAACAACTAAGCATCTCTATTATATGGTGAGTAGCAACTATACTTTTCATAATATTGTTAATTATAACACAAATACACTTCAATGGAGCTGGAGCAGTAGCCCAAAAGAAAATTATTTAATTCAGTCTTAATATCCACCATGCATTACCCACAACACATTTACTATGCTGTGACAGGGCCTTGAATGCTTGTGTACCCACATAGGTGACTCTTTTCACTTCTACCATGGATTGCTATGGAGATACAAATATCTTGTAACTGGGAAAGGGAAATATATCTAATAGCATGAAAGAATAACAGTCAAGTATTATAAAAATTACTGTACTGTATTAAGGAAAGTTATTATAAGTCCATAAGTATGAGTATTATGTCCGAGATTAGCAACTCCGATAATAAAATTAAAACAATTTGGAATATTGTTGAAAGGGAAACAGAGCAACCAAGAACACAGAAAGACAGTATTACCATCAAACTGAATGAAAAGTTTATTAACAAAAAGTCAGAGGTTAAAAATATTTTTAATAATGATTTTCTATATGCTGTCGAGAAAATAGGATCAAGTCCTCAAACTGGGGACATATCAAAAATGGGGTGCCACAAGATTCAATCTTGGGTCCCTTATTGTTCTTAATATAGACTCACATTCAGAAAAAACAGAACACCTTGAATGACTAGAGACAGAATGTTCATATTCAGTGGACATGTACATTAGTATGGTCTGCAGGAATGATTAGGATTTCAGTCACCTTGGTTCATCGTGTGTCCTGTTGCCTAGTAGGTGCATGGTCTGCCATGGGCCCTGATAACATGTTCCATGCATAATGGCATTGACACATATAAGATGCGAATGGGATCCTGCGGTATAGCCATCCATGCTGCAGCCACCTGATTCCAAAGTTCATCTGTGGTGGTTGGCATTTGGTCACAACACTGCACCTGTCATTTCACCATATCCCAGACATTTTCGACTGATGATAAGTCTGGTGATCTGTCAGGCCAGGGAAAAAGGCTACCATCATGTGACACCAAGATGACGTGTTCATGCAGCAACATGTGGTTGTGTAAATGTCTGGCTGAAAAATGGCATCTGAGGCTTTGTGGACGAATGGTATGGCTACAGGTTGCAGGATGTCATTCACATAGGTCACACTGATCATAGTGCCCTGGGCATGCACCAACTGTGATTTGTGGTTGTACCCAACAGCATCCCACATCATAAGGCCTTGAGCTGGCACCAAGTCTTGTGCCAGTGCAGTCACTGTGATGCCACTCCCTCCGCCTGCGGTGAATCGAAATGTGGCCATCATTGTCAAACAAACAGAATCTGAATTCTTCTGAAAACACTATCTGATGTCTTTCTTGTCACCAGTGATGATGTTCTATGTACCAATGCCGTCTAGCATGTTTTTGTATATTCGTCAAAGGAAGACGGAGAAGGGAACGAAGCACACTGAACCCCTCCATAATAAATGGCGATGGACTATCACCCCTGAAAGTGTATGATGTGTTCCACTAGAGCCGAGGAGGCCACATATCTGTCCTGCAATGATATTGGATGAGACATTGATCATCTTGGGGTGTGATCTGGCTGACGTGATCTGACCTATCTCGTCGTGTTCTATGGCCTTACATGAACCATTCTGCACACACCTGTTGCACTGCTGCAGCACTCTGTGCCACACAAGCAGCAATTTCCCAAATGGATGCACCACATTCTTTCACGCCAACAATGCCCCCTCTTTCAAACTCACTGATTTGATGGTACAGTTTGCTTATACATCTGCGAGGCCTCCTGCACGTCTGCTCAGGTCACACTGATCCATTCCCTTCAGTTTATAATGACAAGAAGAGCCGCCAGCACATTTTAACGATAGGTGGTGCTGCACAGCGATTTCGATGTTGACCTTGAATCTTCTGTCCGACATGGTTCAAAAGCTTATCATTTCTGAAAAACATACTAATGTACATGTCCTGTGAATATGAACATCCTATCTCTAGCAGTTCAAGGTGTTCTGTTTTTTCTGAACATGAGTGTATATTAATGACTTGCCACTCTATAACCACGAAGATGAGAAGCTAGTTCTTTTTGCTGATGATAAAAGTATAGTAATTGCAACAAATAAACAAGAATTAGCAAAGAACATTGTAAATAATGTCTTTCAGAAAATTATTAAGTGGTTCTCTGTAAATGGGCTCTCATTAAATTTTGATAAAACACAGTATATGCAGTTCAGTACAGTATATGGCACAACATTATTAATAAATATAGAGCTTGAACAGAAGTCTGTAGCTAAGGTAGAATATTCCAAATTTTTGGATGAGTGCATTGATGAAAGATTGAATTGGAAGAAACACATTGATGATCTGTTGAAATGTTTGAGTTCAGCTACTTATGTTATTAGGGTTATTGCAAATTTTGGCAATAAACATATAAGTAAATTAGCTTATTGTGCCTATTTTCATTCACTACTTTCATATGGCATCATGTACGGGGGTAATTCATCATTAAGGACAAAAGTAATCATTGCACAAAAGCATGTAATCAGAGTAACAGCTGCAGCCCAGCCAAGATCACCTTGCAGACATTTATTTAAAGAACAAGAGATATTCACAATAGCTTCGCAATATGTATATTTACTTATGAAATTTAACAATGAAAACAATCCACTTTTGACAATAAAATGTAATTGGATAGACAAAAAAATCTACTCACCAAGTGGTGGCAGAACAATTCTCATCCGTCTGGTACATCTACCCTGATCTGCAGCTCTGGGTGACATTTCCAAAATCTACCCCATTCCCTAGACCTCTCTAATCATTTTCTTTCATTCCTTTTCCTACACCTTCAAGCATTCAGCCTAAAGAAGGAGCCACTGACTCTGAAAGCTGTCTGATTATAACCTCCTTTTACGTGTGTGCTCTGCTGCCACTTGGCGAGTAGATTTTTTTTATCTATCCAATTACTTTTCAGCTATGAAATTTGTTATTTAACCCATCCCAATCCAAAAGCAATAGTAATGTGCATAGCTTCAACACTAGGAGAAAAGCTGGTATTCACTACTTTGGGTTAAATCTTAACTTTGGCACAGAAAGGGGTGAATTATGCTGCCACAAAAATCTTTGGTCGCTTACCAAATTGCATCAAAAGTCTGACAGATACGTATTCATGAGCTATGGGACAAATATTAATCTAATCTAATATGAAACAACTGTGTCATTGCATCACTGATTTTCGTCACAGTATTACATTAATTCTTTTCCATATTGCTTGAGAAAAACAGAAATATTGGTAATGAGCAAGGGCATTAATGATTTATGTAGTGTGGACACAAGATTGTTAGTTTTAGGAATTTTGAAATATAACATTCTTAATTTTAAATCATCTGTCACAGTTTATTCTACAACACAATATTAATACTAATGAAAATTATGGATGTGATGCAGGATCCAAAACTGAATTTTGAAGTTAACATGTATAGGAATTCCGGGCCATCAATTTACTCTAGAAAAATATTGACACATAATTACACTGCTACCTAAAATAAACTATGCAAAACAGTTTCTCATGAATAGCATAGTTAATGTTTTTTCTTTTTTTTTTAGTTAGAAACTCTTTCTCAATACTCTATTCACCACAGAAAATCGATATATACAGCCACCTGTACCTGTGTGATGGAGGTAAAGGTAAACCTACATTCTCAGAGCTGTTCACTAGAGCATGCTGTGTCTCCAACAGTGAATACAACAATGCAGCTTGTGTGCACTGTCCAGTCTGTCAACATGCCTCACAGGGAAATTTCATGCTTAGACTGTGCTTGCATTGTCACTTTACAGCAGGAAGGGTTATCAGCCAAACAGGTGTAAACCACATCAACATCATTCAAACATTCAACCTCTATCATGAGAGACAAAACATTGAACATCTGTCTTTGCAATAGTCACTTGTGGCCAACTACACTAGCTAAATTTACAGTTCATAGTTATCCTGAGGAGAATGCAACACAACACTAGGTTGCCTTTTTAGAAGTATCTGGGAGTGCTGTACCGATCTAGACAATGCTGTGGTTGAAGATGGGCAAGGGAACACCTGGAACTGAAACTGAATCAATATTGTTGGGTTTGTTTTATAGTCTAGGGCAGGATTTTCCTGATATATGATGATTGACTTCCAATTTCAAGGGCCCAGATGCCAGTGCATGTCTCAAGCATCCCATCATGATTCAACAGGGTGGTCAGTCATATTTAGGCCTGGAATCATGAACTGATGTTAAGATATCTCACTTCACTATCAAGTTCACTTTAAAGGCTGTGCAATACTGGGACAGGATCATTCATCTTATTTTTCAGTCCTATTGTGAACGTTTAAGCAACATTTTTATGTTTTGAAGCTTTAATGTGTGAGCATTTTGCACCACCTTCCTCCAGTAGGCAGGAATCCAATGAACTGAATGAACTCTGTATCTGCAGATGTGAATCTGATAAAGTGTGTTTGGGGTCATCTGAAATAAGCACTGCACTTGGAAGCCTCTTCACGCAGTGGATAATGCATGGGTTGGAGAACCACGGTACTGAATGTTACCCAGCAGTAGACTGGCTTCATGGATGTGCTACAATGGGCACTTTCAGACAGACTAGTTTTATTTTAGCTATTGCTTCTTATTATTATATAATAAGGTTATCACTTTAGTTTCATTAGACTTATTATTTAATTTGCAGCTTCAACTGGAACAAGCATCACCTCAGCTAGCATGGGTGGTGGGTGGAGACATCGACGAGGTAGTGGAAAATGGTAAACAGTCTTGATGTAGGGGCTGGAAACAGGAGACAGGGCAAAAGCAGGTGGATGGCAAGGTGCACAAGGGAATTAATATGCAGGTACAATCCCCAGCTGTTAAACCCAGAATGTTTGAGGTTATAAGAGTGAGTGGTGCAACAGATTGTGAAGAAGAAGTTGAACTGGCTATTCATCTGGCTGGATGATTGGTTCATAGACATACTTACATAGAATGCTCTGTAGTGGCTGCAGCGAAGTTGGCAGACAAGACATGAGTTTTCATAAGTGGCCCATCTCTGAACAGTAAATGACAGTGACAGGTTAGGACAGGAGATGGTGGGCAGTTGTTGGATTTGCACATGAATGCCCCATGACCTCTGCGACAGTAATTTGTGAGTAAAATGGACACATGGGTGGCAAAGAATGTTAAGTATCTTGCATGGGTGTTGGAACACCTCTTTGGAAAATTCATGTGTGACATACTTATCCTTGTTTCAAGGAATGGAATAATGTAGCCAGTTATGGGTGCTACTGAGCAATTAATGGAATATCCCTTTGTGGCTCCTCATGAGAATGTGCAAGGGGTCCTGGGAGATAAGGTTTGAGACAGCTGCTTCTGGACATGATTTTTGAAGGAAAATAGGGAGGCTCTTCTGTTTGTTACATAAAATAGTTGCTGTTTCTCTCTAAGCAGGTAATTTGCAGGAGGAGTGGCTAATGGCTTGTTAGAGGACTTGGTACCACAGTAGATAAATCCGCTCCGAACCCTACACAAAAAGGCAAAGTCTTCATGTTAAATTATTTTTTGTCTCATATTGAAATTGTGCACATCACACGTAGGGGCACTGAATACCACTGAAGAGTAAACTTTATTGGGCTTCTAACATTATGGATATTCCATCGGTAGATTCAGCAAGACTTTCTAGTTTATCTTTACAATCTGGTCAAACTGTTCACACAATATTTTTCAATAGATAACATCTGTAGACACCCTGTAAGTCCTATAGATAACAGATATAATACAGATTTTACAGTTTATCAAAAATTATCTTCAATGTTGGCTTATAATCAAATTTGTAACTACACAATTATCAAGAAAACATAAATTTTGAAACAGAAAAATGCTTATTACTTGTAAACAATCCTCTGTCAACTGACATCACAGAAATAGCCATGTTAATGTCAATAACAAACTAAAAGATGAAAATTACAAATTGTGCAAAAATGTTAAATTATTAATTAAATTTATCGTTTGGAACATTAGTCTCATCTGATAACTTAGGAGACAGAGACACTGAAATGCTTCCTAGTTTTTTTGTCAGTTCTATCCCAAACAGAAAATAGCCAAATTTGAAATCAGAAAATTGTGTCATAATTTTGAATTCAAAAGCATAGTTGGCTCACAAAACAGTTCACACCAAAATTACTTTATTATTTTTAAATCCTAATAGGCAACATAAAACAGATATAGCCTATTCACAGAAAAACACAAAACAGCAAAACACCTGTTTGACAATCAAACTGGAAAAAATTCCCAAATCATATTAAGTATACTATTGTCAACACGAAATAAAATCATATTCCCATAAATAATTACCAATAGCTATGGTAGGTGTTATTTTCAAACTATAGGTTCCACATTGTTGTAGCTTTTGTAACAGTATTAGCATGTGTAAAAAGCGTACATAGAAAAACCAGGATAACAACTCCAACCTGAACTTGAAGATTTTACGAGATCTTTGGCATATCGATGCAGACGACACACTTGATTGTCGGGGATGCTCAAAAGTGGATGTATGTCAAAGGGTCACTCTATAAATTGTTGTCATCACTTACATATGTGAACGTTGTAACCAGTTGTGAAAGTGTATCAGAACATGCAATTAAACCATCTGGTGGAAAATGACATCATGGCCAAGACTGAAACTTCCTGGCAGATTAAAACTATGTGCTGGACTGAGACTCGAACTCGGGCCAAGACTATTTATTTAAAGGCAAACGTCAATTTAAAACTACTACCAGAACCTATTTTTACAAGCTTGCACAAGAAGAAGCAGCAGCCTTCGAGACACGTCAGAACTTTAACAACGTCAAAAAGCTAAGTACAATTAATTCAGCTATGCCTTCTTCGCTCTGTATAAATTTAAGTACTTTAGGTTGAGAACGAGTACCAAATCTGGTCATACTCAAAAAGGTATAAGGACAGGTGGATGAATTGATGTTAGAGGCTGTGTGTGTTAGAAACCCAAGTACCATTCTTACTGTTCACTTTTGCTGAATGAAAACTTTATGAAAGGAGAGGTACACAGCAATCACTCGAAATCCCATTAGTTTTTATTACTCTTGCATATCTAGATCTTGCTATTAATAGCCATCTTCAGTGCATTTAAGTTACAATCAAACAAACTCATGGCAGTACATGTCACCATACGATCTTACTGGTGTATATATTTATAGCCGAAATCTAGATATGTAAGAGTAATGAAAACTAATGGGAATGTGACTAATTGCTGTGTGCCTCTCCTTCCTTACAGTCTATGGTAGCTTTGCACAATACTTCCTTACAGAATCAAAATTGGTAAACACTTTATACTTTAGGAGCACTTTCCCAGACGATTATTCCAAAAGACAATAGGGAATGAGAACATTCAAAATAAAACAACTCTCTGACTCCATTCTAACTTCTTTCTCAGATGAACTCCAGGTAAATTTACACTCAGTATTTCATTTCGTATCTTATTTGGTACCTGCAGGTCATTTTTAGTTGTTTGTAATTGCATAATACGAGGCGTGTTTTTTAAGTAAGTACCATTTTGAAATTAAAAAAAAAAAGACATGCTAAGATATCTCAATAATTTTATTTTTACATGAAAGCCTGTACGTTAATCTATGCACTGATGCCATTACAGTCTGATTCTTCCTTGTTTACGTAGTGTACTGAGTGTTTAAGATGCCTCCGATAATCGTGAGTCCCGCTGACAGTAAATTACGGACTGTTATAGGATTTCTTAGTGCTAAAGGCCTAAAAGCGATTGATATTCATAGTGATATCTGTGCAGTTTACCGAGAAAACTTTATGAGTGATGGAATGGTAAGAAAGTGGGTGAAAGCATTTAAAGATGGCTGCACAAATGTGCATGATGAACAACGGAGTGGGCGTCCTTCGGTCATTAATGAAAGTTTGGTGCAGGAAGTGCACAATAAGGCGAGAGAAAACAGACGCTTTACGATTTCCTCCTTGCGGGATGACTTTCCTAATCTTTCTCGTAGTGTTTTGTATGGCATTGTGACCGAGGACTTTAATTACCAAAAATTGTGCGCAAGTTGCGTACTGAAAATGTTGACGGATGTGCACAAAACCAAACGTTGAGACAGTGCATTGACTTTCCTTGAGCGGCACCACAATAACGGCGATGATTTCTTAAGCCAAATTGTTATGGGTGATGAAACATGGGTGGCCTATGTCACACCGGAATCAAAGCAACAGTCCATGGAAGTTGAGCAAGGGCATCGTTTTGCTGCAAGACAATGCCCGTCCGCATGTGGTGAATCAAACCAAAGATCTCATCATATCTTTTCGATGGGAAACTCTAGATAATCCTCTGTACAGCCCCGATCTTGCGCCCAATGACTACCATCTGTTCCTGCACTTGAAGAAACACCTGGGCAGTCAGCGTCTTCAAGACGATGACCAAGTCAAAACAGTGGTGATGCAGTGTTAAACAAGTCAGGTGGCAGACTTCTATGAGAAGGGTATTCAAAAACTGGTACAACATTATGACAAGTGCCTCAATATTGATGGAAATTATGTAGAAAAGTAGATTAAGGCACAGGCTTTCATGTAGAAATAAAATTATTGAGATATCTTAGCACGCCTTTTTTTAATTTAAAAACGGCACTTAAAAAACACACCTCGTATTAGTTTGACTAATCAAATGCCATTCTCAATGTGTCCCCCCCCCCCCCCCCCCTCCCGGATCAAGATACTTTTTAACAGTGAGATGGTGTATTTTCTTCTACAGATATGGAAAGGTCATTCAATTTTGAGTATAAAAGTTGTAGTACATTTATCCATTAGGGGTGATACGTCAAGTGATGTTGGACAAATAAGACAGCAAATGGTTTTCACACACTTTGACTCCACTAGCATCTATTTAGATACAATACATACAGTACTTATACACTGCATAACCATAGCTCATGTTCATATTAAAAACAATTTCAATTTAGTAAATATAGGTGGACTCTTACATTGAAAATAAGAGCAACCAGCCACTTTTTACAATACTATTTATTTATTTAAATAGCGCCAATATTGGTTTTTTGTTGTTGTGGTCTTCAGTCCTGAGACTGGTTTGATGCAGCTCTCCATGCCACTCTATCCTGTGCAAGCTTCTTCATCTCCCAGTACTTACTGCAACCTACATCCTTCTGAATCTGCTTAGTGTATTCATCTCTTGGTCTCCCTCTACGATTTTTACCCTCCACACTGCCCTCCAATGCTAAATTTGTGATCCCTTGATGCCTCAGAACATGATCTACCAACCAGTCCCCTCTTCTTGCCAAGTTGTGCCACAAAATCCTCTTCTCCCCAATTCTATTCAATATCTCCTCATTAGTTATGTGATCTATCCACCTAATCTTCAGTATTCTTCTGTAGCACCACATTTCGAAAGCTTCTATTCTCTTCTTGTCCAAACTATTTATCATCCATGTTTCACTTCCATACATGGCTACACTCCATACAAATACTGTGTCCGCCCCGGTAGCTGAGTGGTCAGCGCGACAGACTGTCAATCCAAAGGTCCTGGGTTCGATTCCCGGCTGGATCGGAGATTTTCTCCGCTCAGGGACTGGGTGTTGTATTGTCCTGATCACCATCATTTCATCCCCATCGACGGGCAAGTTGCCGAAGTGGCGTCAAATTGAAAGACTTGCACCAGGCGAACGGTCTACCCAACGGGAGGCCCTCGTCACATGACATTTCATTTCATTTACAAATACTTTCAGAAACGACTTCCTGACACTTAAATCTATGCTCGATGTTAAAAAATTTCTATTCTTCAGAAATGCTTGCCTTGCCATTGCCAGTCAACATTTTATATCCTCTCTACTTCGACCATCATCAGTTATCTTGCTCCCCAAATAGCAAAACTCCTTTACTACTTTAAGTGTCTCATTTCCTAACCTAATTCCCTCAGCATCACCCGACTTAATTCGACTACATTCCATTATCCTCGTTTTGCTTTTGTTGATGTTCATCTTATATCCTCCTTTCAAGACACTGTCCATTCCGTTCAACAGCTCTTCCAAGTCCTTTGCTGTCTCTGACACAATTACAATATCATCGGCGAACCTCAAAGTTTTTATTTGTTCTCCATGGATTTTAATACCTACTCCAAACTTTTCTTTTGTTTCCTTTACTGCTTGCTCAATATACAGATTGAATAACATCAGGGAGAGGCTACAACCCTGTCTCACTCCATTCCTAACCACTGCTTCCCTTTCATGTCCCTCGACTCTTATGACTGCCATCTGGTTTCTGTACAAATTGTAAATAGCCTTTTGTTCCCTGTATTTTACCCCTGCCACCTCCAGAATTTGAAAGAGAGTATTCCAGACAATATTGTCAAAAGCTTTCTCTAAGTCTACAAATGCTAGAAATGTAGGTTTGCCTTTCCTTAATCTTTCTTCTTTCTTCTAAGATAAGTTGTGGCATAATGGACACTATTCTTATGGAAGATGTAGATGTCCCAGAATTCATGAGTGATGAAGCCCATTTTCATCTGGATGGTTATATTAAGGTGTAGAACTGTCGGTACTGGGCACTGGAGAACCGACATGAACTACACTAAAAACCTCTCCACAGCTCAAAAGTACAGAAGTCGTGAGGTATCTCCAAGATAGGGATTGTTGAATCTCACTTTTTGAAGAGGGAGGAAACAAAGTTACTGTGAAATCAGCGTGTTACATCAAAATGTTAAACAACTTCCTTCATCCAGAACTTAAAAGGCATTGAATGAAATGAGAGGAATGTGATTCCAAAAGGATGGTGCCACAGATCACATGGGGAGACCACCCATGGAAGTGGTACAACAGATGTTCCCAGGACATGTCATCTGATTATATGGTGATGTTCCTTGGCCCCCATGCTCACCAGATCTATTGATCTGTGACGTCTTTTTGTGAAGCTACTTGAAATCAAGAATGTACGTGAACAATTGATGACCTCGGGATTTTCATTCATCAGGAAATTGAAGCTCTACCAAATGAAATGTTGGAGAGAGCTACACATTAACTTTCAGGGGAGGATCCAAATTTGTGTCTGGCAAGGACGTCATCTCGGCAACATTATTTTTAAAAACCTATTAAGGTATGTATATTTCAAAAATGCAGTAAAAGTACTATTACTGAATGCAAGATTAAAAAAAAAGAATAGCGAAAAACATGCATTTCCTCTGCTCCATTCTTTCTATCTTTCAAATTAACAGCTTAAGTTCATAAAATCAAGACTAGAATAAGAACAGTCTATATAATGACTTATTTCAATAACTTACAAGTAACCAAAAACAGTTTGGCTCCTAATAAAGGACAATAACACAAGTTTTGTATAGTGCCCAACTTCGACAATAGTTCCACGCAGTAGTGCAATCTGCATAATCAAGCACTGCACACTATTTCCTTTCATGATACAGGGCTACAACATTCACTTGTACACATATATTTACATGTTTGCCATAAGCTTAGTATTAGTTTAAAAATAAATAATATTTAACTTATCCTACATCCTTCAAGACCACTTCACTTAAGGTCTGTGGAAGGAATTTTGGAATATAAGTTCTTTCATAAATATGTACTGTATATTTTTGTTTTACGACATGCTCGGCATCCTCGAGATTCTCTTCACTATGGCTACATGGAACAAATAGTGTATCTACCACATTTAATCAATTATAAGATGACTTTTTCCCAAATTAATCATTTGAATAATAATGAGTTGTCTTACATTCACAGACGGAACTATTGCTGTTGATGTCAATATTTGTATAGTATGTAATTGATTAATATAGGAGTTGTCTCATAGTTACAGATGACGTTTTGGCAACTGAGGTCACCTGCATATTTATTTTGGAAAATTTGGGAATGTGTATGTGTGTGTGTGTGTGTGTGTGTGTGGGGGGGGGGGGGGGGGGTCAGAGACACCAGCTTGCTTGATAACTAGGACAAATGTGCAGAGGCATGAAGGGACTGGTGAGCGAGCAGCAAATTTTGTCATGCTGCCACTCATGGCAATGTGCACTAGGTACATTGGGTTTTTGTGAACACCTACAGGGTTTATACGTGGACAAGAAAAAAAAATTCCCAGATTTTCCGGTTAAAAATACACTTTCTCCCGAATGAAAACACTTTTTCCGTTTTAAGTGACAGTATATTTTCCCTGCAAAACTTATCAATCCTTTGAATGGTTATGGGTTTATCCACGGGCGTTGAATTTCCCGGCACTTTAGAGAACAAAACTCAGGGAGAAAGACACGTGTTGGAAATATCTATGATGTGCAGCAACATGTACGCTGCGTATTTTCGTATTACGAAAGTATACACTGGAATTCCATCAACACTGCATGTTACTTTCCGAATCATTGAAGTCGAGATTGCGATGCGCGTTTGTAAGCCAGTCATAGCTCATGTCACGTGATCTCGCCAGACGATGACAGCAGATATTCAGAGCATAGGACACGTGATGTAGTCAGGCAACAGCAACGTCACTGTTAAGTAGCACGAACAAACAAACAGGGCAAGGTAATAGTTTAAATTAATATACATAGTGTTGCTACAAGAAAAGCAAAGCGTTCACATATAATATTGGTCTTTAAGGTTAATAAGCTACAAGAGAAGCTAAACTTTCACATATAATGTTGATCTTTTTTGCGCGTGTTACACTTTAAGATATATCACACAAATGTGCCAGTAAAATTTTTTATAATGACATAAATGTCAAATCTTCAGGGTTCGAAATTCTTCTAAATGACTCATCATCAAAGAGTTGATTTTTAAATAAGAGTCAAACGCTCTGAAATTTAAGAAATTCATGGTACATTTTCGCACATAGTTCAGCTTATGTAAAAGGATATTTACTTTGAAAGTAACACTTTTCAAACAACCATTCACAATATTTTCCCGCGACCTGTTAGAAATATGTTCGTTTCAGCAGTTGCCAGAGAGCACAGATAACAGGTGACACCGCACTTGCGCAGCTGCCATGACATAGGAAGCCCATATGTACGTATGTGTAAAACTTTGAAAGATCATACATTATGTCATAAAAGAAACAAGACATCAGAGGATACTCCAAGAGCATCGGAATTTCGTGAACCATACTAAAATGTGCACATTTAAAGTGCATACTTAAATTGGACATTCGTATGTCTAGATTCCCAATGAAGTAGACCTCGGCCTGATATTAAGCTTTTCAGTGTGGGTTTCGGCATGTAAATTTTCTTGCAGCACCAGTACTGTATTGTTTGGTACTTTATTATGGCATAGTGCCATACGTGCTAGAAGATGAAAACGTGCACTTGAAATGCAGCGAACAGTTGAAACTAGCCAGTACTGTGAAATTACACATTTCATTTCAATTACATTGACTGCCTCTGCCAAAAAGGTTAATGAAAGTCAAATTTCTATAGCAAACAGACAAAAATAAAATAAAATCTGAAACTAATAACATATTTTAGTCTTCCGTAATTATGTGAATGTATTTTAATTCACTTTATAGCGCCTGGCCACAGATACCCGTTTTGTTTTCATTTGACATGAGAGTAAACAAAGGGGAAACAGCAAAATCACTGAAATGTAAACATGGGTCACGTGGAGATTACCCACTATAACTCAGACTGCTCTGCGCATCAGCCCTGGATCTACAATATTTGCTAATCGAATTTTCAAAAATATGTTCATCTTGTAGCGCACATCTTCCTGTAAAGTCTGAAACATAATACATATATGTTATGTTTGAGGAAATGTAAGACACGTTGTTTGGTCTTATGTGTGCCAAAGGGCAGTGCCACTCTGTGGTATTGAAACGTGTATATTTTGTAATGGATGCCATCAAACTATATTCAAGACAGTGGAAATTGAAATGTACCATAGTGCCTCTCCTGCTCCTAGTCAGCCGGTTTGACATCCTGCCCCTCTTCTTTTTTTTCTCTCTAATCTTGCTACAGCTTTACATGGCGTGCTTTCCTTTCTGCGAAAGAATCTATTACCTCATCAAAGTTCGACAAACGTTTCGCTACATGAAAAATTGAAATGTCGTTATCTAATACTGGAAAAGCTGTTGATACAAATAATACCCAAGACTGGTTTGGTTTCTTGATCTGATTACGTCTATTTTGTCACTGTCTGTTCGATAAAACAAAATAGGCCTTTCTAATATTGCAGCAATTTTGTAACACACACCAAATAAACGAGACTGTTTTGGCACAAATGGTCATTTTTATAACACAACAGAATATAATTCAGTACCAATATCAAATACCTATTAGGCCTACTACAAGCAAAAAGCTTTATGTTAGGAAATAGTTTCACATTTCATTCCCACGCACCAGTTTCTCAAGCACGAGGTCGAAAAGTAGTATTACGAAATTTTTATATAAATTTGGAATAGTCTTATTCTTCCAT
The DNA here is from genome assembly GCF_023864275.1 of Schistocerca cancellata. Classification (NCBI taxonomy): domain Eukaryota; kingdom Metazoa; phylum Arthropoda; class Insecta; order Orthoptera; family Acrididae; genus Schistocerca; species Schistocerca cancellata. The sequence goes on from NC_064633.1 coordinate 416,526,399, forward strand.
AATTTGTGTGATGTCCCCGTTTCTTCTCCTTTCTAGTTCTAACAAACGACCTTGTCATCACCAATTCTGTAGCTATTTCTGCCATTGTCAAAATTTGTTCACCAATTAATTTCACTAACCGTACCAGGATCACAGGTTTAGTTATCCCGTGATTATTCTCTGGTTAGGCGTTGTTACATGTTCGTACGATGCGTTTTCCGCATTACTTCCGGTACAGAACTTAGGCGGCTGCTAGCCGGGTACTGTACAACTGGTCCTTACTAGTATAGCGATCTGGCCAAAAATTTTCTGTCAAAATTTCATTTTCTTGTATACACTGAGAAGATAATACGTAATATTTCTCACCTGTTATTCCTGTTAGTCGTTTATTTTCATTCTGGTAGTCTGAATCTATGGATTTTGCTAGTAACTGTAACAACGCTGATCATTCGAAAACCCACTCAACCACATAATCAGACGGCGATTGGCATTCATCTGTTCGGCTTTACTCCGCTCAGCTCGTATGGCCCCGTCTCCTTTTGTCTGTGGAAAGATTATTTCTAGATGCGACGAGGATTCTCCTGACAGGGGCACCACATACACTACGCACGCATTCAAAAATAAACTTATGATTCATTCATAAATCAACTTAAAATGTGTTTAAAAATGTTCAAAAACCAACAGGGATGTGTTTCAAAATCATATGAATAATCGATAGACCAACGTGCGCTGGATGCTAAGCGCTTTGTGGAACAAGCTTTTTTTCCCCTCAAGAATATGAATTTGGCGCCCCCTTTTCCCGGTAGCATCTAGCTGCAGCCAACAGCCACATTCCTGTAGCCAGAAGCGGGAGAATCTACTGCTCAAATGCGGCTCAACTGCGCGTGCGCATGAGCCCGCTCATAACTGCTAACATGAATCTAATATAACAGTTGTGACTTCACGCTCATCGGAGGCAATTTGTTGTTATGAGGCATTGCATAGTCTTTCTAAAGCATTTGACACATTTTGCTGTTGGCAGACGCTTGCATGAGCACTGTGTGTCGTCGTATATGGCACATTTCCTTTGCAAATTTACGTTATTTTCGTTTTTTTCTCTCGTTTATGTTTTATTGTTGAAGTGTTATTCTGCAGTAGCGGGATACAGTAATATGGTTTGTTAGAGTATAGGTTCTTACCACTCAAAATTACAAAAATTTAACAGAAAACTAAAACACTGAAAAATTCCCGAAATTCTAAAAAATTCCCAGGTTTTTCCCTGTTTTCGCCCGGATGAAAAAATTCCCGGGTTTTTCCCGGATCTCCCGGTTGTCTTGGGTCTTATACACCCTAATCTACAACATGTAAACAGCGGTTTGTCTGAATCCATTTGTCGTCAGGATTGAACTGACTTTAAAATTGGACAAATTCTCAACAATAGTATGTATTTCTGCAGGAGACAGTAGAAGTCTAGATAGGGACCAGTGACACTCTTATGTGTGTCACGCAGTAGTGTTGTCAACACTTACCATGAGGTATTATGGGAATGAAAGTGTGTGATGGGAATGAAAGTGTGTATGTCAGCTGCTGGTTATAAGCAACCAATGAGAGAAGAGTGGACAGATGTTTGGAAGCACAAGATGAAGGAATATTGTTACTTTCTCACATCAATATAGGTGTGAAATCCATTATGCACTAGGAAAAAACAGTGTTTTCAGATCCCACCATAACAACCACCTCAGAAGATGCAACATATTCAGAATAAATAGACAAATATTTGTGACAACCAAGATTATAAATTTCACTGATGCCCATTTCATTTAGATAGAGGTAAGCTGTGCTATTAGATCCCACCCTAACCTCCACCTTGGAAATTGCAACATATTCTGAAATTATCATCCCACTGGCTATGTGAAACTGATGCCTTGCCAACCTGTGAGCAGTAGAGAAACACTGCCGTGACTGGCATTGGACCTGAGTCTAGACTTTAGCCAAAAATAGTGATACCATAGACAACTGTATTAGATAGTAAGCAAAACAGGAAATGATGGTAAAAATTAGTGGACACCATTTCTTTTCATTCAATTAATTTCTCCTCACATTATCAAAATGTAGACGCACAATAAATGGCCTAAGTTTAGAACAGGTATAATATTAACTTCTTTTACTTTATATCACTAAAACAGATTAGTTGTAATATATTAAAAATAAAATTCTTTCAAAGCACTTCTTAAAAAACAGGGAGAGGGCATCGTCTTATACTCGGGTAAATACAGTACTCTAATCTAATGCACTTGCCGATTTGTGGTTGAGCTTCAGGAGACATGACAGACAGCTCCAGTGTCGCTAGGACTGCATCATGATCAGAGTAACTGAAACTGTGTTGTGGAACACGATCCGGTAGTGGATGCTTGTACTGAACACGCTCAACCTGCAAGAAAAGAAATTCTAAGTAAGTAAACAAGTTATATCATCTCATAAGATCTGTAATGATCATGAAAGTTGTTTGTCTGGCAGTTGCTTTTTCTTTGATATACTGTGTGGTCACTTCATTTTATAGGATCAAATCTCTTATGGTTAAAACAAGGGGGAGGGAGGATCTGCTCAGGATGTAATAATACATCTCAATGGCCAAATAAATAAATGCTGAAGCAATTTTGCTTCCTAAGTGATGGCAAACAAGCAAAAACAAATGGAGTTACAAATACTACTCTTTAGAATATGAGGTTCTTTGAACTGAGAAATGTCAGAAGAAACTGTTCTGTTTGTGGAATTTTATTTTCACAGGCAGTTTTTCTCTTGCCCAGTCCTCTTGTGTCTTCTATAGCCACTTGGTTAGTTGATTCATATTCTATCTTGATTTGATAGCAGTTTAAGTTTGGAGATTCTTTTGACAATGTTGACTGGAATACTCTCTTTCAAATTCTGAAGGTGGCAGGGGTAAAATACAGGGAGCGAAAGGCTATTTACAATTTGTACAGAAACCAGATGGCAGTTATAAGAGTCGAGGGGCATGAAAGGGAAACAGTGGTTGGGAAAGGAGTGAGACAGGGTTGTAGCCTCTCCCCGATGTTATTCAATCTGTATATTGAGCAAGCAGTAAAGGAAACAAAAGAAAAATTCGGAGTAGGTATTAAAATTCATGGAGAAGAAGTAAAAACTTTGAGGTTCGCCGATGACATTGTAATTCTGTCAGAGACAGCAAAGGACTTGGAAGAGCAGTTGAACGGAATGGACAGTGTCTTGAAAGGAGGATATAAGATGAACATCAACAAAAGCAAAACGAGGATAATGGAATGTAGTCAAATTAAGTCAGGTGATACTGAGGGAATTAGATTAGGAAATGAGACACTTAAAGTAGTAAAGGAGTTTTGCTATTTGGGGAGCAAAATAACTGATGATGGTCGAAGTAGAGAGGATATAAAATGTAGACTGGCAATGGCAAGGAAAGCGTTTCTCAAGAAGAGAAATTTGTTAACATCGAATATAGATTTAGGTGTCAGGAAGTCGTTTCTGAAAGTATTTGTATGGGGTGTAGCCACGTATGGAAGTGAGACATGGACGATAACTAGTTTGGACAAGAAGAGAATAGAAGCTTTCGAAATGTGGTGCTACAGAAGAATGCTGAAGATAAGGTGGGTAGATCACGTAACTAATGAGGAGGTATTGAATAGGATTGGGGAGAAGAGAAGTTTGTGGCACAACTTGACTAGAAGAAGGGATCGGTTGGTAGGACATGTTCTGAGGCATCGAGGGATCACAAATTTAGCATTGGAGGGCAGCGTGGAGGGTAAAAATCGTAGAGGGAGACCAAGAGATCAATACACTAAGCAGATTCAGAAGGATGTAGGTTGCAGTAGGTACTGGGAGATGAAGAAGTTTGCACAGGATAGAGTAGCATGGAGAGCTGCATCAAACCAGTCTCAGGACTGAAGACCACAACAACAACAACATTCTTTTCTTTATAGACTGTAGAATCAAGTCCCTTTAAAAGAGGTATCAGTTAAGTGTCTTACTAATGGTCACGATGAAATCATGCACTGCTGCTCACTATTTTCATTCAACCCTGACATATTTCATGCTCTGATGTCTATTTTTGGGTGACTTTGTTTCCATTAACACAGCTGTGTTGCATGAATAGTTTCTACTAAAGCAATAACTGCATGTCCTAAAGAAGTCCAGTGATTTTGCCCTTTCAGCCCAATAAATTATCTTTTATGTATAATTTTTTAAAATATTTTTGGTTGCTATAAAAGTACCGAAGAGCTTAGGAATGCCTCTTGGTCCTAGCTTTTTTGAAAGAAAAACTTCGATATTCATCTCCTGATGGCGGGTAATACTTGCTCAGCAAGTGGATGACATATAATATACAGGGATTGAGTAACTCCTCTCCTGAGAACAGGAGGTACCCTTCTACCAATGGCCAAAGGCCTCAGAGTACAGATGAGCGGGTACAAAGTAGTGCACACTTTTGTCATTGGCAGAGAAAACTGCTGCAAAAGACACATGAGGTATCCAGCAGAACTGGATGGTTAAATTATACAGATGTAAGATTATCATTCAGGTCTCCAGACAAGAACAAATGCAGAAAGAAGAAAAGTACAATTTCCAAACAATGGGAATGGCTACATGAAATGTTACTTCTCTTCTGCAGTGTAGCAAAATAGAAAAATCTGAAATTAGAAATGAAATGAATGAGTACTGATGTAGTAGGAGTTCCAGAAATGTAATGATCAAATACTGATGATTTCTGCATAGATACAGTCATACACAGTGAAATAGCAAAAGACAAGCCTAGGACTGTAGGAATCAGAAATATTCTCAATAGACAAGCGAGACCTAGATTAATTAGAGATTAATTCTTGTTAGAGTTGTGATACGACCATGTGACACAAACACAATTCAGTAAAATTATATGCCAGCAACTAGACACGAATAAGAAGAAATAATGAATTAGAAGAGATTATTGGAAGAATCAATGGAAATGAAAACTTTATTTTACTGGGTGACATAAATGCTATGGTTGGAAAGAGGGAGGAAAGAGAGGTAGTCAGAAAATTTGGAAAGGAGTCATGGAATAAAAGTGGAAACAGTCTCATGATATTTTGCCAAAGGCATAAACTTTCCATTACAAAAAATCTTTCCTAACCATTACTCAAAAAGAAGTTTTAGGTGGAAAACAAATAGAAATGGTAACACATACCAGATCACATCACAACTGTTAAACAAAGATATAGAAAATAGGTACAGATAATGTGATGTGGGTAATGACGACATACTAATAATGATGAAAAGCATCCTAAAATTCAAGAAAATCATGAAGGGTGACAGATATAAATGGGATTTCACAAAATGTAAAAACAGAACACTGAAATTGTATGAAAAGTCAACAGACAAGAAAACAAATGCAGGAGACAGTAATGACACCCAAGAAAGTTGGAGAGGTCAATCAAAACTGGTATCTTAGAAGAGACAAGTGAAATAGCACACAAGGGAAACAAAGACAAATAAAAAGGTTGGATTACCACTTATCTTTTCAATATGACAGAACAAAGTAGGACACTAGAGATCTCAAACAATGAGGAAGACCAACAGAAGTACAAAAGCTTGAAAAATTATATCAACAGAGGGGCAAGACAACCAAGAGAAAAATATGTTGAGCGCATCTTCTTGGCAGCAGAAGATAATACGCAAAAGGGAAATGCAGATAGGGTACATGAACTTTTAAAATCTTTATTTTCAGACAGAAGCAATGGAGGTAGAACAGTTATGGATGCAAATGGCATTATATTGGACAACATTACAAGAAAATGGAAACAGTAGAGCCCTCAAAGACTAAAATGAAACCATACAGTGAAGAAAATCTTCCTGAAGGGATTATTAAAAAAGGAAAAGAAGAAGAAGATGCAGACAGCATTGGTAGACATATCTTAAAAGCAGAATTTGAACTACTTTTGAAAAAGCTGAATACAGGGCATCTTACTGGGTGCCTAAAAACTTTTGCGTCAAATTGAAACAGGTGATAGTGGGTCCAAAACCGATTATATTTTGATAGGGAACCAATCATCAGAAATGCATATTTATTGTTATGGGCATACACAGTGTAGCTCATAATAGTTGTTCAATGTGACAACTGCCGGTCTCAACGCATGCATGGCAATGGGGCACGAAGTTCTGCCACACTCTCATTACGATCTCTGGTATCTGTTGTACCAGGTGACAAGCAGCTTGGACACTAGCAGCAGGTCTTCATCTGTTTCTATAGGTGTTTCATATGCCAATGTCTTGACATAAGCCCCGAAATCCTGAGGTGTGAGATCCGACAACCATGCTCGCCGTGGGACAGGACTTCCCCACACAATCCAACAATAAGGGCATGTGTTGTTCAGGTGCTCGTGGAGATTAATATTGAAGTGGGCTGGTGCACAATTATGTTTAAGCCACATCCTTCTGTGGACAACATAGCGGACATTCTCCATGAACTGAAGCAGCACATCTAGCAGGAACACCAGGTAACGTGGACCAGACAAATGGAGAGGCAGCAAATAATTTCCTATTAGGTGAACTTGGACAATGCCTGTTGCTGGTGGCCACCAATGTGGGTGGCATGGGGATTGTCCTCACCCCAGAAATAGCTGTTGTAGCCATTGAAAACACTGTCATGGGTGAATGAGGCCTCATCTGTGAACATTGCAAACTGTGCAAAGTTCAGCACTACAGTACTGTGTTGGATAATCCACTGATAAAAAGTGAATGTGAGGCTCAAAATCCATTGGTCCCAGTGCCTGCAAACGTTCTTTATGATAGGGGTGTAACACCTATGCACCAGTACTCCCCATGCTATATCCTTCAAAGTGTGTGTTTCATGGGCAAGTTGATGGCTACTTATTGCTGGGTGGTTGACCACATGATCCAACGCCATCTCCTCAAAGTATGGTGCTCACACGTCTTTGGTGGGAACCTTGCCCAGCTCTCTGTGGCATGAATGACTGTATCTCTCATAAGTTGGCATCCACAGAGATAAAATTCTTCCAATTAGGAAGACATCTGAAACTTCGTGGCAGATTAAAACTGTGTGCCGGACCGAGACTCAAACTCGGGACCTTTGCCTTTCGCGGGCAAGTTCTCTACCAACTGAGTTACCCAAGCGCGACTCACGCCCCGTCCTCACAGCTTTACTTCTGCCAGTACCTCGTCTCCTACCTTCCAAACTTTACAGAAGCTCTCCTGCGAACTAATGTAATGGATAATGTATGAAAATGCAGTGGTCGAAACTCGGGGCGAAGAAAAAAAAGCTCGTCTTCCACCTTTTTTTTTAATTTATTTACTGACGCAGAGGTTTTGGCGCCAGTATTTATCTTTGTGCCTACAAAGCATGTCTGTGTAGCGCTACATATATTCGACGGCAGAAGTTAGTTGTGGCGGCACCTACCAACATTTTTCAGAACTTCCGCTTGCTTTGCACTCGATTCTAAGCCGCAGGCGGTTTTTTGGATTACAAAAACTGGAAAAAAAGTGCGGCTTAGATTCGAGTAAATACGGTATATGAACATAGGGAGATTGCAATGGATTATGTACAAAATTTTGGAATTCTCATCCTTAAAAAGACTATACTTAAATATATGTAAATTACTGGATGCTTAGCCTAGTGCTGCAAGCATGAAAAATAGTATTCAATACTGTCCTCAATTGAATGCAACACAAAATGTGAAATAAGGGAAAGGCAACCACTCACTCACAGCAGACTGATGCATAGTACACAGACAGGTGTAGCAGACAAAAGTACCTTTGCCTTTCCCTTATTTTATGTACTGTTCCATCCAGGAATTTCCATTATTGAAATGCAACACAAAATTGAAGCCATACCTCAGAAGATCAGTTTGTCTTATGAAAGAGCCAATGAACCAGAGAAGGAATATTAGTATTAAGATTGTTTATAAAGAAATGGATGGAAAGGTATTTAACAACATACAGATCATTTGTAGCTATCCAGAACATGTTTGGTATTGTAAAATGGGAAAAAATGTATAAGGTACTGGAGCAGGGAAAGGCGTTCAGCACAAGAAGCTAGCAATATTGGCAAAAGAATCAATATGCTGATACATTGCTGTTTTAACTGAAAATGAAATAGTGAAAGTGAAGAAGACCACGGAGTCATGTTACATAACATGGATAAAATTATGGGAAAAGAATATAACATGAAAACAAACAAGTCTGAAACAAATGTGATGGTTTGTGACAAATGAGGGGAAGCCAACGTCCGAATATACATATGTGACAAGCAAATGCAACAAGTTGATTCATTTATTTATTTAGAAAGCAAGACTGATAGAACCGAAAAAGAAGTAAGAAGCAGAACTGCTCCAGGGAAAAAAAAAAAAAAAGATCTTTCAATAAAAATAAAACAGAATTAACCTCAGAAAATATAGCCTACAAATCATGAAAAGGTTTCTGAAAGCATATGTTTGGAGTGTAGCAGTGTATGGGTGTGTGACCTGGGGCTGTGGAAAGGAAAAGATTGAATTCTTTTGAGATATGGCAGTACAGGTGCATCCTGAAAATGAATTGGGCTAATGAGACCAAAAATGATGGTCGCTTAAAATAGACGGACAGAAGATGATGTGATGATGTTGGATGTGGTGCACTCAACGGATGGTCATCAGCACCCTAACGAAGTGTCAGGATACCATTCGCTTGGGGAGGAGAGGAACCTCCCCTCCACAGCACTTTATGTATAAGGGCTGTCAGTTCACAGAATTTTAAAACCTGAGTTGCACTGGTGTTAGTGTCAGCAAGGCTGAAGGGTAAATCTGCAGTCAAAGTGAGCAGTGCCATTGTGTCAGTATATAAAATACTCATGGCCAAAACATACTAATTGGAAGTGGCACACCAAAAACTTCACAAAGAGGTGGCTCTTCCCACCGGAGTTTGAGTGATCACAGCTAGTTGTTCGCTACTCCCAAACATTTGGTATCCCAGTGAAGCGTGATTCCTCTGTCAAGCAATGAGATGACAGCGTGCAAGGAAATGATGGATCAATAACTAACACTATCCTTACATGCTTGCTTGGCAGCTTTTGTCGGATGTCACATTCCTGTACCATAATTTGTACAAGTATGCAACAAAAGACCCTCCTTGCCTCCTGTTGGATATGCTGTACGGTATGATAGGAGATCTGAATCGATTGGTTTACTGGATGCATACAGTGGACCACTGAGCCTGTCAGAGCAGAAAAGAAACTTTCTACTGTGGCATTTTTGAAAGCAATCACCTTCCATCATAACGATATATAAATCCACATCATAATTTGTAAAGTATTCCAGTAGGCGTACTTGGAAAATCATATCAGGGAAAACTTTTAACAACCAATTGCATTACCTCAATGGGAGCCAACTATATAGGCTAAAACGTCATCAAAAATTGTACTGAATGCTTTCTAAGAAAATTATTTTGAACAATTAGTTCAGGATCCCACCCAAAGTGTAAATGGTTGAGAAAACATACTTGACCTCTTAGCAACAAACAATCCTAAGGAAATAGGGACCACCATGAAGATACAGGGATTAGTGACCACAAGACTGCTGTAGCAAGACTGAATACTGTAACATTCAAACCCACCAAAAATAAATGCAAAATACATCTATTTAAGAAAGCCTCCACTCCCAGTCTTATCCTACAGTAGTTCCACACTACTCAAACTACTCAAAATTATTAAGAAATATTTTTAAAAAAATCAAGAAACATGCATATAATGTCAGAAATCAGAAATTCCAACAACAGACGTAAGGCTATATGGAATGCAGTGAAACGGAAGACAGGTCAACCAGCCTCAAAACAGCATAACATCATTATTGAACAGAATGGATGGGCTATGATGAGTCACAGGTGGCACATGTATTTAATAATCATTTCTTAAATACAGTGTAAAATATAGTGACAAAAAGTTTACAAAAAAAAATCACAGCAGTATTTTGAAAAAGTAATTCTCGTACAATTCAAGAATATGAATGTCTCACCAGTTTCTCCTTCTGAAATTAAGTAAATTATAAGTTCTCTCAAAAATAAAAGTGCATTTGGTTTTGATGGTGTATCTAATAGCGTACTAAAGATCTGTTCCCGCATAATAAGCCCAGTCTTATTTAAAATATAACTCAAGGCATCCTTCCAGAGAGACTGAAATATACCACTGTCTAACCCTATTTAAGAAAGGTGATAGGAGATATGTCAATAGTCATTGACCTGTTTCACTGCTGACATCATTTTCCAACATTTTTGAGAAGGTGGTGTATTCTAGAATAGTATCTCACCTCAGCAAACAATAATATTCTCAGCAAACCACAGCTCAGGTTTCAGAAAAGTTGCTCTCCCGAGATGCCATTTGCATGTTCACTCAGCAAATTTTAAAAGCATTAAATTATAAAACACCACCTGTTGGTATTTTCTGTGACCTATCTAAGGCATTTGACTGTGTTTTGCAGTATCCTCTTAAATAAATTGAAGTTTTATGGGATTGATAGTACAGTCAACCAATGGATAATGTCATATCTAACCAGAAGAATACCCAATAAATATAGTCCGAGAGCATAATTCTGACTGGGGAGGGAATCACATATGGGGATCCCCAAGGCTCAATATTAGATTCACTATTGTTCCCTGTGTATGTAAACAATCTTCTGCATAACATACAACAAGCAGAATTAGTTCATTTTGCAGATGACACCAGTATGGCAATCAATTCAAGCATACATACAGAAACAGAAGAAATAGTGAGCAATGTTCATAAAAGTATCACTGACTGGGTTTCTGTGAATGGTGTCAACCTTAATTTTAAAAATACACAATATATTCAGTTCTGCACCCATAGCGGTATTACATCAATGGTAAGTGTAACATACGGTGAGGAAATAATAAATAGGGTGGAAACTTCAAAATTGTTACATGTCCGTATTAATGGGAATTTAAACTGGAAAAAGGCACATTCTGTAACTCTTGAATCGACTTAGTTCTGCTATGCTTTTGCAAATCTTGGGGAGACAAATCAGTAAGTTGACGTTTTTTGCATATTTTCATTCAATACTGACATATTAAATAATATTCTGGTGTAACTCATCTTCCAAGAAAGACAGACTTCATTGCTCATAAACGTGCAGTAAGAATAATATGTGGTGTTCATCCATAATCATCTTGTAGACATCTGTTTAAGGAGTTCAGCATTCAGACTACTGCTTCACAGTACATTTATGCCTCTAAGAAGTTTGTTGTAAATTATCCACTGCAGTTCGAAAGGAACACTGGAGTACATAATTACAATACTAGAAGGAAATATTACATTCATTCCTCCACATTAAGGTTGACATTAACACAAAAAGGGGTGCACAAGGCTACAACGAAATTTTTTTACCACTTATCCAGTGACATAAAATGTCCGACAAATGGCAAAGTAAAATTTGAAAACAAACTGACAACAACTTCTATTCCGTAGAAGAATTTCTGTTATTTTAATGTGTAAAAGGTGGTGGGTAGGAATACTCTAACTCACAACAGTATATTATTTGTTTAAAAAAAGAACTTAAAAAGTTCAGTATGAAGCTTCATCAGGTGTGTTCAAAAAGTAAGGTGACTTTATATTTTTATGAAAAAATATTTATTTCTTCATCAATATTCATGTTGTTCCCTTCAAAGTAATCCCCCTTGTGCCAACACTTCTCCCAATCCTTGAAGCACTTCTCATAAGCAGTTTTTGGTAAAGCCTTGAGTATTTCGATAGGTAAAGTTTTTATTTCCTCAATCGTTGAAAATCTTCGTCCTTTCATAGGTCTCTTCTGTTTTGGAAACAGGAAAAATCACAGGGGGCCAAATCCAGTGAATATGGTGGCTGAGGCATGATTGTTGTGTTGTTTTTGGCCAAAAAATCTCTCACAGACAACGACGAATGAGCAGGTGGAGTGTCATGATACAAAAACCATTAATTGTATTTCCACAATTCTGGACATTTGTTGCATATTACTTCTCGCAAACAGCACATAATGTCAAGGTAATACTCCTTATTGACCGTACGACCTTGAGGCAACAATTCACGCTGCACTATGTCACGGTAATTGAAAAGCAGTGAGCAAAGTTTCGACCTTTGACTGATCTTGGCGTGCTTTTTTCGGTCTTGGCTTTCCAGAATGCTTCCATTGGGACGACTGGGCTTTGGTTTTGTCGTCATAACCGTAAACCCATGTCTCATCACCAGTTATGACCCTTTTGAGTAAATCAGGATCATCATTGATGTCATACAAGAGCTCCTGACGATGCTTATGTGACAGTTCTTCTGATCAAAATTGAGAAGTTTTGGAACAAACTTCCCTGACAGATGCCTCATGCCCAAAACATCTGAAAAAATTGCATGGCGCAAGACAACTGATGTACCAACATCCTCAGTAACTTCTCTTATGGTAACCTGATGATTTTCCAAAACAATTTTCTTCACAGCTTCGACTTTCTCATCTGTTGTTGATGTGCTGGGGTATCCAGAGCAAGGTTTGTCTTTGGCATCTTCACGGCCATCTTTGAAGTGCTTCAACCACTTGTAAACATTTTTTTCACTTAGAGCAGACTCACCATATGCCACTAGCAACATTTCATGTGTTTTAGAGCACTTCATTCCATTTTTCACACATAAGTGATGCAAATTCTTTGTTCCATTTTTTATAATAATCGAAAATCACCGAGCACACTAAAACAATGTAACCGTTCTATCTGTCAAAAATAAACAAAATATGTGATGAAACTGTGAACTTATATTCGGGACATATATATATATATATATATATATATATATATATATATATATATATATATATAACGACTCACCAACAGAATTCTCACTTACATAGAAAAAGTCAAATCAACAACACCATGGATTAGCCAAGTAAAATTAGATTTACAAAAAGCAAATATTGAACTTAAAGATGTCAAAGATAGAAAAACTTTTAGAAATAAGGTGGAAAAGTGGATTGTATTGTCGGAGAAGGAAGCACTAAAGAGACCAGGAACAAAATGGACAGAAGAAAGAAAAAGAAAACATGGAGAACGAATGAAAGAAGTATGGAAGAAACGACGTCAGAAAGCTTTGCGTGATCCTTCTGGGTCCATTCGCGATAAGTAAGTAAGTAAGTATATATATAATAGAAGGAAACATTTCACGTGGGAAAAAATATATCTAAAAACAAAGATGATTTGACTTACCAAACGAAAGCGCTGGCACGTCGATAGACACACAAACAAACACAAAACTTACACACAAAATTCTAGCTTTTGCAACCACGGTTGCCTCGTCAGGAAAGAGGGAAGGAGAGGGAAAGACGAAAGGATTTGGGTTTTAAGGGAGATGGTAAGGAGTCATTCCAATCCCGGGAGCGGAAAGACTTACCTTTGGGGGAAAAAAGGACGGGTATACACTCGCACATATCCATCCACACATATACAGACACAAGCAGACATATACAGAGGCAAAGAGTATATATATATATATATATATATATATATATATATATATATATAAAAAGAAAGATGATGAGACTTACCAAACAAAAGCGCTGGCAGGTCGATAGACACACAAACAAACACAAACATACACACAAAATTCTAGCTTTCGCAACCAACGGTTGCCTCGTCAGGAAAGAGGGAAGGAGAAGGAAAGACAAAAGGATATGGGTTTTAAGGGAGAGGGTAAGGAGTCATTCCAATCCCGGGAGCGGAAAGACTTACCTTAGGGGGAAAAAAGGACAGGTATACACTTGCACACACACACATATCCATCCACACATACACAGACACAAGCAGACATTTGTAAAGGCCTTTACAAATGCTTCACCTGTCCAATGGCCAGCTTCACACGTCCGTCCACATCAAACCCACCAACAAGCAACAGTACCTCCATTATGACAGCTGCCACCCATTCCACATCAAACGGTCCCTTCCCTACAGCCTAGGTCTTCGTGGCAAACGAATCTGCTCCAGTCCGGAATCCCTGAAGCATTACACCAACAACCTGACAACAGCTTTCGCATCCCGCAACTACCCTCCCGACCTGGTACAGAAGCAAATAACCAGAGCCACTTCCTCATCCTCTCAAACCCAGAACTTCCCACAGAAGAACCACAAAAGTGCCCCACTTGTGACAGGATACTTTCCGGGACTGGATCAGATTCTGAATGTGGCTCTCCAGCAGGGATACGACTTCTTCAAATCCTGCCCTGAAATGAGATCCATCCTTCATGAAATCCTCCCCACTCCACCAAGAGTGTCTTTCCGCCGTCCACCTAACCTTCGTAACCTCTTAGTTCATCCCTATGAAATCCCCAAACCACCTTCCCTACCCTCTGGCTCCTACCCTTGTAACCGCCCCCGGTGTAAAACCTGTCCCATGCACCCTCCCACCACCACTTACTCCAGTCCTGTAACCCGGAAGGTGTACACAATCAAAGGCAGAGCCATGTGTGAAAGCACCCACGTGATCTACCAACTGACCTGCCTACACTGTGATGCATTCTATGTGGGAATGACCAGCAACAAACTGTCCATTCGCATGAATGGACACAGGCAGACAGTGTTTGTTGGTAATGAGGATCACCCTGTGGCTAAACATGCCTTGGTGCATGGCCAGCACATCTTGGCGAAGTGTTACACCGTCCGGGTTATCTGGATACTTCCCACTAACACCAACCTATCCGAACTCCGGAGATGGGAACTTGCTCTTCAATATATCCTCTCTTCCCGTTATCCACCAGGACTCAATCTCCGCTAATTTCAAGTTGCCGCCACTCATACCTCACCTGTCATTCAACAACATCTTTGCCTCTGCACTTCTGCCTCGACTGACATCTCTGCCCAAACTCTTTGTCTTTAAATATGTCTGCTTGTGTCTGTATATGTGTGGATGGATATGTGTGTGTGTGCGAGTGTATACCCGTCCCTTTTTCCCCTAAGGTAAGTCTTTCCGCTCCCGGGACTGGAATGACTCCTTACCCTCTCCCTTAAAACCCACATCCTTTCGTCTTTCCCTCTCCTTCCCACTTTCCTGATGAGGCAACAGTTTGTTGCAAAAGCTTGAATTTTGTGTGTATGTTTGTGTGTCTGTCGACCTGCCAGCACTTTCATTAGTTCAAAACACTGCAGTAGAAGCAATGGAAAAACATGTCAAATTTGAAAGAGTGCAAAATTCCTATGACTGACATACACTCCTGGGAATGGAAAAAAGAACACATTGACACCGGTGTGTCAGACCCACCATACTTGCTCCGGACACTGCGAGAGGGCTGTACAAGCAATGATCACATGCACGGCACAGCGGACACACCAGGAACCGCGGTGTTGGCCGTCGAATGGCGCTAGCTGCGCAGCATTTGTGCACCGCCGCCGTCAGTGTCAGCCAGTTTGCCGTGGCATACGGAGCTCCATCGCAGTCTTTAACACTGGTAGCATGCCGCGACAGCGTGGACGTGAACCGTATGTGCAGTTGACGGACTTAGAGCGAGGGCGTATAGTGGGCATGCGGGAGGCCGGGTGGACGTACCGCCGAATTGCTCAACACGTGGGGCGAAAGGTCTCCACAGTACATCGATGTTGTCGCCAGTGGTCGGCGGAAGGTGCACGTGCCCGTCGACCTGGGACCGGACCGCAGCGACGCACGGATGCACGCCAAGACCGTAGGATCCTACGCAGTGCCGTAGGGGACCGCACCGCCACTTCCCAGCAAATTAGGGACACTGTTGCTCCTGGGGTATCGGCGAGGACCATTCGCAACTGTCTCCATGAAGCTGGGCTACGGTCCCGCACACCGTTAGGCCGTCTTCCGCTCACGCCCCAACATCGTGCAGCCCGCCTCCAGTGGTGTCGCGACAGGCGTGAATGGAGGGACGAATGGAGACGTGTCGTCTTCAGTGATGAGAGTCGCTTCTGCCTTGGTGCCAATGATGGTCGTATGCGTGTTTGGCGCCGTGCAGGTGAGCGCCACAATCAGGACTGCATATGACCGAGGCACACAGGACCAACACCCGGCATCATGGTGTGGGGAGCGATCTCCTACACTGGCCGTACACCACTGGTGATCGTCGAGGGGACACTGAATAGTGCACGGTACATCCAAATTGTCATCGAACCCATCGTTCTACCATTCCTAGACCGGCAAGGGAACTTGCTGTTCCGACAGGACAATGCACGTCCGCATGTATCCCGTGCCACCCAACGTGCTCTAGAAGGTGTAAGTCAACTACCCTGGCCAGCAAGATCTCCGGATCTGTCCCCCATTGAGCATGTTTGGGACTCGATGAAGCGTCGTCTCACGCGGTCTGCACGTCCAGCACGAACGCTGGTCCAACTGAGGCGCCAGGTGGAAATGGCATGGCAAGCCGTTCCACAGGACTACATCCAGCATCTCTACGATCGTCTCCATGAGAGAATAGCAGCCTGCATTGCTGCGAAAGGTGGATATACACTGTATTAGTGCCGACATTGTGCATGCTCTGTTACCTGTGTCTATGTGCCTGTGGTTCTGTCAGTGTGATCATGTGATGTATCTGACCCCAGGAATGTGTCAATAAAGTTTCCCCTTCCTGGGACAATGAATTCACGGTGTTCTTATTTCAATTTCCAGGAGTGTAGTTTTACAGGTGCTCGAAATTTTGTGTGAACTTCTGTGCACGATTCTTTTAATGGTTTCCACAACAAAACTCCGTCTGAAATCTGGCAGAATACCCTAAGAGATTCTAGCCATATATTAAGTACACCAGTGACAAAACACATCCAATACCTTCACTGCATGATAACAATGATGATGTTACTGATGACAGTGTCACTAAAGCAGAATTAAGCAAGGTTTTCCAAAATTCCTTCAGCAAAAAAGACAAAGTAAATATTCCAGAACTCGAAACAAGAACAACTACCAACTACAGTCACTTAAGAATAGATATCCTCAGGTAAGTGAAGCAGCTTACATCACTTAATAAAGGCAAGGCTTCTGGTCCAGATTGTATACCAGTCAGGTTCCTTTCAGAGTACACTGAAACAATAGCTCCATATAAATATATAATAGCTCCATAAACTCCATCATATACAACCACTAGCTTGTCACAAGATCCGTACCTAAAGACTGGAAACTGCACAAGTCATATCAACACCCAAAACAAGAAATACAAGTGATCTGCTGAATTAAAGACCCATACCACTAACATCAATTTGCAGTACGATTTTGCAATACATACTTTGTTAAAACATTACGAATTACCTCGAAGAAAATAATTTATTGACAAATAGCTAACATGGACTCAGAAAATACCACTCTTTATTCTCACAAAGTAATGAGTTGCTATCAACAGGGGGTGTCAAATTGATTCCATATTTTTAGATTTTCCAAAGGCTTTTGACACCATTCCTCACCAGCAACTTCTAATCAAATTGCATGCCTATGGAGTATCGTCTCAGTTGTGTGGCTGAATTTGTGATTTAGTGTCAGAAAGGTCACCATTTACAGTACCTGGTAGATTATCAAGTGAAACAGATGTAATATCTGGCATTCCCCAAGAAAGTGTTATAGGACCTATGCTGTTCATGATCTACATAAACTATTTAGGAGACAATTTGAGCAGCCATCTTAGATTCTTTGTCGATGATGCTGTGATTTACCATTTTGTAAAATCATCAGTTGAACAAAACCAATGAATTAGACAAGACATCTGTATGGTGTGAAAAGTGGCATTTGACTCTTAAGTAATGAAAAGTATGAAGTTATCATCATGAATACGAAAAGGAATTACATGATAAATCACACAAACATAAAGGCTCTAAATTCAACTAAATAGTTGGGGATTACAATTATGAATAACTTAAATTGGAACAATCACACAATAATGTTGTGGGGAAAGCAAATAAAAGGCTGAAATTTATTGGCAGAACACTTAGAAAATGCAACAGGTCTTCTCAAGAAACTGCTTACACTATACTTGTCTGACCTCTTCTGGTGTACTGCGTTGCCATGTGGGATCCACGTCAGACAAGAGTGAGGGAGGACATCGAAAAAGTTCAAAGATGGACACCTCATTTTGTGTTATCATCAAATAGGGTAGAAAGTGCCACAGATGTGATACGCAAAGTGAGGTGCCAATCATTAAAATAAAGAGAAACAATCATCATAATAAAATAAGTAGCTATTCGCCTTCCAAAATATTAAAAATACTCCATATGCCCAGCTCTAGCCTCTCCACCCCCCCCCCACCCCCCCACCCCCAATCTGACTCCACCCTACAAACTATTGTATGGACACCCCTGGTGACATGTATTGAAAACCGAAGAGAACACATTTGTAAAAACATAATCTGGAGTACAAATTTTCTTTTACTGCATTAAGCTAAAAATCACTTTCAGCCTCTGAGGATGCCAAGGCAGCAATCTGTCCCATCCCTGGCTGCATATTCAGAGTCTCACATCTCCAGATATGTGACACAGACTGGCTTGGTAACATGGGGCTGACTTGCTGAACAGTTACTCCAAGATGAGGTGGGCTGCCATGCTAAATCTAATCACTGAGGCACTGCTAAGATTTTCAGAGCCTGTCATGGCCAATGGAGACACTGCTATATACAGATTGGTGGTTCACCAGCCTTTGTTTATGGATTCCGGTCTGACAGGCTCCAGTTGACATCCAAATGCCCTTGTGGGGACAGCATTTGACATCTTGAGGTAGGAAGTACCTGTTGATCGGCCAATGGAGACACTGCTATAAACAGATTGGTGGTTCACCAGCCTTTGTGTACAGATTCCAGTCTGACAGACTCCAGTTGACATCCGAATGCCCTTGTGGGGACAGCATTTGACATCTTGAGGTAGGAAGTACCTGCTGATCCTTAAACTAGAGGACATGGTACCTGTCTTCCCCCAATGTCTTCTGCAGAGGCATTTCATAATGTCTCTTTGTTTATGGAACTTTCAGCCAGGTTACTTTTGTATCAAACAGTAGGTCCAAAACTTGCATGTTGACTTTAAAACTGAAAATACTGCTGTCCGTTGTGAACGCTTACTGATTAAAAGTCTGACAAGCACAGTTACCCAACTGATTCAACTAGTCTTGTCCGGTGAGAACCTAAAACTATTTTTACTGGCCCTGATTTCCATTCTCCTCATGAGGAGCTATAGTTGTGTTGTTGTCACTGTAAGATCAAAGGAAGAGCCACAAACAAAGGTCAATAGATGGGTCTCTTGAGTACACAGGAGAGGCCATTGATAGTCATTGCAAACAGTGTGTTGCTGAGTACACTGCCCTGGGGGACCCCATTCTCTTGAACGCAGCAGCCTGCCAAGATATCATCAATGCAATACTGAAAGCAGCTGTAGTCAAGCAGGGATTGGATAAGAAGTGGCAGATGTCCATATATTCCCTATCCATGAAGTTGGTGAAGGACGTTGCACCTCCAAGTGGTGTCATATACTTCTGAAGGTTAAAAAACACACCGACCAAGTGGTTTCAGCACAAAGACTCCCATATCACCGTCTTCAGTACTACTAAATTGTCAAATGTGGAATGGTAGCACCTGAACCTGTGCTCAAAACAGCACATGTGACCCCAGGATTTGAGGAGTCATATGAGGCAGAGGTTGACCATACACTCCAGAGTCTTACCCATACAGCTTGTAAGAGCTACGACACTCCAGTAATTGTTAGGATTGGCATGATCCATGCCTGGTTTCCATAACATAATTAATATTCCCTCCTCCAAATCAGATCTGATTAAAAAAAGACAGGAGATTTCTTAAGTTACCAGGCACATGTGATGGAGCATAGCATAATGAATTTGATCTAATTCCGGAGCAGTGTTTCTGGCCGTGGACAGAGATGATTCCAATTCCCACATGGCATATGGAAGGATATAGACCTTATAACTACAAAAGAAGACTGTGCCTCTTCTCCACAGTCCTATGGAACACCTGGAATGCAAGAGTTTGTCTGGATGATGCAGTGATGGAAAAAAAGCATACAGGTAAAACCTAAGCCACTTTTTTAGGCGCATCCAACAAGACTATTTCTCAACAAGGCCTTAAGACATGAACCACCCTTGTGTAAAATCCGCATTGTAGATTTCCAAACTCATGCATCGGAAATGGAGCGATTAATGGAAGTCGTGAATTCCTTCCAGGAGTTCCTTTTCCATTCTTTTATCACTCACTTTGCTTGAGCTCTCACAGACCGAATATTTTCTACAGTTGGATGTGTTTGAATTTCTGCAAAGCTGTGTAGCTGGCTCTGATAGCCAAGCGACATTCATTGAACCAAGGAATAAGCTGTCTGAGGTGGTTGCTAGAATGGGGAATGGAATTTGCAGCAGCACAGTGGATGACACAGGTGACATGGTCCATCATCTCCTGGAAACACTCCTGCTGTTCGAAGGCCTGTCAAACCAATTTGCCCTTTGAAGCATCCATCTTAGCAGTCTCCTGTCAATCACTGTCTTAGTCAGCAGGTGGATACACGCCAAAGAGTGGTCACTGGAATGCGAACATGTGGGGACTTCCCACTGAACTGAGTCTACAAAAGATGGGGATCAAAAACAAAAGCCAATGGCTGAAGATGACCATATAGCTGTAGAAAAGTATGTCATCCGGCCAGAGTTCAAAAGGTAGATACTCTCTAAATGGGCAAGATGCTCAACAGCAGGTGCCCCAGGAGTTGCCGGTTAGAGACTGTTTTACCTCAACAATCATTCATCCCATCACAATGTAGTATACCTGATGACTGAGGAGTTTTTATACGGAGGTGCGTACCCTCACAGCCCAGGCTGTGCAGCCAAAGCCCCCATTCTCAGAAATGGACAACTTTTCACCGCCACTCCTAATGATTGTCCTCGAAATATGCTCATTGTTTATGGCAGAAAAGGTCTGGAAGATCTAGCCAGTCACCAGCTCAAAAAACCCAGCACCACCATATCCATACTCAATCACTACTGGTGGAGCTCCATGGGGGTGGGGGGTGGGGGTGGAAACGGCCCATCCTTCCCTAAGTTGTGGGACCTCGAGGCGTAGTTCTCAGCATCATCGAGACATGCAAACCCTTTCACCCAACAATGATAGGGTCTCTGACAAGATGGAGTCCTTGGGAGGATGAGAGAGAAGCGAAATTTATGAAACACTATTGGTCTACCATTTTATGATTCTACATCATTAAATGTAAGCACCATATCATTCAATGGCTGCAAGAACTACATCTTTGTTATTAGAACCTTATGGTGAAATCTGATGTGGTCGCCCTCTTCACCAGGATGCTGATTTCTGATAACTTAAAACTGATCAGGGATGACTTCAGTGCCACAATAGCCAATAAATGCATCAGTTATGGTGAAATTATTCATGGAGGATTTCAAAGATGTTCTTTTGAGAGCAGTTACTATCTTCGTATATAGTTAAAGGCTACTCGGCCATTGACCATCTGTGTGAATGCCCGAACTTTTATGGGAATCGTCACCATAGTGTGCGCGAGTGAGTGGATGGGCAAATATCTATTAGGTCCATTATGTATGTAGATTGTGGACAGTTGGGAATGTGGGTCTCACGAGAAGCGTGCAAGGGATAAGTCCCTGCAGTCGCGCTATTCATCTGTGAACTCGGTGGCTCAGATGGATAGAGCATCTGCCACGTAAGCAGGAGATCCCGGGTTCAAGTTCCGGTCGGGGCACACATTTTCAGCTGTCCCCATCGAGGTATATCAACAACACCTGTCAGCAGCTGAGGGTTTCAATTAATTATTATTTAACTTGTCACACATATGTACCACCATAAAGGTATTGTACATTAGGTCTAACCAAATGAGGTACTACGTTTGTTAAGTCACTGGTCTCAGATTTGGGGGGGCAGGGGAGAGGGGCAGGGGGGTGCAGGTTCATGCTGTTTCCAGTTGTCCTGATTAAGGTTTAACCTTGGTTTTCCAAAGTCCATTGGGGCAAATGCGAGGAAAGATACAGAAAACTGGAAACAACACATATCAAGATACAAACCTTCACTCTTGATGACGTCCGAAACATTATGTAATCTATTCTTTTACCCTCAGGTTGCTCCCTTGCTACTTTTTTACCAGTATAGCTGTTGGCTGCTGTTTCATTTGTACCAAAATTTTTGTGGGTCTCCTGTACAGACAGAAAGAAAACTGTGAAAGTAGAAAATCTTGCACTGCGCAAAAACATTACATATAAAAACAAAATTCTTATACATTAAAACAAATCAGATGAATTTAGTTCATTAGCTAATCTATTAGAGATTCTTTAACATTATTATTTATACCTTTAATATTTCATGAGCTGACGACTGCTCTGACCACCACTGTGCTTTACTAGACATGACCCCTTGCAAGTGGTATGCCCTTGCCTTCCTCCAATCTTTGGAGTTGCCTATCCAGCCACAAGAGTGTTAAATTACCTCCATCATATCTATACTACTTTGTAGCTTGGAATTACGCTCTATTTTTACGGTCTGCAAGGTCTCTAGCTTTGAATTCTCAGGACTTATATTTTCAGGGAGGTATGAAACAGCGAGTTCATAACTCACCTGTTACATCTAAAATGGATCTTATTGCTAAAATTGCTGCAGTAGCACTTTAATTCATACCAAAGACTAAATGTGAAATGGTGTCCAATAATGGCACAGTGCCTGCTAGAATCCTACAATATTAGTGCAGAATTTAACAATTTCAACACTCATTTAAAAATATGGCAATTTCTCTGGTTTCAGGGAAAACTGACAGTCAGCAAACGATGCTATTTACATAAAAAGAACTCTTCTAAAAACAAATATATAACAACTGTATTGCTAACACCACTAAATCACAGGATAATATCTTAAGGACTGTCCCTCTTCAATTATCTTCATACTTATAGAATTTTAAGTTCTGTATCTTAACGACCACAAAGTATTTGAAATCTCTCATGTAGTTTTGTTTTCAATAGCTAATGCATAGCGAAAAAGTCTATTAAGTTCCATTAACAAACAAAGGTGTTAATTGATAAATACTGAATCATAATTCTTAAAATAAAATTGACATATTTTTATTATTATCTGGATGGACATGTCAGTCTTCAAGACAAATTAGCATTTGGTGCCAAAATGTGAAATGACAAATAAAAATAAAATATTTTTCATTTTTAGAGATTTAATTGTATAGATGTATCTACACAAAGACTTTTCTCTGTTCAACTTTCCACATGCACTTAAATTTCCAACAGTGCACCTATGTATGCACATTTGTGCATGTGTAATTTCCTCAAAATGGAGGCCATGCATAACAGCTCATTGCTTCCCGGCATCAGTGGATACCTCTCTTGTTCAGCAGATGACAGGCAGTTGAGGCCTTTATGTGCTTCATCTTGTAAGGTGTTGAGGTTATGCTTTGAGGTAATTATGTGCAATAATGTCTGTTGACCCCAACGGAAGCATGCTGAAGTTATGTAGATGATTATAGGCATAGAGAAGTCATACGGATTGCCACTTCTAAAGATTACTGGAATAAAAAATTGGGGTGTGATGTCCCAAACATAAAGTATTACATAAAAAGGCACTGTTTACATCTTTCTAAAAAATGAGCATTTTTTCACGCGGGAAAACAGAGAAAAAGCAAGTTATAAATTTATGAAAACAGCATATGAAATCTGTGGACAAATATTAATGTTATCGCAACTTAGTAGCACAACAACTGAGGAGAAGAAAAGAAAATGTGAGCCAGATGAAGCTCCTCAACAAATTAGCAGAAATTGAAATGAAGGACAGTGATGAAGTAAACAATAAGAAATTGAAAAACGCAATCTTCATTCTTGTATATTCTGGGGTCTATGACATTACCAAACTTGTTGAGTACAAGGATACTAATCTACATACAATCACTTTTGACTGAAGTTGTTTAAACAACATTTTATACAATAAAATACAAACAATGTGTTGAAAGCCAATTAACCTTCACAGAATTACTAAAAGTATTTCTTAGTTTCAGGAATAATCACTGAAATGCTTTGATTTGAGATGAAAATAGCTCAAACTGGTATCCGGTTGCCAGTGCGTTAAAAGTTATTGCCTTATCATTGCAATTTCCTTAGCACAAAATCTTGAATCTCACTGTGACTTTCTTCTGAAATCTGCATACAAGATGTCACTGTCACATTGTATTCCATGCACCTCTGTTATTTAGATACTGTTTTACCGACAGTCATCCCGTGCTCTCTTTTTCTTTCACCTTTTGTCACCACAAATGTAACACAAATTGCTTAACAAAGAAATGGATGCATAGCAGATTGCTTGAACAATAAGGCAACACATGGGCCCAAGAACACACATGCTTATGTGCATTCTTCCTACTAATTTTTATGCATGTACTTTTATTCGTGTGCATCAGCAATTGCATGCGATGAAAGAGGCATCATGTGGGTATTTCTTACAACCGACTTTCTTTTCATTTAACAATAACACATTTCACATGTCTGCATTAAATTTTAATTTATTTTCGTACGACTAGTAATTGAAAAGATATTACTTGTATTAAAAATTATATTTTAATATTAGTCAGTAATAATATGGGAGTTAAACACAAATGCAACTTGCAAGATCTTAACTAGCAAACATACAATTAATAGATTTTTTACATTATGCACTCAGTTACCAAAGATTATGTTAATAATATTTCTTTTTTAAGAATTGAGTCAAATTGCTTTAGAAAATTTATTTCTGAGGGTGAGCTTCAGTGCCTATTAGTACGAAGAAAACAGATGAGGGACAGTCCATAAGTTCCCCTTTTCAGACATTTTCATATGAAATTATAGAAGTATTCACCAAACTCTCATAAGGTACTTACCGTTGGATGAGCCACACAGCAACTGTCTTCTAATTCTGCATATAAGCAAATAATTCTTTGGGCAAGGTCACCAGGCAGTGCATTAAGGTCACCACCCAAGATAGCCACATCTGAGCCTGCTGCTGTTAGCCGTACAAACTGTGCTGCATCCAGTGCTTGAAGTACACGGTGTGCCAAGTACTCATCATTTGATGGATTGTACTCCGCATGCAGCTAGAAAAAAATAAAGTTCATTATTTCTCAAGAGCTTATACTTACAAATTAGTAGTTTTGTGCTTCTATTGCATGGTTTATCATGTGACAGACAGTATTTGGGAATCTGTAATTGATTAGAGAGAAGATATTATGAACCATTGGCTTTCAAGACACCATTTACAAATACTCAACTGACAACCAGAAAACATCAGTTGTAAAAACATATAAAATTTCTAATTAATTTGTTTTACATTATTTCTTCCTCAAAGCAAAAACAATGAGGTCAGAATTTAAAGTCACTTTTATGTCCTCTTCACACAATACGATGCATAAAGATGCAACCTGTCTGGAGTCAAATCCCACAGTTGGGATGTGATACAATCCATATTCTGTCAGAGCCATGTTAATATTACAATCCAAGTATCTTTGATTTTATTTCTATCTTTCTAATAAAATGATACTGATAACAGCATTTACGAAGCACTCAATTTGTTTCCTGAAAAGGTCTCGGAATTAGACCTGGGTGGCACTGTAGAAATTACTGGAACATTTCAATGAGTGTCATATGCAACATCCCCCCCCCCCCCCCCCCCCCCTGCATCAATGATCCATGATCCATGGACTTTGCCAAATTGGGGATTGGCTTGAGTGCCTCAGTGATACATATACTGTTGGTGAAAACACAATGGAGTGGTATCTGTGAAGAAGCCAAACATGTTCAAAGCAAGACGAAACTACAACCAAATTTTTCCTGAGGCTCTTCTATATTGTTCAATAGTGATGGCATCCTCTTGGATAAACTATTCTGAGAGTAAACTTGTACCACATTTGGATCTGTGGACGCAGATTATTCAGGAGGACATTGTAAAAAAAAAACCACTTGCATTTTATGGGTTGGACTACGGAGTGTTAGACGTCTTGCTTGGATAGGGAGGGAGGTTATTACAGAATTTAAAAAGTGAAACTGAAATGGGTAGGTTGAAGTGTACACAGTGGGAATTAGTGAAGGGCAGTGGCGGGAAAAACGGGACTTCTGGTCAAATGAGTATAGGGGTTATAAATATGAAATGAAATAGGCGTAATCCAGGAGTAGGTCTAATAATTAATAAGAAAATAGGAATGCAAATAAATTATGGTGAACAGCATTATCATAGCCAAGACAGACACAAAGCCAACATAATCCACTACAGTAGTACAAGTTTATATGTCAACTAGCTCCATGCATTATGAGGAGAATGAAATAATGTATACTAAAACAAGAGAAATAATTCAAACAGTCAAGGGAGATGAAAATTTAATTGTGACTGGATACTGGAATTCAATATCAAGAACAGGTAGTGAAGGAAAAATAGCAGGAGAATACGAACTGGGAGAAAGCGATGAAAGAGGAATCTGCCTAGTAGATCTTTGCATAGAGCATAATTTAATCATTTCTAATGCACAGTTTAAGAATCACATAAGAAGGCTGTATTGTGGAAGAGACCTGGAGACACTGAAGGTTTCAGAGTGATTATATAATGGCACAGCCATGATTTCAATACCAGATTTTAAAGCATAAGGCTGGTTTCACACTTGTCTGGCTGTCATGTTAATGGCACCAGATGCATCGCTGCTGGGTAGACACTATTCACATCAACACAGGTGCCATGTAAACAGTGCGGTAGGTTGTGCTGACAGTACCAGACAGTCCATTGCGAAAGCAATACGTCCGACATTCCTAAAGTTTGACTTAGAACTAAACATATGGCTCACAATAAATTACCAGCATGGGGTGATCTTTATAATAGCCCGAAGAACAGAAGAAATAGGAGGTGAGGTTTCACTCTATCAACATGAGAAGATACAACACTGGGGATCTTTACACTTTCTTAGAATTAGAGAGACGACAGTTATAAATTTTTCTGTTATTTAAGGCTGAGTATGTAAACTTTTGATGATCTGCATATAAGAATAAAGGTTTCATTCCAAAGCCGTAACTTATTGTTCAAAGAATGTATAAAACTATACAAATGTTGGCAGTGACAATAAAGGAAAATGAATCATTTTGAATTTTATTGTAATTTCTATTCCTGTTTCCAAGGACTTTCATATAGTATACAGTATTATTTGGAAGTTATTTAAGACCCAAAGACATATATGTTAAAGTATAATATTGCAATAGACAAAAATGGCACCAGATGCATCGCTGCTGAGTAGACACCATTCACATCAACACAGGTGCCATGTAAACGGTGGGGTAGGGACCTGTTATGGTGTTGTAATAGGAGGAGAGGTGTACTCCTACGTGGCACGTCCCAGGTGGCGGATGGGGTGGGGGGTGGGGGGGGTCCTCACCAGCTTGCTGGCGGACTTGAGCGAAATAAAATAGCTCCCACGGACCAAACACACATCCCATCAATCTCATTTTTTACCATCCATAATTCACCCATCACCTTTCCAGATCACATCTGGAATTGTAAACCCTGACCTTGGTCAGACACTTGATCATTGATCAGACAATCAAACAAATATGAGGAGTCTTCTATTGAAAGAATCCACCGGTTTGGACAGTCACGACTAGATTATGCATGCGAAGATACCATTCAGATACGGTGGGGTGACACACAAGGGACAAAGATGAGTCGGAGCACCTAGTGATGCACTGAATGAACAAACAAACATGCAACATATTCCACATAAGAAGGGGCTAAATTTAACAAACCACAAAGATTTTCGTATTTTGCCACAGTAGATATTAATTCTTTAAGGAAAGTTGGTAAAGTGAAACATTTAATAAATGTCTTAGATCAACAGAACATAGTTATCACAACGCTTCAAGAGTTATGCAATACTGACTAGGACCCAATCGAATCAGGAGGATATCAACTTTATAAGGGACAACCAGGAGAAAGGGTAATAGAAAGTGTTCCCCAATTTGGCGTAGGTTTCTTAGTACATAATAGAATATTGGATTCCATTGAGGATTTTTCATCCAATCCCTCAAGAATGGCATTGTTAACAATTAAGGTGGAAAACAAGAGATACACACTGATAAATATTCATGCTCCAACTAACGTTAAAAATAGAACTGACATGGATGGAACGGAAAAATTCTGGGATGAACTTTATCAACTAGTAAGGACCATACCGGATACTAACATTAAAATTCTGCTTGGAGACTGTAATGTGAAGATTGTACAAGAGAAGAAATTCCGAGGTGCAGTGGGGCGATGGCCAGCGCATAAACTTACAAACAAGAACAGGGGACGGTTAATTGAATTTTGTACTACAAACGGATTGGTTTTGAAGACAACAAGGTTTAAGAGACGATTACATAAGTTAATGACATGGAAATGCCCTAACGTCAAGCTAGGAAAGTTCCAGATAGATCATGTGATCATGGATCAGAAATTCCGTAAGGAAATATATAATGTTAAAGTGCTGCGTGGCGTCGATGTTGATTCAGACCACTACATGATGAAAATTAAAATCAAACTAACACCTAATAGAAAACCTCAAAAGTTAGATATTATTAATAATCAGATATATTATGAGAGATCAAGAATACCTTTAAGTGACAATCTAGAAGCCACTGTCAATCAATTAAAAGTCTTGGCTGAAGAAGTACCTCCTCCACGGAAACGCAAGATACATGCTTGGTGGAATGAGGAATGTAATGTAGCGTTTCAACAAAGAAATTAAAAGGGACAAAAGGCAATTTCATAAGAATTTGCTAAAATCTATCGAGGATGCTTTCAATTGCCACAAGACAAGAGATTACTATCAGACATTCAAACAGTACCAGTCGAAATACACTCCACCTACTCTTGTGATGAAGGATACAAACAGAAAGATAGCACATAACAATTACGATACTTCAATGATATTGGCTAAATATTTCAAACAGTTACTAAATAGTGTGGAACCTTGTCAAGTACCAGGCGAGTTGTGGCGCCCTGGAAGTATTCCAAGTTCAGAGTTGGCATGGCCGCACGGGCCACTTGGCAAGCCGGGGCTAGTCAGTGACCGCGTGGTGCCGTACCTTAGCCGGAGCAAGAGGGGTAGCCCCAACGAGTAGTCCAGGCCGACCACGTGGCTGAGAATTCCAGGGAATTTCATGTTAACGCTGTGTCGTGGAATGGGCTTTGTGTTGATGAAGGAGATTTGTATGCCGCAGAGTCCCAAAGATGGCGGACTTTGTGAAATCATAATGGCAGACATTACATAGCTCATGTAGAAATTAATAATAGCCATAGGAATCATGATACCTTAAAAATAAACATGTACATTACCAGTATTTGCATGACGATTCTGATGATGTAATCAGATTTTCAATATCTTTATTAGTTCAAAGTTTAGTATCTGACAGTAAATTATACAAGTAACACCCAGCAACAAATTTCCGAAATCTAAACGGTTCATCCGATTTTGTCGATCAATGTGTCTTTAGAAAGCTATTAGTGTAAAACTAAATTGGTATGAATTACAGGCATGTAACTTGGATAGCCCCACCATGATCCATGGACCTTGCCGTTGGTGGGGAGGCTTGCGTGCCTCAGTGATACAGATAGCCGTACCGTAGGTACAACCATAACGGAGAGGTATCTGTTGAGAGGCCAGACAAACGTGTGGTTCCTGAAGAGGGGCAGCAGCCTTTTCAGTAGTTGCAAGGGCAACAGTCTGGATGATTGACTGATCTGGCCTTGTAACAATAACCAAAACGGCCTTGATGTGCTGGTACTGCGACCAGCTGAAAGCAAGGGCAAACTACGGCCGTAATTTTTCCCGAGGGCATGCAGCTTTACTGTATGATTAAATGATGATGGCGTCCTCTTGGGTAAAATATTCCGGAGGTAAAATAGTCCCCCATTCGGATCTCCGGGCGGGGACTACTCAAGAGGATGTCATTATCAGGAGAAAGAAAACTGGCGTTCTATGGATCAGAGCGTGGAATGTCAGATCCCTTAATCGGGCAGGTAGGTTAGAAAATTTCAAAAGGGAAATGGATAGGTTAAAGTTAGATATAGTGGGAATTAGTGAAGTTCGGTGGCAGGAGGAACAAGACTTCTGGTCAGGTGACTACAGGGTTATAAATACAAAGTCAAATAGGGGTAATGCAGGAGTAGGTTTAATAATGAATAGGAAAATAGGAATGCGGGTAAGCTACTACAAACAGCTTAGTGAACGCATTATTGTGGCCAAGATAGACACGAAGCACACACCTACTACAGCAGTACAAGTTTATATGCCAACTAGCTCTGCAGATGACGAAGAAATTGAAGAAATGTATGATGAGATAAAAGAAATTATTCAGATTGTGAAGGGAGATGAAAATTTAATAGTCATGGGTGACTGGAATTCGAGTGTAGGAAAAGGGAGAGAAGGAAACGTAGTGGGTGAATATGGATTGGGACTAAGAAATGAAAGAGGAAGCCGCCTGGTAGAATTTTGCACAGAGCACAACTTAATCATAGCTAACACTTGGTTTAAGAGTCATGATAGAAGGTTGTATACATGGAAGAACCCTGGAGATATAAAAGGTATCAGATAGATTATATAATGGTAAGACAGAGACTTAGGAACCAGGTTTTAAATTGTAAGACATTTCCAGGGGCAGATGTGGACTCTGACCACAATCTATTGGTTATGACCTGTAGATTAAAACTGAAGAAACTGCAAAAAGGTGCGAATTTAACGAGATGGGACCTGGATAAACTGAAAGAACCAGAAATTGTACAGAGTTTCAGGGAGAGCATAAGGGAACAATTGACAGGAATGGGGGAAAGACATACAGTAGAAGAAGAATGGGTAGCTCTGAAGGATGAAGTAGTGAAGGCAGCAGAGGAACAAGTAGGTAAAAAGACGACGGCTAGTAGAAATCCTTGGGTAACAGAAGAAATATTGAATTTAATTGATGAAAGGAGAAAATATAAAAATGCAGTAAATGAAGCAGGCAAAAAGGAATACAAACGTCTCAAAAATGAGATCGACAGGAAGTGCAAAATGGCTAAGCAGGGATGGCTAGAGGACAAATGTAAGGATGTAGAGGCTTATCTCACTAGGGGTAAGATAGATGCTGCCTACAGGAAAATTAAAGAGACCTTTGGAGATAAGAGAACCACTTGTATGAACATCAAGAGCTCAGATGGACACCCAGTTCTAAGCAAAGAAGGGAAAGCAGAAAGGTGGAAGGAGTATATAGAGGGTCTATACAAGGACGATGTACTTGAGGACAATATTATGGAAATGGAAGAGGATGTAGATGAAGATGAAATCGGAGATACGACACTGCGTGAAGAGTTTGACAGAGCACTGAAAGACCTGAGTCGAAACAAGGCCCCCGGAGTAGACAACATTCCATTGGAACTACTGACAGCCTTGGGAGAGCCAGTCCTGACAAAACTCTACCATCTGGTGAGCAAGATGTATGAAACAGGCGAAATACCCTCAGACTTCAAGAAGAATATAATAATTCCAATCCCAAAGAAAGCAGGTGTTGACAGATGTGAAAATTACCGAACAATCAGTTTAATAAGCCACAGCTGCAAAATACTAACACGAATTCTTTACAGACGAATGGAAAAACTAGTAGAAGCCGACCTCGGGGAAGATCAGTTTGGATTCCGTAGAAATACTGGAACACGTGAGGCAATACTGACCTTACGACTTATCTTAGAAGAAAGATTAAGGAAAGGCAAACCTACGTTTCTAGCATTTGTAGACTTAGAGAAAGCTTTTGACAATGTTGACTGGAATACTCTCTTTCAAATTCTAAAGGTGGCAGGGGTAAAATACAGGGAGCGAAAGGCTATTTACAATTTGTACAGAAACCAGATGGCAGTTATAAGAGTCGAGGGACATGAAAGGGAAGCAGTGGTTGGGAAGGGAGTAAGACAGGGTTTTAGCCTCTCCCCGATGTTATTCAATCTGTATATTGAGCAAGATGTAAAGGAAACAAAAGAAAAATTTGGAGTAGGTTTTAAAATCCATGGAGAACAAATAAAAACTTGAGGTTCGCCGATGACATTGTAATTCTGTCAGAGGCAGCAAAGGACTTGGAAGAGCAGTTGAACGGAATGAATGGTGTCTTGAAGGGAGGATATAAGATGAACATCAACAAAAGCAAAACGAGGATAATGGAATGTAGTCAAATTAAGTCGGGTGATGTTGATGGTATTAGATTAGGAAATGAGACACTTAAAGTAGTAAAGGAGTTTTGCTATTTGGGGAGCAAAATAACTGATGATGGTCGAAGTAGAGAGGATATAAAATGTAGACTGGCAATGGCAAGGAAAGCGTTTCTGAAGAAGAGAAATTTATTAACATCGAGTATAGATTTAAGTGTCAGGAAGTCATTTCTGAAAGTATTGGTATGGAGTGTAGCCATGTATGGAAGTGAAACATGGACGGTAAATAGTTTGGACAAGAAGAGAATAGAAGCTTTCGAAATGTGGTGCTACAGAAGAATGCTGAAGATTAGATAGGTAGATCACATAACTAATGAGGAAGTATTGAATAGGATTGGGGAGAAGAGAAGTTTGTGGCACAACTTGACCAGAAGAAGGGATCGGTTGGTAGGACATGTTCTGAGGCATCAAGGGATCACCAATTTAGTATTGGAGGGCAGCATGGAGGGTCAAAATCATAGGGGGAGACCAAGAGATGAATACACTAAGCAGATTCAGAAGGATGTAGGTTGCAGTAGGTACTGGGAGATGAAGAAGCTTGCACAGGATAGAGTAGCATGGAGAGCTGCATCAAACCAGTCTCAGAACTGAAGACCACAACAACAACAACAAACTTGGATAGTATGTGAGTTATTGGAGGTCAAAGTGGCCGATTACTATTAATCGCATCAGGCCATAAGTACTCCACAGTGACATGAAAAATGGTAGCAGCATGCTTATAAATATATTTATTCATCTATGTCTTTGCTTATATCCGATATATACTATTCATGAAGAAATTGGTCAAATATTTACTGTGTTTTGAAAGCACGGAGACCTTAGGCTACTGACTTACTTCTGCTCTATTCCTGTGATATATGTTTATTTAATTTGTTTATGTATTTAATAATGTGTGTTAGAGTATGTTTATGGTGCAGCCGTAGGAATATTTATTTAATTTCAAGTTATTTAAATGTAAATCCATTATTTCAAATGTGTTTCACTATGTTTGTGAGTGTGTGTTGGCTTGAAGACACGGTGGGAGCGCTCTAGCCAATCACAGCACTCGTGAATGGGGAGACTGAATGAAGTGGGAGAACAGTATGGGAGAGGACATGGGAGAGTCCTGGACAGTAAGGCGCGATGGACGCACGGTCGCAGGAAAGACTTGGAGAGTGGAGCAGTTTGCGTGTGGTCACGGGAGATAGAAATATTTCATAGTGCCGACCTGTGCACTTGTGAGATTTCCGTGGCTTCTGCAGTGAAGACGTTGTATGTGTTTAGAAGAGAATATCTCACGAGCTATGTTGTTGTTCATAACTAATTACGTGACGTAGTAATCTATTGTTTCCCTGTTATTCAACTTATATTTTATTTAATTGCTGGACCATCAACACCA
Source organism: Schistocerca cancellata (assembly GCF_023864275.1). Classification (NCBI taxonomy): domain Eukaryota; kingdom Metazoa; phylum Arthropoda; class Insecta; order Orthoptera; family Acrididae; genus Schistocerca; species Schistocerca cancellata. The sequence goes on from NC_064633.1 coordinate 416,559,957, forward strand.
ATAAGTGTTTTACAGTAATAAAAGGAATTCTTAAAGGTACTTCTGCTACCGTACTCATCATTTAAAGTCATTAAAATAGTACCTGCAGAATTTATTTAATTGCAGTTTTTCATTTATAAATGTCTATATCACGTTCAAAATTCACAATTGCCAAGTGATAGGAACCTTTGACCATTTGATTCATGTGTATATTCATATTGCATACTGTAGACTCGCCAGTATTTGGCTTGTAATGTGGCAACTACGTATCCCAGCCCCAAGACAACAAAACCAGTCACAACTTTTAATATTTCAACTTTGAGCCAGTGGGTACATAGTTGAGGGCCACCACCACATCATTTCATTCTTATTTGAAAGCCTGCAACCTGAACATCATTTGGAATTTGACCTCTATCCAAGAAACAAAATGCTTTTAGAAAGAGTTGTACCACCATATCCAGATGAAGTACAAGCAGTGATTAACTCACTTCAGAGTTATAAAGCAGCAGGTGATAACCAACTGGTGGCAGAACTTTGGAAATATGCAAATGTACAAACTATTTGGAACTTACACAAACACCTTACTGACATTTGGAATACTGAGAAGTTACCAGAGGAATGGAATGTTGCAATAATCCATCCACTACACAAAAAGGGAGATAGATCGGATCCAAAAATTATAGGGGTATATCCCTGCTGGATATTACTTACAAAATTGTTTCCAAGGTTCTGTATTTCAGAATTCATGAGCAGCTTGATGGTGAACTAGGCGAATATCAAGGAGGCTTCGTGCAGGACGAAGCTGTCCTGAACAAATTATTAGTCTCAAATAGATAATGAAACATCAAAGGGTCAGGAACAAGAAGCTAGTGATAATCTTTGTCGATTTTAAAAAAGCCTACGATAGTATCCATTATGAATCTCTAGTGTCAATTCTTAAAGAATTTGGTTTACATCAGAAACTTGTCAACCTCGTTGCAGTCATCCTTCGAAATACCAAAGCTAGAGTAAGGTTCAGAATTGAATTCTCTGAATGTTTTGAGATTCATACTGGCCTTCGACAAGGTGATGGATTGTCTCCATTATGGTTCAATTGTGTCCAGGAGAAAATCATGCGTGAACGGAACAAGACATGCCCACCATCTGTTACAATTGGAAGAAAGATTCGACTTAATTGCCTTGCATTTGCAGATGATTTGGCGCTGTTAGCAAACGATACTGATGAAGCAAAGATTTTGATAGAATAACTAGAACAATTAGCGGCAAAAGTTGGACTGCACATTTCGTCTGAGACAACAGAAATAATGCCCAGCTTCCCAGTTGACACATCCCATATCATACTCCATAATGATCAAAAAATTAAAGTAGTAAAAAAGTTTAAATATTTTTGTGAGATTATTACCTAGAATGCTAATGAAAGAGCATTAATACAGAATAGAACATTAAAACTACAGTGAGCACAGAGAACCACATGGCCAACCTAGAAAAAACGATCTCTCTCAATAAATGCTAAATTTAGACATTACTCCTCTGTTGTTAAACCGGAAGCAACATATGCAAATGAAACACTATTCAAACTAAATACTCAAGCAACAACTGACAAATGGCAGGAAGTTGACAGAAGAATACTCCAAACAATTATCAGTAAAAAACATCAAGTTAATGGGCAGTGGAGACTTTTTTCCCAATTCAGTAGTATATTAAGAAAGTGAATCCAGTATTGATACAATGCGGAAAAAAAGGATTGCATTTTTTGGCCACATATCTCATCTACCAAATACTAGAATCCTGAAGCAACTTTTTGACTACTTCTGGAACAGTAAAACCTAAAAGAAGTACAAAGTGATCTGGATGAATCAAACAACACCACGCACCAAATTCAACACAGAGAAGAAGAACTACCTCTGAAGAACAAATACTCACGGATGACATTCAAACCATCAGAACGGAAGAAGTATGTCATATCTGCAGAAGAACGAGCAACCAGAAATTTTGGAAAACAAAGAACTTGCTAAGATCTAAGCTTAATCATTGCAGACTATGTTGTATTATGTTTGATTTTAGTGCTCCGATGTGGGCATAAACTATGTAAATAAATAAATAGACAAAAATCTTAATGAATATTAATTTTATGAAAAAAATTAAATATTTAATGTAGTAATTGAATTAATTAAGTGATGAGGGATATTCCATGTAAAGTAGGCCACACTTAATGATTTTTAAAAGTTTAAAATTTGGTTCTTTTTATATGTTGTTTGAAAATGCTGGACTTTTTACTGTGTGTCAACAATGGTTTGTGGCCCATTATTGCTTTTCTTCCATTATTTGTAGCCATTTTTATAAGACTTTATGTTTTTTGTGTGATGAGAGAGTGAATTGTCGGAGATTTTGGACCTTCATTTCAACTAACTGGCGGGCAAGAATTAGTATATAATTATTTATATTACAGTTACATACCTTAATGTATTGCATAAAGAGTGTAAACTGAAGTAGGTAAATTATAGGTCAGGGTAAATAATATAATACAACAGCATCAACTTTCATGTAACATGAGTCACTTTCATGTAATTAAGTTTTTATACCAAAAGAGATATTAGAGATAACTTTACCTTGTTCAGTAATTTACTTCTTTGTGCGAATATGTAACTGACATCATTACCAAAAATTTCTCAATTTCAACCAAAATTGTAAAAACAAAATTAAATGTTTAGTGTGAGTCACATAATCTGAGTCACAGTTATATATATTAAAGAAGAGAATGCCCTTAACAGCGGCACAAAAAAAAAGAAAGTTAAAGAGTGAAGGAAAATATGAAGAATTTAAGAATCATCTGGAAGAAGCTAGAAAAAGCCTGCAGAAGCAGAAACAAAAGTTCCTACAATTGAGTCAACATATGCATCAACTGTTATTAGAAGAAAGAAGAGCTAAAATTAGTGAGAGAACTTGAAAACATAGGCAATGTAAGGTGGAAGATCAGCAACAAAGTAAAGCTGGCTTGTCACCGTAAAAGTCACACAGGGCACTGGGTAAACCCATGGCTCGAGCCAACTGTTTCTTGCCGTCTTCACCATGACGTAAACCCGCAGTTGTTTGTAAGTTATTCAGGGACTTGTGTGGAAACTCATTATGTGGAAAATTTGAAAAACCCAATCATGGCAGCAGTCCAAAAGTCACCAATCCAGGCAGGAGGGATACAATAGTAATTACAGAAAATAATGAGATAAAGACAGTTCATATTCGTCACTTAGTCATGTCCATTATAGAAACATAAGAGGCATTCAAACACTGACACCCCGAAGTTCAGACTGGGAAACCTATCTAAGTTTGCAGAAGTATGGCCACGACACGTTCAATTAAGCAGCAAACTACCTCATAACATGTTTGTGTAAATAATATGACAATTTCATAAATGCTATTAGCCGTCTTGATAAGAAATGTGATAATATTCCAGCTTACTGCAACACATTTGTACCAACCCTCATATGCCAGCCACGCAGTGAGCTTTGTTTGTGCAATGCGTATAGCACATGTCTAAGTGATAGAAGTTTTAAAAAAGCCTATAAAATTGACAAGCTGGAAATTGTGAATTTATCATGGTATGTTTGGAAGATGGAAGAAAACTGCTCTAAAATTATTGAAGTCCAAGAACAAGGCTCCACAGCTGATATAGTGAAATGCTTAGTTTCCATACTTCCTCAGTTTTTTCTTCACTGTAATACAAAGAGAGCTCATTGTGCATCTTATTATCAGCAAAAGGAAATGGTTCTGAGCCAACATTCTAAGGAGTTTGCATTGCTGCATATTGATTTTTCTGAGAAAGACACCTGTGTTTTATCAAGATGAGGTGCAAAGTGCACACTGGACACAATCACAAGTTAGTATTGTCACTGTAGCATTCACTTTCTCACCACCCAAATTTTGTTTCAGACAACTTAGCCAATTCCTAGGATACTGTGACTGTGTACATTAGCAAGGTGCTGTCAATTATACCTGAAAATGTGAAGATAATTTCAATCTGGTCAGATGGACCTGCTTCACAGTTTAAAAACAAGTATATTACTGCTACTGTACCTCAATTTCATTCATTCCACAATGTGGAAATCTATTGTAACTTGTAGATGATGCACAAACTTCAGCTCAGGCAGTGCAAGTGCCACAACTATGCAGGTTTTTCACATGCCTACTGATGAAATTCAAGGAATCAATGTGAAACTTAACCTGGCTCAAATATTTTCTTCAGCATCATCAGTACCAAACATAAAAAGCACTCACTGCTTTCACTACAAGAAAGCAGCACTACAAACATATCTGCGTCTCCAAAGAATTTCCCTGCTTCAGATCATCGTACTGAAGAAACTAAAGAAAGTGTGAAAACTGGACACAGGTAAAAAGTAGCATATGACAGTAAATTCAATGTTGGATAAGTAAGCACAATTTTTGTAAATTCTTACTCAATCAGCACGATGGTGTGTACTGGTCACTATTGGAAATGGCCTGGAAAATGTGATGAAATTCTGTACACACAGTACAAAATTATAAAGAAAATTAATCCGCTTGATGTTATCAACACAAGAGGATATTTTCAGTTCTCTGACTTTTAACTGAATTTACAGTTTGTTTTTCCAGATGTCATGCTCTAGTAATTTTTCAAGATGTTTAAAAAGTGAAATGTTAATGTTAAGTTTATCTTATTTGGTACATAACATAATATCTTCATTTCTCTGTTTGCAGGAAACAGTTTTTACAACAATAAGTAGCACGTAACAGGAGTCACGTAACATTGAGTCGTGCTTTTTTTCAATATATTACAATATTTTACATGGTATAAATATTTTCAGAAATCTCTAACAGTGTCATTTAAATGCCAACCTAACATGCATTTTCTGTGATAAAAACCAGATCCATACTCCTAGCAGTTTGAGGAGCACTTTTGGCCTAAAATGTACATTAGGAATAGGATGTCCCAAATTTCTAACATGACTCACAATATAAATTGCATTCTTGTTCTTTAATTTTAATACTCTTCCCTGCTTAAATATCAATTAAAGATCTTTGCCTGGATAACACAATATATAATGATGATTTACAAATGAAAATATGGTTTTATAGATTGATAAAAGTCAACATAATACAACACTGACTTCAAAGTGTAACTTGAGTCACCATGGAACATCCCATGAGATTTCAGATTGGTTTGAGACAGCAGGGGATGTGTAAAATATCTCTGTGCAGTCTTGACAGTGGGACTGTAGGATGTGCTAGGAAATGCAGCCACAGTTGCATTTACTCACTTCTTTGAGTTTTTTAAATTTCAGAAATGAACGGTAACACTCTCAGCTGGAATTTCACTACCTCAATGTCATCAAAACTGTCTACGGATTGAAACGTCCCATTGAAAAATGACATAGTTCAGTCTGGGTTTGCTTCCAGACACCAGTAGGTTCAAGTTCACCTGAGTCTGGTTTGCTTCCTTTTGCTTTAAATAATGTTAGTTTCTAAAATGTTTCAATGTCCATTATAACAAAAACAAATAACAAAAAGTATAATTTCACATGAGAGAACACAAAAGCATTGGAGACTACAATAAAAATGCTAAATACTGCCAGATGTGAACACCAACAATTCCCTGGAGCCCTTATTTCACTGATCACCTTGGTCTGCCATCACCAGCGGTCGGCTGTGACCTTAGGAGTGCCAGCTTCCCACAGCAGCAGGTCGGCAGTCCTTTGCCATTTACCTGGCGCTGGGAAAGTATGAAACATCTTGTACAATAGTGTACTGGCATCATTTCCATGGCAACTGTACAGGAGTGAAATGACACTTAAGACATTTCCAGGGGCAGAGGTGGACTCTGACCACAATTTACTGGTTATGAAATGCAGATTAAAAATCAAGAAATTGCAAAGAGTATGGAAACAAATGAGATGGGAATTCAATAAGATTTGGGGGGGGGGGGGGGGGCAGACATCACACGGAGCATTAGGTGACAATGGTCTGAAACAGATTAGTACTTGTTCCATAGATCATGAATATGACACTTCGTAATGATGTGGAACATGTCCGGTTAATAAAAGGTGTCTATACAAGATATTACATTACACAAAATATTACATGACACTTAACTTTTTTTGTGGCGAGGGGGAAACTACCCACTTACTATATCCAAAAATTCATCTAATGAGTAGAAGGAGTTGCCATTCATAAATTCTTTTAATTTCCTTTTAAATGCTATAAGGCTATCTGTCAGACTTTGATGCTATTAACGTAAGTGACCAAAGACTTCTGTGGCAGCATAATTTACCCCCTTCTGAGCCAAAGTTAGAGTTAACCTTGAGTAGTGAAGATCGTCCTTTCTCCTGGTGATGCAGCCATGTACACTGCTATTACTTTTGAATTCGTTCGGATTGTTAATAACAAATTTCATTTTGTGAGGCTACAGTGAAGATCCTTAGCTCTTCAAATAAGTGTCTGCAGGATGATCTTGCATGAGCTCCAGCAGTAATTCTGATTACAAGCTTTTGTGCAATGAACACTCTTTTACTCAATGATGAGTTACCCCAGAATATGATGCCATATGAAAGCAGAGAATGAAAATTGGTGTGGTAAGCTAATTTACTGAGATGTATATACATACAGCAAAACATGAATGGGTACCTTTGAGAGATGAAACAGTGAAGGCAGCAGGTGAACAAATAGGTATAAAGACAAGGCTTAGTAGGAATCCTCTGATATCATAGGAGATACAGAAATTAACCAATGAAAGGAGAAGACGTAAAAGCACAGCAAATGAAGCAGGTGAAAGAGAATACAGATGTGTAAAAAATTAGACAGGCAGAAACAACAAAAATTCTAAGTAGGAATGACTAGAGGACAAATAGAAGGCTGTGGATGCATGTATCAGTAGGGGAAAGATAGACACAATCTGTAGCAATGGTTAAAGAGACATTTGAAAAAAGGAGAAATAACTTATGAATATCAAGAGCTCAGATGGCAAACCATAACTAAACACAGAAGGTAAAGCTGAAAGGTGGAAGGGACATATAAAGGAGCTGTACAGAGAAAACAATATTATAGAAAGGAAAGAGGAAATAGATGAAGATGAGATGATAAGATATGACACTGAGAGAAGAATGTGACAGAGCACTGGCAGATCAAATTTTTAATGAAACTCTTGGAGTACACAACATTCCCTTCAAATTATTTTGATCCTTGGGATAGCCAGACATGACGAAACTATTCCACTTGGTCTGAAATACATATGAGATAGACAAAATACCCTTAGACTTCACAAAGAATGTAATAATTCCAGTTCCAAAGAAAGCACATGTTAATCAGTGAGAGTATTACTGAACTATCAATTTAAAACTTCATGGCTGAAAAATACCAAATATAATATAAGGCCCTAATACTTATCTTACATGATAGGTTAAAGAAAGGCAAAATCTACAGTTAGCCTTAGAGAAGCCTTTTCACAATGTTGACTCTGAAATTCTGAAGGTAGCAGAAATAAAATACAAGCAGTGAAAGGTTGTATATAACTTATACAGAAAACAAACTACAATTGTAAGAGTTGAAGAACATGAAAGGGAAGCAGTGCCTCAGTACGGAGAGAAGCACAGTTGTAGCCTATACCTGATGTTATTCAATCTGTACATTGACCAGGCACTAAAGGAAATGAAGGAGATATTTGAGAAAGGCATGAAATTTCAGGGAGAAGAAAGAAAAACTTTGAAGACTGCCAATCTCATTGTACTTCTGCCAGAGATAGCAGAGAAGCTGGAAAAGCAATTGAATGGAATGGATACTGTCTTAGAAAGAGGTTGTAAAATGAGCATCAACAAAAGAAAATAAGGTAATGGAATGCAGTCAAATTAAATCTGAGGGTGCTGCGGGGATTCGATTAAGAAATGGGACACTAAAAGTAGAAGCTGAGTTTCACTATCTGGACAGCAAAATAACTGTTGATGTTAGGACATAAAATGCAAGCTGGGTACAGCAAGTAAAGCATTTCTGAAAATGATGAATCTGTTAAGATTGAATATTGAATTGAGCATTGAGAAGTCTTTCCTGAAGGTATTTGTCTGCAGCATAGCCTTGTATGGAAGTGAAACACTGATAATGTGCAGTTCAGAGAAGAAGCTTCTGAACTATGGTGGTTTCATCAAACCACTCTTCGGACTGAAGGCCAAGACCACACCACCACCAACACCACCACCACCACCACCACCACAACAACATGTCGGAGAGGAGACTTGTTGGTCAGAGTTTACTGTGATGCAACGCTGCAACAAGTGTGGAGGAGAGGCTGTGTGATGCGTGGTGAGGGGCTGGCACCTTGACCAACTTGCCGTGGTCAGCGCCAGGATGGGCGGCGTGCTGCAGGCAGCAATCACGACACTGATGTCACCACTGGCCTGGACACACAGTATGTAGTGTGATGTAGCTCTGCGGCTGCAGAGCAGACTTCCCACTGCTATGTTTACCTGCCACAGGTCAAGCTGGGAATGCCGTACTCACAGCTGGTTAAAGAACATTCTGCCCACAAACTATGTATCATTTGGCTCTGCCCACCCCTCACCCCCACCACCCACTTGCTCATACACCATTAAAATTGCGAGACCGTACACTTTAGGTACAGTCGAAAATATATTGCTTTCTCTCACATATGTCTGCACAATGACGACAAGAAATACTGAGGTATTAGATCTCAAATAGTGGTAGAGAGGATATAAAATGTAGACTGGCAATGGCAAGGAAAGCGTTTCTGAAGAAGAGAAATTTGTTAACATCGAGTATAGATTTAAGTGTCAGGAAGTCGTTTCTGAAAGTATTTGTATGGAGTGTAGCCATGTATGGAAGTGAGTGAAACATGGACTATAAATAGTTTGGACAAGAAGAAAATAGAAGCTTTTGAAATGTGGTGCTACAGAATAATGATGAAGATTAGATGCGTAGATCACACAACTAATGAGGAGGTATTGAATAGGATTGGGGAGAAGATAAGTTTATTGCACAACTTGACTAGAAGAAGGGATCGGTTGGTAGGACATGTTCTGAGGTGTCAAGGGATCAAGGGATCACCAATTTAGTACTGGAGGGCAGCGTGGAGGGTGAAAATCATAGATGGAGATCAAGAGATGAATATACTAAGCAGATTCAGAAGGATGTAGGCTGCAGTACGTACTGGGAGATGAAGAAGCTTGCACAGGATAGAGTAGCATGGAGAGCTGCATCAAACCAGTCTCAGGACTGAAGACCACAACAACAACAACAACATTCTTCCCACACATTTTTTTGTGAGTGGAACAGCAAAGGGGAGAAATGACAGTGATAGCAGATGTACTCTCAGCCACACAGTGTGTAAACTCCTGGAAGAGACAACCAATGTGTTTGTTCTTCCAACATGTGTCTTGCGGAAAGATCGTGAAGATAAAATTAGAGAGATTATACCCAACATGGAGGCTTACCGGCAGTCGTCGTTCTTTCCACGAATTATTCATGACTGGAACAGGGAGAGGGGCAGGTAACACTGGCAGACAAAGTTCCCTCCGCCACACAGCGTGAGGTGACTTGTGGAGTACAGATGTAGATGTAGATGCAGATGCAGGTATAGAAGAATGCTGAAGATTAGATTGTATACCTAATAAGGAGGTTCTGAATTGAATTTAGAAGGAAAAAATAGTTATTGAACAATGTATAAGGAGAGCAAGTTATTAACACTGTACATGGATGTAGATTACAGTAGCTATTTGCAAATGAAGAGGCTTGCTCAGGACAGAGCAGCGTGGAGAGCTGCATCAATCCACTCTTCAGACTGAAGACAACAACAACAACAACAACAACAAATACAATATCTTTGCCAAATGTTACAATGAATATACCAGATGATGATAGGCATGAAAATAATGTCAAAACATCTTGGAATTCCGTAATGACACTCAGATAGAAATATGAGATGTTTGTATCATCAATATAATCTGGCAAAGACTGCATTCACACTCAATTCTGTACCTACCAAAACTGAACACATTTACTGCTTTTAGTGAAGCTATTATTTATGGAATAGTCACAAGAATGACAAGCCTCAGCAAATGGTCACATTTCAGAAACTGACAGTAAATAGCGGTATCTAACCTGATCAATTGTGGAATGAATTAAATGCACTGAAATGAAATGGATGGAGTGATAGGGATGAAATGAGTGAAGATGCAATGACATATGATATCAGTATGATATATTCAGATATTCTGAATCTCCAAATAGAGACTGTGTGTGTCAACTGAAAATCTGTACCAGACCAGGATTTGAACCCTTATTTCTTGTTTATCGCAAGCAACCCCTGTAACCATTAGGCAATGTGAGAATTTCTTCGGGGTTGCTCAAACTTTTATTATCACTGATGTTTCCACTTATGATTTCCAAACACTGCTACAAGTGGTTCTCCCATGAGGTTTGTGGAAACAGCATCACAGGTACAGCATATGCATCTAAACTTTCTGTAGCACAACACTGTATTTACCAAATCTCGCACCCTCTCACTTCCACCTTCCCTCAAATAAATTTGTGAGGTTAGATTAGGTGGACAATACATCCATAATGAGAAGATTCTGCAGGGTATAGAACTACATTCAGTGAAGAGGCTATAGCAGCTGTATAAGAGGCTTTGCACACCTTTATATTTGTAATTCAAAGATGGAATCTACTCTCTGGAAATATGCTGGGCCAAGTGCACTAACCTAAAAGAAGACCTTGTCTACAAATGGAATGCATTTTTACTCGAAACACATTGGAGTCTGCTACGATGACAATCTAGACAGAATCAGGAACTTGAGCATTCACTTTAGTTTACATTCTTAAAAACATTTTTTTTATTTGTATTTCACACTTCACAAATTATATCAGCTTGTTAAAAAGCCTTAAAAAAGTCATAAAACAAGGAGGAGAAGTCCTCCAGAATTACACTCACTCTCTCGCAACCTCACTCACAGTCACCTGCACAATCAAACAATCTAACACCATTCAATATTATGTAAAAGTGGTCAAATGTTCTAAAACAGGTAATGAAAACACAACAGTGTACAAAAAGATAGATAAAGAACACACACTGAGTTGTGCACAGGCACAATTAAAAGACACTTACAAAAAGCTTTCGACCACAACCTTCATCAGCAAAATACAAACAAACACCAAACATACACGCAAGCAAGTACACCTCACGCACACTTGGCTGCCCACTCCGGCAGATCAGGCTCAGGAGTAGCAATCTATCTTTTTCTACAGTGTTGATATTCCTACCTGGAGTTTTCTATTGTTTAACTAAAACACAGGTAAGACAAGAGAAAAGCTAATATCACTACATAGGGAAACATGACTGACTGATAACTTACAAAAGCATGGATGAGCCAGCAACCCTGATGACACATTAAAAAGTTCTACCTAGAATTTTAACGAATAAGTCGGACATTTCAGAAAACATTAAATGTCATACTTTATTCACCTGATTGTCTATTAAAATATCCAATGGCAATTTTGCTGCTGCCCTCTCTGAATATAAAACACAGTCTACTAAAATGTGGTGCAGTGTGATCTGTACACTACAAGCTCCACACATTGGAGGGCCCTCTCACTGAAGCAAGAAACCATGCATTATATGGCTGTGTCCTGTGCGAAGATGAGTGAGAAGGACCTCATCCCATCTGTGTGGCTGGTAGGATGTATGGCCAATTTTCTGATGGTAGCAAACGCACCTTATTGTCTGTCATTCCAGCCACTCTCCTTCCCAGTCACGCATGACTCTGTACCTCCACGTAGGCATTTAGGGGGATGGCACACTGAACCATCCAAATACTGTCACACACACCTACACCTGCTACATCTGCCTTTCACTTCCCTTAATACATGTGTGCCCTGGATGTTCTGGACTATTCTATCTGCTGGGTACAAGTGCAGTAAAGAGGTAAGGGCACTCAGGGAGTCAGAAAAGACAAGGAATTCAGGAATCACAACACATCTCTTCTGCTCCAGAGCACTCAAGATCATGTATAATTCAGCATCAATCACAGTGTATTCTTGAGACAATCTAATAAGACACAATCAAGGAAAACAATCGAGCAACAAATGGGTTCCCCGTGTTTAGACCCGTCTGTGAATACAGCAATGTAGTTGTAGTACTCATTTAAAATATTGTAAAACATGATATGTAAAACAGATGCAGGAGTGCAGCCTTTCCTGTACTGCACAAAATCTAAAATTACAAATTACTCTGGGCCTCTGAAGTAAACAAGGTTGGCAGTTGGTGAAAACAATGGATTTGGACACATAGTTCCCCCACACCATGATCCAGCACATGTTTCATGCATTTCAAATGGCCTTGTTGCTCATGGACAGTCCAAGAAAATGTGTTCCATATCTGGAAGAGCAACAGCACGGTATAATGGTGATTTGGTAGCAGCTTGGATCTCGATGCATAATGAGCAACCACCACCAAATGGTGAGTAGTGGTTCTCCAGACTCAGCACAGCAATTGGGCATGGGGCTAGTCCTGTAAGCAGATATGGCCAGCCTGTTCCACACACGCTAGATAGTCTTCATGATCTTCAGAGGAAAAAGGTCTTGCTGCTCAGTACTGTGTGTACCTGTTGTCTAGTCACAATCACATGAAAGTCCTATAAAACTGGAGCAGGTGCACCCCATCCACAGCCAAAGATCTGTGGCTAAGGTACTTTAAGATGTTTAGTGCTTTCTGCATCTCAGCCCACAGACCATTCAGATGTGCTGACCACAACAGTTTGGAATAAAAAATGAAGCCCAGAATCCTCATCAAGTCTTTAAAAAATAAATAGACTGATATCCCTCATTTGTAGGCAAGTAAATTACAAATATACGAGAAAGATTAAATTCAACATACTTGAACTGTCTGCAAAAAGTTGAAACCTGTCTTTGGAACCCACTCCTCAAACCAATTCACTTTAAGTTGTAACTGATGAGTCATTGCAGCAGAGTTACAGGAGTAACAATAAACTGCAAAACAGTCCACAAATAAGAAACACTGCACAGGACTCCTTACTGTAGACATGATATCATTAACGGCTATGGCACAGAGGATGACACTTAAAACATTTCCATGGGGAATCATTCTTCTGCTCAAAACTATCTGACAACATTCCACCAACTTGGTACCTAAAAAAGCTTTTCAATAAGAAAGGGTGAATGAATATAGGGAGAGGCCACAAATGCCCTATATGTGAAGCTGACTAAGAATATTACACCTCCAAGTAGAGCTGTATAGCCTACAGTTCAATGCTGTTTACGTAGAAAAGCCTGCTGGACAGTCACCTCTAGCTGGAGCAGATTGTCGACAATGGGTCAGTCTCTCTCAAATCCCTACAGAGAACAGCTACGGAGCTGCCTGGTCTCTAATATCCAGACCAGATGATGACCGACTATTCACTCCAAAGTCTTTTCTACACAACTTGTTAAGGCAATGCTCCAGGTAAGTACTAGGACATTTTGTTCATTTCCTTGTTTGAGGAGATGTATCCAAATTGGCCCTCTCCATGGGCGAGGAAACTGCCCTGTAAAATAAAAACTTTCTAAGAGAATTTCCTTCAACACTGTGTGCAAGTTTTTCAGCATGCTGCATCAGATTTCGTCATGACCAGTCGCAGTATCATAGGCCTCAAAGTGGTGAATCCAGCTCCCACATGAAGAAAGTGCAGTTGTTAGACTCAAAATTGTTGAATCTGACGTCCAATTCACCCCTCCCCATTGTCACATGGTAGCAGCGGAACACTGGATCCTAGCTGACAGAGGCAGTAGTCACTGCAGAATGTTCAGGCATTGTCTGGGCAATGTCTCCGTGTGTTGTTTGGAGTCACCCCTGTTTCAGCACTGCTACTATAGGCAACTGATTACATCAACCACAAATTCTCTTGATGGCTTCCCATCAAAGGGAGTGACTGATAAGAGCCCAGGAATGCATGCCACAAAGTTTCCTTGCTTTTCTTCATTATGCTTCAAACTTTGGGTTGCCTTACTTGAGAGGTGACCCGAGTTGCTGAGCATCAGTTCAACAAAGTACAGGCTGTCATCGAAGATGACGAGATGATTTTAACATGGATAAGTTGGTGGCAAGGTGGATCACACGTGTCCTGGCATCCAAACACACCCAGCACATCCATACTCCACAAGCCACCCGACGGTGTGTGGCAGAGGGTACCTTGAGTACCTCTATTGGTTCTCCCTTCTATTCCAGTCTCGTATTGTTCGTGGAAAGAAAGATTGTTGGTATGCCTCTGTGTGGGCACTAATCTCTCTGATTTTATCCTCTCCCCACAGCAAATACAGAAGGCACTGAAAATGAAACCGAAAGAGGCCACAAAGAAAGCAGAAGAAGATGAAGAAACCTTTAAATCGATGGCCTTCCTGCCATATGTGTGTAACCTCTCATCAAAAATAGGATGGATTCTCAGCAGACACGGAGTTAAAGTGATTTTTCGTCCTCCACCCAAGACAGCTTGTGGGCTCTGTCAAAGATGATTTGCTGTTCCAAAAATCTGGAGTTTACAAAATTCCATGCGAATGTGGCCTCTCTTACATGGGACAAACAACTCGTACTGTCCAAGAAACATGTACAGAACACCGGAGATACACACAACTTTTACAACCTAACAAGTCGGCAGTGGCAGAGCATTGTGTTGACACTGGTCACAGTATGTTGTATGACAACGTCGAAATTCTGGCAACTACATCATCTTTTTGAGACTCGATAGTGAAGGAGGCAATTGAGATTCATTTGATGTTGAATTTAATTAATAGAGATAGTGGTTTCAACCTTGATAAATCATGGAATCTGGCACTTGGTGTAATAAAATCACAAAGATGTCATCACAGTGCAGCTCACAACGATATACTGATATGCCAACACAGATTGAATGCGGAGTCATAGATGTAACTTGCGCATTGTGCACGTCTCTGCCGCCGACCAACGTTTCTGGCGCATTTGCATTTGTGGCCGTATGCGCAGTTGCACGGTACACGAGTATAAAGGGATGAAGCGAGCACTGGAGCGGCGGTCTTGCGGCTCAATCTGAAGATGGCAGAACGTTATACAGCCGAAATATTAGAAGAAGAATAATTTTTGTGACTGCACACCCAAAACTTAATGGAACAGGACCCATTTTGTCTCTCAGGTCTTGGCAATGGATGGGGTGCACCTGCTCCAGTTTTATAGGCCTTTCATGTGATTGTGGCTAGACAACGGGTGCACACTGTACTGAGCAGCAGGACCTTTTCCCTCTGGAGATCATTGAGACTATCTACCATGAGTGGAACAGGCTGGCCATGTGTGCTTGCAGGACCAGCCCCATACCCAATTGCTGTGCTGCAACAGAGGATCCTGCAACAGATGGAGGTTTAGTCTGGGTGCTAGATGGTTGTCCCAGGCAGACTTTGTATTCCATTGTCATTGAAAACTGTCAGATAGAATTAGACTTACATCATCTAATGGCTTATAACCTGTATTCTTCTGATATTGATGCTCCCCTTTAGGCTTGGTTGGCAGATGATACTTCAGAGCAACATTAACAGCAATGGCAATGTCAATACCATTCTGACTGTTTACTGGAGCCCGACTGCTGAGGTGCTGGAAGCTCTACAATGTCTGCAAATGTAGTCTTTTCTGATGTACTAACATCACCATTGCAACTGCAGTTGCAAACACACTATTAACCTCTGTTTGTGTAGAGGCATTGGCTTTCTGAACAGCCTTTTTGAGATCTCAAGCAAATAAAGTAGTGAAAGTGGGAGCATGCATTGCTTTATACATCTTTTTTGACATGCCATGTGAAATACATTTAGCTGCTTTGAGCCCCTGTACCTGCTTTTCTTCAAGGTAGACAGTACAGTCTCTACTCCAGAGAGGGTGACCTACAGAGCAATTAACACACTTTGGAGAGAAAGAGCAAACAAATCCTCTGTGGGTGGTCATACCAACACTTGCCGAAAGTGGCTTCTCTCCATTATACACTAGAGTGGTGTGCCCAAAGTGTTGGCATTTAAAATGATACACTGAGCTGTGTATATAAGGCCTCACAGTTAAGTGGAGAAAACACACCTTGATGTGCTCCGGAAGCGTTGTGCTACTGAATGTAAGAATATGAGCCTGATTTACCCAGCTCACCATCTACCGTTTTCATCACGTTTTGCACATCAATCAGACCCTCCTGAGCCACTCATCCTTCAGCTCTTCTTTGGGAATATCAACCATACCTCTGCAAAACACAACACCTTTGCCATAGTTCAAAATATTGTGTAGTTCTGTTTTTATGACATATTTCCCAAGGTGCTTAGCTATATGGAGATTTGTTGCTTGTTGGGATCTAGGAGTTTCAACTATTCCTCAATCACTTTATGGATTTTTCAGGTGCCAGTAATGCCCTCTAATCTCTTTTGTACAAAGAAAAGTAAAACTTTCTCAGAGTTTCCCTCTTTTCTTGTGTAGCAGGTTCCCCAGAGGTTGCCAACTAATAACTGTTCCACCTCCACAGTGCATCTTGGGTTTGAGATATTTATATTTTACCATCCTTGCAGACTACATAGTTAAGCCAAGATCCCCATTCCCTGTGACACACAACGTTCCACTACCGAGCTGCATTGATGTGTACTACCCAGAGTTTATAGAGGACTGGTGGCACTCACCCATCTCCTGCTCATGAAACCTGGATTTGTCAAGCCTGTATCCAACACATTAATGGTGAGCTCCATGAGGTGCTTGCAATTTAGAATGACTCGGGAAGCACATATGGCCTTATTGAAAATATCACAGATGTAGCAAGTAAAATGGTACAATAGTACAATTTTTTTCCATGTACTTGGAAACACAAAGGCCTATCTTACATGGCCCCCAGAAACAACTTGTCTCTTTTCACATTCCCTTCCTCTAGTTCTTCCTAGAATGACAAATGCATCTAATTGAAACTTGTGCATTTGGTTCTTCATGAAGATTTTCATCTTTTCTATCTGTGGCATGGACTTTACTTTCCAGCTCTTGTAAATAATTGTTGTTTCCAGAAAATTTACAACTACATCAGATAGATAACACAGTTCTGAGCCACACCTACTGAATTCTTCAATTAAACGAGTGATGTCTATAATCTATATTATCATATATTTACTTATTATACGCTTTTATACAGGTACAAAGACAGTAAGGACACATATAAATATGGCATTGATGCAGAGGGAAACAAATTACAACAATACCGATAGCATGGAGGCAGTTCGTGTAACGCTGGCATGCATGTCACACAAGAATATCAATTAAAGGACTTCAGCAATCTCTAGCCAAGAGAGTGCAATTAGGACAATTGAAACATCACCTTTCACAAAATAACAACGTAAAAGATGAATTTAAATGAATACTACATATGTTTGAATTCAAGAACACAACGACATACATCCTTGGGATTCAAGACAGGGACATATCTAGTATGTCTGTCAGTCCATGTGTAGAAAAAAGGGCATTTTATTGTCAAACTGAAAATTTTTCAGCTAACTTTTATAATTTTATATGAAAGTGTAAACAAACAGTAAAACTATGTTGTATTATAGAATTCATAAAGTAACACAATTCTTATGTCACACTCAACATTGGATCAGTAACACACTAATAAAAAACCTCACTTTGAAGGAATTATCCAAATAGGATGGAAATCAATAGAGATGTACATGTACAGACAAACAAATGATTACAGTGCCAGAAAAAAACTGGATAATGTTTTCGAGAGAAAGAGCTTCACAAACTGAGCAAGACAATAATATGTCGGTCCACATCTGGCCATTATGCAAGCAATTATTTGCCTTGGCACTTATTGATAGAGTTGTTCAGAGTCCTCCTGAGGGATATCATGCCAAATTCTGTCCAACTTGTGCGTCAAATTGTCAAAATCCCTAACTGGTTCAGGGCCCTGCCCAGAATGTTCCAAATGTTCTCAGGTGGTAGAGAGCTGGTGACTTGCTGACCATGGTAGGGTCTGGCAAACACGAACACAAACAGTTGAAACCCTCATCATGTGTAGGCAGACATTATCTTGCTGAAATATAAGTCCATGGTGGTTTGCCATGAATGGCAACAAAACAGAGCATAGAATATCATCGACGTACTGCTGTGCCGTAGGTGTGCAGTGGATGACAACTAAAGGGGTCCTACTATGAAATGAAATAGCATCCCTGAGCATCACTCCTGGCTGTTGGGCCATATGGTGGCCAACAGTAAGGTCGGTGTCCTTCCACTGTCTGGGCCATCTCCAGACACGTCTTCATTGGTCATCGGGGCTAAATTTGAAGGGGGACTCATCACTGAAGACAATTCTACTCCAGTCAATGAGATTCCAGGCCTAAAATGTGTCTGTAGATTGTCCGCACAACAGTGGGATACCAAACTGACTGTTGCCCGCCATACGGCCCAGCAACCAGGAGTGATAGTCTGGGTGGCGTTTCTTTTCATAGCAAGATCCCTGTGGTTGTCATCTGCAGCACCCTTATAGCACGAAAGTGCACTGACAATACTCTACACCCCATTTTGCTGCCCTGCATGACAAGCCATCCTGCGCTTACATTTCAGCAAGATAATGCATGCCTACACACAGCGAGTCTCTACTGCTTGCCTTCACACTTGCCAAACCCTTCTTTGGCCAGCAAGGTTGCGGGATCTCACCCCAACTGAAAATGTCTGGAGCACTCTGTGCAGGGCCCTCCAATGATCTAACATGTCAATAGGACAGAATTTGGAACAGTGTCCCTCAGGAGGACATTCAACAACTCTCTCAATCAGTTCCAAGTTTAAGAACTGCTTGCGTAAGGACTAGAGGTGGGTCATTGCATTACTGTCTTCCTCAATTTGTAAAGCTCTTCTCTTGGGGTGGGAAATCCAATTTTTCTGATACACTGAACAGCCAAATATTGCAACAATGGATCTCTGTAATGTAATGCTTTAGTATTCTGCAGAAAGTAATACGTAAGCCTCATCAAACAAGTACATTCATTCTGAACTGGACTGTGTGCATCTCCATCATCATACTGCACAGAACACAAAACTTAAACTGAAGTTCTTTTACTCATATTCTCACTGACCAAAACCAAGAAGTTTTTGCAAGGAAAGTGAACTTACATGAGCAGTATACACATTCACATAAACATCTTCCAGTTGGATACGGCATACACCAATACCTTTACCACCAAACCAGTCTCCATGCTGCAATTTGTGCATATATCCATTCATAGGCCACTGGTGGAAGAAAACGTCTTCTATTGGAAATCGTGAAAGAACACAGAGACCGGAGCCCAGCACACCACTGCATAAAAAAAGAAGAAATAAAATCACATACAAATGAAATTAGGAATAAATAATAATCATTTGTTACAGTATATTGATAATATTTACTTATGGACCGTCTGACAGCAACTGAATAAAACGCAATTTTAGTGCCATACGCGTTTCGCCTTTATTTTCTGCAAGGCATCATCAGGGGCAGGTTGCTTGGACAATTTCTTACATATTACTCTCCTGTTGCATTTTTTGTGTTCTTCTTCTTCTTATGAATGCCAATTTGCGGTTTTTTCCCCACATTCCACAGCAATATGAACTGAATGCTTGTTTCAATGCAATGTTTTGGTTTGCATTGAAACAAGTGTTCAGTTCATAGTGCTGTGGAATGTGGGGAAAAAACTGCAAATTGGCATTCATAAGACGAAGAACAACACCAAAAATGCAACAGGAGTGTAATATGTAAGAAATTGTCCACGCAACCTGCCACTGATGATGACTTGCAGAAAATAAAGGCGAAATGCGTATGCCACTAAAATTGTGTTTTATTCAGTTGCTGTCAGACGGTCCATAAGTAAAAATTATCAATATACTGTAATATTACATGCAACTGAGGAAGACAGGACTAAAAAAGTTGAAGATGTCAATAATCATTTGATTAATATTGCATTACACAATACTGTACGTACTGCAAAATGAAGACAATTTGTACAGCATAATGGCAACTGGCTATCACTGAAAGAAGCACCATTAAACTACACAGATGGCAAACAAAAAATGTTGATATGAACCTTAATTTCATAAGGGCAGAAAGTACTAGTAGAACAGAAAACTTACAGAAAGTCACAGATGTTCCCCACCACTACTAAAGCTAGTGACCCACTGCCCTTGCTTATTTTATTTATTTCAAGCATACCATGCCCAGTTGTTTACATTTGGTCAGTTGAATGATTATGTGCTCATATTATTATGTTTATTAATTAGAAAACTATCTTTTATAGTACCAGCCCAATATGAAACCGGTGATATTTTTCTTATAAATGTTTCAAGTACAGTTTAATACATGTGTGTTCACACAAATGTCACCTTACACCCTAGAAGACAGGGGCTGGTGGACATTCATGGGAGAGATAATTTGTAGGTGTCATCAACACTCTAAAATAACTTCCATCAAAAAATACCATAAAATAGATTTAATTAGCTTCCTGCTGCCTCACTGACTGTAATTGATCCCTCAGCAATAAATACACATTTCAGAATGTTGTCAATAAAACAGTGAGATTTTGTTTCAACTAAGATAGCATTTCACAGGTGATTGGAAGTCCTTTAGCAATATGGAGCTTATTCTTCAAAAGCAAATATGCAACTAGTCCATCTCCAGGATGGTCTGCAAAACAAAAATAATAATAGGAAGGTTGTGCACAAGAGGAAGAACAACAAGGAAGAGGAAGGGGAAGAGGAGGGGGATAGGGAAGGCGAGGGGGAGATGGAGGTGGAAAAGGAAGAGGAGGAGGAAAAGACAACTTTTGTATTGATGGCAGCTTCACCTTACATAGTGAAAGCCATACATTCACAGTGTACTGATTTTCAATGAACAAATGTAAGTGAGAATGGCTCATGGCTTTTAAGAGTCATGGGCAATGGTCACTTACATTTGTTCATTAAAAGTCAGTACAATGTGAATGTATGGCTTAGTAACTTAGTGGGTAAGTACCAGACTACAAATCCAAAGGCCACGGCTTGTATCCCAAATTTTCCTAGGATGTTTTTGTCATGTATCAGATTTTTCACCTCTGGCAGTTACTTTCTCTAGTAAAGTATCCAAACCAATATTTGTGTTGATGACAGCTTCACCTTACATACTGAAATGCAGTTTGCACAAGAAACGTGTATGTTGACACAACCACTTTTTTAAACTGTCAATGCACTTTCATACGTAACATTTCTCTATGAGCACAACGACCAGCAAATGAGCAGCCAGGATATTGCTTTGAATGCACATTTACTGGAGCTCTGTCAAAGATTTATCAATCAACAGGCTCATTCCTTTTTTGTGTGTAACTAACTCCAAGAGCACATCACTTTTACAGTTATCTTTTAACAAAAGGAAGCTTTCTTACTGTGTGCACTGAAATTAACTGTATACTTTGTTGGAACTCAACATGGGATTTTGTCTTTGGGTTGCAATGCTGTCTTTAAAATGAAAGCCACTAATTACTGCTCTGGAATTTAATGCATATAATTAACCATGTTATGCCAAAACACTCAAACAGAGTAAAAAAAAAATTGCTCTTACCAGGTCAGAGTCCTTCATGTTACAGCAACTATAAATCTTGATCTCTGTTCCATAACTGAAGAATTGTTTCAACGCTCTGCCATTTACAAAAATAAGGTTTCTCTGCATATATTAAAACCCCATGTTTGTAAAAGGCAGAGCATCAAAACTGCTGGTGTCGTTGTTGTTGTTGTTGTTGTTGTTGTGGTCTTCAGTCCTGAGACTGGTTTGATGCAGCTCTCCATGCTACTCTATCCTGTGCAAGCTTCTTCATCTCCCAGTACCTACTGCAACCTACATCCTTCTGAATCTGCTTAGTGTATTCATCTCTTGGTCTCCCCCTACGATTTTTACCCTCCACGCTGCCCTCCAATACTAAATTGGTGATCCCTTGATGCCTCAGAACATGTCCTACCAACCGATCCCTTCTTCTGGTCAAGTTGTGCCACAAACTTCTCTTCTCCCCAATCCTATTGAATACTTCCTCATTAGTTATGTGATCTACCTATCTAATCTTCAGCATTCTTCTGTAGCACCATTTTTCGAAAGCTTCTATTCTCTTCTTGTCCAAACTATTTATAGTCCATGTTTCACTTCCATACATGGCTACACTCCATACAAATACTTTTAAAAATGACTTCCTGACACTTAAATCTATCTTGATTCATAAAGGATTCAGTCAGTCGTATTTACACTGATTCATTGATGACAGCTCCAAAAGTTTGACTATGGGCCACAATTTTTGTTTCATTATATTTCATCGAATGACCAGTGGAAATACAGTGTTTAGTGATAGCAGACTTATTTGCTTGGAGAAGGCAAGTATGTCGCTGATGCTCTATAATGCAATCCTGCACAGTGTGTCGTTTACCCTACATAAAATTTGCTGCATTTACACAGACTCCTGTAAACACCTGCTTTGCACAACTGTAAGTTGTCTTTAACAGATCCTGAAAGTGTTGATATTTTGGAAGGAGGTCAGAAGACTATTTTAACTTTATGTCTTCTTAATATTCCACCTATTTCAGCTGAAACATTTCCAATATATGGTAGACAAGCCACCTTCTGAAGGCATTATCCTCTTCCTTGTTCTGTTGTTTGTACATCTGTAGCACTGTGTATTTATTGAGACGAATAACCACTGTTCAGGAACACAGTTTGCAGGTATTCCTGTTCTGTTTGCAGACAATTGGCATCTAGGATGGCATGGACTCGGTGGGTCAAGGTGCAGGATGGTGGCAACCAGTACATTGTAAATGAAGGTCAGAGTGAGCAGCCTTTCGAAGTACTGAATGCTTAACTGTATTGTCACTCTTAATTTGCACCAAGATGTCAAAAGATGGAAAGCAACCATCTTTCTCCATCTACACGGGAAATTTAATTTTTTCACATATGGAGTTTAGATGTTGAAGAACTCTTGGAGAATGTACAAATCATAAGGCCAAATTATAAAAGTGTCATCACCCTATCACCAAAATACTGTTGGTTTTAAAATAGCTGTCTCCTATCATGATCAATCTTTTTATTGAAGTCTCTGAGGAACGAGCACTCGCGATTATAAAAAAAACTTGCAAAAGAGCATGCACTCAAGCAATGCTTGTGCAATGTCAACTAGGACACACCACGCATGAGCTGGCAGGATCTTACATAGGGGAGCTCAGTGTACTGCTCGTCAGTATTCAGCTGAAGATGGCCAGAACACTCTGTGCTGAAATACAGTACCAGCAAGTTACAGACATCCAGCAGTTCTCTCAATGTTTTATAGAACAATCTGCATGTCTGGAAAGTTTTAACTTTCACACCTGATATCATTCTTACTGCTCACTTTTTGCAATCAATACATTATTTTTAAGTGATGAGTTACCTCATAAAATTATTCCACAAGACATTACTGGGTGAATAGGTTTGTTTGTTTTCTAGACTACCAATTATATGAAGAGCAACAGTAATTGAACTTAACTGTTCAAGGAGTTCTGTAATATGTTTCTCTCAGTTTACATGCTATATCAATTCTTGGTATGGCTCCACCTGTTGAAAAGAACTGAATGAAATATATTTTCTCAAAATTTGGGAAGAGCCCATTTCAGATAATCTTTGAAAAACATGGTTAACAATCTCTTCTGTTGCTTTCTAGTCATTGGGTTTTATTATAACACTTGTATCAGCTGCAGAAAGCATAAATAATGATTGTTAAACCTTAAATGGAAGGCATTCACACAAAGGTATAAGGAACAGGAGTGAACCAAAAATCTGACCCTGAGAGATTCCCTTTGTGATTCTTCTCCAGTCACTACAATTTTCAACCCTTCCAGCATAGTTTGAATCATTCAGCACAATTTTTAGCATTTTGTTTGTTATGTATGATTCAAACCAGTAATATTTTCATTCGTATAAAACTTAAGTTTTTCTACAAGAGTAACATAATCCACACAATCAACTGCCTTGGAAAGATCTCAAAAAGTACCAACTGGCAAAATTTTACTATTTAAAGGAAGTACAAAAGGAGGTGTGAGTATCAAATGTCAATTTTTATTTTTTTATGGAAAGTTGTTTTTTGGAGTTTTCTCTTTAATTTGATGTAGGTTTTGTTGATTTTGATCATTTTCAAATTATTTTGAAATAATTTATTGCTCAAGTAATTTATACAGGTTCAGTTAGCACAAAATATTTTGGGAAATGTTTGCTCTGGAAGGCAGTGATTTATGTTCATTTATAATAAACATCCTGCTGCATAGGCTGGCTATATTGGCTGCTGTGGTATCACTTTCTGTTTTTGATACAATGCATAGTCATCCAAGTTTTGTAAGGTGCATTACACC
Organism: Schistocerca cancellata; assembly: GCF_023864275.1. NCBI lineage: Eukaryota > Metazoa > Arthropoda > Insecta > Orthoptera > Acrididae > Schistocerca > Schistocerca cancellata. The sequence goes on from NC_064633.1 coordinate 416,584,354, forward strand.
ATTTGTTGTGTATATTTGGACCTGTTGCTCATTGTGTTGTGTTTCTCTCTTTAATATAGCTCCACCAAAGGGAATATTTAAGAAGACGAGAAATAAGAGAAATAGACACTACAGAATACATCTTGTTGGCAGGTCACTCCCAGAAAATGAGATTAGGGCAAGCAACACTCAATAAAGTTTTTCACCACCAAGTGCTTCCCAGAAGAAGCTTGTGAACAGTAATAAAGTGTACAGTGAAACCAGTGCCAGTGATATCAGTTTAATATTAGGTTTAAGTAGTGCTTGATTTCTAAGAACAGAGGTTCCAGTACTGTGATCTTCCAAGGTTTGTTTTGAAATTTAGACTTTTTAAAATAATATTTTAACACTTTTCTCATCATTTTAAAATTGTGGATGCAACATTTGTTTTACATCACTTCAACTGCAGTGAAAGCTCTATTGTATTACATCTCAAAATCTGTGGTTCTGATTTTTTTTATGCCAGAGGTACCACAACAGTGTACCAGTGCATACTGTCACAAATGAAGCACTGGATTTAAGTCGACTAAAAACAATGTTTAAACAAACTGCATGCTGTAATTAATCAAACTCTATGTTGTAATTTGTGTGATGGGAGAGAGAATAATTTCCGAAAATGTTTTCAAATGAAATAGTTTACTTCTTAGTTTGGAAGCCTCTTGTTGAAGTTGTGAGAGTAAGAAAGAATTTTCGACACCACAAAAATGTCAAAATAATAACCTTTTTGAGACAAACATTAGTTATTTCTATGGGTTGGAGATTCACCAGTAAGGCCCTAGGGCTGGAAAAACTTTGTGGGCTTTTCTGAATTTCTCATACCCCCTGACAATGTTTCAAGATACACAGATGCTTTAGGGGAAAAAATTAAAAGTAACTGCAGAAGAATCAATGAAATCTGCAACAGTGGAAGCAGTTGAAGAAATTGATGGTAATGTTGACATTTGCATAGCATTTGACAAATCATGGTAAAAAAAAGGTGCCATCAATCTAAAAACTCTTGTACATCTGCTGTAAGTATTGATACAGAGAAGGTGCTTGATGTTGAAATATTGTCAAAATATTGCCATGGATGCACAGAAGTGGGTACCAATAATGAAAAGAAACAACTGCATGAACATAACTGTTGTAAATATGAGGAGGAATGGAAAGTGCATGAGCAGTAATGATCTTTCAGCACTCTCAAGAACAACATGGGGCCTGCTATGTTAAATTCACTGGTGATGGCAATTCAAATTCTTTCATATTAGTAATTGACAGCCAGCTCTATGAGGACCAAACACCACAAAAGTTAGAATGTGTCTGTCATTTTCAGAAATGAAAGAGTACTCGTCTGTGTAAAATCAGACAGAACTTTTCTAGCAAAAAGCTTGAAAATGGCGAGACTATTAGAGAATGTTTGACTGACGAAACAATCAATCAACTAATTGAATACTATAGCCAAACCATTAGAAAGAACACAAACAACCTGGAAGGAATGAGAAAAGTTGTATGGTCAATGTTTTTCCACAAGACATCTAGTGATGAGAAGCCAGTACACAATTTGTCTTTAACCGACTGGCATTCTGTGAGGCATTTCTTCCGAAGAAATGCCTCACAGAAAAAACTAAAAATGTAAATGAGCCTTTAGACAATGTTTATGGACCAGGGTGCCCAATAACATACATGTGGGCTTGAAAACAAAGAAAAACATACATGAAGGCTCGGAAACACATAAGGTTGGGGGCAACGATGCTGTGGTCACCTTCAATGATGGAAATGCAGGCAGAATAAAAGGTTCTGAAGCAATTTGGAATTAAGTCTGGCTCCCTAATATAGAAGCAACCCTACAAGAATTGGATGGACAGCGAGTCTCCAAGGCAGAAATTATGCTTGAAAATACAACAGAAGCATCCAGGTCCCTCAGATGGAGGAAGAGACTGCCTCTGGTTGATCCTCCAGATGATGAAGATTACAAGGCTAGAGTGTTTTAGGTTCTCCCTTCATTCAATAGTCAGCTTTCCTTTACTTCAATTTTCAAGTGTGATTTCTGAGAAACTACTTTTCTTGCAAATGTTTCCCATGATCTCAATACCTGCTGAAGCTGAATTTGCGACCTTTTTACCTATTGTTGACAGTGATCTAACGTTGATGTGGATTTGCAATGTAGAGATCACACCCATGGTCTGATCAAAAAAAATATTTTCTAAAAAATTACATAAATTTTTAAGACCTTCACTCAAAAATTCATATCTTATTTCCTAACAAACTTGATAGTAGATCAGTGAATGTATAAGATTGAGTCTATATCTTGACAAAGTTTTGTTTTGTTACCTTGCATACTTCCAGGGAAAACTGGATATAAATATTTAAATTTAACTTTCTCTTGATCAGGCACTAAAAATTCGCCTTAAGGCTTGTAATATTTTGTGGATGAATGTACAAACAGAATTCTCAGTTAAGCAAACCTCCTGGAATCCAAACTGTGAAATGCTTAGTAATTTGTTTCGACTTAAATGTGATACTACTCGTGAGCATATTACAACTCTGAATATTTTGGAAAATTAAGTCAGTAAAGAAATTAGACGAGAATTATTTAAGCCTCCTTGTCACCATTCTTAGGGACAGGTTTAACAATGACATATTTTAATCTGTCTACAAAAATTCCCCTTGTCAGTGATACATTACATATATCACAAAGGACGTTACTTCTCAGAATTCTGTTTGAAATTCCATAAATACCATCCAAGCTTGCTTTCTTTCTTTTTTTTTTACAATTCTACTAATTTCTGGGAAGGATATTTTTTCTACTTCTAGTTCCTTAAAGTTTTGAGGAACAACATTTTTAATATATTCTCTTGCTTCTTCAACTGAACTAATCCTATTTTTGCTGCTGCTTTTCGAAAGTGATTGTTAAAAGTACTCACAACTTCTGAATCATCAGTAACAACATTGTCATTTAGTTTAACTGTTACGTTGTCTTGTACACTGACTGCGTGTCCTGTCTCCCGTTTAGCAACATCCCACAAGGTTTAAATTTTATCATCTGTATTATTAATTTCTGTCAAACTGTGAATACTTCTGGACATTTCTTCCTTAAAATATTACAGTATTTTTTGTAGTATGCAAGTCATGTTGGACCATGACTTGTTCTGGCCTTTATATAATTTCCCTCTTCCTCTTACATGAAATTTTAGTTTCTTTAGTTATTCATGGCTTATTTAAATTTTCATGGATTTTTTGATTACTTTTTAGGAAAGCTACTTTCAAATACTGACACAAATTTACTATGGAATAAACTGAATTGGACATAAGCAACTCTTTCGCTATATACCTCACCCCATACCTTACTCTTAAAACACTGTGTCGTGTTCTCATTAACAAGTCTCACTGATTTGTATGAACCTGACTTGGGGGCGTATATTGTACATTTCCATTAATTGTGCATCACAATCAGATAGTCCATTAACAACTGGGTGCACATTAATTGTGTCAGCCAGAGCATTGTCTATAAAAATGTTCTCAATCGGGTTCTTACTGTCTTGCTCCACATGAGTTGGAAAATCAACTACTGAAATCAGTTTGAAACACATAATAATGATTCCAGTTCATTTTCCCTTTCTGTATGTTTTATGAAATCTACAGTGAAATTTCCATGAACTACTTTTCTTGTCTGAGAGGTAGCCCAATAATGCATCTAGATTTCTCACAATTAGCTTAAAGTTTCCTAGGGGGTCTGTAGATCATTACAATTGTCGGAGAATCATTCTGCAATAACAACTCACAAGCACATGCTTCTAGTTTCTGATCTACAAAAAAATTGTTTCAATATTTTCAACTTTATAGCCCGACTTATAAATAGCAAATTCTCTTTTTCCATGTTAATTCTACAAAAAAATTATGCTGGCATTTATCTTCACCATTCATACTGTTGCTTGGTGTTCAGAGGGGCACAGAACATCTATCACTTCAGAACTATCCACAGTTTCTAGAGATAAAAGAAGTGCATCTCTCTTGTTATTCAGCTCCCTATGTTTTGATGAAACAAATTAATTCACTTTTCTGGAAACTGTTACATATATTTTTCTTTCAAGGCTGTCTGTCCATAACCTGACTCTAATCTAATGATGTGCCCCTCAGACGCCAATAATCATGTGGATTTTTGCCTTGTGCCCCCCCCCCCCACCCCCCACTTTCTGCAGGATGCTCGTTAATCTGTCCTCCCCCACTCCAATCAGTTGCACATTGAGATCTTTGTACCCCCATCTTCAAAAGGCAGCAGCAGGTGCAGCACAGATATGAGACTTTGCTTCGTCAAAAGCAATCCAGTAAGTTGCTAGCCAGGCTGCTTCCTGCTCCTCCTACTTTAAATACATGATTCTCTTCATCAAAATCTCTACACAAATCCCCTATGTTTTCTGTCAGCTGGCTATGACTGGCACTAGGTTCCCCAATGCTTATGCCCACTGACAACTCAATGCCCCAACTATATGACGATTTGTTACTTCTACTTCTTCCATTATTTAAAATTGAGCAAAAACCAATAGGAATAGATGGATAAATCCTAAGACTCAAGTACACTGTGCTATGAAGAGACAACTGTACCAGATTCATAGTGTAAGCTCTGGCTCTCACAACTGAAGTCATATTAGAGCTAAACAAGAGAATTTGTCTTGTTGGTGTATTCTGTGAGCTCGCCAATGCCTTTAATTGTGCAAACTAGAAAACTCTACTAAAATGTTATGAGATTAGTAGCACCCCTCTTGCACAGGTGGTGTGTTGCTTACAAAAGAGAAAGTACAGTCACACTGAGAGACTGTCTCATAAAAACAAAATAACAAAACTAAACTCAGAATGGAAAGAAACTACCTGTTGGATCCCTCAAGGATCAGAATTGGGTCCGCTCATCTGTAACCTGCTCAAATGACCTTCAAATGACTTTACAGGATGGCTAAATAACTATGTAATATCTAGAGGTTGAAAATACCAGTTTAGCTGTAAATTTCCTTTATTATCACAACTGGTTTAGGGCTCTCAGGTGTCACAGCTGTGCTCTGGCCCCAAAGCGCCAAGGTGGACGTGTACTAGGCGCGGTGTGCTATCTATGGGTGCAGAACAGGGAGCCCCCTGTTCTGCGCTTATAGGCAGCACACCGTGCCCCCCCCCCCCCTTTCCCCCGTTCTTTGCTCATAGGTAGCATACCACGTCTATAACACGTCCGCCACAGGGATCGGGGGGCCACAGTACAGCTGCGACACCTGAGGATTTGCTTATGAGAGCCCGAAACCGGTCATGATAATAAAGGAAATTTACAACTGGAGTGGTATTTTCAACCTCTAGTATAATGCTCAGCTGCGGATGTTCTTCCAACAGGATTGTTTGAACATAATATCTGCTGACGACACAGGGATTCAAAGTCAACTGTACCGGATTCATCTCAGAATACAGCAAACACTTCAAGGGGGTAGTCCTCTTTGAAAATACTGGTATATTTATTTTATTTTATTTTATTATTATTAAAATGTTCTCTTGGATGTCTATCTTACTGCAGTGTCACCCCAAGTTTTCCAGGAACTCTGTTATTGAGATACATGATGATTTGTGGAAAGTGTCTCCAAAAACAATTCACTGCAGGAAACAAATAGTTGGCATGTAATTTCAATCACACCCTAATAGGCATTATGAAATTATGAAACTGCTCAAAGCTGAAATTGGATCAGCCTGTTACGGATGAAAAGCGTCTCGGGCAAGCAGAGCACGGACGACAGAAGCTGCCAAAGAGGCCTGCAGGACCACCATGGCCACGAGGAAGATGGAGGAGGACCTGCTTTTGGAACTGGAAGGATAGCTGTATGGTCCAGGGATCATTGACTAGTGGCTTGTTTAACTTAACTACAAAAAATGTAACCCAAAACTTTAACTGCATTTTCTTGAAACCATATTTTTCAAATTGGCGGGAAACATAACTGGAGAACTGCACACACGATTCTGATCAGCATTTGATGCTGGAACTCTAAATTGCTTTCTCTATCAAGTAATATAGTCATTTTGCAATATCTTCAAATTTTTGGTACACACTTCTGTCTCAATTTTGTGGGCGAAGAAAACTACATTTATTTCAACACATCCCCATTTTGTTAAAATTTGATATTTTTGGATTATCCAAGATATGCTGACAGAGAATATATTAAAAATGACTTGCACAAAATTACTGTGTTACAGGTCCAATAGGAGTACTTTGGGAATCCCCGCTGGTGACCAAAGTTCTGGCCGCAAGGGGTCCTACCGCCTGGTGCAACGGTTACAGCGAACGTCCAATGTGGACATAAAAAAATCATTTCTTAAAGGCAAAAGTGTAAACAATAAAACCATATCATCAGCTTTAGCATTATGTTTTAGTTTACTTGACCAAAAATTATCATTGAAATCACCTACTTTTCATGGGTCCAAAGAGGACTACCCCCCACCCCCAAGTCATTGCTTCAGCTTAAGTCTTTGTCTCACAAAGACACAAATTATGCAATTTCAAAAAAGCAAAAATGACCTTTTGAAATGAATGCGCATGCACTACACTGACCACTGGTGTATAAAATTACAAAATTACTTGGGGGTCCAGCTGTATAAGTTGAAATGGAATCACCACACCAGTAAACTAGGCAAGAAGCTTAGTACAGCATCTTCTGTACTTAGAAGTATTATTAGAGTGTGGTTGTTCACAACAGCTTTCGCATCCCGCAACTACCCTCCCGATCTGGTACAGAAGCAAATAACCAGAGCCACTTCCTCATCCTCTCAAACCCAGAACCTCCCACAGAAGAACCACAAAAGTGCCCCACTTGTGACAGGATACTTTCCGGGACTGGATCAGATTCTGAATGTGGCTCGCCAGCAAGGATACGACTTCCTCAAATCCTGCCCTGAAATGAGATCCATCCTTCATGAAATCCTCCCCACTCCACCAAGAGTGTCTTTCCGCCGTCCACCTAACCTTCGTAACCTCTTAGTTCATCCCTATGAAATCCCCAAACCACCTTCCCTACCCTCTGGCTCCTACCCTTGTAACCGCCCCCGGTGTAAAACCTGTCCCATGCACCCTCCCACCACCACCTACTCCAGTCCTGTAACCCGGAAGGTGTACACAATCAAAGGCAGAGCCACGTGTGAAAGCACCCACGTGATCTACCAACTGACCTGCCTACACTGTGATGCATTCTATGTGGGAATGACCAGCAACAAACTGTCCATTCGCATGAATGGACACAGGCAGACAGTGTTTGTTGGTAATGAGGATCACCCTGTGGCTAAACATGCCTTGGTGCACGACCATCACATCTTGGCACAGTGTTACACCGTCCGGGTTATCTGGATACTTCCTACTAACACCAACCTATCCGAACTCCGGAGATGGGAACTTGCTCTTCAATATATCCTCTCTTCCCGTTATCCACCAGGCCTCAATCTCCGCTAATTTCAAGTTGCCGCCACTCATACCTCACCTGTCATTCAACAACATCTTTGCCTCTGCACTTCTGCCTCGACTGACATCTCTGCCCAAACTCTTTGTCTTTAAATATGTCTGCTTGTGTCTGTATATGTGTGGATGGATATGTGTGTGTGTGTGCGCGCGAGTGTATACCCGTCGTTTTTTCCCCCTAAGGTAAGTCTTTCCGCTCCCGGGACTGGAATGACTCCTTACCCTCTCCCTTAAAACCCACATCCTTTCGTCTTTCCCTCTCCTTCCCTCTTTCCTGATGAGGCAACAGTTTGTTGTGAAAGCTTGAATTTTGTGTGTATGTTTGTGTTCGTTTGTGTGTCTGTCGACCTGCCAGCACTTTCATTTGGTAAGTCACATCATCTTTGTTTTTAAGTATATAGAAGTATTATTATGTTGACCTAAAGACAAATAAGTTGTCTTATTTGAGATATTTTCATTCCTTGTTGTCTTATGGAATTCATTTCATGGAAATGCACCTAAAATAAATAAAGAATTTATTCAGAAGAATCATACAGCAAGAACAGTGTAAAATATATAACTACAAATTTTACAAGGGCATCTTCATGGAATAGCAAATTTTTATGCTCACTTCCCAATACGTTAATTCCTTAATAGTATTTGCAACTCATAGTAAAAAATTAGTTTTTCATGAACTGTGATATGCACACTCACAATACAAGATTCGAAACTAATTTTCATGTTTACTTTGCCAACAAGTCTAACATTCAGAGTGGAGTTAAATACCGGGGCACAAAGTGCTCCTACAAAATCTCATCTAACATACAGCACAGAATAGGGAAACACTCCAACTCAAAAGAAAATTGAAAACAAACTACATTAGCCACATCAACAAATTAACTGATCTGGACTCAAGGATTGAAAATTCCTGTTAACTACATGGCAAGTATCAATGTTTATTGTAAAACTGTAACCTATTGTAAACAGATCTTTGTTGTTACAGATTTAGCTAATTATTTACTTTCTGATGTATCCAAGCAAATAATTACATACCAACAGGATATAAACAGCAGCTATATAATTTAATATAATTGAGAAGCAGCAGCATTTTTCTCTTAAAAATAACATTTCCCTGCTATTTTGTATTACATTTCACTGCGAAAAGCACAGAAAGTACTAAACGGGATAGTGATAGTTTATTGTTAACACACTGTCAGATTGAATTTTACGAACTGGTAGTCTTTTGCTAATGTATACACTTATACATTCCACATCCCTCATGTTTCTCCTTCTTGATGGGATCTATGGAACACAATGAATGAAAGAATGAATGAATGAAAAATATTTGAAATGATAACAACAAGTTCTTTCTTAAGTGACTCTTCGCTCTACTAAATTTAAAATATTTGAGAAATTGGTGTGCGGAAAATGTGAGAGAATAACACATTGACAGAATTTGCTAAATAGAATGGACTTAACACTTTGGAGGCCAGCCATGTAGAAGAACATTAGGTGTATGAAACCAGCCATTTATGTTTTACTTAAAGTGTTACTAGCACATATGTAATTGGTGTACAATACACACTAAAAATTCTAAGTTTTCATACTGACTTTAGTTCTTTGAGAGATTACAAATTTTAAAATAACAATGATAACACGTATAGTGCAACATGAGTTACTAAGTAACTTCTTTCTATCGAGCTTCCAAAATTTCTTCCTCACTCAACAAATGTGACTTATTTGTGGCAGAATTACAGCAAACTGTGAGACCTAACGACTACGCACATGAAATTACGACAACATGATCATACTGGCTCAGCCACTCACGACAGCAACTGTTACGTTCACTAACTTTTCTTTCAAAATAATTCTAGAAATTGGCAACAGAAGGCAGCACCAGTTAAGGGGCAGGTCATGAGACATCAGTACATTATTCTCATGTGAAATGAGTCCAATTTTCAAGTGATAGGTGGCTCGTACATCGAGACAATCGCGGTCCGACCTATACTCGGGAACGGTCTGTTTAAAACAAAATTGCAACCCAAGCTATGCTCGAGCTTGGTCTCCAAATAGTTAAGGAAATATTGCCCAAAATTGCTCTGTGGCCACAGTAGATTACAAAATAAAAGGGGGAGAATTTTTATCGTGGCCTACAGTGCCACCCTTTCATTACTTCCTCCAGGTTCCTGTATTTCATGTTCCTGCTTGCCCCATTTATCTTATATCCTTACTTAATGTCTTCTCTTCTCGATTTTGATATAACTTAGTTTTGTGAGATATGGATGCCATTTGAAAATTCCATTTCTGATTCATGCTATAAATATTACTATTTGTGTATTTCTCTTTTCCACTTTTCTGGATGGTTTATCCAACCACTTACTACATTTTTGAGTCACAAGGTATTTTGAAACTTACTTTGCTTTTCCTTGGCCCGGGACAATGGAAATTTTAGTTCAAAACCTCTAAATCTTGAACACAATGAAAATCTAAGAATTCATGTAATACCTATTTATAACACAAAAGAACGTAATAATCAGTGATATATTGGTGAATAAAATTACTGTACACACACTACACTGATTGCTAAGGAGTAAATACTGATGGAAAGCTGTTACAGTAAATCAACATCCTATTTATAGATCAGTAATAACACAAATACATCAAAAACAATTATTTCTAAACAATAGAGATTCGTTATTAGTTACATTAACATACTTAAAAAACATTAACTACAGACAAAATTTAAGAAATTTGATCTAAAGAGAAATACACAATTAATGAAAAATAAAACAAGTAATTTGAGATTAATGTTTTACAATTTTTTGACTCTGTTCAGAGTCTGGGTTTGCTTGCTTTAAAATTAAACAACAATGAAAACTACAAATAGATAAAAACTACTGGCAGAAATATGAAGAAACAAAAGTGTTTTATTACTTCATTATGCAACAAATATTTCAAATGAAAGTAATTAAGCCTTTTGCAAATGATGATTTTTGAAGTATTAAAAATAGGATGGAAGATGCTACATACCTGTGGAAGTAATGTGAATATGGTAAGGAGTCAACAGTTTTTTCCTTAATAAAGTTGTAATCATATTCTGACCATAGTTCCTGTAGGCACACAAAGTCATAGTCACATGTTGCCAAGTGATCTGCCAGGGCAGTAATTCTTTCATGCCGATTCTTGGATACCAGTGGTATTCCCCTACAGACAACATTAATGATACGATTAATACATTTCAGAAATAAAATGTGTAACTACAAAACTCACAATCATCAGGGATAACTTTTTTCATTGCAGTTGTAAAAGATGCAAATGACAACATTTATTCTAGATCACTACAACCACTGGTTTGCTCGATTCATTATAGTTCAACATGCCTGGGTTAAATATCGTTCTACCATGGATCTTAGTCATTAAACTGTTAAGCTTTGTCAAAAAATCTACCATAAATTTCACTTTGTTCCTATGTAAAGACACAAATTAAATCCACACCAAAGTTTCATCTTAAACACATTGTCACTTGTAAAAGAGTTTTTGACATTAACAGTACAGCTACAATGGAAGTGATCACCAGTGGCAACTGCGGTGTAGCCTTAACATATGATAGACAGATGCCACCTTATGGTTACATAATACACATGCAGGTGGGTAACACATTAGCTACCATATTATATGCTGAGAATGAAGCATTTTGCATTTAAATCTATGACAATTAGTGACAAACAGAAAGTACAACTTGTTAGATATAAAAAATATTAAAAGTGAGATAAATTATTTTTATGCTCCATAGCACAAAATGAATCTCTTCCATCACTGTGGATGCCTTATAATGCAATAGTATGCCCAGAGAAAATGCTGCTCCATGTGGCACATGAAATATACCACAACAAACAGTGTGAACATCCATTTTCTCTTTTTCATTGACTGAGCCACCCTCTGCTTTCTCATGTCTAGCCAGCTCTTCTTCAGTCAAATATCCACTACTTCTGTTTCTTCCAGATGGCCTCTGACTCACTTGTTGCCTTATAGAGCAGTACCAGGCCTAAATAGAGGGAGCACATTAGTTGGAAACTCAAACTTACTCACCAGTAAACTGGATTCGCCAACCAACTCTGCCCTCTACACACACAAATGTAATAATGAAATGATTATATGGCATTACAGCCCAGGAGAGCCCATCTGGGGATGTTCTGCCATCTGGTGCAAGTCTTTCTATTTGACGCCACTTCACCAATTTGTGCATCTTGATGATGAAGGTGAGATGAGATGATCACACCTACACAACACCCAGGCCTCGAGCAAAGATCTCTGACCCAGATGGGAATCGAACACAGAACCTTCCGACTCTGAGGCAGTGACACTACCAATTAGTCAGAAGTTACGGGCACACAGATGCATAAAAGGGAGAATATTCTTTTTTTGATTACTCCATTGGTATCGATCACTGGAAATTCAGGAACATAAAATACCTTGGAACAAGACACGAATAAGCATGGTTTTAGAAAACATTGCTCTTATGAAACTCAGCTTGCCCTTTTACACGATATACTGCCAGCTGTGGAAGAAGGGCAACAGAATATTTCTAGATATCCAGAAAGTGTTTGACACAGTGCCCCATTATAAACAGTTAAAGAAGCTATGAGCATATGGAATGGGTTCACAGATATACGAGTGGCCTGAAGACTTCTTGGGTTATAGAACTCCATACATTGTCCTTGACGGCGAGTGTTTGTCAGAGACAAGAGTATCATCACATGTAGCCTAGGGAAGTGTGATAGGACTGCTATTATTCTCTATATACATAAACGATGTGGCAGACACAGTGGGCACCAATCTGGAATTTTTTGCTTATGACGCTGAGGTGTACAGTAAGTTGTCGAAGTTGACTGACTGTAGGACAATACAAGATAACTAAGACAAAATATCTAGTTGTAGTGATGAATGACAGCTAGCACTAAATGAAGAAAATGTAAGTTAATGCAGATGAGTAGGAAAAACAAATCCATAACTTTTGGATACGGCGATAGTGGTGTCCTACTTGACACAGTCATATTGTTTAAAAATCTGTGTGTATTGTTGCAAAGTGATATGAAAATTGTGGTTGGGAAGGCAAATGATCAACTTTGGTTTGCTGGGAGAATTCTAGTAAAGTGTGATTCATCGGTACAGGAGAATGCACATAGGGTGCTAGTGCGACCTATTCTTGAGTACGGCTCAAGTGTTGAGGTTCGCATCAGGCTGGATTAAAGGAAGACATCAAAGCTGTTCAGAGGTGCACTGCTAGTTTTGTTACTGGTAGGTTCGAACAAACACCCAAGTGTTACAGAGATGTTTGGGAACTCAAATGGGAATCCATGGGTGGGGGGGAGGGGGGGGGGGGGGGGGGAGGCAATGTTCTCTTCGAGAAACACTATTCAGAAAAATTTAGAGAACTGGCATTTGAAACTGATTGCAGAACAATTCTGTTGCCTCCAACATATATTGTGTATAAACACCATGACAGAAATTAGTGCTGATATGGAGGCAAATGACTAGTAGTGGTATGGGGTTACCCTCTGCCACATGCCATAAGGTGGAACGCGAAGTTTCGATGTAGATGTAAAACAAGTGACTGAGGCAATTTAATACACAAAAAGCATTAACAACTAGTTGTAGGAGAAGTGGATGCCTGATTAAGATTTACTGGAATAACCCTAAAGGAGTAATTTATCCCTGGTGGAGATACCTTACAAAACTCTCATCCAACCAATTCTACAACACTGATTATCAGTCTGGGCCCATTACCTGATAGGATTAAGAGCGAAGGTGGAGAAGATTCAAAGAATAGCTCCTTGTTTTGTCAGATGTTCATTTAGCTACTCTCAGAGTGTCCAAGAGATGCTTACCCATTTTCACTGACAGATGTTATAAGAGAGGTAGTGTGCATTATCAAAATTATCAATAATGCATATCCAAGAGAGAAATTAGTGGTGAAGCTAGAGAAATTCAATATTATATAAGTTTCTAACAAGTCATTCTTCCTGAATTCAGTTCTGAAATGGAATGGAAGAGGAGAAGGGAGGGGACAGGGAGGGGGGGGGGGGGGGGGAGATAGCAGTAATATGTGATGCACTCACACTATGCAGTCAAGTGACACTCATGTTACAAACCTAAGTGCATACACAACACTCTCACATGTACTGGGAGTAGTGTGATTACTTCTGTTACAGTACAGTGCTGCAGGTATGGGTTTTGGAAGAAACTTGTTCCATTAGGAAATAAATTCTGTCATGTACATTACTAACAGTTTAAATGAGACTAGGAAGGTGTGAAGACTAAGTAAATACAGAAGAACAGACAGTAAGTTTCCTTTTGATTTAATTACTCACATTGTTGTATATGTTTGTGTACCAGATTAGCTACCATGGTCTGTCCAAACAGTTTTACTTTCCCCAATACCTCACTCCAGCCTGAGACAGGCAAGGACAGCTAATTTAGTAAGTGCATACACGTGAGAAGCAATGTTTTGGGTTTGAGTCCTGTTCCAGAGCACTGTTTTAAACTGCCAAGAAGTTTCAAAACAGCACACACTCCACTTCAGAGAGAAAAAATTATACTGCAAACAATCCCCTAGACTGCAGCTAAGACATTTCTCTCCGCAACATCCTTTCATTCAGGAGTGATAGTTCAGCAAGAAATGCAGGAGTAAAATTGTGAGAGAGGGTCACAAATCATGCTTGGTTAGCTCAGTCAGTAACTGCACTGCCCACAAAAGGCAGAGTTCTCGGTTAATGTCCAGGTCCAGCACACAGTTTTAATCTGCCGGGTAGTGTCAAGACACATTTTCTCTGTAAAAGTCATGGCTACAAGCTCGTCATTTACATAACTGTTTTGTTAAATATTAATCTACTATAAAGTTTGATAAATCACCCAACCAAATACAGATACTACTTATTACGAAATTCATCTGTGGAGTACAATGAATTGTTGTTGTGGCCTTCAGTCCAAAGCCTAGTTTGATGTAGCTTGCCATGCTGTTCTATACCGTGCAAGCCTCATCATCTCCGCGTAACTACTGTAACCTACATCCTTCTTAATCTGCTAACTGTGTTCATGTCTCATCTCCCTCTACACTTTGTACTGCATACACTCCCCCCCCCCCCCCCCCCCCTTTCCCAGTACTAAACTGGTGATCACTTGATGCCTCAGAACATGTCCTACCAACTGATCCCTTCTTCTAGTCAAGTTGTGCAAGAAATTCCTCTTATCCCCAATTCTATTCTGTACCTCCTCACTAGTCATGTGTTCTACCCAGCTATTCATCAGTGTTCTTCTGTAGCACCACATTTCAAAAGCTTCTATTCTCTTCTTGTCCAAGCTGTTTATCATCCATGTTTCACTTCCACACCTGGCTACACTCCTTACGAATACTTTCAGGAAAGACTTCCTGAAAGATTAATCTATATTCACTGTTAACAAAACTCTCTTCTTTCGGAAATGCTTTTCTTGCCACTGCCAGTCTACATTTTTTATCCTCTCTCTCCAATCATCATTAGTTATTTTACTGCCCAAATAGCAAAACTCATCTACTACTTCCACTGTCTCAGTTCCTGATCTAATTCCCTCAGCACCACTTGATTTAATTTGACCACATTCCAATATCCTCATTTAGCTTTGTTGATGTTCATCTTATATCCTCCTTTCAATATACTGTCTATTCCATTATTGAACTGCTCTCATAAATCCCTTGCTGTCTCTGACAGAATTACAATGTCATCAGCAAACCTCAAAGTTCTTATTTATGCCACCTGGACTTTAACCCTACTCTTTTTTTTTCCCCCTCAATGTACAAGCTGAATAACGTCAGTGATAGGTGACAGCTCCCTTCTCAACCACTGGTTCCCTTTCATGCGCCTCGACTCTTATAACTGCCGTCTGGTTCCTAAACAAGTTGTAAATAGCCTTTCACTTCCTGTATTTCACCTCTATTACCTTCAGAATTTCAAAGACAGTATTCCAGCCAACACTGTCAAAAGCTTTCTCTAAGTCTACAAACACTACAAAAGCAGGTTTACTTTTCCTTTACATATCTTCTATGAGAAGTTGTATGATCAATATTGTCTCTCAAGTTCCTACATTTCTCCAAAATCGAAACTTTTCTTCCTCGAGGTCAGCTTCTACCAGTTTTTCCATTTTTCTGTAAAGAATTCATGTTAGGATTTTGCAACCATAACTTATTAAAATGATAGTTTGGTAATATTCACACCTGTCAGCACCTGTTTTCTTTGGAATTGGAATTATTATATTCTTCTTGAAGTTTAACAGTTTTCACCTTGTACACCAGATGGAAGAGTTCTGTCATGACTGGTTCTCACAAGGCTATCAATAGTTCTGATGGGATGTTGCCTACTCCCAGGGCCTTGTATCGACTTAGGTCTTGCAGTACTCTCTTCTGTTTCCATAATACTGCTGCAAGTTCATCTCCCTTGAATAGACCCTCTATATACTCCTTCCGCCTTTCTGCTTTCTTTCTTAGCTTAGTACTTGTTTTCCATCTGAGCTCTTGATGTTCATACAGCTGCTTCTCTTTTCTCCGAAGGTCTCTTTAATTTCCCCTAGTGATATTTGATTCTAAATCCTTACACTTGTCCAATAGCCATTCCTGCTTAGCTGTTTAGCATTTCCTGTCAATCTCATTTTTTAGTGTTTGTATTCCATTTCGCCAGCTTCATTTACTGTATATGTATATTTTCTCCTTTCATCAATTAAATTCAATACCTACTGTGTTATCCAAGGATTTCTACTTGGTCTTGTCTTTTTACCTACTTGATCCTCTGCTGCTTCCACTATTTCATCTCTCAAAGCTACCCATTCTTCTTCTATTGTATTTCTTTCCTCTGTTCTTGTGAATCGTTCCCTAATGCTCTTTCTGAAACACTCTACAACCTCTGGTTCTTTCAGTTTATCCAAGTCTCATCTTCTTAAATTCCTACCTTTCTGCACTTTCTTCAAGTTTTAAACCACAGTTCATAACCAATAAATTGTGGTCAAAAACCACATCTGGATGTGTCTTACAATTTAAAACCTGGTCTCTATATCTCTGTCTTACTATTATATAACCAATCTGAAACCTTTCGGTATCCTAGAAGTGTCCTCCACATGTATAACCTACTTTCATGATTTTTAAATCAGATATTAGCGATAATTAAACAGTGCTCTGTGCAAAATTCTACCAGGCAGCTTCCTCTTGCATTCCTCTCCCCCAGTCCACATTCACCTACTTTTTTCTTATCTTCCTTTTGCTACTATCAAATTCTGGCCATCCCTCACCCATCTTATCATACATTTCTTCAATCTCTACATCATATGCGGGGCCTGGTTGGCATATAACTTGTACTACTGTGGTTCGGTGTGGGCTTTGTGTCTACCTTGGCTACAATAGTGTGTTCACAATGCTGTTCAAGTAGCTTACCCGCATTCCTATTTTCTTATTCATTATCAAACCTACTCCTGCATTTTCCGTATTTGATTTTGTATTTATAACTCTGTAGTCACTTGACCAGAAGTTTTGTTCCACCTGCTACCCGAACTTCGGTAATTCCCACAATATCTGTCTGCAACCTATCTATTTGCCCTTTGAAATTAAGGGATCTAAAGTTCCATGCTCCAGTCCATAATAGCCAATTTTGTTCTTCCAATAACAACATCCTTCTGACCAGTCCTCGCCTGGAGATCACAGTGAGGGACTCGTTTACCTCCAGAATATTTTACCAAGATGGTGACATCATCATTTAACCATAGAGTAGAGTTGCATGCCCTCGGGAAAAATTACCGCCGTAGTTTAACCTTGCTTTCAGTTGTTCACAGTATCAGCACAGTATGCTCTTTTTGGTTGCTGTTACAAGGCCCAGGTCAGTGAATCATCCAGACTGTTGACTCCGGACAACTACTGGAAAGGCTGCTGCCCCTCTTCAGGAACCATACACTTATCAACTAGAAATTATTTCCATTTCTTTTAAAGCTTTCATTATCTACCAGTACCTTTAACTCACAAGGGTTTTGATCAAATTATATGCTTGGCTGCATATTTTGTTCATTTCTATCCAAGAGCAATATTAAGCTGTGGATAATAAGGCTATTTTCATTCCTGGTGTTAGACACTATCTGATCAAACGTATTCGAACACCTATTAGTGGACATTAATATTGGGCATGTCCACATTTTGCCATTATGATAGTTTAAACTCTGCAACGGGCGACTTTCAATGAGGTGTCCAAATATCTGTGGAGCACATTCTTCCTCAAGAGCTGAAACGCGAGATGGTAGTCATGGCAGACACTGGTGTTTGGAGCAAATCTGACATTCTGATTCATCCCAATGTTCCATTGTGTTCAGGTCAGGACTCTGGGCAGGCTAGTCCATTTCAGGAATGTTATTGTCCCCAAACCATTGCCTCACAGATGCTGCTTTATAACAGGGAGTATTTTCATGCTGTCCTTCCTTCCACCACCAGCTTCTCTAAGCTATCAAGATGGGAGTTAATCTCATAACATATTCTCAACTCCTGTAATCATCCTGGCCTAAATCTCAGGTAACCCACTGACCCTGCACCCCCTATCCAACAGCTTCCCCCTCCTCTGTCCTGTCACACCCTCCCAATTCACGTTCCCAGGTTGATTCCAGTGTGCGACGCTCCCCACCGGCTCCTACTGGTGTGCTTTTCATGACTAGCCCATATACCTGCCACCCCTCCTCCTGCATTCCTAGGTAGCAAACCGACTGTTTCCCTACAAGCCACTAGCCACCCACCCTCAGTCCCTCTCTACCCTCAATGCAAGCAGTCCACCTGCTGAGAAACGAAGTGTCGGCACTGCTAGTCCAACCGGCACCATATTGGGGCAGAGGTGTGTGTGTGTGTGTGTGTGTGTGTGTGTGTGTGTGTGTGTGTGTGTTTTACTCTAGCTCTAGGGGTCTTCTTTATGGCTATTATGGACTGGAGCATGGAACTTTAGATTCCTTAATTTCAAAGGGCAAATAGATAGGTTGCAGATAGATATTGTGGGAATTACCGAAGTTCGGTAGCAGGTGGAACAAAACTTCTGGTCAAGTGACTACTGCCTAATTTACACTCTACAAGAATTTTCCTACAAAACAAATTATTATTTCTTTCCTTTTGCCAGATAGGTGACACCATGGACCAGAATCACCCCACACTGCAGCAACTGAGCTATATGCCCTGACAGGGCTTTGATTATGTATCATCATGCCTGGAAATGAGGGGCATTCCATCTCAGACCCTTCCAACCATTCCTGAAGTGGTATTCTACCACCCACCCAATCTTCACGACATCTTGGTCCCTCCCCAAGTCACTCCAATCCCCAACCTCTTGACATAGGGGTTCTATCTCAGACCCAGGTGCAAGACCTGCCAAATACAAGATCCCAGCACATCCTATGCCGAGTTGTCACAGGGTTACCCTATTACATCAGAAGCAGAGCCCCATGTAAAAGCAGCCATGTAATATACCACCTGCATTGAAATCACTGCACAGCATTTTACATGGGCACGTCCAATCTGCTGTCCACCAGAATGAATGACCAGTGCCTAATTGTGGCCAAGAACAAAGTTGGCCTGCCAGTGACACAAAAGACTACTGAGAACAAGATGCTTAAGTTCAAGGGCTGTTTGACAACTCATATCATATGGATTGTTCCCCTTCCACACCCACTTTTCTGAACTATGCAGATCGGAGATGTCCATGTAACACATCCTTTGCTCCCATAATCCTCCTGGCCTCTACCTCCACTGACCCATAGCCTCTACCCAACAGTTTCACCCTCTGTCTTATCACCCCATAACAATCCACATCATCTTCATCGAGCATCATACCTCAGTGGCTCTGGTACCTGTGTGTCACATGCCTAGCCTGTACACCAGCCACCATCCTATCCTGCATGCCTCCTGCCTCCCTCTGAGCTGCTAGCTATCTGTCCTCAACCCCTCCTCATGCTTAAGCCTCTTGCTTCCTCTACTGATCCCAACCTACAAAAGCCCCACCATCAGTCCACTTGCTGAACAGCAACCTTGGCGTTATGTGTCCAGCTAGCACAATGTACACTATGTGATCAAAAGTATCTGGACACCTGGCTGAAAATGACTTACAAGTTCATGGTGCCCTCCATCTGTAATGTTGGAATTCAATATCATGTTGGCCCACCCTTAGCTTTTATGACAGCTTCAACTCTCACAGGCATACGTCCAATCAGGTGCTGGAAGGTTTCTTGGGGAATGGCAGTCCATTCTTCACGGAGTGCTGCACTGAGGAGAAGTATCGATGTCGGTCAGTGAGGTCTAGCACAAAGTCGGTGTTCTGAAACTTCCTAAACGTGTTCTATAGGATTCACGTCAGGACGCTGTGCAAGCCAGTTCATTACAGGGATGTTATTGTCATGTAACCACTCTGCCACAGGCCGTGCCTTTTGAATATGTGCTCAATCGTGTTGAAAGATGCAATCGCCACCCCCGAATTGCTCTTCAACAGTGGGAAGCAAGAGGGTGCTTAAAACATCAATGTAAGCCCATGCTGTGATAGTGCCATACAAAACAACAAGGATGCAAGGCCCCTCCATTAAAAACAAGACCACACCATAACAGCACCACCTCCAAATTTTACTGTTGCACTACACACATTGGCAGGTGATGTTCACCGGGAATTTGCCATACCCACACCCTGCCATTGGATTGTCGCATTGTGTACCATGATTCGTCACTCCAGACAAAGTTTTTCCACTGTTCAATCATCCCATGTTTACACTCCTTACGCCAATCGAGGCGTCATTTAGCATTCACCAACGTGATGTGTGGCTTATGAACAGCCGCGCGACCAAGAAATCCAAGTTTTCTTACCTCCCACCTAACTACTACAGTATTTGCAGCGGATCCTGATGCAGTTTGGAATTCCAGTGTGATGGTCTGGATACATGTGCGCTGTTACACATTATGACCCTCTTCAACTGTAAGCTGTCCCTGTCAGTCAACAGACAAGGTTGGCCTGTACGCCTTTGTGCTGTTCATGCCCCTTCACATTTCCACTTCACTATCCCATTGGAAACAGTGGACCTAGGGATGTTTAAGAGTGTGGAAATTTCGCATAGAGATGTATGATGCAAGTGACACCCAATCACCTGACCACGTTCAAAGTCCATGAGTGCTGCGGAGCACCCCATTCTGCTCTCTCATGATGTATAATGACTACTGAGGTCACTAATATGGAGTACCTGGCAGTAGGTGGCAGCACAATGCACCTAATATGAAAAACATATGTTTTTTGGGGGTGTCCGGATACTTCTGATCACATAGCGTAGGTGCACAATTGCGTATAAAATTTATTCTGAACCCTAGAAATGGATGCACAGTTTACATCAAAATGATATTTACTTCTTATATTACTGTTACGAATTTTTCAGTTTATCCTACATTTACTTTCATTATTAGCATGACATATCTTTAGGGAGGAAATTTCAGTTAAATTGTCACAATATAAGCCTTAAAAATAATTTTCATGAAAACTTTGATCCTTATGTAGGGTTAATAATGGAGTTATGTATCACAGTGGTAAGATATTCGACAAAATAGATATTATAAAAACAAACTCCCATTTAACACAAAGCAAATACGTGGGAATCACAAGTAGTTCAAAGTAAACTTAAAAACATGTCTCACTGGTCACCTTTTCCACAAATTATCTGAATATCCAGACTCAGGGACTGAAAAGTTACGTTAGTTATAGTGTAATCTGAGTACTGGTTGTAAAGTGTCATGAGAAGTGGTAATTTAGTGTAAACAAGGCTAACCATTTATTGTTGTAAGTAAATATTTTCTTCGAACATTATAATCAAGTAATCAGTAACAGATACACTGCAGCTGTACGGTATAACTGAGAGGGCAACAACATTTTTCAAAGTAGCACATTTTAATTTATTTGATTAAATTTAGCTAACATAAACAGCATTAAATAGTAAAGTGGTAGCTTATTGTACAGTACACACATTAAGTTTCTACGCTTTTCTTGTCTTTTGTTAATGTATGTGTTGACAGATTCCACATCCCTGAGGGTTCTCCTTCTCAATGGGATCTATGGAATGAATTGAATGAATGAATGGCCAATAAAATAAATGAGGAGTATGAGGGAAACAGTTCCTCATTGTACATCTATACTCTGCAAACCCTCGTGAGGTACATGGCAGAGGGTACATCCGATTGTACAAGTTATTAGGGTTTCTTTCTGTTCCATTCTCATAATGAGCACAGGAAGAAAGATTGTTTGAATGCCTCTGTGCGTAAGTAATTATTCTTCTCTTACTCTCACAATCCCTACGTGAAATTTTTTTAATAGACTTTCTCAGGACACTATACGTTTATCTTCTAGAGTCTTCCATTTCAGTTCCTTCAGTAACTCTGTGATATTCTCCCATGGATTAAATAAACCTGTGACCATTCATGCTGCCCTTCTCTGTAAACATTCAATATCCCCTGTTAGCCCTACTTGGCACTGGTTCCACACACTTCAGCAATATTCTAGGGTAGGTTGCATGAGTAAATTGTAAGCAATCTCCTGTGTAGATTGATTGCACTTGCCCAGAATTCTACCAATAAATGAAAGGCTTCCACCTGCTTTACCCACAACTGAGCCTATGTGATCATTACACCAGATAGTTGTACGAGTTGGCCAATTCCAGCAGTGACTCACTGATATTACAGTCATAGGATACTATGTCTCTTCATTTTGTGAAGTGCACAATTTTAAATTCCTAAACATTTAAAGCAAGCTGCCAATCTCTGCACCACTCTGAAATCTCATTACGTCCAACTGAGTATTTATGCAGCTTCTTTCAGATAGTATTTCATTATAGATAAATGCATCATCTGCAAAAAGCCTGATGTTACTATTAACATTGTCTGCAAGGTTATTAATATACAATGAGAATAGCAATGATCCCAACACATTTCCCTTGGGTACACCCAAGTTACTTCTATATCTGACAATGACTCTCCATTCAAGACAACAAGCTGTGTCCTCCCTACCAGAAAGTCCTCAGCCCAGTCACAAATTTCACTTGATACCACATATGATCAAACTTTTGACAATAAGTGCAGATGTGATACCAAGTCAAATGCTTTTCAGAAATCAAGAAATACTGCATCTACCCTATTTCCTTGAGCCAAAGTTTTCAGTGTATTAAGTGAGAAAAGTGCAAATTGGGTTTCACATGATCAATATTTTTGGAATCCATGCTGGTTGGCACAGTTTTTAGGAAATAATCTGACTCTTAGCTACAATAAAACACCATATGTTCAACTGCATGTATGCAATGATTTTAGAAATGACATTATGATCCTTTATAACAGTGGTGTGGTTGATGAGGTGGAAGACATCACATTTCTGCGATCGAAGTTAGGCGAAAAACACTGACGTAAGGTTCCAATTATATCCTGTAGAAGCTATGTAAAGCTACGACTATAATTAGAATTTTTTTCTATACCAGTGAATACGGGTTGGTTAAGCTTGCTTACCAAACATATTTTCATTCCTTGAAAACAAATGGAACCAAGTTTCGGGGCAACTTCATTCAGACAAAAATGGTATTTTCAGTACAAGACATACCATTTTTTAAACCATATTTTAGGTATTATTTGATAACCTATATGTTCTTTCCTGACACTGCAGTACACTTAGAATACAGAGGGACATTCAATACTAGTGACTGGCTTGGATAAGTGATATGGGAAATGTGCAACAAATAGTGTAAACAACATGACAACAATAACATCACATCAGAGAGATTTTTTTTTTAATGGGGTAAGTTACAATAAGTCATACTTCAGTCCGTCACCACAACCACGTATTCTGCCTTCACATCCATTGGCTTTGCCAACTCACAACCAAACTGCCACTTTCCAGCCTAAGCTAGATTCTTGGGCTAAGCTACTGCTTAGTCTGCTTTCTTTTTTTTTTAAAAAAAAAAAAAAAAAAACAATAGTATCTTATCTTATCTTAGACACACACACACACACACACACACACACACACACACACACACACGGACAGAGATATCCATAGCTTTGATAATACTAAGAATTAAAAGGATTTTCTGGTACCGTTACAGTATAAGCATACTCAAAATCAGACCAGAGTGCAGATCTGAGGTAGATGAAGGAATATGTCTTCGCCTATGGCATGAATTACTGCTTAGCATCCATTTTCAATAGGTATCCAAAATAATTAATGATGATTTGCAACAAACTATACAATTCCAAGAATAAATCTACTACTAATCTGTAGAAGATTATAAAAGGTGAAATAAACTGGGGTTGTTACTTAAAAGAATGAAATTTATGGTATAATGTTTTTGTTATGATGGTAAAAGATTGCTATTTGATCTAGTCATCTTTCCTTTGGTTCTTCTCAAGCAGATCATTCAAGATATATCCTCAGCTGGGAAATAAAAACACCTCTCGCCAATAAGTTTCCCATATCTTTAATTTGAAACTAATATGTTATACAGTCATATTATTATTATTACTGCTGTTCATGTTCCTCATAGTGTTGCAGATTTCCTGTGTGAGAAATAAAGAAAATAAACAAGAAAACCTGGAAAGAAGGTCTAAACTTGGAAGGAATAAGTCTAACACACCTTGGGAAGAAAGAAAACAACTCAAAATCAGGTGTTGACTTTTGCTGATGACTTTACTCTTCTAGTCAGAGACTGGAAGGATGTTCAAAGATTGCTGGAGATCTTGCATGAAATCACTGGAAAATGCTTCTCAAAGTCTCATATGAAAATTCAGAATAAATGCAACAAAGACACCAAGGGGAAAAATAATTGGTGGTGAAGAAGTTGGGAAGATTAAAAGGGCAGACAAATTGAAATACTTAGGAAAACAGATGCAAAATAAGAGCCACAAAAATAGGCCTTGCTTACAAATTAACATAGAATAGGTACAACAACAGAGTGATAGGTCTATGTATATATATATATAATATATTAGATATTCTATACTTCAGAGTGTCTCAGTTTGAATAAAAAAAAGGCACATGGAAGAACCTGAAAGAGGGAAAGGAGAATCCTCAGACCAAATTTAGAAGGAGAAAAAAGTCTTCAACAACAATATGTATTAATTAAGACTGATAGTTTTGATCTGTTCCCGGTACTATATAAACACGCATCCTGCATGATGCATAGTAATGAATGGCAACTTTATGTCACCAAGATTCAATTATACTATGGTCATGGGTTTCATAAAGGAGTCCAACTTCAGATATGTGCAACCTGACAATAAGCATGGGCTGTTAACAAGTATCATTACTGTTTGTGTTTATTAAAAGAATAGTTGACCATGCACTGGATAGATATAAACCCAGAAGAACAGTTTACAACAGGAGAGAACCTCCATGGTACACAGTCGCTGTAAAGAAACTTCTAAAAAAACAGATATCACTGCATAATATGCATAAAACAAAGCATAGGGCTATAGACAAACAGATGCTGAATGAAACACATTTGACTGTCATGAGAGCCATGCCTGATGCTTTCAAGGACTACCACAGCAAAATATTGTCAATCGACATTTCACAAAATCCAAATAAATTCTAGTTGTATGTAAAGGCAGTTAGTGGCACCAAAGTTAGGAACTGAAATTGAGGGCAGCAAAATAAAAGCTGAAATGCTTAACTCCATTTTCAAATGTTCGTTTACAAAGGAAAAACTAGAAGAATTTCCCCAATTTAATCCTCGTACCACTGAAAAGATGAATGAAATAAATATTACTGGCAGTGGTGTTGAGAAACAGCTAAAATCATTAAAACTGAACAAAGCTCCAAACCCTGATGGAAACCCTCACATTCTATACTTAATTTGTGGCCAAGTTAGCCCCTCTTCCAACTACCATCTATTGTACATCCCTGGAACAAAAAACTGAACCCAGTTCTTTGAAAAAAGAGCACAAGTCACACCTGTCTACAAGTTTAGTAGAAGTGATCCAAAAAAACTACTATCCAACACCCTTGACATCAATTTGTTATGGGGTCTTAGAACACATTCTGAGCTCAAACATAAAGAGGTATCTTGAACAGAATGACCTCCTCAGTGCCACCCACCATGGATTTCGAAAATATTGATTACGTGTGATCGAACTTTTTCACATGACACACTGAAAGCTTTGGAGCAAGGCAACCAGGAACATGCAGTGTTTCCTGACTTCTCGAAAGCATTTGATTCCATACCACACCTACGCTTTAGTCAAAAGTGCTATCATATGGACTATCAAGTGAAATTTGTGACTAGAATGAGGACTTTTTGGTAGGGAGGACACAGCATGATATCTGGAATGGAGAGTTACCGTCAGATGTAGAAGTAACTTTCGTTGTGCCCCAGGGAAGTGTGTTGGGACCCTTGCTGTTCACGTTGTGTATTAATGACCTTACATGCAATGTTAATAGTAAAATCAGGCTTTTTGCAGATGATGCCATTATCTACAATGGAGTACACTCTAAAAGATGCTGTATAAATATTCAGTCAGATCTTGATAAGATTTCAACATGGTGCGGAGACTGACAGCTTGGTATAAATGTTCAGAAATGTAAAATTTTACACTTCATTAAATGAAAAATTTTAGTATCCTATGACTATAATATCAATGAGTCACTGTTGGAATCAGTCAATTCATTCAAATACCTGGGTGTAGCACTTTATAGGGATACGAAATGGAATGATCACATAGGCTCAGTCGTTGGTAAAGCAGGTGGTAGAATACTGGGGAAGTGCGATTAGTCTACAAAAGAGACTGCTTACAAGTCACTCTTGCAACCAGTTCTACAATACTGCTCAAGTGGTGGGACCTGTACAGGTCAACTGATCAATGGATACACCCAGTCAGCTTTGACTAATGACGTCATAGTTTATTCTTAGATATTAATGCCTTTATTTTTGAGTAATAGATAGTACATCGCTTATCTTCCGTTGTGTGGCATCATCATCGTAACCTGAAATAAATGCATGTGTTTTTAAAAGACATGGCTAAACATTGATACGATTTTTGTTGCTTGTATTAATGTAAATCATTTGTTCATTCCAATTCATTTGGCACTTATTTTCATTCTTAGCAAGTTTGAGATATTTTGAAGAACTGGTTTTCATTCTGGACAGTTCTGTAAGTACGGGTTTATCTGTCTTAACTGCAGTACGGGATATAAATTTAACACTTGTCGCTTTTTTCACCTTTACTAGTACTAGTATTACTACGATATTTTTCAGTCGACACTAGTATTATAAATGGCAAAATGAGTACATATGAAAAATTTGTATCCCATACTTCAGTTGATCTATTAGGTCAACTGAAGAGAAGGATACTAGTGCTAGTAAAGAAGAAAAAAGTGACATATGTAACATTGGAATGTTTTGCCTCATCTGATCTACGAAAATAGTATCCTGTTCTTCAGTTGACCTATATACGTATGTCGCTATTTTTTGCCTTCGCTAGAGAAGGCAAAAAGACCAACATACATAATATTTGTATCTCATACTTCAGGTGAATTATATAGGTCAACTGAAGAATAGGGTGTTAGCGAAGGCAAAAGGCTCCAAATATGTAAAATTTGCATCCCATACTTAAGTGGACATATACAGGTCAACTTAAGAATAGGATACTACTGCTAGCGAAGATGGAAAAACCAATATACATAACATTGACATCATCTACCGTATCCTTTTCTTCAGTTGAGCTATACAATTCAACTGAAGAGCAGGATGCTAGTGCTACCGAAGTTGGAAAAAAGCTACATGCGAAAAACTTGTATCCTGTTCTTCAGCTGACCTACATAGTTTAACTGAAGTACAGTATACAAGTTTTTCGCCTTCGCTAGCACTAGTATCCTATTCTTCAGATGCTTCTCACCATACACTGGAAATGCTGAGTCACAGAAAGGCACAACACAAAAACTGTCAAAGTCCGCTTTCGACCAACAAGGCCTTTGTCAAAAATAGACAAGACACACAAAACACGCGATGACAGTCTCTGGCAGCTTGAGCCTGACTCAGCATCTCCACTATATTGTGACGGGGGATATTGAACATCTACAGGGAAGGGAAGCAAGAATGGTCACAGGTTTGTTTAATCCGTGGCAAAGTGACTCAGGGATACTGAAGGAACTGAAAGACTCCTGAAGACAGACGTAAACTATCCTAAGGAAGTCCTTTGTAAAGTTTCAAGAACTGGCTTTAAATTATATAGGCTACTACAAACTCCTACGTATCACTCACACAGGAATCGTGAGGGTAAGATTAGAATAATGGCTGAACGCACTGATGCGTTCAAACAATCATTCTTTCCGCGCTCCATACGTGAATGGAACCGGAAGAAACCCTAATAACTGGTACCATGGGTCATAGCCTCTGTCATGTACCTCAGGTGGATTGCAGAGAGTAGATGGAGGCAACACAAATAAACGGCCAAGTGTGTTGAATGCGCACACGACAAAACCTTTATTACAGCAATGTGTTTCACACTCCGCTAAACGTAAAGTGAAATTCTTAAACTGTGCTGTAGACATCAGTTCTGTTCCCACTGCTCGTTTATTGATACTAACATTTTTTTTAGATTCTTGAATAATAATACTAATAATATTGAAAAATTTGCGGTCTGTAATGTAGTCGACACTGAATGACATTAACGCTGAAGTTATGTCTGAAGGTTCTCCACCTACGTTTAGATCCTTGTCATAACCTATACTTATGTAGCTATCAGTGTTATCTAAGTTACATACCAGCAATTCATAGTAAATATTTTTAGCAATCTTGTTTCTCCTTGCATAACGAATGTTTTCTGAATTCAGTTACAGCAAATATAGGCCACGCTTGCGTCCTTTAACTGATACATGGAACACAAGTCTAAAAAAATATCCTGCTGTACGTGTGCCGACGTACTTCGCCACTACTTCGCTATTAGCAGAATGTTTCAATGTTTATCACGTTACATAATACGTGACACCGAATTATTGATTAGTATACTTAAACTTATTTACGTCACTATATTCATCTGTCGCTACTATCAAAACAATATGATCCTTCCCTATTATTGTCATTCTATTACATTATTGTCTCTGGAGTAGAGCCGTCGTATAGATCGCAGGAGATGTTGATTTGTTTATCAGGTGTCGGGTGATTTGTAAGTTGTGAAATAGTGTAATATAATTGCAGTTAATGTAATTAAATGTCATAGGAACAAGTTCTTTTATATAATTATTTATAAAAAAGAAACCACGTAAGTCTCGAAGGAAGGAACCTTACATTACGTGGCAGTGTAGCAGTTAAACAACTGTTTGTTGCTGATTGGCTTGGTTCACACCGGTCTTGTGAGGCGTGTAGGGTGCTATAAGCAGGAAATGGTAGTAGTTGTTTACGTGATTCCAATTTAGCCACCGCGACATAAACGGATATTAAATTAGAGACACAGTTTGGATGCATTTGCAGAGATATATGCTCAGAATTTTGGCGTGAGGAAGATTATACGGTTAAACGTTAGGTAATGGGATTAAAACTATCACATGATTGTGTGTGTGTGTGTGTGTGTGTGTGTGGACAAAATATAGTTTTACAAAATACATATATCATTTCTTAAAGATTACCCACATTTAACCAAACAATAAATTTTAGCCCTAGTTTTGTTAGAGGATATTTTTTCTGTTTGCAGTAAATCAAAGTTATTACGTAAGGAATGCTGTTGACTGGTTTCGACGGAAAATTCACATGCGTGTGTCCTTCTTCAAAAGTGAGCTTGCTTACACCTTGTTATGTTCGTGAATCACTTGTCTGACAACAAAGACATCGAACATGCTCGTTGCCGAGAGGCTGTAAAGCGCAAGTTGAAGTCCGTGTAATCGTCATAGCTCTTGTCATCTTACCGAATCGGATATACCAGAAACTTATTTCTTGTTTTCGTCGATGGCGTACCCATAGGTTAGCTAGTTGCAGTCCTGTAAATATTAGCCAATTCTTGCCACATCATTGTAGATATAGGCGTAAGTGTGTGATCAAAACCTGACCAAACGTGCAGTAGGCCAATCACACACTGCAGTTTTCCTCAGTTGGTTGGCAGGCACTGGTAAGAATGTTTCTCAGTATAACACAGTGTGAGTTAAATGTTAGAGTATTCTCTAAACAGTGTAGCTCATTTAGCCAGACCTTAATAAGAATTGTTCTACAAAGATTTTTAACTTTCATCAATGGTTCACAAATGAAACTTTTTGGCACTTTACAAAATCAAAAAAATGTATTTGAGTGCTACAATATGAGTTAGTTACAATTGGAATCAGTGAGGTTGTACAAAAGCCTACGTGCATCAATTTGCAGTGTTGTAAAATGGTATTACCATCTAGGCTCAATCACATGTGAAACAGTTGGGAGACTTCAGTTCATTGGTAAGATACTGGTGAAATTTTTACACAGGAGAGTGCTTAGAAAACACTTGGACGTCCTGTCCATAATATTGTTTAAGTGTTTGGGGACCCATTCCAGATGGGTGTAGTAGTTACTTAAAATAAATGAAGTAGTGGCAGAAGGCCCCTGAATGATTACAGATCTGTTTGAATCACAGTAGAGTGTCACTGCAATGCTGAAAAAATTCAGATGGTAGGTGCTAGAAAATGCCATCTATTTTATGAAAATGTACCTACTTACAAAGTTATGAGGAACAATATTAAGTGAGATATCAGGAAACATATGATAACCTTCCCCCCCACCCCACCCCCTTTATGTACCACTTCCATAGCAGACAAGATTTCACTGATTGCATCTTGTGTAGACATTTTTAAGCACTAGCTCTTCCCACACTCCATATTACTACGCAAAGGGGAGTACCCGTCCTTTGTAGTCTGCAGTAGTGTAGATGTACTTAGAAAAACAGTGAGTACATTGCTGATACCATCTTATTTATGCAGTTATAATGTTCTTCCATCTTCTGGACAGCAAATAGCCTATTTTGTGTAATTGAGGATTTCACAACATGTAAAATTTTCATCCATGTATCGTACCCACCGATATAAACAAGTTGAAGTTCAAACATTATTCTATTTAAAATGTTCACTATTGAAACTCTTCATTGCTACAGATTCCTCAATATTGCAATTCCTTTAAATGCACCATATCACTAATGACACATAAGAAACATACCAGCAGCATGCAGTCTGGTAAGTGTTTACAAAAAAAGGTTTATTGAAACATTCAGATTGTTTGAACACACATTGTTGAAATACTATGCACAGATGTATATAACATATATAGGCCTTTGTTTCTACTACATTTTAGAAATGTTGACAAGTGAGATAGTTTGTTGCAGTTCTCAAGGCTGAATTTTACTGTTCTGTGGAACTAAATTTGGTAGGTTGTTACTGCTTGTATTATATATGGTAAATGAAAACCCTGATCAGTTTTTAGCCGAAGATTTCATCTGTATTCTTGATATACTATTGTATGTGTTGTACAGATAACACTAGTCTAATGACCATGGCTTACACTGAATACATTTATTAGTGTCAATATTTTTACATTAAGTACAGTAGGGCCTAAGCTCTTAAATCCATACAGAAGTAAACAAAGGTCGAAAATATTTATCACAAATTAATTGTTTGGCCTACTGTATTAGTTGTGATTGGACAGAACTGGTATCTTTAGTGCAAGACTTTATTGGGTGAGGATGGGGAAGGAAATTGGTAATTTTCTTTACAATAGTGCCATCACCATCATTCACATTAAATGGAGTAGGAAAACAAAAACCCTAACACAGGCTGGTTAGACAGTGATTTGCCTTCTAATTCTAAATGAGAGTGCAGTGTCATAATTACTCAGTAATTTGTGTTTAAAGCCACTGGTCCGCTGTGCTTGGTCTATTAGATTAACACATCCATCCATTTCAATATGGTAGGCTATTCAAAATTTATTTTTTATTGCTTTGTGTAATTATTACTCATTTTGTGTAAAATAAGTAAAATTCAGATTTCGAAAATTTCCATTGTGATTTGAAAGATACATAATTACAATTGTAGTTTACTTGTGGGAAAACTTTTGAGTTGTGCAGTTTTGAAGAGTCCTTGTACCATTCCATTCTTTTGTCCAGTAAAACAGCTGTAGGGGCTACAGTTTTCCATTGAGCGAAATGGCTCTGTGGCTAGGCACTGGACTTGGGAGGAGCAGTGCTCAAATTCTTGTTCGGTCATCCAGAATTAGATTTTTCTATAATTTTTGTCTTACTCACTGGAACAGATGCCTGACTGGTTCCTATGAAAGGGACATTGCTGATAGCTTTCCCATACTAGATTGTGCTCTGTCAGTAATGACAGCAGTGTTTTCAGAACATTAGATCCTAATGTTCCACAAATGTTGTTCTTCTTCAGTGACTCGTTTCTCATCTTAGTGTAGCAACTGCTCTTCTGAAGCATGCTGATTTGGCAATTCAGTTTTATCCTAACATTTATTTGCTATGTGAGAGATGCACGTCATCCATCTGTAGCACTTTCAAAATGGAAAAAATATCTTACATACTATATACTAATTAGATTTTAATAACTGCCAGCCCTGGTTTGTCAGTGACTTAATCTAGCAGACTTAAGCTCACATGGCAGTTTTTGTTGATGTGGTATACCTGAAAAAAATATTGGCATATGCAACACCACTAGACATTTCTCACTCTCACACTGTGTATGAATTTTCTTGTTTCTTGCTGTACACACTACACTATTTCTGGTATGTGTTTTCTTGATAGGATTGGGAGGGATAAAGCTAACAAAACTGAGAACAATTGTTTATAACTCGCAAAAATTTGAAAGACATTGAGAGTGCATGTATCACTAAACAGACTGCTTTCTCAGCTTTCCGGAGGTATATGTCATGCCATCTACTAACAGAGAAGAAACACTACTAAGACCGTTTCATAGCAGGCGATGTAATAACAGACTTGAAACCTGTGGCCAGTTGTGAGCAGGCTGTATAAGCCAGTGGGTTAATAAGACAATCACCAATAAGGCGTTAATAATATTTCTGTAACCTTCACTCGCATTTTCGCTGTTTTTTATATTTGACTTATACGTACAGTATTCATTGATTGTGACTGAAACGATAGTTTTTCTGTTGTAGTTTTCATAGTAAAATTTTTGACAAGTAGGCCTCCATTTAATATGTGCAAGTTGCTTATGGTAATTTTTATATTTTAGTAAGTTTATTATTACTTACGTTAGTCATTTGTTTTCAGATAAGTAAACCATGAGGCTTAAACTGTATCACTCTTCTTACATCTACATTTGTGCACTTGTTTTTGTGTGCCTGTGGACACAGTGCAGGTTTGAAGACATAGATGATGACGATGCTGTGGTGACCACAGAAGAAATAGTACCGGTAAGTCAGTGGTTTTTCATATAAAATTAAAATAGTTTATATTAAATTATATTACTTGTATTCTACAAATGGCAGGAGATTGGTCTTTGGAATATGGGAAAAGTTAAAGGTGTACATTTAAGTGCAGCCATAATCTGTGGATCTGATGATGAGTTTATGTAAAAATATGGTTGAGTGCAAATAAAGTTCTTTAATTCAACCTGGAACTCTACTACATATTATAAGTGATATTTAACATTTGGTGATTGTTGGATACATGTATACCCATGTTTCTGACTCATTCCTGTAATTAGCTAACCCCTTGAAGTCTTTTTAGACGTTGCTTTTTCTAGAATTGACACTGGATATAGTTCTTATATCATGCTTCTATATTCTGAAAATACTGTGTCTGCAAGTTGATTCCCCTCATAAATATCAAAGACAATCCTTTGTCTGGCTGCAATCTTGCTTATACAACAGGAAACAGAGTTGTCTTCATGGAGGTAGGTGTAATAATAAACTCAGATGGGGGAAATGTAAAATGCAGCATCTCCCAGGGCACGATCCTTTCACCACTGATTTTCTTGCTCTACATTAATGATCAACCAATTACAATGAGGAATAGAGCGAAAATAGTGATATTTGCTGATACAAATATTCTGGTCAAAACGCTCAACTCCACAATGCAGGATACTGTCCAGTCAATCACTAACCAAGTATTCAAATGGTTCACAGCAAATAGCCTAACCCATATCTTGAAAACTAGTTTCAGACAATGAATAGGGAAGCTAAGATGATGGAACAATTGATTTGTGTACCCAGTGACAACTGTTACTGTGTTACAATGCAATATTTGTTTCTCCCATGACTGAAACCAAATCATTGTTGTCACTGGGTACACAAATCAATTGTTCCATCATCTTAGCTTCCCTATTCATTGTCAAAAAGAAGGGACCGATTAGTAGGACGTGTTCTGAGGCATCAAGGGATCACAAATTTTGCATTGGAGGGTAAAAATCATAGAGGGAGACCAAGAGATGAATACACTAAGCAAATTCAGAAGGATGTGGGGTGCAGTAAGTAGTGGGAGATGATGAAGCTTGCACAGGATAGGGTAGCATGGAGAGCTGCATCAAACCAGTCTCAGGACTGAAGACCACAACAACAACAACAATAGGTAAATGGATAGGTTAAAGTTAGATCTAGTGGGAATTAGTGAAGTTTGGTGGCGGAAGAACCAGTTATAAATACAAAATCAAATAATGGTAATGCAGGCGTAGGTTTAATAATGAATAAAAAAATAGGAACGAGGATAAGCTACTACGAATAGCATGGTGAACGCATTATTGTAGCCAAGATAGACACGAAGCCCATGCATACCACAGTAGTACAAGTTTGTATGCCAACTGCAGTGGAACTCTGCTTTTACACTTTTCATGGGAGTTCAAAAAATTGGTGTAAAATGCAGGAAAATGTAAAATGTGGGAGTTAATGTTTTAAACTGTAAAAGTTACATATTGCACTTTATGTATGAAATATGTATATGTCAGTGAGCGAGGTTATGCAGCACGTCGAAGGCCTCTCTGCACAGGGGGGAGGGGGGGCGGGGGGGGGGGGGGGGGAGCACCGGGTGTAAGGTACCGGTAGAAGAGTCGCGCCACACTTAGTCCACAACACCAGGGAATTTACCTTTGGTAAACACAAGGGATGGTTGAGGGTCCGCGAGGAGAGCTTGAGATTCCTCATCTGAGGCATGTAAGGCAGCCAGTCTATGATGCGTGAAATAGTATCGATCTGCGAGAAAAAAATCTGCGGCGATGTTGTCTGTGCCTTTGATGTATTGAATGTCTGCTGTGAATTAGGAGACTAGACCAAAGTGGCGAAAATGCTGGGGGGGGGGGGGGGGGTTCAGAAAGCGTCTGCTAGTGGTTTGTGATCCGTGAGGATGAAGAACGAGCGACCATCCACGTTGAGGCGGAAGTGTTTGATGGCCCTTTCGACTGCAAGGATTTCTCTATCGAAACCGGAGTATTTCTTCTGAGCTGTTGATAGTTTTTTAGAGAAGAAATGAAGAAGGGAAACCGTGTCTGCCTTGCGTTGCTGTAGTAGTGCTCCCACCGCACTGTCACTGGCGTCCGCGGTGATGAACAACTCGGCCGAGGGGTCAGGATGGGTGAGCGTCACGGTGTGAGCTAAAGAAGTCTTTAGTGCATTGGAGGCCTCCAGCATAGGTGCAGTCCAGGAAACGGGTTTGAGTCCTGAAGTCTGTTTACCCAACAGCGAGTCTGTCAGTGAGGCCTGCACGGCGGTGGAAGAGGGCAGGTGATGGCAGTAGTAATTTATTGTGCCCAGGAAACGTCAGAGTTCTTTGTAAGTAGCAGGGAGTGGCATTGACGTGATGGCCTGCACGTGAGATTTGGGAGGCTGTATTCCGTCGGTGGAGACGATGTAACCCAAGAAAGTGACGGAAGGCTGGCGCAATTGGAATTTTTCTTTGTTGACCTCGACACCGTTGGAGTTAGAGATCTGGAGGACCATGGATAAATGATTTTTATGTTCCTCAGCAGACTTGCTGAACATGAGTATGTCATTCAGATATGGAAAGCAAAACTCGAACTGTCATAAGATGAAGTCAGTGAATCGCTGCCACGTTTTTCAGGCCGAATGGCATGAAGTTGTATTGGAACAAACCAAGCGGCGTGATAATATCTGTTTTAGGGATGTCTTCTGGGAATCTGGTGGTAGGCACGTTTAAAGTCAATAACACTGAAGATTGTAGTGCCCGATAACATATTAGTGAAATTATGTATGTTAGGCATGGGATAGTGATGGCGTTTAGATGTCTGTAATCATCGCACATTTGGAAAGAACCATCATGTTTGAGGGCAAGGTGAATCTGTGAAGACCAGTTGCTGTCTGACGGTTGCAGGATACCTGCCTCCAAAAGTTCGTTAATTTGCTGCCAGGCCGTGCACGGCTTAATAGGGTTGAGGTGTCTAACCTTGTGCCTAATAGGAGGGCCGGCAGTGGTAACTATCTTGTGCATCATTCCGTCAGTGACGGAAGAAACTGAGAACTACACATGAGACTGATCATTGCCCTGACGCGTAGCTTTTGGACGAGTAGGGTGCGACAAGGTGTAGCTGTTAGCATGAGTGGGAAAGGGCAGCACGAAAGTCACATGCCTAGTACGTGAGTGCGGTGTGCACTTGTGTGGAGAGGGAGGCTGCGTGCGCAGTGGGCTAGAACACCTGGTGAGTATCTGCTGTCAACCTTGCACTTGATAACTGCTGCAGGTGAGAGTGGCATTGGCTTAGCACATGGAACACCGATGGCCACCGAGTCACGTGGCTGGCGTGTGAGAGAGGAGGAATGTTTATCAACACACGGGGCGACTGGTTGTACGGTGTGCATGGTCACATCGCATGCGCAACTGGCAGTAGAAGCACTGTTTGAAACACAGGGCACTAAACATGGCGAGCGTGTCGGGGGTGTGGAGTCTACTGGACGCGAATCGTCGCAAGCGATTAATGTGTTAGGACTAACCTGATGAGTGTCTGAGCTGGTGTCAGCCGGAGAAGCTCGATTAGGTGGCGGAACTGTGGACCGCAGTTTTAGCAGCGAGTTACAAGCCACAACGAGCTTGTTGTATGTGTGTATGATGTGTTGTTTCAGCTCATCGTCATCCCGGCGGAGTTGTGCTGCCGAGTCGTTTTCTTACAGTAGATTAGTTACACAGGTCACAATGTCGCCCGTGAGGGCGGAGCACTCCCGTACTACCTCACATGTCACGAGAGAAGCAGAGCTGGGAACATAAGTGCGGGAGCACTGTATCTGAGTGTTAGTGGGATGGTGTAGCACTGAGCCCTGAACTACATTTGGAGAGAGTTTGTAATGGGATAAAAAATCCATACCGAGAATTGCTTCATCAATGTCGGCAATGTAGTAAGTCCACAGAAAACACAGAGAGCAAGGTAGGTGCTCTGTAACTTTGACAGAGTCTGAGGTTTGTAATGTTGATGCGTTGACAGCTTGTAGAAGTGACCTCATTGGTGAAAAAACGGGGGGTGGAGGGAGTCATCGATGTAGGTATGATAGACATGTCAGCACCAGTGTCGACTATGAAAGTGAGCTGTGACGAAATTTCAGTCATGTACAAACAACCGCTCAGCAGGACGGACAAGTGGACGGAGTGGAATGTATGAGGACTCCTGTGAGGTTCCTCGCGAGACTCGGCGTCTTTTAGGTCCTGTGGTCAGCGTTTGGGTGCTGGCAAGGTAAGCAGCACTTCTTAGCATCCTTTGCGAAAACCTTGTGGTACTAGCGGTATGGATGAGCCGGATGTGGTGATGGTGGTGGTGACTGCGGCAGCGGAGGAGGCTCGTCCTCGTCGATTTGTTCTGGCATGTATACTGGCACATATGGTGCATGGGCGATCCTGGAGTGCTCGGACAGAGGAGAAAGCGAGCAGATGCTGCCAGGCGATATACAAGGCGCCGAGGCGGAGCGAGCCCTGCCTCTGCCAGCAGACGGCCGGTAAGGGGGAGCAGTTGTGGTGAGCTGGCTGGCATTGTCATAGCAACGTATACAGTTAGTCTGCGATGTGGAGATGAGAGCCGATTGACTTGAAGGAGTGTGGGAGCAGGTAGTTCTGTAGGTCATTAGGCTGCTTGGCAGACGACACTGCCCACAGAGTGACGTCCGGCATGGTATGCTCACTCACAAGTAACTGAAGGTGGGCCAGAGTTGTGATGAGGTTCGGGCCCCAGGTATTCCTCGTACAAGATCTTGATGATTAATTCTTGTGGTGAGCAGGCGAGTCGTTTAATGATCATCTTCTTCGCGAACTCTTATTTCGGTGGAGGCGGTGGCGAGAGGAGTAGATCGCAAGTTAAGTCTGAATGATCGTGGAGGTGCGTGACACACAGGACTTTAGAGTTGTTGTCGGACATGTGATGCAACTTAAAAAGATGCCCGACAAGCGCAGACCATGACACTGGGTTGCCCTCATATAAAGGTGGCAGCTTCAGCAGACGACTTGGAGGTGGGGGCGAAGGCGGCTATGGTATCTCTTGGAAAACTATGTGGTCTGTGATGGGTGAGGGTATACAGCAGGCTGGCGAGGTGGGTGTATTTCTGGCAAAAACGTCCGTAGCAACTGCGGGTTGCATTGTCCTTGATGTGTCGCGAAAACACGACGCAGCTGACATGGTCAGTTCCGTGGGAACGGGTGATTGCTTGATAGGCACTGGGGTCAAGTAAACAGGGCCGTAGGCTACAGGCACTGATTTGAATTGACCCACCTCGGAAATAACCTGGAAGGTTGGTGCGGCAGACACAGGCGGTGCTGTGGGAGAGGCGAGTGGGTGAGCGGCTGGAACTGGGGCCCCCTCCGATTGTGGTGGGGGGAGGAGATGAGGTTGGTAACTCATATGACAAAAGTTTGAGTTCTCCGAGCACATTGAAGACACGCCCTGTGAAGTCGGGACTATAAATGACCAGTGGAACTTGTAGAAAGTCACTTTGGTTTGGTAAGACGCCACTGGAAGGCGAAACACCGAATGATGCACTCAAACCGAAGTGGTCGAAAACTTGCGCACTGAAATGTCCTTGATTAGTTTGCAAATGAGGCAAAACTGGACCAGGTTGCAGTTGATAGAGGCTGGGTACGTTTTGCAGTAATGGCGGCGTTGCACATGGCACCACAGTACTGGCATTGCGGCCCGTTGAGTGTCAAAGTATGTGTGCAAATGTAGATTGCTTTGAGCATTATATGATTGATCAATAAGTACGCAGTTCTGAGTATTGTTCACTTCAAACGTCACAAGTTGGCGAGCACAGTCCGGCAACACGAAACCTGGGTCCATTGTTTGTGTTAGTGGTGTAGCACTCGACCATTGTAGAGTGACAAAGTTTGAGGTTAACGTGGCTGGAGATAGCGAATCACTGTGAACTAATGTAGAACTGGTCGTTGGCGAAGGAATGAAGAGGTCTGGCAATTGTTGTTGAGCTCCCAAATCTTCCCACAAAGCGTTGGATGAGGCGGCCACGGCGACGTGCACTTAACCTGTTGATGCTACAACACCCAGTGCGGTAGTCACAGAAGATGTGCA
Organism: Schistocerca cancellata; assembly: GCF_023864275.1. Classification (NCBI taxonomy): domain Eukaryota; kingdom Metazoa; phylum Arthropoda; class Insecta; order Orthoptera; family Acrididae; genus Schistocerca; species Schistocerca cancellata. Next base: position 416,623,318 of record NC_064633.1, read on the forward strand.
GACTTCGAGGTCACCAGTATGGGAACGTGATGTGTGTAGACGTATACTGAACAGACTGTCCCACAAATATCTGCACATAAATATATGTTTCCACAGTAGTCGTACACATTTACACAGCAAGAGACATAAATGCAGACTCCTAGAATTACATGGTGGCTCAAATGAACTGATCTCGTGTCAGTCAAAGATCATGTTGTTTATGGTCAATATGACCTATCGATGCCACAACAGTCTCAACTAGCGCTCCTAGTGGCCATATGCTGAAACACGCTAAATATGGTTCGACGAAGGTGTCACAATGATCACATCAATGACAAAAATGCATTTGTGCAGTGGAAACAGTTTGAAAATGGTTGTGGTAGGTCATGATATCTTCATTTGAATTAACCTAGTTACACCCATCAGACACCATGCAAAGTAGAGCTTGGCAGTGGCAGGAGATACGGCACGAATTGTTCAAACTTTTACAGGTTTACCAGTTCAAATCTGCTGAGTAGAGTGCCCTGGTGTCAAGAAACTTAATCACGTAATATTTGTAAACACTATTGGATGGCCAACATCATGCCAGCATCATTTTTTCTCCACAAACATTTTTTCGTAATGCGTAAATTGCAGGAAAATTATAAATATGTTGATGCAAAATCAGGTGCAAATTAACATTGTGGGCATAGGAAATTTGACAGGACCAATAAAAAATGTCATAAATGGTGGAAAATGTTAATTCAGGGAAAGTATAAGCGGGGTTATACTGTAGCTCCACAGATGAAGAGCTTGAGGAAGTGTATGATGTGATAAAAGAAATTATTCAGATAGTCAAGGGAGATGAAAATTCAATAGTCAGGGGGTCTGGAATTCGACTTTAGGAAAAGGAAGAGAAAGAAAAGTACTAGGTGAATATGGACTGGAGATAAGGAATGAAAGGGGAAGCCGCCTGGTAGAATTTTGCACAGAGTATAACTTAATCATCACTGACACTTGGTTTAAGAATCATGAAAGAAGGATGTATACATGGAAGAGGCCTGGAGACACTGGAAGGTTTCAGATAGATTATATAATGGTAAGACAGAGATTGAGGAACAAGATTTTAAATTGCAAGACATTTCCAGAGCAGATGTGGAATCTGATCACAATTTATTGGTTATGAACTGTAGATTAAAACTGAAGAAACTGCAAAAAGGTAGGAATTTATGGAGATGGGACCTGGATAAACTGAAAGAACTAGAGGTTGTAGAAGGCAGCAGAGGATCAAGTAGGTAAAAAAATGATGGCTAGTAGAAATCCTTGGGTAACAGAAAAGATATTGAATTTATTTGATGAAAGGAGAAAATATAAAACTGCGGTAAATGAAACTGATGAAAAAGAATACAAACGTCTCAAAAATGAGATTGACAGGAAGTGCAAAATAGCTAAGCAGGGATGGTTAGAGGACAAATGTAAGGATGTAGAGGTATATAGCACTAGGGGAAGACCTTAGTCAAAACAAGACCCTGGGAGTAGACAACCTTCCATTGGAACTACTGATAGCGTTGGGAGAGCAAGCCGTGACAAAACTCTTCCATCTGATGAGTAAGATGTAAGAGACAGGCAAAATACCCTTAGACTTCAAGAAGAATATAATAATTCAAATCCCAAAGAAAGCAAGTGTTGACAGGTATGAAAATTCCCAAACTATCAGTTTAATAAGTCACGGTTGCAAAATACTAACACGAATTCTTTATAGAAGAATGGAAAAGCGATAGAAGCTGACCCCCAGGGAAGATCAATTTGGATTCCATAGAAATGTTGGAACACGCAAGGCAATACTGACCCTACAACTTATCTTAGAAGATAGGTTAAGGAAAAGTAAACCTGCTTTTGTAGCATTTGTAGACTTAGGGAAAGCTTTTGACAGTGTTTGGCTGGAATACTCTCCTCAAAATTCTGAAGGAGGCAGGGGTAAAATACAGGGAGTGAAAGGCTATTTACAATTTGTACAGAAACTAGATGGCAGTTATAAGAGTTGAGGGGCATGAAAGGGAAGCAGTTGTTGAGAAGGGAGTGAGACAGAGTTGTAGCATATCCCTGATGTTATTCAGTCTGTATATTGAGCACACAGTAAAGGAAACAAAAGGAAAATTTTAAGTAGGGATTAAAATCCATGGAGAAGAAATAAAAACTTAGGTTTGCCAACGACATTGCTGTTAGACAGCAAAGGACCTGGAAGGGCAGCTGAACGGAATGGACAGTGTCTCTAAAGGAGGATATAAGATAAACATAAACAAAATCAAAACGAGGATAATGGAGATGTAGTCGAATGAAATCCGGTGATGCTGAGGGTATTAGATTAGGAAATGAAACACTTAAAGCAGTAAATGGGATTTGCTATTTGGGGTGCAAAATAACTGATGATGATCGAAGTAGAGCGGATATAAAATGTAGACTGGCTATGGTAAGAAAAGCATGTCTGAAGAAGAGAAATTTGTTAATATCAAGTATAGATTAAAGTCTCAGGAGTCTTTCCTGAAAGTATTTTTATGGAGTGTGGCCATCTATGGAAGTGAAACATGTACAACAAATAGTTTAGACAAGAAGAAAATAGAAGCTTTCGAAATATGGTGCTACAGAAGAATACTGAAGGTTAGATGAATAGATCACGTACCTAATGAGGAGGTACTGAACAGAATTGGGGAGAAGAGGAATCTGTAGCACAACTTGACTAGACAAAGGGATCAGTCGGTAGGACATGTTCTGAGACATGAAGGGATTACAAGTGTAGTATTGGAGGGAAGCTGGAGGGTAAAAATCATAGAGGGAGACCAAGAGATGAATGCGCTAAGCAGAATCAGAAGGATGCAGGTTGCATTAGTTATTCAGAGATGAAGGGACTTGCACAGGATAGAGTAGCATGGAGAGATCCATCAAACCAGTCTCTGGACTGAAGATCATCGACTGAAGATCACAACAACAACAACAGCCTTTAGCATGCTATGTATTATAGTACAATGCAATTGAATTCTCCCAGAAAAACCCAGATACTTACAAAAAATTGTAAATAATATAACAGCTGATTTTATCATTATCATATTTTTGCAGATGTGGCTTGAGTATGCAACTTAATGAAAGATTGTTTAATTTTATGCTATATGCATTTCGCTTCCTTTTATTTACAAGACACATGATTACGTGTCACTGCTGATGCTTTGTCAGAGTGTATACGACCCGGGACAACCGGGAGATCCGGGAAAAACCAGGAAATTTTTTTATTCGGGAGAAATCCGGGAAAAATCTGGGAATTTTTTAGAATTCCGGGAATCTTTTGTTGTTTTAGTTTTCAGTTAAATTTTTGTAATTTTGACTGGTAAGAACCGTTACTCTGACAAAGGATATTACTGTATCCCACTACTGCAGAATAATACTGCAGCATTAAAACATGAACAAGAGAAAAAAACGAAAATAAAATTTAAATTGTAAAGGAAATGCGCCATATAAAATAACACAGTGCTCATACAAGCGTCTGCTAACAGCAAAATGTGACAAAGGCTTTCGGAAGACTATACAATGCTTCATAACAACAAATTGCCTTAGATGAGCGTGATCTCACAACTGTTTACATTAGACTCATTTAATCAGTTACTAGCGGGCTCATGAACACGCGCAGTTGAGTTGCGTATGAGTAGTACCTTCTCCTGCTTCTGGCTACAGAAATGTGGCTGTTTTCTGTGTAAGCAGCAACCAGCCACGTGGAACCCGGAAAAATTTTACTGCCGTGCCCAAGCTGCCAGATTCACACATGTGCAGCAGGCCCAGATCAAGTGGGGAGTGAGTGCAAACAGGGGTATCTGAACCAGGCGGCAATTTCGGGGGGAGGGGGCAAATTCATATTCTTCAGAAAAAAAACCTTGTTTCACAAAGCACCTAGCATCCAGCGCATGTCGGTCTATCGATTATTCATATGATTTTGAAACACACCCCTGCTGGTTTTTGAACACATTCCAAGTTGATTTCTGAATGAATTATGAGTTGATTTTTTAATGCGTGCATAGTGTACGTGATGTCTCTGCCAGGGGAATCCTCGTCTCGTCTAGAAATAATCTTTCCGGCAGACAAAACGGGACGGGGCTATACGAGCTGAGCGGAATAAAGCCGAACTGGTGAATGCCAAGCGCTGCTTGTTTATGTGGTTGATTTGGTTTCGTGAATGTTCAGCATTGTTATAAGTACTAGCGAAATCCATAGATTCAGACTACCAGAGTGGAAATAAATGACTAACAGGTAAGAAAGATTACGTATTATCTTCTCAGTGTATCCAAGAAGTGAAATTTTGACAGAAATCTTTTGGCCAGATCACTACATGAGACAGGGCCAGTTGTAGTCCCCAGCTAGCAGCCGCTAAGTTCCATTCTGGGAGTAGTGTGGAAAATGCATTGTACGAACATGTAATAACACCTAACCAGAGAATAATCGCTGGATAACTAAACCAGTGATTGTGGCAGGGTTAGTGAAGTTAACCGGAGAATGAGTTTTGACAGTGGTAGGAATAGTTGCAGAATTAGTGATGACAAGACTGTTTGTTAGAACGCGGAAGGAGAAGAAACAGGGACATCACACAAATTATGGAAGAATATGACGATTCCAAATTTATACAAAAATTTCGTTCTACTGCTTTTCGGTCTCGTGCATAAGAAACTGGAGCATATGAATGAAATGTGAAACTATTACCTAACATAAAGCTTTTTCCTTGTAGTAGGCCAAATAGGTATTTCGTATTGGTACTTTGTGAATTATATTCTGACGTATTATAAAAATGATCATTATTGCCAAAACAGTCTCACTTATTTGGTGTGTGTTACAATTATTGAAATATTAGAAAGGCCTATTTTGTTTTCTCCAGCACACAGTGACAAAATGGACGTAATCAGATCGAGAAACCACACCAGTCTTGGGTACTATTTGTATTAACAGCTTTTTCAGTAGTAGACAACGAAATTTCTATTTTTCATGGAGCAAAACGTTTGACGAATTTTGATAAGGTAATAGTCCTTTCGCAGAAAGGTAAGCATGCCATGTAAAGCTGTAGCAAGATTAGAGAGAAAAATCGCTAGGACCTAAGGATTGAAGAAATGTGTACTGTTTTGCCTGTCTATTGTTTTTACTGGTTTTAGGTGTCCTATATTTAATTTTATGTCACACAGAAGAGCAAGTTATTAGCTAATAGAGAGTCCAGTTTTTCTGAAGAGTTCTTGTTCTCCTGGTTACAAATAATCCTATCCAGTATTAATTGCGATGGGTTAAAAAGAGGGGGGGGGGGGGTTGCAGGATTGCAGGATGTCAAACTCGCCGACTGGGAGCAGGAGAGGCGCTACAGGACATTTTAATTTCCACTGTCATGAAATAGTTTGATGGCATCCATTACAAAATATACACGTTTGAGTTCTTCAGAGCGAAATACAGTGACGTGCGGTATAACAATGTTGTTTGAAGATGCGTGGCATCTCACTGCACACTTAAGACCAAATAACGTGTCTTACTGGTGCTTTTATGTATCAGACTCTTCAGAAAGATGTGCGCTACAAAATGAACTTTTTTTTTTCTTTTTCGTTCTGATGCGCAGTGCAGTCTGAGTTATAGTTGGGGGGGGGGGGGGGGAGTAGTCTCCACTTGACCCATTTTTACATTTAGTGATTTTTCTGTTTCCTCTTCGTTTACTGCTCTCACGTCAAATGAAAACAAGACAGATTTCTGTGACTGGGAGCTATCAAGTGGTATTAAAATACATTCACATAATTACGGAAGGGTAAACTATGTTACTAGTTCCAGATTATATTTTATTTCCACCTTTCTGACAGTCAAGCATTAATCGCCTTGGAGAACAATGAAGTTATTTTTTGTCTGTTTGATAAATAAATTTGGCCTTTATTAAGCTTTCCTGCTGAGGCAGTTAATTTATTCAACACTATTGGCTAGTATCAACTGTTCGCTGCATTTCAGGTGCACATTTTCATCTTCTAGCACGTGTGGCTTTATGTCATAGTAAAGAACCAAACATGGGATAATACAGTATTGGTACTACAAGAAAATTTACATCCCAAAAACCACACTGAAAAGCTTCATATATGGTCGAGGCCTACATCATTGAGAATCTGGACATACGAGTGTGCACTGTAAGGCGAACTATGCATTTTAGTATGGTTCAAGAAATTCTGACGCTCTTGGAGTATCCTCTGGTGTCTTGTTTCTTTTATGACATAATGTAAAATCTTTTAATGTTTTACACGTACGGACATACGGGCTTCCTACATCACCGTAGCTGCCCAAGCGCGGTGACGCCTCTTATCTGGCGCTCCCTGACAACTGCTGAAATGAATCTATTTCTAACAGATCATGGGAAAATATTGCAAATTGTTGTTTGGAAAGCGTTATTTTCAAAGTAAATTTCCTTTTACGCAAGATGAACTGTGTGAGAGAATGTACGATGGATTTCTTAAATCACAGTGTGTTTGGTCTCTTTTAAAAATCAACTCTTTGATATCGAGCCATTTAGAAGAATTTAGAGCCCAGAAGATCAGAGATTTATGTCAGTATTAAAACTTTTGCTGGCGTATTTGTATGATGTATCTTATAGTGTAACATGCGCTTAACAGATCAACATTATAAGTGAAAGCTTAGCTTCTCTTGTAGCTTATTAATCTTAGAGACAAATATTATATGCGAGAGCTTTGCTTTTCTTGTAGTAACACTATGTATATTAATTTAAACCATTAACTTTTCCTGTTGGTGGAATTCAAATTTATACTTTCAAAATATGAAAATATGCAGCGTACATGTTGGTGCACATCAAAGATGTTTCCAAAACGTGTTTTTTCCCCCTGAGTATCGTTTTCTAAAGTGCCGGGCAATTCTACGCTGCTGTATAAAACCATATCCTATAAGGATAAGTTTTACAGTTCCGAGGGAAAGTATACTGTCATTTAACGTGGCAAAAACGTATTTTCACGGGAGAAAATGTATTGTAACGGGGAGATGCGGGAATTTTTTCTCCTTGTCCGCGTATACGCCCTGTTTGTAAATGAAAGAAGTGAAATGTGTGTGGTTTAGAAACAAAGTCTTTTATTTAGTTGCCTAGCTGAACCACATCTCCAAGAACATATTAATAATAATCCTTTTCACTAATTGTGCAGTGATTTTCTTATGGATGACCAGGAGCCTCCAGTACTGTTTATATGTGCATCCATTGGTCCCTGAATGTCACTATGTGATTCTGTTATATACTTAAATCCTTAGTCATTCAAACACTTGACACGGTTTGAAACAATCAGAAATTACTGTAGTTCGCAGGTGGATATATTGTTTTATGACACTCCAGAAGCACCTTCTAAGTACACCTGGGAACAACTTTTACACTTGTGGGTTCCTTTTTCTATTCATCCAAATACGCAACTTGCTTTTATTTAATCACATCTTGCAAATTTTCTTCTGGTAAACATTGCTTTGTCGATTTCAGCATCATCTTGGCACAAAGTTTTTTGCTTTGTTTCAGACACATTTCCACACAAACTTCTCTACAAAAGCTTTTTCAGTCACATACGCAGCTCGTATGTAGTAAAGTTCCCCACACAATTTAACACTTAGATGCGTTAAATTTTATAAGACTTAATTTGCTTCCCACTAACCAAAAGTTTTTCCAAATGCTGTTGCTGGCTTGATGATCTCCCTTTCTGCAGCTCCAATGCACACCATCAGTACCTTTCTTACAAGCAATAAGGCTCATAGCTCAACCATCAACTGTTACTATCCCTTTTAATACAAATATCGCACTAGACTACTCCGGGACTTCTCTATTGAATGGGTATGTAAAATTTCGCTTTGAAAATCATTTTATTTGTAATGGGGAAACAAACTGACGCTTTGCTTCGACACTGGGCATTGTGTGTAAAGATGTTACGAGCGCTGTCTGTTTGGGCAGACTCCAGGTAGACAATTCAAAAATGAAGTTGCAGATATTTGCTGAAACACCAGAGAAAAAGTGCCAGACACACATACAAAAAGGACTATCCATACAGTGCGAGTAATTCATACCAGTCAGTCACCATCACCAATATTCTGCATTTCAGATCAATTCATTTATAATATTTCACTAGAAAAAGAGTTATATACTTTAAGGATAGAAAGCCAAGATGCTGCAACAGCAGAAAATGGAGAGAGGACCATCCAGAGAATGCAAGTAATTGGTGTGTGTCGGTCACAACAAGCAAATATTGTATTTTCTACAATTCAGTTGTCACCCCTGCAAATATTCATTACATTAGATGTATTCATTGATATGCATTTCAGTACAAAAATCATAAGTGCTGCAAAAATTATCTAGAGAAATACCTAGATAAAACACACACACACACACACACACACGCACACACACGCACACACACACACACACACACACACACACACACACACACACACAACTGAAAAATGCTAATTTTGGAGCACAAGAAAGGCAAATGTAAAGATGACTTTGACACAAAAGTGGGGAATCATTTGCCACAATCCTCATTTAATGTACCTCACCAAAAATATTCGTGATATTTTAACACGGAACTTTCTAAACCCTTACCCAGTCTCTCTTTGTAGTTAAGCCTTCATACTAAGCACCTTCCTGTCACTACCACTGTCTATATGTCTCTCTTTCCCACTGTCTCCTCCCCCCCCCCCCCCAATTGATTTACAGTATATCGCACTGCCATTGTCTCCTCTATCACTTACATTGCCTTTTTTTCTCATTGCTACTGTCTCCACCATACCGTCGTGGCTGCCGAAAAATTCTGTAGGGTTGAACTTACTTTTTCCCCTGTGCTCAGGTGTTTCAAATTTTGGTCCAAAATGTGCCCTCTCCTATACCTATTTATTAAATTTTGTTGGTCAGGGAGGGGCTGGACTCCTCCCCTTTGACCCTATTTATGGTTTCCACCCATCTGTATTTATCATTTCCACTGCCTCCTCTTTTGCTCTCAATACTTCTATCTCCATTCATCTCTCTTCCTCATTTAATACCACTGTCTTTCACTGACTGTCAACATATCTTCTCTCTCTTTGGCTCCTATTGCTATTGTCTTCATCCATCTCTCTTTCTCTTTCACTGCTACTTTCTCTCTTCTACCATCACTGTCTCCTCTCTCTTCTACCATCACTGTCTCCTCTCTCTTCCACAATCACTGTCTCTCCGTTACTGTATTTCAGCTCTAAAAGACCAAATAAGTTTGCATGCCAACATTTTTGGTGAGAAATCCAGAACGAGAATTGAGGCATCTGGTCCCCCACTTTTCCGTCAGAGCCTTTAAAAGAGTAACATATTTGCCTTTTCGTGCTCTGACAGGAGCAGTTTTCCACTGGTTCCCTTCTTTTCCATGTTACGGCAGGGAAGCTGCTTACAGAAAATTAATTATATAGGTAAGTAAAGTTTTGGAAGTTTATTTATAGACTTTACATATTTATATAATTTGACGTTTATAAACAGCAGATAAGTACACATAATATAAGGTTAACACACAATCATTTGCTTTACATTTTTCTGGATTCATTGCTTGTCAATACCAATTCATCGAAAATGCCCATCTCATGATATGTTTCTTAAAAGAATAAAAATGTTAGAAATATTTTACTGCATTTGCAGTCTTTCCATTTTTTACATAGTTTTTGACAGCCATTTTAAGTTGTTTGCGGGTATGTTAAGACCCATTTTATTCTATTTTTCGTCAGTGCAGTACCACTTTAGTCATACTTGTGCATGAAGAGTCTGTTCTACAGGGGCAGCGAACTATAAAGTTTCATGGATGAAAAAATGCCAACTAAAACTAGTTTGATGACATCAGAACCCTTGCAATTACTATTGAACCCTTGCTATGTGTTCACTACATCAGTTAAAACTACATTTGCTCCTAAGACTGGATATTATGTGCATAATTTTGATTATGTGAATAATTTTGGATCTCTGGATCTCGGTAACAGAAAATGATACAGAAAAAAGTTTCAAAGTTCCATGAGACTATCATCTTAAGAACATACGATAAAAATTTCGATGATCTCCCATGAATAGAAATCATAGAAATGGCCATCCCCATAATTGGTACTTCTCGTGCAAAAAACAACCCACCCACCCCCCGGGTTTTCTCAGGAACTGGCCATGAGCAAGTGGTGCTTTTGTAAAGCACCTAAGGTCCACCCTAGACCACACCTAATGCTAAAGAACCAACCAATTTGTTCAACTTTCCTGGGCTGGAGGAAGTGTGTAATGTTTAAATATGACCCTGTACTATAGGATAGTTGCTTTATGCCTGTTCTTACCATAGCAGTACAAATGGTCACTAGGCCAAAAACTATCAAAGACACTTGACCCCGTAGCTCTGTGATCAACAAAACTCAATATATGACCCCCTGAAAAATAGCATTTTCTGGCTAACAGCTCGCCATGGGCTGCTGCATAGTATGCTCCAATTGGCTGCCACCAAACTGATAAGCAAATGCACTGCCAGCATCTGTGCTATACCACAGACAAGGTCAGTGCCAGGATGGCCCATAGTAAAGTTTGACTCCGAATGGACAATCAGTTAAGAGAGAATGAGCAAATTGAACAGTTTTTCAAGAAACTAAGCTCATCATACTTTGTAGTGAGAGCCATTTCACACTTTGTTAATGGAGAAATAATGCTGTTATCGTGTTTTGCATATTTATGTTTTATAATCTCCTTTCGTTTAATATTTTGGGGAAATACAGCAGAGTTGAGAAAGTTTTCAAATGTGAAAAACAAGCATTGAGATTAATATATGGGATCTCTAACAGTACATCCTCCAGGGAGTCTCTTCAAGTGTTTCATGATTTCTCCTTCCTTTGGTTATATCACACAAAGTGTTAACTGGGTATACAAATTAAACAGTTGTATTTGCAGCACAAGAAATAAACTCACAGTTTTTGGATGAACACAATAACTAACTTCTGAAGAACAAAAATAACAACTTTCTTGACTGAGTGAACGCTCAAATAATGTGAGTTCTAAAAAGTAACAATGTAGAACGAATCCCTTTAAAGTCTATGGGAGTGAATTTTGTAATACTGACACTGAGTCTAACACTTCCCAAATTAGGAGATATAACAAAACAGAATACCAAGTCCTCTCCGCTTGGCAGCACCCCATTTGGCTGCTCCCACTTCAAGGTAATGGCAAGAAATAGGAGTTGATTGCAGTAGCACACCTTCCAGGAGAGGTCTCCCCAGTGCAGCTGGCTGCACTGGAATGGCTACCATCGTAGCAAGGTCCTAAATAGTCGTCTTGCAGAGTAACACTTCTGTTTGATTGGTACAAACTTAGTTTCACCAGAAATGGGAAATGATTTGGCCTGCACAAGCTGTTCAGGGCTATGTGCGCGCCTTGTAGCTGCTGCTGGCCCGGTTACTAGCGTTGCCCCCTTTTGATCTGCCAGTAAGCTGGCTGGTTTGAATTTCTACCTTGTGTGAACTGGAGTACTGTAGCTGTGATGTGTGTTGCGCAGATTGCAGTTGGCACCTGTTACATTTGTCACCGCACCATTTAAGATATTTGCTATTACTGGTCAGTCTGTGTACTGACTGATGATGTTTTTAGCCAGCAACAGGGAATTCTTTCTGACAAATTGCAACATCAGACAGGTAGAAAAATTCCACCAAGGCCCTCCAACTTTCACAAAAGAACATGATGGAGGTACCTACTTTGGTATAAAAGTGTGCTGTAAGCTTCCCATTAGTATAAAAAAAGGAGATTCATAATGGACGGGTATTCCAAAGGAAACTAAAAACATTTCCCATAGATCACATATTTTATGAAACACCTGAATTCTGAGTTGTAAGGCACCTAATTATTAAAAGAAAAACATGATACTTTTAGTTATGATATGAAGGTAAAAGCATTGCATTTTAATTTCAATTATGATGTAAATTTATTTATTTATTATTTATCTATGTTAGTAGCACCAGTATGCACAATTAATTATTCTCCGTTGTTAGCATTCATTTAAACTTACACTAGTAAACCACAGGTTGCAATATTATAAGCAACCAAATGCTCTTAGAAAGTGGGTAAAACTCTCTCTCTCTCTCTCTCTCTCTCTCTCTCTCTCTCTCTCTCTGTGTGTGTGTGTGTGTGTGTGTGTGTGTGTGTGTGTGTGTGTGTGTGTGTGTGACAGGGAGAGAGAGAGAGAGAGAGAGAGACTGAAATTATTGTGAACAGAATTAGACAGGGCCAGGAGAGACTCGAGAACACACGGAAACTGGTAGACTGGCCCGGGGCCATTAACAGCAGTCACCGAGTGTGCACAGGATGACAAAATTAAAGGGAAGATGGACAGTAGGAAAGAGACAACAGACTAAAAAGTGTGAAAGATTATTGAAGAGTAAAACTTAACGCATAGCAAATCCTGAGACCTAGAACAACGATGTATTGTGACAGCAGTACAAGAGCACAGAGAAATTGTGGCTAAAGACTGAGCCGCTGTACTGCTAGCTTTGAAGGGCAACTGCAAGCACTGATAGGCCAACAAGTTGGGTGTGGCCCTGTGGCCAATGATGCAGTGGCGATGCCAGCGGTTGTAGATGTAGCAGTGCTGTCTAACAAATTCCATGCCCTCCAGAGAGCTTTCAAAATCACTGGATCCCTCCTGTCTAAAATGAGCATATAGAGCTGGAAGTGTCCTGGGTGATGCTTTGGAAGGTGAATATGTGGTACCATTTGCTGAGAGGAACTGGACTTGACTGGCAACGTTCTGAGGTGCTGCACCCTGGATGACATCAGCTGAGGATCCAGCAAGATCTCGTTTTCCATGCCTGCATCCACAGGAATCAGTGCTTGTGGTCTGAGGCGCAAGTTATACCCCATGCGGTTGAGAGGCAGGCAAGGATGAGCTTTTGAGGGCCGATTGAGCCACCGACAGTGGTGCAGTCGTTAGGTGAGGACAGAGTTGGTAGTTAAGTCGGTGCTCCAAATTCCATAGCACATCAACTATTGCGAGGCACTGTCCACAAGTGGTGGTAACCAGTGTAACTGGCATCCATACGTCTTCTGCTCCCTATGAGCATCCTCTCACTGCTGTGCCCAGTGGATAGGGCCCTACATGGCAGGTCCAGGTTCCTGAAGCTATGGGGGCAACAGTATGGAGTAGAGTATGTGGTTGCTACCCATTGAGGAGGTGCTCTTCTGGGTTATGGTCGTGGACAGGATTGCCCCTGTATGTGCTAAAGAATATTGTGAGCACAGCTATGGTGTCAGAGGTTCCCACTGCTTTTAACATTTGTTATTTAAACGTCTGCGGAAAATTGATCGAAGGCCATCATGAATTTTTGTGCCCTTTGTCTGACACGATGGTGGGGAAGGTATTTAAGCACTTTGGTGTAGCTGGAAGCTCAAAAAAAATTTCAGCATCAGTAAGAATTTGTAGGCATAATAACTTAACTAAACTGAGTAACAGAGGAATGCTGTTGTGATTGAAACAAGAGTGAGAGTTAGGTATAGTTTAATGAGTAGCAGAGATGGAGACTGGGAATATAGTAGGACTGAAGAACATGTTGGAAGGCAAGTTCCTATATGGATAACTCAAGAGAATGCTGGTGTTGGAGGTGTCGGATAGGATCCAGGCAGGATGTGTTGGCAAACATTGACAGTGGATTGAGTGACATGTTTTACAACTGGATTGTCATACTAGTGCTTGGCTACACTCAGATGAACAAAGGGGGTTTGATGGACTAGTTTTCCAAACAATCTACTGGTAATTAATTTCTGTTGTTGGCAGTTCTTTTAGTCTCGTTTTAGCATTATACATTCTGCACTAATCAATACCACAGACACTCCTTCTCAAATTGCACACTGAACAAGGTGGCACAGTGGTTCAGCCAGTAGATTTTCTGTCAGGAGGAGACAGTCCAAATCCCTGTCCAGCCATCCAGTACTGATCAGCCACAGTAGCCAACTTCCCTCCCCGGCCCAAGATCCTGTTTCTTTGCCAATGACATTGTCATCAGTGGGCTGTTAAATTGAAGTCTTCAGTTTTTTAAATAGCAGTACTATGAAAAGGAAAGTTGCTACTCACCATATAGTGGGGATGGTGAGTCACGGATAGGCAGAACAAGACTCAACATAAGCTTTCGGCCATCAAGGCCTTTGTCGAAAATATACACACACACACACACACACACACACACACACACACACTCTCTTGGCTTCGGTTGCCAAAAGGTGCAGTCGTGTGTGTGTGGGGGGGGGGGGGGGGGTGTCTATTTTCAACAAAGGCCTTGATGACCGAAAGCTTATATTGTGACAGTCTTTTTGCGTTCTGCCTATCTGCGACTCAGCATCTCCACTATATTGTGAGTAGCAACTTTACTTTTCATAATATTGTTACACTCCATCCTGGATATTCCAATGTTTCATTTTTCAAATAGTGTTATAGAATTCTCTGTTTGATCAGTAGAATTTATTAGGGTGTTTCTTTTTGCCCTGGTGAACCAAAGGAAGAAGCTAGATCAGTACAGTTTGCTGGATTTGTTTTCTTAGATATCATAATTGTGTTTTGATTGATTTGTGCTTACTATGTTGCAGGAAGAGGCAGTTGTAAACGAAGAAATAAATTATGAGAGTCCTAGACCAAATGGAAATGTTTATTTCGCTGAGCATTTTGATGATGTGAATCGATTCAAACAGAGATGGGTTAGTTCTGAAGCAAAGAAAGAAGGCATTGACGAGAACATAGCAAAGTATGATGGTAAGAAATGTACATCCAATGCAATATGAAAATAAAAACGAATTGCAACAATATTCATATTTAGAATAGGTAGCATCTGTATTTTTCCTACTTTTTGTTATTCCTACCTGGAGTTTCTATTATTTGATTTTTGTTAATGATAGTTGTGTTGGTCTGCTATATATTTGCCAACATAAAAAGTTTCCTTTACACTTAAAGTTAATTACCATATTTACTCGAATCTAAGCCACACTTTTTTTTCCGGTTTTTGTAATCCAAAAAACTGCCCGCGGCTTAGAATCGAGTGCAAAGTAAGCGGAAGTTCTGAAAAATGTTGGTAGGTGCCGCCACAACTAACTTCTGCCGTGGAATATATGTAGCGTTGCACAAGGATGCTTTGCAGGCACAAAGATAAATACTGGCACTAAAACCTTTGCCTTAGAAAAATAAATTAAAAGAGAAGGTAGAAGAATGTAAACATTATGACGGGTATTCTTTCATGTTTGCTGCTATCTCATTTAAATCCTGTCCGCCTAATAAACTACGAAACTAGAGTGAGACAACAGCAAATGCGGAAGAATATACATATCATGTCATGTTTATACTCGTATTATTCTTATGCTGAATAGTGATACAGTCAGAAATGAAGCACGGCAACTGACTAAATTTTTAAATCTAAAATGTCTCTAATTTCTGTGCAGAATGTAATGTACTAAAGAGGCGTCTGAAAAGATTTTCAAACAGAGAAAACTCTCGTTCAGAACATCTTCTATCATACGCAGTCTATTGCTTTTGTTTCGCGTATGAGAACATTCCTCTCTTTTTTTATTGTAAGTAGCAGTAGCGTGCACAAAAGCGAGCCATGCCGCGAGCGGCTACAGGTCGTAAACACTCATTATCAGAATGTGACAAACAATGCATGACACAGTACAATAATGCATTTTCAGCTTAGAGTGACGTAAACACCTATAACAAAGAGTATGGCACTTATCAGATCAAAGCAAAATAAGCAATCGATTCAAACCAGACGAAGCACTTGAAAAAGGAAGGGTACCCGTATAAATACGGACAGAGCGCCTGACACATAGTAATGGCTACTTGGTTAATCTTAACTGTTAAGCTTACTACTCAAACCAAACTACTGTAGCTGTATCTTCATCCTTTCGACCTAAATTTTCTCTCATGCTACAATGGACCAACTTTGCTTCGATTTGGAGGTGCGGTCTAAAACTTTTCTCTACCCTTGAATTTAGAGTCTCAAATTTCAGGTGCAGCTTAGATTCGGGGCCATTTTTTTTTTTTTCCGTGATTTCGAGTCTCATTTTTCAGGTGCGGCTTAGATTCGAGTGCGGCTTAGATTTGAGTGAATACGGTAATGTTTTCAAGTGAACTATACATGCCTTTGACCTAAATTGTAGATGATTCCCACCATGTCTTTTTCATTTTCAAAATTTTTGGATTATATTTTTTCCAGTATATTAGGACATGTTTTTAGAAAACCGATCTGAAAATTGTCATTATAGACCAAAACTGGTAGTCTGATTACATAAAAATTTGTCACCATAGATGTAAAGTAAAGGAGATTTATTCTATGTTTGGGTCACTGTTCAATTCGCGACCATGTTGCAGCTTTTGATATTTTGTTTTGCCTATACATCTTTTGGAGTTTTGTTGGAAGAATTTGTAAATATAGAATTGACTGTGAAGACATTTATAACATTTTTGTTTTGCTTTTTAAATTTCTGTATCACTAGGTAGGTGGGAAGTCGAACCTCCTGTAAAAGATGGTTTGAAAGGAGACTTGGGATTGGTACTGAAAAGTAAAGCAAAGCACGCAGCAATTTCAGCGCGGCTGGATAAGCCATTTAGCTTTGTAGATAAGCCACTCATTGTTCAGTACGAAGTAGTCCTGCAGGAAGGACAAGAATGCGGTGGTGCGTATCTCAAGCTGCTTTCAGCAGGAAAGGCCACTGCCGATTTGCGCCAATTCCACGATAAAACACCGTACACCATTATGTTTGGGCCAGACAAGTGTGGTAATGATCATAAGGTGTGTTTCTACGCATATTGTCTAATTTGTTATTGTTCTGTTATTTGTGTGTTAAATATTTTATGAGGCCTAACATTGTGTTTCTCATGCAGTTACACTTTATCTTCCGACACAAAAATCCAGTTAATGGAACTTTATCAGAAAAGCATTGCAAGAAACCTAAAGAACGCCTGGAAGAGCCTTTCAAAGACAAACAGCCCCATCTCTACACCCTAGTGGTACGGCCTGACAATTCGTTTACCATTAGCTTAGACAACAAGGTAAGTTGTATCATTTTATAATTTGTGAGACTGAAGAATATATAACAGCAACTAAAGTTAATTTCTTATTGATTTTGCTTGCTAGGCACATTCAATTCCCATGAACTCACATACTCAGCTACATACCATTATTATGACCACATCTGCAGCATGTAACTTATCACTAGAAACAGGAAAAGAATGCTTTATTATGACCAGGTATGCTCCTGATTTGTCCACCAATTTGTGTGTGCGGATTTGCCCCCACCCCCAG
Source organism: Schistocerca cancellata (assembly GCF_023864275.1). Classification (NCBI taxonomy): domain Eukaryota; kingdom Metazoa; phylum Arthropoda; class Insecta; order Orthoptera; family Acrididae; genus Schistocerca; species Schistocerca cancellata. The sequence continues at coordinate 416,640,616 of NC_064633.1, forward strand.
TAATAGTATTATTTTTTGATGGCTTACTTTTAAAGTCTCATATGAACTTTTTATTTTTATCTTATTTCACTGTTTTACAGTGTTATGATGAAAATGAAAATACATACTTCTCAATTACTTTGTATTTATTGATGTTAACCATCACATTTATTTACATTATTGAAAAAGAGCAACATTTACATTAAATCTATTAAATATAATCAGTTAAAGACAAAAAACACTACAATGATACACTTGAAAGCTTTTCATTAAAAAGCATTGTGGTAACTTCAAACTTCACTTTCGATACGTTATGCTGCCGATTTGTCACCACATCTTCAAGCACAGAGTGCAAACCACTGTGAAGTGGATGGCAAAAGGTACTTCACATGTGCCACTTATTAGGGCTTTTTCTCATTCCATTTGTGTATGGAGTATGAGAAGAATGACCTGATCTTATCTGTAGGTACTTAAGGGATTGATACATAGTCATAGAATATTCATAGATTCATCACTTAAAGTTGGTTGTTGAAACATTTCAAGTAGCCTTTCATGGTTTAATTGGCCCAAGTATCGCCTGATAGTTCAGTTTGATACTGTACGGAATTGTTTGCAGTTACCCTGTATATGAACATAGAAGACAATCTGTCTTTAGTAAAACAATGTAAATTTGGTTATGTTCACATTTTCTGCTAATGAGAAATGTTGCCCTTTGACTATATAATGAGAATAATCATTGCTCCTGAGGCCTCCCATTCCAGCTATACAGAAGATGCTGTATCACGTTGTTGTTAATATAATCCGTCATCTGAGTAGGCGCGCTCTCGATTTACGATTTTGCAAAGCTAAAGTGCCATATTTGGTTGTTTTTGTGTTTGTACTGTTGCATTACGATGCACTACTTTAAAGATCTCTCAAAAACATTCAGTGTTTGTTAGAAGCAGGGTATTTTCAAATGACGTCACTTTTGTAGCATTGGTTTATAACGCTGGAAGTGATGTGTTATATTGAGGTTACACATGATCCTCCTGGATTGTAATGACAAAGAAAGTCAAGATCCAGTTTCAGTATTTAATAACTATCAGTTACTAATGTTATTAAACTGGTAGCATCCGATTTACATTTTTCACAGGAGCAAGGAAAATGTCAACTTCCATGAAATTTGGTTATATACACCAGTTTGCATGATTTTGTTAAAAACTGCTGATTTCGTGTTGGCGTTTACATGAAACTTTGTTGTTCTTACATGTCCTGTATGTGCTTTGGCTGTGTTAAGCCTATAAGAAGACTGCTTTTCATAGGCCTACAAATTTCACTTACAACTGTCGTGAGTAGCTTATGTTGTTCGTATTAGTGAATATTGTGTTAAAATCCTGTAACTATATTTTGCTCTGTTAGTATGTCTTGTGGGGTATTATAGGAAGTATTCATAAATTTAAAATTAGCTGTAAAGAAATTTTTCATCGACAGTATATTACTGAACATCTGGGAAATGAATCACTTGTCAGATATGATTTGAAGTAGGACTTAAAATTGGTATTGAAAACTAAAGCAAGCTATTCAGCAAATGCATGATAACTGAATAAGCTGTTTAGTTTTGTAGATAAGCCAATAGAGGCAATATTTACAAAATACAGAAGTTTGTCAGTTGCCTTTATGTTGTAATACTGTGGTAAATAACAGTTTTAGAAACTATGAAGCTTCAGAGTGCCATGGTGCATGAAAACCAACTGGCATGCACCTGTGGAATAACTCGGCATCCATATGAACCAGGTACCCTCCAGGCTCATACATAATGGAAGGTGTCTGTAACGGCAATAAGAATATTACATCCGTAGAAAAGACTCAAATTTACTGAACGTTACTGAGGAAGAACTGTTGGTGACTTATATTAGAAAGACTTCTGCAGGAGTCATACTGTTTTGCCTCATAAGACTTACAAATGGGTTGTGCCTGTTCAAGAACAAAACATATCACTGTGGCACAGTGGTTAAGATCCTGGACCCACATTTTGGAAAAGTTCAACCCCTTTCCCCAATCTATTCGCCTTAAGTTTTGTGTAGTTGCCCTATGTTACATTAAGTAAACTCTGGAAAGTTTCTGATCTAACTTGATAGTACATTAAACTGTAAAACTAACCATCATCTGTCTTCCTTCCTGCCTTCCTTTCTTCAGAGAATGAAAACTGCAGTGAAATATTCGGAGAATATTTTCATAGCACTCGCTTGGGTTATTGAGTTACGCATAAGATACTCATTACTTAGGAATCCATTCTTGGAAATCACGTTAATCTGCACATCATTGTTGTCTTCTCTGACACACAGCTAGGGTGATCAGCATATAAGAAGGCAATAGCATCATTGAAACACCTGTCTCTAGCGACCCCTTCTGGTTGCATATGACAGTTTAGTTGATTTTCTTGTTAGTTTAGGTATGGTGTGGATATTTGTCCATTGTAGTGTTCATAATGGATGCCATAATGCAAACACAAGAAGAATTACATTAGGAAGTGTTACTGACAGTTTTCTGAGTATATAAATTTTTCTAGTGAGTTTCAGAAACTGAAGTAGTGTCTCCATGCAGAGCCCCAGCACTTCCAGTTACTAGTGGAAAGTACAGCTGGAGTGTGTTGTTGAAATCCAATAATGTGGAAAGGATAGATTGCTACTCATCACTTAGAGGAGACGTTGAATGGCAGACAGGCAGAATGAAAAGGAATGCTAGAAAGCTAGAAATATTTCAAGTTTTGGACAGAGTCCTTCTTCTGCAATAGAGAACCACACACACATGGCCACTTATGTCACCAGATCCAAAGGATTGACTACAACTGCATCTGACATGAGCAGCAATTTAGCTGGGCTAGCTATTATGGGTAAGGACGAATTGTGGGTTGGGGTGGGGATGGGGTGGAATAGCAGGGTAGGGTTGGGGAAAGAATGTAGTGCTGCCAGGGCCAGATAGGGCTGCTAGGTGACTGTGCTGGGGGAGGGCAGGGGTGAGAATAGAGAAGGCAATAGGACTATGTAGAATGTAGGTGCATAGGCACGAGAGAAGGTGTGTTTGTAGTGTTGTAGTGGGAGTAGGGAAAGAGATAGGCATAGATGGCGGGCAGTAAATAGCTAAGGTTGAGGTCACAGGAGCTACAGGATTGAAGAGTGTTGTAGGAAGAGTTCCCATCTGTGAAATTCAGGAAAACTGGTGTTGATGGAAAAAATTCAGATAGAACATTTTGTGAAGCAGTAAGCAAATGTTGAACAACTAGGTGGTCCAGCTCTCTCTTGGCCACAGTTTGATGATGGTCATTCATGTGAGCAGACAACTTGTTACTTGTCATGCCGGCATAGAATAGAAGGTGGTATTGTGGTCCCAGTGAAGTTGGTAGGTCAAATGGTGCTTTTGTACTCCATCCTATAGTGTGTTATTTGGCAGAGACAGAGCACACTGGTGACAGTGCAATATACCGTATTTACTCGAATCTAAGCCGCACTCGAATCTAAGCCGCACCTGAAAAATGAGACTCGAAATAAAAGAAAAAAAAATTTCCCAAATCTAAGCCGCACCTGAAATTTGAGACTCGAAATTCAAGGGGAGAGAAAAGTTTTAGACCGCACCTCCAAATCGAAACAAAGTTTGTCCATTGTAATATGAGACACAATTTAGGTCGAATGAATGACGATACAGCTACAGTAGTTTGGTTCAAGTCTAAGCTTAGCAGTTATGCTTTACCATGTAGCCATTGCTATGCGTCAGGCGCTCCGTCCGTATTTATACTGGTGCCCTTCCTTTTTCACGTGCTTCGTCTGGTTTGAATCGATTGCTTATTTTGCTTTGATCTGATAATTGCCGTTTTCTTTGTTATAGGTGTTTGCGTCACTCTTAAGCTGAAAATGCATTACTGCACTGTGTCATGCATTGTTTGTCGCATTTTGATAGTGCGTGTTTACGGCCTGTCGCGGCTCGCGGCACGGCTTGCTTTTGTGCGCGCTACCGCCACAAAACAATGGCAAGAGACCGCAATTTGTTGTTACTTACACTGCTGCTTTCTTTGATAATGATCAACAAGAATCAAATAATAGACTGCGTATGATAGAACATGTTCTGAACGAAAGTTAGGCGAAAATTTTTCTCCGCTTGAAAATCTTTGCGGTCGCTTCTTTATTACATCAAATTCTGAACAGAAATTAGTCATTTTAGATTTAAAAATCTAGTCACTTGCCGTGCTTCATTTCTGACTGTATCACTATTAGGCATAAGAACAATACGAATATAAACATGACACGATACGTATATTCTTCCGTTTGCTGTTGTCTCACTCTAGTTTCGTAGTTTATTAGGCAGACAGGATTTAAATGAGATAGCAGCAAACACGAAAGAATACATGGCAAAATGTTTATATTCGTATAATTCTTATGGTGAAGAGAATACTGTATATGATTCAAATTTCATCAGGTTCCTATTAGCAACCATCTCTTCTCACAGATAGGAAAAAATTCAGAACGTAGAGTTGGCCATATTGACAAACATCCCAAACAGTCTTGCCAGTCAGATTTTCGTAGTACACTGAAATTGTGCTACATTCGAAGATGAACAATACGGAATTTGTATTTACTTCGTTGGATAATGTATGAAAATGCAGTGGTCGAAACTCGCGGCGGAGAAAAAAAAGCTCGTCTTCCACTTTTTTTTTTTTAATTTATTTACTGACGCTGAGATTTTGGCGCCAGTATTTATCCTTGTGCCTACAAAACATGCCTTCGTAGCGCTACATATATTCGGCGGAAGAAGTTAGTTGTGGCGGCATGTACCGACATTTTTCATAACTTCTGCTTGCTTTGCACTCGATTCTAAGCCGCAGGCGGTTTTTTGGATTACGAAAACCGGAAAAAAAAGTGCGGCTTAGATTCGAGTAAATACGGTACTCCCATTCCCTGCTCCTCACCCCTCTCTCTCTCTCTCTCTCTCTCTCTCTCTCTGTGTGTGTGTGTGTGTGTGTGTGTGTGTGTGTGTGTCCTCCCCACAACCTCAACACCTCCTCCCTCCCTCCACTCAGACATCATCACACAGCTGCAATTCTTCATATAACTAAAAGTGTGTATGTTCAAAATTTCATACTAATTCCTGAAGGTGGCACAGTGGTTGACTGGTTTTCTGTCCTGTCCTTGTTCCATCTTACTGAGAATGAAAATTGCCTCTCACCATATAGTGGTAATGCTGAATTGCAGATAGCCACAACAAAGAGACTTTCACAGTTAAAGCTTTAGGCCATTGGCCTTCATCAATGAAAACACACACACACACACACACACACACACACACACACACACACACACACACACACACTCACTCTCACTCACTCAGGCTAGACTGCAATCTGTGTGTGTGTATGTGCGTGTGTTGGTGGTGGTGGTGGTGGTGGTGGTGGTGGTGGTGGTGAAGACCAATGGCCAAAAGCTGTAACTATGAAAGTCTTTTTATTGTGCCTATCTGCAACTCAGCATCTTTGCTATATGGTGAGTGGCAACTTTCCTTCTTATAATATTGTTAAGTTTCATCCTGGATTTTCCATTGTTTGATTTGTTTCATCACTTGGAAATTCTTTCATTAATTAGCCTTCCTTGAACTGAGTTAGCATCACCTTGAGCCTCGCAGACTTCAAAGTGATTTTTTCTTAAACGGTTGTCAAGCACTAATGTACAATTTACTCGTAGTATGGTTCGATGTGAATACTCACCAAATGTTCATGTCATGAATTTGTTCTTGCTTTTCAACAGGTGATTAATGAAGGAAGTTTATTAGAGGACTTCACTCCTCCTGTTAATCCCCCAAATGAGATTGATGATCCAAATGATAAAAAACCTGATGACTGGGATGAGAAAGAGAAGATACCAGACCCAGATGCTCGAAAACCTGATGACTGGGATGAGAATGCACCTGCTATGATTGTTGATAGCAGTGCAACAAAACCAGAAGGGTGGCTAGAAGATGAACCAGAGATGATACCTGACCCAAATGCAGAGAAACCTGATGATTGGTAAATAATTTAGTGTACTTGTTGTTGTGTTCCCTTTAATGCTAGTGGTAAAATAATTTCTTTGCAATCAGTAACGCTGCTTTTACCTCTAACAGTGCTTTGCAATGCCAACCTTCACTTTGGTTTTGATTCTGTGTTAAGCAGTAGATTTCCCACGTGGTAGACAAGTCAGTTCAGAGCAAGGCAGAGCCATACCACCTCTAGTAGTATTATGCCTAATAAAGCAGTGTGATGTTGAAACTAGCATTTGATTTAAAGGTTACTGGACTTTAATTTTTGTGTATTAATGTTATAAGTTTTGTAAAATTAAAGCATTCTCTACTCTGACCCCTTTCCTTCTATTTTCATGCTTAATTCAGCTTTTAGCTTTTGGTACCTTCCACTTTACTAATTGCCAGTGATTATTTGCTTTGCGCTCTAGATGTTCCTTTGAGGAAATTGAACTTCAATACATTAGTGAAATTTTTACTTTTCACAGCTTGATCTCCAGCACAAATTAATAATTTCTCCATCACACAAATATGGTTTCTTTTTTGTCTTATTATTATTGTATACAGCATAGTACTGGAATAAAAAAAGCCACAACTGCCATTATATGTACTTCTATCATATAGTAAGTTGACAGTGTAGGACAAAAGGGCTAGGCTTTTGGTAATCATATCCAGTATAAGACAGTTGCACTTGTACCATTTAGGACCACCAGTTGGTCTCTTCCCAGTAAACATCTTGTGGCAACTTCTGTATCTTGATTTTCTAATGATTATCAATTGCCACAGTTGTTCATATATTTTAAAAAATACTAACAGTGGAAACTCCAGGTTCGAATATCAACAACATTAGTAAAATAGTAGATTGCTCTTCACTGTAAAATGGACACGTTGAATTGCAGACAGGCACAATGAATAGACTATTACACATGTAGCTTTGACCAAAGCCTTCTTCAGAAAATAAAAGATGCACACACATTAATACAAGCAAGCATTCTTCACACCTGCATGACCACCATCTCTGGCAGCTAGGACTAGACTGCAGCTGTCACATTGAATGAAAGTAACAATGTGGAGGAAGGGGGAGGGTTAGGAGGATACGGATGGGGGGAGAGAAGAGTGCTGTCTGGCAGAAAGTGCAGGGACTACATGGAGGCATGACAGGCTTGCTAGGCACAGCTCCAAGAGGCAGGCAGGAAGGGGTGGGGGGAGGGAAAGTAGGGGGAGTGGGAACGGATAAGAGCAGTAAAGGGGGAAGACAGGTCGGTGTGTTGACAGAGATCCCAAAATAGCAGTGAATTCTTATGGTATTGCATTCTTAATTGTTAAACAGTCCTGTGGTGAAGTACATGATCTTAATAATCACCAGTGAAAAATATTCACCCATAATTAAATGAGGTGGCAATATGGGACAGTAAATGTCACTGCATTTGTAGGTCAGATGGATAGGAAACGTTAATAATGCCTACAAGTTGAATTATTTTAATCTTAAACTGAGAGTATAATTGTATCTTCTTTCCCATAAATAAAATAACTTTTTTGACACTGCCTGACGTATTTACTTCCTTGTCATTCAAAAGGAGGGTAATTGATCTTGATGTGTGTGAGCTATGTCTACTATAACTTTTTATAATGTGTTTCCAATGTAATTCTGTTAAATGTGAATTATAGAATATGTAAAGCAATCCATTATACTACTGCGGTAGAGAGATCAAATTATATTCTTGGATTATGGAGTTAAATCCTTGAATTGTGGAGTTGTATTTACCATACCTCCTTTTTCCTAGGGACACAGACATGGATGGAGATTGGGAGGCTCCATTAATTCCTAATCCTGTATGTGAGAAAGCTCCAGGTTGTGGGCCATGGAAACCACCCATGGTAGCTAATCCTGCATACAAAGGGAAATGGAGAGCACCTCTTATTGATAATCCAAATTATAAGGGCAAATGGAAACCTCGCCGCATTCCAAATCCTGACTTCTTTGAGGACAAGTCACCTTTCAAAATGACAACAATCGTAAGATTTTGCTTCTTCCTTATTACAGCATGAAGTTGGTTTAGTTATGAAGTAGCTAACACTTGTTTTATATTGTTGGATAATATTTCATGTTATTGAATATAAATGCTTTCACATATCCTTTTTTACAGTCAGCTGTGGGGTTTGAACTTTGGTCAATGTCAAACATGATTTTGTTTGATAATATCATTGTAACTGATGATCCTGCTGTTGCTGAGAGGTGGGCAGCTGAAACCTTTATACTGAAACGCAGAAAAATTGATAAGGATTCTGTAAGTTTATGATGAGTCTGTATGAAGTTGTTATTCTCTCTCTCTCTCTCTCTCTCTCTCTCTCTCTCTCAGTTTAACAGAATGGAATCATTTTTTCAACAGAGCAATACTAAAAAGTTTTTTCTTAAGGCAATTTTTAGTTTGTTTTATTTATATAATATTTTTCAAAACTGTATTACAATAACGAACTTTGTACCCTGGAAAACTGGAGGCTTTAAGACTAAGAAAGCAGTCAATCGATGGACATTGTTAACAGCCCAACATATTCATTTACATTTCTTCATGATCTAGATGGTGTGCCCTATGATTACCAAGCTCCCACATCATGTCAATACTCGGTAGCTCTTGAATTGCCAACGGATTGTAATCTTGCATTAATGTCAGTTAATTGATAACACATTTGCAGTGTCATAGAGAATGGTATTATTTTAGGTTTCTCTGTTTTTGCAAGCACAACATTCTCCACATCCATTCATGTTCTATATATTTATTTATATGCACAATAAAATTCCCTTTTTACACTTTCCAGTGGACTGACCCAAAAAAGTGTAAAATGCAGGAAAGTTTAAAATACGGGAAAGTATAGGAAACCCAACAAGCTCTAGATTTCGTACTTATTGTTCTCTGGTTACGAAGAGTGCCAACTTTGGTCCTTTAACCAATATTGTGTTAAATTTTATTTACCGTGATTTAATAATGATTATCAATAATGAGTTTCGCATTTAGAACACGAATATCGTTTTAATGTGGTTTTGCTAAAGACTTTTGCTTCCATGTTTTAATTATGGTCGGAATGAAGAAGAAAATGCCTGTTTATTTGTGTTAGCACTCAGTTCTTGTCTTCGTGATAATCACAAAGGCAGTGGCAGAGTGCTGGGTTTCCCTCTTCATTCTGATTATTCCCAGAAGTGTAAATAAAACATGGAAATAAAAGTCTATTATGAAACCACATTAGAGTGTTATTCATGTTCTAATGTGAGACTTATAATTGATAATCATTATAAAACTACGGTAACTAAAACTTCTAACACAATGCTGGTTAAACCACTAAAATTGGCAGTCTTTGTAAACAGAAAACAATAGGGAAGAAGTCTACAGCTTGTTGCTGACAAGCAGGTAACTTGGTTTAGGGACGTCCTGGATTAGAAAGAGGACAGAAATTACCATGTTACAGAGCATCTTGAGGAGGAATGTTTTCGTCAGGTCATATAAATTGAAGACCGCTCACCTAGTACTAATTAATGTGTTTTATTTAGAGGTGACAATGATTTGTGGAAGCCCATTACAGGCACATCTGTATTTAAAGGAGGTATTTACTTGTATCGATGACTGTGAAATTAAATTAAAGCTGTTGTAATACAACACAATGAGTAGAAGGGAAGTTGCTACTAGAATCACTGTCATCACGTGATTATCATTAAGACAGTGATTCAGCACCCTTCCAAACGCTCTGACCGAGCACTTGGTTAGCACACTGGACTTGCATTCAAGATGACGATGGTTAAACCTGCATTGGCCATCCTGATTCAGGGTTTCTGTGATTTCCCTAAAACGTTTCAGGCAAATGCCGGCTTGTTTCCTTTGAAAGCACATGGTCAATTTCCTTCCCCATCCTTCCCTAATCGAAAGTGACCGATGACCTCACTGGTTGTCCACTGCCCCGAACCAACCAAGCAACCATCCAAACACTGGGAACCTATTATACAGGTGGCCATGACTCAACATTCCGACAATGAAAATTTTGTTTACCGCACTATCCTTATGTTGCCTAACCAATAACTTTGTATGTAGTCTGCTTTTTGTGCCTCGTTCCAAAGCTGACTTTGAGCAGAAATATGATCTATGTTTAAAAATCAATTTTACAGGTTGTGATAACATCAAAGAAAATTCAAAGTGCGGAAAATGTTGTAATTTGGAATCATTATGGACAGGAAAGCATTGTATTGAGAGAACAGAACTCATGTTGGGATTGACGAAAATGAATGTAAAAAAGCAGCAAAAATGCAAGAATGTAAAAATGGGGTTTTAGCGTTATCACCACCAGTCCATACAACTAATTAAGTTCTCGTGCCCCACAAATTGTGCACCCCTTGTGGTTAGGGATGGCAAAGGAAGTAACACTTTTGAATGAATGAACAGTGACAGATAACAGTATTTCAGTTGGCAAAACTTGTGTGTGTCTCAGACTTCTTTCTTCTTTTCTCCTCACATACATTCCTATAGTTAAGGTCTTAAGTTAACCTAGGTGCTGCATGATAACTGAGTACTGTTCTGAAGTGTGTGTAGAAGTTGGCTTTCTGAGGTCTGACAATAATCACATATTCCGACAATGGAAAATCCAAGTAGGGATGTCAACAATGTAAGAAAAGATAGATTGCTGCTTACTGTAAAGAAGACATGTTAAGTTGCAGACAGGCACAATTAAGACACACATGGCTTTCAGCCTTTGTCAGTAAAACCACACACACACACACACACACACACACACACACACACACACACACACACACACACACACACACACAATCGCCAACTCCAGCATCTTGGGCCGAAATGCATCACATGTGATGCAAGCAGCAATGTGGTGGGTCTGGGGAAGAGGAAGGGAAAGGGATAGTGTACAGATGGGGAGAGAGACAAATGCTGTCTGGTGGAGTGTGCAGGGACTAGACTGGCAACAGGCTCACCGTATGGAGGTTTTGGGGCAGGGAGGTGGGGAAAGGAGGAACAAAAACAGAGAGAAGTGGGGAAAGATGGGGGGAATGCGTTGGCAGAGGACTGCAAATAAACAAGGTGGGAGACGAGAATGGGGAGGAGATGATAGAACAGAGGGGATGGAAACTATTGTGTGCATTGTGTGGGGACAGTATGTTTCCGTAGGTTGATGCCGGGATATTTATGGGAGTGGAGAATTTGTTGTGAGGATAACTCCCATCAGTGCAGTTCAGAAAAGCTGGTGGTGGATGGAAGGATCTAGATTGCTTGGGTAGTAAAGCAGCAATTGAAATCAAGTGTGTTGTGTTCAGCTGCATGTTGTGCCACAGTGTGGTCTACTTTTCTTTTGGCCAAAGGTGGACAGCTGGTTGGTAGTCATACCAATATAAAAACCTGTGCAATGATTGCAGCAGAGCTGGTAAATGACATGGCTGCTTTCAAAGGTGGCTTGGATCCTGATGGAGTAGGATAAACCTGTAACCTGTGCAATGATTGCAGCAGAGCTGGTAAATGACATGGCTGCTTTCAAAGGTGGCTTGGATCCTGATGGAGTAGGATAAACCTGTGACAGGACTGGAGTAGGAAGTGCAGGGTGGGTGAATTGGGCAGGTTTTGCACCTGGGTCTTCCACAGGGGTACAATCCTTGTGGCAAGGGGTTGGGATTGGGAGTGGCATAGGAATGGACTAGGATGTTGTCGAGGTTGGATGGGCGACAGAATACCACTTTAGGAGGCGTGGGACATATCTCAGGTAGGATGTCCCTCATTCCAGGACATGATTATAGGTAATCAAAGCCCTGGCAAAGGTCATGATTATAGGTAATCAAAGCCCTGGCAAAGGTCAAGATTATAGGTAATCAAAGCCCTGGCAAAGGTCAAGATTATAGGTAATCAAACACCTGGCAAAGGCGTGATTATAGATAAACAAAGTTCTGGCAAAGGATGTGGTTCAGTTGTTACAGTCCAGGGGTGGCACTAGGTGACCAAGGGGACACTCCTCTTTGTGTCTGATTTCTGGGGACGGTGGGAGGGAAATGGTACGGGAGATCTGTTTGGGGACTAGGTCCAAGGGATAGTGCCTGTCTGTGAAGGCCTTGGTGAGACCCTCAGCATAGTGGGCAAGGGAGTTTCTGTCACTGCAGGTACACTGTCCCTGTTACACTATGTGAGAGGGATTTTTTGGTGTGAAAGGGATGACAGCTGTCAAAGTGCAGGTATTGTTGGTGGGTAGTGGGTTTAATGTGGTCAGAGGTGTGGGTGGAACCATCAGAGAAGAGGAGGTCAACATCTACAAAGATGGCATGCTGGGTTGAGGACAATGTGAAGCAGATGGGAGAGAAGGTGTGAAGATGTTGAGGAATGGAGATAGGGTGTCTTGGCCCTGGGTCCAGATCATTAAGATATCATAAATGAAACTGAACTAGACGAGGGGTTTGATGCTTTGGGAGGCTAGGAAGGTCTCTTCTATATGGCCCATAAAAAGTTTGACATAGGAGGATGCCATGCGGGTGCCCATGGCTGTGCCGCAGATTTGTTTATATACCTTCCCTTCACATGAGAAGTAGTTGTGGGTTAGGATAAAATTAGTAATATGTAAGAGTAATCACGTGGTGGGTTTGGAGTCTGAAGGACATTGGGAGAGACGGTGTTCAATAGTGGTTAGACCATGGGCATCAGGGATGGTGTATAGGGAGGTGGCGTCAACAGTGTATTAACAATCACCAATTTACTGGTGAAGTCGGTAGCTGAAAGCTATATTTAGGTGTCGCTTAATCGTGCCTGTCTGCAACTTGACTTGTCTTCCTTAAGGTAAGTAGCAATCTCTCTTCTTACATTGTTGATAATCACATATTGATGCTTTGGACAGTACCAACAGCCACTGAATAGTTTCAAACCAAGGAAGATAAAAGAACTGATATTGCCACTGTTAAAGTCGTGAAGGACACTTCGCTCTGAAATTCCAGCAATGAAGTACTATGCAACAGAACCCAACATGCCCTCGACAGCATGTGTTCGTCAGAGACGAGGGTACCATCGGGAGTGCCCCAGGGCAATGTGATAGGTCCGCTGCTATTTTCTAAATACATAAATGAACTGGCGGACAAGGTAAGCAGCAGTATGTCTCTGTCTGATGATGATGTTGTGGTGTATGAGAAGGTGTCATCATTGAGTGACTGTAGAGGCACACAATGTGACTTAGAAAAAATTTCTAGCTCTAAATGTAAGTTAATCTAGACGAGTAGGAAAAACAAACCTATGATATTCAAATACAGAAGTAGTAGTGGGTGGCTTCTCACAGCCACATTAACTAAATATCTGGGCATAACGCTGCAAAGTAAAATGAGATGGAATGAGCATGAATGAACATGTGAGGGTTGTAGTAGGGAAGGTTAGTGGTAGACTTCGGTTTATTGGAAGAATTTTAGGAAAGTGTTGATCATCTGTAAAGGAGACTGCATATAGGGCAGTTTTGCGACCTGTTGTTCAATATTGATTGAATTTTCTCATGCTGCTAAATAAGTAGGAGCAATCTGTTTTACTTGGTAAAAACTTTCTAAAGCCATAATCACATAAATATTTCCTTATTTACAAACAGTCATGTTCAGCAGACTGTGCTGCCATCTTCAGGTCATCAGAAATTTTTGTTATAAAATGTATTCACACTACATTTCTCTAGGGCAACACAGCAAATTTGGAGTGGCCAAACACCAGCAAGACTGTAATAACACGAGACCCGATTGCTCTCGTTGAGTAACTGTTGCTGCATGGCCTGTGTCCAGCAGGAAGAAAACATAAGCACACACCTCATTTGCCAATGACCACCAATTATGACACACAACGCAAGAACCAGTAGTTAACAGCAGATCCCCACTCCCTCCACTATGGTAACCTATTACAATAAAGTTCCCACTTCTTCCACATTAAAAGACCAGTTATAACAGTCTTTTAAAATTGTGGTGCAATTTCATATTCAGTGAGCAGTAATGATAAAATATAAATGACCCTGCACAGCTAAAAGACACCAGTTTCTTTAAACAATTTAACTCTATCCATCCCAATGTAAAATTTATGATGGACCATAAAACGGAGGCCCAACTACCTTCCCTTGGGTTTAGTTGAGGTAAAAGCCGACTGATGTGTTGGCTACATCTGTAGAAAAACTACACACACAAGTCTGTATGTCTACGCCTCAAGGTATCATCATCTGTTACAAAGAAATTGTCTAATTCCTAGAACTTACAGTCAGGTAGGCAAAGTGTGTCTCATCTAAGAACAGCGAAATTTCTCGGAAAGTGTACCCATATCAACAAATTGAGCAAGCATTGTGGCTGTAACTTGAATAACATAACATAGTGATTGACAGACTACAGTGACATTGGATAGTGTTGTTGGAGTGGAGCCAACCACACTTCACAGCAGTCTGTAGGTGCCTACAAAACAGGCAACACATCGAGAGAATATAGCTCTCGTGAAAGAACTGTGATTGGCTGGCAGCTGGCCCCTGTGACTGGACTCTCTAAAACTTCAGTCACAGAGTTATCTTAATTGAAGTACAAAATCATAAATGCCTTGCAGAAGGGATTGGAAAAAAAAGACTGAAAAAAACTGAGGATAACCCATCAGCCTACTGCATGCCACATCTGGGGAAAAATGGTAAATTTTACAGAAAAACAGCATTCCGTGGACATGGTGTCCAATGAAGTAAGTCTCTGATTTCAAACTTAAATATATTGAAAACTAAGATTGATAGTAGAGTATAAAAGAAGGTATGTTTATTGGGAAAACTAAAAATTTGGTTTCAGAGTAGTTCAAAATCTCCTAACGGACACTGTTGCAAGCTATGTAGCTTGGAAAATATCAGCATGCATAGTTAAAATCGTCCTCTGCAAGCAGTGTTTCTAAATGTTCACCACTTGCAGTTGGGGGTGAGGCAAAGGAACAATGAAATTTGTCATCATGTCCTGTAGTGTGTCAATGGAAACGGATTCAGAGGCCACACAGGTTACCGATTCAAGCTCATCCACTGTGCTGGAATGGTTCTGGTAGACATTGTTTTTCAGTGTTCTCCACAAAAAGTAGCACAAGGCATCAGATCAGATGAATATGCTGGCCAATCCATTCTTGTGCCAGCAAATTTGACATAATCCAATGCAGAAACTCTATTCCCAAAGTGTTCAGCAAGAAAGCAAAACACTTGTTCAGTGCGATGTGTTTTGGCACATGCATGAATGAACCGCTAGGTGCTTGGATGATGTGGGGCAGCAAATTGTTCCAAAATTGCAATATAATGTACACTGGTGATTGTGATTATTTCTGGCATGGAAAAAGGGCCAATAATGCCTCTGTTGCATACTGTAGCCCAACCAGTAACTTTGGGATATAGTGGTTTTGTGTCACACAAATGGTGATTTTAGAAACCCCAAAATCACCACACCAATTTTGTTTACTCAAGGCTCCACTCAGATGGAAGTGTGCTTAAAGTCTGCTCTCTGTGGTACATCTTATATACAGGCTTTTGAATGGAAACTGTGTAGGCTCTTTCTCAATATTTTCTACATGCCAGAATGCTTCAAACCAGTCTCTGCTGGAATTCTTCATACAGATTTTCTTAGATTTTGTTGAATAATTTCAGAAACAGTGGCGATATTTTCATGAGTAACTGCGGTTTGGCTGGGCTAACATTCCCCACTAGATCATAGCCAGGCTGCCTGTTTCTTGGAATTTGGTGAAGAGCTTGCAAATAGTTTTGACATCGGGTCCTTAAGAAACATTATACGGTGTTTAAAAAGTGTGCCTTGTTACAGTAGGTCCATGCTATCACCTGTGGTGTGCCAGTACCAGAAAAACACATTGTTCGGTGGAATACATTATTTCAACCTCTTCCTTCAGTGCCCTAACCTTCTTTCACGTTTCAGCAGTGGAACTGATTGCTCTGAGGTACACTATGTATAAGCATTACATATTGTGATTATACCATCATCTGTTTGCAGCTTCTTGAACTATTTCAAAATTACTGTGTAATTTCTGTATAAAATTCTTACAGCTTTCACAATAAACATACTGTTTGTTGCACTCGTGTATCAATCTTAGTTTTTGAGATATTTAATTTTGAAATCAGACACTCCTTGGCTGGACACCCTGTATTTCACTCCCACCAAGAAGTAATCATAAAGGCTATCTATGCTGCTGAAAACATGGTATATGCATCATTTTATGCCAATCATATCGTGTCATGTCATTTGTGAGTCAGAACAGAAAAGTTGAAGGAAGATGCAAGAAATTTCAGAGAGAACAGTGCAGGAGAGGTGCAAGGAAGATTAGTTATGCACAAGTCTCAAACAGACAAGCAAATCCCTTCTTCTCGGAGTAACATCACAAAATGACATAAAAGACTAGTCTCATGGTGTAGGCACACAGTTTCTGAAAAACAAAATCAGCTGAAATAATGTTATAAAGAGCAGTGGAGGTTTCAGTTTCAGCAATGTGTAGGATCAGGCATTCAGTTTATTAAACCCTCATGTAGCATCTTATCTGTCAAAGCTGAAGAACACAGGAGATACATATTTCATCCAACATTGCGAAACAAATGAGTGACAAAGGACATAGTGGGATGCTAGGGTAAAAATGCTTTAAACAGAGGCAGGATACCAACAGTAATTCAGTCTGGCTCTACTCCAAGTAGCGAATACACACGAGACCACAACTCGGAGGCACTCAAAGAAGACAGATTGATCAGTTGTTGAAGTACTGTGTGTAAAATGGAACTGTCATATCTGCTAGGAATCCATAACATGCCATCAAAACAGCATACAGTGTTTCTTGTAAGATTACATATACAATCAAATGCCGTTATAGTGATATGGTAATACAATCATAATTCATATTGGTTGAAAAGTAGTTCTATGAAATTATTGAGAAATTTTCAGTTGACAAGATGTCAGTCCAAATTTGAAATTTCACATATTACATGTAGTAATCATTTGCAATTTTTACAGAATATGGATTGTGCATCCTATGGTGACATTTTAGGTATTACTTTTAGCTGTTGAAATTTGCTGTGACTAATGTGCTCACTGAATAAATAAAGACATCTCTGCCCTATCTTTGTATTGAACAGGAAACTTTGTGGGAATCTGCAATGCGTGCAATGAACTACAAGCCTGGTTGGTGGGCACTCTACTTTCTTTATTGCATTGTACCTATTGCAATATATGTGTGGTACCTCTGCAGACGTGTTTCAGAGGTAATACAAGATAACTGGGTTTGGAACAGGTCTCTTCCATACTGTATTGTAGAAACAGATACAGCATAGTGTAGGGCTACTTCTTTGTAGACGAGTGTGAAACAGTCGAAGCAGTATCACTTAAAAACACAAGGAGTAACCACTTTTAATTTCTATTATTAAAGAAGTAAAATCCTTTATAGGCACGCACATACTGTACTACATGTAATTATTAGTGGATGCATTGTGCTAGAATAGGAGACTGTTGAATTTTTATTGGCCTTATGACTTAATTTTATAAATGCAAAGTGCAGTAGCATTAATATGTAGTAAATATGCATCTGTGGCATTTTTGTAAAGTTGTTACACTTGGATAACCTCCTGCATTGGTCTTTAATTGTAAAAGTGCTGCTGTTGTGATTATGCAGCGTGCTTTGTAGTGCTAGACATCCTGTAGTTACTCCTGATTTGCCCACAGGAATCACTCTTCATGCGGCTAGTGAAATACACCAATGAACAGCCATGGCTATGGGCTGTGTATGTAGTAGTGATTGGACTTCCCATAGTTCTGGTGATTGTGTTTTGTTGCGGCTCCTCAAGCAAGGTTGGTATCATATTTTCTTGCTGAGTCGTATGTTTGTAGATTTTGCAGCAGATAACTAATAACTATGTGTCTTAGTTTTTATTGAAGTGATTACTAGCATCTTATCTGCATATGTAATGAGCTATAAATGGCAAGTATAATTATCATTTAGTTTTTACTAATTCTGATTATGATGTAAGGAAATCATATGTATTTTGTATTTCCAGAATTTGTAGTATTCAAGCAATCGTAATAATATTGGTGTAGTAGAATGAATGTATGTCTCATATTTCATCTATCATAATTGAAATTTATATAGGCCTATTTCTGTTTTCAGTTATAAAAGGACTTTGTACATCAAATATTGTTTCTGCATCCTGCATTTAAATTTTCATATGTTTCTTTAAACTTAAAATTTTGATAGCTCTTTGTGTGTTTATAAATAAAGAGTAAAAAAGGAGAAAGCTGACAGGCATACTGTACATTATAACAATGTACGCGTCAGTCTGTGCAATGGTAACAAGTATTTTCCACAGAGATGAGCACAGGCAACACTCATGGGTGTGTGTGTGTGTATATGTGTGAATGTATGAGTGAGTGTGCAAATGTTCTTGAACCATCAAACTGCAAAATTTCAAAATCAATCAGTGCTCGTCATACTTCATCAAGATTGTCAAAATGAGATACCAGGTAGTGTGGAAATTCATTTTGATATCTCTGCTCTCCTGTTGTTAATTCTGTGGCTCCTTGAATCCACGTTTTGAAAATAGTTAGTCGGAGTAACATTATTCCATGCTTTATCAGTCAATGGTCATCACTGCAAAAATTGTTATGGTGAACCTCTGTGACCACCTTTAATTTTATCCAACACTATTATCACAACTTTTTTCCAGTACAAAGTTTTAAAATTCTGGTCAACCAGTTCAAAAATGGCGTGTAAAAGAAAAAATGAAGTTTCACATAAATGAACTGTGCAATTGCCAAGTGACAACAGAATTTTTCCGTCTATATTTTCATGTGTGTGTCTTAAGATCAGTAGTCACCCCATTGAACAACTCTGTTGACATCCACCCCTTTTCTTGGAGCAATAAAATATACACAAAGAACTGATTCTTTTGAAATATCTGGGGTTAGCATCTTTCACTATCAAAAGAGATATTAGTTTCTGAAACACAGCCACATTTGGACATCTTCATCTACCATATGGTACATTTTTGGATTTCAATTATTTTTTTATTTTTTATTTATTATTATTATTATTATTATTATTATTGGTGTTTTGCCCTTAAAGAGCACATTTGGACTAAACTACATGGCCAGTTCCTTTTGCTGCCGTCCTTGCTGCCCAAACTTCCCTCATTCGCTCGCTGTGTTTCTGTTTCCAGTCCTCTGTCCATGCTTCTTGTCGGCTTTGTGTCTTCGGCTTCATCTTGATTGCCTTTTTGGTTGCCCATATTTCTTTCATCTTCTGGCTGTGATCTTGCTTGCTTTCTTCGGTCCATTTTATGCCTGTTTGTTTGTCACATTGTGTCTCATGTAGTTTACTTTTCTTAATGATGTTTCAGAATTTTATTCTGTCGTTTATTGTGTCTGCTGTTATGTTGAGTTGGTTCAGGTCATTTTCTACCTCTGCCACCCATTTGTTGTTTCAAGTGGTTACCCAGTCAAAGATCTGTTTGGTCAGCCTGTGTGATGGCATTCTGTATAGGTGTCCATAGAATTGTAGTCTGCGTTTTCTAATCTTTTCTGTGATTCTCTCCGTATGTTTGTACAGTTCCTCTGTAGGTTTCTTGATCCATATTCCATTGTTGTTAGTTGCGCCAAATATTTTCCTAAGTATTTTCCATTCTACTTTTTCTAATTGTCTGATACGTGTATGCCCTAGGATTAGTGTGGTCTCTGCTGCATATAGTGCCTCGGATAGACTTCTTGTTGTAATGATTCCACACTACTTTGTATGCCTTGTCCAGTTTAGTCTTTCTTTCTTCGTTTGAGTCTCTGTTATGTCCACTCATTTGTAGTGTTTCACCGAGGTATTTGAAGTTTGCCGTTTTGTAAATCGTGCCATACTTTGTGTTCAGAGATGAGAGTTTTTTTGTGCTCATAAACTGTGTCTTTTCGTAAGAGATCTGTAGTCCAGTTTTGGAAGCGATTTCGTGCAGTTTTTCAATAGCGTCTTTTGTTTCCTTTATACCTTTCGTGACAATCGCCAAATCGTCTGCAAAAGCCAGGCATTTAATCTGTAGGTTTCCTAAAGTTATTCCCTGTTGGTGATGTTTCCCATTCTTTTATGACCTTATCTAACACCAGATTGAAAAGGAGAGGTGAGAGGCCATCGCCTTGTCGGACACCTGTGCGAATTTCAAAGGGCTCTGATAGTTCCCCACAGAACTTTACTTTGGAGGTTGTGTTGGTTAAAGTTTGCTCTATGATAGCCCGTGTTCTGTTGTCTACTTTGTATTCTGCTAGAATTTTGAAGAGAGTTTTCCGGTCGATATTTATTTATTATTTATTCATTTATTGCACCCTTCTTTTCTTCAGTGAGAGAGAAACAAGTGTACGTCTTTGAAGTCGTAAAAAGTGTTTATACTACATATTATGTATTGGTGAGTTAACAAAGGAGTGTCACGAACAGTTGACTCAGGAAATAGTTTTAGTTACTGATTCTTAGATAACCACTGACTTCTGTCCATCATGATAACCACTTCAATTTATCGAATTTACCTGAACACACAATTTTGTAGATTTGTCGACTCGACAACTAGTTGAATTTGTGTAGTTTCGAATTAGCAAAAGCCGACTGTTCACATAAGAAAATTGATATAAAATAATTTTGTTCCCTATTGCAGCCCAAGCTCAAACTGTGATGTGCCTACCTTATAACATGTCATGGAAAGTATAACAGTGAATAGTACAGACAAGAAGAGAACAGAAGTTCAGATAACTAATGAAGTAGTACTGAATCAAACTGGGGGGGGGGGGGGGGGGAGGAATGTGGTACAGCTTGACTATAATAAGGGATCAGTTGAAATGATTCACACTGAGGCATCAGAGAATAGTGAATTTATCAATGGAGGAAAGTATTGGAGTAAAAATTGTAGAGAAAGATTTGGGCTAGACTACCGTCAACACTTTCAGGTGAAGTGTTTCAGTTTGGCTTGGGCTGCGTGGTGGTTTGTTATACTTCACCTCATGCACCATACACTTAAATAAGTTGCCATCTGAACACACCTTTTATATAAATGAATGTTGCTTACTGAATATTTGGTCACTGTCAAGTATTTGGATTCCAGATACTCTGTGTTTTGAATCTGTTTGCCTTCTTCCTCCAACTTGGCGCAGATTTTGCCTCCTTACAGGCTGTGGACAAAGCTGCCGAAAAGTAACTTCTCGTTCTCATTCACTCCACCATGTAAATAAGAAGTGAGGTTCAATTCTTTGTCTTCTGTTATCACAAAAGTCACAACTCAAAGCATGATAAACGAGGGCAGCTACCAAATCATATATTGCCTTTGTACTACATACATAACATATCCGAGTCAACATGATACTTAACAATTACAATACATTTATTATCTTTGACATTTAACATTCTGTGATTTCATGGAGCTCTTTCATCTGCACCACCTGCTCCATGGAACTCCCATCTCCACCTCAGCAGGTAGGGTCATCTGACTGCTATCCACCTACAGCCACAGGGTTGTTAGCTCTGGTATCAGCACATATGATTTAAAACACCTCCCAGCTGTGGGGTGCTTACCACTTATCAACTATTGTCGTGAATATTTTTCCTCTGACATATGCTTTTAAGGAAGTGATACCTCTCATTCAAGGAACAGAATGTATCACTATACAGGTAGATGTAGGTTGCAGTAGTTGTAGAGGCAGGATAGGCTGTCTGGAACTGCACACCTAACTGGTCTTCAGATGACAATAACAGCAGCAGCAGCATGTGGAAGTAAACTATTGAGTGTTTGGAACACAAGTGCTTCAAATTTTTATTTCTTTATAAGATAAAATCTTGTGTTCCAATGCACTTAACCAAATTTTCCTGTCATTCATGCGTGATGAGTCACTTAATCTGATATTTTCTTGAAAAACAATGAGATATTGCTAGAATAATTTGTACATTTAGCTCAGTGTAAAGTTCCATAGGACAGTTAACATGCAATATTTACATAAGTATTCCCTTGTATTTTTATTGCATGGCAGAAAGTGAAAGTGCTGCCAAAACTATATTTGTCCAGATATCGTAGTAATACTTGTTATGAAAATGTCACTGCTTCGAAGCAGATAATCTAATCCAGTGGTCATCAAACTGCAGCCCCAGTCAAGTATTTGTACGACCTGTGGTACTTTTGTATGAAGTAGAGTTGCTGGAGAGCAGTAACTGCTCTTCTGTACATAAAGAAACGAAAGACGTACTGAAGGAGTCAGTCCTTTGCTACACCTAATCTGTTTATTGTTCAGAAAGATGTCAATGTGATTGCAGTCCTGTGAAATCCTGCCTTCGCTTACGCGATGGGACTTCGCTTCTGGAGACTAATTGCGATTTTTCAAGCCCAACAACTACTTACAGCTTTGCTCCTCTATGGCTGTCCTGTTCATGTCAAAGCCCATCATATGCTGAACTCTTGTGTGTGGTGTTATTTATACTTGGCTCCTTGATAGTCTGACTGAAGGAGCAATCCAAAATTATGTCATATGATCATGGTGTCACTGTGGTCTGTTGGGTAATGAAAAAGGTTATTGCAAGGTTAGTACCTACACACACTCTTTTTATCACATTTGATCAAGTAGTGCCTTCATTGAAGACTAAGGCAGGCTATGAAGTCATCATGGTTAAACTGCACGTTCCAAACTGGATGCATTACTACCAGTGTCGATGCTATAATCACACTCACGTGTCCTGTCAGAACACGGCCAAATGTGATACATGTGGTAGAGATGTTCATGAGGGGTGATTGCTCGCCTCCTCCTCCTCCTCCTCCTCCCCTCTTGTATAAATTGTAATGGTGATCATGCAGTCTCATCCTGTGAGTGACCCATGTATCTTGATGAGGGGGCCATCCAGGAGATCCAGGTGAAGGAAAAGTGCGCTACCCTAGTTTAGACGACGACATTGGGTTGCGCCACTCGTTGCGTGGAATGAGTAGCACGCAAATGGTTTCATATTTGACTGTAGACACGGCGAAACCAGTATATACTTCAGTTTTGGCAGCTGCATGTCGCACAAGTTGTGATGGAGTTAAAGCTTGTTGCGTGGAATCGCTACATAAGAAAAAAATCAGAAACATGTTTAGATTCGTGACTGGATTAAGAAAAGATGCCAGCTCGGTTGCTCAGCATTCTTGCTGAAATAATTTGTAATGGAAGACCCAAGAAGCTCTTTTAATTATCTTTGAATGTCACCAGAACTGCATTTCCTCTAAATAGTTATTTATGCGATAAGGAAAAAAGATATTGTAATGCATGAAGCACTGTCGCCAGAACTGAAATTACATATCACATTTCATGTATTACAATTGAGAACACTTGGCATACTAAAAGATGCAGTTTTAGTTGGTGATGATGCTTTTTCATCAACACCAATAATTATTAACAATAATAATTATTAACAGCAGTAATTATTTGCAGCAGGCCGCATTAAGAAGAGAATGGTTTGCAAACTACTCTCTTGACAGATCTGTACAGAGGCAATATTTCAAAATTCAAACATATGTGAATGGGGAGCACTGTGTGACATTTTAAATAGATGAATATTGAATAAAGAATGTAGCTGCTTGATTTGAGTAGCCTTCCTTCCTGTCAACAATATTCTTGTATATGTGCTTCTAATTCAATAAATTTTGCCCTGCAGCTCAGATATTGTCAAACTATCTATGTTCTGATCGCACGTGAAGGTCTCTGGAGCAGCAAAATGTTTGTTATTTTTGTAATCAGCATCACTGAAATCCCACACACACCTATGCAAAGCATAGATATCCAAAAAGCAAACATTATTCTCCATTCCCCACTTCATGTTTCAGTTTGTCTACACTGTAGAAACAACATAACATCAAAACTCATGCAACTAGTGTTGCCAATGTTGGAACACACCGAAACTGTTCAGTTTCACCAATGAGTTGTGCAGACATGCAGCGTGCATGCACAGTGGCTGGTAGCGCAGTTGCCTGCAATCTAATGTCGTTATGTAAACTAGGCTTTAGTGTTAGATCCCTGGTCAGTTGTAGGATTTTTCATCTGTCATTTATCACTTCGTTCACATCAGGCAGTGTTTATTAATGTGCAAAATCCGAAGTTGTACTGTGGTTCAGGTCCACATAAAACTGTATGTCCCTTGATAAGAGTGGACTAGTGAGTTTGAAGGTCGCTGGAAGGCAACAGCAAACCATAACAAGGACTATGCCTAGTAAAGCACTGTGGTGTTGAAACCGATCTTCTGATTGATAACAGCTTTACTTTGCTAAAATGATACCCTTTTACACTGTGAAGCACAGCGTTGTCTCACAGTGTTTATGACTGGTTGATAGGGAACTAAAAAATTCACATTTGCGATAGATGCGAATGATATCTCAAAATACGAAAATGAGAATTTACCTAATACCTGGTGCTTCATAGCAGTGTGTTTCCAAACGAACTGTTGCATCAAAAATAATTGCAAAATAAAGAGTGCACCAATGGATGAATGCAATGACATATCAGTGTGGTCATAATTTGTGCTCTGGCGCCATGTTAGCTGCATCAATTGAATGGTCTATATTAAGATACATGCTACTTATAACTACGTAGGACTCAGCTGTGGGACCTGTACCTTGATCATGACAATAAAGTGACTGACAACTAGACATGGAAAAGGGCAATGTTCACGGTTCGCCGTTACCCGTTCGCTAAAATAGCCGCAACAGCAGCAGCTGTGCATTTCAGTTCTGTAGTCCATCCAACGTTTCCTGTTGATCTGCAGTAATGAGATCGCCTTGCAGGTTCTTAATACTCTAATCACTTTACCGCTCACTTTCAACATAGCTGCATAAATTATTTTGTGTATTGTAAACAGAATTAGCAAAAAGAAACAAAGCTGGTGATGAAAACTAATAACTACAATTATATAAGTGTCCGTAATTGTCGTCCATACAGTGACAAGACAGTGGTGAACAAACAGGCAATGTGATCAAGCTTGTTCTCTGGTTGGATGCTCAGGGTGTATACGACCCGGGACAGCCGGGAGATCCAAGAATTTTTTCATCTGTGACAAAACCTGGAAAAACTCGGGATTTTTTTAGAATTCCGGGAATTTTCCATTGTTTCAGTTTTCAGTTAAATTTTTGTAACATTGACTGGTAAGAACCAATACTCTTAACAAAGGATATTACTGTATTTCGCTACTGCAGAATAATACTGCAGCAATAAAACGAAAGAGAGAAAAAAACTAAAATAAAATAAAGTTGCCAAGGATATGCGCTATATACAGCAACAAAACACAGTGCTCACACAGGCGTCAGCCAACAGCAAAATTTGTCAATGGCTTTAGGAAGACCATGCAATGCTTCATAACAGCAAATTGCCTCCGATGAGCGTGACGTCACAAGTGCTTAGAGTAGATTCATTTGAGCAGTTGCGAGCGAGCTCACGCACATGCGCAGTTGAGTCGCGTATGAGTAGTACCTTCTCCCTCTTTTTTGCCAGAATGCTACACTGGTAAGGGCCAGTTGTACAGTCCCCGGCTAGCAGCCGCTAGATTTCTATTGTGGGAGCAGGGCGGAAAACGCGTTGTATGAACACGTAATAACGCCTAACCGGAGAAAAAACACGGGATAACTAAAACGATAAGTGTGGCAGGTTTAGTCAAGTTAATAAGTTGTAACCCTGGCAGGAATAGTCACAGAATTAGTGATGACAAGATTGTTAGAACGAGGAAGGAGAAGAAATGGGGACATCACACAAATTACGGAAGAATATGACGACTCCAAATTTATATAAAAATTTCGTACGACTGCTTCAGAAGCTAGAGCGTATGAATGAAACTTTTTGCTTGTAGTAGGCCTAATAGGCATTTGATATTGGTACTTCGTGATTATATTCTGTCGTATTAACAGAATCTTCCGTCGGTTCTTGGTAGAACAACATTCTAATTATAAATTAAAAGCACCAGTTTGCTTTTCAGTTATTATGTTCTGTTTTGTTATAAAAATGACCCTTTGTGCCAAAACAGTGTCGTTTATTCGGTGTGTGTTACAATTGCTGCAATATTAGTCAGACCTATACACATAATCAGATCGAGAAACCACACCAGTCTTGGGTTCTATTCATATTATTATCATTTTCAGTATTAGACAACATTTGGTTTTTTCGTGTAGCAAAACGTTTGACGAACTTTGATGAGTTAATAGATTCTTACCCAAAAGGAAAGCATGCCATGTAAAGCTGTACTAAGGTTAGTGAGAAAAACAATGCAAGGACTTAAGAATTGAAGAAATGTGTACTGTCTTGTTTGTCTATTGTCTTTACTGGTTTTATGTATCCTATATTTAATTTTATGTCACACAAAACATAAAGTTGTTAGCTAACAGGCAATAAAGAGTGCAATTTTCTGAAGAGTTACTGTTCTCCCAGTTACAAATAATCCCATCCAGTATTTATTGTGAGTTGTTTTAAAAACAGGGGCAGGTTGTCAAACGGGCCGATTAGGAGCAGGAGAGGCACCACAGGAAATTTTAATTTCCACTGTCTGAATATAGTTCGATGCCACCCATTACAAAATGTTACATGTTTGAGTTCCACAGAACGAAATACATTGACGTACGATAGAATGCTGTGTGAAGAGGCATGGGACTGCACTTTGGCACATTTAAGACCAAACAATATGTCTTACATTTCCTCAAACACACATATTTTATGTATCAGACTCTTCAGAAAGATGTGCGCTACAAAATGGACATTTTTTGAAAAGTCGATTTTTAAAATTTTTGGTGTCGTATCTCTCAAATGCTCGAGGGGGGGGCGCTTTATCTAGTATTGCCCCGGATCGGAAATATCGTAGATCCGGTGCAAATCTACAGAGCAGTATTAAGTTGTAATGGGGAAGCGGGTAGTCTCACTGACCCGTGTTTACATTTGGTGATTTTGCTGTTTCCTTTTCGTTTATTGCTCTTAAGTCAAATGAAAACAAAACTAATTTTTGTGACAGGGAGCCATCAAGTGAATTACATAATTACGGAAGGCTAAAATATGTTATTAGTTTCAGATTTTATTTTATTTCCCCTTTCTGACAGTCAAGCATTAATCACATTGCAGAACAATGAAATTCTTTCTGTCGATTTACTAAAGAAATTTGGTTTTTATTAATCTTTCCTGCTTAACCAGCCAATTTATTTGAAACAGAGTGTTTAATTCCATACTATTGGCTAGTTTCAACTGTTCGCTGCATTTCAGGTGCATGTTTTCATCTTCTAGAACGTATGGCATTATGCCATAATAAAGAACCAAACATGAGATAATACAGTACTGGTACTCCAAGAATCTGGACATACGAATGTGCGCTTTAAGGCGAATTATGCATTTTAGTTTGGTTCATGAAATACCCGTGCTCTTAGAGTATCCTCTAATCTCTTGTTTCTTTTATGACATTATGTAAGACGCTTGTTATCAGGCGCTTTCTGGCAATTGCTGAAACGAACCTATTTCTAACAGGTCGCTGGAAAATATTGCGAATGGTGGTTTGGAAAGCGTCACTTTCAAAGTAAATTTCCTTTTACGCAAGATGAACTGTGTGCCGGAATGTAAGATGAATTTCAGAAAACCCAGAGCTTTTGACTCTTAATTTAAAAATCAACTCTTTGAGTACTATGATTTAGAATAATTTCGAGCCCAGAAGATCTAGCAATTATGTAGTTCTTAAACAATTTACTGGCACATTTGTGTCGTGTATCTTAAAGTGTAACACGCGCAAAAAGGGGCAACATTATATGTGAAAACTTTTCTTTTCTTGTAGCAGCACTATGTATATTAATTTAAACCATTAACTTTCCCTATTTGTGTGTTCATGTTACCTAAAAGTGATGTTGCATTTGGCCGACTACATCACGTGTTCTATGTTCTGAATATCCACTGTCATCGGCTGGCGAGATCACGTGATGTGAGCTATGACTGGCTTACAAAAGCACATCGCAATCACGATTTCAGTGCTTTGGAAAGTAACATGCGGTGTTTGGTGGAATTCGAATTTATACTTTCGTAATATGAAAATATGCAGTGTACATGTTGCTGCACGTCAGACATCTTCCCAAAACGTGTTTGGTTCCCTGAGTTTTGTTTTCTAAAGAGCTGGGAAATTCTACGCCCGTGTATAAAACCATAACCGTTCTAAAGACTGATAAGTTTTACAGTTCCAAGGAAAAGTATACTTTCACTTAACATGGAAAAAGTATTTTTTCACCCAGGAGGAAATGTACTTTTAACTGGGAAAAATCCGGGAATTTTTTTTTCCTCGTCCACGTATACACCCTGATGTTGCTATGGTAGCAATCATGTAAACAACTAACTGCCTGTCACTTCATTATTCTGATCTGGGTATAGCATTTTATAGCAAAGAAATGCATATTTTTATATGCTAGTATGAGTAAAAACATAGCAGTTTTTAGATTGGGACTAGAATGTTTTGAACAGTGGTTGCAAAAGGTACTGATCGACATTGGGCCTGAAGTACTTCATTGATGATGTGCAAACTGTGGCAATAAATTGACAGTAGCTGTTACCAACTACATTTTGCCTAGAGTTGTGCATAGCTTCTGCGATCCCTAAGACCGAGAGTTTGTTCTGCTGTCAGAAACATAGAACATGGTTGTAGACCAGCGAGAGAGGGGTCAGGTTTGTTCTCCCACACCGCTTCTCTCCCCTCAGACGGTCAAAGTTCTCGATTGTGTATTCACGCGGCTGAGTGCCACGTTATATTGTCCACACTCTCAGAAAACAAAACCAGTCAGTGTGAGGCCGAGGAAAAAATGCAGCTTCTCAACAGAAACATTTAATTGTTCAAAAGTTGTATATACTCAAAAGAAGAAGAAAAACAAAAACGGTTTTTAAAAAAGCTGTTTAAAGTTTTTGTAAAAGCTAATATTCCATAGAAATCATACATTCTTTTTTATTACTTAATCTCTGGTCACTGTTTTTGCAGCCATTTTTGGCTTCAGGCGCATTAGTATGACAGTTTTTTAAATTTGTAAGTCTAATAATTTTTTAAAAAATGTTAATTTCATCCAAAATAGATACCAATTTCGCCAAAAATTGATGCTAAATTTTCAGATCCCTATTAGAGATCAGAAATGAGCTCCATGTACGTACTCGCTTTAAACTCATTAGCAATTCCTCTGAGGTCATCTCCATATACACTGTCT
Source organism: Schistocerca cancellata (assembly GCF_023864275.1). Classification (NCBI taxonomy): domain Eukaryota; kingdom Metazoa; phylum Arthropoda; class Insecta; order Orthoptera; family Acrididae; genus Schistocerca; species Schistocerca cancellata. Next base: position 416,669,818 of record NC_064633.1, read on the forward strand.
CCATGTGCCCGTAGACTCAACTTGTCTGTCCCTGCCGCAGCCCACTTGTCACGTGAGTCTGTTGTCAGGTACAATTGGATTTGATTCGCTCAGAAAGGAGAGGAAGTACAAAAGTTCACAAGTATAACATCAGATTCGTGGCATTTGTACTACATACATAACTGTTGGCATTATAACTATTCTCAAGTGGAAGTTGAAGTATCACAAAATGTCTGATCTACCTATCGTATTTACTCGAATCCAAGCCGCACTTTTTTCCGGTTTTTGTAATCCAAAAAACTGCCTGCGGCTTAGAATTGAGTGCAAAGTAAGCGGAAGTTCTAAAAAATGCCATCGAATATATGTAGCTCTACACAGGCATGCTTTGCAGGCACAAAGATAAATACTGACGCCAAAACCTCTGCGTCAGTAAATAAATTAAAAGAAAAGGTAGAAGAATGTAAACATGTCGTGTATTCTTTCGTATTTGCTGCTATCTTATTTAAATCCTGTCTGCCTAATAAACTACGAAAGTTGAGTGTGACAACAGTAAACATGGAAGAATATACATAACATGTTTATATTCGTATTATTCTTATGCTGATTAGCGACACAGTCAGAAATGAAGCACGGCAACTGACTAGATTTTTAAATCTAAGATGACTCTAATCTCTGTGCAGAATGTAATGTACTAAAGAGACGTCTGCAAAAATTTTCAAACGGAGAAAAATTTTCACTAATCTCTCTCTCTCTCTCTCCCTTTTTTTTTTTTTTCTTCTTCTTTTTTTTTTTTTTAAAAAAAGGCTGCGGTAGCATGCACAAAAGCAAGCCATGCCAAGAGTGGCAACAGGTTGTAAACACTCATTATCAGAATGCGACAAACAATGCATGACACATAACAATAATGCATTTTCAGCTTAGAGTGACGTAAACACCTATAACAAAGAGAGCAGCACTAATCAGATCAAAGCAAAATAAGCAATCGATTCGAACCAGACGAAGGCCTTAAAAAAGGAAGGGTAACCGTAAGAATACGGGCGGAGCACCTGACACATAGCAATGGCTACTTGGAAAAGCTTAACTGTTAAGCTTACGACTCGAACCAAACTACTTTAGCTGTATCTTCATCCATTTGACCTAAATTGTGTCCCATGTTACAATGGACCAACTTTGTTTCGATTTGGAAGTGTGGTCTAAAACTTTTCTATCCCCTTGAATTTCGAGGCTAAAATTTCAGGTGCGGCTAGATTCAGGAATGTTTTCCCCCCTGATTTCGAGTCTCATTTTTCAGGTGTGGCTTAGATTCGATTGCAGCTTAGATTCAAGTAAATACGATAAATGACAGATGCAAGTTACATACCAATAGAACTGATCAATTAGGGGTGAATATTGATCTGTTTATACATCCATTTATCTAGATAAAACATTTTAGAAAACTGCTGTAAATTTATTTTAACATCAAATATCTATTCAGAGAAAATCTTTTAAGGCTTACTTTGATGTTTACACATTTTCTGTAATGAAAATACCAGAAAACCTGGTATGGGGAAGAAGTGCAACCTCTAAATGGTTGTTAATTATTAAAATAAATTACAGAAATGAATGATAAGATACACAACTAACTGTTAGCTCATAAATGCAAGTTGCCATGACCAAATTAATACAGAAATAGTGTGGTTTTTTTGTTGCAGAGGTATAACAGTGATGTTACTCTCTGCACAGTGAAAACTGCACACACGTTTCCTTGTGGTAGAGGTGGAATAAACAACAATACAATGATTTTGTTTTAATTGGCTGAAATTTGGATGTTTTCTGTCTGAAGTATGGACTATAGTGTGAAAATTATTCCAGATTTCACTCTTCCTTAAATGGAAAACATTTGCTGTTATGTATTTTGTATCGATTAATTTTCGTCTTATGCCCGTCACAGTCTTGCAAAACACACCTTCATTAAAGGCCATAAGATCTTGACAATCGGTCTTTTAGCTTGTCACTGCTGCTTTATAGCAGCAATGTCATAATCATCTTCCCTACTAACAGTAAGTCACGACTAGCCTTACAGCCCTGCATGCTTCACTAAGAGAGAATGAGTCGATGATCATGAAGTGACTGCAGTGCCACAGTTCTCAGGCTCATAAATTCCCAGAACTACAGGGGGAAGGGAGGAAGGAAGATAGTGCTAATCTATAGTTAGCGGTAATGTAGCAATGGCGCCTTGATTTGGGAAGTGTGCAGTCGGAACGTTAGAATTGATCCGTTTCTGATCTTTAGTCCCTAGTTCAGTAGTAAGGACAAAAGTATACAATGCCATAGAAAATGAATATAGCAATTAAAAGTTGTTACAACTATTTAATGCATAGTAACATATTGATAAGAATGTCGAATGTAAAAGAAATTTAAAATTTTTTATCATTATACAAGTTTATTGAATTAGAGGCCATTAGTTAGGCGCTGATACGTACGTGCAACATTCTATGCTATAAGTGAAAGTGTAGGATCCCTTGCAGAAGGCATTCCGTAAAGGGTTCGTCAGTGATACCATTAAGCACCTGCAGATGCCAACAAAGTTTGCAGAAGGTGCCAGGCGGACATGTGTATCAGCACAAAAAACATAGTCTATAGATAACATAATCTTTAGAAGCAAACACACAAAGCCAATAGGGATACACAAAAGCCACAAATCAGTTTGGTGTGTTCTCAAAAGAAAGCTGAAAATAAAATTGTGTTGTTGTTGTTGTTGTTGTTGTGGTCTTCAGTCCTGAGACTGGTTTGATGCAGCTCTCCATGCTACTCTATCCTGTGCAAGCTTCATCATCTCCCAGTACTTACTGCAACCTAAATCCTTCTGAATCTGCTTAGTGTATTCATCTCTTGTGTAGCGACCCTTTTTTTCTATCCTGGCTATCGTATCTTGCATGAAAGTAGGAATGTTACTTTATCTATACATTGACTGGTATTGAGGGGTTTTGTTTTATCCCAGCTAGTTCTTAAATTAACCCCAGTGAGTCACTACACGTATTTTCTTCCCAGTTCTGAAGGAAAAAACCATAAGTAACTTAATACTAGTGTTTTCAATAGATTCTCGTTCACTTGTTTCAGTTACTAGTCTGCAGTTTATTCTTGGTGAAAATCACGTAACCTAATTATTTACGAACCTAAATCGAAGTCAAGTTCAAATTAACAAGTTATTTTATTTAACAATAGTTATTAATAAATCAATTCATTCACACAATCGCATTCAAAGGGGTTATTTGAATAAGTATCTAATCTGGAATCCTGTCAATATCAGAGATACTAAACAATGTTCTGTCACTTTCAATAAAAAGATTGTTCCCGTTTAATATCCATAAACTGTCACGAACTATGATTACTAGTTGTGTGAAGTAAAGCTTTTCCACTATCACAATACAAAGTCCGACTCTGTCCAAAAATCGTTAATTCCGTAAAATATTTAAATCTTCACACGAAGTGACGTTAAAGTCAGAGAGATTATTGATCACCTCCCCGTTCCTCTAATATGACAAAAGTTCTAATTCTGATCTGAAATTAATGCTTCCCAAAAAACAATCTTGTCGCGATTTATTCTTGCGCCCTGGTTTAATAAAGCTCCTATTGTTGCTTCCTAAAGCTGTACGTCCTAATTGACTTCGAACAGACTAGAAGATAGAGACTGGAGCATCATAATTGCATTGTAGGTCTCTTTATACTTCAGTAAACACTATCTTTGGTGTTCAAGACCTACGTTCTGTGACTATAATATTGATTTTCTCGTATATAAGAATAACTAATAATTTAACCATTTCTATCGTTTTTTCCCCCTCCCATGCATCCAAAATTTATGATTAAAATTCTCTTCTTTTTCTATTATTTTTCTACTATAGATTTCCCTCTATTTGTCTCTTATTTCTATTTCGTAAATTACTACATTTTCTGAATTTATATTTCGAGGGCATGGGAGCCATTTTGGTTTATTAACACTGAGAGGCGTTGTTGGTGTTACACTTGGTCTCCCTCTACGATTTTTACCCTCCACGCTGCCCTCCAATGCTAAATTTGTGATCCCTTGATGCCTCAGAACATGTCCTACTAACCGGTCCCTTCTTCTTGTCAAGTTGTGCCACAAACTCCTCCCCAATTCTATTCAATACCTCCTCGTTAGTTATGTGATCTACCCATCTAATCTTCAGTATTATTCTGTAGCACCACATTTCAAAAGCTCCTATTCTCTTCTTGTCCAAACTATTTATCGTCCATGTTTCACTTCCATACATGGCTACACTCCATACAAATACTTTTCAGGAACGACTTCCTGACACTTAAATCTATACTCGATGTTAACAAATTTCTCTTCTTCAGAAACGCTTTCCTTGCCATTGCCAGTCTACATTTTATATCCTCTCTACTTCGACCATCATCAGTTACTTTGCTCCCCAAATAGCAAAACTCCTTTACTACTTTAAGTGTCTCATTTACTAATCTAATTCCCTCAGCATCACCCGACATAATTAGACTACATTCCATTATCCTCGTTTTGCTTTTGTTGATGTTCATCTAATATCCTCCTTTCAAGACACTGTCCATCCCGTTCAACTGCTCTTTCAGGTCCTTTGCTGCCTGTGACAGAATTACAATGTCATTGGCGAACCTCAAAGTTTTTATTTCTTCTCCATGTATTTTAATACCTACTCCGAATTTTTCTTTTGTTTCCTTTACTGCTTGCTCAATCTACAGATTGAATAACACTGGGGATAGGTTACAACCCTGTCTCACTCCCTTGCCAACCACTGCTTCCCTTTCATACCCCTGACTCTTATAACTGCCATCTGGTTTCTGTACAAATTGTAAATAGCCTTTCGCTCCCTGTATTTTACCCCTGCCACCTTTAGAATTTGAAAGAGAGTATTCCAGTCAACATTGTCAAAAGCTTTCTCTAAGTCTACAAATGCTAGAAACGTAGGTTTGCCTTTTCTTAATCTTTCTTCTAAGATAAGTCGTAAGGTCAGTATTGCCTCACGTGTTCCAACATTTCTACGGAATCCAAACTGATCTTCCCCTAGGTCGGCTTTTGCCAGATTTTCCATTCGTCTGTAAAGAATTCGCATTTGTATTTTGCAGCTGTGACTTATTAAACTGATAGTTTGGTAATTTCCACATCTGTCAACACATGCTTTCTTTGGGATTGGAATTATTATATTCTTCTTGAAGTCTGAGGGTATTTCACCTGTCTCATACATCTTGCTCATCAGATGGTAGATTTTTGTCAGGACTGGCTCTCCCAAGGCTATCAGTAGTTCTAATGGAATGTTGTCTACTCCCGGGGCCTTGTTTCGACTCAGGTCTTTCAGTGCTCTGTCAAACTCTTCACGCAGTATCATTTCTCCCATTTCATCGTCATCTACATCCTCTTCCATTTCCATAATACTGTCCTCAAGTACATCCCCATATACAGACCCTCTATATACTCCTTCCACCTTTCTGCTTTCTCTTCTTTGCTTAGAACGGGGTTTCCATCTGAGCTCTCGATATTTATACAAGTGGCTCTCTTTTCTCCAAAGGTGTCTTCAATTTTCCTGTAGGCAGTATCTATCTTACCCCTAGTGAGATAAGCCTCTACATCCTTACATTTGTCTTCTAGCCATCCCTGCTTAGCCATTTTGCACTTCCTGTCGATCTCATTTTTGAGACGTTTGTATTCCTTTGTGCCTGCTTCATTTACTGCATTTTTATATTTTCTCCTTTCATCAATGAAATTTAATATTTCTTCTGTTACCCAAGGATTTCTACTAGGCCTCATCTTTTTACCTACTTGATCCTCTGCTGCCTTCACTACTTCATCCCTCAGAGCTACCCGTTCTTCTTCTACTGTATTTCTTTCCCCATTCCTGTCAATTGATCCCTTATGCTCTCCCTGAAACTCTGTACAACCTCTGGTTTAGTCAGTTTATCCAGGTCCCATCTCCTTAAATTCCCACCTTTTTGCAGTTTCTTCAGTTTTCATCTACAGATTGTGGTCACAGTCCACAGCTGCCCCTGGAAATGTCTTACAATTCAAAACGTGGTTCCTAAATCTCTGCCTTACCAATAGATAATCTATCTGATATCTTCTAGTATCTCCAGGGTTCTTCTATGTATACAACCTTCTTTTATGATTCTTAAACCAAGTGTTAGCTATGATTAAGATATGCTCTGTACAAAATTCTACCAGATGGCTTCCTCTTTCATTTCTTACCCCCAATCCATATTCATCTACTATTTTTCCTTCTCTCCCTTTTCCTACTCTCGAATTCCAGTCACCCATGACTATTAAATTTTCGTCTCCCTTCACTACCTGAATAATTTCTTTTATCTTATCATACATTTCATAAATTTCTTCATCATCTGCAGAGCTAGTTGGCATATAAACCTGTACTACTGTACTAGGCATGGGCTTAGTACATAATATAAATTTTACAGGAGGTGAACAGATCATTCTTTCTCGACAAGACAATGCTGTGTTCTGCTCTTGGCTATCTAGATCTCCGTACCTGAGAACTGCTGATTTCTTTTTTTTTTGTCAGATTAAGTGAAAGACATTGTGCATGTGCCTCTTTTGTGAAAAATAATTCCAGAACTAAAAAAGGCACATTTTTAATGAGCTCGTGTCAGTGACACCACATATACTTGATAATGTATGACATAAATTGGATTTTTGCTTATGTTGTCCAAGTGAACAGGAGGATTCATATAGATAGTTGTAAACCCACCCTTTTACAAATTCTCTGTAATTCTTATTGATGTACTGCTTTACATTAAATACTTGTAGCTATTTGTAATTGGTCTACTCACTTTGAATTGTATATAAAATTCAAAGCTCCTCTCAGCAGTTATAGAGGTTATAGAGCTAACAGGAGACCAGGTGCTCCTGAAGCAAAAAACCAAAATAAGTTTATGATTGTAATTGTTTGTTATGTCATGCTTAGTGTGCCCCGTAAGTTTTTGATAATTTTTGTTTTGCATTTGTGTTGGTGCAGTTCCCACAAACAACTTAGGCATGTAGGGGTGAAGGTAATCTTTATTCTTTTAAAAACTATATTTGCTGCATTAAATGCATATATGGGCTGTATGTTATAAGTTATTGGCATGTGCCCATGTGTAAAATGAACTTCTGAATTAGCTGACTCACAAATGATTTCCATGTTTCCTAATTTTTCTTCTTCCTCTTCTTAGCTCTCTGGAAGAGGTATTAGTTCCAGTCTCAAATTTTTTCCAGTTCTAATTTTTGAGACAGTGTCATTTGCCATTTTGTTTTACTGTTACTGTACTGCTCTTGCTCAGCAATAAAATGTGTGCATTAAATCACCCTACTAATGTATGCTCTTCTGGGCTGACCAGTAAATTTATAGTTACATTACAGATTTCATTGTGAAAGCTTCATTTCCAGTTGTTACAGTGTGCATATTGGCAACACTTGTTTGCTATTTAATTATGCCTTCCCATGGTAACTTCCAGGAACGTGATGAACATAGGCGTACTGCTGAAGCAAAGAAGACAGATGCCATATCTCCTGATGATAACATAGAAGAAATACAGGAACTGAAACCAAGAAACAATGTTCCAACTTCGAAGAGTGATCTGGAGGTTCCAGAAGAGGAAGAGGAAGAAGAAGAAGAAGAAAAAACAGCAACAGCAGCAGCAGCAGATGCTGCAGCAGAATCAGAAGTGGCAACTTCTGGAGTTCAGGATGAAGGGGAGAAAACTAAAGGATCCGAAGGCTCTAAACCTGAGCATACATCAGTTTCGGAACCTGAAGTGGTAAGTGTTAATAGTTGCTCCTTATAACTATTCCAGATGTTCATGCATCATGCCACCATTACTAAGACTTTTAACCTTGATGTGCCTGTTTTTATTTACGATGTTGAACACTAAAACTGGTAAGATTTTTTACTTTTATTATATTCTACGCTTCATACTGCAGAAAATTGAAATCTTAGCCACCAGCCAAATAAAATTAAGTTTAGAAACGTAGGTGCAGTGTTTTTAACTGTTATCTCATCAACACACATGGGGGAGCAGGGGGGGACGAAAAATGTGGGAACCCCTAAAACAACATATTACCATGTCTGTTGTGTTTAGGCAAACTGTGGGCCTTCAAAACAACTTCCAGTCTTCTTGGAATGGAATGGATAAATACAGGTTTTGCATGGTTTTCAAGGGAATCGTACACCATTCTTTCTGCATTATAGTAGCAAGTTCAGCTAATGATGATTGAGATATATAGACTGGATGTGTGTGGATTCATTGCGGGGGGGTACAGACAGACGGTCTTGTGAAGTACTTTTGATCACAGTTTTCTGAAAACTGTCTGTAGCAGCTAGTTTGGCAGCTAACATGCAATGCAAGTATCTTGGACATTGTAGTTACAAGCAGGCCGGACCTTATCAATGGTATCAGTGTAGAGACAGGGTTAAGTGATCATGATGCCATTGACTTGTTGTTGTTGTTGTTGTTGTTGTTGTGGTCTTCAGTCCTGAGACTGATTTGATGCAGCTCTCCTTGCTACTCTATGTCATAGGACCATAATTATGAAATTTAATCAGTCAAGAGGTCAAGGAGAGTTACCAATTATAAGTAAACACGAACCACAGTTATAAGTCTCTAATATTGGTCTGAAATGAATTAATAAATAAACCCCTAGAAAGAGCAGATAAACAGTTGGTAGCGTCTCACATTGATAATGAACTGCAATCATTTAGTTTCCAAATGATGCCCATAGAGGGCTTGTGGGCAAAATTTAAACAGATTGTAAATCGTGCTGTAGAAAACAATGTGCCTTGTAAGTGGATTAAGGACAGAAAAGACCCACCACGGTTTAGTAAAAATGTTGAGGAAGCAGAGGCTGTTGGACTCTCAGTTCAAAAGAGGATGCAAAAATTAAGACAGCAAAGATTAGTGGAGATTTGTACATCTGTGAAAAAATTTGTGCATGGAGGGTTCAACAACTATCACCGTCATACCTTAGCTAAAGATCTGGTGGAGAACCTGAAAACAATCTGGTCCTATGTAAAATCACTAAACAGGTTTAAGGCTCCAATTCAGTCACTTGTTGACCAGTCTGGTTTGGCACTAAAAGATAGCAAAAGGAAGGCCGAAGTTTTAAATTCCAGGTTTAAGAAATCGTTCACGCAGGAGTGTTGCTATCACACAATAATAAGCATCCCTGGCTCAAAGAAATAACTGAAGGACTTGAAAGCAAATAAGTCACCAGGTCCGGATGGAATCACTGTTCACTTACAGAGAGTAATCTACATCGTAGGCCCCTTACTTAGCTTGCATTTATCACAAATCTCTCGGCCGACACAAAATGCCAAGTGACTGGAAAAAAGGGGAGGCGACTCCTGTATATAAGAGGGGTAAAAGAATGCACCCGCATAATCACAGATCAATATCCTTAACACTGGTTTGGTGCAGAATTCTAGAGCGTATTCTGAGTTCGAATATAATAAATTTCCTAGAGACCGAAAAGTTTATGTACACAAATTAGCATGGCTTTTAAAAGCATCACTCGTGCGAAACCTAGTGCTCTTTTCTCACATGATATGGTGCAAGCTGTGGATGAAGAGCATCAGGCTGTCTAACGGTTTCGGCAACAAGAGAAGTGATTAAAATCTGTATTGCGAACTTCACACTTCTCTCACTGTATTTGACTTACTTGAAACGTTTGGCTGATCCTCTTCTGGATATGCGTCTGCGTCAATCTCCCTAACTTGTTCACCAAAGAAATAATGAGAAGACGATAAGCGGGGCAGTTGAATGATGCCGCCAAGTGTTTACTGCAAGAGCAAACGCTATGTGAGAGGACACGGAGTAATTAAATGCTATTCTTTTCGGTGTTAGTAAATGTGATTGTTGGAGGAGAGAAAAAAAAAAAAACAAAGAGACAAACTTTTGACTATAGACGTTTAACTTTTAACTTACTTCATGTCTTAGCTCTGAACAAAGCAAGACACATGGGATGTCTATAAATTATTTGGTTGTTACAACCAGGCAATTGTGATTATATTTAACTGTATCTAATGGGTATTGGTGTAATTGACTTGCAAGAGTTTGTATGCTTATATGAAACTTGTGGAAAGAAAAATACACCTGAGCTGAACTGAAAGTATGAGAGTACAGAGTTATTTCAAGTGAGAGAGAGAGTTCCTCTAGGAACCAAAAAATTACTCTCTATCACTTGAAATAACTCTGTACTCTCATACTTTCATTTCAGCTCAGGTGTATTTTTCTTAACACAGCAACGAATAGCATTTAATTACTCTGTGTCCTCTCACATAGCGTTTGCTCTTGCAGTAAACACTTGGTGGCCCCGCTTATTGTCTTCTCATTAGAAAATTCCAACCTGCGCACAGAAACCAGCATTGCAGTAGATACATTTCCTCTCTCTTACTTACTTTTAAAATATCGGGTGTTCGAGACGATGGAAGGCCGAGTGTCTCTAGGATTTACACAAAAATTCTCGAGTCACTATGGCTGATCCCATATTTCTAGATTTCTGAAAAGTATTAGACATGGTACTCCACTGCAGACTGTTAATGAAGGTATGTGCATATGGAATAGGCTCCCAGATATGTGACTGCCTTGAAGACTTCGTAAGTAATAGAACCCAGTATGTTGTCCTCGACGGTAAGTGTTCATCGGGTAACATCAGGAGTCCCCCAGGGAAGTGTGATAAGAGCGTTGCTGTTCTCTGTATACATAAATGATCTGGCAGGCAGGGTGGGCAGCAGTTGCAGTTTTTCACTGACGATGCTGTGATGTACAGGAAGGTGTCACAGATAAATGTCTCTTAAGTTGATATAAGATGACCTAGACAAAATTTCTAGTTTAGTGATGAATGACAGCTAGAAAAAAATGCAAGTTAATACAGATGAGTAGGAAAAACAAACCTGTAATGTTTGGGTACAGCATTAGTAATGTCCTGCTTGACCCAGTCATGTCATTAAATATCTGAGTGTAATGTTGCGAAGCAATATGAAATGTAATGAGCGTGTTAGGATTGTGACAGGGATGGTGAACGGTTGACTTCGGTTTAATGGGAGAATTTTAGGAAATTGTGGCTCACCTGTAGAGGAGACCACATATAGGAAGCTAATGTGACCTAGAGCGTGTTAGAATTGTGACAGGGATGGTGAACGGTTGACTTCGGTTTAATGGGAGAATTTTAGGAAATTGTGGCTCACCTGTAGAGGAGACCACATATAGGAAGCTAATGTGACCTATTCTTAAGTTCCGAGCGAGGTGGCGCAGTGGTTAGCACACTGGACTCGCATTCGGGAGGACGACTGTTCAATCCCGTCTCCGGCCATCCTGATTTAGGTTTTCCGTGATTTCCCTAAATTGCTTCTGGCAAATGCCGGGATGGTTCCTTTGAAAGGGCACGGCCGATTTCCTTCCCCATCCTTCCCTCACCCGAGCTTGCGCTCCGTCTCTAATGACCTCGTTGTCGACGGGACGTTAAACACCAATCTCCTCCTCCCTCTATTCTTAAGTACTGCTAGAGTGTTCGGGATCCGCACCTGGTTGGATTGAAAGAAGACATCGAAGCAATTCAGAGACAAGCCACTATATTTGTTACTGGTAGGTTTGATCAGCATGCAAGTGTTACTGCTATGCTTAGAGAGCTCAATTGGGAATCCCTGGAGGGAAGAAGAGACACATTTCAAAGATCATTACTGAGAAAGTTTAGAGAACTGACATTTGAAGCTGACTGCAGAATGATCTTACTGCTGCCAACATACATTTCGTGTATAGACCACAAAGATAAGATAGGAGAAGTTAGGGCTGGTACAGAGGCATATAGACAGTCTTTCTTCTCTTGCTTTACCTGCGAGTGGAATGGGAAAAGACAGGACTAGTTGTGGTACAGGGTACCTCTGTCATGCACTGTACAGTGGCTTGCTGAGTATGTATGTAGAATGTAGAGGTGAATAGCGATCGCACATCCTTCTCTCCAAAGGAGACCACACACGCCTGTTAATATTGAGATCTGGTGATGGTCAGGGCAGGGCTCTCAAAACCAGTTCTGGACAAAGGTAACCATGTGAACAGGGGCTCTGTTGTGTTAGAACACAGCATCACCATTGGGGAACAAACACTGTACCAGATTGGCCTGGTTGGGTAAAATGGTCTTTCAGTGCTTGGAAGTAGTGAGACCTCGCAGAGTAACCATGGGGTCCTTGGAATACCATGATATGGCTGCCCAAGTCATCACTGAACTTGCACTGTGTTTCACTCTTTGGACATAAAATTTACCCAGAAATTAGAAACCGTGTAGTACAAGACTCATCCAACCAAATGACTTTCTTCCATTGCTCAGTAGTCCCTGTTTTATGGCTTTGGCACCACGTTTTCCTGTTGTGGGAAATTACATCGCTGCTGAGTAATTTTGGAATTTTAGCTTGCCCTGCAGTTTCTACTTATGCAGCTTCTTCTGCATTGTTTCTGAGCAGACAAAGTTTGAGAGTGTGACATTCAGTTCTACAGTGACGTATGCACCTGTGTTCATCTTACTTTTTGTCACAATCATCTTCAGTGGCCATCTGCTATGGCCACTCAACACATGCTTTTCGTCCTTGTTGTGACTTAGCGGATGATGTTTTTCAGCTTTTCCTGTATGCGGCATAAATATTAGATTGGAACACCCATCACTTTGGCTATCTTGTTTATGGAAGCACCCACAACATAAGCACCACAGTTTGCCTACATTCAAATTCAATTAACTGGCATACAGTACTTGCAGCTACACAGAGCACTATTCTGACCATAATTGACAGTTGCAACAGAGTTATGGCATTGCACAGGTGCCATTCTTTGTCAAGTACAACAGCCTAACCGGCAGGCTCGGCGGCCATCTGCATTTATGTTCAAGCATGCATTTCTCACGAGGTTTCCATATTTTTCTCCAACCTCTGTAAGGCTAAACAAAAACATAACAGCTTTTAAAATCATTCATAGCCTAATGTATTAAACTTCAGTGAAACTGAATATAAAGTTGCTGATTGTTACACTGACAATATTCTTTCCCAATCAGGAAATAATTGAAGAAGAGGAAGAAGAAAATAAAGATGCTGATGGGGAAACAGCTGCAGGAGATGCACCTCGGTCTCCAAAGAAAAGACGCCCCCGGAAGGAATAAATTGTCCTAAAACAATGCAGCTGATCTTTGCATTACCTCAAAGTGCAGCTTCAGTTTACTGTGCTTTGTGACTGAAAGAGAAACTCTGAACATAGAGTGCTAATTTTGATTGTGTTTGTTTTACATTGTTGAAAATATTGTGCAGATGTTTATAGTTTTATGTATTGCTGTATGTGTTCATGACTGTCAGTGTGAATCAAATATGGGTAACAAACTCAGTTATTTTTAAAAAAAAATGCAGTTGAAATATTTTCGTTACACTGCTTCAGTTCTGGTCATTTTAACTGTTTCATTTATGTTTTTTATTTATATATAATTATTATTGTTTTCTTAAAGTTTAGTATGGATGTGTCACAGAGAATATGGTTGAAGTAACAAGTGTGTACCAAAGTTTTTGTAGTGTTTGCATAATCTTGCTATCAATGCCTTATAATGCTGGAAATCATTGCCAGGATAAACATTCATTTCATTCCATGCCATTTATTTCTACATAATGATATGTAAAGAAATTTAAAGCTGTTAGATATTTTAGTTTGGAAGATGCTGAAGAGTATTAAATTGTCATTTAGTAACCTCATTCTTCCAATATGTTATACTTTTATCCATGTTCCATGTATATTATTTCAAAAGTATTTATTGTAGAAATTTGAGGTTCTAATATAGAATAATCATTTTGTAAGGAGATAACGAATAATTGGACGTGAGCTTGTTAGAAATATTTATGCATTTTCACAATAAATTGAAATATAATCTGTTTTATTGTATGTTCTCACTTAAGAACAAGTGAAGTACTTAGAAATAAACAGTGTTACACAATATTTTTTGTTTGATTTAAGAGGAAATTTCACAGGTGATAAAACACTGAAGCGCCAAAGAAACTGGTATAGGCATGCATATTCAAATACAGATACACGTAAACAGGCAAAATACGGCGCTGTGGTCAGCAACACCTACATAAGACGACAAGTGTCTGGCGCAGTTGTTAAATTGATTACTGCTAGTACAATGGCAGTGAGTTTGAACGTGGTGTTATATGCTTAATGTTTTCTCTGTTTTCAATTTTAACCTGGAATCATAAATGTTTTTTATGTATTTTCAATTAGTGGTAGTTAGGAGTTCACATGATGCAACGGTGTTGTTTCATTTCGTCACATGGCCTTTACTGTGATTGGTTGACAGAAGCAAATTGAACAACCCCCATGTAGATTTAAGTGTTTGCAAAACTAACTTGCTTTATTTGTCGGTTTTCGTATTTATACCTGTTTATTATGAAAATATGCAATTTTAAGTGATGCACCAAAGAAAACATGTCTCCAAAACGTGTTATTTTTAATACAATTTGTTGTGGTGAAGTGTCAGGAAATTTGACGTCAGTGGCTGCATTTGTTACATTACAAGTATATAATTTCTTTAAAATTACATACATACTCTTGCCTTGTGGACGTTTTTGTTCTCGGTTGATTTTAAGATTGGAATTGGGCTCCAAGTTCCTTCACTTTCATCCTAAGCTTATGTTCCACATTTTTCCTAATAAATTGCAAACTGAGTTCGTATTGTGCTGTTTTCAGATTCTCAGTATGCTATAGTTATTCACAAAAAAATGAAATTAACACGAATCCAATTACAATACTGACAAAAAGGAACTTACTAGTAACTCACTTTACCTCGTGTACGCTTTCAGCTAGCAAGGAAATTCCTAGCAAATAAAGGCAATGGAACATGTTTTGGGTGATTATTTCCTCTAATCATTCATCAAACTTTCATAGATGGTGCCATTTATATTACTGTAATTTAGTACTTTCTGGCAAAACATTCACAAACTTAGCATGTCTTTCCTACAGCAGATAGAATTGCCAATGCCAGAAACAAAAAAAAACTATCTTCAACACTGTCAAAACATTAATAGTAGAAGTCAATTAGTAATGGACCGAAGGATATAGAGATATAAAGAGACAGGAATTTTATAGCTGTTAATTCCTTTTCATTGCAAGCAGTGAAATGTGAAAATCATGGTGGTTGGTAGGACAACCATAATCTGAACGAACAGAGCCTTTGAAAGCCCCGCAAGAGCAGTACGTTGTAGAACTTACACCCGCAGACCACTGCTATTTGGAGCGAACCAGCATTTCAAAGCACATCCTGAAAGTAACTACTACCTGTTTGAAAAATATCACTTGATATCAAGAGTCGCAGAAATTTCGACTGTTGCGTACTTACATGTAAGAAATTTTGAAATGCATCCTGATAAACTTTGTGATCTTCGAGAGTGGTTTGAAAAGTTCTCAGAATGGAATAGTGTTCGTCAGGATAGAAGTCAGGAGCGGAGGGCGTTGTAAAATGACAATTAATTGAGTGGAATGGACCCAATTTATTCTGGTAATGATGGTACAGGGGTGCCTACATAGGGCTGAGCAGCCCCAAGAGGGGTTGCCGTCTGTTCATCAGTGAGGCAGAGGCTAGAGGAGCGACTACTCGGGGCCGAGGTCAGAAGCTAAGAGGACGCGGAGCTGTTTCCTAGCCGCCCTCGCCGCTCCCGGCCGCGTCCCCACGTGATCACACGATTAGTCTCTGATTGGAGGGTTGATTCCGCCAACGCGCCTTGCTAGTAGCGTACCCCCGTCAGCGCAACCAACCCGTGGGACTTGAGTCTAACCGAGGAGCACGTGGCAGGAATGTGCCGACCATGGTCTTCCGGCCAGCACCTTCCACCACAGTATGCCTAAGCCGGCTACGCCGAACATTGTGCATTGAAAATTTACTTAATAAAATTTTGTCGGCAATGATCCCTCTTGGGGGGTCTCATCCCTGCACATCCTTTCCCCTTCCGAAGAAGGCTCCCTGAATGAAAATGAATGAGCCTATTCTAGTTGATTATTCCATTAAAAAAAAATATATGATCAATATGTGCAAACGTTACAAAGTGGCCTGAAGGGCCTGAAGGAAGGCTCTTGAATAACAAACTTGTGGTGCGACGGCAGTGAGGCGGCGCCATGCTGTGAGTGTGTGTCGGCGGTATCAGTGGTGGTGGGTACCCAGGCGATGATGAGGGGCACCGTAGTACAGCACACTGAAACACTCCACCCTCGTGGGGGTGAGAGAATGCTCCCAGGCCTAACAGTTCCAAGGGGGTTTTTCCCCGTAATATTACTTTGAGTTCTTAAATCTAGGATTACAATGGTAATTGCCTAAGTGGGTGAATGAGAACATTACAAAATGACAAAAATTTAAAGAGAAAACAAAATGACTTACATGAGGGTTAAAACTCGACAGTTAAATATTGATTCCATAGACTTTACATTGAAATACAAATCCATTACAAAATTAGTTCATTGACCTGACACCTAGACTACAACTTAATTCTAAGGGGGGGGGGGGGGGGGTCATGCCTGATCACATGCACCAAGGTTGGCAGGTAGTTTCAGGTGTGATATTCACCTTCAGGTTGTGGGGGTGGTACTACTTCTCGGAAGGAAGTGAAACATTTGCAAAACCCTCTTTTACAGAGTATCCAGGATACTATAATCAGAATCATTACAATGATTATTGCCGAACCAGCGCTGGGTAATACAACGGTGGTTAATCGCTTTGTTTGGTGCCAATCAGCAATATGTGAGGCCACTCGGTCAAGAGCAACTTGGTTATGTTCCTGGGTAAGGAGATGATTGATCGATTGGAGTAGATCTGAATCATTGGTAATCGGTAAATTCTTTAGCTTCTCATGGTGATGGAGTTTAAAAGAGAGTTCAGGAAGGTATAAGGTAAATGTGGGAATGGTGACATGAAAGGCGGAGTGCAATTGAGCTGATATCCTCATAGAAGCAGCGTATACGTCACGTCTTGAACTATTATACACTAGGCCACTATTATTCAGTGTTACCCGGTACGATTGAGTCTCTGACATTGAACGGTGACACACCAGGGTGGCGGTGACAGTCTGTGGGACAGCGAACAGAAAACTGTTGCCAACAGGCTGAATTATTGGTTGACGAAGTGAGACTAGAACACGAGGACATGGAGGTGTAGTAGTTTCAGCTAAAAACAGTGACATCTCGCACTCAGTAGTGTTAGTGTGTAAAATTAGCGTGGAGCATAAGTAATGTGTTGTGTGGAAGCAACTAGATAGTTCAGCGCGGGAGAGAGTGGTGTGAGTTTGTCGATCCCGACTAACTATTAAAAATTCCTGAGTCTGCCAAACAACATGGTGGTGAAGGGTAGCCCAAGAGACTGGAAAAGTGTATATCTGATAGCACTCGTATTCGCAATTTGCGCACGTGATTGGCAACCGCATTCGCATCCGAATACCGTCCGAATTACGGGTAAGTCGTACCTCCAACGCAGCATAGTAAAAGGGGAGGTTGCTTTCCCGCACGGCATAAAGCATTTGTTTAGGGGCCAAAATTTGCGACGACACATTGTGTAGCATGTGCAAGAAGGGCTCTGACGGTAACAGATGTGGACTGAGCTTTCCTTGCAGTCCGAGTTGAATGGCCGAGTGTAACATGTGCACGTGTAACTGTGCTGTGTGTATATTAAATAAAAGAATCTGCGTGGTCTTCACAATGTCCAATGTGATAGTCAGATTACGTAATCCCGAGCGAAGATGAGTCCACTCTTGGTTAAAGGATTGTTCAAGTGCACCATAGTGTCGTGTTAATCTGTCGGCTACAACTTGTATTTGTCTAGTTGTGGCTAACAGGTTATTCTCAAGATGTGTCAGGCGCACCTGTTGATGTACCAACACTTCGTGATTAACTTGTGTTTCCGAAAGCGCTTGTTGTGTGTCCAAATCCCAGCGTTTTGCGTCTGTTTCGTCAGGAGTCCCAAAGACAGATTTTAATAATGTACCTCCAACGGGCAACCAGGCTCGTTTGAAACGAGGCAGTGGTACTGCATCCCTAATACTGTTCAATTGACTTCGAAGGGTTGAAATAATTCTAGTCACTTCCCATAAAGATCAGAGAAACTCATGTTCCTTCGTCTGCGTCAAGAAGGTTTCATATTTTGACAATTGCTGAGCTGTATCATATAAAGACCGGTCTTCCTCTTCTAATAATGTTAAGTTGACATCAGCTAACACAATAGCATAATGTGGAGTATGCACCAGATTATGACGACGTCCAAAAAGCACGCCAGACGTGGAAGGGTAGACGTGAAATGGAGGCGCCTTAACGGCGACGACGACAACCATTGAGATTAACATGCTGCCCATCGCGGATGATAAATTAACAGCCATTTTAACGGAGGTTGCTTTCAGCTTCCAATGTTGATAACGGTCGACTGCGAGAGAAAGTATTAGTGACCCTAGAAGTAAAAATTTCCTGGCTTACATGATGAGTAATTCAGAGATGACAGAGGGGGTACAACGTTGTAGCAATAATTACCTGGTAAGTAGCGACGATGGACCCGTTCAGTCACGCTTACTGCTGAAGAAGACCACGAAGTAGAACCACGGCAGGCAACCAACAGTTTGGCAGCCGTGGGGGTAGCAAGGCGGCAAGACAATGGTGTAATTCAACACTGAGTATCCGCTGATCAATCACGCGTCAGCAAAAAAGACGCTGAACGCAGAGGCAGTACTACGCAGCGCAGACTAAGCGTAACTCGCTGGAAAAATTTTTCAACCTGCTACGGGACGAAGGCCAAGTGTCGTTAATTAATTTGAGATTTTGTACGAAGAAAGTTCTTTTTTTTAAAAAAATGAATAAAATGAGAAGGAATCCTGTGATCGCGGTGTAAACCTGCACAGCCTAGGTACCTCCCACGCATTGGCCACTACGCAGGGGCACCCACCCCGCTAAGGCTCGACACGGCGAGACAGGTGAAGTACTTCATAAATTTCAGAAATAATATTGAGTGGTTTTTCAGCTGTAGAAAACCCGAATGAGGGTAGGACGATTCGAGTTAACTCAGTAATCATAGGATCTTTACTTACAGAAGTGGTCAATAGAGAGATTAACTGTACTGAAGTCGGAAATGAATGTTAGCGAGAGCGAGTCTGTTGCTCGCGAATACAGAGGCTGAGCGTGAAGCAGTGGAGGCGGCGCAGCGCAGCTTTATCAGCGCTGAGCCGGCAGAGTGCTGAGCTCAGATAACAGCGTCGGAGAGCGCTAGTGGCTCTGCGTCCGAGACTAAGACATTGTAAGTGCAACTTAAAAGTAACAGTCTATTGCAAAGCAATAATAAACGAATAGCTGATGTCACAAAGACGTTTGATTCCATTTTAACAGAACAACTTAAGTGTTCAACAGGTAAATTGATTACGTTGTTGATTAAAAGAAACTGCTACTGAACATAACGTACATACGTACGTACTTCCCTTTCCCCTTCCGAAGAGCGGAGGGCATAAACGATAAAAGCCTTGTTCATGTACTTAGTATATGACAATAGAGGTTTGGTAACATCAACAAGTTACACCAAGGTAGTGTGGATATGAACAGTGTGAGTGTGTTGTAAGTGTTGTGTAAATGTGTGACTAATGGTAGCTGATGGCGGATACGAATTGAAGGCCAATAGGTGCTATCAGAGATACTTCCAGTCGAGAAACAATGAAAGTTAAAAGGGAATACCGAATGTGACACAAAAATAACGTATAACCATAAAGTGTACTAACATTAATCATGACTATAAATTGATAACAATAAAACATGACATTGAAGTAACAATAATTGACAAGAAATAAAATAAAGAGAATATTTCCCGAACATAACTTCCGAATCGGATACGAAATCCGTCAGGGGATGTTGTTTTTTTAGTCGGTTGACGAAGTGCATAAGGGACTACGTCAGTAGAATCCGACAGTGTGTGTATATAACAACATTGTTCTTGAAAGTGCAGTTTGCACTGTCAGATGGTGAAAAGCAACTAATCCGTTCAGCAACGGAAAAGGCTGCCATCTGGGGAACGGTATCTGAATCTTTGGCAGAATCCGATGATTTTGCAATGGAATTGCCATCTAGAAGAAAGTGGCGTTGTATAAAATGTAATAAAAGAGCGTCTGGGGCTCAGTTCATTTGTGGTTGAGTGCTAAAGGCGTAGTGTGAGCGCAAATTATCTCACGGTAATTAATGTATAAATTGTTTTGTGGTCAACCGAGGAGCCTAGGATTCGGTGACGTGTAAGTACAAGTTCGCGGTGCGTATGAGCTACCTGCGAGTGACTCGACTATTAAGTTCAGCAGTGCATTAGTGCAATCTGCAGACTTGGATTGATGATTATATAATTTGCAGGGCAATGGAGCAACCTGCGGACAGTGCTAAGGCAACCTGTCTAATAATTGAGGGGTAGGCAGTGCATTGGAGCTATCTGCGATACCGTGGTTCAGCGGGCCTAAGGGCGTCCGTCTGACTTAATAAGAATTAGTGTAGGCACATGGGTTTCCTGCGATGCACGGAATAAAAGTATCAGCGGCGTTATCAGCGACCTGCTGTACTAGGAAAATGTCGACTGTTTAAGCAATAAAAATAGCTCTGAAGCTAGAATAGCATACATGCATAAATAGCGTCACTTTTTGTGCGCGCAGTACATAACACTACATAAAATGAAAATCATGAACTATAAATCACTAGTGCTAGCATAATGACATAATTCACAATGACATAAATTGACAGGAAAATAAAAACACAATGATGTATAATAATAACGCTGTAAGTAGTCGGAACGCTCAACGTTAACATGTAACACTGGGCACCTGGGACTGGCTGCTAGGCTGCGTGTGTGTTAGTTTTAAAACTAACAGTAACAAATTGAACTGGAAGGACAACTAGGCACAGTTCCCGTAGCGCTTACATCACCGGCTAATTAGAGGCAAAGTACGTATCTCACAATGGATCATCGGCCGATATTTTGGGGCAAGACTGCAACAAGGGAGAGCAATATCTCGGTGTAAATAGGTGGTAAGATTAAAAGACCGGTACTGTCGGAAGAGGGTACCTAACATGTTGTAGGGGCCTCCTCATCGACAGAAGAAGGAAAACAGGATAGAACAATGACCACGGCGGTAGAGTAAAATAAATGGGGAGGGCAAAAAATAACTGCGTAGCAACCAAGGAACAATCGCCCACCGATATACGGCAGCCCGGACGATTGGTCGTTTGTGCCTCGTCAGTAGCGTGAAAAACCCGTGGCATTGCATTGGTTTGCCCATATCTGGCCTTGTCCAGGGCAGATAACGTTAAATGTCCTCATAGTTCGATGTGTAAGAGGGTTAGGGCTGTAGTTTGTACCTTATGCAATGAATCAAAGCAGTAGTGAAACTTCACTTATAGGATTGGCAGACTAAGGTATGCAGAATAATGTAAATCGTTAAGAACTTCGTTTGATTTATCCAGCTAATGTGAAACAAAACAAGGAAAAGAATTTAAACAATGAATCACATCTACTTAATGTTTATGTTAAGATTTATTGGGATGTTTGAATGAATTTTGTTTGCCGTGTCTTCCGGCTGCATGAAAGAAACCAGCTTGGAGCTGTTAGCGAGCGCGCTGCGCACGCGTAGGTGCGGAGTAGGCACCGGCACGTCAGCGGTTATGTGAGACGGCGTGTAGCCGCGAGAGACCGGCCGCTACTGCAGCGACAAATATCACGCGCTCAGCGTGTACAAGAAATAACGATGAATTAGAAATTGCTAATTATCTAGAATAAGAGTTTTTTTTTTTTTTAAAAAAAAGGCTGTTAGTTATATAAAATGATGGTAAATGCATTGTAGTCCGTCATACACGGAAGATACGGCAGTAATCTGCGGTTTGTTTTTGTAACTACTCGGACGCGCCGCGTGTTGAGACGCTGGAGGCGGCAGCGCACGTGGTGATAAGATACGTCATCGCGCGGAGCGCTGTTACTGGCTGAGAAAAAATAATGGCCGCTGGCCACTTGGCGAGGAGAAGGGACAGCGCTGAAGAGAGGAGGGGAGGCAACAGCTGATGTGTTGCCCCGCCAACAGCTGGTCCCGTAAACAAAGCGTACGAGGCGTATGCATTTCAAGTCCTGACTTAAGCTGTTCCGATTACTTACGATTAGCTGCAGCAAATACAGAATTACGACATAGAGTACAATACACTAGACATCAACGTAACAAGTATTAAGAAAAGCTCGGAGTAAAAATACTCCACATGTACTGGTTTGCCAAATAGATGGCAATAGAGCACATTGAAGAATATTATTCGGAGTTAGCAGCCGCGGTTCTGCCAACACCAAGCGTAATGGTTGCATTTGAAGCAAGTCAGTTGCGTGACGTCTAATGAGTGGCATTGCTTGCAAAACATAAAACATAATCATACATATGAAAATGAGCAAAATTACATGACATGACTGGAAATTGACAAATGAGAATGGCTGGGAACTCCGTGGTGGCCAGGCACGTCTTGCTTCCAAGTCCCTGGAGAAAATGACTTAAACTAAGCTGCAATAAAACATAACATAAACTCTAATTAGGCGTGATTAATCACGCGACCTCAACCCATAAGGGTGTCGATTCCGCAAAGGGTATCTACAACCCTGTGGAGGTAATCTCCTCCGTTTTTTCTTTCGTCTTTGTTCCACTTGAGGTGGAAGTGACACAGGCGGATCGGGGGCTGCGACCTGTTGTGGTGACACAGCCCTACCGTGGTAAGGTTGCAGGCGGTCAAAGTGCACTATCACCGTACGATCGGTTAATTGCAGTTCTGCATTGACTGGTGAGGTCAACCGTACAATCCGATACGGGCCTTCAAAGCGGGGAGAGAACTTTTTAGTTCGTCCCTTTTTGATTGCCGGGTTTCGTAGTAACACTAAATCACCTGTTTGATAAGTCGGTAAAACGGCATTTTTGTTCTGCCTGTGCAACTGTTTGTTGGTAGCTTTGATATTATTCCTCTTTACCTTATACCAGATCGCTTTTAGTCGGCGGGCTAAACCTTTTACTTCCTTTATTTCTACACCTTGAGGTAGTTTGTCTATCTCGAACGGCGAATTCATCGGCCGTCCAAACACAGCTTCGTAAGGGGTATACCCCGTGGATTCATGTATTCGGGTGTTGTATGCAGAAGAAATATACGGTACATATCTGTCCCAATCAGCATGCGTTTTTGCAACATAATAGGATAACATTTTACAAATTGTACGGTGTACGCGTTCAACGCGACCGTTGGCTTTAGGATGGAAGGGAGTTGTACGCCATTTTTTGATTCTTAACAATTTACAAACTTGTACAAATAAAGCAGACATGAAATTGGTTCCTTGATCCGTTAAAATGGCATCAGGACTTCCAAAAGGTAGTATCACACGATTTACAAACTCTCTCGCCACAGTTTCAGCTGTCATGTCGGGGAGGGGAATCAAAATTAGATAACGTGAAAAGTGATCAGTAACAGACAAAATGTATTTGTTACCTTGTTGCGACTGTGGAAAAGGACCTTGGAAATCTAAAGCAAGAATTTCGAAGGGTGAAGATGCCTGAGGAAGTGTTTGCAGCGGCACTCGCGGATGCCTATTTTGTGCTCGTTGTGCACACGGCAGGCAAGATCTTACATACCTGTCCACGTCACGTTGTCGGTATTGCCACCAATAACGTGTCGCAATTCGAGCGTTCGTAGCGCGTTTTCCGCTGTGACATGCTTGGATTGTATCATGGCATTGCCGTATTATACGTTGCTGCAAGCATTCCGGTATTACCAAACGATTTCCATGGGGAGTTCTTCGATACAAAAGGTCGTCTATTACTTCAAATTCTGGCAAGGTGGCGTATCTTTGACATTGAACGTCCACCTGCTGTGCTTCTTTTAACTCTTCAATTGATACCTCATCTGATTGAATGACACGCACTTTTCTACTTAACGCATCAGCATTTTGATGCAACCGACCAGGCTTGTGCCGAACTTCAAAATCATATTCTGACAGTTTCATGGCCCAGCGCATAAGTTTGCTGCTAGGGTCTTTAAGATTCAATAACCACTGCAGAGCAGAGTGATCGGTAAGAACTGTAAACTTGCGACCATAAAGGTAACATCTAAAATAATTAATTCCAAAAAGAAGGGCAAGCAATTCCTTTTCTGTAGTACTGTAATTAGTTTCTGCTTTATTCAGTTGACGAGAGGCATACCCAACGGGTTTTTCCTCACCATCTTGCACTTGGCTTAGGACACATCCTACAGCAAAATCAGATGCGTCACAAGATAAAATAAAAGGTTCAGCGAAGTCTGGGTAAACAAGTAGAGGTGAACTAGTTAAAATAGTTTTCACTGTTTGAAAGGCGGTCGAACATTCATCCGTCCAAACAAAAGGAGTATCCTTTTTCAACAATTTAGTAAGTGGTTTGGTAATAGTAGCATAATCTTTAACAAAACGGCGGTAATAATTTGCAAGACCAAGGAAGGATTGTAATTCCTTTAAATTTGTTGGAATAGAAAAAGTGTCTACTGCTTCAGTTAATCGTGGATCTGGCTTGACTCCGCTGGAACTGATGACATGACCTAAATACTGCACTTGTGATTGAGCAAAAGAACATTTTTCTAATTTTAAGCTTAAATTAGCATTTTGCAAGCGCAACAGCACACTGCGTAGATGTTCAGCATGTTCAGCAATGGATTTTGAAAATATAATTATATCATCAAGATACACAAGGCACATAGTAGGTTTCAACCCACGTAATAGCAGATCTGCAAATCGCTGAAAGGTTGCTGGCGCGTTGCGAAGCCCGAAAGGCATCCTTAAGAATTCATATAAGCCACCAGGAACTACAAAAGCTGTCTTAGCTCGATCTTGAGGAGCAATTGGAATTTGATGATACCCACTGCGCATGTCTAATGTTGTGAAGTACCGGCAATTGCCCAGACGATCGAGTGTTTCATCGATCCGGGGTAATGGATAATGATCTGGAGTAGTAACTTTGTTTACTGCTCGCATGTCTACACAGAGGCGATAGGATTTTTCTCCGTCTATAGATTTCTTTGGAACGACTACAATTGGGCTAGACCAAGCACTAGAAGAGGGTTGTATTATTCCTGCTTCTAGTTGCTGTTGTATAGTTTCCTCTACCACTGACTGAAGATGGTAGGGAATTCGGTACCCTTTTTGAGCTATTGGCCTAGCATTTCCGGTTGGAATCTCATGTTGGATTAGATCTGTTGCTGGTAAATATTTCCTGTCTTCAAACAACCATGAATACTCATTCAATACTTCATTTATTAGCTTTTGTTCATGCAACGGGAGGTGACTAAGCTTAGCTTTAAACTTATCTGTCAGATGTGACGTGATTGTCAAAAGGTGTTGAGAGGCGGCAGCAGTCTTTTTCTTTTTCAGAGAAGGGGTTCTCTTTGACAACTCATCTTCTGTGATAACCTGTAAGCTGGCTAATACTGTACCACGCGGTATTAAAGCTTGCTTATGACTAAAATTGTCTAAACACACGGGTACGCAATTTTCTTTCTGTACTTGCTGCGCTTTGCACAGGCTACGTTTTACGTGGACCTGCATCTGGTCAAGAGTTTCATTCTGGCAGAGTGGATCTACCAAGAAATGAACCTCTTCGGATTCACGTATCCCGACAGGCACCCAAAGGATCTTTCCTGTGCCTTCTGGTATCTCCACGGGATTATCGGCTTTTAGCATCGTTACGGGAGACTCCGAAACTTGGGAAACGGATCCTTTTTTCCCAGCTCCGCTCGCCCGCAACGTGCAGTCACGTCCAAAACGGTGCACGTTGTCGCCGAATTGGACGGTATTTAACCTATAGTCAATAACCCCCTGGAAATGACGCAGAAAGTCACTTCCCAGGATGATGTCGTAATCCGTGCGCCTGTTCCGTACAACCTCCATCGTAAAAGCATATTCTGTGGAGTCCAACATGAACTCAACGCAACAGCTGCCATCAGGTTTCACTATGCCGGGACCAATACCACTGATATGGTACCGCGGCGGTTGCAATGATCTTTTATCCTTCTTCGATAAAAATGCCAAGCTGATCTGTGCGCCTGTGTCAATTAGCACGCGTATTGGTTTGCGGCCTCTAACACCATCGACAACCACGCTTGCCACCTGCGTGATTCCCTTATAAGCTAGGGGGGTCACTATTTTTAACGGGGGCCGGGAGGGGTGGCACTAGCTGCCCCGCGGCCGTTTCCCGAATTCTGTGGTTGGTTTGCATTTCGCCTGGAATTTGCAGGCGGTTGTGGCCTACTATTTGGACAATGCACGCTTTGGTGACCCATGTTCCTGCACTGATGACAATATGGCACGCGACATTGCTCGGCCACATGTCCTTCTCTGTTACAGCGCCCACACTTAGTATCGTTCGAAAAAATACGTCGGGGCTCGCTTTGCCGCGCGGAGACGGTCACAAATCGGCTCGCCTCCTCTCTCAAGAGTGCTAATCGCACGGCTTCGTGTAAGGTGCGGGGGGAAGCTACCTTGATTTCACCCCCTATTTGAGGGTTTATGCCACGAATAAACACGTCTATCGCACGACATTCGGATTCCTCCAACAGAACTTCGTTACGAGCAGAACTGGCACTTAGTGCGTACGTGCGGCATGCGACGCTTCTAATCCTGTCCGCGAATGCTTCTAAATCTTCACCCGTTTTTTGCTTAAGGGTGGAAAGCAAGTCGCGATAGTAACTAGTACCACGTTTGTCTGTATACCTTTCAATCAACCCTGTTGCAAGGGACTGGAAGGTAGGGGCATTTTTCAAGCTCTCGACCGACTGCACGTAGTTCCGCGCTTCGCCGGTGAGTTTCATTTTCATCACGTTTAAGAGAAATTCATCTGGCCAACCGCAAAGCTTTCCGATGTCCTGGATATTCTGCACAAGCGTTTGAATATTCTCGTGCGGCTTTCCAGCGAACGCCGGAATAAACGCTACTGCTGGGAAGCTCTGCACCAAAGTAGAGGTGGCTACTGCCACAGGTGATTCTGCACTAGTGAGTGGTGGAATCACCTGCTTCGGCTGTTCTTCCACTAGCACTGGCTTAGCAACATTAGATTGCGGGGAATCCATTTTAAGATCATCTAACTGTTGCTTAAGCTCCGCGTTAGTTAGAATTAATTGATTTAACTGGGACTGCAGCGCCAAGAGGGGATCTTCATCCGCTCCGGCTGCTCCTGCCTCCGATTGCTGCCTGGTGATCGGCATGTTACAATAGTGTGGGCATCTACACCACCGTAGCGTCGCTAGCGACTTACATTAGTTGGTGGCGTGCAGACAACGGACAGCGGCGGTGTCGACGAGCGGCGGCAGGCGCGTTGATCACGCGCGGGCGCAGCAGGCGGCGGCCGACAGCACGGACAGCTGCGACGGCGGGGCGGCGCGAGGGCCGCACCCCGGACCCTGGCGCAGGCGGTGACCCGTGGCAGCCACGGACAGCGGCGGCGGCGGCGGCGTCGGCGTCGGCGAGCGTGACTGCATCGCGGACCCTCCTCGGCTCGCGTCCGGCGGCGAAGTGCGTCACGCTTGTGGCGCGCTAGTGCGCGGCCACGCACATTCTGCAACGCAGGCGACCGGCTGGCACGCGCATGGCGCGCTGCAGCCTCGCCACGTTCGGTCTAGTTTCCTTTACTTGCTCAGACTCGGCCCCTTTGTAGCACTCATACTCAACTGATGAGTTGATTTTACAACCGTAAGGTGGGTCGCATCCCACTTCTGACACCATTTGTTCGTCAGGATAGAAGTCAGGAGCGGAGGGCGTTGTAAAATGACAATTAATTGAGTGGAATGGACCCAATTTATTCTGGTAATGATGGTACAGGGGTGCCTACATAGGGCTGAGCAGCCCCAAGAGGGGTTGCCGTCTGTTCATCAGTGAGGCAGAGGCTAGAGGAGCGACTACTCGGGGCCGAGGTCAGAAGCTAAGAGGACGCGGAGCTGTTTCCTAGCCGCCCTCGCCGCTCCCGGCCGCGTCCCCACGTGATCACACGATTAGTCTCTGATTGGAGGGTTGATTCCGCCAACGCGCCTTGCTAGTAGCGTACCCCCGTCAGCGCAACCAACCCGTGGGACTTGAGTCTAACCGAGGAGCACGTGGCAGGAATGTGCCGACCATGGTCTTCCGGCCAGCACCTTCCACCACAGTATGCCTAAGCCGGCTACGCCGAACATTGTGCATTGAAAATTTACTTAATAAAATTTTGTCGGCAATGATCCCTCTTGGGGGGTCTCATCCCTGCACAATAGAAAAAAAGTACTTGCGTCACTGAAATGTTTTTATTTTTCAACGTAGTCTCGTTGTAGAGTAATGCATGTGGTCCAACGATGTTCCTATGCCTTGATGCCATATTGAAAGTTGAGTTTCCTCCAGGCTTGCAAAATAGTTGTCAACTCCAGCTATCGGTTCTTCGTTTGTAGTGAATCTTCGTCCACCAAGAAAAATTTTCAGTTTTGGTAAGAGATGGAAATCTGATGGAGCCATATCAGGTGAATAAGGTGGGTGTGGCAACAATTAATACCTTAGTTCGTGTAATTTTGCCATTGCGTTGGCACATCTTTTGTTGCAATTTGTCCAGGAGGCTGTCATAGTATTCTCTAGTAATTGTTTGCCCAGTGGGGAGATAATCTACAAACAGAATCCCCTTTGCATCCCAGAATACTGATGCCATGACCTTGCCCGCCAAGGGAATTTTCTTTGCTTTCTTTGTTGGCGGAGAATCGGCACGTTTTCACTGCTCTGACTGTTGTTTTGTCTCTGGGGTATAGTAGTGCACTCAAGTTTCATCTGTGGTCACAAACTAGCACAAAAAATCTTGTTCATTTCTCCTAAAACAGGCCAAACATTGTTCCGGTATGTCCGTTCTCAAGTGTTTTCGATCCACCAGATAATTTTTTCATTTCTAATTCTTCAGTTTAAAATGTGATACACCTTTTCACATGACATCTAGCAAGCGTGAGCACTTTCAATCAGCGATCCTCTCTGAAAATTTTGTGCAGTTTTGCAATGATTTCTGAGGTAGTGATACATCTTGGCCAACCACTGCCCGAATCATCATCTAAGCTCTCCTGACCCAATTTAAATTCATTTGTCCACTTGGCAACAGTTGAATATGAAGGAGCAGGGTCCCCCAGTGAATTCTGGAAATCAGCATGAATATCCTTTGCTTTCATACCTTTCTTTACGATGTACTTAATTACTACTCAGATCTCTTTTATTTATTTTTCCCCCATCTTCGCAAATCACTGTGCAGGAACAACAACAGAGCCACGTCACCTTGACAGCTCTTTCAAGAGCACTGACGTGGAACATGTTTATAGGTAACAGTCCCATGAATATCACGTGAACAACTTGTTGTGCTAGTGCTGACCTCTCGTGGTTATTCTGAGAACTTCTCAAACCACTCTCATATTATTGAGAAATATATTGTGAAATCAAACAATGGAAAATCCAGGATGGAATAATGATAGTATTGTGAAAAGGATGGATTGCTACTCACTATATAATAATGGACATGCTGGTCAAGCAAGTAAGCTTTTGGCCAAAGAGATCTTCATCGGAATTAACTCTCAGAGACAGCATATGGTACTGCACTGCTGCTGGTAGTTCATCAGCTCTCCCATCAGGAGTTCAGCTCTGCGGCACTCCAGGGCTGGCTGGTACTGTGCTGGTTGATCTGAGACAAGACTTAGTAAAACATGGTCATGAAATGGAATGCCATCGACACAGACTCCATCTTTCCCATTGACCTGAACCATTCTCCCTTACTTGGAGCTATGGCTATAGTTCTGCAATGTGTAGTTTACTAACGATGACTGCATATGGCCTCGTTATTCTGCTACCATTGCTTTAATTATCTCTTAGCAGCTAGTTAAACTGGTCTATGAGTGTTTTCCCTAGTCATGTCTATTGATTCTTCCAGCAACCTGCCGCACAAATGAGCTTGTTTGTTATTTTGCTTAATCGCTGTCCTTTCCTGTTCTCCTGCTGTGTGTGCTCTCTCTCACTCAGTTACTGCAGAGTTGCAGACTGTGCTACCCATCTGTCTTGTATCACCGTGCTTCCTGGTCCACCGCTAATTGTGGCTTAACCAGCCTATCATACATCAGGGTAGTTGAACTCCATTAAAAATTTTATAACAGAACCCATATTACTCTGTGCTGTAACACATCCCTCCCCTTAGTTAAAATTCATCCCGAATTTTCAGCTTCACCTGTTCTTAGATATATTCTTAAACATTAATTTACTTTTCTCCCTGTGCTAAGTTACATTGGAATACTGAATCATAGTTCATTCTGTTATGCTTATCTAATTAAAGGGTTGTGTTTTCTGCTTCTATCTTATGTCTAGGTTGTATCCATTTTTCTGGCATTGGTAGTTTGCTATTTCACTTGAGTGTACCATCTTATGTCTCGGACAGAAGTAGATTCGACAAATAAATATCTGAACCCAGATTACACTCATGGTTGGCAAACTGTAATAATTGTCTTCCTCCTATGCTTTTCAAGGTACCGTTTCACATGCTGCAATATTTGGTGTACTGAGATTTGTTGGTTTTTGAAATTTATCAAGTTGTCTGCGTAATAAAGTTGAATCCAACAAGTTGTTGATAAAAGTTAAGTTTTGGCGGGATACAATTCTCTGGCTAATACAACATTGGTCTGGACACGTTAATTAGTGTTGTACCAGTAATGGTAGCTGGGAGATGAAACTGTCTTCCTGCTGTCTTGCAACAAGTCTCATTTATTAGCTATCCGTTACCTTGTAAATCTAATTGCATAATTTCTGTAGGTTTCCCATTTTCGTAACAAGTAATGATTACTGTTACTGACGTACACATAGAATAAAGCCAGTGGTCTCAGGTTCTTGGGAATTCCATTTGCGGCACCAAAACTTTTTTCTCACACTCTGCCGCTTCTAGTTTCCCTAAAAACTATTGTATTTCACTTGACTTTTGGTTGGTTTGTATTGTTCTTGCTGGACAAATAATAATTCTTTCCTGAACGCAATCATTGAAATCCATTATGGGCATGAAAACATGAGCATCTCTTTTCTTAGAAACTAATAATATTTCTCATGTTTGTAACTGCACCCATTTCTGAATTGTACTCCAGTTTATTGGACATAGATGTGGCACGTAACATTGGTATTGTGTATTCATTCCTACTACCGGGAATTTAATTCTAACATGTATCTTAGCATGATCAGTGGTTACTCCTATGGCAGATATACGATAAATTAAAGCTATATTCCTATTTGTCATCTGGACTCGCATTCGGGAGGACGACGGTTCAATCCCGGGTCCGGCCATCCTGATTTAGGTTTTCCGTGATTTCCCTAAATCACTCCAGGCAAATGCTGGGATGGTTCCCCTACAAGGGCACGGCCGACTTCCTTCCCCATCCTTCCCTAATCCGATGAGACCAATGACCACGCTGTCTGGTCTCCTTCCCCAAACAAACAACCAACCAACCAACCTATTTGTCATTGGTACGATATGCTGCAACCCCTCAGGGAAGTCTCTTTGTGCTTATTTAACACTACGAGAATTTGCTGTGGACTTACTAATGCTGAACTCAATTGCCCACGAGTAGCATGGTGTATTGCCTCAGATAATGTCTCTGCCTACATCTAATGTGTTCGCTGGAGTGTGTAGTGGCTACTAGCATTTTATCACCTAAACTACTCAATTGAGTTTGAATCTTCTCTGAATCACTATTCAAAACATTTCTGGTTCCACATGCATACTGCTCTAATTCAGCTCTTAAGTGTATTACTGTTCTAGTCGCATTGAGTACTCCTTGCTCCATATTCCCTATTTGTGTTGTGTGCCATTCCACTTTTGTTCTCATATCCTGTAATTCCTGTACACTCTTAATCTTACTGTGGATGTTCTCAATATCCTCATTATCTGCTGTCCCAAATACAGTTTTTAATACCTTTCCTCCTGCATCTAACCAACCTCACTTCCTTCGTATTGATGCTCGCGGTACAATTTTGGTTACGTGTCGCAACTGAGTCCTCTATCCACCTCTTTCTGTAATGCTACAAACCTGTCTTGTAGTCTTCTTACTTCATTTCTCACTTCCCAAACATTAAATGCAAATTCAGTTATCCAATTGTGACTTGTTAGTAGGACATCTGCTTATCTAACAAACAGGGTACCATTGTGCAGTGGTTAATTCTGCATTATATCTGCTTTGCAGCAGTATAGCAGAGCTACGCACAGAGAAATTTTTCTGGCCGGCATCTCGGCACATAACCTGGGATGAAGGTAAATGTTGTATTCTCCAACAGTTTATTGAACGTAACTTCTTCTACAATACAATAGCTGGCTGTACAATAGATGTAGATGTCCGTCGCTCTAGCCGGAGATGTGGTTCCTCTCGGATGGCTGGTACTTCGATCGGCGGTGCAGTACAGCGGCTTCGGTGATATCTTCTCGGAGACTCTGCTATAGCGGTTCCATTAGCAGCGGACAAAGACTGGTCTGCCTTCAACCGGCCGGGCCTATACAGTGAGCTGGAGCCAATAGAAACCCGGCGTACTAATCCGTGGCCGGATATGTCACGGCGACCTCTGCAAGGAAAGGTTCCTATTAATCGACTGGAATCTTCGGCGTGTTTACCTGATGTCTTCGCCTGTTTGGCTGTTGGTTTGTTTCCCTCATAGCGTCGCTGTTATGTGGTGCTGCCTGCCATTTAGGGGAGCCCAATGGCAGACAGTACACACCCCCCTTCCCAGTGGGGGAGAGGAGGGCGACATCGTCCTGCTCGGCCTTGGCGGCCTCGTGGAGGAGGCGGTGAAAACTCACCCCCGCAGAGTAGGGCGCGGTGTGGCGGGCCAGACGGGCGGCGCTGCATCGCGGAAGAGGCGGGAAAGCCGGCCGCGATGGCGCCAGGGGCATAGGTTCATCGATGTCCGCGGGATGCTGCCCAGAAGGTGGACAGTGCGGGTGTCGCTGGTTAGGCTGTGACTTTGGCGGCAGCAGTGCCAAGGGCATAGTCAACGATGGCAGATGGCGCAGCCGTTCGGGCCAGCGGAGGAGCCTGCAGCCGCTGTGGAGACGACGGTTGTTGCAGCTGGATGGAGTCTGGCGCCGCTGCACGCCGACCATGGGTGGAAGAAAGCACATCCGGGTGGCCGGAAGAAGGCGGCGGAGCGGCTTGCCGGAAAGAAGAGGCAGTCGAAAAACCCTGATATCGGCGCCGGAGTTGGTTGCGGTGCTGCCGGACCACTTTGTCGGCAATGCGGACTCAAAGAGCTGACGGCCTCGTGGTCAGACGATCACCCCCTGAATCCATCCGGCTCTCGGGCCAAAACCTTGCACCCAGATAAGGTATCCCGAAACAAAGGGAGCCTGTGCAGTCGGAACCCGTTGTTTGGGTCCGGGCCGGAGGAGGTGCAAAAGGGTACGAGGTTGCCGGCCATGCAAAAGTTCCGCCGGACTGCAGGAGCCGATGGACGTTGACCGATAGGAACTGAGGAACAATGTCAGCGACTCGTCCAAAGTGTGGGCGGAGGCATATTTTGTCATTTGGGCCTTAAATGTCCATACGAGGCATTCGGCCGCACCGACCAATTGTGGATGAAAGGGCGGAGTGAGGACGTGTTGGATGCTGTTGGCAGAAGAAAACGTCGCGAATTCCTGGCTCCGGAAATGAGGGCCGTTATCGGTAACAATTGTTAGCGGCAACCCTTCCAAGGAAAAAACTTTCTGGAGAGCAATGAGGGTCGTTTCCGAAGTGGTGCTGGTACAACGGATAACGAACGGAAAAAGCGAAAAGGCATCGGTGACGAGAAGCCATTGGTAGCCGAGGGAGGGGCCGGCGAAGTCCAAATGAATGCGATCCCAGGGACCCTCTGGCTTAGGCCAAGAGAGGAAGGTTTGAGGGTGCCCGGACAGCTGTTGGGTGCACATGGAGCAATTCTGAATCATGTGAGTGACGTCTCTGGTAAGCCCGAACCAAAAGACGTGATGCCGGGCCAACGCCTTGGTGCGAGCGATTCCCCAATGGCCTTGATTTAAGAGACGCAAGACTTCGGTCTGTAGATGCTGGGGAACGACCACACGTGGAGTGAACGTAGCGTCTACCCACAATAGGACACCATCCACTGCCGACAGCTGATGGCGGATAGAAAAAAAGAACCGTAGGTGCTGCTGGTCGCGGGTGGGGCCACAGCTGAGCCACCCGCGCTGAACATAGGAGCGGACATGGTGCAACAATGGGTCACGCATGGTCGCAATTGCCACCGTGGAGGCCGTGATGGGAAATCTGCGCAGGGTGTCGTGGATCGCCTCATCAACTTGGAACACGAGGACGTCCGAAAAGTCAAACACAGGGTCAGAACCAAGAGGAAGGCGGGAAAGAGCACCCGCGTTGGCGTGCTGAGAGGTGGACTTAAAATGCAAGGTGTAACGGAATTGCGAGAGGAACAGGGCCCATCGTTGAAGCCTCTGAGACGTTTTCGTAGGAAGCCGCACCTCCGGGGAAAACAGGGAGAGGAGGGGCTTGTAGTCAGTGACGATATGAAAGGCCCGTAGGCCCGTCCATATAAAAAAGGCTTGAGTTTGGAACAGGCGAATACGATAGCCAATGCCTTCTTTTCGATCTGAGAGTACTTCAGCTGGGTGGCAGTTAGGGCCTTGGATAGAAAAGCCATTGGATGTTCTGTCCCATATGGAAGCTTGTGGTAGAGGACAGCCCCGACCCCGTAATCATAGGCGTCCGTGGCCAGGAGCAATGGCAGAGACGGATCATACGGCATCATCCAGGAGGCCGATTGTAACTGGCGTTTGAGGGTGGAAAAGGCCATCTCACAGGCTGGGGACCAACTGAAGGGGACATTTTGGCGGCATAAGTGATATAAGGGGGCCGCCACCTGAGCGGCTGACGGAAGGAACTTCCGGTAATACGATATTTTTCCAAGGAAAGATTTCAGCTGATGGATGTCCTGTGGGGGAGGCAGGCGGTGTATGGCGTCCACATAGGCAAATGATGGAGAGATGCCTTTATGTGAAATAATATGTCCTAAATAGGAAATAGAAGGAACACTTCTCCTTATTGCATTTTAGCCCAGCCTGGCGGAGGCGAAGAAACAGCTGACGCAAGTTGGTAAGATGGGCTGCAGCAGTAGGGCCCATAACGACAGTGTTGTCAAGGTAATTAATGCAACTGGGAATGTCCTGCAGAAGTTGTTCCAAGAGGCGTTGGAAAATGGCCAGGGCGCTAGCCAGGCCAAACATGAGGCGTGTGACTTGCAACAGGCCGGCGGGCGTATTCAGAACGGTGAGGGCTTGAGAAGCTTCATCCAAAGGAACGTGGAGGTACGCCTCAGCGAGATCAGTTTTGGTAAAGTAATGACCACCAGCCAATTTATGGAAGAGATCATCAGGCCGAGGGAGCGGAAAGTCGTCCACCTGGAGCTGGGGGTTGAGGGTCGCCGTAAAGCCCCCACAGAGACGGAGACGCCCACCTTAGCTTCTGGACGATGACGAGAGGTGAGGCCCAGGGGCTGAACTGAACAGGCCGTAGCACCCCTTCCTGTTGCAGACGGTCCAATTCGCTGCGCAGTGGCTGCTGGAGAGCGACGGGAACCTGCCTTGCCCAGAAGTAATGAGGGCGGGCTGACGGCCGGAGGTGGAGTGTCGCTGCAAACCCCTTGGCGCACCCGATGCCGGGGGAGAAGAGATCCTGGAATTCGGTGCAGAGAGAGTCAACTTCAGGAAACGGCACCTGTGGAGAAACCAGATGTACATGATCGTTGATTGTGAACCCGAACATTTGGAAAGCATCCAACCCAAACAAATTGGTACCATCGGAACTATTGACTACCAGAAAAGAAATCGTACGACTGACAGATTTGTAAGAAACCACCGTCGTGAACTGCCCCAACAAAGCGATTTCCTATCTGTTGTTCGTAAGGAGGCGTTGATAAGCCGGTTGAAGGCTTGGTGCTCCTAAAACGGTGTAGGTAGTGTAATGGAGCAGGGATACTGCAGCCCTGTATCAACCTGCATTCGAACTGGCTTACCGAATATGGTGACATCAATATACAGTTTGGGGGACGCCGAAGAGACAACTTGGTTGATGTCCATGGACTCCTCGGTGTCGGAGCGTCTGGAGATCGGCGCCGTGGCAGAGCGACAGACAGATGCAAGGTGCCCGTCCCGACCACAACGGTGGCACGTCGCCCAGCGGTCAGGACAATCCTCACATTCATGCTGGGAGTAGCATCCCAGACAAGATGGAAGGTGCAGGGGTTCCCTGTGGCGGCGTTGCTGGCCCAGCGGCGGCTGCTGGTTGTCTTCCTGGAATGACCGTCTTTTTTTCTTTTCTGTACGCCAAGATGATGCCGGGGTGTTGCGTTGGGGAGTGCGGCGAGAAGGTGCGTACAGAAGTCTCTTCTCGGATGGCTGCAACGTCGGCCCACGTTTCCAATCTGCGGTCAGCTGCAGTGGAAACTTCAAACTTGAATGCAAGGTCTATGATTTGATCTAGCGACGGGTCCTCCAACTTTAAGACGTCATGGCGGAAAGCCGCGTCTGGGACTGCTTGGTTCAGGTTATCCCGGACCATGTCATCTGCGTAAGATTCCTGGGACATGCGGGTGACAATGTTGCACTTCCGAGCGAGACCTTGGAGTTCAGCAGCCCATTGTCGGTACATCTGATCGGGTTTCTTTTGACTCTGGTGAAATTCCACTCTTGCTGCCATGACGTGATATCTGTGGCGATAGTAGGAGGTGAGACACTTACACATGGCGGTGAAGGTAAGACTGTCAGGATCACGTGGCAGGAGTTTCGTCAGGAGCACGTACATACGGGAGACATTCCAAGAAAGAAAATAGGCTCTCTGATCATTTTCCTGGGATACCTGATGAATCCGGAAATGTTGACAAATCCTCTTTTCGTATGTTTCCCAATCTTCAGCATCTTCATCGAATGCCAGGAATGCTGGCGGTGTCGGTGGACGGTGAAGACTTTGAATTTCGGCAATCATTTGCTGCTGCAGTATCGCGAACTGTTGAAAAAGTTGATTCAGTACCTGCTGCACTGATAGATTCTGCTGTTGCAGTTGTAGTTGTGCTTGTTGTTGTTGTGGTTCCATCTTCTTTGGGTTGTCAAATCCTTACTCGTCGCCACTGTTGTATTCTCCATCAGTTTATTGAAAGTAACTTCTTCTACAATACAATAGCTGGCTGTACAATAGATGTAGACGTCCATCGATCTAGCCGGAGATGTGGTTCCTCTCGGTCGGCTGGTACTTCGATCGGCAGTGCAGTACAGCGGCTTCGGTGATATCTTCTCGGAGACTCTGCTATAGCGGTTCCATTAGCAGCGGACAAAGACTGGTCTGCCTTCAACCGGCCGGGCCTATACAGTGAGCTGGAGCCAATAGAAACCTGGCGTAGGAATCCGTGGCTGGATATGTCGCGGCAACCTCTGCAAGGAAAGGTTCCTATTAATCGACTGGAATCTTCGGCGTGTTTACCTGATGTCTTCGCCTGTTTGGCTGTTGGTTTGTTTCCGTCATAGCGTGGCTGTTATGTGGTGCTGCCTGCCATTTAGGGGAACCCGATGGCAGACAGTACAGTAAAATATCATCACTCCCCTTTCTCCTTCAAAGAACTAACTAAAGACAAAACAGTATAATAGAAGAAAAAATGATACTAACATAATAACAACAATCATGATACATGGATTGCATTGGAGAATCCTACTTTACTTACTCCTAGATCTAAGTGAATAAGATATATCCTTCTTAGGTAGTTGCTTCTTTTGTCCTGATCTTTCGGGATTGGTTGAAGAGGTTTGTGGAAATGCATCAACTACGCCCTCAAATGGTTTGATTTGACTGACAGGGTCTATTAGAGTCCTTGTTTGAAATTGCAATTTTATGTTGATTGGTGACGTCATTTCAACAGCTTGGTACGGTCTTTGATACTTGGTCAAAAATTTCTTAGTTTTGCCTGTCGGAATATAAGGATTAGTTAACAGCACTCATTGTCCTATTCTGTACTGTGGTAGTTTACTTGTTCTTTGCCCAATACGCTGTTGTTTTTCTTACACTTTTGTATTGGTGCCTTTCACCATTTTCCAAATTTCTCTTAACTTTTTTGCAAATTCTTCCATTGGTTCACCTTGTGGACCCAGCTTATGTTGGAGCAGGTGATAGCATTTTCCTACCATATACAACTTCGGATGGCGAGAGACACATTCCAGTATGAACTTTTGCATTGTAGGCACAGATGACTAGGTTCAGACGGACATCTAAATTAAATGCTGAGTCAATGTAGTGGCCCAACATCTTAGATAACGTACGGTGAACTTGTTCACTTCACCTGTTTGCTTGAGGATGAAATGGAGCGATACATATCTTCTTAATTTGTAATAACCGACATAGTTGTTTCAGTAGTTCATATACAAAAATTTTTCCCTAGTCTGTAACAATAATTTCAGGTATACCGTACTTCAGTAGCCAATTGTTCACCATTGCTTGTGCTACTGCACTAGCCTTCTGATCAGGAATAGCTACCATAAAGAAATAACGTGAAAAATGGTCCAGAATTGTTAAAAAAATTGTTCCTAGCAGATGTTTTGTTAAAAGGTCCCAGAATTTCTAATCCTAAAAAAAGAAAATGGTCTATCTGCTTCAGGTAGTTATTGTAACTCAATCTTTTGATGGCTTAAATCGGATCGTTGCACAATGGAACACATTTTTTTACATATTGTGCTACATCATCTATCTGTTGTATGTTTACCTCCGTGACCTGATAAAACATGCTCATGAGCCTGACGTAACACTTCCTGTCTCAGCACTGCAGGAACGACAACACATGGTCCGCACTTTGTAGTTCTGCATAGCAAACCTTCTTGTATTTCAAACTATAGCTGTGTGTGAAACAATGTGCACTCTCTGTAAGCTAGTTGTGCATTTATCCAGTTTGCCCAATCAAAACCCAAAAACCCATTACTTGTAAAGCTGCAACCTTTGTGTTTAAAGCGTCAGCTTTTTTTTTTTTTAAGCTCCTGATTTATGAATCACTTCATAATCGAAATCATTTAATTTCAGTGATGGATCCTTTAACCCTAATAACCATCTGAGAGAAGCATGGTCCGTAACGACTTTGAATTTCCAGCCATACAAATAACAATGAAAGTATGAAATTCCATATACGGGGGTTGGAACTTAAATAGTGGCAACTATTTATTCACAACCGATACAAAAGAGTTACATGTTTGCGCGTGTCACTGTCCTTCAAAGTAGTCACAAGCATTGTGTAGAACTCGTTGCCAGTGATGTGGAAGGCATAGTATACTGTTAGCAGAGCCTGTTCTGTTGATGGTGCAAATAGAGCAGTCTAAAGTTATGGTGATTCTCATGTACGACTGTGATGGTATTATCCTAATACATTACGTTCCTCCACAGCAGACTGTCAATGCACAGTACTACTGTTTGTTTTTGGAGCATCACCTGCGACCAGCTTTGCCAAAGAAGTGGAAACACTTCCTGCGCAACCCACCCATCATTTTGCACAACAATGCGTGGGCGCATACAGCACAAGCTGTGGCTGCTCTGCTCGGTCAATGGGACTGGGAAGTACTGTACCATCCACCATACTCCGCGGACTTAAGTCCTTGTGACTTTGATTTGATTCCGAGTATGAAGGAACAACTTCGTGGCATTCGCTTCAGAACTGTTCCAGAGAATGAACAGGCAGTAGACCACTCCATTTGCACCATCAACAGAACAGGCTCTGCTAACGGTATACTACGCCTTCCACATCGTGGGCAACAGGTTCTACACAACACTGGTGACTACTTTGAAGGACATTAACAGGTACAAACATATAACTCTTTTGTATTGGTTGTGAATAAATACACTCCTGGAAATTGAAATAAGAACACCGTGAATTCATTGTCCCAGGAAGGGGAAACTTTATTGACACATTCCTGGGGTCAGATACATCACATGATCACACTGACAGAACCACAGGCACATAGACACAGGCAACAGAGCATGCACAATGTCGGCACTAGTACAGTGTATATCCACCTTTCGCAGCAATGCAGGCTGCTATTCTCCCATGGAGACGATCGTAGAGATGCTGGATGTAGTCCTGTGGAACGGCTTGCCATGCCATTTCCACCTGGCGCCTCAGTTGGACCAACGTTCGTGCTGGACGTGCAGACCACGTGAGACGACGCTTCATCCAGTCCCAAACATGCTCAATGGGGGACAGATCCGGAGATCTTGCTGGCCAGGGTAGTTGACTTACACCTTCTAGAGCACGTTGGGTGGCACGGGATACATGCGGACGTGCATTGTCCTGTTGGAACAGCAAGTTCCCTTGCCGGTCTAGGAATGGTAGAACGATTGGTTTGATGATGGTTTGGATGTACCGTGCACTATTCAGTGTCCCCTCGACGATCACCAGTGGTGTACGGCCAGTGTAGGAGATCGCTCCCCACACCATGAAAGCCGGGTGTTGGCCCTGTGTGCCTCGGTCGTATGCAGTCCTGATTGTGGCGCTCACCTGCACGGCGCCAAACACGCATACGACCATCATTGGCACCAAGGCAGAAGCGACTCTCATCGCTGAAGACGACACGTCTCCATTCGTCCCTCCATTCACGCCTGTCGCGACACCACTGGAGGCGGGCTGCACGATGTTGGGGGGTGAGCGGAAGACGGCCTAATGGTGTGTGGGACCGTAGCCCAGCTTCATGGAGACGGTTGCGAATGGTCCTCGCCGATACCCCAGGAGCAACAGTGTCCCTAATTTGCTGGGAAGTGGCGGTGCGGTCCCCTACGGCACTGCGTAGGATCCTACGGTCTTGGCGTGCATCCGTGCGTCGCTGCGGTCCGGTCCCAGGTCGACGGGCACGTGCACCTTCCGCCGACCACTGGCGACAACATCGATGTACTGTGGAGACCTTTCGCCCCACGTGTTGAGCAATTCGGCGATACGTCCACCCGGCCTCCCGCATGCCCACTATACGCCCTCGCTCAAAGTCCGTCAACTGCACATACGGTTCACGTCCACGCTGTCGCGGCATGCTACCAGTGTTAAAGACTGCGATGGAGCTCCGTATGCCACGGCAAACTGGCTGACACTGACGGCGGCGGTGCACAAATGCTGCGCAGCTAGCGCCATTCGACGGCCAACACCGCGGTTCCTGGTGTGTCCGCTGTGCCGTGCGTGTGATCATTGCTTGTACAGCCCTCTCGCAGTGTCCGGAGCAAGTATGGTGGGTCTGACACACCGGTGTCAATGTGTTCTTTTTTCCATTTCCAGGAGTGTAGTTGCCACTATTTAAGTTCCAGCTCTCGTATGACAGCTAGCATTTCCTTCTCTGTTTTGGAATAATTTGTTTCTGCTTTATTTAACTTCCTGGAGGCATACACTGCTGAATGTTCATTTACATCTATATTTTGATGTAATACACAACCTAACACGATATTAGATGTCTGACATGCGAATATGAATTCAGTTTCAAAATCAGGAAACATTAACACAGGATCTGACACTAGAATTTTCTTATGTTCCTCGAAAACCTCTTGACATTTTGGTGACGGAACCCAACTCCTTTCTTAAGAAACCTGGTTAATGGTCGTGTGACTTCAGCAAAACCCTTTACAAATCTACAGTAATAATTACATAAACCAAGATAAGATTGCAATTGCTTAGTAGTCTTTGGCACTGGAAAATTGCTTATGGCTGATGTAAGTCTAGGATCTGTTTTGACTTCATCTCTTGTAATAATATGACCTGGGTACGTTACTTGTGCTTGCACAAAACGACATTTCTCTACACTTAAATTAAGACGTGCTGCTTGTAACCTACTAAACACTTCATTTAAACTTTTAATGTGTTCTTCCATTGTTTTTTAATCTACTATTACATCATCCAGATAGACCAAACAAATTTTGGGTTCTTCTTGGTGGTAACTGCTTCGAAAGTTTATCATTGAAAAATAACTACAATTTCCTAGGTTGTCTAACGTATCCGAAATGTTAGGAATTGGATATGCATCTGTTGTAGTTCATGCATTTATAAACTGATTTTTTGGACCAAGCACTATCGCTGTTATGTGATACCTCCACGCAGACTACTCATGGTTGTAGATGCTTTGCAATCCTATATGGCTTCTTATACACAGGCAAATTATTCCCTGTTCATATACAATGTTGTGTGATCAGTGTTGCTGGTAGTGGACCATTCGAACCAAATAAATCTATATGCTACATCAATAAAGCTACCATGCCTTCCCATTCTCCACCCCTCAAGTGAGTAACCTTGTTCCATTGTACATCTGCATTATCGGATTGATGGACTCCATGATCACCATGTGATCCGTTGATATCCTCTTCGTCGAGTATCTCTAAGCTCACAACAAGTAAACCTTTCAGGAGATCCACATCATCTGCCCCGAAATTATCCATGCTTACTGGAACCATCAGTTCTCCATAAACATCTTACATGTGCGCAAGACAATTCCCTATATAGCAATGCATTTCATCCAAATTCTTGTTGTTCTGCAGTGGCTCAACCACACACAATCTTTCCTGTGGAACATTGGTGTCTACCTATACCCAAACTAACTTCTCTTTACCAGCAGGTACTTTGTCATGCATAACTGTCCTTAATGCATTTGCACGCAGCTCATTTGTTAACACTTTAGCTATCGATGCACCTTGCGACATTCTAACATTTACAGTTGTCGTACCCATTGGAAACAAGTTTCCGCCAAGTTCGACTGTGCACTGCGAAAGATTAATTCTAGCATGATGACTGTTCAGGAAGTCAAGTCCAAGAATCACAGAGTAACCTTGTCCCACAGATGGCAATACTTCCATTTGCTCACAGAATTCCGTATTTCCAATATGAAGAAGAGTCATGTTGTCCTTAATTACACCACCTTGTCACCTACTCCACGTGACAATCTTCTCCTACGCGCAAGGTCTAGATTAACCACAGAAATGTTTGCACCTGTATTTATCAAAAACTTATACTTCTTACTATTTATAATGCCCATCAAATCACAATCTGTCTCTGCCTAAAATTCTGCAGTATTTTGATTTACTGGGAATGCTTTCCTATGGACGAAACATTCCCGGTGCGGTTTAACGCGTCCTGTCATTTGTTTCCGCCATTCCGCTTTCTAGTCCTACATTCCTTCGCTTTATGGCCAAAATGCCCACACCTGTAGCATTGTAACTGGTTGCATTGTGCTCTGACATGTCCCTTGTTCCCACAACGATAGCAAGTTTTCTCTGTAGCAAACAATCATTTCTCTGTGCATCCTCACATCGCACTATCTACTTCCTGCAAATATGGCAATATGCAATGCTGCAGCTGAATCATCCGGGTCTCCCATTCTAACTCGTCATGAAAATTCCACAAGAATACCCCTCAAAAACACATCTAAAGCCCTGTTCTCAGATTCCCGCAGGATAACACGATCAACGTCTGGATTTCGTGTTAATTCATGTGTCTAAGTGTAAACCTTAAATATTCGGTCCAAAAAATTTTCTACTGTTTCATTTGCTTTCTGAGTTAAGCCATTCAATTGTTCTCTAAAAAACCTAGCACTATTCTGTTTATGGTACCTCTGCCGCAAACCCTCAGCTAATTGCTTAAATGAGGTTGCTTTACCAAGTGTTGCATTATACATGATGTATGTCTTTGCTTCACCCACAAGGTGTAAATTAGCCATCCATATCATAACCTCATCTGACCATTCTGGCTGTAGGCAAGACATCACTAATAAATACCGTGACATCCTCAGTTGTCTTCCCAGAGAAAATTGTAATCAAGTGAGCTACAGAAGAATCTATTGCAAAGTGACACTGCCCTATTGAATATTTTGTTTCACCTGAACATGGCTGTGAATTTTGTGCAGCTCGCAAAGCCTCTAATTGTGCCATTAATTACTTATACTGCACTCTCTGCTGTGCATTCTCTTCTAGCAAATGTGATACTTGATCTGTTAATTCGGTTATTGCCTCATTGATAGAAACAGACCTTGTGTCTGGCATTCTTGTGCAATTTACCACTATCTTCCAAACCACAATACATAACAGATATGTGTGACACTAAACCAGAACAGACAACAGAAGTTAATATTATATTACATGAATGACAGTCCAACCGACCCTTTAACCAACCTAGATCAAACCCCTTGCACACCTTAACACTAACATGTCACATGACCCATTCACTGACACAACAACTCATATGGGTTAAACCAGCTTGACACATGCTAATGAACACAACTTACTAACACTGTTACATAGAATTATTATTTCCTCCATCCCATACCCACATATTACTAAAATAATGATGACAACATATACCTTCTACAAACACAAACCCGTGACATAGCTACCAGAACAGGAAAAATGTTTTCATGATGCTCACCACGTTACAGTTGCTGTTGCGAAGTCTGGTTTCTCGCTACAGTGACCTACTCCAAGTGTTGAGGCGGAGGACCTCCGATATCCAACCTCCAGATGAAAATAGCGGAGTCGACACTTTTGAGGGCAATTTACAGAGGGGCTGAGCGGATGACGCCTCTGCATGATGTCAGGAATTGCCTGAAAGCACTCGTGGCAATAAGAAAACATGGTTAATCAGTGAATCATTTATTTTGACAACTTTTACAAAGGGTGGTGCAC
This sequence comes from Schistocerca cancellata, assembly GCF_023864275.1. Lineage (NCBI taxonomy): Eukaryota > Metazoa > Arthropoda > Insecta > Orthoptera > Acrididae > Schistocerca > Schistocerca cancellata. Next base: position 416,714,545 of record NC_064633.1, read on the forward strand.
TGTTGACCGTAGTTGGCTTCTGCCCTGGTCACGAACAGATTCTCGGTGTCAAACGCTACGCAAGTCCTTGCAACTGCATCCTAGCAAAACGTTCCTCTTGTATTGATATGGATGCTTAGCCCAGCCTGGTACAGAATGGTGGCTGCTACCAGCTGAGGGAATGTACTCGATCCCACTCCATGCCTCTTCTTCCCGGGACCGATGCGGTGTAGGTGGCAGGCTTTGTACCCAGTACTGCTGGCCTGGTAGGCCCCGCACCTGGAGACACTTAGGTGTACTGGACGGTGGCCCGCCAGGAACCCTGGTCGTTATCTTCCATCCCACACTCGGGAGAGTACAGCACTGGTACTGCACTGCTGCTGGTAGTTCTTCAGCTCTCTCATCTGTAGTGGTTGGTGTGACACAGCATGAAGTTCGTCAATGAAGTTCAGCTCTGTGGCACTCCACGACTAGCTGGTACTGTGCTGGTTGATCTCATGGTCATGGAAGGAAATATCATTGACACGGACTCCATCATTCCCATTGACCTGAACTGTTCTCCCCTACTTGGAGCTGGGGTTCCAGTATTTAAAGAGCTCTCCACAGTTCTGTGATGTGCAGTTTACTAGCAAAAACTGCATGTGGCCTCGTTATTTTGCTACCCTTGCTTTAATTCTCTCTTAGCAGCTAGTTAAATTGGGATGTGAATGTTTTCCCTAGCCGTGTCTATTGCTTCTTGCTGCATCCCGCCGCAGAAACGAGTGTGCATGTTATTTTGCTTAGTCGCTGTCTCCTGTTTTCCTGCTGTGTGTGCTCTCTCTCTCTCTCAGCTACTGTATAGTTACAGAGTGCGCTGCCCCTCTGTCTTGCATCAGCATGCTTCCTGGTGCGCCGCTATTGTGGCATAACCAGCCTAACTTATGTCAAGATGGTTGAACTCTGTTGAAAATTTTGTAACTTGGAACATGTATTACTCTGTGCCAAAACAGTATGTCTAATTCTGATGAAGCACTTTTTCGCCAAAAGCCTACTTGTTTGAAAGTCCTTCTGTTGTTCATATGGTTAGTAGCAATCTATCCTTTTCATAATTTTGTCACAATATATTGTAATGTATACTTTGGGCTGCTCCTCTTCAGAGCCTTTAAATATGAGCCGCACCTTTTTTTTTTTTTATTATTATTTCAGTCTTTATTATGTGTTATTGATAACTGTGAAGTAGTGATCATTTTATATTTTACTGAAGATCTCTGTTACAGATGGTATTCAACAGGGTAAGATGTATAAAGTTGAAAGTACTTTAGTACTAGATATTTATAAGCACAATGCAATTGCACGCATTTAACAGTGCTTATGTGTGTGTAATGAATTGAGTGAAATTATGTCTGTAAACAGTACTTCAAATTTTGTGTCATGTTAAGTACTGCTCTTTGCAATTATGGATACTAAGGGCATTTTTATACAAGGAAATGCTCAAGATTATACATTACTGGCCAAATTAATTTTTAAAACCAGTGTAAATTCATCCGATTCCAGACAACCAATTTAGTTTTTTTCCTGAAGAAATGGTATCATCATAACTAACAATTTCAGTAAGATTATAGAGGATGTCAGTGTGGTAGATATTTGGTCTTATACAAACAGATACATAATATCAAGAATAAAGTTTTGTATATGAAGGATCTCAGTATTTCACTTGCACTACATGTGTTGATTCCAGAGACGTTTTGTCTGTTAAAAAACTGAAGTATAGTCCAGACTATCAGGATTGTCATAAGACTGCAAACAAAAACTGCAGTCGAGTCTGCAGCCCGTGGTCTCGCGGTTGCGTTCTCAGTTCCCGAGCACGGGGTCCCGGGTTCGATTCCCGGTAGGATCAGGGATTTTCACCTACCTGAAGATGACTGGGTGTTTGTGTTGTCCTCATAATTTCATCATCATTCGTGAAAGTGGCTAGATTGGACTGGGCACAGGTTGGAAATTTGTATGGGCGCTGATAACCTCGCAGCTGATTGCCCCACAAACCAAACATCATCAAAAACTGCAGTCGAAACAATGTGCTCATAAAGGTGAAATCATACAAATAAAGTTGTTGTTGTTGTTGTTGTGGTCTTCAGTCCTGAGACTGGTTTGATGCAGCTCTCCATGCTACTCTATCCTGTGCAAGCTTCTTCATCTCCCAGTATCTACTGCAACCTACATCCTTCTGAATCTGCTTAGTGTATTCACCTCTTGGTCTCCCTCTACGATTTTTACCCTCCACACTGCCCTCCAATGCTAAATTTGTGATCCCTTGATGCCTCAAAACATGTCCTACCAACCGATCCCTTCTTCTAGTCAAGTTGTGCCACAAACTTCTCTTCTCCCCAATCCTATTCAATACCTCCTCATTAGTTACGTGATCTACCCACCTTATCTTCAGCATTCTTCTGTAGCACCACATTTCGAAAGCTTCTATTCTCTTCTTGTCCAAACTAGTTATCGTCCATGTTTCACTTCCATACATGGCTACACTCCATACAAATACTTTCAGAAACGACTTCCTGACACTTAAATCTATACTCGATGTTAACAAATTCCTCTTCTTGAGAAACGCTTTCCTTGCCATTGCCAGTCTACATTTTATATCCTCTCTACTTCGACCATCATCGGTTATTTTACTCCTTAAATAGCAAAACTCCTTTACTACTTTAAGTGTCTCATTTCCTAATCTAATTCCCTCAGCATCACCCGACTTAATTAGACTACATTCCATTATCCTCGTTTTGCTTTTGTTGATGTTCATCTTATATCCTCCTTTCAAGACACTGCCCATTCCGTTCAACTGCTCTTCCAAATCCTTTGCTGTCTCTGACAGAATTACAATGTCATCGGCGAACCTCAAAGTTTTTACTTCTTCTCCATGAATTTTAATACCTACTCCAAATTTTTCTTTCGTTTCCTTTACTGCTTGCTCAATATACAGATTGAATAACATCGGGGAGAGGCTACAACCCTGTCTTACTCCTTTCCCAACCACTGCTTCCCTTTCATGCCCCTCGACTCTTATAACTGCCACCTGGTTTCTGTACAAACTGTAAATAGCCTTTCGCTCCCTGTATTTTACCCCTGCCACCTTCAGAATTTGAAAGAGAGTATTCCAGTCAACATTGTCAAAAGCTTTCTCTAAGTCTACAAATGCTAGAAACGTAGGTTTGCCTTTTCTTAATCTTTCTTCTAAGATAAGTCGTAAGGTCAGTATTGCCTCACGTGTTCCAACATTTCTACGGAATCCAAACTGATCTTCCCCGAGGTCGGCTTCTACCAGTTTTTCCATTCGTCTGTAAAGAATTCGCGTTAGTATTTTGCAGCTGTGACTTATTAAACTGATTGATCGGTAATTTTCACATCTGTCAACACCTGCTTTCTTTGGGATTGGAATTATTATATTCTTCTTGAAGTCTGAGGGTATTTCGCCTGTCTCATACATCGTGCTCACTAGATGGTAGAGTTTTGTCATGACTGGCTCTCCCGAGGCCATCAGTAGTTCAAATGGAATGTTGTCTACTCCCGGGGCCTTGTTTCGACTCAGGTCTTTCAGTGCTCTGTCAAACTCTTCACGCAGTATCTTATCTCCCATTTCGTCTTCATCTACATCCTCTTCCATTTCCATAATATTGTCCTCAAGTACATCGCCCTTGTATAAACCCTCTATAGCAAATAAAGTAACTGCGTATAATTTTGTCGGCTACTAAAATGATAAAAACTATTACCAGCTGACTAAGTTGAAGGGAGTAAGACACTGACTGACTCTTAACGAATCTAGTAGCAGAAAGTATGGGGTGGGGGCTGGACTGGTCAGCAGTTGTCTCATAAATTATAAGTTTTCTCGGATGCATTTTTCTTTTATGCTTTTGACTGTGTCAATCATAACATTCTTTTATAGAAATTAAGTTTGTATGGGATCCATGATGTGCATCCAGGGGAACGATAGCAAATGATTTTTTTTGTTACATTTATTGGCTGGTTTTGCACAGACTAGTTTTATAGTTTGAAAAACACAGTTCATCCAGTTCAGATAACTTGCGAGAATGCAGCCGGGTGATGACAACTGCCGGAATTTCGAGAGAGAGAGAGAGAGAGAGAGAGAGAGAGAGAGGTACTCTGTAAACGCTGATGCCACCACACAACCAAAGACACCAGTTATCGATAATGAAAATTACTAAACAATGGGTGCCTTAGGATTAACTTCGTTCCTCTGTTTTTTTGAGAAGGGGGAGAGCAAGATTCCAAACAGAATTTAAGCAAAAACCTTGGTTTCTCTTTACAAGATTACTTGTTAATATAATTTCAACTGCTTCCATAATGATACTATCCCAACAGCCATAACTGCTTGCCAGAATCTCAGTACGGGATGACTGTTACCAGGACCATGTTCTGCAATAGCCAATTTGCTTGGCTGCTTAAGCATCTGTGACACTTATGCTTAGAACACCAATCCTCCATATCCTGGTAGTCTGATCAGTATATGACATGCCACAACTGCAAGGAATTCGATAGAAAACCTGCATACACAAAACAGGATCATCCTTAATGGAATCTAATCTGAAATAGAGCTCAGAAAACACATTTCACGTAATATTTCTGCAAGATATGACCAGACTTATTGAACTGCTCCCCGCATAAAGCAAAAAGGCCATAGACCTAGGTGCCAACTTGGTATTATCATCACTCATCCAGTGCAAAGGTTGGTTGATAGTGCAAACACATGTCTGATGTGGCTTTCACTATATCCATACTGACAAAAGGTGATCTCAGGATGGGTTAACTCAGTTGACAAACTTGAAATGACTTGGACTCTGTGCCCAAGGTATGAAGTTTCCTTTCGCACTGAGCTAGATAGTGACAACTATCAGCCTTTACAAACAAGTCAATGTGTTTAGACTTTCTATAAACAGCATGTCCCAATATACCATCAACCTTCCTCCTGACCAACACATCAAGGAAGGGAAGGGAGCCATTCTTTTCCATCTCCATGGTGAAGCAAATATATGGATGGATTTAATTCAGGTGTTCTGAAAAGTCGTTTAAATTGTCACCTGCCGACTTCAAGGCACATTCCTCAAAGTCTTCCATAAATTTGCAACAATAGGTGATAACAAGCTCCAGTCGCAACTCCATCTGTCTGCTCATAGCACTAGACATTGAATAAAAAGTAAGTAGAAGTCAACACATCTTGAAATAGGTTTGTTAACTCAGCACTAAATCTAGCCTCACTTAACCGTAACAAGTGAGATGGAGAAACAAAAATGAAGAGAGAGGCCATATCAAAATTAACTAGAATATCAGTCATTCAAATGCTTTCAGTCTAATTGACTTAATAAATCCACCGAGTTGTTTATGTGAGGCTCACACCTACCAGCTGGTGGACTCAACAGAGTAGTAAGGAGTTTTGTTACGCAATATGCCAGAGCACCAACATTACAATCAGACAAAGAGGAACCCCATCGTTGTGTATCTTTGGAAGGCCATATAACCTAGGGGGACCAGCACAATAAGTATTAACACTCTCGATAGTCTCCTGTGACAAAGAACTTTTCTGCAGAATATGTTAGTCTTTCTCTCAACACTTCTTGTGAGTCAGCATTGATCCTGCAATACATTGAATCAGATAATAAACACTGCTATCTCTTGAATATAATTCTGCTTGTCCAAAACAATTTTAGCATTGGTCTTGTCCGTGGGTAAAATAACAATATCTGGATCGATTCTAAGTGAACATAAAGCGGCTCTCTCTGCTGCTGTTATCTTACTCTTTGGTGGATGTGCACCAGTCAACACATGACATGCCACACTGCTAGTCTCCTCTGCAACCTCAGGAGGTAGTTTAAAAAGAGCCTGTTCAACAGAATTAATATTTCAACCACTGGCAAACACTTGGGGCATCAGTGCAAAATTAAATCTTTCCCTAACACAGATAAAGCCATCATCAAAAACTTCCTCCATAGATTTATCACAGAATGTTGGGATACAGAATAAGACTCTGAGCTGCAGGAACATTCAAACTTCGCCAAAGGCCTGGCAGTTAGACTGTTACCATGCAGCATCGTCCAGACAATTCCAAAAAAAGCTGAAATTCTTGAAGCAGTCATTAAATGAACTCGAAACAATTCCTCTGCAAACTTAGGTTTCAAATTAACTTGCAAAGCGCTTACTTGCTACGGTTTAGCCTTCAAAATGACAGGGTGGTTGCCTGTCAAAACCTCAGTGGGTGTCGAGATGTTGCACGGCTGTATTCTCATAAGTTATTTGAGCAGTGTATATGCCTAGGGAAACTTAAGTCTCCAGTTTTGCATAATTAAAAAATCCCACCTACTATTAATGTAGTTTGACAACAAAAAATGATAAACGGTCTATAAAGTTCCATTTCTTGGCCGTGCATATCGATGAAAACCTAAATTATAATAACCATATACAGGGTTAGCCATAAAACCCTCCACGGTTTCAGATGATGAGTGTGTGAAAACTATAAGACAAACAGATAATGTGCACATGATAATGGGTAGAGGAGCTCTCCAAATTTTTAACTCGCATTGCTGATGCTGAATACAGACACTGTTTGTCATGTGGCAAATGTCAATAAAATAGTAAAACTCTTGCCATACACATCCAAACATATTGTGGCTGATATCAGAACCACATGGGGATTATCATTCCCTGCTACTCGTCCAAATTAGGTGGCAGGTGGAGGCAGGAATACACAATCTTTGACATCACGTGGAGTTAAGTCAGGTAACTGCAAGAGCCACTGAAATGAAGACACCTGATGAGAAATAAATCCAGTCCGATGCTGAGGCAGTTTGGCATTCAGGTAATCACAAACATCTGAAAGAAAGTGTAGTGTTGCACTGTCGTATTACTCCTGATGAAAGAGTCCCAGACATGCTCCATCTTCTCTGCTGATGGTCTTGGCTGGTCTGTTTTCTTCTCACTACGTAAGCAGCCAGTCTCATGGAATGTGTTGTACCACCCATGGATTGCTTCATCTGTTGGAGTTTTTATGTGACATATGGTATCAAATTGTCACTGAACCATCACAACAGATTCAAGTTTAGCGAATAAAGGAGACATACGACTCCATTATCCACTGTGCTCTGCAGCACCCGCGCCTTAGTGGTGCGCTCTGCAATTATTCCATGGCGCATATTATGAATCAAACTTAAACAAGATACCCTATCCACTGATATCTGTCATTTTTCTGTATGTCTTGTGCTTGTGCAGTTGTCGTCAGGAACTCTGCATGTAGTTCTGAATACCCCTGTAGCAGACCTGCTGAAACATTTAGACTCTGCTATTTTTTCTGTAAGAATAACTGCTGTTTTTGGGGACATGGGAATCAGTAAGATAACATTTTCTTTTGCTGATTGTATACGGGATAATATTGTGAAGTACGTCCTCAATATGTTAAAGGTAGTCTTTGCACAAAAGAAAGTAATCAGATTTACATTTGGAGTTCGGATGTACATTTGCAGGCACCTGTTTAAACACATGGCAATATAAACCACAGTTTCACAGTACATTTATTCTCTCGTAATATTTGTTGTCAACGCACTATTAAAATTTCTGTGCTCAACCACCAAGACACAGTATCAGTTCACATTTTGGTTGTGGTGGCTGTAAGAGTGGCTTGGAGGGGACTTTTTGTCCTAGAGTATTCATCAATACATTTCTCATCACCATTCAAAATGTGCAAACAATACTCAGTTAATCAACAGAAAATAACCAACTAATCACAATAAAATTAAAAGAAATATGTTTAAACACAGAAATACAAAGGTACATTAAATCAGAATGTTAAAAAGAATATCGATGTCTAAAACTACCAACTGAAGAGTTATGATGTGCTTAGAAGGATGTTATATTAGCCTTTAAAAGACTAGGAATAACATTTCTTCCCTCAAAGAATTTTTTTATTCTTACCATGTCATATTAAATTCGAGACATTGTCAGTTAAACCATTTAAAATACTCTCCAACCATGTAACTAACAAGTCTCTGTCAAAATGTGGTGCATTTTTTATGTTGGTGCTATGGGGGCCGCACATTGAAGAAAGATTGGATTTTAATGTCATTAGAGATAAAGCACAGTGACAGAACAGAGAAGGATTGGGAAAGTTGGACAGAGGTTAGAACTCCTCTAGTACCCAAAGTGAGTTATATGCTAACCATTCTCTCACCTCACTTGCCCTATAGTAGTGAATCTTCTTGATAAAAGAGGAGACCATGAGTTAAACAGCGAGGCTCTACAGAAAGGCAACATAAAATTACATTTCATCTGAGTGACTGGACGGAGATGTGCCGAAATTGAATGGTTGGTTTGACTAAGCAAAGCCACTCTCCGTCCTCTCTGTTAATGTACTTTTCAACAATAATATTACATAAGTGATAGAGTAGCACTTTCCATCACAATGAGAGTCTTGCAAGCCTGTTCAACTGCAGGTCTACCATTTTGTTACGTTGGATTTTAACTTGCCCCAGTAGTCTACTTTAATGAGAAGGAATGGATAAGCTTCTTTGCACATTTGAGCTCCATGTCGTGCTCATGACTCAACAAAAAATCAAAGCTCACAATGAAAGTAACTAATATAGATTGCATAACAAACATTGTCATTTTCCCTTTTCAAACTGAAATTAATTTCATTTTTTTTATTTTTCTTTTTTATGTTCATTGTAACTTTATTGCTTATTTATCAATTGTAAACGTTCTTGATGTTCCCATTTGCTTCCTCTGCAAGGAGTTTTCTTATTTCCTCAGTGACTAAAATGTTTCTGTCATCAGCAAAGAGAATTTTTTCCACATGGCTGATACTACTGAGAAAGTCATTGATGTTTACCTAGAGCAGTACTGGTCCTAATATAATACCCTAGCTTTAGTTATGCCTCTTATTCCTAATGATTCTAGATCAATTAGTAGAATATCAAAAGCCTTAGAAAAGATCTCAGAATATGCTTATGAGACACTCCTGCTTGTTACCCTTTTGGAACCCAAAATGTGGTTCACTTAGAGGGTTGTACTTATTCAGGTAATTTATTCATCTTTTATGAGAGATAGTATTAGTATATTATAAATTACCCACACAAAATAAATGCTCAGTTATTTAACAGGTAACATTTATTTTTATTCATTTAAGACAAAGCAGAAATGAGACTAAACAAGTGTTGCCCCGACAACTGTGGCAAAGATACTTTTGGAATAAATGGTTGTAGCTTTGTCATAAATTGCATTGAGAAGTATATTTTTCCAATTTCTTGATGGTGACTAGTTTTAAGTATGACAAATATAGGCGATAACCCGTGCACAGAATCTGCTCCTGCAGTAGTCAAATCAGTATATGGCCTACTTAACAACAACAAAATACACCACATAGGATGGACATTAGAGAACCTGCAGCATGCTGCAAGTTCCTAAAGATATTTTTATATAGTCAGCAGTGAGTTAGCTCACTCACTGTGGAAAAATGGATTAATGATCTCTCCACATCAGCTCCCACCCCCATTTTTGTATCTATTTTTATTTATTTAATTGAGTGTCCCCAGCATACAGGAGAACTTGTATTTGATTTGACTGCCTGTTCTCATGAAACAACTGATGCTAACAAGGGTTTCTCCTATTCTGCTATTGTCTCTTTGGCATCCGCTTCTGGTGCCAAGGGTTCAGTGAAACTGGCTGCAGAAATGTCAGCCTCCATGTTGTGGGCTGAGTAAGGAATGCACCCTCATTGGTATACATGGTTTTTTTTAGCCACTCTATTGAGAGTGTCTTTTGTTTGTTGTCTTTTTCAATTTTGAAATTATGACTTCCTCTTGCAATTACCTTGTAGTGTCCAGAGTACTGCAAAATGAGTAGTGGGTTCACTGCATCATCCGTGACCCACACATGGAGCATTTTTTCCTGATCTTTGTGCATGAACACCCTCCAGTCTCCAATGATTGACAGGGTTGATAGGCTGTGTGTTCCTCATTCTGATGCTGAGTTGTTGTGTGAACTACATACATAGCTCAGGCACAGCCAGCTGTGCAAATGCTGGCATGATTAAATCCCCTGGAACCCACAGCTGCTTGCCATAGACCAATTAAGTTGGAGAGTACTATATGTCCTTCTCCATGGATTTATTAATCTGAGCAAGAATAGGGCCAATGCTATGGATCACAATGATGAGCTACACATTAGGGTAGTAAAGTGTGCAGCAAAACGATTACCATTCCATTACTGGCAAGATGGTGGCTAATAGTGTGGCGAAGGTTGCAGCTGCGCAGGTGTAATATTTTCATTGAAAAGTTGGTTTTCAAATTGCCTCCTACAATCTGTAATTATGAATTGTGGGATACCAAACCTGGGGAACCATGAGGGCACTAGTGCCCTCACGACCAATGCAGCAGGTATGTCTTGTATTATGATGACTTCTTGTCACTTGGTAAAATGATCAGTGATTGTGAGCAAATAATGTTGGCCCAAAGAGTATGGTAGCAGCCCTATAGTGTCCACTTGTATGTGTCAAAACCTGCTAACAGTATCAGCAAGTGAGAAGTAGGTGGGAAGACACGCTTGCTAATCTTATTTATTTATTGCTTCTTTCAGACCTATTCTTTCTCTCTATACAATAGTTTGTGTTTTAACAGTTTTTTGAAGTTGTTGATTATAAAGTTATGTCTGAGTATAAGAGCAAGAATGATAATATTAATAATAATAGTATAATATAAATAATGATAATACTGATAATAGTAAACATGAAGTAATAGTTGAGGAGAAAGAAAAAGAAAATACATATTTATATATACTTGAACGTACTATGTATTGATATATTGGCGCATTTATTATATAAATGTAAATATGCTCCAGAATGGCATCAGAGCACATTACCATTCCATTTCCTTTTAGTTTTTATAATAACAATAATAATGATAATTATTAATATTTGAGTGTGTTTTTGAAAACATTAGGATTGTTACACATTGTGTGTATCTCATCTCTGTTGCTCTGTTGCTAAGGTGGATCTAGAAACTGCGCCGACATGGGGCTGATGTGGTATTGTGTGTCCTGCTTCGTGTGTTGCTGTAATCTTGGTTGAACACAGACATTTTGCGATGCAGCACTCGCATTCACACCTTTCACAACACTAGATGCACTCATTAGCACTTTGTTGTTCACATTGACTCTCTTAAGTTGATGTTGTGAGAATGGGACAGGTTCTGTGATTGCTGTACCCTGCAGTTCTGACTGGAAAATCCGTGTTTTTTTTTTTTTTTTTTTTTTTGAGGCCGTGAAATAGTGTTGGCAACATTGTCTATCACAGTCAACCATTCATTGTGCCTTATGAGTTCACTTAGTGGTTGTTAGATGTGTACAGATATGGCCCGTGTTCCATTATGTAATGTACTGTGCCCTGACTGTGGTTTACGTGGCCAAGCGCTAGGCGTTTTCGAATGCACAGGAATAGTTGGTAGACTCTTTGACCTGTTTCACTGTTGTCTCAGTCTACATCTACATCTACATGGATACTCTGCAAATCACATTTAAGTGCCTGGCAGAGAGTTCATTGAACCAATTTCACAATTCTCTATTATTCCAATCTCGTATAGCACGTGGGAAGAATGAACACCTATATCTTTCCGTACAAACTCTGATTTCTCTTATTTTATCATGGTGATTTTTCCTCCCTATGTAGGTTGGTGTCGACAAAATATTTTCGCATTCGGAGGAGAAAGTTGGTTATTGGAATTTCGTGAGAAGATTCCGTCGCAACGAAAAACGCCTTTCTATTAATGATGTCCAGTCGAAATACTGTATCATTTCTGTGACACTCTCTCCCATATTTTGCGATAATACAAAATGTGCTGCCTGTCTTTGAACTTCTTCGATGTACTTCGTCAGTCCTATCTGGTAAGGATCCCACACCGCGCAGCAGTATTCTTTCTGTCATGTATCCACTTTCCAGTTCAAGAGCTGAGCCTCCGTAGTTACACTTTGGTCTGAGATTTCTGGGACTTTTATTAATTCCCCTTTTTCATAACCAGTAGGAGGCCACACAATGTCTTACCGTAGTGTCTACTGGGTACATTCTGAGGATCACCCATAAAGCATCAGGTGGCATAGTGCCCCTGTGAATCTGAGGACCACACCCCTCTGTGCATTTTGCAGGATTTGCCTGTTTTGCATACACCCAAACCCTTGCTGTGTAGCCTGTGATGGATGTGAAAATGGCATCATGATAGATTCACACCACATGCAGCAGTAGCTTGTAGTTTGCTGTTGAGGCGTGGGCAATATTGTGCATAATGTTGCTTGCTTTGTTTGCGATTGTCTGAATGTGTTGTGTGAAGTTACACTTTTCATCTAGTTGTACTCTAAGGTATTGCATGACTGTTTGTCTGGTGATAGAGATTCTTTCTAGTTTAATCATAGGATTTCTACATAATGAAGGTTGACCTTTACGGCACATGTATGTGGTTTTCATTGGGGCTGTGGTAAGTTTGTTGTTTATGCACCATCGCCGCATCTGGGAGAGGACCCCACTTGACCGCTTCCTCCAGCTTAGCTTTTGAGTTCCCCAACACCACAGCCAGCATGTCATTGGCATTTACCACCACTTGGCCATTTTCTTCCAATTGGTGCAAGAGTTGTTCAGTTGCCAAATCGCAAAATACTGACTCACAAAGCAACCCCTGTGGGCGCTCTTGGTGGTTCTTTTTATTCTGTTTTGTGTGCCGGCTGACAATTCCACAACTCTACTGCTACAGTAATCTATGAAGTTGTGATATAGGCCCTGGGGAACCTGAATGAGATTTTCCCTCTGCAGCGGAGTGTGCGCTGATATGAAACTTCCTGGCAGATTAAGGTAGGAGACGAGGTACTGGCAGGAGTAAAGCTGTGAGGACAGGGTGTGAGTCATGCTTGGGTAGTTCAGATGGCAGAGCACTTGCTTGCGAAAGGCAAAGGTCCTGAGTTCGAGTCTCAGTCCGGCACACAGTTTTAATCTGTCAGGAAGTTTCACTAGGGAACCTGTAGGTCACACATCCAAGCAAACAAATCGGGCCACCACAAATTATCAAATGATCTCACAATTGCAATTAATATTCCTATTGCATATTTTGTTCTACAAGACTCTATGTTTCAATTGCCTTGTTAAATGCATCTTTGACACATTTCCATTTTCTGGAACCAAACTGGCACAGATGAAGTCCATGAAGCTCTCTGTCCAAGTGTAACCTGTCACAGAGGAGCCTTTCCTGAACCTTTGCCAGTATGTTAATCAAACAGATTGTCTGTAGCTTATAGAATTAGCCAGACCTTTGCCTTTGGACGTTTTTTTATTATGACAGCTTTTGCTAATTTCCAGTAGCAGGCACCCTACCCATTGTTAAGAAATCATTCAGTAGTCTGGTTAGGCATGGGACAGTTTGTGCTTTTATTTGTTTGAGAACTTTGACATGGATTTTATCTGATAATGGAGTGTTCCCATTTTTCATTTTCTTTACAGCTAGGTCCACTCCTTCCTCAACGAATGGTGTGGTTATTAAAGAACATAATACATATCTAATGTACTTGTGGACTTGATTATCCTCTTGATCATTGTCCAGGAGGAGTCTGTGAAGCAGGTTTTCTGCTGACTGCCTCCATTCATGAATCATCAAGCCATCCATCTTTGGTTGACAATATGTTTAACACTTTACCATACACACTGGTCTTCAACTGGTTTGTCAGGTAGCTTTCCCATTGCACCTCATTTGTGTTGATTAATCAGTACTTGGTATCAGGTCTTAAGGTTTCTGTAATGTGCCAATTGGACTGTCTTGATGACTGCAATGGAGGATCACTGATAGTCCCTTCTGGTGGGTTGTGTATCTTGTATTAGTTCTTGTAATACTTGAGCCCTTAGATATACACTGCCTGATATTCTGTTGACACTGGATACCATTTTACATAGCTTGTTCCAATTTGCTTTCTTAAAATTAAATCACTCTGCCATAATTAGGTTTTGATTGATATTATTTCTGTCATTAATCTTGTATGTAACTGCCCTGTGATCACTGCTGTCATTGGAAATTTTATTTACAGCTCTTCCATTTATTAGTGTAGTGCCTGTGTTAGTGGTTGCACTGGGTCTATTGCGGTATGTCCCAGATTGTTTTGAACAATTCACCACTAACAGGTCAAGTTCTTGAATGATGTCTGAAACCTTCTTGCCTCTATCATCTATGTGTCTGCTACACCAGAAGGTGCTCTGCACTTCATATCACTGTTATCAATAAGTTTTTACCATGAGTGTAGTTGTCAGTGTCCCTGATTTTTTTCAATGTATATTTCTATGTGGTCAGAGTACTGTGTTCATATTCAAGGGTTGGAACTTTAATAGTGGCAACTATTTATTTACAGTTCATACAAAATAAATACATATTTCAAAGTTTTACTGACCTTCAGAGTTGTTACCGGCATTGTGTATAGCCCATTGCCAGTGATGTGGATGTCGTAGGATACTCTTCGTAGTGCCAGTTGTGTTGACAGTTCGAGCGGTGTGGTCTATTGCCCAATGAATTTGTAGCAGTTCTGAAGTGAATGCTGTGAAGTGTTTCCTTGAGTTTAGAAATCATGTTGAACTCATGAGGGCTTAAATAAGGGGAGTGCAGTAGGTGGTATAGCACTTAGCAGTCCCATCAGTCAAGCAAAACAGTAATAACTTGCACTGTATGTGCTTGAGCATTTTCCTGCAAAATGAAGGTCTGGTTCTGCAGAAAGTGTCATCACTTCTGTCTCTAAGCTGGTCGTGGGTTGTGTTCCAAAAATGAACAGCATAAAGGCAGAAGTGATGACACGTTCTGCAGGACCTGACCATCATTTTGCAGGACAGTGCTCGGGCACATACAGTGCAAGCTGTTACTGATTTGTTTGACTGACAGGGCTGCTAAGTGCTATACCACCTACTGCACTCCCCTGGCTTAAGTCCTTGTAAGCTCAACTAAAATTCTAAACTCAAGGAAACACTTCACGGCATTCGCTTCAGAACTGCTACAAATTCGTCCGGCAATAGACCATGCCGCTCGAACTGTCAACACAACTGGCACTGCTAAGAGTATCCTACAACTTCCATATCTCTGGCAACAGATTATACACAATGCTGGTATACTCTGAAGGTCAGCAAAACTTTGAAACACTTACCTATTTTGTATGAGCTGTAAGTAAATAGTTGCCACTATTAAAGTTCTAACTCTAGTATTTGTGAGAATCCATGTTGAAATGCAATGGAAGCTGAATGCTCACTGCACATTTATCAGCTTCCATTTCTTCTGCTCTTTTCCTAAATTCAGTTATTAGAAGGAGCTTCTCATTGCATTAATTTGTATAATTTTTAAGGTCATTATGGGACATGTGTTTGAATGTAGCACTGTATGGATGGGAGCTAGTCATCCATGGGTTCATCTTAGATCTCTATACATATGGTGTATATCTATAGGTTCTGATCTCTTTGTGTAGGCTTGACATAGCAGATCACATAATTCTTTAAAATCTGTGGGAAGATGATTTGTTAATATATCTGCTGCTTTGGTTTGTGGGCAAGAATGAATTCCCTTTTTCAGACCCTATTTTTGTAATGTATTGGAGGCTGATGTGTATGATTCTTTCAGCCTCTACTTGATTCAATTTCACCTTTAAGTCAATGTGTTTATAAATCTGAGTTAGATCTACTGTATATAAATGCTATCTAGCAACTGTAATTGTGTTTTTGGTCACATTGTTTCATGTATTTGGCAGTTTCATTTCATGCTTGTTCATTTCACTGTGTTATTAAGCTAGCATGTCAGGCACCTATGTACCAACGATCTTTTTTGTACCCCACGCCACATGACTTTGACAGAGACTAACTTGCTGTGGCTCAGATTCCTGGGGTTGTGCAGTGTGCCAAAAACCTGACAACAATATTGTTCTGGTATGCAGGTTTGCTGCTTCCCTTTTGTTATGCCACACCAAGTTCTGTCCAGCACATTTGGGGCAGACACACATCTGAGCTGCAATGGTTTTGCTGCTGCTCTGTAAGACAGTGCAAGAGGGTATCTTCTTGTTGCTTCCATGTTAACCCTGCCCAGTGAATGGGGTTTCAGTTGGCACAGCTCCAACATAGCCAATCTGTGACCAGGTTGTATTTTCCTGCTACGTAACACACACCACTTGTGAACTGTGCAATATACCCGACCTGCCTGTGGTCATGTGGCGAACTGAGGCCTGCATCTCACTGAAAGATAGCTACTTGTGACTTGTGGTCTGTAAAAATTATAAAGACAAACAGGTGGGCGGAAATGATTAATAGTGAAATAAATAGCGAGCACTTGCAAATAATAGCACTCCTTTTTTTGCTACTGTTGAGTCAATTTCTTAGAGAAAAATGTGTGCAGCTTCTTTTTGCATTCAACATTTTGTTGCAGGGCTGCTCCCACTGCTGTTTGGCTCACATCTACCATAACCACCAAAGGGACACACAATCTTGAGTATTCCAGCAACAGCAACATTGGTTGTGACAGATGTTTCTTTAGATCATGAAAAGCTGCTTCGGCATCTGAAAACCATGGTAGTTTATCATTTCTTGTAGTACTTTTGGTGGCATAATGCTATGAGAGGCTCTTGGACAGCAGTTAGTTTAGATAGTAGTTCAGCATGCCCAAGAAACTGCGGAGCCTCTTGTTAGTTGTAGAAAGAGGCATCTGTTGTACTTTATCATTCTTCTCAGGCAATGGTGACAGGCATCCCTGGAATTTGACCTCATGTTTTGCTGATGCACACACTGTTTTGTTAATAACTGTGCCACACTCTTGTAGGCAGTAGAAAATCTGCTGCAGGTGTCTGACGTGCTGCACTGCTGAAGCAGAGAATACTAGAACGTCGTCCATATAACAAAATGTAAATGATAATTCATGAAGCATCTCATGCATGAACTGTTGTCAAATGTAGGGAGCATTTATGAGGCCAAATGGCATAAAATTATACTTGAACAGGCCGAATGGTGTGATTATTGCTGTTTTCATGTCAGACAGAGCCATTGGAATTTGAGAAAATGTCTTGGTGCACCACTACTTAATATTTTGACATTGTTAGTCATCATCATTCAGTTAACTGCCTTGTGGTAGACTTCATAGCCCTCCGTGTTTTACTGTCCTGTGCTTTCCTCTTCATTCTTTGGTACCCTCCTTGTGGTCCACTGATTTCATCCAGCATCTAATATCTTCTTTTGCCATTCCCTTTCTTTCATGGAATAAAACCTTCAGTTGCCTTTACTGGAAGGTAGCCTCATCTCATATTAAATCATATCTAGTTTAGCTTCCTATTGCTAATGATACTGTTATAATCAGTCACGGTCAGCAAGAGGTAGTGTTCTGGACTTGTGTGGGCGTAGGGTACCCTATAGACTCCACATCAGCTCCATGAGTTATCTTTCTTACAAACCATGTGTGTTAGGGAGACCCATGGACAAGTGGATCTTGCCACAATACTTGCTTTCAGAAGTTGGTGAATCTCTGTTTGCAATCCAAGAAGCTTCTCTGGAAGCAGATGCTACCTGCAGAATGCAACAGGTTGAGCTTGTGTCATGCAAATGTTATATTGAGCACTGTGTGAGCATTCCCTGATGGCACTGGCCGGTTTTGTGAATGCTTTAAAGTCTTGAAGCAGATTATGAAAAAATGGCTCCTAAGATAATGCTATGACACTGCCTAAAGTACACGAATCAAAACGACTCACAGGGCTCTCCTTGCATTATACACATAGGTGTGCCCCACATTGTTGTTGGTAATATATACCGCAGCACAAGGCCATGGTAGAAGCACAGTGTGCAGAAAGTCGTGGGCACATCACTCTGCACTGGACCTGATGTGGAAGATGCAGTAGGCAATATCCTTTCTGCATTATAAATAAAGATTTAATACACAGCAAAATTAACTTCAAGCACAAATCAAAATCACTATATTTGCTTGGCAACTGCTTCTACTCAATAGGAGTTTTAAAAATTTGTTTAAGGTGTGTGGTTGATGTGTCTGACTGTAGTTAAGTGTAATCACTGTTCATAAAAAAGAATTAGTGGTAGAAAAGACTAATGAAAAGACTATCATAAAAATCTTCAATAAGTTGTCATATTTTTTGCTGTTAAAGGGCATTATGAGTGTAAACTAACTCATTCGACATTACAGTCAGGGATTTCATTTATAATCTATTGAAGAAGCAAACAATTGACTATCATCTGTGACTAAATCCAGGGATCGATGATTGATAACATCAAAACCACTGACATCTGTCATTTTTGGGCCTTATCCAGTTCGTGCCTTGAAAATGACTGGGGTTTACATGTGGAACTATTGGAATTTTGATGAATTTATCCAGCTGCATTCGTGCATGTTATTAGAGCATACAACATGGTGGGAGAAGCTTGGGCAATATGTTGAACATTATAGTCTGCATAATTCAAAGGATAAAAGTTGTAATCAAAAAGGATAGGAAATTCTCATTGATATGTACCCAACTGTTATGTTGACAAACACATTTTTTAAACCACAAGTCTTTAAAACTAAGAAATATTATTATTTGTTCCAAAGTCTACATCACAATACCACCATCACTTCTATTTGAATATGTTTCTGAACAATCTTATTGTAAATTTACAATGATAGGTTCAAGGCTTATATCCATCATCACTTTCTTGTAAAATTATTCTTGCTGAAGCTTTTCAGCATGCTGCACAGACTGTGCCCATGCTACAGGTGGGATGTTGCCTATTGCCTCATGCACAAGCAATTCAGTGAATGTTATGTTGAACTTTTTTTCCCTCCCACATAGCCTTATCCTTTGCCGAAATTAATTCAATAGGGCTAAACTGACAATGACATGTTGGTAAACACAAAACTGTGTGATCCCATTCATGTGCAAGGAAGTCAAGTTTGTATGTTCTGTCACATGACTTAATTAACAAACTGCAGGAGATCAGCACAAGTCAGATTTATACTAAGCATAATATTTTTATTTTTAAGCCAGGAAAAAACATCCACTTTTCTGGTGTTTATACTTGGTGTTTTCTCTGTAACAGTTGAATTATAACTGGCAATGACTGACTTCAAAGCAAGTTATGACAAGAATTGTGAATCACATCACGAAATTGAAAGCGTTCATTTCCGAATAGTAGTCACTGCTGTGTTTCTTACACATAAATACAAGTTTACTCTCAGAAACAAAACCAGAAGAGTCAGCATGCAGAATAATTATCCAAGAACCTATTCCTATGAAAACTTTAAAACCGCCAATGCCATCACTCATTTCCCAGCAGATCTTCATGGAATGATTCTAATTGACACGTGTTTCATGAAGGTAATACATTGTTGAACTACCTCCTTCTCTTGTATTGTGAATCTTTATATGAGATGTAGTTTGTGCTGCACCTGTCACTTCTTTGAACTAAAAACTCTCTTCTTAACATATCAGGAACCAACATCTTTTAAAATTCTTTACATTGATGAAGCGCTTACATTGAAGCTAATTTTCTCCTGCATAACTGTAACACATTTCTGTGATGTTGGACACTCATCGTTCACATGGAGCACTTTAAAACATCATTGTTAAAACCATCCATTTGCATTACAGGTTCCTTGCAATTTCGATGCTTTCCAGGAAACATGAAACCAACTTTTTCTACTGTTCCTATAGCTCTGACACTTTCATTTACAATTCTCTTTACAGTTCTTTTGCCGACACCACATGTTCTGGAGTCCATTCTTGTGTCTTCAAATGTCAACAGCAAGAGACCTGCTTTCAAATTCACATTTGAAAAAGTTATAGATGCAGTAAATAATCCCCCTCGCCTGCATGCGAAGCACTTCACAATTATTTCCGCCAACTGGCTTTTTTTCTTTCTTTCTTTTTTCTTTTCTTTTCTTTTCTTTTTTAATCACTCTTAAACATTTACAGATACACATTCATACCTACACTGCTAAAAGAAAAAAAATACATAAAAACTGACAGTTGAATGAATAATTCAGTTATCGTGAAGTACGGCAACAGTGCAGCATGTAGGAGTGAGATTCTTGCTGTCTAGCTGTAACTCCCTGCTAGCCGCTCAGAAAGAGAATGAATATTGTTGGCTGTCATTGGCTAGTGGAGGGGGATGTGCAGAATGACTGAAAACTGGGCCACTTTTCAATGTGATGCGGACTTTAGCTAAAGCATGTAACGTTTAGACAGGGCAAGCGCAGGAAGCCTTTGGAACTCCTAAAATAAAATTTAATCTCAGCAGGGAGCTATATCGTAACTATATGCTATACTTTAGGAGAAATATTGTCTGCCACCAAGGACCCACCACAGCAGCACAGTAAATATTATTATTTAGATTCTAACTTCTTTTACCATATTCCTCTTCCCACCCTGTCAGTTGCCACAACTTAAATAATTGCAGTCTCAGTTGCCACAACTTAAATAATGGCAGCCTGATAAACATGACCCCACAATATTGTCCTTTTTAGCAGGATGGAATCACCTCTTGTATAGGAAATGACAATGTCTTTCAACAGTATTTAGCCTTCCAAAGAACTCCTTAAAAAGTCATTAGCAATGAGACCAAAACTTGGAGTCAAAGAGAAGTAGAAATGGAAAATGATGGGCTTAACGATGTAGAAAATTTTAATTTATTGATAAAGGCAGTAAAAGTTTTTAAGCATGTATAATACTGATATTCCTGCATACAGTTTCTATCTCTACCATTTCGCCTATTGACCAAAGCCCACTTTGAAATTTGCCTTTCAGGGTTCATTCCTCTGCCCAACCATGATCACCCTGCACACTGACACAGCTTCTACATGGTAACCTCCTAATGTTTCCTCAGTCTCAACACTGTCTCACCATCTTTTCTAGATCCCTCTATGATGACACCAGCCTCTTATGGATGAAAGAACAGCTGCCCACAGTCTCTAAGAGGATCTTAATGTGACAATCCTCCCTGCAGTCATATCAACTTGATGAAATGCTGTGATTACCTGGCATAAAGTGTCTAACAACTGTCTGATGTTTCCACATAAGTGATCTGCTGCAGGAAACCCATCTCAGAAGCCCAGCATGAGTCCAAATGCCTACTCAACCCTTCACCTGCGGTTTATGTCCATAAATGTGAGCCATTTCCTCTTCACAGATATTAACACATTACAATCAGAGTCTCTATTGCTCACTTTTGATGCCACTTCATTATACTCCAACATTCCCCGCATCTATGGCCTTGTCATTGAACCATATATGTCCCAATTCCCTACCATTACAAACCTACTAACATATTTCATAATCACAAGCTACTGGTTGTCTGAGGGTAAGATATACTAACAAATATGTGGCCAGCCATGGGAACTTTCATCACACCTTCTTATACATATCTGTTTATGAGCAAGATTCTTTGTCTCACACCTTCCCACAACATGTGCCACCCATTTCATCTGGTCCTTTTTGTTCTCTTCCTGGACTTCCATCTCTATGATAGGCTCGCAAAATCCTACATTCATACTGCATGCAACAACAAAACAAGTCTTCTTTTCATGCCGCTCCCACCCCTAGCCACTTTCATGGCTTCGTTATGGAGTCCCTGGATAAAAGGTTCTTGGTTAACTTGCTACGTTGAATCTGGATAAAATCTCAAACTTTCAATGAATGTAGGGGCTAAGTCTGACTGTTGTGAAGTTGCCGAGATTCCCTACTTTTATGCACAGAGGACATCATTTGACTGGATAGATTACATAATAGAGATGGTGTATGCTGGGATGGCACCCTCTGCATCCACAGATTCCATTTGTGCTCACTGTGCAGCACTGAATGCAGTATGACCACTTGTAATAGGTAGTAAATTACATGAACTCATTCTCAGTGATCTTTCATTATTAGGTGCATGCTTCCATGTATTTTTAAAGGTGTAGAAAGTGCATCTATTGAAGTCATTATCATATAGCCTAATTTACCCTACTCACAGTGCCTTATTAGTTTGGAGTGTAAACCAGAATTCTTGTATGTTCAAATATAATCTTGTGTTTATTTATTTGAATGTGCTTGATCACTGCTGATTTTTCAGATTCCCTGTTTAAGGTGATGCTAATGTTCAACACAGCAATTGGCAGTAGTTTATAGACTGTCGCATGTAACTGGTGCAACTCTTGCAAGGAATATTATAATTTTTTTTTATATTCTAAGGCTGAGATTATCTTTAACAGGTCACAACATTTCTTTAAGTTTTCTGTGTGGCTGAAAGATCAGTCTGATTCCTTGCCTGTTTATGACTCTTAACTATCTTCCTTGTTGTAGCACTGCAGAATGGAAGCCACATTATTGATTGGGCCTCCTGGAGTGGTGGAATGTCGTTGCACCTTGGTTTCCTTGACACACTTGACCTGATGTCATGGACTGACTACCCACCCCCTCTGAATACCATCATCAGATGATTAATTTTGAAATTAAAATGATCATTGTCTGAATAGTCCTGGCTCTGTGAAACAGAGTGTTCAGCATAGCTCTCTTCTGACCTGGATATGGATGCTTCTCTCATTGAAATATGGGTCTGTAAGGCTGTTTGGCTTTTGTGTTTGCTCCAATTGCTGCACCCTAGGCAACCACACACCCCTCAGCCATGGCCAAAAAAATGTAGCTCTCTGTGCCCTAAAGGAGACAAGTTTATAACCTGCGTTACTGTGTTCACATTCTAGTGCACAAGGTGCATTCAAAAATAAATTGCACTTTCGCTGTATCAGCTTTATTGCTTATTGTACAATGATTTAAGCACTATCCCCTTCAAAATAGTCTCCTCTACTGGCAATACACAGTTCTCATCATTTCTTCCAGTTTTGAAATGTCTCCTGGAACACATTTTATGGGATGGCACGCAAGTTTCTTGTCACATTGCCCTGTATCTCCTGTATGGTTTGTAAATGATGACCTTTCAATGTGTTTTTCAGTTTAGAAAAAAGGAAAAAGTCTGCTGGAGCTAGGTCCGGAGAATACGGTGGATGGGGCATAACAGGAATGTGGTGTTTTGCTAGAAAGCTGCAGACAAGGAGTGATGCGTGAGCTGGTGCATTGTCATGATGCAACATCCAACTCTGGTTTTCCCACAATTCAGGCCTATTCCTGTGCATAGCATCCCTCATGTGGACTAGTCTTCTCTGGTAGACTTCCTTGTTTACTATCTGACCATGTGGCACAAATTCATGATGGATAATGC
The DNA here is from genome assembly GCF_023864275.1 of Schistocerca cancellata. Taxonomy (NCBI): domain Eukaryota; kingdom Metazoa; phylum Arthropoda; class Insecta; order Orthoptera; family Acrididae; genus Schistocerca; species Schistocerca cancellata. The sequence goes on from NC_064633.1 coordinate 416,737,772, forward strand.
TTTTGCAGTCAAAAAACACAACCAACATCATCTTGATCTTTGACTGACTCATGAGTGCTATTTTTGGATGAGGTGACCCTTTGGCCACCAACCGAGACGACTGCATCTTCATTTCAGCATCACAGCCATACACCCATGTCTCATCACCTTTTCTGATGTTTTTAAAAAAATTTTCATTGTCATTAACAGTAGAAAGCAGTTCCTCACACATTTCAACATGGGTCTGTTTCTGATCTTCAGTCAACAAATGCGGTATGAATTTTGCACTAACTCGAAGCACCTCAAGTTTTTCACTCAAAATTTAATGGAATGATCCTATGCTAATGCCCACCTCCTCAGCAACTTCCCGAACAGTTAAACAACAATTTCTGCGAATAACAGCACAAACGCAATCCACATAGCCATCATCTGTTGATGTGGAATGACATCCAGGCTTGGAATTGTCACAGACCAAAGTTCTGCTGAAAATATTTAAACCACTTGTAGCACTGTGTGAGCCCTCATACAGTCTTCCCAATATGCTTGGCTAGTGGATATCACACTGGGGGTGAGTAAGAACACTGGGAGTAACCAAGATCCTAAGATTAATTATTCTTTAAATGTTTTCACAATCTTGATAAATGCAAAAGCTGCTTTCAAAGTAGTATACACAACTCAAAAGGTTCCTTGTCCCTGCTAGCATTTTTAAGCGCTTCTTCCTTGTACAGTTCCACGTATAATTTAACACATATAAGCACTGTTTGAGTATCATATAAAACATCCTACTAATTCTGCTAAAAATCAGTTGTGCTATCTAAGGAGAGAGATACTACTGGCTGCAACGGCCGAGTCACTGCCACTGACAAAAGTTGGTTCCCTTCCATAAGTTTAAAGTTCAGCATAACCCGCAAGGCCTTAAAATGAAAATCACAAGAAAACAACAGTTTCAACTTTTACTTAAAATCAAGCACCCAAAATCTTTGAAAAACATCCTCTAAACAGATAAGCCATTTTCCATGCAGGGAGCAGTTGAGCAAAGAAGGTGCTCAACTCACTGGGTGTGAGCTATCGACCTCGCAGCACGATTAAGGTTCCATGTGGCTGCAATGTGCCTTGAGTTCCATCAGTACAATAAGCAACCTGGTCAGTCGTACCACTTGTGGGAGATGGCATTGCTAGGGTTGAGTTGTTGATGTGATTTCACTTGTACAAACCCGGATTGCAAAACTTCACATGCAGATTTTCTCATTTGAGATGATGTTATCCAACTGGTTCCTGATCTGGAAGGTTGAACGGCAGCCCTCAAACTGGACACCCCTTCCTTGGACAATATTTTGAAAATTGAGATCACACAAGTAGCAAATGAACACCTCATGCCTTGACCCCAGGTAGCAGTAGTCCTGCCACCACCTTGGGGACAGAATTCCTGTAAGTCTTTCTGCCAGTGATGGTGTCACGATTCATCAGTCTCAGACATCTCACTGTCTCTGCAAAGCCTGTCATGTCCCATCGATATAAGCAGTGTTGTTCCCATCATGTCCTGAGTCCTTCACAGCACACCTGCATGCAGATTGTCCAGATCACTGTGCACGCTGTATCCGCTGTGGAAAAAATGGGTATCTCCACTCTGTCATCAGTTGCCGGGACAGCCAGATCCCATCTCCTGCATGCTTCACAGGATAGAGATTGAAGTTCAGGGACTTGTTTCTCAAGGCGATCCTTCCATCACTAAGCTACTTATAAATCTCACAATTTCAAACCATGCCGTGTGCCTTGAGGTGGACACTGGAGCTACCCTTTCTTTGATTAACTTCCAAACGTGTGTTCTTCTTGGTTCCATTGACTTGACCCCATGCTCCCATATGTTAGTCACCTCTGATGAAAATACAATTCCTCTCTGGGATCAGTTCTTGGTCAACAATACATAGAAACAGATCATATGGCTAGTAACTCTGTTGTTGTCAATCATCAATCAGTGGACAATATATTTGCTCATGATGTGGATTCTCTGTGACTAATGAGGTTCAGTTCATTTCTGACATGGTCACCTTCCAGGAGCTCGACCATCTCTGTACCACCTTTGTGCCTCTACGTTAATCTGACTTAGGGTGTGTCATGGGTTTCCACATCCACATCTCCTTACATCCAGATGCATCCCTGTTACTGCCGAGTGCAGCGTCTACCTGTCTCTTTACAGGCAGCCATTAAGCAAGAATTTGGTCTTTTCCACAAATCTGAGGCAAAACTACCACTTGGGTCCAGCCCTGGTAGTGGTCAAGAAACCAAATAGATCTCTCTGGCTATGTGATGATTTTAAATCGACAATAAATGCCCAGGCACAAGTGGAAACCTACCTCAAGCCAGGTCCAGAGGACCTCCTCTTGAAACTTGTTGGAGGTGAACATTTTTCTAAGACCTTGTTGACACAGATCTCCCCAGATGAGGAATGGCAATGCATTATGATTATTGACACGTCATTGGCTAATGTAGTTACAGGCATAGGCATTTGGGATCTCTTCCACTCTGGCAGTTTTCGAGAGGTAACTGGGAGGGTAGTCATGTACTAACTATCTTGATGACTTAATTGTTTTGGGCACTATGCATCGGGATCAACTGCACAACCTTCAGACCCTGTTTACTAAGTTACATGATGCAGGGCTCAAGTGCTGTTAACAAAAATGCCAGTTTTTTTTTAAAGGAATAGGTGGAATACCTTGGCCGCTAGCTCAACAACGACGGGATCCAACCCGCTGACTGTAACATTTCTACTATTGACTCTCTATGCTGCCCCAAAACTTAAAGGAGCTGCAGACTTCTTGGGAAAGGTGAATTATTATTCTAAAAGTTCCTTCCACAAGTGGCCCACATTATGCATGAACTCAACCATTTTCAAAAGAAGAACATTCCATACATCTACATGGATACTCTGCAAATCACATTTAAGTGCCTGGCAGATGGTTCATCGAACCACCTTCACAATTCTTTATTATTCCAATCTCGTATACGCGCGGAAAGAATGAACACCTATATCTTTCCGTATGAGCTCTGATTTCCTCATTTTATCGTGGTGATCGTTCCTCCCTATGTAGGTCGGTGTCAACAAAATATTTTCGCATTCGGAGGAGAAAGTTGGTGATTGGAACTTAGTGAGAAGATTCCGTCGCAACGAAAAACGCCTTTCTTTTAATGATGTCCAGCCCAAATCCTATATCATTTCTGTGACACTCTCTCCCATATTTTGCGATAATACAAAACGTGCTGCCTTTCTTTGAGCTTTTTTGATATACTCCGTCAGTCCTATCTGTTAAGGATCCTACACTGTGGTGCAGTATTCTAAAAGAGGACGGACAAGCGTACCGGTAGTGTAGACAGTCTCCTTAGTAGGTCTGTTACGTTTTCTAAGTGTCCTGCCAATAAAACGCAGTCTTTGGTTAGCCTTCCCCCACAACATTTTCTGTGTGTTCCTTCCAATTTAAGTTGTTCGTAATTGTAATACCTAGGTATGTAGTTGAATTTACGGCTTTTAGATTAAACTGATTTATCGTGTAACCGAAGTTTAACGAGTTCCTTTTAGCACTCATGCGGATGACCTCACACTTTTCGTTATTTGGGGTCAACTGTCACTTTTCGCACGATTCAGATATCATTTCTAAATCGTTTTGCAGTTTATTTTGATCTTCTGATGACTTCATTAGTAGATAAACGACAGCGTCGTCTGCAAACAACTGAAGACGGCTGCTCAGATTGTCTCCCAAATCGTTTATATAGATGAGGAACAGCAAAGGGCCTATAACACTACATTGGGGAACGATAGAAATCACTTCTGTTTTACTCGATGACTTTCCATCAATTACTACGAACTGTGGCCTCTCTGACAGGAAATCACAAATGGAGTCACATAACGGAGACGATATTCCATAAACACGATATTTCACTACGAGCCGCTTGTGTGATACAGTGTCAATAGCCTTCTGGAAATCCAGAAATATGGAATCGATCTGAAATCCCTTGTCAATAGCACTCAACACTTCACGTGAATAAAGAGCTCGTTGTGTTTCACAGGAACGATGTTTTCTAAACTCATGTTGACTGTGTGTCAATAGACCGTTTCCCTCGAGGTAATTCATAATGTTCGAACACAATATATGTTCCAAAATCCTGCTGCATATCGACGTTAACAATATGGGCCTGTAATTTAGTGGATTACTCCTGCTATCTTTCTTGAATATTGGTGTGACCTGTGCAACTTTCCAGTCTTTTGGTATTGATCTTTCGCCGAGCGAACGGTTGTATATGATTGTAAAGTATGGAGCTAATGCATCAGCATACTCCGAAAGGAACCTAATTGGTATACAGTCTGGACCAGAAGACTTGCTTAAGTAATTTAAGTTGCTTCACTACTCCGAAGATATTTACTTCTACGTTACTCATGCTGGCAGCTGTTCTTGATTCGAATTCTGGAGTATTTACTTCGTCTTCTTTTGAGAAGGCATTTCGGAAGACTGTGTTCAGTAACTCTACTTTGGCAGCGCTGTCTTCGATAGTATCTCCATTGCTATCGCTTAGAGAAGGCATTGATTGTTCCTTGCCGCTAACATACTTCACATATGACCAGAATCTCTGGATTTTCTGTCAGGTTTCGAGACAACGTTTCGTTGTGGAAACTGTTATAAGCATCTCCAATTGAAATCCGCGCTAAATTTCGAGCTTCTGCAAAAGATCGCCAATCTTGGGGATTTTGCATCTGTTTAAATTTGGCATGTTTGTTTCGTTGTTTCTGTAATAGTGTTCTAACCCGTTTTGTGTACCAAGGAGGATCAGCTCCGTCGTTTGTTAATTTATTTGGTATAAATCTCTCAACTGCTGCCGATACTATTTCTTTGAATTTAAGCCACATTTGGTCTACACTTATATTACACTCCTGGAAACTGAAATAAGAACACCGTGAATTCATTGTCCCAGGAAGGGGAAACTTTATTGACACATTCCTGGGGTCAGATACATCACATGATCACACTGACAGAACCACAGGCACATAGACACAGGCAACAGAGCATGCACAATGTCGGCACTAGTACAGTGTATATCCACCTTTCGCAGCAATGCAGGCTGCTATTCTCCCATGGAGACGATCGTAGAGATGCTGGATGTAGTCCTGTGGAACGGCTTGCCATGCCATTTCCACCTGGTGCCTCAGTTGGACCAGCGTTCGTGCTGGACGTGCAGACCGCGTGAGACGACGCTTCATCCAGTCCCAAACATGCTCAATGGGGGACAGATCCGGAGATCTTGCTGGCCAGGGTAGTTGACTTACACCTTCTAGAGCACGTTGGGTGGCACGGGATACATGCGGACGTGCATTGTCCTGTCGGAACAGCAAGTTCCCTTGCCGGTCTAGGAATGATAGAACGATGGGTTCGATGACGGTTTGGATGTACCGTGCACTATTCAGTGTCCCCTCGACGATCACCAGTGGTGTACGGCCAGTGTAGGAGATCGCTCCCCACACCATGATGCCGGGTGTTGGCCCTGTGTGCCTCGGTCGTATGCAGTCCTGATTGTGGCGCTCACCTGCATGGCGCCAAACATGCATACGACCATCATTGGCACCAAGGCAGAAGCGACTCTCATCGCTGAAGACGACACGTCTCCATTCGTCCCTCCATTCACGCCTGTCGCGACACCACTGGAGGCGGGCTGCACGATGTTGGGGCGTGAGCGGAAGACGGCCTAACGGTGTGCGGGACCATAGCCCAGCTTCATGGAGACGGTTGCGAATGGTCCTCGCGGATACCCCAGGAGCAACAGTGTCCCTAATTTGCTGGGAAGTGGCGGTGCGGTCCCCTACGGCACTGCGTAGGATCTTACGGTCTTGGCGTGCATCCGTGCGTCGCCGCGGTCCGGTCCCAGGTCGACGGGCACGTGCACCTTCCGCCGACCACTGGCGACAACATCGATGTACTGTGGAGACCTCACGCCCCACGTGTTGAGCAATTCGGCGGTACGTGCACCCGGCCTCCCGCATGCCCACTATACGCCCTCGCTCAAAGTCCGTCAACTGCACATACGGTTCACGTCCACGCTGTCGCGGCATGCTACCAGTGTTAAAGACTGCGATGGAGCTCCGTATGCCACGGCAAACTGGCTGACACTGACGGCGGCGGTGCACAAATGCTGCGCAGCTAGCGCCATTCGATGGCCAACACCGCGGTTCCTGGTGTGTCCGCTGTGCCGTGCGTGTGATCATTGCTTGTACAGCCCTCTCGCAGTGTCCGGAGCAAGTATGGTGGGTCTGACACACCGGTGTCAATGTGTTCTTTTTTCCATTTCCAGGAGTGTATTAATTTGGACTGAGTGGAGATTGTCTCTCAGGAAGGCGCCAAGTGAATTTTTATCTGATTTTTTTGAATAGGTATATTTTTCGCTTATTTTTCGAGGATTTGGGGATTACAATATTCAATCTCGCTACGACAACTCTGTGTTCACTAAGCCCTCAATCGGTTTTGATTATCTGTTGCTAAGAGGTCAAGTGTGTTTTCACAACCGTTTGCTATTCGCGTGGGCTCATGAACTAACTGCTCGAAATAATTTTCAGAGAATGCGTTTAGCACAATTTCGGGTGTTATTTTATGCGTACCTCCGGAATTAAACATGTATTTTCATCAACATATCGAGGGTAAATTAAAGTCGCCACCAACTATTATCATATGAGTCGGGTACGTGTTTGAAATCAAACTCAAGTTTTCTTTGAACCTTTCAGCAACTGTATCATCTGAATTGGGAGGTCGGTAAAAGAATCCAATTATTATTTTATTCCGGTTGCCAACAATGACCTCTGCCCATAGTTACAGGTTGACGTTTGCTGTGAGCAAGCTTTCACTTAGTTGAAGTGTCTGTTGTGCTCGGCATCCTGCCTTATGCACGTTACATCGTCGTGTCCACTGATTTTGGGCACTGATGCTTCTCACTATTGCACTGGTGCAGTATTTAAACATAGGAATGATGACAGTACTGAGCAACTGAGTGCCTATGCATCAAAGATGCTATCGCCCACTCAAAAAACTAATCACAGGTTGAAAAGAAAGCTATGGTGATTATCTTTGCCATTAAGAAATTCCATGGCTACCTATTTGGGACCAAGTTGATCCACATTATGGATCACAAGCCACTAGTGGATCTCTTTGTGTCCTGCTCTCAACTTCCAAAGTGGACTGCAGAGTGACTCTGGTGTTGAGTGCTCTTCCTCGGCTCCTACATTTATGACATTAAATACAAGCCCACAGCACAACACGCAAATGCAAATGCCCTTTCTCGTCTGCCCACAGGCTCAACCCAACATTTGACCAACAGGAAATCTCCTGTTTCCACATCACTGAGGAATCATGGCACAACTTAGATGAGTTTTGCATTGCAGCTACTCAGACAGCTACAGACTTACTCAGCGCCCCTATCTCGTGGTGTATCATGTACTGTGTGCTTCATGGCCGACGCAGTACTACGTGCCTACTCTTTTTCCGATATCCGCCTAGCGCTCCAGGCCTCAGCTCATCTCTCCCACCATTTGTCAATTGTCTCCAACGATCTCCTGCTTGACCAGGAGACGCATACTCAGCTTGTCATCATCCCACCTACCCAGTGCCCCAGGTTCAGCAAGTACTCCACTGTGGGCCTTGGGGTGTGACTACATCAAAACACCTTGAAGTGCATGACTTATTAACTCGTACACGATGTTTTAGCAGTAATTCTGTCTTGCATATTGTCGCAGAAGAAGCTGAGTAGCACAGTCACTGTGGTGTAGTGGTTATTATACTAAACTGTTGCACAAAGGGTCGTGAGTTCAAAGCTCACCTGAACTGTAAAATTTTGCAGAAAATAAAACAATTTTTTCAGCCTTCAGTTGCAAGGTAATTTTTATTCGTTTACCTAGGTTTCGATTCCAGTAATGGAATCTTCTTCAGAACAAAAAATTAAATTATTTTGAGAGACAAACACTGGCCATGTCACAGATTAAAAATTAAAACAATAAAGACGTTTAATCATAAGATTATGTCTGTCGAAATTAAAACCATTAAGGCGAACGTAGACGGAGCTACGCCGGCCAGAAATAAGGACCACACGTGAGCGGCTCGGAGTTTCCTTCTCATCCTGTCCACCGAGCGAGGTGGCGCAGTGGTTAGCACACTGGACTCGCATTCGGGAGGACGACGGTTCAATCCCGTCTCCGGCCATCCTCATTTAGGTTTTCCGTGATTTCCCTAAATCGTTTCAGGCAAATGCCGGGATGGTTCCTTTGAAAGGGCACGGCCGATTTCCTTCCCAATCCTTCCCTAACCCGAGTTTGCGCTCCGTCTCTAATGACCTCGTTGTCGACGGGACGTTAAACACTAACCACCACCACCATCATCCTGTCCGGTGTTTCTCCCCTCACCTGCGGTTCTGGGTGACTTTTCCAAAATCTACCCCTTTTCCTAGGCCACTCCAGTCCTTTTTCTTCACACCTCTTCCTTCGCCTCCAGGTATTCTTCCAGAAGAAGGAGCCTTTGGCTCTGAAAGCTTGCCCAGTTATAACCCTCTTTTATGTGCGTGTTCTGTTTCAGCTTGGTGAGTAGATTTTTTTTTATCTATCCAGTTACAGTATATTGTCAAAAATTGACTGTTTTCGTTGTTATATTAGCCTATGTGGCCATCATTCCTTCTTATGTGCCGTAACCCTCTTGTCAATCCTTGTTGTCGTTTGTCTTGCTCAAACTGTCGTGTTTTCTACCTTCTGCACTAGTCGTTTCGTTTATTTATCTGTATTACCACTACTTTAATTGCAAAGCTAAGTGGATTACATTTTCTCGGATGACTTCTTCTTCCTGTTTACCCAGTTTTTTTAAAATTTTGTCTCTTTTCACGACTTTTGCTATCGATTTATTTTATTTTCCAGTCATTTTTTCGTATCATATAGACCACTTTTTGGCGCAAAATTCTCGCCCGCTCATTACCTTTTGTTAACCGTTGTCTGTTCTCACGATATTCCTATGAATTTTTCTGGTTTTATCCTAATTTTCCCTTGATGTTCTTCCGTTTTTCTGTCTTTTATCCACCCTCTGCTTACCTTTTTTGCCACTACTACGATTTCTAACACACCAAACCATCCTCTCTTGCCATGATGAATCCCATGACATACTACATCCGTTCTTTTCGAAAACATGCTTTTGCATTATAAAAACTAAGGGAAACATTTGTTTCTTGAAACCTGCTTGTCCTTGGAGCTACCCCAGAAAGCATAACATTGAAAGACCCTGTTTGTGAATGTAATCTCACTCTACACCAGCCTCTTTTACAGTTTCAAATATAGTAATCTCTTGCCCTTACCCGCCTAATCTGTGGCCATATGCCTCATCAGCCAATTTCCACTCCGCCAGACTTCTTTCCTTCTACAAAATCCTGCAGTTATCTGCCCCTCATGTTTCCTTGGATGGTACCATCCGCCAAGCCAACTTAAGACCGCAATAACATGCCAGACTTCACCTCAAAAAGCTATCCCACCTTCTCATAAACTACCTTCATGTTCCTCTGCAGTTCCCTAAACAGCCACACCATCAACCTACACTCCTCTCCTACAGACCGAGCTTGGCCAACCTGCTTAACATCCCACAGCCTTCATTACTGCTTCACAGACCAATAATAACTCATAATCAAAAGAATCAGTCTCAACAGTACAGCGTCCTCAACCTCTCGTCTAAACCACTCTGTCCTCCTGAATTATTTGTATTATCCAAGGGTCTCACTTTCAGGCCTAAACCTGCACTGAATCATGCTGCTTTAGTGATTGACCTGCTTTCATTCACACATAATGTCGACTGGAAATATCACTTTGCATCCCAATCCCAAAACCTTTCCAACAGCAAACCTGACATTGAACCCTGCCCTGAACAGTTCCAACCTCAGTCCCAACTTGAGCCACCACCACTATGTCAAAATCATCCCTTACAAGCCTTCCAAGAATTCCTCACATCCAACATTCCTTCACAACCCTTCCTCAGGTCCCTACAATATGACTCTAACCCGTTCTCTGCAAAACTCCAGGCTGTACATTCCCTAAAAGCTAATGACTCCATCATTTTCCTCCCAGCAGACAAAGGATCTACCACTGTGGTACTTGATCAAAAGGAGTTTGTTAGTGAAGGTCTGGACAACTATTTGATACCTCTACATACAGCATCTGCCATCAAGATCCCATCCCTATGATTCAAACTGACCTGCATTCTCTCCTTAAAACCTCAGGCCCTTCACAAGAACCAACATTGCAATCCATAGAACGTCTCACTCTACCTAATCCATGCACCCCACCTTTTACCTTCTTCCTAAGATTCACAAACGCAGTCATCCTGGCTGTCCCATAGTTACTGGCTTCAAAGCACCCACTGAATGTTTCTGTGCCATAGTTGACCAGCACCTGCAGCCCACAGTACAAAGACTTCCCTCCTATATCAAAGATACCAACCACTTCGTAGGCCAACCGTGGTGGCCGAGCAGTTCGAGGGGCTACAGTTTGGAACCATGCGACCACTACGGTTGCAGGTTCGAATCCTGCCTCGGGCATGGATGTGTGTGATGTCCTTAGGTTAGTTAGATTTAAGTAGTTCTAAGTTCTAGGGGACTGATGACCTCAGAAGTTAAGTCTCCTAGTGCTCAGAGCCATTTGATTTGAACCATTTTGAACCAACCACTTCCTAGATCGTCTGAAATCTGTGCCCATCCCACTCCCACCACACACCTTTCTTGTTATCATTGATTCCACATCCCTCTTTGCCAACATCCCCCATGTACATGGTCTTTCTGGTGGTGAACATTTCCTCAGTCAGCGCCCATCTGATTCCAGACCTATGATATCCTTCCTACTTACCTTAATCAACTTCATACATACCAACAACTACTTCACCTTCGAAGGGCAGACATAGAAACAGATCAGGGGTGTGGCCATGGGAACCAGGATTGTCCCTTCCTATGCCAACCGTCTCATGGGTCACTTGGAGGGGGCTTTCCTGGGATCTATAAGTCTTCAGCCCCTGGTTTGGTTTAGATACATTGATGACATCTTTACCCTATTGACTCATGGTGAGGCTGATACAGCCTTGGCTTTAAAGACAAATGTATTTGTTTGGGTGCAGACTCTTGACAGCAATACACCACCATTCTCACCTCAGGATTCACTGGACGTAATTACCCCATCAGCCTGATTCAAAAGCTCATTTTTCAGGCCATCACGTCCAACCCTGGTACTGCTGATCCCTCCAAAAGACAATTTCTGAGCACACAATTGGTCACTCAGTATTATCCTGGTCTGGTAGGTATTAATCAGCTACTTCGACAAGGCCATGACTTCCTAAAATCGCGTCCTGAAATGAGATCCATTGTGTCTGAGATTTTGCCCATCACACGTAGGATAGCTTTCCATTGCCCTCCCAATCTCTGCAATATTCTTATCAGACCCTACGCTCCTTCTGCACAAATCTCCCTACCCTATAGCTCCTGGACCTGTGACCATACCTGCTGTCATACTTGCCCTATGCATTCTTGTGGTACCACCTATACCAGCCCTGTAACTGGTAAAACACATACTATCAAATGGAGAGCTACCTGTGAAACAACACACGTCATGTACCTGCTACAATATAAACACTATTCGGCCTTTTACATTGGCATGACTAACACCAGATTATCAGTTAGGATGAATGGGCATAGGCAGAGGATGTATACTGGCGTTACACACAATATCCTGTTGCAGAGCGTGCTCTACAACATGACAAATGGTACCTTGGTGCCTGTTTCACCATGTGCGCCATCTGGATTCCTTCCCAGACATCAGTTCTCAGAACTCTGCTGGTGGGAACTAGCACTACAACACGTCAGTTCTCGCCACGCACCTGGCCTTAATTTACGTTAATTTCGTCTCAGCATTTCTTCACAGGAACTACTCCTTTCGCCACTCCATTTTAGTTTTCTACATCTTTCATTTTCTTACATGTCTATTTTTTTCTGTCCCCCTCCCCCCTCTGTTATGTACAATGCACTTAGCTTTTCACTCTTATTTACTCATACATTATGTTTTAGCATTAATCTCTGTCTTGCATTTTACCCTTTCTTCCACCATTAAGCTCTCACGTTTACAAATCTCGTCGGGTGCAGTCCCCAACAATCAGTCTTTCCTTGTCATCCCTTCCAGTAAGTCTCCCCTGAGTCGCAGTTCTGGGTGACCTTCCCAGAATCTACACCTTTTCCTAAACCTCTCCAGTTCTTTTCCTTCACCCTTCTTCCTTGCCCTTCAACCCTACTGCCTGAAAACGGAGCCACTCACTTCAAAAGCTTGCCTAATTATAACTTTCTTTTATATGTGTGTTCTGACACCAATGCAGCTTCTTTCAGATATTACTTCTTTATAGATAACTGCATCATCTGCAAAAAGCTTGATTTTACTATTAATGTTGCCTGGAGGGTCATTTATATACAATGTGAACAGCAAGGGTCCCAGTACACTTCCTGGGGCACACCCAAAGTTACTTCTACATCTGATGATGAATCTCCATCCAAGATAACATGCTGTGACCTCCCTACCAGAAAGTCCTCAATCGAGTCACAAATTTCACTTGATACACCATATGATCGTACTTTTGACAATAAGCGTACATGTGGTACTGAATCAAATGCTTTTCGGAAATCAAGAAATAGTGCATCTACCTGGTTGCCTTAATCCAAGCTTTCAGTATGTCATGCGAGAAAAGTGCGAGTTGGCTTTCATATGATCTATGTTTTCGAAATCCATGTTGGTTGGCACAGAGGAGGTCATTCTGTTCAAGATACCTCATTATGTTTGAGCTCAGTATATGTTCTAAAATTCAACAGCAAATCGATATCAAAGATACTGGACGGTAGTTTTGTGGGTCACATCTACTACCCTTCTTGTAGATGGGTGTTACCTGTACCTTTTCGCAAGAAATGGATATGCTTTTGGTTCGAGGAACCTACGGTAGATTATAGTTAGAAGAGGGGGCTAACTCAGCCGAAAATTCAGTATGGAATCTGACAGGGAGTTCATCTCGCCCTGGAGCTATTTAACTATCTCAGTTGTTTCTCAACACCACTGACACTAATAATTATTTCATTCACCTTTCGAGAGGTACGAGGATTAAATTGAGGCAATTCTCCTGAGTTGTCCTTTGTAAAGGAACATTTGAAAATGGAGTTAAACATTTAAGCTTTTGCTTTTCTGCCCTTAATTTCTGTTCCTGTATCATTTGCTAGGGACTGGACACTAACTTTGGTGATACTAACAGCCTTTACATATGACCAGAACTTCCTTGGGTTCTGTGAAAGATCACTTGACAAAATTTTGCTATGGTAGTCATTGAAGGGATCATGCATTGTTCTCTTGACAGCCAAACACGTTTCATTGACATCTCCTTATCTATAGTTCAACACTTCGAATTGTACCTATTAGGCAGTAATCCCAGTTTCTTTTGAAGTTTCTTTAAAGTGACTGTACACCATGGAGGTTCTCTTTCATTATGAATTGGTCTACTAGGCACATATCTATCCAGTGCATGGTCAACTATTCTTTTAAACTCGAGCCAGAGTTCCTCTGCATGCTGAACGTTTCAAGTTCCTCATTGAGATGTGACACTGCTGATTTTTTTATCTAGTTTACGGACACACATATCTTTCTGCTTGTTTTAGTTGTCCTTTGTACTTTGGTAACCATTGTTGCCACAACTTCATGGTCACTGATACCAGTTTCGATGTGGACATCATCAAACAGGTCAGGTCTATTTGTTGCCATTACATCCACTATATGTCCATCATGAGTTGGGTTCCTCACTATCTGTTCTAGTTATCAGAGAGGGATTTAGCAAAGGATGTCTTATCATACCCACCAATAACAAAAATGTAATTTTCCTAATTAATTCTTGGATGATTAAAATCTCACTGATGATTACAATATGATTGGGGAACTTATGTACAAGTGAACAGTTTTTCTCTAAAGTTTTCAGTTACATATGTAGATGAGTCTGTTGGGTGACAGAAGGATCCAGTTATCATTTTGTACCCACCACTGATACTAAGTATTGCCCAAATAATTTCACATGCACTTTCAGTTTCTATCTCGATGGATTTGAGCTTGTTGTCTACTGCGACAAATACATCACCTCCATTTCCCATTTGCCTATCCTTTCGATATACAATTACATTTTCCGCAGAAATCTCCCTGATATCAGTTTCAGGTTTCAACCAGCTGCCTTCGATAAACGTTCCTGCAAGGCGATATGCCTACTGGCCAGGACTGAACGAGAATGTGGAAGCCACGGTGGGCAGCTCTTCTGTTTGTGTCTGGCACCAGACTGCTCTACCTCAGTCGCCCGCATCTCGTGGTCGTGCGGTAGCGTTCTCGCTTCCCACGCCCGGGTTCCCGGGTTCGATTCCCGGCGGGGTCAGGGATTTTCTCTGCCTCGTGATGGCTGGGTGTTGTGTGCTGTCCTTAGGTTAGTTAGGTTTAAGTAGTTCTAAGTTCTAGGGGACTGATGACCGTAGCAGTTAAGTCCCATAGTGCTCAGAGCCATTTTCTACCTCAGTCTTTCGCCCCCTGGACACCCCTGTCACTCCTGGGACTGCACTCATCTTGAATTTGGTAGCCCTTCCTGGGATCTATGCGACACAGTTATGGACACTCTTCCTAACTAGACAAATGTGGTCTGCATGGCGTCCACCATCGGTGATGCCACTCTCACTGCTCTTGTTCCTGAGACTGCAGGCAGTGGAGATCTGAAGGTAGCCTCTGCTCTCTCAGCTGTCATCACACATGCTTTCACTGACCAAGCGGCCCAACCACCCGTCTTACCGTTCCTTTTTTGAAGACTCTCTCGACCGTCAATACGGGTTGTATGTATCTGCCCTGCTACCCCCTGGAGTTCGCTTTCGTCGCCTCCTTCAGAAACTTGATTTTCCACTCCCTGCAACCTTTAGAGTGGGCGAGAGCCAAATGCCACCTTAGCTCCAGTCTCAGGTTCGCGTTCACCTTGACCTCAGCTTGCTCCCAAAGGAGGTTACCACAGCTTCGGCATACCGCTCGCGGTTTGTCGAACTTCGTTCTAAGTTCATTAATACGGTTCAAATGGCTCTGAGCACTATGGGACTCAACAGCTGAGGTCATTAGTCCCCTAGAACTTAGAACTAGTTAAACCTAACTAACCTAAGGACATCACAAACATCCATGCCCGAGGCAGGATTCGAACCTGCGACCGTAGCGGCCTTGCGGTTCCAGACTGCAGCGCCTTTAACCGCACGGCCACTTCGGCCGGCGTTCATTAATATGATCTTCATTTATACAGATGGCTCTAACACCAATGACGGTGTCGGGTGTTCTTTTATTGTCAGGGCACACAGTTTCAAATACGGGCTCCATAGCCATTGTTCGGTCTTCACAGCTGAGCTATTTGCCCTCTATCAGGCTGTTCTTTACATCCGCCGCCACCGACGTTCTGCTTATGTCATCTGCTCTGATTCCGTGAGCGCCATCCAGAGCCTCAGTGATCCGTATCTGGTTCACCCTTTCGTGCACCGGATCCAACGCTCTCTTCAGCAGCTGGCAGACGACGGTTCTCCGGTTACCTTTATGTGGATTCCTGGCCATGTCGGTATCCCTGGGAACGAAGCTGCAGATGCCGCGGCCAAGGCTACGGTCCTCCAGCCTCTGACAACTTCTTGTTGTGTGCCTTCATCTGATTTTAGCAGGGTCATTTGTCAGCGCATTTTATCGCTGTGGCATGCCGATTGGTCTACACTTACTGAAAACAAGCTTTAGGCCTTGAAACCTCTCCCCACGGCTTGGACGACCTCTTCACGCCCTTCTCGGCGGGAGGAGGTCGTTTTGGCCCGGTTACGGATTGGACACTGCCGGTTCAGCCTCCGCCATCTGCTGACGGCTGCGCCGGCGCCTTTCAGCCCATGTGTGCAAGCGCTGACGGTACGCCACATTTTAACGTTCTGTCTGAATTTTAATATACTGTGCATTGATCTTGGCCTGCCATGTACTCTGGATGAAATTTTAGCGGATGACCCAGGAGCAGCTCTCGCGTTCTTCGTTTTATCCACTTGACAAACCTGTCTAAGGACATTTGATTATGCTGTTTTCTTTTAATCCCTTGCCTGTTAATGTGCCTTTTATAGTGTTGTCCTTTTTAGTTGCTATTGTAACACTGTGCCTCGCAGTGCATTCATAATTTAGTCTGGGCGCTAATGACCACTGTAGTTGTGCGCCCTAAAACAAAAAAAAAAAAAAAACAAAAAAAAAACACCACAGTAGGTAGTCCAGTTCTCCAGTTCTCCAATTTTTTCCTCTCTGCTTACAGGTTTCTATGCTGGGTCTCGACCCATGCCACCTGTTCTCCTTCCCCAGCACTGTCCAGTGCGCTCCCAGCCCTACATGCTCATTTCAGGGGCAAGGATCCGGTATCCCAGCCCGACGAGTTTGAAGGTCCGCCAACGGTATGGAAATCGATGACGGGCACTAGGCAGCGCTGCCAATACTGCCTTGAGTGCCACCACAAGACATACCCACCATGCCAGCCTATTGGCACCTACAGCGTCCCTTTAAAGCTGGCACTACACATGGTTGTCTTGGTTCTAAATTTGCTACATCTTAGTTTTTGATGTTAAATTGATCTCTGGACTTATTATTCTGTTGTGCAATCTTCATTGCCTGTCTTTCTTTCATGTTGTCCACCAGTTACTTTCTGGCGGCTTGCAGTCAACAGTCACAGCCAGCTGGCCAGCCTTGATTGGTTCTTGAGTCATTACTAGTTTTGTCTGATTCTTACCACTGTACTCACACCGTCACTGGCACTATCTGGCACTGACGACACACCACCACTCCTGCAATCTCACATGCCTCCACACATTCACACTATGGCCGCCCCCTCATGTGCCGGCCCACCTCCATGATTATCACTTGTACACTATCTAGCATACATCAACACCCGATGACTACTCTGCTGCAGATGACAACACGCCTGGAAGACATGTCCATTTAGTCTGCCTTATGACTTTGTTGTGTCAGGATGATTCTGAAGTGAGTGCTCTTTTTATCAGTAAAATTGTGCTATATTGTATCTGTGTTGTGTGATTATTCATCGTCATCAGTGCCTATACACTGTAGCGCTACACTTCACTTAATTATCGTTCTGTTTAATTATAATGAAGTCAATTTTGTGCTGTTATCGCAATGAAGACTGTTATATGTGGTCTGTAAATATTTTATGATTCTCAAGGTTTTCATTTTATCCAGTAGAAAGTTGGATTACATATCCATCCAATGTACTGCTTTTTACTTCCTATGAAAATGGTCACTATAACCGTAAACGTTAGAAAATAAATGCTACTAAATTTGTACAGCTGATGGCAAACATGCAATTCTTCCAAATCCTGACACCTGTATCAAGTCACTCATTAAACATTTTATATGGAAAAACACATTTCAGTATGAGAGATTGTACTATATGTGAAATAAAGTTCAAATTTACTACTCAATGTTTCAACACAGAGTGACAATCACACTGCATAATTCTATGGAAATAGGAAATTTGCTACATTTCCGATTTAAATGGTGTAGTAGAAGGTAATTATGAATTCTTATGAGCCACTGAATCATATTGTAATCTCTTTCACTCTAGATGGATTTTCTGCAGACTTTTCTTGAACAATAAAAAAAAAAAAAAAAAAAAAAACTGGAACGCGATACTGTTGACAATGATATCTCGTTTTCCTTTTCAAACAAAGAGGACAAAAGGCACATGTTTCTTCGTTTTTCAAACAATTCTTTGTGTGTTTTAGGCTTGTACCTCCAAAACAGCAGCGGTTTCTCCGAGACTCTTCTGCATCACCTGCAGTCCAGTTAACTGCAAAGACGATATCGCATTGTCTTGTTCTTAACGATGGTTGGCAGCTGTCGTTTTCTCCATGGAAAAAACTCTTATTGCGGAGGAAGTAAGGTTTTCCATCGTCATCAGCTGCCGTATTTTCATCACTTTCAGTTTCCTTCTCCGAATTATCTTCATGATCACTAAATACCTCGAAACCGGGTCATTATCGCCGTTGTCAGTCTTGACCAGAGAATTCATTGAGTCGTTCCATGTCTGTCTCACGTAACACACGTTGCATAGAAAATCCTGCTTTCCCCTCCATCAAGAAACGATCATGTTCAACAGAAAATCGCACGCAAACGCTGTGGCATATGTTGTAAATTTAAGGTCTCCACCTTGATGGAAACCTCGCTGTCGCTGAAAAAGACCAATGCAGGTGACCTGGTTGGAGCGATGCAGGGGTTCCAGGGCAGCACACAGCACAGTGAAAGTATCGCAGGATTGTGAACAGTAAAATATACTACTCAACTTTGGTAACGCTGATTACAGCAATTGCTGACTACAGGTTTAATTTAGCTTATCTTTCCTGTGTTGATTACAATTCCATGAACACAAACTAAATTTGGTAGAAAACTAATCTTCTGTCTTGATGTACTATTCGAAGAACATTTCCAAACTAACAGCAATCAGTTAAATCTCTAGGCAGGTGGTCTCCGTCCATACACGATACTTATATTCACTGTTCTGTTTCTACAGAAGCCTAGCTGCTATCTGCCTGTTGGCCACTGTTATATCTCACTCGAAGACTTAAAGACACGACGAACGTTCTGAGGAACTCCTTAGCAAGACTCGGACTGACCTACAACTTGCAATTGACAACTTCTGTTCGTGCATGGTTACTCAAGCGCGCGCCTCTCGTCCTGGTGGCGCTGCCGCTCGAAGGCGCATGATTCTCAGGGGCAGCGGGACTGCTCTGCGTGGAGCGACGTTCCTGCAACGAACGGACGTCCGCGGTACTTCTGGTACCAACCGTCGCAAACTCTTCTTTCGTGGCATCCCATTACGCCACAATATGTCTGTGAGACCTCTGAAGACCCAGAAATATAAAACAAAGCGCCACAACAATGCATAAGTTCTGGCAAGTGGATGCATACAATAGAAAGGAACACTGAAGAGTCTATTTTGCTTCGCAGAGGTGTGTATCATGAGACTAAAGATCGTAGCACTCTGAGACATGGTCAAAAGTGCTTAAGGGTTAATCTTAACTCTTAAAATAATCAGTCTACATATTATAATTTAAAACAAAAAATTGGGAAATGCCATAGTAATTTTGTATACATTTACCTCTATACACTGCTGGCCATTAAAATTGCTACACCAAGAAGAAATGCTGTTGATAAATGGGTATTCATTGGACAAATATATTATACTAGAACTGACATGTGATTAAATTTTCACGCAATTTGGGTGTACAGATCATGAGAAATCAATACCCAGAACAACCACCTCTGGCCGTAATAACGGCCTTGATACGCCTGGGCATTGAGTCATACAGAGCTTGGATGGTGTGTACAGGTACAGCTGCCCATGCAGCTTCAAAACGATACCACAGTTCATCAAGAGTAGTGAGTGGCGTATTGTGACGAGCCAGTTGCTCGACCACCATTGACCAGACGTTTTCAGTTGGTGAGAGAACTGGAGAATGTGCTGGCCAGGGCAGCAGTCGAACATTTTCTGTACCCAGAAAGGCCCGTACAGGACCTGCAACATGCGGTCGTGCATTATCCTGCTGAAATGTAGGGTTTCGCAGGGATCGAATGAAGGGTAGATCCACGGGTCGTAACACATCTGAAATCTAACGTCCACTGTTCAAAGTGCCGTCAATGCGAACAAGAGGTGACCGAGACGTGTAACCAATGGCACCCCGTACCATGACGCCGGGTGATACGCCAGTATGGCGATGACGAATACACGCTTCCAACATGCGTTCACCGCAATGTCGCCAAACACGGAAGCGACCATTATGATGCTGTAAACAGAACCTGGATTCATCCGAAAAAAAAAATGACGTTTCGCCATTCGTGCACCCAGGTTCGTCGTTGAGTACACCATCGCAGGGGCTCCTGTCTGTGATGCAGCGTCAAGGGTAACCGCAGCCATGGTCTCCAAGCTGATAGTCCATGCTGCTGCAAACGTCGTCGAACCGTTCGTCCAGTTGGTTGTTGTCTTGCAAACGTCCCCATCTGTTGATTCAGTGATCGAGACGTGGCTGCACGATCCGTTACAGCCATGCGGATAATAAGCCTGTCATCTCGACTGCTAGTGATACGAGGCCGTTGGGATCCAGCACGGTGTTCCGTATTACCCTCCCGAACCCACCGATTCCATATTCTGCTAACAGTCATTGGATCTCGACCGCGCTACGGTCGCAGGTTCGAATCCTGCCTCGGGCATGGATGTGTGTGATGTCCTTAGGTTAGTTAGGTTTAAGTAGTTCTAAGTTCTAGGGGACTGATGACCTCAGATGTTAAGTCCCATAGTGCTCAGAGCCATTTGTACCGTTTTTTTTTTCTTTTTTTTTTTTTGTCCTCGACCAAGGCGAGCAGCAATGTCGCGATACGATAAACCGCAATCGCGATAGGCTACAATTCGACCTTTATCAAAGTCGGAAACGTGATGGTACGCATTTATACTCCTTACAAGAGGCATCACAACAACGTTTCACCAGGCAACGCCAGTCAACTGCTGTTTGTGTATGAGAAATCGGTTGTAAACTTTCCTCGTGTCAGCACGTTGTAGGTGTCGCCACCGGCGCCAACCTTGTGTGAATGCTCTGAAAAGCTAATCATTTGCGTATCACAGCATCTTCTTCCTGTCGGTTAAATTTCGCGTCTGTAGCACATCATCTTCGTGGTGTAGCAGTTTTAATGGCCAGTAGTGTATTTCTACTTATTATGTACCTTAAGTCATACGACTAGTTTTCATGTTGGAGGGAAAACACAAATGTTTCAATGTTTACGTTTTGAGATTAATCTTAAAGTTATTTAAATATTCCTTACGTCAAGTAACTACTACACATCGTGTACTGAGTTCCTAATCTCTCATTTACAGCATTTCTGTAAATATTAATCTTTTCCGTATTGCTACTGCCATTTGCATTTGCAATTGTTGGTGAATACTCTTTCCCCAGGTGTTTGATCTGAATATGAAAATCTCTGGTGACTTTGTTAAACTTTAACAATGAACGTCAGAAGAGAGTTTTTCATTTGACAAGTTTCTGTTTCACGTTTTTTAACATAAGAACTTTAGTTTCTGTCACAGCTTCAGTAGACACAGAATTTCTTAGCATCGTTCCCTGCTCATTAGATTCGTGTTTGTGCGTCATCACTTTTCCTGGGATACGCAGTGTATCATATTTATCTGAGCTGTTACCGGTGACGTTGTCTTCCGTTTTCTGCTCTCACACGTTAGGCCTAATTTTTTGAGTCTCCGGAGGAAACTATGCACTGAATGCCACACTCAAATTTTTTAACTGTTCTTTCATATCCTTCGAACTGTCCTTAAGATGAACAATTACAGCAAAACTCGCAAAATTTTTGTCTTCTGTTCGTTGTTGGGAAATTTCGTACAGAGTATCTGCTTGTATAATACTGTCGTTTATTAACTTGCAGATACGTGCGTTCTGTTGAGTACATTTGGCCGTAACTTACGGGTCTCACGAACGCTTCTGCGTGGCCCATGGAAACGATCAGTCCTACTGTTTCCACGTTGGACTGACTTCTTGACATATAGGGTATCGTTAAGAGAGTTGTTTTCTTTTCTGCAACATGCTGCATTGAAATGTTCACGAGCATAGGGATACCTTGAATACTGGTATGTCCATTGATACTACACTGAAGAACCAAAGAAACTGGTATACGCATGCATATTCAAATACCGAAATATGTAAAAAGGCTGAATACGGCGCTGCGGTCGGCAACGCCTACATAAGACAAGTGTCTGGCTCAGTTATTAGATCGGTTACTGCTGCTACAATGGCAGGTTATCAAGATTTCAGTGAGTTTGAACGTGGTGTTATAGTCGGCGCACGAGCGATGGGACACAGCAGCTCCGTGGGAGCGGTAGCGATGAAGTGGGGATTTTCCCATACGACCATTTCAAGAGTATATCGTGAATTTCTGGTATCCGGTAAAACATCAAATCTCGGACATTGCTGCGGCCAGAAAAAGATCCTGTAAGAACGGGGCCAACGATGAGTAAAGAGAATCGTTCAACGTGACAGAAGTGCAACCCTTCCACAAATTGCTGCAGATTTCAATGTTGGGCCATCAACAAGTGTCAGTGTGCGAACCATACAACGAAACATCATCGATATGGGCTTCCGGAGCCGAAGGCCCACTTGTGTACCCTAGATGATTGCATGACACAAAGCTTTACGCCTCGCCTGAGCCCATCAACACCGACATTGGACTGTTGATGACTGGAAACATGTTTCCTGGTCGGACGAGTCTCGTTTCAAATTGTGTCGAGAGGATGGGCGTATGCGAGTATGGAGACAGCCTCATGAATCCATGGACCCTGTATGTCAGCAGGGGACTGTTCAAGATGGTAGAGGCTCTGTAACGGCGTGGGGCGTGTGCAGTTGGAGTGATATGGGACCCCTGATACGCCTAGATACGACTCTGACAGACGTATGTAAGCATCCTGTCTGGTCATCTGCATCCATTCATGTCCATTGTGCATTCCGACGGACTTGGGCAATTCCAGCAGGGCAATGCGACACCCCACGCGTCCAGAATTGCAACAGAGTGACTCCAGGAATACTCTTCTGAGTTTCAACACTTCCGCTGGCGACCAAAATCCCTGGACATGAACATTATTGAGCGTATCTGGGATGGCTTCCGACGTGCCGTTCAGAAGAGATCTCCACCCCTTCGTATTCTTACGGATTTATGGACAGCCCTGCAGGATTCATGGTGTCAGTTCCCTCCAGCACTACTTCAGACAGTAGTAAAGTCCGTGCCACGTCGTGTTGCGGTATGCGTGCTCGCATGGGCTCTACACGATATTAGGCAGGTGTACCAGTTTCTTTGGCACTTCAGTGTATTATCTTTTTGCTTTCTTCTCATTCACATAGTTTAGTGTACAGGTTGTCTATAGAAGAACGTCCCAGTTTCATTGGTATATTATAACAGCTTAATTTAGACTATTTACAATAAATCAGCATAAAATTGAAGGTAACCTAACCTTAATTTTTCTTACAAATGTTCATCTTTAGTTATGCAGCACACATCCAACTTAAAATCCAATTATTCCAATGCTTTGATTAACAAATACAGAGTAATGAAAACAATAGCCTCTCCATTTCTGTGTCTCAACCCTGGCAGATCATTGCCCCATAGGCAAAAATCACGTGGCGTGAGGTCAGGTGAATATGGAGGCCAACGGAAAAGAGCATTGTGACCAATCCAACTGCCAAGGTCTTCAAGTTTCAACCACTCTTGTACAAAGAGATGCCAATGGGAAGGGGTTCCATTCATTGCCAAATGAAGTTTCCAGATTCACCTTCTGATTGGGGAAGAAGCCATTCTTTCAGCTTATCTAGATAAGCCACCCGTATTATGGTAGTTTCTGCGGGAAAAAAATGGTCTGCACAGCTGAAGTCGAGACAAAGTGTAGAAAACTTCTTTTTTTGGGAAGGGGGGAGGAATCTCTATGAAATTGAACAAATTCATGAGGATGTTCTGATCTTCAGATACAAACATTATGGGTATTTACCTTCCCACTTAGATGAAAAGTAGCCTCATCATCGAACACCACACGTCCAAGAAAGTCATCTTCCCGCTCGAACACTTCACTTGCAAAGCTATAACGTATGTTCATCATAGTCATCTGGTTTTAAAGCATGCACCAACTGTAATCAAAAAAGTTTGTGGTAAGGTCTTATGGGACTAAATTGCTGAGACCATCGGTCCCTAAGTTGACACACTACTTAATCTAACCTAAACTAAGTTACGCTAAGGACAACACATACACGCATGCTCGAGTGAGGATCGCACCTCCGACGGGGGGCAGCCGCACGGACCGTGACAAGGCGCCAAGACCGCGCGGCTACTGTAATCAGTATGGACGCATGTGTGAACGTTTTCATCAAACCTCCGACACTGTCGCTTTGGCAACTGAACATCAAGACTTGGTTGCCAAAGAGACTTCTTAGGACTACGAGGGTAAGATGCTCTGACATGGTCAACATCCTCTTCAGACTCTTTTGGTCATTTAGAATTGACGGAATGTTTTGCCACAAGCGGGATCACAATTCAAATTTAAACGAAACACACGCTGGACTGAAATTACGCATTCACTCTTAGCAAACTGCTCAACAAAGAACGCTTTATGCTCAGGAGTAGTTATTTTGCGTGTGTGGCGCTGCAAGTGGGAAAACAACAAAGCAGTGGCCGCGCATGCACTTACATAAAACTGAGTTATCCTTTGATTGTGACCTTGACTCAACGTTCTGCAACGCTTACAGCTGTTACTATTAAAATTTATAACTGGGGTATTCCTTTATAGACATCCTATGTTTATAGAAGTACTCTCACAGATTTGTAATACAGCGTTGATTGAAAGGTTTCACTAGTAGAACCTAAATATTGATTATGTTCATGAAAGACACACATTTTTCGTATCTCATCACCACAATATGGCGAAGTGATTGTTGGAAAATCAGTAAGATGGAACCACGTAAATATGTTGTTGCAAGTTTTCATGGTCAGATACACATTGTGTAAAATTGCTTCTAACTGAAACACTGTTAACCCATGTGGAGGAGTATGATTTGCTTTGACCATCTGCAAATAGAGGTGACAATACGCTTTGTTTAAAATATTAGAATGACATACCCATGGCCTTGAAATTTTTATACCAGTCTTACTGAAATACGAGTTGTATACACTAAAAACATCGCTTTGTTTCTGGATCCTTTGGAAATGGTCCTTGTGTTTTAAATGGGCGCAATTTAAAAATTATTTTTCGTTCTCATTAGTATGGCTCTGAGCACTATGGGACTCAACTGCTGAGGTCATTAGTCCCCTAGAACTTAGAACTAGTTAAACCTAACTAACCTAAGGACATCACAAACATCCATGCCCGAGGCAGGATTCGAACCTGCGACCGTAGCGGTCTTGCGGTTCCAGACTGCAGCGCCTTTAACCGCACGGCCACTTCGGCCGGCTTCTCATTAGTAGGCTGTCACCAAAATTTCCTCTATCTATCGAAGATATATTATGAAATTTCTTAGACTTATTAAGTTCTTCAGCATGGGTTTCTTCTATTTCTTGAACCTTTCACAGACAATGTGTTCCAGATGAATCTAAAAATAAAATGAAGTAAAATTGATATTGAGAATTTTTGAAAATTATTAAAAACTGTGGGGTTAAAAACGTTAATTAAACCAATCTCTAACTTTTTAAATTAATCTTTAAACCAGGCTCAGCGAACCCAATCGTCTCATGGGCCTCCTTGATGTTGTGCAACATCAAGCCAGCCATATTTTATAGGTTGTTCAGTCTTAACCTCTTGAGTCCCGCAAATAAAATAAGTGAGGAAAATTGTTTTAGTGATATTTTTATTAGTATTACATATAAATAATTCAATCTGTATAATGAGCAAGCAGTAAAGGAAACAAAAGAAAATTCGGAGTAGGAATTAAAATCCATGGAGAAGAAATAAAAACTTTGAGGTTCGCCGATGACGTTGTAATTCTGTCAGAGACAGCATAGGACTTGGAAGAGCAGTTGAATGGAATGGACAGTGTCTTGAAGGGAGGATATAAGATGAACATCAACAAAAGCAACACGAGGATAATGGAATGTAGTGGAATTAAGTCAGGTGATGCTGAGGGAATTAGATTAGGAAATGAGACACTTAAAGTAGTAAAGGAATTTTACTATTTGGGGAGCAAAATAACTGATGATGGTCGAAGTAGAGAGGATATAAAATGTAGACTGGCAATGGCAAGGAAAGCGTTTCTGAAGAAGAGAAATTTGTTAACATCGAGTATAGACTTAAGTGTCAGGAAGTCGTTTCTGAAAGTAGGCCTATTTGTATGGAGTGTAGCCATGTATGGAAGTGAAACATGGACGATAAATAGTTTGGACAAGAAGAGAATAGAAGCTTTCGAAATGTGGGGCTACAGAAGAATACTGAAGATTAGATGGGTAGATCACATAACTAATGAGGAGGTATTGAATAGAATTGGGGAGAAGAGAAATCTGTGGCACAACTTGACGAGAAGAAGGAATCGGTTGGTAGGACATGTTCTGAGGCATCAAGGGATCACAAATTTAGTATTGGAGGGCAGCGTGGAGGGTAAAAAACGTAGAGGGAGACCAAGAGATGAATACACTAAGCAGATTCAGAAGGATGTAGGTTGCAGTAGGTACTGGGAGATGAAGAAGCTTGCACAGGATAGAGTAGCATGGAGAGCTGCATCAAACCAGTCTCAGGACTGAAGATCACAACAACAACAACAACAACAACAACAACACATAAATACACTCAGCATTACATCATTTGTATTTTTATTTTTTTGTTCAGCCTAAAATATTTGAGGTACACATATGTGGACGTCAGGTGTTAACCCGTAAATAAATAATACACTGAAAAACATATTAAAGTTTATGTTGATGAAATTTTGCGAAACAGTCGTTTTTAGTGAAACATAAATTAAACATTACACTTCTTGCACAAGTTATCTGTGGAATTTTCAACCTTCAAAGCGACATTTAGAAGCATTTTTTGCCTCTACATATTGGGGAAGACGATAAATCCGGTCACATCAAGTTGGATTCTTTGGCATGGAAACAACTTTTCTTCTTTTTGGTTTATTGTCATCGTCTTCTTCTGAACTGTCTGCAATCTCCTTTTCATCTAAGGTTATTTCTTTGGAGAGTTGTGAGGAACTTCTGACATGAAAACACTTAGCCAAATTCAGTCTGAAGTTTATTAGTGTCAGTCTGTTACACTTTGGTTCTTCTTCTTTTGCACAGGTTCTTTTGTACATAATCCAGCAATTAATAATAGCTAAATCAGTAAAATGATTAAATAGTCTGATTCTCCATTTTCTTGTTCTGGTATTTGACCTGTAGTAGGCCATGAATCTGTCACATAGGTCAATACCACCAATGTTACAATTGCAACTCATCACAATAGCTGGCTGCTGGTTGTGGTACACCAATACTTTTTTTCTGAGCCTTAGACCATCGCTTACAAGTAACTTGTGGCTCACTCCCAACACAAGACGGTACAAAAATAATAGACTTGTTATCTTTTCATTGAAGTGGAAGATCCCTCACATATTCAGCCCATTCACCTCTGTTTAGATCACAATCAGTTTTGAATTTTGAAGCCACGTCAGAAATTCTGTTTTTCGTTACAGTTCCTCTTTGATATATATTGTTGCCTAAGAGAAGCTCAATTGACTTAATGCCTGTAAAAATCTATCACTATACATTACATGCTGTCCATTTTTTGGAACTGTCACTGTTAAAAGTTTAATTACACTTGCACCTAAACCTGTTTCTTTTAATTCGGTGTCAGGAATTGTTCCTTTGTCAGCATATATTATGAAGTCAAGAACTAAACCATCTGAAGATGCCAAAATAAAGTTCTTCAACCCAAGAGGATTAGGCGTAGATGCCACTTAAGTTCTCATTGAACATCTGCCAGAGAATGGAATCATCTACTCATCAGTTGAGAGATGTTTAGATTGTGGCGAATTGAGAGACTTATTCCTGAAAAAATTAATCACAGTCCTCACTTTCCAAAGTTTGTCACTCCTGTCATGATCGTGTAAATTATTTACGGAATGTAAATTATTTCGTGACTTGAAATACCTGTCCCGAGTCATAGTATCACTGATGAGAGGCATATCAAGTAGCTAACTCCTGTACATCTTGACTTGTGGTAGCTTGAGTGTACCCCTTAGAAACTCAGTTCCAACAAAGGAAAGAATTTAGTTCATATTTGTGTTTAAATCCTTACTATTACTTTGCACATGGCATTGATCTGTTCGTTCTGCAACAACTTTTCGAAAATTCTTATCACAATACTCAAAAAAGTATTCAGCAGGATCCCTTAACACACCATCCGCCAGATCTGCGAAATTATCTTCATCAGTTCCGTGTTTTCCATTTTCGATCATGTCCATTATAACTTATGTTTATGTCCACTGTCCTGCGACCTATCAGGGGTAAGGTCTTCTATTTCGATTCATGTGTGTTCAGTAGCGACACCATATTCAGGGACAGCCTCCTCATCCGAAAATTGTTGACTCTCATCGTCTGAAAGTGAACTGAAGTCACTCTCCTCCAGCATCCAATGTAATTCTTCATCGTTGATTAAGGAAAACGACGCCATAAATTAATTGTTGATGTTTAAACAATGGAGATCCTAAAAATTATATAACATTTTGCTACAACAATTGGATAAGTAAGAGGATTTCCACCCACAATTCCATTCAACTAAAACTTTGTAGTGAATAAGGTAAGCAAAAAACTTTGGGGTTGAGACCTGAAGTACACATATACTATGTGATCAAAAGTATCCAGATACCTGGCTGAAAATGACTTACAAGTTCGTGGCACCCTCCATCGGTAATGCTGGAATTCAATATGGTGTTGGCCCACCCTTAGCCTTTATAACAGCTTCCATTCTCGCAGGCATATGTTCAATCAGATGCTGGAGGGTTTATTTGGGAATGGCAGCCTGTTTTCACAGAGTGGTGCACTGAGGAGAAGTATCGATGTCGGTCGGTGAGGCCTAGCATGAAGTCGGCGTTCCAAAACATTCCAAAGGTGTTCTGTAGGATTCAGGCCAGGACTCTGTGCAGGCCAGTCCATTACAGGGATGTTATTGTTGTGTATCCACTCCGCCACAGGCCGTGCGTGCCCTATGAATAGCTGCTCGATCGTGTTGAAAGATGCAATCACCATCCCCGAATGGCTCTTCAAGAGTAAGAAGCAAGGAGGCGCTTAAAACATCAATGTAGGCCTGTGTTGTAATAGTGCCAAGCAAAACAACAAGGGTGCAAGGCCCCTCCATGAAAAACACAACCACACCATAACATCACCGCCTCCGAATTTTATTGTTGGCACTACAAAAGCTAGCAGATGACGTTCACTGGGCATTCGCCATACCCACACCCTGCCATAGGATCGCCACTTTGAATACCATGATTTATCACTCCACACAACGTTTTTCCACTGTTCAGTCATCCAATGTTTACTCTCCTTACACCAAGCGAGGCGTTGTTTGGCATTTACTGGCATGATGTGTGGCTTATGAGCAGCTGGTCGACCATGACATCCAAGTTTTCTCACCTCCCCCCTAACTGTCATAATACTTTTAGTGGTTCTGATGCAGTTTGGAATTTCTGTGTGATTGTCTTGATAGCTGTCTGCCTATTATACATTATGACCCTCTTCAACTGTTGGTGGTCTCGTCAGTCAACAGACAAGGTCGGCTTGTTCACTTTTGTGCTGTACGTGTCCCTTCACATTTCCACTTCACTATCACATCGGATACAGTGGACCTAGGGATATTTACGAGTGTGGAAATCTCGCGTACAGAGGTATGACACAAGTGACTCCCAATCACCCGGCCAAGTTCGAAGTCCGTAAGTTCCGTAGACCGCCCCATTCTGCTCTCTCACGATGTCTAATGATTTTGGGTCTCTGATATGGAGTACCTGGCAGTAGGTGGCAGCACAATGCACCTAATACGAAAAACGTACGTTTTCGGTGGTGTCTGGATACTTTTGATCACATAATGTACGTGTACTCCGACTCTCGATGTCCACTGCATTCACAATAAGAGATAATTCTGGAAAAAACATTTATCAATCACATTTGTGACTATTTTTACTAAAACAAAAAAGAAAGTAAATTTAACATATAGAATAAGGTATTACTTTGAATTACATTTAGTGCGCGTGCTGTATGTAGCCATTTCGCTGACCATCTCCTCATAACATCACAGTGGGTACTGCAAGCAGATTGTGGTGCAATCTAGTGGCATGGTCTGAAACTACGAAACTTCAACAAACGTGTACTAGAGGTCTTTAGTCGATAGAAACTGTTCATAAGCTTTACGAAATAAAACCGCGAAGTGTACATGTGGACCCACGGACTGAGGAGGTTAAGTTCGCTGCGGTTGGGGGAGGGGCAGGTGCAGAAGGCGGATGAACAACGTTGCGGTGGTAGGACTGAAATACATAGGTCAAATTTGCGCTATCTTATTCAGTGCAAGCAAATCATATACACACATACACCTTTTTCCTGGGTTCCACACGACTGTTATGGAGGAGACTCAACGAATACAAATAATATTTCGCGGAAGCACTTTCTTTGCAGAATCATTGATTTCGTATGTGGTACATTTTTCTACCACAGGATATAACATTAAAGTAAGCTAGTTGTCATACAGATACTTCATGAGTAACAGAAGACTGACATATGAAATACAGCACTTATTAAATTTACGCAATCCTGTTACGTGTCCTTGAGATATTGAAAAAGTAATAGATAATGTGCTAGGAAAACTTTCCTCAGCCATCTAGAAATATTAGAAATTTAACTTAGCGCTCAACAAAGCGATAATAACAACGATAAAACATACATGGCGTAACCGATACTCTAGCGCAACACAAATAATCACTGTATACTTTGGCTGATGTTTCAAAGCAGCACGAAGAGTTCTAAGCACCACGGGGAGATTCATTCAGAACATTGGAGGATCATCAAAATGTGAATAAAATAGTGGCGTACCGGGCTTTTTGGGACCAAGTGATCCAAGTCTGCACCGGAGATCGAGAACAGTACACTTACTTTAAAACGTAAAGTAAAATAGAATTCGCCGCTGCACAGGCACGGGGGAACGTTAATAGTGATTGACCTGTGTGTTACGAAAGACTGTTAGTGATTTGTTTGCAAAAAACATTCCACACAAATATCAATCTGCGATAGCTGCGAAACTGCAGTGTGCCTCGACTGACCTCTCTGTATTTGTCACAGTCTAACGTGACAGTCGTGACACTCACTGCTCTAAAAGTTATTACGTTTTGGCAGCTGGAGCGACACTAGCGTTCCAAGTGGCGAGAAAGAAGAACTTCAGATGCGTCGTAAGCATAATGTTCGTGTTCCATCCCTTTCCTAGGTTATTTACGAAATATTTGAATTATTTTTTTTGCCTCCAAGAGTTTGTGTAATATCAAAAAACATAAATGTTTCTAAAAATGATTCTAAAATAAGTGCAAGTAAGGATAAAAATCTTGAATCCAGTGGCAAGCTACAACACGTTCGTGGAGAAACACTTGTGATGCTGGATAGAATTGCAGCTTACCATATTGATATCAAAAGAATATAAACACCCAGATTCACATGTAAGAAGCACAGACGTATATCTCTGCGCGCAAAAGAGATGGACGCCCCATTTGTCATTCCGTAGCCCTACCGTGTTTTAGCCATTGTCGACTCTTGTCACAAGTACGACCTCATCTTTATATTACTGTAAGTGGGACAAGCAACTACCACATGGTGGGAGAAACATGCTGTGCGTGTAAACCCCAAGTCCTGAAAGCTAATAACACTGTCAGAAGTGTTGTCACGAGTTAAATTTGTCATTAGAGACATTTTATCCAATGACATATTCATTATTTTATCAGTATCGGAGAAATGCTGTAGGCCTACCTTCTACTTTAAAAGGTGGAATATACTGTCACTTACTCCACATTTTATTTGTATGCCTTCCACATACCTCTGTAACGTACGCACTGATGAGAGCATAAAACATTCTAACAAAACGTGCACGGTACGCTTGAGTGCTATAATATAATAAATTTAGAGCAAACACCTTATTTACGTCTTTTCATATTGCATCACATTTCTCCTTCAATTGCATGCTAATCTGGCTTAACAACAAGTGAAAGGCATTTTTTTTAAAATATCGGGATCGTATAGTCTTCAAAAGTTGTTTGTCCTTCTTCATTTGATCCTTCTGATACAGCTTCTGTTGCTGTCTGTACTCAAAATGATATGCACTTTCCTTGTCCGATAATAGTTTTGCACGAAGTCTAGCGATTTGCACACTCTTAACATTTCACGCGGTTTTGCAACACACAAATAACTGCACTTAATCTAACCACTTCATCCTCAAAGCAGGTGTGTGTTGACAATTCAGATGAATCTGGCACGGACATACGGAAAGCTTCTGTGCCATAGGACTGTTTTACAGCTTTAGACGGATTGTAGAACCTTTGTGGGAATTTCCTCTTCATCGTCAGTTGAAGTGGCTTATTTGGAACGTCAAACAGTGTGGGTACTGCATTTCACACGAGTTTACTTTTGTTTGCTTTCATGAATTGGTTTAGTTCGAATTGTAGCGAACAAAACTTAACATTATTATAAAGGTAAACAGGGTCTTTTTTATAAGATCTTTTCCTTTGCTATTCACTAGCTATTTTCTGCTACTAAAACGAAACATTAATCATTAATATACATGTAGTTTGCAAGCGAATCCTGACAAAACAGTTTAGTAACATGGGGTATACAGGGTGTTACAAAAAGGTACGGCCAAACTTTCAGGAAACATTCCTCACACACAAAGAAAGAAAATATGTTATATGGACATGTGTACGGAAACGCTTACTTTCCATGTTAGAGCTCATTTTATTACTTCTCTTCAAATCACCTTAATCATGGAATGGAAACATACAGCAACAGAACGTACCAGCGTGACTTCAAACACTTTGTTACAAGAAATGATCAAAAATGTCCTCCGTTAGGGAGGATACACGCATCGACCCTCCGTCGCATGGAATCCCTGATGCGCTGATGCAGCCCTGGAGAATGGCGTATTGTATCACAGCCGTTCACAATACGAGCACGAAGAGTCTCTACATTTGGTACCGGGGTTTCGTAGACAAGAGCTTTCAAATGCCCCCATAAATGAAAGTCAAGAGGGTTGAGGTTAGGAGAGCGTGGAGGCCATGGAATTGGTCCGCCTCTACCAATCCATCGGTCACCGAATCTGTTGTTGAGAAGCGTACGAACACTTCGACTGAAATGTGCAGGAGCTCCATCGTGCATGAACCACATGTTGTGTCGTACTTGTAAAGGCACATGTTATAGCAGCACAGGTAGAGTATCCCGTATGAAATCATGATAACGTGCTCCATTGAGCGTAGGTGGAAGAACGAAACTAAAATGAGCTCTAACATGGAAATTAAGCGTTTCCGGACACATTTCCACATAACATCTTTTGTTTATTTGTGTGTGAGGAATGTTTCCTGAAAGTTTGGCCGTACCTCTTTGTAACACCCTGTATACCTCTCAGGGTCCTTAAGAAACCTAAAAAAGGACATGTGATGTCTTCTTGTTGTTGTTGTTGCAGCAATTTATTGCGCTGCGGACGTTCCGGTCTATAGAACCCATTGTACGAACCAAAATAAACGACTACTATTCACTTTCACGATCGCACGGAACTCAACAGTTTTACTTACTGGCCGCTTGGCGCGCTGCTGGTGCAGTAGGCAACAAAATCGAGGCGAAGTGTCGCAACTGTTGTGTTAGACTGTGGTATTTGTGCTCTTCACATTTGTAATCCTCTGTGAGTTTGGTGTATATCGAGAAATATTTCTGTTCATTCATGATACACTTTTGCGAACTGTTACTTATGTACGTATACTGTAGTGTTCCTGTTCTTTTTCGATATAAAATGTGCCTTTCTTTTCTTTGGTGAGCAAATTTTTCGCATTTTCCATTCGTGGTAAATGAATGTTGTAATAAATACTATGTAAGCATGTTGACCTATGATGTCCAAGGCGCGTCAAGAGAAGAAACAAATATTTGTCGCAGCTCTAAGACGAAATTAATGGCCTTGGGGAATATGTAACCAGCAAAGTCAACACATCGAACATACCATCCTGGAATTTAAATCGCTGATTCAACCTTTTCCATCTAACCTATAATCCATATATTCGTCGATCTTACTCGAAAAATTCGATTATCGTCCTTACTTATCACGAATTTTCCATCGGGCCAGTTCTCACAAGGAACTGTTCTTTTGCTATTGGAGGTATCAGCTCTTTTTTTTCATTGTGCTTGACAAGCGCAAATATCTGGTAAAACATACTTTTATAGTATTTGGTTAAATGTGCCGTACAAGCTGGGGGGGGGGGGGGGATGAAGTGCAAACCGGGGTACCTGCCCAGGGCGGCAATTTCAGAGTGCGCCAAATTCATATTCTTGAAGAAAAAAACCTTATTTCACAAAGCGCCTAGCATCCAGTGCACGTTAGTCTATCGATTATCAATATGATTTTGAAACATACCCCTGTTTGAAAACATTTTTGAAAACATTCAAAGCTGATTTCTGAACGAATCATAAGTTAATTTTTGAGTGCGTGCAAAGTGTACATGATGTCTCTACAAGGGAATCCTCCTTGCATCCAGAAATAAAAAAAAACTTCCCCGCAGACAAAAGGAGACGGGGGTATAATAGCTGAGCAGAATAAACCGGAACGGGTGAATGCCAATTGCTGTTCGTTTATGTGGCTGATTGAGTGAGCGAATGATCAGCGCTGTTATGATTACTAGCGAAATCCGTAGATTCAGACTTCCAGAGTTGAAACAAACGGCTAACTGGAATAACAGGTATCGGTACACCAATGAGGGCCAGTTGTACAATCTCCGGTTAGCAGCCGGGTAAGCTCTATTCTCGGAATAGCGCGAGAGATGCGTTGTACGAACCCGGAATAACGCCTAACCGGAGAATAAAGTCGAGATGACTTAACCGGCGATTTCTGGCTGGTTAGAGAGATTAACTGGGGAATCATTTTTCTAGATGGCAGGGATAGTGACACATACAGTCAGCAATGCCGACATTTTGGCTGAACTGTTCATGAGAATGAGGAAGGAAAAGAAGGAGTGAAGACACCGATTCCGAATTTATATCCAGATTTTGCTTATCAAAGGAAGCCGTACTTCGTCATGTCTGTCTTGTGAGAAACTGGAGCATATGCCGTACAGGTGAGACTATTTCTCTGTTTTCTTAAATAATACTGTTTATTTGTAGTAATATGCATTCGATTTCAGTACCTCGTGAATCCTGTCTTGTCACCTACTATGTGTACAATTTGCATTAACACCTTTTTCTGTTTTTGACGAAACATCGATTTTTAATGTTGCAAAAAGTTTTGAGAAAACGATAGTGTCCCAAGCTCATCAACAGCAGAAAATATTGTTCCACTATGTTTTCTATTGGGAATGCCCCTTTCTGTAAAAAACACAGCAGTGCCAAAACAAATTTCCACCTTTTATTGAAATGTTAGGATTACAAGCCCATTAATGCATCAGAGTAAGAAGTTTACCTCCCACGTACCATTATTAACTGAAGCCAGTGAACTATTTGTTCTTACTCAGGCTAAGTTTAACACAGTAAGATTAGTAGGAAAGTAGTGTTTCTTTTTTTTTCAAAAAAAGAAAGCTATAGCAGACAGCTGTTGCATTTCTCAGCAACACACATAACCACATACATATTTATCATAAAGTAATTATCTCTGTGTGACAAGAACATAGGTACTTTTCATTCAGTTAACAGGAATCTTTAGTTATTGAGTATATAAAAATCACAACAGTGGAAGGAGTGGCTGCATATTATGTTTTTAAATTTCTTTTGAATTGTCTCATCATTCTTTTCTTGCTTTCAGAAATGACTGTGTTCTACCAATGAACCAGCTACTGTTGTTGTTGTGGTCTTCAGTCCTGAGACTGGTTTGATGCAGCTCTCCATGCTACTCTATCCTGTGCAAGCTTCTCCATCTCCCAGTACCTACTGCAGCCTACATCCTTCTGAATCTGCTTAGTGTATTCATCTCTTGGTCTCCCTCTACGATTCTTACCCTCCACGCTGCCCTCCAATACTAACTTGGTGATCCCTTGATGCCTCAGAACATGTCCAACCAACCGATCCCTTC
The DNA here is from genome assembly GCF_023864275.1 of Schistocerca cancellata. Taxonomy (NCBI): domain Eukaryota; kingdom Metazoa; phylum Arthropoda; class Insecta; order Orthoptera; family Acrididae; genus Schistocerca; species Schistocerca cancellata. The sequence continues at coordinate 416,773,681 of NC_064633.1, forward strand.
TTCTGGTCAAGTTGTGCCACAGATTTCTCTTCTCCCCAATTCTATTCAATACCTCCTCATTAGTTATGTGATCTACCCATCTAATCTTCAGTATTCTTCTGTAGCCCCACATTTCGAAAGCTTCTATTCTCTTCTTGTCCAAACTATTTATCGTCCATGTTTCACTTCCATACATGGCTACACTCCATACAAATAGGCCTACTTTCAGAAACGACTTCCTGACACTTAAATCTATACTCGATGTTAACAAATTTCTCTTCTTCAGAAACGCTTTCCTTGCCATTGCCAGTCTACATTTTATATCCTCTCTACTTCGACCATCATCAGTTATCTTGCTCCCCAAATAGCAAAACTCCTTTACTACTTTAAGTGTCTCATTTCCTAATCTAATACCCTCAACATCACCCGACTTAATTCGACTACATTCCATTATCCTCGTTTTGCTTTTGTTGATGTTCATCTTATATCCTCCCTTCAAGACACCATCCATTCCGTTCAACTGCTCTTCCAAGTCCTTTGCTGTCTCTGACAGAATTACAATGTCATCGGCGAACCTCAAAGCTTTTATTTCTTCTCCATGGATTTTAATACCTACTCCGAATTTTTCTTTTGTTTCCTTTACTGCTTGCTCAATATACAGATTGAATAACATCGGGGAGAGGCTACAACCCTGTCTCACTCCCTTCCCAACCACTGCTTCCCTTTCATGTCCCTCGACTCTTATAACCGCAATCTGGTTTCTGTACAAATTGTAAATAGCCTTTCGCTCCCTGTATTTTACCCCTGCCACCTTTAGAATTTGAAAGAGAGTATTCCAGTCAACATTGTCCAAAGCTGCTTTCTTTGGGATTGGAATTATTATATTCTTCTTGAAGTCTGAGGGTATTTCGCCTGTTTCATACATCTTGCTCACCAGATGGTAGAGTTTTGTCAGGAATGGCTCTCCCAAGGCCGTCAGTAGTTCCAGTGGAATGTTGTCTACTCCGGGGGCCTTGTTTCGACTCAGGTCTTTCAGTGCTCTGTCAAACTCTTCACGCAGTATCGTATCTCCCATTTCATCTTCATCTACATCCTCTTCCATTTCCATAATATTGTCCTCAAGTACATCGCCGTTGTATAGCCCCTCTATATACTCCTTCCACCTTTCTGCTTTCCCTTCTTTGCTTAGAACTGGGTTTCCATCTGAGCTCTTGATGTTCATACAAGTGGTTCTCTTATCTCCAAACGTCTTAATTTTCCTGTAGGCAGTATCTATCTTACCCCTAGTGAGATAAGCCTCTACATCCTTACATTTGTCCTCTAGCCATCCCTGCTTAGCCATTTTGCACTTCCTGTCGATCTCATTTTTGAGACGTTTGTATTCCTTTTTGCCTGCTTCATTTACTGCATTTTTATATTTTCTCCTTTGATCAATTAAATTCAATATTTCTTCTGTTATCCAAGGATTTCTACTAGCCCTCGTCTTTTTACCTACTTGATCCTCTGCTGCCTTCACTACTTCATCCCTCAAAGCTACCCATTCTTCTTCTACTGTATTTATTTCCCCCATTCCTGTTAATTGTTCTCTTATGCTCTCCCTGAAACTCTGTACAACCTCTGGTTCTTTCAGTTTATCCAGGTCCCATCTCCTTAAATTCCCACCTTTTTGCAGTTTCTTCAGTTTTAATCTACAGGTCATAACCAATAGATTGTGGTCAGAGTCCACATCTGCCCCTGGAAATGTCTTACAATTTAAAACCTGGTTCCTAAATCTCTGTCTTACCATTATATAATCTATCTGATACCTATTAGTATCTCCAGGGTTCTTCCATGTATACAACCTTCTATCATGATTCTTAAACCAAGTGTTAGCTATGATTAAGTTGTGCTCTGTGCAAAATTCTACCAGGCGGCTTCCTCTTTCACTTCTTAGCCCCAATCCATATTCACCTACTACGTTTCCTTCTCTCCCTTTTCCTACACTCGAATTCCAGTCACCCATGACTATTAAATTTTCGTCTTCCTTCACTATCTGAATAATTTCTTTTATCTCATCATACATTTCTTCAATTTCTTCGTCATCTGCAGAGCTAGTTGGCATATAAACTTGTACTACTGTCGTAGGTGTGGGCTTCGTATCTATCTTGGCCACAATAATGCGTTCACTATGCTGTTTGTAGTATCTTACCCGCATTCCTATTTTCCTGTTCATTATTAAACCTACTCCTGCATTACCCCTATTTGACTTTGTGTTTATAACCCTGTAGTCACCTGACCAGAAGTCGTGTTCCTCCTGCCACCGAACTTCACTAATTCCCACTACAGCTACTACAGACACTAAAATATTATCCCTCTGGTGATTTCTTTCTGTCCACTGGAGACTTCATTCGTACTGGCAGGGGAACAGCCAGCATTAATTTTAAAAGGGTGTTTATGACACTGGACAACATGCACAAGAGAGAATTTTTTAATTATTTCACTTCTCTGATGTAATTAAGATAAAATAAAATGAAATAAACAAATGTATCCATAATGAGATTTTCACTCTGCAGTGGAGTGTGTGCTGATATGAAACCTCCTGGCAGATTAAAGCTGTGTGCCGGACCGAGACTTGAACTCGTGACCTTTGCCCTTTGCGGGCAGGTGCTCTACCATATATATTTTTTTAAAATCTCATTTTGTTCTATATTGTTCGTTGACTGTTCGTGGCGGACGTCCGATGACACTCGTTCAGGTTGTTCGTTGATCCGTTCACTCAGTTTTTTTTATTACAGAGGGTAGCTCAACCCTCTGACCGAACACGCTGAGCTACCTTGCCGGCTGACCATCTGAGCTACCCAAGCACGACTCACGCCCCGTCCTCACAGCTTTTACTTCCGCCAGTACCTCGTCTCCTACTTTCCAAACTTCACAGAAGCTCTCCTGTCAAATGGTAACTTTTACAGCAGTGAGTGACGCGACTGTTATGGTAGACTGTGATATATACCTTCAATATAATTAATAATAATCACATCACAAAACATTATTTATATATGTCCAAGAACTGCAAAAGGAAAGCACGCCGTGTAAAACTACAAGAAGATTAGAGAGAATAAATGCTGGGAACTTAGGATTGAAGAAATGTGTACTGTCTTGCTTGTCTTATATCTTTCCTGGTTTTATGTTTCCTATATTTAATTTTATGTCGCACACAAGATAAAGTTATTGGCTAATAGACAATAAAGAGCGCAAATTTTCTGAAGACTTTTTATTCTCCGGTTACAAATAATCCCACCCAGTATTAATTGTGAGTTTCTTTAAAGGGGGCTAGGGTGTCAAACCAGCCGACTGCGAGCAGGGGAGGCACCACAGGACATTTTAATTTCCACTGTCGTGAATATAGGCTTGATGGCTTCCATTACAAATCACACATATATGAATCCCACAGAGCGAAATACAGTGACGTGCGATAGAAGAATGCTTTTTGAAGAGGCGGGGCACTGCACTTTGGTACACTTAAGACCGAGTAACATGTCTTACATTTCCTCGGACTTACACTGTGTGATAAAAAGTATCCAGACACCCCCAAAAACATCTGTTTTTCATATTATGTGCATTGTGCTGCAACTTCTGCCAGGTACTCTACAATAGCGACCTCAGTAGTCATTAGACATCGTGAGGGAGCAGAATGGGGAGCTCCGCGGAACTCACGGACTTCGAACATGGTCAGGTGACTAGGTGTCACTTGCGTCTTATCTCTGTGCGCGAGATTTCCACACTCCTAAACATCCCTAGGTCCACTGTTTCCGATGTGATAGTGAAGTAGAAACGTGTAGGAACACGTACGGCAAAAAAGCGTACAGGACGACCTCATCTGTTGACTGACAGAGATCACCGACAGTTGAAGAGGGTCATCATGTGTAATAGGCAGACATCTATCCAGACCATCACACAAGAATTCCAAACTGCATCAGGATCCACTGCAAGTACTATGAAAATTAGGCGGGAAGTGAGAAAACTTGGATTTCATGGTCGACCGGCTGCTCATAAGCCACATATCACGCCGGTAAATGCCAGACGACGCCTCCCTTGGTGTAAGGAGCGTAAACATTTGACGATTGAACAGTGGAAAAACGTTGTGTGAGGTGACGATCACGGTACACAATGTGGCGATCCGATGGCAGGGTGTGGGTATGGCGAATGACCCGTGAACGTCGTCTGCCAGCTTTTGCGGTGCCAACAGTAAAATTCGGAGGTGGTGGTGTTATGGCGTGGTCGTGTTTTCCATGGAGCGAGCTTGCACCCATTGTTGTTTTGCGTGGCACTATCACAGTACAGGACTACATTGATGTTTTAAGCAGCTTCTTGCTTCCCACAGTTGGAGAGCAATTCGGGGATGGCGACTGCATCTTTCAACACGATCGAGCACCTGTTCATAAGGTACGGCCTGTGGTGGAGTAGTTACACGACAATAACATCCCAGTAATGGACTGGCCTGCACAGAGTCCTGACCTGAATTCTACAGAACACATTTGGGATGTTTTGGAATACCGACTTGGTGTCAGGCCTCGCTGACCGACATCGATAGCTCTCCTCCGTTAAGAGTGGGCAGCCATTCCCCAAGAAACCTTCCAGCACCTGATCGAACGTATGCCTGCAAGAGTGGAAGCTGTCATCAAGGATAAGGATGGGCCAACACTATATTGAATTCTATCATTACCGATGGAGGGTGCCACGAACTTGTAAGTCATTTTCAGCCAGGTGTCCGGATACTTTTGATCACATAGTATATATATTTTATATATGAAACTCTTCACAAAACTGACATATGTTTAACAAGTATTATTTTTTTCAAATTTTTGAAGTCCTGTCTACAATGCTCGAGGGGTTGGGGGGGGGGGGGGCGCCACTATCAAGTTTTTGACCCCGTTCGGAAATATCATAGAACCGGGGCAGGCTGATAATTGCGGCTCCCGACCTACGATACATTAGAAACGAGTCAACAATGGGTTGTTAACTCTGTAGTTACATTTCTTGCATTCATTTCGGAAATAATTGACTGTAAAGTTGGAAGTTAATGTTGAAATGAAATTTAGTTACGCTTGGGACTGAAAATGAGTTCATAATTCGCTTTAATCGAAATTCATGATAACCGATAAAATTCAATATTAGAATTAACGTATTCCTGCCTGAAGCAAATTTTTTTCGCGTTAACCATGAGTTCTTCTTGAGCGATTTCGTGCTAACGAGGTTAAACAGTAATGCCGTACTATAATGATTAAAATTTTATTGTATTTATTGTGTTCTTTTGAAAATCTACATTGACTGATTTTGTTTTTCATCATCCTTTCCACACCAGATGTGTTGGCTGGAAGAGATCTCTTCCTAATAAAAAACTTACTATTATAAACAAACTTAATGTATCAAAATCTTATTAACTGCGCACGATAAAAATTTATTTAATTAATATATTCTGCACGAAGCGCGTAAAATTAAACATCCATGTACGTACACCTAATGTGGGAAAACTTGTGTATATAAAATTATGGAATGTATTTTCTTATAAAGATGCTTACTGCGTGTGTATAAATCTAGCGAACGCGCTGCTCGCATATATTTACCTAGTGCAATTTGTCCGCCGCCGGCTGGTGTGGCCATGCGGTTCTAGGCGCTTCAATCTGGAACCGCGTGACCGCTACGGTCGCAGGTTCGAATCCTGCCTCGGGCATGGATGTGTGTGATGTCCTTAGGTTAGTTAGGTTTAAGTAGTCCTAAGTTCTAGGGGACTGATGACCACAGATGTTAAGTCCCATAGTGAAAAAAAAAAAAAAATTGGCCGCCTAGACGACAAACCTAGATGCAGCTTTCACACAGGTCGCTGCTCCCGAGCGACATGCATCGCATGCGCACCCTTAATCTAACCCTATGGTTTGTTACCATAATTCAAATAAAATTAAGTATGTTGTACATTTCCGCAACGACGTCTAATGATACTTATGAGTCCCACGTCACACAGGATAGAACGCTACATAACGTGACCTAAATTATAAACAGAAGTATTTTTTCCGTGGAGATAGAAAAGTGAAGAAATTTTGGGTAATTTCTTTATAACTTCCTCCTTCTTCCGTTTATTTCTTCCTTTCATAGTTCCGCTGGGGTAATTTCTCTTTCGTTCACTCATTTCTTACACAATTAAACTTTTTAACGAACAAATAATCACTAGAGTTACAAGGTTTTAACGTCATGAACCGCGTGCGAAGATTGAAATAAACGCATATAGATTGTTCTCATTCAACTGAAAAGGAGAAATACCGTAATCTTTGTTGCCTGCTGACGTGCGCTGCGGTAAATCTTATACGTTCAGTGTTGCCAACATTGGGACGCCCGGTTAATTAAGCGTTTAGGGCACGTCCTAAGACTTAAGCGTTCGCCTTGAGTGAGATTGTGGAAAATATTTTCCAAATTTTTGCCAACACATGACGGGGCCCTTGTAGCCTGGGAACCCCGTATCATTGATGCACCTGATACAGCGATAGCTACGCCTCTATGCTGCGTAGCCGCAGGACAGAGTTGTGCTAGTATGTCAACCCAATAACACAGCATCAGCTAAAATTATAGCACAATCCTTGGCAGTATGGTGACCTTACAGAGTAATAGGGGCCCATGTAATACCACAACATGGCTGCCCAGATCATCACTGAACCGCTGCCAAGATTCCCTCTTAGGATATAAACTCGGCCAGAAGTTAGAGCAGTGTGGAAAAAAAAAAAAAAAAAAAACTTCTCTGAGCAAATGACTCTCTTCCATTGCTCTATAGTCCAGGCTTTACAGCTCCGGCAGCAAATTTTGTTGTTAGGAGCATTTCCATCAACAATGAGTGGTTTTAGAATAACAACTCACTCTGCAATTCCCTGCTTATGGAGCTCCCTTCGTGTTGTTTTGATGCTGACAGGGTTCGCCAGTGCTACATTCAGTTCTGCAGTGGACGTCCTCTTATTTTTCGTCACAGTCCTATTCAATTACCGTCTGTCACTAACGCTCAACACTTTTGTTCGCATAGTGATTTTGCGAATGATGTTTTTCCACTTTCCCTGTACGCAGTATAAATCTTCGATATGGTGCCTTTTGAAACATCAAACACTTTGGCTACCTTGGTTACGGAAACACCCACCATACGAGCACCAACAATTTTCCCAAGTCCCAATTCACTTAGCGCTGGTATAACCCAGAACCCTGTTCTGACCATGACTGACACTTGCAATGTATAGAGGACATCGCACAAGTGCCATTGAAAGTCAAATACAACAGGCTCGGCTTGGCTAACGTCTGCATTTATCTTCAAGCGTGCATTTCTGATGGTTTTCCATATTTTTGTGCAAGCGCTGTCGGGCGTGGCCGGCGCTTGGATGGGTGACCATCTGGGCCACCATGCGCTGTTGCCATTTTTCGGGTGCACTCAGCCTTGTGATGCCAATTGAGGAGCTACTCGACCGAACAGTAGCGGCTCCAGTCACAGAAAACCATCATAACGACCGGGAGAGCGGTGTGCTGACCACACGCCCCTCCTATCCGCATCTTTAGCTGAGGATCACACGGCGGTCGGATGGGCCCGATGGGCCACTTGCGGCCTGAAGACGGGGTGCTGTCAATGCTTTATTAACCTCTGACCAGATTTAAAGGCAACTGGTGGCATCAAAAGTCGACAATAGTAAATCTTATGCAAATGTCACTAAGCACAAAATAGATATAATATATAATTAAGTAAATGACAATAACAATAACTAATTACATACTAGAACAATTACAAAATAAACATACGACATAGTAAGTAGGTAATTACACAGCTAATTGACAATAAGTACAAGGCATTAATAATACAGTTACACATCATGACACATATATATGGCTATAAAATATAGCCTGTTGTTTATTTGTAGTTCACTCTCGTAAGAAATGTAAGCTATCTGCCGCACACTCAGGTTACTCTAGAGAAGAGTTGAATCCTTTTACTTGCCATCCATTTCACAACACTAGTTGCTTGCACTCTGTTAGCTGTTATGGTAAGGTAGTTACAGAATCACTTTCCTTGACAAGAAAGACGAGGCACCCAGAAGACATGGTCAAAGGTCAATAAACTTTGTACACACACAGACCAGCAGCAGGTATGTAAATGATTAAAACTGCAATTATTTGTGACAGGTAAGACGGCCACCACGGTGCGTTAGTGTTGTCACCATGCCTCGAAGGGTATATAGCGATCCTGAACAGCGTGAGATGTCGAGTGACCACCTGGACACGGAGATGCACATACTCGTATGAGGCAGCGTTGTCAGCATCTGAGAGAGTTTGAAAGGGACGTCATTGTAGACCTACATTTGACTGGCTGGTTTCATCAAGCAGTATCCAGACTTGTGGAGCATTCGGATGTGACAGTAACCCAAAGTCAGGCTGCATGGAAATGTGAGGAGAAGCATACTCGTCGTCAAGGTTCCAATCGATCACTTGTAACCACAAGAGAGAATCTCTATGCTATGCACCAAGCACATTACAGTCTTTCTCATCTGCATCGCCATCTGAGAACAAGTAATGGACCCCCTACAACATTCTGTGTCATCCCAGAGACTAGTAGCAGTCAGACTAAGGAATTACCACCCCATGCATAGACTCCCATTAACGCAACTGAATATGTTTGGAGTGGTGATGTGACTGGGAACCACGGACTGCTGTGAATGGCATCACATTCTAATCAGCGATGAATTGCGGCTCTGCACTGACCGGGATAACCACCGTTGGTGAGTATGGTGGCGTCCTGGTGAGAGGTCTCATTCTTTCAATATTTTGGAGAGGCACAGTCGTGTTACTCCTGGCGACATGGTGTGGGGAGCCATCAGATATGACTTCAAGTCATGGCTGGTAGTGATCGAGGGACCTCCAATGGCACAACGGTACGTTACAACATCCAGCGTCGAGGTGTGTTATCTCTCAGGTGTCATGGTGCCATTTTTCAACAGGGCAATGCGCGCCCACACTGTCATCTCCATTGAATAATCTGAGTTATTATTAACGCTTGAGCTGTAGCAAAACATTGTAAATTTACGGTTTTCAGCCCAGGAAAGTCGTTGCACGTGAAAATCGCATCTAATCTCGTCCTTTAAATAGCGGTTTACGAGTTCTAGCCACTAATGGTCTCGTAAGAGGAGAGCTAGACGCATGCCTCTTCCCTAGCTCTGTGGAAACGTGCTAATCTCAGAGAAAGCGTATTTTATGGATTGCGGTTCCAGTCTTGCTGACTGTAACGTTTTTATCCCTTCTGTGAAAGAGCTACAAGCAGTCAGATCACACATCGATAAGGAAATCGCAAGAAAATACTTTCGGCTCATAGTGCAATGGTGAAAAACTTACAATGCTGCACAACAGGTAACGCCTCTTTCCGCTGCTGACAAACAAATTTTGGGTTTCTAGGAATACATAACTTTATTTATGAAATGCCACATTTGCATACCACTTGAGTATGACACAGCATACCAGTCAAACACAGACCCAATCGAAATCTAATGATTATTATTTTAGTAATTCGTGCCGATAAAGGCACGCTTGTTTACAGATACTCAGTTTTATTGAAACAGACTTTCGTCGTAAGGTTATCGTGGGTAGTTTTATTTTATTTCTTATAATACAGTGCACATTTTCGTACGGTTTCTTTTAGTGTTGCTAAAACATTAGTTAAGATGAGAGAGAAATTAATCATCAACGAGATATGCGAATTCTCTGATGTTACCTATAACAGTCTAACAATGCACATGCAGTTTATTGATTACATGCATGTAGGTGTTCTGAGTTAAAGCTGTCAAACAAGGTTTTATGAAGAATAAAATGCTACTGCCACACGACAGCTAATGTAGAAAATACTTTTCTGACGTATTTTGGCATGATGCGTTCTCCCCATACATAATACAAAAGTTTCGAGATGCATCTGCAGCCTGGCCATCTATTAAACCTGAAAAGAACAAAATGTCGCAGAAGTTAGTCCTTTTTCCACATGCGACTATTTTGGGTTGAGAAGTGAAGGGAATTATGTTCAAAGTTCCATTAGATCGATAACTTCAGCAGACAGCAGGATGGCGTTTTAAAATATGTAGCAGTGAATGTACCCAAACTCGTGACGTCTTATCAACAGTGCGCGACGCTTATCTTTACACTACTAGCTGACACATAACTACAACACCTCCAGAACTCAAGAACAATTCCTCCTCAACTTGCGCATTGCACAGTGCTGTGAGATAATGCATATGGCCGGATCTAGACTTCTGAGAGACGGACAGTTACAGCTTTTCTTTTGCACTGCACGACGTTTTTAACAAACAGATAGCGCAATAGAGTAGCTCAAGTCGAAAGGAACACTTCCTGCTTAAATTTATGCATCCTACATTGTTGGCAGTTCTGTGTAGGTGTCAGTTACGTGATTTTATTTCGGTGATTACAAAAGAGTCGAATGTATGCACTGGGTAGCCGAGGCAGCTAGTTCATGGTGATTCGGTCAACCAAGTAAATGAATGTACAGAACATGCTGCAAACCACTACAGGGAGTCTGTGTGTCAGAATTCTTATCCAGTGTGGCGCAACATTGTTATGATAGAATAATGAACGAGAGCGAAGAGTATTTGGTGGTCTCTTGGCTTGATGCTAGATTCATATACTTATGGTCTGGGTTCGATTCCAACTTCTGCTGATGATTTTTGATAAGGAAAGACAGATTCTGTTCTCTTCTGGCTACGCCAAGTGAAGAACGTATAATGGCACTGTGGTCTGAAATTCACGTTAAACGTGATATTCTTTCTCTACCAAGTAGATGTTAGGTTGAACCACAATCAAGTCAGGAGTCGCGTCACGTAGAAACTCTATCAGCAGTAACCTTTCTTATACTAGTTATTTATTTCTAGTGACGAAACAAACGCAATGTAGGGTCACAGGACACTTGTTACATCTTTTGTTTGAGCTTCTGTATGTCGATAAAATTGGTTCTGATCTGGGAATGAAACTCAGACCGCCCTTAAGGCGGAATTTGATCCCTTCGTGACAATACAGCTCGACTGCAATTTGTTGTTTGTTCAAAACTGCGAATTCCTCAACATCTCCACATATTGGGCGTGAAAGGGTTCGAATCCTGGCCCGGCACTAAACCTTTCATGTATTATCAAGCTCTAGCATGAGAACACCTATCTGCTGGTGGGTAATAATTTTGGTTTTTAATGTATTTTCATTCGCTGTCAACACTAACGGTATCTGACGTTTTTGAGTCCCAGTGAGACACAGAACTGTTTGCGAAATCATTGTAAATTCAAGGATTTTATTCCGAGCTGTTGGTGGAGAAAAATTCGGTTGCTGACGTATCTTTGTGTGCAGTCAACAACGATATGTGTGGGGCTCGATTCCCAGTCAGCACTGAACTCTTCGTCATATTATTTCTAGTTCAAACATGCTCACATGTCGCTGCTGGTGTAACAAACCCATTTTTAACGTTCGTTTTCTCTAGAATATAACAGCGATAGGTGCCAGGTTGGAGTCTTGGGAAAGAAAAAATTAATGTTTCGTCTCGTCATTTCAGTTAAAACATCTAGCTACTGCCGAGAAAATCCGATATGTCACAGTTGATTGTGCTTCGATGACAAGCCAATTAGGTTCTGGTTTCGAATCCCTGTCCAACACAAAGCTTTACCGCACGGCATTTCAAGTAAGTTACTTGTGAAGAAGCAATATTTAACATCTCTCGTAGTTCGTTAACGAGGACAATAGATGCTGGGTAGGAATTCGCGTCCGTTAACAATGTTTACGTTATGTAATTTAAAGTTGATATTTGATAACTGATACTGTCTAAAATCGAGGTATACCACTCTCTGTATGCCTAGTCAGGAATGACTGTTAGTTTCCGTCAGTCACGAAGTCTTTGCTTAGTCTGCATGACCTGGGTTTGAATCCATATGCAGAACGAGACGGTTCGATGCGTCATTTGAAGTTCATACATATTCTCAACTAGCTGCTCGTGAATAACTTAAATTTTTATTGTCATTTTGTGTTAAATAATAAGTACGGTATATTATTTAGAAGAGGAAATCATGAATACGACGAACGTACTACGTGAATTACCTATCTGACGTAATAATGATAGCACACTGGACTCGCATTCGGGAGGACGACGGTTCAATCCCGTCTCCGGCCATCCTGATTTAGGTTTTCCGTGATTTCCCTAAATCGCTTCAGGCAAATGCCGGGATGGTTCCTTTGAAAGGGCACGGCCGATTTCCTTCACCATCCTTCCCTCACCCGAGCTTCCGCTCCGTCTCTAATGACCTCGTTGTCGACGGGACGTTAAACACTAATCTCCTCCTCCTCCGTAATAATGAGAGTGGTAATATTTCGTGTATGTCATTTATTGTAATAAATGTGAACTTATAAGCCTGAAGAACCGTCTTATCTGTGATAAGATGTTCCCTGATATTAGTAGTACCTTGGTATTACTTTACATCTTGAGTTATTGCGATACAGAGCAGTGTTTTCTAGTGGTGACTTGTTGGAACCATTTTCAATAGTCAAACGACTGTACTGAGGGGCGATTAGAGGACCTGCTAGACAGCTGCGCTATGTGGGTTGCATTCGAATCAGGCGAAATGCAGTTCAGGTCGTGCGGATACTTTTGAGCACCTCTGTACCTAAAGCTTCTTTTGACATTTAGACACTATTGTTGAGCCTACAGAATTACCCTAGAAAAGTATTCCAGTACTCTTGTGGGAGTGGAAGAAAGTAAAATACTCATGTAATAGAAGTTATGCTCGTGAGCTTCTATAGGTGACATCTGTTAGTCCATCTGTGTGGATATCCAAATTGAGCTTTTGCTCTATATGAAGTCTTCATTCTTGTTATCGTGACTGGGAGCATTCGCTCTATGTGAAGTCTTAATTCTTGTTATAATGACTGGGAGTATTCGCATTGAACACAATGTTTTCAGTTTTATTTTTGCTGTTTTGCAGTAAATGGACCTCAAATGAAGTAGTACACTTCTCCATCGCTACCACCATGCTGTGTTTCATATTTACAATATTGGTATTAGGTGTGATGAGGGTTACGTATTCTGCTTATAGCAATGCATCACATGGAACAACTGTGGGTGGGAAAATTGTTTGCATAAATAATGAAAAGGAAAGGTCCAAACACACACCTGCGAGGTAAAGCAGCTTATTACATCTTCAAGTGGCTTGTTCATTGCAAAATTTGGACGCTGCTGCTCTCTTTCCTCACGTCGAGACCCTGCCAACTTCATTTTTTCAAAAAACATGAAGTTTATAGAAAGAAATGATTTCCCACTAGTAAATGGCTACGTATGTCTACGTGTAACTGGTAGTACCTGTCAGGATCAGAGGCTCATACAAGTCCGGTATTCAGTGTCATGTGGATCCTATGATTTATTTCATTCATCGCTTCTTTCACATCGGCAATGATTTACACTCCTGGAAATTGAAATAAGAACACCGTGAATTCATTGTCCCAGGAAGGGGAAACTTTATTGACACATTCCTGGGGTCAGATACATCACGTGATCACACTGACAGAACCACAGGCACATAGACACAGGCAACCATCCTTTTGAAGCTGTTAACTGAATTCATCTCCTGGTCTCCTTCCACAATTTTTACCTTGCACACTTCCCAGCAGTACCAAATTTGATTTCATTAAATTTCTCTACTTCAGAAACGCTTCTCTCACCATTGCCAGTCTACATTTTATATCCTCTCTAGCCGGCCGGGGTGGCCGAGCGGTTCTAGGCGCTACAGTCTGGAACCGCGCGACCGCTGCGGTCGCAGGTTCGAATCCCGCCTCGGGCATGGATGTGTGTGATGTCCTTAGGCTAGTTAGGTAGTTCTAAGTTCTAGGGGACTGATGACCTCAGAAGTTAAGTCCCATAGTGCTCAGAGCCATTTTTATCCTCTCAACTTCGGGTAGCATCACTTATTTTACTGCACAAAGAGCAAAACATATCTACCAATTTCTGTGTCTCTGTATATCTTATATCCTCTCTACTTCGGCCATCAACAGTTATTTTACTGCTCAAGTAGCAAAACTCATGTACTACACTATACAACAAAAAACTTTTTTTCAGGTACATAGATAAAACATGGTGGACCTAACTAAATTGGGCTAGCTGAATCTGAAAATTCAGTTAGATTTTCGCCATCACCCTCCAATTTTTTGTTACGGAGGTTTTTAAATGCCTATATTTAAAAACGGAGACTAGGGTGGTCGACACTAAATTTTGACAATATATAACATACTTAATGCCATAAAACTATATTACTCTAGTGTCATGGGCCTGATGTACATTTTTCAAGAAAAATTGCAACATTAATTTGCTCGATGATGATATTGATGGTGGGGGGTTGAGTCTTTTTGATGACAACTACCTTCTGTGGGATAAATATCTTTCACACTTCAGAAACCAACAGTAGTCACTTAACATTGAAGGGTTCCATCAACCTTTATAGCGGTTTTCCAGTCGAAAAATGTCCTGATGGAACCTTTCTTCGTGTTCTTCACTAACAGCTCTCAAATTGGTAGCGAAGAAATTTAAATGAGAATGAAGGAAGTGCATTTTTCGTGACATTCTGCATCCAAGATTTTTATAGTTCTCTAAAAGAGTTCCCACTAATATGTCACTGTTTTCTGCTCTTGTAATCCCTAGGAAACTTTCAACGACGTTCTGTGTTTTACTTCTACCATCCTGTGTGTTGTGTAAGCAGCATGGTTCACACCATGTAATGTTCAGCTTTCTTTGAGAGCCAATGGATCAAAACATGTTAATGTCAGTTTATCACCTGACACAAACCTCGAAGAAATGTTAGAAAAACATACTTATGTCGCTGTACAAAGTTGTTGTCATACGCTGCTCACATGTCTTACAGCTGAGAAACAATGTATTAAACTACTTATGAATGAACAATACAGGAACCCTCCCATGTGACTATTAGTCTGCTGGATATGGTCTTCCTCCAGTACAATCGACAAAAGTCTCTGCAATCGGCTTCGACCATTGGCCACCTGCTGCAATGGAGCGATACGTGTATATGTAATACGCTCGAAATCAACACAAAGATGGTATTTATTTTTCGACATATCGAAAGAGAGAGAGACAGTGAAATCTTATAGGAGGTTCTATTACAAGGAGTGGTACAACTGATAATTTGCAGATAGTTCTCTCCAAACTATACCGATTTTGCTCATAAAACTAATACAAATCGGTTGTATCTATTCTCGTGGAATCACGACTATTTTTATTAATATCGTCGCGACTGCGTGTTTAAAAATCGGTGTTTCCACAAGTCCAGTGATATTTCATTCTTCATAACCTCTAATTATAAAGTAGACCCCACTTGAATTATAGCTCGATGTGGAACCTAGAAATCATAGTGTTTTTCCGACATGTGAGTAGATTGGGTGAAACGGGCTGTGTTGATTAAATTGCTTGCAAAACTAGAATGCAAGAATCTGCTGCTATATTGAGAATGATTGTCCGGTGGATGGCAGAATCTTTACAGGCAGAACGATAGGGAAACGTTATGGAGCAAAACTGTCAAATGTGGACATGTAGACGGTATTTGTTTTCGGTGTATCGGAAGAGAGAGATACAGTAAAATATTATAGGAGGTTCCATTACAAGACAGGCTCTCACGATTTATTTCGTAAACGCCAGAGTGATATAGCATAGCATTGGTAAACTGGGACCTGCCATAGTGTCCAAAACAGCAATGTCCTCTTGAATTATAGCTTGTTGACGTCGATCGTAAAATGGTGGTGTTTTTCCAACAAGTGAGCAAATGGCGTGAAAGGTTGTATTCTGTAATGTTATTTCATGTGCCTGAAATGTTCGTAATACACACTGATTTATTTACAGACACTAATTTGAACACATGCGAACGCTCTGAAACCATGTAATTTGTCCATCAAACTAAAAGAAATAGCATAACATTTTTTTTCTTCGCAGATTAAATTGTCTCTTATCTTTACTCTTAAGTCGGTTTCGAAATAACGAGGACATTGACGAGTGATCGGTATTTTTTGCTGCATAATAGTGAAGTTTTTTCCGATTTTACGCAGGGTGAACACGAATAGGTGGTGTACGACGACCTCTGCAGTTTGTTCATCTGTAGTCAGTTGCTGTGCTGCAGTTTTTTTTTTAAATTTCGTTGTATGTCACAAAATAACGGGAGGTTTCTGGGAAGAGAGGGAGATGTGAATTGCACCCTTCAGTCGAACGTAAAAGAATGACTCTGTAGATGCTGTTCTATACTTATAATTCAAGTATCTGAAAAGAATGTAATGTCCTCGTGCACGACAATTTATAATTTGGACACGATGAATGCTCTCAAACAAAAACTAGCGATTTTGTTCATAAAACTAAAAAAAAATGGGATTGCGCCTATTTTCATGGAACAAGGACATTTATTATCGACGTGCGTGTGTTTTCTTTTTTTCATAGATGCTCGCTGATAGATGCATTGACGTGAGATGCAATTGTTACAGTGATGTGCTTTCCTAGCAGAAGGGCTGTTGTTGGGGGCTGGCCTACTGTGAGTGGTCACTCGACGCAGCTGTGTTCTCATAGGGCGTATCTACATTTTAACATCATTTATCTCACATTGTTTAGCTGGCGTTATATCGTTTTGTAGTGGCGAAGGGCTAATGCCTATACCATCGCCCCAAGGCGTGCTGGGTGCGCCCAGCGAGCGTGTGCACTTGTCCGCTGCCGGTAGGGCAGTATGCCGCAGTTGATTGAAGACTCTGCTCCAAGATACGCCGGGGGGGGGGGGGGGGTTGCGGTAGTCATAGATGGTAGCAGCTGCCCGTTCTCCAAGCAGCGAAAGTTTGAAAAAGCGATCTGGAGAGTTTTCCAGAATTTCGTTGTTATTCCAGGGGTCGCCAGTCTGTCCAAGAAATATTGTTCCAGAGATTACATGAAGTGTTCTGTTCTTGTCGTTTGTCTATTAGTGATTGATTTCCACAGACTGGAGACAGTATATCAGTGCCACCAGAAGGATCTCTTTGTGGACCATAAGCACAAGATAGTGTTGGCCTCTATCCTTAGCTACGGTCAGAGGAGAGTGGGATGAGGGGTGGTAGGAGGGAGGGGGGGGGGTAAGACTGTCTCTGAGATGGTTAGTTCTTGACCGGCCATCGAGGAGGACACAGCTGCAGATGCAGCCCCTCTGTCCTGACGGAATCTTTTGGGTTCGGTTTTTCCGATAGTTGTTTTATTACGATGATTATTCCAAATCCCAGTTCAATCATTACATTATGACCCATTGTTTACGAATGCTGGATTTTTTCACGCTAGTTTCGTCTTGTAATTAGAACAGTGACGCATTTTCCATCAGTTAGGATAGTGTATATTGGCCTTCCTGAATTTTGAGAACCTGGGTTACAGGTAATTGTCGAACAATGCAGCAGTGGCGGCTGTAGCGATCTCTGACATCAAAACAGCGACAGACGCAGTCCTCAGCTGTTTGCTTACAGGTAATACACTTATTAAACTCCTCTCTGTCCAACATCATCATCTCGACAGTTGAACACATTTCCCACCAACAATATAGATAGTACCTTCAACTCCATCCTTTTCCTCGCCACCTTGTTTGTGAAGGATAGAGTTTGAGTACGTCTGCCACTAGTTTCGAGTGGTATGATGAACTTTTTTCCCAACAGAGAAACATTCGTTGTATGGCATCGTAAATTTTTGAGTTATATTGCGATTTTAGGCACTCCTTGTGTAGCTTTATGCATATATTTGTGTAATTATGACCTATCTTTGTGATTAATTACGTAATTAGGACTGATCTTTACTTCAGTTTCCCAATCAAAATAAATAAAGTACACTAACTTAACTTTCCTCCCCTGCATGTGGGCAGTTTCCATGTGTTAAGCGTGCGCTTTTGCTTTCCGTTCAGAAGGACCAGGGTTCAAGTCTCAGAAAAGGCACGACCATTTTTAATTTCTTGCCAATTCCTGGGTGGAGGGTGAGTTGGGACGTCAGCACGGCCATGGGACCAAGAAATTACGGCCAAAATACGAAATTCCTGCCAAAATTCGAAATCCCTACGAATAGGGCAGCTAGAGAGACAGGGAGGGTTGGGTTGGGGGAGGCAGCTGGGACCCACATGCCAGCTGGGGAAACACATGACGTCACCCAGTGGTGGGGTGTGTAGGCCGTGGCAGAGGGGGGGGGGGTGGATAATTAATTGATCAGTTTAATTGACTTGAATATCAATTTGATATCAAAATTAAACCTGTCCTGCGTTTCCCTACTACTTTCGTGTGTGTGTGTGTGTGTGTGTGTGTGTGTGTGTGTGTGAGGGAAGATATTCAGTAACAACAGTGATGACTGCCTTTTACAGCAGAAACCCCTTTCCCCTCCTCACCACCAAATATATGGGGTGCGTTCTGTAAGTAACGCAACACATTTGTTTTTCTAAAAACAAGTTGGTTTTTTTCCGGACCCCAATATACCATGTTAATGCTCACCGTTTTGGCTACAAAACCCAATTTTTCAACATAATTTTCGTTCAATGTGACAGCCTGACGCCAGCTTACTGGGAGGGCGTTTATGCCTGCATGGTACCACTCTACTGATCGACGTCAGGGCTAAAGTCTTGCTGCATCGACAACCTCCCCTTCATCCAGGTACCGCTTCCCGCAGAGTGCGTCCTTCATTGGACCAAAAGATGGAAGTCGGAAGGTGAGAGGTCCGGGCTGTAGAGTTAATGAGGAAGAACAGGCCAACGAGGTTTTGTGAGCTCCTCTCGGCCTTGCGCAGCACAATACATTCAGAGTTGATCATAGCACCATGAAGGAGGACATGAAACAAACTAACCCCTTTAGAGTCTCAGAAGAACGTCGCCATGACTTAACCGACCGAGGTTGCGGGTTTGAACTTCTGTTCGTAGGAGAGGTGATACGGCACCACGCCATGGATTGCCATTTTGTTTCATGTTCAAGTGATCAACCCATATTTCATTGCGTGTGGCGACGTTCTACAAAAAATTCTCACTATCAGTCTCACGACGCGCAAGCAACTCCACACAGATGTTTCTTCATTTTTCGTTATGATCTTCTGTTAGGGGGCGAGGAAGCCAGCGGGTACATCCCACTCGTGGACGAGTATGTCAGCACTACCAACAGAGATGTCCAGTTTTGCAGCGAGGATTACGATTGTGAACTGTCAATCACCTCACGTTGCAGCATTGCCGGAGTCACAGCTGAGTGCAGCCAGCCGGCACGTGGGAGATAGGACATGTTTGTGCTACCTAACTGCAGTAATGACAAATGTCTCGTCCAACGTCTCACCGTGCGTCTCTTCACTGCGAAATTTCCGTAGAATATCAGCGATGTTTTGATTTTTTGTAAAAAGAAACCAAGTGAATGCTCTCTGGTTGGAACACACCTCTGTTACATAAGCCGTTTTGAAAGCTATGAGTAGCGCCGCCATCTGTCGGAACTTCATGAAAATATACAACAAATTCTACATTTCTTCAACTGAAATTGTCTGAGAAAAGCAATGTGTTGCTTTACTTTTTGAACGCCCCAAGCGTATAAAAAATTTTAACAAAATAATAAGAAATTGTATACGCTAGTACTTAACACATTAGTGGCTGGACGGACTGATGACATGCTGATCACATGTTCCTCGATCATACATCAATCTTCCTACTGCCCTGTAGGCCAGTCTGAGCAAGCCTAAGGCCTAATATTTGAGAGGTACTGTATTTACGTTTATTTAGTATAATAATTTGGCATATCGTCCACGAAAGTGCAATTCAGTGGTGCATAAGCTCGTAGCGCTTCTCTGTAAGTTTAAGAAACACAACAGAGGCACGTAACAGAGACTTTACTCATCAATAATATATTCTCCTTCACTGTCTACAACAGTGTGCCAACGCTGCGCTAGCTTTTTAACTCCGCGACTGTAGAAATCACGTGGTTTTGAGGCAAAAAGCTCACCGAGACATGTTGGGAGCGCATTTATCCGGAAAGGAAGTTCTTTGAAGGTTTTTCGACAGAGAGCGGAAAAGGTGAAAATCTGAGGGCGCAAGATCAACTGAATAAGGTGGTTGCTGAACGGCTTCCCAACACAATTCTGTATAGTGTTTTTTGTCAGTCTAGCAGAATACGGGCTAGTGTTATCGTGGAGAGTGTCCATGGTCATTGTTCTTGGACAGCGTCTGCAAGACGTCTCACTTGTTCACACTAAATGTCAGTAGTGATGGTTAAACCATGAGGAAGCAATTCGTAATACACGGCACTGTGGCTGTTCCACCAGATGCATAGCATTATCTTTCGGGAAAGCGCGCAGGTCTTTGTACTGGGAATTCTTGCTTTGTTTCGCCTCAACAGTTCACTTCTTTTCCTTAAGTAAGTGTAAAGACACCATTTCTTGTCACCAGTAATGGTACAGTACAGGAATAACTGTGTCGTTCACG
Organism: Schistocerca cancellata; assembly: GCF_023864275.1. Taxonomy (NCBI): domain Eukaryota; kingdom Metazoa; phylum Arthropoda; class Insecta; order Orthoptera; family Acrididae; genus Schistocerca; species Schistocerca cancellata. Next base: position 416,794,155 of record NC_064633.1, read on the forward strand.
AGCCAGTTGACGACGAGAAAGCAGAGATGCACAAATGGCCATCCGCAGATTTTTGTGATTTTGGCTTATAGCAAAGGGTACCGGTACACAGCCTTCCCCATTGCATGCAGGTGTCTCACGATGGTGGAATGATCACAGTTCATCACATGTGACAGTTATCGAATACACATGGATCATTGTGGCGTAATGCATTTAAACGATTTTCATCCAACCCCGAAGGTCTTCCTAAAAGTCACTAATTTCAAAACGGTCCTTCTTAGAACGAGAAACCCATTTTCTACCTGTACTCTGTCCAATGGCAATATACCAACACACGGCGCAAATGTTTCTGCGTCCTCCCGCTGCCGTCACCCCTCTATTGAACCTAGAAGAATATCTCTCTTCAACAGGATAACGCTCGCCCACATACCACTCTTGTAACCCAACTTGCTCTACAGAATGTCGACAAGTTGCCTCGGCCTGCTCGATCACTCGATCTGACTCCAATCGAACACGGCGGTCGAAATCACCAGACTAACGTACAAATTTGTAATCAGGGTGCGTGGAATGACCACGAGAGGGCTCCTGCTGTCACACGAAACCGCACTCCAGACCATAACTCCAGGTGCAGGTCCCGTGTGTCTAGCACTCAGGAAAGTAGGTTTTTTTTTTTGTCATCAGTCTACTAACTGGTTTGATGCGGCCCGCCACGAATTCCTTTCCTGTGCTAACCTCTTCATCTCAGAGTAGCACTTGCAACCAACGTCCTCAATTATTTGCTTGACGTATTCCAATCTCTGTCTTCCTCTACAGTTTTTGCCCTCTACAGCTCCCTCTAGTACCATGGAAGTCATTCCCTTATGTCTTAGCAGATGTCCTATCATCCTGTCCCTTCTCCTTATCAGTGTTTTCCACATATTCCTTTCCTCTCCGATTCTGCGTAGAACCTCCTCATTCCTTACCTTATCAGTTCACCTAATTTTCAACATTCGTCTATAGCACCACATCTCAAATGCTTCGATTCTCTTCTGTTCCGGTTTTCCCACAGTCCATGTTTCACTACCATACAATGCTGTACTCCAGGCGTACATCCTCAGAAATTTCTTCCTCAAATTAAGGCCGGTATTTGATATTAGTAGACTTCTCTTGGCCAGAAATACCTTTTTTGCCATAGCGAGTCTGCTTTTGATGTCCTCTTTGCTCCGTCCGTCATTGGTTATTTTACTACCTAGGTAGCAGAATTCCTTAACTTATTGACTTCGTGACCATCAATTCTGATGTTAAGTTTCTCGCTGTTCTCATTTCTACTACTTCTCATTACCTTCGTCTTTCTCAGATTTACTCTCAAAACATACTGTGTACTCATTAGACTGTTCATTCCGTTCAGCAGATCATTTAATTCTGCTTCACTTTCACTCAGGATAGCAATGTCATCAGCGAATCGTATAATTGATATCCTTTCACCTTGTATTTTAATTCCACTCCTGAACCTTTCTTTTATTTCCATCATTGCTTCCTCGATGTACAGATTCAAGAGTAGGGGCGAAAGGCTACAGCCTTGTCTTACACCCTTCTTAATACGAGCACTTCGTTCTTGATCGTCTCGAACAGCTTGCACCATTTTATATTGTTGAACGCTTTTTCCAGGTCGACAAATCCTATGAAAGTGTCTTGATTTTTCTTTAGCCTTGCTTCCATTATTAGCCGTAACGTCAGAATTGCCTCTCTCGTACCTTTACTTTTCCTGAAGCCAAACTGATCGTCACCTAGCGCATTCTCAATTTTCTTTTCCATTCTTCTGTATATTATTCTTGTGAGCAGATTCGATGCATGAGCTGTTAAGCTGATTGTGCGATAATTCTCGCACTTGTGAGCTCTTACCGTCTTCGGAATTGTGTGGATGATGCTTTTCCGAAAGTCAGATGGTATATCGCCAGACTCATATATTCTACACACCAACGTGAATAGTAGTTTTGTTGCCACTTCCCCCAATGATTTTAGAAATTCTGATGGAATGTTATATATCCCTTCTGCCTTATTTGACCGTAAGTCCTCCAAAGCTCTTTTAAATTCCGATTCTAATACTGGATCCCATATCTCTTCTAAATCGACTCCTGTTTCTTCTTCTATCACATCAGACAAATCTTCATCCTCATAGAGGCTTTCAATGTATTCTTTCCACCTATCTGCTCTCTCCTCTGCATTTAACAGTGGAATTCCCGTTGCACTGTTAATGTTACCACCGTTGCTTTTAATGTCACCAAAGGTTGTTTTGACTTTCCTGTATGCTGAGTCTGTCCTTCCGACAATCATATCTTTTTCGATGTCTTCACATTTTTCCTGCAGCAATTTCGTCTTAGCTTCCCTGCACTTCCTATTTATTTCATTCCTCAGCGACTTGTATTTCTGTATTCCTGATTTTCCCAGAACATCAATCAACTGAAGTATTTCTTCTGTTACCCATGGTTTCTTCGCAGCTACCTTCTTTGTACCTATATTTTCCTTCCCAACTTCTGTGATGGCCATTTTTAGAGTTGTCCATTCCTCTTCAACTGTATTGCCTACTGCGCTATTTCTTATTGCTGTATCTATAGCGTTAGAGAACTTCAAACGTATCTCGTCATTCCTTAGTACTTCCGTATCCCATTTCTTTGCGTATTGATTCTTCCTGACTAATGTCTTGAACTTCAGCCTACTCTTCATCACTACTATATTGTGATCTGAGTCTATATCTGCTCCTGGGTACGTCTTACAATCCAGTATCTGATTTCGGAATTTCTGTCTGACCATGATGTAATCTAATTGAAATCTTCCCGTATCTCCCGGCCTTTTCCAAGTATGCCTCCTCCTCTTGTGATTCTTGAACAGGGTATTCGCTATTACTAGCTGAAACTTGTTACAGAACTCAATTAGTCTTTCTCTTCTTTCATTCCTTGTCCCAAGCCCATATTCTCCTGTAACCTTTTCTTCTACTCCTTCCCCTACAACTGCATTCCAGTCGCCCATGACTATTAGATTTTCGTCCGCCTTTACATACTGCATTACCCTTTCAATATCCTCATACACTTTCTCTATGTGTTCATCTTCAGCTTGCGACGTCGGCATGTATACCTGAACTATCGCTGTCGGTGTTGGTCTGCTGTGATTCTGATTAGAACAACCCGCTCACTGAACTGTGCACAGTAACACACCCTCTGCCCTACCTTCCTATTCATAACGAATCCTACACCTGTTATACCATTTTCTGCTGCTGTTGATATTACCCGATACTCATCTGACCAGAAATCCTTGTCTTCCGTCCACTTCACTTCACTGACCCCTACTATATCTAGACTGAGCCTTTGCATTTCCCTTTTCAGATTTTCTAGTTTCCCTACCATTTTCAAGCTTCTGACATTCCACGCCCCGACTCGTAGAACGTTATCCTTTCGTTGATTATTCAGTCTTTTTCTCATGGTAACCTCCCCCTTGGCAGTCCCCTCCCGGAGATCCGAATGGGGGCCTATTCCGGAATCTTTTGCCAATAGAGAGATCATCATGACACTTCTTCAAATACAGGCCACATGTCCTGTGGATACACGTTACGTGTCTTTAATGCAGTGGTTTCCATTGCCTTCTGCATCCTCATGTCGTTGATCATTGCTGATTCTTCCGCCTTTAGGGGCAATTTCCCAGCCCTAGGACAAGAGAGTGCCCTGAACCTCTATCCGCTTCTCCGCCCTCTTTGACAAGGCCGTTGGCAGAATGAGGCTGACTTCTTATGCCGGAAGTCTTCCGCCGCCAATGCTGATTATTTATCAAAATTTAGGCAGTGGCGGGGATCGAACCCGGGACCGAAGACGTTTTGATTATGAATCATAAGACGTTACCCCCTTTTTTTCCCTTTTTTTCCTTTTGTTTTTTTTGTTTTTTTTAACTTATTTTTTTACCTACTTTTTTGAAAGCCCCTTAATGAAATGGAACAAAAAAACAAAAAAAAGACCTAAGTGCCACCGCCACTTTTCATCCTATAGCAAAAAAAACTGGTCCACTTCAGGCGTTGGCTCCTGACTAAACCTACTCCAGAGAGCTGCCTATATACCAGGGGAAATATGGGAAATCAAGGTTAGGGCTATCCTTACAAACAACAAAATCTTCCTTTTTTTTAATTTTATGTTTAGTGTTTTTTATTATTTTTTTTTGTGTAGTTTTGTTGCGTATTTGATCAGAGGCCTTCTGCGCCCCGCTGGTAATATGTTGAGTCACGTCTTCTCGAAATTGATGTGTTCCGTTGAATTGTTCAGAAATGTTCATTGGTTCAAACAGGAAACCTTCTTCTCTCTTGGCTTAACACATTCCAGCTGCGAGGCGGGTCGTGGAAAGCACTCCCAAGGAAGTTCGAGAAAAATTGTCTGTATTTTGGGTGACGGACAACGACATAATGACGGTCATTGAGGTATGTCCAAAAATCGAGTACAGAGTCTACAGTTTGTCCAAATAGGTAGTGAATGGCATGTCCTCGAATCCAATTCACAGCATTGGTCTTTGTCCGAGGAAAATAGTCACGTTCCGGAAATAATAATGAAAGGGGAGTAATCCGATCCGGAATGTCCCGCGTTAGAAAAGCCACAATACGTCGAACCAAGTGCCAAACCTCCGCCGCCGGTCCGCAAACAAACCGATGTTCATCATTGTCTGGCACTCCACACGTGGAACATAGAGGTGATTGGGCGAGGTGGATACGATGAAGGCGAAATTGGTTGATTTGCTTACCATTGACAGTTAGGTACCAGACAGACTGAACATTCGTGTCAAGGTAACAGGCGAACACCGCGCGCCATACATGACGCCAGTCAACCTGGGGGAACTTTTGTTCAATTGCGTTAGGTGGACGACCTAATTGGAGGACATTGTATACTTCCTTTGTCTTGAGTAATTACCCCTAGACCATGGGATACTGGCCCTCGAATGCCTCCATCTAATTAACAAACGGCCATCGCTGGCAGCGAGGCAGAACTAGCTTTCATCAGAAAGCCCTCCAACGCGCTCGTACTTTCCACCACTGAAGTCGCAAATGGCAGTGGTTTGGTGTCAATGGAAAGCACGCCACAGGGCGTCTGGATCGGGGATTGGCTGAAGGAACCGGTTTGTAACTGTTCGTTATGTCATTGTGGTGCCAACTGCTGCTCGAATTGCTGCTGTAGATGCAGTACTATGTGCAAGAGCAGTACGCCTAACACGATGGTCTCCCCTCTCAGTAGTGGCACGTGGCCGTCGGCAGCCTGGTCTTCTCGCGACCGTACATTCCCGTGACCACCTCTGCCAACAATCACTTACAGTGGCTACATTCCTGCCAAGTCTTGCTGCAGCATCTCAGATGGAACATCCAGCTTCTCGTTGCCCTATTACACTTACTCGTTCAAAAGTCAGTGAGGTGTTGAAAATGGCGTCTCTGTCGCCTTCTAGGCATTCTTGACTAACATGAACACATTACGTCCAATCTCAGGGATAACGAAAGATCAAGAACCTTACAGCGTGTATTTAAAGCAAAACTGATTTGCATCCTCATAGTGGCGCTAATGGTTCAAATGGCTCTGAACACTATGAGACTTACCTGCTAAGGTCATCAGTCCCCTAGAACTTAGAACTACTTAAACCTAACTAACCTAAGGACATCACACACATCCATGCCCGAGGCAGGATTCGAACCTGCAACCGTAGCGGTCGCGCGGTTCCGGACTGTAGCGCCTAGAACCGCTCGGCCACTCCGGCCGGCTGGCGCTAATGAAGCCACTTTTATGCGACTGGTGCGAAATCTGAACAGACATAACCTTTCAGATGTAGAAACACGCTTACGAACTTTCGCTTATGTCGCATATTTCCTTGGTGTCGCGATTTTTTTCCCTCAGTGTATTTGTACGTGTTGCACTTTAAAAAATCTAGAACTTTGAAAACAAATGAATCATTTAAAGCAGCCAAGCATATCACACAAAAAACTAATATAAATGTCTTTATTTGTAATGTTATCTAGTTTTACGAACTTTAAAAATAAAGAATATTCAAAGTACAATTTATTTTAACAACATATTGATGAGAATGAACGAAAACAGAAGATAAATTAAATGTATTCGCAGTTGCGAATACGAACAGCTATCAGTTGTATAATGGAATGACGACAGTGAAAATTTTTGCCAGACCGGCACTCGAACCCAGACTTCCCGCTTTACGCGAGTGGGCGCCTTAACCTCTTTTTTTTTAATCCCATTTTGTTCGTTATTGTTCGTTGTATTTGTTCGGGGTGGACGTCCTATGACTCTTGTTCAAGTTCACCGTTGATCCATTAACTCAGTTTATTTTTATTACGGAGGGCAGCTAACCCACTGGCCGAACACGCTGAGCTACCGTGCAGGCAAACCTCTTTGGCTTTGCACGTTCTGCCTACGGCCAGACGCAAATGTTAGACTCGTATAGCCTGAGCTGAACAGTCCGCCATGTTTTCCCCAAAGTTTAGTTCTATTCATACTTACACTCCTGGAAATGGAAAAAAGAACACATTGACACCGGTGTGTCAGACCCACCATACTTGCTCCGGACACTGCGAGAGGGCTGTACAAGCAATGATCACACGCACGGCACAGCGGACACACCAGGAACCGCGGTGTTGGCCGTCGAATGGCGCTAGCTGCGCAGCATTTGTGCACCGCCGCCGTCAGTGTCAGCCAGTTTGCCGTGGCATACGGAGCTCCACCGCAGTCTTTAACACTGGTAGCATGCCGCGACAGCGTGGATGTGAACCGTATGTGCAGTTGACGGACTTTGAGCGAGGGCGTATAGTGGGCATGCGGGAGGCCGGGTGGACGTACCGCCGAATTGCTCAACACGTGGGGCGTGAGGTCTCCACAGTACATCGATGTTGTCGCCAGTGGTCGGCGGAAGGTGCACGTGCCCGTCGACCTGGGACCGGACCGCAGCGACGCACGGATGCACGCCAAGACCGTACGATCCTACGCAGTGCCGTAGGGGACCGCACCGCCACTTCCCAGCAAATTAGGGACACTGTTGCTCCTGGGGTATCGGCGAGGACCATTCGCAACCGTCTCCATGAAGCTGGGCTTCGGTCCCGCACACCGTTAGGCCGTCTTCCGCTCACGCCCCAACATCGTGCAGCCCGCCTCCAGTGGTGTCGCGACAGGCGTGAATGGAGGGACGAATGGAGACGTGTCGTCTTCAGCGATGAGAGTCGCTTCTGCCTTGGTGCCAATGATGGTCGTATGCGTGTTTGGCGCCGTGCAGGTGAGCGCCACAATCAGGACTGCATACGGTCGAGGCACACAGGGCCAACACCCGGCATCATGGTGTGGGGAGCGATCTCCTACACTGGCCGTACACCACTGGTGATCGTCGAGGGGACACTGAATAGTGCACGGTACATCCAAACCGTCATCGAACCCATCGTTCTACCATTCCTAGACCGGCAAGGGAACTTGCTGTTCCAACAGGACAATGCACGTCCGCATGTATCCCGTGCCACCCAACGTGCTCTAGAAGGTGTAAGTCAACTACCCTGGCCAGCACGATCTCCGGATCTGTCCCCCATTGAGCATGTTTGGGACTGGATGAAGCGTCGTCTCACGCGGTCTGCACGTCCAGCACGAACGCTGGTCCAACTGAGGCGCCAGGTGGAAATGGCATGGCAAGCCGTTCCACAGGACTACATCCAGCATCTCTACGATCATCTCCATGGGAGAATAGCAGCCTGCATTGCTGCGAAAGGTGGATATACACTGTACTAGTGCCGACATTGTGCATGCTCTGTTGCCTGTGCCTATGTGCCTGTGGTTCTGTCAGTGTGATCATGTGATGTATCTGACCCCAGGAATGTGTCAATAAAGTTTCCCCTTCCTGGGACAATGAATTCACAGTGTTCTTATTTCAATTTCCAGGAGTGTATTAACATACGAGACACAATTTGAGTGGAGATTTCTAATTAAATGTATTGAAGAATTCGTCATAAATATGGGTGGCTTCTCAGCTGTGAACTGCGTTAACTATTGCAAAAATAGTTTTCTCATGTTTATGTTTTCTAGTGCCCTTGAATGAAGAAAGAAGATGGACGGTAGACTTCGGGAGAAACAATTGGGAACCCTCCGACGCTCAGTTGTGTATTGTAAACATATATTCATAAAAGTAGTTGTAAACATGAAACCAATTGTAAGCAATGGCGTTTCTTCCCAGTCTAAAACTGAAAGCAGCTTGCAGTTTCTAGAATTCTTTGTCACTTTGGAGATGTAGTTTTCGTGCTACCTTATTCGAAAGTTACCTATAAAAACTAGAAATCTACAAGGTGTATGAGAAAAGAAGTGAGACTGATTTTAACGTTCCAAAGTGTTTTTTTTTCAAACAACAATATCGTCCCCTTCAAAGTGGTTCCCTTCAGCAGATACACAACGGCGGAGTGTTGTTCCCAGTCTTTGCAGCAGCGCTGAAAAGCTGGTAGGGCCTTTAACATGTCGGTCACATTATTTTGAATGTTCCCCAGAGTCCCAAAATGGTGTTCTTTCAAGACTTTTTCAATTTCGGGAAAAAGAAAAAAGTTTCACGGACTCATACTAGGTGAATAGGGAGAGCTGTGGAACAACACCACTGCCTTTTGAGGTCAAAACCTCCGGATAGGAGTGGTCGTTTGACATGGGCTGTTGTCGTGACACGGCACCCACTTGTCTGCAGTGTCCGTTCTCACTCAAGTCACCATTTTCCTGAGACTTCCAGGGACATCTTTGTGAAACACTTGGTTGACAGTTTATCCTGAAGGAACAAATTCTTTGTGCACGATACACCCACTGTCAAAAAAGCGAATCAGCACTGTCTTGATCTTCGATTTGCTTATTCGAGCTTTTTCGGGTCGAGGAGAGGTCTCATTGTGCCAATCCTCACTTTGCCGCTTTGTCTCAGGATTGTACTCAAAAACTCAGGATTCATCACCTGTGAATACATGATCGAACCATTCGCGGTCATTGTCCTTCGGTTCAGTTGTGAGGTTTCTCGGTACCATTTTGGCACAAACCTTTCGCATGTGCAAAACTTCGGTCGATATATGATTTACGGTGAAAGTGTTTTAAGCTTAACAGGTCACCCATCATCCTTATTGTTACACGTCGGTCTGATCTCACAAGAGCACGTACACGCCCGACGCTTTCGTCGGTTTTTGAAGCTGAAGGTCTCCCCGAGCGAGGTCTATATTGAACGTTTTCTCGGCTTTCCAAAAATGATTTGTGCCAGTGAAAAGCTTGTACTTTTGATTAGGATTGTTCCCCCACAGGCATGTTTCAACTTTTCAGAGGTGACACTCACGGATCTCAAAGTTTAACTAAACCCTTGATGCCACAACGCTGCTCTAAATTCCGCTGTTCCAGTTTCGTTACACACAACAAGGTCACAGCTTCGCTTATGGCGTTCTCAAAAATCGCATGATGGCGGTATGGGGCATCTGGAAGGGATGAACACACTCATCTATACAACTAGAATAACACAGAGTTGACAGATCACTGAGTGTTTTTAGTCTCATTACTTTTCTCACACACCTCGTGCACGTACATAAAAATACACTCCTGGAAATGGAAAAAAGAACACATTGACACCGGTGTGTCAGACCCACCATACTTGCTCCGGACACTGCGAGAGGGCTGTACAAGCAATGATCACACGCACGGCACAGCGGACACACCAGGAACCGCGGTGTTGGCCGTCGAATGGCGCTAGCTGCGCAGCATTTGTGCACCGCCGCCGTCAGTGTCAGCCAGTTTGCCGTGGCATACGGAGCTCCATCGCAGTCTTTAACACTGGTAGCATGCCGCGACAGCGTGGACGTGAACCGTATGTGCAGTTGACGGACTTTGAGCGAGGGCGTATAGTGGGCATGCGGGAGGCCGGGTGGACGTACCGCCGAATTGCTCAACACGTGGGGCGTGAGGTCTCCACAGTACATCGATGTTGTCGCCAGTGGTCGGCGGAAGGTGCACGTGCCCGTCGACCTGGGACCGGACCGCAGCGACGCACGGATGCACGCCAAGACCGTAGGATCCTACGCAGTGCCGTAGGGGACCGCACCGCCACTTCCCAGCAAATTAGGGACACTGTTGCTCCTGGGGTATCGGCGAGGACCATTTGCAACCGTCTCCATGAAGCTGGGCTACGGTCCCGCACACCGTTAGGCCGTCTTCCGCTCACGCCCCAACATCGTGCAGCCCGCCTCCAGTGGTGTCGCGACAGGCGTGAATGGAGGGACGAATGGAGACGTGTCGTCTTCAGCGATGAGAGTCGCTTCTGCCTTGGTGCCAATGATGGTCGTATGCGTGTTTGGCGCCGTGCAGGTGAGCGCCACAATCAGGACTGCATACGACCGAGGCACACAGGGCCAACACCCGGCGTCATGGTGTGGGGAGCGATCTCCTACACTGGCTGTACACCACTGGTGATCGTCGAGGGGACACTGAATAGTGCACGGTACATCCAAACCGTCATCGAACCCATCGTTCTACCATTCCTAGACCGGCAAGGGAACTTGCTGTTCCAACAGGACAATGCACGTCCGCATGTATCCCGTGCCACCCAACGTGCTCTAGAAGGTGTAAGTCAACTACCCTGGCCAGCAATATCTCCGGATCTGTCCCCCATTGAGCATGTTTGGGACTGGATGAAGCGTCGTCTCACGCGGTCTGCACGTCCAGCACGAACGCTGGTCCAACTGAGGCGCCAGATGGAAATGGCATGGCAAGCCGTTCCACAGGACTACATCCAGCATCTCTACGATCGTCTCCATGGGAGAATAGCAGCCTGCATTGCTGCGAAAGGTGGATATACACTGTACTAGTGCCGACATTGTGCATGCTCTGTTGCCTGTGCCTATGTGCCTGTGGTTCTGTCAGTGTGATCATGTGATGTATCTGACCCCAGGAATGTGTCAATAAAGTTTCCCCTTCCTGGGACAATGAATTCACAGTGTTCTTATTTCAATTTCCAGGAGTGTATTAACATACGAGACACAATTTGAGTGGAGATTTCTAATTAAATGTATTGAAGAATTCGTCATAAATATGGGTGGCTTCTCAGCTGTGAACTGCGTTAACTATTGCAAAAATAGTTTTCTCATGTTTATGTTTTCTAGTGCCCTTGAATGAAGAAAGAAGATGGACGGTAGACTTCGGGAGAAACAATTGGGAACCCTCCGACGCTCAGTTGTGTATTGTAAACATATATTCATAAAAGTAGTTGTAAACATGAAACCAATTGTAAGCAATGGCGTTTCTTCCCAGTCTAAAACTGAAAGCAGCTTGCAGTTTCTAGAATTCTTTGTCACTTTGGAGATGTAGTTTTCGTGCTACCTTATTCGAAAGTTACCTATAAAAACTAGAAATCTACAAGGTGTATGAGAAAAGAAGTGAGACTGATTTTAACGTTCCAAAGTGTTTTTTTTTCAAACAACAATATCGTCCCCTTCAAAGTGGTTCCCTTCAGCAGATACACAACGGCGGAGTGTTGTTCCCAGTCTTTGCAGCAGCGCTGAAAAGCTGGTAGGGCCTTTAACATGTCGGTCACATTATTTTGAATGTTCCCCAGAGTCCCAAAATGGTGTTCTTTCAAGACTTTTTCAATTTCGGGAAAAAGAAAAAAGTTTCACGGACTCATACTAGGTGAATAGGGAGAGCTGTGGAACAACACCACTGCCTTTTGAGGTCAAAACCTCCGGATAGGAGTGGTCGTTTGACATGGGCTGTTGTCGTGACACGGCACCCACTTGTCTGCAGTGTCCGTTCTCACTCAAGTCACCATTTTCCTGAGACTTTCAGGGACATCTTTGTGAAACACTTGGTTGACAGTTTATCCTGAAGGAACAAATTCTTTGTGCACGATACACCCACTGTCAAAAAAGCGAATCAGCACTGTCTTGATCTTCGATTTGCTTATTCGAGCTTTTTCGGGTCGAGGAGAGGTCTCATTGTGCCAATCCTCACTTTGCCGCTTTGTCTCAGGATTGTACTCAAAAACTCAGGATTCATCACCTGTGAATACATGATCGAACCATTCGCGGTCATTGTCCTTCGGTTCAGTTGTGAGGTTTCTCGGTACCATTTTGGCACAAACCTTTCGCATGTGCAAAACTTCGGTCGATATATGATTTACGGTGAAAGTGTTTTAAGCTTAACAGGTCACCCATCATCCTTATTGTTACACGTCGGTCTGATCTCACAAGAGCACGTACACGCCCGACGCTTTCGTCGGTTTTTGAAGCTGAAGGTCTCCCCGAGCGAGGTCTATATTGAACGTTTTCTCGGCTTTCCAAAAATGATTTGTGCCAGTGAAAAGCTTGTACTTTTGATTAGGATTGTTCCCCCACAGGCATGTTTCAACTTTTCAGAGGTGACACTCACGGATCTCAAAGTTTAACTAAACCCTTGATGCCACAACGCTGCTCTAAATTCCGCTGTTCCAGTTTCGTTACACACAACAAGGTCACAGCTTCGCTTATGGCGTTCTCAAAAATCGCATGATGGCGGTATGGGGCATCTGGAAGGGATGAACACACTCATCTATACAACTAGAATAACACAGAGTTGACAGATCACTGAGTGTTTTTAGTCTCATTACTTTTCTCACACACCTCGTGCACGTACATAAAAATACACTCCTGGAAATGGAAAAAAGAACACATTGACACCGGTGTGTCAGACCCACCATACTTGCTCCGGACACTGCGAGAGGGCTGTACAAGCAATGATCACACGCACGGCACAGCGGACACACCAGGAACCGCGGTGTTGGCCGTCGAATGGCGCTAGCTGCGCAGCATTTGTGCACCGCCGCCGTCAGTGTCAGCCAGTTTGCCGTGGCATACGGAGCTCCATCGCAGTCTTTAACACTGGTAGCATGCCGCGACAGCGTGGACGTGAACCGTATGTGCAGTTGACGGACTTTGAGCGAGGGCGTATAGTGGGCATGCGGGAGGCCGGGTGGACGTACCGCCGAATTGCTCAACACGTGGGGCGTGAGGTCTCCACAGTACATCGATGTTGTCGCCAGTGGTCGGCGGAAGGTGCACGTGCCCGTCGACCTGGGACCGGACCGCAGCGACGCACGGATGCACGCCAAGACCGTAGGATCCTACGCAGTGCCGTAGGGGACCGCACCGCCACTTCCCAGCAAATTAGGGACACTGTTGCTCCTGGGGTATCGGCGAGGACCATTTGCAACCGTCTCCATGAAGCTGGGCTACGGTCCCGCACACCGTTAGGCCGTCTTCCGCTCACGCCCCAACATCGTGCAGCCCGCCTCCAGTGGTGTCGCGACAGGCGTGAATGGAGGGACGAATGGAGACGTGTCGTCTTCAGCGATGAGAGTCGCTTCTGCCTTGGTGCCAATGATGGTCGTATGCGTGTTTGGCGCCGTGCAGGTGAGCGCCACAATCAGGACTGCATACGACCGAGGCACACAGGGCCAACACCCGGCGTCATGGTGTGGGGAGCGATCTCCTACACTGGCCGTACACCACTGGTGATCGTCGAGGGGACACTGAATAGTGCACGGTACATCCAAACCGTCATCGAACCCATCGTTCTACCATTCCTAGACCGGCAAGGGAACTTGCTGTTCCAACAGGACAATGCACGTCCGCATGTATCCCGTGCCACCCAACGTGCTCTAGAAGGTGTAAGTCAACTACCCTGGCCAGCAATATCTCCGGATCTGTCCCCCATTGAGCATGTTTGGGACTGGATGAAGCGTCGTCTCACGCGGTCTGCACGTCCAGCACGAACGCTGGTCCAACTGAGGCGCCAGGTGGAAATGGCATGGCAAGCCGTTCCACAGGACTACATCCAGCATCTCTACGATCGTCTCCATGGGAGAATAGCAGCCTGCATTGCTGCGAAAGGTGGATATACACTGTACTAGTGCCGACATTGTGCATGCTCTGTTGCCTGTGCCTATGTGCCTGTGGTTCTGTCAGTGTGATCATGTGATGTATCTGACCCCAGGAATGTGTCAATAAAGTTTCCCCTTCCTGGGACAATGAATTCACGGTGTTCTTATTTCGATTTCCAGGAGTGTTAAATGCTTCTGCTGCAATTTTTTTTTGGGGGGGGGGGGCGGGAGGGAAGGGAAAGGAGGAGGAGGAATGGTGTAGGGAACCACAGATATGTTAACACCTCAGTGAAATTCCTCTCCGATAAATTTGGTTACCTATGATATTTTTAATTGGCCATGAATCAGGATTCCTCAAATCTTGGTGGAAGTCCACATTTTCAGCATTTTTGCACATAATATTACTATAAGCGGCGATCATAAAGTTTCTATTAGAAGGCCGTACATTCCAGAATCGGTACGACAGTCAGACAAAATCATCATGGCCACTGAGGCAATCAACCCACCGACGCACCAGAGTGAAGATACCCGTTCGGCAAAACATGTAACGTTATGCATGTGTAGGCGAGCTAATCGGCCGCCTAGAACTGGCAGAAGGTAAGATGAATTTGTTGAATGCTAGTTGTCCCAGGGCGCAGGACGCGCCGCGGCCAGTCCGGCTGGTTGACCGTTTCCAACAGGCTGGGTGCAGAAACGAGCAGCGTCACCGGAAACGGAGAAAACCACGGCATGGAGGATTTGGACGACGCCCCGATCGGTTAAGAGGACCGGCTGTGGTCCTAGAAATGGCGGGCTTTGAGAAAAGCTGAACTATGGTTTCTTACAGCTCTCTGAGAGACTAAAATAATTTACAGTCAGATGTTAATACAAATCTGAATACATCGGTGATCCCACAAAAATGAGGCGCATTAATGACACGACAAAATTAATATTTCGTAGGGAATAAACATTTACACAACGAACCTATGAATTAACCATTTTTAATCGCTTTATGCTATTCCACCATACTGTATCTTAGATGATAGCATTGTACTATAGCTATCATCTCTGAAAGCTATGTGTCTGTATCAATTTTATTTCTTGATTTATGACGCCTTTTATATCTACTTTATTATGCAAATGTTTGCAATGAACACTGTATTCTCCACACTTATACAGCATCAGTAGCTCATATTTTGTCGTACTTGTCTTTTTATTTAATGAACAGTTTACTATTTTGCCAGTAACTTCATTTAAATTTCGATTGTAAGTGCTATTAAAAGACTGCTAACTTAAAAGTGGTCAGTCACATATGTCAGTGGACACGACAATTCAAAAGAGAACCAAAAGATACTTCTGTTAAGAAGGCGTAAATAATTATTTAAATAATATTTAACGACAATTTATTGTTTTTTAACGTAAGTGCAGTAACGAAAGAATACTGACATATTTACTTTTGGACAAACCTTTATATAGAATTATTGTAAATTATCTGAGTGTGACAGAAAGTTGATAACATTTCTTTATTTAAATATTGTTGTAATATATTAAGTGAGTCCAGGAAGTTAATACAAATCTGAATACATCGGTGATCCCACAAAAATGAGGCGCATTTGTCTGGCATGACAAATGTTTGGTGGGGATGGTCTTCAGCCAATGGATAAGCAGGCAGTAATTGTACTTTTAGGGAGTCAAGTGGAGACAGGGACTTTTCGAGCGAAGAGCTCAAGCAAGTGATTCGGGCCACTTTGTGGCAAGTTCTGGAATAACGCAAACCTGTCTAGAGTAACATGAGTGATTCAGTTGTATAGGTGTTTGTTTCCGGGCGACGAACGGCCGCTACAATACTTTAACTTTTGAAGGGACTTAATATTTCGATAGATCTCAATGTGCTCCAGAGTAGGGTGCTAGCTTTCGCAGCTTGATTTACGAACTGAGAAAAGACAGAGTATGAGTCACGATTCTTCCTATGGTGTGTGTTAATTGGTGAATCATCATGCTGAACTCTGAACTATTTGTAGCTGGTGAATCTTTCGTGTATTCTGATGACGAAAGTCATTTAGTTTTCGGGAGCCTTTGATGACTATTTAGTTTAGGGATTTTGCTACCATTCTCGTAACGCTCTCAACGTAACTTTACTGCATTTTACAAGGGTATTTTATGACTGTATTATACATGAGTATCGTAGGACAGCTACCATTTATTTGAGATGTCCTTTCTTTAATAAATATTATTCATCATAGTTCTCCGACGTCTACATCAGTTACGGACGTTACAATAGAACCCTTTTTATTAAATTACTCGTTTATATCTAATTTTATACTTCCGTGTGTTTTATTAATGCGGAGTTGTAGCCAACGCATAGACTGTGTGATTGCAGGATAACAGCTACATGTCATCATTTGCAGTGAGTTAGCTACAGGGCATGAAAGCAGATGTGCGTGGCTCGAGCCTATGAGTACATCGAGCTACTCTTTTCAAACAGCGATCGGAGGTGTGATAAACGCAAGGCGACAGATCATTTGGGATAAGGGGGCGTGCATTACGATTATGCCGGAGAATCTCTTGGCGCACCATTCAAAGACGTGGTTTTCGATAGACATGTCTGCCCCATACACATTCTTCATTCTTCGATGGCCGTCTGCCGGTGTTTGTCCTTCGGCAACCAAGGAAAGAATAGCACCACGTTGATCCTGTTTGGAAGCATGTGGTAATAACGTCGGTACAGTTCAGTTTTCCGCATTTACTGCACTAATGCCACATTAATTCCCTATCTCCACAATGGTGCTTATATACCTGGATCGAACGGAGTCGCGCTACGTTGCATGTACGCTGCAGCAACGACCTCAAACGGAAAAATTTTTGAGCGTCCCTTGTAGTTAGAGGACCTTACAATTTAATCTGTTGTAATGTACTGACCTATGCACAGTCTTATATGAATTTTGTTGAGTTAGAGACGATACGATTGATGTACCCTTATGTCCGAAAAACATTGTAATTCATTCCCTGACGAATGTCTGGGACAATTTGTAACGCGAAAGACAACGTCATTAATATATCATTTCCTTTCTCATGTTGGCTCTTCAGGATTTTAAATTAGTTTATTTTGTATTGTGGTTTCCAGTTAACAGTTACCTTCTTGTAGTCTCCTTTTTGGAACCAGTAGCACGCACGTCCATGCCTGACAACTATATAAGCAGAACTGGTTCCCCAGAATTACTAACAATGCTGCTGTTGGTACTGTTCCAAACACTCCAATTAATTCGAATCGTACACCTTGCTGCATATGTGTGTGATATGCTCCCTCACACTCATAATGTAACTCTGGGCCCCACACGCTTGTTACAGATCCAATAATGGCAATAGAGATGACACTATCGTATATCTCTCTGTCGACAATTGCGATTACGCTCGTCTGGAACGGAAAGAAGCTCTGGCATGTGGTACCAAGCTAAGTACCCTCTGCCATGCACTTGCAGTGTGTTTACGCATACATTCCGCAAGCCATCATACGGTATATGGTGGAGGGTTGGTTCAAATGGCTCTGAGCACTATGGGACTTAACATCTATGGTCATCAGTCCCCTAGAACTTAGAACTACTTAAACCTAACTAACCTAAGGACAGCACACAACACCCAGTCATCACGAGGCAGAGAAAATCCCTGACCCTTCCAGCATGGTGGAGGGTACCTCCCGCTACTACTAACCATTCCCGTTACTGTTGCAGTCGCAAATGGAGCGAAGAAAAAGTGAGTATCTATATCTAATTTCTCTTCTCTTGCCTTCGCAGTCCTAACTCGAAATGTTACGTCAGCAGCAGCAGAACTGTTCTACAGCCACCCGTAAATGCCGGATTTTCTCAGCTTCATTTCGCAAAAAGAAAGTTGTCTTCTCTCCTCGAGTCATCTGTGCAACACTTGCGAGTTCATCCAACCTACGGGTGACAAGTCTAACAGCACGCCTCTGAATTGCTTCGACTGAGCCCATTACCGAAGCTATGGGTGTCTCTTGAAGTGACTGACTTTTTGCCAAATGTGTTTATTTTGGCTCTGGTTTTATTCACATCAACAAGTTGTTTAAATGTAGTTATATTGTAACCTCCCCACAGAATTATTTTAAATTTAGAAACCATGAACCAAGTGTAACCTCCGCACAAAAATAATAATTAAATGAATTTTATATATTGTAACCGCTGAACAAAATTGGCTCCCATTTATAATCTCTGTGCAGAAATGCATTCACATTTAATGTAACCACAAAATTTAATTCCTAAACCCGGAAATAATAAAAAGAATTCAGTAACCTGGTAAATTTTATGACGACAGCAGCGCTGCGCCTCGGCCCTGTATTCTGAATAAAAAAGGAAAAATTCTTACCTCAATAAAAACTGCGAATATATCTGCTCTTACGTAAAAACTTTTCGGCACAGCTTCATGAAATGCTGGGCTATATTTTTTTTTTTGATTCTTGGAAGGAATGATCATGCATTGGAAATATTCTTTAAATTGAAATGAATGCTTTTCTTAAAAAAATTACTTTATATTATAAAAATTATTATTGGGGCATTTTTTTTAAAGAAATTAATGACAGTTAATATACATTACTAGATATGCGCAAGGCTGCTTCTTTACCTTCTACAATAATACTCATCCTCCAGAGTCCCGACCAGAGCAGACTGCCGACACGCGCAGGCACGCGCCGACTACTGTTGACTACTGCAGACTACTGAAGACAAGCAACAACTAACTACATACTACTCTCTGGTCAGAGACTCTGCCATGCCTCGCCCATCGCCGGCAACGCATACGTTTTACATAACCCTCCACGGGGGGAGGGGCAAAAATTTGGCAGCGATGGTGAGTCAATTGGACTTGCCATGAGCAACAAATTTTTCTTAATTAGCTAAGTTTACAATCACAGAATATATACATATATATAGGTGCAGAACATGAAATAAAATATAGTGCACATGCACTGAGTACAGAACATATCAAGCAAAGACAAAATATATACACAATGAGTACAAATCATATTAACAAATGACATAAAGTGCACACGCACTGTAGTACTGAACATATCAGGAAATCACAAATGTATAGGCAACGAGTACAAATCATATTAACAAATGACAAAAGTGCACACGCACTGTAGTTCAGAACATACCAGCAAATCACAAAATGTATATGAAATGAATACAAATCATGTTAACAAAATGACAAAAGTGTACATGCACTGTATATACTTTTTTTTACGATTTTACAAGAACTAGGATAGGAAAGGGAAGGATTGCATCATGGTTGTAGCACTTTAGGTTGCACGCAGCTGCACTGAGAGTCCATATCTTTCTACAGAAGCACAACACCAAGTGAGACAATCTGAAGTTCTTTTTCTTGAAGTATTAATCAGTGTAGCCAAGACACTGAAATGTCGTAGTAATATTCCATGTTATCATTTTGGTAGTACATTAGGTATACCAAACAGTGGGACCATAATAACATCTCCATCGCTCAAGGTGGTGGACAGCATGTCATGTCAACACCATGTTCTTGTGAGGTACACCAACGTAGAATTAGTGCAAAAACCAAATATAGTGCTCCATGATCATGAGGATAGACAGTACAAACGGATATTGCAGTAATTTCTGGTAATTAGGTCAGAAGGTGAAGGACACTAAGTAACATACTAGTCTTCATTGAGAATTACACTAGTCTAACAACTGATTTGAGTAATTGGTGGCACTCATCGCCCAGTTACTTAACATTTCTGTACCATGTATGAAGTATTACAGAATAATGTTCATAAATCATCTGATTACAGTGAACATTGGCCAGTTACAAACCATCAGAAGTCATCATTGAAAACAGGAGCTAATGAATGGCATAGTATTAACATAATTCACTTAGTTTTAGTAATCATTGGCACTCATTGGCCAGTTACAAAACATCAGAAGTCATCATTCAAAACAGGAGCTAATGAATGGCATAGTATTAACATAATTCACTTAGTTATAGTAATCATTGGCACTCATTGGCCAGTTACAAAACATATAGCAAGTATTGAATAGTACAAAACATTTTTCATCATTCAAGTGACATATGACATATTTAAAATAATTATTGGCACTCATTGGCCAGTTACAAAACATATAGCAAGTATTGAATAGTACAAAACATTTTTCATCATTCAGGTGACATACGACATATTTAAAATAATTATTGGTACTCATTGGCCAGTTACAAAGTATTCTTATATTTTTATAAAACCTTATTCAGTATTATTCAGAAGTTATCATTCAAAATGAGAGTCAATTATTGGCATAGCATTTATAGAGTATAACAAAATATTATTTACAGAAATTATTGGCATAGTATTTATGCATTATTACAAAGCATCATTTAGTATTACTCAGAACTGATCATTCCAGCGACATAGGACATATTGAAAATATAACATACTGTAACTATTATTCAACATCTGTGACTAGAAAACATCATTCAGTATTACTCAGAACTCTCTTAAACTGGTAACATTATTTGGGACAGGTAATAGATTTTTTTTTGTGCTAGCAATGCATTGCGTTGGGATCGATAATTAATTACTGGGACATAACAATATTTGCATTTGACTTATTGCTGCAAATGAAGATGTGTAACGTCATTCGTCATGAGTCAGCTGTAGCAATGTTATGAAACAAGTAGAGTATATGTGATCACATTCATGAATGACACACACAAATGGGTAAGAAAAAACGCAAGTACTAGAACAGGTTTAATGATTAACTGCTTATAGCGTATTAATTTCGTGAATAGCTTCTCCTAGACAAATACAAAATGGACTATTAAGCTGAAAGAAGAAACGCATATTATGCTGAAAAGTAGTGAACTTCGAATTAACAGGTAGTGAAATGTGTATAAAATATATATGTTCTCTAGCTGTCCTTTCCAAAACCTTCAGTCATCATACCATGCGACATAAGACATACTGTCAAAACGAACTGCAACAAATACTTAAATAACTACATAGCATAAATATATAAACTTCAACATTATCCTCATCTGCAAAGAAAAACTTCATTATCCATATCATCATAACTCCATTATTATCATCACCTGTAAAGAAAAGCTTCATTATCCATATTAACATATTCTTCATCATTATTCATCACCATTCATTATCATCTGCAAAAAAGTCACTTCATTATTCATTATACAACTATTCCTTACTTCTAGCATATTTCATCACTAAAACTAAGATGTGTAGTTCTGTCTGACAGCCTGCATCAATCGCCTCGTATTCTGAAAGAAAAATTAGTTAAGGTTGCTATCATACGATGTGTATAGTATATTCTCGTTAATGCTTGTTAATTCTGATCCGTTTACTCTTCGTGACGAGGTATTGCATCTTCTTTCGTTCATTCCGAAGGTGAAATTCCCATTTCTGTTTAATTTACGAGGGTCAGTCAAAAAGTAATGCCTCCTATTTTTTTTTCTACGTTTAATTGTCAGGAAATTTAAATGCAATTACATAGGTTGAAAACCACAACATTGAGGATCATTTTGTCATTTTTCAATGTAATCTCCGCCCATCTCAACAGTTTTGGTCCATCTTTGAACAAGGGCATGTATCCCAGCACGGTAAAAATCACAGCTCTGCTTCCTAAGCCATTGACGCACGGATGTTTTGACGGCCTCCTCATCTTCAAAATGAATCCCACGATGAGCTTCTTTTAGTGGCCCGAACAGATGGAAGTCTGATGGTGCCAGGTCAGGGCTGTATGGGGGATGAGGCAAAACTTCCCATCCAATTTTGACAATCTCGTCAGAGGTGTGACGACTGGTGTGTGGTCTTGCATTGTCATGCAAAAGAACATCTGCCATTGATTTTGTTGGGCGAACTCGTTGAAGACGTGCTTTAAGTTTGTTGAGGGTTGTGACGTATTGAACAGAATTTATTGTGCATCCCTGCTCCAAAAAATCAACCAGAATCACACCCTCTGTATCCCAGAAAACTGTTGCCATAACTTTCCCTGCCGATCGCACAGTTTTGAATTTTTTCTTCCTCGGCGAGCTTGTGTGACGCCACTCCATTGACTGCCTCTTTGATTCGGGTTCAAAAAAATGCACCCATGTTTCGTCCCCGGTCACAATTTTTTTCAGAAACTCATCTCCCTCCAAACGGAAGCGCTGCAAGTGTTGGGAGGCTATTGTTTTCCTTGCCTCTTTATTCTGATCGGTTAACATTCTTGGAACCCACCGTGCACAAACTTTTGAGTACCCCAATTGTTTAATAATCGTGATCACACTGCCTTTACTAAGAGAAATAATGCGACACACTTCATCTGCAGTCACCCGACGGTCACCACGAATGATGTCATCAACTTGCTGAATGTTGTGTGGAGTCACTGCACTCACCGGCCTGCCGCTCCGCTTTTCGTCAGTCAACGGTGTTTGCCCTTCAGCTTCCTTACAACGACGAACCCATCGTCTAACAGTGCTGACATCCACTGTCACAACACCATACACCTTCTTCAGTCTTTCATGAATGCGTATGGGCGTTTCACCTTCTGCATTCAAGAATTCAATCACACAACGCTGTCTCAAACGAACATCGATGTCGGTCATCTTACAAACTTCTGCTGTGCTGCCACCTGTTGACACAGAAAGTTACTACTGCAGTGGATTGCAGAAGAAGGTTTGAGGAATGGCGCCAAATTCAAATTTTTCACTTAACTTAATTTCTTTAAGTAGAAAAAAAATGGGAGGCATTACTTTTTGACCGACCCTCGTATTTCTTTTACACGTCATTTCTTTCTGAAAATGATGAACAAAGATTAATGTCTTGCATTTAAATCATATACCCATTAAATAGAAACTGGTTTCTACTGATATAATTGAGCATACAGCATAGCATGACGGAAAACGTAATATGTCAAAAACAGACAGTGTGCAGGTGCAAAAATGTACACAGAGTATCACAATGTAGCGGCAAAAAAAAAAAAAAAAAAAAATGTAAAATAGTCACAATGTTGAGATATTATAAGGCAAAATGTTAAAGTCAACTGGTGTTTGTTATATCTTAAATATTTCATAGTGCATACAAACAAAACAGGAAAACAATCATACATACATAAAAAATGGAAAATGTACACGGTCTGATATATAACGACAAGAAATGACTTTCTTTGTGTTCAGTTTGTATGTTGTGTAGTTAATAGAGGCGAGAATTGAAGACTGTAATGGAGAGAGAATTTGATAAAATTAATATGTCACTAGATAGAATTGCATAATTGTTCATAAAATATGTAATTTATCTGGAAAAATGTGCACGGTCTGAAGTGTAACGACAAGAAAAGCGACCTGCTAACCTTACCTTGCCGGGAACTTGCCAAGAAAAAAATACGATAATCATCAGTAAGTAGTCACATAAATATAATTGCATAAGTGGTCATAAAATGTGTAAGTTCATCTGGAAAAAATATGCACGGTCTGATGTCTAACGACAAGAAGAGCGACCTGCTAACCTTACCTTGCCGGGCACTTGCCAAGAAAAAATACGATAATCACTAGTAAGTGTTCATGTGAATATAATTGCGTAAGTGGTCATAAAAAATTAGGAAATGGCATTACAGTGTGATAAATCATAAAGTATGTTCATTCAATAAAGGGTATGATGTTGGAGACATGGTGATTGCCCTTGCTTTTTCTGGTTCTCAAGGTTTCGACGAGTACTACATTGGAGTGAGGAATGCTGTGAATTCGTTATGGACCTGCATATAGAAGCTCAAATTTACTGCATCTATTCTTTCCTCTGTTGGATAAATAGTGTGTACGTACTAATATCTTCTGTCCAATGTGAAAGTCACGGCGTGTACAAACCTGTTTTTGCTGTCTTCTCCGGCGCTCTGCTGCACGTTTGATGTTGTTCAGCGCAATGTCAATTATTTCATGGTGTCGTAGTCGACGAGATGTAGGAAAGGTTACTAATTCTTTAATTTTGTTAGGTGGTTCAACATTTTTCAGTATAACAGACGGAGATAGCATAGTAGATTCGTTTGGTATGGAATTAATTACATCCTGGAACGAGAGTATGTGTGTCCCCCAATCAATATGTCTTTTATGGCAGTATATTCTACACAGTTTACCAATTTCTTTCATTAATGGTTCACAAGGGTTCGAAGAAGCATGGTACCTGGATATATAGATCGGAGAAATGTTTCTAGCTCGTAACATACGTGTCCATATAGCAGATCGAAACTGTGGTCCATTGTCGGAAATTACTTTCAACACATGCCCTACTTGAAATAGGAAATGTTTTACAAATGCTTTCGAAACAGTTTTAGCAGTAGCTTTGCGTAACGGAGTGAAGGTAACAAATTTTGAAGTGAGTTCAACAGCGACAAAGATGTAGCAAAAACCTCTATTAGTTCTGGGAATCGGACCAAAAATGTCTACAGCGGCCATGTGTCTCAATTTAACAGGTACAATGGGATGTAATGGAGGAATTTGTGAAGTCGTATCTGACTTAGCTTTCTGGCAGATTTTGCATGGCGCTAAAACTCGTCGAATACGTTTCTCCGTGTTGGTAAAATCACAGTTCTGTCTCAGTATAAGAAAACATTTTCTGGCTCCGTAATGTGCGTAACTTAAATGAGTATACCAAATTAATTTGTTAACAAGTTCGTCAGGAATGCATAATAACCAATTGTTGCTGTCAGGGTGAGAGCGGCGAAACAGAATATTATTGCGTACAGTGTAATGGTTTCTAATGGTAACATTATTCCTATCTTGCCAAAGGTGTTTAATCTCTTTCCATACGTTGTCTTTACTCTGCTATTGTGCTATGTCTTGTAATGACGACGAAATGAAATTTTCAAATGCAACTTGTTGAATGTACACGACGCTGAAATTTGCTTTGCAGAAGTTGGTTGCGATGTCTTGCTGATTGTTGCTGAGAGAACGGGATAGTGCGTCTGCTACAATATTTTGTGTACCGGGAATGTGAACAATTGTAAAATTAAATTCCTGTAAATAAAGTTTCCATCTGCTTAATCTGTCGTGTGTAAATTTAGCGGAAAGTAAAAACTGTATCGCTCTATGGTCTGTATAAACGGTCGTATGTCTTCCATAAAGAAATACCGAAATCTCGTAAATGCCCATACAACACATAATGTTTCAAGTTCTGTAACAGAATAATTACGTTCAGCAAGTGACAGAATGCGACTCGCAAAGGCGATGTTTTTAATTGCTGTAGAACCATCTTTTTCAATTTCCTGAAAAATGTGTACGCCTAAAGCGGTGTTAGAACTGTCGGTGGCAATGGAAAAATTTCTAGTAATATCTGGATGTGATAAAAGTGGTGCATTCAACAAAGCATATTTCAGGTTCATAAATTCAGAATGTGCTTGCTTATCCCAGGACCAAATAGTGTTTTTACCTGTCAATTGACATAATCTAGGGGTGTCTAAAGCAGAGTAATGAATAAATTTACGAAAAAAGTTAATTAAACCCAAAAAGCTGCGTAGTTGTTTCTTCGTCGTAGGAACAGTAATGTCACGTAAAGCTTGAAGTTTTTCCGGGTCAGGCGGAATGCCTTCTGCTGAAATTACATGTCCAAGAAATTTTATAGAAGTTTTGCCAAAGTGCGATTTACTGAGATTAACTGTAAGTCCTTGTGCACGAAAAGTTTGTAACAGTTGTTCAAGAATCAGATTGTGTTCAGACCAGTTAGCTTCTGCAATAAGAATTTCGTCTACATACGTTGTGATTCTGTCTTTAAGTTCTGTCAGAAGTATTGTATTCAAACCGCGAATAAATACTGCTGAAGAAATAATTAAACCGAACGGTAATTTACAAAATTGATAACAGTCACCAAAACAGAGAAAAGCCGTGTACTTTCTGCAGTCCGGATGGAGTTGAATTTGCCAAAATCCCGATTTCAAATCTAATGTGGAATAAATAGCAGTACCATGAAATTTTTGTAGAAGTTCTTCTAGTGTCTGTGGGCGTTCAGTTTCATTAATAATAATGTCGTTGAAGTGACGCGAATCAAGTACGAGGTGAAGTGAACCATCCTTTTTCTTAACAATATGGAGCGGGTTTATGTACGGACTAACTGCCGGTTCAATAATTCCTTGGTCAAGCATAGCTTGCAATTCTTTCTTAACTTGTTCTCTGTGAATATACGGAATGGGATAATGTTTCGTTTTAAATGTGTCGTGCTGTTTAACTTGAAATTCATACATAAAACCGGACATAGTACCAGGAACGTTGTCAAAAACTGGAGCTTGCTGTAAAAGAATTTTGCGTAGTTGCGTGCGTTCGTCGTCTGTATTTGCACTGCTCTGTTTAACTTTATCAGAGATCATCTGTATAACGTCATAGTCGGCTTCGTCTAGAGTATTATAGTTGTGTACGTACGTATCTGTTAACAATGTGTAATGACAGTCTATGTTACGTGATGCGGAAAAGACCTCTGTACGATTAATTGTTTGTTCTTCTGCAGATAAAGAGTGCTGAAATTCTAAAGCCAGTTGTACATTTTCATCCTTTAACATTAAATAGGAATTTTGAAAGTCAATAATTGCGTCGTGTTGTACCAGAAAATTCGTACCTAAAATAACTTGAAAGTTTCCTCATTTATGACTGACATAGGAGATCCAGAATCGATTACTGCTGAAAATTTCGATTATCCAATTTTTACTTCAATGACAGGGTGTGAAATGGTTTTTTGAATAACTGGTCTTTCCTGAAAAAGAGTGTCTCAGATGTCGTCAAAAGTAATAACATTTTCGTGAACAAGATTCTCTGTGTCAAAAGCATTGCTTGCGTTACTGGAAGATGCAACCTGTACTGTATCTAGTCAAATTCTATCTGACGCGCTATTATTTTCAGGAGGATGCTGTGGCATTTCAACTATTTGTACTGTTCTGTTATTTCTTCCTGACGTATTACGTTCGGGATGATATCTACTGTCTGGTTCATTCGTGATAATGTTGTTGCGGAAGATTTTGCTGTTGGTAAGACCGACTGTTATTAAACGTACGCTGAAAATTGTGCCCATTACTTTTACGTCTGTCATGATAATTATTTCTATACGGTGCATTACGATATGAATTGAAATGGTGTGGACGTACTGGTTTCCTTGTTGCTGTGCATTACTATTTGTTGGGGCCGACGCTATACCTGTACGCGGCGAAACATTAAAGCTTGGTTGACCTTGCAGACTGCATTGGTTAGGTATGCTAACCGGCTGGCTTTCATGCTGTTGCGGTGAAAAACGTCTATTGTTACCAAAATGTGGTTCCAGATAATTTTGACGATTACTGAAAATGTTGTACATACTGATGATTACAATTTCATCTGATATCAAAATTACGCTGGTAGTTCTGGAGTGCCTAATGAAAATTGTCACTTTCGGTAAAACTTGTTATATCTGGTTTTCTTTACTCATACGTAATCCGAGATAGATTGATAGTTGAAGAGCTGTTTTGATAGATATAAAGGATAGTAGAAGAGAAGGCAGCAGTGCAGAAAACTAAAGATGAAATAGCACTACTACGGCTCGGGGCACTGTGCACGCTACGGCACATATTCATCGAAGTGTAATGAATCCCCTGAGATCAATTACGCGCTGCAAATAAATTTTAGTTTCTGCGTTACAGGCAATGCCGGTGAGAATTCAAAAACAAATTGTCGTATCCAGTCCAATTCTAGTTTCTACATTACAGGTAATGGCGGTGAAAGTACAAAAATAAATTGTCGTATCCAGTTCAAAGTGTATACCTGTGCTCTGTCATTATTAAACACATTAGATTTTCTTACGGATAAAAATTGATTAAAATTAACGTTATCGTCTCTGAATATGTGAACAGGGTCAGGTTTGTGTGAGAATCTGTTTGTCTGTGTCACTTCGTATTCTAAGTCACGTAGTCTCTGTAAATTACCTAAATTATACTGGCTGTGTGAGTGTGAGAAATGTTCGGAATGTGCCGTACGCTGTGACGTGTTATTGACTGAAACATTTTTCATCTCTGTCACTTCTTGCTGTAAAGTTGACAATTTTCTACGTAATGTATTATTGGACGAATCTATCTCACTGATCGTATGCTGTAAATTTTGGAATTCAGGTGTTTGATTAAACGAAATCGGTGAAGTATCGTCTGATTTGCTGTCATTATTACTTTCAATAACGTCAATACGACTGGCCAATTCATCATATTTTTCAGTCAGTATTTTTACCTGATCATCGTTTTTAGTGTCACAAGCATTAATTTGTTTTTGTATTTTACGTGTGGTTTTGTTCAATTTTTTAACGTCTGCTTTGATAGCATCGGGATCCTGTATTAATTCTAATTGTTCAAGTCTGTCGGTCACTGTCTTAAAGTCTACTGTGTGTGTATCTGTTTTTGATTTAAGATCGGAAATTTCATCACGCAATTCGGTGTTCAACTGTTTGATTGTACTAATTTCGTCTGATACCGTAGCAATATTATTGTCTACGTATGTTTCTGCTTTCGTAAACAATTTGCGTTTATCTTCCTATCTCTGTGCGGTAATTGTTTCCATGACTTGTCGTTTTACTTTATTTTGTTCCTGTATGAATTTACGGTAACGCGTTTCACTGTTTTGTAGGTAGTGATTAAAACGTTCGTCAATTTGACTGTTCTGTTGGTCGAATTTCGCGTCTACTTTTGCATCCAGTGTGAGCGAAAGTTCTGCTGACATTAATTTAAACTCGTCGCGTAATTGTGTTGCGTTTTCAGAGCATTGTTTACCCACTGCACTAATATCGTCTCTAAGTGATTCTGTTGCAGCTGCCTGCATATTCCTTAATTCTTGAGCAACAGATCTAATTTCTTCACTACTTTTCTTAGCACTAGCCTTAATTTCCTCACGTAATTGTTCTTTAGTATCATGACATTGCACGGCAACGGCTGTAATCTGTTGATTAAGTTGTTTGAAATTTTCATTAAGTTTGTCTTGTTTTCACTCAAATGTTTGTAATTGTTGTCTAGTTTTTCATTAAGTTGTTGTTTGAGATTTTCATTATTTTCATTAAGTTGTTTTAAATTTTTCACTCTGTTGTAGCAATAGTGCCATAATTTGATCCAACCCAATATTACCTACTCTATTCTCTGTGCTGTTTGATGGCATACCTGCAATTGTCACGTTTTGTGTATCCATTTGGATATTCTGTGATTCTTGAAAATGTTTGCTAATCGGATGTGCACTGTTAGTCACTACCTCGGAATCAAATAAATTTGACGTACTTTGAGTACATTGTTCATTTTCGTTAGAAATAATTATCTGTTCACTACGTAAATTTTGCAAACCGGGTGTGTCAAGCTGGGCAGCGTTCATTGTAACAGAACGTCCCGCGTCTTCAATTGCCGTTAAATTAACAGAGGACATAATTGAATTTATTTGTTTATCATTAGGATCAAAATCAATATTAGTGATCGGTACGCACTGATTATCCGTAAATGGAGGACTGTCGCTATTACACTGAGTGTTGCAAGTATTATCGGTCAAGCTATACGAGTCGGCTATTTCACTCATTGTACATCGCGATGTACTGTTAACAGTTTTTCGCGGCATTTTTCCCAAATCAAAATGAAGCACAAACAAAACAAGGACAATGCAAAATGCAACAAACACATTTACAACAAAGAACAACAAATTGCAGATGATCTGTGAAAGAAAGAGTGACAAATTAGTAAATGCGTTGCGGCAGATGCAAACTACATTTAAGTAAATAAGAGCAGATATATGACTACTTATCAGAAGATTCACCAAGAAATACGATCCTGGCCGGATGTCGCCAAGTGTAACCTCCCCACAGAATTATTTTAAACTTAGAAACCAGGAACCAAGTGTAACCTCCGCACAAAAATAATAATTAAATGAATTTTATATATTGTAACCTCTGAACAAAATTGGCTCCCATTTATAATCTCTGTGCAGAAATGCATTCACATTTAATGTAACCACAAAATTCAATTCCTAAACCCGGAAATAATAAAAAAAATTCAGTAACCTGGTAAATTTTATGACGACAGCAGCGCTGCGCCTCGGCCCTGTATTCTGAATAAAAAAAGGAAAAATTCTTACCTCAATAAAAACTGCGAATATATCTGCTCTTACGTAAAAGCTTTTCGGCACAGCTTCATGCAATGCTGGGCTATATATATATATATATATATATATATATATATATATATATATATATATATTATTCTTGGAAGGAATGATCATGCATTGGAAATATTCTTTAAATTGAAATGAATGCTTTTCTTAAAAAAATTACTTTATATTTTAAAAATTATTATTGGGGCATGCCTCGCCCATCGCCGGCAACGCATACGTCTTACAATATAAACTGCATAATACGAGGGTTGGAACTCTAATAGTGGCAACTATTTATTTACAGCTCGTACAAAATAGATGCGTGTTTCAAAGTCTTACTAACCTTCAGAGTAGTCACCAGCATTGTGTATAACCCGTTGCCAGCGATGTGGAAGTCGTAGGATACTCTTCGCAGTGACAGTTGTGTTGACAGTTCGAGCGGCGCGGTCTATTGCCCGACAAATCTGTAGCAGTTCCGAAGCGAATGCCGTGAAGTGTTTCTTTCAGTTTAGAAATCGAGTTGAACTTACGATGGCTTAATTAAAGGGAGCGCAGTAGGTGGTATAGCATTTAGCATCCCCATCAGTCAAACAAATCAGTAACAGCTTGCACAGTACGTGCTTCAGCATTGTTCTGCAAAATGATGGTCACGTCCTGCAGAAAGTGCCATCACTTCTGTCTCTAAGCTGGTCGTAGGCTGTGTTCCAAAAATGAACATTTTGCAGGACAATGTTCAGTGTAAGCTGTTACTGATTTGTTTGACTGATGGAGCTGCCAAGTGCTATACCACCTATGTAACTCCCTTGAATTAAGCCCTCATGAGGTCATAATGACTTCTGAACTGGAGGAAACATTTCACGGTATTCGCTTCACAACTGCTACAAATTCGTCGGTCAATAGATCGCGCCACTCGAACTGTCATCACAACTGGCACTGCTAAGAGTATCGTACGACTTCCACATCGTTGGCAACGCGTTATACACAATGTTGGTGACTACTTTGAAGGTCAGTAAAACTTTGAAACACATATCTATTTT
Source organism: Schistocerca cancellata (assembly GCF_023864275.1). Taxonomy (NCBI): domain Eukaryota; kingdom Metazoa; phylum Arthropoda; class Insecta; order Orthoptera; family Acrididae; genus Schistocerca; species Schistocerca cancellata. The sequence continues at coordinate 416,825,171 of NC_064633.1, forward strand.
GTACGAGCTGTAAATAAATAGTTGCCACTATCACATGAGTACTAAAAGAAATCAGCTAAATTTCGATTACGCGATAAGTCACACAAATCTGAGGGCTGTAAATTCAACTAAATACTTAGGGATTAATACAAATAACCTAAATTGGAACGATTACATAGATAATATTGTGGGTAGAGCAAACCAAAGACTGTGATTCATTGCAGAACACTTAGAAGGTGCAACAGGTCTACCAAGGAGACTGCTTACACTACGCTTGTCCGCCCTATTCTGGAGTACTGCTGTGCGGTGTGGGATCCGCATCAGGTGGGACTGACGGATGACATCGAAAAAGTACAAAGAAGGGCAGCTCGTTTTGTATTATCGCGAAATTGGGGAGGTAGTGTCACAGACATGATACGTGAATCGGAGTGGCAATCATTAAAACAAAGGCGTTTTTCGTTGCGACGGGACCTTCTCACGAAATTTCAATCACCAGTTTTCTCCTCCGATTGCGAAAACATTCCATTGGCATCCACCTACATAGGAAGAAATGATCATCACGATAAAATTAGAGAAATCAAGGCTCTCAATAAAAAATTTAAGTGCTCGTTTTTCCCGCGTGCCGTTTGAGAGTGGAACGGTAGAGAGACAGCATGAAGGTGGTTAATTGAACCCCCTGCCAGGCACTTTATTGTGAATAGCAGAGTAATCACGTAGATGTAGATTAAAGTTCTAACCCTCGTATACCGTATTCGTTTGCTTCCCACTAGTTTTTAATTGGTATGCCGGCATAAGATTTCTTCATATCAGTGAATACAATTGTGTGCGAAAGTTAAGGACGAAAGCAATTTTTGCATGATGCGTCACTGCCAACGGTGGTCTAAAATATGAAAACACCAGAAGCACAACACATTAGCATGCCCAATGCGGTGTAGGAAAACCGCTGACATTCAAAACAGCATCCACTAGTACAAGTCCTGTGTCGTATTCAAGGGAAGCTTTACACCATTATTCCTGCAAAATAGAGGGAAGTTCAGGTGGCGATTATGGAAGTGGATAGCGATCAAGCACTCTTCTTTCCAGAGTAGACCACAAAGGCTCAATAATTTTGACATCCGGCGACTAAGGTGTGAGACAATCCATACTCGTGCTCACAAACCCAGTCTTGGCCGATGAACACTGTGTCAACAGAAGCCCCGTCATCTTGATACACAGCGTCACAAGTGCGGAACGAACATTGTACCATTGGATACACCTGACCATCCAAACTGGCCACATAATCCTTGGCAGTAATGCGACCTTGCAGAGTGCCCACTGGGCCCATGGAATACCATGATATGGCTGCCCAAATCATCACATAATCCCTGCTATGTTTCACCCTTGGGACGTAAACTCGACCAGAAGTGGAAACAGTGTGCGAAAAGATTCATTTGACCAAATGATTTTCTTCCATTGCTCCACAGTCCAGGTTTCCTACCGACGGCGTCAAATTTTCGTGTTATGGACATTTGCATCACAGTTAAGTGGTTTTGGAATTCCAGTTCGCGCTGCCGTTTCCTGCTCATGGAGCTCACCTCATGTTGTTTTGATGCTGACAGTGTACCCGAGTGTGACATTCACTTCTGCAGTGACTTTTGCAGCTGCCACCCTCTTCTTTTTCGTCACAATCCACCTCAACTACCGTCTGTCAAGGTCACCGCACAAGCGCTTTCGTCCGCGATGTGACTGAGTGGATAGTGTTTTCCCGCTTTCTCTGTATGCGGTATAAATCTTCGATACGGTGCCTCCCGAAACAGCACACACTTTGGCTACCTTGTGTACTGAAGCACCGACCAGACAAGCATCAACAATTTGCTCGCATCGTAATAGCCTTAGCTCTGGTGTAATGCACTTACAACTACACAGAACACTACACAGAACGACTGACAGCGTTACATAGGACGTTAGTCAAGTGCCTTTCCTGGTGAAATACAACAGTGCAGCCTGCATCTGCATTTGTGTTCAGGCATGCATTTCTCAAGGTGTTTTCATATTTTTGTGCAACTGCTGCAGCTCGATGAAACTTGGACCATACATAGGAAGACCTGCTACAGTTTAGTAAAGGTGACAGGATTAAGTAAGAAATGAAACGAACAGAAATGACAGTTTTATTCAAAGACGGTAATGACACTGAAGTGTCCGTGATTCATAATGGTCCCCTGGACATTCTTAACACGACGTGTAATCACCCTGACGGTAGTGTATGCCTTGCAACGTGTTCCAATGCTGGCCAGAAGGTTGCTAAGGATTGCTTGAGTGGGGCGTTCCACTCACCCATCAGGGCCATTGACAAATGCTGGATGGTCGTTGGTACATTTGGCTGGGGCTGCAATACGTCTCTCCAAGGCGCGCTCGATGGCATTTAAGTCAGGGGAATGAGCAGGCCAGTCTATTCGTCGAATATCGTTTCTTTCCAAGAAATCCTTCACCTGCGTTGCTCGATGCGATCACCCATTGTCATCCATAAAAATGAAGTCAGAGCCGAAAGCTGCCCTGAAAAGACGTACGTGGGGAAGGACTAAAGCGTCACAATAACACTGGCCGGTGAGTGGACCTGTCTTACGGCCTTTCTTAAAAAAGTAGAATGACAAGCGCTTTTTCCAGTCGTTCGGTACATTTCGTTACTTAAGCGATCTACGATAAATTGCTGCTAAAATGGTAGTAAGTTGTTTCGCATAATCTTTATGGAATCTTACATGTAACTCATCTGGTCCTGACGCCTCCTCATTACTAAGCGGTGGTAGCTGCTTTTCAACTCCGCGATCGGTTATCTCAATATCTACTATTTTGAAGTTCGTACGACGATTGAGAGCAGGGACAATGTTAACGATCGGCCGCGATGAAACAACTTCCGAAGACCGAATTAAGTATTTCGGCCTTCTCTGTTATCTTCTGTTTCAGTGTTGTAGTAGATGATTTTGACCCACTTATTGATTTTACATAAATTATGTTTTTGGAAAATGAACATCTCCGCTATAAAAATCAACATGGATTTCGCAAACAGAGATCCTGCGAAACTGAGCTCGCACTGTTCCTCCTTGAGATCCACAGCGCGGTGGACAACGGCGCTCAGGTTGAGGCCGCGTTTCTTAATTTCAGAAAGGCGTTTGACACCGCCCCACATTGCCGTTTAATGAAAAAAATACGAGCTTACGGAGTATCGGAGCAGATTTGCGATTGGGTTCAAGACTTTCTTGCAGATAGAACTGAACATGTCGCTCTTAACGGAACAAAATAGATGTAAAGGTAATATCCAGAGTAACACAGGGAAGTGTGTTGGACCGTCGCTGTTAACAATATATACAAACGATCTAATAGAAAGGGTTGGATACTGTTTAAGGCTATTCGCAGATGATGCAGCTGTCTATGCCAAAGTAGCAACGTCAGAAGATAATAAGAGTTTGGGAGAACGACCTGCAGAGAATTGATGAATGGTGCTGGCGCTGGCAGTTGACGCTGAACGTAAATAAATGTAACATGTTGTGCATACATAGGAAAATAAATCCACTACTGCACAGCTACACTGTTGATGACAAACAGCTGCAGACAGCGTCTGCCGAAAAATATCTAGGCTTAACTATCCAGAGCGACCTTAAGTGGAATTACCACATCAATCAGATAGTGGTAAAAGCAGACACCAGAATGCGATTCATCGGAAGAATTTAAGGAGAGGTAACTCATCCACGGAACAAGCGTCTTATAAGGCGCTTGTTTGGCCGATTCTTGAGTACTGTTCATCTATCTGGGATCTCAAAATGGTTCAAATGGCTCTGAGCACTATACGACTTAACTTCTGAGGTCTCAGTCGCCTAGAACTTAGAACTAATTAAACCTAACTAACCTAAGGACATCACACACATCCATGCCCGAGGCAGGATTCGAACCTGCGACCGTAGCGGTCGCTCGGTTCCAGACTGTAGCGCCTAGAACCGCACGGCCACCCCGGCCGGCCCTGGGATCTCTGTCAGGTAGGACTGACAGAGGAGACAGAGAAGATCCAACGAAGAGCGGCGCGTTTCGTCACGGGATCGTGTAGCTGGCGAGAGAGCGTTACGAAGATGCTAAACGAAGTCCATTGGCAGACGTTATAAGAGAGGCGTTGTGCATCACGGAGACATTTACTGTTGAAATTTCGGGACAGTACTTTTCAGGAGGAGTCGTACAACATTTTACTTCCCCCCCACATACATCTTTTGTATTGACCACGTGGAGAAAGTTCGAGAAAATAGAGCCAATACAGAGGCTTACCGGCAATCACCACGCACTATTCGCGAGTGGAACAGGGTTGGAGGGATCAGATAGTGGTACCGAAAGTACCCTCCACTACACACCATTAGGTGGCTTGCGGAGTATGATGAAGCTGTAGATGTGTACCGAGTCCAAAGATTTGGAGCTCATTACACTTATGCAACTTCATGACTCCCAGTAGCATAACGCCTGAACCACCAAATCGATCGAGTTAGACAATGTTTCTGGGTGCATTACGCGTTCAAAGCTTCTCACTGTATGAGGATACGCCGAGCACTTTCAAACATGAGCGTATTAAGAACCATGTCTCATCTTTTCTAATTTTCAGGAGACCATCATGAAACGCGGTGACTTCAGTGTAATTATTGTCTTTGAATAAGCGTCATTTCTCCTCGTCTCAGTGCGTATTTTTTACAGTTACCTTCTGTACTATACTATAGAGTACTTTCTATGTGTGGTTCAAGTTTCAGCCGTGCGTGGTAGCCGCGCGGTCTAAGGCGCCTCGTCAATGTTCCCCCCTCCCCCCCCCCCCCTACCCCTCTCCAGCCGTTGGAGGTTGGAGGTTCGGGCATTTTTTTTTTGAAAGTTTCATTGCGCTATGTTACTTGGCTGTGAGACATCGTACAGAAGTTACTTTCCTCCTTAAGCATTGCACAGCAGTGTATTGCATGCATCTCACTATTACTTTTCTGCTAGCAGTTTTAGGCTATGCGTGATCTACTAGTTCTAAATCTAGTTTGCTGTTCCACATTTTTTGTCGGTGATTTCTACTGGTGTGTGTATATCGCCGGAGTCGCCGTTCTGACACACCCGGGAGGCCTCCCTTTGTGGCCGTAGTGTGCGACGTCAAACGAGACTCCAGCTCGCACACGGAAAAGCAGTTTCGGCCAGGCACGTGACTGTTGGTGGCTCGAACCAGATCCGGAGCACAAAATGGAACACCGGCGGTGATAAGGCTGGCTAGCTATCGCGAAGCAACCGGTCGCCTGCTTTTCCCCTCACTGTGTCGTGTCGCTTACGAGAACGTTTTGTTCCCCGCTTGCACTTAGATTAGTCACTTGCACGTTCGTTAGCGATTGCAGTTGCGAGCTATATAACAAATCTTACATTGTGCTGCAAATAAAAATTACACAGCACCTTTAAGTTATATTCTGTGCATATATACACATAATTCTTACCTACAGAATTGTTTTCTGGGCAATAAATGCGCAAAAAATGAATACAGTTCTCAAACCACGGAAAGAGGCTAAAAGAATAATAACCAAACTAGTAATCTGGCCCATTGCAAAAACCTGTTCAAATCACAAAGGATTTTAATTACACCACATTTGGACATTTATCAACTATAACAAAAATAACCCTGATAATTACAACACAAACAGACTTGCTCATAGGCGTAGAATAAGGCATAGCTAGACTGAACTTCACATTTACCAATAAAGAATAAACATAACATTCAAAATAAAATATCACAAAATAAAATAAAACTGTATGGTAAATTATATAAGAAGTTCAAAATTATTATTAAAACTTAATTTATAAAAGGACTTAAATAATAATAAGCTGTAGATTATATACAGACCGGGTCTGATAAAAAATTTAACATACTGTAAAGGGACATATTCCTCACGGGTTACTTTTCTTCAATAGAAGTTATCGATACCAAAAATTCTTTCTGCTTTTTAAGCAAGTTAATATTATCTCAGCTGTTTTTCTGAAAGAATTTCATATGATTTTGTATACAATGTGGTATATTTCAGGCAAAAATGTATGAAAAGAAATTACTTTATTTTCGTTGTTGCAATCGATATGTACTAGCTTTGTATGTACAGTTAAAATTACTTTTCTTTTAGAAACATTTGAAATTACGAAATATCTGGCACACTTAAAATTCCTATTGTTAATTGCACACTCGGAAGATATTTATTATGTTTATTTCTGGATTCATTTATAAAATAATGGTATATAAATTAATAGAAAGTCATTTGCCAAGAAAATTTGTAAACTCTTCGGAATATTGTTAGTACCGCAGAGTGGAGTAGTGGGCTCAAATGGTTCAAATGGCTCTGAGCACTACGGGACTTAACTTCTGAGATTATCAGTCCCCTAGACTTAGAACTACTGAAACCTAACTAAACTAAGGACATCACACACATCCATGACCGAGGCAGGATTCGAACATGCGACCGTAACGGTCGCGCGGTTCCAGACTGAAGCGCCTAGAACCGCTCGGCCACTCCGCCCGGCAGTAGTAGTGGGCATGCCTCTGATGTTGTCGGATGTGTTTTTATGTTTGGCAATAACAATGTAATTTTCGGTTTTGAAGTGGAAATTGTAAAGACAGTGTGACATAGAAAAATGTGATAGAATAAGAAATTACAGAAACAGAAATTACGGAGCAGACTTATTTTTTTGGCTGGTTTAATGCGGCCCGCCACGAATTTCTCTCCTGTACTAACCTCTTAATCTCAGAGTAGCACTTGCAACCTACGTCCTCAGTTATTTGCTCGATGTATTCCAATCTCTGTCTTCTTATACAGTTTTTGCCCTCTACAGCTCCGTCTAGTACCATGGAAGTCATTCCCTCATGTCTAAACGGATATGCTTTCTCCTTATCGGTGTTTTCCATATATTTCTTTCCTCTCCGATTCTGAGTAGGACCTCATCTTTCCTTACCTTACCAGTCCACCTAATTTTCAACATTCGTCTGTAGCACCACATCTCAAATGTGTCGATTCTCTTCTGTTCCGGTTTTCCCACAGCCCATGTTTCACTACCATACAATGCTGTACTCCAGACGTACATCCTCAGAAATTTCTTCCTCAAATTAACACCGATATTTGATATTAGTAGACTTCTATATGCCAGGAATGCCTTTCTGCCATAGTTAGTCTGCTTTTGATGTCCTCCTTGCTCCTTCCGTCATTGGTTATTTTACGGCCTAAGTAACAGAATTCCTTAACTTCATCTACTTCGTGACCATCAATGCTGATGTTAAAGTTTCTCGCTGTTCTCATTTCTACTATTCCTCATTACCTTCGTCTTTCTTCAATTTACTCTCAGTCCATACTGTGTACTCATTAGACTGTTCTTCTGTATAGTATTCTTGTAAGCAACTTGGCTGCATGAGCTGTTAAGCTGATTATGCGATAATTCTCACACTTGTCAGCTCTTGTAGTCTTCGGAATTGTGTGGATGATGGTTTTCCCTTCTGCCTTATTTGATCTTAAGTCCTCGAAAGCTCTTAAATTCTGATTTTAATTCTGGGTCCCCTATCCCTTCTAAATCGACTCCTGTTTCTTCTTCTATCACATTAGACAAATCTTACCCTCATAGCAGCTTTCAATGTATTCTTTCCAACTATCCGCTCTCTCCACTGCATATAACAGTGGAATTCCCGTCGCACTCTCAATGTTTTCACCATTGCTTTTTTTAAATTGTCACCGAAGGTTGTTTTGACTTTCCTGTATGCTGAGTCACTCCTTCCGACATTCATCTTTTTTAATGTCTTCGCATTTTTCCTGCCGCCATTTCTTCTTAGCTTCCTTGCAATTCCTATTTCTTTCATTCCTCAGCGACTTTTATTTCTCTATTCCTGAGTTTCCCGGAACATTTTTGAACTTCCTCCTTTCGTCGATCAACTGAAGTATTTCTTCTGTTACCCATGGTTTCTTCGCAGTTACCTTCTTTGTACCTATGTTTTCCTTCCCAACTTCCTTGATGGCCCTTTCTAGAGATGTCCATTCCTCTTCAACTATACTGCCTACTGCGCTATTCCTTATCGCTGTATCTATAGCCTTAGAGAACTCCAACCGTATTTCGTCATTCCTTAGTACTTACGTATCCCACTTCTTTGCGTATTAATTCTTCCTGACTTATGTCTTAAACTTCGACCTACTCTTCATCACTACTGTATTGTGATTTGAGTCTATGTCGCTCCAGGGTACACCTTACAATCCAGTATCTGATTTCGGAATCTCAGTCCGACGATGATGTAATCTAACTGAAATCTTCCCGTATCACCCGGCCATTTCCGAGTATACCTCCTCCTCTTATAATTCTTGAACAGAGTATTCGCTATTACTAGCTGAAACTTGTTACAGAACTCAATTAGTCTTTGTCCTCTCTCATTCCTTGTCCCAAGCCCGTATTCTCCTGTAACCTTTTCTTCTACTCCTTCCCCTACAACTGCATTCCAATCTCCCATGACTATTACATTTTCATATCCCTTTTGATTTGCTGTCGATTCTCATAAGAACAACCCTATAACTGAACTGTTCATAGTAACACACTCTCTGTCCTATCTTCCTATTCGTAACGAATCCTACTCCCGTTATACCACTTCTGATGCTGTTAATATTACCCTATACTCATCTGACCAGAATTTCTTGTCTTCTTTCCACTCCACTTCACTGACTCCTACTATATCTAGATTGAGCCTTTGCATTTCCCTTTTCGATTTTCTAGTTTCCCTGCCATGTTAAGACTTCTTACATTCCACGCCTCGACTCGTAGAACGTTATCCTTCCGATGATTATTCAATCTTTTTCTCATGGTAACCTCCCCCTTGGCAGTCCCCTCCCGGAGATCCGAATAGGGAACTATTCCGGAATCTTCTGCCAATGGAGATATCATCATGACACTTCTTCAATTACAGGCTACATGTCCTGAGAATACACGCTATATGTCTTTAATGCAGTGGTTTCCATTGCATTCTGCATCCTCATGCAGTTGATCATTGCTGATTCTTCCGCCTTTAGGGGTAGTTTCCTATCCCTAGGACAAGAGAGTGCCCTGAACCTCTGTCCGCTCCTCCGCCCTCTTTGACAAGGCCCTTGACAGAATGAGGGGTGACTTCTTATGCCGGAAATCTTCGGCAACCACTGCTGATTATTAATCAAAATTTAAGCAGCGGCGGGATTCGAACCCGGGACCGAAAACGTTTTCATTATGAATCAAAGACGCTACCCCCCCCCCCCCCCTTTTTGTTCGATATAGTTCGTTGCGTTTGGTCTGGTCGGACGTCAGAATACATCCGATTAAGTATACCGTTGATTCCTTGAATCAGTTTTTTTTTTATTATAGAAAGCACACAGCCCTCTGACTGAACACGGTGAGCTATCGTGCCGGCGTCAAGATCGCAAACAGTTCTGGTGTTATACATTATTGCTATTAGACGGTATTAAATTACAATGACGATTTTTTTGCTTCTTACTGCATTCCTAATATTCTTCCACGTTTTCATAGTCCTATCTCTCTCTATCTCTCCAATGTCAGTAAAGTGTAATGTTCTGAAAAATCGAGCACCAATGTGTGGATGAACATTGGGAATGCAGTAAAAAGCAAAAAATCGTTAGTCATCACTGTAATTTAATACTGTTTACTAGTAGTGATGTAGAATGTGAGAACTGTTTACGATATTGACAAACATATTTGCAAGAAAAACGAAACCACTAATCACTGAAGATGCTTTGAAATAAAGCGATATACGTGTGATCTAAATAAGACATTAAATGTCTTTTATGTATATTTTACAGTCGTAGAATACGGATTACAGCCTACATTACTTCTTCAGTTGCGTCTGCGGAAAAAGGAGGCCCAAAAACAAAAAAGACAACATGTTAATAATAAAATACCTCAGTCATTTCACAACAAACTTTAGTACTGGACGCTGGCTAATTATTAAGCAAACAAATGGACAGTTCTAAACACAAGATGCAAAACAAACATAATCATCAGGGTTCGGCTGCCCGTTGATAGTGATGCAGTGATTGGTGTTCAGATACGAATGAACAGTACAGCACTAGATTTTTACATTACGAAGTAATGGGTGTGTACTGTGTACAGTGTATACCCTGAAAGATGTTGACAAGTAGTGTAGCACCAGACTTTTACGTTATGAATACATATTTGCAATAATGTATGAACAGTACAGTACTGTACACTAAGGACAGTCAGTGTTGAGCGATTTTTAAACAGACCGACCTTGTATTCTGGAGGACTAAACAACTAATATCCGCCCAGCAATCGTGACCTAGGTTTTCCGAGGCTCCCCTAAATTACTTCAGGTAGATGCGTACTAAGATCGCAATCGACTAACTGTCCTATCCTCGTCCAAGCTAGATCTGTTACGTATGTAAATGCCTGTATACGTGAATTATGTTATTTGTTTCGCAGCGTAGTCTGCAGATTACAAGCAGTGTGTCTTTATGAAAGGCCGGGGCTCACTGATACCATCCACTCGCTCGCTTACTGAAAAACACTGGGAGGAGTAAACGCACTCACTTCGCGGTTCTGGACCTGGAAAAGGCTTTTGAGAAATTCTATAGTTATTTGCATTTTTTAAAACTGATACAGAATAGGCTAAAGCTCTCCGCTATATTAATCGACTATAGATTTAAACATTAGTTGCACCGTTGTCGGGATGATGTCTAAAACTGATGGATATTAAAAGTTGCAAAGCGTAACATTGTTACAATTTAGATTGTTTATCTGAGTAGTGTCCTTTGCAATGCTTTTTACCTGACAAATACCTCTTACTCTCAGAGTACCTCTCATACTTTCAGAAAAAGTAAAATCCAGCTCTATCCCACAATATGTGTAAATTAAAGGGGATCAGTGCTGTCAGCTGCAGCGGGACATTACGCGGAATCAGCGGCGACGAGTGGAAATGTGTACCGAACTGGGATCCCCCTGCTTACTAGGCAGGTGCATTAGCCACTGCACCACCAGGGACGCAGCTTTATCGCAACTGCGCGGACTATCTCGCCACGCCTCCCGGCCGATCCACATTTCCACCGAGCACCACCTTTCCGCAGTCCCTGTCCATTGACTCTATGTTTGCTGCTCTGAGATTCCCACAGAATATAGGTCGTATTTGCGCATCCGCACTGAAGAAGGTCAATCCATCGCATAGTTATGCGCGTTAATTAGATGACAGGGTGGTGTCTGTTCTTTCGGACATGTCCAGAAGAACAGACACAACGCAACCGTATAACCTGTCCAGCATGCTTCTCCTGCTGATTCATTCATCAGCGAAACAATGGTGCAGCAATTACTGCTTCATCTTATATGTCTAATGCACAGGCACATCATTCTGTGCAATAGATACTGCTACAACCTCGAAAAACAAAAATTGCTGGCCACGCTCAATTTTGCAACATTTCTGGTAAACGACCTGATACAGTACTGCAGTGTTCCTTATTTATCCATAGATCGTCTTTTCCGTATGTTGTAATATTTGTCTGATTAGAAAATGCAGTCTAGTAAAGTTTTAACGTAAAATAGCTGAAACAGTTGCACCGACACACACACAGTGAAAGCCACTGGCCCCGATGACATCCCAGCAGAGTTATCGTGTTCTTAACAGTGGGTTGGGGCATGTTGGCTAACAGATCTTTTCAACCAGATCATCAGAGAAGGTAGGAGACCAACATACTGGCAGCTGAGCTTTACTGTACTAATCTTCAAAAAGAATGGAAGCCCTGCTGAGTGTTCTAATTACCGCACGGTCGGGTTACTAGCCACACGATGAAAATACTCGAACGTATTCTCAACAAAAGGATTCGTGAGACAGCTCAGATCATAAGGAACCAAGTCGAATTTGTGAAAAACTGTGGCACAACTGATGCAATCCATGCTGCGCGGCTGCTGGTTGAAAAATAGTCTTTGCGCCATGGTTTTCTTGATCTCGGAAAGGTTTTTGATTGAGTACCACATGATCTAATTTGGTTAGCGCTTAGAGACCACGGCATTCCGGATTACCTTTTCAACAGGGTATTCCGAATTACCTTGTTAACTGGGTACAGCTTCTCCATGTAGAACCGAAGAGGTATGCCCAAGCGGCTGCAGAAGCTCCAAATTGCTTTCGCATCACAGTAGGAGCCCACGAAAGCACGGCCTAATCACCACTGCTGTTTATTCTTGTGATGGACACTGTCACATCAGACCTGTACCTGCCATTACCATGGTGCTTTCTTTATGCTGATGGTGTCATGTTGGCTACAAACACAATAGTGAAATGACTGGCTCACGCGATAGGGCCTTCGGCTCAACTAAAAGAAAACTAACTACATGACATCAGATCCGCGAGAAGTTGAGGGTAGTTGGGGTAATCAACGTTGACAGAGAAGATCTACCAAGAGTGGCAAAACTGAAGTATCTCGCTTCTACAGTCTCTGGCGATGGCCATTTTGCAGACGAGGTGAAGCAAGGACGCAGGCAGCCTGGATGAAATGGCGAATGACAACAGGTGTCACCTGCGATTGTCGTATTAAGGATCGTCTGAAGTCAAAAATCTACTGGATTGTCATCCGTCCTGTTGCTCTCTACGGCAACGAGTGTTGGCCGGGTGCAAAAGAGGCAGATCGACCACTGGGCTTATGGAGACTAAGATGCTTAGATGGACAGGTGGCATCACTCGACTGGATCGTTTCGAACGACGTTGTCAGGAAACATTATGAGGTCGCACCGATCCAGAAGCAAATGTGATAAAGCCATCTGTGATGGTTTGGACATGTGCTGCACGCAGAGGACAATACAGCTCCAAAGGCAGCACACACAGTGGAAGTCATGGGAAAGAGACCCAAGGGACGACGCAGATAGCGATGGGCCGACACTCTCTGCAGTGACGTGAAGACTGTAAATCTTCACCTGGACATGGCCCAGGACAAAACAAAATGCAGCCAGCGAATCCACTCAGTGTACCCGGCCCCCAGGCAGGACAGCGCTAAAGAAAGAGAAGAAGAAGAAGAAGAAGAAGTTGTACTAACACAGAATACCAATTGAATTACTTGCATCATAAGAGGAATGACACCTGCACAAAAGAAACCCTCTGGGTTCAAACACTCATTATCTCACTGTACAATTAAAACACAAATTGGCTTGTGAAACACTGAAGCTAAGGGTGTTGTAAGAGGATATAGGAAACCAACAACCTCTTTCTGGATGCGGACATCATTCATAGCTTTCAGAATTTTCACTGAAATAGGGTGTTGAGGAAAAACAAATGACATCAGACTTCATATTTTGTAGGTGAAAGTGGCATGGTAGTAGCATCCCTGAAAGAATCTTCACAGTGTCAGTTAGGGGTCTTCTTTGGGTGCTAGTTTTAGAGGTGGGTGTAATTGAATCAGAGGCGGTTGATTATCGAGGTTAAAATTATACTCCTCTGCCTTCGTGGAACAAAGGCTGGTTTTGAGTACATAATTATATGAGGGCTTAATTCCTGTGTTTTAGAATACATTGTCTGACAAACAAAGTAAAGCACCCAGAAGATATAGTTGGATGGCAACGCAACTTCGTACATAGCAATGGACATTGGTGGGACAGGGTCTTGCTTTGTATGCACCAGTCTTTTCATCTGCCCATGCTCGTCTATGATACTAACAACGAGGAAGAGAGAGACAATGATAGTGAAAAGAGACTACAGCAGCAGGAAGGAATGAATGCTGTGGTAGCACTAAGAGAGACCAAGGAAGAGACAGTGACAGTGAGAGGAGACGATAGTAGTAGAAGAATACAAAGAAGAAGGCGGTGGCAAGGCCGCAGACAATGACAGAGAGAGACACACAATGTGATAATGACAGAATACCAATTGAATTACTTGCCTCATAAGAGGAATGACACCTGCACAAAAGAAACCCTCTGGGTTCAAACACTCATTATCTCACTGTACAACTAAAACACAAATTGGCTTGTGAAACACTGAAGCTAAGGATGTTGTAAGAGGATATAGGAAACCAACAACCTCTTTCTGGATGCGGACATCATTCATAGCTTTCAGAATTTTCACTGAAATAGGGAGTTGAGGAAAAACAAATGACATCAGCCTTCATATTTTGTAGGTGAAAGTGGCATGGTAGTAGCATCCCTGAAAGAATCTTCACAGTGTCAGTTAGGGGTCTTCTTTGGGTGCTAGTTTTAGAGGTGGGTGTAATTGAATCAGAGGCGGTTGATTATCGAGGTTAAAATTATACTCCTCTGCCTTCGTGGAACAAAGGCTGGTTTTGAGTACATAATTATATGAGGGCTTAATTGCTGTGTTTTAGAATACATTGTCTGACAAACAAAGTAAAGCACCCAGAAGATATAGTTGGATGGCAACGCAACTTCGTACAGGTACATACAATTGTGGGGTACATACAATGATGAGCCAGAACATTATGGTCACCTGCCTAATTGCGAATATGTCCACCTTTATCACGGATAACAGCGGCGACGCGTCGTGGCATGGAAGCAGTGAGGGCTTAGTAGGTCGATGGAGGGAGTTAGTAACACATCTGCACACACAAGTCACCTAAATCACGTAAATTCCTGGGAGGGGAGGGGGGGGGGGTGCGATGAGCTGCGACGCGACATTAAATCACATCCCAGATGTGTTCGATCAGATCCTGATCTGGCGAGTTGGGAGGCCAGCACATCGACTGGAACTCGCCACTCTGTTACGCAAACCGCTCCTCTCACTCCTCGCCTCGTGACGTGGCGCATTATCTTGTTGAAAAATGCCACTGCCGTCAGGAAACATGATCGTCATGATGGCGTGTACGTGGTCTGCATCCAGTGTACAATACTCCTTGGCTACCATGCTACCTTTGCACGAGCTCCACTGGATACGCGGATGCCCATGTGAATGTTCCCCAGACCATAACGGAGCCACAGCAGTCTTATGTCCATCCCTCTGTACACACGTCAAGCAGCTGTTCGACTGGAAGACGATGGATTCGCTTCCTCCGATCGGCAGGCTGAAGAAGGTATTGGGATTCATCAGACCATGCAGTGCTCTGCCCCTGCACCAACGGCCAGTGCCAATGGTTGCATGCACATGTCAGTCGTAGTTGCCGACGTTGTGGTCTTCACATCGGCACATGCACGGATGGCCGGTGCGGAGACTCATCGTTAAGGAGCGTTCGGTGCACTGCGTGTTCAGATACTCTTGTACTCTGTCCAGCATTAATGTCTGATGTTAGTTCCGCCACAGTTCGCCACCTGTCCTGTTTTAATCACTCTACGATGTCCGACATCTGTAATGACGGGTGGCCGTGGTTCCACCTTGGTTTCGCCAAGTGTTGAAGACGCTCACCAACGCACCCCTAGAACACATGACAAGTTGTCCAGTTTCCAAAATGCTCATCCGAGCCTCTGCGCCATCACAGTCTTCCCTCAGTCAAGCTCAGACAGAAGGCGTTCGATACAGTTCCGCACTGTCGCCTGATAAACAAAGTAAGAGCCTAAGGAATATCAGACCAGCTGTGTGGCTGGACTGAAGAGTTTTTAGCAAA
Organism: Schistocerca cancellata; assembly: GCF_023864275.1. Classification (NCBI taxonomy): domain Eukaryota; kingdom Metazoa; phylum Arthropoda; class Insecta; order Orthoptera; family Acrididae; genus Schistocerca; species Schistocerca cancellata. Next base: position 416,840,716 of record NC_064633.1, read on the forward strand.
CAGAACACAGCATGTTGTTATCAATGGAGAGACGTCTACAGACGTTAAAGTAACCTCTGGCGTGCCACAGGGGAGTGTTATGGGACCATTGTTTTTCACAATATATATAAATGACCTAGTAGATAGTGTCGGAAGTTCCATGCGGCTTTTCGCGGATGATGCTGTAGTATACAGAGACGTTGCAGCATTAGAAAATTGTAGCGAAATGCAGGAAGATCTGCAGCGGATAGGCACTTGGTGCAGGGAGTGGCAACTGACTCTTAACATAGACAAATGTAATGTATTGCGAATACATAGAAAGAAGGATCCTTTATTGTATGATTATATGATAGCGGAACAAACACTGGTATCAGTTACTTCTGTAAAATATCTAGGAGTATGCGTGCGGAACGATTTGAAGTGGAATGATCATATAAAATTAATTGTTGGTAAGGCGGGTACCAGGTTGAGATTCATTGGGAGAGTCCTTAGAAAATGTAGTCCATCAACAAAGGAGGTGGCTTACAAAACACTCGTTCGACCTATGCTTGAGTATTGCTCATCAGTGTGGGATCCGTACCAGATCGGGTTGACGGAGGAGATAGAGAAGATCCAAAGAAGAGCGGCGCGTTTCGTCACAGGGTTATTTGGTAACAGTGATAGCGTTACGGAGATGTTTAACAAACTCAAGTGGCAGACTCTGCAAGAGAGGCGCTCTGCATCGCGGTGTAGCTTGCTCGCCAGGTTTCGAGAGGGTGCGTTTCTGGATGAGGTATAGAATATATTGCTTCCCCCTACTTATACCTCCCGAGGAGATCACGAATGTAAAATTAGAGAGATTAGAGCGCGCACGGAGGCTTTCAGACAGTCGTTCTTCCCGCGAACCATATGCGACTGGAACAGGAAAGGGAGGTAATGACAGTGGCACGTAAAGTGCCCTCCGCCACACACCGTTGGGTAGCTTGCGGAGTATAAATGTAGATGTAGATGTAGATGTAGAAAATGTTATCATATTCTTCGAACGACTTGTTATTTTAACAATATGGAATACGCCCCTCCCCCATTCTATACTTGGACAGCACGCTCACTGATACTACATGTACAGTGCGTGTATCTGACTAGCAGTCAGTTCTTGCCAAGTGACGATGGTATCGCCTGGTCTGGTTTACATCGATAGTAGGTCAGTGGCCATAATGTTCTGGCTAATCAGTCTTTGTGACATGTAGAAGGGGCACCAGAGTGCATGAGTGTTGTTAGTGTTTAGTATTGTTACTAGGCCTGGTACGGTATCTAGAGCGGCTGAACATCGTCAGATGTGAGTGATCACTGTAAACGACGCGGAGATATGGCCTATTCGTGCGAGACAGGGTTATCATCACCTGAAAGGGGTCTCATTGGGGTCTCCGTTTGATCGGCTGTTCAAATCATGTCATATCCAAATTTGTGGGGCATTCGGATATGACAATGGCCCAATATGCACTGCGTGCGAATGTGTGGGCAGGCATATTCCTCGTCTAGATTCTGGTCGACCATGTCTGACCGCCACAAGTCAGAATCGCCGTACTGTGCACCAAGCACATCGTAACCCCTTCACATCTGAGCCAACAATTTTAGAACATATAATGGATTCCCTCTTTCATTCCTTACCCCCAGTCTATATTCACCTACTACTTTCCCTTCTCTTCCTTTCTCTACTATTGAATTCCAGTCCCCCATTATTAAATTTTCGTCTCCCTTAACGATCTGAATAATTCCTTTCATCGCATCATACATTTCTTCAATCTCTTCATCATCTGCGGAGCTAGTTGGCATATAAACTTGTACTGCTGTGGTATGTGTGGGCTTCATGTCTATCTTGGCAGCAATAATATTTTCACTATGCTGTTCATAGTAGCTTATCCGCGTTCCCATTTTTTATTCATTATTAAACCTACTCCTGCATTACCCCTATTTGATTTTGTATTTATAGCCCTGTATTCACATGATCAGAAATCTTGTTCCTCCTGCCACCGAACGTCACTAATTCCCACTATATACAACTTTAACCTATCCATATCTCTTTTTAAATTTTCTAACCTACCTGCCCGATTAAGGGATCTGACATTCCACGCTCCGATTCGCAGAACGCCAGTTTTCTTTCTCCTCATAACGCCGTCCTCCTGGGTAGTCCCCGCCCGGAGATCCGAATGGGGGACTATTTTACCTCCGGAATATTTTACCCAAGAGGACGCCATCATCATTTAATCATACAGTAAAGCTGCATGCCCTCGGGAAAAATTACGACTGTAGTTTCCCCTTGCTTTCAGCCGTTCGCAGTACCAGCACAGCAAGGCCGTTTTGGTTAGTGTTACAAGGCCAGATCAGTCAATCATCCAGACTGTTGCCCCTGCAACTACTGAAAAGGCTGCTGCCCCTCTTCAGGAACCACACGTTTGTCTAGCCTCTCAACAGATACCCCTCCGTTGTGCTTGCACCTACGGTACGGCTATCTCTACAGCTGAAGTACGCAAACCTCCCCACCAAGGGCAAGGTCCATGGTTCATGGAGACCACCATAAAGACTGTACTACTATCACTGTAAAGTGAAGGAAAGGGGAAAATCCTCATATGTGCTGTGATACAACAGGAACAAATAATGGCGTAATTGGCCATTCCATTTTTATTCTCATTTTGGTGATCTGATAGTATTTAACGTTTGTTGTTGCACTGCATTTTGTAGATAGCTGTGTGGTACAACTAAAACGAAGAAGTTTAATTTTAACCAGATTTTATCCTTCAGAATTTCCTTTCCAATTATTTAAACATGAAAGTTCAGACCTGTTAAAAAACGTAAGACAATTAAATACGGAAGCTTTCCATTTGTGGTGTAGTGTTTAATCCCAGTTGTCAATTACGGCAGTATTAACTGTCATTCATTAAATTGGACAGAACCTGCACTCACTTTAATTTGTTCAGGAGTCCGATCGTCTTTTCGAACTGTAAGATTCATACAGTTAAAGTTGATATTATCGCGGTCAACGAATTAAACCAAACGAATTGTCTCCATGCAGACTGTGGGCAGTTGATATTCTGAAAGTAATAGTAAAGATATGTTTGAGATCTTCTAATAATTTAACAGTTTTATTGAAGGCAGAATTCAGTGAATAAATCAACGACAATTTCTTTGCCCCAGTTATTACGTCTATCATTGCCACAAATGAAGTAACTAGAATGCAGTGGTGTTTTATGTGCCTCCTGAGATCAGAATTAAGTAAATTTCAGTTAAAGACACAAAGTAAGACTTAAATTAAAAGCGCTGATGGTAAATGTGTCCATCTGAAAGCATATTAGAGTATCGAATAAAATGCCCATCGAAAGTTTTATTTAAGTATTGTGTAAAAATCTGAAGTAAATGGTCAAGAACCTTCCGAGATTTCTGTTAAGGATAGAAGTATGTACCCTATTACTATCCAAACGTTTATTAGAGTACTGTGTGAAAATTGGAAGGAAATTGGTCTCGAAGTTTTCGATATTTTTGGTAAAAAAGTTAAACATCGACTTGTTCTTATAAAATAGTATAGTTTTTAAATATATATTTGTTTACCATATATGCTAAAAATACAGTCAGAATGCGTATTAGAGTATTGTGTAAAAATTTGATGTAAATCAGTCAAGAATTCGTCGAGATTTTTGATGTATATATACTTATGTATTTGAAAATATATATTTGTGTACCATATATGCTAAAATGCGTAGCCTATGTTAGCCAGAATGTTTATTAGAATGTCGTGCAAAAATTCGAAGTTCATTGGTCAGCTAATCTATGATATTTTTGGCAACAATATAAAAAGTCGACTTGTTTTTGTGTGGATAATGCTTGATGTTAAAAAGAATGAATAGTATTATTAAAAGGAGTTCAAATGTTAGATTTGCGGTTCTGAGAAACTTAAATAAATTCTGATTTCTTTTTATTTTTCATTTATAATCATCCTGTCCTTTTTCTTAAATGACGAACATTTTGAATACATTTTGAACGCAATGAATACTAAGAACATTGTTAGTAAATGAAAAAAACGATGAGTGAATAGGTTGTTGTCTTTCTTGACAAGCGGTTAATTATAGAACGCACCGCAGCACTTCTCTCTTTCAGCTTCTTATGTAGCAACAGTGGTGTCGTTAGCTGCTACGTTGTTATAGAACAAAACCGAGCGTCCGTCATAAGCAAGGCATCTTTAGGGCCTAATTACAGAACTCATTTTGAAGGAGATATCCTTGTTGCGAGCGGTGAAATGAATGACACGTGAACACATTCTCGATAATTAATGTGTAACCACTGTGAGTGGAGGTGTCCGCGACAAGGTTAGTTTCATTCAACACTGTCAATAATCAAAGTTCCTTTCGTTAGAAATTTCCAAACTGTACTGACATGGATCCAGTGTGATCCATCACGACAAATGAAGCTCACAAGACCCAAAGCTAATACGATAATCCATCTGTACATTTTGATCGGTACTTCAGTCAAATCCCCGTCACGCAACAGTAGCACTTGTCAAGCTGTTTGGAAATTCTGAGCTAAAAGCTTACAGATAACTTCGTTGGTTGCTTGGACACAGATTGTCATTTACAAGTGTTATCCACAAGCATCTAAAACACTGGCTTCCTCTCTCGATTTTATGTCTGATGTTGGAGAAAATGTCGAGTAAAGGCTGAAAATATGTTTGTTATCGAAGTAGTAACATCGAAAATTGCTGCTTAAGAGAACGAGAAAGGCGAAAGTCAGTGGGAGTGATGTCGCGATAATAGAGAATAGAGGGGGGCGGCTGGGGGAGGGGGGAGGAGACGGGTTGAAATCACCACCCAGTTCAAGCTTTCGTCATTTTTGCAAAGTGCACTATCGGGTTGCTTGCAACACCTGGCGTAGTTCGCCAGGTCGTTTTTTCTCACGTGCGACAGCAAATCGTCCGACTTGTCGGCAGTAAATGCCAGCAATTATAGTCATGTTCTCGGAAAACATTTTTGTAGGGCATGACGCCTTCCTTGCTTCCTTCTCCCAGTATAACATCATTTTTTGTGCACAGGCCGAAACTTTTGTATTGAATATTAGTGTCTTGCAAGTGGTCCACGACTTTTTTCCTAGTGTAATATGGACATGAATTCACAAGTGAGTTGTCTACTGACGAACACGTAATGGTGTGCAAATGACCACTTGGTTAATTTTTTTCTTTTTTGGTTTGCGCGTATGCGAGAGCCCTGACACGCCATGTTACGCCTCCGCTTTAACCACGGATGGTTAAGACAGAACTTCTATTGGCTACAACTAACTCACCTCTATGTGACTGTGGATCGGGAAATGACATTGCCCACATCATTTTAGGTTTCCCACTGCGATATAGGCGACAACCGAATTGCTGCAGTGCTCGTTGCTTCGTTGACGACAGCTTCCTCCCAGAGTAAAGACACTGCTCGTGGGGCGTGATTTGTCACTGTAAACACATACATACTCTATAACCTACGTTACGGCTGAACGCATTAAGATTTAATTGTTATGTATGCACCCAATGTAAATATTCAATGCGAATGTTAGATGTATGTGTGTGTGTAAAGGTGATTGGATATGCCTTTTAATTTGTAACAAACCATTTATTGGAAGCTGGCTGTGTCGTTTATGTCCGAAGGCGACAGATAAATTAAAAAAAAAAGAGTTACAACAGTGACTGTCATTTAAAGAAATAAATTCAGTAGATCATTCATTTTAAATTTGAGTTTAACTAATGGCGTTTCCAGGGATGGACGTGGAACAAGGATAAGTTTGTACTATCCCACGTGAGAGTAAAATGTTCACATGTTCACGGTTCTGTATTATAAGCACTCTTACCATATGTGGTATAACAGAGAAGTGAGTAAATGAATATGAACATAGATGAACACTGCGTGGATCCCGATACTCGCAATAATAATTAATTTACGGTAAATGTTAAAGGACGGAGTAGATACTACGATTTCCGTCTGTTTCCATTACATGCCATCCATAATAATAATGATTACAGTTTAAGCCATTATTTTTTTAAGGCTTGAATGGATAGTGTCCTTGAGATTGTATAATAGTTGCGTTGTAGGCGTCTGAAATAAGTCCATCTTGTTAGGATTTCGTTCAAATGTTCAAATATGTGTGAATTCCTAAGGGACAGAACTGCCGAGGTCATCGGTCCCTAGACTTCCACACTACATAAACTAACTTATGCTAAGAACAGCACACACACCCATTCCCGAGGGAGGAATCGAACCTCCGGCGGGAGGGGCCGCGCAATCCGTGACATGACGCCACAAGCCGTGCAGCCACTCCGCGGAGCTCTTAGAGTTTTCTGCAGAATCATACGCACGTCTTTGTTCCGTCGTGTCAGCAACTGTCTTATATCTGAGTCATTCATGTTGAATTTACGTTAAAAAGCTCAGGTAATTACCAAAAATTGACACAAAGCAACATCAAGGCTGTTCTAGAACGCTCCATCCATTGTAATCTTCGCACCTTGATATGATGACTCCTATATGTGTATTTTATACGACATAATTACGCGTAACATGCGCTATGAAACCAGAAACTCTTAAATACTCATATAGGATGTAACTGGTATAAGTACAGAAATTTCTATTGTTAACTGATGACGGTGTAGTGAACAACATTACATAAGTATTTACGTCATTTTCAGACTAATAATAATAGCTATTACAAGTCGTACGTTTTTTAGGATGGATACTATCTCCAAGTACGTGTAGAAAGAGCTAGCCATTGATGCCTAGTTTCCTCCGGGCAACAGTTAGGTGTTGAAGCGTGAACACGTGGACACAAAACTGTAGTCTACGTGGACAGGTGAAGTCCACTTAATGGTGCAGCTGCGACCATTCAGAAAACATCAGGTCGTAAAGTTTGTGTCGTGTTTGCAGGAGGACTGTTCGATGCAGAGAAATAAGAACCAACACGGATGTGTGTACATATTAAGGGAGCCACAAAAAAATTACTGCACTTATACCCGTCACCCTCTGTATATTTGCACAAACACAATGCAACCTTTATTATATTGAGAACTGTATGACAACACCAAAGGTGTGGCAACAAGTTGTAACACGACTACATTCGACTTCCTAGTGTTTTACAAAAATTATTTCAGTAATTTCAGCAGATAGTTGTAACTTAAATAACGTATCTAGAATATGACGTCATGATCGGCCTCCACGTTTTTTGTCTATGGAATTGAAATTAACGAAATCTTAAAATGGTTCAAATGGCTCTAAGCACTATGGGACTTAACATCTGAGGTCATCAGTCCCCTAGACTTAGAACTACTTAAACCTAACTAACCTAAGGACATCACACACATCCATGCCCGAGGCAGGATTCGAATCTGCGACCGTAGCAGCAGCTCGGTTCCGGATTGAAGCGCCTAGAACCGCTCGGCCACACCGACCAACTAACGAAATCTTACTTCAGCAGACGAAAATTGAAGCCTGGAGAAAGTCTACCCCCAGATCTCCAATGTACTGAACGGATTAAAGTTTTTTACAATATCTTAATATCCGCAGATAGTGACGATAGACTTCAAGGTATGGATGAGGATAATATCTGAGGATGAGGATAGTATTTCTCTTATCTGCGCAGCCTGTATCCATAGAAATACATTTCACGCTTTTAATAACACAGAAATAGCATTTATAATGATTCTGTACGACTGTTTTCAACTTACTAGAGTAATGCCGGTTTAAGCACCTGCGAGGCCCTTCGCACTGATGAACTGTGGGGCCTCCATTAGCAACATATATTCATGTAATATTTTTTTTCAAATACAGGGTGATTCTGTGATGATGCTGCAAATCTTTATTGGTGATGAGGAAGGGTAAATGCATCAATTCGAGTTAAGGGACTAGGTTCACCGGAAACGACCGAGTCGAAAAGTTATAAGCGAAAGTTGTTCTGATTCCTCTAAAAGGGAAAAAATACATGTACCAGTACCGTTGTTGCTAATATTGTGCGGTACGCAAATTTAAGAGGTTGTAGTATGGACGAAAACAAGTGAAAAAGTCTGGCAAACATGGGCTTCAAAATGCAAACGTAACGAGCTTTGAGCGCTTGTTCCTCTTCACTACTATGAAACACATCGTTTCAACAGCTTGTAGCTCTTAAGTTACACATTTTAGAGCTCATATTTATGGACATTTCTTTCTTGTTTTGGTCCGTACTACCTCCTGCAAAAATACACAACCCAAAGAGCTTGCTGAAGAATAGATGTGTTTCACAGTATCGAAGACAATGTGCTCATAGTTCTTAACATATGCATTCTACAGCCAATGTTTACTAGACTTTTTTCTTGCTTCGGTCCATACGATCGCCTCTGAAAGATTACTACCCTACAATCTTAGCAACAACAGTATGGGTACATGTACACTGATCAGCCAAAACATTATGACCACTGCCGGCCACGACGGGGGAAGACGCCTAGTAACAAAAGTATGTAACCAGTGCAGACATGGACGGGGCATCACCCTAGAGAAGATATGGGCTGCAAATGAGGAAATCCATTAAGCGACTTTGACGCAGAGGCTGTGAACGAGTATCGCGAAAACGGTGAAACTGATCGAATGTTCAAGTGCTAGAGTGACCATCTACAAATGAAATTATCGTATGGTATTGTTGGCCGGGAGACCCCATTTGGGGTTGTTCAGTAGCCGTATTGCAAGTCCTTTTTTTGTGACGCCACATCGGCGAGTTGCGCGTCAATGATGGTGAAAATGATGATGAAGTACACACAACACCCACTCCACTGCCGGAAATCGAACTCGGGACCCCTGCGTGGTAAGCGGTAACGGTACCGCTACCTTACGGAGGCGGACGACCATCTACAGAAAAACCTACAAAGGCAGTGAAACTACACTCATGCTCATAAATTAAGGATAATGCTGATACATGGTGAAACAACGCTCTGGTGGGCGGTTTGCGGGTTTAAATCACCTCGGGGTATGACCATGCTGTGCATTTCACCTGCGGTCGTCGCACGGTGGCGCTAGCAGCAGTCCACATACACAGAGGTGTGTTGGTGCATGTCAGAATACGGTGCAGCGAGTAAGTTTGCAGACGTTTTCAGACGTGCTAATGGTGACTGTGTGTTGAAAATGGCTCAAAGAACACATATTGATGACGTTATGAGGGGTAGAATACTAGGGCGACTGGAGGCTGGTCAAACACAGCAGGTCGTAGAACATACCCTCCGTGTGCCACCAAGTGTGATCTCAAGATTATGGCAACGATTCCAGCAGACAGGAAACGTGTCCAGGCGCTACAGTACGGGAAGTCCACAGTGTACAACACCACAACAAGACCGATATCTGACCATCAGTGCCCGCAGAGAACCACAGAGTACTGCAGGTAGCCTTGCTCGGGACCTTACCACAGCCACTGGAACAGTTGTCTCCAGACACACAGTCTACAGACGACTGAACAGACATAGTTTATTCGCCCAGAGAACTGCAAGGTGCATTCCACCGACCCCTGGTCACAGGAGAGCCCGTAAAGCCTGGTGTCAAGAACACAGTACATGGACATTGGAACAGTGGTCCCAGGTTATGTTCACGGACGACTCCAGGATTTTCATCTGGCGTGAACCAGGAACCAGATACCAACCCCTTAATGTCCTTGAAAGGGACCTGTATGGAGGTCGTGGTTTGATGGTGTGGGGTGGGATTATGATTGGTGCACGTACACCCTTGCATGTCTTTGACAGAGGAACTGTAACAGGTCAGGTGTATCGGGATGTCATTTTGCACCAGTGTGTCAACCTTTTCAGGGGTGCAGTGGGTCCCACATTCCTCTTCGGCCCCACCGAGTCGCCATCGTGGAGGAGTACCTTGAAACAGAAGATATCTGGCGAATGCAGTGGCCTGCCTGTTCTCCAGACCTAAACCCCATCGAGCACGTCTGGGATGCTCTCGGTCGACGTATCGCTGCACGTCTTCAAACCCCTAGGACACTTCAGGAGCTCCGACAGGCACTGGCGCAAGAATGGGAGGCTATATCACAGCAGCTGCTCGACCACCTGATCCAACCCGTTGTGCGGCCTGTGTATGTGTGCATGGTGATCATATCCTATATTGATGTCAGGGTACATGCGCAGGAAACAGTGGCGTTTTGTAGCATATGTGTTTCGGGACGGTTTTCTCAGCTTATCACCAATACCGTGGACTTACAGATCTGTGTCGTGTATGTTCCCTGAGTGCCTATGCTATTACCGCCAGCTCTGTGTAGTGCCACGTTGTGTGGCACCAGTTTCTGCAATTATCCTTAATTTATGAGCATGAGTTTACCACTAGGCGCTAAATGGTTGGACGTCCACGACTCTTCACAGAGCGGGGGTTCGGAGGCTTGTCTGCTCTGTAAAGTAGGTTAGACGGTGATCTCTACCGATCTCTATGATAGTACAAGCACAATTGTTTCGGTGCACACCGTTCATCGTACACTGTTGAACATGGGCTTCGCAGCAGACCATCCCTATGTATTCACATATTGACCCAACGACATCATCAACTACGATTGCAGTTGGCACGGTACCATTGGGATTCGACCGTCGATCAATGGAAACGTGTCGGCTCTTCGGGTGAATCACATTTTTGCTACACTACGTCGCTGGTCGTCTCCACAAACGCCAACATCGACGTGAACGGCGGCTCGAAACGTGCAGCGCGCCACGGTCGCAGGCTGGTGGGAGAAGTGTTATGCTGTGGGAAATATTCTCCTGTGTTTGCATGGAACCTGTGGTAGTAATCGAAGGCACGCTGACAGTTCTCAACTACCTGCATAAAAAAAAAAAAAAAATGGTTCAAATGGCTCTGAGCACTATGGGACTTAACATCTGAGGTCATCAGTCCCCTAGAACTTAGAACTACTTAAACCTAACTAACCTAAGGACATCACACACATCCATGCCCGAGGGAGGATTCGAACCTGCGACCGTAGCAGTCGCGCGGTTCCGGACTGAAGCGCCTAGAACCGCTCGGCCACCGCGGCCGGCGTACCTGCATCCCTTCACGGTTGATGTCTTACCCGATGGCGATGTCATCTTTCAGCAGCATAATTGTCCGTGTCTCGCTGCCAAAACCGCGCTACAGTGGTTTGAGGAGCATAATAGTGAACTTACGTTGGTGTCTCGGCGACTATATTGGCTTGTGTAAATCCTGTGGAATTCATCTGGATCGCTATCGGGTACCATCACCGCGTATTTCCGTTGTTTTTGGAGAACTGCATGACCTATGAGTAGACATCTGATGCCACATATCTCTTCAAATCTACCAACAAACTGTCGGATCCCTGACACGCAGAATCAGTGATGTATTTCGTCCCAAAGACGGACACACAACTATTAAGCAGGTGGTCATAATGTTCTGGCTCATCAGTGTATTCCATTGTCAGAGCTGATAGCTTTCCACTCCGTCGTTTCCGGAATAGGGTCAGTTACTCTTCTCCATCACCCCTGAAAGTTTGTAACATCATTACAGAATCATCCAGCGTACATAGAATTACACACCCCTCATGTAATAACAAAGAAACAGCATTTCTAATGACGCAGTAGGATTGTTTTGAACCTAAAGTCATGCCAGTTTAAGGACCTGCGTGGGCGCAGGCGTGTTGAACTGTGGAGCCTCTATTAAGCAACATGTACTAATGTAATATTTATTAAAATGTAGTTTTTAGTTTCACATAAAATGTGGAGGCAACAGTAAATAAAATTTTATTTCACTAATGAAAGCGCTACCGTGCCTTTTACGAATAACAAGTCTCTTCAATATAAAACAGAAAAAAATTGGACCACTACCTACTTAGGCCATTTACACTCTGAAACTGACCAACTGAGCAAAAGTGGTCAGGATTATATTGCTCTTGTTTTCAATAACTGGGAAGAGTAAAGCCGATGTGATCCTGTGCCACTGGCAGAACTGCGCCTTCCTGCCCCACCACCCTAACAATAAATACACTTCAGCGGTTTTTATATGCTCAGATACGCCCATCCGAACATGTCCATATGAGCACAAATGGCGGGTATTGCGAATATAGTGAGAGATGATACATTGGTTAAACGTTTGGCACAGGGGTTAGCAATACTAGAGTTTCATTCACGTATAGTCTGATTGAAACTATTTGTCACTTGACGTTTAAACTCCGAAGTTGCGACGTTGTCGCGTCTAGACTGTCTGCAGGCAGCCACCACAGCGCGGTACACTCCGCGGCGATGGAAAATCACTTTCAGGTTTCTGTCTTCCACAAAAAGCTAGTAAAAAATCTGACATTCACATACGACATAGATCTCGACACTGCCTCCAAGCATCTCAAAATCTGTCCTTGATTTTAAAGAGGGAGAGAGGTACGTTAATTTGTTTGAAACAGATTTAATTTTTTTGTAAGTAAACTTCTTCAAACTTATCACATAATATCTCAGAAAACTAGTGCTTTCGCAGCAATACTGTTTTTCTTTGATTACTAAAATACCTCGCTCGGTAACGAACCTTTTAAAATTTTCGCACTGCATTGCGTGTCCTATGTATAGTATATGCTCCCGAAGACGGAGGTTTCATCACTTCCGTTGTCCGCCTCCGTAGCGCAGCGGTAGCGTCACCGCCTACCACCCACGGGGGCCCGTGTTCGATTCCCAGCAGGGAATTGGCTGTTGCGTGTCCTTCATCATCATTGACTGGGAAGTCGCGAAAGTGGCGTCAACTTTAAAAGGTTTCCAATACGGCGGCCGAACTCCGAAGGGGATATCCCGCCAAATATATGCCATACGATCATTTCATTTTCATATGCAATTGTGTCGATTTTAATTCGTAACAAGTAAGAAGTTTAAAATTATCTCAGCACAAAAATAATGCAATAATACTAAAATTTACGTATAGTATCACTCTCAGAGGTACTTACGAGCACGTCAAAAATCTTTTCTGTGTTAATTAGGGCCAGTGTTACGTTGATTATTGCAACAGCAGAAATTTTCGCGTTCGGAAAAGTTTCCTTCTTAACGTTGCATATTTCGAAAACTATTACACACATGAAATAACGTCTTTGTGTCCACAAAAAATAAAATATATTTAAAATGTAGTCTAACTTACCGTAAGGAGATGACGGGAGGTGGCTGAACAGTATTCCCTAATCTCTAAATGGGAAAGAGAGACTGGTGAAATAAGTGACAAACGCAAGACTTAATGGAAGTAAAACGTTCATTAAAGTTCGTTATAAACTACTTAATAATCAGACAATGGGAAAACACCGGTTGGTTCATAGTCAGTGGGACTATCGGCATCGCTGCTCGTAGTGGTAGATATTATCAAGTCTTCGATGCACTGTTGTAACACATCCACAGTGTTCCACGGTTCCTGTATGACTCCTCCCACATAATTCGCTACATTTTGCCAGTATTCGCGTCTCACTTTCTCAACCGCCTCCTTCAAAAGCAATTCCAGTTCGGTCAACGTAAATTTTTATTTTCTGCAGCAACATTACGTGTAAGCTGAGCCCAAACCAGTTCTATTTCGTTGAAGTGGCAATGGTAGGGAGGCAATCTGAGCACATTATGCCCATATTTTTTTGCCGTTTCATCCACAATGTAATCTAGGTTTTTTGGATTGTTTTGCGACAGTTCTAGTAATTCTGGCCTTGTGAAGTTACTGTCAAACCATACCATAAGTTTCTCTAGCCAGTAAACAATGTCGTTTTTCTTCGTTGCCTTTGTGGGGTACCTTGTCTTGTAGAACTGAACAACATGCAGCGTAATCCGTGAGTTTTTCGTTAAGTGTTGAAACACAGTGTCTTCAAACTATTTCACTTAATTATAGTGATTCATCTCTTCGTAGTAGTCGGAGGCCTTGTTCGAAAAGAATAACAGCAGATAATTAGAAATGAACCTGTGGTATGTGTACTATAAGACCTTCGGTACACACACCATCAAATTATTTGACTTGTCGCTCTAACGAAGTAGGCGAGTGTCAGCAATGTCTCGTGGTCTTATCGTGGCGTGTTTATCTTTTGGCGTTAGGTCAGACGATAGAAATGCCACTTGCACGCTTAGAGTAGCAGATTGACGGTGACCAACTTTAAACAGAACTTGATTAATTTTCACACACATTTATTAAAATAATAAAAAGCATAGAAATTACTTAACTTGATCCTGGATGCTGTTTACAATTGACGATCTGAAGTTCCTTTGGTCTTGGTACGTTATCTTATTCTCACATATCTCTGATACTTGACAAAGTGTCTACTCATTTATCTTCATGGCTATGTACAGGAATATGATAATCTTATTAGGCGCAGATTGAAACTTGACTATAGACTGGTACAGACTAATGCAGGCTAATGCAGACTGGTGCAGACTAATGCAGACTGACTAATCGGAGATTTGTACACTCGGTATAATACTTCGCGCGTTCAGGTATCACTGCGCAAGTGTGATCCGCGAGGAGAAAAGGTTCTGCGTTAGCAGCAATCTCATTGGCTGCTTTACATATTAATACGCGGATCGGCGGAAGCAGAATTTGGTCCGTCTCTAAGACAGCGCCATCTCGTAGTGTGGAGACGGACGAGCGCTGCGCCTGCGCTGTTGTGCTTAGTGGGCGCGCTCTATTGGGAAAGTTGTGTATGCGCTGACTACGCGGAACAATGTACACAACAGAACCCTATTGAATTTTCAGTATATGCGATAATTATTCTTCTTCCTCTCCCAATCGTAGCTGCCATACTACAGCAGATGGTATCCTCTGTCCAGCCTTCTTTACTTTTTTAAAAAAATTTTTTTACTGGTTCCACACTCACCCATGTTTCAGCAAGCCCAACAATATCATCAAAATTTGTCCCTACTAACTCTAAGAAAGCGGCATCGCCAGGCTGCAATGTTTGGTGTTCCATTAATAACTTGCGGTCAGAAATGTGTTTGCATCAGAATCCTAACTTTTTTACGACTCGTAACAGAAGGTTTTACTAACCTCAAATAAGTCCGCTGCTCCAAGGACAGCATGTAAATTTTTGAATATCAGATACTCCTCCTTTGAATAATATACATAAACCCGGCAACGAATCACATCTTTCTGAAAATAGTCGACATTTGTGACCCACATCTCAAGGCACCTTTTTTTCCCAAGTGTCTCCAGTTTAGATAACTCGCCTCATTCTTCTTTTGCGAATTTCTCCTCCCAGATTCTTATCACTGATCGTTCGCTGATTTGTAGTGCAACTGCAGTTCCCTCCACCACTTTATCCGAATACAATATATGTCTTCGAAGTTGCGAGCTTTAATAATAGGGACCAAAAATGCACAATGAGATTTTATGTATGCAATGTCGTTGGAAATTGTTGAGTCCTCTAGAGCATCTTTAGCTCAATACCTTCTCCCGCAATTTAAGAACAATGCTCTTAATGCTCGCTGTAATAAACCACGGCCTCTTGCCACGTTACCCAGCGAGTAAGTACGGGTTCTGGTGTGTGGTACGTTGGGAAGTTCCTCTCGAAATAAGTGGGTTCTTGTAGGTGTTTTAATAAAAACCTTTTCGATGGTTGAAACTAGTTTATTTACATGTGGAAATTCGAGAGCTATCGCCTCAGCTTCACGATTCATGGCATGGGCAAGACATGTGATATGGAACAAGGCTGGGTAAAATATAGGGTGTTTCAAAATGAACATACCGGTTTTGAGGCGTTGTAGCATTTATTACATTCAACTTACGATTGTAAATAACACACCAAATGAAAGACAAACTCAAACAGTTTTGTTTGGATACCTGTGCGCAATGGGAAGAGTATGGAATGACAGTGTGACTGAAAAACGCGTTGAGCGAGTGTGGGCTCAAATGGCTCTAAGCACTATGGGACTTAACATCTGAGATCATCAGTCCCTTAGACTTAGAACTACTTAAACTTAACTAACCTAAGGAAATCACATACATCCATGACCGAGGCAGAATTCGAACCTGCGACCGAAGCAGCAGCGCGCCTCCGGAATGAAGAACGAGTGCGGGACCTTTCACGCTTAGCTCCTTTCTTTATCGGTGAATCAACTGTAACTGATGTTTCTTATCTTGATGTGCTACAGCCACGGTCCGTGCCTCAATGGGAAGAAGGTGAACAACATATCTTTATTTGGGAGCAAGATGGTGCGCCGCCTCACTGGCATAACTCAGTAAGCAACTGGATTGGGCGCAAGTGGCCAGTAGACTCACCATTTTATGAATAACCTCCACGTACACACACGATCTGACGCGATCATGTGTCTGTGCCTCCGATACCAACTGATCTATCCGACTTTAGAAACAGTGTTATTGCAACAGTTACTCCTGATACACTGATCAAGGTTTCGGAACAACTCGCCTATCTACTCTATGTGTGATCGGTGTTCATACAGAATAACTGTAAGAACCCCTCCATGAACTATGGACCTTGCCGTTGGTGGGGAGGCTTGCGTGCCTCAGCGATACAGATAGCCGCACCATAGGTGCAACCACAACGGAGGGGTATCTGTTGGGAGACCAGACAAACGTGTGGTTCCTGAAGAGGGGCAGCAGCCTTTTCAGTA
Organism: Schistocerca cancellata; assembly: GCF_023864275.1. NCBI lineage: Eukaryota > Metazoa > Arthropoda > Insecta > Orthoptera > Acrididae > Schistocerca > Schistocerca cancellata. The sequence continues at coordinate 416,857,265 of NC_064633.1, forward strand.
GTTGCAGGGGCAACAGTCTGGGTGATTGACTGATCTGGCCTTGTAACACTAACCAAAACGGCCTTTCTGTGCTGGTACTGCGAACGCCTGAAAGCAAGGGGAAACTACAGCCGTAATTTTTCCCGAGGACATGCAGCTTTACTGTATGATTAAATGATGATGGCGTCCTCTTGGGTAAAATATTCCGGAGGTAAAATAGTCCCCCATTCGGATCTCCGGGCGGGGATTAGTCAGGAGCACGTCGTTATCAGGAGAAAGAAAACTGGCGTTCTACGGATCGGAGCGTGGAATGTCAGATCCCTTAATCGGTCAGGTAGGTTAGAAAATTTAAAAAGGGAAATGGATAGGTTAAAGTTAGATATAGTGGGAATTAGTGACGTTCGGTGGCAGGAGGAACAAGAAATGGTTCAAATGGCTCTGAGCACTATGGGACTTAACTTCTGAGGTCATCAGTCCCCTAGCTCTTAAACTGCTTAAACCTAACTAACCTAAGGACATCACACACATTCATGCCCGAGGCAGGATTCCAACCTGCGCTCACTTAAAGTATCTAAATAGTTCTTTTTCAGTGTGGCTGCTGATGGAATGCTGTTCTGACAGTGTTTCTCTAGAAAACTTTTGAACTGGTTATTTTCAACTGCAGTGAAAGGTATGTTTGCTGCAACAATGGCTGGACACAGATCAAGATGAAATTCGTTTTTGTTTGTTGCATTTGGTTTAGTTACAAACGTTTGTTTCAAGTGTGATCTATTTTTTAAATTTGAATGGTCTTTAATCCCTGCAACATGCTGACTTCAGAACGTACCTAAAAACAAAAAGAAATGAGAAATACCTTGTGGAAGAATTTACGTACGAGATCTACTTACCAAAAGTAACCTACATTAAGGGTTTAGAAACAACATTTTTACATTCACATATGTTTGGTCCAAGTTAACTCGGGAAAAACAGTGGCATCACTGTTGCCTGAGTGGGTGTAGCAGATAAAAGGTTAAAAGTTTACTTACGTCTTTCTTGCATACATTGCAGTGAATAACTCTTCCGCCTGTAAGGAAATCAGGAACTTCTTGTAACCACTGACGTATCAGAGATGATTTGGAGCTGGCTACTCTTGGCATACTTGACTTTCCATAAAAACAGTGTCGCTGTGAAATATTTCACCACATCCAAGCAGCTCGCTGACCGACTGAATGAAGGCAGTGCAGCTGTTTTAAACAGTCTGTTCCGACAGGGCAGGAAGGCGCCGGAGGCAGATCGCAAGGCTCCCCCGTGCCCTGCCCGCCCATTTGACGGTTCACGGCGAGCGACAAGGCTCTGCGGAGCAGGGCGGCTTGGAACAGCTTGCCGTATGCTGTCGTCATCTGTCTTACGACTGGCGTTCATGCATGCAGGCAAACCAGTTATCATTCAGTTACTGTTTTCAAAGTAACCGGGAGGACCAGAAGCGTAATTTTAGTCATACAAATTTTATTTGAGTGGATTTTTAAACATTAGATACAGTCAAGTTCTAACATGAAATTAGGTATTTTTTGGATTTTTAAAAACGAGGTACAATCAGGTTCTAACATGAAATTAGGTATTTTAGGTATAATAAAATTACAATTTCCGATACAATATTTGCGTAATTCTTAGCTGGGAAGACCACGAGAGAATGTTAGTCATAAACAATTTTAACAGAATCTTCCGTCGGTTCTTGGTAGAACAACATTATAATAATAAATGAAAAGCACCAGTTTGCTTTAGTTCTACAATTTTACTTTTATTCCTAACTGGTTTTCGGCTTACAAGGCCATCTTCAGACATTTACTGAGTATTATCACCAAATAAGTTAACTGTCAGCAGACAACATTGGAAGAGAAGTAACATATCTAGAGTGAAGTAGAAACATACAGTAAGTAACATCTTTGCAATAAAATAGTAAAAACTGAGCAGTACATAAATAACAATGGAGTTGACAGGAAAACCTTTAGCACAAATTAGGAATAGCATGCCTACAAAACAGTTTCTATTAATAAATAAAACTAATAAAATAAGATAAAGAGCAATACACAACCAATTAAAAAAGAAGAGACAGTTGTCAATGTGAATACAGAATACATAAGAAACTTAAGCAATATCAATAAGATAAACAGAAATTAATAAATGCAGGAAAGTGGAGGTGTTTGAGGGAACCTACAGTTTGACAGTGTGGTGGTACTGCATTTTAACATTAACATTACTGTATAATCAAAGCAGTGGCTGTGTACCAGTTTTCATTAAATAAATGAGCAAACTAAAATATGAACAGTATTTGATGAGACAACTACAAGGGGAGTTAAACATGGACAGTAATACAAGTACGAGTTAAAAGCAAACCCTTAACTATTGAAACTACAGCCTATGTGGAATACAAAGACAACTGCAACAAATAAAACAACTTAAGGAATACAGGAAAATGGGAATATGTAGGAAGAGAGAGTGTGGGAAGTAATGAACAACAAAGATGATTATATGAATTTTAGGAGAGGGGAAGTGGTGAATTGTGTCTGGTTATTTAGGATGAGATCTGGACTGTAAGCACGATGTTTGTTAATTTCCAGGGCTTCCAGCAAGTTGAGTTTATGGCCTTTGTTTGCTAAGTGAAGTACATGGGACACTGGCTGGTAGTTGTGACCCTCACTCAGTACATGCTCAGCAAATGCAGAGTCTGAATTCTGCAACCTCCAGCTGCGTTCATGTTCAGCCAGCCTAGTTGATATGTCTGACTGACTGACCAATGTAAAATTTGTCACAATCAGAACAGGTGATTTTGTATACCCCACTGTTGGCTAATAACTGGATCTTGTCTTTGCTATTAAAAACACACTGGGCTGTAGTGTTCCTGACATAGTAGGAAACACTAAACTTGCAGGATTTCAGTGCTTTGTCTACAGTCTGTGATACCTGACCTAGAAATGGTAATTTACACCATTTCTTGCAGACAGTGGATGGGGAAGCAGGTGGGGCATAGAGGAGCGGTATAATTTTCCGTTTTTGTTTCCTGTGCAAGATGTGGTCAAAGCAGAGTTAGATACAATAAAATTTATTGCCACAGCCAATGGCTACAATCCAGTTCTTATTGACCACATCTTGCACAGGAAACAAACTACCAGCCAGTGTCCCATGTACTTCACTTAGCAAACAAAGGCCATAAACTCAACTTGCTGGAAGCCCTGGAAATTAACAAACATCTTGCTTACAGTCCAGATCTCATCCTAAATAACCAGACACAATTCACCACTTCCCCTCTCCTAAAATTCATACAATCATCTTTGTTGTTCATTACTTCCCACACTCTCTCTTCCTACATATTCCCATTTTCCTGTATTCCTTAAGTTGTTTTATTTGTTGCAGTTGTCTTTGTATTCCACATAGGCTGTAGTTTCAATAGTTAAGGGTTTGCTTTTAACTCGTACTTGTATTACTGTCCATGTTTAACCCCCCTTGTAGTTGTCTCGTCAAATACTGTTCATATTTTAGTTTGCTCATTTATTTAATGAAAACTGGTACACAGCCACTGCTTTGATTATACAGTAATGTTAATGTTAAAATGCAGTACCACCACACTATCAAACTGTAGGTTCCCTCAAACACCTCCATTTTCCTGCATTTATTAATTTCTGTTTATCTTATTGATATTGCTTAAGTTTCTTATGTATTCTGTATTCACATTGACAACTGTCTCTTCTTTTTTAATTGGTTGTGTATTACTCTCCATGTTTCATACCTCTTGATGCAGCCTTGTCTAGTACTAATTTTATCTTATTTTATTAGTTTTATTTATTAATAGAAACTGTTATGTAGGCATGCTATTCCTATTTTGTGCTAAAGGTTTTCCTGTCAACTCCATTGTTATTTATGTACTGTTCAGTTTTTACTATTTTATTGCAAAGATGTTACTTACTGTATGTTTCTACTTCACTCTATATGTGTTACTTCTCTTCCAATGTTGTCTGCTAACATTTAACTTATTTGGTGATAATACTCAGTAAATGTCTGAAGATGGCCTTGTAAGCCGAAAACCGGTTAGCAATAAAAGTAAAATTGTAGAACAAATGCAAACTGGTGCTTTTCATTTATTATTATAAACAATTTTACACTCCTGGAAATGGAAAAAAGAACACATTGACACCGGTGTGTCAGACCCACCATACTTGCTCCGGACACTGCGAGAGGGCTGTACAAGCAATGATCACACGCACGGCACAGCGGACACACCAGGAACCGCGGTGTTGGCCGTCGAATGGCGCTAGCTGCGCAGCATTTGTGCACCGCCGCCGTCAGCGTCAGCCAGTTTGCCGTGGCATACGGAGCTCCATCGCAGTCTTTAACACTGGTAGCATGCCGCAACAGCGTGGACGTGAACCGTATGTGCAGTTGACGGACTTTGAGCGAGGGCGTATAGTGGGCATGCGGGAGGCCGGGTGGACGTACCGCCGAATTGCTCAACACGTGGGGCGTGAGGTCTCCACAGTACATCGATGTTGTCGCCAGTGGTCGGCGGAAGGTGCACGTGCCCGTCGACCTGGGACCGGACCACAGCGACGCACGGATGCACGCCAAGACCGTAGGATCCTACGCAGTGCCGTAGGGGACCGCACCGCCACTTCCCAGCAAATTAGGGACACTGTTGCTCCTGGGGTATCGGCGAGGACCATTCGCAACCGTCTCCATGAAGCTGGGCTACGGTCCCGCACACCGTTAGGCCGTCTTCCGCTCACGCCCCAACATCGTGCAGCCCGCCTCCAGTGGTGTCGCGACAGGCGTGAATGGAGGGACGAATGGAGACGTGTCGTCTTCAGCGATGAGAGTCGCTTCTGCCTTGGTGCCAATGATGGTCGTATGCGTGTTTGGCGCCGTGCAGGTGAGCGCCACAATCAGGACTGCATACGACCGAGGCACACAGGGCCAACACCCGGCATCATGGTGTGGGGAGCGATCTCCTACACTGGCCGTACACCACTGGTGATCGTCGAGGGGACACTGAATAGTGCACGGTACATCCAAACCGTCATCGAACCCATCGTTCTACCATTCCTAGACCGGCAAGGGAACGTGCTGTTCCAACAGGACAATGCACATCCGCATGTATCCCGTGCCACCCAACGTGCTCTAGAAGGTGTAAGTCAACTACCCCGGCCAGCAAGATCTCCGGATCTGTCCTCCATTGAGCATGTTTGGGACTGGATGAAGCATCGTCTCACGCGGTCTGCACGTCCAGCACGAACGCTGGTCCAACTGAGGCGCCAGGTGGAAATGGCTTGGCAAGCCGTCCCACAAGACTACATCCAGCATCTCTACGATCGTCTCCATGGGAGAATAGCAGCCTGCATTGCTGCGAAAGGTGGATATACACTGTACTAGTGCCGACATTGTGCATGCTCTGTTGCCTGTGTCTATGTGCCTGTGGTTCTGTCAGTGTGATCATGTGATGTATCTGACCCCAGGAATGTGTCAATAAAGTTTCCCCTTCCTGGGACAATGAATTCACGGTGTTCTTATTTCAATTTCCAGGAGTGTATTTGATTGGATTTTTAAAATTTAGGTACAATCAGGTACTAACCCGAAATTAGATATTTTTAGGTGCTATAAAACTAGCGTTTCGATCATAAATTGGCGTAATTCGTGTATGTACCACTTTTACTGCCTTCATTTAACGAGGAACAAAATAGGTTTTGACCTAAAATCCGAGGTCCATTTATATGTTACTTGTCTTAATGATGCGAACCATTCGCGTAAGATTGCAACTTTTAAAGAATAACACTACTGTAGGATTTTCAAAAAATCATTTCTTAGTGGCTTAATAGATGATTTTAAACTTCTAAAATATGAGGCAAAAAGTCTAATTCCTGAAAAAAATTGTGTTATGGAATTGAGAGCTACTCCTCTAGCGGCTCGTATAACCGAAAAGGCCTACCTGCGCCAACTCGATAACCCCCGTGGTGTCTGGGTATAGTTAGAAGCATTTGTAAATAATAATACGTGAAATAGGCGTCAGCAAATCACTGCGTGAACGAAAAAGACAATTCTTTCGCTTAGAATCTTAGTTTTTGTGTACAGCAACGACTTTTGATAGTTTATTTCTGACCTTATAGTACACAGTTTCGTCTTTCAAGTAAGAATGAGGGGCAAGAAAGTGTACACAGGCAGAAAATGTACCAAATCAACGCATCCAACGCGTCGTCAAAGCACTGTCAGGAAAGCGCCCAAAGAACTGAGAGCAGTTCAGAAGCAGCCTGTGCCCCTGTTCAGAAACTGAAAGACAGTGACCAGGATTTTGAAGTGAATTATGGATTGAGCTGTAGGATTATACATTTTCTTCACGTTTTCTCTGTTATTTCTCAACACGTGAAATGTAAAACTTGCTATGCAGATTATCACCTTGCAAGAACGAAGTCCTCGATGCTTAAGTTTCACAATAATTATAGCTTGTCCAAACTGCCCAGAAGGTGTTATAACATGTACTAAGCTTATTTGGAACGGAATGTTGGAATACTGTCGTTCAATTGTCACCAAAAAAGGACAGTCAATTGTTAATAGTTATGTTTCAATTAACTACGGTAATCGGAAGTCTCCGATGTGGTTCGCTTTGAGATATTATTTTCAAACTAAAAGATTGAAAATTGTTGGATTTACACTGCGTGCGTATGGAACCAATCGTCCTAGCAGTTCGCCTGCTTGGAGTGAGGCTAAACGGAATAGTAAAGTTTTGTGCGTTCATGGAATTGCCACGGCCGATATTTCATCGTTCTTTGATAAGCTAGCGGATCTGATTTCGATCGCAATGGGAACAGTACGACAGGCTAGTCCAGCGATAGGAGATTAATAGCAACAGTTTTCTAAAAGTAGAATTTTTTTCATTTGTTCATATCTATAATAGATTTCAAAACTTCAGACGCTTTTTTTCGGTATATGCACGCAGTGTAAATCCAACAATTTTCAGTCTTTTTATTTGAAAATAATATTTCAAAGTGAAGCACGTTGGGGATTTTCGATTACCGTAGTTAACTGAAACTATATTTACTAACAAATGACTGTCCTTTTTTGGTGACAACTGAACGACAATATTCAAACACTCGGCAATTATACACAAATCTATATTTCTAATGTCCCCTTACAATGCTCACTAGCTACATTCATTTAGATTACGTAGATTTTTTTTTTCTATTTTCCAGATTCAAATTGGCACCAGTTAAAGAGGGTACTGCAGTTCGTCTCATATTCAATACGCCTCCAGAGAGTTGCTGCAGTGTCGTCGTTTCATAATTTTTCAGGGAAAAATGTTTTGTAATGTATTTAAATATATTCTCAACAACCACCACAAGTAATTATTTCTCTAGCACATTTTCTTCTGTCACAAGACGGCCGGAGTGGCCGAGCGGGTCTAGGCACTTCAGTCTGCAACCGCGCGACCGCTACTCTCGAAGGTTCGAATCCTGCCTCGGGCATGGATGTGTGTGATGTCCTTAGGTTAGTTAGGTTTAAGTAGCTCTAAGGTCTAGGGGACTGACGACCTCAGAAGTTAAGTCCCATAGTGCTCAGAGCCATTTGAGCCATTTGACTCTTCTGTCACAATAAATTGTCAACAAAACACTTTTTGCCGTTACAGTGGTGTTACACCTCAATGAGTCGATTATGACAACATCTGAAAGTTTGAGCCGCGTCAACGTGGCCGCGCGGCTATAGGTGCTATGACACGGATTGCGCGGCCCCTCCCACCGGAGGTTCGAGTCCTCCCTCGAGCATGGGTGTGTGTGTGTGTTGTGTTAGTTTAATTAGTGTGTAAGTCTAGGGACCGATGGCCTCAGCAGTTTGGTCGCTTAGGAATTCACACATTTTTGAAAGTTTGAAATTCGGCCCCCAGCACAGTCGCTCAGTGATATAGGCAGCACGATAATTTCTTTAAATACCTACCATGCATACCTGTACCTCGAAAAGCCGGCTGAGGTGGCCCAGCGGTTCTAGGCGCTACAGTCTGGAACAGCGCGACCGCTACGGTCGCAAATTCGAATCCTGCCTCGGGCATGGATGTGTGTGATGTCCTTAGGTTAGTTAGGTTTAAGTAGTTCTAAGTTCTAGGGGACTGATGACCTCAGAAGTTAAGTCCCATAGTTCTCAGAGCCATTTGAACCATTTGTGCCTCGAAAACGACTTAAATCGAGTGGTTAACTAATTCAAGTGTTTATATTTTCGGTTCTTCTCTTAAAATTTACTTTAATGGACTTGGCCAACTTTAATTATCCATTTATATTCGGTGGGTGGGTAAACTGAACTATGATACAGCCTCGCTAATCCGACCTCGGATGGTCCGATTCACCGCTTAGCCCGACTGCCCCATTCCCACTGTTTGTTACCTACACGAGCCACTGCTACAGTCAGTACTGGACTTGTCGATGACTCATCGTCTGCGGTATGGATCAGCAGACAGATGACTAGGTGCAACATTTCGAGCAATTTTAGATTAAATAACTTGTTTCCAACTCGATCAATAAGTGTTATTGCGCACACGCTTTTTAATAAATTAGTGACAACGCTGTTCTTACATATTAAAGGTATAAAACTAAATTATGGCACCAACTTAACGTAAACATGTCATGCTATCTTTACAAGCGGGCGATGAGTCCAGCGACATGATCAGTACACCTGATGTTGACTTCACAACAGAAGCAGAGTTAACTGACGGCTAACTCACTGACGCTGTAACCCGAACAACCGATGAGGACGAGAAAGATGATGACGACAACGAAAACAATAAATCTAAGGCTCGAGTATCTTATACAGATGAGTTTGGTGTAGCCCTTCAGTACATCGAACAAATCTCTTGTGGTGTCACCGCCAGACACCACACTTGCTAGGTGGTAGCCTTTAAATCGGCCGCGGTCCGTTAGTATACGTCGGACCCGCGTGTCACCACTATCAGTGATTGCAGACCGAGCGTCGCCACACGGCAGGTCTAGTCTAGAGAGACTCCCTAGCACTCGCCCCAGTTGGACAGCTGACTTTGCTAGCGATGGTTCACTGTCTACATACGCTCTCATTTGCCGAGACGACAGTTTAGCATAGCCTTCAGCTACGTCATTTGCTACGACCTAGCAAGGCGCCGTATTCAGTTACTATTCTGCACAGATAATATTGTGAATCATGTGCCGTCAAGAGCGACGTTCATCATTAATGGAATAGAGTTAAGTATCAAACAAATTACGTCCGCTTTCTGAATTCTAATGCCTTATCATGTTCCAGGCCTCACGTCAGTAGAGTCCGCTCCTCACGCCAGCCTGCGTGAGCTAAAACGCGTGCATTTCGGTCTGCACTAGTAACACGGTGTTGGGCTCTTCTGCCAACACACCTCTAGTCTACCCCAATAGACATGTAGTGGATTAGGAAATGGCGGAACACAGCGGCAAAACCAAAGCTGGCGTCTGCTAAGCAAAAGGACATTACAGGCTTTCATCTCCCTAGTTGAAACAAGAACTTTTTTTTTTACTGTGTAGTTTTTCACGCTTTAAACAGTGAAGTGCAAATCAGTTGTCTGCCAATGCAGTACTGAAATAAGGTATGTTGAGATGTTAAACTTTCAGTCGCAGTAACATTATATTACCGTACGATACAGATGTAATCTACAATATGCGTGCTACTGTAAACTTCACTTCCGTATAAGATTTTTTAGTGGGTGACTATTTTTGTTTCGTTTTGTTACTGTTTTAACAAGGAACAATGCTTCAGACAGTATTTCAAGTTGAATATTACAGTTATGCTGTACTGTATTGTACGTCCGCAGCTCGTGGTCGTGCGGTAGCGTTCTCGCTTCCCACGCCCGGGTTCCCGGGTTCGATTCCCGGCGGGGTCAGAGATTTTCTCTGCTTCGTGATGACTGGGTGTTGTGTGATGTCCTTAGGTTAGTTAGGTTTAAGTAGTTCTAAGTTCTAGGGGACTGATGACCATAGATGTTCAGTCCCATAGTGCTCAGAGCCATTTGAACCATTTTTGTACTGTATTGTGATATTAAGGGCCAACAAAAGTGTTTCTCTGATAATCCCAGCCTTTTTTGCGTTCCGGCCATGCTCCCGGTCCTGTACTAGACGGATTAGCGAGGTTCTACATCTACATCTACATTTATACTCCGCAAGCCACCCAACGGTGTGTGGCGGAGGGCACTTTACGTGCCACTGTCATTACCTCCCTTTCCTGTTCCAGTCGCGTATGGTTCGCGGGAAGAACGACTGTCTGAAAGCCTCCGTGCGCGCTCTAATCTCTCTAATTTTACATTCGTGATCTCCTCGGGAGGTATAAGTAGGGGGAAGCAATATATTCTATACCTCATCCAGAAACGCACCCTCTCGAAACCTGGCGAGCAAGCTACACCGCGATGCAGAGCGCCTCTCTTGCAGAGTCTGCCACTTGAGCTTGTTAAACATCTCCGTAACGCTATCACTGTTACCAAATAACCCTGTGACGAAACGCGCCGCTCTTCTTTGGATCTTCTCTATCTCCTCCGTCAACCCGACCTGGTGCGGATCCCACACTGATGAGCAATACTCAAGTATAGGTCGAACGAGTGTTTTGTAAGCCACCTTCTTTGTTGATGGACTACATTTTCGAAGGACTCTCCCAATGAATCTCAACCTGGTACCCGCCTTACCAACAATTAATTTTATATGATCATTCCACTTCAAATCGTTCCGCACGCATACTCCCAGATATTTTACAGAAGTAACTGCTACCAGTGTTTGTTCCGCTATCATATAATCATACAATAAAGGATCCTTCTTTCTATGTATTCTCAATACATTACCTTTGTCTATGTTAAGGGTCAGTTGCCACTCCCTGCACCAAGTGCCTATCCGCTGCAGATCTTCCTGCATTTCGCTACAATTTTCTAATGCTGCAACTTCTCTGTATACTACAGCATCATCCGCGAAAAGCCGCATGGAACTTCCGACACTATCTACTAGGTCATTCTGCTGCACTACAGTCGTGAAGATGCACTGTATTGTGTTTGCACCTATATTTCTCAAGCGGATGTTAATTCACATCGCTACGCAAGCTAAGTTCCTACTCAGTGTCGAATAGATGCTTTTAAATGTGGAAGCAACGAGTCACGCGCCAGGCAGGCGTGCCGCTTTCCACCGTTTCCGCAAAGGCATTCCGCGCATGCGCACGCGCACTCGGCCCGTCCGACAATCGATTTCTCCTGACCTCGGGCAGCACAGCGCCGGCGAGACACCAGCGATATTGTTGTTCACCGCGCCGCGTCAGCTATTTCTCCGGGCGGCAGCCAATCAGATAATTGCGTCGGCGGGTAGTGTGGGGCGTTAATTATAACTCGGGCCACGCGACAGGCGCGCGCACCAGTAGGTGCCGGGAGGCGGCGCCGGCCGGGCCAGGGTGTTGCGCATGGCGCAGGCTCATGCTTCGCCGCGCTTCTTCACGCTGGCGGTCGGCACGCTTGCCGTCTACCTAATGGCGACGGGCGTCGCGATGATGGCGCGAGGCACCTACCCGTACCGCGATCGCAGCGCGGATACCACCAGCAACGCAATGCATCTCCTGCGCTCCTTACTCGGAGTGCTACTGCTTCTCATCGCCGTAGTCGTGCACGTCTTCACCAGCGGAGGTTAACTCTTCTTCGCGGCGTGATGTCCTCGCAGACGGGCGACGGCGAATGCTGCTGGCGTCATCGTCATTGAGATCTGTTCTGTTGCCGGTGGTGCACTGCGAAGTTCAACAGCTCAGAAGAGCTCTCCGAAAGGTACCCTCTTCAGTTACGAGATCTCGAAACCATACGTCTTACAAAATCTGTACACGGTCTCCTCCACTCAGATGTCAGTGCAACAAGTGTGTCCTTTGATTGTAGCCGTGTACGCCATTACCACGTTCGGCTACATATTTTTACCTTGCACGTTAACAGGGAACGAGTGTAAATTCGTCGAAGGCAGGTCACGCGTGCTATCCATCCTTAGCTTTCGACAATAGTAAACATCCTGCCAGTACATGTCATCGCGAGAAGCAACCAACGCCTTGTTTTGTTTTCCACTTTTCTTTTGTCATCCTGTGTTCGCTAGAATCCGTACAATAGCTTTAACATTATGTATAGTATTACGTCCACTATTTATTTTAAAAGTAGCATTTAAAGATGCATCTTTGTCAGCCGGTCCTTGCCTTTTTGTTTCCTGCTGAAAGTACCCAGTAGTGAATCAGTTATTACATTTTGACAAAGACCGTTCAGGGTATAGCGCTATATCTATAACACGGAGTTGACACTTGTGGCTTCTCGAGCACGTCATACTTGTTAGCCGCTACGACGTAATCTGTAGGTAACGATCGAAATTCTCTGAAGCGTTACGCAATAGGGCATGTTTCGTTCTTAAAGCGGAGCTTGTTGCCGAATCAGGCCAGTAAAACAGCTGAGCTTTCTGAAACAAATTAGTACAATTTTTTTGCGTTATTTTTATTTTCAAGAAAGTATTATTACCATTAAGCCATTCACTAGGCGCTGTCAGCTGCTGACAACTATGTCTGGCATCAAAAGCAGCTGTATATACGGATGCTGGTTCATACATGCGGCGTAGAGTTCTCGACGCACTCTTGTAAACCAGTTTTCCAAGTGGATGCCTGGCACCTTGCCAACTAGATCACGCTGCGGCAATGCCAAGGCGCTCTGGTCTTTGTAGTAGATGTGCGTACTGTACCGTTTCCGTGGCTCTCCCATATTCTGGTTTAATAATATAGATTTTCTTCCTCCGCCTTAAAAAGCCAGTCGAGCCCTGCAACTTCGTATATCATCCAGTATTTCTACATACAACAATGCAGTCATAAAACTAATACCGGTACAAAGTAAATGCCTTCATCTTCTGTCTATGTGTGCTACAATTTCTTCGCCTGTTGTCTTTCAAATTGCACTTGCCTCTGCATTAATAGTTAACGGTTTATTAATCACGTCAGTAGTGTGGGTCCATCGAGTTACTGCATCTAATTCATTCTGCCAGTGAAGGCTGACGTTGACCAGTACAAATGAGGTCCGAGTAACGTGTTACCAAACAGTTCCGTAATTAATTTTGTAAGTAACATATCGATCATAATAAAGTTATCCATAAAAATTGAAACCGAAGCAGCAATCATGATACTGTGTAACTTTGTGTCCTGAGTTACGCTAGAAATGCTCCTTGTAAAAGCCTGTATAATTTGTTAAAATTTTTTTACGTCAAAGCAAGGCAGCTGTACCAAGCTTAGTAATAATTTTCTCCCAGAAACACAAAATACATAATTTTTCAGTTGCCTATGAACATATTAACATTTCTTGAAGTGTACTTGTGTTTTCTGCTTTCTTGTCCCTACCCATTATAGCGCTGTGCGTTGTGTTCACTTTACCACCCAGATCCTAATTTTTTGCGTTTGTAGCTACACATACATACCTTACATATGTCAGCATACACTTTCTGTGAGGATGTCTGAAAAGTTCGCAGAAAAGTTTTGAGGATCGCATTCTACTTAGCTGTAGGAAACACAATCATCATCAGTATTATTGTTTCGCCGCTGCTTAAAACGTTCGACAAACGTGGCTTTTTATAACTACCCTCCGAGCACTAATTCACTCGAGGGCAGAAATCGTTGGCAACTGCTAAGCAGTGTGTAGTTATAGAATATAGTTAATACTGAACTGAAATTTTACCTTTCTGTGTCATCGTGAATTATTTTCCTTGTCTTCTGCCTATTACCGTTGTTTGCTCGTCGTGTTTAATTTTTTGTATATAAAATCGATCTAAAACCATGGGTTATGCTTAAGAATTACAAACCGATCAGGGAACCTATCAAAATACGAGTAAAATTGGTAACTGATCTGAACATTGTTCTGAACCGGCAACCGTTTCTTCTTTGTTGCCTATACCACTTACAATCGCACGAAAGACTTACCGTAAGCTGTGAACTATCTTTCTTTCTCTTATTCATAAAACCTTTATCTGCTCTGTATTGCACTGTTTGTACTTAAATGTTTGGTCGTGCTAGGCAGAAAACCAATATTATTCCACAATTCCGTTTGCACAGTTCTTCTCAAGGTTTACTTTATGGAATAGTGACACAACATTTACATACGTTACTAAGATTTGTATTAAATGAAGTCTTATAAACCAGTTCGCAAAGATTTAAAAAATGGTTTTTAAAATGGAGGCTGGCCTCCATGATTTATAGCAGACATATACGAAATATATTTCCCAATTTGAATGTTGAGCAAATTAAATTATTATGTTATTGCATTGTTGTGGAATATTTACCAACTTTTTAAAAATCGTACGCTTACAGAATTACAGTTATCAACAGACTGTACTGTATATATTGATACTTTTCATCAGAAAACATACGTTTTTAGTATAATTGTTCCTTGATTGTTATGACGTGTGTAATGTTTGCGTAGTTCATCCTAAGAAAGAGTAGCTTTTGTGACTTAATGTTATGTCATTAAATGTGTTTAAGTCGTTAGTATTTAACATTACTCTATAACTGATCATGTTTCTACGCCAAAGTTAAAGTACAAGTGGTTGTTGCTATTTGTTACAAAACAGATGATCTGTGTTGTTAATTAATATAGTCTACGTTACGCATTTATGTTGTTGCACTAAAAAGTATTATGTTTCATAAACAAATTACTTTCATGTTAATTAATGGCATCAATGGATTGCAGAACTTTAATTATTGTTATGTGATAACAAACTTTTCATTGTTTACTGTGCCTTCTGTCTTTGCAATTTACGGAGATATCAAAATAAATGTTTAGATTTTGGAGAAAAATATAAAATTTACCCTTGCAGATTTCCACCAATATTCTTTTTATGTTACATCAATTTTTTTCATGTTTTCCACTTATTTTGCCCGCATTACAGTAATTGAAACTATTTTTAAAGTTATCCAAAGTGCTGTAACATTACTACTCTTACACAGTATATATTTAAATCTTAATGGTATAATTTGCTCACTTTTTTCTACACGAATTTTCGTAGAAGAGTATGCGAAAAACTTGATACATTGTTCCCATTTCCCTCACGCAGTGCTGCCAAGAAGAGATATGGGACCTGCACGTTTTTACAACCTGCCGATTTAGTAAAGATATGCAATTAAGTGGTTAACGCAACTGTAGCTGAAGGTTTGTCCAAGGTGTTGTGAATCGCGGTTGCAATGACACAGGAACACACCCGTTACATTCGCAGTCTACTGGGAACTTGGATGGAGTCGTGGATGGCGCCTGCGATGACACAGGGACACACCCATTATGTTCGTAATCTACTTGAAACGTCACGCAACAAACAAAAACAGGCTATGTTAGCGCCATTGTAGCAGCGATACAGCACAAAGATTATAAACCCATTGTTTGCTAGAAGGCTGCAGTGTTCAGCCGCGTCCGAAAAGAAGCGGAGTCGAAAGAAAACTTCCGTTAATATTACTGCTGTTCTGATCTTGTTTCTAAAGCATCGACCCCAAAACAATTTTTTTTCAGCTTGGAATATGAACTAAACAAAGAATTTTACGACTTATTTGGTACACCTAGGTACGTTACTAGTTCAGGTCTGGATAGGGTTCCCAAATCAAGCTTGGACCTGGTCCGGACACTGTGAGATGGTGGTGTAGAAATGGAGTAAAAAATGTATTTAATATATTTACTTTTTATTTAGAACACAATAACATGGAACTTGTTGCGGCAAAAGTGGCTGGTGCACCATATTTTTCGGAAGATTTCATGTTTTTCAGCATAGCTTGTTTCCCTTTTACGTATTTATAAAACTCCACAAAGTCAGCTGGTAGTTAAACTGGCACTGTAAGATTGATTCCACAGGCCCTGGCAGCGGTCGATTTCTTTCATCGGTCCACTGCGCCGGCATCAGCGAAAATACTTTTTCCACAGTGGCGTTGTGTGCGGGAATAGCAAATACTCGCATAATTTTAGAGGTTGACATTTGCGTTCAGGATTTGCGGTTTCCTTAAGAAAGTAATTCCACCTTTCTTTCATGGAGTGCTTAGATTTACATTCTTCCGAGTCATGCTTAGTTTATAACGAGATCTTCTTATATCTATATTTCTGGAAAAAAATTGTCGCCTGAAATCTTCACACCATTTTTAATCAGGTGTATAATAGTGTTTTTAATGATGACGCAATCTGGGGTTTCAGATAGCGTCGTAGGATGTAATACTTAATATTATTAAAAGAAATAGCCCATTTCCCTAAGTCATCAAACATTATGGTGTAGAAAGCCATTGTATTTTCGTTCGTTGCCAAAGTATTCATCCCTAGCGACAAGTGTGTGATGATAACCTCCCTTTTTCATTTTTCTAAATAGACAAACTGCTCTCTCGCTAGCAAATGCAGGACTGGTCTGCTTAAAATAACCAAGAATCAGTTATGCAACACACACGTAAAAAGATATTTCAAAGATAACAAAACTTATTGTAAGAGCAGTTATTAATTTTATGCATAGTGGTATACGCATGTATTAACCGCAGATTCTGCAGTATTTAAACTACGGGACTGTTCGAGAAGCGATGGAAGGCGTACTAAAGTTGCTGAATGCTGTGCAGAGGTAAGTGCAATGTTTTTATTATGCTGCGGAAACGAATGCTTAGCTGTGTTATGCTGAACTGCTATACATTCGACGAATTCGTAATTTATCTCGAGTAGCTCTTACATATACGGCGAAAGTTCTGAGGAAGAAATTTTTTTTTCAGTAAAATTAGTAAGTTGGGTAAAACGTCAAGTTTGGTTGGCTATGGAAGAACGAACGATTAGGTACTTTAAAAGTGGTGATTAAAGACCGTAGTGCTTTAAATTCATTCAAGACTTCCAAATTCCTGGAGAACATTGTTAATAAAATACTGTTTTCATATCGCTTCATGTTCGAGAACGAGCTGGCAAAAGTTTTTAGAATTTTTAATCAATGGAATTAAAAATTCTAAAATAAATTGCCAGTTCGTTTTCGAACATAAAGGAAATGGAATTAAATTTGCTTAAGAAAATGGAATTAAAACTTCTAAAAAGTTTTGCCAGTTCGTTCTCGAACGCGAAGTGATATGAAAACAAGATTTCATTAACAATCAATGTTCTCGAGGAATTTAAAAGTCTTGAATGAATTTAAAGCACTCCAGTCTTTAATAACCACTTTGCTATAGATATACTTTTTGCTGTCACTAAAGTTTCGACATATTTAAAGAAGACCCACGACACTGATCACGGCAGACGTATTAATTGTCAATAATTTTCTTGTAATATCAATACTAATATAATTTTTGAGATGTACAAAATGTTAGTGCTAAACTGTAACTTTTGACTCGACATGTGCAGTTTCGCTCGTAGAGGTAGAAGTCTGGGTTATGTCTGTCACTTTCGCGTTACAGACGGAAAACATGTTTTAAATATGAATGAGTGTAATGTTGCCTTGTGCTTTGCCAGATTCAGAGTCACAGGAAAGTTTCCTAAAAAACTGAGATAGCGACGAAAAAAAACGATATTACTACGAGGTTAGTAAGAAAATGTTCATTGAAACGATACAAAAAAGTCGTATCCAGGATTTTGTCGAAGGGGGAGTCTGATTTGTTAGAGTGGACCTTAAAAACACTCAGGTTATTTCATTTATTATAAAAACTTCCATAAAGAAAGATAAACCATTTTATTTGACAATGATCTCGGGGTTTCACCAAACAGTTATAATCTCGTTACGTAGTAGTGTTGTATTTTCGGAAACCATTACGAAGCAGACATACTCTAATCTCCCTTCGCCTTCCAACGTCATTTTACATGCTTTTTTTTCAATCTGAATTTTGGGTGAGGAAGTGATCAGCAATAGACTTGCGCAAATGTTTTTGGGACGCTGTGATTATTTCCGACAGGGCTGTTGGGATTAAGAGTTTTCTGTTCGACAGAGAATCTAGAACAACTTTTTGTGGCGAAAATGCAAAGGATGTGAAATGTCCCGCCAAACGCATGAGGCTAAACGAGAAGAATTTAGATTATTATTTATTTGTCTTATGATTTTTAGTTCCAGGAGTCTTCGAAGAGATGTTCGGCTCCCCTTCCATGCTGCTCATTTCATTTAAGCACAGAGGTTGCATATTGAAGTAAATTGGAATGTCACGGAAGAAAGGAATTCAGTGGGAAGCGGCTGCGGCCTATATTAAGGGACCAGTTCCGGAATTTGCGTAGACTGAAAGTGGGAAAGAAACCATAGGGAACGATTTTCAAAGTTGCCGGCAAACGGATTCGAACCATTTCGCCTAGCGAATCCACTGATTGATGACTGAGCGGCTAATCGCGCAGAGCTACCCCTGTCGGTGGAGAATTTGGAAAACTGGTGGTGGTACATTGTTGTTGTGGCACATTCTTTTTAAAAAACAAAATGCATCACAACAAAAGTAGGAATTCTGATAGTGAGTGTTTTTCCTATAACTGTGCATGTGTGGTCGTTTGACAGTGCATGACTGCTGGTAAGATTTGATTGTGCATGGATTACTAGCTTCATTTAGAGTGTAATAGATTTTGGATGAAACTGTGGTAAGGGGGAGGGGGAGGAGT
This sequence comes from Schistocerca cancellata, assembly GCF_023864275.1. Classification (NCBI taxonomy): domain Eukaryota; kingdom Metazoa; phylum Arthropoda; class Insecta; order Orthoptera; family Acrididae; genus Schistocerca; species Schistocerca cancellata. The sequence goes on from NC_064633.1 coordinate 416,875,830, forward strand.
GAAGTCGGGCAGTCTGCCGAAAAACTTTTTACAGACGAATGAATTACAGAATGCGCTGTCATCACACACTTATTCTGCTCTTCACAAACCTCCTTCCCCCACCCTCTCCTCCATCGCCTCCTATCGCAAATGGTTTCCATTACGGAATTCTGCCCTGATGAGCAGATTGTGGGGGGGTAGTGTGGGGACTACCCCCAATGTTGGGCTAATCATGTTAGGCCCTTCCTTTTTCCACTTCTTCAACTGTCACCCTCTGACTTCTTTCTCTTCCCCCCCCCCCCCCCCCCCCCCCCCACTTCGCCATTTCAAGACTGACTGCCGCCACCATCACGTCGCCGCTACGAAGCGGAAGAGGCCAGGATAATGGCCGTTCGCTTTCACTCTCTCTCACTGTTCCTCCTTCTGTCCTTTCTTCTGTCACTAATCGTAATTCCCGGCCAGTCAATTGGGCCGTTCACGCGCTAGAACTTCGTCCCCAGCAGAGGGTTCAGCCCTCAGTCACGTGCGACTGCGATGAGCAGATTGTGCGTTATTTTGCCATTTGCTGCTAATGATAGAATCCTGAGCAAATTTGTTAAAGAAATACAGCCATCGCCGTTTGGACGATTTTTTTGTTGATCAACGCGGATTTTAAGTGATAACGACTAATCCAAGTGTATTTTTCTGCACTGTTTTTAGTTTAAGCGGGAACGCTTACATTAATTTCAAACGGCAAGTAAGAACTGAAGTGATTAACAAAACAAGAACGGAGCTCAAGTGAGGCCAACAATGTACAGTAGTAGGTCCTGGCGAGTAGGGCTGGGCGAGGCGTTAGCCGATGGTGCCATCGATATATAGGTAATTTAAATCTGTAATTGGCATTTTTGACTATCGATAATGCGTATCCCTTTTTCGCCTTATGATTGAAAACCGACATATCTTTCAATTTCACTATACGGCTACGAGGTCGTGTGGTGATTGGGGGGGGGGGGCGTTCGGCCACCTGATTGACTACGTCCTTGCATGTAGTATTCTACAATGACTGCGTAACGAAACACAAAAGAATGCGTTACCGCGTTTTGTTCTTCATTCACTAGTCTACATATAGTAGGTCAGAAAACTACTTTTTAAAAACGAAATGACGTTTGTCTGCAGAAAAAAATATTGTGATCTGTTAGGTCAGAAACAGTCCAGTTAAATCCTTTCGTTTAATTATGAATAAAAAAACCTGGAAATACTTATCAATTGCTAAATATGTATGGGAATTGGATATACGTCCTAATCTCCTCCCCCTTCTATTTCTCTCCTCCTCCCCCTTCCTCTGACCATCTCCTTCCCCTCCCCCTTATCTCTGTCCATCACTTTCATCTTGCTCCCTGTACCTTTCTTTTCCCACACTTCCTCTTTCCATATCCTCGTTCCCCTTCTTTATATCCATTCCCACCCCCCTCCTCTATCCATCTCCTCCTGTGCCCCTCCCTATGGCATTATTTATTGTTGTTGTAAACAGAACCTTGATTGAGAATTTAAGTCATAATGAATGTATAAATTGATTGGAATCATTAGTACACATGGTATGAATGAGACATTTACAGCTGCTAGATTTCTGAGGAGAAATAAGCCACGAACTGAAATCAGTTGACTGTTTGAAACACATCAGATTATCACGCACTGACATCAATTCAATTAATTACCAAGAACTGAAATCAATTCAATTTTTGCACCTCACTAAAGATATGATTGCCACCGTTAATACACTGAAATATCGCTTTAAATTGTATTCTTCTTCGTAAAATGTCAAATGTTGAATGCGGAATTTGTTTTTGTTATCAAAACATACGACAGCAGAAATGTTAAACAGTTGGTCACTTTTTTCCTTGTCAAAATAAGTGACAGTGCAACTGTCAAACCGACTGTCACAATTCTTTCATTGAGATTTTCATTCGAAAATACCGTCCAAATTTCCGACTTCTCCGGTGATTTTTCTTCTTTCATACAAACCTCGTCATGACAATTACGAACACACATACACACAAAATAGCGAATGGGTCCAGCACTTCTCCTTCTCAAGTGATGGTCTTTCATACATGCGGCAACAGATTTTTATTTATAAAAATTCAGGCATGAATCAAGAACAGTACAGTCCACCGACTTAACTACGGCCTGTGACAGATGAGTTTAAAGGCATTCGTAGCTGCAGTACTATTTACAAGTTTACTCCTCGTTTCAGCGGTGTTTGTTGTTTTCTAAAAAGATCGACTACTTTTCCAAAGTTGAGATATAGCTGGTATCCACCTGTCACTATACGCAGAAACTCCTCAATCTGATATCATCTGCTAGCAGAAAAGCATAAAAATGTGGGCCTAGCAGTGAGAATGTGGCACATGGTAAGAGCCCCAACACAGCGATGGATCACATAAATCTGTCGCCAGGTTGCGCAATCGGTCCATAGATCGCACGTTTGGGGGCATATCACAGGTCGCAGCGATCGATCGCTGGTAACTCGGCATTCCTACACAATATGATGACTAGCATGCGACAAATCGGCCATGTGTGGCAATATGGCTGTCTCACTACGTCTCATTTGGCAAATTATTAAGCGTACGGTGTAGTTTTGTTTAGTTTCGCTGCCAACGTGGAGTAAGAACTTTACGTTAGAATTTGTAGTTATTCAGGGAGCCAAAACTACTTTGAAAAGTGAAGCCGAAACTGAAGTTACTACTTATATTAAGGTGTACAAATTGAAGTATAAAACATTGTCACTCTCAAATTTTGTAACATTTTGATGCCCATGCTGTAGAAGTAGAAATTCATGGGAGTTCATTAATAGTCACAATAAACTGGGTTTCAGCTGCCGCTTTGGAATTATTATGAAACAACTTGAGGCTTTACTAAAGGCTTTAACTTCTAAACAGAATGTTGTAATTCTAAGTGTACGTTTTAATTTAAATGTTTGAGGTGTATTTGTCCTACAGCTGTATTTAAGATCATTGTTACTTCATACAATGTAAATCTCTCTCATACTATTAACAAGTGTTATGGAAACCAGCTGTGCTGCAGTTAGTAACATTTCTGCAGACACATCGCAATTGCAAAACTATTGTGTAAGTACTTCCAGTTAAATTACAAGACTAATAAATGAAATTGCAGTTGAGAACTTCAAGACTTATTTCAGAATTATAGACTAAAGACATACACAAAACACACTAGACGTTGAAGAAACCTGTAATCTTTTCTAAAACATAGTCCACAATTGCCAAGAAAAGAGTTTTTTTTAAAGTGTAATAAGTTTCAAATCTACTTTATTTATTTATTTTTGGCAAGTGTTGGAGGGAATACAGAGATCAACCGCCATTGCTACTAAAGATAGCAGTTCATTTGCGACAGCAGAACTTCAACACAGTGGCGTTCGAAATACTTGAAATTGCCTGGTAAACACTCGTGTGTGGGTCCCTTAAAGTCGTAAATGTGGTGAATTGCCAGACAGATAAACACACATAATTCTCTGAGCTCACATCCGTAACACGAAATTGTGGATTCTGTCCCTGAAGGACCGGTATTAGTTAAAAGCGACATTCGGTGTAAATATGATGCTTCCACGGTCTTAGAAATCTTTATCAAGTCCTCAGTGCTTAGCACACTGGATTCCGGAACGCATCCCGGTCAGATGCCTGCCGAACATGTTGATTTAGATTTTCTGTACACCCCTTACGAGTGTTGTCTTGTATGCCAACAGACGTACCGATTTACCTTGTGGGGCGGCCAGTTGGTTATGACTAGACCTCGGATTTTAGGTAAAAACCTATTTTGTTCCCCATTAAATAAAGGCAACAAAAGTTGTGCATACACGAATTACGCCAATTTATGATCGAAAACGCTAGTTTTATAGCACATAAAATACCTAATTTCAGTTTAGTACCTGATTGTACTTAAATTTTAAAAATCCAATTAAATAAAATTGTTTATGACTAACATTCTCTCGTGGTCTTCCCAGCTAAGAATTACGCAAATATTTTATCGAAAATTGTAATTTTATTATACCTAAAATACCAAATTTCATGTTAGAACCTGATTGTACCTCATTTTTAAAAATCCTTTCATGTTAGAACTTAACTGTATCTAATGTTTAAAAATCCAGTCAAATAAAATTTGTATGACTAAAATTATCCTTCTGGTCCTCCCGGTTACTTAGAAAACAGTAATTGAATGATAACTGGTTTGCCTGCATGCATGAACGCCAATCGTAAGACAGACGATGACAGCATACGGCAAGCTGTTTCAGGCCGCCCTGCTCCGCAGAGCCTTGTCGCTCGCCGTGAACCGTCAAATGGCGGGCAGGGTACGGGGGAGCCTTGCGATCTGCCTCCGGCGCCTTCCTGCCCTGTCGGAACAGACTGTTTAGTAAATTCTTCCACAAAGTATTTCTCATTTATTTTTGTTTGTAGGTGCATTCTGAACATTGTTCGTATTTAAGTCTGCGTGTTGCAGGGATTAAACATCAGGCACATTTAAAAAATAAATCAAACACGAAACAAACGTAAACGGAATTTTATCTTGACCTGTGTCGAGCCACTGTTGTAGCAAACATACCATTAAATGTAGTTGAAACTAGCGATTTCAAAAGTTTTCTACAGAAATACTGCCACCGCAGCATTCCATCAAAATCCACACTGAGAAAGAACTATTTAGGTACTTTATATGAAAATACATTGAGCAGGATAAGGGAAGATATGGGCGATTCACACATGTCGATCTCTGTCAATGAGGCAACTGACAGACAAGGTCGATATGTGGCTAATTTGATTGTTGGAAAGTTAGATCCTGACATTCATTCTGTACCTCATCTGATCTCAGCAAGGAGCTAAAACAGACTAACCAGGAAACAATTGCTCACTTCGTTAATAAAGCCTTCAAATTACTTTTCCCCAACAGTGTAGACGAAAATAAGGTGCTTGTAATCAACACTGATGCAGTCGCATACACGATAGCTTCTGTTAAATTGTTGAAATTATTTTACCCAGCCTTGCTCCATATCGTATCACATGTCGGGCCCATGTCATGAATCGTGTAGCGGAGACGATACGTCTCTAATTTCCACATGTAAATAAGCTAGTTTCAGCCAGCAAAAAGGTTTTTATTAAAGTACCTACAAGAATCCAGTTATTTCGAGAGGAACTTCCCAACGTACAACTTCCACCAGAACCCATACTTCAATCGCTGGGGCCCGCATCTCGTGGTCGTGCGGTAGCGTTCTCGCTTCCCACGCCCGGGTTCCCGGGTTCGATTCCCGGCGGGTTCAGGGATTTTCTCTGCCTCGTGATGGCTGGGTGTTGTGTGCTGTCCTTAGGTTAGTTAGGTTTAAGTAGTTCTAAGTTCTCGGTGACTGATGACCATAGATGTTAAGTCCCATAGTGCTCAGAGCCATTTGAACCATCAATCGCTGGGGAACGAGGCTAGAGGCCGTGGAATATTACAGCGAGTATTTGGAAGGCATTAAGAGCATTGTTCTTAAATTGCGGTAGGAGGCATTGAGCTGAAGATCTTCTAGAGGACCCAACAATTTCCAACGATATTACATCCATAAAATCTCATTACGCATTTTTGGTTCCCATTATTAAAGCTCTAGAGTGTTCAGGGAAACCAGTCTACACGTAACTGCAATTGATAGAAGAGCTTTCAGAAAAAAATCATCTTGGTCCCAGGTCCTATTGGTATGAAAGTTAGTAAGAAACTGAAGAGAGTGCTATAAAAAGACCCAGGACTGACCACAATCTGCACAGTGGCTGACATCTCATCAGGTACATCAAATCAGAACATGAGCATGCAGTCCCACTGCGGGTAACAGCGTCATTTAAATATGGTCCGCTGACATCTGTTGACGTGGGACGCTCATTCTCGGCATATAAGATGATATCAACAGACAAGAGATGCAGTTTCTCAACGGAAAATCTGGAGAAAGTGTTCGTTATTTACTGTGTCTGTCATTATGGTCACAGACAATAATATAATGTGGATTTTTGTCAACATATTTATCTTGACACTAAAATGTCAGATTGTGGTCAACTATTTTCTGATTTTTATAGCCTAGTTTTGTAAGTATAGAACCTATTTTAGGTACCTAATTTAAGATTTTTAGAACCTAAATGTCCGAGGTCTAGTAATGACCACCCGATAACCGATTGCCCTCTCCCTCTCTTCCTCCACCCCCCCCCCTCCCCCCTAATTCAAATTCTGTCGTGCCAACCGCCTGACTGAAGTTCGCAAACCGTAACAACGCGCACGAATTAATGCTGCTCAAATATGGCTAACATGAAAAAGTGTGAGATAGACAATCCTTCGATATAACAGTTTCTGGAGAAGTTTAAAGACCGGTAATGCGCAAATAAGTCTTTTAGGGAACTATTCCCTTTCAGATAGTTCTTCTTCTTGAACTAGTTCAAATGAAATGCATAGTTCATTTTAATGTTTAAGTACAGATAAATAAGAGCACTTAGAAACACCCTTAAACTCCTGAATTAGAAAGAAAATTTTGTGGTATACAATAACTGAATGTCCTCTAGAAACAAACCTATGAACAAATTAAATGATGGAAGGTGAGTTATGCTTCCAGTGAAAGGATAAATCCTAGTCTTGGCAAAACAATTTATTTAGAGTAAAACTCATATGATGAATGTGAATAGTAAGTTACAGAACGTCCGGCGAACACACATTAACAAGAGGTGACGGCAATAAACTTTGCTATCGTAGTCTAATTCTGCCCGTTTGTGAATAACGCTATCTGAGATTCTCTACACGAAATGACTGACTTCGCTTCCGTACTGAACATCTAGAAGAATCTACACCAGTTAATTGGCATGAAACCTCAGTAGGTAAATTTTTTACAAGTGATTCTAGAAGTTAAAACTATCTGCCCTGAATGGGGTAGCGGGCGGTGATTTCTCCATCTCAGACAGTGTGTGGCGGCGTACAGTGACGACTCTCGACGTATTATGCACTGCGAGCAAGGCTGCGGCCTCGGAATGTCTTCAGTGCGGAAACCTAAATCCTCAGACAGCATCTTTCTGCCCAGAAGCTATGTCTAAATAACTTCGTTGCCAACAACCAACGTAAGACGCGAACTCCCAGAAAAAGCGACGGAATTCACCAAACCTCTTAATCGTAAGTGTATCAGAGAGAAAGAGCTCTCAGGAAAAACTGTGCGGCAGGCGCAAGACGAGAATTCTCAGCCAAGAGGCAAAGTTCAGAATAGTCTTAAACGAACAGCAAAGTTCTCTACATGAGCTACCGCCTGCCCTTGCATTCCATTCCAGCGGCGCATTCTCGTGGAAGCTGGCGACGACGGCACCTCCAGGGTCGGCGACCGTTCGCTTACAATAGCCGTGCTCCTGTTGCATCTCCAGACGTCCCCTGGTGTGGCGTGCTGCTGCTGAAAGGGTCTTTGTGCGTCCAGTAAATTGTGTACGTGGTTCTTGACATGTACCATAGCCAGAAGATATGAGGGGTTGGGTGTGTGTGCTGGTAATACAAATCGACTGGAAGTATTAGGGTCTCACTGTTAGTATGTCTGTGGCTTGTAGGTCTTCTTTACACGCGTTGCATATACCAAGGAGTACCCACGGGAGAGGTTCGGTCGATGCACCTTAGTGGCACACAAGAGGTTGGGGTTGGGTTGTTTGAGGGAAGAGACCAAACTGTGAGGTCATCGGTCTCATCGGATTAGGGAAGGACGGGGAGGGAAATCGGCCGTGCCCTTTCAAAGAAACCATCACAGCATTTGCCTGGAGCGATTTAGGGAAATCACGGAAAGCCTAAATCAGGATGGCCGGACGTGGGGTTGAACCGTCGTCCTCCCGAATGCGAGTCCAGTGTGCTAACCACTGCGCCACCTCGCTCGGTGGCACACAAGAGCTGTCATCATTGTGCAGTGCTCTCCCTCTACAAAGCCATTGCTTTTGGAGTGGTATGTCATTGTATGATTACAAGAGATGACGCAGAGGTTAGAAAGAGCTGTAAAAAGTACCGATTCAAATTGACATCTCTACTCCATAGTAAAAGTATCCGGCGAACCGAACGCGGTATCCACTATGTGATAAATGCCTTAGGTGTGGATTCCACCTTGATATATGTTAACGGGACGGCTTCTACCCAGCGCGAAACTTAGTCGACCTTGGAGATGAGATATTTACTGCTCCCTGACCCTGTAGTGGTCCCACGAGTTGTTGGCGTGCCTGGCAGAAACGTCCAAGCGGTATATCAAAACTGTCAAGCGCTATTTGCGCGTGTCGATCGACTTCTGTTCGTTGGCAGTCAAGATAGTCGCGCGTAACACCCAGCCAAACAATTCGCCCTGTCAGTAGGGTAGACGACTGGGTGCGCGAGATTATGTAGGCGATCAAAGACCGTCCGCCGCATGGTGCTGGGCAGGACCGAGCGGATCCTTTGTTGCTATACGTCGCAAAGGATACTGACTTCTGAGCCAGTGATTGATGATCGTCGTTCGATTGTGGATCCACTTTGCTCGCGGTGCCCATCTCACTCTTCAATGTTGGTTCCCCTGAGGTCACCCAAAGAAGATGAAACAAGTATTCCAGAATTCTGATCAAGAACTGCAGAAAACAAGACGCACTTAAAAGTGGATGTCTCCGTTATAACGAAGGAACTCACAGCACTTAATAAAGGCAAATCTCTCGGTCCACATTGCTTACCAGTAAGGTTCCTTTCAGAGTATGCCTATGTAATAGCTCCGTACGTAACAATCATATAAAACCAGTCACTCGACGAATGATCACCGGCCGGAGTGGCCAGCTTGTTCTAGGCGTTACAGTCTGGAGCCGAGCGACCGCTACGGTCGCAGGTTCGAATCCTGCCTCGGGCGTGGATGTGTGTGATGTCCTTAGGTTAGTTAGGTTTAATTGGTTCTAAGTTCTAGGCGACTGATGACCTCAGAAGTAAAGTCGCATAGTGCTCAGAGCCAGTTGAACCATTTATTTGACGAATGATCCGTAACTAAGGTCTGGAAAATTGAACAGGTAACACAAAAAACGAAGTAGATGTAATTCGCCGAACTACAGAGTGATATCATTGAGGTCGATTTGCAGTAAGATTTTCGAACATATATTGCGTCCGAACATTATGAATTACCTCGAAAAAAAAAAACCGGTATATTCAAATATAGTCAGCACGAATTTAGAAAACACCACTAGCTCTTTACACTCGTGAAGTAACGAGCACTATCGACAGGGGATCTCAATTCGAGAAGGTTTTTGATAACTTTCCTCGCAAGCGACCTTTTATCAAATTGCAGGCCTATCGAGTATCGTCTCATTAGCACGTCTGGATTCGTGATTTCGTATTAGAAAGCTCACTGTAGTAATTGACGAAGAGTGATCGAGAGCAATGTATGTGATACCTGGCGCTCCCAGGGGAAGTGTTATCAGTTCTCTACTGTTCCTAATCTATATAAACGATTTAGGAGGCAACCTCAGCATCCCCTCTTAGATTGTTTGCGCATGATGCTGTCGTTTACTGTCTAGTAAAGTCATCAGAAGATGAGAACCAATCGCGTAATGATTTAGAGATCTCTATAGAGCGAAAAGTGGCAGTTGACTCTCAATAATGAAAAGTGTGAAGTCACCCACGTGAGTACTAAAAGGAATCCGTTAAATTTCGGCTACACAATAAACCACACAATTCTAAAGGCTGTCAATTCAACTAAACACTTAAGAATCACAATTACAAGTTACATAAACTGGAACTATCACATCCATAATCCTGTGGGGGAGACCAACCAACAATTGCGCTTCGTTTTGCAGAACACTTGTAAGATGCAACAGCTCTACTAAAGAGACTGTCTACACTGTGCTTGTCCGCCCTCTTATGGAATATTTCTGCGTAGTATGGTGTCCGAATCAGATTGATTACTGCAGGACATCGAAAAAGTTCAGAAAAGGGCAGCTCATTTTGTATTATCGTGAAACAGAGGAGAGAGCGTCACGTATGTGATACGCGAGTTGGCGTGGCAGTCATGAAAACAAAGGCTGTAAGAATAGAATTGTATCGGTGACTATCCACAGTCGCCTCTCTGCCGAGCGCACAGCAACAGTAGGGAGTCGTGGCGTAACGTAAGAGGAGCGTGGGGGGAGTGTTGTATCGATGTCGTGGCTGCAGCACGTATCTTACAAGTTATGGTGAAGTAATAGAAAGTGTTTTCTACACAAATTTTGCGTTTAATTTCAGTGTTCACGACGTATTACCAATGCTTATCCAAAAGGTGATGTTTCTCGGTTTCGTGTGTCGATCGGGAGAACAACAGTCAACCGCGTCGCGACGGTTACGGAAAAATAATGTGGACGGGTATGATCCTAATTGCAAGTTCTAAGTGAAAGAAACACATATCGTTTTGACTGGCTGAATATCATAAGCGCAGGTACTTTCTCGTTCGTATATTATACCCGAATGATTTATGGAGCATCCGCGTCGCGATTCGGTCATGCGCACCCTCGTGTTATAAGCTACAGAGTTGTTTAGTACTGTTGGAAGAACTATGCCAATCGTCCACTGTTAAAACATCCGTTGAACAGTGATTATTTTGTGTTGTATGCACCGTGTTTATGCATTGGCTGTCATCATTTAGATAGCAACGTTATACATCACAACGGACATGTACTTGGAGTAGAAATACTGATCACGTCCATTGTGGAATAATGTTAATTGTGATCAGTGCAGCACCACCCTCTACGAATGTTTAGCAGAATACAGTGAACTCTACCAGATCAACTTTATATTGTTTGTGAGAGTGGCTCCTCTCCATACTAGACAATAGTTATTACAGGACACATCATAGCAGGCAGTGCAGAGAGCAGCAGATCAACCGCCGCGGGAAGGATCAGGTACGTTTAGGCACACGGTCCTTAAATATCCAGCCCTGTTCCTGTGTCTAGGGAGTGTTGTACAGTCTCGAGTGCTAAGGGCTATATTTATTAGTACTGTATATCTATCCCCTTTCCTCCCGGGCGAGTTTCAAAGCGTTCTTCGTTGCGGCGAGATCTTTTCAAGAAATTTCAATCTTCAACTTCCTCCTCCGAATGTGAAAAGTTCTGCTAAGACCCACATACATAGGGAACAACGATCATTGTAATAAAATAAATCAGTGCTCGCACGGAAAGATTTAAGTGTTCGCCTTTCCCACGCGCTGTTCGAGAGTGGAACGGTAGAGAAATAGTGTGACTGTGGGTAGACATACGCTCTGCCTGGCACTTAAGTTTGAATTACAGAGTAATCATGCAGATGTGTGAGGTAGGTTCCAGCGCGACGACGCACTGCAAGTTTCTGTCGGTCTCAAGTGTGCTCAGTCAGGGGTCACGCTTCATTCGGTGAACGAAAGTATTCACTAGCTGTTTGCGATATGGTCGTGGATAACAGCCATACTTTATAGGCAGCGCTCATCATCTGTTGGCTACCACTATGAGGCAGATCTTCAGTGTTTTATGCCTTACGACAGCGGTTTAATCTCTGTCGCCGCGTCGATTCAGTACACGTGTAGTAATTTACTTTCCATACTTGTAATCTCAGTTGTGTTTGAAACGATAGGAAGCACTGGTTTTGGGAGTAGCTTTTTAACTTTTACGTTACAACATTCAAAGGGCAACAAAATTTATTTGTTTACAATAACAGTAAAAGTCACTGAACAAAATACACTGCATTTGCCTTTGATTAAAACGACGTAACAATATTTTATAGTAGCACAACGTAAAACCTTAAAACTTTACAAATATTTAAGAAACACCAAAGTAAATTGCATAAATAGCTCTCAGAAACTTTACCGCATCAAATTCGAATAAAATCTCAAGCTTTTGACGACCACCTCTATCATCGTCATCAAGGGCTACAAGTGTAAATTACTGGTATAAAAGAGAATTTGTGAAAATTAACAACTCCTAATTAAATATACTCCAAAACCTTGTAAGAATGTTTCTTGATCAACGAGTACAAATATAAATTACAAGTGTAAAAGAGTACAAGAATGGTTCTCGATTAAGCAGTATTATATTAACATGTTCCATATATGATTATCATCACAGACGCCATGTATTTTAAAGTATACTAGAACGAAATACCATATATATATATATATATATATATATATATATATATATATATATATATATATATATACAGCGACCCAGGCGCTGCAGACCGTTCTGCTTCCAAAAATTGCCCCCCACTCGTTTCTGTTTTGCGGTTTGTTCCCCCAGGCGTTTTCAGTTCCTATGGCTGCCAGGTCCTTCGTCGTGTCGTCCATCCAGCGCTGCCTTGGTCGTCGTATGGGGCGTCTGGTGTTAGGTTAACGCTCAAGTGCCTTCTTCTCCCGTCTTTCTCCTGCATAAGCGCTATATGGCCCGCCCAATACACTATTTTACTCTTCAACTTATGTAGGTTTGTTGATTCTTGCATCAAGAGGTAGATTTCGTCGTTCTCCCTCCTCCTCCAGTCTCCTTTGTTCTGGCGTAATCACAGGCGCCGGAACGAAGATGAAAAGAAGACCAGAGAAGGCGGTGAGGAAACGTCAGCTGACAGGGACTGCTCCGCGCTAGGCGCGCCCTCTGCAAGAAGTGAATATAAGCACCTGTCCTGTCAGTCTCGGGGGCTCAGATCGTCTCAGTGTACTGACATTAGTGGGGCGTATTTGCGGAGCGTGCTGCAGAACAACTGGTTGTGATCCTTATCAGTTACTTGTCTGGACTTGTCTACAACGAGGACTAATACTGTTTGCATGTTACTTGTGACACCAATGTATCTACAAAGTTAAGTATTGTCAGTTGCTTTATAGAAATAAAACTACTGATGTTATTCAATTGAGATGTTGTATAGCATTCCGAGAACGCTGCATCCGTTAGGCACCCTATAAGCAACGAGTGGGCAAGATCAAACATCCTTTATCTAGGATCGCTCCCCATATCTTCCTCATTACTTTTCTTTCAAATATTAAGTTTTACCTTTCTCCTTTAGTCATGCTAGAGGTTTCTGAATCGTAGATAACTGGACAGCATTCCACGTGTTGCAGTTTTCATATTAGTCTTCGCTGGTATTGATTTTGAGCTGAGCGTTTCCCTGAGGGAATAAATGCATTTCATCCCCACTGCTATTCTTTCTCTGATGTCCATTCCTGTGCTGTTGTCACTGGTACACCACCATCCCAAGTTTTTTTATCGTTTTGTTCGTTTTCGTTCGTTGTATCTGCTCGGGGCGGATGTCGTAAGACATCCGTTTAAGTTCGTTGTTGATCGATTAACTCAGTTTTCTTTATTACAGGTGGCAGCTAACCCTCTGACCGAACACGCTGAGCTACTGTCACGGCTAAGTATTTGGACTATCGAACTCTACTGACCCTCATGCTCCATATCTCAAGATATTCTCCCTGCTCTTCCCTTCTTCCTAATCGCAAGAACTTCGTTCCGTCTTGATTTCCCTTTAACCCAACATTCTGCCCGTTGTTCTCTGTTTTCTGGTACATTTATTTTGACTCGTGGATTGATTCACTTACCAGTACTATATCATCTGCATATACGAGACAATTGAAATTACCAACCATCTGGGCTCCAGCCCATTCATGTTGCTTACATCCCCTTATTACTGTCTCTAAGGTGACGTTCAACAGAACACATGAGACAGTGTTCCCTTGTCTGAGACCTGTCTCTCTCTCTCGAACATTTCTGAGGTGACCGCTTGGAAATGCACAGCTACCCTTAATCCATCCATACAAGATTGCACTATTCTCATTTTATTCTTGTATACACTGAGGTGCCAAAAGTCATGTGGTAGCGATATGCAGATATAGAGATGGCGGTGGTATCGCGTACACAGGGTATAAGAGGGCAGTGCATTGGCGGAGCTGTCATTTACACTCAGGTGATTCATCTGAAAGGTTTCCGACATGATTATGGCCGCACGACTGGAATTAACGGCTCTGAACGCGGAGTGGTAGTTGAAGCTAGACGCATGGGACATTCCATTTCGGAAATCGTTACGGAATTCAGTATTTCGAGATCTACAGTGTCAAGAGTGAGCCGAGGCTACCAAATTTCAGGCATTACAACGCAGTGGCCGACGGTCTTCACTTAGGCAGCGGCGTTTGCTTAGATTTGTCAGTGCTAACAGACAAACACCATAGCGCGAAATAACCGCAGAAATCAATGTGGGACTTACGACGAACGTATCTATTACGACAGTGCGGCGAAATTTGCCGTTAAAGGGCTATGGCAGCAGACGACCTACGCGATTTCCTTTGGTAACAGCACGACATCGCTTGCAGCGCCTCTCCTGGAGCCTAGACGACTGGAAAACCGTGGCCTGGTCAAATGAGTCCCGATTTCAGTTGGGGAGAGGTGATGTTAGGGTTCGAGTGTGACGCAGACCTCACGAAGCTGTTGTGACTTGGCAAGACAGCCAAGCCACTATGATTGGTAGCCGAAAGACACGCGTTTAAGCTCACGCAGTCTGGCGTGAGGTCTGGAACAGTTAAAGGGATTGAGACTGGCAAATAAAGTACGTAGCTGATGGAATACTTAACTTTAATCCATAATTGGTCAACATCGGTCTGACGGTACATGCATCACAAGATAAATAGCAAATGATAATGGCGCCTTGCTTGGTCGTAGCAAATGACGTAGCTGAAGGCTATGCTAACTATCGTCTCGGCAAATGAGAGCGTAATTTGTCAGTGAACCATCTCTAGCAAAGTCGGCTGTACAACTGGGGCGAGTGCTAGGAAGTCTCTCTAGACCTGCCGTGTGGCGGCGCTCGGTCTGCAATCACTGACAGTGGCGACACGCGGGTCCGACGTATACTAGCAGACCGCGGCCGAATTAAAGGCTACCACCTAGCAAGTGTGGTGTCTGGCGGTGACACCACAGAAGCCATGGACCCAAGTTGCCAACAAGGCATTATGCAAGCTGGTGATGGCTCTATAATGATGTGGGCTGTGTTTACATGGGATCTACCGGGTCCTCTGGATTTTCGGCTACTTGGAGACCATGCGCAGTCATTCATGGACTTCATGTTCCCAAACAACGGTGGAACTCTTGTGCATGACAATGCGCCATGTCACCGGGCCACAGTTGTTCGCGGTTGATTCGAAAAACATTCTGGGCAACTATAGCGAATGATTTGGTCACACAGAGTGCTGGACATGAAGCGCATCGAACATTTACGAAACACAATCGAGAGGTCAGTTCGTACACAAAACCCTACACCGGCAACATCTTCGAGATTATGGACGGCTGTAGAGGCAGCTTGGCTGAATATTTCTGCAAAGGACTTCCAACGACTTATTGAATCCATACTACGTCCATTTGATGCCTACGCCGGGCTAAAAGAGATATCCTATGATTTTTGTCTCTTCAGGGTGTAACTTCCCAACAGTTTATTTACCGTAACCTCACAATACAAATGTGACTAACCTCCCAATGAAAATGTGACTCATATATAACTTTTCAATTATTAACTGACTGTGAATCTAAACTGGTAAATCTAGACGTCAGCAATGCTGCGTCATGGCCCCGAAAAATCATTCTGAATAAATTGAAAATTCTTACCTCAATAAGAATTTTTTCTGGCGCAGCCCAGTGCAATGCTGGCCGCTAGATTTGTCATGTATAAAAGAAACAACTGATTTTTCTGTACAATAATCGGGATGACCATGGATAGGAGAAATTAGTAAAATCTTTAAATTCAGATTAATGATTCTCAAAAGTTATTTTTATAAGAAAGATTATTATTAAAAGATTTTTTAAAGACATTTACGTAGGAATTGGTATAAATTAGTATAAATTAGTACAAAATCTGTTGTTACAAATTACATATGCGCGTGGCTATAAATAGTAATTTTTGGTTTTACCTTATACTACATGGCTCAGGCACCGCCATCGTTCTCCACGACCGGCCTTGGTAATTCCATACAAGACACACAAGTGCTCTCTGTCAGCTATACAACTTGACAACAACTCTCTAAGAGCGACCTGACCCAACAGCCCGACTGCGAGCTACTACTACTGCTGCTGCCGACACTGCTCTCTGGTCTGCGATTCTATTGTAGCATACATATCGCAGGCAGCGCGTGAGCAATCCATCGAAGTTACATCTGCTCGAGTGCGCTAGCAATAAATTCCTTAGTCATGGACCTCTTACAAGTGCATAGTGAAGCGTGCAAGCGTCAGCTACACCGCGCTCCGTTTCCTTCATTTCACCTCCCGCTCCAGGTGATGCACTGCACTCCTGTACGCTTCATTTTATTATTTAATTACTAATACTAAAAATCAATGAAACGTATTCTAGTATTTTTTCTTGAAAATACAAGTATTCAATGTAAAGCCTCACAAGAACATTGCTGTAAAATGTTAATTACGCCCACTGGATTAAAAGAAATCTCAATCAGAAGGTCGTAGAAACAATGTTCTTTTGATTTAGTGGAAAAGTCTCAGCAGTTTCTCTCTTCGAAAGTTATTTTTATGAAACGAAATTTGAGACAGGTAGCTAAAGAAAACCACGTCCAACAAAAGTGCAAGTTTTCCGAAGTTGTTTTTTGATCTTTGCAATAAATGTAATCGAAAAATTATTAACATTATGGTAGCACAACTCTTTGCGATGAACTTTTAATTTTTAATTTTTCAAACAAGTACTTTTTTTCCTTACTGCAGTTTGTACGTACAGTAAACAGTAATGTTAACGAGTTATAGAAACATGATTTTAAAGCTTTTTCGATATAAGAAGGACGTTCAGTAAGTAATGCAATACATTTTTTAAGGAATTTTGGTTTTATCCGGGATTCGGATACACCTTATAATTCCCTACTCTTTTCGCTTCAAAACCCTCTTTTTAACATGATCTCCGTTGAGTGTGATGGCCTTACGCCACCTTACGGGTGGGCGTGTATGCCCAAAATAGTACCGCTGTACTGGTCGACGTCGGACTGAACATCTTGCTGCATCAGTAACCTCCCTATTATCCACATACTGCTTCCTACGGAATCCGTCCTTTATTGGGTCAAATAGGTGGAAGTATGAAGGTACGAGATCTGGGCTGTAGGGTGGATGATTAAGAACAGCCCAATGAAGTTTTGTAAGCTCCGCTCGGATGCGCAGACTTGTATGAGGCATTACGTTGTCATGAAGAATGAGTTAATTTGCATTTTTGTGGTTACGAACACGCTGAAAGCGATTCTTCAATTTGCCGAGCGTAAGAAAGTACACTTCAGGGTTGATCGACGCATCTTGAGGGAGGATATCAACCAGAACAACCCCATCAGAGTCTCAGAAGATCGACATCATTACATCGAGATGTTCGATTGTGATCTTTCGATTACATCGAATGGGAGTGTCCTTACGTTCCAACATTGCAGAAGTCACAGCTGTATGTGGCAGGCCGACACGCAGGAGATCCGACAGGTTTACGCGACCTTGTTTCGATGATGACAGACGCCTCGCCCAACGAGTCACCGTGCTTTTGCTCACTGCCAGCTCTCCGCAGAACCTCTGTGAGCGCTTAAATGTCTGAGATGCTCTGGTTTTCCGCCAAAACAAACTCAACGACAGCTCTCTGCTTGGTGCACACCTTCGTTACAGACTCCGTTTTGAAGGCTACATATAGAGCCGCCGCCATCGGAACTTCATGAAACGATAGAGGCTGAAGCGGGAATATTCCAAGACGTCCCACAACAAATTCCCCATTTTTTCAACTGAAACTGGCCGAGAAAAAAGTGTGTTACGATAGTTATCGATCGACCTCGATTTTTTGACCATGTTCACCATCTTGGATCGAGAATCATGAACAAGAAACTCCATTAAAAACTAAATTTCCTATACGCTCCTATTTGTTGTTTTCAGGTAATAATTTTTACAATCACATCTCTGTAATGCTTGGAATAATGGCCGTACGATCCTTCTCAGCCTAACTACAGTAAGTCCATCTTTACAGAGGGTGATTGCAGAACCTCAGCTGTTCATTGTTAAGTGTCAAACCAAAAAAATTTCAGCCGTCTAAATTTCCAGTTTTATTTTATTAACAATAAGTGCCGGCCGCTGTGATCGAGCGGTTCTAGGCGCTTCAGGAATCGCGTGACCGCTACGGTCGCAGGTTCGAATCCTGCCTTGGGCATGGATGTGCGTGATGTCTTTAGGATAGTTAGGTTTAAGTAGTTCTAAGTTCTAGGGGACTGATGACGTCAGATGTTAAGTCCCATAGTGCTTAGAGCCATTTGAACCATTTTGAACAATATGTCTTTTTTCCTCGTCACGTGAAACCGTGACATTGACATTGAGTGTGGTCTCTTAATCTCATCGAGCCATGCGAATGACAGTCATGGGATACCTACCAACGCGAGCAACAGCATTGCGCAACGATTAACTGCTGTCTGGATACTGCAGGATCCGACCGCTGTTGAATTTCTTGAGCTGAAAAACAATCAGTATGAAGCACAATAGATCAATAGATCTAATGAGAAACAACCAACATCCAAATGCGATTCCTGAATGGCGGTCCCTCTGCAGATCATCAATGGCTTTGCTCACACTTACTTTGCGCTGTTGCACTGTAATGCTGACTACAGTTACAGGAAAAAATCGCAACACCAAGAAGGAGGTGTGAGACATAAATAAAATTTGGCAGGCATGTTTCCTATATCTGAAAGATGATCTATTCAAATTTCGTGCCAGTCACATAGGAGAGGCGCTAGTAACGTCACTATGAGGATAGAAATCAGGTTTGTTTTAAATACACGGCCGTGTGCGTTAGTTGCCTTCGAGATTGGACTTTGCGAGTTGACGTTAATCAATAATGTATTTAAGGCGACAAAGAAGCCATCATCAACACTTCACTGAGTTTGGATAGGGTCGCGTAACAGGGCTACGAAAAGCTGAATGTTCCTCCTGCGATATTGCAGAAAGACTTGGCAGGAAATAACCACTGGATATGATTGCTGGAAGCAGTGCTCAAGAAACGTACGTGTCTCCGGACGGCCTCATCCCACTACCGAGAGGGAAGACGATGTTCAGCGCACGGCTCTGGCGTATCGGACTGCATCTGCAGCAGCAATTTGAGCACCAACCGGCGCCATAGTGACACATCGAACTGTTGTGTTTTCTGATGAGAGATGGTTCTGTCTCGTTTCCAGTGATGGCCGTGTGTTGATTGGAAGGAGGCAGTTGAGGGCCTGCATCTAACATGTCTGGGTGCCAGACACACTGGACCAACACCTGGAGTCATGGTCTGGAGTGCGATTTCGCATGATAGCTGGAGCACTCTCGTAGTATCCCTCGCATCTCGAATGTAAATTTATGCGTCAGTCTGGTGATTCGACTTGTTGTGCTGTCATTCATAAACAGCATTCCAGGGAGTGCTTTCCAACAGGATAACGCTCGCCCACTTACCGCTGTTGTAACCCAATATGCTCTACAGATTGTCTACGTGTCGTCTTGGGTTCTCGATCATCAGATCAGTCTCTAATCGTGCATATGTGGCACTCCATCGGACGACAACTCCAGTCTCATCCACAAACAGCATTAACCATCCATTTATTGAACGACCGAGTGCGACAGGCATGGAACTTCATCCCACAAATTGACATGCGACACCTGTACAATGCATGCATGGTTGCATGCTTGCATTAAACATTCTGGCGGTTACACCGATTATTAATCTACCAGCAGATCACATTTGCAATGGCTTAGCTCGCGCTTGCATTAACCTGTGATCCTGATGTGTTAGTCACTTAAATATGTTACGCTGACAAAGGTATTCCCAAAATTTCATTGCTCTACATGTCCGCCCCCGGTAGCTAAGTGGTTGCCGACACGGTAGCTCAGCGTGTTCGGTCAGAGACCCGGTTGGCCTCTATAATAAAAAACTGAGTGGAAGGATCAACCACCGAACTTGAACAGGATGTCTTGCGACGTCCGCAACGACCAAACACAACGATCAATAACGAACAAAATGAAAAAAAAAGTGGTCAGCGCTACAGACTGTCAACCCTAAGGGGCCGGGTTCGATTCCCGGCTGGGTCGGAGATTTTCTTCGCTCGGGAACTGGGTGTTGTGTTGTCCTAATCATCATCATTTCATCCCCATCGACGCGCAAGTCGCCGAAGTGGCGTCAAATCGAAAGACTTGCACCAGGCGAGCGGTCTACCCGACGGGAAGCCCTCGTCACACGCTATTATTATTATTGCTCTACATTAATTATTCTTTGGTAGTGCGACTTTTTTTTCATCAGTGTATTTCTATATCCAAGGACATGGTACAATTCACGTCAACTTGATGTTTAGCATGCTGTCTTCATGGTGTTGCAATTTCATTGGCCAGTGGTGTAACAAATACGGTTAATGCTGCCCGTTCTGGATGACATAACAATGTAAAATAAACTTGTAGCTTACAACAAAAGACACACTACAGCCCTGGTCACCAATTTGTTCCTGTATGTCCATTCTTCTGATTGGAGTTTGAGGGACTTCGGCCTTACACTTACGTAATAAAATGAAACACCTACAGCAGTCCTTACGATGTTATTCATTATATGGCTACCAGTTTCGGTGCTTCCGTAGACCATGTTCAGGTCTCAACTGACGCTGAGGGGGTAACTCCAACCGTAAACACGATCCCATCAGTGGCGAACATCTAAGAACTAGTTTTTGGAGACCTGTAACAATGATGTTGTCTCCAACCCGTTGATGGTTGGAGACTACCTGTAACAACGATGGTTCGTCTCCAACTAGCTGATGGTTGGAGACACAACATCGTTGCTACAGGTAGTCTGCGGAAACCAGACCATATATGTTAGCCACCTTTGGAAACGTGTAATCGTGTATACGATTGGAGTTAACCCCCTCAGAGTCATTTAAAGCCTGAAGATGGTGCACTGCAGCACCAAAACTGATAGCCATATAATAAATAACATCTTAAGAACGGCAGAAGGTGTTCGATTTCATTACAGAATTTTTTCCAGTGGAGTAAGACCATGTGACGCAGCTGATGGCGATCGTCATTGGATAGGGGTGTGAAGATCGACGGCCCCATTGGTGCTCTTCGAAAGGAGTTGGCCACGCCACCATTGGAAACCCTCTGTGACCTATCACATCGTCATCAGCATAACACTACAATGTCCTGTCATTCATCACAGTCTTCTACACTGAACAGAGATTTTTAAGGGATCATGAAATTGACCGAAAACATCAATTTTCAATTTATTTTTTATTTATTTGTCGAACTCAGAGACCATAACCAATCAAAGTTTCAGTGATGAAATCGCATCCGAAGTGTCTGAAAAATAATGAAATGTGTGACGCGGCGTTCCTGCCACGCCCACTTTTAGAAGCAAAACTTCCATTCTAGCTCAGTGAACAACGACCCGTGGATTACTTTCAAGCAAACTTGCACGGAATGCATCTAGAAGGCTGTGGTATATACTCTTTCGTTTTATAAATCATCTGTGACTCTGTTCCCGTATCTTATAAACAATAACAAACCAGCTACTTTGTTTGTGAAGAAGCAATGCCCTGAAATCATGGTTCAAATAGTTCAAATGGCTCTGAGCACTATGGGACTTAACTTCTAAGGCCATCAGTCCCCTAGAACTTAGAACTACTTAAACCTAACTAACCTAAGGACATCACACACATCCATGCCCGAGGCAGGATTCGAACCTGCGACCGTAGTGGTCACGCGGTTCCAGACTGTAGCGCCTTTAACCGCTTGGCCACACCGGCCGGCCCCCTGAAATCATATTTTCATCTGTTACAGTTGTCAGAGTTGCAACTTAAGATGCAGTTCTAGGGAGGACGAAGGTATTAGAGAGAAGGGGCTTTAAGACAGGAAATTTCACTCAAGACATCTTAAGATAATACAGATTTACTGCACTTCCCTGCAGCTGAAAAGTCAGTTGAAGACCTGGTAAAGGAAAGAAGGCAGAAAACAAGAAACCAAAAGAGCAGTCTTGAGGGGAAAGAGGACACTGAGTACAAATCTGGAGCCTTCTGAAGAGGTGACATAAGAAAAAAACATTACGTTGAACTTTAAATTTCCTTTCCTGAAAATTTCGTTTTTTTTAAGTTTCAGTACCTTTTTCTCAGAATCTATGATGGTCTGAATTACGAAATTTTGTACATTTATTTCTGTGAACCCCATAAACATTGTCTCAAGAGTAAATTTTTAAATTGCTTGAAATTTTCCAAGAATTTTATATTACACTTACAGAATTATAGCTAAAATTGTTACTAAAATTCGCCTATTCGATATATTCAGAAAATCTTATGAGTTATGAAAAGAGGTTAAACAGAGAAAATTTTGTAGAAATCTTTTGAGTGCTTTCTGAGAAAAAGGTACCTGTATTATTTTACTAAAATAAAATGTTTAATTCCTATAAAAATATATAAAATCAAAGGAACTTAACAGTAAATTTGCTAATTTCATGTAAATAATGGTACAAAATTTCGTTTCCATATCTTCAAAATTGTGTATTGGTGCATCTTTTAAATAGTGTTTGTTTCTCATGAACTTCCCCTTTTACGCCACAAGCTCAATTTTTCAAAGGAAAGACGCTGCTGTGCGCGAAGAAGACAATCTTTCTATGTAGGTAAGCGACTCGATTACTGCTCGCCGGTAATGAAAGTAACTACCCGCTCTGCTTGATAAATGTTGTGAGTACGTAAAAGATGAACTTATTTTTCTTTGCAGTCCTTCAAGCCACTGTAACAGTGTCACAGCGCAGTGGTTAGACACTGGACTCGCATTCGGGAGGACGACGGTTCAATCCCGCGTCCGGCCATCCTGATTTCGGTTTTCCGTGATTCCCCTAAATCGCTCCAGGCAAATTCCGGGATGGTTCCTTTCAAAGGGCACGGCCGACTTCCTTCCCCGTCCTTCCCTAATCCGATGAAACCGATGACCTCGCTGTCTGGTCTCCTTCCCCAAAACAACGAACGAACCAACCAACCAACAGTGTCACACGATCATGGAACACTTCATTACATTAAGTAAATATTAATTATAATCTACAACAACAACAGTGGCATGCTGTACAAGTCACGTTTTCTCGATGATACCTTTGTTTCTGGTGAGCGCTGTGCGTCGAGAATGTGTTCTAAGTCGATTGGTTAGGAATTTTTCGTCATTCACAGAGTGGAGAGGCTACTCGGCTGTTGAGGACTAGGTAACAGTGCAATCTGCTATAAGTTCGACAGTTGCGTTTTCGAAAAGCATATAATTTTCACAATACATTTTACGAAATGTAATGTGTCATTTGACCAGTTGCACAGAAGAATTAAAAATATGTTTACGTATACATCCTTAATGTGAATTTGGAAAAGCTGCTGTTATTATATGTCTATGTACACAGGGTGTCCCATGCAGAATGATCAATATTCACAGATATGACAGGATCGATCATCCCAAGCAAAAACGTCTAGAAAACATGGATAATAAAATGCCTACCTTAATAGCTAAGAGCATTTCCTCATCTTCGGTACTATGGAACAAATCTCTTGTAGTGCAAGCTCTTTCTTTCCTGTATTTTGAGCTGTGTACACTTGTTCAGTAGAAGAGATGCGTTTCACAAAAGCGAAGAAGAACAGGGGCTCATAACTCTTAAGGCATGCAATTTAGAGCCCATATTTATTGGATTTCTTTTCCTAATTTTGTCCCATACTACCTCTTCTCGAAACATGACAGCAAAGAGCTTGCAGCAGAAGAATTTGTTTCACAGTATCGATGATGAAGAAGTGCTAATAACCCTAAGGTAAGAATTCTAGAGCCCGTGTTTACTAGACATTTTGCTTCGAATAATCTTTCCTCTGATATCCCTGAATACTGACCGTACCTCCTGGAACAGCCTGTAGATTCTCCGAGTTATATTGCTATTTTCTTTCCTTCCTCAACTATAGATTCACTAGATGAAGAGGCTTTTTTATTTCCAGTGAGGCCTGGCACGGAGCCGGCGTTCCAAAACATCCCAAAGGTGTTCAGTAGGATTCAGGTCAGGACTCTGTGCAGGCCAGTCCATTACAGGGATGTTATTGTCGTGTAACAACTTCGCCACAAGCCGTGCATTATGAACAGGTGCTCGATCGTGTTGAAAGATGCAATCGCCATCCCCAAATTGCCTTTCAACAGTGGGAAGCAAGAAGGTGCTTAAAAATCAATGTAGGCCTGTGCTGTGATAGCGCCATGCAAAACAACAAGGGGCACAAGTCCCTCCATGAAAAGCACGACCACACCATAACTCCACCGCCTCCGAATTTTACTGTTGACACTACAAAGGCTGGCAGATGACGTTCGTCGGGCATTCGCCATTCGCACACCCTGCCATCGAATCGCCACATTGTGTACCGTGATTCGTCACTCTACACGTTTTTCCACTGTTCAGTCGTGAAGTGTTTACGCTCCGTACACCAAGCGAGGCGTCGTTTGGCATTTACCGGCGTGCTGTGTGGTTTATCAGCAGCCGCTCGATCGTGAAATCCAAGTTTTCTCACCTCCCGCCTAACTGTCGTAATACTTGCAGTGGATCCTGATGCAATATGGAATTCCTGTGTGATAGTCTGGATAGATGTCTGCCTATTTCACATTACGACCCTCTTCAACAGTCGGCGGCCTCTGTCAGTCAACAACGAGGTCGGCCTGTACGCTTTCGTGCTGTACGCATCCCTTCACGTTTCATATTCACTATCACATCGGAAACAGTAGACTAGGGATGTTTAGTGGAGTGGAAATCTCGCATACAGACGTATGACACAAATGACACCCAATTACCTGACCACGTTTGAAGTCTGTGAGTTTCGCGGAGCGCCCCGTTCTGCTCTCTCGCGCTGTATAATCATTACTGAGGTCGCTGATATGGAGTACCCGGCAGTGAAAAAAAAAGTGGCTCTGAGCACTATGGGACTTAACTTCTGAGGTCATCAGTCCCCTAGAACTTAGAATTACTTAAACCTAACTAACCTAAGGACATCACACACATCCATGCCCAAGGCAGGATTCGAACCTGCGACGTAGCGGTCGCGCGGTTCCAGACTGTAGCGCCGAGAACCGCTCGGACACCCCGGCCGGCTACCCGGCAGTAGGTGGCAGCACAATGCACATAATATGAAAAACATATGTTTTGGGGGTTGTCTGGATACTTTTGATCACATAGTGTAGGAGCGAGGACTGTGACAAAACATTTCATCACAAACTAAATACGCTGTAAGATTGTCAGTCATAGTCAGATCTGCTTAATGGATACCTACAGCGTATATCCTTATTAACACTATTATCCAATAATATTGTTTTGTGTCACGAACACTTCTTACCTAAGAGAGGAGTTTGCTGTCCATCTTAAGCTATAGGAAATTAAGTGAGCGAAAATAAGCAACATACGGGAATTTTCTGATTGATGTTTTTTAAAAAGATGGCTAACACTTTATAGTAAAAGTAACTGGGTCTACCCTTTTCAGAAGATACACTTACGCATTTACCAATTTTAGTTTTCAGCACAATTAAGACATACGGGGCGTGTTTTTAAGTAAGTACCGTTTTGAAATTTTAAAAAAGGATGTGCTAAGATATCTCAATAATTTTATTATTACATGAAAGCCTGCACCTTAATCTACTTTTCTATATAATTTCCGTCAATATTGAGACACTTGTCATAACGTTGTACCAGTTTTCGAATACCCTCCTCATAGAAGTCTGCCGCCTGACTTGTTAACCACCGCATCACCAATGTTTTAACTTCGTCATCGTCTTGTAGACGCTGACCACCCAGGTGTTTCTTCAACAGATGGTAGTCACTGGGGGCAAGATCGGGGCTGTACGGAGGATGATATAGAGTTTCCCATCGAACAGACGTGATGAGATCTTTGGTCTGATTCACCACAAGCGGACGGGCATTGTCTTGCAGCAAAACGATGCCCTTGCTCAACTTCCATGGACTGTTGCTTTGATTCTGTTGTGACGTAGGCCACCCCTGTTTCATCGCCCGTAACAATTTGGCTTAAGAAATCATCACCATCGTTGTGGTACCGCTCAAGGAAAGTCAATGCACTGTCTAAACATTTGGTTTTGTGCACATCCGTCAACATTTTCGGTACCCAACGTGCGCACTATTTTCGGTAATTCAAGTGCTCGGTCACAATGCTATACAAAACACTACGAGAAACATTAGGAAAGTCATCCCGCAAAGAGGAAATCGTGAAGCGTCTGTTATTGCCCACTTCCTGCACCAAGGACGTCCACTCCGTTGTTGATCATGCACATTTGTGCGGTCATCTTTAAGTGCTCTCACCCACTTTCTTACCATTACATCACTCATAATGCTTTCTCCGTAAACTGCGCAGATCTCACGATGAATATCGATCGCTTTTAGGCCCTCAGCACTAAGAAATCTTATAACAGCCCGTACTTCACAGTAGGCGGGACTCAGGATTATCGGAGGCAACTTAAACAATCAGTACACAACGTAAACAAGAAAGAATCAGACTGTAATGACGTCAGTGCGTAGATTAAGGTATAGGCTTTCATGTAAAAATAAAATTATTGAGATATCTTAGCACACCTTTTTTTTAAATTTCAAAACGGTACTTACTTACAAAAACGCCTCGTATCTAAATCATTAACTCTTTCTTCTTAGTGTACTGCATTTATCGTTAAGTTAAATCTATTGCTAGAGAATTGTATGAATTATGTCTGCCCCAAAATTAAGTAACAGACGCAGTAGTTTATAAGTAAACGCTTTTCAGCAGACTGCACACTATTATTTAAATTTTATTCATACACCTAGTCGCGTTTCGCCTTGTTAACAGCGCACCTTCAATGGGTGCCATCTTCAAGAAATGTAAATGTACGGTTTTGTTGACTGGGATATCCCACGCAGTCGGTTCAGCTGATTGTGAAAATGGTGTTTTTCCTCCGCGTAGGTCGCAGCCAGAGCGCTATTTGTACATGTGGGGAACATAGATTCCCAGAAAACATACTTTTTCACTGTCGCCGATATAGAGCAGCACACCAGACACCATCGCCGTACGACAATGACATGATACGAGCAATAGGAGACAAAGAAGAGTGGGAGATGATAAATAAAATCGCTAGTGATGTCTCAAGGACATTACATGACGAATATAGACAGACAGGCCATAGAACAGAACACTGCAAGACACACGAAACATGTAGGACAGCAGTTCCAATTCGTACACCAGCATAGACAACAGTTCCGAAACGCAGACTCACTCAAACAGTGGACTGAAATCAGCGCTGTAAACCTGTTCTAGCTTGTGTATAAGCAGCAGGCATATCCATCCTGCGGTCATTATACCGCTGTTGGGGTGTAACACTAGTAACTGAACACCTAGTATATAAGCAACATAACAGGTAAAATTCAAGGCACATAATATAGGAACTGAAGGTTAATTAATAAGCCCAAGAAATAACATACTTTACACACGAACACCATTGCACTTTCCACAATGTACATAATGGTCATAGTGTTTTTGCAGATAGTGTTTAGGAATATTAATTTGTAAATTAAACTGTAACGAACCGGTACTGCAAGACTCGAAGTAGTTCAGATAATTTCAGATCAGGCTGGCTGGGATATGGTAACATTTCTCTCTTTCTATCCAAGTCTTTCCTATCATCTGTCATCATATCTCCTTAAATTTTGTATATTTTTTGTGTGTTTTCTTTCAGTTTCAAGTGCATTTTTAATTTATTATTACTTCCATTGTAATTGCTCAAAACAATAATTACTTCTACCACGCTGGACTCGCATTCGGGAGGACGACGGTTCAATCCCGCGTCCGGCCATCCTGATTTAGGTTTTCCGTGATTTCCCTAAATCGCTCCAGGCAAATGCCGGGATGGTTCCTTTGAAAGGGCACGGCCGACTTCGTTCCCCGTCCTTCCCTAATCCGATGAGACCGATCGCCTCGTCAACTGGTCTTCTTCCCAAAACAACCCAACCAACAATATTTACTGTTCGTAATATGGAATACATTTTGTAAACTACAAGAAAAGCTGTAATATGAACGACCTGTTATAAAATGTAAGGCATCAGGTCTCCAAATGAGCAATACATCAAATCAAATCTTCCTCCGCTCAAATTGGCCTCCACCTCTGTGGATTTGTGAGAATTGTGTTGCATGTGCCTTCGTGGAGTGTTCATGAGTGTAATGCAGGCTGTATGGCACAGCGTTATGTTCGTGTT
Organism: Schistocerca cancellata; assembly: GCF_023864275.1. NCBI lineage: Eukaryota > Metazoa > Arthropoda > Insecta > Orthoptera > Acrididae > Schistocerca > Schistocerca cancellata. Next base: position 416,904,030 of record NC_064633.1, read on the forward strand.
GTATGATGAAGATGAGTGATGAGAGATGGTAACACGTAGTGCCGGCACACAGGATACTGCTCTCGAATGGCACCAGTGGGTCCGTCGGGCTTAACGTCAAAATAAGTCGGACGGATCAACATCAACAGTGTCACCTCACTCCATGAGAAAATGCCGAGAGGTTCGGAGTTCAATCCAAGACGTTGGGGTGGCCGGCCGGTATGGCCGAGCGGTTCTAAGCGCTTCAGTCTGGAACCGCGCGACCGCTACGGTCGCAGGTTCGAATCCTGCCTCGGGCATGGATGTGTGTGATGTCCTTGGGTTAGTTAGGTTTAAGTAGTTCTAAGTTCTAGGGGACTGATGACCTCAGATGTTAAGTCCCATAGTGCTCAGAGCCAAGACGTTGTGGGAAAGATTGATGTTAATGAACTTTGCACCACCACCACTTGCAGACCACATACTGACAGTAAAAATATCATCCACAACCAGATTCGAATCGACTTACCTCCGAGCACAGCTCCACCACACAGACCTGCGTTAGCGCCCTCGGCTAGGGAAATGAGTTGGTGCCTTCTTAAAAAGTCAAAGCGCGTCTGGGAGTATAAATAAAATAAGGAAAGTTAATCTGCTGGACCAGAAAAGACACTTTCTTATAAAGTACTGCAATTTATCAGTAAACATGCGACAGCATGCGTACCTAACGAGTTACAAAACGCCGCGCATAAGAACGGGGTTCTTCGGTGCTCATGCATCGGGTTCTATTGGTGATAAAAGGCAGGGTCAAGCGTTTTGGATAGCCCTTGGGCTATGGACTATTTGTTCCCAACAGAAGGATCGTCGTACTGTCACTATCCTACAGCACAGGGTCATAGTATGAATGTTGCTCACTTCCTCCTGCGTAGGCAAAAGGAGCAAATTGGTTGGTTCGTTTTGTGTTTGATGTGCTATAGGGTGACGTTGACGGGAATTATGGAAGCGCCATTAGTTCATGGCTGCTTCCAAAAAAGCGTTGTTTTTTCTTACCATATTTTCGCTGTCACCAGTGGACCAAACCCAGCCGAGGATTCCAAGACGCACCATGCGCAGCACGTAGCTGAAATTTTTACTATATATTCCTAAGATCCCGATATCGAACAACTTCGCAAATTTTCTTCATATCTTTATCGGTTTCCAAGATACAGAGGTTCAGAATTAACACACTTCCACAAGTAAAATCCGGTATGAGGCAAAACCCAAATAATAAATAGTCACAGCAAATTGTTCAAGTTTTAACGGTATATTACTAGGCACTTATCTAGGAGAGGCGTATCCCCATTTAAAAAAAAAATCTTTGCCCATCATAGAATAGAGAAACACCTTAATAGCTTTTATTTTTTTTTTTAATATCAAAACCCAGTCGCGGATTCCGAGACGGCTATGCACAGCAATTTTTTTTTTAATATCAAAACCCAGTCGCGGATTCCGAGACGGCTATGCACAGCAAATGATTATAATTTAAGATATCGATATCGAATAACCTTATAAAGTTTCTTCATATCTTTATCTGTTTTCGAGATACAGAGGTTCAGTTACCATACCTGCACACGTAAAATACGTGCTTGAAATCCGGTGTGAGGCGACAACGCAGTTTATAACGTGACCCAGCACGGAGAAATATACCGTAAAGTGTTTTCGTTATCATCTGCAAACCCCTGTTGTAGTAATGAATCACATGAAACATTTTTTTTTGTGCTCATAATACCCAGTCTGAGGTGTAAAATTAGTTTTGCGTTATTTCAATTTCATAAAAGCAAACTCTAAATTTTACTCACGAGTACATTTCTTTTCAAATGAGTTACGTTCCCAACTGCAGAAGGAAAAAGAAGGGGACCAGAGGAAAAACGCTCCTATCGGAGCACGAAAAATGCAAATCTGTTCCTCTTTATTTAAAAGACTTTCGCTGAAATGTGGGGTACGAGCCGCCGCCTCATTCTACTCTCCACAACACCTTTAAAATTTTTTACAAAAATGTTGTCATGCAGACATATTCGCGCTTTTTTACGCTGAGAGAGAAGAAGATTGTGGCACTGACAAAGAGACGTAAAAATAATAAATATTATAATATAGAGACAGTCGTAATGTTGCAGAAAGAGCGAAAAAGACAATGGCGTACATAGTGGCAGTGTAACATATTTCATAGTTGCAAAACAGTGCTAGGAAAAGAATGAAGGAGACATTGCCGGGGTGGGGTGGGGGGGGGGGGGGGAAGAGGCAGAATAAAGAGAAAGAGTATGTGGAAATGGGTGAGAGCCAGTGATAATGAGAGACGAATTTATGAGAACGGCAACGAGGAAGAGAGAGATATAGTGGTCGAGAGAAGAGACAGCAGCAGTAGGAAGGATAGAATGAGATCTTAGCAGTAAGAGAGAGAGCAAGAGGGAGACAATGACAGAGAGAGGAGAGTGTAGCAGTAGGTCAGAACGAAGGGGACTGTGGCTGTGACACAGGAGACATAACAGAGAGACACAAAAAAATAATGACAATGAGTTGGGCGGAATGAGTGGGTGAGAAAGGGCAACTGAGAGTGACCGGATATGAGCGATTTACAGCGATGGACTAGTGTATGTGAGCGAGTTACAGTTATGGGAGCTTGCAAGAGTTTGAGGTGAGTTGCAAATAAAAAAAGCGCAAATATGTTCTCATACAAAATTTTTTGGGAATATTTTTAGTTGTGCTGAGGTAGGTAGAATAAGGCATCTGGTACCTAACTTTTCAGTCTTTTAAATAAACAGCAACATATTCGCATTTTTTGAGCTCCGATAGGAGAATTTTCCGCTGGTATATAGCTGTTGCAAAAAAAATGACCGCCAAAAGAAACTTGTCAACTAATAGAAGATTCATACACGAAAACGAGGCCGACAATAAAGTCTTATAAACACAGATTTTTAATTTGTCAATTACATCATCCGCCTGGTGTAGCAGATGTAGAAGTATGAAACCGGAACTTCCCTATAGATGGTGCTAGCCGTCAGTGTAGGGCCCATGAGGCCGTGTCTACAGCACTATCTGTTTCCTGTAACGGCTGACCCAAGTTCCATACATCGGTATCTGTTTCAAACGCGTGAACATGTTGAGTTTTGTGCCTACGAACTACGATTTGCGGACAGCATTGGTTTTCTGTTATCATTTGAAGAAAACTGCTGCAGAATCGCATAGAATGCCTGTCGAATCTTTCGGCGAACATGCTCTTAGGAAGACAGTATTTCGAGTGGTTCAAAAAAACTCAAAATGGTGATTTTAAACAGAGAAACGACGAGCACGGGAAACCACCGAAAAAGTTCGAAGACAACGAACTGACGGCCTTATTGGATGAAGATAATACTCAGAATCAACAGGAATTCTCGGAAAGCCGTTTCTCTTCGGTTGAAAGCTATGGGAAAGGTGCGGAAAGTGGGAAAATGGGTTCCGCATGAACTGAATGAAAGAAAGCAAGCAAACCGAAGGACCACTTGTGAAATGCTGCTCGCAAGATCCAAAAGAAAGTCGTTCCTCCATCGAATAATGGCAAGTGATAAAAAATGGTTGCATTTTGAGAATCATAAGCGTCGTAAATCATGGGTGAATCCAGGCAAACCATCGACATCCACTGCAAGACCAAATCGCTTTGGAAAGAAGACGATGCTCTGTGTTTGGTGGGATGAGAAGGGGGTCATCTATTATGATCTGCTAAAACCTGGTGAAACCGTTTACACTGAACGCTATCAACAGCAAATGATCGATATAAATCGAGCATTACGTGAAAAACGACCGGAGTGTTGAAAAAGGCAACACAAACTTCTATTGCTCCATTTTACTAAGGTTTGAAGCTCCTCTTCTCGTTCTTCTGTGTTTTCGATTTAAAAACTGGATTATTTCGGAAACCAGTCGTATGCATACACAACTAGTTTATTTTTATGTTTCCCCAGACATGTTTCGACACCAATGTGCCATCTTCTGTGGGTTAACTTTTATTTTCTGTACAGTACAATATCACATTTGTAATAATTTAACTACTGTTGGCCTAAGAAATACAACATTTGCAATTTGCTTCGTTTTGTTTGGACACTCACCTTAAAATTACATCGCTAATTGAACTGTGTTATTAAACATCGATTTTAGTGCTCGCTTTGGTCTTTTCTTTTTTGATAGCATGTCATCAGCAAACTAGCCATGAAAAAATTATTGCGTATTTGTGGAGAGCTGTTTCGAGGTTAGAGGTTATGTACGTTTCTGTACTTATATTTGCCCGCATCTCGTGGTCGTGCGGTAGCGTTCTCGCTTCCCACGCCCGGGTTCCCGGGTTCGATTCCTGGCGGGGTCAGGGATTTTCTCTGCCTCGTGATGGCTGGGTGTTGTGTGCTGTCCTTAGGTTAGTTAGGTTTAAGTAGTTCTAGGGGACTGATGACCATAGATGTTAAGTCCCATAGTGCTCAGAGTCATTTGAACCATTTGTACTTACATTTTCCCTCCTGTTTCGTGTCCCTGGTTGGTGTCTCAATGAGCTATTTAGTGCATTGCTTTCACTCAGGTCTTCACAAATTTCCGCTCACTACTTCACCTCACAAGCACTTACACAAAATGTGGCGAAATGTGATCTGAGGAGACACTTCTGGCAGTGCACTCAGTGAGATGTGTCATGTTATTGTCTTTGCTCTCTTGTTCTTGTGTGTGTTATGGGGCTGATTTTGAATGTGTGTGTGAGAGAGAGAGAGAGAGAGAGAGAGAGAGAGAGAGAGATAGTGGGAGAGAGAGATGGAAAGAGGGGTGGGGAAAGAACCAAGAAAACAGAAGTTTTTTCTGTTATGTTTTTTGTAGGGATTCACCATTGTGTGTTCCAAACAGTGTTGTGTTGCACAGTGTTGTATTTTAATTCAGGACTCTTTCCCTGTATTATTACTTTTTGTATATGGTAGTTCTCCTCTATTGTGAGTTTTTGGTAGAGACTGTTGCTTTCTTTGAGGATCTTAAGATCAGTCTCCATGTTTTTTGGGTGGTGGTTTACTTGTATTAGATGGTCTGAAAAGTGGAGTGTGTAGTATCACTTCGTAGGGCTCTGAGGTGTCCGGAGTACCCCGTTTTGATATTTCTGCATTTTTGGCCTATGTAGACCGACTGGCATGAACTTCAGGTTAACTGATATATTCCAGCTTTGGAGAATTTGTTTGCAGATGTGATCTTAGGTCTTAGATTCTTCTGTACTGTTACTTGTGCGGAATGATATTTGTAGCCCTTGTTTCTTCAGTATGTTTCCCACCCTGTGTACGTTTTTGTTGTTGTATGTTAGTGTGTGCCATGCTGTACTCTTTGTAGGGTGTTCCTGGTATCCTGTGTTTGTCTGGAGCTTGTGTTCTTGGTTCTCTGTTGTGGCTGGTTATTTGTTGATGGTTTGTTCTCTTTTAATTTGTTTTTCAATTTTGTTGTTCAGTTTGTTTATAATTTGTGTGTTATACCCATTCTCTCTGGCTATTTGGTGTATTGTATTTAGTTCCTGTGTGTAGTTGAGTTTGTCCAGTGGAGTTCTGTTGAGCCTGTATAGCATGTGTCTGGAACTTCAGAGTTTGTGGGCTTGTGGCTGGTAGGAGTTGATGTGAATGGTTGTACTTGTGGCTGTAGGTTTCCTGAAAATTCCAAAATTATGTTTGTTGTTGTTTCTGTGTGTGGTAATGTCTAAGAAAGTAAGCTTCATTTCCTCTTCTGTCTCAATGGTGAATTTTATTTTTGGGTGAACTGTATTTATGTCATTGTGTAATTTTTTTATTCGGGTAAGTATTTCATCAATTAAGCAAATTATGTCATCTACATGTCGGTAGCAGTATATATTGCTACATGTTAACGCCCCATCACACATAGCAAAACGGGTCAGGAAAACGATCGAGTCGTTCAGTTGGGAAATACTAGGGCATGCGGCTTATTCTCCGGAGCCGGCCGAAGTGGCCGAGCGGTTCTAGGCGCTACAGTCTGGAACCGCGCGACCACTACGGTCGCCGGTTCGAATCCTGCCTCGGGCATGGATGTGTGTGATGTCCTTAGGTTAGTTAGATTTAAGTAGTTCTGAGTTCTAGGGGACTGATGACCTCAGAAGTTAAGTCCCATAGTGCTCAGAGCCAGTTTTTTATTCTCCAGACTTGGGTCCGTCCGATTGTCATATGTTTGCATCACTGGGACACGCTCTCGCTGAACAACGCTTCAATTCTTACGAAAATGTACAAAAATGGCTCACTGACTAGTTCGCCTGAAAAGAAGAACTGTTTTTTGGCGTGGAATTCATAGCCTGCCGGAGATTTGGGAGAAATGTATAAATAGCAATGGAAATTATTTTGAATAAAATATTGTTTATCAGTTTCAAACAGCAGACGTTGTAATTGTTGCAACCAAATTCCGGTTTCATACTTCTATACCTGGTAAATTTATGAATACTATTCCTGAAGTAAGAATCTTACGTTAATCGCACGTTTCATGTAGGAGGCAGCTTTCGACGTTCGTCGCGATGGCTCTTGTCGATGAACCGAAAGTCCCCGCTTTTCCCCTGCTGGAAGACGACGAGACCAGTTAGAAGTGTACTTCCGGGAACAGGGCAGCCCTTTATCTACGTGGGTGAAACGCGGACGTCGCAGCGCGCCAGACTGATAGGGCAGGACGACAGAGGACACGTTAACAGCGCTCGTATCGCTGCCGGCCTGAGGACTCGTTCAGCGCTTGGCGTCGTCCACAGCGGACGGGCACTGAGCCGATGGGCATAAGAGCAGCCGCGACACTAGTCAAACATCGTTCAGCCCTCAGCGGTTCCGAGGTTGCATCCCTCGGGGACTTGCGGTTCTGATCTTGAAGTTGTTTCTTCGCCACTGGTGCGTAATACATCATCATCATCATCATCATCATTTAAGACTGATTATGCCTTTCAGCGTTCAGTCTGGAGCATAGTCCCCCTTATAAAATTCCTCCATGAGCCCCTATTCAGTGCTAACATTGCTGCATCTTCTGATGTTAAGTCTGTTACTTCAAAATCATTCTTAACCGAATCCAGGTACCTTCTCCTTGGTCTACCCCGACTCCTCCTACCCTCTAATGCTGAACCCATGAGTCTCTTGGGTAACCTTGCTTCTTCCATGCGTGTAACATGACCCCACCATCTAAGCCTGTTCGCCCTGACTGCTACATCTATAGAGTTCAGTCCTAGTTTTTCTTTGATTTCCTCATTGAGGACACCCTCCTGCCATTGTTCCCATCTACTAGTACCTGCAATCATCCTAGCTACTTTCATATCCGTAACCTCAACCTTATTGATAAGGTAACCCGAATCCACCCAGCTTTCGCTCCCATACAACAAAGTTGGTCGAAATATTGAACGGTGCACAGATAACTTAGTCTTGGTATTGACTTCCTTCTTGCAGAAGAGAGTAGATCGTAGCTGAGCGCTCACTGCATTAGCTTTGCTACACCTCGCTTCCAGTTCTTTCACTATGTTGCCATCCTGTGAGAATATGCATCCAAAGTACTTGAAACCCTCCACCTGTTCTAACTTTGTTCCTCCTATTTGGCACTCAATTCGTTTATATTTCTTTCCCACTGACATTACTTTCGTTTTGGAGATGCTAATCTTCATACCATAGTCCTTACATTTCTGATCTAGCTCTGAAATATTACTTTGCAAACTTTCAATCGAATCTGCCATCACAACTAAGTCATCCGCATATGCGAGACTGCTTATTTTGTTTTCACATATCTTAATCTCACTCAGCCAGTCTATTGTTTTCAACATATGATCCATAAATAATATGAAGAACAGTGGAGACTGGTTGCAGCCTTGTCTTACCCCTGAAACTACTCTGAACCATGAACTCAAATTACCGTCAACTCTAACTGCTGCCTGACTATCCATGTAAAGACCTTTAATTGCTTGCAAAAGTTTGCCTCCTATTCCATAATCTCGTAGAACAGACAATAACTTCCTCCTAGGAACCCGGTCATATGCCTTTTTTATATCTATAAAGCATAATACAATTCCCTGTTCCACTCGTAACACTTCTTCATTATTTGCCGTAAGCTAAAGATTTGGTCCTGACAACCTCTAAGAGGCCTAAACCCACACTGATTTTCATCCAATTTGTCCTCAACTAATACTCGCACTTTCCTTTCAACAATACCTGAGAAGATTTTACCCACAACGCTGATTAAAGAGCGTTGTGGGTAAAATCTTCTCAGGTAATACACTGACGGAAAAGAAATCTCAGCACCAAAAAGGAGTTGTGTGACGTAAATGAATGTTGGTAGCCGTGTTTCTACATCTAAAGACGATGTCTCTTCAAATTTCTCGCCAGTCGTATAAGAGTGGCGCTGTGAGGATGCAAATAGCTTCAAATACACCCTGTAACAGTCATGAGCGTTAGTTACCTTTGAGGCTGGACCTGGTCAGTTGACGTTAGTCAAGAATGCCTTTAAGGTGACAAAGACGCCATTATCAGCACATCACTGAGTTTTAGCGAAGTCATGTAATAGGGCTACTTGACGCTGAATGTTCCTTCTGCGATATTGCAGAAAGACTTGGCAGGAGAATAGCCACTGTACATGACCGTTGGAAGCTGTGGCTATGAGAATGTATGGTCGCAAGAAGACTGGGCTGTGGACGGCCATGTGGCGCTACGGAGATGGAAGATCATCGTGTCCTGTGTAAGGCTCTAGCGCAGGGGTCTCCAAACTTTTTAGTCCGCGGGCCACATTAACTCCTCCACGAAGTCATAAGGGCCAAGATCTACCAAGTGGGATTAAAGCACCCCAGAACTTCATGATCACCGTAATGTAAGGCTAAAGGAAATATGAAATCGCAAAAATCTAAGGTTGTGGGAATAGCTAGCACTGAAACGAACTACGATTTTTTATTTAATTACATAATTTTGATTGGTGGACGTACCTGAACGAATTTCTGACGTATTTTATTCTGGCGAATTTCACCGACAAAAAAGTATGTCACTGCACATTCTGTATGTATTTTACGACGTAATCAAAAGAAAGTGAAACTTCGCGTAAGAAGCATCTTCCATAGTGATTGATTACTAAGGCTAGTCGCCGAAGTGGCGTTCATTTGAAAGACTTGCACCAGACTCGTGAGTAGAATAAAATGCAAAGATTTTTTTACTTAAAATGTTTTCGCCAGACTAGTCTGTTAACCGTTCTTTTTTTTTCACTATCGCACAGAGCATGGTCTGTCTGTTTATTGTGGATAGCCACAAGTTTAACCATGACCTTCCGCTTTGTAAAGATAGAGCTCCGACAATGTCGCGGTGTATTGGTCGCGATAGGCCTCGAAACTCAATTGTTGCCAGTATAGGTACCACGTCAAATATCTGGCGGGCCGGATACCGGGGATGTCCGGCCAGCTAACGCGGGCCGGTTTGCCGGCCCTCGCGGGCCGGTTTCGGTCCGCGGGCCGTAGTTTGGAGACCCCTGCTCTAGCGCATCATACTGCATCTGTAGCAGCAATTTGAGCAGCAGTTGGCATTACAGTGACGCGACTGTTACAGATCGCTTACTTCAAAGAACAGTTCAGAGGCAGACACGATGTAGCGTTCATTCCACTGACCCCAAACCACCGCCACTTGAGACATCAGTGATGTCAAGCGAGAGCTCTTTGGAGGGCAGGGTGGAGGTCTGTTGTGTTTTCTTGTGGAGCTAGTTCTGCCTAGGTGCCAATGAGGACCGTATGTTGGTTAGAAAGAGGCCAGTTGTGCCTGCAACCAACCCGCCTGCTTGCTTGACAAACTGAACCTACACCTGCAGTTATGGTCTGGGGTGTAATTTCGTATGACAGCAGGAGCACTGTCGTGGTTACGCCACGCATCCTCGCTGCAAATTTGTATGTCAGTCTGGTGATTCGACCTGTTGTGCCGCCATTCGTGAACAGCAGTGCAGGGAGTGTTTTCCAACAGGGTAACGCTCGCCCACATACCGCTGTTGTAAACAAACATGCTCTACAGAGTGTCGAAATGTTGTCCTGGCCTGCTCGATTACCAGATCTGTCTGCAACAGAGGACATATGGGACGTTATCTGACAAGCCACGGCTGCAAAATACTAACACGAATTCTTTACAGACGAAACTGGTAGAAGCCGACCTCGGGGAAGATCAGTTTGGATTCCGTAGAAATGTTGGAACACGTGGGCAATACTGACCCTACGACTTATCTTAGAAGATAGATTAAGGAAAGGAAAACCTACGTTTCTAGCATTTGTAGACTTAGAGAAAGCTTTGGACAATGTTGACTGGAATACTCTCTTTCAAGTTCTGGAGGTGGCAGGGGTAAAATACAGGGAGCGAAAGGCTATTTACAATTTGTACAGAAACCAGATGGCAGTTATAAGAGTCGAGGGACATGAAAGGGAAGCAGTGGTTGGGAAGGGAGTGAGACAGGGTTGTAGCCTCTCCACGATGTTATTCAATCTGTATATTGAACAAGCAGTAAAGGAAACAAAAGAAAAATTCGGAGTAGGTATTAAAATCCGTGGAGAAGAAATAAAAACTTTGAGGTTCGCCGATGACATTGTAATTCTGTCAGAGACAGCAAAGGACTTGGAAGAGCAGTTGAATGGAATGGACAGTGTCTTGAAAGGAGGATATAAGATGAACATCAACAAAAGCAAAACGAGGATAATGGAATGTAGTCGAATTAAGTCGGGTGATGTTGAGGGTATTAGATTAGGAAATGAGACACTTAAAGTAGTAAAGGAGTTTTGCTATTTGGGGAGCAAAATAACTGATGATGGTCGAAGTAGAGAGCATATAAAATGTAGAATGGCAAGGAAAGCGTTTCTGAAGAAGAGAAATTTGTTAACATCGAGTATAGATTTAAGTGTAAGGAAGTCGTTTCTGACAGTATTTGTATGGAGTGTAGGCATGTATGGAAGTGAAACATGGACAATAAATAGTTTGGACAAGAAGAGAATAGAAGCTTTCGAAATGTGGTGCTACATAAGAGTGCTGAAGATTAGATGGGTAGATCACGTAACTAATGAGGAGGTATTGAATAGAATTGGGGAGAAGAGGATTTTGTGGCACAACTTGACTAGAAGAAGGGATCGGTTGGTAGTACATGTTCTGAGGCAACAAGGGATCACCAATTTGATATTGGAGGGCAGCGTGGAGGGTAAAAATCGTAGAGGGAGACCAAGAGATGAATACACTAAGCAGATTCAGAAAGATGTAGGTTGCAGTAGGTACTGGGAGATGGAGAAGCTTGCACAGGATAGAGTAGTATGGAGAGCTGCATCAAACCAGTCTCAGAACGGAAGACCTCAACAACAAACAATCGGTCAAGTCTAGCGTCATCCACAAACAGCATGAACTGTCATTGTATTCACCGACCAAGTGCAACAGGCATGGAAGTCTACCCCACAAGCTGATATAAGGCATCTGTACAACACAATGAATGCACGTTGGCATGCTTGCATTCACCATTCCATCGGTTACACCGATTGTTAATGTATCAGCACTTCGCATTTGCAATGGCTTATCTCGCGTTTACATTGACCCGTGACCTTGAATGTAAATCACTTGAATATGTTACCTAGACAAATTTACTCCTAAAATTTCATTACCATACTTCGTGAGCAGCACCGTGCCGATACGTCTTCCGCGTGCCACCTTTGCCTTTTGTGGAGGGCATGCCGTTTTGACCTAACGGGGACAGGCACGGCGTGTTATTTGCGCCGTGTGATTTCTCTGTCGGACGACTGGACTTGCGTATTCCGCTTGGGGTCGCGTGTCCGAGAATAAGTTTTCATCCTGACGGCTCCTTAGGACGCGAGGCGACCGAAGTTACCCCTACTATGGAAGTCGGTGGTTGCGACGCCTTGGTTAAAAGGGAAGCGTGCCGTCTTATTACTACGATATACCTTACTTCTGTTGAGTGAATTTAGGGACTGTTGTTTTTCCCAGCACATCACCGTCTGGTTATGCGCCTTACCCGCCTTCACGGCTGTTAGAAGCCTAAAAATACCGATCTAGTCCTCCTGCTTGCTTACGTCCCGGTGGTGGGTACGTTGACTGCGAGTTCGAGATGCCTGCACGTGTTTGTACCAATTGCTTATTCTCCTAAGCGTAAACTTGTAATTTTCTCTAATTAAGATATACTGTGTTTTTACCGTCTTGTGTATATAGCTTTCTGGACTTTGGTTTAAGTTGCCTCATTTATTGCTGTGAGTGACTTAGATGGCCGACCGCATTGGCCGAGCGGTTCTAGGCGCTACAGTTTGGAGCCGCGCGACTGCTACGATCGCAGGTTCGAATCCTGCCTCGGGCGTGGATGTGTGTGATGTTCTTAGGTTAGTTAGGTTTAAGTAGTTCTAAGTTCTAGGGGACTGATGACCTCAGAAGTTAAGTCCCATAGTGCTCAGAGCCATTTGAACCATTTTTGACTTAGATGCTTGCTAGTTATCTTGTTAATTCTGGGAGAAAAGGATTCACACCAATTTCTCAGTGTTTAAGGTGCTGTCTGCTAATGTAGTTGAAGTTCTTTTGTAAACCGTGTGCATCCATTCAAATCTTGTTGGTTTTGTCCCTTCTGGCGGCCCTTTAGTACCGTTACGCCATTGGGCGTCGTTTTGAAACTGAATTGCGGTTGGCCGCGCGAGATTAGCCGTTCGGTCTGAGGCGCTGCAGTCATGGACTGTGCGGCTGGTCCCGGCGGAGGTTCGAGTCCTCCCTCGGGCATGGATATGTGTGTTTGTCCTTAGGATACTTTAGGATAAGTAGTGTGTAAGCTTAGGGACTGATGACCTTAGCAGTTAAGTCCCATAAGATTTCACACACTTTTTTTTTTTTTTTTAAGTTGCGGTTGGCGGAGGAATCTTCTTGTCTGCTTGTCGAGATTCTGCTGTGTGTTCACTAATAGGGCCCCAACTGTGTCTTTTTTTCTTTTGCTTATTAATTCTGGAGGGTTTGCTTTCTTCCCCTTTATTGATATGTGAGTGTGTAATTACACTTGTAAACACATTGTGTTCCGTTCCATGATTGAGGGGTTAAAGATCATTTATGATTTGATTATTTGTTGAACTTAAAGATCCTTTTTCTTGATAGCTAATACTAGCAGTTAGTAGTGCCATGCGCAGAATTATCTCGATTATGAAGGGGGTATCTATATCTAATTAACGCTGAGTAATTACCTGGGTGCAGCCGTTCGGATTCAGAAATCGCAGGTTGCTCTGCCTCTTGATCAACCGTACTCGTGTCACCAAAAAGTTGCTTGACGCAACATTGTACTTGTATGGTTTTTTTTTTTTTTTTGATTATGTATTTTTTGAAATGTATGTGTCCTTTTGGGGAACGGAATGTAAATCTTAGGGTAATTGTTATAGTTATTTTTGATTCCTTTGGTCAGTAGTATTATGGAACATTCTCCTATTCCAAGCAATTGTAAATCAGTGAACAGGCTGTCAGAAAATGCGACAAGGTAGACTGCCAAATTGTTTGTTACACAAATTCTTCTTGCACCTGTCGTCTTGAAGCATAGATGCTGTATTAAATTTTTGCGTCGCTCTTCTGTCACATAAGCTTTTATTAAACAAATATTTCTGTGTCCTAATAATTACATGGTATCTCATTGTAGGAATTGAAACATAGTGATAAGTGATTAATTTTCAAGGAACTGCAAGACAGCTCATTCGTTGTCTTTGAACATGTATATATTCATAGCCATATACAACATTTAGGGTTTTCTATGTTTTTAACAGTAGAATGTGGATTAGTATGACAGTGTATTAAAGTCTTACTTGAATGCAAGGTAAACACTGCAACATATGTTCGGGGATGTGCACGTTTATGAAATATGATCATCTTTGAGTTTTATTGTTTTTTTTTTAACGTGGTTTTTAATTAAATGTTGAAATCTTACAAGTAAATTTTTAACTGGTTTGAGTGATATTTTGAGCATATGTTGTTCAATAAATATTTTGGTCACGAATGATGTTCAACCCCCTACTTGGACCTAGTCCTCCCTCTCCTACACAACTCCATACAGAAGCTGTGTACCATTCTGGTAGCAAGGGGCCGCCACAAGGGACGGAAAATCAACAAGATTTGAATGGATGCACACGGTTGGCAAACGAACCTCAATTACGTTAGCCGAAACTACCTTAAATACCAAGAAATTGGCGCGAATCCTTCTTTCCCAAAATTAACAAGTTAACTAACAAGCACCAAAGCCACTCACAGCAACACATGAGGTAACTTAAACCAAAGTCCACAAAGACATCATATACAAAAAGGTAAAAACACAGTATGTCTTAATTATAGAAAATCACAAATTAACGCTGGTATAGTAATCGGTTGGTACAAACATATGTGGCCTCTCGAACTCGCACTCAACGTAGCCGGCCGAAGTGGCCGTGCGGTTCTGGCGCTACAGTCTGGAACTGCGCGATCGCTACGGTCGCAGGTTCGAATCCTGCCTCGGGCATGGATGTGTGTGATGTCCTTAGGTTAGTTAGGTTTAAGTAGTTCTAAGTTCAAGGGGACTGATGACCTCAGAAGTTAAGTCCCATAGTGCTCAGAGCCATTTGAACCATTTTTGAACCACTCAACGTACCCACGACCGGTTCTTAAGCAATCAGGAAGACTGAGTCGGTGTCTTTAGAATTCTAGTAACCGAGAAAGCGCGTAAGGCGCATAAGTAGACGGTGGCGCACGGGGGAAAACAGCAGAAAGAAACATTATGCGAATCTCATGCTGTCCCCAAATTCACTCAACAGAAGTAAGGTACTTCGTAGTTCTACGACGGCACGCTTTTCTCTTAACCAAGGCGCCGCAACCATGGACTTCCGCAGTAGGAACAGCTTCGGCTGCCTCCTGTCCTAAGGAGCCGTCAGGATGAAAACTTAGGTCTCGGACACGCGACTCCAAGCGGAATATCGTAGTCCAGTCGTCCGACAGAGATATTCCTGGTCGGAATCCAGATTGCTATATAGGAAGGTTCTGGAAGATGGCGGCACTAATCTGATTGTATAGAATTCTTTCAAAGAACTTATAAACAGTGCTTAGTTGTGTGACCGGGCGATAGTTCTTAGGCTGCTCTGTTGCCTTGCCGGGCCTGAATATTGCTATGATTTTTTTATTGCTTCATTTTTTGTGGGATTGAACCAGATATCGTAATGCCAGAGAAGAAATCCGCCAACCATCTTTTGCGTAGTTCCCTTATGCGGAAGAAATTGTGGATGAATTCCATCATTTCCTAATGGTTTCCCAGGTTTTAGAGTTTTAGTAGCAGCAGATATTTCAGACAAAGAGAAAGTTCGTGAGAACTCATATTGGGCATTATTGTTCTTTTTGAGCAACGTAAATTGGCGTCTGATATATGTTGTATGAGTTTTATCCCTTGCAGCTCTTGATGTGGGCAGTAAATGTGGCGTAATCCTGTTAACTGATATATGAGTGTTGTCCCTTACTTTAATTTTATTTCCACCCATCTCCCTTAGTAATGACCGTGCTTCTCAACTTGATGTTTGAGAACTGAGTGATTCAACAGTCTCTGTCTGTATCGAGGTTATGAAGTAGATTATTCGCTTTTTCTGCGTCATCGCTTTTTAGAAAAATGGTTCAAATGGCTTTCAGCACTATGGGACTCAACATCTGAGGTCATCAGTCTCCTATAACTTAGAACTACTTAAACGTAACTAACCTAAGGACACCACACACATCCACGCCCGAGGTAGGATTCGAACCTGCGACCGTAGTGGTCGCGCGGTTCCAGACTGTAGCGCCTAGAACCACTCGGCCACACCGGCAGGCTCGCTTTTTAGAGATTCATCATATTGTTTCTCATTTGTTTCATTTCAGCCAAGAATATATTGCTTCCGGTAGCCCCTAGGGACTGTCATCTTTATTGCACTTGTCATAGCTCCAACAAGCCTCTTGCAGTTTTTTGTTTTTAGGGGAATACAAGCGAGACATTTGTCCAGATTTTTAGCAAATACATCCCAGTTTGCTTTTCTAAAGTTTCATCCAGGTCTTGGAAAGGATGATACGAGTGGGATACTTGTAACTATTTCAATCAAGACTGGACGGTGTGGCTGTGCGGGAAGTCTTAAGTAACTGATTCTCATTGGTTGTTACAAAGCTCCTGAATCGAAGCTGCTGATACAAATGTTCCTTTATCCTTTGCATCAAACACCAAATATAAGGTATGTCATCTGCTCAATTTACAACGACTTCAACATTTTCATCATTTTCTTTATACTTCCATTGAGTATGGTGGCTGTTAAAATCTCCGTCATATATGGCGGGGTATTGTGATACCGGGAAAAACTGTGGAGGCTAAGAGATAGCTGGAGGTTTGTATATTAATCATTGTTGGTTCTCCAATTTTTACTGTAGCTTTTGGATGTCATTGAGAACAGACACAGAGCATAGATGTGCATTCTTGATTGGCTATCGTACGTAGGTTGTCACTCCTTAAGTACGATCAGTACTTTGCTCCTGGTAAGTCAAAGCTAGGAATTTTTCCTCTCTAATTTATTTGATCTTCATTTTCAGTAAGTGTTCCTTGAACAGCAGCAACATCGATGTTATATTTTTACAAAATCTTCTGTAAGACTTGGAATTTTGATTTACTTGTGCCTTCAATACTGATTTGGCAGATCTTGATAATAGGTCCAATGTTTGCAGCTGGAGGGCCCTGCGAAGGACCATTTAAGTCCACGTCGTATAAGAAATTCATTTTAGCCAGTATATCTTTGAGATTATTTGGCTCCCTCTGCTTCTTGGCTTTAGACATCTACCTTAAAGTGACGGTTCTTTAGCACCATCCAGGACGCGTGACTTACGGATTCTCACGGATGCGAACAATCATAGTCCTCCGATAGAGCGCTTATGGTGCTCGATCGTTGTTTCACCGCACACGCCGCTTCGAACTTAATTTAAACTGCCAGAAATTAATTGCATTACTTAATGAAAAACAGGAGAACTGACAGTGTTGTTGTTGTATAAAATAAAACATGTTTTGAATGCAATATTCCAATTATTGTTGACGGAAAGCTACAGCTAAAACAACATAGGTCCTCATCGTGTCGATGCCAGAACAAAAAGAAGAAAAGAGTCTCGTGTAGTATTTTTGACTTATAGAACAAGCACAGTTATCGGAGAACAAAGACTGGTAAAATATCAGTGGGGTACAGATATTAATTTTTCCAAGACTGTGCCTTTTTGTATACACAACCAAAAGAAATAGTTTCTCTTGTTATTCATTCAATGTAGGTGACATAATCTCTCAAACATTTTAGCTGAAATAATATTAGTAATTGTTGCGTGGCAGTCCACAAGCAGGAATATCATAAGTTCACCCAAGCGTCTTCATCAAAAATATATGTTATAATGTTCAGCGAAATAGATAAAAAGGCAGTAGTGTAATATCTCAGTGATGTACTTGAAACGTTCTGCTCTGCTGCGCTGGGCAGGAGCATTTGGAGGAGATTTGGCCGAAAATTACAAGAACAGTTGACCAAACTCTTGACCCCCCCCCCCCCCCCCCACACACACACACACAGCTGCCATCTGGCGACTTGGGCACGTGACATGATAAGAAATATGTTCGTGGAGGAGAGACATATGGCGAATCATTCTAGAGACGATTTATTTATTTTTACTCATCAGTTTGGTTTGATGCGTCCCACCACGAAATACTCTCCTGAGACAACTTCTTCGGCTCAGAGTAGCAATTGCAACCTACATCCTCAATTATTTGCTGGATGTATTCCAATCTCTGTCTTCCTTTACAGTTTTTGCCCTCTACAGCTCCCTCTAGTACCATGGAAGTCATTCCTCGACCTCTTAACACATGTCCTATCATCCTGTCCCTCTCCTTGTCAGTGCTTTCCACTTATTCCTTTCCTCTCCGGTTCTGCACAGAACCACCTCATTCCTTACCCTATCATTCCACTTAATTTTCAACATTCGTCTTTAGCACCACATCTCACATGCTTCGATTTTCTTCTGTTCCGGTTTTTTCACAGTCCGTGTTTCACTACCATACAATGCTGTGCTCCAAATGTATATTCTCAGAAATTTCTCCCTCAAATTAAGGCCTATGATTTAGAGTAGTAGAGTTCTTTTGGCCAGGAATGCCATTTTGCCAGTGCTGGTTTGCTTTTGTGTCCTTCTTGCTCCGTCCGTCATTGGTTATTTCACTGCCTAGGTAGCAAAATTCCTGAACTCCATCTACTTCG
Source organism: Schistocerca cancellata (assembly GCF_023864275.1). Classification (NCBI taxonomy): domain Eukaryota; kingdom Metazoa; phylum Arthropoda; class Insecta; order Orthoptera; family Acrididae; genus Schistocerca; species Schistocerca cancellata. The sequence continues at coordinate 416,922,232 of NC_064633.1, forward strand.
TGACCATCAGTCCTGATGTTAAGTTTATAGCTGTTCTCATTTAAGCTACTTCTCATTACTTTCGTCTTTCTTCGATTCACTCTCAGTCCATATTCTGTACTCATCTGACTGTTCATTCCATTCAGCAGATCGTGTAATTCTTCTTCACTTTCACTCTGGACAGCAATGTCATCAGCTAATCGTAACATTGATATCCTTTCACCTTGAACCTTTTTTTTTATTTCCACGATAGCTTCTACGACGTATAGATTGAACAGTAGGGGGCGAAAGACTACATACTTGTCTTAACACCCTTATTAATCCGAGCACTTCGTTCTTGGCCTTCATTCTTATTATTCCCTCTTGGCTCTTGTACATATTGTATATTACCCTTCTCTCCCTATAGCTTACCCCCATTTTTCTCAGAATTTCGAACATCTTGCATCATTTTACGTTGCCGAATGCTTTTCCAGGTCGACAAATACTATGAACGCGTCTTGAGTTTTGTACAGTCTTGCTTCCGTTACCAATCGCAATGTCAGAATTACCTCTCTGGTGCCTTTACCTTTCCTCAAGCCAAACTGATCGTCATCTAACACATCCCCAATTTTCTTTTCCATTCTTCTGTATATTATTCTTGTCAGCAGCTTGGATGCATGAGCTGTTAAGCTGATTGTGCGATAATTCTCGTACTTGTCAGCTCTTGCAGCTTCGGAATTGTGTGGATGATATAGTCTGATGGTACGTCGCTACACTTGTACATTCTACACACCAAAGTGAATAGTCGTTCTGTTGCCACTTCCCCCAATGACTTTAGAAATTCTGATGGAATGTTATCTATCCCTTCTGCCTTATATGGTTTTAAGTCCTTCAAGGCTCTCTAAAATTATGATTCTAATATTGGGTCCCCTACCTCCTCTGTTTCGACTCCTGCTGCTTCTTCTTATATCACGTCAGACAAATCTTCTCCCTCAGAGAGGCCTTCAGTGTACTCTTTTCACCTATCCGCTCTCTCCTCTGCATTTAACAGCTGAATACCCTTTGTACTCTTAATGTTACCACCCTTGCTTTTAATTTCATGGAAGGTTGTTTTCTCTTTCCTATATGATGATTAGTTCCTTCCAACAATCATTTCTTTTTCAATTTCCTCGCATTTTTCATGCAGCCATTTTGTCTTAGCTTCCCTGTAATTCCTATTTGTTTCAGTCATCAGCGACTTGTATTTGTGCACTCCTGGATTTCCCTGAACATTTATGTACTCCCTTCTTTCATCGACCAACTGAGTGATTTCTTCTGTTATTCATGTTTCTTCGCAGTTCAAATGGCTCTAAGCACTATGGGACTTAACATCTGAGGTCATCAGTCCCCTAGACTTAGAACTACGTAAACCTATCTAACCTAAGGATATCACACACATCCATGCCCGAGGCAGGACTCGAACCTGCGATCGTAGCAGCAGCGCGGTTCCAGACTGAAGCGCCTAGAACCGCTCGGTCGCAGCAGCCGCTCTTCGCAGTTGCCTTGGTCGTACTTATGTTTTTCTTTCCGACTTCTGTGATTGCCATTTTTAGAGATGTCCATTCCTCTTCAACTGTACTGCCTACTGAGCTATTCCTTATTGCTGTATCTATAGCCTTAGAGAACTTCAAGCGTATCACGCTGTAACATTACGAGTCAAGATAGCTGTAACGGAAATTGAATAGCGTAAAGTTATCATTAAAAACGCACGCCGCGCGATTTAATTGAATAGCATAAAGTTATCATTAAAAACGCACGCCGCGCGATTTGTGACGATTTGGTTGGTCATAATAGTAGTAACATGCTTTTGAATACAATTAAAATATAACGGCGATACCTGTTTAGTGTTATTGGAAATAATATGTAGTAAATTAATAAGTAAGGTAGCCGATCCTATAAGAAGAGGTGAAATTGGGCATATTAAGGTGTTTTGCTTTATGTCGACTAAGCCGATGATACGGCGTTTTTTTCCGTTTACTCTTAGAAAACAAAAAATAAGTAACGAAGTGCTAATTGTGCGTTGTGAAAAATATAGGGGCGAATTTTAAATAGCTTCAGTGTATAATCAGACTAACAAATGGACATTTAGTTACACGAAATCGTGGATAGCGAAGTGTGGTCATTAAATTGAGTACACCTACAGGGCGGTCAATTCCGGGATAAGTCTATTCGCATCTCACGAGGGACGCGGTATTGAGACCGGTTTTTTTTCTTATTATATCACGGAGAGCGGGCTTCAATTTATAAAAAGGAGAAAAGCTGTATCATTATCATTGACTGTTGGTGTTAAGCAACCAAAACTGTTCATCAAAGGGTTTCGGTGAATGAGTGGTGAATGCGAAATGAAACTGTGAACAAAGTTATGTTAAATAAAGCAGAAGAGACAAGACAGTTTGGTCGTATCTGTTATTATTCCACCAACCGTAACATTTCTTCTCGTTGTACGAAGCCTTTATAGACGATCGTTCTGACAATTTGCTTTGAAGGGATCTCGTTACGAGTTAAGTTTTGGGGACCTGGTCAACAAGGGATAGTTCGTAGATCTTAACTACTGCAGCTATTCTGGAATCAGGTGCTACCGTGACCGTTGTGTGTTGTCAATGGCTTAAGGTCATCATATCTCATGCTCTAAGATCGACGCGCCTTTCCTCATGGTATAACGGTGTCTCACGGTAACAACGACAACGCCGACGGCGAAGGAAGATACGGTAGAAGTGGCGCCATAACGTGCGGCTCGATCGAGGAGGATTGCTGCATCGAGTCGAGTGTCATCCGGATTCACGAACCCTAGAGTTGGAAAATATAGTAGCAGCCAGTGAGTCTGTCTAATGAAAGAGGTATTCTTCAATAATCGCTAAAAGTGAGCGATACCACCAGGTATGATTAAAACAACTGTATAATTACACTCCTGGAAATTGAAATAAGAACACCGTGAATTCATTGTCCCAGGAAGGGGAAACTTTATTGACACATTCCTGGGGTCAGATACATCACATGATCACACTGACAGAACCACAGGCACATAGACACAGGCAACAGAGCATGCACAATGTCGGCACTAGTACAGTGTATATCCACCTTTCGCAGCAATTCAGGCTGCTATTCTCCCATGGAGACGATCGTAGAGATGCTGGATGTAGTCCTGTGGAACGGCTTGCCATGCCATTTCCACCTGGCGCCTCAGTTGGACCAGCGTTCGTGCTGGACGTGCAGACCGCGTGAGACGACGCTTCATCCAGTCCCAAACATGCTCAATGGGGGACAGATCCGGAGATATTGCTGGCCAGGGTAGTTGACTTACACCTTCTAGAGCACGTTGGGTGGCACGGTATACATGCGGACGTGCATTGTCCTGTTGGAACAGCAAGTTCCCTTGCCGGTCTAGGAATGGTAGAACGATGGGTTCGATGACGGTTTGGATGTACCGTGCACTATTCAGTGTCCCCTCGACGATCACCAGTGGTGTACGGCCAGTGTAGGAGATCGCTCCCCACACCATGATGCCGGGTGTTGGCCCTGTGTGCCTCGGTCGTATGCAGTCCTGATTGTGGCGCTCACCTGCACGGCGCCAAACACGCATACGACCATCATTGGCACCAAGGCAGAAGCGACTCTCATCGCTGAAGACGACACGTCACCATTCGTCCCTCCATTCACGCCTGTCGCGACACCACTGGAGGCGGGCTGCACGATGTTGGGGCGTGAGCGGAAGACGGCCTAACGGTGTGCGGGACCGTAGCCCAGCTTCATGGAGACGGTTGCGAATGGTCGTCGCCGATACCCCAGGAGCAACAGTGTCCCTAATTTGCTGGGAAGTGGCGGTGCGGTCCCCTACGGCACTGCGTAGGATCCTACGGTCTTGGCGTGCATCCGTGCGTCGCTGCGGTCCGGTCCCAGGTCGACGGGCACGTGCACCTTCCGCCGACCACTGGCGACAACATCGATGTACTGTGGAGACCTCACGCCCCACGTGTTGAGCAATTCGGCGGTACGTCCACCCGGCCTCCCGCATGCCCACTATACGCCCTCGCTCAAAGTCCGTCAACTGCACATACGGGTCACGTCCACGCTGTCGCGGCATGCTACCAGTGTTAAAGACAGCGATGGAGCTCCGTATGCCACGGCAAACTGGCTGACACTGACGGCGGCGGTGCACAAATGCTGCGCAGCTAGCGCCATTCGACGGCCAACACCGCGGTTCCTGGTGTGTCCGCTGTGCCGTGCGTGTGATCATTGCTTGTACAGCCCTCTCGCAGTGTCCGGAGCAAGTATGGTGGGTCTGACGCACCGGTGTCAATGTGTTCTTTTTTCCATTTCCAGGAGTGTATATAAAAAAAATAAGTTGAGACTTGTGATTTCGGTAGATATATATATATAAATACATAGTGAAAATAAGTGTATGTCTTGGTAGTGAATAATCATGTCAAAACGAACGAAAAGAATACATGATAATGTGCAGTTGAGTAGAGTACTGAGTAGAGAGAGAGAGAGGAAAGTGAAGAGGATATGGATGATGCATCCCATGAGCTCAATCTGGGACAGGAGACATGTACAGATAATAATACAGTTATTGATTTAGAGCCGTTGGGAGATTCAAATACAATGATAAGTAAGGTAAGCAGCGTGGGTGAACATAAAGATCTTGAGGTTTCGGAAGTAGATCAGCAAGTTGATCCTCAAAATGGAAATATTAATCAAAAAATGTTTGATATGCTGGTATCAATAAATACTCAAGTGGGTGTAATGAATGGAAGACTTGGTTCACTAGAAAAAGATAATAAGCAATTAAAAGAAGACAATCAAAAGTTAAACGAAAAATTTAAGGCCAAATTTGGTTCATTAGAAGTTAAAATGGATCTTTGGAAAGCAAACTGAACACCTTTGATTATAAACTGGGAAATACTAAGAAAGAATTAAAGGCGGACTGGGAGACTCAATTAAATGCGAAATTTGGAGAACTAGATGTAGAGTTTTCTAACACCTTAGAAAGGCAATATAATAATTTAATGGGAAAACTTCATGACGTAGAAAAGAAATATGAGGTAGTTTCGAAGAGTTATGATGGCTTGTCCAATAGGATGGTTAAGTGTGAAAGCAGCTGTTTCAATGCTAGCGCACAGATAGAAGAGCTTTCGAAACAAATAGTCGAGTTTGAGTCCGATGCTCGTAAGGGGATTGACAAGTATTTAGTAGATCAAACTAAAAGACTTGACGAAGATCTATCTGAATGGATAGAAATAAAAGAAAATGAAATTGTAGACAAGGTTAAGACTACTATTGGATCGCAGCCAAATGAAAATATCAATGAGCACCTAAGTAGAAATGATGAATTAATTAAGCTCTTCACTAGCGAAATTCAGAAAATAAAAGAGAAAATAGTTGATGAGTTACCTAAATGGCAAAAGGAAACCAATCATAAATTGGCGGAGTTAGAACGAAAGTCATCACAAAATTTGTTGACAGAGGACGAACGTTCGGAGAATAGGTCGAAAAACAACCGAACATGTGAAAATACGAAGTACAATTGTGGTGAAAATTTGCATTGGGAAGTTGATGATTCGGTTGGTAAGGATGATGATTCTTTTGGTCAGCGAGGATATTTGTCTTCTTTAAAGGTGGAGAACAGCATTTTTAAAAGTAGACAATTCCCAACATTCTCCACTGAAAAGAACAACCTGCATCCGAAAATCTTTATCAATAATTTCAAAAGAATATTTCCACGTAGCTGGTCAGAACACGACCGACTTCAATTTATAGTATCCAAAATTACCGGAGAAGCCGCATTATGGGCCGCTGAAGTAAGTGAAAGTTGCCATACTTGCGCTGAGTTTGAACAACTTTTTTTGGCTAAATACTGGTCGTCGAGTAAACAAGAGAAATTAAGAAAAGAGGTTTACCAACCTGAGTATTTTAACAGCAAAAGGAGTACTTTAAGGCAATATTTTGAAAAGTACATAAATAAGACACGTTATTGGAGTGATCCAATTTCTCACAAGGAAGTGATCAGAATTTTGAAGGGAAGGTTGCCCATAAATATACGTGAAAAGTTAATAAATGTCCCTGACCACGATGTAGAACAGTTCTTGTCGGTGATTGACTCTATAGATATGATTATGGAAGACGCAAGACAAATGAGTGGTAATCAAATGTCGACTCACACTCATAGTAATACGAATAATTATAATAATAATAATAAATTAACGTATGATAATAATAATACCGAAAACCAGGTCAAACCCGCATCACAGGAGCGTGGACAATCTTCATCCTATGGTTGTAATAAAAACAATGATTTTAATAAATATAGAAGAGATACTTACTGTGCTAGAGGTAAACCTCGATATGGTGACGCGAATATGCATAGTAGTGATATTAATAAGAGTAGCAGGTACCCAAGTGATGATCCCAATTGTATTCGACCTTGGGAAGATAATTCGAAGCATAATGTTCATCAGCAGGATGGAACAAATGCCTCGAGTCCTCATCCAGCACAAGGAGTTATACCAATGGGCGAAGGAGCCTCCAATGTGCGACGGGGTGAATACCATAACTCGGATCATACTGTACGGATTGTGGAAGTTCATGAACCCCACCGATGACTCAACGAGATAGATTAATACCAGTCACCAAATGCCTTCCTAGGATGACTGGAAAGGAGAAGGAAGGCAGGCATCAATTTGAACTGAGAGTATTAAGGTACAATAATGATCAGGATATAAGGAATGAATTAATTGAAGAAAACCTGAAGTTTCTAATAAATGTGGACAAATTTTACAGGCAATAATTCCAACAAGTATAAATAATGTTGATGTTGAAATATTAATTGATACTGGAGCAACTATTAGTGTCATGACGCTGGACTGTTTAAAACAGATAAGCCGAGGGGTAAAAATACCCACTTTTCCTATCACAGGATGTACCGTGTCTGGCGCGTTCAGCGCAAAAATGCAAAAAGTTGTGAAACAGGTAAGTGTCGACGTTACAATACGGGGGGCTCAAATAGAAAGTACATTCCTGGTTGTTCCTAAAATGACAGTACCATGTATCTGGGGTTTGGATTGTTTATGTGAGACCGGTGCAATCATTAATTTAGAGAAAGATGAATGTATATTTAATTCCAATGGTAATGTTTTGACAGCCATCCTGAGAAAGGGCTGAGTAATTCCAAATCAGTTGTGTATGAATCTAATGGTAAAATATGTCAGTATTGATGATGAAAATGTGTATGATATATGCCTTATTGAATGTTCTGAAGAAATGATTGATAAAATGTTATTGCAGGAAAAGGTGTTAGAATCAGAATATTTATCTGTTATCCAAAGGGACGAACTGTACTACTTGTTGGAAGCATATCAGTCGATTTTTAGTAAACGTCCGGGTAAAATAAAAGACTTTGAATACCATATAAAGACGTATGCACATAAACCCTTTTGTCGTACTTCCTATTCTATCCCATGGACAAAGAAAGAAGTAGTCAGAAAGGAAATCAATAAAATGTTAGAATGGGGTATTATTGAGCCCTCAGATTCCGAATATTGTAACCCTCTTGTGGCGGTAATTAAACCCAATGGTGACATCAGATTGGTGTTGGATGCCAGAGAGATCAATAAGATCATTATACCTGTACAAACGCGACCGGAGAACCTAGAAGAGTTAGTACAAAAGTTTTATGGTGCCCGCTTCTTAACTTCTTTGGATATGCGTAGTTCATATTGGCAAACTAGAATATCGAAAGAATCTAGAAAATATACTGCATTCATTTTTCTGGGTCGAAGTTACCAGTTTACCGTCATGCCATTTGGGTTGAAAATAAGCGGTGGTGTTTTCATATCGGCATTAGATACCGTACTGGGCAGAGACCTTTTGAATGAAGTTACGTTATATGTGGATGATTTGCTAATTGCTTCTGAAACTTGGGAGGAACATTTGGATTTATTAAGAAGAGTTTTTGCGAAATTTTTGGAATACGGAGTTACTGTAAATTTGAGCAAATCCAAGTTTGCTCATAACCAATTGAAATTTCTTGGACATATAATCACTCCTGAAGGGATAAAACCAAATCCTAAAAAGATGGATGCGATTAACGGATGTGCTTATCCAAAAAATAGGACGGAATTAAAGTCATTTATCGGCTTAGTTTCATTTTTTCGACGATTTTTACCCAATCAGTTAGGAAGCCAAGACTGTTTGTTACGGCTGTTAAGAAAAAATGTCATGTGGGAGTGGAATTCCGAATGCACGCAAGCTTTTGATAACATCCGCAATGCTTTGACTAATGCTCCACTGTTACATCATCCGAGACTTGATCAAGATTTTTATATTGCTGCGGATGCTTCTGAAACAGGATTGGGTGCCACTCTTTTCCAGATGGACAATCCAGAAGATATCAGTACCATCAAAATAATTGGGTTTGCCAGCAGAACACTCTCTAGCTGTGAACGCGCATATTGTACTACTGAATTGGAAGTACTGGCCGTGGTCTGGTCCCTTAGAAAGTTTCGCTATTTTGTATATGGAAAGAAGATCATTGTATTCTGTGACCACAAAGCTTTATCTTTTATTTTAACAGGAAGGATGTTCCATTCACGTTTAACCCGGTGGGCCTTGCTACTGCAAGAATATGATATTACGCACAAATACATCAGAGGGAAAGACAACATCATAGCCGATGTTCTTTCAAGACTACCGAAAAGAAAGAATGACGACGAGTGTGAAGAACGGACTATTGACTTTAAAGTCATGAATTTATCAAGGCAATATTGTGAGAGGCAGATTTCACAGCTATGTCGAAGTCTTCCACAACTGCAAGAAGATGATAAGTTGTGGAAAGCCATTAGGCGTGCTGTTGAAAGTAAAACGCTAAGTCACTCTCAAGAACAGTATGAATTGAAATCCGGAATACGGTATCGAAAGAAGGATGAAGAAGATGTTTGGAAAGTTTGTGTTCCAAATAAATATTTAGAATCACTAGTATGGTACACTCACTTGAATTGGGGTCATTTTGGTGCCGCTAAATGTACAGCCAAAATAGCACAATACTGCTATCATCCAAATTTGGGACGTATAGCTACAAATATTCTTAAGAAGTGCAAAATATGTCAGAAGGCGAAACCCATAAACTATTGTCGGAAGATAGAATTACATCCTATCATCCCACAACAACCTTTAATGTTGGTGTCATGTGATGTCTGTGGACCATGTCCCATGACACGTGGACGTTTCAGATATGTATTGGCTTTCTATGATCTCTTTTCAAAATATGTGAAATTATATCCTTTGAAAAATCTCCACGTTCGACCCATGTTACGCAAATTTATCAACAACTATATAACTGAGCTTGGCAAACCTATAATGGTCTTGACAGACAACGCTGCTTGTTATACAAGCAAAGTATGGAGAGACACTATGAAAGAACAAGGAGTCCAGCACATTTACATCTCAAGATTTTACCCTTGTGGAAATCCGGTTGAGAGAATCTTCTGAGAGTTGAACCGATTTTTACGGACGTACATACCCAAACAACATTATAAATGGATCGATTGGATTTATGAATTTGAGAAAGTGTATAATGACTTACCACACTTATCGACTGGTTATTCACCTAACCAAATAGTATTTGGTGAAAGTAGTGTGCCAGAATGGATGAAGAAATTACCTGCGATAGAACAAAAGATTACCAAGAAAGAAGATATGGTGAAGAAGGTCTACGAAAACCTGAAGCATCAAGCACAATTGAGAAAACCCGTTTTGATAAAAATGTGAAGAAAGTAGTCACATATGATGTAGGGGAAGAAATTTTATTGCGAAATCACCCAAAAGCATCAACCAGGAAAAGACTGAATAAGAAATGGCAATATTTATATACAGGTCCATACAAAATAATGAAAATACCTCATGAAGGGAGCTACCTCCTGGCAGATTGTGATACTGATGTAATTAAAGGCTTGTTCCCTCACATAGACCTGAAGAAGTATTATCAATAAGGAGCAAAATATAGATTCAAGAAACTCTGAATGATACCAAGACTACACTCAGTGGACTAAATAAAAGCACCAGTGGATAAATACGTACTTATACTAACTTACAAAGAAAATTAAAGAATGTACCGACGATTTCCATGAGATACCTTCTTGGTATCAGCAACAATGTCGACGCTGAAATACGATTTATCCTCTCACCGAACAGCGAGGATGGATGAGTTAAAAGTGGAATTAAGAGGAACAGAAAAGGACCAAATCCTCTCTGGTTAAACAAGTGGCCTAATAAGGGTTTTGGCCTAGGATGCCAATCGTCGAACCCGGCTGTGATCCCTGCCTTGCACAGTCGGTTGAAGAACTGAGGGCTTCATCCAAGAAAAAAAAAATGTGGTGTGAATATGAAGTGATTAGTGTGAAGTGTTTCTAAGACAACCTATAAACAAATGTGGAATTTATTTAAGGGCATTTTGTCTAGGCCCATTAACTCAACTTAAATATTGTAGAATGTATGTACTGACTTGTTGAGTGAATCTGAGAGTGAGTGTATTCGCCGAAACAAATACCCTCTCCTGTCACAGTACACAAAAAAATAAGCCTGTTCTGTCTGGAACCCTCTTCAAGACATCACAGTCTGGGGGGCCGTGTAACATTACGAGTCAAGATAGCTGTAACGGAAATTGAATAGCGTAAAGTTATCATTAAAAACGCACGCCGCGCGATTTAATTGAATAGCGTAAAGTTATCATTAAAAACGCACGCCGCGCGATTTATGACGATTTGGTTGGTCATAGTAGTAGTAACATGCTTTTGAATACAATTAAAATATAACGGCGATACCTGTTTAGTATTATTGGAAATAATATGTAGTAAATTAATAAGTAAGGTAGCCGATCCTATAAGAAGAGGTGAAATTGGGCATATTAAGGTGTTTTGCTTTATGTCGACTAAGCCGATGATACGGCGTTTTTTTCCGTTTACTCTTAGAAAACAAAAAATAAGTAACGAAGTGCTAATTGTGCGTTGTGAAAAATATAGGGGCGAATTTTAAATAGCTTCAGTGTATAATCAGACTAACAAATGGACATTTAGTTACACGAAATCGCGGATAGCGAAGTGTGGTCATTAAATTGAGTACACCTACAGGGCGGTCAATTCCGGGATAAGTCTATTCGCATCTCACGAGGGACGCGGTATTGAGACCGGTTTTTTTTTCTTATTATATCACGGAGAGCGGGCTTCAATTTATAAAAAGGAGAAAAGCTGTATCATTATCATTGACTGTTGGTGTTAAGCAACCAAAACTGTTCATCAAAGGGTTTCGGTGAATGAGTGGTGAATGCGAAATGAAACTGTGAACAAAGTTATGTTAAATAAAGCAGAAGAGACAAGACAGTTTGGTCGTATCTGTTATTATTCCACCAACCGTAACATTTCTTCTCGTTGTACGAAGCCTTTATAGACGATCGTTCTGACAATTTGCTTTGAAGGGATCTCGTTACGAGTTAAGTTTTGGGGACCTGGTCAACAAGGGATAGTTCGTAGATCTTAACTACTGCAGCTATTCTGGAATCAGGCGGTACCGTGACCGTTGTGTGTTGTCAATGGCTTAAGGTCATCATATCTCATGCTCTAAGATCGACGCGCCTTTCCTCTTGGTATAACGGTGTCTCACGGTAACAACGACAACGCCGACGGCGAAGGAAGATACGGTAGAACGCCATTCATTAGTACTTCCGTATTTCATTTCTTTGCGCCCTGATTCTTTCTGACTAATCCCTTTAACTTCAGGGTACTCTTCATCACTACTAAATTATGAGCTGAGTCTATATCTGCTCCTGGGTACGCCTTACAATCCAGTATCTGATTTCGGAATCTCTGTCTGACCATGATGTAATCTAACTGAAATCTTACCGTATCACCCGGCCTTTTCCAAGTATACCTCACCCTCTTGTGATTCTTGAACAGAGTATTCGCTGTTACTAGCTGAAATTTATTACAGAACTTAATTAGTCTTCCTCCTCTTTCATTCCTTGTCCCAAGTCCATATTCTCCTGTAACCTGTGAGTTAACGAGCATTGCGCTCTCATTTAAATACATGGCCGAAAGAGTCAGCCTACAGGAATTGTGAAACGAACCCTATCGTCGAGGACCGTGTGCCGCAAAGGGCGCAGATTCACCACGAGATGGGAGCATTCACAGGCGTCTATTGTCTATTGAGGCCTAAGCGCTGTAGTGTGCGAGTGAGACAGAAGAGAACCTACATCATAGGGAAACCCAGTAGAATCCATTTGTGGCCGAGGAGACGTAGCAGTGTTAAATATGGCGGACATAAGATCAACCATAAAGGGAAGCATTTATGAAAACTATTTAATTCTGTAGTAATGCAGGGAATCAAGCCACAGTAATTATAATCTGCTATCTTCCATACATTTTCATGGTGATCCCAATAAAACTTGAATATTGATGATATCTATAATAGTTTAGGACTTACTGTTAAAGTGAAATGAACAAGTTTTGTAAGAGAGACCTGAATGCTAAAATATGAACGCTTTGGTCGATCTTAACGATCGACATTTCATATAGAAGCGCATCATTAAAATAACAAACGTTGTAAATATCACCTCTGTAACTTTATTTGTTTAAAAGATATACTAAATTTAAATTATCAGTATTTTCAGTTAAGCATCAGATCACCATTTCTTCCACACAAAACACATTGAACGATGACAGCATGGCACCTTATTGAATCATTAGGTAATAGAATATTTGTTGTAAACTTTAGTGCATAATACACTACTGGCCATTAAAATTGCTACACCACGAAGATGACGTGCTACAGACACGAAATTTAACCAACAGGAAAAAGATGCTGTGATATGCCAATGATTAGCTTATCAGAGCATTCACACAAGGTTGGCGCCGGTGGCAACACCTACAACTTGCTGACATGAGGAAAGTTTCCAACCGATTTCTTATACACAAACAGCAGTTAACCGGCGTTGCCTGGTGAAACGTTTTTGTGATATCTTGTGTAAGGAGGAGAAATGCGTACCATCACGTTTCCGACTTTGATAAAGGCCGGATTGTAGCCTATCGCGATTGCGGTTTATCGTATCACGACATTGCTGCTTGCGTTGGTCGAGATCCAATGACTGTTAGCAGAATATGGAATCGGTGGATTCAGGAGGTAATACGGAACGCCGTGCTGTATCCCAATGGCCTCGTATCATTAGCAGTCGAGATGACAGGCATCTCATCCGCATGGCTGTAACGGATCGTGCAGCCACGTCTCGATCCCTGAGTCAACAGATGGGGACGTCTGCAAGACAACAACCATTTGCACGAACAGTTCGACGACGTTTTCAGCAGCATGGACTGTCAGCTCGGAGACCATGGCTGCAGTTACCCTTGACGCTGCATCACAGACAGGAGCGCCTGCGATGGTGTACTCAACGACGAACCTGGGTGCACGAATGGCAAAACGTCATTTTTTCGGATGAATCCAGGTTCTGCTTACAACATCATGATGGTCGCATCCGTGTTTGGCGATATCGCAATGAACGCACATTGGAAGCGCGTATTCGTCATCGCCATATTGGCGTATCACCCGGCGTAATGGTATGGGGTGCCATTGGTTACACGTCTCGGTCACCTCTTGTTCGTATTGACGGCACTTTGAACAATGGACGTTACATTTCAGATGTGTTACGACCCGTGGCTCTACCCTTCATTCGATCCCTGCGAAACCCTACATTTCAGCAGGATAATGCACGACTGCATGTTGCAGGTGCTGTACGGGCCTTTCTAGATACAGAAAATGTTCGACTGCTGCACTGGCCATCTCATTCTCCAGCTCTCTCATCAACTGAAAACGTGTGGTCAATGGTGGCCGAGCAACTGGCGCGTCACAATACGCCAGTCACTACTCTTGATGAACTGTGGTATCGTGTTGAAGCTCCATGGGCAGCTGTACCTGCACGCGCCATCCAAGCTCTGTTTCACTCAATGCCCAGGCGTATGAAGGCTGTTATTACGGCCAGATGTGGTTGTTCTGTGTACTGATTTCTCAGGATCTATGCACCCAAACTGCGTGAAAATGTAATCTCATGTCAGTTCTAGTATAATACATTTGTCCAATGAATACCCGTGTATCATCTGCATTTCTTCTTGGTGTAGCAATTCTAATGGCCAGTAGTGTAGTTACTTTTGTTCTTTATTTATATATCAGAAAGCACATTGCTGCAAGGCTACTGGCTATGACATTCAAAGTTAAGAAGGAAATTGTATTGGTTGTTTGTAAAAGAATTTAACAATAGATATTATTGTTACTTTATTTAGAACGTGAAAGTGGTCAAGCTTTGATTATTTATATATGTTAAAGTGTAAAGTAATGTAGAATAAGCTGCAGCCAATCAAATGGACGGCTTGAGGAAAGGCAACTGCGCTAGTCAGTTAAGCGAAGATGTTCGGTGGGCGGGAAACGCGGTCGGTGACGGGCAGGGGGCAGTTCGGCTGGAGACACCAAAGGGTACAGTTCGGATTAGGACACGAAAGCGGACAGTCGGTCTTTAGGTAGCTAGGAAGTGAAACGACTTAAAAATTTCGCGTTGTGTGGTATCGCGGCACTTAGGTGGAATGTTGGACTTATAATTCACGATGAGATTGTGAATGATCGAACTGTGTCAAATGGATATGCGATCGAGTGTAATAGTAATTCTAAATACGACCACTTTAGCTATTAGTTTGCTTTCTGAATAAACATTATGCTAACCAAATCGCAACTTTGTGGCCTACATCATTTATGGGTCGTTAATTTAGTTCCCGATATTATTATTACTGTTATTATATATTATATTAACTTTGTATTTCGCAAAATTGCCATCAGCCAGACAATTTAACCAAAAGATCACAAGTGTCTAATTTAGGGCTTGTAATGCGACACGTGCAGTTCAACCCCTAGAGTTTGAGCCAAGGCATTTCGACGAAGAAGAACCGCATGTGAGCCCGAACATCTTTGTGAAGTTAGCTCGCAGACCTTTCCACCTGCTCCTTCTCTTACTACTGCGTCCCAGTCCCACATGACTATTAGATTGTCGTCTCCAATTACACACAGTATTACCCTCTCAATATCCTCATATAGTTTCTTTCTCTCTTCATCTTCAGCTCGCGACGTCTTCATGTATACCTGAACTATTGTTGTCGATGTTGGTTTGCTGTCGATTGTGATAAGAATAACCCTATCACTGAGCTCTCTGGCATACCTTCCCATTCGTAACGAATCCTACTCCCGTTATGCCATTTTCCTCTGCTGTTGATATTACCCTATGCTCATCTGACCAGAAATCTTTGTTTTCTTTCCATTTCACCTCAATGACCCCTACTATATCTGGCACCGAAACGAATGGAAAATGGGGAAATCCACTGACATAAACGACATTGGCAACGAGCAGATAATAAGAGACGGGCGCCTGCTAACGATCATCGCGAAAACGGCGAAGCTGATCTGCTGTACATGTGCTGCTGCTGCTGTGAACATCTATGGAAAGTGGTTGGAGAACGGTGAAACTCCGATTACTGACAAGGTGTTGGACGCTATACTGCGCCATCCTTTAGATACCACTAACTCGTAGGAGATATATTGCATGAACACGCTCTAAGGCTAAGTGCAAATTGAGACGCGTATAGCACGTGTGACGTAACGCGACACTACAGCGCGACGCGCACGTTTCGCACGGGTCCTGTGCATGTTGAGACGCTTACACATACTTCGCACGCTCCAATTGGCGACGCTCTGCGCTGGCACAACCGAAGAACGCGCACTCTGTAATCTTTCTCAAACTATTTTGCGGGAACTAGTCACTAGGAATATTTGAGTTTTACCATACCTGTAGCGTTATCTGTCAGCTTCGTGACGAAGTGCTCACCATCTCACTAATAGTCATACTTGTTTTGATATACCCAAGATTCTACGCAAAATTCGAAAAATTTGCAATGAAAAATAAGGGTCGCCATGATTTTGCGTTTGGTGCGTATTACACCATATGTTGATGCGTATGAAATCTGTCGTTGTGGCCGATCGGTTCTAGGCGCTTCAGTCCGGAACAGTTCTGCTGCTACGGTCGCAGGTTCGAGTCCTGCCTCGGGCATGGATGTGTGTGCTGTCCTTAGGTTAGTTATGTTTAAGTAGTTCTAAGTCTAGGGGACTGATGACCTCAGATGTTTGTCGTTGTGGCCGAGCGGTTCTAGGCGCTTCAGTCCGGAACAGCGCTGCTGCTACGGTCGCAGGTTCGAGTCCTGCCTCGGGCATGGATGTGTGTGCTGTCCTTAGGTGAGTTAGGTTTAAGTAGTTCTAAGTCTAGGGGACTGATGACCTCAGATGTTAACTCCCATAGTGCTCAGAGCCATTTGAACCTTTTTTTTGTCTCCGATCTCTATGAAGCGCGTTCTCTCCTGATTTCACGCCCGTGAGAATGAGATAGTCACAACATCCATTACATCTCCTAAACCGTTCGAGAAACCGAAACAAGTTTGTGGCAAATGGTGGCATACAAGGAAGACAGTATTTTGCCATTTCGTAAACACACTCAACTTTCTTATCTATGGCGATATATCAGAAGTTGTACTTTCTATTGTAACCTCCCAACAGTTTAATTATCTCCGTAACCTCGCAATGAAAATGGTGATGAAACAAGGGACCGATGACCTATGCAGTTTGGTCCCTTTAATTCTCAAACCAACCAACCAACTTCTCAGTAAGTTTTGTCTAATATATAACCTTTCAATAATTAACTGACTGTGAATCTAAACTGGTAAATCTAGACGTCAGCAATGCTGCGTCATGGCCCTGAAAAGTTATTCTGAATAAACTGAAGATCCTTACCTCAATGAAGTCGCCGGATAGCGCGTATATATCTGCTCCTATAAGAAAATTTTCTGGCACAGCCCAGTGCAATGCTGGCCGCTAGATTTTGTTATCTATGAAAAACAACTGATTTTATTTACGATAATTGGCATGACTGTGGATATGAGAAATTAGTAAAAAAAATTAAATTCAGATGAATGACTGTCAAAGGTTATCTTTATAAGAAAGATTATTATTGAAAAATTATTGAAAAATATTTACATGTGACTTTGATATAACAATAGTACAAAATGAGTTGTTACAAATTACATATGCGCGTGGGCAATAAATAATAATAATTTTTGCTTTTACCTTATACTACATCGCTCAGACACCGCCATCGTTCTCCACGACCTGCCTTGGTAATTCCATACGGGACACAAGTGCTCTCCGTGAGCCATACAACTAGACAACTGCTCTCTAAGAGCGAACTGACCCAACCGCGCGACTGCGAGCTACTGCTAACTACTACTACTACTACTGCTGCTGCCGGCACTGCTCTCTGGTCTGCAATTCTGTTGTAGCTTACATATCGCAGGCAGCACGTGAGCAATCCATCTAAGTTACATCTGCTCCAGTGCGCTAGCAATAAATTCATTAATCATGGACCTCTTACACTATTTTATTTTTTTCACTTCAGGAACTGTAATTTTTGAAGAGTTATCGACAGCTAATGAAACAATAGTTTCTGAGTATGAAAATAAACATGAAATTTCTTCTCTTATGTTACCGCAAACCGACACAATGACGTTTTTCGTAAGCTATTGAGCTCTCTGGTCGCAAATTACTTGTTTAATGGGAGACACTGTTTCAGAATTCTGTCACAGTAGCTGCTGCGAAAATGAGTTTGTGCAAATTATACTGTGTTTTAGTAAAAGAAGTACAATTAAACCTGTCAACAAGAGAAATGTGGCCTTTACTCATAAATAGTGACGTTTCTTCGAATGAGAAAAGGTTAACCATTCACACAAAAATAAATCGCCAATTCTGTTGGTATTTTGCTTGAATCCCCATAACCCATCGTATTTTTGACACTGAACGACTGGAATGGAAACTTATCAAAGGATTTTATTCCTTTTCTTCATCAGATCAGTATTAAAATAATGACGAACGTACCCTTCAGGCGGAAATACACGCACATGCCAGATGCTGGTTACTCACCTACGGCTTGATAAACTGACAAAGTGTGGTTCGCGAGTAAAATTGTTATTGAGAAAAGTAAAAAAGTGATAAGTCGCACAACATAATGGTCAATGTATCGTCAGCTGTTGAGAATAATGTACGCGACAGGACTGCGGAAGCTAGCCAAGTGTGCTTTGTCACGTCATTAGTAAAATGTTGTTATGGAAGTAGATTTGCCTTATGTTATGTTATGTTAACCGGGGACCTAGAAACGACGGAGAGGCTCCGTCCCCGCCGCAGCCGCAGTGGTCCGCAACCCCACGACGACTACCGCAGTCCACAGATTTGCCTTTGTCAGCAATACATTTCAACAAATTAAATGTATCAGACCACCACACTCTTCCAAGATACTTATACTTTCTGAATAATATAGATCACTACTTGATTTGTGTAGCCTGTTGTACAATTAGTTTATTAATGCTGACATGTGTATGAAACCACTGAAATGCTTTTTCTCGTCACGATGTGACGATTAAAACATTGTTATTCTTGAGGACTTCTCGACTGTTTCTAACTTGCAGTGAAAATGTGACGTCCACATGTACGTAGTATAATGTCTCTTATTACATCCATATCCAAGTAATGAGAATGATACTTATGTACTTCATATCTTGGACGCGTTTTGCCAGGAGCACAAAAGGGAATTACCTGTGAAAATTACCCCTTTTTCGACTTTTTGTAGCAGATCGTAGAGATACGTCAGCATAACAGGCAGCAAGTAGATAACCTTGTTTTACTTTCCTGCCATACTTCTAGACCACATGATTTTAAAATATTCCTTACTTCCTTATTCAATATCCTCACGATGAATCGTCAGGCCCTTCTTACGATCTGAAAACATTGTTTAGGGAGGAGATAGAATCCCAATGGCTAATGGCTCACCAGTTACTGAACTGTCATTGTTCTTGACAAAAGACTAAGCGAAACCAATAAGTATACAAATATGTGTAACTGAAAACTATTGTGTACTAACGAAAAGAGATGGAGCGCTTAAACGGCGAAAAACGAAACACTACTCAGTGACAATAAAATTCAGTATAGCCTACTGTAAGGCTGTATTTTTCGGATGGACAATACGTCCACTGCCCATATGCCCTATGCCGAAGAGAGCATATGGCATGATTGTCTTCCAGCTCCCCGTCACCCCTCCCGCTGTGCTCGCGTGACGCACGGCGCGAGAAACTGTGCCGTAACCTAGGGATGGGCTATGATCGTGTTCGAGAAACGCGCGACGCGAATGCAATTTCTCGAGAATTTCTCGTGTACGCTCGAGAAGTTGACTGCTGCGATCTCTGAGAAATTGCGCAAACCTTCAGTGCACGAAACACTGAGCCGCAACGGTTCAAAATGGTTCAAATGGGTCTGAGCACTATGGGACTCAACATCTTAGGTCATAAGTCCCCTAGAACTTAGAACTACTTAAACCTAACTAACCTAAGGACATCACACACACCCATGCCCGAGGCAGGATTCGAACCTGCGACCATAGCAGTCCCGCGGTTCCGGACTGCAGCGCCAGAACCGCACAGCCACCGCGGCCGGCGCGAGCCGCAACGGTCGTACTCGTCGTACGTACGTGCTCGGAAAACTTTGAAATTCTATGATTGATATCAAATGTACTACCGTTATTAAAGTGTACTGAAGTATTAATATATGTTTCATAAGACAAAAATCATAGAATTGTTGCTTAAAACAAAGCACAGATTTCGCATAAAACAGAAGCTTTATTCTTACAAAATAAATTACCCTGTACATTCTGCATGTATGCTTAAACGAAAAAGAGAAGTGCTATAGCCTTTTATATACAGAAACTGCGTACATGCGTTTACTTACGGAAAGAAAGGAAGGAAACAAAAGTTGTTCAGAAGAGGGCATTTTTACATCCCATTGCTACACTGCCATCGATTTTCGTTTAGAAATATTATTTTATTAACCAATTGGCCTTTTAGTCTGCTTCTTTGTTTGTTTATAAGTAGTTCTGTTTTCGAAAATATTCTTTCACTGGGAACAGAAGTTGCAGGTATTGCAAGATATTTTTTTGCCACGACAGCTAGACCTGGGTAACTGTTTTCATTTTTTTTTCCAGTAGTGTAAAGGTTATCCGAGCGTAGTAGGTACAGTTCTTCCAAACGTCGTTGTACCTCCAGGTCTATGCGATCGCAGCCGCTTTTCATTAGACTTTTATTGGAAACCTCTTCATCGAAAGAAGCCCATAAGGAACTACTGGCGTTTTGTACGAAACGGTACGCGTGGCTAGTGTCGTTAGCAGCCGAATGAGTAGATCGTACGGTCTCTACCACGTTTGTGCACTCTGCAATTAGGCTTGTAACGGCATGTTTTGAATGAATGGGATTCGTAAATGGTAACGTTTTGAATCTTGGGTCGAGAACTGTGGCAACGGCATGTACTTTGTTTCTATTAATCCTAGCCGGGCTATTAGTGAGTTGTGCAGATGTTGCTGTAGCTCTTGCGCTGTCGTGGTAGCCCACTTCCCATTACACACGGTTATGATTAGCTGTCTGATTACTGGAATAGCTTCCGAAAGAGAGGTATAGTTTTCAGTTGAGATTTCAATTGTTATCACTTCAAATGGCTCTAGTACACATAAACATTCGCTCAAAATTCGTCACTCGTCAGCTGTGAGGTTCTCTGCACCCGAATACAAAGTTGATAAACAGGCAGCAATGCATTCCTTTTGCTCCACTAGACGTTGTAGCATATAAAACGTACTGTTCCATCGGGTTTCGGTTTTCTGAATCAATTTATGAACAGGTTTTTTCATTATATCCTGGATCTCATGGAGTTTTTCATTAGCATTGCAACTTGTTTTAAAATAGCTAACAATTTTTCTGGCCTTTTCCCGCATTATTCAGAGCTCACTGTTGCTGTTCAAAGAACTTTTCACAACTAAATTGATGGTGTGTGCTAAACAAGGCAGATGTTGCATATTTATGTTACCACTGTGAATAAGTTGTACGGCTGCCGTCATGATACTGGCGTTGTCAGTTATGATGCTTACAACTTTGTTTTCAATGTTCCATTTTGAAATCACGTTATCTAACGCCTCACTAATATTTAGCGCTGTATGCTATTCCGGGAAACGGAATGTCTCGAGAGCTAAAGCTTTCAGGCAACAATTAGTGTTAATGAAATGACCAGTTACAGCAATATATGACTCACTACTGAGTGAGGTCTAAATATCGGTCGTTAAAGAAACACAAGTAGAGTCTTCCACAGCCAAGTTTACAGCCTCTTTCTGTTTATGGTAATCGTCCTCAATCATGAGGCGCAACTTTTTTCGATTTTGTATCGAGTATTGTGGGTCCAACAGTGAAACAAAACGTCGAAAACCAGTGTCCTCGACGATTGAAAGCGGTTGAACATCGTCTGTTAGCATGGCCACTAGTGCTTCATCGAGCAGTGCTCCTGCGAGGGGATACGTTATGCTCGAAACTAGTCCAATAAAATTACATATCGTATCGTGCAAAAGCTAGGATAGTATAGGTTTTATTTTGGGGTATGTTGTATGTTATCGGAGTACGATTAAAAAATCAATGTTTTTTAAGCGTGGCGGACAGCTTCGGACGCTATCCGAACTTTTGCGCGGAATTCACCTTTTGTACCATACGTACCTGGATATTTTGTCTGCCTCGCACTATTGGAAGAATGAGCTTCTATATCCACGGACGTCGCTGTTTTATTGCTCGATGAATTGTGCTGTTTAAGATGTCTAATCATGCCCGTTGTATTTTTTGATACATGACGGAGATTTTTACGACAAATGTTGCAAGTAACGTTATCTCCATCCTCTGTAAAGTATTGCCAGCACCATGACGTTCGTTTTCGAGTGTCCATATTGATTTGTATAAGAACTTTACTCGAATGAAACCTGAGACATACTAGTTACGAGCACAGCGAGCGTGTTTGTCTAGCGGCGGCATTCAATTCATAAAACAGCGGCGCGGCGTATGTTGTCGCAGCCAACTGGCGCGCAGCGCCGCACGCCGCCGAGCCATTTCTTTGAGCTTCTCGAGAATTGCATGAGAACTAGAGGCTCGAGAAATTCTCGGTGCGCCCGAGTCGCCGCGCCTCGCCAACCCATCACTACCATAACCACAACGCCGCGCCACCTGGCGCAGGCGCGTGTCGCGTCCCAGTCGCATCGCGTCGCAATTTGCGCGATCTCGTTTGAACGTGTGAAGTTATAAAAAAGGGCATGGGCTGCGCCGCGCCACATGCACTATACGCGCCTCAATTTGCGTCTAGCCTTATAACAGCACTGCAATATGTAGCTGAAAAGCAACATTACGTAATGTAGCTCACTCGCACAATACTGCAATAAGTTGTACTTACAAGACCTTGCCTACACTCAACGACGTAAAATGTGTGACTTGGCAATAATCGTCTGTACTAACGCGACTACACGTAAGATTTGATATTCTGCTTCTCACGTTGTAAATCACACTACAGCTCGCTACAACACTATGCACAATGGAATGGCCACAATAATAGGGTGTGCCATAATCCAAGGACTATAATCAAGGACAAAATTCAGTGATTATAAAGATGTGGTTGAAACACGGACCCATATGTTGTGCAAGTGACCACTGGTTTGCATTTCAGTTGAATCTTCATAACTTTGATTGAAACCTGGAATCACGCAATGTCCTTTCACCTTTCTGCACGTCAGCCAAATCTTCATAATTGCCATAATTCAAACAGTAATTCTGACAGCAAAGGAGTAGTAATTAACAAGGAAAATTAATCCAAGTATTAATGGTGTCTATAAAGAAGTGGTCAATGATGAAGAAAACTAATTGTAGTTGACATTAAATATCTTTTTAATTAAAGCACTGAACACAAATATCGACAGCAGAGACGTTGTAAACCAACAGCAGAAAACTGAAACAATCGCAAAGAATCGATTATTGCACTGCTTCCACATTCTGTTCTGAAAATAGCCGAGCGATTCTGAAGTGACACGGAATATCAGCACAGGTTTCAACAGCTATCGTCAAATTTGCAGGAGTTATGAGACACTTGATCGGTGGCCAGTGGCAAAACTTGCGTTTTTTTTTTTTTTTTACTTACTAGCCACTTTTTTCGCGGACATTTTCCTCATCGTCTAGGACACCCGTCTTCGATCATAAAATCGCAGACTGTCCGCGAAATCTGCGACGTATGGCAACCCTACACAATAACACTTTTCGTGGTATAATGGGGCAGCTGTAGCTACCTGGATATTAATTACACCAATTCATCTGCTTATCGGGTTCACTAGGTTCTGCAGCTAAACTACCAACAAAGCTAGTATCAGTCACCAGAGAAATACCCAATGCGAGAGTCTATGGGGAGTAGGAATGATATATTTACTTTACCAATAACAGCAACCGATACCGAAGCTCACTCTTGTATACTCCGACAACACGACTAAACACTTTCTCAACAACATAGGTACCAGAAACGGCATTTTTCCTTGAATAACTGATGAATACGTCATACAGATCCGTTGCCTCTTGTAAGGCTTCAACGAACAATAGCATATAGAAGCAATCAGTGTGAACGTTATAAAATTGTACGTAAATTGAAGAATACGTTCGCAAGGGAAAGATATAATTTAATATTGTTCATCTTTAGTTGTCAATCAACGATAACCTCTATAACTAGCTGCTTGCTACAATAATATCATTGACTTTATTGAAATTTTATCGTAATAAACTATTTCGTCACTCTCAATCTTTCAGAATTAAATGGAACAACTTTTATTTTATATTTAATAACTTTTCAAAAAACTAAAAACTCGCTTTTCCTATCTAAACAAAGATTAATTTTTTTCCGTTGCAATTTATTAACTGAAAAATACTATATCTTCTCTTTAGGGTTTTAATTTCTTTAAACTTTCCTTTCACCAATATGCCAATCTTTTACTTTATTGGCCTTTGGATTTACTTTGATAAGAAAAGATGTATCCGAGATATATTTTTTGCCTGCTTTGAAATAAACCTTTGAATATGATATAGTTTAGGTATAAAGGACAAGTCGGGTATGGACTTTTTCATTTTAAAACTGTTAATTCTTTATTTCCTGCCATTAATACGTTTACAGGTAGAAGTCAGCGTTTTACTTAACGAGTGCTGGTTCTCTATTCAAAATTCCACTAAGTGTAAATCTAATAATAATAATAATAATAATAATAATAATAACAATAACTTGTGTCTCACAGCCACTTTTCAACTATATGAACTTTAAATAACCAAAAACAAAGCTCACCAATTCAGGTGTTGACTTCCGCAACCCACCAATATTTAAAACTCAAAACACAGCACTCGATGATCCCTTTTAAAGAGAATTAGCATGTTCCCCTATAAATGTTTCTTGATTTGTCATTTAGGGACAATAGGAAGAGCTATCAAATTCCGAATAAATTTACGATTGTGGCTCAGTAAATAACTATTACGCAGGACGACTGTTCTCTTTAATATAGACTACACATTCAGCGCATACAACGAGATTTCCGGAATTTACTACATTACGACGCTCACGCCGAAGTCACACAAAAATCATAATTAAATATCGCTAAGTCACTACTCCTCAGTGCTTGCGTAAACCCATACAACCACAATAATGCAATGTACCGCTACTATCCCCTAGTGCGTTCTTTAATCCTCAACCACAAATAACTAAACGACTTCGCGTGAACACGTCTCTTCACATACTCCATGCAACGGAAAATCTCCCAAAAATAAGTAAACTTTACAAACCAATTAACAAACTCTTCATTCACTCAAAACATTAAAGTCGATAATAAATTGAGGTGAAGTTAACAAGTGATGCGCCTTTTAGAGCTGAAGGCGTTTGGACTCATTACAACGCCCACGCCACATCACAGGACGTGCAAGGCGCAGGCTCCCCATCCTGTAAAACAGGACAGGCGGTGATCTGGGTCAGACTTGACAACAGAGCACAATACTGGTTCAGGTGCAAGAGTTCCAAAGCTCATCGTTGTCTAATAAGGGGCTAAGTAGCAGAAGACCCTTACGTGTTCCCATATTAATCCAACGATATCAATTACGTCTGCCTTGGGTAAGCAAGAAAACTTCAAGAGGCAATGGCCAAGGGGTTCTTCGAGACTGTACCGTGGGTCAATGGTAACGTGACGCCTGTTCGGACGAATCACCAGACTAACGATCGTGTGTTTTCAAGGGACCTGTGATGGTAACGGAAGGCACCGTAGCAGCTGTGGACCATGTGAACGGTTCTGCGGACCAGCAGCATCTCTTCATGTTCGATGTCTCCCCGATGGCAACGAAGTCTTCCAGCAGAATAACTGTCCCTGTGACAATCATACTACAGTAGTTTCAGGAGCATGATAGCGAACCAACGTTCATGTCTCCGCCACAAAATTTGTCTGATCTGAACCCAATGGAACAAATCTGGGACGCTGTCGAGCGCCTGGTCCGCGCTCTCAAAGCGTCAGCCCGTAATTTACGGGAATCGCGCGACCTGTGCGTAGACATCTTTCGTGACATACGGTACCTCCTGCAAAGGACTTGTTAACACCCACGCCACACAGAATCGCTGTTTTGTTTAGCAGATGGCAAAAATGTTTCGGCTGATCAGTGTGTATATCTGACAGAACAGTCGTGACGGGAAGGGCCTTTCAAGGTACACCGTCTCTGCAGAGAAACTTCTAAAGAAGTTGCGACTACTACACAGCTGGTGTCAAACACATCCTGGGTCTCGAGATGGAGAAATGATAAATTAAACACTTTTGGCTGTCATATGGGCTATGTGTGAAGCTTTCAATGATCACGTAACAGAGTCATATCGAAAGATTTCACAGAAAACCTAAAGAAAATCTGGGCATATGTAAATGTAAAGGTGAATGATATAGATATTAAACCGAGTTTTTCTCGTAGCAGGCGTCAGGTGCATTTTGTCTGCTGTTCCGGCAGAAATTTTTGCAATTTCATTTTTGCAATGTGCAGCTGTGTCAGCCCAAACAAATACGGCTCATCACATGTTTCATGGGATGACCAGCGTCGACGGAATGCATCGGTTTGTTTCCCATTTCAAGCAAAACGATTTTTAAATTGGTATTTTACGTTCTAGTTCTATAGAGAACTACAACATTAGCCTAGTGCGATATTCATTTTAGCGAAGTACACTATGTGACCAAAAGTATCCGGAAACCACCAAAAACATACGTTTTTCAAAAACATACGTTTCTCATATTAGGTGCACTGTGCTGCCACCTACTGCCCGGTACTCCATTTCAGCGACCTCAGTAGTCATTAGACATCGTGAGAAAGCAGAATGGGGCCCTCCGCGGAGCTCACGGACTTCGAATGTGGTCAGGTGATTGGGTGTCATTTGTGTCATATGTCTGTACGTGAGATTTCCACACTCCTAAACATCCCTAGGTCCACTGTTTCCGATGTGGTAGTGAAGTGGAAACATGAAGGGAGACGTACAGCACAAAAGCGTTCATGCCGACCTCGTATGTTGACTGACAGAGACCGCCGACGGTTGAAGAGGGTCGTAATGTGTAATAGGCAGACATCTATCCAGGCCATCACACAGGAACTCCAACTGCGTCAGGATCCACTGCAAGTACTATGACAGTTAGACGGGAGGTGAGAAAAGTTGGATTTCATGGTGGAGCGGCTGCTCTTAATCACACATCACGCCGGTAAATGCCAAACGACGCCTCGCTTGGTGTTAAGGAGCGTAAATATTGGACCATTGAACAGCGGAAAAACGTTGTGTGGAGTGATCACGGCACACAGTGTGGCGATCCGATGGCAGGGTGTGGGTGTGGTGAATGCGTCATCTACCAGCGTGTGTAGTGCCAACAGTAAAATTTGGAGGCGGTGGTGTTATGATGTGGTCGTGCTTTTCACGGAGGGGGTCGTGCACCTGTTAATAACGCACGGCCTGTGGCGGAGTGGTTAGACGGCAATAACATCCCTGTAGGCGCTTCAGTCCGGAACCGTGCTGCTCCTACGGTCGCAGGTTCGAACCCTGCCTCGGGCATGGATGTGTGTGATGTCCTTAAGTTGGTTAGGTTTAATTAGTTCTAAGTTCTAGGCGATTGATGACCTCATGATGCTTTGATTGGCACTATCACAGCACAGGCCTATACTGATGTTTTAAGCACCTTCTTGCTTCCCACTGTTGAAGAGAAATTCGGCGATGGCGACTGCTTCAACAGGGTTGTGCACCTGTTAATACCGCACGGCCTGTGGCGGAGTGGTTAGAAGGCAATAACATCCCTGTAACGGATTGGCCTGCACAGAGTCCTGACATGAATCCTATAGAACACCTCGGGGATGTTTTGGAACGCCGACTTCGTGTCAGGCCTCACCGACCGACATCGATACCTCTCCTCAGTGCAGCATTCCGTGAAGAATGGGCTGCCATTGTCCAGGAAACCTTTCAGCACCTGACTGAACGTATGCCTGCTTGTGTGAAAGCTGTCATCTAGGCTAAGGGTGGGCCAACACCATATTGAATTCCAGCATTACCGATGGAGGCCACAATGAACCTGTGAGTTGCTTTCAGCCAGGTGTCCGGATACTTCTCTTCACGTAGTATATATTAACAGGAACAGTAAAACACGATGGCCGATCGATAACCCAGCAGCGACTGAGCTACACACTTCTGCGTGGGAATAGCAGTTAGCCCGGGCCAGGGCGCTGCTGTCTCCGCTGGAGTACTCGTTATTCCTCTTCTATTAATGTTCCTGTTAATATATGCTGGTGAAACAAATATCGGACTAGACTACTTTGGGTACTTAAAATTCTGCTTAAAAAATAATTTTGTTCGTAACGAGAAACAAACCGACGCTTTCCATCAATGCTAAGCGTCGCATGAAAAGCGTGGGCCGGCCGTTGTTGCCGATCAGTTCTAGGCGCTTCAGTCCGGAACTGCGCTGCTCCTACGGTCGCAGGTTCGAATTCTGCCTCGGGCATGGATGTGTGTGATGTACCTAAGTTAGTTAGGTTTAAATACTTATAAGTTCTAGGGGACTGATGACCTCAGATGTTAAGTCCCATGGTGCTCAGAGCCATTTGAACCATTTTCGAAAAGCGTGGAGAGCAGCATTGTGTTCACTCCAGCTACACTTTGCAAAAATGAAATGGCAAAAATTTGCTCACACAGCAGAGAAAGTGCGCCTGACGACTCTTAGGAGAGGCACCCGTTAAGCGAGTAGTGTCCGCCAGAACATATACAGGGTGAAAAGTATTTAAACCGACAAACTCTGGGAGGTTGTAGAGGACATAAAAACAAATATTTTTCCCTAATGTCATTTTTTCTTATGAGGATTATTTAAACCGGTGGAAGCCGTATTACGCCCTTCAGTTGTTAGAGCCGTATTACCATCTTCTGTTGTTAGAGGGCGTATTACGCTCTTCAGTTGTAGGCAACTGCTGTCCACCGGTGTAGTAGTGCATTGTCTCTGTTTACTAATGGAGCGATACACCTGGAGTGAGTACACTGATATGGTTGGTGCGTACTACGTAGCGCACCACAACGGACGAGCTGCACAGCCGGTTTATCAACAACAATATCCTAATCGCCGTGTCCCGCATCATACGACCTTTGATACTGTGTACCAACGTCTGCGAGAGACCGGGTCATTTAGCAGATTACCTGGGCAGGGACGCCGTCGCACGGTAAGAACGCTGCAATTTGAGGAAGCTGTCATGCAGCATGTGGAGCGGGGTCCTTCAATCAGCACTCGTGCAATTGCACGTAACATGGGGACTAATCAGACGAATGTAAGAACAGTCTTTCGAGAGCAATTGTTAGGTCCATTTCACTTACAGCGTGTCCACAACCTGGAACCAGTTAATATAATCCATTATGGAGTCGAGGTAGCAGGTGTCGTTATACTGGTTATCACTGTTAGCATTCAACCGCGATTCTTATACATATATTTTAACAACGCGTTTCAAGAGATAATGCTCTCATCATCAGGTTGTAAAGTCTACGTCATGAAATTAAACGGACTAAAAAGACAAAATACCATCACAAATAGTTGGGAAGTCCATAGAGTAAAACAGAATTAAAAGTATATTGGACTGTGGGTCCTCGTCTTACATTGAAGTTGTTGACACAAGTCAGTGGCCGTCCCATAGCCACCAGATATGCTGTCGCACTGCGTCGGCTCGGGAGCTGTTGTGGACTGACGTGCCTAGGTGTTGTGGCGTGGTTACAGCACACGGCTGTGCGGTTCTTCGTTAATGTGTGGGTCGGTGTTGTTAGGGACTGTTTGATTGGGCAGTATCCGCTACCTAGGCCATTAAATGGCAAGCACTATTACAATTTTCTCGCCAGAGCATTGCCAGAATTGCTGGAAGACGTCCCGCTCCCTACAAGACAACGCATGTGATTCCAATATGACGGGGAGCCGGCACATTTCAGTTGTCGCGTGCGTCGATTCTTGGATCGACGGTTCCCAGAAACGTGGATTGGCAGAGGTGGTTCCGTACCATGCCTTGCTCGATCCCCAGATCTGTCCCCTCTGGATTTTTTTGTGTGGGGAGAGATGCACAACCTTGTTTACGCAACTCCTGTTGCATCAGAAGAGGATCTGTTCGTTCGGATAGTAGCAGCGGCAGGAACAATGCAGTATACTCCTGGGGATTTTGCCCGTGTCAGACAGAACATGATCCGACGGTGTAACCTTTGTTTACGTGTCAGTGGAGGCATTTTTGTAAATCTACTGTAATTGAAATTGGGTTGTGTTAATGTGTTGTCTCTTGGTCATAAAAAATGGAAAAGTGTTAGTTGGTTTAATTAATTTGCCGCCAGAGAAATCTGCCTCTACCGGTTTAAATACTCCTCATAGGAAAAAATCACCTTAGGGAAAAATATTTGTTTTGATGTCCCCTACAACCTCCCAGAGTTTGTCGGTTCAAATACTTTTCCCCCTGTATATACATACGAATAATGTAGCGCCGTCAGGTGGATTTTCTCTGGTGTTTTATGTATATTATACACACACACACGCACACACACGCATGCATCCACACCTGCCCACCCATCCACCCATCCGCACGCACACACACACACACACACACACACACACACACAGTGATAAGCCAAAACATTAAGACCACTGCCCACCGCGACGCTAGATGCCTCTGGTGGCGTTGCGGGCACATGACGCGGTAATAAAATTATGTAAGCGGAGCAGATACGGACGGGGGATCACCCTAACGAAGATATGGGCTGCAATTGTGGAAATCTATAGAGGTGAGCGACTTTGACAAAGCGCATAGTTTTATTACGTAAAACCTGTAAACTAGTATCTCGAAAACGGTGAAGCTGGTCGGATGTTCAAGTGCTACTGTCGTGACCATCTACAGAAAGTGGCAGAAGGGAAGTGAAACTACCACTAGGTAATAAATGGTTGGACGTCCACGACTCTTCACAGAACGTGGGTTTCGAAGAATTGTTGCTCTGTAAAGTAGGACAGATGGTGATTTGCGGCACCTCTGCGAAAAGAGCCCAATACTGGTGCACGCACAAATGTTTCGGAGCACATCGTTCATCATACATTGTTTAACATGGAGCTCCACAGCAGACCATCATATATTGACCGGACGGTATCGTCAATTACGATTGCAGTGGGCACTGGACCATGTGGATTCGACCGTGTCGGCTCTTTGGGTGAATCACATTTTTGCTACACTAGGTCGTGGTCGTCTCCGCAAACTCCATCATCGAAGTGAACGGCAGATCGAAACGTGGAGCGCGCCACGAACGCAGCCTGGTGGGAACAGTATTGTGGTGTTTGGAGACATCCTCCTGCGCTTGCGTTTGACCTATGTTAGTAATCGAAGATACGCTGACAGTGCGAACCACCCGCATCCTTTCATGCTTGATGTGTTCCCCGACGGAGACGTCAACTTTCAGCAGTATAATTGTCCGTGTCTCGGAGCCAGAACCGTGCTACAGTGATTGGAGCAGCATTATAGTGAACTCACGTTGATGTCTCGACGACCAGTTTCTTCTGATGTAAATACTACGGAATTGATTTATATCGCTATCGGGCGGCATCAGGGCGTATGCAAATCAGCGGCCCGTTATTTACGTGAATTACATGACTTGTGCGTAGACATCTAATGCTATATACCTCCACAAACCTACCAACAAACTGTCGGACCCTGATACGCAAAATCAGTGATGTATTTCGTTCCAAAGACGAACAAACAAGCTATTAAACAGGTGCTCATTATATATACGCAAAAACGCAACGGATCTTTAACAGGAATAAATAATTTGCGGTGAGGGACCGAGTCCGGATGCCCAAGTTCAAGGCCATCCTCATGAGAAGTGGTAAATCCGGGTTGGAGTATCGGTCCGGTACAGATTTTCATCTTTAGCCATCACATTTCCACGACCTTCACGCCCAACCTTTGACTTTCCTTCCCCTTCCTCTATTTCACATACGACATAGATATTATTGTCAGTTGGAATCCGTCATAGGTTCCAAACAGGTTCTGCGGGTGATTTAGCCTCGTTTGTATCATAGATCATCCGAAAAAAAACTCTGTCCAGAAGTTGGAACAAAACACAATTAAAACCCGACTACAAGAGTGGTCAAATATCTTTGTTAACATCTATTGTTTGTAGAATCTTAGAACATATTCTGAGCTCAAACACAATGAGGTATCTTGAACAGAACGATCTCCTCCATGCCAACCAGCATGGATCCGAAAACGTCGACCACAAGTAACATAAATCCCACTTGTATGACATTACACACCAAAAACCTTGGATAAAGCCAGTCAGATAGATGCAGTATTCTCGATATGCGAAAAGAATTTGATCCAGTACCACATCCTTGCTTATTGTCAAAAGTACGAATCGGACAAAGCTAATATCGTGAGAAAGGCAAACGAAAGACTGCGGTTCATTGGCAGAACATTTAGAAAATGCAACAGTCTATTCAAGAGACTGCTTAAGCCATGCTTGTCCGCCCTCTTCTGGAGTATTTCTGTGCGGTGTGGGATCAGATCGGACTTAAGGAGGACATCGAAAAAATTCAGATAAGGGCAGCTCGTTTACTATTATCGTGAAATTGGAGGTAGAGTTTCACGGACATGATACGTGAATTGGGTTGGCAAGCATTGAAACAAAGGTGTTTTTCGTAGCGGCACGGTCTTCTCGTGAAATTTCAATAATCAAATTTCCTCTTCTATTTCGAAAATAATCTGTTGGCGCCCGCCTGCATGGGGAAAAATGATCATCATGATAAAATAAGAAAAATCACAGCTTGCACAGAAAGATTGAAGTGCTCGTTTTTCTCACGCGCCGTTCGAGAGCGGAACGGTAGAGAAATAGCTTGAAGGTGGTTCGTAGAGCCCTCTGCCGGGCACTTAATTGTGAATTGCAGACTAATCATGTAGATATAGATGTAGATGCCTCTTAGGACAGCTCAAAATTGGTTTAAGCTATTCAAAGACGGCAATTTCAATCTCAGAGGTATGTATGATCCACAATGAATTGCTTAATCTCATCCAAACATTACTTCCAACAAATGCAGCGACTCAACAATACTATCCAGCAAAAACGACGGTAACGGTAACACGGCGTTCTTCTGTAAAACGACAACGCCCTCACGTCGTTAAGAGAACCATTCAAATGCTTGGCTGGGACGTGCTGCCACATCCTCCATATTCTCCCGATTTTGCGCCTTCAGATTTCCGCCTGTTACGATCTTTCTCGAACGCATTCCGTGGAGTTTCGCTCAATAATGACGTAGAATCGAAGGCTCGATTCTTCGAGTGGAAACAAGGTGATTCCTACCGTCGAGGCACTGAACAGCTTGATGCACATTAACGGAGAATATATTATTGATTGATTTGTAGTTCGTTTCATATTTATTATTGTGGAAACCGAAACGATGAGAAACACGCCAGGACCTACGGTCTAACCCTGTAAAAGCCTCACACTTTTCGTAGATTATGATGTTATTTGTAATTAAGTACCATCTGAAAGAGGCTGCATAAATATTCAGTCAGATCTTGATAACATTTCAGAGAGGTGCAAAGATTCGCAACTTACTTTGAATGTCCAGAAAGGCAAAACTGTATACAGCACACAAGCCAGATGGCGCAGTGGTTAGCACACTGGACTCGCATTCGGGAGGACGAGATTTCAAACCGGCGTCCGGCCATCCATATTTAGGTTTTCGGTGAATTACTAAATCGGTACGGGGAAATGCTGGGATGGTTCCTTTGAAAAGGCACGGCCGAATTCCTTCCCCCTCCTTGAAAAAATCCGAGCTTGTGCTTCGTCTCTAATGACCTCGATATCGACGGGGCATTAAATCATAATCTTCCTTCCTTGCTGCCTTCCTTGTGTACATTGCAAAAGGGGCAAACGTAGTGTCCTCTGTCTGCATTATCAACGAATCACAGTTGGAATAAGTCATCTCATATAAATACCTGGAAGTAAGAGTTTGTAGGAATGTGAATAGAATGATCACATAGGCCTAATCGTAGGTAACGCAGGTGGTAGACTTCAGTTAATTGGTAAAATACTGGGGGAAAACAAACAGTCTACAAAGGGGATTGCTTACAAACCTCTCGTGCGACCCATCTTAGAATAGCGCTCAAGTGTTTGGGACCTTTTCCATATAGGACTAACAGGGGATATTGAACGCACTCGGAGAAGGGCAGCATTAATGGTCACAGGTTTGTTTGATCTCAGGAACAGTGTCATGAACGTGGTGAAAGGACTGAACTGGCAGACCTCTGAAGATAGACGCAAACTATCCCGTAAAAACCTCATTCGAAAGCTTTTAGAATCAATTTAAGTGATGAATCTAGCAATGTACTACAATCTCCTACCAATCGCTCCGGTAGTGATTGCGAAGACAGTATTACACTAATTACGGCGTGCACAGAGGTTTTCAAACAGACATTCTTCCCATGCTTCATGGTTAAATGGAACGGGAAGAAGCCCAAATAATCGGTACAATACTAGTACTCTCTGCCATGTACTTACAGTGGTTTACAGAGAAAATAAACAAGCGTAGAAGAGCAAAATAAGAGCGGGGTCGATACGTGAAAGAGTAGTGCTTAATCTCTCTGAGGTTCTCAGCGACGCAGTATCATCCTTCCAGGCTTCAGTGATATCTGTAAACCTGGGACTGGTCTTCCTTTCCTCCTCGGTTCTACAGCCTGAGGCGCAGCGACCTCATACACGAGAGTTTACGTAAGCACCGTAAAAAGCACAAGGACAAGGAAGTGACCACTCAGTACGACATTGCCACTGAGCTGTTGAAGTCACTGGATGAACTGCTGTTCCTGTCGATTCAACTCGTTTCATTTCGCAAAGGATGCAAGCGGCATCAAGTCCACACAATCAAGTGTAGTACAGATGCATATTTAGTCTACAATTTAATAAACAACTAAACTAAGTAGTTTCTACATAAACAAACACTACCTGATCAGAAGTATCCGGACACTCTTATGTAGCGCGGAATTGAACACAGGATGCCACGAAAGGCAGATCGGCGAGTGTAAATGATGTGTAGAGTGTTGTCAGCGCAAAAGCAGTAACAGCAGAATGGGTTGGTCTGAAGAGTTCAGTGTCTTCGGACGTGGACTAGTCATCAAGTTTCACCTGAGTAACGAATCCACAAGGGACATTTCAACCCTTCTAAAACTGCTCAACGACTGTTGATGATGTGATTGTGAAGTGGAAACGTGAAGGAGCAGCCACGGCTAAAGTAACACCTGGCAGACCTCGTCTACTGACGGACAGACACCGTCGACCATTGGGGATGCTGGTTGTACAAAATCACATCAGCGGATGGAATCACTTGTGAGTCCCAAAGTGCTACCAGTAATCCATATAGCATGGTTACTGTGTGTAGGAAGTTAAAAATAATGGGGTACGGTGGTGGAACACTCATAAGCCACACATTTCTATACTCAGACTAAGCGACGCTTGACGTACTGTAAAGAGCAATGCCTCTAGATAGTCGATGACTGAAAACGAGTGATTTGAACTAATGAGTCACTCACTAGCCTGTGACAATCCGATGGAAGTGATCGGGTTTGGCGTAGTGCCAACAATGAAGTATGGAGGATGTGGTGTTACGGTATGGGGAACTTTCTTGTGGTTAGGGTGTGGTCCTCTTATTGTGCTTAAGAAAACGCCAAATGCGGAAGCGTATGAGCACTTTCTACAGCATTGTGCGCAGTGTACAGTAAATGAACATTTCCATGACAATGATTGCTTGTATCAGCATGACAGCGGACCCTGTCGTAAAGCCAGTACCTCTGCTCCAGCCTTACAACAGTTTTCCCGCGTACTAGCAGTCTGGAAGGAATGATACCGGAACTCGAACCTGGGACCTTTACCAGGAGCACTAGTACCGCAAGGTGTGCAGGAGAACTCCTGTGAGCTCTGGAAGGTAGGAGAGGTACCGGTGTAAGCACTGTGGAAGGTAAAGGTCCCGAGTTCGAGTCCCGGTTCGGCACACAGTTTTAATCTGCAACGAAATTTCATTCACATCAGCGCACCTTCAGCTGGACAGTGAGAATTAATTCTGGAGTCCTGTCACTCATCGCAACCGTACTTTGTGTATTCACAATGTTAATCTGACCTGACATGTATCCCATACGCATGAGTAGTATTCAGGTTGGACTGTGCAGGTATTGTTTTGTAAAGCAGCAGTTTTCCAGAATCTAGTAATAAATCGTAGAGTGCCATAGCGTTACCCACAATTGTGCCTGTGTTGTCCTTCTATTTCATGTCTCTACATGTTGTTTCTCGTAAATATTTATATGACATGAATGACTTAAGTTGTGACTCGTTGATACAATAGTCAAAAGAAAACCAAGCTTTTTTTGTCTCGAGCAATGCACAAGTCTTCAATTCTTTATGTCAAGAGTTAGTTGCCACTCCTTGCACAAGTCCGGTACTTTGTCGAGATCTAACTAGATCTACCGCAAGCATTTGTAGCGACCTTGAAGTGGACTGACCACAAAAGACAAACTGTAGGAAAAGCATGTTCCAGGCTGGGAAAGAAGTGACCTTACCTCGTCTAGGAACGGTATGCCCCAGTAGCTGGTTGTAACAGGCTGATAGTAAAAGGGAGGAATGTAGCTGGAAATGAAAATGCAATGCGTCTTGAACTTACCTCTCGTCTTCGAAAGATGTTTTTGTCACATTCACTGCAAATGGCTCTGAGCACTATGGGACTTAACATCTGTGGTCATCAGTCCCCTAGAACTTAGAACTACTTAAACCTAACTAACCTAAGGACATCACACACATCCATGCCCGAAGCAGGATTCGAACCTGCGACCGTAGCAGTCCCACGGCATTCACTGCAGAATAAAATACTCGGACGTGGCTTCGCTTGTGAAGTGGTACTGACAGGTTAAGATGATAGGAAAGTGAGTATCTACTTTACAGTCAAGAGCGCTCCAATGTCATTTCGGAGATACCTTATATTTATTTTGTACCGCAAGTCTTAATGATTAAACAATACTTCACCCGTATAATTTGCTAACTCACAAATCCGATGTTGTTTAACAACACTCTTCTGTAAATATTCCGAGCAGTGAACAAAGTTGCGAGCACTGCAGCTCACTCGGTTAACAAAACCCGCGCCCGCAATTATCTCCGGTCGCCACGTACGCATCCATCCGTCCACTGCGGCTGCTGCCACTCAGCTGTAACAATGCAATATTTCTTAACAATTGGACACCCGTGAGTCTATTATCACTCTGAATGAAATAACTAATGCATTTAGCGAACTTCTTTACAGCGACCCAAGGTGCACGACCATTCGCTATGGCCACCGCCATTCGGCTGTAACCTAGGGAGCGCAGTTATCGCTGAAACAATCGGTTTTCGATTAAGCATATCCATTACGGATATTTTAGAACCCGTGACTGTTAACTGAATGTAAATACATAAAACTGCACCCAGTCACTTTTTTGAATAGTTATTTTTATTCCATGAAACGGTTTTCGAACCTATTGTTTATCTGTCGATATGGATGGAAAATTTAGTTTTTTTACTTACTGCGACAGTATGGGCGGCTTTTTTCAAATAATAGTCATGGTGCTCCATCTTCTTGTCACAGAGACAGCAACCATCGTTATGCTAGAAATAGTGATGTAACTTCCAGAAAACCAACCGAAGATGAACCTGAAAAGGTTCGACTACCTGTTCATGGAATAATAAATAACTGTTCAAATCAATGACTGGTTGCAGTTTTATGAATTTACAATCGGTTTACGGTTTCATTGTTTTTTTTCCATGCCAGTTTAAACTGACATTAAAACCGCTCAAAATAATCGGTTTCTGATACAACCGATTTTCGGTTTTTACATTCCTATTATTTTCTGTAATAAACGTAGAAATTGAACAACGATTAAAAATTTTTTACTCTCTCATTTACAAGACACAGTATGTGATCAAAACGGACAATTGGCTGAAAATGACTTACAAGTTCGTGGCGCCCTCTATCGGTAATGCTGGAATTCAATATGACGTTGGCCCACCCTTAGTTTTGATGACAGATTCCTCTCTCGCAGGTATACGTTCAATCAGTTGCTGAAAGGTTTCTTGGGCAATGTTTTGATGACAGATTCCTCTCTCGCAGGTATACGTTCAATCAGGTGCTGAAAGGTTTCTTGGGCAATGGCAGCCCATTCTTCACGGAGTGCTGTACCGAGGAGAGGTATCGATGTCGGTCGGTGAGGCCTGGCACGAAGTCGGCGTTCCAAAACATCCCAGAGGATTTATTTATAGTCGTGTAACCTCTCCGCCACAGGCCAGGCATTATGAACAGGTGCTCGATCGTCATGAAAGATACAATCGCCATCTTCAACAGTGTGAAGCAACAAGGTGCTTAAAACATCAATGTAGGCCTGTACTGTGATCATGCTACGCAAAACGGCAAGTTTTGCAAGCCCCCTCCATGAAAAACTCAACCAGACCATAACACGACCGCCTCCGAATTTTACTATTGTCACTACACACGCTGGCAGATGACGTTCATCGGACATTCGCCATACCCACACCCTGCCATCGGATCGCCACATTGTGTACCGTGATTCGCCACTCCACACAACGTTTTTTCACTGTTCAATCGTCCATTGTTTACGCTCTTTACACCAAGCGAGGCGTCGTTTGGTATTTACCGGCATGATGTGTGGCTTATGAGCAGCCTCTCGACCATGATATCCAAGTTTTGTCGCCTCCTACCTGTCTTAATAATTGTAGTGGATCGTGATGCAGTTTGGAATTCCTGTGTGATGGTCTGGATAGATGTCTGCCTATTAC
The DNA here is from genome assembly GCF_023864275.1 of Schistocerca cancellata. NCBI lineage: Eukaryota > Metazoa > Arthropoda > Insecta > Orthoptera > Acrididae > Schistocerca > Schistocerca cancellata. The sequence goes on from NC_064633.1 coordinate 416,960,620, forward strand.
ACATTACGATCCTCTTCAACTGTCGGCGGTCTCTGTCAATCAACAGACGCGGTCGGCGTGTACGCTTTTGTGCTGTACGTGTCCCTTCACGTTTCCACTTCACTATCACATCGGAAACAGTGAACCTAGGTATGTTTAGGAGCGTGGAAATCTCGTGTACAGAGTATGACACAAGTGACACCCATTCACCTGACCACGTTGGAAGTCCGTGAGTTCCGCAGAGCGCCGCATTCTGCTCTCTCACGATGTCTAATGAATACTGAGGTCGCTGGCATGAGGTACGTGGCAGTAGGTGGCAGCACAATGCACCCAATATGAAAAACGTATGTTTTGGGGGATATACGTATACTTTTGCTCGCATAGTGTACATTGAATCGAAATATTAAATTAAATACGCAAATTAAGGAAAGTTTAATCCGTCCACTGTTCGCTGCGTTTCTCGAAAGCTGATGAGGGATTGGATACCACAAAAAATCACCAGTGTGCTCCTATTGATTCCAATTTCTTAAACTGCTCAAAAATCATGTTGTAATCGGGGATCATACCACTGTTTGGGCATTATGAATAGTCAGTGATAAAGGACGAAAACTGTGGTTGAAGAACTGAGTTTTTCGTGTTAATTTGTACGTTTTCAAGAGCCAGAAGGAGAAAAAGGCATATTACGTAGACACAGGTAGCAAATCAGCAGCTTCCTATTTTTTATTGTATACTATGAATGGATTGTTGTTAATTTTTTAATTTATTACTTTTAGCATAATTTCCTTCCTCTTCTATTATTTAATAGAAACGGCAGACAAATCTATAATTTCTTCAAGCAAATGAAGCATTGTATTTCTTTTTCACGTCTCTTCGTAAAAATATTTCGAGACCATGACTGGTCACATTCTATAATACAACAGAAGCCTGGGAGGGGAGGGGGGGGAGGCAAGTCTTGCACAGTGCACGTACAGGTGTACCTACGTTAAGCCACGACACACGGCAACAGGGACGTTATTGTCTCAGCAATGCTATACTAATTCTTATGCCATATGTTTGTAGCTCGTTTCTGCAGGCATTGTTATTTCCCATTATCTATAATGTAGCAATATTTCAAACTAAAGCAAATTGTACGTATAAAAGTTACTCCATTTTTAAACAAGTTTTATTTAAAAACAAAAATTTTAACGCTACTGCTATGGTCAATTGACATTTTGTCCTTTTACTCTGTTATTAGCAAAAAAGAAATAAAACACCTGTTACAACTCAGACCAAAGAACTACCGAACCGGTGTCTCAGAACCACAATACCGGTATCGGTTTTAAACTGTCCGTTTTTCACAGCCCTACACAGCACTGACACCAGGGTTGGTGCTTCAAATCTTTCGGCCAGTCAAATGCCAGGAGAATTCTCGCTACCCTTATAAGGTTCTGCTTCCATCAGCCAATAGGAAGCGAATATGTTATGTCCTGGTGGATAGGGACACCGTAGCTTGCCAATAGGACGCCTCCACTTGTAAAAGCCTCCACAAGAATAGATGTTAAATTTGAAATATGCCGGCAAAACAAGGCAGAGAATTCATATTTTACAGAAGAATTGATGGACCTTGAGTTCATGTTCATGACTCAGATTCTATTTTAAATACATTACTTCTCTAGAATATGATCCAAGTGAAAAAACTTCTTTGGGGTTCACAGTCTTCTGACTGGTTTGACAAGGCCTACCACGATTTGTTTTCTTGTGCCAGTCACTACTATCGGAGTAGGTCTAATACTTACACCTAAAGTCCTCATTTACTTGTAGCACACATTCCCACCTCCATCTACGTCTATGTCTTTTACCCTATACAGTTGCCTCTAGTGCCAAAGAACTTTTTCCTTGATGTCTTGACACATGTCCTGTGATCCTGCTCCTTCTTCTAGTTCTACATCTACATCTACATCTACGTGATTCCCCCGCTATTCACAATAAAGTGCCTGGCAGAGTGTTCAATGAACCACCTTCAAGCTGTCTCTCTACCGTTCCACTCTCGAACGGCACGCGGGGAAAACGAATTTTTCTGTGCGAGCCCTGATTTCTCTTATTTTATCGTGATGATCATTTCTCCCTATATAGGTGGGTACCAACGGAATGTTTTCGCAGTCGAAGGAGAAAACTGGTCATTGAAATTTCATGAGAAGATCCCGTCGCAACGGAAAATGCCTTTGTTTTAATGATTGCCACTCCAATTCACGTATCATCTCTGTGACACTATCTCCCTTATTTCGCGATAATACAAAACGAGCTGCCCTTCTTTGTACTTTTTCGATGTCATCCGTCAGTCCCACCTGATGCGGATCTCACACCGCACAATAATACTCCAGAATAGGGCGGACAATCGTGGTGTAAGCAGTATCTTTAGTAGACCTGTTGCACCTTCGAAGTGTTCTGCTAATGAATCGCAGTCTTTAGTTTGCTCTAACCACAATATTCTATGTGATCGTTACAATTTACGTATTTGTAATTGCAATCCCTAAGTATTTAGCTGAATTTACAGCCTTCAGATTTGTATGACTTATCGCATAATCGAAATTTTGCTGATTTCTTTTGGTACTCATGCGAATAACTTCACACTTTTCTTTATTCAGGGTCAATTGCCACCTTTTGCACCATATAGATATCTTATCTAAATCATGTTCCAAGTCGTTTTGATCATCCGACGACTTTAAAAGACGGTAAATGACAGCATCATCCACAAACAATCTAAGACGGCTACTCAGATTGTCTCCTATGTCGTTGGGGAACGCCGGATATTACTTCTGTTTTACTCGATGACTTTCCGTCTATTACTAAGAACTGTGACCTTTCTGACAGGAAATCACGAATCCAGTCGCACAAGTTAGGCGATACTCCGTAGGCACGCAGTTTGGTTAGAAGACGCTTGTGAGGGACGGTGTCGAAAGCCTTCTGGAAATCTAAGAATATGGAATCAATTTGACATCCCCTGTCGATAGCACTTATTACTTCATGAGTATAAAGAGCTAGTTGTGTTTCACAAGAACGATATTTTCTGAATCCGTGCTGACTGTGTGTCAATAAATCGTTTTCTTCGAGGTACTTCGTAATGTTCGAATACAGTATATGTTCCAAAACCATACTGCAAATCGACGTTAGTGATATAGGCCTGTTATTTAGTGGATTACTCCTACTTCCCTTTTTGGGTATTGGTGTGACTTTAGCAATTTTCCAGTCTTTAGGTACGGATCTTTTTCTGAGCGAGTGGTTGTATATAATCGCTAAATATGGAGCTATTTTATCAGAATACTCTGAGAGGAACCTGACTGGTACACAATCTGGACCGGAGGCCTTACCTTTATTAAGTGATTTAAGCTGCTTTGTTACACCGAGGATATCTACTTCTATGTTTCTCATCTTGGCAGTTGTTCTTGATTGGAATTCAGGAATATTTACTCCGTCTTCTTTGGTGAAGGAGTTTCGGAAAACCGTGTTTAATAACTCTGCTTTAGTGGCACTGTCATCAGTGACTTCACCGTTGTTATCGAGCAGTGAAGGTATTGATTGCGTCTTGCCACTGGTGTTCTTTACGTATTCCACAACTTTTCTACACTTACACGATCTGATCGGAAGGAGCGAAGACTGTCTCTTAAGATGGCGTTAAGAACATTTTTATCAGCTCTTTTAAATACATATACCTTGCATTTCTTCTTGATTGTTGTAGGTGTTACGGTATACAGCCTAGCAGCAACTGCCTTGTGGTCGCTAATCCCTGTATTCGTCACAATACTCACTATTTGTCCAGGATTATTTATTGTTAAAAGGTCATGTATGCTTTCGCAACCATTTACGCTTCGAGTGGGCTCATGAACTAATTGTTCAATATAATTTTCTGAGAAAGCATTCAGTAAAATTTCGGATGACGTTTTATGCCTGCCGCCGGCTTTAAACGTATAATTTTTCCAACATATCGAGGGTAGATATTGGCTTTACATATATTCCTTTCCTCGACAATTCCCTATGAATCTCCCCATCTTTTCTCAGTAGGCTTAAGTTACAATACCGATCAGTAAAACCACATCTCAAATAAGTCGATCTTCTCATATTTCAGTTTTCCTAGTGTCCATGATTCAGCTCCATACAATGCTGTAATCCAGATGTACGTACTCAGAAATTTATTTCTGAAATTAAAGTCTATGTTTGGTAAAAGCATACTTCTTATGACGAGAAAGTCTGGCTTACTTATGCTAATAAACTTCTGGTGTACTTGCTTCGCCCAAGATGCGTTGTTATGCTGCCAGCAGAGCAGAATTCCATCACTTCATATACTACATAGTTCTCAGTTTGTAATCTAGATTCCGAAATCAAATACTGGGTTTTAAGGTGCACCGAGGCGCTGATATAGACTCAAATCACAAATTGGTAATGATGAAGAGTAGACTAAGGTTACAGAGAATCATTCGGGATAATCAGTGTGCAAAGGAGTGGGATACTGAAGTACTAGGGAATGGTGTGAGGCTTTTCAAGTTCTCTGAGGCTGTTTATACTGCGGTAATGAATGGCGCAGTATGCAGTTCAGTTCAAGAGGAATGGGTGCCTCTAAAGAAGTGCAACCATAGGCGTTGAACAGACAAATATAGGCACAAGGAAGGCAATTGCGAAGAAACTTCGGGTATTTGAAGAAATACTTCAATTATCCATGAAAGGAGGAAGTATAATAACCTTCAGAAGAAGGTAGGAATAAAGCAATATAAGTCACTTAGGAATGTAATAAACAGGAAGTGCAGGGAATGATATGGAAGACGTAAGGTATCTAGTAAGAGAGTCAGAGTTTCGTATAATTCCTGAAACCATTGGAGGAACTGGCAACCGAACGATTATGCAAGTTGGTTTTCAGACTCTATGAGTCTGGAGACATATCATCAGCTATCGGAAAAATATCTTCCAAACAGTCCCGAAGACAGCAAGGGCGATAAATGTAAGAACTATCACACAATCTGCTTAACAGCTCATGCAGTTAGGTTTCTGACAAGAATCATATAGAAGAATGGAAAAGGAAATTAAGCGGCTGTTATATGAAGGTCAGTTTGGGTTTAGAAAAGGTAAAGGCGCCGGCCAAGGAGTTCTGAAACTGCGCTTGATAATTGAAGCTCAACTTAGAAAAAATCAAGATGCATTCATCTTCTAGAAGACGTTAATACTTGAGGGAGAAATGTCCGAGAACGTGTGTTTTGGTCACAGCGTTGTATGAAAGTGAACAATGGACTGTATGAAAACTAGAAAAGAGCGTTTGAGATGTGGTGCCATACAAGAATGTCGAACATTGGGCGGACTGATAAGAAATGGGGTGGTTTTCCGACGAGGAGAGGAACACATTGAAATTATTGACAAGAAGAACGGATAAGATGGTAGCACATGCATTAAGACATCAAGGAAGTGCGTAAATACTGAGCACGTGTTGGGCAATCGCTACTGGCGAAGAGATGCACAGGCGAGGAATATTTGGCGAGCTGCATTAAGCCAGAAGACTGACCCCCTCCCCCCCCCCCCCCAAATAAAACAATAAATTCATCGATGATGCAAAAGAAGTTAGCTAATAATAAACCCCTTAACTGTACCTGAACAGTAGCTAGAACTTTTTATGGTCAGAGGAAATTTGTAGAAATCGGGTGTATCTGAATAAAAGATACCCTTTTGAACCGAAGGACGAGCCTTTAATTCCTTATGTAGAGAACTGAAATGTTGGCCCGAAAAAATATTTACGACAAATTTCTTCAGTCAGTAATTGAACTGAGAAACAGCAGTTAATGTACCAACACAAGACGTTCTTGTATTCATACTACAAATAACTCATATTACACATCTTTCAACTTGAACCTTTACTATAGAATATAATATTAATACTGACACGATATGTTTACAGAAGAATGAGAAAACTGGTGGATGTCGACCTCAGGGAGGATCACTGTGGGATCTGGTGAAATGTAGGAGCACACAAGGCCATACATACCCTACGAATTGTCTTAGAAATAGTTTGAACAAAGGTAAGCCTATGTTTACAGCATTTTTAGATTTGCAGAACACTCTGAATGATGTTGATTAGCATACATTATTTAAAATTCTCGGGGTTATAGTGATCAAAGGAGCGAAAGATGGCTTACTGCTTGTAGAGAAAGCAGACCGCAGTCATGAATCAAAGATCGTGAAGGAGATGCACTAGCTGAGAAGGGAATGAGATGCGGCTGTAGCCCCTCCCCGGTGTTATTCTATCTGTATATTGAGCAAGCAGTAAAGGAAACCAAGGAGAAATCTGGAGAGGGGCTTGAAATTCAGGTAGAATAAATAAAAACGTTGCTATTTGCCAGTGGAACGGTAGTTCCGTTAGAGACGGAAAAGGGCTTGGGAGAGCAGTTGAACGGAAAGAATAGTATCTTGAAAAGAGGTTATAAGACCAGAATCAACAGAGGTAAAACAAGTACAATGGAATATAGTCGAATTACATTAGGCCATGATGATAGCATTATATTAGAAAATGAAAACTATAAATTTATGAATATCGAATACTCGTATAAATCTAAGTGTTAGGAAGTGTTATCTGAGGGCATTTGTCTGGACTGTACCCTCGTACGGAATTTAAACATGGACGAAAACATTTCAGACAAGAGGAGAATAGAAATTTTTGAAATGTGGTACTGTTATGGATAGATCGAATAACAAATGAAGAGATACTGAATCGAATGGGGGAAGGAAGAAATTTGCGACCCAACCTGAGTTAAAGGAGGGATCGTTTGACAGGACACGTTCTGAGCCATCAAGGGATCATCAGTTTAATACTGAAACTTGTAGGAGAACAAAGCTTGAACACAGAAAGCAAGTTCAGATGGATGTGGTTTGCAGCAGTTATGTAAAGATGAAGAGACATCAGAGGATAGAGCTGTGCGGAGAGCGGCATCAAACCACAACTCAACGTTGTGGCCTGATAACAAGCAAAATATACAACTTCTTTTACTTTCGTGTCTGATAAGATATGTTTTTCAAATAAATGATTCTACTCTTCCATCTGCGCGTATGTTTTATCTGCATGCTGGATGGGAGCGTCTTACACATACTGAACAGTAAGTAGTGCGTTTTTGTGGTTTGATGGCAATAAATTTGTTAGAAATGTTCATCTTGCTGTTGAAGCTCACTCTTGTATCCGTGTTTGCTTACAAATAAATGTTTTTGTACGTGTTCCATCTCGAGCAAACATGGTTTTTCCTTCAGTTTGTCCCAACGGGTGTCGGTGAAGTTACAAAATCATCAGTTACTGATGTGTACTGTTACTGGCCATTAAAATTGCTACACCACGAAGATGACGTACTACAGACGCGAAATTTAACCGACAGGAAGAACATGCAGTGATATGCAAATGATTAGCTTTTTAGAGCATTCACACAAGGTTGGCGCCAGTGGCGACATCTACAACGTGCTGACATGAGGAAAGTTCCAAACGATTTCTCATTGACAAAAAGCAGTAGACTGGCGTTGTCTGGTGAAACGTTGTTGTGATGCCTCGTGTAAAGACGAGAAATGCGTACCATCACGTTCCGACTTTGATAAAGGTCAGGTTGTAGCCTATCGCGATTGCGGTTTATCGTATCGCGACATTGCTGCTCGCGTTGGTCGAGATCCAATGACTGTTAGCAGAATATGGAATCGGTGGGTTCAGGAGGGTAATACGGAACGCCGTGCTGGACCCCAACGGCCTCGTATCACTAGCATTCGAGATGACAGGCATCTTATCCGCATGGCTGTAACGGATCGTGCAGCCACGTCTCGGTCCCTGAGTCAACACGTGGGGACGTTTGCAAGACAACGACCATCTGTACGAACAGTTCGAGCAGCATGGACTATCAGCTCGGAAACCATGGCTGCGGTTACCCCTGACGGTGCATCACAGACAGGAGCGCTTGCGATGGTGTACTCAGCGACGAACCTGGGTGCACGAATGGCAAAACGTTATTTTTTCGGATGAATCCAGGTTCGGTTTACAGCATCATGATGGTCGCATCCGTGTTTGGCGACATCGCGGTGAACGCACTTTGGAAGCGTGTATTCGTCATCGCCATACTGGCGATCACCCGGCGTGATGGTATGGGGTACCATTGCTTACACGTCTCGGTCACCTCTTGTTCGCATTGACGGCACATTGAACAGTGGGCGTTACATTTCAGATGTGTTACGACCCGTGGCTCTACCCTGCATTCGATCCCTGCGAAACCCTACATTTCAGCAGGATAATGCACGACCGCATGTTGCAGGTCCTGTACGGGCCTTTCTGGATACAGAAAATGTTCGACTGCTCCCCTGGCCCGCACATTCTCCAGATATCTCCCCAACTGAAAAGTCTCGTCAATGGTGGCCGAGCAACTGGTTCGTCTCAATACGCCAGTCACTACTCTTGATGAACTGTGGTATCGTGTTGAAGCTGCATGGGCAGCTGTACCTGTACACGCCATCCAAGCTCTGTTTGTCTCAATGCCCAGGCGTATGAAGGCCGTTATTACGGCCAGAGGTGGTTGTTCTGGGTACTGATTTCTCAGGATCTATGCGCCTAATTTTCTTGTAAATGTAGTCACATGTCAGTTCTAGTATTATATATTTGTCCAATGAATACCCGTTTATCATCGGGATTTCTTCTTGGTGTAGCAATTTTAATGGTCAACATGGGACTTTGTGTTACAGTTGTTTTTCTTTCAAAGTTGTAGTCTGGAGCTTGTAATGTCCCCACAGAAAATACCCTCTACCACGCACCAATTAATCATTTTAAATCAAACCATCCACATTCATTCACTTTGGAAAAGTTATCTGATCTGATCTGATCGTAATATATGCGGCGACAGCTGGACGAAGCCAAAGTATTTTCTAGTGCATTTATTCTTTGAAATAAAAGAGATGCATATATGCATTCTCCATGGTTGTTAGAGTGGTAACTAGGTCAGCTTCTGGAGTATCTGTTGAGGGAGTGACGTGTTTCTGAGAGATACATATTCTGCTTTTCTTCTCGCTAAAGCGAGCTAATTAACATTTGTACCGCTAGCGGTTTGTTTGAAGAGAAAGAGACTGTAAAAGGAAAATAATTAAGGCGTGGAATCACCGGAGATCTGGATATGTAATGGAGATGGATTTAATACACAATTTCCTCCATAAATAAGGTTTGTGACTTTTTTGTTCTGGAGTGAATGAACGAATGAGTTTTTTCTGAAATATTTGATGATCACGTTGGCGCTGTAATTAGTGGGGAAGTTTCAGGTGTGTCGAAGAGAGCCTGCAATCACTGAGTCTGTGTTAAATCGTCCAAAAAGGCTTCGTACACATCTGGAATTCGCAATCTTTCGTAAAAGGAACAAATTGTCCAAACGATTGATTCTCCCGACTGACTGCATTGTTTAACAGTAATAATAAATGTAAATATCTCTTACAGCAAGCCAGCCGCTGATTACCAAGACGAAGGACTCCACCAAAGATCCTATTTGGCTGATTTCACGTAATAAATTATTATATTAAAAACTGTACATAGATAAAGGAGGGAAAGAGAGAAATCGAATGAAAATAGAGATAATACCAATAATCCTCCATTAGTCTAATTTTTCGCCTGTCTTATCACGGATCAGCCAAGAACGGGGAGAGCCTTACTTTACTGTATAGATTTATGTGTGAAGGTGGAGGGATCTTAAAGGCAACAGATACACGTCTATACAGACAAGGCATTACACAGATAGCGGCTAGCTGCATTCATAATCTATTCTTAGATAAAGAGAAGGCAAATTATTATCCGAACATTTAAAAAATGTTAAAATGGCCAATCCGTGACAGGTCACGTTTTTGGACGTTGCTAAAATAATTTTGTTCTCTGTTTCATGTCAACTACGACGAGCTAACCTAACTGACGCTTGGAAAAGAGAGGAAAGACTCGCAGGTGATATAATGGGATCTACAAATAAAGCCGAAAGACAGCACGCTGGGCGCAGAGAAAAGGCCAGATCTACATTTTTATTATTTAAGCTTGCTGGTACAGTTGAAGTATACGCTTTTCTGTTTAGTGTTATTTGATATTTGAACATTGATTAGTTGTGTTCATATTAGATATAGTTTGATATTTGAACATTGATTAGTTGTGTTCATATTAGATATAGGAAGATTTTAGATTGACCTGTCCCAGTTGCATTTATCTGTATATGTACATTAAGCAAGTAGACACAGAAGTACTCTTGTGTGAACGGAGTTACATATAGTGACAGTAGAACATTTATATGGTTTTAACTAGGGCAATGTTTAGGATGAGTCAAGCAGACCAAAGCAGCAGGCATCAGCCTTCAGCTGTTAGCACTGATAATAATGAAGCAGTAAGAAGTGTTGTAGGACAGATAGCGCAATAGAACGCCCTGTAGACACGGCTGGAGGTGTAACAGCAAGCACGCAGCAGGGATTAGATTCATTGGTAATTATCATTAGGATTATCATTGGGATTAGATTCATTGGTAATTATCATGAGACAGATGCAGATGATAACCGAGAGCATGAATACTTTGAAAACCGACATTAATGCGAAATTTGCCTCAGTTACTGAAGGGCAAAATGATTTGAATACGAAATTAGCCTCAGTTACTGAAGGGCAGGAAAATCTGAAAACCGACATTAACGCGAAATTTGCCTCAGTTACTCAAGGGCAAAATGATTTGAATACGAAATTAGCCTCAGTTACTGAAGGTCAGGAAAATCTGAAAACCGATATTAAAGCACAATTAGTGACAGTCACTCAAACTCAAGAAGAGATGAAATTAGTCCAGACTGAGATTAAGCAGCAGTTACAAGACAGTTTTTCCGAATTAGAGCAGCGGATAGAGGCGAAGACCAAGGAACTCAAAGATCAGGCCGAAGAGACGGAACGAAAATTAACTGCACAGATAGAATTGGTGAAAGCACAATGTGAGGAATCTACTCACCGCGTACGTGTCGAAATGAAGGAGTATGTGGCTATTAAGATAGATACTGTACGGGAACAAGTGGAAATGGTTCCGCAATTAGTACAAAAGCAAGACGCCATGTCATGTGCAATTGCGCAACTTCCTGAATTGGCACGTACACAGACTAACCTAAAGGAAAGCGTTGAACATCTGACAGAGCGTCAAGACGTTATAGACCACCAAATTAACGGATAAATTATCCGAAATCACATTAGAAAACAAAAGGCTAATGTGTGAAAACGTTGAGCAAAATGTTAAGGCAGCATTCCAGAGTTTATCTGGCAAACAGGAAGAGAATTTGTTTGCGAAAGGACTTGAGGAGGTGCGACAGCAGTTAGGTGCTGATTTGGAGCATTGGAAACAAACGATAGAAGAGTCGATGCGCGCTTCACAACAAAGCTCAGAACAAATGAATACAGGGCAGCAGCAGAAGTTGGCAACGACTACAGAGCCAGTTACTGCCCATTCGCACACAATACCGACTTGTGCATGTAATTCAAACATTAAATTGCCACAAGCTGGTTGTTCGCGTGAATTCTTATCTAACGGAGATTACGAAAGCCTTTGCCATGCCGAAGAATAAATGATAAAGCATCGGCAATTCCAGATTTTTAACCCGAACAAAAGGGGGGTCCATCCAATTGTTTTTATTCGACGTTTCAGAGGAGTGCTACCCAGAAATTGGTCGGAGTGGCAGAAGATCAGTTTTGTTACAGGATATATACAAGGTTCGGGGGTGATCTGGGCCTCGGACATGACTTCCGTTTGCCCGACATATGACGATTTTGAGAAGGCGTTTTTAGCAAAGTTCTGGTCAGAAGGGGTACAGGAACACCTAAGGCAGGAGGTGCTGTACCAAGAGCCTTTCTCCTTTTCGAAAGGAAGCCTTAGAAGGTATTTCGAAAAATATATAAATAAAACGAGATACTGGGACAGACCTATGCCCTTGTCAGACATAATAAACATACTTAAGGCAAGACTACCAACTAGCATCCGGAATCAATTGATTTACGGCAACGACAAAGACTTGGATTCGTTCCTCACGACGTTAGACCATATAGATATTATCGAAGAGAACAACCAGAAAGCCCGTGATAACAGATTACAATATAGGGCGATAGAACCTCCGCCAAACGGTAGGCAAGGTGGAAGTATGGGTTATACCAATGGCGATCAATCGACACTTAGAAGGAATGAACAAAGATCGTAAAATAATGGAGGAACCCCTCAAAATCTCAATAGTAATCCCGGCAACAGTCTTGCGAGGGGCTATTCAAGGAACGACAGGAACGGGAAAAGATACAACCCCGTGTGGGGGAACGAAAGAAATTTCAGACCCCAAACCTGGGATAATAACAATAATAGAAAGTGGAATCAACCGGGAGGAATGTATTCAAATAGCCAACATTAGTGGGGACGGACATCTACGAATCAACCGGTAATTACCGAAGTGACGGATGATGTCAACCAGCAGACAAATCAAAATCCAACAAACTTGTAATGACCCACTCGTGCCTCGGAGGAGCGGTCAACAATTGGTTGAGGGGCAACAGGATATGTGTACACATGCTAACGTATAATGATGGACGATTGCTGGCAGATAAACTGACCGAGGACTTAGAACCACAAGATGAGGTTAAGGAACAGGTGGCAGTAGCCGAAGTGCAAGACATTATGGAGACCGTACCTATAGTGGCGGTTTTAGACACAGCTGCAACCACAAATGTTATTTCGGAGCCACTATTTAACAGGATCAGAAATATTAGACGAGTACCAGTTTTTCCAGTTCAAAATTGCAGAATAATAGGCGCCGTTGGGGCTCGATCGGCTAATGTAAAGGTGCAGTCACTACTTGGTGTGGAATTCGGAAATGTAGCAATATTAAGCACATTCATTATTGTGAAAAATTTGGTGGTAGAGTGCATTATCGGAGCCGACAGCCTACGTCAATACGGATGCAGAATAGAATTCAAAACAGGAAAAATTTGGTTAAATTTTAATAAACAAGAAATTGCGTTGGAGTTGTTGAAAAAAAAAGCCTTACGAGAAAATATAATTGTGGGATCAGTGGGCAAGTAATCAGGACGGCCCAAAATTCTAAACAGCACGCTATTAATGAGTTCCAAGTCAAAGAAGATTTCGGTCAATTTAGTGTTTGAAAAGTTGAATGAACCCGACTGCATTATCGAAGATCAGAAGAAGCAGCTCAATGAATTATTATTAACGTATGAAAGCGTTTTTGATGAAAGGCCAGGAGTTATTAAGGGATACATATACCATCTCTACGTTAAGCCGCACGAAACGTATTGTAGAACTTTCTATCCTGTTCCCTGGAGGTTAAAGGCTCAAGCTCAAAAGGAAATATTGAGCAGATATACAACATGCCCCACTCCTCCACTGGTTATACACCTCATGAATTGATGTTCGAGGCAAAAGAAGAAAACTTCTGGACTGAACATATGCCCAAAACCCAGGAAACTGAGATGCCGTGGGAAGAAAAAATAAGACAAGCCATCATAAATATGACGCAAAAGGCTGATCAGAGAAAACAACAATATGACAAATTAATCAAGAGGGTACAGGTGTACCACGTCGGAGAGAAGGTACTAGTCAAAAGACATACCAAATCATCCTTAATAAAGAAGAGTATAAAGAAATGGGAGTTATTATATACTGTCCCATACATCATTCTATAAATTCCGAACCCTGCGGCTTATCTGTTAGCATACCCGGGATCTAACAAAATTAAAGGGTTATTTTCCCATAACGACTTGAAAAAATTTAATGAAGATTAGAAGATAGGGATGAATGGTGTTGCGAGTGACAGAGATGAACGCTCGTAAAAACATAACAATAAACTGTGTGTGTTTAGTGTTAGAAAACTTTAAACTGAAATAATTAATCAGTGACGCAGATTGTAGAAATAGTGAATAACTATAACTATCAAGTGCTGTAAAAAAGATAGTGGAGATAGGCTTCACCTGTGTTTGGGTAAACATAGAACTTTAGCATTGCTAATGTCATCAAGAATTATAAAGGATCTGAATGACCTTCAAGAAGAAAGAAATATTTCCCGAAAATGACGCTGCATAATCAAAAGAGGTTCCCAGTGAATGTTCATATATAATTTCAAGTGCACGCTTAGATGTGTAAACGTGTGAAGTGAAGTTTTGTGGTTAAGTAGTGAATCATGAGTGACGGTTAACGCCGCAAAGATAATTTCCCGCGCAAAACAATTGGCGTCGGCGCGAGAGTTAGAATCGATATAGACGACACAGATATGCTTTGTAAGAGACTGGAATCAAATGCGAGGGGAAACTGATTGATGTTGAACTTCAAAAAAAAAAGTATCATAATTAGACGTTAAGAGTTCTTGATTTATTTTTGAATGTCAAAAGAAAGTAATATTCATAGAATTAGTAGTTATTTAGTGGGTCTTGTTCACTTTGGAATTTTGTTTGAAAATCCATTTCCATATATGTGCATGTATGAATGCCGGATGAATCAGAGAACAAATGAAAGAAGTGAATCCACATTCCTCACTACTAATAACTTTTACATTACAGCAATCAAGCAGAGAAATATATGTATTTAGGATAAAATTTTTATGAGTATAGATGAATGATATGACTTTTCAAGGAAATGATGGATTATATCCTTGTATAAAATGAACCACAGTTTCCATTATTCGATGATTTGAATCCAAAATCTACTGCTAGTTGCATGAATCCTTTAAATTATGAAGAATAAATCATTTACGGAAAATGTGTCAGAATTTTTGGACTTATAAGCAGAAGTGGTGATGCGAAGTCCAAAAGAAAATTCAAACTAGAGTAAATATTATGACGTTTTCGGCAACAGCATTAGTCAATGGATAAATGGAAACCTTAAGTCAATGGCTAAATTCCTTGCAGTACATCGTAAGAAAAAGGATGCATGGCTCCATAGGGATTTTGTTTTCAAAAAGGAGAATCTTGGACGGTGCAACCTAACCAGTTCTTTTACAGGAAAAGTTTCCCTTTCGGTCATCGCTAATTCTTTTGGAATGAATGTTGCATGTAAAATCTGGTATCCCTGTCCCTTCTACTCTTCCCATTGTGGGCCGCGTAGAAGACCGACTACAAATGTGGACGTCGGGGACATGCAACATCCGGGGGAGTGAAAGCACCAAAAGATATTGTTCTGGGAACAATATTGTAAAAAACAAACTCGAGTTATTGATTGTAAATTTTTTTTTTTTGCTAGAGGCACAAATCACTCTTCTCCAAATCGTTATATAAATCGATCCCTATCTTTCCTTTAGAGATCAATTTCAAAATTATTTTTTTCTCTTCTGTAGGCTATCCTATCTTCTATGTACCGTACGCTGGGGGTCTAGGCTTAAGAGGTTTTCCAAGCTTTCCCTGCTTAAGAAAGTTCCCGAATGGGTAGACCCTGATAACAGTTTCATGTAAGGTCATCTTCCTTGGTAATGCACAGCAGAAATAACACCTTGATGCACGTAAAAGCAATACAGCCGCGGTACCTGTCTCTTCATTTCTTCTGTTTTCAATGTTTCTTTTCTTCGTCTGTCTTAAACATAATTATTTTTTTTCAGTCGGAGGACTGACACTCATCACTTCAGGGTTACCCACACTAATAGATAGCTCGCGAAGTGTGTTCGATAAATCAAAATTAGGCTCACAAACTTCGCTCGCTGCGAGGGGCATTGTAATGTCCCCACAGCAAATACCCTCTACCACGCACCAATTAATCATTTTAAATCAAACCATCCACATTCATTCACTTTGGAAAAGTTATCTGATCTGATCTGATCGTAATATATGCGGCGACAGCTCGACGAAGCCAAAGTATTTTCTAGTGCATTTATTCTTTGAAATAACAGAGATGCATATATGCATTCTCCATGGTTGTTAGAGTGGTAACTAGGTCAGCTTCTGGAGTATCTGTTGAGGGATTGACATGTTTCTGAGAGATACGTATTCTGCTTTGCTTCTCGCTAAAGCGAGCCAATTAATTGTGCCGCTAGTGGTTTGTTTTGAAGAGAAAGAGATTGTAAAAGGAAAATAATTAAGGCGTGGAATCACCGGAGATCGGGATATGTAATGGAGGTGGATTTAATACACAATTTCCTCCATAAATAAGATTTGTGACTTTTTTGTTCTGGAGTGAATGAACGAATGAGTTTTTTCTGAATCATTTGATGATCACGTTGGCCCTGTAATTAGTGGGGAAGTTTCAGGTGTGTCGAAGAGAGCCTGCAATCACTGAGTCTGTGTTAAATAGTCCATAAAGGCTTCGTACACATCTGAAATTCGCAATCTTTCGTAAAAGGAACAAATTGTCCAAACGATTGATTCTCCCGACTGACTGCAGTGTTTAACAGTAATAATAAATGTAAATATCTCTTACAGCAAGCCAGCCTCTGATTACCAAGACGAAGGACTCCACCAAAGATCCTATTTGGCTGATTTCACGTAATAAATTATTATATTAAAAACTGTACATAGATAAAGGAGAGAAAGAGAGAGATCGAATGAAAATAGAGATAATACTAATAATCCTCCATTAGTCTAATTTTTCGCCTGTCTTATCACGGATCAGCCAAGAACGGGGAGGGCCTTACTTTACTGTATAGACTTATGTGTGAAGGTGAAGGGATCTTAAAGGCAACAGATCCACGTCTATACAGACAAGACATTACACAGAGATAGCGGCTAGCTGCATTCATCTTCTGTTCTTAGATAAAGAGACGGCAACTTATTATGCGAACATTTAATAAATGTTAAAAGCTGTAGAACACTTAATGTAGAAAATTATTCAGATAGGAAATTCACGACTAGGAAAGTTGTGGTTAACATTATTTTATTGTGTGGAAGGTTATGCGTCTGTATGTGTTTGTGTGTGTTTCCACTCACTTTTTTAAAGAAATATTAAAAGTACACATGGCTCTCTGAAACTGAACTTTGTCCCCTGTTGTCAACGATTAGTCACACGACCCAAAAGCATAAACACACACACACACACACACACACACACACACACACACACACACACATGTACAACAGAAGAAAAATAATCAATAAAATACCCCAGAAACTTTCACGCACTCTTATTCACACAAACATACACATACGCGCGCGTGCACATTCAATATTAGGTACGTCTCTCAAAGCTTCAGGCCAATACACGATTCAAAGCTTCCGGCAAAACACACTCAACTGTCTGCCATCTGGTTTGCGAATCTTACACAGTGTGTCGCAGCGGAAGTTAAAAGTGCAGTTTTCCACCGTGACGACAATGGGGGTGTACGTGGAAACATATGGCGTAACAGACAAACAGACACAAACACACAGTCTCACGTCTCCCAGGCCTAAATTGCAAACAGATACAATTAAACATCGGGTCGTTGGGCCATGTGGCTGATGGAAAGCCATTAGGGAATCTACATCTGCATCTACTAATGCTAAATTCTGTTCTCTTGTTTTCGCAATCCTCGCCCGAACTGTGGCAGTAGAAATGTTTTACAGTCAACCTCACTGCAAGTTCTCCAACTTCTCTCAATAGTGTATCGCCAAAAGAACCTAGTCTTCCCTCCAGCGATTCCCATATGAGTTCACGAAGCATCTCTGTAGTGACAGAGTGTTGCTCGAACTTACCGGTGACAAACCTAGCAACACGCCTCTGAGTTGCTTCCATATCTTCCTTTAATCTGAGCTGGTTCGGATACAGTACACTTGTGAGGACAGACCTATAAAACGGGAAAAAAATGATCGCGGGCGTAGGGTATAATTGATGCGGAGAGATGAAAAGGTTAACACAAGATGGGAAGAAGTGAAGAGCGGCACAAAAATTCGAAAAAATTTAAGAAAAAACTCAGAAATGGAGAATGGAAACGACGTCTTCAACTGCCCAAGGATAGCTTCGGTAAGTATGTGATTAATAGAGACGAGTACTTCTTACTGGCGACGAATGTTAACACAGAAACGAAAGAAACACCGGATGTGCCCCAAGGAAGCGTAACTGGACCGCTTGTGTTCTCAATATACAGAATCGATTTATCGGACTGTATCATCAGCACTGTTAAGATTTGTCGCTGACGCGCTGCTGTCTACTGGAAATTATGGCCACTGGACGACCGAGAGGAAACGCAGAATGATCTGAACAAATTTCTACTCATCGTAATGAACGGCAATTCTATTTAAATATGGATCAATGCAAGTTAATGTCTGAAAATAAAGAGAACAAGCCGATAGTATCCGACCACAAGGTTAGTGGTGAACATCTGGAACACATTATCTCTTGCAAGTATTTAGGGGTATATTACCAAGTGATATGAATGCGACAGTCACGTAAAACCAGTTTTAGGAGAGCAAATGGAAAACTTAGTTTTCATGAAAGGCTTCTAGGAAAATGAAGAGCGTCTACAAGAGAAATAGCAAAGAAGGCACTGGTGCGACCAGTTTTGCAGTACCGTCCCAGCGTTAGTATCCTTATCAAGTGGAATTGCAACACATCGAACGAATTCAGACACGGCCTACAAGCATCGTCACAGGTCGGTAATGTCGTACGAAAATGTAACAAAAATATTCGGGAAATTTAAACTGATTGAAAAGAAAGAAATCATTGAGAGAAAGACGACACAGTTTTTACGAAACCCTCTGTTGGTTGAATTTGGAGAGTGTGTATTCCAAGAAGATTGTGCGACAATTCCGCTACCACCATAGTACAAGCTAGCGCAGTTATAAGTAGCCCGCTTCCCCTCTGAATGCGAATGCTATAGTCTGACTTCTGAAAAAGAGTAAACAGCTACGACAATTCACAGTTGTATGCAATAATCGTTTGTTAGCTTTATTCTGCAAGAATTTCAATTTATTTCATGAGTGAGATTAGACGTTTTTCTTTGCGGTCTGCAAAATGACTTACTTGATAGAAGAAAGAATGAATATAAAAAATAGCCCAACTACGTATCTGAGCTAAATGTAAAACGACAAGGAATTTCTTCAGTTCGCGCACAATCGTTATTCCAGGCATTCGCCGAAGAATTTTCCAGAGCTTAAAGAAGTCTACACGTAAACTGGCGCAACAGGCAGATGCAGGAAGAAGTTGTTAGCGGATATCGAAAAGTCTTAATTTGAAGCTGTGTCGTGTGACGGTTGTGCAACGATTACGAGAGGATGCCAGACACGAACGTGTAGATTACTGCACATCGTTTATGAACAGCATAACACGGTAGTATATAAGGAAATTTTTGACACACTATGTGAGTAAAAGCATCCGGGTACCCCCAAAAACATACGTTTTTCATATTAGGCGCATTGTGCTGCCACCTACTGCCAGGTACTCCATGACAGCGACCTCAGTATTCATTTGACATCGTGAGAAAGCAGAATAGGGCGCTCTTCGGAACTCGAGGGCTTCGAACTTGGTCAGGTGATTGGGTTTCACTTGGTCAATATGTCTGTACTCGAGATTTCATCACTCCTAAACATCCTTAGGTCCACTGTTTGCGATGTGGTAGTGAAGTAGAAACGTGAAGGGACACGTACAGCACAAAAGCGTACAAGCCGACCTCGTCTCTTGACTGACAGAGATGGCCGACAGTTGAAGAGAGTCGTAATGTGTAGTAGGCAGACATCTATCCAGACCATCACACAGGAATTCCAACAAACTGCATGGGAATCCACTGCAAGTACTATGACAGTTAAGCGGGAGGTGAGAAAACTTGGATTTCGTGGTCGAGCGGCTGCTCATAAGCCACACATCACGCCGGTAAATGCAAAACGACACCTCGCTTGCTCTAAGGAGCGTAAACATTGGACGACTGAATAGTCGAAAAACGTTCTGTGGAGTGAGGAATCACGGTACACAATATGGCGATCCGATGGCAGGGTGTGGGTATGGTGAATGCCCAGTGAACGTCGTCTGCCAGCGTGTGTAGTGCCAGCAGTAAAATTCGGAGGCGGTGGTGCTATGGTGTGGTCGTGTTCTTCATGGAGGGGCTTGTACCCATTGTTGTTTTGCGTGGCACTTTCACAGCACAGGCTAACATCGATGTTTTAAGCACCTTGTTGCTTCCCACTGTTGAAGAGCAATTCGGGGATGGCGATTGCATCTTTCAACACGATCGAGCACCTGTACGGCACAGAGTCCTGACCTGAATCCTTATAGAACACATTTAGAATGTTTTGGAACGTCGACTTCTTGCCAGCGTCACCGACCGACATCGATACCTGTCCTCGGTGCCGCACTCCGTGAAGAGTGGACTGCCATTCCCCAAGAAACCTTCCAGCACCTGAATGAACATATGCCTGTGTTTGTGGAAGCTGTCATCAAGGCTAAGGGTGGGCCAACACCATATTGAATTCCAGCATTACCGATGGAGGGCGCCACGAACTTGTAAGTAATTTTCAGCCAGGTGTCCGTATACTTTTAATCAGATAGTGCACATTTTGTGCTTATCTCACTGAATATGGAAGACAATGCAGCTTCTTCTAGCAAGATTGGGCAACGTGCAGTACGTCTAAGATATCCCTGTTTAACATTTTAAATGTTCGTATAATAAGTTGACGTCTCTTTGATCTAAGAATAGATGATCAATGCAGCTAGCCGCTATCTCTGTGTAATGTCTTGTCTGTATAGACGTGGATCTGTTGTCTTTAAGATCCCTTCACCTTCACACATAAGTCTATACAGTAAAGTAGGGCTCTCTCAGTTCTTGGCTGATCCGTGATAAGATAGGCGAAAAATTAGATTAATGGAGGATTATTAGTATTATCTCTATTTTCATTCGCTCTCTCTCTTTCTCTCCTTTATCTATGTATAGTTTTTACTATAAGATTTCATTACGTGATATAGTGATAAAAAGAATCTACCAAATAGAATTTTTGGTGGAGTCCTTCGTCTTGGTAATCAGCGGCTGGCTTGCTGTAAGAGATCTTTACATTTATTATTACTATTAAACACTGCAGTCAGTCGGGAGAATCAATCGTTTGGACAATTTGTTCCTTTTACGAAAGATTGCGGATTCCAGATGTGTACGAAGCCTTTTTGGACAATTTAACACAGACTCAGTGATTGCAGGCTCTCTTCGACACAGCTGAAACTTCTCCACTAATTACAGGGCCAACGTGATCAACAAATGATTCAGAAAAAACTCATTCGTTCATTCACTCCAGAACAAAAAAGTCACAAACCTTATTTATGGAGGAAATCGTGTATTAATTCCATCTCCATTACATGGCCAGATCTCCGGTGATTCCACGCCTTAATTATTTTCCTTTTACAATCTCTTTCTCTTCAAAACAAACCGCTAGCGGCACAAATGTTAATTGGCTCGCTTTAGCGAGAAGAAAAGCAGAATACATATCTCTCAGAAACACGTCAATCCCTCAACAGATACTCCAGAAGCTGTCCTAGTTACCCCTCTAACAACCATGGAGAATGCATATATGCATCTCTGTTATTTCAAAGAATAAATGCACTAGAAAATACTTTGGCGTCGACGAGCTGTCGCCGTATATATTCCAAGGAAATCAGATCAGATAACTTTTCCAAACTGAATGAATGTGGATGGTTTGATTGAAAATGATTAAATGGTAGAGGGTAATTGCTGTGGGGACATTACTCCTGAACGAGTCAATGAGGTCCTCACTGGTACGAACTGTCAGCAAACATTTATGGTCACTACGTTCGTCGGATCTAACGACATGTGATTTTTTTCCTGTGGGGCAGTTGAAGAGCAAAGACTATGAAACAAATCCACACACAATACAGAAACTGAAAGGCAATATCAGCCGTGAAGTTGCGATATCGGAACTTTACGCCGGGTGTATCTAAATATGTTTAGACGTGCACTGCTGAATATTCATGTTGCAAGGGCGTCACTTTCAACATCTTCTATAAATGTGTTTTTCACTGTATTTTTCATCATTAATAAACGGTAAGTCGTTTTCCGCTCTTCGTTTCTGTAACTTCACTGCACTTCCTTTATACTTCCACGGGTTACTTTTATCTGCACCTCCCTGAGTATCTTGCGTAGGGATCATGCGAATAAGATAAGAGGCATTAGTGTGCCTGCAAAGGCATGTAGACAGAGGTAATATTTGTACGAACTAAAAGCCACCGTCCACTGTGCAGTGGCTTGCGCCGTACAAGGCGTGGACAAAAATATAGAAACACCGCCAGGAATGCAAGCTCGGACAAAAACGCAGATGCTGGTCAAACTTGCAAGTTGCGCTGTTGTATGTGACCAGGAACGGCAGCTGTGCAATCATCTCAATATTTTGCAAGTGTCAGTCATGGCCAGAACAATGTTCTCTGTGTTTGTGAGCGCATTATGTCGGAGCAAAGTGGATTCGAGCATGAGCAGATTTTTGATTCTCATACAGTAGTGTGCAAATTAATAGAGGCAAGGCGATTAATCTTCAAGTCTGCACATTTATTTCTATGTTCATAGCACAGTTATTATCTTATTGCATACTGATAATTAATGTGTCCTCCTATTACTTTAAAGATCTCCGGAATATGTTGTGGCATAGATTCGACCAGCTTAAAGCACATATTTCCTAGTTCTATGTTGGTCCCTTATGACCAGGTGACATCGGCTGGTACGTACTTTTCAATTCAATAAACTTTGCCGGCCGGGGTGGCCGAGCGTTTCTAGGCGCTACAGTCTGGAACCGCGCGACCGCTACGGTTGCAGTTTCGAATCCTGCCTCGGGCATGGATGTGTGTGATGTCCTTAGGTTAGTTAGGTTCACGTAGTTCTAAGTTCTAGGGGGCTGATGACCTTAGAAGTTAAGTCCCATAGTGCTCAGAGCCATTTGAACCATTTGAACCACAAACTTTACCAACAGCCGTCCACTTCAAGATATTTTATTTTATTTCGAAAGCAACCTGATCCGGCAATTCATTCTGCCATCTTCAGGCCCCATACGCTTTTTTCGAATCAAAGAACTTATCGTATAGCGCCATAAAACTGGATATCGTGAATCACAATCGTTGTGCAGTTAATTGATACGAAAACGTGAGTGCCCAGTTGCTGTCACGGTTTCGTATAAATCAGCTGCACAACGATTGGGATACGATATCCAGTTTTATGGCTCTGTACGATAAACTCTTTGATTCGAAAAAAGTGTATAGGGCTTGAAGATGGCAAAATGAATTGCCGAAGCTGGTTGCTTTCGAAACAAGATAAAATATCTTAAAATGTACTGCTGTTGGTAAAGTTTATTCAATTGAAAAGTATTTTGAAGTTCGACGCATGAAACCACACTTTTAACGCATGCACTAGCATACATGTTTTGTTGAACAATCCACTTTACAAATACAATTTTTCACAGTAGTCCACAAATGCTCAATGAGATTTAAGTTTGGTAAATTACCAGGCCATTCAAGCACATTAATGTTTTCTTCCACGAGCGTCTGGAGTGGTTGAGAAGTGTGACATGGAACCAAATCATTTTGAAATGTTCCTCCACCATCTACAAAGGTCTATAGTAATGGCACAATCCTGCGCCGAAAGATTTCCATGTATTTGGTTGAATTCACCATGCTATCTACTGGAAGTAGCGCCCTAGGGCCACTTGCAGTGAAAAAACCCGAACAATTTTTTGGGAGGGTCTTTTGCGTCTTTCACGATACTCAGCTCTTATTGACTCCTGGTTGCCTCGCCTGATAACCCTTACTCTGCAACTTCTAACAATAAAATGTGACCCACCACTAGAAATTATACGTTTCTAGTCACTGGAGGCCCAAGACTTACACTGATCACACAGAACATTATGACCACTGATCAATTATCGATATAAACCCATCCAGGAGACAGCAGCGTCACGTGGCGAGGAATAAGTGCTAGTCAGACTTTCGCACAGTGCATGTAGCATAAATAAGCGTGTTGTCCGTCTGTAGAAAGGGGAAGGCGCGCGATCTATCCGAGTTTGACCGAGGGCAGTTTGTGATGGCCCGGATGCATGGCTCGAGCATTTCTAAACTGCACGACTTGGCGGCTGTTCGAGGAGTGCTCTGATGTATGTCTAAAACACGTGGCGAAACTAGGGTGAAACCCCGTCCAGACGCCGCGGCTTTGGGCGCTACAGATGTCGGACGTCGTAGGCCTGGCAGACTGGTAAAACAGGACAGGCGGCGATCTGTGGCGGAACCAACATCAGACTTTAATGCTGGGCAGAATACAAGTGTGTCCGAACACACAGTGCACCGAACACTTCTAACGACGGGCGTCTCCACTGACGATCCATGCATGTGCCAGTGTTAACACCACAACATAGGCAACTAAGACGAAAATGGTCATGTGATCATTGGCACTAGACGTTGGCGCAGTGGCAGAACGTTGTATGGTCTGATGAAGCCCGATACCTTCTTCATCATGCCGATGGCAGGCCCGAATCCGTCGTCTTCCAGGGAACAACTCCTTGACACATGTATCGCAGGACGGTGAAAAACTGGCGGCGGTTCCATTATGCTTTGTGGAACTTTCACGCGGGCATCCATGGGACCAGTGGAGCTCGTGCAAGGCACCATGACGGCCAAGGAGTCTCGTACACTAGTTGCAGACAACATACACCCCATCATGACGATCATGTTTTCCTGGCGGCAATGGCATTTTTCAATAATGCACCATGTCACTAGGCCAAGAGTGTGACAGAGTGGTTCGAGGAGCACAGTAGCGAGTTCCAGTTGATTGCTGGCCCCACAACTAGCCAGAACTCGAGCCGATCGAACACATCTGGGATCTGATTGAATGTTGAGTCAGAGCTCATCGCCCCCTCCCCGAAATTGACATAATTAGGTGACTTGTGGGTGCTGATGTTAAGGTAACTCCCTCCAGCGAGCTACCAAGGCCTCATTGTTTCCACGCGGCAGGTATTAAAACCTACTTCGTTACTGGGTTTTGTGCCTTTCTCCCCCAATCAAGAAGCCTACGCCGTACCGTTGAAGAGTCCGTTTCAAATCCAGTAGCCAGTAAGTCCTTCTGAAACTCCTTAACTATTTGGTGCGGATGAATATACTGTTTCTACGAGTAAGTAGAGTTTTGTCAGTTCTCGGAATGGTTTTTCGTTTTCACGCACATTGGACTTTTGTCTTAGGAGTCTATAAGGCAGTATCACTGTATGCCAAATGGTTCAAATGGCTCTGAGCACTATGCGACTTAACTTCTAAGGTCATCAGTCGCCTAGAACTTAGAACTAATTCAACCTAACTAACCTAAGGACATCACACACATCCATGCCCGAGGCAGGATTCTAACCTACGACCGCAGCGGTCCCTCGGCTCCATACTGCAGCGAATAGAACCGCACGGCCACTCCGACCGGCACTGTATGCCCTAATAAGTCTTGAAACACTAAATTTTTCCACACCAACAATTGAGGTAATGTCTCCTATAGTCATAGATGCATTTTCATGAAGAGCAATCATTTATGCCCGCTTGTTAGGCGAAACGTTCATTTTAACAGAAAGCCTAAGCTTTGCTGTCGAGAGCACAGAAATAACGCACTCTCTTGCTACACGTACAAGCACTCAACTGAAATGGAACGTTTTGTATCCCGCCTGGAAGGCGGCGTCCACAGCTCGTGGTCTTGCGGGAGCTTTCTCGCTTCCCGCGCACGGGGTCCTGGATTCGATTCGCGGCAGGGTCAGGGATTTCCTCTGCCTCGAGATGACTGGGTGTTGTGTGTCATTCATAATCATTTCATCATCATTGACTCGCAAGTCGCCGAAGTGGCGTCAGCTAAAAAGGATTTACAATTTCGGCGGCCGAACACTCCGCATGGGATCTCCCAGCCAACAATGCCGTACGATTATTTCATTTTTTTTTTTTTTTTTTTTGGAAAGCGGCGCGTGGGTCTGCTCCAGAAAACTGAAATGATGGCCGAGTGAAGGAAGTGAGTAGGAGCAGGAAAAGGTAAAACACATCGGTACTGCAAGTAAAAGTAGTTTACTGGTGCATGAATATATACAGAGGCATATGTAACTTTGTACGTCGGTGTGAAGCCTTAGACCCGTCGTAAGTAGAGCAAAGTCTCTGTATGAAGCGGAGCTGAAGCGAAGTGTCCCGGCCGTCTGCTCTTGATGAAATGGGCAGATTCTGGAGCGGAGCTCGTAGAGCTCTACAGCGCCGGCTAGAGGGCGCTGTCGTCGATGTCTGTGTCGTAGTGCCAACCTAAGAACTGGCACCTATGCCGTGGCATCGTAGCTATCGATACCACAGAACGGACCTACAATTGTTCTTCATAGTCAAGGCAACAATAGTTCACCAAGAGTCCAGGAATTGGGCGTATAAAATCGATTACAGCAAACTAAATTCAGTTTCTTGTTAAATGTGAGCTTGTCCCAATAAATTTGCGCACTGCTGTATGATGGGTGCTTTCTTACCCAAGATAGGCGAAGCGTTTGGTGTTTCAAGAGGCACCGTGTCGAAGATTTATACTGCCTACAGTGAAAGGGAGAAACATTATCCGCTAAGTCAAAACGCGTACGGAAATGTATGTCGAGTGATCGTGACGGACGGTCGCTGAGCGGGACTGTGACGAAAAGTAGCAGGACGACAGCTGTAAAAGTCACTGCAGAACTGAATGTCGCACTAGCGAACATTGTCAGCAACAACCGTACACGAAGGGAGCTCCATAGGCAGAGAACTGAAGGGCTAACTGGAATTCCAAAACCATTCATCAGTGAAGCAAATGCTCGTAACAGGAAAATGTGCCGCCAGACCCATTAAACCTGGACTATGGAGCAATGGAAGCCCTCCGCCTGGCGAATTAGTGTCGTGCTCTGGTGTTCCGGCCTGCCTGTGGATGATTTTTGAGGCGGTTTTCCACCTGACTCGCCGAATGCGGGATGGTTCCTCTTATTCCGCCTCAGTTACACTATGTCGACGATTGCTACGGAAACACTGTCTCCACGTATGCGTACACCACAATTACTCTACCTCGTAAACATTTGGGGTTACTCTCGTCTGGTATGAGACATTTCCGGGGGAAGGGAGGGGGGGAGGGTGTCCACTGGGGGCCGCACCGCACAATAACCCTGGGTTCGGTGTGGGGCGGCGGTGGTGCGGGTGGACTGCTGTGGCCTGTTGGGGGGCTGTGAACTACTGAGGGCTACGGCGGGACGAAGCCTCTCCGTCGTTTCTAGGTCCCCAGTTTAGTATAGAATACAAACACACAATGGAGCAATGGAAGAAAGTCATTTTGTCTTAGGAGTCAGCCGGCCGGTGTGGCCGAGCGATTCTAGGCGGCCAGCCGTTGTGGCCGAGCGGTTCTAGGCGCTTCAGTGTAGAATCCCGCGACCGCTACGGTCGCAGGTTCGAATCCTGCCTCGGGCATAGATGTGTGTGACGTCATTAGGTTGGTTAGGTTTAAGTAGTTCTAGGGGACTGATGACCTCATGTGAAGTCCCATAGTGGTCAGAGCCATTTGAACCATTTCTTAGGAGTATTGTTTCACACTGTTTCCAACTTCTGGACGTGTTTCCATCCCATGAATGAAACATGCTGGGGGTTCGATGATGATTTGGGTAGCCTTATCATTGTACTCCATGGGACCCATGGTTACTCTGCAAGACCGCATAATTGCCAAGGATTACGTGATCATTGTGGTCGATCAGGTTCATTCCATGGTACAACGTTTGTTCTCCATTTCGTTCTGACAGGGTATTAATTCTGTAAATATTAGCAGTTCAAGTTTAGTCTAATGTATTTACCTATTTTGAAAATCTCGCGACAAATGATCAAGGTAGTAAGTATTTTATTCAAATGTCTTATGTTTTTTATGTTGTCGTCTATGATATGTTCCATACCCACGAGAATCATCTCATTTTTGGGTCAATGGGACAAAAACTGAATAAAATAAATAATAACAATAATAATTTAAAAAATTCTGTGTTCCAAGACGACGGGGCCACTACGCACACAGCTCTCCCCCTCCAGGACTGGTTTTGTGAGCCACCATAGTCACCAGACCTCAATACTATCGCGCCCTTGTGGTCTACTTTGAAGGAAAGGATGCCTTATCGCTATCCACCTCCATCAACGTTACCCGAATTTGCAACTATTTTGCAGGAAGAATGATCTAAGATTCCCTTCGAGCCCATACAAGACCTGCATTCATCTATTCCTAGACGAGTGGAACCTGTTGAGTGTCAACGGATTCCCTGCACCGTATTAGGCGCGGTGATGTGTCGTGTCTTGGCGTTTCCATACTTTTGTCCACGCCCTGTACACGGAAGTAGGCTGGCAGAAGTGAGTCGGCCGCAGTCCGGCCGGCGCACGCGCTGCTATCCCACCAGCAGCGCCTCGGCGTGTGCGCTCTCCCAACAGGCGGCAGCGAGCGTTCGGCTATTACTGGCCGAAGCCTGCGGCGTCGACGGCGGCGATATTTCGGTCGCAGCCGCATTCCGGAAGCTGCGCCCACGTCACCCTGGAAAAAGGCTTCCCGTGCGGCTTAAACATAGGGCTGGCCGCAGGACCCACTATTTTAGACCGGCCGTGTCTGCACGTGTGGAGTCGATATCGTTACTTTGTGCACCATCTTCCTCTAGAAACAGAGAGAGGGAGCTGGACGTTTTAGCGGTTATAGACGCCTGTGTGTCCTTTTGGTTACTGTCAGATGTCAGTATTGTCCTACAGTAGCTATGAATCTTGCTCTCAGCTCCAAATAACTATCTGTTTCGTTTACAAGTCAGTATGTGTACATTCATCGTTAGTATACGTATTTACATCTCAACATATGTAAAATACTGA
The DNA here is from genome assembly GCF_023864275.1 of Schistocerca cancellata. Classification (NCBI taxonomy): domain Eukaryota; kingdom Metazoa; phylum Arthropoda; class Insecta; order Orthoptera; family Acrididae; genus Schistocerca; species Schistocerca cancellata. Next base: position 416,989,359 of record NC_064633.1, read on the forward strand.
CAAACTTCCTTAGGGACAGGTTCCTTACACCAAAACAAGAAAAAAGTGTCTAGTATACAATGTCTGTAAAGCGTATACGTTAAAAAATATGAGCATTTGTTCATCTTCGATACTATGAAACACGTCTCTTCTACTGCAAGCTCGTTGCTTTCCATATTTTTGGAAAGGAACAAAAAAAGTCTCGTACACATGGAGTCTAAAATACTTTGACAGCTATGAGCACTTGTTCAGTAGAAGAGTTTTGTTTCACCCTTGCAAAAATGAACAATTGCTCATGGCTCTTAAAGTATGCATTGTAGACTCCATGTTTACGAGACGTTTTTCGTTGTTTCGGGAGGAAACTCTTCAGTTCCGAGTTGAAAGCGCATGGATTACTGATAAGATTTTTGAATTCTTGTAGTAGCTTATTGAAAATGGATGCAGCACACCTTATTAGCTTATTGAAAATGGATGCTGCACACCTTTCTTCACAAGAGTTATGGAAGTGCGATCCATATGCAGATTGGATTTCTGCCTAATATTAACTGAGTGAAAGCTGCTAACTCTTGGGAGTAAGCTGATGTTGTTAACAAGAAACGACAGTAAATAATATATATACTGAGAAGCCAATGTCAGAATACCCAGACTACCGAAGAGGAGTTAAAAAGAGGTTCGTGAACTTACACCACTTATTGCTCGAACTGCCCGTTGCTGAGCCAAAAATATCCTTTGAGAATAGGAAGAGTTACCCCAAAATATAATCCCGTATGACGTAAGCGTATGAAAATAAGCAAAGTAGACTAATTTTCGTGTCGAACGATCACTTACTTCAGATAGCGTTCTAATAGTAAAAATGGCAGCATTAAGTCTTTGAACAATATCTTGAACGTGGGCTTTCCATGACACTATACTACTTATATGAACACCTAGAAATTTGAATTGTTCAGATACATTAATCAAATGCCCATTCTGCGAAATAAAAATGTCAGGTTTTGTCGAATAGTGTGTTAGAAACTCAGCCTTACTGTCATTTAGCGTTAGCCTGTCTCATAATATCGATGATGAACAAGAGCTCACATCTCTTAGTAGGGTATGCATTTTAGAACCCATGCTCACTAGAATTTTTTACTTATTTTTTTTATAAGGAACCTGTCCCTGAAGTTTGTCGGTGTACTCTTTTTTTTTTTTTTTTTTGAGAACTTGTACGTATACTAGTGTGCAAAACTTAAGGACGACAATAAGTTTTGTATGAGGGGTCACTGTCATGTGACATAGCTCGATGAAGCTGGGACCAGACATATAGAGAACTGCTACAGTATAGTACAGAAAGTAAGTGAACGAAACACGCAATGAGACGAACAAGAATGACCTTGTACGCAAAGGCAATAATGACTCTAAAGGCACCACGATTTATGATGGTCCCCCCGGACTGTGGCTCGATGGTGGGGCGTGGTTCTTAATAGAGGGTGTGACTACCACAGTCGGAGGCGCATGCTCTGCAACGTGCTCCGACGCTGGTCACTGGGCTGCCTAGGAGTTGTGTCAGGGCGTTCCATTCCTCTTGCAGCGCGGTTGACAACCGCTGGACGGTCTTTCGTGCACTCCGCATCACAGCCCACATTAGCTCGATGGGATTTAAGTCGGAGGAGCGGAAAGCCAGCCCAGTCACCGAGAATCCTGTCGTTCCAAGTGTTCCTCTACCCGCGCAGTTCGATGCTGTCGTGCATTGTCACCCAAAAAAATGGAGCCAGTGTTGAATTCACCCCTGAAAGACGCGTTTGGGAAGGAGTACAGTGTCGCAATAGCATTGAGAACCGAGTGTAGTGTGTTCAAATATTAGGAGGTCAGTACGCACTTGCAACATTTTGCCTTCCGACAGCACAAATAGTGCACCACCAAAACTATCGTGCTTGATAATGCTGGACGTACCCTCCTTCATATGGCGCGAGTTTAGGACACGTAAAATACTGTCGAACGTGATCCTTCTGGTGGTCCGGATGTTACTGTGTGGGTAGACATTACACTGCATGGCCGTATTGAACTCTAAATATTTGACCCGGTACGCTCACCTGTCAACGTCACTGTGACATGCTTTTCCTTCCCAATGTGCCTCTTGTCAAGAACACATCGGCCATGAGTTCATTTTTTATGGACGACAATGCACGGCCGCAACGAAATGTGCAGGTGGAGCAGCTCTTAGAACGAGACGTTTTTGGCGAATTGACCGTCCTGCCTGTTCCTCCGACATAAATTCCATCGAGCAAGATGGACCTACTGCAGCGCGGCAAGACGCACCAAGGACAACTCCGCAGTTGTCAACCTGGCTGGTGGAAGTATGGAAATCCCTACCACAAAACTCCTTAGCAGTCTTGTTGTCAGCATGGTAGCATGTTCCAGAGCATGCAATGCCGTCCGTGGTAACCTCACCTTGTCCAGCCCTTTGCAATCTCCAGGGGACCATCGTAAACAACGGTGATTTCACTGTAACTATTGTCACTGAATAAAAATGTCATTTCTCTTCTTATTGCGCATTTATTTCACTTACCTTCTGTACCATACTGCTGCTTTTCTTTCTATATATGATCCAAGTTTCATCGAACTATGTTGCTTACTAGGAACGCATGGTATGAGGGTGATTCAAATGAAAACAAATATTTTTTAAAATATTATTTATTGTGCAGAAGTGGTACAAAGTTGTATCACTTTTCAACATAATCTCCCCCACGCTCAATGCAAGTCCTCCAGCGCTTACAAAGTGCATAAATTCCTTTAGAAAAAATTCTTTTGGTAGTCCGCGCAACGACTCATGACCGCGTGGCGTACCTCTTCATCAGAACTGAACTTATTTCCTCCCATTGCGTCTTCAAGTGGTCCAAAATATGGAAATCACTTGGGGCAAGGTCTGGTGAGTATTGTGGATTAGGAAGACATTCAAAATACAGGTCTGTGATTGTTGCAACTGTTGTACGGGCAGTGCGGGGCCTTGCATTGTCATGTTGCAAAAGGACACCTGCTGACAGCAATCCACGTCGCTTTGAATTGTTTGCAGGCCGCAGGTGGTATTTTAGGAGATCTGTGTATGATGCACTGGTGACAGTGGTCCCTCTGGGAATGTAATGCTCCAAAATGACGCCTTTTTCCTTCCAAAAGAGAGTCAGCATAACCTTCCCTGCTGATGGTTCTGTTCGAAACTTCTTTGGTTTTGGCGATGAGGAATGGCGCCATTCCTTGCTCGCTCTCTTCGTTTCCGGTTGGTGGAAGGGAACCCAGGTTTCGTCCCCAGTAACGATTCTTGCAAGGAAGCCATCACCTTCTCGTTCAAAGCGCCGAAGAAGTTCTTCACAAGCATCAACACGTCGTTCTCTCATTTCAGGAGTCAGCTGCTGTGGCACCCATCTTGCAGACACTTTATGGAACAGTGTGGTGTGCTGACCCATGACTAATCTGTAAACATGCTGCAATGTCATTCAGTGTCACTCGGCGGTTTTCCTTCACTATGGCTTCAACTGCTGCAATGCTCTGTGGAGTCACAACTCATTGTGCCTGACCTGGACGAGGAGCATCTTCCACTGAAGTCACACCATTTGCGAACTTCCTACTCCATTCGTAGACTTGCTGCTGTGACAAATATGCATCGCCATACTGAACCTTCATTCGTCGATGAATTTCAATTGGTTTTACACCTTCACTATGCAAAAACCGAATAACAGAACGCTGTTCTTCCCTGGTGCAAGTCGCAAGTGGGGCGGCCATCTTTATACTGATACTGCGACGGTTTGTGTGCATCTGCACTATGCTGCCACCTACAGGCCATTCTGCACGCTGTTTGTAGCACGCTTACCAACTTACAGGATAACAGCACGAGATTTCGATTTGTTATTACAAATTTAAGGTTTTCATTTGACTCACCCTCATACAGAAGTTAACTTTCGTCTTTAAGTTTAACGTTTAAAAACACATGAACCGACGTAGACGCCGCTGTGATAAGTAATTTATACAAGACACATGGCGTCGCGAATGTAGGAAAATACTGCAAAAGTGAATGACTAATGTTGGACGTGTGACATCACCAGGTGACGTAACTCGCCACATATACAGCGCTTGGTCTTCCCGATCCTTCCTTCACTCGTCGGTAGTGGGCTGTATTTAACATCGCTGCTCAATGGTGCAAATTTCGTACACCTTTCGTGAATCTGTTCTGTTGTAAACGTAGAGCACCACATTTTGTAATATCGATAAATAGGAGAGAGCGTGTCAGCCGGATATGATACAAGATTTGGGGTGGACACCATTAAAACGAAGGCATTTCTCGTTGTAGAGGGATCTTCCCACGAAGTTTCAATCACCAATTTTCTCCTCCGAATGCTAAAATATTTTGTTGACGTCGACCTACATTGTCAGAGACGATTATCATAATAAAATAAGGGGAATCAGAGGTTTAGTGCTCGTTTTTACCGCGTGGTATTCGAGAGTGGTATAACAGAGAATTATTGTGAAGGTGGTTCGTTGAACCCTCTGCCAGGTACTTAAGTATAAATGAAGATCAAAATTACTGTCCTCGCTGTAACTAAGCAAAAGCTGCTCTTATTTCGTGCTTCTTTCCATTTGTTCCTTCTTTTCTTGTTTACAGACACTATTTAGTAAAGAAAACGTACGTCATTTACCAGTAAGGACGAAATTCGGAAACTTTTATTCATTTCCTTGAGACGCTATACGGTAGGTTTTGTTGCACTGTACTTTGCAATAAACCAACGGAGACCGCAGGACCGGTAAATAAAATAATAAATCTTACCTCAATGTAAACACACAGTTGTCTATTATTATCTTTGTGCCGAGGACAGTACAATAAAATTACATACAAAATCAAACATATCTACCATATATAAACAAGATTTTATACAAGTCAAACTAGTTTTGAGGCCCAGAAATTGGCAGTCTTGATTGCTGGAACGTTTGCTGCGACTAGGTCATCAAGTGTGCAGGATTCAGGCAACTTCGGTCAGACCAAGAGTTGTGCGTGATCCTGAGATTCTCCGCATTCGCAGGTTGCATTTCCCATCGTTTCAAGTTTTGTTTGCACCGCGTCACTCTAGTCAGTAGTCTGTTCAGTCTTCCACGTCTGATACGGTAGTTGGAAACCAGCAACAAACCCTTCGTTTACGTTTTGGCTATTATTTCCAATTATTTTGTCCCGCCACAGCTCAATTTGGCGAGTTTTTGGCAGGGATCTCTTTCTGGACTTCAGCCTTGAACAAGGTGTTTCACTTCCAAGCATGGGGTGCCTGGGATCGTTTTCCTTTTTTTTCAACTTCTGCCGCTGTTCTTCGTCTTATCTCCGGGGGTGCTATGCCTGCCAGCTGGTAGATTTTGTCGACCGGAATTGGTCGTAGGCAATCTGTTATGATGCGCCTTGTCTCGGTGAGAGCGGTATCAACATGCTTGGTGTGTGCAGAGTTCTGCCAGACCGGTGCTGCATATTCAGCTGTGGAGAAACTTAAAGGTAGGGCAAATGTGCTTAGGACATTTGGATGGCCTTCCCATGAGCTATTAGTGAGCTTGTGTGATATATTATTTCGGCTGCAGACTTTGAGCTTTGTTTCTCGCAGTGATCTTTGAAAGTGAGTATTCGGTCAAGCTTTACTCCGAGGTATGTAAGGGAGTATGTATGTCGCAATTGCATTCCGCTTCACATTAGATCCGGTTTTCTTCTAGCATGTCCATTACTCAAGTGAAACGCACACACCTGTGTTTTGGATGCGTTAGGCTTTAGGTGGTTGTTGTCATACAATTTTGTCAGGTCTTCGAGGGCTGCAGTTAGTTTCATTTCCACCTTTTCAACTGTACGGCCTTGGGCTGCAACTGCTGTATAGTCGGCATAGATGAAAGATCTTTTGTCTGTCCCGACAGGTTGATCATTGGTGTAGATATCGTACAGCCAGCACATTCCATTGGGGGAGACCATTCTTCTGTGTTCTCCATCGACTTCTCTTGTTGTTCAGCATAACGAAGAACTGAGTGTTTTGAAGTAAGCATTGGGTGAACTGCATTAATCGATAGGTCCGCAGCCACACCGTCATGTATACGTGAGTTGGGATGATCAAGTGCGACAGACCGATAGACTCAGCTGATGCACTAGCGGCGATCTACGTCATCTGGCTACATCAGATCGGTGTTGCCACTGCTCTGTAGGCGGCAACTGTTTTCACCTGCAGCTATTGCACTTCGCAACTGAAAGCTGGCAACAGCGCTGTGAGCTGTCAGGGAACTACTTCTGCTGTCTCGACTATAAATTTCGCTATTCAGTTCTAACACAACCAACCGTGGGCCGGAGTTTGAAGCTTGCCCAGCTTTGACTACTCCGCTGAAGCCACTATGTTCGGCTATTTCGATTGCCAACTGTGTTCTTTAGGATAACAGGTATTAGCTAGGTCAAGTTAGTGTAAGTGCGCACACTCGTCACTCATTGGCCGTCGTTTTATAGCAGTATCTTCTATGTGGCGCAATTCCAGTCTGTTGTTATTTGGGAAATGGAAATGAGCTTTTCCTTGATTCGACGCCCCTATACTCTTCTGCTCTTATTATCAGGTTGTTCATCTCCATCCTATTTATTTGCCCCATCAGATTAAAAAGTTCTGAAACTACTGGATTAATAAAAAATAGAAAAATTTAAGATGATGATTTTTATGCTTCAGATGTTCTACATAGGCTCCCCCCACATGAGTACAATGCACAGAATATTTATACAACTATTTGAAACTGCCAGAAAAGTCATTGTTTGGGGTGTTCAGCTCGCACTTTACGCAGGCGTGAATGGTGGTTATGTCGTCAAAGCGTTGACCCTTCGTGTGAATAACTGTACTTTGCCGTTATGTGGTAGGTTCCTACTGATAACACCATGTCTCATCACCCGTAATGTTTTTTTTTGCAGAAAATAACTATCCGTGTTTTGCATTTCAGTCAGGTCACTGCAAGAGTCGACTGTGTGGGACAAACTTTTCAGACACTTTTCTCTTCTTCAAAACATTCTGGAGAATGTCTTGATCACTTGCTTTAGAAATGTTGCTCAATCGCGATTTATGATACAACAATGTTGACACACTACGGCCGCACATCCACTACTGTAGGAAGCTGGCTGACAACTGAGCGGTCGAACGCACACAGTTCTTAGTTCGAAGTGTCATCGTAGTTACCACACCGACGCCGGTGTACGCGAGCAATGAAATCAGAATCGGAACTTTTTGGGCAGACAATTTAGATTGTAAGGATAAAGCTCTGTAGTTGATTGCACGTGGTAACTTATCTCATAAAGCTATTTAAGAATACACTTTCACCTGTTTATGTGGTTTATTGCAAATGGTGGCTTAACTCCTGAAATTTTTATGGATACACTTCTACATATGTTCTCACAGCATATGATTTCTTTTCTCTCTCTCTCTCTCTCTCTTGTTACAATGGTGACAATACTGAGGTGACAAAAGTCATGGGATACCTCCTAATATCGTGTGTCTTCCTTTTGCCCAGTGCAGTGCAGCTCGATGTGGTATCGACTCAACAAGCCGTTAGAAGTCCACCTAAAAAATATTGAGTCATGCTGCCTCTATAGGCGTTTGTAATTATGAGAGTGTTACTGGTGCAGTATTTTGTGCACAAACTGGCGTTTTCGACAGGATTCATGTCTCTTATCCGGGTGGTGACATGGCGCCTTGTCACCCATAAAAAATTTCATCGTTGTTTGGGAACTAATAGTCTCCAAGTGTATCAGCATAAACATTTACAATCAATGACTCCTTCAGTTGTCCAGAGGACCCAGCCCATACCATGTAAACACAGCCAACACCACCAAGAAGCCACCGTCAGCTCGCAAAGTGCCTTGTTGACAACTTGGGTCCATGGCTTCGTACGCTCTGCGCCAACTCGAACACTACCATGAAACTGGAAATGATCTGAGCAGGTCACAGTTTTCCAGTCGTCTATGGTTCAACCCACATGGTGCTGAGCCCAGGAGACGCGCTACAAGCGATGTCGTGCTGTTAGCAAAGGCACTCGCGTCGGTCGTCTACTGCCGTAGCCCATTAACACCAAATTTCTCCGCACTGTCCTAACTAATACATTAGTCGCAGGTTCGACTTTGATGTATGCGGTTATTTCAATCATTGTTGTTTATCTCTCAGCACTGACAACTCTCCGCAAACTCCGCTGTTCTCGGTCGTTGAGTGATGAGGAGTAACGCCTGAAATTTGGTATTCTCGGCACACTCTTGACACTGTGGCCATCGGAATATTGAATTTTCAAGGATTTCTGAAATGGAATGCCCCATGCGTCTAGCTCCAACTACCTTTCCGCGTTAACAGTCTGTTAATTCCCGTCGTGCGGCTATAATCACGTTGGACATCTTTTCAAATGAATCACTTGAGCATAAATGACAGCTCCGCCAACACACTGCCCTTTTGTACCTTGTGTACGCGATGCTACCGCCGTCTGTATACGTGCATATCGCACTTTAGGCATACAGCGGGGTGTTCTATAGTTTCGTGAAACACAGACGCCTATTACAGTTCAGCGACAGAGTCGATGTGACTGTTGTCGAGATCCGTCAGATGTGAAGAGCATCAAGGGATGGTGGGAAAGGTTTCAAGAGACTGGCAGTGTTGGTGACAATGTCAGAAGCGGTAGACCTGAGATGAGCAACAGATGTTGGCAGAGGCGTGGAGACAATTTGAGTATCACCTAGGCGTTCTATTAGCAACAAACGGTGCACGTGCGGAAGTATATCCATAAAAAACTTTATGATTTAGTCTACCATTTGCTACAAACTGCATAACTATATCCTGCGTAGTTCCTTGCAAATAAATTTTTGTAGTCAGGCAAAAAGAATATGTTCACCCTGTATATCTGGATACATGTATAATGACGTGCCGATAATACTCAAAGGGATCAGAAAGTTAAGTACCATTTTTCACACAATCCAATATTTGTAGAACTACCCTTACCTTTCTGCAGCTAAAAAACGACAAGTCGGAATAACATGTAAGTACACTGCTTGATAACCGCTAATTAACAACTGCCACTTGCTGAGGAAAGACTGCTAATTGCTACGGGACGCCCGACCAATGATAGTAAAAGGAATTGTAGAGGGCGGGACTTGTTAACCGTAGCGAAGCCTGTACAAGAACGCTCTGCATGCACTCGACAGTTCATTCTGTACGGTGTCTTGACGGAGACTGTTGTGGAACCCATTTGTGCAATATTCCGTGTGGTACAGCAAGTCTGCAAGACGTCACCTGAGCGCTTACCATCGTTACCGAGCTATGGGACGACTCGATGCAGGTGAAGGTGGCACTACTGTGGCTACAGTAATGAACGTGCCAAAAGCATCATCTCGCGATTAAAAAAGGCCGCTGAGTGTGGAAATGCTATGAGGAAGTATACTGGTGGTCGTAGACGGACCGCTACACAGCAAGATGATCGATATGTAGTCCTAGGGCGAAAAGGAATGCACATCTCGCTCCTAGGCAGATCGCTGCAGGCCGAGTAACCCCGCTGTCTCTGCCAGAATCATTTCGCTCGATTAAATCAGGCTGGTTTGTATGCTAGGAAGCCTTTTAAAAGCATCGCACCTGAACCATTCATCGTGGAGAAAGAATTCATTGGTGTAGGGAGCATATTGATTGCGATCAGCAAGAGTGGTCCATAGTGATATTCTCCGACGACTCCCACTTCAATTCGGCTGTTCATTCTGGCCACCAGTCAGTGTGCGAAGTGTTCATGAACATTTTCGGCATGGCATAGGCGTTATGGTGTGTGCAGGCATTGTGCACAATGGCCGAACGCCGCTGCATATCTTCGGGCAACGTTACAGCACAGCGGTATGACGGAGTGATTAAATCATGCCCGTCTGATTAGGGTCGCGGTAGGTCTCGACTATGTGAACGACAATGCCTAACCACACAGGACAGCCGAGTCGACGGACACACTGGAAAGTAAAGATACCGAACGTATGGTTTGGCCTGCGTACTCTGCAGACCTAAATCCTGTAGCGCATGCTTCGAATGCTCTTGGATTACGTGGTTCTCGACGAACACCCCCTTCCCGAACAGTACAAGAACAGAAAACAACCTTGAGAGAGGAGTGAGACAGTTTCACTCAAGGACGCCTCAACACTTCGGTAGCCAGCATGAATAACAGGTGTAAAATGTACATTGGTGGTTGAGGAGTCCGATGTCGACTTCTGTGCTGGGAGTCTGACCTGTCATGATGTTTGGATTGTGGGACGCTCAACTGCGCGCTCATCGGCGCCCGTACGAAGTCCCAATTTTTACACAGTCCAATTTTTACACACTCCAATCTAGCCACTGTCACGAATGATGATGATGATGATGATGATGAAATGATGAGGACACTACAAACACCCAGTCCCCCAGCAGAGAAAATCCCCAACCCGACCGGGCCGGCAATCGAACATGTGACCCCGTGACCCAGAGGCAGCAAGCTAGCCACTAGAATGAGATTTTTACTCTGCAGCGGAGTGTGCACTGATGTGAAACTTCCCGACAAATTAAAACTGTGTACCAGACCGAGACTCGAACTCGCGACCTTTGCCTTTCGCGGTCAAGTGCTCTACCATCTTAGATACCCGTCCTCACAGCTTCAATTCTGCCAGTACCTCGTCTCCTGCCCTACAAACTTCACAGAAGCTCTTCTACATACCTTGCAGATCTAGCACCCCTGGAAGAAAGAATATTGCGCAGACATGGCTTAGCCACAACCTTGGAGACGGCCGGAGTGGCCGAGCGGTTCTAGGCGCTTCAGTCTGGGACTGTGAGACCGCTACGGTCGCAGGTTCGAATCCTGCCTCGGGCATGGATGTGTGTGATGTCATTAGGTTAGTTAGGTTTAAGTAGTTCTAAGTTCTAGAGGACTGATGACCTCAGCTGTTAAGTCCCATAGTGCTAAGAGCCATTTGAAACACAGCCTTGGGGGTGTTTCCAGAATGAGATTTTCACTCTGCAGTGGAGTGTGCGCTGATATGAAACTTCCCGGCAAATTAAAACCGTGTACCAGACCGAGACTCGAAAAATGGCTCTGAGCACTATGGGACTTAACATCGGAGGTCATCAGTCCCCTAGAACTTAAAACTACTAGAACCTAACTAACCTAAGGTCATCACACACATCCATGCCCCAGGCAGGATTCGAACCTGCGACCGTAGCAGTCGCGCGGTTCCGGACTGAAGCGCCTAGAACCACTCGGCCACACCGGCCGGCACCAAGACTCGAACTCGGGACCTTTGCCTTTCGTGGTCAAGTGCTCTACCATCTTAGCTACCCGCCCTCACAGCTTCAGTTCTGCCAGTACCTCGTCTCCTACCTTCCAAACTTCGCAGAAGCTCTTCTACATACCTTACACATCTAGCACCCCTGGAAGAAAGGATATTGCGGAGACATGGCTTAGCCACAGCCTTGGGGATATTTCCAGAATGAGATTTTCACTCTGCAGCGGAGTTTGCGCTGATATGAAACTTCCTGGAAAAGTAAAACTGTGTGCCGGACCGAGACTCGAACTCGGGACCTTTGCCTTTCGCGGGCAAGTGCTCTACCAACTTGGGGAAAACGGAGAGGTCCCGAGTTCGAGTCTCGGTCCGGCACACAGTTTTAATTTACCTGGAATTTCAAGCTAGCCACTAGACCACGAGCTGCGGACAGTCTGACCAGTGTCAAACATGAACGTTATACATGTGTGTTATCCTGTTTTCGCAATACGTCAAATCTTTAGTATTTTTCGTTATGAATATACCACTCCACTTCTATTATATATATACTGTGCTTCACGTCTTCCATTGTTACCCGTGATTATTCCTGTCCAAGAATGTCTATGTTTCTTAGCAATAGTCAAGAAGTGTAACTTATACTAATACGATCATATTAGGAAGTTATCATGCAAATACTTGCAGGCGTAGTAATCAAAAGAGAGTAGTAACTTTTGAAGCACAAGGACTGCTCTGATCTTGGTCAACGGCGCTATACTTTTCCTTGTATGTGAGCTTTGCACACGCACTTCCAATATCATTGTGCGGCTGCCTGTTGCAGTCACGTCAATTTCCAAACGTTGTCCCTATAAACAAAAATTTTGACGTTAATTGTAGACTAAACTGCTCGCCAAACAAAAACAAGGAAGCGGAATTTTCGTATATACGTTGGTACACATATGACGTGGAACTATGGGACAATTACTATGGAGATGTAAAGCTATCGTCATCTCGAAGGTTGTTTTGAACGCCAGAGTGCTTTACTAGGTATGGCCCTTTTTTGAGGTGGTATACTGTTGTCTACCTCCAACCTTTGAACTCACTCACCTAGCCTGTCATACGGTTCACAACAAACATTGCCAAAAGTGAAAGGGGTAAGTGATAAAAGCCCTTGGTATGACAGGGATTCGAAAACTAGAATCCGTAGTATGATACTTTGCGACACCTATCCTTGAATCATAAAGAGAATGGCTCTGAGCACTATGGGACTTAACTGCTGTGGTCATCAGTCCCCTAGAACTTAGAACTACTTAAACCTAACTAACCTAAGGACATCACACGCATCCATGCCCGAGGTAGGATTCGAACCTGCGACCGTAGCGGTCACGCGGTTACAGACTGTAGCGCCTAGAACCGCACGGCCACTCCGGCCGGCCATCATAAAGAGAAAATATGTTTTTGTCGCAGTTATAAATTTGGAAAATAAGAGGAACCACAAGCAGAATAGAAAGTTCCATGTATCTTCGAATCCAAGACGAGGTTTTTTCCCGAAATTTCGTCCCTACAAGTAGATGGTCGTCTTGCATTCGTGGCATTTGATGTTGAGTGTGTAAGTAGGCTGTTTATGTTTTCTTATTGGCAACGTTACGTAGCGCTCTATATGAAAATCACTGGCTGTGCTGTGTGCAGTCTGTGGCTAGTTTGCATTGTTGTCTGCCATTGTAGTGTTGGGCAGCGGCAGCTGGATGTGAACAGCGCGTAGCGTTGCGCAGTTAGAGGTGAGCCGCCAGCAGTGGTGGATGTGAGGAGAGAGATGGCGGAGTTTTGTAATTTGTCATGAACTGCTATATATATTATGACTGTTAAGGTAAATACAGTGTTTGCTCTCTATTAAAATCTTTCATTTGCTAACTATCCCTATCAGTAGTTAGTGCCTTCTGTAGTTTGAATCTTTTATTTAGCTGGCAGTAGTGGCGCTCGCTGTATTGCAGTAGTTCGAGTAATGAAGATTTTTGTGAGGTAAGTGATTTCTGAAAGGTATAGTTTAATGTTACTCAGGGCCATTCTTTTGCAGGGATCTTTGATAGTCAGATTGCGTTGCGCTAAATAATATTGTGTGTCAGGTTAAGCACAGTCGTGTATAAATTGCTCAAAGGGGACGTTTCATAGTCGTGTATAAATAGTTTCAAAGGGGACGTTTCATAAGTGTTTCTTTTCTTTGCCAGATAGAACTTCGAGCTTCCATTAAGCTGTAAATATACTCTCTGCCACTCCTATCGCTTTAACCTTGAACTTATGCAAGCCCTTTGAGCACTGCTGTACGATACTAGGAAGTGTCTGTTGTAGCAATTTTTTATCCGTTGTTGTTCCCACTTCTAAACTGCGTAGTAAAGTGTGTATTATCTCGTGGTGTGGAACGACGTGGAGATCGAATTTTTCATCTGGGTGCAGGCGTAACTATGACACACATTTCAAAATCACGGTTGTTCGGCATACAGAAGCAACAAACAACAATGCGGATTAGAGGAAGTATGGAGTCACAAAAGCCGATGGTCGGAGGTGGCGAAAGGACAAAGGACGTCTGAAAAATGGGAAGTCGATCAGGAAAACGTTCAGAGCGGATGTTTCGAAAATATCGAAATGGAAATAGAGGTATTCGTGAGCGAAAAACATAGAGAAGGAATGTCATACAAAATGGCCAGCCGGGGTGAACGAGAAGTTCTAAGCGCTACAGCCTGGAACCGCGCGACCGCTACGGTCGCAGGTTTGAATCCTGCCTCGGTCATGGATGTGTGTGATGTCCTTAGGTTAGTTAGATTTAAGTAGCTGTAAGTTCTAGGGGCTGATGACCTCAGAAGTTAAGTCCCATCGTGCTCAGAGCCATTCATACAAAATAAAGCACATAACTGGCACTGAACACGGTGTCCAATTTAAAGACAGCTCTGGGTGGTATAAAAGGATGACGCAACGAAACTGACTTTGCTGCGACGTCGAAGATCCCTTATTCAGCGACTATTCCAACATCGTATGTGGAGAGGTTGGTCGGTTATCAGCGACACGTTATAAGACTGAGAAAAAAAACATGCTTACCTTTTAGTGCAGTTGAAGAGAAAGGTACCAAAATGGTACTGGTTTACTCTACAGGCAACGAGAAACTGCGAATCATCGCTATGTTGTGTGTGTTTGCCGATGGAAGAACAAAGATGCGACCCTAAGGCAACCTCAGTCGTAAAACTATGCCATGGAAAAAGCTGTCGCCCGGTGCCACAATTCGTTGTAACGGAAAAGGATTGGTGAACAATGAGTTGGTTACAGATTGGGTCTGTACAGTCTGGAGCAGGAGGCCAGGTTCTCTTCTAAGGAATCGTGAGATATTATCCTTTATGCTTTCAAGGGACATCTGACAAGAGCGCAGAATGCAGATATTCTGAAATTAAACTAAGACCTTGTCGTAATTCCAGGCGGTATGACTACGCAACTACAAGTTTGGAAATTCGAAATTTATCTTAAGGGACCAAACTTCTGAGGTCATCAGTCCCTAAGCTTACGCACTACTTAATTTAACTTAAACTAACTTACACTAAGAACAACACACACACCCATGCCCGAGGGAAGACCCGAACCGCCGTCGGGGGGTGGGGGGAGGGTGGGGGGGGGGGGGAGCCGCACGGACTGTGACAAGGCGCCCAAGACCGCGCGGCAACCCCGCTCGTCGCAACTGTGTGTTGGAACTCATTACTTCAAGTTGGTAAGTACAGGCCCATACTGGGAAGTCGATGAAGCCTGTAGTGACTCTAATTAAGGTAAATCAAGGTTGCTTACACATGCATATCCACTGCATCAATTGTGAATGGATCTAGGAGGTGGTGTGTAACAAATGCATTACATGGGAGTGAAGAATATCTACTATGGGACGAAATGCAAGATAACAATGACAGTGGCAGTGACATTGCAAGTTGTGTGGGCCATTCCAGTCAGGAGGACTAACTGGCATCTGTATCTGACTAAGGGAGATCTTTATCTTATTTTACTTTCTGTGTGCCAGTACTTTTATTATCTCCTTATTACCTTTAATAATGTAACCATTAGTATGTTTTCCATATAAACTTAGAATGTGTATACATGTTTTTCTGTAATACCTTGTTGAACAATTGGGGGCATCGTCTTGCATTCAGAGTCGTCTTGGATTCGGAGATATACGGTAAGTGCAGTAAATGAAAATACATAAAAATTTTCTACTAGCTGTATTCCTTAAAGTGATGCTTCTCATGTTTTTGCCACTCAGCATTATACATCCTGTTTCCTGTGTCCTTCATTAGTTTTTTGTGCCCTTACAGGAAATATCGTCTTCCAATTTTAGAGTTTCAGTTCCTAATCTAATTGCCTCTGCATCATATCACTTAGGTCGGTTACACACTCTTGTTTTACTTTCGTAGATGTTCATCTTATAACTTCTTTTGAAGGCACCATCCATTTTGTTCAGCTGATCCCTCTGGTTAAAACATGGGAGTGATACATCAGTGCGCACACTATTCTTAGCATTAAGAAGCTGGTAAATTAATATGATCATGGAGAGAAGGCATTGGAATCACTTGTAGAGGGATGTGAAATTTTATTAAAGTGAGATTGGTGAAAATCACATCATGATCAGAGGGCAGAAGAATGAGATATTTTAATTTCAGTTGAGCTTAATTATCTGAATTCACGGCGGCAACGATCACATGCAGACATAGTTGTGGAGAAGCGTGGATGTGTGCACAAAAACGCAAGTCAGCGTGGTGGGAAATGATGCTACGGCGTCTGGAAGTTTGAAGCTGGTCTAAGAATACTGACAGTGAAAGAACTAAAAATACTACATAGTTTGCAGGAATGGCCAACCGTCAGCTACAACCTGATGGAACAGTCAAGGAAATTGCAGAAGGTGAAAGGAAAAAAAATCGTAAAGCTATGGATTGATTTAGTGAGGAGGTAGGAGAAATTGCGTGATGTATCATCCTGCAGTTATCTCCACTGGAACCAACAATTTAAGCTACTATAATGCAATGTGAGTCAAAAAGAACTTTACAAATGGAATGGTATAGAAATTTATTGATATAAATTACAGAATCGGTAGACGTGTCATTTTGTAGCAAACATCATCAAATTCCAAATAAAAGTGTCAAGTGTCATTTTGGTTTGATGTGACTACCATCTGTGATACGTCAAACATGCAGTCGGCAATCAATTTCTTGCCACACTCGTTTCAGCAAGTCGGGCGTAACTAATGCAAGGACAACGTAGATTCGATTTTTCAGGTCGGCTAAATTGTTTGGGAGGAGAGGAACATACACACGGTCTTTAACGAAACCCCAGAGAAAGAAATCCAGTGTTCTCAAGGCTAGGGAGCGAGGTGGTCATGCGATTGGCACTTCACGGCCAATCCACTGACTGGGGAAGCGATTATCGAGCAAACCTCAAACTTTCGTGAGGAAATGTGATGATGCACCACCTTGCTGGTAGTAAACCATCCAATCTCGACCATCTTCATCGAACGGTGAAATTAAAAAAATCATGAAACCAAAACACACAGCGAACATGCTCCGTGTTGTGTTGGCAGAAGAGCCAACACCGTGTTACTAGAAGAGGCCGAAATGCACGCGTTTTAGCTCACGCAGGTTGGCGTGAGGAGGAAGGACTATACTGACGTGAGGTCTGGAACTTGACAAGGAATTAGAATTCAGAAAGCGAACATAATTAGTTTGATACTTAACTTTAATCCATTAATGATGAACGTCGCTATTGAAGGTACATGATTCACAATATCAATATCAATAGTAGCTGAATATGGCGCCTTGCTAGGTCGTAGCAAATGACGTAGCTGAAGGCTATGCTAAACTGTCGTCTCTGCAAATGAGAGCGTACGTAGACAGTGAACCATCGCTAGCAAAGTCGGCTGTAGAACTGGGGCGAGTGCTAGTGAGTCTCTCTAGACTAGACCGGCCGTGTGGCGGCGCTCGGTCTGCAATTACCGATAGTGGCGACACGCGGGTCCGACGTATACTAACTAACCGCGGCCGATTTAAAGGCTACCACCTAGCAAGTGTGGTGAAATGAAATGAGCAAGTGTGGTGTCTGGCGGTGACACCACACTCCGCACCAGTGAAAGCAGCCATTTTAACTGTGCACTATACTCTTCAGTTGAAACTTCCGGGCTGAGAGGCCGTGGTCGATGTATAAAATTTCCACCTAACGTTTCGTCTCCATCTGCAGGAGACATCTTCTGAGGTCGTCCTGCTACTACCACTGACGCTCCAGGCACTCTCCCATTTATAGAGCGCATAGAGGGCACCACCATTCGTCATGTGATGCCGACGGTATGCCTATCTTCGGAAGGCGTCATCATTCTCGATTAAGAGTTATCGATTGTCATTCTGCTGGCGCAACGTCGACATCCATATTTTGTCCAACATTAAAACTTCCTCTTTTCTATTAAAATTATTATGGTGTTTGTGAATCTCTATTGGTTCTCTATACATACGAGCATGATAATGGGATGTTCATGCTAGAACGCTTGTCTCATTAAATTTAATTTCGTGGCTCACATCTCGAAAAACATGCTCAGTTATGGCCGATTTTTCGATGTGTCCTAAGCGACAATTTCTTTTATGTTCGGCTAAGCGGGTGTTTTCACTTCTTTTCGTTGTTCCAATATATACTTGTTCAAACTGTATGGAATTTGGTATACCCCAGGTGTTGCTAGGGGGTGTCGGGCGTCTTTTGCTGTTCTTAAATATTTCTTAATCTTTTTGGTGAGTCTGAAGATTGTTTCGATCCCATACTTGGCCAGAACTTTCCCGATACGATCCGTGACTTTATTAATGAACGGTAGGAAAACTTTTTCAGTAGGTGACCGTGGTAGCTCTTGACTTATGGCTTCTTTTCTTCTTTGATGGAGGGCTCGATCAATTTCCTTGCTGGTATATCCGTTTTCCATGAAGGCTGACCGTAAGTGATTTAATTCATTTTGCAAGTAAGCCGGCTCGCAGATTTTGTTGGCTCTGTCCACCAAGGTTTTCATGACACCTCTATTTTTCCTAGGATGATGGTTTGATTCCTTGTGGAGGTATCGATCCGTGTGAGTGTTCTTTCTATATACCTTGTGGTCCAGCGTCCCATCCACCCGTTTAATTTACGACACATCCAGGAAACTGAGTTGACCGTTGCTCTCTCTCTCCATCGTAAACTGTATCTTCGGGTTAATACTGTCCAGATGCACCAAGAAGACATCCAGCTCTTATTAACCATGAGTCCACACTACAAATAGCGGTACCATTTAGCCATTTAAACTGCCGCTCCTGGTGGCAGAATGGGATACGGATGCACTACGTGAACCAAACTTGCGGTTGTTTGCTACAAAATGACACATTCTGTAAATTATCTCAATGAATTTCTGTATCATTCCAAAGTTGTAAAGTCCTTTTTGACTCACCCTGTATTAGAAGCATTAATACACCTATAGTGGATGGTCTGACGTCACCGCTGCCCAGTTCGGGTAGCAGTGAGGTGCAACGTGTCACTGTTCAGAGAATGTGGCTGGTGTTGGAAGAGGTCTGTCACGCGTCTACTGTCAGCACCACCTCTGTGGCACAATAATTTATGTTTTTGCTCATGTTGAGTTAACACTATCTAATCAAGCACAGTCGCATAGGCAATGAATTTGATTGGTATTGACAAAGTATATTTTGATTTTTGAAAACCCACACAAACTTAAACGATGGTTATATAATGAGCAAAGCTTATGCCATGCTATATGCCTTCACTCCAGTTTATGTCGGCAAGTGGGACGCTGTGACTATTCCAGAGCTCACTGCCTGTTGTGTTGCAGTTATATCGTCGCTGATGACCACTCGGTTTTTGTGTCTTATTAATTGCCAGCAGATCCTAAACTATCTTGGTGCTGTGGTCTGAAGTCTTGTGTGGCAGACTACATCATAAAACATGTTTCATACAGCACAGTTGTGGCAGCCTAGAATTGTAAATTTATGCGTGAGTAATATTTTCTTCAGTTCTGTAGTCTTGTGTCGAGAGGAAGGGAATTACGGTCGACTGTGCTCCGTGAATTCTGAAAGAAAAATCTTAACTTAATTTTGTAACGATTGAGCATACACCTGCAAAATTGGAGAACACTGGGTCTCAACAATACATTACGATTTTGCCAAATTTCTCTGCTATTCGTTTACAGGCGTACCAACTACTCGCAGTGTGTTGTTGTCTTACAATAATTTACCGTCAGAGTTCATATGTTAAAGTGCAGCGTGCTACCAGTTGCACTGCAGGTAAGGTCAGATTAGTTTAACAGGATGAGGAACTGCAGATGGATATCAAAGGCGCAAGACCAACAGGTAGGTTCACGATTCAATTGAGTCACGCCCTCTGTTATACTTCCACCTCCTGATACAGGCACTTTGTTTATGGTATATTGTTTAACGTTTGGTCATTAGCTACATGTAAATCGATGTGTCTTGTTTCGATTATCACCAAAAAGGACAATCCAATTAATGTCAAACACGAAAGAAAGTAACAGAAATGATTCAAGATCATTTGACGTCTCTGGTAAATCAATGCATTTCTGAGTGCATGCTTACTTGTTATCCAACAACATTAGTACCCTATTCTCATTGTGTTACAACGTCAAGAGGATTTGTGTGTTGACGTGATGACTATTTGACATTAAGCTCAGGTGAAAGAAGCGGAGACCTATTCCATGTTACATGGTTTGAAGATAAGCTGAAGAGACGGCAATTTTGGTTTTCCACATTGTGGCGGTACTTAAACTTGGGGTTGGAAAAAAACAATGTCTGAGTCCCTGTCCAGTTACGCCACAAATACAACTTTCGGATTTCGTCAGTGTCATGTGATGAATTGTAATGGCTGCAGTCAGTTCCATGTTACTGGTTCTAGAGTGCACTTGAGATATTACGTTTTACTTTGTACCATGTAAATACTCATAAGGCAAAACTTAACTTCATAGCACAATATTTATTATGTAAACAACTCTCAAAAGGATTTCACTGTAACAAATGATATCGGACATGGTTTTTCACTGCCACCAACCTATATTTGGATGGTATTTGCAGGAAATTATTAAAAGTGTTGCAGGTATACACAGCCCACCGCAACATCAATTAACTGTACCGCCCTTTCACGTATCTCTAAAATCTATATATAGACATGCCTCTCCCTACCAGATTGAGGGGTGTGAAATCACAAACACGAAGTATAGACATTAACTTAATAATAGGATTAAGCTGCCTGACGACTAGTACTATTTAAAATTATATTAACTTAAAAGACTTTTTACTTTGCATATTAAATTTATCTGAATGTATATTAACGTGATAGTTACTGTACTTCAGTCTTCTGTTACTCTCACTGCCCTGTCTGCCATCTTAGAAAAATAATATAAATGAAATATTTCAAAATTTAAGACGACTGAGCATTGATATGTGAAGAATGTTATCTTAAAGGAATGTTCCTGCTGATTCCAAATCTGGCCTTAGACTTTAAAAGCTTGCAATATTTCTGAACGTATTGAGAATTTAATATTATGATTCATATATTAATGATATTAATTCAGCTGATGCGTTTGGGTTACAGTCCTTTGTGCAAAACAAGATCTATTGCCCTCCACCGTCTACTGAGTAAATGTAATTTTTTTCCTAAACAGTCTAAACTTGTATGTTGTACACCAGCACCTTTTGTTAATATGAGATACAATTTTTGAATTAGCCAAATGAGTAGTTTTCCCATGAACGCTGTATTCCTATTAAGACCTTAGTTGTTATAGATTCTCATTTCATGACTGCAAAATATAGGATGATGAATTAAACTGACTTTGACATTCGAAATACGGACTTCTTACAGGAATAATAAAATATAATTTTAGAAGAATTGTATCGAACCTTAGGTATCAGAAAGGAATCAGCAGAGTTGTATGTTGTTATAAATATGTATTATGTGTAATGAAAAAGTGCAATACATTTAGGTTAGGGTCAAAGAGTTTGTTCCTAGCTGTTACAGTAGACTTTATTTCGATAGTCAATCGTGAAATTAAATAACAAAATCTCGACCTATGGGTATTCTTGTTAATTAGACTGGAGGAAGTAGATATTTCCCGAATCATAAAAGTTATCCAGATGAAAAAATTAGTTTTATATGCTTATTAAAACTTAAGTAGTCTAGATGCTAAAATTATCGGCTTTTAAGAAGTTCATGAAAATCGAATCCAGAAAAGAAGTATGAGATACAAGGTTTGAATTAACCAAATGAGTAGATTCCCTATTAACGCTGTATTCCTATTAAGACCTTAGTTGTTATAGATTCTCATTTCACGATAGCAGAATGTAGAGTGATGAATTAAACTGACTTTGACATTCGAAATACGGATTTCTTACAGGAACAATAAAATGTAATTTTAGAAGAATTGTATCGTATCTTTGGTATCAGCAAGCAATTAGCAGTGTTGTATGTTGTTATAAATGTGTATTATGTGTAATGAAAAAGTACAATTCATTTAGGTTAGGGTCAAAGAGTTTGTTCCTAGCTGTTACAATAGACTTCATTTTTTTATTATGAAATTAAATAACAAAATCTCGACCTATGAGTATTCTTGTTAAATAGACTGTAGAAATTACATACTTAATGAATCGTAAAAGTTATCCAGATGGAAAAATTAGTTTTATATGTTTATTAAAACTTATGTAGTCCAGGTGCTAAGATTATCGGCTTTTAGAAAGTTTATGAAAATCGAATCCAGAAAAGAAATCGAATCCTCGGAAGAGAAAGTGGAAAGGAATTTACTGAAAACAAATTCGCGAAGGAATCAGGCATTAGACAGGCATGCACTGAAATATTTTAATGCGCTATCTGTACAGATAGACTCATACAGAACGATTCCGTTGAGATACGAGGGGAAAATGAAAAAAATATTAAAAGTACTGGAGAACGAATCTAAGAAGCTGAGGATTGTTGTAAAAAATAGCACAAATAGCGTTACGAAAAAAAATTTATTCGCCCCTGTAGGTCAATCGATAATAATAGTTACCTTGCTGAATAATTATAACTATCAGTTTAATAAGTCATACCTGTAAAATTCTAACTCGCGTTAGAAGCCGATTTTGGGGAAAATGAAGTTGGGTTATGGTGAAATGAATGACACGTGAGGCAGTAGTGTACTGACGCTACAAATTATCTTACATCAGAAGATAGTTTGAAGAAAGGGAAACCCACGTTTATAACATTTGTGTATTTAGAGAAAGGCTTTGGCAATATTGAAAGGAATACTCTCCGAAATTATTTAGAAAAATATTGGCAATGAAACGTTATTACAAGTGGTATAGAAACCAGACTGCATTTGTAAAAGTCTAAGGACGTGAAATGGCGGCGGCAACTGAGAAGCGACTGAGACAGGAATGTAGCTTTTGCCTGATGTTATGGAATATATACGAAAGGCATCCGGATATAAATAAAGCAAAGAAAGAGTTACTGTCCACGCATCCAGTAATGCCACTGGCAATCATAAACTGCGCCTTACTTTAATTGGCAAATCCAAAAAACTAACGGCATTCAGACGGCAACCAGCTAATAAACCTTTGTCATTGAGGTACACGAATCAGGCTAAGGCATGGATGAACGGTGCAATCTTCATAGAGTGGTTCCAGGCACGGTTTGTTCCAGCTGTAGAAAAATACACGGAGGAAAATGGACTACCTCGAAGAGCGCTACTTCTTGTGGACAAAGCTCCTCCTGACCCAGATGGTCTACAAGGTGGGGGTATCAAAGTTGTGTTTCTCCCATCAAACGTCACGTTTTTATGTCAACCG
Source organism: Schistocerca cancellata (assembly GCF_023864275.1). Classification (NCBI taxonomy): domain Eukaryota; kingdom Metazoa; phylum Arthropoda; class Insecta; order Orthoptera; family Acrididae; genus Schistocerca; species Schistocerca cancellata. Next base: position 417,012,444 of record NC_064633.1, read on the forward strand.
TTGGACCAAGGTGTTCTTGAGGCGATGAAAAACATTACAGACGCAAGCTGCTGGAATACTTAATCGGTGCGATTGATGCCGAAGGAGATTTTGTGCAAGCTCTTAAGAAAAACGATGTTTTAAGTGTTGTGCATTGCACTGCTGAAGCTTGGAATCTAATTCCTACAGTTTCTCTTGTTAGGTCTTGGAAAAAACTCTTAGATCATAAGGCCAATCATCAGTGGTGGGAAGATGGAGGCAACACAACTGAAGCTGACGTGCCAGAAACAGATGAGAATGACGTAATATTGGTGAATTTAGCGGAGAAGCTACTCGGTTGTGAAGATGCGAACTTCGAAAACGTTGAAGAGTGGATGGAAAACGACTTTTTTGATTTGACTGAGGAAGAAATCGTCCAATTTGCGACCAATCAGAAAGCGTCAGAAGAATATGTCTCTGATGACGAACCAAAGAAAAAGATTCCTCACACAGTCGGTTAACCGCCCTGGAGTACATCAGCCAACAGGAGAAGGCGACTTACCGTGAAATCGTTTGTTTCCAACGTTTCTTAAGCCAAGAAACAAAAAGCTATTACAGACTTTTTTTTACCAAAAAATAAATTCTAATGAAACGTCCTAGAACTTTATATATGTATGAAGATGGTATCCGTTCTTTCGGACATGTCCGAAAGAACAGATACCATCGGTGACCATGCAGGGCCCTAGAATGAAATGATAGTTAAATCAAGACCCTACGCTGTCGAAAGGCGTTGATATACATCATCGGGGAACAGTTGAAAATGTGTGCCCCTACCGGGACCTCCTGCTTACATGGCAGACGCTCTATCCAAATTTGTTTTTCCATTTTGTTCGTTGTTGATCGTTGTGTTTCGTAGTTTGCGGACGTCACATACCATCCGTTCAAGTTCGTTGTTGATCCTTTCACTCAGTTTTTTTATTACAGAGACCAACCAGCTCTCTGACCGAACACGCTTTTTTTGTTTTGTTCTATCCGATATAGTTCGTTGCGTTTTGGTCTGGGCGGACGTCACAAGACATCCGTTCAAGTTGATCACTGATTCCTTGACTCAGTTTTTTTATTACAGAGAGCACGCAGCCCTCTGACCGAACACGCTGAGCTACCATGCCGGCTATGCTCTATCCATCTGAGCCACTGAGGGCACAGAGAATAGTTGCGACTGCAGGGGTTTCATCCCTTTCACGCTCCCCGTGAGACCCACATTCCCAACTTGATGTCCACACACTACTTTCGTAGTGTCCTTGCCCTTACACTCATTACTCGCGGCTGAAAATCTTACCGAGTCCCGTAAGAGTTCGGGCAATGCGTGTGCATCCGCACAAAAGAATAAGGATAGCCTTAACTATGGGAAATATAGTTAAGACTAAATATAATTAAGACTAACGGGCCATTGACCTTCTTCATCTGTGCGGATGCACACGTATATCCCGAACTCTTACGGGACTCGGTAAGATTGTCTGTCGCAAGTAATGAGTGTAATGGGCAGGGGCACTACGAATGTACACTCCTGGAAATTGAAATAAGAACACCGTGAATTCATTGTTCCAGGATGGGGAAACTTTATTGACACATTCCTGGGGTCAGATACATCACATGATCACACTGACAGAACCGCAGGCACAGACACAGGCAACAGAGCATGCACAATGTCGGCACTAGTACAGTGTATATCCACCTTTCGCAGCAATGCAGGCTGCTATTCTCCCATGGAGACGATCGTAGAGATGCTGGATGTAGTCCTGTGGAACGGCTTGCCATGCCATTTCCACCTGGCGCCTCAGTTGGACCAGCGTTCGTGCTGGACGTGCAGACCGCGTGAGACGACGCTTCATCCAGTCCCAAACATGCTCAATGGGGGACAGATCCGGAGATCTTGCTGGCCAGGGTAGTTGACTTACACCTTCTAGAGCACGTTGGGTGGCACGGGATACATGCGGACGTGCATTGTCCTGTTGGAACAGCAAGTTCCCTTGCCGGTCTAGGAATGGTGGAACGATGGGTTCGATGACGGTTTGGATGTACCGTGCACTATTCAGTGTCCCCTCGACGATCACCAGTGGTGTACGGCCAGTGTAGGAGATCGCTCCCCACACCATGATGCCGGGTGTTGGCCCTGTGTGCCTCGGTCGTATGCAGTCCTGATTGTGGCGCTCACCTGCACGGCGCCAAACACGCATACGACCATCATTGGCACCAAGGCAGAAGCGACTCTCATCGCTGAAGACGACACGTCTCCATTCGTCCCTCCATTCACGCCTGTCGCGACACCACTGGAGGCGGGCTGCACGATGTTGGGGCGTGAGCGGAAGACGGCCTAACGGTGTGCGGGACCGTAGCCCAGCTTCATGGAGACGGTTGCGAATGGTCCTCGCCGCTACCCCAGGAGCAACAGTGTCCCTAATTTGCTGGGTCGTGGCGGTGCGGTCCCCTACGGCACTGCGTAGGATCCTACGGTCTTGGCGTGCATCCGTGCGTCGCTGCGGTCCGGTCCCATGTCGACGGGCACGTGCACCTTCCGCCGACCACTGGCGACAACATCGATATACTGTGGAGACCTCACGCCTCACGTGTTGAGCAATTCGGCGGTACGTCCACCCGGCCTCCCGCATGCCCACTATATGCCCTCGCTCAAAGTCCGTCAACTGCACATACGGTTCACGTCCACGCTGTCGCGGCATGCTACCAGTGTTAAAGACTGCGATGGAGCTCCGTATGCCACGGCAAACTGGCTGACACTGACGGCGGCGGTGCACAAATGCTGCGCAGCTAGCGCCATTCGACGGCCAACACCGCGGTTCCTGGTGTGTCCGCTGTGCCGTGCGTGTGATCATTGCTTGTACAGCCCTCTCGCAGTGTCCGGAGCAAGTATGGTGGGTCTGACACACCGGTGTCAATGTGTTCTTTTTTCCATTTCCAGGAGTGTAGTATGTGGACATTAAGTTGGGAATGTGGGTCTCACGGGGAGCGTGCAAGGGATAAAATCAGTCTGCCTTCGGCAGGGCAACAGAGCTGACGCATCCGTGTTGACTGCGTGCGGAGCGCGAGTTCGCCTTGTTTACATTCTGACGGCCGTTGCTTAAGTGCCGGCTTACCGTGTACGATCCATGGCGAACCGTTACCGTAAATCAACACTCCGACTTACTTTCTGCAACGATTATGCCCGACCCAAAGCATTCGAGGTGGAGAGTTTTTCTGCGAGAGGAAGTGAAGATCCCGGCGACCGATATTATCGGCATACATTTGTCAATCGTGAGCAGCACGGTCTATGTTAAAATCATTAACGACGCGGCGTGCGAACGCATACTACGTGAGACCAAACAGGGACTCCGCTTCTGTCATGCTGATGGCAATGTGGGGGAGGTAACCGTCGACCACGCCGGTTTAGGTATGCGAACGATACGCATTTTCGAATTGCCATTCGAAGTTCCTGCTGAGGAAGTCGTCGCGGCACGACGCCCATACGGCACAGTCCACGGCCACACTACGGAGAAGTGGACACAGTTTCGGACGTATCCTGTCCTAAACGGGGTCCGACAGGTCACCATTGATCTCCGAAGCCACGTCTCGTCATACTTACAGATCGGCGGATGCCGTGCAATAATTATATACGACGGCCAGCCTCGGACCTGTTCCGGGTGTGGCAAAGAAGGCAACCTTAGATCCGAATGCCTACAGCGGCGTATTACGCAACCTCCAGCTGCCGAAGAACCACCCACGTCGCAACCTACAGTGCTACCGGTGACCTACGCCGCTGCTCTAGCTTCTCCTACCGCTTTGCAACGTCGCCCGGTCACCACAAACGACGCCACCAACGAGCCCGACCAGACACCGACGGAGAGCGCCTCGGACGGCCCGCCGCCTCGGCCGGCCATCGACGCCGCTGCGACGATGCCGACGCAACCGGACGCTGACCCTGACCTCGGAAACACGATGGAGATCGACTCGCTCATCGTTCCTACAGCGGCCTTTCTGCCAGAACGACGCGACTCCCTTCCGTCGTCGGACACGGAGGGTCGCACAAGGAAACAACGTTCTCCGAAATGTCGCAAGCGAAGACGTCGTGCAGTTTCCGGCCAAGAGGAGACGTTACAAGTCGAGGAGGACGCAACCGTCGATCAGCACGAGGCCTCAGAATCCGCTACTGCTGACGAAGACGTTATGAGAGCGGAGACCTCCATCGGTGTGCCTGCGCCCCGTGCTGACGCTGAACTAAATCATGAACGTATCACAAGCGACACTACACCACGCACCATTACAACATCTTCTGCAGACGAAATGGAAGATACACCAGTGTCCGCTTCCATGGCGTGGCACGAGGAGGAGGTCGACCCGTTACGGGAGCCTGCGCCGTCACGGCCGCACCACTAATCTTACTCTCCCCAGAATCCCCTGCGGGCCAGCGGGATAACGTTCCGCTGCAACGCCCACGCCCTTGCGCGGACAGCAGAGTGGACCAGCCTCCAGCAGACCGACACCAGGCCTACCGGATAGCAACCATCAACACCAACAACATCCGTTCCAGGGTGAAAATCCGCCTTATGCAGGAGATGTTCTGGGCTTCGGATATTGATTTCACCCTTCTGCAGGAAGTTCACTTGGCTAGTCTCCCGAATATCGATGGCTATACCGCCCACGCCTCCGCGAGTGATCCTATGGGCCGTGGAGTGGCCATCTACGTCCGCCACGGGATTTCTGTGACCGACGTCGCCATCCTTCCATCAGCTCGGGGCATGGCACTCACTGCCATGGGGACACGCATCATTAATATACACGCTCCCTCAGGCACCGACCGACGGCATGAAAGAGCCCAGTTTTGTTCCGAGGAAATCGCTCCCATGTTTTTAGGGCGTTATGAACACTGCCTACTAGGAGGTGATTTTAACTGCGTTCTGCATCCCAAAGATCAGATTCCCCACTATACTACATGCCAGGAACTACGTATAGTGGTGCGAGACCTCCTGCTTCATGATACCTGAGAAGTTCAACACGGCGACCGTTCTGGCCATACCTTTCTTACCAGTCATTCCGCAAGCAGACTAGACAGGATATATGTCTCACAAACTCTTAGATCTGCGATACGGGGCGCCGAAAGCTGGCTGCTGGCCTTTTCCGACCATTGCGCTTACATCTGTACGGTCCTCTTTCCGCCGCAATCAATATGGCGCAGCCGTGCGCCATGGAAACTCAATACTTCACACTTGCATGACCTGGCATGTCGCCAACAAGTCAGTGAAACGTGGACAGCCTGCAAACGACGCCTTCCCCGCTGCCACTTGACATTGACATGGTGGTTGGACTGCGCCAAGCCGGCGATCCGGAGGACACTGATGAGATACGGGAAGGACATGGCCGACTGGCACCGCAACACTGTTGACTTCTATTATGCGATTCTCCGAGATCTGGACGCTCAACCGCCAACCCCAGACAACCAGTTGGAACGGCAAAGAACTAAGGCGAAGATAATTGCGCTGGCACGCCGGAAACTGCAAGGGGTCGTGATACGGACGCGACGCCACGATCACGCGGACTCAGAAATTCCATCCATGCATCATATAGTGTCCGACGAACGACGGCGTCGTCGGCAGATCATCAGCACTCTGACCACGCCTCATGGCACGCAGGTGACCACTCAGAATGACATCGTCCACGCATCCGTCGTACTTATAGAGAAGAAGACGCTGAAACTGCAGCAGACGACTCCATTTTGCGTTACATCACGCGAACCCTCCCCCACGCGGAGGCGGATGCTTTGACAGTGGCGGTCACGCGAGACGAAGTCAACAACGCAATCGCCAAGGGAGCTATCAACAGATCGCCCGGCATTGACGGCTTACCAGTTGAGTTTAACCGTACCTTTCGGGACCTCATGGCACCACGGTGGACGACTATGTATCAAGAACTGATGACATCTGACCAAGCAATTCCACCCGCCTTTGCTGAGGGCATCATCATACCAGTCCACAAACCAGCCCGTGGTTCGATGGTCACGAGTTACAGACCACTCACCCTACTCAATGCCGATTACATTATTTTCGCGCGCTTACTGGCAATGCGGCTCCGATCAATACTCCCTCATATCCTCTCGCCAGAGCGAACGAGGACAGGTTAACATACAGACTGCTACAGGGGAACGCCGCGACTTAATTGCGATGGCGGCGACCTGCAGACTCCGTGCAGCGGTCGCCGCTGTAGACTTCGACAGCGCCTTCGATAAAGTGCGTCATCGTTTCCTGTTTTCGGTGGCAGCCCGAATGGGCATCCCCCCTCCGTTTCTCGACGTCATCCGGCGTCTTTACGACAGTGCCAGTTCACGTGTCCAAGTCAATGGACGTTTATCAGGGCAAGATGTATGGCACTTCGTGCAGCAAATCATTGCCTGCTATCTTCGGGTCCCACCAGACACAATCGAACCTCGAATGTTTCTATACCCGGAGGACAGACATTTTCCCGCCGCCAAATGTCATGCTATTACATGGGTCAAAGGGTGGGCGGTCGCTTATCTCTTTCATGACGGATCTAAATCCCGCCTCGACTTCTGGACCTATTTACGAACAGCCCATGCAGCTCTCGAAAACACGCCACGTTACCGAACATTATTTGCAAACTATCTTCGAGCGGTCTTTGTTAGACCTCCACTGAGTTGGGGGGTGCCTGGCTCAGAGGGCACCTACCCCTCCTCTTTCGCCGATGTGTTCACGTACTTTCATGATAATAGTGAATATTACAAAAACACATGCAAATAAATAAATAACAACAACGCCTTCCAGTACTGTTGATTCCTGTGTCTCCCACTTCCCTAAGCACCACAGGCTCGGTGGTGGTGAGGGGAACACTGTGGCCAGGCCTTGGGTTTCGACCCCTGCCCACTTTGCCCCCCGAGCCCCCACCGGTCCAACCAAAAAAAAAAAAAAAAAAGATGGATAGAGCGTCTGCCATGTAACCAGGAGATCCCAGGTTCGAGTCCCGGTCGGGGAATACATTTTCAACTGTTCCCCGTTGATGTATATCAATGCCTGTCGACAGCGTAGGGTCTTGATTTAATTATCATTTCGTCCTAGAACTTAAATTTCCACAAGTAATTCTTTTTTACTTTAGAGTTCCTCTAGACAAACTTTGCGTTCCTTTGAGTAATCTCTATATTGGTTTCATAATTTTGTGTAGTAGTTTATTTTTTATTCAAAAGAGTAAGTAATAAAATTAAAACTCCTCTTTTTCCTGCTGCCAAATAAGGCGGATTTTTTCTGTAAGAACGCAAAGTAAACGAACTTTGTTATTCAGCATTAAAAGCTTTGAGTTTTCAATCATACTTTGGCGCCTTTGTAACACGTCAACACAATTTTTTCAGTCAAAAACATGCAGGCTTATTCACAACAATATCAATAACATTCTACGTACTCTACATACGTTTTACGATCATATTTCGCGGTATTGAGGCAATTCGGGGCGTTTCACTCGTGAAAACAGGGGGACTTCAGTTTATCCGAAATTTTCGTTATTCGAATCGGCCGCCGTCCCAATCATTTCGAATAAACGGGAGTTTACAGTATTTAATTCACGAATTACAAAGAAACTTATAGGTACTGAGTGTTCCTTCATGATCAGCAAGTGGCAAGTGCTTCAAACATGTACTGAGTAAAGTTACATACACAGGGTGGTCCATTGATCGTGGCCGGGCCAAATATCTCACGAAATAAGCGTCAAACGAAAAACTACAAAGTACGAAACTTGTCTAGCTTGAAGGAGGAAACCCGATGGCGCTATGGTTGGACCGCTAGATGGCGCTGCTATAGGTCAAACGAATATCAACTGCGTTTTTAAAAATAGAAACCCCCATATTTTATTACATATTCGCGTAGTACGTAAAGAAATGTGATTGTTTTAGTTGGACCACTTTTTTCGCTTTGTGATAGATGGCGCTGTAATAGTCACAAACATATGGCTCACAATTTTAGATGAACAGTTGGTAACAGGTAAGTTTTTGAAATTAAAATACAGAACGTAGGTACGTTTGAACATCTTATTTCGGTTGTTCCAATGTGATACACGTACCTTTGTGAACTTATAATTTCTGAGAACGCATGATGCTAGAGCGTGATTACCTGTAAATACCACATTAATGCAATAAATGCTCTAAATGATGTCCGTCAACCTCAATGCATTTGGCAATACGTGTAACGACATTCCTCTCAACAGCGAGTAGTTCGCCTTCCGTAATGTTCGCACATGCATTGACAATGCGATGACGCATGATGTCAGGAGTTGTCGGTGGATCACGATAGCAAATATCCTTCAACTTTCCCCACAGAAAGAAATCCGGGGACGTCAGATCCGGTTAACGTGCGGGCCATGGTATAGTGCTTCGACACCAGTCCACCTGTCATGAAATATGCTATTCAATAACACTTCAACCGCACGCGAGCTATGTGCCGGACATCCGTCATGTTGGAAGTACATCTCCATTCTGTCATGCAGTGAAATATTTTGTAGTAACATCTGTAGAACATTACTTAGGAAATCAGCACACAGTGCAACATTTAGATTGCCATCGATAAAATGGGGGCCAATTATCCTTCCTCCCATAATGCCGAACCATACATTTACCCGGCAAGGTCACTGATGCTCCACTTGTCGCAGCCATCGTGGATTTTCCGTTGCCGAATAGTGCATATTATGCCGGTTTACATTACCGCTGTTGATGAATGACGCTTTGTCGCTAAATAAAACATGTGCAAAAAATCTGTTATCGTCCCATAATTTCACTTGTGCCCAGTGGCAGAACTGTACACGACGTTCAAAGTCGACGCCATGCAATTCCTGGTGCACAGAACTATGGTACGCGTTCAATCGATGTTGATGTAGCATTCTCAACACCGACGTTTTTGAGATTCCCGATTCTCGCGCAGTTTGTCTGCTACTGATGTGCGGATTAGCCGCGACAACAGCTAAAACACCTACTTGGACATCATCATTTGGTGCAGGTCGTGGTTGATGTTTCACATGTGGCTGAACACTTCCTGTTTCCTTAAATAACGTAACTATCCGGCGAACGGTCCGGACACTTGGACGATGTCGTCCAGGATACCGAGCAGCATACACAGCACACCTCCGTTGGGTATTTTGATCACAATAGCCATACATCAACAAGATATCGACCTTTTCCGCAATTGGTAAACGGTCCATTTTAACACCGGTAATGTATCACGAAGCAAATGCCATCCGCACTGACGGAATGTGAAACGTCCCCTTAGAACAATTTATACACGACTGTGCTTAACCTGACACACAATATTATTTAGCGCAACGCTATCTGACTTTCAAAAATCCCTACAAAAGAATGGCCCTGCCTAACATTAAACTATACCTTTCACAAATAACTTACCTCACAAAAATCTTCATTACTCGAACTACTGCAATACAGCGAGCGCCACTATTGCCAGCTAAATAAAAGATTCAAACTACAGAAGGCACTAACTACTGATAGGGATAGTTAGCAAATGAAAGATATTAATAGAGAACAAACAATGTATTTACCTTAATATCATCACAAGTCATAATATATGTAATTTCAAAACTCCGCCATCTCTCTCCTCACATCCACCACTGCTGGCGGCTCACCTCCAACTGCACAACGCTACGCGCTGTTCACATCCAGCTGCCGCTGCCCAACACTACAATGGCAGACAACAATGCAAACCAGCCACGGACTGCACACAGCACAGCCAGTGATTTTCATACAGAGCGCTACGTAACGTTGCCAATAAGAAAACATAAACAGTCTATTTACATAGCCCCCATGCTCCCCACAAAAAATTTTACAAATTGTTTTGGCCAGTGGCCAATAAAGATTTGATAAAATTTTTCATAATTACACTAACAAAGATATCCAATGCACACACTTATTGATACAATGTTGGTCAAAAGCTAAAATTTTCTCACAGTCCATAAAGACAGTCCTGATCATTCATCATAATAGTAATTACAGTTTTTTTTCACAAAGTCTCATTAGTAAAAAAAATTGCACACAGAAGTAGTGGATTTCCATGCAGTCTTGAAGAAGTAGTGGTGTCCTTCCAACGGAAAGACAGTGCTGACTCTTGACATGCTGACAGGTAATGGGCCACAATGAAGCAAACCCACAGCAGAGTCATTCGAAGTTCTGAAGAATATTGGTAGGTAGGTTATCACAGAGCAGACCCACTGTAGTCCTGGTAGAGATTACGGTATTGGTGGGCCACCAGAGGTGTAGACCCACTGCAGTCCTTGTAGAAATAATGGTATTGGTGAGTCATCAAAGGTGTAGACCCACTGTAGTCCTTGTAGAGATTGCTAGCAGCCATCCGTTGTGAGTGTGCAGGCGCACAATCACCATTGAAGAGTCTTGCGGATAATAGAGCAAGTCCATAAACCACCACTTGTGCATGCACAAAGTTTTTGGAATTGTCCTTAGAAGTCTTGCAGACAATATAGCAAGTCCATAAACCACCACTTGTACACTCACAAAGTTTTTGGAATTGTCCTTAGAACCAGCAATGCTGTTATCCAGTCCCTTGCTGAATTATTAACACACGTGCAAACACTAACAGTCCCTACTTCTCACATATTGTCCATATACTATGCCCAACAGAAACATGTGCAGTGAAATGGAACATACAAGTTACTTAATTTGATTAACTGCTGTCAATTTCAATTTTATAACATAAGAATACAATGACAAAGGTACAAAATACATAATTAAAAACATAACAATACAGATAACATTTGTAGTAATACAGGCTTTACAAAAGAATAGAAATAGGAATATACATCAGTGTTACAGGAATTATGACATAAGTAAATACATAAAAGATCAGAATAATTATTGAAACATCAACTTCACACATGAGCATTAAAACAAAACAGAATAAATAATGTCTAAACATCTTCACAAGGTAAATATCATACATTCCTGGAAATTGAAATAAGAACATCGTGAATTCTTTGTCCCAGGAATGGGAAACTTTATTGACACATTCCTCGGGTCAGATACATCACATGATCACACTGACAGAACCACAGGCACATAGACACAGGCAACAGAGCATGCACAATGTCGGCACTAGTACAGTGTATATCCACCTTTCGCAGCAATGCAGGCTGCTATTCTCCCATGGAGACGATCGTAGAGATGCTGGATGAAGTCCTGTGGAACGGCTTGCCATGCCATTTCCACCTGGCGCCTCAGTTGGACCAGCGTTCGTGCTGGACGTGCAGACCGCGTGAGACGACGCTTCATCCAGTCCCAAACATGCTCAATGGGGGACAGATCCGGAGATCTTGCTGGCCAGGGTAGTTGACTTACACCTTCTAGAGCACGTTGGGTGGCACGGGATACATGCGGACGTGCATTGTCCTGTTGGAACAGCAAGTTCCCTTGCCGGTCTAGGAATGGTAGAACGATGGGTTCGATGACGGTTTGGATGTACCGTGCACTATTCAGTGTCCTCTCGACGATCACCAGTGGTGTACGGCTAGTGTAGGAGATCGCTCCCCACACCATGATGCCGGGTGTTGGCCCTGCGTGCCTCGGTTGTATGCAGTCCTGATTGTGTCGCTCACCTGCACGGCGCCAAACACGCATACGACCATCATTGGCACCAAGGCAGAAGCGACCCTCATCGCTGAAGACGACACGTCTCCATTCGTCTCTCCATTCATGCCTGTCGCGACACCACTGGAGGCGGGCTGCACGATGTTGGGGCGTGAGCGGAAGACAGCCTAACGGTGTGCGGGACCGTAGCCCAGCTTCATGGAGACGGTTGCGAATGGTCCTCGCCGATACCCCAGGAGCAACAGTGTCCCTAATTTGCTGGGAAGTGGCGGTGCGGTCCCCTACGGTACTGCGTAGGATCCTACGGTCTTGGCGTGCATCCGTGCGTCGCTGCGGTCCGGTCCCAGGTTGACGGGCACGTGCACCTTCCGCCGACCACTGGCGACAAGATCGATGTACTGTGGAGACCTCACGCCCCACGTGTTGAGCAATTCGGCGGTACGTCCACCCGGCCTCCCGCATGCCCACTATACGCCCTCGCTCAAAGTCCGCCAACTGCACATACGGTCCACGTCCACGCTGTCGCGGCATGCTACCAGTGTTAAAGACTGCGATGGAGCTCCGTATGCCACGGCAAACTGGCTGACACTGACGGCGGTGGTGCACAAATGCTGCGCAGCTAGCGCCATTCGACGGCCAACACTGCAGTTCCTGGTGTGTCCGCTGTGCCGTGCGTGTGATCATTGCTTGTACAGCCCTCTCGCAGTGTCCGGAGCAAGTATGGTGGGTCTGACACACCGGTGTCAATGTGTTCTTGTTTCCATTTCCAGGAGTGTATTATTAATGCCAATTATATTTGAGGATAACAGTATTCCTCATCATAGTGAACGTAGCTTAGTATTAGAAGAAGAAAAAATTCTATGAAACTACTCAGGGACAGGAAGAAAACAAATACACAAGGGTACACAAACACATAGTGGGATATCACAAAAGGAAAGGACAGGGTTTGTTTCATTGCAGTATTTTGCAAACAAAACTTTCTTTGCTTCTTGGAGACCTCCCTTCATTCATCATTATTCCCAAAAAGTCCTATCTATTCTCCCTTCCTGTATTCTATTCATATTTCTTTCAAAATAATTCTTTCTCATTGTACAATACTCATTTTGGCCCAAATCTTTTTCATATAGCTTCTCAATACATTTCTTCCAAGTCATCATAGTTAGTTTCTTATATAGTCTACCCCTCATAAGCTAACTTAAATCTACTGAGCTCAGATATATATACCAAGGGATGAGGCAATGCAGCATCACATAAAACAATTAATATAAACAGCAATGAAAAAAAACGCAGATTTGCCAAGCAAGCAGCATTAAGAAATTAGCAAAGCAATTGTAATATTACAACTAATATAAGGCAATGTGCAGCAAACAATAAAAATAAATCATTAGTAAAACTGGCTTAACAGATTAATACAAAGTCAAATTCAATAACACTATGCCTGGCAAACAGCAGTAACTTATACCTAAACATGACATAGCTCAAGCAAAAAAAAAAAAAAACATTACACTAAAGACAACAATGCAGACAAGGGAAATGCATATTCACATCTTAATGTCTATGTAATTAAAGTGGTGCACCACAACTTATTCTACGAAAAGTATTACCAAGTAGTTGAAAAGAAAATTATGTATGCAGTTACTGTTGTTAGTCCCTTCTTATTTTTCTTTCCATTCCAAGAGCTCCTTTATCGAAGAATGTGGGTCGTAGAATATTTTTTTAATAGATCTGTTGACAGAAAGTGTTCACATTAGCAAATGCATCGAAGTTTATTTTATAAAACTAACGCTGCAACACAGCTGGAAACCAGATATTAAATGAAATAAGCATTTACGCAATCCAAAACATAAAAATATCATTCAGTAGTCATGTGACATTTCATAAGTTAGTAGAAATTCTCTCAACTCTCGTAGGAAGACGCTTGTCATAATCAGGTGTGCAGATGTAAGTATCCTTCCAAGTAATGAGGGTGTCGCATTTGCAATGTTTTCTCTAAAGGAATGTCAATGGCGAGGATAATGGCCTCCCTTTTTTTTTTTACCTAATGGCTTTCTTTTGTCAGACGACTACCTCTCAGCTGGGCACCCAAAACGCATTACGTGCAGGTGGTCACTCAACTTTCTTACGGAAATATTTACGACAGCAGTTTCCGCTACAGTGACAGTCTCATATAAAAATATTTCACAGGTCAAGAATTTGCGTTGCAAATGTGTAGAAGCAAAAAAATCTTACAGCATAATACACACCGTCGTCGTAAAAATATCATAACATCTGAGTCAATTCTCAAAATCGTCGTAGCTTCCTCCAATAATTTCAAAACCTAAAAAAATCTCTGCTCATGTCAAAAGTGTCATCTGCCTCAAACGTACTTTAAAAATCGTGATCCCATACCAAATATATCATTCAAAGCTCTCATAATATCACAATGTGTCCGAAAAAATATGAACAGTTTACAAAGTACAGACAAAGTACAATTTCGTAAGTGTGAAGTTATCCAACGGTGTAATCACGTAAACATCTGTCACTGACGTAGTAAAAAAGTTTGTCTCTCTCAGTTAAATGATCAGATAGCTGTGTAATTTGTGTTAGAGAAATATGGTACCGATGTGTAAAGTTGTATAAGCAAATACCATATTAGCTAGGGCTCCTTGTGCTTGCCAAACACATGGTACACAAAGTAGGCGTGTACCCCCCTGAGGATTATTGTAATTATACCCTCAGGTGTTACAGATTACAGCAATGGAATGAAATGTATCACAGAAAACTTTCTTTGTATTTCAAAAATCTTTAAAAATAAATGTTTTAAGTACAAAATTAATCACTCAAATACGTGTCCTGTAGGGCTAAAAGTGCATCTTGCTGTAAGATAATTCTGTGGAAGTGTCGTAGTTATTGTCCTCCGAAAGCTAAGTTCTGCAGAAGTCAATGTACTTACCTCATGATACACAAAAGTGAAATGCTTTGCGTATAGATATCTTAGTTATTACGCTTATTGTTGTGATGAAGAAAGTACTATGCTGTAACGTATTGTTGTGCTATGGAAAAGGCTGTCTCATTGTAGCTATACGACAAAAGTTACTACTAAAACATGTTTTACATTCCAGAATAATTCAGAAAAACTGTGCAGATGTAAAACAGATACACCGCAAAAGCAACATTGTAAATTGTCACTCATTAGTAACGTCGTGATATAATCTTGTAGCTGTCACATAAACTAACCACTGTGTCATCTGGTATCTCTCAGAAAGTACTTTAATTCAGAATATATTTTCAAGTACACCAAAATGTTGCATTAAAATCTCATTAGCAGTACCAGATATAATGTTATTTTTCTCGGAGCCAGCCGGCGCACGTGTATGCCTGCGGTGCGAGTCATTGTGTGTCTCTTTGTTGCCGCGCGTCGTTACTGGGATTGGGAGGCCTAACTTCCACAAATTCGCCTTGCCGAGAGGGCCCAGCTCTGTTTAAAGCTCGCCAGTTCTGATGCAATTCAGGTCTGTCGTTTTGTCGGTAGTTTACACAGTTTCTTTCGTGTCGGTCACGTGGTGGAGAATTTCTCCCTGAATCGTAACTGCACGCTGAACTGTTGCGTCTGAAATTATTCTGTCTCCCTTGATAATAATATTTCTGATTACCATATTGTCTGTTTCTATGGTTATCTCTGTCATATTCATTACTACGGAAATGCGATCTTTCTCTGTAACTATTACTCTGCCAGTGGTTGTCATGCGGGTGGTGTCTGTTTTGGTCACGATTTACGTTGTAAGAATAGGCTTGTCGTGGCCATTTATTGTCTCTGTCGTCATGGAATTGTGACGGATGTGACCTGTAGTGATTGTTTTCCAGTTTTCGCATCCCGCGACTGTCTGTGTCAATTTCTAATTCTTGTAAGAGTCCCGGAAAAGCTTCAGTGTCGTCTTTGCAACGTCCTGCCAAAATAATATGCCGTAAATGTTCAGGTAATTTGATTAAGCAAATGCGGATGAGTTCTGAGGGGCTGTATGGGTTTGACAGGTTCTGATTCTTGTGCAACATGTCTTCAAAATATTTCACAAGACTGGAAAATTCAGATTGTTCGAAATGTTTCATCATTATGATGCTATGTTTTATTCGGTCTTGTGTAGTTTGAGACCAATATGCTGAGAGGAAGGCATGGTAAAATTCTCCTTCACTGTGACAATCGTGAATGACCGATCGCATTCTTACAGCTGGTTCATTCTCCAAGTAGCCACACATAAATTCAAACCTGTGCTCCAATGACCAGTTGGGAGGAAAACAATGAGAGAATTGATGGAGCCACGCTTGTGGATGAATGTCGTTGGCAGAATTCTTAAACGTTTTGAATTTACGTGTAGTAATGAACAGCTTATAGTCAAAATCATCGTGTCGGCGAGTAGCATGTCGGTCATTGTTACGTCGTGTCGGCGGTTCCATCTCAAAATTCGGTGTACCTTGCCAATTTCTTTCATAATTTCCGAAATGCCCTGTGTTATTATTTTGTGGCTGTTCCGTATTTCTATGTCCCTCTTCCCATGTTGGAGCGCGAGTGTCCTCTCAAATATGTAATTGTTGTATTACTTGTGCCAACTGATCTTGTACTTCCCGGATTTCTCCTTGGTGTTGCGTATTAATTTGATTCTGATTTTGTTTGAATTTGCTAATTTGTTCGTACTCTTCTGTGTCATTAAAGACTACCGGTCTTGCGTCATTCAGATTATCATCTACCTTCGTACATAAATTATTTAGCTGATCCGAAAGTTCGACTACTTTCTCTGATGATGAACTAATTTCCTCCTTGTGTCTTTCTGAACCAATTTTCAGAGCATGTACTGTGCCCTTTAAGTTTTCCTGAGTTTTTGCAAGTAGCATAACCGGATCGATAGATGCAACTGAGTCCATTTTAGCTTGCAAGGTCTCATGATTTTCATGAACAATAGTTTGCTGTTCTTTTATGACTGCTTCGTGATTCTGTAATGCATTTTCATGACGCGAAAAAATAGGTTGGAAATGCTCACAAATTTGTGTTTTTACGTCATTACAGACTTTTTGACATTTCGGTTCAATGTTATGTAACTCAGTAGTTAAATCTTCACGTGTTTGTTCAAGTGTGGTGTCTAACTTCCGAAGATTTTGTTCCATTGTCTCTAACTGTTGCTGTGTTTGTCTCTGGTGTTGTTCCATTGTGTCTAACTTTTGAAGCTTTTGCTGTGTTTGTCTCTGATTTTGTTCCATTGTGTCTAACTTTGGAAGCTTTTGCTGTGTTTGTCTCTGATTTTGTTCCATTTGTTGCATTAGTTGTAATAACAATGCATTAGTGTCTGGAATCTGTTCCTCTACGCTTTTCGGCAGTGCATTTGCACCGGCAACATTCACATTTTGACAAGCTGAAAATGTGTCTTGACTTATTTGAGAAAACGGTGAGGACGCGAAACCTGAATCTACAGTATTTGTAAAATTGTGTCCTGTCATTTCGGATTCCTGAGGCGAGCTATTGCCGACCGATCGATCGATAATGCTTCCCTGTTCACAACCTGTTTCACTGTCTACACCATTATTTGCCACCCGCTCCATTTCCCTATGCACAATTACCAAATTATTACTTGGAATGTCTGTTTATTCACTACACAGTGGTGCTAATAAGCTACGCTTGTCGTCACTATTATTTCTCAGTTTACTTTGGAGCCTAGTGTTACGTTTTCCACACGCCATTATTGTGACAATATTTCACACGATAACACAGAAAAACACAATTTGAAGAGCAAAAATAAGAGAACACATTAACATAGCACTGAAAATAATATCTAGTTAATTGCAGCGGCGAAATACTTGGTGCAAATCTACATGCATACCACAACTGTTTTACTGTGCAACAATGAAAAACCACAACTACCAAGGAAATTCTCTCTATAATTACGCGCTAACAATAAACAAAAGCTACACTAAATACACAAACTACAAGAAAAAATCAGAAGATTCCAGTGAGATATCCTTGGCTAAGGGTCGACATATGAAACGTCCCCTTAGGAACAATTTATACACGACTGTGCTTAACCTGACACACAATATTATTTAGCGCAACGCAATCTGACTTTCAAAAATCCCTACAAAAGAATGGCCCTGCCTAACATTAAACTATACCTTTCACAAATAACTTACCTCACAAAAATCTTCATTACTCGAACTACTGCAATACAGCGAGCGCCACTATTGCCAGCTAAATAAAAGATTCAAACGACAGAAGGCACTAACTACTGATAGGGATAGTTAGCAAATGAAAGATATTGATAGAGAACAAACAATGTATTTACCTTAATATCATCACAAGTCATAATATATGTAATTTCAAAACTCCGCCATCTCTCTCCTCACATCCACCACTGCTGGCGGCTCACCTCCAACTGCGCAACGCTACGCGCTGTTCACATCCAGCTGCCGCTGCCCAACACTACAATGGCAGACAACAATACAAACTAGCCACGGACTGCACACAGCACAGCCAGTGATTTTCATACAGAGCGCTATGTAACGTTGCCAATAAGAAAACATAAACAGCCTACTGACAAATGTTACGTGGTAGCACGTACTTATACGTTTGTGGCTATTACAGCGGCATCTATCACAAAGCGAAAAAAGTGTTCCAACTAAAACATTCATATTTATTTACGTACAACACGAATATGGAATAAAAAATGGGGGTACCTATTTAAAAAAAACGCAGTTGATATCCATTTTTCCTATGGCAGCGCCATCTAGCGGGCCAACCATAGCGCCATCGGGTTTCCCCCTTCAAGCTAGAAGAGTTTCGTTCTTTGTAGTTTTTTCGTTTGATGCTTATTTCATGAGATATTTGGCCTGGTCACTATCAATGGACCACCCTGTATACATGTGTGTGTATGTGGGGGGGGGGGGAGGAGGGAATAATGGTGGAAATTGATTAATAATTACTGCTTGAATAATGGGAGAAAATGGCTGGAAGGAATAGTTGAAAGAAATTGAAAGGTAATTTATGAATCTGTACACTATCCTTCGTGACTTTAACCGGTAGGAATATAAACAGTCCTTCAGTATCAATACATTCAAGGTCAATATTCATAATTTGTGTTACATACTGTTTCACATTAATTCCACTACGCGTAGTCTTGATTATAACAATGTCGATGCAGGATAGCTCCTCCGCTGCTCGCGCAAAATCCTCTTGTCTGCTGCGAACCACCTGACGCAGGGTCTCGGCGGAGGGCGAAATGATGAACAGACAGGAATACAGGTCTCACATATGCGACTTTCTAATAACTTTTTATGTCACTTTAAATGCACAGTTGAGATAACATATTTTTTGATTAGCCTGGTATGACGGATCCAAGCATACGGCCGCACGCTACCACTTACAGAAACAAACAGGTGAAGATACAGGAATTAATAAATTGAAGACCGTATTTCAATTTTTTTGTTTCATGCACAAATATCAAAACATTATGCTTGCCACAAAACAACTCGTTAATTTATCTTTGGTGTAGTGTACATCCCTTTCAGTTTACATATAACGTTCGAGTATAAAAAGAAAAGAAGGAAGAGAATGATATGATTCAACACAATTACCCCTCCCCTCCCACTGTGCACTGATGTCATATGTAGGTTGATGGGTAGTCTTTATTTTTGGCCATTGGAATTATCCTGAATGGTTAGCAATTTATATGGGCATGTCAGCTTCTTTTAACACATACATGTATAAGTTTCCTCTCTTAACAAAGTGTTTGCTGTAACCGCATAGTCCCATTGTTGTAAGTCAGCATCTGCACAGTGTTTAGCTTGCGAAGCATGCGCACGCAGCGCAGCGTTCATTATCGCCCCAGTTCGCGCTCACTTGTTCAATACGAGGCCAGTGTGTTCGTGTCGTGCTTTTACAGTAGTTTTCACTGCACAAATAAGTGAAGCTCGTGTACAGCGGCGTGATCCTTTGCGGTATCTTCGATGCGGTGAGACAAGTGACTTCCATATCAGTGGTCCGAGGAATTTATTTCACCCTGCCTCTCTCACCTATTCAGTGGGGAGACCAGCCATACATCCAACATCCATCGACAAGGTAAAATAGTTGCTGCCTTTAAGATGTCGAACAAAGAAAATTTATGTTTCACGAAGTATTGAAATTTTTAATTTACCAATCGCACACCCATGTATTTTATCACACTCACACTAACACTTTGCAGCCAGGTTTCGTATGTTGTTACGCTTTGTTTTTGAGCGTCTTCCATACAGCTGCATTACATAAAGTTTCTGTGGTGTCCTTTCCACATACTGCACACATTACATAATGAAATACGAATACAATTACAAAATACACTTATCCTATTCCTTTGCTGACATGCCATTATCGTCGCTCATATGCATTATAGACTGTAGCACATTCTTTCCCCTTTTTATATATAGTGTCACTGCTTGTCATTTTGTTTTCATTTTTGTTACATTATTCGATTCCAATTATATGAGTACGCATTTTCCTCTCGTTTGGTTATACATTCTTCGTACAACATTCATACAATAATAGATTCTGCTTTCATTTATGGCATAAATTGATATACATTACATTTCAAATTACTATGATCTCTTGTGGAACATATTTATCAGTTCAAAAGAATCAAAAAGTAAACAATAATCCAGGTGTTTTACGCCTTCATCGGTAGTCGACCCTCACAGTAGTTAGGTTTCGACCCGTTGATTATTTAGTAGTTCTCAACCTTAGTTCAGCATCGTGTTTTCTTCTTCACATACTTTCACACTATCACGTTCATATGTATCATAAATTTACAACTATATTTACTTGCGGTGCGGTCTTTTGTTGTGTTTATATAGTACCTAACACTCTACTTTCTTCACTTTAGGACGTGTTGATGCATCGTTCCCTGGAAGAAAAAACTTAATACTAACTTAAAACTAAATCTTCATAGATAAGTGTATACTGCCTCGATGGCTACTAACATCTTTCTCATATATTCAACCATGTATTCATTCACTTCAGTGAGCAGTCGTGCTATCACAAAACTTATTTAATGTCATGTGTGCATCTCTACTTATCTTATAAATCTGAAAGATACAGTGTATTAGAGGCGTGGTACGACTCTTATTCAGTTTGCCACTTATACTGTAATCGCTTGTTTACCTGCAGCAAGACTTTTCTCGTTCATCAAGTATAATTAGTGGGTGTAATTTCAATACTTAAATTTGTAAATATTGCTCATATATAGATATAATGTACTTAGAAGCATAGCATAAGTAAATACCTCGTAGTTTAGCGTCCCTTTTCTGTGTATATAATCCCTTAGCTTATTATGTGTGTATTGTGTAGTCATAGTTGTAGTATAGACTCTCCCTTAATTTTCTATGTCCCTGTTTATTCAATAAGCTTTGCAAATGCCAGTGCGGGCTGTGGCTCATCAGGTTTGTTTATTTTTAGCGCTCCAACACTCCCAGCTGAGCCTGTCTGGCGCGCACGCGCTAGCCGTCTGTTGACTAGCTTGCTACCCTACACCTACATCTACATCTACATCTATACTCCGCGAGCCACCTTACGGTGTGTGGCGGAGGGTACTTATTGTACCACTATCTGATCCCCCCTTCCCTGTTCCATTCACGAATTGTGCGTGGGAAGAACGACTGCTTGTAAGTCTCCGTATTTGCTCTAATTTCTCGGATCTTTTCGTTGTGATCATTACGCGAGATATATGTGGGCGGTAGTAATATGTTGCCCATCTCTTCCCGGAATGTGCTCTCTCGTAATTTCGATAATAAACCTCTCCGTATTGCGTAACGCCTTTCTTGAAGTGTCCGCCACTGGAGCTTGTTCAGCATCTCCGTAACGCTCTCGCGCTGACTAAATGTCCCCATGACGAATCGCGCTGCTTTTCGCTGGATCATGTCTATCTCTTCTATTAATCCAACCTGGTAAGGGTCCCATACTGATGAGCAATACTCAAGAATCGGACGAACAAGCGTTTTGTAAGCTACTTCTTTCGTCGATGAGTCACATTTTCTTAGAATTCTTCCTATGAATCTCAACCTGGCGCCTGCTTTTCCCACTGTTTGTTTTATGTGATCATTCCACTTCAGATCGCTCCGGATAGTAACTCCTAAGTATTTTACGGTCGTTACCGCTTCCAATGATTTACCACCTATGGCATAATCGTACTGGAATGGATTTCTGCCCCTATGTATGCGCATTATATTACATTTATCTACGTTTAGGGAAAGCTGCCAGCTGTCGCACCATGCATTAATCCTCTGCAGGTCTTCCTGGAGTACGTACGAGTCTTCTGATGTTGCTACTTTCTTGTAGACAACCGTGTCATCTGCAAATAGCCTCACGGAGCTACCGATGTTGTCAACTAAGTCATTTATGTATATTGTAAACAATAAAGGTCCTATCACGCTTCCTTGCGGTAGTCCCGAAATTACCTCTACATCTGCAGATTTTGAACCGTTAAGAATGACATGTTGTGTTCTTTCTTCTAGGAAATCCTGAATCCAATCACAAACCTGGTCCGATATTCCGTAAGCTCGTATTTTTTTCACTAAACGTAAGTGCGGAACCGTATCAAATGCCTTCCTGAAGTCCAGGAATACGGCATCAATCTGCTCGCCAGTGTCTACGGCACTGTGAATTTCTTGGGCAAATAGGGCGAGCTGAGTTTCACATGATCTCTGTTTGCGGAATCCATGTTGGTTATGATGAAGGAGATTTGTATTATCTAAGAACGTCATAATACGAGAACACAAAACATGTTCCATTATTCTACAACAGATTGACGTAAGCGAAATAGGCCTATAATTATTCGCATCTGATTTATGACCCTTCTTGAAAATGGGAACGACCTGCGCTTTCTTCCAGTCGCTAGGTACTTTACGTTCTTCCAGCGATCTACGATAAATTGCTGATAGAAAGGGGGCAAGTTCTTTAGCATAATCACTGTAGAATCTTAAGGGTATCTCGTCTGGTCCGGATGCTTTTCCGCTACTAAGTGATAGCAGTTGTTTTTCAATTCCGATATCGTTTATTTCAATATTTTCCATTTTGGCGTCCGTGCGACGGCTGAAGTCAGGGACCGTGTTACGATTTTCCGCAGTGAAACAGTTTCGGAACACTGAATTCAGTATTTCTGCCTTTCTTCGGTCGTCCTCTGTTTCGGTGCCATCGTGGTCAACGAGTGACTGAATAGGGGATTTAGATCCGCTTACCGATTTTACATATGACCAAAACTTTTTAGGGTTCTTGTTTAGATTGTTTGCCAATGTTTTATGTTCGAATTCGTTGAATGCTTCTCTCATTGCTCTCTTTACGCTCTTTTTCGCTTCGTTCAGCTTTTCCTTATCAGCTATGATTCGACTACTCTTAAGCCTATGATGAAGCTTTCTTTGTTTCCGTAGTACCTTTCGTACATGATTGTTATACCACGGTGGATCTTTCCCCTCGCTTTGGACCTTAGTCGGTACGAACTTATCTAAGGCGTACTGGACGATGTTTCTGAATTTTTTCCATTTTTGTTCCACATCCTCTTCCTCAGAAATGAACGTTTGATGGTGGTCACTCAGATATTCTGCGATTTGTGCCCTATCACTCTTGTTAAGCAAATATATTTTCCTTCCTTTCTTGGCATTTCTTATTACACTTGTAGTCATTGATGCAACCACTGACTTATGATCACTGATACCCTCTTCTACATTCACGGAGTCGAAAAGTTCCGGTCTATTTGTTGCTATGAGGTCTAAAACGTTAGCTTCACGAGTTGGTTCTCTAACTATCTGCTCGAAGTAATTCTCGGACAAGGCAGTCAGGATAATGTCACAAGAGTCTCTGTCCCTGGCTCCAGTTCTGATTGTGTGACTATCCCATTCTATACCTGGTAGATTGAAGTCTCCCCCTATTACAATAGTATGATCACGAAACTTCTTCACGACGTTCTGCAGGTTCTCTCTGAGGCGCTCAACTACTACGGTTGCTGATGCAGGTGGTCTATAGAAGCATTCGACTATCATATCTGACCCACCTTTGATACTTAGCTTAACCCAGATTATTTCACATTCGCATTCGCTAATAACTTCACTGGATATTATTGAATTCTTTACTGCTATAAATACTCCTCCACCATTGGCGTTTATCCTATCCTTGCGGTATATATTCCATTCTGTGTCTAGGATTTCGTTACTGTTCACTTCCGGTTTTAACCAACTTTCCGTTCCTAATACTATATGCGCACTATTTCCTTCAATAAGAGATACTAATTCAGGAACCTTGCCCTGGATACTCCTGCAGTTTACCAATATTACGTTAACTTTTCCTGTTTTTGGTCTCTGAGGACGGACGTTCTTTATCAACGATGATAATGTCCTCTCTGGTAAGCCGTCAGGTATTTTATCGTTTCGCCCAAGGGGGGGTCCCTCTAACCTAAAAAAACCCCGTGTGCACGCCACACGTACTCTGCTACCCTAGTAGCTGCTTCCGGTGTGTAGTGCACGCCTGACCTGTCTAGGGGGGCCCTACAGTTCTCCACCCAATAACGGAGGTCGATGAATTTGCAACCATTATAGTCGCAGAGTCGTCTGAGCCTCTGGTTTAGACCCTCCACACGGCTCCAAACCAGAGGACCGCGATCGACTCTGGGCACTATGCTGCAGATATTAAGCTCAGCTTGCACTCCGCGTGCGATGCTGGTTGTCTTCACCAAATCAGCCAGCCGCCGGAAGGAACCAAGGATGGCCTCAGAACCCAAGCGGCAGGCGTCATTCGTTCCGACATGTGCTACTATCTGCAGCCGGTCACACCCAGTGCGTTCAATAGCTGCCGGAAGGGCCTCCTCCACATTACGGACGAGACCCCCCGGCAAGCACACCGAGTGCACACTGGCATTCTTCCCCGACCTACCCGCTATTTTCCTGAGGGGCTCCATAACCCGCCTAACGTTGGAGCTCCCTATAACTAATAGGCCCGCCCTCTGTGACTGTCGGGACCTTGCCGGAGAATCGGCCACTGGCCCAACAGGCGAGGCATCCTGTGGTGGCTCGGAAACGATGTCATCACCACTAGGAAGCACCCCGTACCTGTTGGAAAGGGGTAAGGCAGCTGCCACGCGGCCAGATCCCACCTTCGCCTTTCGGCCAGGCACGCGCGAGCCCACCACTGTCCGCCATTCACCCTGGAGTGATGGCTGACCGGTAAGATGCTCACTGCCGGAAGACGCAGCGACATCAGGGGTTCCATGTGACTCCAAGGCCACCGAAGTAGGCATAGGTCTCACCACAGTTGCCCCAACGCCACTACGAGCCGACGCCTGCGCCTCGAGCTCGATGAGCCTAACAGACAAAGCCTCCACCTGCCCCCGAAGAGTGGCCAATTCTCCTTGCGTCCGCTCACAACAACCACAGTCCCTACACATGACTATGTTTACCCTACTCTATACGATGACAAATTCCCAAGATAATCTTCTGATGAGCTACTCTGATAATCAAGAAACACTCACTGAAATACGAGACGCGAAAACTACGCTAGGTTTTCCCAGAAAAACTATTTAAAAGCTAAGCGCAGCAAATAAGTACAAAAACGCTTTATACAAACAGTACTCGCTGCTGCTGGTGCTCTCGCTCTGGCTGTCACAAGACAACTGCTGATTCAAGTGACTAGTGGCTAACGGCCGCGAAACAAACAAAAGACGGTTTTAGGGCGCTTTCTGTTCTAAACGATCAAGAAAACACTAAGAAATCTAACACGAAAACTACGTAAAGTTTTATCAAGAACTGTTAGTTACTATGCAGAGCAGATAAACACAAATAGAATCCCTTCCTTAGTGGAAGGTCGTAAACAATGCGTATGCGCTGCGTCGCTCTGAAACCACGGGCGTCGCGGCGAGTTGTGTATTGCATTGCGCGCTACAGTGCACTTCACAAATTCATTTATTTGTTTACAACTGGACTACGCGCAAGGCGAAGCGTTGTATTTAGAGTATCGTTCTCTTCAGACACATAAAAGTGTAATTTTTCCATTGTTCCAATCAAGAACAACTGCCAAGATGAGAAACATAGAAGTAGATATCCTCGGTTTAACAAAGCAGCTTAAATCACTTAATAAAAGCAAGGCCTCCGGTCCAGATTGTATGCCAGTCAGGTTCATCTCAGAGTATTCTGATAAAATAGCTCCATATTTAGCAATTATATACAACCACACGCTCACAGAAAGATACGTACCTAAAGACTGGAAACTTGGTCAAGTCACACCAATACCCAAAAAGAGAAATGGCTCTGAGCACTATGGCACTTAACTTCCGAGGTCATCAGTCCCCTAGAACTTAGATCTACTTAAACCTAACTGACCTAAGGACATCACACACATCCATGCCCGAGGCAGGAAACGGTAGCGGTCGCTCGGTTTCAGACTGTAGCGCCTATAACCGCTCGGCCACCTCGGCCGGCCCCAAAAAGGGAAGTGGGAGTAATCTGCTGAATTGCACAGGCCCAGATCACTAACGTCGATTTGCAGTAGGGTTTTGGAACATATACTATGTTCGAACATTACGAAGTACATCGAAGAAAACGATTTATTGACACATAGTCAGCACGGGTTCAGAAAATATCGTTCTTCTGAAACACAACTAGCTCTTTATACTCATGAAGTAATAAGTGCTATCGACAGGGGATGTCAAATTGATTACATACTTTTTAGATTTCCAGAAGGCTTTCGACACCGTTCCTCACAAGCGTCTTCTAACCAAACTGCGTGCCTACGGAGTATCGCCTCAGTTGTGCGCCTGGATTCGTGATTTCCTGTCAGAAAGGTCACAGTTCGTAGTAATAGACGGAAAGTCATCGAGTAAAACAGAAGTAATATCCGGCGTTCCCCAAGGAAGTGTTATAGGCCCTCTACTGTTCCTGATCTATATTAAGGACATAAGAGATAATCTGAGTAGCCGTCTTAGATTGTTTGCAGATGATGCTGTAATTTACCGTCTTGTAAAGTTATCAGATGATCACAACGACTTGCAAAATGATTTAGATAAGATATCTGTATGGTGCGAAAAGTGGCAATTGAACCTGAACAAAGAAAAGTGTGAAGTTACTCACATGACTACTAAAAACAATCAACTACATTTCGATTACGCGATATGTCACACAAATCTGAAGGCTGTAAATTCAGCTAAATACTTAGCGATTACCGAGCGAGGTGGCGCAGTGGTTAGCACACTGGACTCGCATTCGGGAGGACGACGGTTCAATCCCGCGTCCGGCCATGCTGATTTCCCTAAATCACTCCAGGTAAATGCCGGGATGGTTCCTCTGAAAGGGCACGGCCGAATTCCTTCCCCATTCTTCCCTAATCCGATGAGACCGATGACCTCGCTGTCTGGTCTATTCCCACAAACAACACACACAAAACACACACAGACTTAGCGATTACAATTACAAATAACCTAAATTGGAACGATCACATAGATAATATTGTGGGTAGAGCAAACCAAAGACTGCGATTGATTGGCAGAACATTTAGAAAGTGTAACAGGTCTACCAAAGAGACTACTTACAGTACGCTTGTCCGCCCTATTCTGGAGAATTGCTGTGCGGTGTGGGATCCGCATCAGGTGGGACTGACGGATGGCATCGAAAAAGTACAAAGAAGGACAGCTCGTTTTGTATTATCGCGAAATAGGGGAGCTAGTGTCACAGAGATGATACGTGAATAGGAGTGGTAATCATTAAAACAAAGGCGTTTTTCGTTGCGACGGGATCTTCTCATCAAATTTCAATCACCAGTTTTCTCCTCCGATTGTGAAAACATTCTGTTGCCACCCACCTACATAGGGAGAAATGATCATCACGATAAAATAAGAGAAATAAGGGGTCGCACAGAAAAATTTAAGTGCTCGTTTTTCCCGCGTGCCATTCGAGAGTGGAACGGTATAGAGACAGCTTGAAGGTGGTTCATTGAACCATCTGCCAGGCACTTTATTGTGACTAGCAGAGTAATCACGTAGATGTAGGTGTAGATGTTACAACCACCCAGCAGATTCAGAAGGATGTAGGCTTCAGTAGGTACTGGGGGATGAAGAGGCTTGCACAGGATAGAGTAGCATGGAGAGCTGCATCAAACCAGTCTCAGGACTGAAGACCACAACAACAACAACAACAGTTAAGGAAAATTTTTGTTTGAATTTTTCCTATATGTCAAACGTGTTAGAGCCATTTGAACCATTTGAACCGGAACACGACACCGAATACTTTCTATCTGTACTGGACCCAACAGATTTGATATAAAAAGAGAGACCAGTACAACTCAAGCCTGTTAATACGCACATAGTGCCACAGAGATTTATGGACCAACAAGTGAACAACGGATTCGTAGTACAAGAAGGAAGGCAACCTTACCCCACACAGACCTATGGTAACGGTAATCATACGGGTAATGGCAAAAGCCGTAAATTCAAGGGCGGATATAAAAGAAATGGGCAAAAATTTAACAAAAACAGGTACAACGTGCAAGTAAAGTATGGAGAGCCTGTACAACACGTACAGGCACAAGCTTCCAGAAATAATCAGCCGATCGCTTGGCAAACACAAAACAATACCAGACAACCGAATAATCCACAGACAACAGAATTCGGCAACAGAATTCGGCCAGCAAAGTAACGCCCATATGCCAGATAACACGCAAAGGCAAAGAGAATTTCAGTAGAGCGCCTCACATGATACTAATTAGCGTAATCAAACACAAACAGTCCGTATAGTAGAAGCTACGCCTAACACAGCGACCGATGCCACTGCGGCACCGGAAAACTTGAACCGGTTACGGTAGGCCCCCGTTCTGCGACCTTGGAGAAGAGTGGGGGCACGAGCTTGATCGACACCTGCTTTATCAGATACGATGAAGGTAGTGATGTGAAAGATGATCTATATCAAAGTAATGACGATACACAGGAAAACTTGTCAGAGGGCAAGGTACAAACTACTATTAAAGCCAAAATATTTGGCCTTGATGTACCCATTGTGCTTGACACAGGTAGTACGACTAATTTGATGTCACAGGGATTCTTTCATGAACTGAAGAAACGTTGGCGTATACCCGCACTGCCAGTGCCAAATTGCAACGTACAAACTGCCACTGGTCAGAAATCAGAAGGAGTCAAAATACAAGCCTTAATTCCCGTCCGATTAGGACAGTTTTTTGTACGATGCAATTTTTTGATGGTAGAGGAATTAATAGTTGACTGTTTAATCGGTATATCGGTATGGGTACATTTAGGACATACCAAGTACAAATTGATATAGGAAATGGCCAATGTCATTCACTGTAAATAATCAGTTATTTCTAATAGACGCAATCAGGGAAGTACAGATAGACGTAGAACTGAAGTTTGTCCTTAACTCCACAGGAAGAAAACACAAGGCGTGAGATCTGGTGACTTGGGGAGGGGGCAGGGGGGGGGGGGGCATGGCACCAGACTGAACATCATGCAGACCAACATTCAATATCTAACCATGTGGCAGTTCTCTGTTGACAAAGGCGCAAACAATTGTGCTCCAGGGACGGGCTTTTTAAACTTCGCGAGTGTATCCATCTGTTCATATCTCATAAGTCGTATACTTGTCAATAAACAAGGATTTGAAACCCGATGAATCATTTAGGCTAACACTGCATATTACAATCTGAATTTAGGATTTCGTCGTTGTAGAAGTTGAAGGAAATATGAGCTCATACTGATGTTTGTTAATAATGATTCTTCTCACACACAATTCGCCAGCTGTACAGGGTAGGGAGAAAACATAGTGAATACATAAGTACGATCCATCACACACCTTAAGGTGACTTGCAGAATGTAGATATAAATGTAGAAATTGGACGAACACCTTTGCTGTTTTGAAAGCCGTAGCATGTAAAATACAACTGCTGTCCCATGCAGCTTATCAAACTTGGTGATTTAGCGTTCAGTTAGTTGCATTTTTATTCGCTGTAAATGACAAACAAATAAAGGAGCTCTTAGTGACATCGCGACGGTGGCGCAGAGCACCTTCATCTCTTAGTGTTGTGTCGCTGCGTCGTTTGCTTTAACATTGCACCAGTGTTATGTGCAAACAGCGTTTTATAGGGTTTCAAGTACTTATACGAGTGATAATACAAACATTGTACTCGCAAGTATTGCCTGTGTTTGCAGGGGCGGGCGAGAGGATTAGAAACAGAAATGCAAACGTTGTTATCACGTATACATATTCTTTATTATCTCCTGCATTATCCAACTGGCCGCATTAAGTACTTAATGCATCTTTTAGAACAAACATCAACAAATTTGTTTACGTTCGCAAGCTTTCGTAACAACAAATTTGCTTACGTTCGCAAGCTTTCGTAATCGTTAGCATTGATGGTAAAAATTTCTAAGTTGTTATAAGTCGTGACATTTTTCTCTTCAAACTCTAGAATCCTCGACATTTCTATCCGTGTGCTGGGATCTTCTTCAGGTTATGCTGGTGTCCTCGAATAGCTGAACACTGTCGGAAACGAGTGTCGGGTCCACTTATAAATAGCTGTTTACTCGCACTTTCGACTGGGAGGCGCTTTTGCGGAGGATGCTGGAAGCGAAAGCTTGTTATCGGCTCGTAGCGCACTGGTTGGCCGTGCAGGGCAGCCGGCGTAACTACTGTGACTTATAAAAAACACGAATGCGTAATGGGCCAATGCGTCGAAGTTGATGGCGAGCTGCTAGAAGGACTAGGTATAACATCTTCATTCATTTTAAAAATAATAGTAATACCGTGGAAGGTCTATAATATAGATGTTGTGTAATGTGTTGTGAATAATAATAATAACAGTAACATATTAATAATAATAATAATAATACATTTTTGATGCTCCCAAGCTGTTGGAACCATTGTACGGTGCAAAAAAATTGTGTAGAAAAAGCAGTTTTGAACAGGAAATTCAAACAGTTTTCCCTCTTTGACATGTGGCAAGAAAATGAAATGTAAAGCTAATAAACACGGGAATAATACATATGCACGTACAACAATAAACGAATTTAAAGTTAGAGTAACAGTACAGAAATGCAATGCTATTTATCTATTAGTTTAACAGTCTGGTGTTCTGTTGTACAATATACAGTAAATGAACATCTACTGCGCAAAAGTGAAGTTACGTAAATACGTGCATAGTTACAAATTCATACTTTTGTGCATGAGGTCTGATAAATTTTATGTAGCCCACTGAGTGTTTGTGTAATTCGGAAACTTTTCCCATTTGGAAAATTATTTTAGTCCCAAGCGATTCCTTTTTAAGCAAGTTTCACTTATAAAATATTATTACCAATAATAATAATAACAACAACAACAATACCTACTAAGCTCAACACCACACATGAATCAACAGTTTTTTCACAATGGGTACTTATTCTTAAGGTGCGCTATGTCGTTACCTAATATTGTCATAGGTTGCCAGGTTGACAATATGTGTAAGCATTCCTGAAGGCCACGATGTCAGCTGACTTTCAACTCCGACCTCAGGTGTGACGTGTTCCCTTCTGTACTGCCGTTTTCAGTTAATATTACGACGCTCACTGAGCACAATTAATTCACATATGCGAATATTAGCATCCTTCCCTCCGATACGTCAAGGCTTTATTATATTAATGTTTCCACAGTTTGTCATTTGTTTTATCAATAATATTATCGGAATAAAGTAACTGTGATTCGTGCCTCATTTAGTAGCCATAAGTTCCCCCAGTCATTATTTTGGAGGGCGCTCTAAAGTTACTGCAACACCTGCTAAGCTTACCTTCTAGTTTAAAAACCAAGTCACTTTGCAATGGGCGTCCGAAAGGTGGGGCATTTGCTTTCCCCACACTCGCCCTCTGGGATCTGGGGAACTGAATTCTCTCACTCCCAGGAGCGATTTTCCATGATTCCATTAAACACCTCGTTTAGCCAATTGTAACATTAATAGTGCCTTAGTTTAGTGTTTATGTCACGACACGTCTCGAAACTGATCATTTCATTTATATAATAAATGGCAGTTTTAGAGTCTTGTTCCACCACTGGATAAATTTTTGGAAAGAGATTGATTGGGCTAAGAGGAAGGCTCTTCAGAATTGATAATTGCGAGCTCAGTCGTGAACTTAAATGTCGATGAAAGACCAAGCAGAACCGATACACGCTCTTGGTAGATATTGATAAAAATGGGATATACTCACCTTAAAGTAACACTAGTTTTACAGTCTGCCGCAGTGTGGGGTCAGTTCTAGGAAGAACGCCCCAGCAAAAGTGTAGGAGCGTACGATTGGAAGATTATGCAAGAATGGCGCGGCATCAACACCGAACAGTGTGCCGGCCGAAGTGACCGAGCGGTTCTAGGCGCTACAGTGTGGAACAAAGTGACCGTTACGGTTGCAGGTTCGAATCCTGCCTCGGGTATGGACGTGTGTGATGTCCTTAGGTTAGTTAGGTTTAAGTAGTTCTAAGGTCTAGGGGACTGATGACCACAGCAGTTAAGTCCCATAGTGCTCAGAGCCATTTGAACCGAACAGTGTGTAACATCATCGGCAAAGGCCTCGAGAATCAACGCTCTTGTGTGAAAATTCATTGTACCGAAACAGATGCCCATTGCGCAGTGATATTCAGAATAATGTTTTGTAAACGAAGACAATGAGTATTCACTGAGAATGCAGTCAGAACAGTGCTTGGACAAGAGAATAGCTGTTGGTCGTGAAAGAGAGCTGCCTTTTTTTTCCTTACAGAGTGTACCATTGTTACGTCCCCCTTTTCCTGTTTCAGTAGCAAATGGCTCCCCGGGGAGAACACTTGCTGGTAAGTCACCATGTGAACGCGAATATCTCTAATTTTACCTTCTTAGTCTTTTGGCCTGATGTACGTAGTAGGAAAAAATACATTGTTTGACTCTTCTAAGAACCTATTCTCTCCGAGCTTTAACAATAAAGCACTCCGTGATAAAGAACACCTCATTTGCAACCTGTGCCACTGCAGATGATCTCCTTTATGGGTTGACCACATTTCCAGAAGATTCTTTCAATGAATAATAGTCTGGCATCTTCTTTACCTGCAGTTAGTTTTATGTGGTCATTGCACTTTAAATTACTCCATATGCATACTCCTAGATATTTTATGGATGCCACTGCTTGCGCCAGCCGCTGTGGCCTAGCAGTTGTAGACGCTTCAGTCCGGAACCGCGCTGCTGCTACGGTCGCAGGTTCGAATCCTGCCTCGGGGATGGATGTGTGTGATGTCCTTAGGTTAGTTAGGTTTGAGTAGTTCTAAGTCTAGGGGACTGATGACCACAGATGTTAAGTCCCATAGTGCTTAGAGCCATTTGAATAATTTTGAACCACTGCTTCCAGTGATTGTTCTGCATTCTTGTAATCATATGATAACGAGCCTTAGCTATGCGCAATACGTTACATTTGTTTATGTTGATGGTCAGTTACGACTCTCTGCAAATGATTCAAATGGCTCTAAGCACTATGCGACTTAACATCTGAGGTCATCAGTCCCCTAGACTTAGAACTACTTAAACGTAACTAACCTAAGGACATCACCGTAGCAGCAGCGCCAAGAACCCCTCGGCCACAGCGGCCGGCCGACTCTCTGCATCAAGCGTTGATCTCCTGAAGGTCTGCCTGTATTCTGCTACAGTTTTCTACCGTTGAGACTTCGCTGTACATGACAGAATCATTGGCGAAAAGGCTCATCCAACTTCTGACGTTATCCCTAGGTCACTTATACATATTGTGAAAAGTAATCGCCCTATAACACTCCCCTGGGATACGCACGAAGTCGCTTTTACTTCTGAATATTTATTCCGTCGAGAATGACCCGTTGTGTTCTGTTTGCCAGAAACTATTCAGTGAGGTCACACAGCTGATCTGGTATTTCATACTCTTTAATTTATTTCATTAAACGGCAGCGCGGAACTGTACTGAACGTCTTACGGAAGTCATGGAGCATGAACCTGGACGCCCGAATCTACTGCCTTCTGCGTCTCATTGACGAACAGTGCTAGATGGGTTTCACATACTCGTCGTTTTCGGAACCCGTATTGGTTCCTATAGAGGAAATTTTCGGTCTTCAGGAATAGTATAATTCAAGATTTCGGGTGCCTGTTGTGGTGCCTAGGGAGCCTGCATACTCTCTTCGCTAGACAAACATTCAAACAAATCGTATTAACGAGTTTTATTCCAAAAAGAAAATTACAATACTTAGCTTTTGCAATTACACACATGTGTCGCAAGCAAAGGGTGACATACAAAATAATCAATCTTCTTCAGCATAAACAATTCCAAGTCTGTGCTTGGACAAGAGAATAGCTGTTGGTCGTGAAAGAGAGCTGCCTTTTTTTTCCTTACAGAGTGTACCATTGTTACGTCCCCCTTTTCCTGTTTCCTGCTATATAAGTTACTTTTTTTTTTCTTTATTGAGTTTCGATTCTCACCGAAGGGGGCGGGCTGGCAGCGGCTTAGTACGCCGCTCTTCAGCCTACAGAATTTGGTTTAAAAAGATGAAGATAATAAATAGTAAAAGCAGGCGATAAAATCGGTGACTTAAATGGTAAAATGGCGGAAAAATTGTGGAACTTAAAACATAAAACAAAGGGTTGATGATGCAAATAAAATACATGGGAAGCAGACAGGTAACATAATAGACAGATAATTAAAAAAAACACGGCGACAGTCTGGTTACTGTTCGCAAGAAATATAAAATTCACACCCAACGACAGCTGATATCTGTTCGCAACACTTTGGAAAGACACACAACACTGAACACTCACTTGAACACTGCACTAAAAAGTTGACACAAACATGACATACCCCGCAGCCGAGGACAGACGGGGGGGGGGGGGGGGGGGACCTGGACAGATGATGGGAAAAGAAAAGGGAGGAGGGAGAGGAAAAAAGAAGTGGGGTATAAGTTACTAATCCTGTAGCTGCTAATGAACTGGGCCGTCACCAGTCGGTCGCGGCGCTTATATCCTCTTCACACAGGGGCCGCTGCTGTCGTGTTGTCGTCCTGGAGAGGGGTCGGTCAGCGTCCAATTGGCTGACGTCTTCTCACAGCCATCTCTTCTCTATCGTTGACTGGCGTGCCGGCGCTTGACTTCACGCCGTAACACCTACCATTCAAACAAACCTTCTTGTGGTAAACAAGAAGGAGGTTCTTACTCATTGGTAATTCACCTTTTTATAGCTTTGTAACTTTGTGTATTTTCTTTAATGTATGTAGCCCTCTAATTAAAGCTTTGTACAAGACTTGTAGGTCTGAAGATGACCACAGTAGTGGTCGAAACCGGTCACCGATATAAATAAATTGTGATCAAGACTGCTTTTGATAGTTGTTGTTGCTGTGGTCTTCAGTCCTGAGACTGGTTTGATGCAGCTCTCCATGATACTCTATCCTGTGCAGGCTTCTTCATGTCCCAGTACTTAGTGCAACCTACATCCTTTTGAATCTGCTTAGTGTATTCATCTCTTGGTCTCCCTCTACGATTTTTACCCTCCACGCTGCCCTCCAATGCTAAATTTGTGATCCCTTGATGCCTCAGAACATGTCCTACCAACCGGTCCCTTCTTCTTGTCAAGTGGTGCACAAACTCCTCTTCTCCCCAATTCTATTCAATGCCTTCTCATTAGTTATGTGATCTACCCATCTAATCTTCAGCTTTCTTCTGCAGCACCACATTTCGAAAGCTTCTATTCTCTTCTTGTCTAAACTGTTTATCGTCCATGTTTCATTTTCATACATGGCTACACTCCATACAAATACTTTCAGAAACGACTTCCTGACACTTAAATCTGTACTCGATGTTAACAAATTTCTCTTCTTCAGAAACGCTTTCCTTGTCATTGCCAGTAAACATTTTATATCCTCTCTACTTCGACCATCATCAGGTATTCTGCTCCCCAAATAGCAAAACTCCTTTACTACTTTAAGTGTCTCATTTCCTAATCTAATTCCCTCAGCATCACCCGACTTAATTCGACTACATTCCATTATCCTCGTTTTGTTTTTGTTGATGTTCATCTTATATCCTACTTTCAAGACATTGTCCACTCCGTTCAACTGCTCTTCCAAGTCCTTTGCTGTCTCTGAAAGAATTACAATGTCACCGGCGAACCTCAAGGTTTTTATTTCTTCTCCATGGATTTTAATACCTACTCTGAATTTTTCTTTTGTTTATTCAGTTTTAATCTACAGTTCATAACCAATAAATTGTGATCAGAGTCCACATCTGCCCCTGGAAATGTCTTACAATTTAAAACATGGTTCCTAAATCTCTGTCTTATCATTGTATAATCTATCTGAAACATGTCAGTATCTCCAGGCTTCTTCCATGTATACAACCTTCTTTTATGATTCTTGAACCAAGTGTTAGCTATGATTAAGTTGTGCTCTGTGCAAAATTCTACCATGCGGCTTCCTCTTTCATTTCTTACCCCCAATCCATATTCACCTACTACGTTTCCTTCTCTCCCTTTTCCTACTGCCGAATTCCAGTCACCCACGACTATTAAATTTTCGTTTCCCTTCAGTACCTGAATAATTTCTTTTATCTCATAATACATTTCATCAATTTCTTCATCATCTGTAGAGCTAGTTGGCATATAAACTTGTACTACCATAGTAAGCGTGGGCTTCGTGTCTATCTTGGCCACAATAATGCGTTCACTACGCTGTTTGTAGTAGCTTTCCCTCACTCTTATTTTTTTTATTCATTATTAAACCTGCATTACCCCTATTTGATTTTCTATTTATAACCCTGTCAGATCCATTAATCGGGCAGGTAGGTTAGAAAATTTAAAAAGGGAAATGGATAGGTTAAAGTTAGATATAGTGGGAATTAGTGAAGGTGGGTGGCAGGAGGAACAAGACTTCTGGTCAGGTGACTACAGGGTTATAAACACAAAGTCAAATAGGGGTAATGCAGGAGTAGGTTTAATAATGAATAGGAAAATAGGAATGCCGGTAAGCTACTACAAACAACATAGTGAACGCATTATTGTGGCCAAGATAGATACGAAGCCCACGCCTACTACAGTAGTACAAGTTTATATGCCAACTAGCTCTGCAGATGACGAACAAATTGAAGAAATGTATGACGAAATAAAAGAAAATTATTCAGGTAGTGAAGGGAGACGAAATTTTATTAGTCATGGGTGACTAGAATTCGGCAACAGGAAAAGGGAAAGAAGGAAACGTAGTAGGTGAATACGGATTGGGGGTAAGAAATGAAAGAGGAAGCCGCCTGGTAGAATTTTGCACAGAGCACAACTTAATCATAGCTAACACTTGGTTCAAGAATCATAAAAGAAGGTTGTATGCATGGAAGAAGCCTGGAGATACTGACATGTTTCAGATAGATTATACAATGATAAGACAGAGATTTAGGAACCAGGTTTTAAATTGTAAGACATTTCCAGGAACAGATGTGGATTCTGACCACAATCTATTGGTTATGAACTGTAGATTAAAACTGAAGAAACTGCAAAAAGGTGGGAATTTAAGGAGATGGGACCTGGATAAACTGAAAGAACCAGAGGTTGTACAGAGTTTCAGGGAGAGCATAAGGGAACAATTTACTGGAATGGGGGAAAGAAATACAGTAGTAGAAGAATGGGTAGCTTCGAGGGATGAAGTAGTGAAGCCAGCAGAGGATCAAGTAGGTAAAAAGACGAGGGCTGGTAGAAATCATTGGGTAATAGAAGATATATTGAATTTAATTGATGAAAGGAGGAAATATAAAAATGCAGTAAATTAGGCAGGCAAAAAAGGAATACAAACGTCTCAAAAATGAGATCGACTGGAAGTGCAAAATGGCTAAGCAGGGATGGCTAGAGGACAAATGGAAGGATGTAGAAGCTTATCCCACTAGGGGTAAGATAGATACAGCCTACAGGAAAATTAAAGAGACCTTCAGAGAAAAGAGAACCACTTGTATGAATAGCAAAAGGTCAGATGGAAACCCGGTTCTAAGCAAAGAAGGGAAAGCAGAAAGGTGGAAGGAGTATATAGAAGGTCTATACAAGGGCGGTGTACTTGAGGACAATATTATGGAAATGGAAGAGGATTTAGATGAAGATGAAATGGGAGATATAATACTGCGTGTAGAGTTTGACAGAGCACTGAAAGACCTGAGTCGAAACAAGGCCCCCGGAGTAGACAACATTCCATTGGAACTACTGACAGCCTTGGGAGAGGCAGTCCTGACAAAACTCTACCATCTGGTGAGCAAGATGTATGAAACAGGCGAAATACCCTCAGACTTCAAGAAGAATATAATAATTCCACTCCCAAAGAAAGCAGGTGTTGACAGATGTGAAAATTACCGAACTATCAGTTTAATACGTCACGGCTGCAAAATACTAATGCGAATTGTTTACAGACGAATGGAAAAACTAGTAGAAGCCGACCTCGGGGAAGATCAGTTTGGATTCCGTAGAAATGTTGGATCACGTGAGGCAATACTGACCCTACGACTTATTTTAGAAGCTAGATTAAGGACAGGCAAACCTACGTTTCTAGCATTTGTAGACTTAGAGAAAGCTTTTGACAATGTTGACTGGAATACTCTCTTTCAAATTCTGAAGGTGGCAGGGGTAAAATACAGGGAGCGAAAGGCTATTTACAATTTGTACAGAAACCAGATGGCAGTAATAAGAGTCGAGTGACGTGAAAGGGAAGCAGTGGTTGGGAAGGGAGTGAGACAGGGTTGTAGTCTCTCCCCGATGTTATTCAATATGTATATTGAGCAAGCAGTGAAGGAAACAAAAGAAAAATTCGGAGTAGGTATTAAAATTCATGGAGAAGAAATAAAGACTTGGAGGTTCGCCGATGACATTGTAATTCTGTCAGAGACAGCAAAGGACTTGGAAGAGCAATTTAACGGAATGGATAGTGTCTTGAAAGGAGGATATAAGATGAAAATCGACAAAAGCAAAACGAGGATAATGGAATGTAGTCGAATTAAGTCGGGTGATGCTGAGGGTATTAGATTAGGAAATGAGACACTTAAAGTAGTAAAGGAATTTTGCTATTTGGGGAGCAAAATAACTGAAGATGGTCGAAGTAGAGAGGATATAAAATGTAGTTGGCAATGGCAAGTAAAGCGTTCCTGAAGAAGAGAAATTTGTTAACATCGAGTATATATTTAAGTGTCAGGAAGTCGTTTCTGAAAGTATTTCTATGGAGTGTAACATGGACGATAAATAGTTTGGACAAGAAGAGAATAGAAGCTTTTGAAATGTGGTGCCACAGAAGAATGCTGAAGGTTAGATGGGTAGATCACATAACTAAT
Source organism: Schistocerca cancellata (assembly GCF_023864275.1). Classification (NCBI taxonomy): domain Eukaryota; kingdom Metazoa; phylum Arthropoda; class Insecta; order Orthoptera; family Acrididae; genus Schistocerca; species Schistocerca cancellata. Next base: position 417,051,362 of record NC_064633.1, read on the forward strand.
GAGGAAGTATTGAATAGGATTGGGGAGAAGAGAAGTTTGTGGCACAACTTGACTAGAAGAAGGAATCGGTTGGTAGGATATGTATTGAGGCATCAAGGGATCACAAATTTAGTATAGGAGGGCAGCGTGGAGGGTAAAAATCGTAGAGGGAGACCAAGAGATGAATACACTAAGCAGATTCAGAAGGATGTAGGTTGCGGTAGGTACTGGGAGATGAAGAAGCTTGCACAGGATAGAGTAACATGGAGAGCTGCATCAAACCAGTCCCAGGACTGAAGACCAGAACAACAACAACAACAACCCTGTATTCCCCTGACCAAAAGTCTTGTTCCTCCTGCCACCGAACTTCACTAATTCCCACTATATCTAACTTAACCTATCCATTTCCCTTTTTAAATTTTCTAACCTACCTGACCGATTAAGGGACCTGATATTCCGCGCTCCAACCCGTAGAACGCCAGTTTTCTTTCTCCTGATAACGACGTCCTCTTGAGTAGTCCCCGCCCGGAGATCGGAATGGGGGACTATTTTACCTCCGGAATATTTTGCCCAAGAGGATGCCATCATCATTTAATCATACAGTAAAGCTGCATGCCCTCGGGAAAAATTACGGCCGTATTTTCCCCTTGGTTTCAGCCGTTCGCAGTACCAGCACAGCAAGGCCGTTTTGGTTAGTGTTACAAGGCCAGATCAGTCAATCATCCAGACTGTTGCCCCTGAAACTACTGAAAAGGCTGCTGCCCCTCTTCAGGAACCACACGTTTGACTGGCCTCTCAACAGATGACCTACAGGACGGCCATCTGTATCGCTGAGGCACACAAGCCTCCCCACCAACGGCGAAGTGCATGGTTCACGGTTCATTTTGATAGTAAATATTTGTAACAACATTGATCACTGTTCACTTCCACAATGAGTTCAAAAGATGTTTTCGCTGCAGAAGAACATTTTAATGAAATTTTTGCCACCATCTTTCTCCTCCTAATGCGGAAATGTTTTCTTGTCACCCACTTACTTCACTATCATGTTCCCGAAACCATGTAGCACGATGCTGTCCTTGTAACATCGACAGTTATCCTGCTGGGACATCCCATCTTCCGTCGGAGAGACAGCCTGCATTGCGAGAAACGGTCATTGTAATAAAATCTAAGCAGCAGAATAACCTATGACGCATGGAGGTAGGAGGACATGAAAAGCTGACTAGCACTGGCGAAAAAGGCATTGCTGGCCAAGAGAAGTCTGCTGATATCAAACAAAGGTCTTAATTTGAGGAAGAAATTCCTGAGAATGTACGTATGGAGCACATCGTTGTATAGTAGTGAGATATGGACTGTGGGGAAACCAAAGTAGAAGAGAATCGAAGCCTTTGAGATGTGGTGCTACAGAAAAATGTTGAAAATTAGTTGGAAAGTTAAGGTAAGAAATGAGGAGGTTCTCCGCAGAATCGGTGAGTAAAGCAATATACAGAAAACAGTGACAAGAAAAAGGGACAGGATGATAGGACATCTGGTAAGCCATTAGGTTCATATGGTTCAAATAGCTCTGAGCACTATTGGACCTAACATCTGTGGTCATCAGTCCCCTAGAACTTAGAACTACTTAAACCTAACTAACCTAAGGACATCACACACATCCATGCCCGAGGCAGGATTCGAACCTGCGACCGTAGCGGTCACGCGGTTCCAGACTGAAGCGCTTAGAACCGCACGGCCACAACGGCCGGCAAGCCATTAGGGAATAACTTCCATGGTACTAGAGGGAGCTGCAGAGGGTAAAAACTGTAGAGGAAGACAGAGATTTGAATCCATCCAACAAATAATTGAGGACGTAGAGTGCGATTAGTACTCTGAGATGAGAGGGTGAAAAGGTTGGTACAGGGGAGTAATTTGTGGTGGGCTGCATCAAACCGGTCAGACGTGATTTTTTAAAAAAAAAAAAAAACCCGTACGGAATAATTTTCCGCGCGCTGTTCGGGAATGGAACGGTGGGGAATTAGCTTGACGGTTGTTCGATGAACCGGTGGTTCGATGAACCCCTTGCCAGGCACTTAATTGTGAACTGCAGAATAGTCATGTAGATGTAGATGTGCATGAACGCCTCTCGGAATAAAAAGAACAGAGCATCAACCCGAACGGCGGAATCTACTGTCTTCTGGGTCTCATGGACGAACTCAGCGAGCTGGGTTTCTTCACTTCTGCTAGTGTCTCTCTTTTACTTTCCAAACTCCACAGCAGCTATCATCCATACCTAGAAGCATTAACACTCCTACAAATATGGATATTTCTCGAGAAAGCCGATATTCCGGGCTCGTGTCCTGGTCCCCTCATAGTCAGGGAGTTTCAGTTACCTGTTACGCAAACGGTGCGTGGTTAGATACTAATTTTTGACTTCGTATTCTCATAGGAAAAAAGAATGGTCGTGGACGAAGGAGAAGAGAGAGGGGGCCCTATAAACTTCCTACGTGTCATAATGGATTTAATGAAATCCGAATGTACACGGATCTGACTAGAAGGAAATGCTGGAGTTGCGACGCGCCTTACGTTCAGTTGATGGTGAATCTTGCTACGCGAAAGCAGTCATTGCTTCATATCGTTGTAGATGAAATTCTGAGTACTTCTGGTATTTTTATCTGGTGCTGCTGCTATCAGAGTTTTCCGCAGCTGTTTCTGCTTGGCTACTGCCAGAGAAGCGCTCGCCGTAACGCAGTTGGCAGTGTTCAAAAATGGTTCAAATGGCTCTGAGCACTATGGGACTCAACTGCTGTGGTCATAAGTCCCCTAGAACTTAGAACTACTTCAACCTAACTAACCTAAGGACATCACACACATCCATGCCCGAGGCAGGATTCGAACCTGCGACCGTAGCGGTCGTGCGGTTCCAGACTGTAGCGCCTTTAACCGCTCGGCCACTCCGGCCGGCAGTTGGCAGTGTTCTCTGCCGTCCTTCACATTTGTTCGCGCGCACTGTGTGGAGTCAACTGTTGTACGTGTAGCTTACTCGAGACCTTAAGATTACTTTTTTTCGAGGAACTAAGGCCTTTCCTCAATAGGAAAAGCTCAGGAGTAAAAATACGCGAGTCGTTGCGGTCTCTGAGTCTATATGACTGTTGTACACAGAAAAGTCGGAACGCTAGAAAATTGTAGCGAAATGCAGGAAGACCTGAAGGAGATCGGTGATAGGTGTAGTGACTTTCAGCTGACTCTCAACATGAAGAAATGTAACGTACTAAGCATGAATAGGCAGAAAAGACCTTTACTGTACCATTATACGACTGCAGAAGTATCAGTGGAAGCAGTCACATCCCTAAAATATCTAGGAGTACATGTGCGGAGCTGTTTAAATTGGAACGATCACATAAAACTAATCGCAGGTAAGGCAGATGCCACATTGAGGTTCTTTGGAAGAATCCCCTAGAAATATAGTTCACAAACAAAGAAGGTAGCTTACAAAAGCTTCGTTGAATTTTGCTAGTTAGTCTGGGATACGTACGAGGAATGACTGCTAGGAAAAAATTAGAGAAAATACAAAGGCGAGCAGCTCATTTCCTTACGGGTTGATTTAGTAGGCCCGAAAGCGGCAGGTAGATGCTCATCCACTTCTGTGGCTGATAAAACGAGAGAAGCGTTATCTAGCATAGTGTGGTCTATAGTTAAGGTTGCGAGAGTCTACCATTCTAAAAGAGCAACAAATATATTGCTTCCTCCTACGTATATTTCGCGAAGAGACCGTGAAGGTAAAACAAGAGATTCGAGCCCACACGGAGGCTTACCAACAATCGTTCTCCTTGAGAATCATTCGTGATTAGAATACAAAAAGTGGTTAGTGACACTGGAACCACAAAGTACTTCGTAAGGTGGCTTGTGGAGCAGGGAACAGGGCTATGAGGGGCATTCGAATGAAACCGGTCACTAGTGTAAAGCTACGGTAACGATTTTACTAACTAAAAATGTAGTTACACACAGTACACATACTCAAAAATAGTCGGCAAAACTGTTGGCACATTTGTTCCATTGCGACACTTGCTGGTCGATTCCATTCTTGAAGAAGCTAGTACGCTGCTGTCGGATACGGGCCTGGACCCAGTCATACACTTCGTCGTTCGTTGCGAATCGATGCCCCGCAAATAGCTTGTTTTAGATGTCCAAACAAATGAAAATCACACGATGAAAGGTCGGGACTGTACGAAAATGCTGTAACGTCGTCTTCACCGCAGTGGCCGTGTGTGGGCGGGCATTGTCATGCAGGACGATAACGTCACTGGACAACATGCCTTGGCGTTTCGCTCGAGGTTATGTAAAGTGGCTTGGTAACGCTCAGCATTGATGGTGGTTTCCCGTTCCAGGAAATCGGCTTCTAGTTGTCCCTTGTGGACATCATGACTTTACCAGAACTTGTGTGTACGGGCTTTGATTTTTTTGGAGGTGGTGAAGTCGCCATGTTTCCACTATTTGCTCTGACGCTTGCTTTCCGGTTCAAAATGGTGACATCACGTTTCGTCACCTCTGACAATACGCCACAGAAAGCCGTATTCCTCCTTATGATAATGTTGCAGATGACTCAAAGACAGCGCGACTCGAGTATTGCGCTGTTCGGCGGTCAGTTGGTGGGGAACCCATTGTGCACAGATTTTTCGAAAGTTCAAGTGTTGATTCATTATCGTGTGGGCGGTGCCCACGCTAATACCCACTAACCGATGGATCTCGCCCACAGTGATTCTGCGGTTGTCCAAAACTAAAGCATTCACTTCCGCAACCATTTCCGGTTTGATGAAACGATGAGTCTGTCTAGGACGAGCATCATCTTCCAGTGACTCGCGCCCCTCAAGAAATCGTTTGCGCCATTCCACAACACATGAACGACTCGGACTATACTCACCGTACACAACCTCCATCCGTAAATACATTCCACGGCCTCCAACTCCCTCCGCCGCCAAAAATTCGAATCATTCCTTGTTGTTCCTGCTTACTCGCCTGCATGTTCTGTAGTGGACGATGACTTGTATGACCACCTTCCCTTCGGCGTGAAACCACACAGGCGCTATGCAACATCAAATGGCGCGCACGCGTTAGTCTCTCTACCAACAGATGGCGCCACCATACCCGCAGCTACGTGGTGCCACCTTACGCATTGACCAGGTTTCATTTAAGTGAACCTGATACACTATGTGGTCAAAAGTATCCGGACACCTGGCTGAAAATAACTTACAAGTTCGTGGCGCCATCCATCGGTAATGCTGGAATTCAATATGGTGTTGGCCCACCCTTAGCCTTGATGACAGCTCAAACTCTCGCAGGCATACGTTCATTCAGGTACTGGAAGGTATCTTGGGGAATGGCAGCCCATTCTTCACGGACCGCTGCACTGAGGAGAGGTATCGATGTCGGTCGTCTGAGTGCTGGCTCGAAATCGGCGTTCCAAGACATCCCAGAGGTGTTCTATAGGATTCAGGTTAGGACTCTGTGCAGGCCAATCCATTACAGGGATTTTATTGTCGTGTAACCACTCCGCCACAGGCCATACATTATGAACAGGTGCTCGATCGTGTTGAAAGATGCAATCGCCACCCTCAAATTGCTCTTCAACAGTGGGAAGCAAGAAGGAGCTTAAAACATCGGTGTAGGTCTGCGCTGTGATAGTACCACGCAAAACACACAACTAGAGGTGCAAGCCCCCTGCATGAAAAACACGACCACACCACAACACCACCGCCTCCGAATTTTACTGTTGGCACTACACTCGCTGGCACATGACGTTCACCTGGCATTCGCATACTCACACCCTGCCATCGGATCGCCACATTGTGTTCCGTGATTCCTCACTCCACCCAACGTTTTTCCACTGTTCAGTCGTCCAATGTTTACGTTCCTTATACATAAGCCATGCGTCGTTTGGCATTTACCGGCGTGATGTGTGATTTAAGAGCAGCCACTTTACCATCAAATCCATGTTTTCTCACTTCCTGCCTAACTGTCATATCATTTGCAGTGGATCCTGAGGCAGTTTGGAATTCCTGCATGATGGTCTGGACAGATGTCTGCCTATTACACATTATGATTCTCTTCAACTGTCGGTGGTCTCTGTCAGTCAATAGACGAGGTCGACCTGTACGCTTTTGCACTGTACGTGTCCCTTCACGTTTCCACTTCACTATCACATCGGAAACAGTGGACCTAGGGATGTTTAGGAGTGTGGGAATCTCGCGTACATACGTATGACACAAGTGACACCTAATCATCTGACCACGTTCGAAGTCCGTGAGTTCCGCGTTGCGCCCCTTTCTGCTGTCTCGCGATGTCTATTGACTACTGAGGGCGCTGATATGGAGTACCTATCAGTAGGTGGCAGCACAATGCACCTTATATGAAAAACTTATGTTTTGAGTGTGTCCGGATGCTTTTGATCACATAGTGTACATGTTGAGGATAGTGTGAGTAGGGACGCATGGTATTTCTTGGTCGGAATTTCACTCTAGTGAGCAATTTTGCGACCACACGCTGGCATGCACACCAGAGACCGCCATAATCAGTTTCCGGCATTTTCAGCTGTTTTGGTTATTGTGAGACGTGAGTTTATGTTTCTGCAACATTTGTATTTCTCGTTCTACACATTTATGTGCTGTGTACTATGTTAAAGGTATTCGGAAAATATTGTTAATTCTTCAGCCACAGATTTTTATGGTGAGTAAAATGCCATATATTTTCAAAACTGGTTACGTAACGTGTGGACAGTTAACTCCTACTTAGTCGGTCGTGCACCATATTGTACCTTGAAACGGGAAGAGGTCTTCTACCGTGGAATAGGTGATATTTGCAAATAAACTAGGTTTCTTTAATGTCTTAGCAGTTTTACCTATCTTTACAATGGAAATTTGTATTAATTTCCAACACCTTCTATTTAAAAAAATCAAAAATGTTCAAATGTGTGTGAAATCTTATGGGACTTAACTGCTAAGGTCATCAGTCCCTAAGCTTACACAGTACTTAACCTAAATTATCCTAAGGACAAACACACACATCCACGCCCGAGGGAGGACTCGAACCTCCGCCGCGACCAGTCGCACAGTCCATGACTGCAGCGCCTAAGACCACTCGGCTAATCCCGCGCGGCTATTAAAAAATATTTTATCTTGTAATTGGTTTTTGATAATGCTTCTATTTATTTTGATTCCACTTACTGATTACTGGTATGTTCTGGATTAATAATGTAATAGATAAACTTTTAAATACAGTATTGACAAAATTTTCCTGATTGCAACAATTTTAAATTTCAATAGAATAGGCGTATTTGTTCCTAGGTATACTGGGTGAATCACCTAAAATGATTTGCACCGCAAATACTGCGGAAATCGGAAGTGCTGTTGATTTGCGGTTTTCGCAGAACGGATTGGTAATCAGCAGCTCGTATTGTTAGCCAATAAACCGGTTGTAATAATACTTCGAAAGTTTATTTTTTGTGCCAACATACACTGTTAAATGGAACAAAGCCTATTACCATTAACAAACTAAAAGTAGGGTAAACAGAATGTCAGTGGTGTTTGTTGCAGAATTCTAGTGCGAGTCGTTTATAAGATATCGTATTTTTAAACGTTTCCACATCAATAGTTGTGCAATATCTGTGGTTGCCCACTCTAAAGAACAACAGAAGTGCATACGGTAGTTATGTGAATTCTGATCAGTAACGGCACAAATTACCACCACAAGTTACATTCAAACTAACCAGCGACAGTATGGTATGGAACGACTGTTGCACACGTGGAAGCATTTCTGCGATGTCCGAGCAGGCTGCAGTAATACGTCGTTGCATATCATCAGGTGGACCTGATAGACAGCGTCTTTCAGCTTTCTCTACAGAAAGAAAAGTCTACAGGCATCAAATTTAGGGAACGGGCCGGCCAAGGTGAAATGTGGCTACACTGAGTCACAGCGCCAGAGATTGCGCCAAAGATTATTATTCTGCCGCCTCCACTGGTGCAGTAGTAGTTGAGAGGATGTCGAGTGCAATTGTTGTTCTGCTGGGCGAGAGAGTAGATGCTGTTCGGATGGTGTAATGTATAGATGGAAGATGTTGCAATTATCAAAGTGTATTTGAGAAAGGAGATGGGCTTTGATTTATGATGCTGGTGTAATGGAAAATTTTCGTCAATATATAATGAGGTAAAAAAGGTATTACAGATTTCTTTAATGACAATGCCTCTTGGTCACAGGTACAGTCAACAAAGCATCTGGCTCGTGTTCATGTATTAGACTTGTAATTCTGGTTTCTATGTGCAATTATAGTATTTCTGGTTTTTCAATTAGTTCATTGTAAATGGTGTTTAAATATTTTGTCGTTTTGAGAAAGAACCGAGCCAGATACATGTACGTTGAGTCACACTACCACACACAGAACAGTTACACTTGTGCTTTGTTGTTTCGTAGCTTTTATAGTTGCAGGGGACTTAATTAATCAATTGTGTTAATGGAAATTCCTTGTCATTCTTTATTTTTATTTTATGCAGTCAGATTGCGTGCTAATACTAGTCAGGGCCAACCGGTTACGAGACTTCGTAATCGGTCACACAGCTACTAAAATTATTGCATCTTATTCTTTTAATTAAGCCCCCATGCAAAGGTATCGGTGTTCTGCGTCCATTCCAACGATTTGGAAACTATTGATGAAGATTTGAGTACTTCTTGCACTACGGGCAGAACAGCCATCATGTTGGTACCACATATTGCTCCTAATCAGCAGAGAAACGTCTTATAGCATGGAAGATGGTCTGTTAGGAGGCTGCGATACTAGTGTGTGTTCAGTGTTCCGCCTATGAAAAACGAGCCTATGGGCTGATTGTTCACTGTCCCACACCACACACGTTTACGCTCCATGGACGCTGACGTTCGATCTGACGAAGCCAGCGGGGATTGTCAATAGACTAACAGCGCATGTTTCGGCGCTTTCATGGCCATGATCGGTAAATGTGGTTCATCACTAAACAAACATGATACATCTGCAGTACCCTGTCTTAATGCCCACGTACAGAAGTTAACACGATTCTCATAATCGTTTCCATGCAGCTCTTTATGGAGAGAGATGTGATAGAGATGGGACCTATGTCGATGGAGAATGCATGGGACACTTGCCTGACTGATGCTACTCCCTCGTGCGTGACAGCTGACGTGCGCAACTGCAACAACAGCAAGAACATTAATTTCTCCCTCTTCTGTCGTCACATGTTTCTCTCTGTTACGTTGTCTACCACTTTCACGTTACTGGTTGAAGAGGTTGATAAATAACTGGCGAGATGGTTGACGTTTATTGGGATATCTTGCCGCATACGCCGTACAAGAGCGGACGGCATTCTTCCTACATTCACCATACACCATGAGCATGTCGGTTTTTTATGTATTGGTAAGTCCTGTAGTCCACTTACAAAAAAATGGTTCAAATGGCTCTGAGCACTATGGGACTTCTTTGGTCATCAGTCCCCTAGAACGTAGAACTACTTAAACCTAACTAACCTCAGGACATCACACACATCCACGCCCGAGGCAGGATTCGAAACTGCGACCGTAGCGGTCGCGCGGTTCCAGACTGTAGCGCCTACAACCGCTCGGCCACTCTGGCCAGCAGTCAACTTACAACCTACTGCTTGGACTGTCACACACTAACTAAGTGGCAAGTCGCAGTGCACTCAAGAAACACACAAGCACACTGTAAGCAAACATAACTGGACCGTACCTAGCAAGTACGCAGGCTGAGACTTAAACGACTAGAATCCTGCAACGAACAGCACTGACATTCTAATTTAGCTTATTTTCAGTTTGTTAATGGTAATAGGCATTATCCCACTTGAAAAGTGTATGTTCGCACAAAAAATACTTTCTAAATATTATTACAACCTGCTTACTGGCTAGCAATACAAGCCCCTGACTACCAATCCATTCTGTGAAAACCGCACATGCAAAGCACTTTACGTTTGCGCAGTATTTGCGGTCCAAAGTTTAGGTGATTTACCCTGTATGAACGTATTTTACAATATGGAGCAAGTTAAAGTGGCCCGGAGAACAGAGTTCCAGGCTATGAAGTTTATAACGATATGTTTACGTAATGTGTATACATAAACATACAGTTATAAATGTCCCCGTTCGTAGTCTCTAATTATAACAATATGTTACTTTTGTGCTGTAAGATATAGCTATAATCAGCGGTGGAAACATATTTGCGAACGCCGACCGTGTGCGGCTATTTATTGTTGGATCGTCTGATCAGTCGGAAGTTGCATTGCATAGGAGAGTAAATGCCTATTCAAAATATAATTATTTTGGATAGCTCAACATGAATTTCCTAAGGGACCGTAGTTTATCATGCATTTACCAGTAGAATATGGCGCGGAGAAAATATTTCGCCGCATGCAACTTCCGTCCGAACTCGACGAAAGAATTCGTGACTGTGAACTCTCTATTTGGCAGAAACATATAGAAAATTAAATAATTTCATGAAGAAGTGCGACATAGATTCTATAGTAAATGAATAGTCCATACACCAGTTCCATTTAACTCTGAACTTATGGCAAGTAATAGACAAACTTACATTGCAATGAAGGATTTAACATGGATGCCGTTTTGACTGGCACTTCTCGTAATGAAAACAATTCCTTCGACGTTTTCACATACACGTCGCACAATAAATCTACTGCTAGGCACTTTTAGTATTACACATTTACTTTACACTAGAACAATATTATTTTTAACAATAATAATACGGCGGCAAGACATGCGCGTCCGACACAAGTTACAGGAGACAAGAGAAGAATGAGTAACTGTTCATCGAGAATATCTCGTACCTCCAAAAAAAAAATGTGTAAAAGTGTTCTTCTTCTGTCCGTTTTTCGCGCCGCGGTTTTCAAAGTCAATAACTCACTGCATCTCTGACGGCGCTTCGACAATAAACAAGTTACGTCACAGGTCGTTCACCTTTTACATTCTCGCAACATTATTTGCTAACTGTAGCTGTTGCCGAGCGACTGCTCGATTAGTGAATGATTTAAAATGATAAGACAATCACATAATGTTACAAGTTCCACAGCAGAGCAAAGGAAATACAGTACTAACCCGCTTATAACAGATTATGAAAGTGACTACCATTCATCTGTTGGCACTTTTCAGACCTTGTCGCAAGTTTCTGAAGGCGGATAGAAGCTGGACTACTGGAATTGCTGCACTCTCATCCGAAAATTTCTGCTGCAGCTTTTGAAGACTGTGAGGGTTGTTGCGATACACCTTAGACTTGAGGGCTCCCCATACAAAGTAATCGCTCTCCGACAGATCAGGTGACCTGGGTGGCCAGCAAGGGCTGGGACTAGACTGACCTCTGTGAACAACTCTGCCATGCATGAACACAGTGTAAATGTGCTCCAAGGTTCGGCCGGCTGTATGGGCAGTTGCTCCATCCTGTTGGAACTAACTGTATGTAACCTCCTCCGTTAATGATATCACAAATGGTTTCAAAATGTTGCAATGTAACGCGCCGAAATCAGCCTTTGATGAAAGAAGATGGGACCACTAATGCCGCGTGCAGACACTGCACACCAAACTCCAACCTTCTGATCAAGCAATGGTGTTTTTTGGAAGTTATGCACTTTTTCCGATGCCCAGAAGCTGTGAGTCCGTGAGCTGACATAGTCACTCAGGTGAATCCAGGCTTCCTCAGACATAAATAACAGATCCATGTCCAAGCCATTCATTGTTAACTTAGTGAGCAGCCACTCACAAAACTGGAGGCGCTGAGGAGCATCTGCCTGTTTTAATGCATGAAAAACAGACACTCTGCAGGGATGTATATGAGAAGTCCAAGTGGAATATTCGTTCTCGTGGTCGACGTGATATCCATCTCTTGCGACAGGCGTCTGGTTGATTTGGGAACACTCTGAAGCATTTTCTGGAGAACTACAACCACATTTTCTGATGTGCGGGCACGTTTCGCAATGTTTTTGACTTGTTCAAAGCAGTTGCTGTCTTAACGCCATTTTCGGACTAAGCCATGCATAGCACTTTGAAACGATTAAAATTATCAGCAAATAACTGACAACGCCGTTTCCACGACTTTGTTGCCACAAACTTCCGCTGCTTCACTGTGAGTATGTAACATCATAGATTAAGGGTCGACCTGCGACAGCAATCGCACAACTTACGTACGGGCCGCTAGACGCCGCCGCGAGCGCTAAAAGTGCATTGCGCTCGCAGGCGCGCGCGTAGTGTAGGGCCGCGCGGTGCCGCCACGAGCGCAACCGTATGTAAGTGCCGACGGAGTTCGGTCAGCTCTCATTTTGTTGGCATCTCATTTTTGACTATTCTCTTATTTGCTTAGCTGCTCAGCTCTTATTCGTTTATGGCTCGTGTTATAGTGTTCTCTTTCAGCCATTCTGATTGTTTTGATTTACTTCCAATTGAGAAGTGCTCATTTTGGCATTTCACTTTTGCATATTTCTCATTTTGCTAATAATATGCTCCGTAGCTTTTTACAGTTAAATTGATTAACATAGTCTCATGTACTGTTCCTTCATTTCAGCCTGTTCATATTTTGGTGTTCCTTAAATACTGTAATAATTATCGGAAGCATTTCTTCCCTCAAACTTGTGTAAAGTATTCTCGATGTAGGATTTGTTCTGTGACACAGGTGTAAGGTTTTGAATATAAGTTATACACGAAACTGTGCTTTAAAAGAAATTTATTTTTTCAGTTTGTACTACATCAGACGACAATTTTGTGATGAGGGAGAAATTTGAGGGGCGAACCCATGGAAAGTGATCCCCTTTAAAAATAAAAATTTGTGTGACACTGAAAGACGTGACACTGTAGGCACCGAAAATTTATATATATGTAAAAAGGTTATACTTCATAAGTACCATCATTGCCTTTCCACTGGTCCACTCACACTGACACAGCCCGCACTACCCTCTGAACCGGTGTGGATCACGTGGCGGGCATACACGTGCTGTGGGCGTCACGGGATTTGGTTATATTCGTACATTCAAGTCAATCATCTCCACTCGTCTGGGCCACTTTTATTTGCTCCATCCTATACCTTAGAAAAATTTTTCACATTTGGAATAACCTTGCTTTTGCTAATTTATTTTTAATGTCAGAAAAAAATAGGAGCACCAAAAAGTGAATGCTACTATTTCAAAATGGAATAACAATATACACTCCTGGAAATTGAAATAAGAACACCGTGAATTAAATGTCCCAGGAAGGGGAAACTTTATTGACACATTCCTGGGGTCAGATACATCACATGATCACACTGACAGAACCACAGGCACATAGACACAGGCAACAGAGCATGCACAATGTCGGCACTAGTACAGTGTATATCCACCTTTCGCAGCAATGCAGGCTGCTATTCTCCCATGGAGACGATCGTAGAGATGCTGGATGTAGTCCTGTGGAACGGCTTGCCATGCCATTTCCACCTGGCGCCTCAGTTGGACCAGCGTTCGTGCTGGACGTGCAGACCGCGTGAGACGACGCTTCATCCAGTCCCAAACATGCTCAATGGGGGACAGATCCGGAGATCTTGCTGGCCAGGGTAGTTGACTTACACCTTCTAGAGCACGTTGGGTGGCACGGGATACATGCGGACGTGCATTGTCCTGTTGGAACAGCAAGTTCCCTTGCCGGTCTAGGAATGGTAGAACGATGGGTTCGATGACGGTTTGGATGTACCGTGCACTATTCAGTGTCCCCTCGACGATCACCAGTGGTGTACGGCCAGTGTAGGAGATCGCTCCCCACACCATGATGCCGGGTGTTGGCCCTGTGTGCCTCGGTCGTATGCAGTCCTGATTGTGGCGCTCACCTGCACGGCGCCAAACACACATACGACCATCATTGGCACCAAGGCAGAAGCGACTCTCATCGCTGAAGACGACACGTCTCCATTCGTCCCTCCATTCACGCCTGTCGCGACACCACTGGAGGCGGGCTGCACGATGTTGGGGCGTGAGCGGAAGACGGCCTAACGGTGTGCGGGACCGTAGCCCAGCTTCATGGAGACGGTTGCGAATGGTCCTCGCCGATACCCCAGGAGCAACAGTGTCCCTAATTTGCTGGGAAGTGGCGGTGCGGTCCCCTACGGCACTGCGTAGGATCCTACGGTCTTGGCGTGCATCCGTGCGTCGCTGCGGTCCGGTCCCAGGTCGACGGGCACGTGGACCTTCCGCCGACCACTGGCGACAACATCGATGTACTGTGGAGACCTCACGCCCCACGTGTTGAGCAATTCGGCGGTACGTCCACCCGGGCTCCTGCATGCCCACTATACGCCCTCGCTCAAAGTCCGTCAACTGCACATACGGTTCACGTCCACGCTGTCGCGGCATGCTACCAGTGTTAAAGACTGCGATGGAGCTCCGTATGCCACGGCAAACTGGCTGACACTGACGGCGGCGGTGCACAAATGCTGCGCAGCTAGCGCCATTCGACGGCCAACACCGCGGTTCCTGGTGTGTCCGCTGTGCCGTGCGTGTGATCATTGCTTGTACAGCCCTCTCGCAGTGTCCGGAGCAAGTATGGTGGGTCTGACACACCGGTGTCAATGTGTTCTTTTTTCCATTTCCAGGAGTGTATATTAAACTACTATTACAGAACTGGCTAGAAGTGAGAGTCTGCAAAATGTTTCCTGGTACAGCACTCTCTCCTATATAGAGACAGACTGTCCTTCACTTTACTTTTTCGTTTCTGGAAACCAAATCGTAGTCTTTCACTTTAGTACTGGGTCATGTCCACTGCTTCTTTTTTGTCCAGCTATAAATCGTCGAGGTTGCGTCTGTAGGAGCAGTTAGAACACCACAGCACCACAATCGCACTTGTCGTCAACCACGTTACCGCGACCCCAGCTAAACGTATTTGTTCTCATTGGGTCCACCACAGTTCTGATGCGATTCAGCATATTCTATGTTTTCCAGTTGTTGTGGAGCCGCCAGGAACTACCTTGTGCTGGTGGATGGTCAGGTGGTGGCTCTCCAATGGCGGTGTTTGGTTGGTTCTGAGCACTATGGGACTTAACAGCTATGGTCATCAGTCCCCTAGAACTTAGAACTACTTAAACCTAACTAACCTAAGGACAGCACACAACACCCAGTCATCACGAGGCAGAGAAAATTCCTGACCCCGCCGGGAATCGAACCCGGGAACCCGGGCGTGGGAAGCGAGAACGCTACCGCACGACCACGAGCTGCGGACAATGGCGGTGTTTAAGAACCTATTACAGGACTCAGTGGTCGAGGCTCGCACTCAGTTCCAAAGAGAGGATATCGATCATTGATGGTGTTGTAAAGTTCTCATGCGTTTTCTGCTATTGTAAATAGTTCCCCTTTACTGTACTGGTACAAAGATGAATGAGCGCACTCCATGAGTTGTGAATAAGATCCTTTATGTTTAGTTTTATCTGTGGTTGGCTTGCCAGTCAGTCAGTTTTGGGGCGCGGGTGCATTCTTATTTAAGGCATAGTAACGTGCAGTCCAGTTTTTCAAGGAATGAGATCAGGTTTTGTGAATCTTGGAGAAGCTATCTAGAATACTTCATCTAGGAGATGAAAACTTACGTAGAATACTTTGTTGTACTTTATGATGATGGAGAAGATTTTGGTGGAGTTTTAAAGGTATGTTTTCAGTGTTTGTAAAGAAAAAAAAATTAATTGTTAGTCCTCTTATATTGTGCTGTTCTTTCCTCAATAATCAGAGTTTGATTTCTCAAAAATTATTTTCTTTAGAGTAAAACCAGCATCCCAGATTCATAGTAAAGTTCTGAATTCTGTCGTGTGTGCATTGCACGTTACGCCACACGAAGCAACAGAGCGTTTCCAAAAAAATATTAGAGTAGATTAGTTATCTCTAGCTGCTGCATCTGCTGATTTGTATTTGCTTTCGAGAACGCCAGTAGATCAGACACAAAACAGCACGCTGACCAAGAGGTAAGTCACTTTTATTTCGGGGCAGATCTCACCCTGCATTCTTGAGCAAACAGTGTATTGTCAGGATTGTCAGGTGTCCTGCTAGCAAGTGCATTAATTTTCGATGAACAGTATTAGTTATTTCATACAGTTATTATCTTCCGAATAGAGTAGTAAATTATTTTTGTGGATATTCTAACATTGCACTTCATATTATTCATCATTCGTAGAGTGTTTCGGTGCTGAATTTTAGTTATGTAGTTTTCATTGAGTACACAGTTAGTTGCTTTTGGAATTTATTAGATTCATTTTCTTTATTTCAAATTTTAGTTTTCACAAAATTTCAAGTTTTATTTCACGACACTGTTCACATGTACAACAGAGGGCCAACGAACTGTTAGTTTTGCTCTTCAGTTGAATGCTATACAATAAGTACCCGTTACATGAGGAGAAAGTTTTGAAATCAGTGTATTCAGTATTTTTTTTTTTTTTGAGGCAATATTTTTTTTTTATGGAAAGCTTACACTGTGTGTGAACCTCTCTATGAATTCGTGAGACGTTCCTTGGGAGCTGGGACTTGCAAGATCAGCAGCTTTGTAAAGCTTTGGTAGGGGCGCGGGTTTCATACACCTCGTTGTTACCCGACGTGTTTCATTAAGGCTTATGTCGACTTTTTCCGTGTGGGTTGATCTGATCCGTACCGGGCAGGCGTTTTCGGCCACAGAGAAGCATAGCTCTTGTGTAGTGGTTCTCAGGATAGTGGATTTTACTCCTCATTTGCTATTTTCGAGTTTTCACAAAATATTGTTTCTGGATCTTCTGACGAATGTTTTCACAGTAGTGTTTATATGTCAGACATTTATTATAAAAGGTCACACTCAAATAGGATGTTTTATCTGTGTGTCCAAATGTGGAATTATTCTAGTAAACATTGAGCGTTCGCTTTGCTTGCAAAGATCGAAGGTGGAAAGCGCTTACATGAGTCTTTGAAGGATTCCGTTTAAGGGAGCTATTTTTATAACGTTCTGGCAGGTCTCTGAGTGGTTTCTGCAACTTCCTCCCCTGTGCTGTGATTGACAGGTCATCTGCATATAGAGGATGCTTAGTGTGATTAAGTGTTGGCTGCTCGTTAGTGTACAGGTTAGAAAGGGAAGTGCCCGGAACGATTCTCTGAGCCAGTCCGTTTTTTTTTTTTGGTTTCCCCATCGACCCTATTTAGAAATTTTTTTTTCCCCATCGGCTCTATTTCCCACCGAGAACGACGAAACGTTGTCTATTTTGTAACGGGTAATCTCTGAACTCTTTATAGAGTTCCTTCATTTGGTTGACTGCATCGTCCGCAGAGCTGATCAATGTTAGCCCTGCAATCTTTTTATTTTCGTACCTTTCTTCTGTGAGTTCTGTCAGGAACAGTGTGTCGCTGCTGCGTGATTTTCCCGGGCTAGCACTTGCTTGGTGAGGGATAGACTGATAGACTGTAAATTGTTGAAACCTGGAAGTTAAGGAAGGCAGGATTCGGTTACGATTGTGGTCTGGGCCGTAATGAGTTACTATTGGTTGCCTTTTACAGTTACACACATTTATTTTTAAAACAGTAATTCCAGACTCAACAATAAATTAAAAAAACCACACGTCATTAAAACGTGTAAATTATAGTGTTTTCAGTGCGCTAAAATTTAGCGAATCACCATAAAAAATACAGATATAAATATTTTTTTAATATTTTTTTAAGCCACTGTGATCACGGTTGAAGGCCTCACACGCCAAGAATGGCAATAAATGAAGAATGTTTAAGAACTCGCTGCAATTTGCAACTTACAGGTATTGAAATATTAAAAGGTAAGTGACCACAACACAGCAGAAGGTATCAGAGGCCAGGAATGGCAGTAAATAAGGTTTTAAGTACCACCACGCAGTTCCTCCCGTTCAGCATGGATTGAGGCAGCGTCGCTCCTTTTCAAATACACCTCTTGATTTTGTACAGTTAGCAGCATGCTACAATATTGGAGCGCAGGGATTCGAATGTGTACCAGTACTGTAGATATGTAACTGCAAAACAGATAAAAACTAATTGAACAACTTTATTTTTTTGAGAGATAATTGAAATTTTATCACTAACCGTGCTAACCGTGGTTTGTTTACCATGGATTATCTGAAAGATAATATAATTCCATTTTACTAATTACTAGCTGTTCCTGTGCACGTGTTACGGTGGCTTATTCTGGTTAAATGGAAAAGAAAGAAAACAAAAAGCACACATTTCTAATATGTGTAGGAGTTGGATATACGCTCTAATCTCCTCCCCCCCCCCCCTCCCCGTAACCACCTGTCTCTGTCCATCTCCTCATCTCCTCCTCGTCCTCATGCTGTCCATCTCCTCTTCCTTGTTCTTCTTTCTGTCCATTACCTCCTCCACACACATACACACACACACGCACACACACATTTCCCTTTTATGTATTATATATATTAAAAATAGGTATATAAAAGCACGTGCGCATTAAAATGCAACATTGTGTCAAAATTTCAAAGCAATCGGTGCAAAGCTTTTGCAGATTTAAGATTCTGAACAAATGAACATCAGGTATTTGTTAACAATGTATCTATTATATATTATAAGCACGCGCGTATTCGCATGCAGCGTTGTGTCAAAATTTCAAAGCAATCAGTGAAGAACTTTTGGAGATTTTAGATTTTGAACATGCTAACATCAGGTTTTTGCTAACAATGTATCTCCAGTTAGATATATGCCATATGGCAGTCCAGCAGGTACATAAAAACGCGCACGTATTCGAATGCAACGTTCTGTTAAATTTTCAAAGCATTCGGTCACGATCTTTCTGAAATACAAGATTTTTTAATATAGTTTAGATTCTGGACGTAACCCATACAGCCGGTCACCAAGTGTTTATCCAGTTATACATAATACAGAACAATTTAACATGCTATAATTATTATATAAAGGATTATAATTTAGTACGATTATTTGTTGTTTATGTGTCGGACACTTTGTCTACATGTTATTTGACTTTTTAGTAATTCCAGTAACAAGTCTGCTTACTAATGCAGCGTATTCCAGACGGTGTCTCTCAACAGTCCACTGCATTTGATGGTAACTTTGTTACTATGCAGGTCGACTTTGGAACACGTTTAGTGACTGTAGAATGCGATTCTCAGAAGAGGACTCCAGAAGGCAACTCTTGAAGTGCGGCTTTCTCTGCTACCTCAGGCCGGAGATTATAACACCGTATGGTTGAATAGATTAGGTCTGCATTATTGGCTATCGTTGCAGAGGTAACAAGCTCGTCGCCCGCAGGCTCTCCTGGTGGCTGACGTCAACGTCTTCCCTGATTGGTGCCTGCGGGAGATGTGGCAAAGTACGAGGTTTATTCTAAAAGTAAGGTCCGATCGGTCGCAAAATGAAAACCACTGTGAAAATAAAAAATGTTTTATTTGCAAAGGTTAGCAACACTTTCCAGCTACTTCTCTACATAGTCGCCGCTCCAATTTAGAAATTTTTCGTAGCGGTGTACCAACTTTCCAGTACCCTCGTCATAAAAGGCAGCCACCTGCGCTTGCTGCCAATTCTCTACGCTGGTCTACAGCTCGTTGTTTGTATCAGAACATTGTCTTCATAGCCGGCGGTTCATGTGAGCAGAGATGAAACTCAGGGAGAGTCAATTAGGGGCTCTATTGTGGGTGATCAAACATTTCCCACGGAAAACGCTGTAGGAGCACCTTCATTGCCGCTGCAGAGTGCGGTCGCGAATTGTCATGCAGAAGAAAACGCATGATAGCTATGTTATGTTGGCTGCGTGACACCAGACGAAATCTCACACCAGGCTTTCGTACTTGGCGGGAGACACTATTGTTCTAAGCATCTTTACGTGCTAACTGTGTGCTCAGAACCGAAAAGAGCGACGTGACGCGATCGACGGGCATACTGAGCAACGCATCTGTGCAAAGCTTCATCGGATTTTCACTGTGGCTTCCATTTCGCACCGCATAGGACCTCACTTTCCGAATAGCCCCCGTAGTTCCTTAGTTCCTTCGCCAAAGGCGATCTCTGTTGAACAAGACTTGCTCTGCTGCCTTGTCCTCGGAGTAGGCAACCCGGAACACAGTAGTGTGAGACGGAATGTGTGTGGCAGGAGTACCCTGAGGATCTCGTAGGAGTATATTGAGGAAAATTGCCCTTAGCTCATCCTTAGAGCTGCAGTCACGGTATCACAGTAGGGAGATGGGAACTTACTGAGACAATGTGGTTTAGATCTTCAGAGCCACATGCACAGTGGAGAAATGGCAACATACAGAGCAAATATGAGTGAGGACTCCTTCAAAGCCACATTCGCAGTAGGAATATGAGAACGTATTGAGAAAACATGGTTCAGGTCTATTGCAGAGCCTCAGCCATATTTAGAAAATGTGACTGAGGTCTTCTTCGGAGTTTCAGACACAGCAGCGAGAGGGGAACATGTTCAGAAAATGCAGTTGAGGTCTTCTTTGGAGCCACAGTCACAGTAGGTAGAGTGGAACATATAGTGAATATGTGGTCGAAGTCATCTTCGTAGCCTGTGTCACAGTAGGGAGACGGGAACGTGTTGAGTAAACCAGGTTGAAGTTTTCTGTGGAGCTGCAGTCACAGTAAGGTGATGAAAATATATCGAGGAAATATGATACAGGTCTTCTTCAGAGCTGCAGTCTCGGTAAGGAATGGGGAACATATTGAGAAACTAAATGGTTGACTTCTTCTGAAGAGAAGGAGACACATTAGGTAGATGGGAACATACTGAGAAAATATAGCTGAGATATACTTCGGAGCTGTAGTCATGGTAGGGAAGTGGGAACAAACTCGTATTGAGAAAATGTGGTTCATCTTATTCTGATAGACTGTCACGGTAAGGAGTTGGGAACATACTGAGAAAATATGACAGAGTTCTTTTTTGGAGCCGCAGTCAGAGTAGGGAGGTGGGGTTATATTGACAAAATATAAATGAAGTCTTTGTCCGGGCAGCAGTTGAGCCGTGGCGGGACTGGCGCCAGTAGTTTCTCTGACATGAGTGCGGTCGATTCCCTAATGCACAGGTCTGTCTTTGGGCTTGGGCCGGCTCGAGATATAAGGGAGTGCCGAGCGCGAGTAAGGTGGAGGACACAACGCTTGAGAACGGAACGCGGCGGAGCGCGAGTCGGCGATTGGTTGGCGGACAGAAGCGAAGACGGCGTGCCTGAGGCCGGGCGGCGGTTGTCACGTGGTTGTACTGGAGTCGGCGGGAGTTGGCCGACGCTGTGCATTCTCCGGCAGCCTCGTGAGCTGTGGATGTGCTTATGGTCTCGCGAAGTGATGGTCTGACACCTTCGCAAAATCGCCCCAGCATCAAGACACCCAGTTAAGTAAGCTAATTACTATGAGCGCTTAGTTAAATGTGAGCGTGATCGCTCTTGGTACAGTAAGACGTTGCAAGACGTGTGATGTTATGTTTGTTCGATTTCATTTCAGGCCTCTTACTAAATGTGTGCTCTGCTTCCTCATAATATTGATGTTTTTGCAGATGTGTGTCATTAAGTTCTAGCGAGTGTCGGTTTTCGGGAGCCAGTTCATTTCCCACTCTTAGTGTTTGTTTATCAAGTACAGTTTTACTTAAAAGAAGCACTTGCGAGTGAAATTAGTTGTTGTTTAGCCTTGATTTTATACAGTTAATTTGCTGGTCAATCTTAAATGTTAAAGTCAAGGAAAGTTATTCTGTCTCATGTTGTCGGGTGTGGTCTGTGTTTCAGTGAGCTGAGGCAGTGGGCAACCGAAGCACTGGGCTTCCCTTTAGATTACAAGTTTGGCTTACGGGCGGTGGACTTCGCCTGAGCTCGTGTGTTCCTCTTTGGTAGCGTTTGCTTGGTTCACATTTTGGTGGCCTACTCGACGTGGGGTTGCAAGCGGAGCCACGTCTTGGTTCGAAGTTAAGTATTACATCTCTCAGTCGGTTCCACCGTTCGTGGTTAAACTTCGGCCTTACTAGCTTGGACCTTGCTCGTGTTGTTACACATTTATCGTTGTACAAAGTTGTAACTTTCTATGCCCTAAACGTCCATCTTACAAGTCAATGGGCATTTGAATAATTTCGGGTTTGCCCTGCAAAATTGCCCAGCTTACGTTTAATAAATATGTTTTTAGTGTACACAAGTTATTACTTACAGCGATTTAGCTGCGGGGCATGAAAGAAGACGTGCGCGGCTCGACCCTATGACTACAGCGAAGTGCGAGTAACTAGAGGTAAAAACGCTTCTGGTTTGCTTGTATGGACTGCTGTCTATAGGAGTAACTATACTCAACAGTAACCGCTAGGTCTCGTCGCAAGAATGTTTTTCAACGTATACTGAAATAACGTTCTCTTTATTCGTCTACTAAATGCATGGTGAATGAATTAAAAAGAAAAAAAAGAGAATAAATGAATGGAAAAATTATTTGAAATTATTTTCGGTTAAATTCCTATGGTGTATCTCGATTCAGAACCAACTGAAAGCGCAAGTTTTTGGAAAATGATCCGTTATGTGTGGTTTGCCGCGAAATTGCTGCCAACACGTGAAGCCTTCAGCAGTGTTAATGGCGTTTCTTTGCCGAGTGAGATTCATACGAAGAAACGTCGCTGTGGCATATCTGTCTTTGCGAGATGCTTGTACTGTTCTAGATTTCTATATTTCGAATGTTTCTATTGTTGGTATCATCCAAGGGAAAGCATTAAATCTTTCTAAAGGATGAACATAGGAAAAAATATAAGATTTAAGAAGTAATGTGAGAATGAACTGTGAGAATATGGCAATTTAAATATATTGTAACCCCTGGAAATACCATAAATCATATGTTATATAATAAATGTATGACACTTATTGTGAAACCCAGTTGTAAATTTACAATTAATATAACGCTCTTGTATCCTATAACCTAATAAGAAACCTTCGTGTAGTAACCTTCTTCGGACATAGGTAGACAAATGAAAAAAATAAAACAAATAAAAATCATAATCGGGTTTCGAACACGGGACGCAAAATTGCGTGCCCGCGATGACAGACGCTGTGCTACCAGTTCGGGTGAGCGGGGAGTGTACCAAAAGCCTTCGTCCAAGGTACGTCGAAACGTTTGTCGTGTTCACAGAAACGGTAGAATATCTATGGACGAACCGACACACATGTTCTTCTGTTTTCACTCTTCTTCCAGTGAGCGAAGTTTCTGGGAATTGACGTGTTCTTCTGTCAGCAGAACTCGCGGAAGTCCTGCAGGCCGACGGGCGAGGTTCCTCCCCGGTGGGTTCAGACTGGACAGTGCTTTAAAGCAGGCTCAATACACGCCGGACGCAAAAAAAAGTCACAATGCAGACTATATCTGTAGACTGTGACCGGACAGCAGGGCCTGTTTTTAGTGAGCTGTGTGGTCTGGGGATGAGTACTGTTTTTGCAGATTTTCGGAAGACGGGCTATTGTGAACTGTACAGTAGGCAGTCATAATTCACCAGAATACAAAGGACGCTAACATCTTGGAGAGTGGAATGGGAACAGCAATTTTAAGAAGCGTTTGAAGATTGTGAGAAATCGCCTTTGCGTACAGGTCCACGCAAAAACTCGAAAGTTTAACGAAATGAAAAACAGCTCCCCTTGGTTAACTTAAGCAATTTAGAAGTACAAGTAAGAAAAGCACCTTTGCTTACAGAGGACCGTCCTTATTGGACGACACACGGACGTCGACAAAGAGAAGGAGAGAGCAGGACACAGTTTTGTAGTGCAGATGAGTCCTGTGTAATAAGAAGGGTAAAAGGGCTGACCAGCAAAATTACAGGTCAGTAGCCCTGACCACGGTTTGCCGCAGAATTCTTGAACATACGGGGTTTTCGGAAAGTAAGTTCCGATCTGTCGCGAAATGGCTAAATCACTGTGAAATTAAAAAAATATTTTATTTGCAACAGTTTGCTGCACCTCCCAGCTAATTCTCTACATAGTCGCCGCACCGACTTAGACATTTGTCGTAGCTTTCTGCCAACTTTCTAATACTCTCGTCATAGAAGGAAGCAGCCTGTGCTTTCAACCAATACTCTAAGCTTCCCGGGTTAGATTCCCGGCGGGGTCAGGGATTTTCTCTGCCTCGTGATGACTGGGTGTTGCGTGCTGTCCTTAGGTTAGTTAGGTTTAAGTAGTTCTAAGTTCTAGGGGACTGATGACCATAGATGTTAAGTCCCATAGTGCTCAGAGCCAATACTCTAAGCCGGTCTACAGCTCGTCGACTTGCCGAAATGTTGTCTTCAATGCCAGCGGTTCATGTGAGCAGAGATGAAACTCAGGGGCAGCCAGTGGATGACCAAACGCTTCACATCGAAAACGCTGCAGGAGCATCTTCATTGCCTCTGCAGAGTGCGGCCGAGAATTAGCTTAAAGAAGGAACCGTAGCCACGCCGGATAGTGTAGTGGGACGCGAAATTGAAGCGTCACCCATCCACCAGTGTCAGCCCAGTTTGCAGGTGACTATAAGTTTAATTTAGTTTGTTTATATATTTTTCTTATTATTGGTGATAGATGTGAATTATCTAAAAGTTTTGTATTTTTTTTATGTGTTTCATGTACGGAGAGGGCGGCGCAACGAACGGAGACAGCATCTTCGTTGCCGCGACCAGAGAGGAAATTGCTGGCCGCTATACGTCGCGGGTCGACAGCCGAGGAGCAACAGAAGATCCTGGAACCGAGTTGTTGCGTCGTGCTTCTAAAAATTAAAAATGAATTTGTATACTCTTTTTGTACAACAATGACGTCATATAGAGCTTAATCTTGTTGAAAAGTCAGTCACTAATTCTCAACGCTCAAGTTCACATCTGTATGTGTAGGAAGCTAATAAAATAGTGTATGCTACTAAAGTTGAAACACGTGTCTGAGGATTTATTTATGGAGAATTATGTGAACCGATGAATAGTATATTTGACAAGATTATTGAATTTCGACAGTGGTCATCGCAACTTTGAATCTAAAAGGTTTAGTCAATGGGTGATTGTGATATCGATTAAGTCAAGATAAAGTGTGTCAATATAAGTTCTGAGGAGAAACAAACGAAATTTAAATTGAAAGAGTTTACGCAAACCAATTGGCCCAAGTGACGAAATTCTTTGCTTACGACTCAACTGATGTTTTACAGTTTCGTTCAAGAACCATTCTGCGACAATTTAAAAAGAATATAAATCATTTTGAAGTGGGTTGTAACTGACGTAGGTGACGAAGTCTGCACATGGTCATAGGTCGAAAGAAAACCATTTATAAACAAACCTATACGTCGTTACACTACAATAGCCGCGCGGTCTAGGCGCCTTGCCATGGTTCGCGCGGCTTCTCCCGTCGGAGGTTCGAGTTCTCCCTCAGGCACGGATGTGAGTGTTGTCCTTAGTGTAAGTTAGTTTAAGTAGTGTGTAAGCCTAGGGACCGATGGCGTCAGCAGTTTGGTCCCATAGGAACTAACCACAAATTTTCCAATGGAACCATATGGCAATTGTGTTACGTGCGGTGCATGACATCAGGCGAAATCTCTCAACAGGCTCTCGTACTTGGCGGGAGGCGCTATTTCCGAAGCATCTTTAGGTGCTCGCTCGGAACTACAACGAGCAGCGTGACCTGATCGACGGGCATACTAGAGACACTGCCCAAGCATCCGTGCAAAGCTTCATTGGATTTCCACAGTGGTTTCCGTTTCCCGACTGATCGGAACTTACTTTCCGAATAGCTCTCGTATTCCTACTTCGAATATAATAAATTTCATTGGCAGGGAAAAACTTGTGTCCACAAAGCAACACGGTTTCAGAAAGCATCGCTGGTGCGAAAATCAGCTTGCCCTTTTGTCGTACGCTATCCTGCGAACTATGACTGAAGAGCAACAGGCGGATCCGTATTCCTAGATATCCGTAAACCATTTGACATGGTGCCACACTACCGACTGTTAAGGAAGGTGTAAGCATTTTCGTAACTGGTTAACCGCCTGAAATGAGAGTAACAGAGAGAAACTAGCACCTATAAGACTGATTCTTACAGGACGGCACTCAGAATATTTATCGTTCAGTCAGTCAGTATTACGTGAAGCCAGCAATACACAGAGAACCAAGTCTGCTCTCTCAGAAGCTGCCTGCAGACAGTCAGCAGTGCAGCGTTCCTTCAGCCAGGCGCCTCCTTGAGCACACTTGACAGCCAGGTGCCACCTTGGGCAGACTTCACTTTGGCAGCAAGTGGCTCTTATCTGTTGGAGCTGAACCTAGGCGACGGTTGTTGGTATTGAGCCAATGACTGATTCTGCACCCACTTCAGCCGCTAGTAGCAGATTATGAGTACGGTGAGAGCTCCCCACAACAGCGTGACGAACCGTATGGAAAGCTGTCATTTTTAACGATGTGAACATTCTTTCAACTATGGCTATAGACGTAAACACATACCCTTCTTTAGTGCATTTCACCTGTTCATTGTCGTGATAGAAGTCATGGGATAACGATATGCACATATGCAGATAGCAGTAGTATCGCGTACACAATGTATAAAATGGCATTGTATTGGCGGAGCTGTCATTTGTACTTAGGTGATTCATGTGAAAAGGTTTCCGAAGTGATTTCGGCAGCAAGACGGTAACTGACAAACTTCGAACGTGGAGTGTTATTTGGGGCTAGACCCATTTCCAAAATCTTTAGGAAATTCAATATTCCGAGATCCATAGTGTCAGGAGTGTGCCGAGAATACCAAATTTCGGGCATTACCTCTCACCACGCACAACGCAGTGGCCCACGGCCTTCATGTAACGACTGAGAGGAGCGGCGTTTGCGTAGAGTTGTCAGTGCTAACAGTCATTGTGGAACGACTATGACGTTTCCGTTAGGACAGTACAGCGAAATGTGGCGTTAATGGGCTACGGCAACAGACGAATGACACGAGTGCCTTTGCTAACAGCACATCACCTGCAGTGCCTCTCATGGCTCTATGACCACATCGTTGGACCCTAGACGACTAGAAAGCCACGGGCTGGTCATATGACTCCCAATTTCAGCCACTAAGCGCTGATAATAGGGTTCGAGAGCGGCGCAGACCTCACGGAGTCACGGAAGCAAGTTGTCAAAAACGCTCTGTGCAAGCTGGTGGTGCCTCCATAATGGTGTGAGCTGTGTTTGCGTGGAATGGACTGGATCCTCTGGTCCTACTGAACCGATCATTGACTGGAAATGGTTATGTTCGGCTACTTGGAAACATCTGCAGCCATTCATGAACTTCATGTTCCCGAACAACGATGGAATGTTACGGGGCCATAGATGTTCGCAATTAGTTTGAAGAACATTCTGGACAGTTCGAGCCAATGGTTTGGCCACCAAGATCGCCCTTCACGAATTCCATCGAACATTTATGGGACATAATGAGAAGTCAGTTCATGCACAAGATAGTGCACCGGCACCACTTTCGCGATTATGGACGGCTATAGAAGCGGCTTGGCTCAATATTTCTGCAGGGGACTTCCAATAACTTGCCGAGTCCGTGCCACATTGAGTTTCTGCATTACTCCAGGCTAAAGGAGGTCCGACACGATATTAGGAGGTGTCCCACGACTTTTGTCACCTCAGTGTGTACACAAACCTTCGGCAATCACAGTACGACTTACAAGAATAGAATTGTTTTATCCCCATACGGGTTCTTTTAAATCACATTCCTGGTGTCTTGCCCCAGTTTGCCATGGAATTAGCTTGGTACTGCCTATGACTGTTAAAATAAATTCTTTTGCATTTTCATGCAATAAATTGAATTAATTGGGATCTTTGATTAAT
The DNA here is from genome assembly GCF_023864275.1 of Schistocerca cancellata. Lineage (NCBI taxonomy): Eukaryota > Metazoa > Arthropoda > Insecta > Orthoptera > Acrididae > Schistocerca > Schistocerca cancellata. The sequence goes on from NC_064633.1 coordinate 417,079,100, forward strand.
TTTTTAGATGACGAATTCCTTGATCTTTGTTTTGATGGACAGCAATTTAATTACGTCAGATATATAGGGTCTATTTAATATACCCAGTTAAAGATTAAAATTTTTAAATCACCGCCACTAGAAACTTAAAACGCGACAGCTTACAAGATGTAGATGCATAAGACAACTCGTTGGTCTGTCTAACGCGATTGAAGTGCGCTGTTGTTGCGGTCACGTTAGTTTATAAGATATAATATTAAATGAAGTACGTATTTTAAATTCTAACTCAATCTGTTGAAATGATTTATCGTTAATGTAATTATGTGATGGATAAGCTTCTTGTTAGCTAGACAGCTTCTCAAATCCCAGAATCAACAGAGAAACCCTCATTTTTTGTTTCATGTCAGTGCTTGCATAATGTTTACTCTTTATGAAAACTAGGCAAAGTAGACCAGTGTAACACGCTGTACTCGTATTTGTGTGGATGTCTGTTCAAATCCCCGTCTAGCTATCCAGATTAAGGTTGTCGACTATGTTCATGGATTGCGGAAGACGAATGCCGACCTGGTTCGTTTGAAAGCACACTGCCAAATTCCTTCTCTATCTTTTCCCATTCTGAACTTGTGCTCCGTCTCTAATGAACACGTTATCGACGAGATGTTTAACCCCACTGCTCCTTATTCATTACAGCGACCACCGGAAACCCAGTTTGGCACAAGTAGGATTTTGCAGATGTAGTTAATGTTGCTTAAGCTTTTGCACACAGTCATTTTTTGTATTTAGAATACCGTCAAAAGATAACTCAGCAGGATTGTTCTTCTACCAACGAAACTAATTTAGACAGAGCTCTTGTTGTAAATGGGTCTTGAATCCACGCGAATTCATCGGTACTTTATATTTGAAAGTATTTTGATAGTTTGTAATAGGCCTCCTTTAAAAACTAATTTTTTGTTTCAAGTCAAACCACATTTGTTAGAGATTACGAAGCCAATGATACAAGGGAAAACAATCATCGATACTTCTGGGTCTCATTCAGTCTTTCATTGTCGCTGAGTTATTCGAGCACTGTAACCGGGGTCCTTCCAGGGGGTACGCGGGAACTGCAGCGTTGGAGGGACAGATGCGATCTGTAGGAGAACCATACTTTCCGCTGCTACAAGGGATAATCTTTTTCCATGACTTCCGAAGGATGTAGCGAATCAATCAACTCTCAGTCAGCCGAAGTTATGTGACCAAGAAAGGAAAGGGCAAATGAACAGAGCTAGCGGCTGCATGCAGAATCCACCGGGTGACCTTCCCCGCGATAGTGGAACGCTGCTGTGAGTGCAGCGCTGTCTGTGGCCAGTTAATGACAGCCACTCAGTTCCTGATACCAGACTGCGCATGCGCGTGGGATCGATTACCGCTGACCAGTGTACAATGAAGGAACCATCGTGCTACGCTTGGAAGGTATCCATTTATCGATTAGTCGCTGGTTGGTATATAATGTACGAGACACCTTGCTGTTTGTAAGGTACCGTACTTCAGTCCATGTCTCACTTATTGGTTACTAGCTGACAGGTGTATGATGTAGAATGTAGCTTGAGCTACTAACCAACCACAGCTTCGAAGACAAGCTCACCCATACTATTCAGTACGTTAGTTCAAGTTATTTGGTCACTCAAAATGAACTAGCACTGTTAACACTATAAACTGAGAGAAACATCGTTTTGATTAGTCTAATACAAAGGGTAGCTCACAGTTTTACTTTGGTCGAGTCTCAAAAGGACGTTATTTTCCTTTGTTACTCTGACAGTGGACTACAGAATAGGACTGTTTCAACTGAGTTGCTTCATTGCAGTACCTACATCTGCATCAAAATGAACTAGCACTGTTAACACTATAAACTGAGAGAAACATCGTTTTGATTAGTCTAATACAAAGGGTAGCTCACAGTTTTACTTTGGTCGAGTCTCAAAAGGACGTTATTTTCCTTTGTTACTCTGACAGTCGACTACAGAATAGGACTGTTTCAACTGAGTTGCTTCATTGCAGTACCTACATCTGCATCCTCAAGCCGACGTATGGTGCTCGGCGGAGAGTACCCTGTACCAGTACTAGTCATTTCCTTTCCTGTTCCACTTGCAAACAGAGCGACGGAAAAACGACTGTCGATATGCCATCGTACGAGCCCTAATCTCTCTTATCTTACTTTCGTGGTTCTTACGCGAAATGTTCGTTGGCGGCAGTAGAATCGTTCTGGACTCGGCCTCAAATGCTGGTTCTCTAAATTTTGTCAATAGTGCCCCATGAAAAGAACATTGGCTTGCCTTCAGTAATTACCATTTGGGTTCCCGAAGCATCTCGATAGTACTTGCGTGTTGTTCGAACCTATCGGTAGTAAATCTAGCAACCCACCTCTGAATTGCTTCGATGTCTTTCTTTAATCCGACCCGGTACGGATCCCAAACATTCGAACAGCTGTGGTGTCGTAAGTACAGCACGTGCCACCAGGCAGCACCACAGGCTTCGATACGTCGACATCCCCTTCCAGAGTCTGCGTAAAGACTAGCGATTGCCGCACCAAGAAGTCGCAGCCGGAAGAGTTATGTGTGCAGGCGCCACAACAGAGCAGGCAGTTCCAAATTAGCTCGATTACCGAGAAGACCGCCGTCTACTTGTGTACTTCGCGCCGCATCATCCGCTTCTAGCGAGTGCCCACCAAACCATCTTCAGTAAATGTTCTAGTGGGACAAGAACTGTTTACTATCCAGCTTTAGCTTCTGGAATACTAGTAACACTTCTGAATCTGCTTCCTGAGCCGGTTTGTACAAGGTTGAGTATTCGTCAGTGAACGTCTGTGTTCTTGTCACAAATCATAATCAGTATTTCAGTGTTCTTCTCGTTCTCCTCTCGTAGTGCTTCCCTTAGCGCACTATAAATAATTGAGAGTGCCGACGAGTAAAATCTCCCCTTTGGTTGTATAAAAAGTGCGATACAACAGACGGCGCCGAGAAGAGATAGGATCTGCGCAAGTTACAGGAGTAATTTTTGTTTTTCTCCACTCACCCAACCTTTTTACACGCTGTTTATTTCTTGCCATTTCATTTTATATATCTAGTACATTAGTGTGTGGACTTTTAACTCAGGATGGACACTACTACTGAGCCGAGTGTGTTATTTTGTGTGCGGCGTCTAAACCAAATTCCTTACAGGCGTGGCTTCTCCGTCACAAAGCGTGTTATTCAATTACAGAGCGAGCAAATCCAGCAGTTGCTGCAAGCAACACAACAGCAGAAGCTACAAATAGCACAGCAGCCTCCATCTGCCATTCCACTATTCCGCAGTTTCAACAAACAGGGTGAGGACTGACCGGGATACTTCGCTCAGTTGATGAGTCGTGTGGAGGCGCACCAATTGCAAGAGCGAAGCATATTTTTCTTTCCGCAGTGGGCACGGAAATTTACAGGCTCATAGTGAGATTGTGTGCTGACAAACAACCAGAACTGTTAGACTTTGAGACTTTAGTTAGCAAGTTAACCACTTACTTTGAGGAACAAACACTCGTGGCTGCTGTAAGGTTCAAGTATTTCCGCCTTCAGCGGGCAGCAGGTCAAACTCATAAAAAGTGGATCACTGAATTACAAGGTTTAACTAGGCACTACGAATTTTTGTGTTCTTGTGGACAATCATACAGTGATGTCATGATGTCATACTGCGTGACGCTGTAACTCAAAATATTTGTTGCTACGGCGTAAAGTGGAGTGCGGGCACGCCGGTCTCGGGAACGGCCAAGCAGAGAAGGCTGTGAGAAGAAGGCAGCCAATCGCACGCGGGCCAGACCGCCCTCCAGGACGACAACGCGACAGCAACGGCCCCTATGTGAAGAGAACATTAGCGCCGTGACCGACTGGCGACGGCCAAGTTCAGTAGCAGCTTCAAGATTAGCGACTTCGATAGCAGCGTCATCGATAGCTACTTCGCTTGTACTCTCCATGTAGCACAGATTTGGGATTGTCTATACCGAAGAAGACCAATTATTTTGTATGTCACCCATTGCTGATGATACATCTGTGCCAAAGTTAAGTATTGCAATTTTCTTATTGTAATAAAACTCATTAATACGACTTGTTTGATTGTTTGTCTAGCGAACCGAGTATGCAGGGTTCCTACACACTACATTTGTGACAATGGAATTCGTGCTGCTATTTTGAAACAACTGAATCTTCTTTAGATACAGTTTTACAGTTAACTGGGGTTCAGGACACTTATGCTAGAGCTAAATGTGAGACTCAAATGTCAAATATTGACGAATAGCATAGAGAGAGCGTTAGTAGTGCTGCAGAATGTAGACTGTTCCGTCCGTGCTGGCTCGGCCCGTGTGACACAGCGTGCGACGTGACATACAAACAGTGCCATGCCGCGCCGGCAGAATGCCGGTAGACAGATAAACATAGCGGGTTTTGCCCAAAGCGCTTTGTCGCCATAAGCGTGCCCAGTGCCCAAGTCGCGACGCTGTTATTTTTGCAACACAAAAGGTCATGTTCAGTAAGTGTGCATGAAAAAGCTGCATAGACAGCAAATCCAAAAGCAACATGCCACTGAACCAGTTCAAATGATTAAAGTTGTCACGGCACAGGCAGCCACGTAACAGTGCGACATGGTAGCTGTAGTAAATGTTGCGGAAGATTACCCAAGTACAACACTTAGCAGACACCATTCGAATGACTTTCGTGTGCCAACCGAGTCACGCCGACGCAAACACAGGTCCACTACTAAACCGTCGCCCACTTCACCTGTCATGCGTTGTAGCAGGACACAGTAACAGGCATGAAGCGACAGTCCTCTCTAACATATGGAACGTAGTCGCGATAAGGTGTTTGTTACTTTGACAGTATCTAAGAAAGATATCAGATTGCAAGTGGACACTGGTAGTTCGGTTACGCTTCTGAACGAACTTACTTATAAACGATTCGATTCACCAATATTGACTCCAGCTACCTATGTGTTGTCAACTTATAACGGACAGGAAATTCCAGTTTTAGGAACTTTCAATACGCCAGCTACTTTTCGAGGTGCTTTCTGCCAAATCTTCACAGAATATTTTTGGCTTAGATTCTTTTGACATTTTCTGTCGTGTCTGGACGTTCTGCAGAAGAACAGATAACCAATCTCGAGTGGCTTTTTCAAATACTATTGTAAGCAGGCCTCAAGTGTCGCAAAGACAAGTGCCCTTTTTTTCCAGGTAGAAGTAGAATATCTGCAACATGTCATTAATGTGCAGATTATTCACCCCACACAGCCTCATTCGCAGGCCATCAGAGACTTGCGGGATTCCAAAACTTTAAAGGAACTGCAAGCTGTGCTAGGCAAACTAAACTACTGTTTCAAATTCACTCCTCACGCCTCTCAGATAGCAGCTCCACTTCATAAGTTACGGCGTAAGGATGTTCCGTTTGAATGGACCAAGGAATGTCAGTTGGATTTTGATCTGCTGAAACGTGCACTGCGTAGTAACACATACCTCATACATTCTGATCGGGCTAAACCAATGGTGTTAGCGGTTGATGCTTCTACTGTTGGCCTAGGTGCCGTTCTGCCGCATCGCGTCAGTTCAACGGATCGTCCAGTAGCACTTGCCTCCAAACATCTGAGACTCAGGCAAATTACAGTCAGATTGAAAAAGAAACATTGGTGATTATTTATGGTGTAACTGTTTCATCATTACCTCTATGGATGGAAGTTCTACATGGTTATGGATCCTAAGCCACTCACTTCACTCTTCCACCCAGCCAACCCTGTTCCACCACACAAGGCGCAGAAATTGCAATGATGGGCTTTATTACTTTCGATCTACAACTATGAAATCTTGTGCCACCCTACGGCTCAACAATCCAAGGTTACCGATGGACAAGAACGATCAGCTCGACTCCTCTGGAGCTTCGTGTAGCCTGATGGATGCTCTGGACGCTTCCACAACTCACAATTTTCCCATGGACTTTCGTCGGATAGCACAGGAGACAGCCGCGGTTTCAGATTTAAGCATTGTGCTGAGTTACATGTGCACAGGGTGGCGAAGGAGAGTGACAGACATTGTTCAGTCGGAAGTACATCGATATTTCGCTCACCGTGAAGCCTTGTCAGTACAGCGTGGTGTTTTACTGTTGCACACTGAGAATGACTGCCGGCCGCTGTGGCTTGCCCTCTTCTTACTTGATATCCTGCGAACTATGGATGGCTGGCCGCGGTGGCAGAGCGGTTCTAGGCGCTCCAGTCCCGCACCGCGCTGCTGCTACGGTCGCAGGTTCGAATCCTGCCTCGGGCATGGATGTGTGTGCTGTCCTTAGGTTAGTTAGGTTTAAGTAGTTCGAAGTCTAGGGGACTGATGACCTCAGATATTTAAGTCCCGTAGTGCTTAGAGCCATTTGAACCATTTGAGAATGACGAGGCCGGGTCATCATCCCACGCATCCTTCAGCAGGAAGTCTTAATGCTGCTGCATCAGGGACGCTGGGGTATTGTGAGGACAAAGTGGCTTGCTCTTCGCCATTGTTCTTGGCCAGGGATGGACGTTCAGATTGAAGACATGACGTAACGCTGCGCCGCTTGCATGGAGCGACAGGCTGCTGCACCTCAACGCTTTTCTGACTTGCCACGCTCCAGTGGTCCGAGGAAACGCATCCACGTTGATTTTGCTGGACCTTCCTGCAACACACGATGGCTTATTGTTGTGGGTGCCTTAAGTCGTTTTCTCTTTGTGGTTCCAATGAACTCTACGACGTCGGCAGTAGTGTCAGAATCCTAACTTCAATTTTTTTGCATGCAAGGCTTTCCAGAAGTATTGCTGTCTAGTAATGGATCGCAGTTCCCCACACAGGAATCTGAACAATTTTGCATGGCCAACGGAACTGAACATGTGACCACAGCTCCATTCCATTCACAATCAAATGGTGAAGCTGAATGTTTCGAGCGAACATTCAAGGCGCAAATGAGTAAATTCTGAGGAACTCATTCACGGGAGCAGGCCTTGCAACTGTTCCTGCCCTCTTATGTGATGCCTCGACATGGACCTTCCCCAGCCGAGCTCCTGCATGGCCGCTGGCGTCGCACCGCGCTTCATCTGCTGCACCCCCAATGAGGAGTATTGATCAGTACAAAGATCTCATTTTGAGGTCCAGGATGTAATACTCTTCAGAACTACCCAGCCCCGACAGCAATGGCAACAGGGGACCCTTTCGCGTGTCCTTGGACACAAAATGTTCCTGTTTTCTGTCCCTACAGGGTAGCTGCTCAAAGGACACCGGAACCAACTTCGCCATCTGAGTCTCTGATCCTGCCATTGCATTTCCTTTTACAGATTCAGCACGCAGCCAGAAGCCAGGGTCACAGCTGTCCGCCACGGACCAAATGAAATCTCAGCCTGAGGCACTTCCCATGTAGGTGGAGGCGCCCACGTCCCTGACACCACCAGATTCACCAACCATTCGAGACTCTGGCCCTGGTTGCGGCCGTCGCCCTCCCTGCAGTTTGCCAGACGTTCCCTTGATGGTCAGTGCGAATACCGGGCCGCGTACGAGACGAGAGCCTGTCGCCGTCTTCAGTCCTGTTCCCGTGCCATCTGCTGCGCCTGCATCCAGACCTCCCCTCGTCGTCATTTCGCACTGGAACCATATGCGACTGCGTCCAGGAGATTTCAGGGTAGGGTGTGGTGTCGTAAGCGCAGCACGCACCATCAGGCAGCGCTATAGGCGTCGTCGATACGTCGACAACCCACTCCATTGATGGCGTAGAGCCCACAGATTGCCGCACAAATAAGTCACAGCGGTAAGCCTAGTTGCACAATCACCATCGAAGAGTCTTGCGGAGAATATAGCAAGTCCATAAACCACCACTTGTGCACTCACAAAGCTTTTGGAATTGTCCTTAGAACCAGCAATGCTGTTAGCCAGTCCCTTGCTGAATTATTAACACACGTCCAAACACTAACAGTCCTCTTTTTTTCACATATTGTGCATATACTATGACCAACAGAAATATGTGCAGTGAAATGAATGCTTACAAGTTACTTAATTTCATGAACTGGTGTCAATTACTATTTTATAACATGACAGTACAATAACAAAGGTACAAAATACATCATTAAAGAACATAACAATACAGATAACATTTGTAATAATACGGGCTTTACAAAAGAATCGAAATAACATATACGTCAGTGTTACAGGAATTATGAGATAATTAAATACATAAAACATCAGAATAACTTTTGAAACATCAACTTCACACATGAGTAACAAAACAGAACAGATAAATAATGTCTAAACATCTTTACAAAGTAAACAACATAGTATTAGAAAAATTCTACAACATAACTCTCATCAGCTAAACACATAAAGACAGGAAAAACACAAATACACAAGAGTACACAAACACATAGCAGAATAACACAAGAGGAAAAGACAGGGTTTGTTTTACTGCAGTATTTTTGAAACAAAACGTTCTTTACTTCTTGGAGATATCCCTTCATTCATCATTATTCCCAAAAAGTCCTACTGATACCTGCTTTCTGTACTGTTTTCGTATAACTTCTCAATGCATTTCTTCCAATTCATCGCAACTCATTCTCTTATATAGTCTATTCCCTCTTAAGCTAACTTAAATCTACTGAGCTCAGATAATAAACTAAGGGATGAGGCAATGCAGCAGCACAAAACAATTACCACAAACAGCAATGACAAAAAATGCAAATTGGCAAAGCAAGCAGCAATAAATATAAATTAGCAAAGCAATTGCAATATTACAACTAATATGAGCCAATGTGCAGCAACAAGAAAAATAAATCAGTAGTAAAACTGGCTTAATACAAGGTAAAATTCAGTAGAACTATGCCTGGCAAACAACAGCAGCAAATGCTATAACTTATATCTAAACACGACAAAGCTCAAGCAGAAAAAATATTACAGTAAAAATGGCCATGTTTAATACCTATGTCACATCTTAACACTAGAGTGATGCATCACAATAAGTTACTCTACCAAAAAAATTACCAAGTAGTTGAAAAGAAAATTGTGTGTGCAGTTACTGTTATTAATCCCTTCTTATTGTTCTTTCCATTCCAAGTGCTCCTTTTTCGAAGAATGTGGATCATAAAATTATTATTTAATAGATCTGTTGGCAGAAAGTGTTCACATTAGCAAATGCACTTAATTTTATTTTATAAAACCAATGCTGCAACATAGCTGGAAACCAAATATTAAACAAAATGAACAATCTCTCAACTAGAAAGACAATATACGTAAAATGTTTCTCATCATTTCATTAGGCATTTTAGTAAATATCATAAATTAAGAGCTCCACAGTATAATCATATGTTTTCAAGTTTGAGCGTGTCGTATTTGCGATGCTTTCTACAAAGAAATGTCAATAGCAAGGATAATGGCCTCCTTTATTCTCCACCTAATGGCTTTCTTTTGTCAGATGACTATCTCTCAGCTGGGTCCCCAAAACGCATTACGTCAAGGTCATTTACCTTTCTTACCGAAATATTTACGATAGCAGTTTACGCTACAGTGGCAGTCTCATATAAAAAAATTTCACAGGTTGAGAATTTGCATTACAAATGTGTAGAAACAATATCCTGTAAATATAACACATCTAAAATTTTCACCGGCATTGTGATACATTAACGCATTTACACACATTTCATAACTCTTAAAGTACGATTCTTGGTTTCCAACATCCTTTTTCACAAGTCAGAGTCCCTAACCACTACTCATTATTCCTTACCTTATTACACTTATACATATTCGTCGACACTTCTTCAATATTTCATCACAATAAATACACAGCATAATCAAATTCCTCATATAGCATCAGCTTATTGATCATAAACATACCTCAACAGCATAATACACATCGTCATCGTAATAATAACATCGTAACACCTCAGCCAACTCTCAAAATCGTCATAGCTTTCTGCAATGATTTCAAAACCTACAAAAAAATTCTCTGCTCATTTCAATAGTGTCATCTACCTCAAACGTACATTAAAAATCATGATCCCATACCAAATACATCATTCAAAGCTCTCATTGTATCACAATGGTTCCAAAAAAATATAAACAGTTCACAAAGTACAGACAAAATACAATTTTGTAAGTGTGAAGTTATCCAACTGTGTAATTACGCAAACATCTGTCACTGATGTAGTAAAAAAATGTTTGTTTCTCTGTTAAATAATCAGATACCTGTGCAATTCTATCTTACAGAAATATGGTACCGATGTGTAAAGTTGTATAAGCGAATACTATATTAGCTAGGGCTCCTTGTGCTTGCCACACAAAGGAAGCGTGTACCCCCCTGAGGATTAATGTAGTTATACCCTCAGGTGTTACAGATTACAGCAATGGAATGAAATGTATCAGGTAAAACCTTTGTATCGTTGTAATTCAAAAATCTTTAAAAATAAATGTTTTAAGTACAAAATTAATCACTCAGATATGTGTCCTTTAGCGCTAAATGTGCGTCTTGCTATAAGATATTTCTGTGGAAGTGTCGTAGTTATTGTCCTCCGAAAACTAAGTTCTACAGAAGTCAATGTACTTACCTCATCATAAACAAAAGTGAAACGCTATGCGTATAGATATCGTAGTTATTATGTACATTACCGTGATCAGGAAAGTACTATACTGTAACGTATTGTTGTGCTATGAAAAAGGCTGTCACATTGTAGCTATACCACAAATGTTACTACTAAAACGTTTTACTTTCCAGAAGAATTCAGAAAAACAGATACACTGCAAAAGCAACAATGTAAATTGTGTCGCACATTAGTAGCCTCGTGATATAATCGTGTAGCTGTCAAAGAAACCAAATGCTAAGTCATATTTAATCCCACAGAAAGTACTTCAAATAAAGAATGTATTTTCAAGTAAACCAAAATGTTGCATTAAAATCTCATTAGCAGTACCTGTATATGTTCTAAGTATGTAAGCCTTCTAGTCATTACGTAATCGTGCAACTAACAAGCAAGAATGTACACACACAATAACACTGTGTTGTCTGTTCACTATAACAATGCATTCATAATTTCTGTTTTAAATAAGTTGTCTTGGTTCTTGACTGGATATTTAACTTCAAACATTGTTGCATGTTAACAGTTTCTCAGTGTGACAAATTGTACTAGTAGCATGAAGTGAAAGATTTTCTGGGAAAGACAAAGTTAAAAAACAGGTTATCTCTCAATAAACGGTTTTACATGTGAAATGTGGTGCACTCCTTTACTCTTCCTAGTATGCAGAGTCTCAACTTCAACACAATTATCATGGGGTATATGTCAGTAAACAATACTGGAATTTTTCTCAAGGTTAGCGTCAATGTTATTTTTCTCTGAGCCAGCCGGCGCACGTGGCTGCCTGCGGTGCAAGTCATTGTCTGTCTCTTTGTTGGTGCGTGTCGTTATTGGGATTAGGAGACCTAACTTCTACAAATTCACCTTGTTGAGAGGGCCCTGCCCTGTTTGAATCCCGCCAGTTCTGATGGAATTCAGGTCTGTCGTTTTATCGGTAGTTTATTTAGTTTCTTGTTTGTCGGTTATGTGGTGGAGAATTTCCCCGGGAATCGTAATTGCACACTGAACTGTTGCATCTGAAGTTATTCTGTCTCCCTTGATAATAATTATTTTGGTTCCCATATTGTCTGTTTCTCTGGTTGTCCCTGTGATAGTCATTACAATGGAAATGCGATCTTTCTCTGTAACTATTACTACTCTGCCAACGGTTGTCATACGGGTGGTGTCTGTTTTGGTCACGATTTGCATTATAAGAATAGCCTTGTTGTGTCCAGTTATTATTTCTTTCATCACAGAATTTTGACGGGTGTGATCTGTAACTGTTGTGCTTCTGTTTTCGCGTTTCGCGATTGTCAGTGTCAATTTCCAATTCTTGTAAGAATCCCTGAAAAGCTTCAATGTCGTCTTTGCAACGTCCTGCCAAAATAATATGTCGTAAATGTTCAGGCAATTTGATTAAGCAAATGCGGATGAGTTCTGGGGGGCAGTAAGGGTTTGACAGGTACTGATTCTTGTGCAACATGTCTTCAAAATATTTCACAAGACTGAAAAATTCAGATTGTTCGAAATGTTTCATCATTATGATGCTATGTTTTACTTGGTCTTGTGTGCCTTGAGACCAATATGTTGAGAGGAAGGCATGATAAAATTCTCCTGCACTGTGGCAATCGTGAATGACCGATCGCATTCTTACAGCTGGTTCAGTCTCTAAGTAGCCACACATAAATTCTAATCTGTGCTCTAATGACCAGTTGGGAGGAAAACAATGACAGAATTGATGAAGCCACGCTTGTGGATGAATGTCGTTGCCAGAATTCTTAAATGTTTTGAATTTACGTGTAGTAATGAACAGCTTATAGTCAAAATCATCGTGTAGGCGAGTCGCATATCGGTCATTGCTACGTCGTGTCGGCGGTTCCATCTCAAAATTCGGTGCACCTTGCCAATTTCTTTCATAATTTCCGAAATGCCCTGTGTTATTATTTTGTGGCTGTTCCGTATTTCTATGTCCCTCTTTCCGTGTTGGAGCGCGAGTGTCCTCTCAAATATGTAATTGTTGTATTACTTGTGCCAACTGATCTTGTACTTCCCGGATTTCTCCTTGGTATTGCGTATTAATTTGATTCTGATTTTGTTTGAATTTCCTAATTTGTTCGTACTCTTCTGTGTCATTAAAGACTACCGGTCTTGCATCATTCAGATTATCATCTACCTTCGTACATAAATTATTTAGCTGATCCGAAAGTTCGACTACTTTCTCTGATGATGAACTAATTTCCTCCATGTGTCTTTCTGAACCAATTTTCAGAGCATGTACTGTGCCCTTTAAGTTTTCCTCAGTTTTTGCAAGTAGCATAACCGGATCGATAGATGCAACTGAGTCAATTTTAGCCCACAAGGTCTCATGATTTTCATGAACAATGGTTTGCAGTTCTTTTATGGCTGCTTCGTGATTCTGTAATGCATTTTCATGGCGCGAAAAAATAGGTTGAAAATGCTCACAAATTTGTGTTTTTACATTACAGACTTTTTGACATTTCCATTCAAAGTTATGTAACTCAGTAGTTAAATCTTCACGTGTTTTTTCAAGTGTGGTGTCTAACTGCCGAAGATTTTGTTCCATTGTGTTTAATTTTTGAAGCTTTTGCTGTGTTTGTCTCTGATTTTGTTCCATTGTGTCTAACTGTTGCTGTGTTTGTCTCTGATTTTGTTTCATTTGTTGCATTAATTGCAATAATAATGTATTAGTGTCTGGAATCTGTTCCTGTATGCTTTTCGGCAGTGCATTTGCACCGGCAACATTCACATTTTGACAAGCAGAAAATGTGTCTTGACTTATTTGAGAAAATGGTGAGGACACAAAACCTGAATCTACAGTATTTGCAAGATTGTGTCCTGTCATTTCGGATTCCTGAGGCGAGCTGTTGCCGATCGATCGATCGATAATGCTTCCCTGTTCACTAATTGTTTCACTGCCTACACCATTATTTGCAGCCCGCTCCATTTCCCTATGCACAATTACCAAATTACTACTTTGAACATTAGTTAATTCATTACTCGGCGGCGCTAACACACTGCTTTCGTCTTCACTCTCATTTCTCAGTTTACTTTGGAGCCTAGTATTACGTTTTTCACACGCCATTATTGCCACAATATTTCACACGACAACACAGAAAAGCACAATTTGAAGAGCAAAATAAGAAAACACATTAACATAGCACTGAAAATAAAATCTCGTTAATTGCTAGTGCAGCTGCGCAATACTTGGTGCAAATCTACATGCATGCCACAACTGTTTCACTGTACAACAATGAAAGACTGCAACTACAAAGGAGATTCTCTCTACAATTACGAGCTAGCAATAAACAAAAGCTACACTAATTACACAAACTACAAGAAAAAATCAGAAGATTCCAGTGAGGTATCCTCGGCCAAGGGTCGACATATGAAATGTCCCCTTAGAAAAATTATACATGACTGTGCTTAAACTGACACACAATATTTTTAGCGCAACGGAATCTGACTTTCAATAATCCCTACAAAAGAATGGCCCTGACTAACATTAACAAACCACTTACCTCACAAAAATATTTGTTATTCGAACTACTGCAATATAGCGAGCGCCACTACTGCCAGCTAAATAAAAGATTCAAACTACTGAAGGCACTAACTACTGATAGGCATAGTTAGCAAATGAAAGATTTTGATAGAGAACAAACAATGTATTTACCTTACTAGTGTTCAAAAGTCATAATATATATAGCAGTTCATGGCATCCATTCTTACAAATGTACTGTTTCTGATAGACACACGTCCAGATCATCGGCTCTCATAAATCCGCCATCTCACTTCCCCACATCCACCACTGCTGGCGGCTCACCTCCAACTGCAGAACGCTACGCGCTGTTAACATCCAGCTGCCTAACATTACAATGGCAGACAACAATGCAAACTAGCCACAGACTGCACACAGCACAGCCAGTGATTTTCATACAGAGCGCTACGTGGCGTTACCAATAAGAAAACCTAAACAGCCTACTTACACCACGTCCACCACCAACCAGGTTTATCCACTCATTGATTCATTCTCACAACATACTTCCTACATCTCAACACAAGACAGAGGTCAGAGGGATGTGGAACCAATCAAAATATCCTTAACTAAAAATAAACAGCTTCTATCTACCTCTTGTGTGGGTTACAGGAATAACCAACCATCATTTAGAGCGAGCTGTGTATGTTGTACTAGCTGACAAAGAAACTGAAACCGCGAAAGACATGGTTGGGTGTCAAGTAACTTCGTATGTACACACACCATCGAAGGGTATGTAAATGATTAGAGATTCAGTTCTCCGTGAGAGGTAGAACGGCTACCAAATTACATTAACCCATTAAGTAACAGTTTTTTTCTTCGATCTACATTTATTACTGTGTTGTCTGGTTGACATAGAGATGAGGAAAAGGAATATAAAATAAAAAAATGCAGTAACTTTGAAATTAATGATTCATTTTAATCTGTCCCCAAATGGGGATCATCGCAGTATCACTCTCTTTATATACTTTCTTTTATTTTTTGTGCCAGACAACAAAACTATCAATATGGAGTCCCACATTGCACACAGAACACGGTTTCCTTACATTTTTCTCGCAAATCGCACATTTTTCTTTGTTTTCCCCGTGTTGTGCGTTCAATCACATGTCCGTTTCCATAAGCCCTGATTTCAATTGGACCACGTGAAAGAGGGGATTTTGGGTATGATGGAAGTCCAGCCCTTTTAGAATCAGAAGCAGCAGATGATTGAACAAGATATCCCTTTGCCACCATCCTCTGGAATTGAAGCAGTGGAATATTTTCATTCGAGAGGCAGTAGGTGACGTGTGCGTTGACCAACGCTACATCTAATGAATTGGTGAACAATGGGAAGTATCATTTCTTACCTCGAATCTCACATGATATTTCAGCACGTTCCAGTCTAGTTTGTCCGCACCCCCCATATAATTGTTACATTCTGAAGTCATTCTTGGCTGTGGAACTTGCACTTATTTGTTCTCAGCTTTGCTCCATCTCTATACTTGGCTTACTGGATGCACTGTCTCATGGCTTGACAAGAGCTTTACACAATTGTTCTTGTCAAATCTATAGTCATACGCCCCTCTTAGTTTCTTCTTCATGCTGTTCTCACATTCTATTGGACAGTTACACATTCAGTTCATACGGGAAGTTCCATTTGCCATTACTCTCATTTCTGAGAGCTCTTTCATCAAACGAATGATCATGAAAAAGTTATAAAATATATATATTTTGTGAAGTTCAGGAGTCTGTAGAAAAGGAATCATATTAACACAACTGTTCCTCCAAGTCCCCGAACTGAAATATCACTTGTATCATTCGATTTTCCTTCATAGACTGACATATGGTTACAGAAACCGGCTTTGAAAACAGCACATGGTCAACTGTTTTGATCCAAGAGTCACTGGTTCCCCGCGAACGAGCTGTTTTAGGTGATGGTGTGCATAATATCGTACCATTTGCTCATCAATGCTCAGGCTGTCGGAAAAAAACCTGAAATTTCATGGAATTATTATTCAGTAAGTCCATCAACGGACGAATTTTAAAAAGTTATCTCTTTCGTCGGGTGAGATTCTGTTCAGATGTGTGTTATCATTGAAATGAAGGTGGCACTTTATTTTCAGATATCTGTTGCGACTCATACATTGTCGTACACACCTTATATCAAAGTCCTCATCTTCATTCCAGTATAGCTTTTCCTGTGGAAGAGCGTGGTATCTAGTGAAGGGCAGTTCATCTGTGAATTTTTTATGCATCAGTTGGATAACTCATAGCTGTGATTATTGTTGTGTGTAGCATATCGGACACTTCCACTGACAGTCACGTTAAATACCTATTTATAAAAAATTCTTCAAATCACTCAACAGCAGATTTTCCTTTTAGTGCTGCTACCAAATTGGATTTTCGCTGTGCTGTTTGAGGCTTTCCCGGCGCTGCATCTGCTTGATAGGTTCCCGGCAATTACGCCCGATAATATTGTGCGATTTTTACAATATTATCCGGCGCAATTCCCGGGAACCTATCAAGTGGATTTTCGCTGTTCAATTTCTGCTGTATCAGGATAGGTTTTACAGAAAGTTGCATCTTCCGTTGTCCAATTAGAAGTGATAATAGTTTTCAAATGGCTCTGAGCACTATGGGACTTAACATCTGAGGTCACCAGTCCTCTAGAACTTAGAACTACCTAAACCTAACTAACCTAAGGACATCACACACATCCATGCCCGAGGTAGGATTCGAACCTGCGACCGGAGCGGTCGCGTTGTTCCACACTGAAGCGCCTAGAACCGCTCAGCCACACATAATAGCTTTCACTTTCTTCTTTCATTGGCCGCATGTTCCTCATTTTCCTTTTCTCCATTGGCATGAATCTCCAAGGAACCTGCACATCAGATGGAACAATATTTTCGAATATATTTTCGTCGTCATCTTCACAGTCAGACATCTCATCTACACGATCTGGAGGGACTTCGAAAATGTCAATGGTCTCATTCACATCACCATCATCACCGAAAGAAGCCATGAAGTTCGGGACATTTACAATGTCTTTAATTTCCCTCATACAAAGTGCTTCACTGCCATAAGCACCAAATGGGGATCGAAGGTCAGACAGGTGTCATGCAGAAATGAAATAAATGATCGATAAACATCTTCTCAAACCATTACAGATCGTGCCTGTGCACAGATATTGGAAGCTATTTACTTAATAACATAACTTAAACCGTTTTGAAACTGTGCAACTCTTGTACCGCCGAAAAATGTAGCTCCCTCACAGAAATAAGAGTGTAGAACTCATTCGTTTAACAACAGCTGACGAAACTTCAATTCAAGCACTCGACAAAGGTCTGAATAACAACTGGAAATGGTAGCATTCACTGCCAGCATTAATAGAATTGCAAAATTTCCGTTACAAAGACAAATCCACAAATGGGGATCACGGCACTTAATGGGTTAATGGTGTTCGTGTTTACTGTAGTCAACCAGGCGTCGTAAAGCATATAAGGGTTGTGTACAGTGTTACAAGTTGTGTGGTCATTCTGAAGGATACGGAGACGCGAGTACTCGAGTGAGACAGCGTTATCAGCTCTTGACAGAACTGAAAGGGGTGTCACTGTTGGTTTCCTTTTGGCTGTTTGGTCGACTCGTGCAGTACCCAGATCTGTGTGGCACTCACGTGTAACAGTGGGCTGTTGTTGGACTGCATGGGAACATGACGACAGGTGTACTCGTAAAGGCACCAGTTGACCACGTCTATGCCCAGAAGGATCGCCATACAGTGTTCCAGGCACATCGTAATTTCTTCATATCTGCACCTGCTATCTGAGAACACGTAGTAGAATCCCTACAACATTCTGTACAGTCCTGCACCACTGGTCGGAGCCTAGCAAGTACCGGTCAAACGAATTGCTGTCCCATGCTTGGGCTGCCGTTTACACCACAACACAAACAATTGGGTTTGAAGTGGTCTCGTCCCCAGGAAACATGAACTGCTGATGAATGGCGTCACTCTGTGTTCAACGATGAATCGCGGTTCTGCACTACCCCGGGTGACCATCGTTGATAAATAGGGCAGTGACCTGCGGATAGGTGCCATTCTTCCAATGATACGGAGACACACAGCGGTGTACTCCTGGCGCCAAGAAGTGTACATGGGGTACGACTTCAGGTGAGGCTGGGAAGGCACTCTGACGATACGCCGGTACGTCACGGACGTCCTGTGACACCAAGTGTTACCACTCACGCTACATGATCGTGGTGTCAGTTTTCAGGAGGATAATGTTCGTCCGCACACGGCACATGTCCCTATGAACAGTCTGCGTGTTGTTGAGGTACTCCCTTGGTCAGCAAGATTGCCCCGTCTGTCCCCGCAGAACACGTGTGGGGTCAGCGCGTACGCCAACTCCGTCCCACTGGCAGTATCCAGGACGTGAAGAACGGCTTCCAACAGTCGTGGGTCAGCTTGCCTCAGGAGAGGTTACAACAGCTTTATGAGACCCTTCCCAGCTGATTCAGTATGTGTATCTAGGCCATAGGGGGTTGAAACGTTCAGTTCATTCTTTATATGGTTCCCAGAACTAATTTAGCTTATCTTTCACGCGACACTAAAGATAATCCAGGTTGCCTAACCCTTATCTACCCGCGCCGCTGAAAGTTAACGCCAGTACATGCGCGCGGCACTCCGAGCCGCAGTTCCATTTTCCGGCAATCATACCACATAACATTTTTAAAATATTTAGAGAGCAATAAAATTTAAATAGTACAGCTGTTACAAATGACTCATGATAGTAAATATTTCAAATATAACTCATTACTTATGACTAACTAGGAACAAGGTTGCATCAAAAGCATAGCGATGAACAAATATTTAGAAAAAATAAATACTAAGATGTCACGCTTCGTGGAATGTTGCAGGCATTGCAAATAGTTTTGCATGTGGAATGCTTTTTGCATACAAATCGCGTGCACTCTGAGCATGCTATTGTAGTTTTATTGTTGCGATGTTAACCGCACTCGTGGCATGGACCAGATCTTGGTCGCTCTCCTGAGGTTTGAGGGATTACTGGTAAATCATAAGGCTTCTTGTATTTGACCAAATATGCTTTTGTATCTAGGGGCAGTGTTCGTTTCTGACCCCTTTCTTGCACATAACCTTCAAGTAGGCTAAATCCCAGGTTTTCAATAAACTCTCTTCGCCTTTGCCTCCTCCTTTCCAGCATTGATATGTTGTTGGCAACAAAAACAATATGGGCGTTTACAACTGCCATATCTAAAAATCTGAAAAGTAGTGCTAGTGGCGCCTCCTTGTCCTTCGTCTCGAAGAATAATTGGCACATTTTTGGTCATGTGAATCAAGAATAATGTCTGGTTTTCCCGTTTCCTTGCATACAGCTGGCTTATCGTGCATTGTGGACAGTAAAATGACACTTTTATTTTTTTTAGGAACGTGAGACACCAGAGTGCAACAATCTTGAAAGCCAAATAAAGTTGATCCTACTGGGCGATTTCTGTTAGGAAGGAACTCAAGAGGGATGTCTGGCTTTTTCTTCTTCATAGTAGCTAGAAAAGTAAGGCCATTTTCGAGAAATTGTATAGCAAGCTCGTAACTTTAATAGTAGTTATCATTTGTTAAATTTCTCTTTGAACCTTTCAGTGGTTCTACTAATCTCTTTACGATGTCCATCGGCTTATTCGATAGTACATACCGCCCTGAACGCTGGACACCACAATAAATCTCAGAATGTGATACGTAATACGTTTTCACATCACATGAGGCATACATTGTATGCCATATTTGGCTGACTTATCTGGTATATAGACGACGAAGCCACACAGGCCTCGAAATGGATGGAGCATTTCGTTAATGGTGACAAATGCAGGTAAACAATAACTTTTCTGAAAATTTTCATTTACTTCTGAATAAACGTCTCTAATTGGGACTAATTTATCTACCACACATCTCTGTGATCGAATGCGGTAGTTGTCAGAGCGTAGGGATTGTAGTAAGAATCGAAATCTGTTTACTCCAAAAGCAGCCCTGGCCACCATAAGACCGGCAGATCCGCGAAGTATCAGCTCTGCAACTCTTGGCAGCTAAAATATATAGAAGGCTTAAAAGACCCATGATTTCGGACCGAGAGGTGTCCTTACAATCTCTATCTCTGGAATAAAAGCAACTAATTCTCTTTCTGTATATAGATTAGTGTAATTTACAATTTTATCTATACTATCAATTGTAAAATACTTCATAAATACATCAATTTCAGTTTTAGCATTCCATGAGACATGCGTGGGTCCAGGAAAAATTTTCAACAAATTCTTTGAAGACGTTTTCGAGTTTTGGGTCACTGGATTGCTAAGCCATAATGTTTCAGACCTTTTCCCCTGCCCCAAAAATACCTGAAATTCACTTGACAGTTCCAGAGTTTCTTGGCCTTCGTCCCCTGACTGTTCACTCTCGCCGGAATAGTTATCTTCAATAATTCTCTCTTCTTCGTCACTTTCGCCTGAAAAATCGAAAGTATCTCCACGTTCTAATCTGCCTTCACGCTCTTCATCAGAGAGCTCTCTTAGTAGCTCCACAATCTCTTCTATCGTATTGCAACGTCTACACCTGAAAGATGAGAAAAGAGGGAATAATGACAGGAAAAGCAAAGCAAGTAAACGATGAAATTCAATAGAACAATTAGACGAATGAAGAAAAATGTAGCTTATTTTTGTAACAGAAGTGGTAACAACTATTCATTTATAAATGTATAGTACTAAAAAGCAACGAAGAAGTAAAAAAATACTTACCTTATCACGTATTATAAATACAATTGTAGAACACCAACACACACAAGGGGTACGTGGTGCCGCAACGAGGAAGTGTCTCAGTTAAGGGCTTGCAGACAAATTGGCTCTGAGCACTATGCGACTTAACTTCTGAGGTCATCAGTCGCCTAGAACTAATTAAACCCAACTAACCTAAAGACATCACACACATCCATACCTGAGGCAGGATTCAAACCTGCGGCCCTAGCGGTCGCTCGGCTCCAGACTGTAGCGCCTAGAAGCGCACGGCCACTCCGGCCGGCTTTGCAGACAACTAGCTGTAAATCACACAGGCACGGAGTCATGCGGGAATCACGTGGAGACTTCTGGTGAGGGAATACCTAGAAGCTCAACCTCAAACCTCCAATACTAGCTGCCAAAACTCAGAAATGCGCAGTTTGCGGCACGGAGTGCTCTAAGCGTGTAGCTAAGGGTTAATTAACTGTTATATCATTAGGTAGGACCCATGTAGGTAATTTCACCTTCTGAACACCGAAATGTAATTTTCAATAACAACATGTCAAAGTATTCGTCAATGTTACATCAATCCATTGCTAGGAAAATGTATAATCAGCTCGTCTAGTTACAATTAGAACCGTTCAGTTACGAACAATCAAATAATGAAAGAGAGACAAAAAAATACTGTTTTGATGATGTTTGAAACTTGTAACAATTCTGACTGATTGACATACAAACTTCTTACTATGCAATTGCTAATCATAGCAATACATATTTACTTAGTAATTACTGAAACACATAAAATGAAATCCTTTTGACGACGTGAATAAGGCGATTATTTGGACTACTGCAATATTTATTGAAATTCTGTTCAACCAGAAACATGCTTGGGATGGAATTGTTTCTGTGTAATTAAAAAATGTAATCAGCATTGTTTATTCAAAGCATTTCGACGATATTCCCTTAAATACGAAAGAACTGTGGTTGAGTTGGTATCACAGTCAATGCATTCCATTTGCAACTGCCGGATGATGTTAATTTTTGTAACTGCCGATAACTCTTGTAATTGTAGTTGGGGAGTTTGCTGTATATAACAAAGTATTGATTGTTATAGAAGGTATATAAAGAGTGTAAGAGGGGGGAGTAACGGCGGCCAGTACGATATAAGATTTTGACGAGGACTCTGTGACGTAATAAATAGCACAAGTCAAACAACTTTCTTTACGCGACTATTGAGAACCGTACTATTCACCGGCTCGTTTTCACTTAACAAACTTCCGGGAAAGAGCATCTGTAGCGAAGCCTTAAGTGCATCAAGAGCTAGATAAGCTAACGATATTAGTTATTATTCTGAAGATACCGAGTTATACCCACCAAATTACAAGAACTTTACTTACAGCTGCCATTAACGTTACGAAAAGACGATTAACTTTCAGTATATTTTCTTTTTGGGACAACATTCTTTTATGCCCAGTGTTGCAGTTACACCGCAGGATGCGGTGTCGTGTTGATAATTAGGGTCATGCTGCCAAGTTTTTTTTTGTAGATTAGACTCGTTTGTGCAATCACCGAAATAACTTCACCTGCCCTCTCGATATCGTGAAGTTTCATTTCGTTTTCTATTCCCCTTCTTCGTGCTTACTTTTGTTGCCGCACAGTGTAGTTGTCAAAGGTAGCTGACGTTTATCTCCAGTTAAATTTGTGGCTCGAAAGCCAAGTATGTTGTCATGGATGGCGAGTGTCCATCAGAAACAAAGGTACCGTCAGGAGTGCCCCAGGGCAGAGTGACAGCACGCCTCTCATTCTCTGCATACGTGGTGTTCATGATTAGACTTTCGCGACTTGAGAGGGCCCACATGAAAAAGAGTGCTCGTGGGACAAGAAATCGTTGTAGAGACACTTGTAAGGAAATGCTGAAGAGAAATAACGAATAAGCCACTGACACTTGAAAGTGCCAAAAATATCATTGTTATAACAGTTTTGATTAGTTGTATAGTTCTTTTCTTCTCTTACTTAACACTTTACCTTGCATACTTTTTTGAGTCTTACCATATGTGAATGGGGACATTGAGAAACCCCACCTGTCCATTTTTTGATAAAACTGAGTTATCTATTATTTTGTACTTTAAATATAGAGACCGATCATAACATAGAGAAATGCCATGTGTTCTGGCATTTTTTGTGCTGCTATGCAGCCATAGTATCACTGAAGAGGAACCTCACATGTACAAAATATATGGGCTTTCTCAAAATTTTAAGTTTCCAGCACTGTTTACTTTAAGTTTTACCTGAAAATTTTCCGTGGACACTTTAATTTGAAATTTGGGCAACCAAATGGACAGATGTTGTACATGTGAAGAGTTCGATATAAAATTCAGATGTCTGTCTCTGAATGCTGCTGCTGAAAGAGCAGCAACAATTGAGCTAATAGTACACAAGAAGCGCGCTGATGACAGTTTCAGGAAATTACATGCATTTAAAGAGAAAACTGAACTTCTTGTTCGATTTTATGCAGAATCTCTAGCTGCCTCAGATACAAACACAAGACGTGTTTTACTTGCGTCAGCTTTCAGTAAACGTCTTTAATTGCCATGAATTACGGAGAGGAAGAGCCAGGTTTTACCTCTATCATGAAGGAACAGCATCAAAAAGCTCTGCTGAAGTCTGTTCATTTCTTTTTGATTACATAAATTAAAATGTCTTATAGCATGTTAAACACCCTCACTTGCTCTCTGATTCTTTTGGGGGCCAAAACAAAAACCATGCTATGGTGAGATGCTGTTTAATGCTTTTGGCACATGGAAGATTTCATTTCATCAACAGATTACTATCCAATAAAATGCCACTCTTACCTTCAGTGTGACAGAGATTTTAACATAGTTCAAAGGAAAATTAGAAAGATGGCTGAGATATATTTGCTGGTAAATGTGCATAATTAATAATAAGAGTCTAGCAAAACGATGAATTTTGAAGTGATAATACAAAAAACAGAAGAACAAAAAAAAGCACTCTCATTTAACACAATTCATGCAGTTCACATCAACGTCATTGATGGAGCGGAACAGTGAACATTCCAACTGGCTGATCCAATTCCATCAAGTCCTGTAAGTCACCTATAAAGATCATGTGTCTATAAATGTGAAGAAAATAGATGCCTTAAGGTGATTTCCTACCATTCGTCTACAATTTCTTCTCTGTCATGAATATTGGCGAACAAGTGTGGAAGAATTAACGACATTGGAGTATATTGCCAAACAGAATGGAAAATAGGCATAATTTGTTTGTTTTTTGTCCCTATTAACAATAACGTATGTGTTAAATAATGACTGATGCTTATTTACGAGGGGCGTTTGAAAAGTCCGTGCAAAATCCGAGAGATGGCACCACCGGCGAGCATCGAGGTCATGCTTAGTTAGAAGCATCTTTGGAAAAAACGCACACCAAGTTTCAGACATATTGGTCTATTTCTTTCTGTTTGGCATTCGTCTCAATCAAGGAAGTCGAGTGATTGTCAAAAATGGACGAAAAAGAATTTCGTTTCGTGATTAAACATTACTTTATGAAAGGCAAAACGCCTCAGAAGACTAAAGAGAAGCTTGATCAACATTACGGTGACTCTGCACCTTCGATTAGAACAGTTTATAAGTGGTTTCAAAATTTTCGAAGTGGCCATATGGACAGAAGTGATGCTGAATGTTTTGGACGCCCTGTGGAGGTTATGACTCCAGAAATCATTGATAAAATCCATGATATGGTGATGGATGACAGAAGAGTTAAGGTGCATGAGATTGCTAGTGCTGTGGGTATCTCGAATGAATGGGTACATAATATTTTGCATAAACATTTGGACATGAGAGAGCTATCTGCAAGATGGCTTCCGCGATTGCTCACGCTTGAATCGTGTGAAGTGTTGCAAGGATGGTTTGCAGCTGTTCAGGAAGAATCCACAACACTTTAAGCGTCATTTCGTCACTGTGGATGAAACATGGATACATTACTATACTCCTGAGACCATAGAACAATCTAAACAATAGGTTACCAAGGGAGAATCTGCACCAAAAAAAGCGAAGACCATTCCTTCGGCTGGAAAGGTTATGGCGACTGTCTTTTGGGATTCACCTGGGATAATCCTCATTGACTATCTGGGAAAGGATAAAACTATTACAGGTACATACTATTCATCGTTATTGGATCGTTTGAAAACCGAGCTGCAAGAAAAACTCCGATGATTGGACCGCAAAAAAGTCATTTTCCATCACGTCAATGCACCAACACGCACCTCAGCAGTTGTGGTCGCAAAATTAATGGAAATAGGATTCCAACTCGTTTCACATCCCCGCTATTCTCCAGACGTGGCTCCCTTGGAGTACTATTTGTTCCCCAGTTTGAAGAAATGGCTGGCAGGACAAAGATTTTAATCAAACAAAGAGGTGATTGCAGCAACTAATAGCAATTTTGCAGACTTGGGAAATTCCTAATATTCGGAAGGGATCAACAAAATAAAACAGCATTGGACGAAGTGTATAAGTCTAAAAGGAGACTATGTCGAAAAATAAAAAAGGTTTACCCCAAACACGTAAGTAGTTTTTATTTTTGCACTGACTTTTCAAACGGCCCTCGTATTACATGATATTGGAAAAGCCTACATGTTCACTACATAAATTGTATCTTAATGTCAAAAATGTATCTAGATTTTCTACAGTACATTGGCATTCTTCCTTCTGCATTCATTTTAATAAAAAATGAGATGTAAAACGGAATTTGAGTATAACTTTAAGACCTGGTTCGGGGTGCACTCAGCCTCGTGATGCCAATTGAGGAGCTACTCGACCGAATAGTAGCGGCTCCGGTCACAGTAAACCATCGAATCGACTGGGAGAGCGGTGTGCTGACCACAAGCCCTCCTATCCACATCCTCAGCTGAGGATGACACGGCGGTCGGATGGTCCCTATGGGCCACTTGTGGCCTGAAGACATCTACATCTACATCCATACTCCGCAAGCCACCTGACGGTGTGTGGCGGAGGGTACCTTGAGTACCTCTGTCGGTTCTCTCTTCTATTCCAGTCTCGTATTGTTCGTGGAAAGAAGAAGACGGAGTGCTTTGCTTTTTAAGACCTGGAATTTTTTTTGTATCTACTGAAAAGTTAAATTTTTGGACATGTGGGGTTTTAATACTCCCATTCTTATGAGGATAAACTGGCGTGAAAGCTGTATCCTTTGAGTTTGTTTTATGTTTATAAGAAATTCGTTCTTAATTATCAGTTGTACTGCCAAGACCACACACTTACCTCCCCCTTTTGTGTCTATATTGGTACTAACAGTGATAATAATAAAAACCTGACTTCTATTTTTATCTTTTACATATTTTACGTAAGATGTGTTATATTATTTTGTATAGTATTTATGTACATGTGTTTCGCATTTTGACCTTGTAATCTTTGATGGAAGTATGTTCAGTGTTTGTGTTATCTTTGTGCTCCATGGTACCTGACCAGGAAACTGTGATCATATGTGATTCTGTTACTGACTGTCCTGAGCCGGTTTAATGTCTTTATTTGTAGTCATTAGCGCCTGCATTTGACACAGTTATCGTCTTCCGAATTGTTTTGCTTGATTTTAATTATGTATCTTGGATTTAGAAAATATTATGATATGTAGTGTTGGATTTGTATGTGCATATTTGACATAACTATCTTCTTATGAATTTTTTTATCGTAATTTTCGACCTTGCAGGTCGTCGTTGGTCACTGCATTTTACTGTAGTTTTTGTTTTGTTTTTGTACAGTACCGTGTTCATAGTCCAAGAAGGAAATCGATCGCCAAATACACATATCAAAAAAAATTTTGCATCACCTCGATGCCGAGAGTTCCGGAACCTGTATAGAAAACTGGAATAGAGATAAACATAAACATCATTTCCGCCCTTTTTATTGCTCATGAAATACACATTGCATGTTCTACCACCATACAGCGAGACCTTCAGAGGTGGTGGTCCAGATTGCTGTACACACCGGTACCTCTAATATCCAGTAGCGCGTCCTCTTGCATTGATGCGTGCCTGTATTTGTCGTGGCATACTATCCACAAGTTCACCAAGGCACTGTTGGTCCAGATTGTCCCACTCCTCAACGGCGATTCGGCGTAGATCCCTCACAGTGGTTGGTTGGTCACATCATCCATAAACAGCCCTTTTCAGTCTATCCCATGCATGTTCGATATGGTTCATATATGAAGAACATGCTGGCCATTCTAGTCGAGCGATGCCGTTATCTTGAAGGAAGTCATTCACAAGATGTGCACGATGGGGGCGCGAATGGCTCGCCAATATGCTGCCGTTATGGTTGCACTATCGGTCGGAGGATGGCATTCACGTATCGTACAGCTGTTACGGTGACTTCAATGACCACCAGCGGCGTATGTCGACCCTACATAATGTCACCCCAAAACAGCAGGGAACCTCCAACTTGCTGCACTCGCTGGACAGGGTGTCTAAGACGTTCAGCCTGACCGCGTTGCTTCCAAACACGTCTCCGACGATTGTCTGGTTGAAGGCATATGCGACACTCATCGGTGAAGAGAAAATGATGCCAATCCTGAGCAGTCCATTCGGCATGTTATTGGGTCCATCTATACCGCTGCTGCATGGTGTCGTGGTTGCAAAGATGGACCTCGCCATGGACGTCGTGAGTGAAGTTGCGCATCATTGAGCCTATTGCGCACTGTTTGAGTCTCTAACACGACGTCCGATGGCTGCACGAAAAGTATTATTCAACATGGTGGCGTTACTGTCAGGTTCCTACGAGCCATAATCCGTAGATAGCCGTCATCGACTGCAGTAGTAGCCCTTGGGTGGCCTGAGCGAGGCATGTCATCGACAATTCCTGCCTCTCTGTATCTCTTCCATGTCCGAACAACATCGCTTTGGTTCACTCCGAGTCGCTGGACACTTCCCTTGTTGAGAGCCCTTCCTGTCACAAAGTAACGATGCGGACGCGATCGAACCCCGATATTGACCGTCTGAGCATGGTTGAACTACAGACAACACGAGCCGGACGTCCTTCCTGGTGGAATGACTGGAACTGATCGGCTGTCGGGGCCCCTCCGTCTAATAGGCGCTGCTCATGCATGGCTGTTTACACCTTTGGGAGGGTTTAGTGACATCTCTGAACAGTCAAAGGGACTGTGTCTGTGATACTGTATCCACAGCTAACGTCTATTTTCAGGAGTTCTGGGAACTGGGATGACGCAAAACTTTTTTTGATGTGTGTAAGTTGTTTACGGCCAGCTTTTGTGTCATGCATGTCCAACAAAACATTTCAGGTGGGATGTTGGCTACCTTCTTCGCTACTCTCATCTTCGCTCTCAAAAGTGTGTTAGTGTCTCGTTGATAAACAATAGTAACTTCTACAACAATTTGTGACGCAATTAGCTTCGGCATCTCCCAGGAACAATTTGCAAATCGCCAGTTACTTCGAACCTCCGAGTCACGTTGTTTATTCCCTGGTGCGGAAACAAGACGTCTACGTATTCATTTAATGCGTCGATACTCGTGCAGAGCAACAGCAATATTGCTGTTGTTTCCACAAAACAGCTTTACGAGTAAAATACTGCTCATCGTGTTGACTGTCTGCAACTGTAATGCACACTGTTTCTTGTGTGTCTACCAGTACCGTAGCATAACGGCAAATCTTGACACTAACATTACTAACATCGCAAATGCTGCACCGCACAATGCGAACATAATTCCTGTTAGCTAGGTACTCATACGGTAAACAGTATTCGGTCTATACTGGCTGAAGTAGCGAAAGTTTAATTATAATTACCCTGTACATAAACTATCTGACGGCGTGAGAAACGATTTGCGAATGAAGCTGTAGTGCACAGAAGAGTACCGTTTTTGGGTTACTGTAGGAGGCTACAGGATGACTTGGACATAATTTATGTTTGGTGTAACGAACGGCAGCATTGCCTAAATATGAGGAAATGTTTTGAAAGCTGAGGAGGAAAAACAGTGTTTGTAGTGAGATGTTCGACGCAGTCGTGTCGATTAAACATCAGGGCGTAACGTTGCGTACCACGTGGAATGTAACGAGCAGGTGAGTTCGGTTGTAGGGAGGGCGAGTGGACGGCGTCGGTATACTGAGAGAGTGCTGGCAACGTGTAGCTCGTCTATAATGGACACAGCGTATAGAACACTTGGCTGATCAATTCTTGAGTACTTCTCGAGCGTTTGCAAACCCAACCATCTCGGATTAAAGGAAATCATCAAAGCAATTCAGAGGTGTGCTGCTAGATTTGTAACCGCTACATTAGATCAGTAGGTGAGTAGTAGGGAAATGTTCCGTAAACTCAAACGAGAATCCCTGGAGGGAAGAATATTTTTTTTCGCGAAACATTATTGAAAAATACATTAGCCCTCTGTTTGTAATAAAACTAAAAAAGATCAACCGCGCCATGAAGGAATTATGTGAAGGATACGGAAATCTGTAGATATGATGTGCATATGCAGATAAATAAATAATTACAGTCTCAGAAAAACTGAATGATTTATTCATGAAAAACAGCTTCGCAAACTGAGTAAGTCAAAAACGCTTTGTTCCATTCCTCGCCCTTAGGCAAGCTGTTATTCTGACTGGCATTTCTTGATAGCCTTGTTGGATGTGCTCCTGAGGGTCAACAAAGCGGAGCGTAGAATATCGTCGACTACCGCTGTGCTGTAAAGGTGCCGCGCATCGCAACCAAAGGGATTCTGCTGTATAAAAAAATGGCACCCCAGACCGTCACTCCTGGTTGTCACGCCGTATGGCAAACGACAGTGAGGTTGACATCCCACCGCTGTTTGGTGCGTCACCAGACGCGTCTTCGATCTGGAATCTTACTGAATGGAGTGGAGTTGTCTTCAGTGATGAGTCCCGCTTCGAAATGAGCTCAGATAAGCAGCGAAGACGTGTCTGAGGACAACCAGGTGAGCAGTGAGACACCAACCTGACTGTCGCATGCCTTACGGCCCAACAACCAGGAGTGGTGGTCTAGGGTACCATTTCTTTTCATAGAAGGGCACCCTTGGGTTATCATCTGGGGCACACTTAGAGCACAGCCGTAAGCCGACGATATTCTACGCGCCCTTTTCTTGCCGTGCAAGGCAAACCGTATTGGGCTCATATTTCAACAAGATAATCCCCGCCCACAAACGCATAGAGTTTTTGCTGCTTGTCTTCCTGCTTGCTACCCCTGCCCTGGCCAGCAAAGTCGCCAGACCTCTTCGCAACTGCGAACATTTGGAGCATTATGGGCAGCGCTCCCCAACCAGCTCGGGATTCTGCCGATCAAACGCGCCAGTTGAACAGAATTTGAATTTGGTATGGTATCCATCAAGTGGCAAAGGTAAAATACAGGGAGCGAAAGGCTATTTACAATTTGTACAGAAACTAGATGGCAGTTATAAGAGTCGAGGGGCATGAAAGGGAAGCAGTGGTTGGGAAGGGAGTGAGACAGCGATGTAGCCTATCCCCGATGTTATTCAATCTGTATATTGAGCAAGCAGTAAAGGAAACAAAAGAAAAATTCGGAGAGGGTATTAAAATCCATGGAGAAGAAATAAAAACTTTGAGGTTTGCCGATGACATTGTAATTCTGTCAGAGACAGCAAAGGACTTGGAAGAGCAGTTGAACGGAATGGACAGTGTCTTGAAAGGAGGATATAAGATGAACATCAAAAAAAGCAAAACGAGGATAATGGAATGTAGTCGAATTAAGTCGGGTGATGCTGAGGGAATTAGATTAGGAAAAGAGACAGTTAAAGTAGTAAAGGAGTTTTGCTATTTGGGGAGCAAAATAACTGATGATGGTCGAAGTAGAGAGGATATATAATGTAGACTGGCAATGGCAAGGAAAGCGTTTCTGAAGAAGAGGAATTTGTTAACATCGAGTATAGATTTAAGTGTCAGGAAATCGTTTCTGAAAATATTTTTATGGAGTGTAGCCATGTATGGAAGTGAAACATGGACGATAAATAGTTTGGGCAAGAAGAGAATAGAAGCTTTCGAAATTTGTTGTTACAGAAGAATGCTGAAGATTAAATGGGTAGATCACATAACTAATGAGGAAGTATTGAATAGAATTGGGGAGAAGAGGAGTTTGTGGCACAACTTGACAAGAAGAAGGGGCCGGTTGGTAGGGCATGTTCTGAGGCATCAAGGGATCACAAATTTAGCATTGGAGGGCAGCGTGGAGGGTAAAAATCGTAGAGGGAGACCAGGAGATGAATACACTAAGCAGATTCAGAAGGATGTAGGTTGCAGGAAGTACTGGGAGATGAAGAAGCTTGCACAGGATAGAGTAGCATGGAGAGCTGCATCAAACCAGTCTCAGGACTGGTCGCAGGTTCGAATCCTGCCTCGGGCATGGATGTGTGCGATGTCCTTAGGTTGATTAGGTTTAAGTAGTTCTGAGTTCTAGGGGACTGATGACCTCAGAAGTTAAATCCCATAGTGCTCAGGGCCATTTGAACCATTCTTTTTTTTTTTTGTTACTTTTTGTGAATTTTCGTCGCTTGTGTACTGGCTTTTCTTTTAGGGTTTCTTTGTCAGTTTCACCACATTTCACGCCACCCCCATTTTATGTTTCGTATGTGTTGTTTATTAGATTTTCACGTTGTTTTACAGTTTAGTTTCTTCCCGCCTGTGGTGTGCGTACTGTAAGAAATGATTCAAAAGGCTCTGAGCACTATGCGACTTAACTTCTGAGGTCATCACTCGCCTAGAACTAATTAAACCTAACTAACCTAAAGACATCACACACATCCATGCCCGAGGCAGGATTCGAACCTGCGACCGTAGCAGCAGTGTGGTTCCGGACTGAAGCGCGTAGAACCGTACGGCCACTCTGGCCGGCGTACTGTAAGACCGGCGGTACACACGCCATCAGATTATTTGACTTGTCGCTCTAACGAAGTAGGCGAGTGTCAGCAATATGTCTCGTGGTCTCATCGTGGCGTGTTTATCTGCGCGTAAGCTACTATGAACTGCACTGTGAACGCATCATCCTAGCCAAAATAGACACGAAGCCCACGTCTACCACAGAACTACAAGTTAAGTGCCAACTAACTCCACAGATGACGACGAGATTCAAGAAATGTGTATGAGGTAAAAGAAATTAATCAGATAGTTGAAGGAGACGAAAATTTGTGATGGGGGACTGGAATTCAATAGTAGGAAAAGGAAGAGAAGGAAAAGTAGTAGGTGAATATGGACTGGGGGAAAAGAATGAAAAAAGAAGCCGCGTGGTAGAGTTTTGCAAAGAGCATAATTTAATCATCGCTAACACTTCGTTTAGTAATCATAAAAGAAGGCTGTACACGTTGAAGAGACCTGGAGACGCCAGATGGTTTCAGATTCATTATATAACGGTCAGACAGAGATTTAGAAACCAAATTTTAAATTGTAAGACATTCCCAGGGCAGATGTGGACTATGGCAGGAAGTGCGAGATTGCTAAGCAGGAATGGCTAGAGGACAAACGTAAGGATTTAAAAGCACATTTCAGTAGAGGGAAGATAGATACTGCCCAAAGGAAAATTAAAGAGACCTTTGGGGAAAAGAGAAGCAGCTGCGCGATGGTAAACCAGTCCTAAGCAAAAAAGGGAAAGCTGAAAGGTGGAAGGAGTATACAGAGGGTCTATTCAAGGGAGCTTAAGTTGCAAGCAGTATTATAGAAACAGAAGAGAACGTCGATGAATATGCTATGAGAGGCATGATACTGCGAGATGAATCTCATAGAGCACTGAAAGAACTAAGTCAAAACAAGGCCCTGGGAGTAGACGACATTCCGTCAGAACTACTGACGGCCTTGGGAGAACGAGCCATGACACAACTCTTCCATACGGTGTGCAAGATGTATGAGACAGGCGAAATACCCTCAGACTTCAAGAAGAATGTGGTAATTCCAATCCCAAAGAAAGCAGTTGCTGACAGGAGTGAAAATTACCGAACTATCAGTTTAATAAGTCACGTTTGCAAGATACTAACACGAATTCCTTCCAGGAGAATAGAAAAACTGGTAGAGTCAGGCCTTGGGGTACATCAGTTTGGATTCTTGAGGATTTAGGAACACGCGAGGCAACACTGACTCTATGACTCATTTTAGAAGATAGGTTAAGGAAACGCAAACCTACATTTATAGGTTAGGGAAAGCTTTTGACGATGTTGACTGTAATACTATCTTTGAAATTATAAAGGTATCAGGGGTAAAATATAGGGAGCGAAAGACTATTTACAACTTGTATAGAAACCAGACAGCAGTAATAAGAGTCTAGGGGATGAAAAGGAAGCAGTGGTTGAGACGGGAATAAGACAGGGTTGTAGCCTATCCCCGATGTTATTCAATTTGTATATTGAACAAGCGGTAAAGGAAACCAAAGAAAAATGTTGAGTAGGAATTAAAGTCCAGGGAGAAGAAATAAAAGTTTTGTGGTTTGCCGACGACACTGTAAGTTTGTCAGAGACAACAAAGGAGTTGGAAGAGCAGTTGAGCGGAATGGACAGTGTTTTGAAAAGAGGATATAAAATGAACATCAACAAAAGCAAAGCAAGGATAATAAAATGTAGTCGAATTAAAATAGTAGATGAGTTTTGCTATTTGGGCAGCGTGATAACTGATGGTGATCGAAGTAAAGAGGATATAAAATGTAGACTGGCAACGGCAAGAAAGGCGCTTCTGAAGAAGAGAAATCTGTTAACATTGAATATAGATTTAAGTGTCAGGAAATCTTTTCTGAATGTATTTGTCTGGAATGCAGCCAGGTATGGAAGTAAAACATTGATGATAAACAGTTTAGATAAAAAGAGAATAGAAGCTTTCGAAATATGGTACTACAGGAGAATGCTGAAGATTAGATGGATCGATCGCCTAACTAATGAGAAAGACGCTGTAATTTACCATCTAATAAAATCATCAGACGATCGATTTCAATTACAAAATGATCTAGAGAGAATTTCTGTATGGCGCGAAAAGCGGCAATTTGCACTAAACAAAGAAAAGTGCGAGGTCATCCACATGGGTACTGAAAGAAATCCGATAATTTTTGGGTATGCGATAAATCGCACAAATCTAAGGGCTGTCAATTCGACTAAATACCTAGGAATTACAATTACGAGCAACTTAAATTGGGAAGCCCACATAGATAATGTTGTGGGGAAGGCGAAACAAAGACTGCGCTTTTTTGGCAGAACACTTTACACTTGTTCGTCCTCTGCTGGAAGTTTGCTGCGCGGTGTGGGATCCTTACCAGTTACGATTGATGGAGGACATCGAAAAAGTGCAAAGAAGGGCAGCTCGTTTCGTGTTATCGCGCAATAGGGGTGAGAGTGTCACTGATACGATACTCGAGTTGGGGTGGCACTCACTGAAACAAAGGCAGTCTTCTATGCGGCGAGATCTATTTACGAAATTTCAATCACCAACTTTCTCTTCCGAATGCGAAAATATTTTGTTGACACCTACCTACGTAGGGAAAAATGATCATCATAATAAAATAGCAGAAATCAGAGCTCGAATGGAAAGATTTAGGTGTTCCTTTTTCCCACGCGCCATTCGAGAGTGGAATGGTAGAGAAGTTGTATGAAAATGGTTCGATGAACTCTCTGCCAGGCACTTAAGTGTGAATTACAGATTAACCAAGCAGATGTAGATGTAGATGTAGATAATGTTCTTGTGTCTTCGGATTATTCTTAGACATCAGTGGGTTACAAATTTAGGGTTTGAGGGAAGTGTGAAGGGTAAAAATCATAGAGGGAGACTTTAATGCACAAATTGGAAGAAACGAATTATCAAAAAGCACAGGGAGGTTTACAGCACACACTAAAACTAACATGAATGGCCAGAGATTAGTAGAGTTTTGTGAGAAATTCAAATTGAACATTATGACAACTAAATTCCAGAAGAATCCCAAAAAACAAACAACATGGAAATCACCGAACAAATTACTTGGCGAGTTCCAGATTGATCACGTGGCAATAAGTTATGATAATTCAAGGGACATTCAAGATGTACAGGTGGTGAAAGGGGCCAACTTTGATTCTGACCATTATCTGACCAAAATTAAGATGAAATTAACACCAGAAAGAAGTCACAAGAGTGACGAAACAAAAATAGCCAAATACAGAGTACAGGACTTAATGCTCAATCAGCAAGTCTTAGACGACTACAAGGAAAAGACAGATAAAATCAAAAGTCACAAATGGGAAGAAATTGCAACCTCAATACGAGACGCAGCCGAACAAACAATTTTACTAACCAAAAAGAAAAAGCATCCCTGGTGGAATGAGGTCTGTGAGAAAGCACTACAGAAAAGAGCCAGAACTTGGGAGAAATACAACTCAACCAAAAGGCCAACTGACTGGGAGCAGTTCAAAACGCAAAGACGTGAAACGACGAAAATCATTAAAAGTGAACGAAGGAAATATGACACACAACAAATACAGAAAATACAAGATGAATTTTCTAAGAACAATACACGCAATTTCTTTCAAACATTCAGAACTACAATAACAAGATATAAACCACCGACACTCTGCTTCAAAGATGAAAAAGGAAATCTGATCACCAGCGTGGAACAAAATTGCCAACACCTAGCGAACTACTTTGAAACGCTGCTAAGCTGCAAAAGACCTGATGAAACCTTGACATTTGAGAAGCCTAAGAATAAGCTACCAGACTCTGAACCACCTAATAAAGAAGAAATTAAAGAGATCTTGAAAGGATTGAAAAACAATAAAGCATCTGGTAAAGATTCGTTAGTCGCGGAACTACTGAAATACGCAGGAGAAAACTTAATAAATAATTTCGAGGCACTGTTTGAAGAGATTTGGAATACAGAGAAGATTCCGGAGGAATGGAAGACAGCATTGATTCATCCATTACATAAGAAGGGTGCCAAGACAAATGCAAATAACTACAGAGGTATCTCATTGTTATCAGTGGCCTATAAGATCCTATCCAAGGCACTACAAAACAGGATTGAAAATCAGGTAGAGAAAGAACTGGGTGAATATCAGGCTGGGTTTAGAAAAGGAAGATCATGCAGTGAACAGATATTCAGTCTACTCTCCATAATACAACTTCGCGCACGCACATCGAAAAATCTAGTAATTACATTCATAGACTTCAAAAAAGCATATGATTCTATTGATAGACCAACTCTGATTAACACATTAGAAGAATTTGGGATTGATGATAAAAGCAGAAGTCTAATCCAGGAAACCCTTACGGGAACAAAATCGCAAGTGAAGTTTTTGGGTAGATTGTCACAACCGTTTGTAATTGGAACAGGTGTTAGACAAGGGGATGGGCTCTCCCCACTGTTGTTTAACATTGTCCTTGAAAAAGTGGTCAGGGAATGGAGAAAGAAGATGGCAGAAGCTGGAGTGAAAAATGGGATAACGTTAGGAAGAAATAAAACAAAAATTGAATGTCTGGCATTTGCTGATGACATGGCAATATTGGCAGATGACATCGAAACAGCAAAGATTCAGATAGAAATGCTGCATGAGATCGCTGAGAAGACAGGTCTACAAATATCGTATGAAAAGACAGAACTGATGATACAGGACAAAACAGACCCAACACAGACATTGCAAACTAAATATGGAATAATTAAGAGAGTTCATAAATTTAAGTATCTAGGGGAATGGATTACACCGACAGGGTTACCAAATGTTTCACTACAGGAAAGAGCAATAAAGATGGAAACGGCATACCAGCTATGCCGAAATGTATACAATAAAAAGTCGATCTCCATCAATGCCAAGCTCAGGCACTACAGTGCGGTAATAAAACCAGAAAGTTTGTATGCGATTGAATGCATCCCACTGAACAGAAAACGTCTGTTGGAGAAATTGGAAATAAAAGAGAGAAAAATACTGAGAAAGATCTTAGGACCTAAAAAGGATGGACACGAATATAAATTGCGATCCAATAAAGAGTTATACGAGAAAATTGAAAAACTGACAACATCCTTTAAAAAGAGAAGACTGAGTTTCTATGGGCATGTCAAAAGAATGGCACCAGAAAGAACGGCAAAGAAAATCCTGGAATACATGGAAAGCAGAAAGACACAAATTAACTGGCTGAAAGAAGTAAAAGAAGACATTGCAGAAATGAACATTATACCAGAGACAGTTTACAACAGAATGGAATATAGGAATGCCATCAACAAAATACAGGGATTCAAAGACCGAACGCAATCAAAGAAGACGGGAACAACCTGGTCGCAAGAACGTAAAGAAGCCCACTCAGAAAAAATGAAGAAGTACTGGGAAGAACGCAAGAAAAAGCACAAGAAATGACTGATGCTTAGCGTAGTCCAAAGTTGACTGTAACGAATAATAATAATAATAATAATAGAGGGAGACCAAGAGATGAATACAGGAAGCAGATTCAGAAATATGTAGGTTGCAGTAGTTTTTCGGAGATGAAGAGGCTCGTACGGGATAGAGTAGCATAGACAGCTGCATCAAACCAATCTTCGGATTGAAGACCATAATAACAACAACACGGAAATGCTCCGTAAACTCAAATGGGATTTCCTGGAGGGAGGAAGGCGTTTTTGCCCTGAAACACTGCTGAGAAAGTTTACAGAACCGGCTTTTGCAATAGACTGCAGATACCGACATACAAATCGTAAGGACCGCGAAGACAAGGTAAGAGAAATCAGGAGTCGCACGAAAACACAGAGACAGTCGTTTTTTCTCTCGTTTGCGAGTGTAACAATAAGGGGAGTGACTAACAGTGGTACAGTGAAGCAAAGTTTTTAGTAATGGGAACTGATTCGAGATTGATGTGGAGACGTCCACAAATGAATGTCATCTAACAGAGATTAATGAATTGGTGTACAGCTCTTCCTTTCAGACCTAGAGTAAGAACTGTATGGGCAAAAGAACAAATATTATTAATGTTTGTGATTTTGAGACTGATATATGTAGAGCCCTAGTTTGTTGCTGCAATGATAGACTCGCAATTTCTAATTCGTGACCGAATGAATAATAATTATTCCAGGCGTCTCAATTTGACCGCTCTAAGACATCGGACTTGGTTGAGAATTAATAACTGCAGGCTGTGAAAAAGCATTGGTTGCTAATAGTTCGTTGGCCAACTGTTATTCCATAAAAGCCTTACACGTTCTTACAAAAACTTAATACCTATTTCGTCAACTATGAAAATGACGATTGTTAGTCTATGAAATAAACTAACTTACACAATTTCATATTAACTTAACGAAAATTACAAATGTCTACATTGGCATTGGTCAAGACAGGAGAAGTGTCAAAGAACTAGCAAGTAAGAGAGAGATGAGGTTTTGTTCATTTTTATCGCAATCACTGATATACACCAAGTCTCCCTTCTCTGGGCGTGAAAAGTCATTGGATTACGTATTTTAAATACGATCGATTTTACAAAATACAGATCACTTGATGTATCCTTTCACTTGCCCCTTCGGTTGAGTCGAGGAATTTTGTTTATAAAATTACTCGGTTAAAACAAATGTTCCTTTCACCGCAAGGTATGTCTATGTAGGACATGTATTTCATACTTAAAGTCACTTTCTGTTAGTTTCACGCCATGATTTAGATACTATATGGATAATTACATTTTTTTCTGGATGACTTTAGAATTAGTTCATAGTTTGTTAATCTTACTCATGGTTTCTTCGCTCTCATTTTAGTTCGACTTAGGTCACCTTATACTCGTCACACAAATGTTTCAAGCCTTTCACTCAGTTTTAGTCTGTTCACTTAATATCTAATTATTTTGAATGTTTTTATAGACAGAAAAGTGAGGAATAGTCACTTTATCATTTCTTTTAGATAAAATGTAGTTCATTCATGCTGGACTGGAG
The DNA here is from genome assembly GCF_023864275.1 of Schistocerca cancellata. Lineage (NCBI taxonomy): Eukaryota > Metazoa > Arthropoda > Insecta > Orthoptera > Acrididae > Schistocerca > Schistocerca cancellata. The sequence continues at coordinate 417,117,861 of NC_064633.1, forward strand.
TGATGCTTGTGATAGACGTGTGACGTATGTACGTCTTGAAGTAATTCACTCACTTGATACCAACCAAAAAGAAAATAGCAAAAACAGGTGCTATATGTGGCATCGCCTTTATACATCATCTCGCAGACTACGAAGTTTTCTTCACTCATCCATTAACATTTCAACAATGCGGATTCCACCTTCAAGACATCTCCAACAATTAGAGCTAAACCGCCGCTGCGGCCGGTTCATTGCTAGTATCGCCGGGACTGCGTGGGACATTCGTGGAGTTTTATGTGTATACTTCTCAACTGCAACTTCTACCACGTCATCAGTTGTCTCTTGGATGTAATAACACTCCGAGTGGACGACGAGGGTTCGTCTCAATATCGCCATATCGTATTACAGGTACGTAAGTGCAAATTACTGTTATTTACTTAAGTCTACGCTGGTACGAGTTACACTGTTCGCTTTTAAAGTCAATTTTAGTACTGGATGCTTGAAATGAGTTACTATCATGATTCCTCTCCGCCTTGCCGTAGTGCTTTACATACCTGTTCTTAGGCGTCACTCACGAGAACTCCGATTGGAATACAGTTACTGGCATGTCTAACGCTTTAACATTTCATTGCAACAGTTTGCACTTTTATAGATTGTGTGCATATCTCATTCTCATTCTACGGAAACATAATTTTTTTACAGATAGTGTCTTGGTCAGCTGTCCCTAACAGAGCACACTCAATAACGTTTGGCATCAATGACCAAGCGGTCACGATCACTTTAGTAATACTTTGAGTAGTACCATATATGTGCAAGAAACAGGTCTCAGCATAGGATACAAGCAGGAAAATCTCTATTCGTGTCACTGTTTTCGAAAAAAAAGGAAAATTTCATGAGTTTGAGACTTGTTTTACGTTAGCCCTCGATCTTGGACACAGGTCACATCATTCTTTATACAGAAGGCACCCATCAAAACATTCCTAGAGCACTTGCTGTATGACATTTTTTTCGTCTCTTGCATTGCTTTTATTATATGAGACCGCTGATTGCTATTGCGCGTGACAAAACTTATTGCTACTACATAAACGTATAGACACATGCAAACATATATGAAAATGGTAACTGATAGAGAAATAAAAGAAATTCATTGCTACCGCTACGTGGGTGTTGTAACACGTAGTTATATTCTGCGTTCTAACCTTATTGGTAATAGAGTTAATTTTATTCATGGGCTCACTCATCATTCTGTGCTTAACAAATTTTACTGTTTCCGACATAGCGGACAATTAAATAAGCCACCTGAGTAATATATTCTGCTTACTTTATTTGATCACCTTGCGGCCGAAAAAATCTTTATTACATGAATTCCATGTAATCGAGAAAGAGAAACTGTCTCACCACCGTCCATTACAAAAATATTCCTTCAACATTTAGTTCAATGACAGTCGTTCCATCATTAGAAATCTTGACCGTCTATACTCGTTAGAGTGTAATTATTGGTCATAATTAGTGGTCACTTTATATACTTATGTTTCAGACATCATACAGTGGTTATCGCATATTTGCTCATCAGACTTAAAATTTACAATGGAGACAGAACACTCGTTGAGCCAGATTCAGGTGCTGATGGTAGAATAAAATTCTTAGATTATAGTCTGAGACATTTACATTAGATCTTAGCTACAGATGGCAGATAGTCTTACAGTGTGATCTTTTGCCCAAACTTAGTCCTTTAGCAGATTATTTTGTAAGTATATAGAATATAACATTTTCTGGCTATACTTGTTACATGTGAAGTTTTTTACACACACTCGCTCACATAGCACACAAAACACTTTCGTACCTTGTATAGGGCCGTTACTTTGTCGTCCCTTCAGAACCAATAGGTATATGATCAAACTGGTTTTACTTACACACTAAATGGGTAGTGCCCAATGACTCCGTTGCCCATAATCAATACTTGAACTAATGTTGCAGTGGTAATACTACTCAGGCATTCACCTCTGTCTGACACTTCACTTAAATGGGAGACTAGTCTTTGTCGTAGCTCGTAGCTCAATAAGATTTGCATATGGATCAGATATATATTCTGATGTACTTGCGGTCAAGGCATTTCCTGTTCAAAAAACTGAAACTTAATAGGTGGTGGTAATTTGCATTCCCATTTTCTTGACAATATTAATTGAGTGTAAAATTATATTCATTGTAATTAGCACAATTGTATTATTAAAACCTATACTCTGCCTACTTTTTGGTTCCGCCAATATATGCATACTTCTTCAAGTCATGATGAAGGTATAGACCTTTAATTTTCCATGTAGTTATGTAAGCCTGTAGGTGGGGAATCCGGATTGTCTGGAATGGTCTAGTATATAGTAATTGGTGTTTCCCCACTCTGTCTTAATAATGGTGAAGGTTTGTAGTGGGTTTTCAACTTCACTTTCTAGCCTACAAAGTATGCTTGCACTCTGCCTAACGTCTTGTCTTGCTGTGCCTTTCGCAGATTACCATTTTCCGTGATAGAGGTCAACATTTGTTTTATCTTTTCTTCCAGGGTTATCTCAACTCGTGGGGTACATGGAATGGGGTTCAGCCACTCAGTCTTTCCTTTTATCCCTTTCACTTAATCAGATGGAGTATGTGACATGCAATGTATAGGAAGATTATTCACTATTTCTTCGAAAAAACATAGAACTCCTATCGATTTGGTCTATTTATGAGGCAAGTAAGTCCTCATGAAACAATTAAATCATGAAATATCCTCTTCGTGGGGTTGGCTTGTCAGTTGAACTGTAAGACAAATATTTGTTTAATCGGCCGATCTTTCAAAAATTCTCTCCATTTATGACAGGTGAAGGTAGATGTGTTGTCGGACAAAATCGATTCATGTTTGCCAACCACAGGAATATAATCATTTATTAACCTCCTAATTACTGGTGTACCAGCAGCTGATTTCACGGCATAGAACTTGACATAGTTAGAAAAGATGTCATATAAAAAACAATAACGCCCCCACAGGCAGGAGTGGGGCCTGAAAGGTCAGTACAAACAATACTCAGAGATTCTGTAGGTAATATCGGATGCAATTACGTATTATTATCAAAGTTAGAAGGGTTTGCCTTTTGGAAGAGTAGACAAGCTTTCAGTATTTGTTGTGTGTACCGCAGCATATTTGTGAAATAGCAATATGGGATTAATTTCCTGCAGCACTTCTTAGCACCATAATGCTTCCATACGCTCCAATTAGAGCAAACCAGCTTCACATAACTGAAATTGTTTGGGATGGATAGGGACTGCGCCTGTTGTGCATGGATTCAGACGGAATTGGCCACAGTCCGGTCAACAGCTGGAAGCTGTGTTGGCCGTGGTCGACAGGCTCCAGTCTGTTGCCCTGGGGCGCGGTGACATTGGGACACCCGAGGCGAGCGCTTTGGCGCCTCTGGAAACTGTAGCATCGCCTGGGATCTCTGATGCCACTGCGCCCTCGGATTCGGACGTGCCTGCCGGATGACACTTGCCTGACGGTGATTGGCGAACCGTGGCGGGGTCGCGAATCCCTGGGCGGAAGGCGAAAGTTAGTGCTGGCCGCAAGGCTGTACCCTTACGCCTCCGTAACAGGTTTGAGGTACTGCTCACTGCTGAAAGTACTTCTGAGCCAGCAAGGGCGGCCTCGCCTGTTGCGGCAGTGGCCGGTCTTTCTGAGAGGTCCGGACAGGGGCAGAGGGTGGGATTCCTTGTCATTGGGAGCTCCAATGTTAGGCGGGTGATGGAGCCCCTTAGGGATATGGTAGCTAAGGACGGCAAGAAAGCCAATGTGCAGTTCGTGTGCATACGGGGGAGGGGGGAGTCATCCAAGATGTGGAAAGGGTCCTTCCGGATGCCATGGTGGTTACAGGTTGCAGCCAACTGCAGGTGGCTCACGTCGGCACTAATGACGTGTGTCACTATGGATCGGAAGAGATTCTCTCTAGTTTCCGGTGGCTATCTGAGTTGGTGAAGACTACCAGTCTTGCTAGCGAGATGAAGGCAGAGCCCACCATCTGCAGCATCGTCGACAGGACCGATTGCGGACCTTTGGTCCAGAGCCGAGTGGAGGGCCTGAATCAGAGGCTCAGACGGTTCTGTGACCGTGTAGGCTGCAGATTCCTCGACTTGCGCCATAGGGTGCTGGGGATTCGGGTTCCGCTAAATAGGTCAGGTGTCCACTACACACAGGAGGTGGCTACACGGGTAGCAGGGGCTGTGTGGCGTGGACTGGGCGGTTTTTTAGGTTTAGAAAGATCAAAAAGGGCTCCAGTCTCAAAGGGTAAAGGGCAAAGAAACGACAAGAATCGACCAAGCAACGGTCGGTATTGTAGTTGTAAATTGTCGTAGCTGTGTTGGAAAAGTACTAGAGCTTCAAGCGCTAATAGAAAGCTCTCAAGCTGAAATCGTTATAGGAGCAGAAAGCTGGCTAAAGACAGAGATAAATTCTGCCGAAATTTATACAGAGGCGCAAACCGTGTACAGAAAGGATAGATTAGATAAAGTAGGTGGTGGTGTGTTGTTGAAACAGATAGTTCCTGCGAATTACTATGGGTAGAGGTTATACTCAATAGCCGTGCCAAAATCATAATTGGCTCCTTCTACCGACCCCTCGACTCAGATGATATAATAGCTGAAAGGTTCAAAGAAAACTTGAATCTCATTACAAATAAGTACCCCACTCATACAGTTATAATTGGTGGAGACTTCAATCTACCCTCGATTTGTTGGCAAAAATACATGTTCAAAGCCGGTGGTAGACAGAAAACATCTTCCGAAATTGTACTAAATGCTTTCTCTGAGAATTACTTTGAACAGTTAGTTCATGAGCCCACACGAATTGTAAATGGTAGCGAAAACACACTTGACCTCTTAGCCACAAATAATCCTGATCTAATAGAGAGCGTCATGACGGATACAGGGATTAGTGAACACAAGGTCATTGCAGCGAGGCTCAAAACCATATCAACCAAAACCACTAAAAATAAACGCAAAATATATCTATTTAAAAGAGCAAATAAAAATTCGCTTGATGCCTTCCTAAGAGAGTGTCTCCATTCCTTCCAAGCTAATTATGTAAGTGTAGACCAGATATGGCTCAAGTTCAAAGATACCGTACGACAGCAAGAGAGATCCATACCGCATAAGTTAATAAGGGTCGGGACTGATCCACCATGGTACACAAAACACGTCAGAAACTGTTGTAGAAGCAACGAAAAAAGCATGCCAAATTCAGAAGAACGCAAAATCCCCAAGACTGGCTAAGTTTCACAGAAGCTCGAAATTTAGTGCGGACGTCAATGCGAGATGCTTTTAATAGTTTCCACAATGAAACATTGTCTCAAAATATGGTAGAAAACCCAAAGAGATTCTGGTCGTATGTAAAGTACACCAGTGGCAAAAAACAGTCAATACCGTCATTGCGCGATAGCGATGGAAATGTTGCCGATGATGGTGCCACTAAAGCGGAGTTACTAAATACAGTTTTCCGTAATTCCTTAACGAAAGAAGATGAAGTAAATATTCCAGAATTCGAAACCAGAACAGCTGTTATCATGAGTGACATAAAAGTAGATATCTTAGGTGTTGCGAAACAACTCAGATCACTTAAGAAAGGCAAGTCTTCCGGTCCAGATGGTATACAAATCAGGTTCCTTTCAGAATATGCAGATACGATAGCGCCTTTCTTAGCAATTATATACAACTGCTCACTTGATGAAAGGTCTGTTTCTAAAGACTGGAAAGTAGCACAGGTCACACCAATATTCAAGAAAGGAAATAGGAGTAACCATTGAATTACAGATCATATATCACTGACCTCAATTTGCAGTAGGATTTTGGAGAATATACTGTACTCGAACATTATGAATCACCTTGAAGAAAATGACTTATCGATGCATAGCCAACACAGATTCAGAAAGTATCGTTCTTTTTCTACACAGCTAGCTCTTTATTCCCATGAAGCAATGAGTGAGTGCTGTCGACAAGGGATCTCAGATCGATTCCATATTCCTAGATATCCAGAAGGCTTTTGATACCGTTCCTCACAAGCGACTATTAATCAAATTGCGTGCATATGGAGTATCGTCTCAGTTGTGTGACTGGATTCGTGATTTCCTCTCAGAGAGGTCACATTTCGTAGTGATAGACGGTAAATCATCGAGTAGAACAAGTGATATCTGGTGTTCCGCAAGATAGTGTCATAGACCCTCTGCTGTTCCTGATATACATAAATGATCTAGGTGATAATCTGAGCAGCCCCCTTAGATTGTTTGCAGATGATGCTGTAATTTACCGTCTAGTAAAATCATCATACGATCAATTCTAATTACAAAATGATCTAGAGAGAATTTTTGTATGGTGCGAAAAGTGGCTATTGGCACTAAGCAAAGAAAAGTGCGAGGTTATCCACAGGGGTGCTAAAAGAAATCCGATATATTTTAGGTATACGATGAATCGCACAGATCTAAGGGCTGTCAATTCGGCTAAATACCTAGGAATTACAATTACGAGCAACTTAAATTGGAAAGACCACATAGGTAATATTGTGGGGAAGGTGAAACAAAGACTGCGCTTTGTTGGCAGAACACTAAGAAGATGCGACAAACCCACTAAAGAAACAGCCTACAATACACTTGTCCGTCCTCTGCTGGAATATTGCTGCGCGGTGTGGGATCCTTATCAGGTAGGATTTACGGAGCATATCGAAAAAGTGCAAAGAAGGGCAGCTCGTTTCGTGTTATCGCGCAATAGGGGTGAGAGTGTCACTGATATGATACGTGAGTTGGGGTGGCAGTCACTGAAACAAAGGCGGTTTTGTTTGCGGCGAGATCTATTTACGAAATTTCAATCACCAACTTTCTCTTCCGAGTGCGAAAATATTTTGTTGATACCCACCTACGTAGGGCAAAATGATCATCATAATAAAATAAGAGAAAACAGAGCTCGAATGGAAAGATTTAGGTGTTCCTTTTTCCCACGCGCCATTCGAGAGTGGAATGGTAGAGAAGTGGTATGAAAATGTTCGATGAACCCTCTGCCAGGCACTTAAGTGTGAATTGCAGAGTAACCATGAAGATGTAGATGTAGATGTAGATAATGTTCTTGTGTCTTCGGATTATTCGCTTGCTGAAGAAGAAGCTTCACCTTACTCGACCCAGAGCCATCACTTTGTAGGAACTCCACGTTCATACACATGTCTAGAAAAAGTTGCTCGTACTGCGAGTCTTTGTTCAGTGTAAGTTTGAATTAAGATGTTTGTTCTATCATATCTTCAAATTTGGGTAACCACGTCAGCAGTGATATTGTCACTTCCTTTTATGTAAATAATCTCAAAGTCACTTGACTGAAGGAACATTGCCCAACGGGCAAGACGACTGTGTAACAGTTTACAGGACAGTAAGAAACACAAGGCTCGGTGATCGCAATAAACCTACACAAATCTTCTAAATAAATAGTAGTTACATTTTTTGAAAAGACCGGACAATAGCCAAGGTCTCTGATTCAGCTGCAGAGTATCCCTGTTCGCTCTCAGGTAATGTCCAACTGGCAAAGCTGATATCCTTTCTTCACTTTTTCTTCATTGGGTATAAATTGAAAGGGGCATCCCAGCAGCCTAGAATATGATTCGTCAGAGGCAAGACAAAAGTCTTTCGACATGTCGGGATGCTACAATATGCTGGGGTGTACTAACGCATGGTTTGTAGGATCAAATTCTTCCTTGCAATACTCCCTCCAGTTCCACTGACTATTATACTTTACAATGCCTAATAAGGCATTGCTATTCAACAACTGATGTGGTACAAATCGGATAAAAAATGAACATAACCCTATAAAGGCTCTCAGTTGTTTGTTCCTTGAAAAATGAAAGCTATTGATGGCATCCAGTTTCTCAGGATCGAGTGTTATATCCTCAGATGAGATTACATGACCTAGGAATTTTATCTTGTTTCACACAAGCTTGGATTTTAGTAAATTTGCAATACCTCCAGCAGAAAAAAATTTCAGCAGTGTATTTGCTAACAATACAATATGTTCTTGCCAGGTAAGAGTGGCAACTAGGATGTCAAGTGTGGTTATAAAAACTCCCGAACTAAGGTCCAATCTAAAGCGTAACAATCAGTCACGCAGTACTAGTAAGATCTTCCAGCACAGACAAATGCAGTGCATTTCCTCAAATCTTCCAAGAGCAAAATCTCTCAGTATGAGATCGTATGTCCATGCTAGGTAAATACCTAACATCTAAAAACTTCTGTAGTCGGTGCTCCAAGTTTCCAGGATGTGTTCGTACTGGCACTATTATGCGATTTATTTTCCTTGTATCGAGTACGAGGTGTACTTTTTCACTGGGCTTCACCACAGCAAGAAGCAGTCTACGTAAGGAGAGAAAGAAGTCTCGATGACCCTCCTTCCCCCCACTCTAACATACGTCACGTATTTCTTGAATAACAGCCTCTCTCTTAGACCATGGAACTGAATAGGTGTTTTTGTTTCATGAAGATTCACCTCCATTCGGTATTCATAGGTTTTAATCACAGTCGGCTTCTTGTCTAGCACCCGAATGTATTTTGACAGTAAATATTTCAACTGTACCTGCTGTTGGAGAGTAATATCAGTAGACTCTAAAACTTTACCCTACATTAATTTTTCATCGTCACAATTCAAAGTAGTCCGATGGAACGAATCATCAACCAGTTACTGTCTCTTTTCGACAAGCCATAATCGAATGTTTTGAAAATACTTATCGTGACGCTTAGGAATTTTGAATAAATCCACAACGACTTCCTTTTCATCAACATTTACGTATCTCTAAGTCAATTTTGACCCACTTCTCTCTTAAGAACTCAATACCTCTTACGCACTCCATCAGCGATCATGCTGTTTTGAACTAAGTAAGTTGGCATGTTTCGAATTTTACTTATTTAATCAAATAATACTTGAGACATAATATTGATAATTTCCCCAGTATCGAGCAAGATAACAGTAGGAATAATTTCTGTTCTAGCTTTGATACATGCTCGCACTATTTGCCTTGAACCATCAGGACACGCGTGAAAACTATATATTAATTCGCCTCACAAATCTACATCTTTATGATATCTTAACAGGTTACTACAGAAATCAGTTTTACCCCCATTCCATCCCATGGACAGCGTCGAGGGGTTACATGTAGCCGACGCTAATTTGTTGACCAAGGCAGTACAGGACGAGCCTCATTTGTGACTTGGACAATATTCACTGCGGGATTTTGATTACGCCAACGAGTGTCAGTTCCATGATTTACTTCAAGATTTTATTGCGGGTATGTGTTACTGTTTCCGTTAAAGGGTATCTAATTCTGCTGATTGGAATGCCATTGGCTGTTTGATTTACACTCCTGGAAATGGAAAAAAGAACACATTGACACCGGTGTGTCAGACCCACCATACTTGCTCCGGACACTGCGAGAGGGCTGTACAAGCAATGATCACACGCACGGCACAGCGGACACACCAGGAACCGCGATGTTGGCCGTCGAATGGCGCTAGCTGCGCAGCATTTGTGCACCGCCGCCGTCAGTGTCAGCCAGTTTGCCGTGGCATACGGAGCTCCATCGCAGTCTTTAACACTGGTAGCATGCCGCGACAGCGTGGACGTGAACCGTATGTGCAGTTGACGGACTTTGAGCGAGGGCGTATAGTGGGCATGCGGGAGGCCGGGTGGACGTACCGCCGAATTGCTCAACACGTGGGGCGTGAGGTCTCCACAGTACATCGATGTTGTCGCCAGTGGTCGGCGGAAGGTGCACGTGCCCGTCGACCTGGGACCGGACCGCAGCGACGCACGGATGCACGCCAAGACCGTAGGATCCTACGCAGTGCCGTAGGGGACCGCACCGCCACTTCCCAGCAAATTAGGGACACTGTTGCTCCTGGGGTATCGGCGAGGACCATTCGCAACCGTCTCCATGAAGCTGGGCTACGGTCCCGCACACCGTTAGGCCGTCTTCCGCTCACGCCCCAACATCGTGCAGCCCGCCTCCAGTGGTGTCGCGACAGGCGTGAATGGAGGGACGAATGGAGACGTGTCGTCTTCAGCGATGAGAGTCGCTTCTGCCTTGGTGCCAATGATGGTCGTATGCGTGTTTGGCGCCGTGCAGGTGAGCGCCACAATCAGGACTGCATACGACCGAGGCACACAGGGCCAAGACCCGGCATCATGGTGTGGGGAGCGATCTCCTACACTGGCCGTACACCACTGGTGATCGTCGAGGGGACACTGAATAGTGCACGGTACATCCAAACCGTCATCGAACCCATCGTTCTACCATTCCTAGACCGGCAAGGAACTTGCTGTTCCAACAGGACAATGCACGTCCGCATGTATCCCGTGCAACCCAACGTGTTCTAGAAGGTGTAAGTCAACTACCCTGGCCAGCAAGATCTCCGGATCTGTCCCCCATTGAGCATGTTTGGGACTGGATGAAGCGTCGTCTCACGCGGTCTGCACGTCCAGCACGAACGCTGGTCCAACTGAGGCGCCAGGTGGAAATGGCATGGCAAGCCGTTCCACAGGACTACATCCAGCATCTCTACGATCGTCTCCATGGGAGAATAGCAGCCTGCATTGCTGCGAAAGGTGGATATACACTGTACTAGTGCCGACATTGTGCATGCTCTGTTGCCTGTGTCTATGTGCCTGTGGTTCTGTCAGTGTGATCATGTGATGTATCTGAGCCCAGGAATGTGTCAATAAAGTTTCCCCTTCCTGGGACAATGAATTCACGGTGTTCTTATTTCAATTTCCAGGAGTGTATTTTGTGTTGTATTGAACTGCGGTATGTTTCGAATATTGGAATACATCTGATTACAGTTATTGTGCTTGTTCTACGGGCGTACTCCATTATTTTGACAACCCGGATGGTGTCTTATCAACGTTATTCCTCCTTCTCTTATTATTTGGGGATTCGAGGCGTCGGCGGTGGGGCAACAAATCCGGCGCGAGCGTCAGCTGATAGGTCCTGATTGTTGCCGTATTACTGACGCGGCGGCGCCGCCTGATTCATTCCATTGCCATTCCTGTGGTTATCTCTATTACTGTTAGCCCTTGTATCCTCATTTATCATATCAGTGGAGTCTACTACAGATAAAAAGTATTCCAAATTGGATTCAGGTACTTGCACTAGCTTTTCTCTGATGTGAATAGGTAACTTGCCTTTCAAAATAAGTAACACGTCTTTATCGGATATAGGCTCGTCCCAGAAGCGAGTCAAATATTTCTCAAAATACTTTGTCAGGTTTCCTTGTGTAGGACTGTATAATTCTGGATTAATGTGTTCCTTTCTTAATTTTTCTTGGACGCATTTCGACCAGTACTTTTCCAAAAAGACATTTTAAGAATGAAAACGTTGTGCAATTGCAGTAGCCCATAGGGTAGCCGCGTCCTGGAAAAAGCCTGTGATGAACCAAATCTTTTATGGGTCAGAGCACGTTTCAGCCAATACATTTCTAAAAGATATAATGAAAATAATAGGATGCACAGTTTTATTTTCTGGTATAAACATCTGAAACTGTCTATGTTTGAGCAGACTTTCCTCCAACAAGACAGAAGTAAGGGTGGATCCTTCCACTAGTATCCTACTGGTATAGCTTTGTGACAGTTGTCTAACTGAACTTACATAATCAATGGATGCACTGTTTTGCGACATCGTATTGCGATAGTGGCCACTGGCTCTATCTACTTGAACCATATGTGACATGTTATAACCAATTTGACCTTTTACAGTATTAAATTGCTTTTCCATTTAATCATTTAACTTGAAACTCTTGTCGCCGGTTGGGCAGATCCCAAGAAACGTTTTTCTCTCAAAACTAGGTCAGCTTTTGACAGTTTGTGCTGTGGTGCCCTGTATAACCGATACCTCAGTGACACTCTAATCCATTGCTTTCTTCAGCTCTACTTCGAATTTTTCAGTAATTTTATAATCATTTTCTTTTAGAAACTCCTCCATTTTGCTTTCGGCCGCAGGAGGTAGATTTTCTACTTGTTTCACTGTCTCTATAGTATGCCCATCGATTGCGTCACTTCTTTCAGTTCTGAGCGTACAGTGAGCTCGTAAAGATCGCTAGAAAATAGTGTCTCCCACCAAATATGAGAGCCTGGAGAGAGATTTCACCTGAAGTTATGCAGCCCACATAACATAACTGTTGCCTAATTCATGACAACCCTCTCCTGCATACTGCAGATGCAATAAATATGCTCATGCAGCGTTTTGGATGGGAAGTGTTTGATCACCCACCACAGAGGTGGTGCTCTCTCGAACCGCTGGCTATGAAGACTATTTTCGAACAGAGAACGAGCTGTAGACGAGCGTAGAGGATTGGCGCAAAGCACAGGGTATTGGAAAGTTGGTACAGCGCTACGACAAATGTCAAAGTTGGAGCGGCGACTATGTAGAGAAGTAGCTGGAAGATGCAGCTGACTGTTGCAAATAAAACCTTTTTGATTTTCACCGTGTTTTCCATTTCGCAACCGATCGGACCTTACTTTTCGAATAGCCCTCTTATTTTTCTATAGTTGGAAACTGTAAAAACATCCGGACAGATCTTTTACTTTTTCAGGAAGGCTCTTGATTTCCTGCAAACCTGATATTTCGGTATTTATGTAATCTAGATCGTACCTTGATTCTACTGTTACGTGGTTAGCCACATCTACTCTCAACTTTACGTTTTGACTCTTAAGTTTTTCACTAACATGCTCCGCCGGCCAGGGTGGCCGAGCGGTTTCTAGGCGCTACAATCTGGAACCGCGCGACCGCTACCGTCGCAGGTTCGAATCCTGCCTCGGGCATGGGTGTGTTTTATGTCCTTAGGTTAGTTTGGTTTAAGTAGTTCTAAGTTCTAGGGGATTGATGACCTTAGAAGTTAAGTCCCGTAGTGCTCAGAGCCATTTGAACCATTTGAACTAACATGCTCCCTTTGTTGTTTCAAAGCAGAAAAATCATTAGAAGTAGTGTCTTGCTTATGATTCATAGGAGGTAGGTTGCTGTTGATGGTTTCTTGTTTTTGATTCATGGTTTCTAATTTTTGCAAAATCAGTGTAAAGGATCTTGCGCTGCAGTAACGTATTCACTTGTGGCAGCTGATGTTACATTATCTCCTACGACAATGCGGCTAGAAATCATTGCTCCTTTATTAGTTGCTGGATTAATATTCGCAATATTAACTTAAGCAATAGAACCAGTGGTCATGATATTTGAATTTGAATTTTCGGCTAGCGACGTAGTATTGTATTATATTGTATTGAATTGTATGGAACCGGGGACCTAGAAACGACGGAGAGGCTTCGTCCCCGCCGTAGCCCGCAGCGGTACACAGCCCCACAGTCGGCTACAGCAGTCCGCTCACCCAACTGTTGCCCCACACCGAACTCAGGGTTATTGTGCGGTTCGACCCCAGTGAACCCCCCCGGAAACGTCTCACACCAGACGAGTGTAACCCCAATTTTTGCGTGGTAGAGTCGTTATGGTGTACGCGTACGCGGAGAAAGTGTTTGCGCAGCGATCGCCGACATAGTGTAACTGAGGCGGAATAAGGGGAACCAGCCCAAATTCGCCGAGGCAGATGGAAAACAGCCGTAAAAACCATCCACAGACTGGCCAGTACACCGGACCTCTTACACTAATCCGCCGAGCGGATTCGTGCCGGGCACCGGCACGCCTTCCCGGCCGGAAAGCAGTTCGTTAGACTTCACGGCGACGTAGTATTATTCGCCACAGCTGGATCGGCGCTTGTGTTTACAATGGCTGACCCGCCGTTAACCATCTGCGTATTTTCATTTCCTGTAACAGTTTGTGTCTTTTTCACCGATTGCTGGCGAGCTAACACCATAAAAACGGATAGAAACATTCTAAAACGGTACAAAGTACGACTCGTTAATGAGGTTTGCAAAATGTATTTTTGATAAAATATGCCGATCACACTGGTCAGTGGCGTGTGCTTGACTACGCGGACATGCCATTTAGCAAGATCTCTACAGACTGTAATTTTAATTACAAAAATATACTAAAAATTTAACTAAATGGCAAAAGAACAAGTCTTAGAGCCCAGGGAATTTATTTCCGCTAAAGCTGATCCAATGAAATTCAAAGCATTGAGCGATCCTTTTTTCATTACCTGGTGCTGAATACGCCAACGATCATTGCGATAATAAGTCCATAATTCCTTAAATTCAAAATCTTTTCCCTCCAGATTTTTATTTTTTACCCAGTTTAGTACATTTTATCCTTTCTTTCTCGTGAGGTCTTTCAGTGTATTCAACCAGTGGTTCATCGATTCGTAGTCGTAGTACACTGCATGTAACAGAGAAGAGCAAAATTATTACAGCCTGTAATGCATAAAATTTAAGTCCTACTTGCGATGTCGCCAGTATAGTTCACCCTTTCAGACTGAGAGGATGAATTATACGGGAAAAAGAACAAATACGGTTAATTATTGCAATTTTCAGAGTGAGATATGTAGAACCATTGTCCGCTACCGGAATAATAGGCTCGCTGTTTCTAATTTGCGCCTGCATGAATAATAATTATTACAGGCGCCTCAATTTGATGCGCTAAGGCATCGGACTTCGTAGAGGATTAATAATTACAGGCTCTGATGAAGTTTGCTACCGTTAGTAGCGATCTGCACGAGACGTAAAAAATGGTTGCTAATTGTTCGCTGGCAAGTTGCTCTTCCGGAAAGCGTTATAAGTACTTACAAAAACTCAACACCTGATCCGTCAGCTGTGAAAATGGTGATTATTATCCTCTGAAATAAACACACTTACATAATTTCATTTTAACAGAATTATTATTAACCAAAAATTACAAACGTTTACATAGGCAATGGCCGAGGCAGGAGAGAGAGAGAAGCGTCTACAAAAATTCAGAGATAACATTTGGTTCTTTTTCATCGCAGTCACTGATAACACTAAGTCTGACTCTTGTGGTCATGAAAAGTTATTGGATTACAAATTTTAAATAGCATCTATGATACTAAATACAAATCACTTGATGTATTCTTTCAGGTGGCACATGATGGGGAACTCACCTTGTATAACAATCTGGTGAGCTCAGTCTTGGATTATGGACGACAATTTTACGATGACGAGGAAAGGAATTCGATTTCCAAGGTACAAAGTTGTCAATATCGATGTAATCCAATATACACTGGAGCTGTCCCTACGAATACCAGCCAGTTGAGGCAGGAGAACCATCACGCAGCATCAAGAGCTAAAACCATGGGACTACATCTATAGTGAAACGAAAACTACAGAGGATAGCAGAGCGCAGTGGAATCCTTCGTAATGGCATAGTTGTCAGCTTAGCCAAAGAAGCAGTATAAATTGCGGGAAACCAAGATTTCATTACGATTAAGTGCTGAGCTTAATGACAAAGCGTGGAATGTCTGAAAGACACACTGGTACTGGACCAAGATCTAAAATGAGTGCTTTATGGTCGGCTGCAATGTAAAACAGTAGTATCAACGTTGTTTACTTCTTGGAACCGAAGCACACGATTCATAACAACCTCAGCCACGCGCTTGGATCATAGCTTATTTCCAACCCACCTGCTCCGAACAGAATCGGAGGAATCTCCATAATGTACAATGAAGAAGAAATGTGAACCATCTACTATTTTCGTTTATCGGATACAAACCACAAAAAACCCCTTTCCCTGAGCTTTGATTAAAGCAGAGGTTTTCCTACTAACATCGGCTGCAGTCTTGCTGTCAATCCAAAAGAGTGGACGAGTGTTAAATGTGGTGTTAAATATGTGCGGTCGAATTGTCTAGAGCTAGTTCGTACATGATGGCTCTGAGCACTATGGGACTTAACATCTGTGGTCATCAGTGCCCTAGAACTTAGAACTACTTAAACCTAACTAACCTAAGGACATCACACACACCCATGCCCGAGGCAGGATTCGAACCTGCGACCGTAGCAGTCGCGCGGCTCCGGACAGAGCGCCTAGAACCGCGAGACCACCGCGGCCGGCTTCGTACATGATGTGCAGGTTAATTACGAGGGGCGTTTAGTAAGTAATGCAACAATTTTTTTTCTGAAAGAAGGTTGGTTTTATTCAGTATTTCAATACACCACATTATTCCCCACTCTTTTCGCTACAAAAATGTATTTTTCAACATAATCTCCTTTCAATGCGACGGCCTTACACCAGCATACTGGGAGGGCCTGTATGTCCGCTTGGTAAAACTCTACTGGTCAACATCAATGACCTTCCCAACATCCACGTACTGCTTCCCGTGGAGTGCGTCCTTCACTGAGCCAAACACATGGAAGTCGGAGGTGCGAGATCCGATCTGTAGGGTGAACGGGACGAACAGCGCAATGAAGTTATGTAAGCTCTTCTCGGGTGCGCAGATTTGTGTGGGGCCCTGCGTTGTCATGGAGAAATTTGTTAGCATTTTTGTGCCGATGAACACACTGAAATCGCTTCTCCAATTTCGTGAGGGTAGCACAATACACTTCTGAGTTGATCGTTGCACCATGAAGGAGGATATCAAACGAATAACTCCTTCAGAGTCCCAAAAGGCCGTCGCCATGAGTTTACCAGCTGAGGGTGCGGTTTTGAACTTCTTGTTCCGAGGAGAGCTGGTGTGACGCCATTGCATGGATTGCCGTTTTGTTTCCGGTATGAAGTGATGAATCCATGAGTCATCGCCTGTGACGATATTCGACAAAAAATTGTCACTGTCAGCCTCGGAAAGCGCAAGCAATTACACACAAATGATCCTTCGTTGTTCTTTACGGTCTTCCGTTAGGCGGCGAGGAATCCAGTGGGCATACCCCTTTGAGTACTCCAACTGGTGGACGAGTGTGTGAGCACTACCAACAGGGACATCCATTTGAGCAGCGACGTATCTGATTGTGATCCGTCGATCACCTCAAATGAGTGTCTCTGTACGTTTCGTCACGTTAGGACAGGTTTGCGCGACCTTGTTGCGATGATGGCAGACGCCTCGCTCAATGACTCACCGTGCTTTTGTTCGCTGTCAGGTCTCCATTGACATATTGCAAAGGCCTATGAACATCTGCGATTCTCTGGGTTTCCGCCAAAAGAAACCCAATGACAGCTCTGTGCTTCGAACGCACCTTCCTTACAAACGCCATTTTGAAGGCTACGTACAGTGGCGCCACCTATTGGAACTTCATGAAACTGTAGATACTGAAGCGGGGATATTCCACGATGTCCCACGACAAATTCCGCATTTTCTCAACCGAAACTTGCCCAAAAAAGATGTGTTGCATTACTTTCTGAAGGTCTCTATGTATAGTATTCTGTGTATTTCTATTTATGGTGAAGTTACTTTACGCGTAGATTTTTAATAGTATCATGTTTCAACCATTTGTTCATTCCTTCATATTTTTGTAAATGGCAGTTAAAGGAATGTGTAGTAGGAAAGCCATTTAGAATGGTACTATATGGATGTGATAGATGGCTCGCGAATGGGTAAATGCCAGAAAATAAAAACGTGAAAAACACCCTCACTTCCCGAAAAAAAAAAAAAAACGTGGTGTTCCACGTGAGGGAGGAAAGTCTATCCTACTAGGCGGTTGAAGAACTCTCCAGGAGTCTCACAGCCAGCAACTCTAGACCACTCTACTTCCGAATGTAGCTTCTAGACCGGAGTGTGTACCTTGTGTCCATGTAGCTTCTACCGCATTTTGTTCAGCGTCCAGATAGCACGGAATATCTGGCTCATTGTCCGTTGTACATGTTAAGTGAAAGTGAATTGGTATACACTAATAACAACAAAATTATGCACGCAATTTGCACTAAGTAGCTGGAAACATGCGCTAAATCCCCGGAAAAATGCAATACAATATGAGATGTGCTCACTAATCTGATCACGTAAAGCCGTGCGGTTCTAGGCGCTACAGTCTGGAGCCGAGCGACCGCTACGGTCGCAGGTTCGAATCCTGCCTCGGGCATGGATGTGTGTGATGTCCTTAGGTTAGTTAGGTTTAATTTGTTCTAAGTTCTAGGCGACTGATGACCTCAGAAGTTAAGTCACAT
This sequence comes from Schistocerca cancellata, assembly GCF_023864275.1. Lineage (NCBI taxonomy): Eukaryota > Metazoa > Arthropoda > Insecta > Orthoptera > Acrididae > Schistocerca > Schistocerca cancellata. The sequence goes on from NC_064633.1 coordinate 417,135,919, forward strand.
AGTGCTCAGAGCCATTTGAACCATTTTTTTGATCACGTAAAGTATATACGAGGGGCTTTCAATAAATAATGCAACAAATTTTTTCTCTACCATTTTCGGTTAAAACAGAGCGGAATGTTTTGTGGGACATTCCCGCTTGAGCCCCTGTAGTTTCATGAAGTTATGATGGTTGGCGGCGTTATACAAACAAGCCTTCAAATTGGTATCTGCAGCGGAGGTGCGTTCCAAGCAGAGAACTTGCATTGGGTTTCTTTTAGCAGAAAGTCTGAGCACGGCAGATATTCATAGGCGCTTGCAGAATGTCTACGGAGACCTGGTAGTGAACAAAAGCTAGGTGAGCCGTTGGGCAGGCGTTTGTCATCATCGTAACGAAGTCGCGCAAACGTGTCCGATCTGCGTGTCACCCGGCCGCAAACAGCTGTGGCTCCTGCAATGTCGAAACGTGCGGACACTCTCATTCGAGGTGATCGGCGCAACACAATCAGACACCTCGCTGCACACTTTCTGTTTGTAGTGCGTCCGAGGGAACTCACAGATCTTCACTGGACTGTTATTCATCATCCTCCCTACAGCCCGGATCTCGCACTTCCAGACTTCCGTCTGTTTGGCCCACTGAAGGATACACTTCCCAGAAAGCAGTGCGTGGATGATGGGAGGATTGATGAAGCATGACTTTGGCTCCGACGTCGACCTGCAGAGTGGTCCCTCACAGACATAAAGGCCCTCTTAGAAAGGCGGCTTAAGGCCACCGCATGGAACGGAGATTATGGTAGAAAACAGGGTTTTTAGCTAAAAGAATAGGGAATAATATGATGGAATCCTGAATAAAAGGAACCTGCTTTCAGAAAAAAATGTTGCATTGGTTATTGAAGGACCATCGTAAATATACACCCACCACAAACTAAATGGAACTATCCAACATAAAATTGGAACTACCCATACATTTCGTAAACAATTCTTTCTAACATCAACAATAAAAATTTCGCCCTCCTAAGGACTTCTATTCGTGGCTCTCAGACTTATTGAATTTGCCACTATGGCTGCAGTTCATTAGGACTTTGTTTTTATAAAACAGATCTGATGATGGTCATTATAGACCGAAACCGGTAATCTGCTAACAAAAAGTTTGTGACCATAGATATAAATTAAAGGAAACTTATTGAATATTGTTGTAAAGTCTCTGAAATAAATGCCTTTCTTTTTGTTTGTCGGAACATATGTATGTGATGTTGGAGGGCAGAACTGTAATGCAGCAATGTCGATAAATAATATTTTTCCAAATGTATCTCTGATTTCCCTGCGTGCACCGAGCTGACAGGTGAATAAAACGAAACCGCTCATTCCCTTCCTCCAACACACTTATTGTAACAGAAATTGAGTCTTAAACATCAGCAGGTCGCTGTCCTTAGAAAAGGGGATAGTTTATTTTCAAAGCAGACGCCAAAGAAGTTCTTTTTCCTCCAGCCACCTTTTTGCTCTGAAATATTGTTTCGTCAGATGTTTTAATGACAACACAATGCTATAATTTTCCCTGTTTGCAGTGCGAGAAATCTGTGTGAAAATTATAACATTAGGTTGAAGCTGCATTAACTGCTAACAAAGCTGGAACTCTGTGATCTGCCGCTTACGTTCTTCGATTCAGAAGGCTTGTTTTGTAAAGTAAAGCATAAAGCGCTGCGCGGGGAGTAAACGAAAGCTATTTGCAACGTTTGATAGTGCTAATATTATGCGAAAATTAGTCACGTTTATTATTAAGCTTAAGGGCAGATGTAGACGAAAAAATTGGGATTTTTATTTATTAGATTGATTCTTTAAGAATACCTCACACAGTCTCATAACAGATTTCTGGTCAGAAATCTCTTTTAAAAAAGTTTGTTTGGGCGTCTGCGTCTACCACGTCCCTCTTTCTGTGCTGTGATCCACACCTTCTCTACGCTGGAAATTTTTCGTGTGTTAATTTTTCGTTCCCACAATCGAAACGAACCTGCAGATGAGTCTAGAAGGCTGTGAGAAAGATTATATTTGCTTGTTCCTTTGTTTACAACGTGGTTTTTTGAAGAGGGAAAGCCACTGGGAGGTGTTAACATACTGACAAACAAGGAAATTCACATTTGCAAATATATTATGGAAAAGCTACCAGGGGTAACTTACATAGCGTGAAAACAAACAATGCGCAAGCTGTGTGGGCAATATTGTTTCACAAGCTTTCCACAGATGATAATCCTCAATATTCCCGTTGTGAGATATCGTAGTGCAAATATCTTCAGGCAGAAGCCAGTTGAAAGCCATACTCCCACAAACATGGTTTGCCACTTGCTGTTTTAGTTGTTAAAAAACAAACTTTCAGTCACCTAGCCAATCCTGAACCGCTGAAAAAATGTATACATGAGAAAACACATAACTCAAATGAGAGCTACAATCAACTTATATTAATGTATTGTCCAAAAACAGTATTTGTGCCCCGAATTGTTGTGAAGATAGCTGCATGTGATGCCTTTCTAATGTTCAGCAGTGGAAATGTACGCAGGATTAAGTGCCTACAGAGACTAGGCTTCCAGCCAGGTGCATTCACACTGAAGATACTCAGAAGCATCGATGAAAAGCGATAGGACAAAGCTCAGGCAGCAGAAGGAATAATGCAAAACTTGGCTAGGCAAAGGAGGCAGGAGAAGAAATTACTCCAGGAAGACGAGAAAGAGAATAAAGATTATGGACATGGACAGCATTAGTCACAAGAAGTATAACAATATTGTTAAAAATTGAAATAAAAGGCCGGCCGATGTGGCCGTGCGGTTCTAGGCGCTTCAGTCCGGAAACGCACTGCTGCTACGGTAGCAAGTTCGAATCCTGCCTCGGGCATGGATGTGTGTGATGTCCTTAAGTTAGTTAGCTTTAAGTAGTTTTAAGTTCTAGGGGGACTAATGACCTCAGATGTTAAGTCCCACAGTGCTCAGAGCCCTTAGAACCATTTGAAACAAAAACTATAAATGCGAATTGTCATAAACTGACTTTTTTGAGCTTGTCTCGGGAACTATAAAAGCTAACATCCTGAAATTTGGCAAATTCTTAAGAGTTACTAAACGAATAATCCTGTTCAGCACTTTTCCGTTATCTTTTCTCTGAGAAAAGTTCCCCTTTAAAATTTGAGAGAAACAGAGCAGCCTTGGGTAACATAAAACCGAAAAATTAATTTCAGAGCAACTATGACCTTAAACAAAGCTCTGTTCCACCCGTTTTCTTAGCCTCTTATGCAGATGTAAACTGTGAAATTCCAGTTTTATTGCTTGATTAGTTTCTGAGAAAATGTACTTTATAGAAACATTGGTAACTAAAAGTTCAAATCCTTGTAAAATGTATGCCGATACGCATTTTCAAACAAACATTGCACAGAATATCAAGCAGTATGTTACACATAATAGTCTCAAGTTTTACTATTTTAGCTTTAATATTTTTGGAAATACATGTGTTTAAGTGCAGGAATGCATTTTACACTACATCTGTCCTTAATATGGACAGTAGTTTGTAGTAAAAAGGGCCAGAGATACAAAACGATTTAATTGTTAAGTTTACACCGTTAAAATTTACATACACAACTGGCCATTAAAATTGCTACAACACGAAGATGACGTGCTACAGACGCGAAATTTAACCGACAGAAAGAAGATGCTGTGATATGCTAATGATTAGCTTTTCAAAGTATTCACACAAGGTGGCGACACCTACAACGTGCTGACACGAGGAAAGTTTCCAACCGATTTCGCATACGCAAACAGCAGTTCACCGCCGTTGCCTCGTGAAACGTTGTTGTGATGCCTCTTGTAACGAGGAGAAATACGTACCATCACGTTTCCGACTTTGATAAAGGTCGGATTGTAGCCTATCGCGATTGCGGTTTATCGTATCGCGACATTGCTGCTCGCGTTGGTCGAGATCCAATTACTGTTAGCAGAATATGGAATCGGTGGGTTCAGGAGGGTAATATGGAACGCCGTGCTGGATCCATACGGCCTCGTATCACTAGCAGTCGAGATGACAGGGATCTTATCAGCATGGCTGTAACGGATCGTACAACCACGTCTCGATCCCTGAGTCAACAGATGGGGACGTTTGCAAGACAACAGTTCGACGACGTTTGCAGCAGCATGAACTATCAGCTCGGAGATCATGGCTGCGGTTACCCTTGACGCTGCATCACATACAGGAGCGTCTGCGATGGTGTACTCAACGACGAACCTGGGTGCACGAATGGCAAAGCGTCATTTTTCGGATGAATGCAGGTTCTGTTTACATCATCATGATGGTCGCATCCGTGTTTGGCGACATCGCGGTGAACACAATTGGAAGCGTGTATTTGTCATCGCCATACTGGCGTATCACCGGGAGTGATGGTATGGGGTGCCATTGGTTACAGGTCTCGGTCACCTCTTGTTCGCATTGACGGCACTTCGAACAGTGGACATTACATTTCAGATGTGTCACGACCTGTGACTGTACCCTTCATTCGATCCATGCGAAACCCCACATTTCAGCAGGATAATGCACGACCGCGTGTTGCAGGTTCTGTACTTGTCTTTCTGGATACAGAAAATGTTCGACTGTTACCCTTGCCAGCACATTCTCCAGATCTCTCACCAATTGAAAACGTCTGGTCAATGGTGGCCGAACAATTGGCTCACCACAATACGCCAGTCACTACTCTTGATGAACTGTGGTATCGTGTTGAAGCTACATGGGCAGTTGTACCTGTACACGCTATCCAAGCTCTGTTTGACTCAATGCCCAGGCGGATCAAGGCCGTTATTACGGCCATAGGTGGTTGTTCTGGGTACTGATTCCTCAGGATCTATGTACCCAAACTGCGTGAAAATGTAATCACATGTCAGTATAATATACTTGTCCAATGGATATCCGTTATCATCTGCATTTCTTCTTGGTGTAGCAATTGTATTGGCCAGTAGTGTAATTTTACGGCAAATTTTACAAAAGACGTTAATTTGACAGTTTTTAAGTGCAAGAGTAACGAGTGTATAATATTCAAAGGCGATTTTTACGAGAAAAAGAAATGAGCTGTAGATGGCTGAGGAGCTAAGCCGGTGGCATAAGAGGGCTAGCGAACGTTCAAAATCTCGCGCAGTGCGCATGCACTGTAACTCAAGTGGCTTTTCTAGGACATTTTATGGTGGCTTCCTGGCTTGATAGACCACGAGTGCCCTACATCAAACTGATCGTCTCGATTTCTTCTACACCATGCAGTGCCTTGTAAACAGTTATCGTCTACATTCCGTAGAGAGCGTGACTTCGCTCGTTCTCAGGATGTAAATACGCGACCCTGTAAAGGGTACTGTGTAGCTACTTTCTTTTTGTAAACAACTACTCTATTTTTAATATGCGCCGAAAGATCGAGACACTGTAGATTTTATTGCACTCACGAAATTGTCCTTCCCCCATCGGCCCCCCTCAGTGATCGTCAGCCAAGAGGCGTTTCTAAAAAGTTCGAACGTCCTTTCAAATGTGCGTGGGAGCCTTACGCGGAAGGCAGCAGGCGGTAGTAGGTCGTCCCGTCAGGACGAGAAAGCCGCAGCTTGGAGGCTTCGGTCTGCCACGACAAATCAGATTTTGTGAAACGCGCAGCGCGGCTTCCAGAGCTCATTCTGTTGGATGTATCACTACAGGGCTCTAGTACGGTTACCTGATTTGTAGTTGTGTAGTGTAGAAATGTGGGGTGAGCTAAGGTAGTGAGTTTACCGAGAGGTCCACGGCCAAACGTTCGGACACATTCTCACACCCAGACGAAGAAAATATGTTAGGAGGCCATGGCTCAAGAAACGACTGTTTTCACATTCGATCCTTCCTAGTATACTGCTGGCCATTAAAACTACGACACCAGGAGGGAGAGCAAATAATGTTTTACTTATTGCGCGTGTGCATTGTAGTGGGAAGAATACATCATTACATTTTGCAGGTGATTTGGGAGGTGAGTATACAGGATGTGAAATGTAGTATACAGAGCGCCCCCCCCCCCCCACCCTGTCAACAACAACGGCTGAGAAATCGAATCGGTGACAGAAAAAGGTACACTCGATGCTGCTTCAACTATGTCCGACTTCATTAGTCATAGTGGCTGGCGACTGTTGCAGTACCGGCCTCGCGGTAACTCATGATTAGATGTTTTCAGTGGGTGACAGATCTGTAAAAGGTGCGGATCACAGCCACAGACGAAAACTCTCTGTATCGAAGTAGCTCTGGATAACGTGGACAACATTGCAGTCTTCATTTTTCTACAAGGTACCTGCATAAGTTCGTAGTGTTTTTGTTTTCCTTGTTGGTATTCTGGTTTCTATGGGTTTATTTATCGATCGTCAACTTTTATTTGTACTGTATGGATATGGTGTTTGTTCTTTCGGACATGCCCGAAAGAACAGACACTATATCCATATAGTATATAGTTCTGGTTCTAGGCCCACCAGTCTGGAACCGCGCGACCGCTACGGTCGCAGGTTCGAGTCCTGTCTCGGGAATGGATGTGTGTGATGTCCTTAGGTTGGTTAGGTTTAAGTAGTTCTAAGTTCTAACTCTACCATCTGGTGAGCAAGATGTATGAAACAGGCAAAATACCCTTAGACTTCAAGAAGAATATAATAATTCCAATCCCAAAGAAAGCAGGTGTGGACAGATGTGAAAATTACCGAACTATCAGTTTAATAAGTCACAGCTGAAAAATACTAACACGAATTCTTTACAGACGAATGGAAAAACTAGTAGAAGCCGACCTCGGGGAAGATCAGTTTGGATTCCGTAGAAATACTGGAACACGTGAGGCAATACTGACCTTACGACTTATCTTAGAAGAAAGATTAAGGAAAGGCAAACCTACGTTCCTAGCATTTGTAGACTTAGAGAAAGCTTTTGACAATGTTGACTGGAATACTCTCTTTCAAGTTCTAAAGGTGGCAGGGGTAAAATACAGGGAGCGAAAGGCTATTTACAATTTGTATAGAAACCAGATGGCAGTTATAAGAGTCGAGGGGCATGAAAGAGAAGCAGTGGTTGGGAAGGGAGTAAGACAGGGTTATAACCTGTCCCCGATGCTATTCAATCTGTATATTGAGCAAGCAGTAAAAGAAACAAAAGAAAAATTCGGAGTAGGTATTAAAATCCATGGAGAAGAAATAAAAACGTTGAGGTTCGCCGATGACATTGTAATTCTCTCAGAGACAGCAAAGGACTTGGAAGAGCAGTTGAACGGAATGGATAGTGTCTTGAAGGGAGGATATAAGATGAACATCAACAAAAGCAAAACGAGGATAATGGAATGTAGTCGAATTAAGTCGGGTGATGTTGAGAGTATTAGATTAGGAAATGAGACACTTAAAGTAGTAAAGGAGTTTTGCTATTTGGGGAGCAAAATAACTGATGATGGTCGAAGTAGAGAGGATATAAAATGTAGACTGGCAATGGCAAGGAAAGCGTTTCTGAAGAAGAGAAATTTGTTAACATCGAGTATAGATTTAAGTGTCAGGAAGTCATTTCTGAAAGTATTTGTATGGAGTGTAGCCATGTATGGAAGCGAAACATGGACGGTAAATAGTTTGGACAAGAAGAGAATAGAAGCTTTCGAAATGTGGTGCTGCAGAAGAATGCTGAAGATTAGATGGGTAGATCACATAACTAATGAGGAAGTATTGAATAGGATTGGGGAGAAGAGAAGTTTGTGGCACAACTTGACCAGAAGAAGGGATCGGTTGGCAGGACATGTTCTGAGGCATCAAGGGATCACCAATTTAGTATTGGAGGGCAGCGTGGAGGGTAAAAATCATAGGGGGAGACCAAGAGATGAATACACTAAGCAGATTCAGAAAGATGTAGGTTGCAGTAGGTACTGGGAGATGAAGAAGCTTGCACAGGATAGAGTAGCATGGAGAGCTGCATCAAACCAGTCTCAGGACTGAAGACCACAACAACAACAACAGGGGACTGATGACCTCAGATGTTAAGTCCCATAGTGCTCAGAGCCATTTGAACCATTTGAATACCGGCCATGACCCCCTTCTTATGTTCAGACGCACACATATTCCCCGAATTCCCCGAACTCTTACGGGACTTGGTAAGAATGTCTTCCACGAGTAATGAGTGTGTTGGGGTAGCACACTACGAATGCAGTGTGTGGACATATAAGGTGAGAATGTGGGTCTTGCGGGAGGCGTGCGCGAGATAGTCCCTGCAGTGGCACTACCCACTGTGCCCTCGGTGGCTTAGATGGATAGAGCGTCTGCCATATACGCAGGAGATACCTGGTTCGAATCCCGGTCGAGGCACACATTTTCATCTGTCACCGTTGATATATATCAACGCCCGTCTGCAGCTGAAGATATTAATGTAATTCTAATTCCCTTTTACTTTTATTTGTAGTGCACTGTTGGTATTTCAGTTTCCTTATTGTCATTTTGTCACGTATAAATGTGATTGGAGCTGTGAAGACCGTAAAATGGAGTGTCAAGTGGAGAAATATGATCATTTCCGAAATAATCTTCTGTTTGAGCTCAACAGATGGCTAACAGCAACCGAGGCAGCCAGAAACATTTATGCCGTACGTGGGGATAATGCCATTGGACAGAACACGGTAAGAAAATGGTTTTCTCGCTTTAAGGATGATCGTTCTTATGTTAGTGACTCTCCACTTTCAAGTAGACTTCAGGGTTTGATGAAAATCGTTTAAACTCATAATCTACAACATCCACGTAAGTGTACTCGAGAACTGGCAAATATGATGAACTGAGATCATTACACCACCGTGTGACATTTGCATGCAATGTGGAAAGTTCAAGAATCGGCTGTATGTGTACCGCATGCTCGAAGGTAAAATCACAAAAACCAGCGGGTGGCCGTGTGTGTCCTGTGCTTGCTCGTCATCAATTGACTCGTGAACTACACAGACCGCTCCTATCCTGTACCATTACTGACGAGGAGAAATTGTGTCTTAATTCAAACATAAGTAAAAGAAAGGAATGGTTGGCCCAAACAAAGCAGCAACTCTCCGTTCATGCGTACATCCACAAAAGATAATGTTATATATCAGGTGGAATGGACAGTGTCTTGAAAGGAGGATATAAGATGAACATCAACAAAAGCAAAACGAGGATAATGGAATGTAGTGGAATTAAGTCGGATGATGCTGAGGGAATTAGATTAGGAAATGAGACACTTGAAGTAGTAAAGGAGTTTTGCTATTTGGGGAGTAAAATAACTGAAGATGGTAGAAGTAGAGAGGATATAAAATGTAGACTGGCAATGGCAAGGAAAGCGTTTCTGAAGAAGAGAAATTTGTTAACATCGAGTATAGATTTAAGTGTCAGGAAGTCGTTTCTGAAAGTATTTGTATGGAGTGTGGCCGTGTATGGAAGTGAAATGTGGACGATAAATAGTTTGTGGGCAAGAAGGGAATAGAAACTTTCGAAATGTGGTGCTACGGAAGAATACTGAAGATTAGATGGGTAGATCACATAACTAATGAGGAGGTATTGAATAGAATTGGGGAGAAGAGAAATTTGTGGCACAACTTGACTAGAAGAAGGGATCGGTTGGTAGGACATGTTCTGAGGCATTAAGGGAACGCCAGTTTAGTATTGGAGGGCAGCGTGGAGGGTAAAAATCGTAGAGGGAGACCAAGAGATGAATACCCTAAGCAGATTCAGATGGATGTAGGTTGCAGTAGGTACTGGGAGATGAAGAAGCTTGCACAGGATAGAGTAGCATGGAGAGCTGCATCAAACCAGTCTCAGGACTGAAGACCGTAACAACAAAAACATGTATCAGGTGGAACAACGACGGCGTGGTGTACTACGAATTGCTTCCCCGAGGTGTAAGCATCACTGCTGACATTTGTTGTCAACAACTGATACGTGTCGCAGACGCAGTCCAAGAACAACGACCAGGAAGAGTGCGTGAAGTGATGCTACTCCACGATTACGCCCACCCACATTCTGCTAGACTGACAAAAATATACAGGAGTTGAGTTGGGAAATCATTCCGCACTCACCTGATCTTGCACCCTGAGATTTTCACCTTTACCGGTCTCTATCGAACAACTTCCAAAGAAATTTCTTTCCGAATGAAAATGCGCTCCGATCACGGCTCGACGAGTTCTACGCCCACGTGATTTCTACAAGTCATGGAGTCAAAAAGCTACCCCAGCGTTGGCAGACTGTTATAAATAGTGAAGGAGAACATATTTCTGGTGATTAAAGGTCTGTTATGTATATCTGTTGTGTTTATTAAACTTACGGGAAAGTGCTACCAACCCGGTGTATATGAAGATAAAATGTAGTTAGCGTTATACGAACCTGCTACGTGCAGTTATGCTGAACTGTTAATAATTTCGATATCCAAGCGTGTAATACATTTCATGGGTAGGTGTAATTATACGCTGAGAACAAGAATTTCGCTTCTTAGCACTTGGTCCACCGGCTCTCAGAAATATTTTCATCTGGAATCCAGAACGCACTCTACATGCTGTTGTACCGTCAGCCATTGGTGCACTACACATTTTGTAATTTATAATCGTCCACTACACGGCTCCAGTGTATTGGGAGTTTGTAAGGCTACTGCCCGCTCGGGCGTACGTTAGCTCTTTAAAGCCTGTACTGTAATAAGTTCACGGGCTTCACCTTATAAACAAGGATTTTAGTACATAAGTTGACCGCGTGTACCTAATTGGAAGCAATTCGGACTTATATCCGGTCAGTAACTACAGTGATGCGTCAAGCAAATGTAAAGTATAATTACTCGTTCGCATGGACAAGAAGTACACACAGTAGATACTACCAATGATTAACAATTCGGTCGCCAGCCTAATTAGGCATTGAGTGAGTTTTTCCTTGTACAAGTGGGTGCATGTACAAGCACAATAACACGTAGTAATGTTGCGTTTTATGGCAAAGTTTGGAACCGGAAAAATCCACTGAACTAAAGTTTTCTCCTTTTGTACTAATTTGGACGAGCTATAAATACACAACACCACACTGCAATGATTACTACGAACTGCATTTTGTATATTGATCAGACTGAAATCGGGCATAGATTACCCTAGAATTAACAATCTTGAAAGTACACATACAATGTCACTATTAAGGATGGATAAACACTAATACACTTAAGTTTAATATGGAACTTAACTTTGCTGGTCAAATCTGATCAGTACACTTCAAGGTTTGAAAGAATGGACAAGAGAAGGGGGGGCCCTGAAACTGTTATGGTCGTTATACTGAAACTATTAAGTACTGAAGGTAAATTAACACTCAAAATTATCAATCTATGGATAACTACTCTTTTGTCTTACTTCTGAATTATTTAACTGTCATTATTTCTATCTCAAATTAATTAAATAACATCGCTAACTCAATTCAAAAAAACTCTCTTCCAATTTAGTCATACTTTTGTTCTTTATCAACATTTGCAATAACACACAGAACTTTAAACTTCTTTATAGCATAGATTTGTCTGCTGATAATTCTCGTTAACACTAACTTTAAACTTTCAGTTCGGGATACTCGGGTTGCACAATATGTGGTAAGGACCCTGTCTAGGTCAGTGATCAGGATAAGTAATGGCTGAGGCAATTCTGGTAAAAGTCACGTTATTATTGAACAGTTAGAAACAGTTTCGACACTGGTCCACACAGATACAATTCTAAAGATGAATTAAATGTTTGACCTGTGCAAGTCGGTGCGGCGGATGGCGGGCAGCGAGATAGCGAGAAGCACAGCACACATACAAGCACGGCTAAGGCTCTTACTGCATCGCCACTTTCCTTCTTCTTAGCGTCGTAATCTTTCCAATTTTGTGCCTAAGAATATAGCCATGCCATGTAGACGTCGGGATCGGCACATCCGAGGCTCAATGGAATCCACTTTTACTGGATAGCCTCCTCGATACGGTACGTGTTCCTCTGACCGATGCCCAACTCCGACTGTAATACTGAGCCCGTTGTGCCGAACCGCGCCAGTGTGCGTTTTCCCGCGCTCGCCTGCCTCCACCTTTTCCCGCTCCCCTACAGGTAGGGTATTCACCACAGGTTTTCTACTACACATATATTAATACCTTTCCTATGTATGGACCAAGCGTATAAATACAATTTTCACATCTTACATTAGTTTTAACATTAAATACACTTCCCTTTGATTACCACATTACTTGAAATCTAACATAAATAATAATATTCATTTCGAAAGTTGCTCACAGTTTCTTTAACATGACACGAAAAGAAAAAGAAAATTCAAAACATTGCTTACATTAATTTATCAACATTCAGAAAGAAAAAAAAAAATTATCATATGTACAGTTGTTGTTGTTACACATGCCCCTGTTTCCAGAAAATTTTCTTAAGTCCAAATTTTATGGGAACACTAAATTTTACAATTTATACAGTGGTCTTAAATCTTTACTTAAATGTCCAAATAGATTTACACTACATGTTTCCTTTTACTCACTGTATATAGGTTTACACTTTTTTAACATATCAAGAATAATTACTTGTCATTTACTCAAGTGCCTTTTGCACAGTCCAACTTCCCATCATAATATTATTAAAATAGTAATTTAATCATTTTTTCCAAATTTCTCAAAGAGATAATTTCAGATTATGGAATACAAACATTTAACTACAAAAACAAATGCATATTTCGTATACTCTATAAGATAATTTGTTGCTGCTTGCTTTGAATAGCAGTCCATTTCCTTACTTACTAAACAAAACACACACATACATTCAGAAAATTAACTACACATATTTGCTGCCTATTATGCGGATTTGGGCAGTCCTTTTCACTTCATAATGTCACATCCCCTGGATTACATTTACAATTTTCCATCGACTATTTATCTGCCCTCATTGGTATTTGGCAGTCCTTCATATTATGGTTCATACACTGCCCATTTTCATTTTTAACAGTCCCATCTTTTATCTGGCTGATAGCATTTATCCTTTCTTTTCAGTCCTTTTCTCCATACATTTTTTACAGTTACAGTACAATTGGTAATCTGAAACTCACATAACTACATTAACACACTTTCAAGGGTATACAGACATTTACAAAGATTAGTTATATTTAGAATAACTTGGGTTCAGCATAAGATACAGCACAATTACTCTTTCCTAGGAACATACAGTTTCAGGTCCACAATATTTCTTACACCCAAAGGTCTTTTGGATTTTGGGTAGATCAGGTAGTAAGCATTATCGTGTGGAATATTCTGTATTATATATGGTCCATTATAAATATATTTAAATTTTGAAATTTCATGGTTTAGTTCACTAGATTTTTCGTGGGTTTTTTAAAAGAACGTAATCTCCAATTTTAAATTTTGAAACTTTTAGATTTTTATTGAGTCTTTTAGATCTAGATTCAGCTTTTTGCTTTGCCCTTTTTATCACCAATTCTTTCTTTTGATCCAATCCCAAACTTGTACAAGGTGGAAACTCTAGTTTTTCTTTAATTAAACTTTTACTACTTCTGCCTAACAAAATTTCTTCTGGTGGGAATCCTGTAGTTTCATGATGTAATGTGTTCGTGACATTCTCAAAATCCGATATAAATCTGCCCCAGGCTCTAATTCAACAAAACAATAATTCACTTTCAGATAACACTGAGTTACAGTAATAATAAAGTCATGCATAATAATAATAATATATACAAATACAGCACCCTGCCCCCAGTCTCTTTATTAACAAGGCAGTCTTTTATGGTTCATAAAACAGTCACATAAGTCTGGTGGCTTTTTAGGCCTCTGGAGTTCAAAGTCTTTGCTTACTTGAACTCTTCGCAAAATAAACACTGAGTCGTCAGGTGGTTCTTTCTTTCTTTGTTCAGTCTCAACGTCTGGATTTTGTTTTGAAACTTCTTCATCATTAGGTACAATATCGTAATTAACTGCATTCCTACTATTTTTACTAATTTTCTCATACCCTCTTTCAGTAAAAGTATATTCACTTTCTTTTACACTTGAAAATTCATCTACACTAGAGTCATCACTACTCTCTTCCTCACCATCAGATTCACTTAAGTACGCTACTTTTGCACAATAGGTAAAGTTAGAATATTCAATTTTGTTTGTATTTGCGTACCTTTCATCATCTGAACTATCGTCGGAATCCGACCATTCTGGATCACTTTCAGGTTCTAACTTAAAAGCTTTTCTGAGACAGGCACTAAGTTCTTCCTCTGTATTGTCGTCAGGCTTGGATTTTAATTCAATCTCCTCTTTTGGCAAAACGGCCTCATCATCAGTTTTATTTACATCTACTGTGGCTTCATATTCAGTGTAATCCTCGTGGACTTTAATTACTTTCAGGTAATCATCTGCCCCTTCTCCACGGTGCCTCTCAGTAGCAGCTTGTACTATTGGCAGATTGTTAGCAGAAGTTATTTCTTCGTCAATGCTGAGGATTTCATCCTCCAACTCCTTCCTATCATTAATCTGCGTCCTATTGGCGGCACGCGTACTTTGCGCGGCGCTATTTATTCTCTCCTCTTCCAATTCGGGCCACGTCACCTTATTGACGTCCCTATCATTTCTTTTTCTATTAACTAATTTCTTCGCCTCATACTCCCTTTTAAAATCCTCCCACTCACATTGCTTTAGGCCCTTGTACAGATTGTCGATCTGCACACGCCAATCAGTTACTTCTGCTAATTCATTTTCGCCTTTTACCTCATTGCAAACACTGCTAACCGCACCTCTCTGTGTAGTCACAGTCTCATTTATTGTTTCCTTTGCCACGGAATTATCACTCGTAAAATTTTCATTAGCTCTGATTGCTATGTTCGTATCTACTGCTGCCGTATTGCTAGCGGCTTCTTTCTGGACAGATGTTCTGCTAGGCTGGGTCGTTGCCCTCTGATGCTCCACTCGCCTGTTAACATGTAGCGCTCTGTGCGGCAGAGATGACTCATTCTGGCTCGCACCTGACGCTTGTTTCGCCACAACACATTGCGTCATTTCACGCCTGTCTCTAACCTGTCTCATTATATTACTGTCGGTCCGGTATCTTTTCTTAAATCGGGGCCTGTATGTATTGTCCGCTTCCGTTTGGCCCGCAACGTTCACGGAAATTAGTTTCCCGCGTCATTATTATTTTGCGCGGTATACCCTCTACCGCGACCTGGATAATTTCCTCTGCCTCTTCCTCTGCCTCTTCCTCTGCCTCTTCCTCTGCCTCTTCCTCTCTGTATTACATTGACGCGAAATCCATCACCGTCATTTCTTTCGTCATTGTTTCGGTTATTACGGTTACCAAAATTTTGATAATTGGCACGACTTTCGCGCCAATGATCTTCGTCTTCGAATCTTTCATGAAATGCTTGGAAGCTGCGATGATTGCTTCCTACATACCTCTTTGAATCTTCTGGAAGCTTTTTACATAGCTCCCAGATAATTTCTGAATCTGATCTTCGGCCTCTTAAATGCGTCAATTTCCGGTACCAATATTCACAGAAATCTTTAAAAGAATTCCTGCCCCTGTTATCATGCTGTTTGGCCATGATGAACTCGCGCCATAAATGGTCCTGCTTTTGTTCAGACCAATATTCTTCTGTAAATCTTTGCCTAAATTCTTCGAATGTCATTCGTTCGGTATTTAAATTTATTCCCCAGCGCTTAGCGTCACCTGCTAAGGCGCTAATTACTACATTTATCTTTTCCTGATGAGACAAGTGCTCAGGAAATACTCTCTCGCAATTTTTGATAAAATCTAACGGATGCCACCCATTATGTTTCTTGGCTGGATCGAAGCGTTCCTCACCTTCTAATAGCTTTGTAATTGGTGTGCCATTACAGACAACACCAGGCCTATCTTTAATTTTGCTCTCCAGATCAAAAATTCTGCCTTGAATTTTCGTAGTATTTTGTTCACAATTTTGAACACATCCGGTTACTTTTTTACCTAAATCCCTTTCAGTGTCTAAAACTACCTTTTTCAACTGTGATATTCCGTGTTGACATTCGTTTACGATCTCAGTTTTAAGAGCGAAAACTTTTTCGTCTACCTTAGTTTCAACCAGAGGTTCTACTTTCTCTTGGATGTTGAGAATTTCAACATCGAATCTACTATTAATGTTTCCAATTTCCTCCTGCATAGTATCCATATTTTTGTTAATGGTATCAATTTCAAATTTCATATTGTTTACCACAGCACTTAAATTACCCATTTTTTGTTCTACCTGTTCTATTTGTTTACTAATTTTAATTCCCTGTCCTTCAACCTGTGCTTTAATCTGATCACTTTGAGTTTTGAGCTGCTGATTAACGTGTGTTTTGAGCTGCTCGTTCTGTGTTTTAAGTTGCTCAGTCTGTCCTGCAATTTGTTTAGTTAATTGTTCAAATAAGTCGTTCATGCTTAAAATTTTTACACTGTTTTGTTCTACGGAATCCATGTGTTTCGGTCCTACTTCATAAGTTTCTTTCGGTTCTTTCTTTATCTGTGGTGAATCAAATATGTCAGTGGTTTCGTTCACGTACCCACTATCATTTACAAAGTCACCCTCTACTTCCTGTTTTGTCCCTTGCTGTGTTCGAGACGATCTCGACATTTCAATCTGTTCGTTGACGTGTTCATGGTATTGTATGTACGCCAATTGTCTTCCGCTAACGCCATCTGTTATCTGGCCGCGTAAACTCCGGCTACTGCCAGCCGCATTCTCCATTTCGCTTGGCGCATCTACCCCGTCTACGTTTCTGTCCATACTAAATGCCAATTGTACCACACTACTATACTTGACGCACACTGCAATTTACTTTGCTAAATATTATTCCTTTTCGAGTCCTATCACCGGGAAGCCACTTGTAACGCTACTGCCCGCTCAGGCGTACGTTAGCTCTTTAAAGCCTGTACTGTAATAAGTTCACGGGCTTCACCTCATAAACAAGGATTTTAGTACATAAGTTGTCCGCATGTACCTAATTGGAAGCAATTCGGACTTATATCCAGTCAGAAACTACAGCGATGCGTCAAGCAAATGTAAAGTATAATTACTCGTTCGCATGGACAAGAAGTACACACAGTAGATACTACCAATGATTAACAATTCGGTCGCCAGCCTAATTAGGCATTGAGTGAGTTTTTCCTTGTACAAGTGGGTGCATGTACAAGCACAATAACATGTAGTAATGTTGCGTTTTATGGCAAAGTTTGGAACCGGAAAAATCCACTGAACTAAAGTTTTCTCCTTTTGCACTAATTTGGACGAGCTATAAATACACAACACCACACTGCAATGATTACTACGAACTGCATTTTGTATATTGATCAGACTGAAATCGGGCATAGATTACTCTAGAATTAACAATCTTGAAAGTACACATACAATGTCACTATTAAGGATGGATAAACACTAATACACTTAAGTTTAATATGGAACTTAACTTTGCTGGTCAAATCTGATCAGTACACTTCAAGGTTTGAAAGAATGGACAAGAGAAGGGGGGGCCCTGAAACTGTTATGGTCGTTATACTGAAACTATTAAGTACTGAAGGTAAATTAACACTCAAAATTATCAATCTATGGATAACTACTCTTTTGTCTTACTTCTGAATTATTTAACTGTCATTATTTCTGTCTCAAATTAATTAAATAACATCGCTAACTCAATTCAAAAAAACTCTCTTCCAATTTAGTCATACTTTTGTTCTTTATCAACATTTGCAATAACACACAGAACTTTAAACTTCTTTATAGCATAGATTTGTCTGCTGATAATTCTCGTTAACACTAACTTTAAACTTTCAGTTCGGGATACTCGGGTTGCACAATATGTGGTAAGGACCCTGTCTAGGTCAGTGATCAGGATAAGTAATGGCTGAGGCAATTCTGGTAAAAGTCACGTTATTATTGAACAGTTAGAAACAGTTTCGACACTGGTCCACACAGATACAATTCTAAAGATGAATTAAATGTTTGACCTGTGCAAGTCGGTGCGGCGGATGGCGGGCAGCGAGATAGCGAGAAGCACAGCACACATACAAGCACGGCTAAGGCTCTTACTGCATCGCCACTTTCCTTCTTCTTAGCGTCGTAATCTTTCCAATTTTGTGCCTAAGAATATAGCCATGCCATGTAGTCGTCGGGATCGGCACATCCGAGGCTCAATGGAATCCACTTTTACTGGATAGCCTCCTCGATATGGTACGTGTTCCTCTGACCGATACCCAACTCCGACTGTAATACTGAGCCCGTTGTGCCGAACCGCGCCAGTGTGCGTTTTCCCGCGCTCGCCTGCCACTACCTTTTCCCGCTCCCCTACAGGTAGGGTATTCACCACAGGTTTTCTACTACACATATATTAATACCTTTCCTACGTATGGACCAAGCGTATAAATACAATTTTCACATCTTACATTAGTTTTAACATTAAATACACTTCTCTTTGATTACCACATTACTTGAAATCTAACATAAATAATAATATTCATTTCGAAAGTTGCTCACAGTTTCTTTAACATGACATGAAAAGAAAAAGAAATTCAAAACATTGCTTACATTAATTTATCAACATTCAGAAAGAAAAAAAATTTATCGTATGTACAGTTGTTGTTGTTACAAGTTAGAAGCAAAACTTTCTTTTCTTTTATTTTTTTCGGGATTGTTTGCTCCCGCCATGCTGAAGGACTCACAACGATTGCACTGACATGTTTCCGTTACTCTTCTCTCACCTTGTAAGGCTGTATATATTGGGAGACAAAGGTCTCAGGAAGGCCTTCCTTGCCGGCCGCGGTGGCCGTGCGGTTCTAGGCGCTGCAGTTCGGAACCGCGGGACTGCTACGGTCGCAGGTTCGAATCCTGCCTCGGGCATGAATGTGTGTGATGTCCTTAGGTTAGTTAGGTTTAAGTAGTTCTAAGTTCTAGGGGACTGATGACCTAAGATGTTAAGTCCCATAGTGCTCAGAGCCATATGAACCATTTGAAGGCCTTCCTTGCCCTCCTCGAAGCTCATCCCTTCGCCGCCGCCAGAAGAACGTTGTGGGTGGGTGTTCTGTCCTGATGAGTCTCACTGCCATGACGTGTCGTCTCTTCCCGTCCGTTTCCTGGCTGGATGAGCTTCTACTACGTGGTCCGATATACTGCCTGGCAGCATGTTAGCCTTCTCCCACAGATCCTCTTTCCTTATGATACCTCACAATTCTTTATTACCAAAGACACACCTATAACTGTCTGTAAAATTATACAGTGATCCAGGACACTCACACGTGTCTGTGGTGCGTGAGCATACTGGTATTTGCGTACATAAGTAAGATATAGCTTCAACTCTACCAGACAGTGCATTGCTCCTTGGTCTGCGGAAAGCGTGACCTTTTTCCTTTATTTTATATTTGTTGATGATTTGGTAAGTTATTATCAGTTGTCCTTGATGTGTTGGCCGAAGAGCCAACACCGTGTTGCTAGAGGAGGCCGAAATGCACGCGTTAAGCTCACGCAGACTGGCGTGAGGTCTGGAACAGTTAAGGGAAATTATAGTAACAAATAAAGTACGTAGTTGAAGTAATACTTAACTTTATTCCATAATTGGTGTACATCGCTCTTGAAGGTACGTGTTTTACAATCTCAATATTAACTGGTAATGGCGCCTTGTTAGGTCGTAGCAAATGACGTAGCTGAAGGCTATGCTAACTATCGTCTCGGCAAATGAGAGGGTATTTGTCAGTGTAGCATCGCTAGCAAAGTCGTCTGTACAACTGGGGCGAGTGCTAGGACGTGTCTCTAGACCTGCCGTGTGGCGGCGCTCGGTCTGCAATCACTGACAGTGGCGACACGCGGGTCCGTCGTATACAAGCGGACCGCGCCCGATTTAAAAGCTACCACCTAGCAAGTTTGGTGTCTGGCGGTGACACCACAGTCCTACTCTCAGATGTCCAGCTAGTTTCTTTCGGTGCACTACTTCAATATCTTCTTGATTGTTGCTGTTGTGCCCATTGCTCGTTTTAGTTAGGTAGTTAGTTAGTTAGTTAGTTTCATGATCCATGGATCATTTGCAGAATAAATCGTAATTTTGTGGAAGGGACTCCTTTTACATTCACATTACACATCCATATACAGGGTGGTCCGTTGATCGTGACCGGGCCAAATATCTCAAGAAATCAGCGTCAAACGAAAAAACTACAAGGAACGAAAGTTGTCTAGCTTGAATGGGGAAACCAGATGGCGCTATGGTTGGCCCGCTAGATGGCGCTACCATAGGTCAAACGAATATCAACTGCGGTTTTTAAAAATAGGAACCCCCATTTTTTATTACATATTCGTGTAGTACGTAAACAAATATGAATGTTTCAGTTGGACCACTTTTTTCGCTTTGTGATAGATGGCGCTGTAATAGTCCCAAACATATGGCTCACAATTTTAGACGAACAGTTGGTAACAGGTAGGTTTTTTAAATTAAAATACAGAACGTAGGTACGTTTGGACATTTTATTTCGGTTGTTCCAATGTGATACATGTACATTTGTGAGCTTATCATTTCTGAGAACGCATACTGTTACAGCGTGATTACCTGTAAATACCACATTAATGCAATAAATGCTCAAAATGATGTCCTTCAACCTCAATGCATTTGCCAATACGTGTAACGATATTCCTCTCAACAGCGAGTAGTTCGCCTTCCGTAATGTTCGCATATGCATTGAAAATGCGCAGACGTATGTTGACAGGCGTTGTCGGTCGGTCACGAAAGCAAATATCCTTCAACTTTCCCCACAGAAAGAAATCCGGGGACGTTAGATTGCAGTGAAACATCTTGTAGTAACATCGGTAGAACAGCATACATTGCACCATTTAGATTGCCATCGATAAAATGGGGGCCAATTATCCTTCCTCTCATAATGCCGCACCATACATTAACATGCCAACGTCGCTGATGTTCCACTTGTCGCAGCCGTCGTGGATTTTCCTTTGCCCAATAGTGCATATTATGCCGGTTTACGTTACCGCTGTTGGTGAATGACGCTTCGTCGCTAAATAGAACGCGTGCAAAGAATTTGTCATCGTCCCGCAATTTCTCTTGTGCCCAGTGGCAGAACTGTACACGACGTTCAAAGTCGTTGCCCTGCAATTCCTGGTGCATAGAACTACGGTACGGGTGCAATCGATGTTGATGTAGCATTCTCAACACCGTCGTTTTTGAGATTCCCGATTCTCGCGCAATTTGTATTCTATTGATGTGCGGGTTAGCCGCGACAGCAGCTAAAACACCTACTTGGGCATAATCATTTGTTGCAGGTCGTGGTTGACGTTTCACATGTGGCTGAACACTTCCTGTTTCCTTAAATAACGTAACTGTCCGGCGAAGGGTCCGGACACTTGGATGATGTCGTCCAGGATACCGAGCAGCATACATAGCAAACGCACACACCCGTTGGGCATTTTGATCACCTTAGCCATACATGAACACGATATCGACCTTTTCCGCAATTGGTAAACGGTCCATTTTAACACGGGTAATGTATCGCGAAGCAAATACCATCCGCACTGGCGGAATGTTACGTGATACCACGTAATTTATACGTTTGTGACTATTACAGCGCCATCTATCACAAAGCGAAAAAAGTGGTCCAACTAAAACATTCATATTTCTTTACTTACTGCACGAATATGTAATAAAAAATGTGGGTTCCTATTTAAAAAAACGCAGTTAATATCCGTTTGACTTATGGCAGCGCCATCTAGCGGGCCAAGCATAGCGCCATCTGATTTCCCGCTTCAAGCTAGACGATTTTCGTTCTTTGTAGTTTTTTCGTTTGACGTTTATTTCGTGAGATATTTGGCCCGGTCACTATTAATGGACCACCCTGTATAAATATGGCTACAGTCTGACCATCTGCAACTTTTTAAAAAGAGTTTTAAATTTTTAGTACAGTTGTGAGTTAATAGTTCCTGTCCATCACCTTTTACACATCACAAAATTGGAAATTCTTCTACGGAATAGAAGAAGTCCTCAAGGAGAAACTTTTTAAGTGCGTTATCAAATTCTACTTTGTTGTCTACCAGACATTTTATATTATTGTGCAAGAGAACAAATCTTTGGGTTGTAGCATTGTGCATCCCTTTTTGTGCGAAAGACAGCCTTAATGAGAAGTAATGAATGCCGTTTTCTCTTGTGCTATTGTAATTATATCCATCAGTGTTCCTGTTCGGAGTGGATTATTTACAACAAATTTCGTAAGGGAGTAAATATACTATAAAGCAGTAGTAAAAATGCCTAATTACTTAAACTGACATCTACAAGATGACCGTGGGCAAGCACCACATATTAGTCTGAGAGCACGTTTTAGAACAATGAACACTTTCTTTCTTAAAGTTGAATTACCCTAGAACATTAGTCTATATTGCATTATTGAAGGAAAATATGCAAAATATGTCAATTTACTGATTCGTTTCCCCCCTAAGATTTGCAATTATTGATAGCACAAATGTGGCTGAACTAAGCAGTCCTTTTAAGAACATCATTAGCGTTGCTTTTGTTGCTGTATGTATGTTTGGACTGATTACGTTACCAGTGACATCTCCAAAAAGAACTAATTTTGCTTGTATGTTAGACGGCTGTAACGTTATCCATTTGTTTGCTGTACCATCAGTCCTATAAAATCTCAGTTTATCCATGACAATATTGTGATCCACACAGTCAAATGTCTTAGACAGGTCACGGAATATACCAACTGGTTCTATTGTGATATTTTGTGCTTGTAAAATTTGGTGGGTGGATGTGTAAATGGCGTTCTCAGTTGAGCGACTCTTCCGAAATCCAAACTGTGATTTACTGAGGATGTTATTGTTGCTCAGGTGGGATACTATTCTGAAATACATGAACTCCTCAAAAATGTTGGAACATGATGTCAGTAGTGAAGTGCGTTAGTATTTATCGATATCTCTACTATAAACTTTATTACAGAGGAGTTTAACAATGTCACATTTCAATTCCTATGGGAGAATGCGTTGAGTTAGTGTTGCATTACATATTTCACAAAAGACGCCATCAAATACAGATGAGCTTTTATTTTTGAAACAATATGTAAAGTTTCTTAATTTCAGACTTTTATAATTGAACATTAGGGAAGTTACTTGTTCAGCACTCTCTTATGATTTTTATCTTGAACTGTTTGTCCCTACATTTAAGAAATGGTATTAAACATATTTCCTACTTGGGATTTCCATTTAAATTAATTGTTCAGTCAATATTATGTACCTCTGCCTCTTGCTACGAAGTCTAATAGTCCTTCATATGTCTCAGTCAGTGTAGTTCTGTACGAGCCTGAGTCTAGTGCTTAGTGATTACTGAAAGGTCTGTGCTGTCGTTGCCATTCCGGCACTACAAGCCCACACTCCTGCCACATCGTCAACAACAGCGATGAGGCTTGAGATGAGGTACGTTCTTATAAACAACAGAGTCCGTTTAAAGCGTATTGACCAATTGGAGCTATTTTGTTGGGGATTTTAGCATCTTTCTGGAACAAAATTTCAGCAAGTACATAAAAATTCTGTTTTTTCTGTCGGTGTTGATAGTAAGATATCTATACACTTCTTTTTTGTTCACTACGTGGTCATTTATTCTGATTGTGGGACTCTCACTTTTGGTAATGTTCCAATTAGCAATCAGTAAACGGTTTTTTGTGTTGCTGTCGTTTATTTACTGTCTGTGCACCTAATTCTGAGTATTTTGAGAACTTGTCTTACTCTTCTCTTCTAATTTTAGTCTTGTGTTGGCAGCTGGTGTTGTTAACAGATCGTCAACATGGGCGATGCAGCCCATCTGAAAACTGTTGGCCATATGCAGTCATTGGTGATAGTTTACACTGCTTTCTAGCTGCGTCACTGAAATTTCACCTGCCTGTTTCTTTGTGCTATAATCTTGCAAAGACACCTAGGACAATCTGTCTGCTTCAGTCTTTTGACAAGGGCAGGCCATTATAATTTATCAAATGCCTCAGCTTGTACTTACTATGAATGATTTCTCGCCTAAGAGTTGACAATTTTCAGGGGACTCACGCTACGTACACTATCTGCTGAGATGTATCTGCACACCTATTAGTGGCCAATAAATTGAGGTGTATCCATCCGACGCCTTTATGGCGGCTTAATCGCTTCTAGCACATTTCCAATGAAATGTAAATGGTAGGTGGAGAGGGGAAGAAAGGAAAGGAAAGGGAGCGATCACTCTTGTCAGCTGCATCGGGACATTATGCGGAATCAGCGTCGACGAGTAAAACTATGTACAGGATTCGAAACCGGGATCTCCTGCTTACTAGGCAGGTGGGTTAACCACTGCTCCATCCGGAACGCGGCGTTATCGCAGTTGCGCGGACTATCTCGGCACGCCACACAGCCGATCCATATTTCCATCGAGCGCCACCTATCTGTAGTCCCTGTCGATTTCCTCCATGTTCACTGCCTGAGATTCCCACAGGAGGTCGTGCAGGAATGGCAGCCCAACCATACTCAAGAGCTGAAACCAGGGAAGGTAGTGATGTTAGACGATGGGACCAGTAGCGAAATCCACTTTCTAACTTGTCCAGAGATGTCCCATTGGGCTTAGGTCGGGTCTCTGAGCAGGCCAGTCCATTTCTGGAATGTTATTGTCCACAAATCATTACCACATAGGTGCTGTTTTAAGACAGAGTGCACTGTCATGCTTATACAGGGTGGTCCATTGATCGTGACCGGGCCAAATATCTCACGAAATGAGCGTCAAACGAAAAAACTACAAACAACGAAACTTGTCTAGCTTGAATGGGGAAACCAGATGACGCTATGGTTGGCCCGCTATATGGCGCTGCCATCGGTCAAACGGATATCAACTGCGTTTTTTAAAAATAGGAACCCCCATTTTTTATTACATATTCGTGTAGTACGTAAAGAAATATGAATGTTTTAGTTGGACCACTTTTTTCGCTTTGTGATAGATGGCGCTGCAATAGTCACAAACATATGGCTAACAATTTTAGACGAACAGTTGGTAACAGGTAGATTTTTTAAATCAAAATACAGAACATAGGTGCGTTTGAACATTTTATTTCAGTTGTTCCAATGTGATACATGTACCTTTGTGGACTTATCATTTCTGAGAACGCATACTGTTACAGCGTGATTACCTATAAATACCACATTAATGCAATAAATGTTCAAAATGATGTCCTTCAACCGAAATGCATTTGGCAATACGTGTAACAACATTCCTCTCAACAGCGAGAAGTTCGCCTTCCGTAATGTACGCACATGCATTGACAATGCGCAGACGCATGTTGTTAGGCGTTTTCGGTGGCTCACGGTAGCAAATATCCTTCAACTTTCCCCACAGAAAGAAATCCGGGGACGACAGATCCGGTGAACGTGCGGGCCGTGGTATGGTGCTTCGATGACCAATCCACCTGTCATGAAAAATGATATTCAATACCGCTTCAACCGCACACGAGCTATGTGCCGGACATCCATCATGTTGAAAGTACATCGCCATTCTGTCATGCAGTGAAACATCTTGTAGTAACATCGGTAGAACAATACACAGGAAATCAGCAGACTTTGCACCATTTACATTGCCATCGATAAAATGGGGGCCAATTATCCTTCCTCCCATAATGCCGCACCATACATTAACCCGCCAAGATCGCTGATGTTCCACTTGTCGCAGCCATCGTGGATTTTCCTTTGCCCAATAGTGCATATTATGCCGGTTTACGTTACCGCTGTTGGTGAATGACGCTTCGCCGCTAAATAGAAAGCGTGCAAAAAATCTGTCATCGTCCCGTAATTTCTCTTGTGCCCAGTGGCAGAACTGTACACGACGTCAAAGTCGTCACCATGCAATTCCTGGTGCATAGAAATATGGTACGGGTGCAATCGATGTTGATGTAGCATTCTCAACACCGACGTTTTTGAGATGCCCGATTCTCGCGCAATTTGTATTCTACTGATGTGCGGATTAGCCGCGACAGCAGCTAAAACACCTACTTGGGCATAATCATTTGTTGCAGGTCGTGGTTGACGTTTCACATGTGGCTGAACACTTCCTGTTTCCTTTTAAGGAAACGTAACTATCCGGGGAACGGTCCGGAGCCGGCCGGGGTGGCCGAGCGGTTCTTGGCGCTACAGTCTGCAACCACGCGACCGCTACGGACGCAGGTTCGAATCCTGCCTCGGGCATGGATGTGTGTGATGTTCTTAGGTTAGTTAGGTTTAAGTAGTTCTAAGTTCTAGGGGACTGATGACCTCAGAAGTTAAGTGCCATAGTGCTCAGAGCCATTTGAACCATTTGAACGGTCCGGACACTTGGATGATGTCGTCCAGGATACCGAGCTGCATACATAGCACATGCCCGTTGGGCATTTTGATCACAATAGCCATACATCAACACGATATTGACCTTTTCCGCAATTGGTAAACGGTCCATTTTAACACGAGTAATGTATCACAAAGCAAATACCGTCCGCATTGGCGGAATGTTACGTGATACCACGTACTTATATGTTTGTGACTATTACAGCGCCATCTATCGCAAAGCGAAAAAAGTGGTCCAACTAAAACATTCATATTTCTTTACGTGCTACACGAATATGTAATAAAAATTGGGGTTCCTATTTTAAAAAAACGCGGTTGATATCCGTTTCACCTATGGCAGCGCCATCTAGAGGGCCAACCATAGCGCCATCTGGTTTCCTCCTTCAAGCTAGACAAGTTTCGTTCTTTGTAGACTTTTCGTTTGACGCAGATTTCGTGAGATATTTGGCCCGGTCACGATCAGTGGACCACCCTGTATACTCAATCATAACCTCTGAACTGTTCCTCTACTGTGCACAAAGCTGTAAATATGTTAATGTTTAGCGTTTTCTTGAGCGCGTTAAGGGAAGCACACCCTAATTAACGAAACAAAGACGCTGGCGCTACACATGATTGCAGGCACGTTAGCTAGGCGTTTTCCAAACCCAAACACTTCCGCTGGCCACTGACCAGTGATGCTCTTTACTCCATCCGAAACGTGATTTGACACTAACTACAGAAATGTGTAGTTTATGAGGAGTTGTTCGACTGTTGTAGCCCATTCTTTTTAGCTCCCTACACACAGGCAGTGTGCTAGCTAAACACACGAGTGATTCTTTCTGCTGATTTCACGCGGATTTTTGCAACAACTTTCTGCAACGCTCGACGGTCCCGGTCCACGAGTACATGAGGTAGGGACGGGTAAAATTAAAACCGATACTGCTAGTTTAGTTACGAATAAGCGGTATTTTTCGGTATTGTTGTGGTCTTGGTTATAACAGGTGTTTTGATTTTTCACTAATAATCGGGCAGAAAACCGAAAAATGAATTAGCCATTGCAGCATATACCTTTTTAAAGAAGGAGTAATTTTATTCGTAAAGTTTACTTTGTTTTGAAAAATCGCGTTATTACGGAAAATCGGAAAAGCGATCAGTGCCATTTCAATAACAGTGGCGACAACGACATTGCATAAAAATTCGTACAGCATTGCTTGGACAATAGTGTACCTTTTACTAGGTGGCGTGGCCTATTAGATGGTACGCGTGTATAAAGTGTTCAGCACTTGCCCCATGTGATCTGTATGGTACTGTCATCATCGGATATAAGTTGTATTAGAGAGCTGGCACTATTCCTAGTCTGCAAGTATTTCATGAAGTGCAGTGTCAATGAAGGATGCTTTAAAATGTTAACTATTTGAGGAGCCACAACAAACTTGCTACATAATGTAAAGAAAAACTTAAACAGTTCATTCATAGTTTGCAATGAAAATAGAAACGGCTGATCTGCTTGGTGTATCTACATAACATGGTTTTATCTGCTTGTAGCCCTCGAAAACCGACAAATTAATACGAAAAACAGAGTTCTTCAAACTCAGTTTTCACGCTTTAGCACTGCCTATTCGTATTGTGCTGTTTACAGCTTGATTCTTGAGCAGAGTTTCGAAAAATTAGTACGAGTAGGTGAATGCTGGTGATTTTTTTGTATTAGTCAACCACCTTACCATTTTCGAGAAAAGCAGCAAACGGTGGACGTACTAAGTTTTTGTTTGTTTGCGTGTTTAATTTAATATGTTGATTCTGTGTATCTTGAAACTGAGGCATTCAAAATTTTTCAATCTTCGTTCGATTTCTACGTTTATTACAGGAAATAATAGGGAGAAAAAGCAGAAAGTCATTTATTTCAGAAAGAGGTTATTCTGAGCGATTTTAACAGCATGGCTAAACAGGTGTTGACAAAAACCAGTATAACCGAAAGAACCGGTTGTTTCAGCGATAACCGCCATCTCTAACATGAAGTGCTCGTAGTCTTGGTTTATCGGTGGTGGTTTCTTCGCGTTCCCACTTCACAATCCCATCACCTGTGGTTGACTTGGGCAACTTAAAACGTGTTGCAAAGTCGCTGACGCATTTGTTACTCAGGTAACGTCCAGTCAGTAGTCGCTTTTCGAAGTGACTGAGATCTACTGACCGGTGCATTCTGCTGTCAACTGCTTCTCTACAGACAGCACAATACTTGCCGCCTCCTTTCATGCTGACGAGTCCGCTTCTCGTGACGTTTAATAGTTAATTCCGCAATATATATGGGTGATCGGAAACATACGAGGGACGTGCTTGACCCCGAATGCTCAGAGGCGCCCGTTAATGTGCTTTAGACAATAAGTCGCTCATCCCAGAACAGTGGTGTAAGCCATCCGCGTGCAAAAGTGCGGGTGTTACCACGAGAAACATTTGAATGATCACTTATTCAAGGTTCGAGAGAGGAACTTTGGCAGTGAGAAGAAATGAAATGTTGATATAGTAGAACAAAAAACACGCCGAAGACAAAAAATATTGTCAACCTCTACATGTGCGCCTTTTTAGGCACTAAAAATTCTATATGAGGGAAATATCGTTGCTTTTTGAAGACTACAGCGTGAAAAACCACAAGTAAAGATATACCATCATCTTTTGAACATCGGAATTCACTCTGTGCTACACAGTCAACTTTCTGAATAGCAGTGCAAATGTATATTACGATATGTTTGGCAAAATGCAGGTTGTGACATTGACAAACGAATATCATCATTTGTATATGTAGCCAATGTGACGCTCGATGTTGGACTGCTTGAATGTAGGACTGATGTTGAATGTCAAAAAGCGGCCGTAGTCAAATGTGGATATTATTTTGTTTCACTTTGTTCTGACCATTTCACTGAAATCCCACACCTGCACTTTGAAGAGTGAGTAGCCGTGTAACACTTTTACGTAAGTTTTACAAGAAGTTACGACAGTGAAATAAGTGTGTTTCTGGTCCTATTATCAGAGTTCCTTTTTGAGACCTTGAATAGGTGATCATTCCAATGTCTTTAGTGGTCAGACGTGCAGCTTTGCATAGGGTTTGGCTCATACCCTGCATAACACTATACTTCAACAGAAAAATAGTCCTGCTTCGGGAAAAGCCACATATAACACTATAATACGGCGACTTGTGCATATAGTATTATGTTACCCCTTTTATACGTTTTGACCGTGTTATATGACTAATGGATATAGAAATCATACTATTAGTTTCTTTTCCTAAGAGAAAGGAACGCAGTAAAATGGAATAATACTGATCTACTACCTTTCTGTACCAAGTTCATTAAGTGGTATGTCTAATGGATTTACGGACGCCAGCCTCTACAGGCAAAGAAGTGGCTAATTTTCAGAAAAGCAGAAGAAGTAAATTTGGCTCACTTTCCTGCTATTCTCTAATATAACTTCACAAATAAATAAAACTTTGACGATATGGTTCTGAGAAAGACACTGGAATCTTTTACCTACTACTCCCACACACATATCTATATAGTACTTTACTGAAATTCATTTATAACCGGAAGAATTGTATCTGTACCTTGCTCAAAACTTATTTACTCACTTTCTACCACAAAGAGAGTATGAATATTAAAAACGTTAAATTCGTCTGAAAATATCTACTTCAGTACTTAAGCAAAATTTCACTTTTGCACATCTGTTAAGTAAATCATACAGTACTTTTACCTTCCCTTTAAAAGTTAGTTCACAACAATTATTTTCAAACATTTGTTCAAAGATTAAAATTAGTGCTTGTAGATTCTGATTAAACATTATTTTTATGACAGGTTTTCTCGGAATAATCAAACACCAGGAAAGGATCCTATATAGGTGAATGATTAGGAATAAAATAACTGGGTGAACCAAATTTTATGTTTAACACAATAATTATTCAAAAAAGGTTAATTTTGAGTTAATGATTCATGCCTCTACAACTCTAATTATACAGTTCCTAACCTGCTACGTGTAGGCGTCGGGTGTGGTGGTTAGCAGTAGCGGCTATACTACCCATGGTACGGCGTACAGGCTCTTGAAGTGTGGGCTAATTCGTTCTTCTTGGCGTCGTTTTAACGTCCGTAACATAGTCCAACAACGTGCACCAAAGCCGTAATAATTCAAGAGTCATCATCAGATACTACTGTGCAACGATTTCCAGGCAAGGCATCGCCTGCTCCGTCGGAGTGTTGCCTGTTTCATTGCTGCCTACAGACTGTATCTTCTCGTTTCCTCTCGCTGTACAGATAGAGCGCCAAAAATCCAAACCACTTTTACACTTCCCAAAGTAACTTCCGTACAGTACAAAAGCACTCCATCTTTACATAACATATATTCTACACATCGTCCTTAAGCGTTTATCATCTTATACAAATAATAAATTGCAGAATTATATAAAATTACAAACACGAACATTTTCTATTCATTAATCGATAACAAATTACACTAAAGAGCCAAAGAAAATGGTTCACCTGGCCAATATCACGCAGGGCCCCCACGAGCACGCGGAAGTGCCGCAACACGACGTGCCATGTACTCGACTAATGTCTGAAGTAGTACTGGAGGGAACTGAGACCATGAATCCAGAAGCGTACGAGGGGTTGGAGATCTCTTGTGAACAGCACGTTGCAAGGCATCCCAGATATGTTCAATAATGTTCATGTCTGGGGAATTTGGTGGACATGGGACGTGTTTCAACTTAGAAGAGTGTTCCTGGAGCAACACTGTAGCAATTCTGGACGTTTGGGGTGTCGCATTGTCCTGCTGGAATTGCCCAAATCCGTCGGAATGCACAATGGACATGAATGGATGTAGGTGATCAGACAAGATGCTTACGTACGTGTCACCTGTCAGAGTCGTATCTAGACGTATCAGGGGTGCCATATCACTCCAACTGCACAGCTCCACACCATTATAGAGCTCCCACCACTTTGAACACTCCCCTACTGGCATGCAGGGTCCATGGATTCATGAGGTTGTCTCCTTACCCGTACACGTCTATCCGCTCGATACAATTTAAAACGAGACTCGTCCGACAGGGCAACATGTTTTCAGTCGTCAACAGTCCAATGTCGGGGTTAGCGGCCCCAGGCGGGCGTAAAACTTTGTGTCGTGCTGTAATCAAGGGTACACGAGTGGGCCTTCGTCTCCGAAAGCCCATATCGATGATGTTTCGTTGAATGCTTCGCACAATGACACTTGTTGGTGGCCCACCATTGAAGCACTTCTGTCACGTTGAACGATTCTCTTCAGTCGTCGTCGGTCCCGTTATTGCAGGATCATTTTCCGGGCGCAGTGATGTCGGAGATTTGATGTTTTACCGTATTCCTGATATCACGGTACTCTCGTGAAATGGTTGCACGAGAAAATCCTCACTTCATCGTTACCTCGGAGATGCTGTGTCCTATCAGTCGTGCGCCTGCTATAACACCACGTTCAGATTCACTTAAATATTGATAACCCGCACTTGTAGCAGCAATTACCGATCTAACGACTGCGCCAGACACTTGTCTTACATAGGCGTTGCCGACCGCAGCGCCATATTCTGCCTGTTTACATATCTCTTTATTTGAATACGCATGCCTACTCCAGTTTCTTTGGTGCTTCAGTGTTTTATTTAGTAAAGTATACATTTCACATTTTTCTTTACTTAAGTTACAATGTATTTGCAAAGCACATACATTTGCATCACATATATTATACTTTTCAAATAGTCTTTGCATATCACAGTTATACCACGATAACATTAAATGCAAAACTTTTTTATAAACTTAGATGAGTGAATAATAGTGTTACACCTGCTTTTGAAATGAATAATTCGTATTTTAAGTACATTTTCGTGTGGATCTGAGCGTTGTTAGTGTAGCTGACTGTGATCTCTATGACGGCTGCCTACGAGATTTTCCAGTATTGTAGCCCAGTTGTAGCCCAGTATTTACAGAACTTAGCAGCCTGTAAGACTTTAGCCCTTTTAGAATTTTTTCTCTTCTGGCTTTTCAGTTTATATCGTACCATTATCTGCAGAACAGCTGCCTGTTTGGGGTAATAAAGCCAGTGTGACTGGGGATCGTGTGCCGTGCTGTAACAGAGAAGAGCCGCCTGCAGCAGATGGTCGATACGTTATCTCCGTTGTCTGGCCGTCCCGAGGGGCGGCAGCTGATGCACGGCAGATCCATTACTGTGGCTCCCGCAGCACGGCCACATGCAGCAGGCCATCAAACGGCCCGCAACACAACAACTTAAAATAGGAAGGTTTTTGTCGTAGTACTGTGATACAGTGCCCACCTTGTAATCGAGTCAAATTCCCAGTGGCACTCGGTTAAAGACGTGGCACTTCATTTAGCAAAACTGCTACGACTTGTGACACTCACATATTTTCTGGGATCTTCTGGGACCCCAAGGCTTGCTTAACCACAAACAAACAGTTTTAACCCTTTTCCCGTATCATACGTTTGCAAGGCGGCTGTCGAGCTTTTTGGAGGACATCCCATCCCTTTCCATAGTCGTTTCGCCTGTTCCTTCCGCGCACTCTTCGACTGGAATGGTGATTCCTTGCTGTAAACGTGGGGTGCCGATCGCACTGTTTGACCTTCAGTAAATCCACAGTAATGTCATCGTAACATCTCGCAGACGTATAATACCAGTTGCGTGATTATGATCTGTCAGACGTATTTATCAATATTTCAAGTTTTTTGTGCTAATTCTGGTGTGATAATTTGGGTTTTTATTGACGGTGCCCCGTAATTAATTTGCACAATATAGAGCCTCTACCAGCTCCATCTCACCATTCAAAACAACCTAGCCAGGGCGATTATTCACAACGAGTAAATGAACCAAACGTCGAAATGCATTTGGAAGAAATGATTAATGAAATTTCGGACTACAGTGATACTGATCCAGATTGCTAGATAGAAGCTGATGATACGAATTCAAAGCAGGAAGTGGATGGTGCTGGTGAAACGAACGATATAAAACAGGTGAAGATAACCTGAGTAAAATAATAGTCATTTTTCTGTTATTCCTACTTTTATGGCATGGGAAACTATTTGGAACAGAGAAAAGCATAACTACAAACTAATGTCAGAAGTAAACAGGGCAACAGTATTGCAGACTGCTGATCTGCAACTTAGGGCTAATGCCTTGGTTGGGAATCCCGATATTGAACAAGTATGGCCCCTACATTTCACTCGCTACATTTTAGATGAGGTTCTACAGTGAGCGAAGAATAACATCGCTAAAATAACAGTACGTTAAATAACGTATCTTTTGTACATGATTCCGAAGTTCTGGAACTGAAAGCTTTTATGTGCGTTCTTCTATTCACTACTCTCTCCAGATCTGACAGTGAGTCCATGGATAATATTTCCTTAGTGGCTGCAACCGGATTTACCATTTTCCACAGCAAATAAAAAGTTTTTGAACATCGGCAGCTGTTCTGTTTCAGAACCGAGATGGTAAGACTGAAAAGGAAAAAAGAAGATGCAACTGCTGCAGTGTCAGGCATATTTTAGAGATGTTTTCCGAAAGGTCAGCAGTGATGCTCTCGTCAGGTTATACTATGTGCATTGATGAAATGTTTGTGCCTTTATGGTTGATGTTAATTTCAGGCGTACCTGCCAAGGAAACCGGCGAAATACGGCTTAAAGATTGCGTGTATGACAGACACCAGATCCCAGTATTAGACAAAGCCTGCACTGTGGCCTTAAAATTAAAAAGGTAACATCTGAATGTGAATTTATCTTTGAAATTTTCCTGCAGTTTTGTTTCTGTTTCTTGGTCGTTTAAGAAAGACTGGCGTAACTTAGAATTAATAACTAAATTTTTATTTCTAAATTCGTGAGAAAAATTATAAGATTCCTCTTTTATGGGACAACACTTGGGTTTTTTCTGTGTTTTTTCTTTGGTTATCAATATTTTTGTGTTATATCACTGTCATTTTTGTTGAGGTCAATAAACAAGTGATACGTTAAGACTATTTTGCATAAAGATTGGAGTCTCACACACACCAGGATGCCAGTTACGTCAAAAAATCGTGTGACACCAGTTAAGGGATAATGTGGATGTAGACTTCTCATAGTCCTGAAATCTGTATTACGAGGGTCACTCCAAAAGAAATCCACACTATTTTTGTAAAAATACGGTTTTCATTCTGCATGTGCAAAAGTTTTACAGTGCGTATATACATCCTTACCGCTTGCTTTCAAACACAGTTCAACCTGTTCCCGTGAGTGGCGCCGTCACAGCATGTCTTCAAGATGGCTGCTACACTTGACGTTCGTCAGAAGCAACGTGCTGTCATAGAATTCCTATGCTGTGAAAACGAGACAGTGGGAAACACCCACAAGAAGTTGAAAAAGGTGTATAGATATGCTGCTGTCGATCGCAGTACAGTTAGTCGGTGAGCAAGCAGGTTACGGGATGAAAGCGGGCACTGCAATATTGAGGACAGTCCTCGCAGAGGCAGGCCTCATACTGCACATAGTCCAGACAATGTGCAGAGAGATAAGGAATTGGTGACTGCTGACAGGTGCATCACAGTGAACGAATTGTCATGATACGTTGGGATAGGAGAAAGCAGTGTTTGCAGAATACTTAAAGTGTTGGCGTTAAAAAAGGTTTGTGCCACGTGGGTTCCCAGGCTGTTGACAGTAGCTCACAAAGAAACAAGAAAAACGGTATGCAGCGAACTTTTGCAACAGTACAAGAATGGTGGAGATGAATTTCTTGGAAGAATTGTGACAGGTGATGAAACATGGCTCCATCATTTTTCACCAGAGACGAAGAGGCAATCAGTGGAGTGGCATCATGAAAAAAAATTCAAAACCACACCTTCTGCTGGAAAAGTTATGGCTACGGTGTTTTCCGATTCCGAAGGACACTTGCTTGTGGGCATCATGCCAAGTGGAACCACCATAAATTCTGATGCATATGTGACGACACTGAAGAAACTTTAAGCTCGACTGAGTCACGTTCAACCACATCGGCAAAAGCAGGATGTTTTGCTGTTGCACGACAATGCACGGCCACATGTCATTCAAAAAACCATGGAAGCAATCACAAAACTCGGATGGACAACACTGAAACACCCGCCTTACAGTCCTGACCTGGCTTCATGTGACTATCATCTCTTTGGGAAACTGAAAGACTTTCTTCGTGGAACACGGTTTGAAGATGACGACTCCCTTGTGCATGCTGCCAAACAGTGGCTCCAACAGGTTGGTCCAGAATTTTTCTGTGCGGGTATACAGGCGCTGGTTCAAGATGGCGTAAGGCAGTTGAGAGGGATGGAAATTATGTGGAGAAATGAAAATATTGTTCCTAAAGGATGTATCTATATACTGTAAGACTTTAGAACATGTAGAATAAAAGATGGAGTTAAAAAAAAGTGTGCATTTCTTTTGGAGTGACCCTCGTATCTTGGCGTATCATAAAACGCCCAAAGGACTAAGGGGAAGAACTGGACCTTAGGGCGGCGCGACGAGCATTCACCTTTTATTGTTCACAATATTTATTTTATTTATTTAGCTTATGGCTAATACAGACGTATCATAAAATTAAATTACATATACATATGTACACATTGACACACAAGAAACTTAAGTTTGGCCTTACAACTGAATATCCAGTCCTTCAATCCAGCGCACTGCATCTGGAGTTGCTAGCAGGAAGTCCTCTTCAGCAGCGTGACAGGCTCGAATCCTGCATTCGCTGACAATGTGGCGAACAGTCTGATATGGAGCCCCGCAGTCACAGGCTGTATCAGGCAGCTTCTTCCACTTAAAGAGCATCCCTGCATCGGCCATGGCTGGTACGGATTCTGTTGAGGGTAGTCCAGGTCTTGCAGAAACAGTTCTTTTCAGAAACCATCTACAAGAAACATTGGACCTACCACAATATTTATTAAAGTCAATCAACAGATAACAATTGTCAAACTTCAAGTGAGAACATTTATACATGGAAATCCATCATACCTTTCGATAGCAAGGCAAGTATAACAACTTTTCAGATGAGAAAGATAATACCTTTTAATATTAAAAAAATATATACATCTACATGGATACACATTTAAGTGCCTGGCAGAGGGTTCATCGAACCACCTTCACAATTCTCTATTATTCGAATCTCGTATAGCGAGCGGAAAGAATGAACATCTATATCTTTCCGTACG
Organism: Schistocerca cancellata; assembly: GCF_023864275.1. Lineage (NCBI taxonomy): Eukaryota > Metazoa > Arthropoda > Insecta > Orthoptera > Acrididae > Schistocerca > Schistocerca cancellata. The sequence goes on from NC_064633.1 coordinate 417,172,420, forward strand.
AGCTCTGATTTCTCTTATTTTATCGTGGTGATCGTTCCTGCCTATGTAGGTCGGTGTCAAAAAAATATTTTCGCATTCGGAGGAGAAAGTTGGTGATTGGAATTTCGTGAGAAGATTCCGTCGCAACGAAAAACGCCTTTCGTTTAATGATTTCCAGCCCAAATCCTGTATCATTTCTGTGATACTCTCTTCCATATTTCGCGATAATGCAAAACGTGCTGCCTTTCTTTGAACTTTTTCGATGTATATCCGTCAGTCCTACCTGGTAAGGATCCCACACCGCGCAGCAGTATTCTAAAAGAGGACGGACAAGCCTAGTGTATGCAGTCTCCTTAGTAGGTCTGTTACATTTTCTAAGTGCCCTGCCAATAAAACGCAGCCTTTGGTTAGCCTTCCCCGCAACATTTTCTGTGTGTTCTTTCTAATTTAAGTTGTTTGTAATTGTAATACCTAGGCATTTAGTTGAATTTACGGCTTTTAGATTAGACTGATTTATCGTGTAACCGAAGTTTAACGAGTTCCTTATAGCACTCACGTGGATGACATCACACTTTACGTTATTTATGGTCAATTGCCACTTCTCGCACCTTTCAGATATTTTTTCTAAAAACGTTTTGCAGTTTGTTTTGATCTTCTGATGACTTTATTAGTCGATAAACGACAGCGTCATCTGCAAACAACAGAAGACCTCTGCTCAGATTGTCTCCCAAATCGTTTATATAGATAAGGAACAGCAAAGGGCACTACCTTGGGGAACACCTGAAATCACTTCTGTTTTACTCGATGACTTTCAGTCAGTTACTAAGAACTGTGACCTCTCTGACAGGAAATCGCAAAACCAGTCACATAACTGAGACGATATTCCATAAGCACGCAATTTTACTACGAGCCGCTTGTGTGGTACAGTATCAAAAGCCTTCTGGAAATCCAGGAAAACGGAATCGATCTGAAATCCCTTGCCAATACAGTGAACGCCTAAAGGGTTATAGTTTTAAAACCTTGTCCAAATATTCTCATTTAAAAGAAATATTAACCTTACACATTAACTCTAAATAACTGTATTTTGCATTAACAAATAGTGAAGAAATAACAATTTTAATAATAAATTCCCAGCCAGAGAACATTTATACATGAAGGGTATCAGTTGGCTTTAGTTACTAACAAATGTAAAACAACTTTTCACATGAGAAAGTTAATACCATTTTATAGAAAGTAGAAAACACTGCATGCCCAAAGGGCTATCGTAAGTTCACTTACAGTTTTAAGACCTTGCCCAAATATATTCATTCAAAAGAAACAGTAGCCTTACATACGGACTCTCAACTAGGCAGGCAATAATATACATTAGACACTTCTCTTACAAATAGTTCCCAGCTCACGGCATCGGCCAAGTGCGGGCATAAAAGTCCTGCGGAGCAGCCAACAAGGGCCACACCTGATTGTGCCATTCGGACCTGATTTATCGGCCCGACCGAGGTCGCGAAGTACAGTAAGTTCGTCCGATTTCACTTTCCGGATGCCGATATTCAAACCTGCGCACAAGTGTTTCATGGAGTTATCGTACTTTGGTACATCATACAGTTCAAGAGGCACAATGCTGTCTGGAAAACACTAAACACTCAGTTTTAGAACATTATGCACAACAAGCCCCTGGCTTGGATGGTAAGAATGCCGACGCTACTAGACACCAAGCAACAACAGTTCGATCAGAATGGTGCATCAAATTGCGTAGCGCACGACCCCAACATGGATTACTAACAGATTTTCGTAACTGAGCACTCGCTAATAGTTTGTCTCAGGTGATGTACACTTGCAATACGGAAGGCAGAAGGTGCATGGCCAGTGAAAGAAATAGCGAAGTAATCGTATCACAGCATCAGAGAAGTAGGTCGCCACTACAGTCTCCCAATAAAATGTCATCGGTTAACGGCCACCAACTGCTTGGCTGCGCAGATCATCTCAAGACACAGCCGTTACAACTGTCGCCTGCGCAATGTCTTTTCAAAACATCTCTTCACCGACAGGGGTACCTACCCTCCTTGGGCAATCGCACCCTCTTCTCCCCACCTCACAACTCAACTCACTCGTGCTCGCCTGTCGATCCGCTCCCTGCAGCGCCACCTCGCGATGGGCTCACAAGCGCCGAAAGGTCTCTGAACAAATATCGATAGTCGAAAAGCGGTCATGGCTCAGTCCTGATAAGTTTTTTTATAGATTCTTTATTATAACTGGGTAAAATATTTATGGTTATATCATGGTTCGTAGTACAATAATTTGAACTTTTTGCAGTGGGATCAGAAAATACCCCAGACTACACAATATGTTATTTTCAAAGTTATATCTCAGCTTTATTAATACTAGCATATTGATCGAAACTACCTGTAACAAATCTTGCAGCCTACCTCTGAACTGCTTCAGTGTGTCCTTTTAATCCAACCTGGTGGCGATCCCAAACACTAGAACTGTACTGAAGAATGGGTCACGGTAGTGTTCTGTGGGTATGTGTGCTGCGCTTGTCAGTGCTTTCCGCACGGCCTGCATTGCAACTAAATTTAAAAGGGAAAGTAGGCGCGAGTGCAGTGGAACGGAACGCGTATTTTAGAAAAGTAAAAAAGGTTAGAATTTCAATCACACCATTATTCTCTTATCTAAAAACTATACCGTACTGAAAACCACTTATAAAATTGTTTAGCAGTTTGCTTATTACAGTTCAGATCCATGTTTGTAGAGTTCTTACTTACCCCATCCATGGTACAAAATTATGTTTCAGACAGGACACACGTTTTAACTTCCGACCTGCGTAGGACGTGAGAAAAACAGTCTTAATCTTAATGAGTGCTACGGCAGCGTGCTGACATATGTAGAGGACAAAATCAAACCCCTGTGGCTCCAGGAAGCGAGGAACTGAGCGCACATGGTTGCTAGGTACGGGCGAGAAACAGTTAATAATTTGCAGACCAAAATTACATCGCCATACACGAAACTCACTGTCCCAGTATCGGAGGAAGGGGTCTACAACGACAGGCTGCATCAGACAAATGGTTCAAATGGCTCTGAGCACTATGGGACTTAACATGTGAGGTCATCAATCCCCTAGACTTAGAACTACTTAAACCTAACTAACCTAAGGACATCACACACATCCATGCCCGAGGCAGAATTCGAACCTGCGACTATAGCAGCAGCGCGGTTCCGGACTGAAGCACATACAACCGCTCGGCCACAACGGTCGGCAGCTGCATGAGACAAAATAGGCAGCTGTACACTCGACAGCACAAAAAAAAAGACTGGACACAGCCTGAATTCCGATGTGTAGGCCGTCCCTGACTGTATGCAACCAACATAGCATAGCTGTGTAGCAGGTCCTCTAAAACCTTTACAGTACAGTCGTTTGACTGTGCACGACGGGTACCACTGCACACTGGAGAGTACTAGAGAATACCGCTCTTAATGGCAGACAGTCCAGATGTAAATCAAGTCCTTGACGCTTGTAAATTAATCTTCATTACAATAAGTGCCTCTGCAGAAGTCTTACACACAATCATTAACTGAAGTGATGAGTTGTTCTTCGTGACCCAAATTTGAAACAACTGTTAACCAAACAAAGCTTGCATATCTGATCGAGATTCGACTAGGTATGAAGAGACGAAAAATATCGAAGTTTTCACCAGTATCAAATTACAAGGCAGAATGTCCGAACATGGAAATAAATGATGATACATTTAGCACTGCACCGGGAACCCCATGAAGTTTATATTGCTCCTGAGAAGTAACCATGAAAGGTATGTAATTAAGTGCAACGCACAAGTGAGAAAAGCCTTGAAGTACAGTTGTGGTGGTGGATGGGGAGTAGAACTCAATATCTAAATGAACTGTTAACTAAGCACAATCAGAAATCAGATATCAAATATGTTCAATAATAGCATGATATTGGAAGCTAAAAAATGACATAAATGATTTTTGTGTGGCAGCGAACGAACCTGGAACTTTCGCTATTCTCTTATAGCTGCTCATAGACAACAAATGTTTATTGTGTCTTCACCAGTAACGAGATGTGCACATGTTCCGCTAGAGGTAACGCAACGAATAGTTCTGTACTGCCTGAGACTCTAACCTCGTGCATATTGTCGTTGTAGACCCCGCATGAAGAGGTGTCAAGTGTCAAGTTCCCTTTCACTGGTACTTAGGATCGCGCCATTCGTAGACACCTGAAGGAGTTTGGCATCGCGAGGAAACAACGAAATGGTGGGACAGTATCATCTCTAACGGTTCAAACCGAGAGAAAAATTGGAATCGGACCTTAAATTCCAATCGAGTGCCGCTATTTACAAAATCTCAAGGTCACTCAAATAGGAAATTGAGGTCCTATGACCGTACATGACGACTGGTTTGAGAACTAAAACAATGATACTAGTCTAAGAAAGTGTACTAGCAACAGAGTTTCTGCAAGCAGCGACTTCCGAATGTGACAGCCAAAACTAATTCCGCACTGTTCCAGTCAGCAGCGAATGGACATGTTTAACGTTGATTTGAAACCACGGTACAGTCCTACGTTCTTTATTTCGCGTTACTGAAGGTGAAGAGGGTATATTTGTGGCTGTTAAAAACTGGTACCCACAGCAGGAATCGAATCCACACTTAAATCATTACAAGCTAGCCTCCGTCCTCATAATGGAGTATGCAGCACACGGTACTCTGAAGTGTTGACTTTCGCTCGAGCTGTCATTATGAAAAACATATTCGTCGTCTAGTAGTCAACGTCATTCAGTGTGAACATGAAGCCACGATATCAAACCCATCCTTTTCCTTTCTTTTTTAAGCCGTATTCCGTCTGTCTGCATTACTCTGATAGAATGTCAGAGACAGTTTCGTTCATTTTCTAACCAGCCAGTAATAGAAAAATCTTGCCGAAACATGTTTGTGAAAGAGCTCGTGGGTGTCTGTCATCGTAAGAACAATTTTAGTGCCATCAGCGACCGACTTCTTGATATAGCCTGGCGTCCACCCAAGTGATCGCGACGCTTTGGGCATAGACCTTACGATCTCTAGTGCACTTTTCTGCGATCGAATTTGCAAATATAACATTATGTAACGTTGCATATCACATAACACTATGTTTCAGCATACTACGTGGCGATTTTGTATGACATATTGTTATAACCGTATTGAACTATGGTCTTAGTTTGATCAAATTTGTAGTATAGCTCGTACTATGACAATTTGAAAATTTTTTAATTTTTGCGTTATCAGACGGTTTTCGGTAACGAGGTAGAATATGTTGTTGACAATTTCTCTGATATTTGAGTCTATTTTGTTCAATAACCTAACGGAAAATTCTATTAAAATACAGTAAACTAATACAACTGGGGTTTCATCATAATACCATACAATGATGGCCGTCTGAATTAAACGTGATGTTCTTTGTGATACTCATGTAGCTTTACCGGACTACCACGTAAATACAACCCTATGGCTATGAAAGTAGTTGCCGAATGAAACACAATTAACAGAGTTTTCAGTGGAACGATATCATTGACAGATATGCGTATTTTCAGTAGCAGTTCTGCAGTATTTTATGTTTATTACAAGATCTGCTGGTTACTGAACATAAGCGAGACGTCTGATGATTGTTCTGAGTTCAATATAGCTGCTTGTATCTGTGTCAGAGAGGAGGTAAAATGTTACTCTCGCGCTAGTTTGAAACTGAGACCTACTGTCTCTCACTCTTTACAGTGTGTCGACATTTTCATGGAGCAAGCGACCAACTGCAGCGTTCATTGCCTCCTCATTGCCCTTGTGATGGCTCATACAGATAATTTGCAATGTAGACAACGAGATTAGTTGTAGTTGCTGTGTGAAAGTAGTCGCCTATGTATGTAAATATATATTTGATAAGTCGATGGCACACCAAAGTGAAATTCATTCAGAATATTACTAATAAATGAACTGAATCTTGCAAGATAATTCTCTGTCATTCCAGGAAGTAACAAAACTAACGCAGCATCACCTGACGTACTTCACTATGTTGTCATGATACTATCATAGTCGTGGCAGAACAATTACGTATCTACAGGCAATGCCTTTCTTGAGTAGACTAATAATTTAGGAATGCATCTCGTGCATCAACGACGCAGTGCTTTAATTATTTTTCTACGACGTCCGACGTCATGGGGGGGGGGTATTCCACCTCAATACATATGATAGAAAATAAACATAATCCACTGAGTACAGATCGATTTCATTGGCATCGGTATGTAGCAGGACGAGTGAACAAATACTTTGTTAAAAAAATGGCTCCGAGCACTATGGGACTTGAAACGCGTACGTTTCATATGTGTTCATTACCAGCGATGGCGAGGCATGACAGAATCTCTGACCAGAGAGTTATTTATCGTTGCTAGTCTGCGCTTGACCGCGCGAGTGTGCAGTTGCTAGTTGCACTCAGTCAGTGCTAGTAGCGGGTTGAGAGTCGGCAAGAGCAGTTGCGAGTGGCACTCTGTCGGCAGTAGTTGTAGCGAGTGGACGGTTGTACTGAGCGGGCGTCGACATGAGTCGGCGGCGTGCTCTCCCTCCATCTCTGGTCACGGTTCTGGACAAGGTATATTGTTGTCGAAGGTAATGAAGCAGCATTGCGCTCAGCTAATAACATATGTTAATTGTAATTAATTTGTTCAAGAATTCCCAAATAATAAGCTTTTATAAAGTAAATCTTTTAAACAAAAGTAATCATTTCAATTTAAAGAATTTTTCCTATGCATTTCCTCCAAGAATCAGAATTAAATATACGCCAGCATTGCACGAAGCTGTGCCAAAAATAAGATAGTGATACAGTTTTACTGAGGTAACAATTTCGGTTTCTCTATTCAGGTTTAATCATTGCACAGAGCCGAGAGTCAGCGCAGCTGCCCTTATAAAATTTACCAGGTTCATTTTAGCGTTAATTTTGTGGGGACTTAACATTTTTGCACATTTTTATTATCATTGACTTTTATTACTGTGGGGAGTTTACATTTGGGCCATTATTATTCATTAATTTTGCAAGCAGGTTACGCTTGGTTCATTTATTATTACGCAGTTTTGTGGGAAGATAACATTTCACGTAACATTGACTTTCATACTCTTACTGGGAGGTTACACTTTTATTATTTTCATTTAACAAATTTATTTTCTTGGAAGGCTACAGACTTAACATCTATGGTCATCAGTCCCCTAGAACCTAGAACTACTTAAACCTAACTAACCTAAGGACAGCACACAACACCCAGTCATCACGAGGCAGAGAAAATCCCTCACCCCGCCGGGAATCGAACCCGGGAAATACTTTGTTCCAACGTTATAAAATACCCGGAGACATATTACCTACTAACATGAAACCAACACGAATTTGGAAAGCATCACTCTAGTGAGATACGGTTCGCAATTAATTCACATGATATGCTGCGTAAAGACGCTCTCAATTTGATTCCATATTTAAAGAGTCCCAAAAAGGCTTTTGGCATCGTTCCTCGTATGTGGTTTGAAACCACTTTACTTTCCTGTGGACTATCGTCTCAGTTGTGCGACAGGATTCGTGATTTGTTGTCTGAATGGTCACAGTTCACAGTATCTAATGAGACGTCACCTAGTGAAACGGAAGTGATGAGTGCGATTCCGCAAGTAAAGTGACGTACACCTTCTGCCATTTCTAATACAAGTATATATAAACTATTTAGCAGACAATCATAACATTTTTTGTAGATTCGTGCCAGGAAGAAGAGCAAAGCGAACTACAATGTGATGTTGAAGATACATCTTCATGGTACTAAACGTGACAGTAGAGCGTAAACAATAAAATGTGTGAAGTTCTCTACGTGATTGCTAACAAGGTTTCGTCAAGCTTCGAGAAATCGATAACTAAAACAAATTTGAGTGTTATAGATCTAGCGAATGTCTTAGGGGTTAGAAATATAAACAGCATGGAAACATCACATGTTGTAGCGAAGGTGAAACAAGTGTAGGATTATTGACGCAATCCTTTGAAGACCCAAGACGTCTGCTAAGGTGACTGCCAGCACTACAGTTGTTCGACCTATTCTGGAATACTGCTGAGCACTGTGCGATCATTACCTGATAGGATTTATGGAGGACATCGAAAACGTTGAAAGACGGCAGCTGATTTTGTAGTATAGCGAATCAAGGCAGACAGTGTCGAATGTTTATCTTTTTTTTACTTGAGGTTGGAGGGGGGAGAGGGTAGGGGGACGAGTTGTGGCGCAATATTAAAACAAACGCTTTTTCACTCCGGCACGTTATTTCGACGACATTTCAACCACCATCTTTCTCCTCTGAGTGCAAACAATTTTTGTTGCCATCACCACACAAAGGACGCTATTACAACAGTAATAACATAGAGAAATTAGAACTCGTACGTAAAGGTTTTGGTGTTCGTTTTTCTCGGACTTCGTACGCGAGTGGAACGGTCAGAGACTGAAGCGATTCTGTGAGCCCTTTACGAAACACTTAACTGTGAATTACAGAGTAATCGTGTACCATTTGTAACGTCCCTTAGCAAAAGACATATTTTGCAGTAAAGAGAAAATATTGTGCATCGTATTCAGTTATTGTATGGAATTATGTATTTTTTTTATTATTATTTATTTTAGATAATATCTGTGTCGGCGAGTACTGAAACCGCACAGACGATAAATATCATACAGAGATGAAAAATATCCCTAGTATAAATAATACAGAACGAACAGTAATTTCTTTGTCTTCCTCTTGGAGTTACGGGAGTAAGATAGCCTGTGTCGCAGTTGTACATGCTAACGTGGTCTTCTTTTGTCATGGTTAATCGATGTACGCCATTACGTACTCATTTTTAAAAAAGGTGTGTATTGTAGATAAATTAACATATTTGAATGTTTTGAATAGAATTATTTAATGGAACCTTGCATTATTATTTGTAGTAGCTTGCTTAAATTATTATCCCATCCTTTTAAGACATTTTCAGTTATTTAAATATTATCCGTGGTGCAGAGCTGCGCTACGAACGAACAAGCCGCTGCCGCGGCGCATTCAAACTGCATTAAAAGAAATCGATCATACCGCAAAGAAGCGGGAAGGTAATAGTGAAATAAAATCATCTCTTTCAGCTTCCGGACTTGCAGAGCAGAGCAGTAGATTTTATGATGTGTTTTGCAGGTTGACGCGGGCTGCTGATAATATATTGCTAACAGTACAAAAGAGATAATTTACCTTCGTAACAAAATAGGAATTTTGTTGTGCTTAGTTCTGGTCTGGCAAACCTTATAGTGAAAACGTATTTTTCTCCGACAATAGTCTCATGTTCTTGTGCTAGTCGTGGTAATTATTGGTGTTTTACGCTTAACAAAAATCCACTGCAAAATGTTGAACAATCTTTGCGAACTGTAACATCAGTATTTCATAACAAAGTAATTTTCATTTTTCAATAACTATAAAGTAGGGAAGATATGTTGATTTTTTATAGTGAGTTACAGTAACCAAAAATGTTCCTTTAATAGAAAGCCAGTGGAACGGTCAGAGACTGAAGCGATTCTGTGAACCCTTTACGAAACACTTAACTGTGAATTACAGAGTAATCGTGTACCATTGCGATGTACAGGGGATAGGCAAAATAATTTGAACACCTGTCCTTACTTAGGAATGGTTTATTAAATAGGTGTAGGACCCCCATTTGCCCTTAATACAGCTGCCATTCTCCTTGGAATACTGGTATATATTGATTGTATAGTCTCCAGTGGAATGTTATACCACTCTTCTTCGATCGGAACCTCTTCTAACTCCTGTAGTGACAAGGGAGGCGGAAATCTGCTCCAGAGTCTCCGCTTCAATACCGCCCACAAGGGTTCGATAATGCTCAAGTCTGGGGACTGTGCTGGCCAAGGAAGACGCTGCAGTTCAGTTACATGCTCCTCATACCACCATTGTACTGTCCTGGCTTTGTGAATGGGTGCATTACCGTCCGGAAATATGGCATCATTTTTGCCGAACAACATTTGAATCAGGGAGTGCAGCTGATCACCTAAAATGTTCACATAATCGTTGCCTGTAACATGGCCTTTGAGAGTAAAGATGGGACCAGCAGAATACCGTGATATGGCTCCCCACACCATCACACTTCCACCTCTATGCTTAACCGTTGAAATCAAGCAATCAAGATTGTTTGCTTCGTTTGGCGTTCTCCAGACATAAACCCTACACGATGTAGAAAATAACGAAAAAATTGACTCGTCGGGCCGTACGACGTATAGCAGTTTGTCCATAAATATTCGCTTTATGGAGTTCTCAGTGGACAGCGTCGATAGATACGGGGTCTCGAAGATGGCTATTGAGTTCTGCAGTCACTTTAGCCGCCGTAATTTTGTGTTGTTTTGACACAATTCGTGTTAGCGTACGACGATCTCTGTCATTTACTTCTGATTTGCGCCCACTATTACGTTTACTCGATGATGTCTTTCCACGTTTCGTGTAGGCTCTCATGACTGTTGAAGCAGTTGCTCTTGAAACATTCAATAAGTTGGCTGTCTTTTTAACTGATGTTCCAGCTAATCGGGCCCCCACAATCTGCCCTCTTTGGAACTCTGTTAGGTCTTTCATTGCACGTCGACCTTGGCCTCTGAATGGAAATACGAAGTGTACACTCGTAAAGAACCTGCACTGATGCCTAGACCTTACTGAACATGCACAGTCCAGCGCGATACGTGCCTTACCTGCGTTGTTGACCGTCAATCACAACCATCCCATTACTGCCACTGTTCAGACTATTTTGCCTATCCCCTGTAAATGAAGTGCGTCAGCAGGACGTAATTTGCGCCGTACAGCACTTACTGTTTCAGGGACATTGAGTACACTTTAGAAGCGCTCAAAACGTGAATGGTACACTACGTATACACAATTACGAGGCGTGTTATTTATGTAAGTACCGTTTTGAAATTTAAAAAAGACGTGCTAAGATATCTTAATAGTTTTATTTTTCCATGAAAGCCTGTACCTTAATCTACGCACTGACGCAATTACAGTCTGATTCTTCCTTGTTTACGTTGTGTACTGAGTGTTTAAGATGCCTCCGATAATCGTGAGTCCCGCCGACTGTGAAGTACGGGCTGTTGTAAGATTTCTTAGTGCTAAAGGCCTAAAAGCGATCGATATTCATCGTGAGATCTGTGCAGTTTACGGAGAAAACATTATGAGTGATGGAATAGTAAGAAAGTGGGTTCGAAGATGGCTGCACGAATGTGCATGATGAACAACGGAGTGGGCGTCCTTCGGTTGTTAATGAAAGTTTGGTGCAGGAAGTGGACAATAAGGTGAGAGAAAACAGACGCTTTAGGATTTCCTCATTGCGGGATGACTTTCCTAATATTTCTCGTACTGTTTTGTATGGCATTGTGACCGAGCACTTGAATTACCGCCGGTCGCGGTGGCAGAGCGGTTCTAGGCGCTACAGTCTGGAACCGCGCGACCACTACGGTCGCACATTCGAATCCTGCCTCGGGCATGGATGTGTGTGATGTCCTTAGGTTAGTTAGGTTTAAGTAGTTCTAAGTTCTAGGGGACTGATGACCTCCGAAATTAAGTCCCATAGTGCTCAGCGCCATTTGATTTGAACTTGAATTGCCGAAAATTGTGCGCACGTTGGGTACCGAAAATGTTGACGGATGTGCACAAAACCAAACGTTTAGACAGTTCGTTGAGTTTCCTTGAGCGATACCACAATGACGGTGATGATTTCTTAAGCCAAATTCTTACTGGCGATGAAACATGGGTAGCCTACGTCACACCAGAACCAAAGCAACAGTCCGTGGAAGTTGCGCAAGGGCATCGTTTTGCTGCAAGACAATGCCCGTCCGCATGTGGCGAATCAGACCAAAGATCTCATCACATCTTTTCGATGGGAAACTCTAGATCATCCTCCGTACAGCCTCGATCTTGCGCCCAGTGACTACCATCTGTTGAAGAAATACCTGGGCGGTCAGCGTCTTCAAGACGACGACGAAGTCAAAACAGTGGTGATGCAGTGGTTAAGAAGTCAGGCGGAAGACTTCTATGAGGAGGGTATTCAAAAACTGGTACAGCGTTATGACAAGTGCCTCAATATTGACAGAAATTATGTAGGAAAGTAGATTAAGGTACAAGCTTTCATGTGAAAATAAAATTATTGAGATATCTTAGCACGTCTTTTTTAAATTTCAAAGCGGTACTTACTTTAAAACCACGCCTCGTATTTGGCAAGGTTGCCACAAAAACTGTTTACTTTTAAAATCCGCTTAGTTATCTTGGTAGAATATATATTTTCTTAATGCTAGATCTCATGCAGAGCGCTTACAAGAAAAAATGGTTTTATGCATTATGTGACTGCTACCTACTTGAAATATTTTGTGGTATTTACGTTTATCGTGAGTGTATTCTTTAACTTATTTTTCGTTATATGTTTGACTGGAACGTCAAAAGTAGATATGCCCGCTCGTGTTATAGGAAGAAAATAGCTCCAGCTCTGTAAGTTTATACTACAGACTTCAGCAGGGTAGGTAAAACGTTTGATCCTTCAAGGGGTGACGGTGGCTTTGCGACCTGGACCTGTACTAGCAGCGTCTCGCGAGCTGCGGGACACCCAGGCTGGGCAGTTGAAGGGCTGGCTGGCCAGTTACAGACTGGTGCCGAGGTGAAACCGAAGCGAGCGAGCCGGCGGTGGCTGGTGGGTCAACATCCGCCCCCCCCCCCCCCCCTCACACACACACACACCCGGAAAGGGCCAGCACGGCCGCTGTGCTTGATGACTCTTCCTCTGCCGATCCTATCGACATAAGTGTGTTTACTTCCTGTCCTTGTATTACTGTAAGAGCGGCAAGCAGAAATACGCATCAGGCCGTCTGTTGCAATGGCTCACTGGCAGAGATCAACTCGAAATAGAGTCGTCGCTCTTATTGAAAAAGGTGGATGTTCCATCAGAGAAGCTGGCGCAAGATGTGATGTGCCATATGCCACTGCTGTGAGATGGTAGAGGAGCTACACTGAAGAATCAAAGAATCTGGTACACCTTCCTAATACCGTGTAGCGCCCCCGCGAGCACGCCAGAAGTGACGCAACACGACGTGGCATGGACTCTACTAATGTCTGAAGTAGTGCTGGAGGGAACTGACACCATGAATCCTGCAGGACTGTCCATAAATCCGTAAGAGTACGAGGCGGTGGAGATCTATTCTCAACAGCACGTAGCAAGGCATCCCAGATATTCTCAATAATGATCATGTCTGGGGAGTTTGGTAGCCAGCGGAAGTGTTTAAACTCAGAATAGTGTTCCTGGAGCCACTCTGTAACAATTCTGTACGTGTGGGGTGTCGCACTGTCCTGCTGGAATTGCCCAAGTCCGTCGGAATGCACAATGAACATGAAACGTTGCAGGTGATCAGACAGGATGCTTACTACGTGTCACCTGTCAGAGTCGTATCTAGACTGATCAGGGGTCCCATATCACTCCAACCGCACGCGCCCCACACCATTACAGAGCCACTACCAGCTTGAACAGTCTCCTGTGACATGCAGGGTCCACGGATTTATGAGGGTGTCTCAGTACGCGTGCATGTCCATCCTCTCTACACATTATGAAACGAGACTCGGCTGACCAAGCAACATCTTTCCAGACATCAACAGTCCAATGTCGGTGTTGACGGGCCCGGGCGAGGCGTAAAGCTTTGTGTTGTGCAGTCATCAACTGTACACGAGTGGGCCTTCGGCTCCGAAAGCCCATATCGATGACGTTTCGTTGAATGCTTCGCACGCTGTCACTTGTTGATGGCCTAACATTGAAATCTGCATCAATTTGCAGAAGGGTTGCACTTCTGTCACGCTGAACGATTCTCTTCAGTCGTCGTCGGTCCCGTTCTTGCAGGATCTTTTTCCGGCAGCAGCGATGTCGGAGATTTGATGTTTTGCAGATTCCTGATATTCACGGTACAGTCGCGAAATGGTCGTACGAGAAAATTCCCACTTCATCGCTATCTCGGAGATGCCGTGTCCCATCGCTCGTGCGCCGACGACTATAACACCACGTTCAGACTCATTTAGATCTTGATAACCTGCTATTGTAACAGCAGTAACCGATTTAACAACTGCGCCAGACACTTGTTGTCTTATATAGGCGTTGCCGACCGCAGCGCCGTATTCTGCCTGTTTACATGACTGTCTTTGAATACGCATGCCTATGCCAGTTTCTTTGGCGCTTCAGCGTACCTCCGCCTCCCATGCAAGCGGGCCCGGGTTCGATTCCCGGCTGGGTTGGAGATTTTCTTCGCTCTGGGACTGGGTGTTGTGTTGTCCTCATCATCATTTCATCCTCATCACCGTCGCGCAAGTCGCCCAATGTGGCTTCGAATGAAATAAGACTTGCATTTGGCGGCCGAACTTCCCCGAACAGGGGCCTCCCAGCCAACGATTTCATATGCTCATTTCCATTTTTTTCAGTGTACCTTGAAATACGCACTACCAACAGAGCTCCTGGCTCAAGCGGGAAGAGAGTGAGCTCATATTAGGAGGAGAGGGAGCTAGTGTCTAAGAGAAAAACAAATCTCTTTCTGAACGCGAAGCAGTTGCGGCTGTAGACCGACTTCGCCGAATGGTGAGTGACGCTGGACTGCACGCACAACGATCCGCCGTGAAACAAGAGCTCAGCGAAGGCATTTTCTTTTTCTTTTTTTTTTTTTTTTTTGAAACCAACGAACTACAGCTGACGCTCTTTGGGACTGCGTTCTTGAAATCTGAGAGGAAGTTGCTTCTTGAGGCTGTTACGTCCGACGGCTTATAGATTCTATGCCAAGACGCATAATGGAAGTACAAAATAGTGTGGGATTCTGGATAAAATATTAGAGTCCTTAAAACGGTTCTTTATGTCGTCTTTTTCTTCATTTTTCCTCATTGATAGACAGTGGAAAATCACTTGTCAACTGATAAAATAAAATTTGAATTAGTTTTCCTTTGAGTCGCCCTTTTAATTGAAGTGAGTTTCTTTTGAATATGCAGTTTGTTAAATATTCTATTTTTATTTCATTTACACCCCGTCTACATACTTACAAAATAATCAGTTTAGATGGACCCTTTAAAAGTGTTTTGTGTTATTTCAAATACATCTCTCTTTCCCTTCATCCATTAGTACACCCTCCGTCCTCCAAAAATTATGCAAACGATTTCGTCTTACATTTACTCCTCCCTCTCTTTCACAGTCTCTCACCTCTCTTACATTATCACCTCAGTTGTCCTTCTACTCCATTCTCCCAAACCGTTATAAACAAATCTAGCTGTTTCCATTGATACTATACATTCTCTTTTAATTTCTACTTTCTTCATTGTCCTTTATCACTCCTCTCAAAACCCATGAAATCATATTCTTTTATATCCCGTTACCTATAATCCATTCTTCGTCTGAAAACATTCCTTCCTTTTCTCTCTGTCCTGAGATAAAACAGTGGCATACGTGAAACTTCCTGGCAGATTAAAACTGTGTGCCCGACCGAGACTCGAGCTCAGGACCTTTGCCTTTCGCGGGCAAGTGCTCTACCATCTGAGCTACCGAAGCACGACTGACGCCCGGTACCCACAGCTTTACCTCTGCGCAGGAGAGCTTCTGTAAAGTTTGGAAGGTAGGAGACGAGCGAGATACTGGCAGAAGTAAAGCTGTGGGTACCGGGCGTGAGTTGTGCTTCGGTAGCTCAGATGGTAGAGCACTTGCCCGCGAAAGGCAAAGGTCCCGAGTTCGAGTCTCGGTCGGGCACACAGTTTTAATATGCCAGGAAGTTTCATATCAGCGCACACTCCGCTGCAGAGTGAAAATCTCATTCTGGAAACATCCCCCAGGCTGTGGCTAAGCCATGTCTCCGCAGTATCCTTTCTTTCAGGAGTGCTAGTTCTGCAAGGTCCGCAGGAGAGCTTCTGTAAAGTTTGGAAGGTAGGAGACGAGATACTGGCAGAAGTAAAGCTGTGGGTACCGGGCATGAAACGTGCTTCGGTAGCTCAAATGGTAGAGCACTTGCCCGCGAAAGGCAAAGGTTCCGAGTTCGAGTCTCGGTCGGGCACACAGTTTTAATCTGCCAGGAAGTTTCATATCAGCGCACACTCCACTGCAGAGTGAAAATCTCATTCTGGAGTGGCATACGTCTACGTAAAGAATACTTTGCAAGCTTTTCACTGTTTTGTTTTGCACTTCTGCACTCCTATCCATTCCCAGATCCCTTCTTTCTTCCTGCTACCCCTCCCTTGACATCTTCACCCACATCCACATGAATACTCTGCAATTCACAATTAAGTGCTTGGCAGGAGGTTCTTTGAACCCTTTTCACATTGTTTCTCTGCCGTTCCACTCTCAAAACGCGCGTGGAAACAGTGAACAACTAGATATTGCCATGCCAACACTGATGTATGTCGGGGTAAACAAAATATTGTGGCTTTCAGCTGAGGAAGTTGGCCATTAGAATTTAGTGGAAACACTTTGCCACAATGTAAAACGCCTACGTTTCAATGATTTCCATCCCAACTTGTTTTTGCCATATCAGTGACACAATCTCCCCTATTTCGTTATAATACAAAACGAGCTGCCCTTCTTTGAACTTCTTCGATGTCTTCTGTCAGTCGTCTCGTAGGGATCCCACACGCGCAGGAAGAGTCACGAATAGGACAGACAAGTGTATTGTAGGCAGTCACTTTAATTGATTCGTTGCATCTTCTACGTATTCTACCAATAAAACGCAGACTTTGGATATCGTTCCCCACAATATTTTCCATATGATGGTTCCAATTTGAGTTCCTAGAACGAAATTTTCATTCTACAGCGGAGTGTGCGCTGATATGAAACTTCCTGGCAGATTAAAACTGTGTGCCAGACCGAGACTCGAACTTGGGACCTTTGCCTTTCGCGGGCAAGTGCTCTACCAACTGAGCTACCCAAGCACGACTCACGCTCCGTCCTCACAGCTTTACTTCTGCCAGTACCTCGTCTCCTACCTTCCAAAACTTCCTTCCCGAGTTCGAGTCTCGGTCCGGCACACAGTTTTAATCTGCCAGGAAGTTTCCAATTTGAGTTGTTTGTGATCGTAGCTCCTAGATATTTAGTTGAATCGACAATCTTGAACTGTCACTGATTTATTGTTAAGCGAATTTTAATGGAAGTGTTTTGGTATTCGTGTAATGAACTTCACACACTTTATTGCTTAACATGAAGATATTGCCGGCACGGTAGCTCAGCGTGTTCGGTCAGAGAGCTGGTTGTCCTCTGTAATAAAAAAATGAGTGGAAGGATCAACAAACGAACTTGATGGATGTCACGTCCGCAACGACCAAACACAACGATCAACAACGAACAAAATGAAAAGAAAAAGTGGTCAGCGCGACAGACTGTCCATTCTAAGGACCCAGGTTCGATTCCCGGCTGGGTCGGAGACTTTCTCCGCTCAGGGACTGGGCGTTGTGTTGTCCTAATCATCATCATTTCATCCCCATCGACGCGCAAGTCACCAAAATGGCGTCACATCGAAAGACTTGCACCCAGCGAACGGTCTACCCGACGGGAGGCCCCAGTCACACGACATTTATTTATTTAACATCATTTTGCAATTAACTTCTGAGGAATTTAATAGTCGGCAGCATTGATTGCCACGAATCTACGAGAAATGTTCTGACTGCCTGCTAAATAGTTTATGTATATTAGAAATTATATTTACATCACTTTACTTGCAGAATCACACTCATCACTCTGTTTCACTAGGTGACGTCCAATCAGATACTGCGAACTGTGGTCTTTCAAACAGCAAATCACGAATCCAGTCGCACAACTGAGACGATAGTCCATAGTAAAAGCCGCTTATGAGGAATGATATCAAAAGTCGTTTTGGAACTCTGTAAATACAAAACCAATCTGAGAGCCCCTGTACGCAGCATATCGTGTGAATAAAGTGCCGTCTGTGTATCACAATAGCGATGTTTTCCAAATCCATGCTGGTTTGATATCAGTGGGTAATATATTTCGGGGTATTTCACAACTCTGGAACGAAGTATTTGTTCACACGTCCTGCTAGATGTCGATGTCAGTGAAATGGGTCTGTACCTCAGTAGATTATGTTTGTTTTCTTTCGTATGTATTGCGGTAGTCTGTGCAATTTTACGTACTCCTCCCTCACTATAAAAAAATAGAATACTCCTCATGACGTCGTAGGAAAAGTAATTAAGGCGCTACGTCGTTGATGCACAAGACGCAATCCTAAATTGTTAGCCCACTCAAGAAAGACATTACCAGTTGAAACATAATTGTCGTGCTACGACTATGATAGGATCGTGACAACATAGTGGAACATGTCTGGTGATGCTGCGATAGTTTTGTTACTTACTGGAATGACAGAGAATTATATTGCAAGATTCACTTCAGATGTTCGTAGTACACCAGTTAAAGATTCTGAATGAATTCCACTTCGGTGTGTCATTGAGTTATCAAATGTATGTTTACAGACAGGGGAGATTACGTTCACACAGCTACTACAGCTAATGTCGTTGTCTACATTGCGAGTTATCTGTATGAGCCATTACACGGACAATGAGGAGACTGCAGTTGGTCGCCTGCTACATGAAAATGTCAACACACTGTAAAGAGTAAGAGACAGTAGCTCTCAGTTCCACACTGCCGCGAGAGTAACATTTTACCTCCTCAGTGACAAAGGTACAAACAGCTATATCGAACTCAGAACAACATCTTTAGAAGTTTCGTCATCATAAGACGTCTCGCTGCGTTCAATAACTAGTAGATCTAGAGGTAAGAAATAGAAAATACTGTGCAGCTGCTACCGGTACTGTAAATACACAAATCTGTCAATGAAATCGTATCAAATGGCTCTGAGCACTATGGGACTCAACTGCTGTGGTCATAAGTCCCCTAGAACTTAGAACTCCTTAAACCTAACTAACCTAATCCCGAGGCAGGATTCGAACCTGCGACCATAGTGGTCGTGCGGTTCCAGACTGTAGCGCCTTTAACCGCTCGGCCACTTCGGCCGGCTTATCGTATCACTGAATACTCTGTTAACTGTGTTTCATTCAGCAATTACTCTCACAGCCGCATTATTGTATTTGCGTTGTAGTCTGGAAAAGCTAATTGAGTAACACAAAGGACTTCATGTTCAATTCAGATAGCCATTCGTCGTATGGTATTATGATGAGACACCAGTTGTATTAGTGTACTGCATATTAATAGTACTTCCCCTTAGGTTATTGAACAAAATAGACACAAATATCAGAGAAATTGTCAACAATATATTCTACCTCGTTATCGAAATCCGTCTGATGACGCGCACTTGTTTTTCGATCACACGCATGTAGCGACTTGCCAAGTCTTAGTTCAGTCCGTTTAAAGCACAATTGCCAAAACAAAACAAACAAAAGAAAACGATAACTAACAATCTTTGTGGTTGATCGATCAGGGACGAGAAAGGTAAACACACCCAGGTGCTAGATTTGGAGACATGCAGTAGGCATGTTTGTCAACCAGCCTCCTTGGTGCTGTCTTCCAAGCCGCATTTGTTACTCTGCGACTGCAAGCAGGGGCGGTAGCAAAGGGGGGGGGGGGGGGGCGCTATGGGGGCTATAGCCCCCCCTAATGGAGTATCATATTACACTGGATAAAATGACTTCAGAAATCAGCGAATATATTACTCCAACAGATTCAATCTTTTTTTTTATAATTATGTAGCAATATAGGTTGCAATGTATTTCAAACACATTTTAACAAAAGAAGAAGAGCGGCAAATAGCTTATTACCTTAACCAATAAATATCATTTAACTTAAAATAGGTGTCTTATTATTTATCAATACACATTTTTACCCTGAACACCAAAACAGTTACCAAAAACTAATTTAAGCAACACCAAATTTTACCAGTTTGTCGGTAGAGGACCCCAACTCTCCTTTTGTTAAGCCATATTCCATCCCCCCCCCCCCCGCCCCACCCTATTAGCCTCCCCCCCACCCCCTTGACCGACTTCTATAATCGCCCCTGACTGCAAGGTATCTTATTTGTTGGCAACAAATGTCAACTGCGAAGGACACGTCCCTGTGAAGCAGTACGCAACACAAAACACCTTCTTTGTGCCACCAGTTGTATATCAATAACAATACATTGTGTAGACGTAAATAGGCCATCGTTTGAGATAGTGTTTGTTGTGGCTTACTCACTACTTTCTCCTTAAGAAGTTACCATACGGTACTTCAAATAACCAGGAGGCCGCACTGACATCTTTAAATCTGTGACGACGAATGCCAGGGTCAGTCCTTTGAAAGGGTTAGTTAGTTACTTTCATGTTCAATAGATCATTTTGCACGATAAATCGTCATGATGTGTCATTTTACATTCAGACAACTTTCTTCGCCATCCTTTCCAGATCGAGATTCTGCATCGCATCTAATCTTGCTTTTGATGAGACGTTGTACCGTAATCCCCCTTCCTTTCTTTCAACCTCAATATGACTACTGAAAGCAAGTGTCGCACGAAGGTTAACTGCCAAGTGTAGGATATTTTGTCATTGACCGTAGTAATAAATTGAAGAAACGCCCTTCACCAACGCCTGTTTCTCTTCCTGAAGGTGGAGATTAATTTATCCCAAAACGATCGCACTTGAAATGACACAACTTCACTCTGTCGATAGCACTCACTCCATACAGGGCACAGGTGTTTCGAATTGTCTCCACCAGTTCACCCTTTCATTAAAAGCAATCAGAACACAACATCGGAAATGTTAGACTTTACTCCATTATAAATTCGGTTTTATAATACATAAAAGACTTTCCTAATAACAAAAAAAAAAAAAAAAAAAATTCAAATTGTCATGGTACGAGGTATACTAAAAATTTGATCAAAATAAGACCGTAGTTAAATACGCTTACAACAACATGCTATACAAAATCGTCACGAAGTATGCTGAAACATAGTACTATGTGACATGCCACGTTACATAATGTTACACTTGCTAATTCGATAGCAGAAAAGTCCGCTAGAGATTGTAAGGTCTATGCCCAAAGCGTCGCGATCGCTTGGGCGGACGCCAGTCTATATCAAGAAGTCGGTCGCTGATGGCGCTAAAATTGGTCTTACAATGACAGACACCCACGAGTTCTTTCACAAACATGTTTCCGTAAGATTTTTCTATTACTGGCTGGTTAAAAAATGAACGAAACTGTCTCCCACATCTGCCAGACTTAGCAGACAGACGGAATACAGCTCAAAAAAAGAAAGGAAAAGGATGAGTTTGATATCATGGCTTTGTGTTTACACTTCATGACGTTGACTACTAGACCATGAATAGGTTTTTTTCACGACAACAGATCAAAAAAATGGTTCAAATGGCTCTGAGCACTATGGGACTCAAATGCTGTGGTCATAAGTCCCCTAGAACTTAGAACTACTTAAACCTAACTAACCTAAGGACATCACACACACCCATGCCCGAGGCAGGATTCGAACCTGCGACCGTAGCGGTCGTGCGGTTCCAGACTGTAGCGCCTTTAACCGCGCGGCCACTCCGGCCGGCTGGCAACAGATCAAGTGGAAGTCAACACATCAGAGTACTGTGTTCCGCATACCCCATTATGACAAAAATATGATATTAACACATGCGAAATTGAGTGGTTTGTTGGACTGAGGCTAGCTTGTAATGGTTAAGGTGTGGGTTCGATTCCCATGGGGTACCAGCTTTTAACAGCCACTAACATACCCTCTCACCATCAGTAACGCGAACTAAAGAACAAAGGACTGTGCCGTGGTTGCAAATTAACGTTAAACATGACCATCCTCTACTGACTGGAACAGTGTGGGATTAGTTTTGGCTGTCAGCCTCAGAAGTCGCTGCTTGCAGAAACTCTGTCTCTGGTAACCTTTCTTAAACTAGCATCGTTATTTTAGTTCACGAACCAATCGTCATATAAGGTCACAGGACCCTAATTTCTTATTTAAGTGACATTCAGATTTTGAAAATATTGGCACTCAACTGGGATTCGAGCTCTGATCCCAATTTTTCTCTGGATTTGAACCCTTAGAGATGATACTGTCCCATCATTTCGTTGTTTCCTCGTGATGCCTAACTCCTTCAGGTGTCTATGAATGCCGCGATCCTAACTACTAGTGAAACGTAATTTGATAGTTGACACCTCTTCATGTGGGGTCTACAACGACGATATGCACGAGGTTGGAGTCCCAGGCAGCACAAAACTATTCGTTGGGTTACCTCTAGCGGAACAAGAGCACATCTTGCTACTGGTGAAGAAACCATAAGCATTTCATGTTTGTCAACAGTTATAAGACAATATTGAAAGTGCTGGGTTCGTTTGCTGCCAGACAAAAATCATTTGTGTCGTTGTTTTAGCTTCCAGTATCATGGTATTATTGAACACATTTAATATTTGATTTCTGATGTGCTTAGTTAGTAGTTCATATAGGTAGGCCTACTGCATTCAACTCCCCACCTGTTACCATAACTTTACATTATGACTTTCCACTTTATTACATACGTTTGATGGTTACATCTCAGGGGCAATATAAGCTTCATGGGGTTCCCAGTGCAGTGCAAAATGTATCGTCATTTATTTCCAGATTCAGACATTCTGCCTTGTAAATTGATACTGGTGAAAATTTTGATATTTTTCGTATCTTTATGCCTATTCGAGTCTCAATCAGATATGCAAGCTTTGTTTGGTTAACAGTTGTTTCAAATTTGGATCATGAAGAACAACTCGTCACTTCAGTTAATGGTTGTGGTAAGACTTCTGCAGACTCACTTACCGTAATGAAGTTTAATTTACAAGTATTAGGGACTGTCTCACATCTAATAATTTGCTGTCTAAAATTTGTTGTATCGTGGTATAAGTTTACTTCTGGCCTGACGGCCATAATGGGCAGTATCCTCTAGTGTTCTCTTCTGGCAACCATTGTGTGTAGTCAAACAACTGAACTCCACAGGGTTTTGGCCTTTAGAGAAGTGGCGTCACAGATATGTTGTTTGCATTTAGCAGTAGCACAAATTTTTTTCTATCAACTGTACATTCGAGTCACACTGTTGGGTATGCCACTGGTCCTGTTTGATAAATGAGGCATCTGCAAGATATTTGTAAAATGCCATGAATGTCCGACTCATCAAAATATGTCCCTGTATTATCATTGGGAAGCCATCGTGTTGCAGCAATTATGAGTCTTCATACAGCACTCAGGTCCTCATTAAAAAACATTACACACTCAGTGAAATAGAAGACAACACACTGTTACTACCACTCAGCCCACGCACACACACTCGAGAATGGCATTGTCTGCAGCTAAGGAACATCCAGTGGAAGTGGCCATTTCCACATATGTTGCTGGGGGAAAAGACACTCCTGTCAGCAATTGCCTATTGTGCGCACGTTGTTTGGAAAATGTCCAGGTGCAGTTGCATGGATAGAATTGTTTCCTAAGGCAGGCTATGGCGATCTTGAAATGTAGAATTTAGAGGCGCCTCAGTTCTGTATATGATCTTTAGAGATGACCCACACCTTCCTAAAATTGTGCCAATAAACAGCAGATGACAACTCGCCTTCCTTACTACCATCCTTATGTGCTCGTTCAATCCTGTATCACTTTGTAACATTAAATGTAGATATTTAATTGATGTGACAGTCTCAAGCAGTTCATTACTAATGCTATTCTCATACATCATGGGGTTGTTTTCCTACTTATCTGCATTAACTTAAATTTTTCTACATTTAGAGTAAACATCTTGCATCTTCTTACAGTCACTCAATTATGACACCTTCCTGTACACCAAAGCTCACCCTGTCTATCATGTCTCTTATGTATATAAGGAATAAAAGTGGTCCTGTCACACTTTCCTGAGGCAGTACTGATGATACCCTTATCTGAGATGAACACTCACCATCAAGGCAACATTCTGGGTCATTTACTAAGCAGTCTTTGAACCTCTCACATATCTGGGATCTATTATGTATTCTCATACCCTCATTAACACCCTGCTGTGGGACACCATTACCATTCATCCATGGTTTACAAGGTATAATGTGAGAAAAAGTCAAGCTGAGTTACAGAGAAAAAATATATTTTTACACTAATATTAGTGATGAGAATCTATCTATTACATTTCCCATGGCAGTCTTCAAAAACTTGAATCATTCTTTTCTAGTAAGTTTTTTACATGGTAAAAACTTTTTTATGCAGTTAAAATTTTTTAAAAAATAATTTTTTTCTGATACAATTTTATACATCAAATACAATATTTATAGACCAGTGACAATATGTAGAGACTGTTATTGTTTACACGAGAAATGAAACATCAGTAATACAGATGTGGATGCACATATTGTGAATATTTACTAGTGTCAGCTACTTGTAACAAATAAAAATTTGTGGTGGACCTGGATTCGAATCTGGATTTTCCACTTAATCATGAGCGATTATCTTAACCACTCCATGCCTACTGGGGGCCCACTCGGCATTGTGCTCAGATAGCCAAAGAGGTTATGATGACAGTTTATGAAAAGTGGGAAATCCAGGTTCAAAACCGGGTCTGGCATAAATTTTCCTTTGCCAAAAGTAGCTGACACTAATACATATACACAATCTGTGAATCCATTTCATGATTTCCACAGCTGTCAAGCATCAAAGACAGTTCCTTCAAACATGCATACTTTGTATTGTAATAACTGCATTTACTGGATAAAAACAGATGTTGTTATCTTTAATGATTAATGATACTGACTGGTACAACTAGCAGCAGGTGAAAACACACTCACACACACAATAAATTCACCTGTGTATAAAGTACACTTATACAGCATATAAAAGTGCACAGACAGTGTGCAATCAATCAACAGAGGCACACATATGCACACACACCTGCTTACACTGTGACAAACAGTTCATACCACTATTCCTCATACTCCAGCACATTCACACACTATTTACAAATAAATGCCTGCTCACTTTCAGTCACTGAAGTGAAGAGTGCGAGAATGGGAGGATCCCAAACACCTCCTCACAAATGAGCTGTTTGTTATCATGGCATGACAAACAACTTTGATTAGGAATTAAATGTCTACCATACGGTCTCATGATCAAATGCTTACTTGGTGCACTACATGAGAGTGTTAGGATGGAGCACAACTACATCTGCATAAATCGTCTGCAATTCACAATTAAGTTTCTGACAGAGGTTCATTGAACCCTTTTAAGCTACTTCTCTAATGTTTAACTCTCAAACAGCATGCAGAAAAACAAAGACGTAAACTTTGTGTGCAAGCTGTGAATTCTATTATTTTATAATGTTGATCATTTCTCCCTATGTAGATGGGCTCCAACAAAATTTTTCAACACTCTGAGGAGAAAGTTGGTGACTGAAATTTCATGAGAATGTCCTGCCACAGCGAAAAACACGTTTATTTTAATGACTGTACCCCAATTCATGTATCATATCCATGACTATTCCTCACTTACTTCATGATAATATAAAATGAGTTGCTCTTCTTTGAACTTTTTCCATGTCCTCTGTTGGTCCTATTTGGTGCGGGTCACACATCACACAGCAATACTCCAGAAGAGGGTGGAAAAGCATAGTGTAAGCAATCTCTTTAGTAGACCTAAGTGTTATGCGAATAAACCACACCCTTTGGTTTGCTTACCCCACAACATTATCTATGTGATTCTTCCAATTTAAGTTATTCATAATTGTAATCCCTACATATTCAGTTGAGTTTACAGCCTTTAGATTTGTGTGATTTCTTTTAGGGTTCGTGTGGATGACTGCACACTTTCCATGATTTAGAGGCAGTTGCCACTTTTTGCACCATACAGATATCATGTCTAAATTATTTTGCAACATGATTGATTAAGCATCCCTTGCAATCATCAATTGTGAGAGCCCTGGAGACTGAACGATGGACATTCTTAGCCTGTCTTTGTGTGGCACCAGTCTCTGAACTGTATGCATACATTTTCAATCTTAGCAGGGGCATTGACAAAGGGGAAGGCTATGGGGGCTTTAGCTCCCCCCCCCCTTCCCCCCCCCCCCCCCAATGGAGTATCACATTACACTGGATAAAACAACTTCAGAAATCAGAGAATATATTACTCCAACAGACTCAATCATTTTTAAATAGTCATGTAGCAGTATAGGTTGCAATGTATTTCAAACACATTTTAACAAAAGAATAAAGCAGCAAATAGCTTACTATCTAAACCAATAAATATCATTTAACTTAAAATGGGCATCTTATTATTTATTAATACACATTGTTTTAGCCTGAATCCAAAACAGTTACCAAAAATTACTTTAAGCAACACTTACCAGTTTGTCAGCAAAGGACCCCATCTCACCTTTTGTTAAGCAAGGTTCCATTCCCCAATCCCCCCCCCCCCCCCCCAATAGCACCCCCTCCCTCTTGACCGACTTCTGGAATTGCACCTGAATCTTAGGTCCATAAACTCACAATCTGTGATCCAATTGGCTCAGCTTTCATTAGGCTGTCTGTATCCATCTAAAGTAATTTTGGATCTATGAAATGAGGTTTCACAAACTCTTAGTGAAATTAATACGTATGGAGTCTGGAAAGGTTCAATATACATATACCAACATACACGGGTTTCATGAACACTACTGAAACTTTAGCCTTCTCCAGAGTGACTAATCCTTGATTGAAGATGGTGAACTTTGAAGTTTGGCCTGCTTTGGCTTGCACAATAACACCTCTACCAGCTGTAAGTTAAGTTAATTTTGCAGTGATACCTCAAATTTCCATGCTTTTATTGAATAATGAATTGTTCATTAAGTTAAAGGAACCAGTTTCTAACTCAAATGCTGTGAGAGCCCTGTTTTCATGGCGTTAACATCCATATACCACTTGAACCAGACTGAAGGAGGTGTCTCTAATAAGTTTCATCCCCAAACAGAGGCATTGCTGGAGGTTTCTGTTATGCATGATATCTCTTTTAATCCCCCAGCATCGTCATCAGCTTGGGGATGGAACCATTGTACAGACCTAGTCACTATGGTCATAGTGGCAAGTCACTGTGCATGTCATACAGACTATTAGGATATGCCAGTTCTGCCTCCATCACATATCCTACACCAGAAGGAGGTGACTCTAGTAAGTTTCATCCACAAACTGAGGCATTGCTGGAGGTTTCTGTTATGCATGATATCTCTTTTAATCCCCCAGTATTGTCATCAGCTTGGGGATGGAACCATTGTGCGGACCTAGTCGCTATGGTCATAGTGGGAAGTCACTGTGCATGTCATACAGACTATTAGGATATGCCAGTTCTGCCTCCATGACACATCCTACACCAGAATCTGCAGCCACATCTTGGAATTTATCCAGCAGAGATTGTTGCATGGCATGCCTGTATATGTGGTTTACATCCAAGTATGGACTGTAACTCAAATTGTCAGATGTTTTGTATTCCTCCTCACTCATTTGTATTTTGCTTGCCTTGGTATACCTATGCAGACCGAGCGAGGTGGTGCAGTGGTTAGACACTGGACTCGCATTCGGGAGGACGACGGTTCAATCCCGCGTCCAGCCATCCTGATTTAGGTTTTCCGTGATTTCCCTAAATCTCTCCAGGCAAATGCCGGGATGGTTCCTTTGAAAGGGCACGGCCAACTTCCTTCCCCATCCTTCCCTAATCCGATGAGACCGATGACCTCGCTGTCTGGTCTCTTTCCCGAAACAACCAACCAACCAACCTATGCAGACAATGGCAAAGCACCTGCAAATCCCGTGTAAAAGAACAGCATATCAACATTGGTCAATAGTTCAGTGGTGACACTTGTCTATTAACATGGTGCCCCATGAAAGCCCTGCTGTAGTATAATAGAAGGGAGGATCTAGTGTGTACCTGTCCATATGTTTCTCAAAAGTGTCAGCAACCAGACATACATCTGTGTCCATGTATAGGCTTGCATACTTTCCTAAATCAGGGATGTTGTATTCCTGCCAAACATTTAATGTATTCCCATCTTCCACACTCATTATAGCATTGCCTGTAAGTTTAGTAGTGAATGTGGTTTCTCTGAGTCTCTCCATTGAATCCATGTATTCATATGGGAAAGCCCCTGTCACGCATAGCTTCTGCAAGTTTGTGAAGTGGTACACCTGGACACTGACCTTACAATTGCTCAATCTGGAATCCCCCAAGCACTCAGCAAGAAAATGAGCATCATACCCATTAAAATTACAGAATATAATGGTAGTTGGCATATCAAGTTGCATGCATGGTGTGCTGTGCCATGAAATTTCACCATTAGATGACAGTGACCTCTATGTGGAGTTTCTGCTTTTGTATGCAACAGCAGTCCACAAATATGACAGTCAACTGTCTTCTCATGTATTGCATCATTCTCTTGTTATTTGGTCATGAGAATGTTGGTTTGATAAACTGCATCAAAATGCCTATCAAGCTGTTTGAAATCTGAGAGCAACCAACTCAAGATTATCCTCAGTGTTGAAATAGTTTAGAATAGAGTTATATGTACTACCAACTTTATATGTCACCACATACGGTGCATGTCATTCTGTGAAGGTTGTATGGGGGGCAGTGGGTCACCTTCAGAATGCACCATAGGTACTAGGAGGCACTTGAAATCTGCATGTATGATGAAGGGCAACACTCCTGTTGGTAGGTATTCCTAAATTTTGGGAGCTTCGCTAACTGATGCTTTGCTAAATGCTCACTTGAAGTAAACAAGTTGAGGCATCTAGAACAGTAATGCAGTGGCTCTTTATTTTTGCTCAGTTGGGAGGAAAGTAAGTGGAACATGTTTTTGATCCATATGAAATGTTTTGTGTCCTCGGAGAATGACAACAAATCTATATGTCTGGAGTGCTGACTGCTTACTTTGAGAAAGTAGAAGGGTTCAATGACTTTATGCTTTACATCTTTTTTGTTGTGCACATGGTGCTCTTCTTTCTCTTCTATCTTGCTTTCATCTATCACCAACCCTTGAATGTGAACTGAAAAAAATTGGTAGGTCCAGTCCTGGATTTTTATGTGGAATGTGGTGCCATTGAAGTTATAATGCTCCCAAAATTTAGTTGTTTGGTATGTTCTTGTAAGCTGTGCATGATTCTTATGATTCCTATTGCAAGCCAAAAGCAACCACTCAAAGAAGAATTCATCGACCTGATCTAAATTTTAGACGTCAATGCTAACATGTTTAATGGATATAACCACTGCAAGGGGGATACACCTGCATCTCCATTTACTGGATCCAAAACATGTGCATATATGTTGAGGTAGTGTGCACAGTTGAGTGCATTATCAGACCCATTCTCCTGTATTTTGGAAAAATGATCCAGCATAACTGGGCAATTTGCATTGCATGTGTGTGTGTGTGTGTGTGTGTGTGTGTGTGTGTGTGTGTGTAATGATGTACGTAATGAAATCACATAATTACAGAAGAGACTGAATTTTATTTGCCCCCATTAGATGATTAAATTATGTGCAGAGTGTATATAGAACAGGTCAACTAACCCAATGTCTTACAATATTTAGCCTGTATATTACAATATGAAACAACCTACTACACGTTATTTGCATACACCATATTACAATGTTTTCAATTGATTATGGTGCATACATACAAGTAATAACAGCACTCTTCTCTCTTTACATGTATTCTCCTCTACACTAAAATTTTTTCCCATTAATTAGGTCTTCAAAACTTTCTGGAATGTCCTTCACTCATACTGTCCTGCAGACTCTTAGGAAGATGCTTTACCTGTTGTGCACCTGAATATCAAGGACCTCACACCTGAGTGTCTCAGTCTGTGTGGCAAGCTTCTCAGCTGGCCTTTATTTATTATGTCATATGAATGAACACCAGCATTTTTCTCTTTGATTAATGAAATTATTGTTTTACGTATGTACATGGATGGAAAAGTCAATATTTTTGGATAATGGAAGGCAGTTCTGCATGAGCCTGTTTGTTTTATATTCAAAATAGTCATAATGGCCTATTTTTGTAATACAAAAATTCTTTTTGTATTATTGCTGCTGAAGTTTCTCCAAACAGTAATTCCATACTCCAAGTATGGTTCAAATAAAGCATAGTATACAGCACATAGAAGTTTTTTTTTGGATAATGTGGAAGCTCTTTCATAATCGATATTGCACTGCTTAATTTACAACAGACATTGTCTATGTGTTGTCTCCATTGGATTTCATTGTCAACTGTAATTTACAAAAATTTTATAAAGGTAACTTCCAATCTTATTTTATCTATGTATGTATGTATGTGATCTTCCTTTTCTCTACTCATGAACACCATAATCACTGTCTTTTTTTGATTTATGATTAAATCATTCAGTATCAGCCACTGTACTGTATTATTTGTTAAGATAAACTCATTTCTTTCCAGTGTTTCCAAATTTTCTTCTACATTCATTAATTTCATACAATTTTTTTTATCTTTCTCTCTGATTTCAATATTGTTTGTAAATAGGTTGAACGGAAGGTAGCCAAGTACAGATCTACAAGGTACAATGTACATAATATCCCTGATTTCGGACTGCATCCAGATTCCATTGCTTTCTCTTATGACATATGATTTTATACATTGCATTGCATATCCACAAATGCTGAAGCTTTCAAGTTTTTCAATTATTACTGTATGGATGAGTGTGTCAGAAGCTGTAGACAAATCCAAAAGCACAGCAGCTACAGAGTTTCTTTTGTGTAATGCATCTACAACAATTCTGTTAGGCCTGAGATAACAATTTTTGCAGATTTCCCTTTTTGGAAACCATGTTGCACTGGGATCAAATCCCATGTTTCTCTAGGAATGTGGTCATCCTACTATGCATGGACATATTTAATTTTTTAGAGAAAACAGAGATTAAAGATACTGGTCTGCAGTTATTCATGTCATTTTTGTCACCTTTCTTATGTATTGGAACCACAATGCTTATTTTTAATTCTTCTGGAAATACCCTTCACTAATGAACAATTTGCTATAGCGAAAAGATATTCAATTATTTCTTGATTCATAAGCTTTACTATACTCCATACATCAAGAGAATATCTCTGACAGGTGGCAACACAGTTGCCAGTATTTGACATGGAAGTGCAGTGGGCCAGTGACTGGTGGGGCAGGGAGCAGGGTGATGAACCTTCCTCTCTCATCTTCAACCCCACAGTAGCTAGGGCTACAGAGCCTAATAATGCCACACGATTCACTGCAGCATTCTTGTTGGCAGCAAGTTATGTGTTCCTTGATAAAATCTGCTTGCAGTGTTTGCCTTCTTACACAAACACACACAGATTTTCAGTATTAACAAGGTACAGCAGAATGTACAAATGTTATGTGTGAAATATTGAATGAAGACATTATCTTTATTTTTCATGTGGGAGAACAGACCCCAAGATCATCATCATTTAACTGATCATCTCTCATCACAACCACACAAGCTTTGTTATTTTCACTGCTGCTGTCCTCATTGTCTGATAGAGAAATTGCAATATTTTGTATGGAATATTCTCTACTCTTTCTACTATGTTCAAACTTGTAATACCTTTCCACACATTGTTCATGGCATTCTTCCAGGTTTCTGACATTATTCATGTGACAGCCTCATTTATCAGCCTCTTCGTGTCTTGTAATGTAAACCTTTCCTTTTCACTCTGCTACATTTGGTTTTAATTGAGGCCTGACAAGTTTGATGGTGTTGTAATGGCAGTATTATGGCAAAAGACATATAACTTCGTGGCTGTTGTTCTTTCCTAATGTATCAATTACTTACTACATCTCCTGTGGCTTGAATTGTTTCTCTAATTCCAGAAGCTCCACTTTTTGCATGGTTTGTTCAAAGCCTATTCTGTTATCTTTCAATCATCTGACTATTTTGTCTCTCCTTGTAGTAGCCATTGGTGCCTATTTAATTGTACAGAATCGTATGGGGCATTGTCCATTGTAGTTGTTTTTTGACTGAACATCATCATAACACAAGGCACAAAACTGTTCATAAAGTCAGCAAGAACAGTAATTAGTTACCCTCCCTTACCAGTTCACAGACTCATAGTTCTGTGGCCCATGTCATCTGTCCACTTGACAGATCATGCATGACACACATGAGCCATGTTTTGTCATTCCATAATACATTCTCCAGATTCACTGCTAGCAACTTATGCAGGAAATGACATTTCCATGCCACAATGTCTTTGCTTTCCATTAGTACCTATAATTGTGAGAAACTTTTTCCACCAGAGGCCAATTGTTCTTAAAACAATGGAGAGACTTATTGTTTTGCCTGTGAACTAATCACCATCTGAAGTTGATGCCATCAAGTTTCTAAGTGTCGGGAACTCTTTCCTGCTGTAGTACATGTGTGTGTGTTCCCTGATAGCACTTTCATCAAAGTCATCTATTTCAGTCATATGACAAGATATGCTTCTTGACTTTTCTGGAATCACAATAATAGGGCAGTCTCTTTATAATTTGTGACTCTCTTCACTGTCACTGTAGAGGTGTTCAATGCTTCTGCTACCTTGTCAGTCACTTTAATCATTGATCTCAAAGGCCCAACATTGTCCCTTTCCCTTCCACAGTAAACAAACTATATAAAAATCTGCTTGCTTGATATTTCAGCATAGCTCCTTTTCTAAAAGTCGTCTTCTTTACACTACAGGAAACCTTTTTCCACACACCTGACAAAAAACTCACAGAATGAGTGGAACGCACACATCCACACACAAACCTGAATGAAACATGGGGCACTACTGACTGAAAGCAGGGGTCACGTAGCACTAAGGTAGCACTAGGGTGCTGCCACAGTAATATAAACAAAATCTCATGATCTCATTGGCCATTGCAAGTGAGTGAAGCATGTGTGCCAAGGCCACTTCAACTGTCAGAGCTCTTTTCTTGTCATACAGAGTGTAGATAATTTAATACTTCATCATCTCCTGCAGAGTTCTTGTATTTTAATTTCTGAATTATTTTTATGAGTTCTGTTTTTATTGCTGGTTCCAGGAACATTGAGTGGGATGGTTGCCCAAGTATTCAAGAATTATTTGACTCCTGATGATTTCTTTCTCCCTTTAAATTCTGGGAGCATCTATAAAATTGTTGTTGAGTGTAGTAGCGGTTTATGTTTCATCTGTAACTATTATATTCTCAGTTCTCATTGATTTAATAAAATTTCTGTTATTTACATGCTTTTAACTACATATTTCAGTGTTGATTATGTCCAGAGCTGTTTTAGTTTTATGATTTGAACTTCTTTGGCTCTGTTTATTGAAATGTCTTGAACTTGTCTCATTGATTACCTGTACATCTTCTGACATTGTTTATATGTCTCTGTCTTCCCTGTTCCTCTGAATTTCTTCACTCTATTCCTCAGTTCAATTATTTCTTCGGTAATCCATTGTTTACTGTGACCTTGCTTTTCCTGACAGGTCATTTTGGGGGACTGTAGGAAAATGAGGCACAGATGTATTAAGAAATGCACCATAGTTCTCATTTGACATTTGTGCTCGCAATGTTTCAGTCCAATTTTATTTCCTCAGTGTTATTTTAAAAATGTTACTGCTTTATAGATTTATAATCTCATTTCTCTCTTGTCTTGCTTTATTTCTGTTTATGAAATCATATTTTCGTAGGTACAAAACATTAATGCAGATGATCAGAGATTGCTGTTTGCAGAGTTTGCTTCACATTCACTGTTTTAGTGTTGAGCGCGGATACACTTAGTAGGGGAATGGTAGGGACAGTGGGCTGGGAGGCCGAATGGAAATACTGCTGACCATAAGAAATATGTTTATTCAACTTTAATTACATATTGCATTGTTAGTTCAGTGAGGCAAACATGTCTCACTCTGATGACCCTGGCTGTCACTGGCTTGTGGCTGGCTGCTTCCACCTGATGAGGAGATGCTCACATAGGTCAGTACTGAATGTTGTGCTGCTATGACTTTCCGTTGGGGATTAGCCATGTTTTGTGACACAGCCCTGTAAGCACTCAATACGGTCGTGTGGTATCCTGTGTGGTGTTTTGTGCACTGTATGTGGCCCTCTGATCTGTGTCATGCATCTGATGGTAGCTGATACTGAGACGCACTGAGTCCTGCAAGAAACTTGCGCACTTGTGTCACAGTCTGACCTAGCCCTGGCATCATGGATTCTGAAGAAATCTCTCCACCGAAAACTTGAGACCTATTTTTATGCCTCTGGTATTCATTATTACACCAATACCTGGCACCTACTCACATAGTGCATAAAATGAGTCTTACCTTGGTGTGGTGACATTGACCCACTCACTACAGCCAGTACCAATGCTCTCTGCAATTTACTGCATAGTATGGCTAGCCCATTTCATAACCCTTATGTGTGCATGTTTTTCTGATCCATGTCACCACACTACAGCTACCAGCTCACAGCCGCTAGTGCAAAATGGCAGCTTTCTTGCCACTACTTATTAATTTCACTAAAACTTGGTAGTGGCACAACACTTCCCCACTCCACAGAGAAGACACCGCCCCTCAGGCTTTGTTAAGACATGCTTCTTCACCGTAACTACTCTTACCCTTAACCTATAGACTAAGTACATGCTATTTGAATGGTATTCCTAAATGCTATGCAATTACTATGTCAATGTTTAAAAACTTCATGAACTTATTTCTGTCTCTTGTTCAGGTAGTCCAGTCCACAGGAACTTGAACTACCAATGGGTCAGGTTTCTTAATGGCTCATCATCTCAGGTAGATAAAAGATGTGCACAGCAAAACCAGAGTCACCATAGTGCTAGGAATCAGCACACTCAAAGTCGAGGTTACCTGATATTTACCATCCTGATACTGTTCCACATGATGGATTAACTGCTGCCGGCCAGAGTGGCCGTGCGGTTCTGGGCGCTACAGTCTGGAGCCGAGTGACTGCTACAGTCGCAGGTTCGAATCCTACCTCGGGCATGGATGTGTGTGATGTCCTTAGGTTAGTTGGGTTTAATTAGTTCTAAGTTCTAGGTGACTGATGACCTCAGAAGTTAAGTCGCATAGTGCTCAGAACCATTTGATTAACTGCTCCACAGTGATCCACCCTTCCAGTGTGGCTATAATCTGTCTTGATAATTGGACTAGGGTGGGTTTCCAAGCATTGTTCAGGAAGGTAATGTTTTGTTTAGGAAATATCTCCAAGAACTCATCTGGCCAGTACAGCTGCATCTGTGTTACTTTTAACAGAGTAACTGCTGCCATTGAAGCTCATAAATGAAACTTCAGTCCTAAACTAACACACATAGTCACAAACCCACTGCCTATTATCTCCAAACAGGTGGCTCCCACAAGTTTTCCTTGCTCATTGCAACTAGCAGTCACTACTACATCCTCATATAGTGAGTACACCCAATGCAAATCTGTTTTCCGTAAATACAGCTTCAGTTCCATCACATCCTTCCAACATGGACAACCCCCTATCCTTGCTCCTCAACAACTGCATGATGCACATGCATCTACCTGTCTGGATCTTGCAAGTAGGACCTATGGTGACCTAAGGTGAATCTATTCCATGCTTCTATTTGCTTGAGATGAAGTGGGCTAGTTCTTACCTTCTCTCCTTCAGCACCTGACACAATTCCTTCATCAGGTGTGACATGAAGTTCATCCCTTGATCAGTTATTATTGTTTCTGACACTGCAAACTTCAGTGCCCATCTATTCACCAACACTGGCGTGACTGTGACTGACTGCCTGCTGGTCCATCATTGGAACCATCTCATTATAGTGAGAGAAATGATCTGGGATGGTTAACACATAACAACTTCCAGGCTGATGTCCACTTGAATGGTCCTAGCACATACATCCCAAAAAAACTAAAAGGTACTGTTGCTTCTGGAAACCTCTGCAATAGCATCTGTTTCAGACTCAAATGCACACTCTTTTCAATTCCTGATTTATTGATCGATCTCATTTTTCTGTTCTTTCCACCACTCCTCCTCTGCCCTCTGAATTGTTGCCCTGTATTGCCCATGGCTTGATAAGACATGATCATACATTTCCTTCAGTACTTTTCCCTCAGCTTAGTTGGCACAATCATTTGTGTCCCTCACTTCATCCCCCTACCTAATAATCTGTCATACATATTGCATAGCTATTGGTTGATATACTGTTTACTTTCGTCATCAGTGCTCTGTGTTATTTGCCACTCAGCTGGGTCTTGGCTTAGTGCTATTTTCCTGTTTAGAGCATCTGTATTTTCATGCTTCTTCCCTGGTTTCTGCATTACTTCATATGCAAATTCACTCAGTTTTAATACCCAATTTATCAGTCTACTGGATGGGTCCTTCAGACCTAATAATCACTTCAAAAGAGGTTGGTCCACCACTACCTTATGCAGGTAGTACCAAAATATGTAACACCATACAACAGGCTAAGCATCTCTTCCCAACATCAAATAATTTTTCCCCACTTTGTTCAACTGTCTTGATGCAAAAGCAATAAGATATTCTTGCCCATCCGCCTTCTGATTCAAAATGCATCTGAGAGCATGGTTTTCTGCATCACATGGCAATACAAATTCCTTCCAAATGTCTATAACCACCAACACTTCAATATGACAAACACTATTTGACACTTTTCAGACCACAAAAACTTTGTAGCTTTCCTTAACAGCCATGTGAGTGGCCATGCTATACAAACACATCCTTTCATGAATTTTCTATAATAGTTTGTGAGATCCAGAAAAGATTGTAACTCTTTGCTTGTTCCTGGTACCAGAAAATCTTTCACTTCCTCACACCGTACTATACATAACTGATAATGGTGATGAAGTCCCATACTGCTTAACAGAGCATAGGAGACGATGCAGGAGACCCACACCACCGTACTAGGAAAGATCCTAGCAGAGGTGGTTTGCCATTGCCTTCCTCCGACCATAATGAGGATGAATGATGATGAAGGCAATACAACATACCCAGTCATCTCAAGGCAGGTGAAAATCCCTGACCCTGCCAGGAATCGAACCTGGGACCCTGTGCTCAGAAAGGGAGAATGCTACCGCGAGACAACGAGCTGCGGACTACTATACATAACTATATTAACTAAATAATTGAATTCTTCTAGCACAGGGTGACACTTCTCCACCCTTGGCATTAAATGAGCCATCTGTAACCTCTTGAATACTTCCCTCAGTCATTGGCTTTGCTTCTGCATATCTCTTGAAAAGACAATTATGTCATCCTTGTACACCAGACACTGATGGGGTTTGATGCAGCTCTCCACGCTACTCTATCATGTACAAGTTTCTTCATCTCTGAGTAACTACTGCAACCTACATCCTTCTGAATCTGCTTAGTGTACTCATCTCTTGGTCTACCCCTACTATTTTTACCCTCCACGATACCCTCCAATACTAAATTGGTGATTCCTTGATGCCTCAGTACGTGTCCTACCAATCGGTCCCTTCTTCTAGTCAAGTTGTGCCACAAACTCCTGTTCTGCCCAATTCTGTTCAATTCCTCCTCACTAGTTATGTGATCCACCCATCTAATCTTCAGCATTCTTCTGTAACACCACATTTTGAAAGCTTCTATTCTCTTCTTGTCTAAACTATTTATCGTCCATGTTTCACTTCCATACATGGCTACACTCCATACAAATACTTTCAGAAAAGACTTCCTTACACTTAAATCTATACTCGATGTTAACAATTTTATCTTCTTCAGAAATGCTTTACCTGCCATTGCCAGTCTACATTTTATATCCTCTGTACTTTGGCCATCATCAGTTATTTTGCTTCCCAAATAGCAAAACTCATCTACTACTTTAAGTGTCTCATTTCCTAATTTAATCCCCTCAGCATCACCTGACTTAATTTGAGTACATTCCATTATTCTCATTTTGCTTTTGTTGATGTTCATCTTATATCCTCCTTTCAAGACACTGTCCATTCTGTTCAACTGCTCTTCCAGGTCCTTTGCTGTCTCTGACAGAATTACAATGTCATCGGCAAACCTCAAAGTTCTTCTCCACGGATTTTAATTCCTGCTCCAAATTTTTCTTTTGTTTCCTTTACTGCCTGCTCAATATAGAGATTGAATAACATTGGATGTAGCCTACAGCCCTGTCTCACTCCCTTCCCAACCACTGCTTCCCTTTCATGCCCTTCTACTCTTATAACTGCCATCTGGTTTCTGTGTGGATTGTAAATACCCTTTCACTCCCTGTATTTTACCCCTGCCACCTTCAGAAGTATTCCAGTCAACATTGTCAAAAGCTTTCTCTAAGTGTACAAATGCTAGAAATGGAGATTTGCCTTTCCTTAATCTAAATTCTAAGATAAGTCATAGGGTCAGTACTGCCATCTCATGTTCATACATTTCTATGGAATCCAAACTGATCTTCCCCGAGTTCAGATTCTACTAGTTTTTCCATTTGTCTGTAAAGAATTCATGTTAGTATTTTACAGCCATGATTTATTAAACTGAGAGTTCGGTAATTTCCACACTTGTCAACACCTGCTTTCTTTGGGATTGGAATTATTATATTCTTCTTGAAGTCTGAGAGTATTTCATCTGTCTCATACATCTTGCTCACCAGATGGTAGAGTTTTGTCATGGCCAACTCTCCCAAGGCTACCAGTAGCTCGAATGGAATGTTGTCTATTCCTGTGGCCTTTTATTGACTTTGGTCTTTCAGTGATCTGTCAAATTCTTCATGCAGTATCATATCTCCCATCCCACCTTCATGTATGTCCTCTTCCATTTCCATAATACTACCCTCAAGTACATCACCCTTGTGTAAACCCTCTATTATAATTAGTTGTGCAAGAAACAGATGTCAATCTGAGATTCACTGAAAGAATCCTAAGAAAATGTAATTCACACAAAATAAACACACTGCACAAAATATTGGTAATTAATATAGACATCCATCTAATGCCGTGTGAAACCGTCCCTAGTTCTGATAGTACTCTCAGTTTACCATGGACAAGATTCTTCAGATGTACCACATCCACCTCATCCATCTCAAGCCACTCATTGATTACTGGATCCCATAGATTTACAAAACTGAGGAGATATTAATGGACATATTTCACTTGCTGTTCCATATAGTTCCAGACTTTTCCAAGGAATTAACAGTGGGTGATTTTACTGGTAAGTCGAGGTGCGACATGGTACTTTAACATTGGTCAAACCAGAAAATACACATGCTGCCACATGAACACAGTTGTTATGATGGGAGTGTCCATGATATATCCATCATAAAGATATACAAGATGGATAAGAAGTCCCCATGCCTCTGTAACTCCTGTTTAGTATCAAATGTGATTACATAGATTGGTAGCTATGTTACTTCTTTAGTTGGAATTCATATTTATATGTTTTTGCAGTCACAACCGAGTTTTAAGTTGTATCCATGGCAGATATGAACAGTTATAGTTACACTAATGAGGAGCGCTTAGTGGCAAGTGTGCAGGTGCCAGAACAACAACACACAGGGCAGACAATGACAGATATTGTGGGGCCATTCTAGGAAAGATGCTTGTAACAGAACATCCTAGTCTAGCATTACTTTTCCTCTATAGTAGTTGTCGATACCAGTATTATTATTACAGAATTTGGACTGGTCAGTATCATCTCAGTTGCTGTTCTCAAAAGTTTCATATAATTTTATACACAGTTATATTTCAAGCTAAAATTTATGAAAAGTAATTACTTTATAAAATATTTTAGTTTTGATGTTATAATTGATAAGTTGTGAATGCACAGTTGCAACTATTTTTTAGAAACATTTGAAACTATGAAATATTTGCAAACTTAAAATTTCTATTATTTATTACACAATCCTGTACTGTCTACTTTGTTTATTTCTGGATTCATTTATGAAATAATAATAAAAGCTAGTAAAAATTCATTTGTTAAGAAATATAATAAATCCTTTGGTATATTGTTATTTCTGCAGAGTGGGAGAGCCATAATCATGCCTCTGATGTGATCAGACGTATTTTTGTATGTTTGTGTGGACAATGTAATTTCGGGTTTGCTAATGTGAAAAATCAATAACTATATGATATACTAAAATGTGAGAAATTTATTTATGTAAAAACAAAAATTCTGCAACAGTAATCTTCAAATTTATGTAGTTTGATACAACTGTGAGGACCTAAAATGTGATATTTTCAGCTTTCAGTATCAGACCCCTGGACAAGAAGAACTGGAGCCATCTCAACATGACAAGCTAAGTAAACCTGAAAGTTTATTGTAATCTTCGCTCCTCTCAAACCTTCTTAAAAGACTTTGATGTGGACAATTAATGGAAGTAGGAAAGAGGGGTAGATAATAAATGTGGGTATCATCCTTGGTTAACTGACTAATAAAGAAGTTTTGTCTGTAGTAGAAATTGTTTTATTTTGTTGATTTTTGAAATTTATGTATGAATAAATTTTCAATCACATGGAGCTAAACTGAAGGCTGCCTAACAAAGGATCTTTATACCAATAGTGACAATGAACTGCCAATAATGATGGACCAGACTGAATAAAAGTGAGGAGGACTTTATAGCTACAACCAGGAACATCAAAAAGGAAAGATAGGTACAAATTGTTTGTGAAGTTGATTTGTTTGTGGACTCGTGTGCGTGTTAACAAAATGAGTAGGGACAAAAGCAAAAGTCAGGTAGAAATGAAAGCTGCAGGATCCAGTCAGGACATGTTTGAGCCAAGTGAAATGATACACAGTAAAGAAACAGTAAAGACATGTTTTGCAGTTAATTTTGGCAAAACTAGAGGAAATGAAGACAGATAACAATAGCAAATTTAGTGAAATTAATGATCAGTTAACTGAAATGAGAACAGATAATGACAACAAATTTGCATCACTACAAGGACAATTAAATGACTTGAGAACTGAAAACAGTAGTAAAATGGACAGGGTACAAAATCAGATAGGTCAACTTAGTAATTAAGTTTCAGAGTTATAAAATGGGTTGTCAGAGGGGTTAAAAAGTGTGAATGAAAATGCTTATGTTTTAGACAATAAATTTACTGTTTTAGAGAATGAGTTTGTAGCTGAGTCAGTGAAATAATCAAAGAATGTTGACGACAACAGAGTTGAACAGAAGGCCATAGTGGAAAAACTGTGTGAGTTGGGAGCTACCACCCAACAAAATGTCACCAGGTTAAACCAAAAAAGTTTAATTGTTGGAAACAATATGCAAACTAATGTAACTGTTTTAGATCAAAAAATTTCAGCAGTTCAGGAGAACTGTATTAAAAAAATCTGTGTGCAAACAATGGTATTGTGTGCTCCAATTCTCGTATCAAAAGTTTTCCATCAGATAATTTACATCCAGTGGATTTTCTGCACAACTGCAGAGACAGCTTAATGTAAGGCAAGATGACAGTCAAAAAATTAAATTTGTTAAAAGAATTCTTGAAGGTGAAGCTCTGTCATGGGTAAATATAAATATAAGTCAATGTGAAACATATCAGAGTTTCGAGAAAATTTTTTTAAATAAATTTGGTCAGAAGCAGAACAGAGAAGAATCAAAAGTGAATTTTTTAATGGCCCTAATTATAGGAATAGGGATGAAAGTTTGAAAGAGTTTTGTGAGAACCAACTTAAAAAATTAGCACATCTTGACAAACCATTGGATGAAATGACCTTGATTGATACACTTAAAAGGAAATTACCAGAAAAATTGCAGCGAGATACAGTACACGGACCTGATGATTGTCTTGAACAGTTTTTACGATATGTTGATGGGCTGGGAGGGCAGTAGAAAGATGTATGTATCATAATAACACGAATGATAGAAATCAGAATGGGAGTAATCACAGAAACACGGATATGGTAACTTCCATCAGGATCAGAGTGTCAACAGAGAGAGAATTTCTGAACAGCAGCAGGATAGGAATAATGGGGATAACCATGGTCACGATCATAGAAGTAACTACTCAGGAAACAACAGTTCACCTCAATATAGGTCCGCAGTTTTGGGGCAAGGAAACATAACAAGGACAGGACTCCTAAGTTACACTTGCAATTATACAGTAATAACAGTGTTAATGATATGGCACATGTACATGAAACTGACCAGGAGGAAAATCAGATCTCTCATTTATGTTTTGGTCAAAAGTTTTGGGATACCATGTTTAATTATTGTGATGTAAGTGCTAATCAAAAACCAGAATGTGAGAGTCATGAGAATTTTGTTTAATATGTAGTAATGATTTCTTCTCTTGGGTGGAAAACAGTGTTGTTGATGTATGTAAATTAGGTGATGACTGTATTGGATCTGAACTAGATGACATTTTTGATGTAGATGTGAATGAGAGCTGCAAAGTAAATATGAGGCTGGTAAGTCTGAGACTGGTGGCTTATTGCAAATGAATGTAGATGAGGTAAGTGACCTCGATGGAGATGAGACTTGTATTGTCAGTGATGTTGGTGATGAAGTAGTTTTGCAGGAATATGATGATTATGAGTATCAGGCATTT
Organism: Schistocerca cancellata; assembly: GCF_023864275.1. Taxonomy (NCBI): domain Eukaryota; kingdom Metazoa; phylum Arthropoda; class Insecta; order Orthoptera; family Acrididae; genus Schistocerca; species Schistocerca cancellata. Next base: position 417,214,935 of record NC_064633.1, read on the forward strand.
TTAAGAATAATGAAGTTTCAGAGTTATTTGCAAATGATGTTGGCAGTACAATTAAGGTAAGTAATGTATGTGATATTGTCAGTGAGGGTCATGGAATACAAGTCCAGTCAAAACAGCTTTTCATTAATGTCATGCAGAGTAATTATACAAACAGAGAAGGCGGGGTATCTGTGAGCCAGGAGAATAAAGGTGAAAACTTGGTTGAAGTTTGTTTGGGACAAGATTGATGATAAATTAGATAAAGGTGCATTCTAGAATAAGTTAGTTGTGGTTAGTCAGAATTTGTATCCCAATTGGTGGACTGAAGTGAAAGAGGATCTAAGCAGGAAGTGTAATTTTGACACTAATATGTTTTGTGTACCTTTTATAACAAATGATGTTAGCTGCACCATGGAATCTGTTCATTGTGTTCAATCTTTACCTGGCAACATGAGTAATCACAGTAATATTATGATACCTATAAAGTTGATAAATCCTTTTAAGACAGTGGTGATATAGGATTTGATGACACTGAAAGTGATCTTTTGCATGAAGTGTCTGACAACAGAGAGGATAGTTCAGATTTTGGGTGTCCTTACATTATAATTGAGGTTGATCAGTGAGAAGGCAACTATTTGATTGATACAGGTACCCCAATTTGTGGTATATCTGAACAATTTAGAGATAAAATCAAGTACAGTAAGAATTTTGTGAAAATGCCCATTGTAGGTGTAAAGATAAGAGGAGCTACAGGTAAGCAAAGCAAATTGGTAAAATTCCAGGTACTTTTAACTTTTAGTACAAAAGACAGGGCCTTTGAACATGAATGCTTACTGATCCCTCGTCTGGAAGAAAATACAATTATCAGTATGGATTGGATAGTGAAAGTTGAGCTTTTTCAGATTGGGTGCTAAAGAATTGTTTATTTTGGAACCTAAAAGTAATACTTAAGTGAAAATTAATTTCTGGTTTTTAAACTGTGGGAAAAGTTGTAACTATCTGCAAAGCATTGTGAACCAAGGTGAGTACCAGATGTTTTATGATGATATAAATTTTGATGAGACTGAGAATTTTGAAAGTGTAGTAGATTTTAAAGTGAAGGAAGCTAAAACACATAATGACCAACGAAAGGAACAACTTAGGAATTTGTTATTGGAATTTAGAAATGTGTTCAGTGAAAGACCAGGGATAGTGAAAGAGTGGCAATGCCTGCTTTACCTTAGAAGTAATCAACCTTTCATTCCCAAGCCATATAGTATACCATTTTCAAAAAGGAAAGATTTAGAGACAGAAATTCAGAAAATGGAAACATGGGAGTAATTAAGAAAAGCAGGAGTGCTTACAATAATCCTTTAGTTGTGGTAAGTAAGAGAAATTGTAGAGTGAACATTCTTTTGGACTCTAGAAACCTTAATAAGTTTCTTTTCAGAGAGAATGACCATCCTGAGAATGTAGATGAGCTGTTACACAAATTTGATTATGTAAAATTGATGAGTAGTTTGAACTTGACCTCTTGATTTCACCAGATTCCATTTGAAATTAATTCTAGAAAGTATATTGCATTTTTGCGTGGTGGTAAGTGTTTTCAGTATTGGGTGGTGCCATTTAGGCTAAATGTATCTGTGGCTGAATTCATAAGAGCTCTGGATACTGTCTTGGGAAGTGAAGTGAGTTCAAAATTAATTGTGTATGTTGATGACATTTTGGTCACTGAAAAGACTTGGGAACTATGTTTGGATATGTCAAGAGATGTGTTTTCAAAATTGGAATCAATAGGTATGACTTTGAAAATAGGTAAGTGTAAATTTGGTTTGGAAGAAGTAAAACTCTTAGGACATGTTATATCTGAGAAAGGTATTGCACCTGATAAAGAGGAACTTGATGCTATTGCTAATTTTCCTACTACTCGCAACAAAAAGCAGCTTAAATCATTTTTTGGGTTAACCGGATCCTATAGAAAATTTTGTATCAGCCCACCTTTGAATGCTTCATGTCTGTGTGAACTTTTGAAGAAGAATACTGTTTGGGATTGGAATCAGGAATGTCAGGATGCTTCAATGAGATCAAAGAATAGTTGCATCAAAGGCAGATATTGTTCAGACGAGATTTGTCTCTTCCTCTTTGTATTATGACAGTACTGATTTTGGTTTGAGTGCTCATTAATTTCAGGAGATTGAAGTTGAAGGTGTTGCAGAACACAGATTACTTGCATTTTTTGTAGAGTATTGCAGAAGTGTGAAAAGACATAGACTGTAACTAAGAAAGAACTTTTGGCTGTACATTGGGTGTTCAACAAGTTTAAAAATTATTTACTAGATCACAAATTCATTGTCTATACCAATCACAAAGCATTATATTATCACCAGAGTGTAAAATGTACCATAATAGTGTTACTTGTTGGACCTTGTTTTTACAGCAGTTCAATTATGAAATCAGCTACATTAAGGGCACAGAGAATGTAGTTGCTGATGCTTTGTCAGGGCTACCTTTAGGGAGTGAATCATGTAACATCTTTAGAAGAGGAGAAAAAGAGTTTAAAATTATGTACTTGAAAGGTGTGAAAGAGGGAAAAAAGATATCTTGAAAATTTTCAAAGACATTCACAGGTATCAAAAACATGATCAAAATTGGAAATTGGTTAAGAGCATGTCGGATAAGAAAGGACGAAAAAAAACTCAACAATATTATAAGGTAGACAAGGGTATTTTATTCATGAGACATAAAACTAACTTAGATGACTGGAAACTATGTTGTCCGGAACAAAATTACTTATACACATGAGAGTTTTGGTCATTGTGAATGAACCAAATGTACAAAAGATTCACAGAAACATCTCTTTTTATAACATAGGAAGGAGAGTCAAGAAGTGAAGGTAAGTATCAAAACAGGTAGAGGTCAAATGCAAAACATGCTGCCTAATAGTAACCTACACCTCGTGTCTGTGGATATCTATGGACCTTTGCCTAAATCTAAGAATGGATTTTGTTACGTTTTTGTGGTGGTTGATGTATTTTCGAAGTTCATAAAGCAGTTTCATCTTAAGAAAGCTACCAGTAAGCAAATCATTTCTAAGTTTGAAAACGCATATTTTCATCAGGTGGGTATTCCTAAGACAATTTTATCTGATAATGGTCTTCAGTTCACATAACAAACTTGAAAAGACTGTTGATCATGCAAAAATAAGGCATATTCTAACCTATGGGTACCATACATCTAGTAATCATGCAGAAAGATGTACGAGAGAAATTGGAAGACAGTTTAGAACATATTGTAGTAAGAATCAAACCAGTTGCATAGATTATGTCAGTGATTTTGAGGATATTATGAACAGCTTACAACATATGAACAGGTTTTTCACCATCTGAAATCATATTTAATTGCAGACCAGCTAACTGTATTTTGGAGATGTTGAGTCTCCATCATGTAAAATTCTGTCACCAAAGGATAGAGAAGAGTATGTCAGGGAGATGATGAAAAAGCAGGGGGTAGAAGAAAGCAGAGATATGATGGTAAAGGCAGATTTTCTAAGTCTGAGGTGGGAGATCTTGTGTTAGTAAAAGCCAAAGAGAAATCTAAAGCGTTGACACCTGAGATAAAGAAATCCTTGCTATTTGTAAAGGACCATTCAAAATTCTTGAAAATCCACATCCTAATGCATATAGATTTGTGTATCCTAAATCTAAGAAGTTGTTTGGATTACACAATATCACTGAACTGAAACCTTGTAGATGTGATCCATAGGTATCTATTTTTTTTTCTCCTTTGTCAGGAATGTAGTATATAAGATGATGTAATTTCTAAAGTTCTCTCTTATCTATTGACTGAGTAAGTATATACTATACTATATTTATGGGTTCATACAACTACAGGTATATAATTCCGTTATGTAATAGATTTGAACTTTAGATTTTGATACGTCTATGCCATGTGCCTAAATGGGTAGGTGCTTTTACAATTTTGAAATGTGAAAATGTCTTTAAATATCTAGTGATAGATTTCTAATTTTTGAATGCTATTAGTGTTAAATATTATTATTTTTCTTGTGTACTCTGCAGAAATTGATTTAATTTAAATGCCAGCCACTCTTTCAGGTAAAGTCATGGGTGTTGTGGTAAACTGAGTGAAGACTCATTTTATTCATGTGTACTGTAAATATTAGGAATAGCATCTTCAAATTTCATATGTGCAAACCAAGAACATGTGTATGTTAAACACAGAATTCTTATATGAGTACATTATGGACTATGATCCGTAACTGTTTTTTTAGACATTTGTTGGAGCTAGACAGAAATTTATCTATCTGTTGGTGCATATGATGAGAAATCTAGGGAGGAAACTGCAATATGTGGGCGGATCCACTCCCATACTCCTATATGGCAGCACCCTTGTTGGTCCAGTCAACTTTCAATAGATCATAGGTGCTGGTTAATGCACTCAAGCATCTGTCAACTACATCAAATGACTGAAATTTGTAAATTGTTAGCCAAGAAATTATTCTATATGCAAAATTCTTGTATTTATATATATTTCAAAGAACTATCTGTTGAGAAGAGAAGTCACTGCTATGGACAGTGTTATTCCACATAAATGTATGTTTTTTCAAGCAGGGGGATTAACTTCACAATTCATTATGTAACTTTAAATCTTGCTTGACTTTGGTCGATGTTCTACAACATGAAAACTCAAAGAGTTCAGGAGTGTATTCTGTGACCCATGTTGTAAATAATTACCAGAATCTGATAAAATTAGGTGCTGTTAGGTTAGTAGTCATACATATCAATAATTTTCTTATCTCAACAATCAGTATGTAATATTTTTATCGATTGTAAATGAATCTTCTAGACTTCTATGTACATAGGTTAGTTTGCATGAAAAATTAGCAAACATTGTGGAAGACATTTACATTTGTGATCATGAATTGTGTATAACTGTATAACAAGATGTATATGTTTCTGATTTCACACACTGATCTTGGTCCCCATACTACTCGATTATGTCATTATTCCAAGCTATCAATGACTCTGATTACATGTAATTAACCTGCTTACTGCATTATTGTACTTTATTGGAACTTGAGTTGTGTGCAAACTCATGCTTAACTCTGTTTTGGGCACATCTGGTCATTGTGACTGTGTGTGTGTGTGTGTGTGTGTGTGTGTGTGTGTGTGTGTGTGTGTACACAAGGAGAGTGTGCAACTATTGATTGAGGCGAGATGCTTCCACTAATTATTTTTTATATATGATTGAACTTATTGATATATGATTATGAACTTTATTCATTTTGTTGTGTCTAAACATTTCTGCCGGTGTGTACCCAGTGTGCTTTGGATTCATGGGTCAGTCCCCACATCGTATGCATTGGCCCTAATATTTTTTCATAAGTCAACATATCCTTACATTCTCTGGCTTATGTGACTGATTGATTTTGTGCCATATTCCTACTTGTGACTGAGTATATTCTTCTGGTCAATACCTGCCATTCTGAGTTTTTCGAGTCGGCTCCCTCATCTTACACTTAGCCTCTGAATTTTTTCTTCTCTTTTGATGATTTTGATGGTGTAACTTTATATATGTAACCTTGCAATTTGTAATTGTAGTTCTTTACGTTGCCTCTGCACTTATCTGAATACTTTAGTGTCGTAATATTGTAGTTTTCCTTTGTATCATTTGTCTTGGGGCAGACTGTTCCACAGATCTGAAAATCTGAATGTCATGTCTTCATTATGTATAGATTATGACTTGTATAGTAGATGTTTTTCATATGTTTTCTGTGATATGCAAAGTGTCAAATACTTCTATACATCTGTATTCTATGTAATGATGGTTAATATTTGTAGGAGGAATTATTCACTTTTGTATTATGTTCATTTAAATTAGGTTATTATGGTAACAATCTTCTATTGTTGTAACCGTGACCGGAACAGTCACGGGATTGCCATGAAGGAAAGCGCGGCGGGACTCACAGAGTGGCCCGTGAACAACAACACAAACGGGAAAGGATGGACATGAACAACAAAGGATAGCTGTGCAAGACCTTATGAACAACAACATGCAAGAAGCAATGGAGTCACAAGAAAACCTCACAAATTAACCATGTCCACTCATACACGGACCAAAGTAACGTAAACACGCTGTCTGTAGGCGAGATTTTGATAGACGCATGCAAAGATCGGACTGACTGGCTGAGCGAGGGATGTCATTATTGGCCGCTGGGACCACGTGTTCCACCGTGGTGTCCTCACATTATAGATGGGCCAGGAGGCGTGCGTCGCCACGGCTTACGGCACGATGGTGCAGCGACCTCCAGTGGTCTTCGATGTCCATGCCATCTGGCGCGGATTCAAAACCCGTGGTGCGTGGTACCAGATCTTTAATATTTTACTATTCATTTATACATAACATTAACAGACCCTTAAACCTCATTCGTTGCAATGCTGAAAGAGACTTAAACATTACACTAGATTAAACCATTCTGTTAGAGCAACTTCGTGTGAGTTTTGTCCATAACTTTTGAAATTCTCACCGTATGTTAATTTTTTACTCAGGTTTCACACTTATTTAGACTATAGACAAACTGTAAGCAAAAAGAACTTTGTTTGTTGTAATCAGAAATTTGTCAGATGCTATGTATTTCTCTCTACATCTTTTTCACATTCTTGTATGCTAACCTATACTTATGTTCATAGGGAAGCGATGATCATACAACCAAAAATTCTCTTGTAATTTTGGAATTTAACTTTCACAATATGTATTCTGTCTTTTGGCATCACTTGGTACACTATTTGACACAACTTATAGTAGGTCACAAAATATTGTAAACACATTGTTTCAATATTATGTGAGGGGATGGCCTCCTCTAGTATTACTTTTCCTCAATAGTACTTGTCGATACCAGTATTATTTTTCGAATTTTGGGTTAATGTTATCTTAGTTGCTTTTCTGAAAACTTCCGTATAATTTTATACACAGTATGTTATATTTCAAGCTAAAATTTATGAAAAGGAATTACTTTATAAAATATTTTACTTTCGATGTTATAATCGATAAGTTCTGAATGTACAGTTAAAATTACTTTTTAGAAACATTTGAAATTACGAAATACTAGAAAACTTAAAATTTCTATTATTAATGACGAAATCCTCTACTGCTTACATTGTTTATTTCTGGATTCATTTATGAAATAATAATAGAAATTAAAGCTAGCAGAAATTCATTTGTTAAGAAAAATTGTAAACCTGTTGCAGTATTGTTATTTCTGCAGAGTGTGAGAGTAATCATGCCACTGATGTGATCGGACGTATTTTTCTGTTTTTGTGCAAACAGTGTTTGTTAATGTGAAAAATAAAAAACTGTATGATATTCTAAAATGAGAGAAAATTTATTTACGTAAAAACAAAAATTCTACAAGAGCAATTTTCAAATTTATTTAGTTCTATCCAGATGTGAGGACCTAAAATGTGAGATTTTCAGCCTCAAGAATCAGACCCCTGGAGAAGAAGAACTGGAGCCATCTCAACATGACAAGCTCAGTAAACATGAAAGTTTGTTGTAATCTTCACTCCTCTCAAATCTTCGTAAAAGACTTTGGCGTAGACAATAGATGGAAGTTGGAAGAGAGGATAGATTACATGCTCCACCGTGAACGGTAACGCTTCTGGTTTGGGAAAGACGTACTTTTGGTTTTAACAATGTTGAAGACAAGCTGCAAAGTGGAAGGAAGAAGACACAAGAAGAAATATGTGCTAGAGTCTGCTTAGATTGAATAATCTCCTATGAAGTGGACACACAAACGTGTCTCGGAGCTCGATATATGGAGGACAACAATGTGAGACCACAAGATCAAAGTCTTTAAGGTCAGATCTTTTCGACTGACGTTTGTGAACGAATTGCTGGTATCGGATACAGACCGGATTGAGCACATTTTAGCATGCCTTGCTTCCTTAACTCAATTTCCAAATGCGGTGAATCGTCCCAAGGTTCCAAATGAACGTGCCATTTATCGCACCTGACAAGCTAGAAATACTGTCGTTTAGATAAAAGAGAAGCCTCACCAAACCGTCATGTTAGAGAGGAACGAGCTTCACATAATGATTTGGGCAGCGACGACACTGCAACATCTGGAACATCTGCTTTTACCGTACTTTTTTGAAGGGAATGTGTATGGCGCATATTATTTACACTGTTACAGTCATAATTAATAGTTCAGGTTGAGAAAAGTTGTCTCAAAGGACGCTATTGTTGCAGCAAGACAGCGCGCGTCATCACTATGCTCTTGCAATACACTAGCTCCAAAATGAACATTTTCCAGGACTGTGGATACGTCGTTATTCATCAGCTACACCAGCTCTCTTGAAATGGCCACCAAGAGTCGTGACCTCACCACACCTGACAACTCGTTATGGGGTGTCATTAAAGTGCATGCATCTACACGCCACTATACTACAAACGAAGACCTCTCCAGTGCCACTGAGGATGCATTTCGCACTATAGAACCTCACGAGGAACTCATCAACTAGTCTGACCTGATTGAAATCTGGCATTCATCAGTACGAGGGATGTTCAGTAAGTAATGAAGTTTTCTTCCTCGGCTTGTTTTGGGTGAAAAAAGGGGGAATCTCTTGTAGGGCATCGTAGAATACCCCTGCTTCAGCCCATAAGTTACGATAGGTGGCGGCGCTACACGTAGCCTTCAAAATGGATCTGCAGCAGTGGAGTGTTCTAAGCACAGAGCTGTCACTGAGTTTCTTTTGGCGGGAAACCAGACCATCGCAGAGATTTATAGGCGCTTGCAGAATGTCTATCGGGATCTGACAGTGAACAAAAGCATGGTGAGTCTTTGGGCGAGGCACCTGTCATCATCATAACAGCTACACACAAACTCGTCTGACCTCCCTCGTGTCGACCAGCCACACACAGTTGTTAACTCCTACCATGCTGGAACATGCGGTCACTCTCATTTGAGGTGGTTAGCAGATCGCAATCAAACACCTCGCTGCTCAGCCGGTCGTCTCTGTTGTTGGGGAGCTCATAGGTGTGTATCCACTGTGTTCATCAGCGCAAAGAAAAAAAAAAAAAAAAAAAACCCAGGTGCATAACTGCTTGCGTGTTACGAGGCTGATTGTGACAATTTTTTGTCGAACATCATCAGAGGTAATGAAACATGGGTGCATCACTTCGAAACGGAAGCAAGACGGCAATTCATAGAGTAGCCCCACACCACCTCTCCTCCGGAGAAAAAGTTGAAAGCCACCCCCTGAGCAAGTAAAGTCATGGTGGTAGTCTTCTGGGTCTATAAGGGGTTATTTTGCTTGATGTCTTCCCTCATGGTGCAACGATCAACTCAGAAGTATATTGTGCTACCCCTCAGGAAATTGAAGAAACGACTTGAGCGTGTTTGTCACCACGAAAATGCAAATGTACTTCTCCTCCCATGACAGTGCAAGGCCTCACATAAGTCTGCCCACCTGAAAGGAGCTCACAAAACTTTGTTGGACTTTTCTTCCTTATCCATCCTACAGCCCGGATCTCACATCTTCCTGCTTCTGCCTGTTTGGCGCAATGGAGGATGCACTCTGCGGGAAGCAGTGAGTGGGCGATGAGGAAGTTATTGATGCAGCAAGACGGCTCCGACGTCGACCAGTAGAATGGTACAATGCGGACCTACAGCCCCTCCCACTAAGATGCCGTAAGGCCATCGCATTGAATGGAGATTATGGTGAAAAACAGTATTTTGTAGCCAGAGGAATGGGGAATAGAATGGTGTACTGGAATTCTGAATAAAACCAACCTGCTTACAGGATAAAAATGTGTTGTATTGTTTATTGAGCGCGCCTCGTAGTTATTGACACAAATCCTTATTCCTGTGCGTATAGTTCTACTCTAATGTTTGTTCACAGTTATTGTAAATGCGTCCTAATTAATTGCGTAAGATACATAGGTAACTGCGTAAAAATTGTCAACAGAGATAACTTTTATGGTTTAATTCAAGAAATGATACAATAAGAAGTTAGAGTGTTTATCTTTGTTTGGTTTCCATCTTTGGGATCAGTTGTGTATTACATAGAAACCCAGGACGTACAGTAATAATACAGTTTTTGAAACAAAGCTAAAAAGTGTTACGTTTAGTTAATGCAGTACACAATAGGCCTATTTCATCAACAACTTACAGCTGAAACAACTCAAATCACTAGTCTTTTTTGTTTCTTCATAATTTAACGAAGCCAATGTCTTTGTCCATAATAAGATCGAGCACAGGAGATGAAAAATTCGTTACCTTTTTGTATCTTGCAATTTTTCTGCGCTACTCGCAAGCGTCCCTATGGATTTCTAGACTTGGTACATACTGTGGATTTAGTTTGTTTGGTTGCCCCAGCTGTTGGCATTAATTTATATAGTTTCCTTGGCGCTGTGGTGATTTCGGAGCTGATTTGCAGTCACATGGGTGTAAACGTTGCCGAACTAATGGAGTCCCCAGTCAGTTCTCTGGCCCTTCCTCATACAGCTGTGATCGAGCTGATGTTTGAGCAGCCAGCAGGAAATGTGAGCATGACTGCAGGATACCTATCTGACACCTGTCCCCCATGGCCACAGATATAGCCACTTTCCCCGCTGCCTAACTCAATTAGAACAGTAGTTCACAGTTCATGTAGGTTCTCTGAGATGATATTCAGTTTTACACCGCAGGGCGATTGTAGCAGTCTCTGAGAAACGTGGCCATGCTATACACACGCTGCATTCGTCTACAGGTCATATGAAATCAAATGCTTTGGATGAAAAGAAGAAACACAGTTTTTTGCTCTAGAAGGGAGGAAAAAAAGTATGAAATAATAATGTGTCAGACTGCTGAGACGACGCTCATCTTGGTTTTCAGGCCTAGGGTATTAAGTGACAGCTCTATCAGGCAATTTGACAGTTATTTCGAAGGTTTCCCTAACTCATCTCTGTTATATTTTACCCGAAAAAGCAAAAAAAGTCGCTTTCAAAATCCATTTTGTTTATACTTTGTTATGTAAATTAATATAAAAAAGTAATTGATAATAAAATAATGCAATGAATCCATTACCCTGATCAGAAGTGAAATTTTGTAAGAAAAAAGTATTATAAATGGCATAAAAGTTTCTAAACGTTTCTGATTCAGTTAGTCGGGGAGTATTAATGAATGGCATGTTTTGCCTTGCTTTATCTTACAGGGTTTCCTAAAGCGGTACGATTTTTTTTGGGTTTTTAGCGTTTAGTGTCAGAATGACGTTATGGTATGTGAGATACTATGCCTTCCACGAGTATTTTCTGGTTTTATTTTCTAATTCGTTGCAGGAAAGAGAATTTAACATCCCATAGAACACAAGCCCACTATGTAATACACAACTGATCCCAAAGATGGAAACCAAACAAAGATAAACACTCTAACTTCTTATTGTATCATTTCTTGAATTAAACCATAAAAATTATCTCTGTTGACATGTTAGGATAGGGGAAGAATGGAGAAGGAAATGGAAGGCGTACTTTCAAAGGAATCATCTGCGTAATCACGTTAAGCGAATCTGGGAAATCACAGAAAACCTAAATCTGGATGGCTGGATGTGCATTTGACCTGCCTTCCTCCCGAATAAGAAATCAATGTCTTGTCACGGCAGATTCATTGCAGGTCTATGCGTTTTACCCTGAGATGAGAAAAGTCATGGTATAGCGTTATGTACATCTACTTCTTCACCTACATCTACATACATACTACGGAAGTCACCGTGCGGTGTGTGGCAGAGGGTACCCTGTACCACAACTAGTCGTTTCCCTCCCTGTTCCACTCCCAGATAGAGCGAGCGAAAAATGAGTATCTACATGCCTCCATATGAGCCTTAATTTCTCATATTTTATCTTCGTGGTCCCTATGTGAAATGCATGTTGGCGGCAGTAGGATCGTTCTACAGTCAGCTTTTAATGCCGGTTCTGTAAACTTTCTCAGTAGTCTTCTTCTTTGAAATGATTGCCTTCTTCCCTCCAGGGCCACTGAAGCGTATCCATAGCACTTGCAAGCTGATCGAACCTACCAGTAATAAATCTAGCAGCTCGTCTTTGCATTGCTTTGATGTCTTCTTTCATGACCTGGCGCGGATCCCAAACACTCGAGCGGTAATCAAGAATAGGTTGCAGGTCTCCTTTACAGATGGACCACACTTTTCTAAAATTCTCCAAATGAAACAGTCAGGCACTCGCCTTTCCTACCATAATCCTCACATGCCCATTCCATTTCATACCGTTTCGCAACGTTACGCCCAGATATATAAACGACGTGACTGAGTCCAGCAGAATCCTATTAACGATGTATCTGATCGTTACAGGTTTATTTTCCCTACTCATCCGCATTAACTTACAGTTTTCTGCACTAAGAGCCAGCTGCCATTCATCACACCAACTATAAGTTTTGTCTAGGTCTTCTTGTATCAACCTACAGTCACTTATCTTCGACACCTTTCTGTACACCACAGCGCCATCAGCGAATAACCTCAGAGTGCTGCCCACCCTGTATGCTAGACCATTTATGTATACAGAAAATAGCAACGGTCCTATCACACTGGCCTGGGGCGCTCCTGATGGTACCCTTGTCTCCGATGAAGATCGCTGTCGAGGACAGCATACTGGGTTCTATAGCCTTCGAGCCAGTCACATAACTGGGAGCCTGTTCCGTGCCTTCGTTAACAATCTACAGTGGGGTGCCGTGTAGAATGCTTTCTGGAAATCTAGAAATACAGAATCAGCCTGTTGCCCTTCACCCATAGATTGTAGTGTATCATACGAGAAAAGAGAAAGCTGGGTTACATCAGCGACGTGTTCTAAAGCCGTGGTGATTCGTGTACATGAGCTTTTTGATCTCTAGGAAATTTATTATATTCTAACTCAGAATATGATCTAGAATCCAGAGCAAACCAATTTTAAGGATATTGGTCTGTAATTTAGCGGCCGGCCGGAGTGGCCGAGCGGTTCTAGGCGCTACAGTCTGGAACCGCGCGACCGCTACGGTCGCAGGTTCGAATCCTGCCTTGGGCATGGATGTGTGTGATGTCCTTAGGTTAGTTAGGTTTAAGTAGTTCTAAGTTCTAGGGGACTGATGACCAAAGAAGTCCCATAGTACTCAGAGCCATTTGAACCACTTTGTAATTTAGGGGGGCCATTCTTTGACCCTTCTTATATACAAGAGTCACTTGCGCTTTTCCGCAGTCGCTTGGCACTTTGTGCTGGTCGAGAAATTAGTGATAAATGCAAAGTAAGTAACGTAGCTCTCTGTAAAACCGAATTGGCATTGCGCCCGGACCTGGTGGCTTATTTGTTCTCATCTCTTTCAGTTGTTTCTCTACGCTAGCGAGGGTCGGTTGGGGGGGGGGGGGGGGGAGAGGGGGGGGGGGGGAAGGGACTAAACAGCAAGGTCGTCGGCCCCATCGAATTATGGAAGAAAGTCGTCGGTGCCCTTTCAAAGGAACCAGCCTGGCGTTTGCCTGAAGCGATTTAGGGAAATCACAGAAAAGCTAAATCAGGATGGTGGGAGGCGGATGTGAACCGTCGTCCTCCGGAATGCGAGTCCAGTGTGCTAACCACTGCACCACCTCGCTCGATACACCAGGAATGCTTATTACTATATCATCTATATAGGACTCTGTGCAAAGGTCAGACAGCAGTATGTTTGTAGGATTCTCCTGTGTGAACGATTTCTTAAACGTGGAATTTAAAACTTCAGCCTTCGTTTTGCTGTCTTCTACTGCCAAAACGAACTGGTGAATGAGTGACTGAATGGAAGCCTTAGACCCACTTAATAATTTTACGTAGGACCAGAATTTTTTGGGTTCTCCGCCAGACCTTTAGCGAAGGTATGGCGGTGGTAACTGTTGTATGCTTCGCGCATAGATCTTTTCACAGATGAATCTCTGCTAACGTTTGCCTGACGTCACTTGCACGTTCTATTTTGAACCGAGAGTGCAACAGCCTTTGCATAAAGAGTTCTCGGTATAAAACCGAGAACTCTTTATGCAAGGACTCCGCCGCGAAAGACTTCGTAGTCATGAAAAAGCCTTTGCTTCCTCAGCATTTTCCTAATTTCCGTCCTTAATCAATCTGCTACGGATATATTTGTCCAGAGCACGATTTACAATCTGTTACAGATACAGGTGGCGGTAGTATCGCCTACACAAGGTATAAAGTGGCAGTGTACTGGCGGAGCTGTCATTTGTAGTCAGGTGATTCATGTGGAAAGGCTTTCGATGTGATTATGGCCGCAAGTCGGGAATTATCAGACTTTGAATGCGGAATTGTAATTGGAGCTTCGTGGGACACTCCATCTCGGAAATCGTTAGAGAATTCAATATTCCGAGATCAAGTTTGTGCCGACAACACCAAATTTTGAGCATTACTTTTCACAATGGATAACGCAGAACAAAAAAGCAACATAGCGTGAAATAACCGCACAAATCAATATGGGACATGTGACGAACGTACCTGTTAGGACAGTGTGACGAAATTTGGCGTTAATGGGGTACGGCAGCAGACGACCGACGCGAGTGCCTTTGCTAACAGCACGACATCGTCTGCAGCGCCACTCCTGGGCTCGTGACCGTATTGGTTGGACCATAAATGACTGGAAAATCGTGGCCTGGTCAGATGAGTCCCGATTTCAGTTGGTAAGAGCTGATGGTAGGGTTCGAGTGTGGCGCAGACCCCACGAAGTAATGGACCCAAATTGTCAACAAGGCACTGTGCAAGCTGGTGGTGGCTGTGTAAAAGTGTAGGCTGTGTTTACATGGAATGGACCGTGTCCTCTGGTCCAACTGAACCGATCATTTACTAATGGCTATCGGCTGCTTGGAGACCATCTGCAGTCATTCACAGACTTCATGTTCCCAAACATGTCACCAGGCCATAGCTGCTCGCAATTGGTTTGAAGAACATTCTGGACAATTCGAGCAAATGATTTGGCCACGCAGATCTCCCAACGTGAATCCCCCATCGAATATTTATGGGACATAATCGAGAGGTCAGTTCGTGCACAAAATCCTGAACCGGCAACGTTTTCGCAGTTACGGACGGCTATAGACGCAGCATTGCTCAGTTTAAAAAAATGGTTTAAATGGCTCTGAGCACTATGGGACTTAACTTCTTTGGTCATGAGTCCCCTAGAACTTAGAACTACTTAAACCTAACTAACCTAAGGACATCACACAACACCCAGTCATCACGAGGCAGAGAAAATCCCTGACCCCGCCGGGAATCGAACCCGGGAACCCGGGCGTGGGAAGCGAGAACGCTACCGCACGACCACGAGCTGCGGACATTCCTCAGTTTCCTGCAGCAGACTTCCGACAACTTGTCGAGGCCGTGCCACGTCGAGCTGCTGCACTGCTCTGGGCAACAGGATGTCCGACACGGTATTAGGAGGTATCCTATGACTTTTGCCACCTCAGTGTATTTAATCATACGGGATGAAAATTCAGATTGTTGAATCAAATAGATGGCCAGGTTTTGCATGGGTAGCAATAATAAGGGAAAGGCCGCGGACACGGCCAATCTATTCGGTTCATATTTGGCAGGTCGTCTGTGTACAACCTAAAAGGAAATAATCTTGTATTCTTTGGCTCTACAACCCGCCCCTCACTCCTCCTCACCCCCCCCCCCCCCTGCCCCTTCCGCCGTGTTTGGAAAATCACACCTAAAGTTCAAGATGCGTAATTGACTCAAAATTAACGGGATCGATAGATAACTGAAAACTGATCATTTTTCATATAATATGAGGGTTCTGTAAAAGTATATCTTCCTAGAAAGAAACTTTTCTCACTTCCGCTTATGTACACGTATGGTAAACGATTTGACACGAAAGAACCGCTCACCTACCGACTAAGACATCGGGCTGGGGAAGAAACAACCTGTGGTCGATTCGCAAGGGCGTTCATTTATTTTTCATTTGTATTTTTTCCGTTTCGAAACTGGTAGATAAGGAATAATAACAAGGTAGGCAAATAAATTTCTCAAATGACTTGGATACGTAAAGAATTAAAAAAAAAATCCTGGTCGCTTTCCAATGGCTCTTTCACGCACTCTGTTATGTGTTCCTCATTACCTTCAACTAGTTGGGTGCTACTTGTCATATAAACATTCGGTGCAAATATACTCGCTGTACCAATCTTCTAGCAATTATATCATTCCTTTCGAAGATTCGGCAGAAAACAGACTTGATCTACATTTTTAATCATTTTTTTCCGGGAACTAACTTTGATGCATACGATAACATTGCCTGAAAAATCGTTGTTGAAGCTGATCATTAATTATGCTGTGAATCGTTGTTGCATCTGTCCGACTGTGCAGTTCCCGCTGGGTTTCCGAGAGCAGACTATAATTCTGAACCCTCAAAATAAAGCTTTGAACTTACCGGTACTGATAAAAATAAACATCACACGGCTAGCACACAGGTGTGCAGTTACAGCCGCCCGGAGTGGCCGTGCGGTTCTAGGCGCTACAGTCTGGAACCGCGAGACCGCTACGGTCGCAGGTTGGAATCCTGCCTCGGGCATGGATGTGTGTGATGTTCTTAGGTTAGTTAGGTTTAAGTAGTTCTAAGTTCTAGGGGACTGATGACCTCAGAAGTTGAGTCCCATAGTGCTCAGAGCCATTTGAACCATTTTTGTGCAGTTTCATGGTATTACTTCTATCGTGTAAGTCAGTTGACTCTCGTCATCTATAAACAGGCAAGCATACGGTATTACTTTGCCCTGGCCTTAAATTGGTCTCGAGATAAGTTTTGTAAATTTAATTTGTCATTGTACCGGATATAGAACAACTTTCGTACGTATTTTTAAAGATCCTGTTCAACGATTGGCCTCTCATTGGTTTCGCATAGGCACAGGAAAACTTTACGCAAAAATTTTCCAGTCATCTCGTAATACTGCGCCATGTACGAATGCATTATTTTATGTATAATACTAACTGCGTCAAGTGTCCACTTTTCCTCCTTATGCGACTACGTGCATCGAAGTTGCTCGTCTTTGCAACACTTTTATGCTGAATGTTTTCATACAGCGAGGCTTAAAATTTCAATTCTTTAGCAAAGACGTCGTTATCAACACCTTATTGAATTTGAACGAGGTCGTGTAAGAGGGCTAGGGAAAGCTGGGTGTTCCTTCTCCGACATTGCAGAAAGACTTGGCAGGAATGTAGCCACTGTACGCGATTGCTGGCAGCGATGGTCACGATGAACGGTCGCACGAAAACCGGGCTCTGGAGGGCCACAAAGCATTATCGACGGGGATGACTATCGTGTTTGGCGTTTGGCTCTGGCGCATCGTACTGTATCTGCAGCAGCAATCTGATCGGCAGCTGGCACCACAGCAACACAACGAACTGCTTCAAATCGGTTACTACAAGGACAGCGCCGAGTCAGAGCTCTGTAGCGTGCATTCCACTGACCCCAAACCACCGCCATTTGCGACTGCAGTGGTGTCAAGCGAGAATTCACTGGAGAGCAGTGTGGACGTCTGTTGCGTTTTCTGGTGAAAGCTGGTTCTGCCTCGGTGCCAGTAATGGCCGCGTGTTGGTTACGAGGCCAGGTGAGGGCCTGCAACCATCCTGTCTCTGTGCTAGACACACTGGACCTACACCTGGAGTTATGGCCAGGAGTGCGACTTCGTATGACAGCAGGAGCACTATCGTGGATATGCCACGCACCCTGACCGCAAATTTGTACATCAGTCTGGTGATTCGACCTGTTGTGCTGTTATTCATGAACAGCTTTCCAGGTGGTGTCTTCCAACAGGATAACGCTGTTGTGACCAAACATGCTCTAAAGAGTGTCGACACTGTGTCTTGGCCTGCTAGATCACCAGATCTCTCTTCAATCGAACACGTGTGGGACACCATCGGACGACAACTTCAGCGTCGTCCACAAAAAACATTAACCATCCCTGAATTGACGACCAAGTGCAGCAGGCATGTAACTCCATCCCATAAACTGACATCCGGCACCTGTACAACACAACATATGCACGTTCGGATACTTGCAGTCAACAGTCTGGCTGTTACACCGGTTATTAATGTACGAGCATTTCACATTTGCAGTGCTTATTTCGCACTCACCTGTGACCTTACAACGTTAAGCACTTAAATATGTTACCTAGACAAATGCACTGCCGAAATTTCATTACTCTACATTAATTATTTTTTGGTACCGTGATTTTTTCAGTTCGTGTGCGATGAAAAATGCTCAATCTTCAATTATCTATCGATCTCGTCAATTATGATTCCGGGTGGTTTTCTTAGGGGATGGGGAGGGGCTTGTGTTGCGCCAAAATGACCAAACGCCTAATGTGAACCGAATCAATTGCCCATGTCTGAGGCCTTCCCCTTTTAGGGATCTATGGCTGAATGACTTGCCTGGCATAGTGGTAATTTTGATTGCAGGCCACTGCAAAGAGTTAAGATAAAAATCATAGAAGAACGTTAGGTAACTACTATCACCACTTTAACGTAACATCTGGCACGAACAACATTCTCTGTTCGACCTTATCCCTCATTTCCATTCACACCCCTTAAACACTAATTCTAGATTTAAAAAAATCAGTTCTTATCGGCTAAATGTCTGTTTCATCCCGAAGTACAGGTCGTTAAGGAAGTTGGCGGTATCTTGCACTAGCCTCCCGGTGTCTGGACTCGCATTCGGAGGACGACGGTTCAGTCCCGCGTCCGACCATCCTCATTTAGGTTTTCCGTGATTTCCCTAAATCGCTCCAGATAAATGCCGGGATGGTTCCTTTGAAAGTGCACGGACGACCTCCTTCCCCGTCCTTCCCTAATCCGATGAGACCGATGACCTCGCCGTCTAGTCTCCTCCTGGCTCTGAGCACTATGGGACTTAACATCTGTGGTCATCAGTCCCCTAGAACTTAGAACTACTTAAACCTAACTAACCTAAGAACATCACACACATCCATGCCCGAGGCAGGATTCGAACCTGCGACCGTAGCAGTCGCGCGGTTCCGGACTGAGCGCCTAGAACCGCTAGACCACCGCGACCGGCCAGTCACTCTGCAAGAAATATTTATAAATTGTGTAGGCTTACACAAATCTTGCTCGTGAAGTAGTTTATTAGTGAAAACTGTATCAAAATCAGTACAATTGCTCCCGAGATTAGCCTGAGCGTACAGTCAGGAATGCCAACGAGACACTTTAATGTATATATGAAGAGGTCAGAATGATTGAAGCCTACGCCACAAGAGGCAGATTTTACGGGAGAGCAAACTAAAGATTTGTAAAAATCTAAAAATCAAGTTAATAAGTTTTAATGATTTAAAAAATGCTTATATTACTGTGCCATCTGTTGAAAAATCAACAAACCACTTCACCAGTAGATGCATCTAGCTATGCTCAGGCGATACATAGTAAAATCTCATTTTTCGAGACAGTGAGGCTTAGGCTTGAATCATTCTGACCTTTTCATATGTGTAGGACAGAAGACAGAAGGACAGATGATATACAAGATGTCCCAGAAATTTCTAGAGGCAGTGGAGGGTGTCTTAAGGAACAAATCGAGGATGGAAACCCGTGGCCAGAATCGTCATCGAACGACAGCTACAGACCGTCAAAGTTGTAGGCCACCCGTTTGGCAGCAAACGTGACTTTGTACGTTGACGGACCGAAGGCGGAACGTCTCTCCATGTTGTTCGTTATTCAGTGATCGTGACTGCCAAATATGATGGTCATCCCTCTCGGTAATGCTTTGTGACTGTCCAGAGCCCAGTTTTCTTGCGACCACCAATGCCAGCAATCACGTGCAGTGGAGAAGATGGAGCTAGCTGCTGCGTAGAAATCCCTTGTCTCCTATGAATGCGATGCTCAGTTGCCTCAATTGATGATGATTTCAGACATGGGTTTCCACCCGCCGTTTATTTTTCTCATGCGACCCTCTAGAATTTTCAGTGTTTTTCGGTATACAGGAGGAAAATAAACTGCAGATGGAAACCTGTGTGGCAAACAATCAACCAGCAAGACAAGAGACCTTCGCATTCATAGGAAACAATGCCTGTATATATAGCAGTTATCTCCGCCTTCTCCATCGTCACAATCAGTCGCGATCACTGAATAACAAACAACATTGAAAGGCCTTCTGCCTAGGGACCAAGAATGTTCAAAGTCACGTTTGCTGCTGCAGGGGTGGCCTAGGGGCAGGCGCCGACATCTACAACTTTGACGATCTTTAGCGTAGTTGGATGACATTTCCAGACAAGTGTTCCTATTCTAAATTTGTTCCTCAAAGTAGCCTACACAAACCATCAAAGTAGGTAGCAACATTTCTGGGACACCTTATATAAGATGTATGACATGGTCAAGTTTATGGGGCCCATGATTTTAAATTTCAATATGAAATTTTTTTTTCCTGATAGCAAATTTATACTAGGTGACCAGTTTCTTTTGATCAGGCAATCATCTTCAGCTCTAGAATAGAGAGAGAAAAACATTGTTTGTAAACGGTTCTTCCTACATACAATATGTACTGTATACCAAAATTGATGGAAGATGTACAATTAAAACCCCATTACAGTGAATGACTTGTCAAATGCAGTATAATGCTTATACTGTATCAGTAAAACGTTTGTGTATTCTGTGATGTCCCTTTTTATGACAGAAGCAAACGCCTATTTGGCAGGGGTCCAAAGGTGAGCACATTTTCATGATTAAGTTCACATCAGACAAAATTAAACATAATAAACAAGAAAAGGTATGTTAAAAACCTAACTGATGGCAATAGCAGAATCAGCAATGAATGATGATAGCATGTATGAAGAGTATCGGAGAAGGTGGAGAACATTTTATAATCACCAGGTAGTATAATTAAGTGCAGCTATTCAGGGAGGCCCAGTGTGGGCTGTAATTACCATATGGTAGATATTATAATGTGTTAATGCGAAACCGATTTACGCTGGAAAAAATTAGTTCCAGTTTTGGCCACCAGGTGCAAATCTGGCGCTGTGAGTGCGAGAAGTTTAGAAATGTTTTCATATGTAATGCTTTAGGAAAGAGACATGGCCCGAAAAGCTCAAAAAAGTATGGAAGGCATAATGCTGAGTTTATTACAAGCTGCCACTTACACAGTTTGTTCAATTTTAGCGCTGGAGATGTCGACAGGAGGTTGTCTGATCCAGATTTGGACCTGGTGGCCGAGATTGGAAAGTCTTAAAACTCTTTGCAGGACTGACACTCGAAGTTGGGGCCTCCACCTTCCGCTGGATGGTGCTCTACTGACTGAGCTATCCATCCTCGACCCCCCCCCCCCCTCCCCCCCATCCCCGACAACTTTACTTCCGCCAGTACCTCATCTTCTACCTTACAAATTCCACAAAAGATCCAGAATGAGAGTTTCACTCTGCAGCGGAGTGTGCGCTGACATGAAACTTCCTGGCAGATTAAAACTGTGTGCCCGACCGAGGCTCGAACTCGGGACCTTTGCCTTTCGCGGGCAAGTGAGACCGGTCGTGAGTCGTGCTTCGGTAGCTCAGATGGTAGAGCACTTGCCTGCGAAAGGCAAAGGTCCCGAGTTCGAGTCTCGGTCGGGCACACAGTTTTAATCTGCCAAGAAGTTTCATGTCAGCGCACACTCCGCCGCAGAGTGAAAATCTCATTCTGGAAACATCCCCCAGGCTGTGGCTAAGCCATGTCTCCGCAGTATCCTTTCTTTCAGGAGTGCTAGTTCTGCAAGGTTCGCAGGAGAGCTTCTGTGACGTTTGGAAGGTAGGAGACGCGATACTGGCAGAAGTAAAGCTGTGAGACCGGGCGTGAGTCGTGCTTCGGTTGCTCAGATGGGAGAGCGCTTGCCCGCGAAAGGCAAAGGTCCCGAATTCGAGTCTCGGTCGGGCACACAGTTTTAATCTGCTAGGAAGTTCCACAAAAGATTCTTGCACACTTTGCGCGACGAGCACTCCCGAGAGAAAGGATAATGCAGAGATGTGGCTTAGCTGTAGCCTGGTAAATTGTTTCTGGAATGAATTTTCGCTCTGCAACGGAGTGTGCGCCGATCTGAAACTTACTGGCAGTTTAAAACTGTATGCTGGACTGGAAATCGAAGAAAGGTCTCAGGTACCATTTCCGGTCTGGCACCTAGTTTTAATCTGCCAGGAAGTTGCAAATCGGCGCACACTACTCTGCAGAGCCAAAATTCATTCTCGAAATGCCTTTGAGTCTGTTGTAGATCTGATAATGATTTATTGCTTGATCAACCTGAAATGATCATTCTTGCGGTCAAAATAAATTTTATATTGCTTATTAATGATGTAAACAAAGCGCCTTGCTTATACAAGTAAAAAATGATTATTTTTAGGAAATCTGTCACCATAAAAATACTGAGTGCACAACGTCAAACGTCTGAGACACAATAATTTTTGTGTTCTTCCTATCAAATTTCGTTCTTGATGCACGACGCAATGTTAAACTCACCGAATTAGTTTCCAGTGGGAAAAACGCTCCCATCAGGTCACTAAAAATGCGAAGATATTTCTGTTTATTTCAAAGACTCTGGCTGAAACTTTAAAAGTTTCCCTAAAATCATGGCATACGAATATATTCGCCCTTTTTTAACATGCAACGCAGCTCAAACTCCCACAAACTTCCCTAAATGTAATACACTCCCAACACCAACTAGTCAATCGCTGTTGCCCTTTTTCACGCTCTTATTCAGCCCAACTCATTGCCATTATCTCTTTGTGTGTCTCTGTCACTGCCCCTGTGTTAGAGCCACGGTCCCCTTCGTTCTGTCCTCCTATTACATTCTTCTCTTACTTTCACTGTCTCCCTCTTGCTCTCTTACTGCTAATATCTCATTCTTTACTTCATAGTGCTGTTGTGTCTTCTCACTGTCACTATCTCTCTCTTCTCGTTGTCACTGTCATACAGTCTATATCTCATTATCACTGACTCTCACCCACTTTCAATTTTTCTTTCGCTTTATTCTCCCCCCCCCCCCTCCCAACCTGGCGTTGTCTCCTTCACTCTTACCCTATCACTGTTCTGTCACTGTCAACTATGTTCCACTGTCACTGTATCCCTCTCTGTCTCTCACACTGTCAATGTCTCCTTCGCTCTTTCTATAACGTAACCATTGTTTACTATCTTCCAGTATTTATTACTTTTCCGTCTCTTTGCCATTGCCCCTTGTCTTCTCTCTCAGCGTAAAAAGGCACGAATATCTTCGCATGCCAAAGGTTTGGAAAATTTTAAAGGTGCTGAGGAAGGTAGAATGCGGCAGCTTGTACTCCACTTTTCAGTCGGAGTCTCTTACATAAACAGGTACATATCTGCATTTTTTGTGCTCCGATAGGAGAATTTTTTCGCCAGTCCCCTTCTCTTCATGCTCTTGTTCGAGATCTGGGTCCTAGGAATATACTGTAAAAATTTCAGCCGTTTGCTGTTTTGAGATCCTCGGCTGGGTTCTGGTTCGCTGGTACCAGCGAAAATATAGCGAAAACACTTTTTCTCGGGTTTTCCGAGAAGTCGTCCGTGAAATACTGGTGCCTCTATTAATGCCAAAAAGCCCACCGTAGAACACATCAAACGCAAAAAGAACCAACCGATTTGCTCCATTTTCCAAAGCAGGAGGAAGTGTGTAATATTCACACTTTGACCCCGTACTGTAGGATTGCAATACTAAGACGGTCCTTCTGTTGAGTGTACAAATGGTCCCTAGCCCAAGGGCTACTCATAACGCTTGATCCTACCTTTTTATCACCAACTGAGCCCGAGGTATCAGCACCGGAAAATCCCGTTTTTATGCGCGGCGTTTTGGAACGTATTAGGTACGTCTGCTGTCGCATGCACACCGGTATCGAGAAGTTAGAGAATATTGCTCCTCCTTGGATAAATATCTGCGGACGCCCGTGCCCCCCAGATAAGCTACTGAATTTCGAGCAGATGAGATGACGCACCGTGACAGCGCGTGGCGGTGTGTGTTATCTCGCAGACAGAGGAAAGCGCGTCACGAGGAAGTAGCAGCGGCCCATTGCTCTGCGGCGGAGTGCCCTTTTCACTGGACATCTCTTCAGCAACGCGGCCACTTCTCACGACCTTGAAACCAGGTGAGACGCGTAATCTACTTACTTTTCTGTTTCCCCATTCTCCTTCGGAGAAACTGTTAATTGGCCATCAAGGAGTGCTATTTCTTCGTCGTCTCCAATCCGAAGACTGGTTTGATGCAACTCTCCACGCAATTCTATCCTGAGCGGGCCTCTTCACCTCCAAATAATTACTGCAATCTGCATCCATTTGTACCAGCCTACTGTATTCATCTCTTGGTCTCGTTCTACAAAATTTTCCTGCCACTCTTCGCTGCAATACTAAACTCTTTGATACCTCAGACTATTCAGTCAACCGATCCCTTCTTTTAGTCAAATTTCTTTTCCTGCAAACTGTTCTCACTATTTCCTTGTTAGTTACGCGAATTACCCATATTCAGCATTCTTCTGTAGAACCGCATTTCAAGGGGCTTCTATTCTCTTCGTGTCTGAACTGCTCATCGCTCACATTTCACCTCTATACAAGGATACACCCCAGACAAATACCTTCAGAAAAGACTTCCTGACACATTTACGTTCTGTCTTAACAAATTTCTTTTCTTCAGAAGTTTTCTTCTTGCCATTGCCAGTCTACATTTTACATCCTCTCTACTTTGGCCATCATCAGATATTTTTCTTCCTAAACAGTAAAGCTCATCTACTACTTTCAGTATGCACTAGCCTAATCCAATACCCTCAACATCGCCTTGTTTAATTCGACTATATTCCATGACCCTCACTTAGCGTCTGTTGACCTTCATTTTACATCGTTCTTTCAAGACATTGACCATTTGGTTCTGCTGCTCTTCCAAGTCCTTTGCTGTCTCTGACAAAATTACAAGTGCATCTGCAAACCTCAAAGGTTACTTCTAGTGCCTGAACTTTAATTCCCTCTCCTAGTATTTCTTTGATTCCCTTTACTTCTTGATCAATGAACAGATTATATAACATCAAGGACAGGCCACTCCTTTCTCAACCACTGCTTCCCTTTCATGCTCTACGACTCTTGCAGCTGCCGTCTAGTTTCTGTACAATGTTTCCAAACTACTGTACTCTGTTTTTATCCATACTGACTTCAGAATTTCAGAGACTGTATTCCAGTCAACAGCGTCAAAAGTTTTATCGAAGAGTACAGATGTTGTAAACGTAGGTCTGCCTTTCTTTAACCTACGTTCATAGGTAAGTCGTGGGGTCAGTATTTTCCTTGGACGTTCCTAACAGTGGCAGATCATGGGCTAAATTCTGGGGAGGCCAGAGACATACTGCAAAATCCCCTTTCCTTTCCTTTTAAAGTACACATACCTAGCGTTCGTAAAGACCAGCACCACTATCACCACCACCACTACTATTATTACTAAGACGACGACTATGACGACTCCGATTACTGCCAATACTACTGATAATAATAATAATAATAATAATAAAATAATAATAATAATAATTACCCTCACTTTTATTTACAAACGAACTGGTAGAGTGGGCGTTTGAGTGTTGTTATTTTTGAAACAAGTTAACTCGACAATCCTTCTTCTTCCCGAATCTTTTGGTCACATGGTCATACCATGTGGCTCCGTTTTCAAGTATTCGCCATACTGGTTTTCCAGTTGAGGTACAAGCAACAGCTGATAAGCGGTCCTAAGATACACTGTTCCTCAAATATGTTTTCCGCGTTTAAGACAAGAAAAAGCCCTTTTAACTTAAGTACTTGTTGCTGAAATGGTAGCAATTACACAAAAGAGTTCGAAATCTTCGGGAAAAATTTGATGCGTTTCATTCCCAATCATTCGTTAGATAACGTCTCCCAAATGTATCTTTATGCTGTTCTAGGTGCATCTGAGAGTAACCTCAGGACGTATCACAGTTTTGTAGTAATGAACCGACACGGTTCACAGGGAAATGCTGTCCGTAATTGGCGAACTGTTAGCATCGCCTAATTTAAGGAGGAGCAGTTTATCACAATGTGAAAATCTGGTTTACAGTTGTTACAATTTTAATCAGAACCTCGAAGCAGAGCTGTTTTTATTTTGATATCAATTGATTGCCAATGTATTCATCCATAATTTAAGCTGTATTGATGGAAGCTTCAGCTGGGGAATTAGTCGAGCCTTCCGTGGAATTTGAAAAGTTGATCACTTTATCTTCATTTCTTAAGTTTTTCATGTAAGCTATTTTGTCTGAGACAGCATTGTTGCAAGACTATTCATCACTGATTTTTTTCTGCAGACTGATGGAAACAGTTCAGTCTTTAATAATATGCGCTGAAAAACCGAGAAAAGAAAAACAAAGTGAAAGAGGCTACTTGTGAAACCACAGGCTTCTCTTGTAGTCCTTGCGCTAGAGTCTGGACTGTCAATTAACTAATTTAAAACCTCAATCAGCCCGGACGGTTTTCGGGAATAGCAGATGTTGTTCTAGTGTTATAGTTCCATCTCGAAAGGAGGAATGCATTTACTAACAATACTGTCAAAAACTGCTGTGTGTTTGGAAGACCCGTGGAAAAAAGCAGAATACCGTCAAGCGTGGAGGAAACAAAATTTCTTACCGGTTTTATACAAAAATAGCTCTGCTGCAAAACTAATGTTAAACGTTATGCACAAAACTGAGTAAAAAGAGGAGGGGGGGGCGGGGAGACAGTTTCACGGACTTTAGCTTGCAGGCCATTTAAATATATTCTCATGATGCTAGCGTAGCTGGAATTGATGCTGCTTTATTCACTGTGCTGAGCGACGTGTTATATATATATATATATATATATATATATTCTTGAATTTTGCCGTTGGAATGCACGAGTCTCACAACAATAGAGCATTTTGACTTACATTTTCTATATGGCACTGCCCATACATTACAACGCTGCACAGAAAAAGCACACGGCATGACAATGCTTGTAGTTTCTCTACAAGTCGGATATCAACTGCCGATCAGGTATGAGGAACCACCAACAATGGAGTGATAACAGAGGAAATTGCAGGGGTGTATAGTCTCACTGGTATCGAAAGGATCCCACAACACCGTTTGAGGGTTAACAGCAAAAACATGGCTGGTAGAATAATTTTCGTTCTGTAGGGCTAGCACATAACCACTTGTGCTACTCATACCACGAACTTTGGAATGCACGTGTGTTGAACTAATATTTCTGAAGAAGGTGTAGAGCCTGTATTTTACGTCCTTTCTTCCAAATTTCATGTTGTCGGTTTACTACATGATTTTTCTGTGATGTATACTATGAGGTGGGGTCTCCGGAATCCCAATGTTTAAACCGAGATTAAAGGTGTAAATGATTTGAAAATTTTAATTTAAGTTAAACAACATTTAGTTTTATAATTCCTTAAATACTCTTTGTTGAGCTTATCGCAATAAAATATGCCTGCAGAAATTTAATTTTTATCACACATTTCGTGCGGTTTATTCGCCTTTATCTGTGCTTGATCCAAATTTTTCGGACTTGTTGAGGAAAACGTTGGAAGATGTCGGTAACATGCAAATTACCTCAAAGATGACAATGACCTTTCTTACAGCAGTGAACATGACACTACTTCAGAACAAAGCTGTGTATCTAGTGAGGCAGAAAGAAATTAATAAGGGCAGAGAGAGAAGGCATCTAGTTTCTATGACAGAATTGGTATAAGAGCTCTGCTATTTACTAGAGATATATTCGAAGGAATTTGCCAAACCTATTGTTGAAGGTTGAAATTAAAAATACAGATAGTTTTCAAAAATCAGCAGAATCCTCTAATTGGGGAGTATCAAGAACGGTGCCCCACAGGGTTCAGTCTTGGGTCCCTTATTCTTCTTATTATATGTAAATGACTTACCACTCAATATTCATAAAGATGCAAAGCTAGTTCTTTTTGCTGATGAGACAAGTATAGTAATCACACCCAACAAACGAGAATCAGCTGAGGAAATTGTAAATAATGTCTTTCAGAAAAATATTAAGTGGTTATCTGCAAATGGACTCTCACAAAATTGCGAGGAAGCACAGCTTATACAATTCTGTACACTAAATGGCATAACACCATTGATAAATATAGACTGTGAACAGAAGTCTATTGCTAAGGCAGAATATTCAAAATTACTGGGTGTGTGCATTGATGAGAAATAGAACTGGAAGAAACACATCGATGATCTGCTGAAATGGTTAGGTTCAGCTACTTATGCTATTAGAATTATTGCAAATTTTGGTGAAAAAAATATCAGTAAATTAGCCTACTATGTCTATTTTCATTCACATCTTTCATATGGCGTCATATTTTGGGGCAATTCGTCATTAAGAGAGGAAGTATTCATTACATAAAAGCGTGTAACAAGAATAATAGCTGGAACCCACCCAAGATCACCTTGCTGACATTTGTTTAAGGAATCCTGGCGATATTCACAGTATCTTCACAATACATTTATTTGCTTATGACATTTGTTATTAATAAACCACCCCAATTCAAAAATAACAATGGAGTGCATAGCTACACTAGAAGAAAGGATGATCTTCACTATTCTGGATTAATTCTCACTTTGCCACAGAAAGGGATAAATTATGCTGCCACAAAAATCTTTGGTCATTTGCCAAATAGCATTAAAAGTCTGACAGATAGCAATCAACATTTAAAAGCAAATTTAAAGAATTTCTGAATGACAACTTCTACTCAGTAGATGAATTTTTAGATATGAAATAGCAAATGAAAAAAAAGTTGATTAATTATTTTACGTAAAGAAAACAAAGTGACAAGTTCCACATCATTATGAAATGTCATATTCATGATCTGTGGAACAAGTACTAATGTATGTATGTTCAGTGGTGTATGAAGAGTGTGGAGAGGAGAACTTGGGCGTTTATTGAATATTTGTGAAAAACTCTGAATCAATTCATTCCTAATTTTTCATACCCTGTATATTCATGTTACAGCAATCTATTACTATTTCACAGTATTTCTAATGCAATGAACTAGTTATAATTTTTGTTTCATTTCACTTCGCCGTTATGCAGGGTAAAATAAACTTTTTTCTGTTTGTGACTAATTTTGAGTTTTTTCTGTTAAACGAGTTTTGTATTCTGACATATGCAAATATGAAATTTATGAATAAATATTTGTGACTAAAGCAAAATAAATAATTTTTGGTGGCTAGAGCAAAGTGGGATCCTTTCTGATCCCTCGGCGCCATTTATTATACAAACGTGTCACAACTCGGTTTGAGGATTAAAAATATCTCTGAAATTACTGGGATTCAGGGAACCTTCTGTGTCTTCATGAACTCTGAAAGCTTACACAGAAGACACTTGGCGTCAATTAAATTTTTCGCGATGTCTCTGTCAGCTATAACTTCACTCTTGTATCTGATTTTCATCAATTTGTGATGTTGCTTAAGTAGCTTTGATATTCTAAACACTTGTTTCGATAGTTATTTATATGAAACAGAACTACTTAGATGATCTTTATAAGAAGCATACTATGCTTGTTTTGTAGACAGATTCTTCAGATAGTCGAAACCCTCAGCGGGCCATACAGTTCTTATTGTGTTTAACACTTACCTCACGAGCTGTGGTCTATAAGACTGCGCGAAAATTGTCGAACTCGCTCTTCAAGGTCATTTATGGACTACTGTTTCTGTTATCTCTCTACATTTCTTAAATCGTCAATTCTACAATGTTTTATTGTCAGCTGCATTACAGCCTTCTTCGTTTGTTGTTGATACGCGTTATTGACATATGTTGTGGTCTTCTAGACCGTGTCTCGTGAACTATGTTCCTAAAACAGATCAAGAAAGAGCCGGAAAAGACGACTATTTTACAGTAGCCAGTGATCACAGTTTTGCTAGCGAAGGGTCATTCAGGCGAAGAACTTCAGAACAATTGCGATTGGGTCCTCCGTTACTCCAAAAACTACTTGACGTGTTAGCTAAATCAAATGTGCTCTCTGTGCTGATAAAGAAAATTGTGGATCCCAGCAGTGAATGTCACTTTTGGAGACTCTTTTTGTATCTATCGATTGCAATTTTTATGTGTAATTTAAACCCTAAAATTTAGTTTTATTGCTACTGAATACTATAATTGTTCAGAATGTAAAATTCAATTCTCTAACAGTTCGTCCATTTGTACTATTTGAAAAACCGCACAAAATGTATGATAAACAGTAAATTTCTGCAGGCTTATTTTATCGCGATAAGATCAACATGGAGTATTTAAACAACACTTAAGGAATTATAAAACCAAACG
Source organism: Schistocerca cancellata (assembly GCF_023864275.1). Classification (NCBI taxonomy): domain Eukaryota; kingdom Metazoa; phylum Arthropoda; class Insecta; order Orthoptera; family Acrididae; genus Schistocerca; species Schistocerca cancellata. Next base: position 417,245,190 of record NC_064633.1, read on the forward strand.
TTTTTTAGCTAAAATTAAAAATTTCAAATCATTTACGCCTTTAATCTCGGTTTAAACGTAGGGATTCGGGAGACCCCCACCTCATAGTATACATTACAGAAAAAGTTAAGGGGTAACAGCAAAAACATGGTTAGTAGAGTAATTTTCATTCTGTAGGGCTAGCACATAACCACTTGTGTTGCTCATACCACGAACTTTGGAGTGCACATGTTTTGACCTAATCTTTCTGAAGAAGGTGTAGAGCCCGTATTGGACTTCCTTTCTTCCAAATTTCATGTTGTTCAGCTCCTTCAAGGAAGCAGTGATGTCCCCATTCGAAAGAACTATGAGTACTTGTGCAAGGTTGGGTTTAATCCATATTCAAAATAATTATGAAAAATCCACCTCGATTTCATAATTATTTCAATACTTTAGATTGCTGACGCACTGCAATGCTGAAAGTTCTTTAATCCATATTCACTGCACACAGGACAACTACACACAGGACAACCAACATATGAGAAACTTAGAGAAGCGGCACCACAGCTAACGGCCTTCCTTGCCACAGGAACTCACGGCATCGTGGTTCTCCTGTTGCTATTGATGTCATGATTACCATGACAACCGAGTGTTTACAGGTGGCCTGGAATGGCTCTGGTCTCCTCGCCATATGCTTTGTGTCTCTGTATGCTGTAGGTTAGTGTTAATCTTTTGCAATTTAACTTGTTGTCTCTGCTGACTGTACAAGTTAAACATTTTCGCGCTCTCTGAAGAAAATGTATCAAAGTTTATGTTAAATATTATTATTGCTGTTGCTACTACTACAACTACTACTACTACTACCACCACCACCACCACTACAGAAAAGTGAGGAAGCCTGGCCTACCTTTCCTCCTCTGATCAGCTGCCACTGGGTCTTAAATTTCCCCAGAACCTTAACTGACCTTATTTGAAGTCGGCTTATACCAGGTTTTCGAGTCTTATGTAAATAGTTCAGGCCTGTATTTTCCAACCAAATCTTATTAAACTGGTAGTTTAATAATATTCACACCTGTCAATACCCTTTTTTGGGTAATATGTCGAAAACTAAGGGGCTCAGTGTAAAATTGGGCTACACCAACAGGAGTTAGTTTTGAGGAAAAAGAGCAGTTTCATTAAATTTCAGAGTTTAGCAGACACATACGTTTAACAGAATTTCTTTTTGTCACAGCTTTACAAAACTTGAAACGCCCTTTGCCTGCACATGTAGAAGAGGCTGCATGAGCTATTTGGAAAACTGTTTATAATTTAGTGCTGTCTCTTAAATCACACCTGCAGAAATGGTCAAATGTAACGTCACATGAGAGTTTATAAAATGGTACTCAGTGTTCTTCCTTCTCTTTGCAGTTATTTAATTTCATTACATTATTGAGACTTCTATAGATCCTTTGACACACAGAAGACATAAATTTTATGTACGTAATACAATAATCGTATTTAGACGTTTTTGTTGGGTGCTGCGATGTATTCTGCTGGAAATATTAACATCGCTCACCATAGGACTTTTTCTTTCCTTCTTTTGCTGAGTATTTTCTTCTGTAGTTGTGTCGCTTAAAGAAAATTTCACATGTATGTCACACTCGTGTCTGTAAATAACCTGTCTAATGCACAATTTCAACTCTGCTAATGGCACACCACTTCTTACTACAAATTTAGTTAGATTAGTTAAATCCTTAACATCCTCAGTCTTCATTTCAAATTTTCTGTAACGATTCCTTGTGCCGCTCTTCCTTATGGGTTAGCCTATTGTCCAGGTTGTAACCTCACCCTTCCTAATCGGCCTACTGGATTGCGATATAATTGACTGTGGTCGCGTATGACCAATGAAATTTCACAATGAGTAAGGTTATCGTTACCTCAGGAAAATAATACCGATTATTAGGAAGACAGTGTACAACAGACCCTGCCGAAAGAAGAGTCTAATGTAAATGCTGATAACAATTTTGAAATGGTTGGAATTTAGTGCGATCGCTCACGAACCACACAGGGGGGAAAAGATTACCACATAGTATTTTTAATACAGAAAACTCTGATTAAAAAGTGATAATTAAACGATCGCAAGCTACTAGGGCAATGAATAACCAAAATTCTGAGAAAGGTAATGGTAAAGGAAACTAAGCAAAAACTCACTGGCGTGGCAATAGAAGGTTGTCATGCTTTTCCACAACACAAATATAGTAATAAGAAAGCATTGAGTTTGGAGTTACTTAATCTGAAATACTAAATTTTGAAAGTAAAGCTAAATGAAGTTGTTGGTTAAATAAATGACTGACTACCTGAAACTTAGTTTTGTAAGAAACGAGTTTCAGTATCCTCAGCATAACGTAAAGCAAAATTTGGAGAAAGGTAAGCAATTTACTTTTAATTATTGAAAGATTGAATTGAATTTGCTTTAAGCAAATGAGCAACTGATTTACTCTTAACATAGCAAAATGGTACATACCAAGTCGTCAGAAGTCACTCGTTAAGCTAAATACAGAATAAATGAAATTGCACACTCTTAATTTGTGCTACATCTCGCAAATTAGTTAAGCTTCTGTTATGCAGTACAAGAATGAACAGTTACTGAGAGAGCAAAATTTGGATGGTAACTGGTCATTAGCAAACAAATAAAACAGGCAGTAAGTAGTAAATCAATTTTATATTTTTACGACACTCGGTTACTGCATGGAAATGAAAGGGAAACTGGTTGGTAATAATGTCTTGGGACAATGACGACACAGGTGCCCCACAAGTTTTAACTATTGCGGGTTACTATCGACGAGAATTATTAAAGTTTGTGAAAGAAATACGGCTGGGTAACGCCTCTACAATATTGGTTATACGTTGTCAGTTAACAGTCTTAGGACGTTGTAGCTGTGCGGATGACGAGGAATGTAGTCGACGATAATGCTGAACTGCTGCTGTTGCTGCTGCTGGTTGAGAACTACGAGTCGTCTCCAGAGTCACGGATGATTATGGGACGGGCAACAGCTGAAATTATATAAGTGTGCGGTTAGAACTGCAGCTTCCTCCACCTGTTGACTCCTACCGTGCTTTCAATACCTGCAGGTTAATGAAGTAGGTGCGCCTACAATGGCGCTTTCATAGCCGCACGCTGAGTCTGCAGGAGCGCCCAGGACACACTTCAGCACTCTTTCATGACTCAAACCGCCCTGCTTCCTCTCTGCTCGCAGCGCGACAGAGACTTTCCATCTGCAAAGGTAAACAACAGCGCAGCTACTGCCATTTCTTAGTTGCATCGATACATTAACATAAAGTTCCCATAGCAATTACCCAGCAATTTACATTATTTACATTAAAATAACAATTAGTTAGATAAGTTCACAAATAAATACACTATTACATCGATTAAATATTAATATAGTTTCTGTAACAAAGCCTGCAGGTCTAGAATTAGAAATACAGTACAAGTTATCAACGGATACTAAAGGACGAAAAATTTTAGATGCTGCAGAAGGTATTCTATCTGCATTTTCGCTGTTACAAGGTGAGTAAGCTACTTGTATTATGCTTTTTAAACTTTTTGTTATAGCAACAACGAGGATACATGCTCTGGGATGGGTCGTCCTTCCTCTCGCACGCTGGGATACTGGAATGGTGGGATTGAAAACAAAAACTCTTTATCTATGCAGAACTTTATTTAAAAAAAAAGAGAACTTCAACTGAAACATTGCGGCGGAAGATATAAACAAAATATTCTGTACACTGGTCACAAATATGTCCTCCCACTAAGCCACTCAGTTGTGAAATAACAATCTGTGTGTGTCCTTCTCTCTCTCTCCCTTTGCGTGTGTGTGTTTGTATGTGTGTGTGTGTGTGTGTGTCGTGCTTGCGAGAGCGCATGCGTGTGTGCGTGCTTGCGAGAGAGCATGTCAATGAATGAGAATTTCTATGTCTGTGTGAATACCTTTTTGTCAGTTATGTATTTCAGTTAATTCCGACTTCCGTATCCAAACTACTCCCTTAGGTCTCCAAGTTTGGCACTCACGGCACCATCATCCTTCCATTATCTCCTCGCCCGAGACAACAACATCCTCCATGCGACCCTCAGTGCCATTGTCGAGGGTGTCAACCCTGAGACACAGTAGAGGTTTCCAACAGGAAATCAGCTCCAACCCCGGTTTTAAGATTGAAATCACCCTTCCCATCCAATGAGAATCATGATCCCACGTATTATCTTTTCACGGAATCCTCCACCACCGGTGACCATCTAATCAAAAACAGAGCCTTCATGTTTTTCCAACGGCATAATGTTGAAAGCCCAACACTAGGATATCAGTTTTCTCTGATGTGCCTAGTGTAGTGGTAACCTCAAAAACAGTCAAGTGTTAAAAATATGCCCATCAGCCTACAATGAAAAATCCCATCACCTACAAATAGATGCCCTAACCCAAAAAATAGTTCAACACGTAACTCATGCAATGATTCCCATTCCACGTACTCCCATAAGTTCAATGCCAGATGCCACTGTAACGATCCTGAACTCGATGTCTCAGTCTGCCCAGGTGGTGTCTCTATCCACCCAACTAACTCTTTCTGTCCCACCCTTTCAAATGAAGATATTAAATTTGTTACGATATAGCTCAGAAGCATCCATCCCTTCGAACGTCTCCTCATCCTATATCAAACCTTTTTAGGTGCCAAATTAGCGTTCCATCTCAAGGTAATAGCCAAATTTTCCCACAACCAAACACACTTGGTCTTTGATCGTTTACTAACTTCAGCGTACTCTACACACTTCGCTACCCTACTTTACTCCATTAACTCCGAATGTCGCAGCAACAGTACCATATGGCCTGCTTCATCTCCAAGCAGCCTACATTATCTGTTAAAAAGTATCAAGATACCTATTAGTGGATATTAATATGGTGTGTGTCCAACCTTCACTTTTATCATGGCTTGAATTCTGCTATGGGATACTTTCAGTGAGGTATCTGAATGTCTGTGGAGGAATGGCAGTCCATTATCAGTCAAGAACCGAAACCAGATAGGGTTGTGATATTGGATCGTGGCGCCTGAGTGAAGTCGCCTTTATAACTTATTCCAAACTTCTTCCATTGGGTTCAGATCGGGACTCCGAGCAGGCAAATGGATTTTATGAATTTTATTGCCCACAAACCATTTCCTTGCAGATGCTGATTTATTAAAGGGTGCACTATTATGGTAATACAAACAATAAGCCCCTCTGAACTGTTCCTCTACTGCACCCAGTACTGAAATCCAACGTTATCTTGCACTTTCTGTTGTTTATATCCGTTATCTTGCATTGTCCGCATTTACTGCTGGTATTTCATCGCTTAAATAAACTACTTGAGTAGCCTCTGGTTATCCCTTTGGCTTAATCCACCTGTTGTATTCACATATTTAATTAGAGGCCTTTTCAATGGGAAGACATTGTTTCTGTTCCTGTAATTGTATCGCTTGTAAAGAAGATAAAATTTGCATACTCTGAAAATGCAAGCGAAAGATCTCTATGTACACCAGAAACAATAACGGACCAAGAATAGAACCCTATGGTACACCATACCTGGGTGCTTCATCTGTGAAAGCCAAGTTCCTTCGACTCACTTGTGAGTCTCTCATATGTCTTTGGTAACAACACTGCTCAGCCTTCTATCTCAGGAAATAGTTTCCTTGGTTAAATTTATCAATAATGCGACTAGAAACCCAGAAACTGCAGAATATTCGATGATATTTTTGCATTCGCCTAACATTCGCTGTCCTGTATAGAATACTGAGTTATGTAAGTTTATGTGCCATACCCTGCAATGTATACTGAGGTGACAATAAACATGGGATACCTCCTGGTATCGAGTCAGACTTCCTTTTGCCTAGTCTAGTGCAGCAGGTCGATGTAGCATGGACTCCACAAGTTGTTGAATGTTCCCAGCAGAAATATTGTGCCATGCTGCTTCTACAGCCATCCATAATTGCCAAAGTGGAAGTTTTGTTGGTGCAGGGCACGAATTGACCTCTCGATTATGTTTCGTAAACGTTCGATGGAATTATGTCGTATGACCTGGGTGACCAGTTCAGTCGTTCGAATTGTCTCGAATGTTCGAGCATGGCGCATTCTCATCAATAAAAAGTCATCATTGTTTGGGAGCATGAAGTCCAATGGTTGGAAATGGTCTCCAAGCAGCCTAACATAACCATTTCCAGTCAATGATCGCTTCCGTTGGACCAGAGGACACAGTCTATTACGTGTAAACACAACGCACACCATTATGGGGCCACCACCAGCTTGCAGGGTGCCATGTTGACAACCTGGGTCAGTGGCTTCGTGGGGCCTGTGCCACACTCAAACCCTGTCATCAGCTCTTATCAAGTGAAATCCGGACTAATCTGACCAGGTCATGGATTCCCAGTCATTTAGGGTCCAACGGACATGGTTACGAACTCAGGAGAGGCGCTGCAGACAATTTCTTGCTGTTAGCAAAGACACTCACATAGGTCATCTGCTGCTACAGCTCATTAACGCCAAATTTCCTGCACTGTACTAACGGATACGTTCACTGTATGTCACACATTAATTTTTGCGGTCATTTCACGCAATGTTGCTTGTCTCTTAGCAGTGACAACTTTATGCAAACGCTGCTGCTCTCGGTGGTTAAGTGAAGGCTGTCGGCCACTGTGTTGTCTGTGGCGGGAGGAAATGCCTAAAGTTTGATATGTTGCCACACTCTTAACACTGTGGATCTCGGAATATTGATTTCCGCAACGATTTCCGAAAGGGAATGTCCCATGCGTCTAGGTCCGCAGCCCGTGGTCGTGCGGTAGCGTTCTCGCTTCACGCGCCCGGGTTCCCGGGTTCGATTCCCGGCGGGGTTAGGGATTTTCTCTGCCTCGTGATGACTGGGTGTTGTGTGATGTCCTTAGGTTAGTTAGGTTTAAGTAGTTCTGAGTTCTAGGGGACTGATGACCATAGATGTTAAGTCCCATAGTGCTCAGAGCCATTTGAACTATTTTTGAACCATGCGTCTAGCTCTAAGTAGCATTCTGCAATCAGAGTTTGTTAATTCCTGTTGTGTGGCCATATCACATTGGACACCTTTTCACATGAATTAACAGAGACTGCTACACCAATGCACTGCCCTTTTATGTCTCGTTTACGGGTTAGTACGGCGTTCTGTATATGTGCATATCGCTATCCTATGGCTTTTTTCACCTCAGTGTACATATTCGTACAGTCCATCATCTATTTTTATAATTTGTGTAGATGTAGGTGACGAAAAACACAGAAACGTCAGAATATTCGAAATTATTTTCCTATCTGTCGAACATTCCCTGTATTTTGTAGGGTACTGAGTTATGAACACTGATCAGCCAGAAAATTATGACTACGTGACTGATAGCTGGTATGCCCACCTTTGGCGCAGGTAACATTGGTATGGAAGGAGTGAGGCCTCGGTAGGTCATTGGAGGGAGTTTGGACCACAGCTGCATACACAAGCCATCTAATTCCCGTAAGTCCTGGGTAGGGGAGCAATGAGCTCTGACACCACATTCAATCACATCACAGATGTGTTCAATTGGGGTTCTAATCTGGTGCCTTGTGGGGCCAACACATCAACTGGAACTCGTCACAGTGTTTCTCGAGCCACACCATCAAACTCCTGGCCTTGTGACATGGCGCATTATCTTGTTGAAAAATGCCACTGCTGTCGGGAAAGGTAATCTTTATTGGGGAGTGTAATGTGGTCTGCAACCACTGTATGATACTCCTGCCATCAAGGTGCGTTTCATGAACTACATTGTACCCATAAAGACCCTCATGAATGTTCCCTGGAGCATAATGGAGCTGTCGCCAGCTTGTCTCTGTCCCATAGTAAAGGAAGACAACAGATTCATGCCCTCCCATCAGCATCATGAAGAAGATATTGGGATTAATCAGACAATGCGACACTCTACCACTGTGCCAACATACAGTGCCAATGGTCATGTGCCCATTTCAGTTGTAGTTGCCAATCTCATGGAGTTGACATTGGCACATGCATCGGTTGTCTGCTGTGGAGGTCCATCGTTAGGAGTGTTCAGTGCACTGTGTGTTCAGACACACTTCTCCTCAGCTCAGTTTGCTGCCTGTCCTGTTTTACCAGTTTGTCCAGCCTACGACGTCTGACATCTGTAATGAGGGGTGGCCACTCAACCCCATGGCGTCTGGATGTCATTTCACCTTGGTTTCGCCTTGTGTGGAAGAAACTCACCACAGCACTCTCCAACACTCGACAAGTTGTGCTGTTTTCAAAATGCTCATGCCAAGCCTCCAGGCCATCACAATCAGCCCTCAGTCAGACTTGGATAGGTTGCGTGCCCTACCCATTCTAACCATGGACAGCATCCTCACAGATACTACATGCACCGTCTGTGCGTCTGATTGGCAGTCATTCCTCAGCAGGTAACGCTGCTATCACCTAGAAGGGTTTATATCGGTAGTACTGGGTGATCAAAAAGTCAGTATAAATTTGAAAACTTATTAACCACGGAATAATGTAGATAGAGAGGTAAAAATTGACACACATACTTGGAATGACATGAGGTTTTATTAGAACCAAAAAGAAAACAAAGCTCACAAAATGTCCGACAGATGGCGCTGGACAGAAAAACGTCAGTGACTGCGCATGACAGTCGTGTATAAAAGGATCTGTAATGAGAGAGAAAATCAGATGCGCCAGCAGTCGCAGCATGTTGACGTTACCAGAAAAGGCGCCTTTAGTGAAGCTGTATTATCAGAATGGGGAATGTGCTAGTTCAGCGTTATGATCCTATCGCCATAGGAAGTGGATTCGAACGGGTAAAGGTCCGTTGATAAAGGCAGCAGTGACGAGTATGATTTCGAAGTTCGAAGCCACAGGTTGTTTAGATGATAGACCCCGTAGTGGCCGACCCAGCACAAGGCGTAATGTTGCTGAGACAGTTCAGGAAGATATGGAGACTGTAGCGGGTTCGGCTATGCACGGGGAAGTCAGCGCTCTTGCAGTCGCACGTCGCAACAGCATTCCATACACTACTGTTCGGTTGGCACTGAGGCGTACCCTCCGATGCTATCCGTACAAATTCCATCGGCATCATGGACTGTTACCTGGTGATTTAGTGAAGCGCACGGCATTTGCGGTGTGGGCGTTTCAAAAGATGGCGGAAGATGACGATTGGTTGAGTAACGTGTTGTGGACCGACGAAGCTCATTTATCGCTCCGAGGGTCTGTGAACGCACACAACTGCAGAATTTTGGCTACCGAAAATCCTAGAACTGTCGTGGAAACTCCATTGCACGACGAGAAAGTCACGATATGAGTTGGATTTACCACATCTACCGTTATCGGGCCTTTTTTCTTCGAGATTATGCGTGATTCTGGTTTTGTAACCGCTACCGTGACGGGTGAGAGGTACGCCGATATGCTACAGAATCGCATCATCCTCAGCCTGGCTGATAAACACCTGCTGGACCGTACGATGTTTATGCAGGATGGCGCTCCACCCCATATTGCTAGACGCGTGAAAGATCTCTTGCGCGCGTCGTTTGGTGATGATCGTGTGCTCAGCCGCCACTTTCGTCATGCTTGGCCTCCCAGGTACCCAGACCTCAGTCCGTGCGATTATTGACTTTGGGGTTATCTGAAGGCGCAAGTGTATCGTGATCGACCGACATCTCTAGGCATGCTGAAAGACAAAATCCGACGCCAATGCCTCACCATAACTCCGGACATGCTTTACAGTGCTGTTCACAGTATTCCCCGACTACAGCTATTGTTGAGGAATGATGGTGGACATATTGAGCATTTCCTGTAAAGAACATCATCTTTGCTTTGTCTTACTTTGTTATGCTAATTATTGATATTCTGATCAGACGAAGCGCCATCTGTCGGACATTTTTTGAAGTTTTGTATTTTTTTGGTTCTAATAAAACCCCATGTCATTCCAAGCATGTGTGTCAATTTGTATCTCTCTATTTACATTATTCCGTGATTTACTCAGTTTTCAAATTTATACTGACTTTTTGATCACCCAGTATATCGGTGGTCATAACGTTCTGGCTAATTAGTGTCCGTTTACATGCCGTACTATGCAACAAATGGACCATAAGTTTCGTACGAGTTGCATCCTCCCTTCAAAATGCTGTCCGTTGCTGTTAACAGGAGCGGCGTGTCGCTAGCGGAGAGGCTGCATGCTGCCGCGAGCCTTCACGGTGGCGCTGAGCCTGCTGGCGGCCTACCTGATGGCCACGGGCGTCTTCCGGCTGGCCTGGGCCACGGCGCCCCCCGTCCTGCGGCCACGCGCCGTCGACGTCAGCGGCGATGGCGACTCGGCCGTGCTGGCACACGTGGGCCGCGCGCTCTTCGGAGCGCTTCTGCTCGTCTTGGCGGTCGGCGTGCACGTCGTCACAGGCGGCAGGTAGCAGACGGTGCCTGGTGCGTGGCTCCCAGTGGCTCCTGATGCAGAACACGCTATCTCGCTAGATGGGATCTTGACTGACACTGCCCGGACATTTTCTGGACATAATTTCTTACTCAGGCTCTGTTCATAAAATGTCAAACATTTTTTCTATGTGTATCTTGTTTAAGTAATGATAATATACATTTTGATAACTTCCACCAGTTGGTAATTTATTCGTCAGTTTGAACTCTCTTTCTCTCTCTTTGTGTGTGTGTGTGTGTGTGTGTGTGTGTGTGTGTGTGTATGTGTATGTGCATGGGGGTGGGGAGTGGGGGATGGAGCTTGGTGTGCATGTGGCTGGGAAGGCGCATGTTTAACCATGAACATCAGTTTGTATGTATGTCCTAATACCTTTATGTCTGTTATGAACCACAGTCGATCCCCATTTCCAGGCGCAATTTGTCCGCTAGCTATCCACCTTTGGCAGCTGTATCACACTCACCCCCCCCCCCCCCCCTGTCCTCTTCTCACATCAATTGTTAATAATATCCTTTGTGATATATGGAATGCATCACTGGCACAATGAAGTTTTCCAGACAATTTAAAATGTGCAATTATTAAACCAATTCACAAAAAAGCTGACAAGACACCCTTAAAGTTTCCTTACTGAGATCCTTTCCCAGAATATTGGAAAAAGTGATGTACTCAACAGTAGTGGTACACTTAAGTGGAGACAATTTACTTAGCGTATTACAGTTTGGATTTCAGAATGTTTCCTAGACTGAGGACGCTATTTATACATTCACTCATCAAGTAATACAGACATTAAACAATAATACATCTGAAGTCTTTATTTTTTGTGATCTTTACAAGGTGTTCCATTGTGTAGATCATGATAGCCTCTAAGAAAATCTCATTTTTTATGGAACTGGTGGCTTTACACACAGCTAGTTTGAATCATACTTATCAAACAGAATTCAATAAAGTTATGCTGGATAATTTAGACAGTCTCGAGAAGGTATTAAATTGTAGTGATGAGTGTAAATGTCACGAAGAGGGTCCCAAAGGGTTCAATTCTGAGTCCACTCCTACTTCTTACATCCGTGAGTGACCTTCCAATTAACATACAACAAGCGAAATTGGTATTTTTTGCAGAAAATTCTAGTGTTATAATAAATCCCGTTAGAGGGAAAGCAAATGAAGAGATGGTAAGTCATATTTTCAGAAGAATTATTATGTGGATCTTTGAAAACGAACTCTCCTAAATTTTGAAATAATACACCACATTCATTTCTGCACAACAAATACGGTCATACCAGCAATTGATGTAGCACATCAGCATGAGTCAGTTAGTAGGGTAAAATGCTCCAAATTTTTGGTTGTAAATATTGGTGAAAATTTTTAATGGAAGAAGCATATTACTGAGATTCTCAAACAATTAAGTTCAGCCACTTTTGCTCTTTGTAAGATTGCTAATCTTGGAAACAAACATGTTAACATCCTGGCATATTTTGCACATTTGCATTCAGTTATGTCATTTGTATTAATTTGCTGGGGTAACTCATCACTTAGAAACAAAATATTGATACATATAAGCGAACAGAAAGAATAATATGTGATGCTCAGCCACAGATCTTCAAATAGCTATGCGTTTTAATTGCGCCATCACAATACATACATTCACTAATGAAATTTGGCATTAAAAACCCATTACAATTTGAGAAGAACAGTGATTTAAATATCTAGAACACTAGAGAAAAAAGCTCATTGTTAAAGCTGTCAGTGACATAGAGAGGATTTCGATATGCAGCAACAAAAATTTTTGATCATTTGCCCAATAACATAAAATGTCTGACAGGTAGCGAAGGAAGTTTTAAATCTAATTTAATATAATTTATCCTGGACAACTCCTTCTATTCCATTGACGAAATTATACTTAAAAACTGGATAAAAAGCTCGAGTGTAGTTGCATGAGCAGGACTAAAAATAATGTGTTCATTAATGTTAACATTAATTATGTATACATGTCCTGTAAACTGATTCACAATATTTCGAAAGAATCGTTCAAATGATCTATAGAACATGTAACTAACAAACTAACCAACCAGACCACCACATCTACCACACTGCCCTCTGACCCCTCACTGAAGTGGTCAAGAATGGCAATCCTGAGGCATGAGAGTCACACAGAAAAAAAAACCCAGACTTAGAAATCCAAACCAGTGCCCGCATCCATAATCAACAGCACCCCAGGTATTTAGTCCGTTTTTACACAGAACCCCCACTACCACGAACCACTAGTCCAAAGCAGGGCCTTCGTGTATGTCCAACGCCATAATGACAAAGACCCAAACCGTCCTTTGTCTCTGCTGTGTCTAGTACAGTGATAACCACACAAACCAGTGTAAAAATACACCCACCTTCAACCCTGGCACAATCCCATCACTTTCACAATCACTGAGCTAACCTAAAATGTCCTCCAACCCATGAAACCTGCAACGAGCACCATTCCACGTACACTCGTAAGTTCGAGGCCAAATCCTCTTGTAACGATGTTTAACTTGATGACCCACCTGCCCAGTTGATGCCTTAATCAGCCCTGCCAAATCCTTCTGCCTCACTTCTTCAACTGCATATAGTGAAATTTATTACCATAGTGGTCATAAACATCAAGTATTTTTAATGTCTCCTTACCTTATACCAAACCTTCTTAGCTGACCAGCTGGATTACACCTCAATGCAATGACAACTTTCTCCCACAAAAAAGCCTACTTGGTTTTTGACCACTTGTTAGCCATACCTCAATCTACCTACTTCCTCATCCCACATTCCTAACTCTAAATGATGCAACAGCTGTATCACATGGCGTGCTGCCGCACCTCAATCAACACATTCCACATACACCCCATCTCCACACACTGTGCACTATTTGATCAAAATTATTTGAACACTTATTAGTGAAAATTAACATTGGATGTGTTCGTATTTCATATTTATGACGATTTGCAGTCTGCTAGGGACATCTTCAATAATGTGTCTAAATATCTATGGGGGAATGGCAGCCTACCCTTCTAAAGAGCCGAAACTAGAGAAGTACTGATGTTTAACGCTGAGGTGTAACTCGTCTCAAAGGTATTCCATTTGTTTCAGGTTGGTGCTCTAAGCACCCCAGTTCATTTCAGGGCTGTTATTGTCAACAAACCATCGTCTCACAGATGCTGCTTTTTGACACGATGTATAGTCATGCTGCTACATATAGTCATTGTCACTTAACTGCTCTCCTATTGTAGGCAGTGCATGATGCTGTCGAACTGTTCACATCCTACCGCATTTAGTGTTTTGTAAAACACAAATTGGGGACCACAACCTAACTTCGGAACGCCCCCCCCCCCCCCCCCTCGTTCCCAACTGTAACACCAAACACCACATCCTCTGTACTTCACTGTGGCACTCTACACGATGGCTGATAACGTTCTCCAGATATTCGCCAAACCCAGACTTTTATATCGGTCTGCCACAGGGTATTGTGTGAATCGTGATTCCAAACCGTTCGTTTCCGGTCATTTACTGTCCAGTGCACGTCAGACGGCAATTAGCGTTGTTGACTACATAAATGTATGGCTTATGAGGAGCATCTCGGCTATTGTTCCCATTCTTTCTAACTCCCTTCGGACAGTCATTGTGCCAGCTGAACTGTTGGTAGCACATTAAAACTCACGAATGACCCCTTCCGCTGTCCCCACGCTATTTTTACAGCCATTCCCCTCCCTCACAGCTCGATGGCCGCTGTCCACCAGTACAAGAGGCCCACCTGGTCTCGGTTTAGCCGTCGTTGTTCTTTCGCGTTTGCACGTCACAGTCACATCAGCAACAGCCGAATTAGCGGCCTTAAAAGGGTTGAAATTTTCTAATGGGTATGTTCCTCAGGTAACATACAATGACTAGTCGACGTTCGAAGTCACTTAGCTCTCCTGAGCGACCCGTTCTGCTATTACTACTTATATACTGACAGCACAATATTTCTCACCTACTGTTACTCTGGCAGTCTACCACGTGACACTCAGCGGTGAATTCTGGCTTACGTAAGTGGGTCCCGAACTTTTGGTCAGATAGTATATGTTCTTTCTCTGTGTAATCTCAATCGCTTTCCCCTCTCATACGATGAGCCCATCCCAACCCATTATATCCCAAATGAAGGCTCAAACCAAGCATTGCCTTGTGCAGCTGACGTCCCACTCATCAGTGATTACGAGTCTGTACACACCCTAATCTGTCTTATCTCATACTCATCAACCTTACGTGAGATATACAATAGAGATATCACAGTTTATGTTATCACTGTGTCGATTACTGGTGTCTACATTGATACAGGGTTTCACGAAGTTGACAATGCGTGCCTTCAGATCATTGCAGTTTGAAATTCCTGAACATTTCTGTTACGTTTTAGTATCTGAATTCCAAAGCTAGAGTGTTTTATGCGGTTTCCTTTACAAAGGCACTTCACTTTTCCATAATTCTGCCAGCAAATCATCTAAGTGTTTCATTCATTTTCCCTATCACAGATTTCACACTTTAATTCCATTTTATCCAGGACTGTACTGTTACAACAAAGTTTTTAAACTGCGATGTGGACTTCTGAAGTTTCTCAACTCTGTAATCTAACATTACCTGATACTTTGCCTTATTTATGTGCATCGCATTGCATTACCTTCACTGCTTGTATATTTTTTGAAATACTGATAGTATGCCGTGTTTGCATCGACCATCTCTTCATAAATATGCTGTACAGATGGAGGTGATATTTTAATTTTAAATACTGACGACGTCTTTGGCACGATTATTTTATGCACCTACACTGCAGGATGTGATTTTAGTAAGTGAGTAAAAGTTTTTGTGCTTGTAATACTTTGGTAATTTTCATGGTACTTAAAGCTATAAGTGTTCGTTTTTTCTTTTATTTTAGTTATGTAGCTACGTTTATTGCTAATGAAGATGTCTCCCTTTTCAGGTGTATTTTTGCTTCTGATGAAGGTATATTTAGATATATCGAACCCGTGGTCAAGGATTTCAATAAATCTTCATCCTGCAACTGTTTGGCCGTTATCATTTACCGGGAAGAATTTGTTAAATAAACTATTTGCATAGCCTCTGATAGTGGTGGCTTTAGAGGGGGGCACAGAGGCAGCCCAGACGGATTCGTATAAAACACGAAATATCGCTTATTACAACATTGTATTCACTACCCGCGCATTTGGCACGAATATACTTGCAACTATGACCGGTAGATGGTTGTAGTAGAGGCTTTGCTATTCCCGTTCGGTACAATTTGGACAAGAAGGTTGGCAATCTGTTATTTGTGGAATTAACGTGACGAACTTGATCACTTCAGCAATTGTTTGTAAGCATACATTATTGTGTTTGCTTCTCGCTGTGCGTTAAACAGGACACGATATGAGGAGTTCAAAACGACAAAAGACGCATCACTGGTTTTTTTGTAAAAACTTAAGAGGTGAAAGTGAAATTAATCTTGGAGAAGAGGCATCACTTCCAGCGATTGTGAATCCAGATTCTGCTAGTAATCCCTCTGTTAAATAAAACGAGAGGTTTATGTGGTGACGACACTTTTGTGGGTGAACATGACGTCGGTGATTTGGTGTACATTAGTCGATATCTGACGGACAAGAAAATATTTCAATGCTTGAAGGGCATTTGGATACCTCATACCAAATTTTGCTTTCCGAAACTTGCAGAAGATAATAAAATGCGATCGTTCCAGAGAAAATGGCTAGAAGAAAATGTGTCGCTGGCCTACAGCAACAAATTAAGTGGCGGATTTTGTAAAGCCTGCGTCCTCTTCGGTAGGGCGGAAGGAGGCAACACTGATGTGAAATGTGTAAGAAAGCAACTGAAATTATACACATTACCGAGAGAACATAAAACTAAGAGAAATATGGCCGCCTGGCTGAACTTTCTGCATGTCATTGAATGGAAGTCAACGGATGATTCAAAAAGAATGTATGATGTTAGAAAGAGAAGAGCTGACGTAAACAGAAAAAATACTAATCACAATTATAAAAACATTAATGGTTTGTGGATCCCAGAATATACCCTTGTGGGGGCATGGAGATGATCGATTATTGCTTGGTGAAGGCAGTCGGGAGATGAACAACGAATTATTGGAGTTTACATCAGAGGGAAATTTTCGTGCTTTACTGAAATTTCGAATGGACGAAAGCTTTGAAATATTAATACAACACATGCATTCAGTCTCAAAAATCGTCAGGTATATCAGTAAGACAACACAAAATAAATTAATAGATTGCTTTACTGATATTATTACCGGAAAAATGGTTGATTCCATAAAGGAATCCAAATTTTCTCACCATAATAGCATATGCGTCAACTGATATAACTATCTCTGAACAATTGCGAGGTGCCAGGGCTAGCGGTGTGTTTAACACTAAATTCTTCTAGAATCTTCATATCGAAATGATGCTCTAAGCCCCCCCCCCCCCCCCGTTTTCTAACACCGACTTTTGCTGTTGCACCTGGATTAAGAAGAGACGCGAACTGACTGTAATCGACCCTGCAAGTGGAGTAGAAAAGAGTTTGGCACCTGCACTAATTTAATTTGATAGAAATTAATTAGATAAAGGAAAGTTTCATTAACGTATTGAGAAATGAAAGGGTTGCTCTACCATTAACAGAATGAAAGTTCTGTCCAAAATAACAATTTGATTTATTATGACTAAACTCAAAATAATAAACAAAACACATGAAACAATACATCAAATTGGATACTCAAATAAATGCTGTGAAGGTGAAGTTGTCCATAAACTAGATTGTGACATTTGTGATGAAGTGGTATGTGGAGCCAATTCCTTGCAACTCAAATCTTAAGAGAATCACCCAGTAAACTCAACATTAATTGCTGCTACAGTAGTGAGAACTCAGCCAACGAACACCCAAGACAGAAAAAAAGTTAGAAAAGACGAACAGGCGCGCTCTGCTGAACCCTGATTATCACCTAGCAAAATTCCCTAATCTGCCGGTGCTGCGAACATACATTACCAAGCTGTCTTCTTAACTGCAGGGACACGATCTGGCGTACCGGAGGTGTTGGCTGATTGCTTCGACGTCCCGTCATGGTGATGATAATGTCGCGAGTATACCCCGAAACAAATTATCCTGGTCTGGTTATTCCAGACGAAAGACTTCCTAGCAATACAAATGCGCCTCTGAGGGAGACGAAGAAGGCCCACCACACAATCACTGACGGTACAGTGACTGATTTTAAGAAGCGAAGACACACAGTAACTCCGATACAGTCAACTTCAGCCAAAACTGCTCAAGACGGACAACATAGGCCGCTTGTACACAGAACGCTCAATTGCCAACTGTACTCGGAGAGTTACGTTGAAGTCGAAACTTCAGCAACTTCGTCAAACAGTTACAATTAAATGAAAGTATATTAGACAGCCAATGGAAGACAGACTGTCCAGAGCAGCAAGAGCTCAGTCTTGTAACCTACTCCGACCGAAAGGCGAGAGCCAACCCACTCAAGAACACCCATACAAGCCGAACACATAACATTCCCGCCCCCACGACAGTGGCCGTGGTTAAACATTCCAATCAGCAACTCGAAAACCGGCGGAAAATTCACTCTATTGCCGACGCACTACTATTCTACCAATGCAGGCACTTGGCGCCAATTTCTGCGCCGATTTTGCTATCGTCTGAGCAAGCCAATCACATATACTTGAAAAAAGAGACAGCATTGGTCGTATATTTTTCTATAGCAAAATCGATTTTCTGTCACTGAGTGACCATCTTCAGTGCTATAGTGTATAACAAATTGGGATGCACTGTTGTTACTAAGCTTACGGCAATCACATAGACAGAAAATCGATTTTGCAATAGAAAAATATACGACCAATGCTGTCTCTTTTTTCAAGTATACCTGTTACCTGGTCGTAGTGCACAAGACAACATGGAGTCGCCAATCAACAAGCCAATCACAGTTATGATTTTGCAGAAAACGCGGGAATTTGCCCGCCAAGACTGCCTGGGAGCACAAGTCATTCCCACGCCTTGCTGGTAGCCCGCCAGAAAGTGTTTTCACTAAGTTTCTGCGAAGTAACGGAGTCTGTAGTCCAGCCGCTCCTTCAGGCCCCTGTGGGCGTGTCGCTCCCGCTCTTATGACAATGTGGGCGTCTGGAAAGCATCCACTCGATTCCCTCACAACTGTCGGCTTAACCATTTCAAGATCAGCAGAACTTGCCTGTCACCGGACCACCCGGGTGACGAGAGATGCTGCGTGGGAAGTCCGCATGTGAAGGAATAGCAACTTTTCACCGCATGCGATTAGAGAGGAAAGTCGAATTACTCAGAGTAAGATAGAAATATGAGAGGGGGCTCATGCCACCTTTCACAATTATCGCTATGCTTTCGTTTCTTTGATGTTGAGAGTAGTTTTGTAAGACAACAATTTCTGAAATTCATTGCTGTTATTGACCTGACAGGTGAAAACTTAGCAAACACCATTCTGCAGGCGATTATAACAAATAGCCTTGATGTAACTTACTGATGAGGACAGTCCAGTGATGGAGGAGCGAATATGAATGGTAAATTTAAAGGAGTTCAAGCAACTATATCACAGAGCAGCCATTAGCAATTTACAGAGACTATGCTGCCCACAGACTCAATCTTGCACCAAGCAAAGCCTGCACCCTACACAGCGTACGATATGCTATGGGTACAATTGGTTCAGTAATGAACATGATCAGGGAATCTGCTCAACGACAACACTTACTAGAGGAACAAATACAGTCATATCTACCACCAGGAAAGTTTCAAATAATAAAGAAACTGTGTGAAACACGGTGGTACAAAGGCAGTGTTGCATTTTCGAGACGTCGTTCCTAGCCTAACTATTGCGCTGCAGACAGTATGCAACATTCGTAGTGGAAGTAGTAATGCAACGACTGTCACCAGAATTTATTGTACGTTTATGGGCATTTTTTAGTGCGCTTGGTATAACGTTGGCACTTTCTGGACAACTACAAGACAAGGAACTCAATCTATTCCAAGCAATCCAGCTCATGAAAGCAGCTTACGACAGCTTGGCACTCAGATAAAATCTCCTAGACCGACGGCCCTAAAAAAGAATTAAATGTATGAGGAAGGTGAATCACGCCAGGAATACTTCAGACTCTAAAGTTTAGAGTGACAACTTGGATTCCTTTTCTAGACTTTCTGTATAATGAATTGTCATATAGACTCCCCAAAGCACACCTTGAAGACATTGATCATTTAAAGAAGCTAATACCAATCCACATATCTGATTCGTCCAGTGGAGAATGTCGCAGAGCGTTGAAATACACAAAAATAATTTGCAATGTTTCACAGCTTTGGAAGGGTAAATAATAATCTGGCTCAATTGTGGAATAAAAAGACCACAAGACAATCTCTCCACCAGGAGTCCGTCTTGTGTTCCAAACATAGCAATCCTGTTTCAGCTCCTACTGATTCTGTCCATCACTAATAGCATAGCAGAAACATCATTTTCTGCACTGCGACACATATAACCTGTTTTCACAAAACCATGGCAGAAAACCAAACGAATGGCTTAGCTTTAATGCACCTCAACAGGAACATCAAATTTACAGCAAGTAGCAGAAATCTTCAGTCAAAAATCAGGAGAAGATTGAACTTGCAGTATTTTTGAGACCACTGTATTTTTCATAGTGTATCTTACGTTATACCCACATAAAATATTTATTTAACTTGCTTTGCTGTAATTAAACCAGTAAAATTTGAATAAAACGGTTCAGTTGATTTAAATTTATTACAAAGTCCTTGTGAAGACCAACTTGGCTTTAACATATAGGTACTCTGTCATAGTCAGATATACTCTGCTTTGCTGTGACATGGGTAATTATTGATGTAAAAGTTTGTACCCCCACCCCAGAAAGATATCTTGATCTGCCCCAGCCACTGAAGTTCTATGAATGGAACTGATTCCTGTGTCTTGTCATTATTAAATATAATCATATTGCCTTAAATCGATTTTGATTTATTCAAATATTTGATTCTTTTCAGTGAGAAGTCTGATATTATTGTGTGTTTCTATAGTTGAATCATCCATTGTTGAAACCAAATAAGTCAAAATTTTCCAACATTTCCTTACTTCACTGTATATTAAATTTAATTCTGTAGCCAATGGTTTGGTGTTAAAAGGGTCCTATAAATGATAGAAATGAGGCTGCGCTTTTAAATGAGGGTTTAAACCAATTATGTCACTGACTAATTTCGTTTCAAGTTGATTTTCTCATAGTCACTCGGAAACTGATTACAATACTACACATTAATGCTAAACTTGTCCTCTTCCTTTACTGTGACACTATCACTTGTAACACCTCCGACCGCGGCCACTTTCGCCATCTCGCCGCGAGTGGCCGAGGAGGAAGAGGGGTACGGATACCCTGGGGCGAGTCCCCGAGGAGAGGACATTGCAGCCATTCTGCAAGCACACAGCGGGAAGTCGGGCAGATGCCCTCGCCTGCTCAAGAAGGGACACGTTGCGAAGGGCCTGTCTGACAAAGAGAAGCGTGCCGAGAACTGATGAACGCCTGCAGCCATTAGGACGGAATGCCAAGAATGTACGGGTGAAAGCATGTGAGTTCTGGCCCGGCGGCAGTGATTTTACCTATCTTACAAAACAGGAACGTGTCGACAATTCCAGCACCCCACGAGCACAGGCAGGAGCGTACACAAAGCGCGGGGAATTGGCGCAGGGAGGTGTGTGAAAGAAGGCAACGTTCTTCAGAAGATGTTTTTGTCGACTGTAAGGACATTCCTTATAAATCACGGATGCTGGCAGATTTTGAGACGAAGCCCAAAAATGAGACTGTCTAGGACTCACGCAGAGAGAGTAGTTACGAAGAAATGTTGTGCAGCTGCTCTCACAATAGCCTCAGAATGCAGGAAAAGATCGTAAAAATGTGAAATCGTGAGAAAGATGCTGATTCACGAGGCACACGCTAGCTCACGCCAGACAGAAAATTTCCATCCCCGGACGGAGAGACGTGGCTATGAAATGGCGACCAGTAGTAGGGCTGCATTGAAAATTTTGTCCGCCAATGACAACGCCGAAAGGAAGAATATTTCGAAGAAGAATTGAGCTGAAAGATGGAGGAGGAGCGAAAAAAGAGGAGTCGCCGAGACACCGCGGAAGCGAGGGGACGTGGGTGCTCCTGCACTCATCGCCAACATCCGCCTTCCGACACCGCTATATCACAGCTTTGGCCATGCAACTGACAACAGGCAGACAACGCGGAGATCGTAGCCGGGACCCGTCGCAAAGCCGCGACTGCTGATCAGGGGTTCCGAGCGCTTGTCCGGAACTGCGCGACCGCTACGATCGCAGGTTGGAATCCTGTGTGATGTCCTTAGGTTAGTTAGGTTTAAGTAGTTCTAAGTCTAGGGGACTGATGACGTCAGATGTTAAGTCCCATAGTGCTCAGAGCCATTTGAACCATTTTTGAGCTGATCAGGGAAGCCGACTTGCGTCGCACAGTCCCGAGGCGACGCGCCGTACCGACGCAGCGCCTGCCGCCGACAGCAGTGCACGACGAACGATAAGGAATAGTGGTGAGACGATTCGTCCCTCCCCCACCCCCACCCCCTTCCCCTTAATAACTGAGTTGTGTCCACACCCAGTCAAATCGGCCCTGAGATTTATAATTTTGTTTTGGTTTGTGTAAACAGCACGAAAATAAATACATTTCTTTCATGGTTTGATCATATAAGCAACCTTTTACAGTCATATGCGAATGCCTTAATTTTGTAACCTTCGTGTTTGAGTTCATTTAATTACTGATATCAATTAATTGTAGTCTCCTAACGTGGGGAAACTCATAAATCAATTGTTCGTCATTTCATGTTCGACAACAAAGAGAGAAGAATTCACATTTCATTACATTTTTGGCGCCCAATGTGGGACAATCGTATCAATCATCTACTCGTCATTTCATGTTCGACAGCAAAGAGAGAAGAATTTGCAGTTAACTACACACTGTTAGTGTTCATTGTCTTTCGTATAGCAACATTTTAAACATTACTATGGCTCCAAAAAGAAATCATAACAGTACAGCTTATAACAGAAACAAGGTAAAGGCAGCTCGTACAAAAGGACTGCTTTATCAGAATTACAAAGGAGATTATGTTCCAGGGAAAGTAGTTAGGGAATCACGAGGGTAAGTACGAGGGTCACTCCAAAAGAAATGCACACTATTTTTGTAAAAATACAATTTTCATTCTGCATGTGTGAAAGTTTTACAGTGTGTAGATACATCCTTCCCCCCTTGTTTTCAAACTTAGTTCAACCTGTTCCCGTGAATGGCGCCGTCATAGCATGTCTTCAAGATGACTGCTACACTTGACGTTCGTCAGAAGCAACGTGCTGTCATAGAATTCCTGTGCTGTGAAAACGAGACAGTGGGAAACATCCACAAGAGGTTGGAAAAGGTATATGGAGATCTTGCTGTCCATCGCAGTACAGTTAGTCGGTGGGCAAGCAGGTTACGTGATGAAAGCGGGCACGGCAATATTGAGGATTGTCCTCGCAGTGGCAGGCTTCGTACTGCACACACCTCAGAAAATGTGCAAAGAGTTAACGAATTGGTGACTGCTGACAGACGCATCACAGTGAACCAGTTGTCACGCTACGTTGGGACAGGGGAAGGAAGTGTTTGCAGAATACTGAAAGTGTTGGCGTTAAAAAAGGCTTGTGCCAGGTGGGTTTCCAGGATGTTGACAGTGGCTCAGCTCACAAAGAAACAAGATAAACGGTATGCAGCGAACTTTTGGTACAGTACGAGAATGGTGGAGATTAATTTCTTCGAAGAACTGCCACAAATGATGAAACATGGCTCCATAATTTTTCACCAGAGACGATTTTCACATGAAGGCCCACGCATTTTTTGAACCCTATCCCTTTGACACATAGGTGATTCTTACTCCTACAGCGATTGTTTCCACGCAGTAAATTACATGGTTGAAACTGGTCCAATGATTTCAGAGATGTGGTACATACATATATACATACATTCATACATACATTTTTAGGTGTATGAATATATTTTTTCGTAACCACAGCCTGATAAAATCTAGACTATACAGTACCTCTAGCTACGTTGAAGTTATCAGTGAAAACCTCATAAAAATTCGTCCATTAGTTTGAAGTTAACATGTTCAGAGACAAGGAGACACGACGATTTTACAGATTTATTATTAATGTAGATGTCCCTTTAGCTGCAGACTGAAATGTTATCATTCTATTGAGGTAAGCGTAATAATATTTTGGCAAAATTTCTTGATCTTCCTACCAAAGATGCCCCAAACTTACGTCTGGAGCTCCTTGTTGAATCAAAGGAAATAAAGCAGAGGCGTCATCAGAAATCTAATCCAGAATGTGGTGAAAAGCGAAGAGATGCAACGTTTCTTTACCGTGTGATGCGTGGAAGTGAAAGGAAACAAATTTGCGCGAAAGCATCCTTGATGTACTATCACGCTGAAAAGTATCCTAACGACCTGAACTGCGTTTCGTCTGATTTGCATGCAGCCCACATAACGTATCTGTCTGGCAGGTACTTAAATCTCTTTGCAGTGCAGTCGTCTGACTATACGAAATGATTGCCGCAAGTGACCTGTTGAAAAAATTGCTCTCATTGCCAATAAATCTAGATTTAAATTAATATCACAATGTTCTAAATATCAGGAAAAGTGTTATTAGAAATGAGGCAGTCCTTAACGCTTGCAAACTCAACTTTACTACAATAAGCAACATTTCAAAAGTATTACCATAGCCATTAAAATCTGAAACCTTCCACCATATACATTATTCTGTAATATTCTTGGTCCAAATTAAATATTTGTGTCAACATTTTTTGGACTTGCTCTTAGGAAAACAGTGATTGATAATATGGTATTAAATTTAGTTCAATAAAACAGTCTACACCGCATGTAAGTTGTATACACGCTCAAAAGAATTAAGGGAATACATGTATCAACGTCAGGTATGTTAATCTTTCAATACAAGCAGTACCTGTGGTCTGACTGCATGGCTTGAGATCTTCGCTTTCAATGTAGGCAACAGTGCAAATCATTCCCTAGTTATTGCCCGTGTTGTGCATTACAGTGACAGGTGACCCCTCAGAAGGAAGTGAGTACCGGTTGTAAAGCATATGCAACGTAAATGTTACTTAGCTACAATAAATATGTCCGCAGCTCGTGGTCTAGCGGCTAGCATTGCTGCCCCTGGATCACGGGGTCCCAGGTTCGACTCCCGGTCGGGTCGGGGATTTTCTCTGCCCGAGGACTGGGTGTTTGTGTTGTCCTCACCATTTCATTATCGTGATCATCATTCATGATAGTGGCTAGATTGGACGGCATAAAAAACTGGAGCGTGAAAACATTGGGACTTTGAACGGGTGCTGATGACCGTGTAGTTGAGTGCCCCACAAACCAAACAGCATCATCATACAACAAATGTGCCGATGTTCGCCAGTGAAAATGGACTCGATAAGCAATCTGAGCTATCAATAAACGGAATATAACCTGAATAACACTGTGTGTGTGTTGTATGAGTGTCAGTTTCACTGTCATTTAAGCCCTCATCAGACAGTCACATGAAAAACTTAAAACTAACACTTGGATAAGCTATCTGACTGCATATTTGAACAACAATTTACAAGTGATACAGAATCTGGCTGGATTAGTGTACATGACATGTTGTGGTGTGTCAGTGTCTCTGTTTTGACCGTAAGTTTTGCGCTCACCTCTTCATATGACTGCCATTTTCCATGTGGTTTACAGCAATTCGCAGCAGCATGCAGCAGCAGCGGCTAAAGCTCATCGTTACTAAGAATGAATTTAATAAAAAGGAGTTTGCTTGGGTCCTGTTAACTACTAAATAACTTATGAGAAGGGACTTCGTAAATTAAGTCTATTTAAAACTTCAGACTCATCATAACCCATAACCAATAATAGAAAATGACAATTACAATTAAATAGGTAACAATAATGGCTGACTGCCAGATTAAAAATGTCAGATTAACAAATTATTTCAATTTCAAAGTTACATTAATGTTTAATAACGACAGAATTTATTTATTAATTACATGTGGAGAGTAATTATTATTTGAAGGATAAGGAGGCTTCTTTAGCTGACAAGAAAAACATGGGATTATTGCAAACTCGGACTAACAAACACGAGTCTAGCCCTGCAATTGCTTTTGCACTATGCTTGCGAATTTTACCTTGAATTTTGTCTTCAAGTGTAGTTAAGCCATTTAAATCTCTCCTGGCTATATAGATGAAATAGGCCTTTGGTGTGGCAAGATTTGCCATCAACGAGGTGAGGGCAGTTTGACACGTCTTCTGTCTCCGAGCTCTCGACCGACACTACTACTTCCAGTCTGGCAGACAGACCTCTTCTCACAACAATGCTTAGAATCGCGCTCCCATGTTTCGCCCTCAGATTGTTACTGTCGATATCTGAGTGCTTATTTATTTCCAGTTTTACACAATGCAAAGAATAGCGTTAAGTTGGCTATACTGTTTTCAATGTAATGGAAAGTTCTGACGCACTCCTTATTCGGTATCCCAGTGTTTTCTAAAGAGGTACACAAATGGCAGCTCTCATTTGGGGACATCGTATTCAACCAATGCTGCAGTTTAATGCAGTGCAAGTTGCAAGGGCGTTCTGTTTGATCCAAAATGGCTGGACTGTCGGTCGTATCGCTACAGATACCAATGCCTCTCCATATGTCATGCATAGGCCGTGGATACGCTATAGGCCGACAGATCAGTACACAAGGTGAGCTGGACAAGGTCGGCGACGCATTACAAAGCCAAGGGAAGACCGGAATTTGGCCGTCTCTGCGTTGCAGTGTCGTATGGATACCGCCAGACCACTGTAACATGATCTCAGAAGGAACACTGGAGCTGGTGTCCGGTCAGACTAATGAACAGTTACGAGAAAGAACCTTACGACCCAGACGTCCTGTTTGACTACCCCACTTGACATGATAACATCTTGCAGCTCGCCGTCAGCTCTGCTGCTTCCCTGTAAATTGGCAATTTCGTCACTAGCGAAACATATTATTTACAGACGACTCCAGATGTCCTCTGAAGCAACGCGATGGCCGTGTTCGTGTGCGGAGACCGTTGGTGAGTGGTACCTGCCGAATGTTGTCCAGGATATCGACAAATTTCTGGGATTCTGTGGTGTTGTGGGAAGGCTCCAGTGTTGACAGCCATATGGATCTTGTCGGTGTCCATGGTCGCCTTACTTGCCAGGCTGTACAACGAACAGATTCTTTTGGACCATATGGTTTCTACTGCATACGGTGGTGGCCCTTAATTCTTGTAATACCAGGGCCTATGTGGCGAGCTCAGCAGGAATGTCTTGCGAAGTCTGGACATTGAAGTAATTGAATGAGCAGTGGTGAATCCCGACCTAAACCCCACCGCACAAATGTGGAACATGCTCGACAGACATGTTCGCGGTAGTCCTATCCCATCACAGACTTTGCAAAAACTCTCATGGGCTCTCGTTCAAGAATGGGAATTGATACCACAGCCTGACCTCCGTACACTTATACAGACATGACACGCAGGATCAGGCAGTGATAAACGCTCACAGAGGGCACACACGTTATTGAAGCGCTCAAAGTCCAATGGAAAGCACATAGGATGACGGGATGAATGATCGTCTTCGACACCTGTCGAACGTTTCGGTTCTTTTGATGCAAACGATCGAGGACGTAATGATGTTTTCTTGCTTAATTTTTGGATCACAAAGACATAATTTGGTAACATACCCATTTGTCAACTATTGGTCAATGGAGTATGGCAGACGCCCAAATTCATGTTCCCCTAATACACTCCTGGAAATTGAAATAAGAACACCGTGAATTCATTGTCCCAGGAAGGGGAAACTTTATTGACACATTCCTGGGGTCAGATACATCACATGATTACACTGGCAGAACCACAGGCACATAGACACAGGCAACAGAGCATGCACAATGTCGACACTAGTACAGTGTATATCCACCTTTCGCAGCAATGCAGGCTGCTATTCTCCCATGGAGACGATCGTAGAGATGCTGGATGTAGTCCTGTGGAACGGCTTGCCATGCCATTTCCACCTGGCGCCTCAGTTGGACCAGCGTTCGTGCTGGACGTGCAGACCGCGTGAGACGACGCTTCATCCAGTCCCAAACATGCTCAATGGGGGACAGATAAGGAGATCTTGCTGGCCAGGGTAGTTGACTTACACCTTCTAGAGCACGTTGGGTGGCACGGGATACATGCGGACGTGCATTGTCCTGTTGGAACAGCAAGTTCCCTTGCCGGTCTAGGAATGGTAGAACGATGGGTTCGATGACGGTTTGGATGTACCGTGCACTATTCAGTGTCCCCTCGACGATCACCAGTGGTGTACGGCCAGTGTAGGAGATCGCTCCCCACACCATGATGCCGGGTGTTGGCCCTGTGTGCCTCGGTCGTATGCAGTCCTGATTGTGGCGCTCACCTGCACGGCGCCAAACACGCATACGACCATCATTGGCACCAAGGCAGAAGCGACTCTCATCGCTGAAGACGACACGTCTCCATTCGTCCCTCCATTCACGCCTGTCGCGACACCACTGGAGGCGGGCTGCACGATGTTGGGGCGTGAGCGGAAGACGGCCTAACGGTGTGCGGGACCGTAGCCCAGCTTCATGGAGACGGTTGCGAATGGTCCTCGCCGATACCCCAGGAGCAACAGTGTCCCTAATTTGCTGGGAAGTGGCGGTGCGGTCCCCTACGGCACTGCGTAGGATCCTACGGTCTTGGCGTGCATCCGTGCGTCGCTGCGGTCCGGTCCCAGGTCGACGGGCACGTGCACCTTCCGCCGACCACTGGCGACAACATCGATGTTCTGTGGAGACCTCACGCCCCACGTGTTGAGCAATTCGGTGGTACGTCCACCCGGCCTCCCGCATGCCCACTATACGCCCTCGCTCAAAGTCCGTCAACTGCACATACGGTTCACGTCCACGCTGTCGCGGCATGCTACCAGTGTTAAAGACTGCGATGGAGCTCCGTATGCCACGGCAAACTGGCTGACACTGACGGCGGCGGTGCACAAATGCTGCGCAGCTAGCGCAATTCGACGGCCAACACCGCGGTTCCTGGTGTGTCCGCTGTGCCGTGCGTGTGATCATTGCTTGTACAGCCCTCTCGCAGTGTCCGGAGCAAGTATGGTGGGTCTGACACACCGGTGTCAATGTGTTCTTTTTTCTATTTCCAGGAGTGTACTTTTGAGCAGTGTATTTCGTTTGGTGACCAGTTTCGGTGTTTTGTCGGACCATTTTCTATTTTGTAAACAAGAGTGCTACATATTGTAAGTGGTCAAGGATTGAATACTATCATAGAAGTAAAATACCATAAAATAAATGGTTGGCACACTCTTGACAACAGTAGAAGCCGGTGGCGGGCTGCCCTGGAGGCGTGTGGAACACTGCTGAATGTTTCGGTTCTGTAATGTCACCAATACTCAACGCAGAGAACCGTTACTATAATGCTAGAGAGCTGTTTGTAAACGTAGAGTTAGAGCAGAACGTCTCGCCCGATGACACTAGCTCGTTTCAGTATATGCTGCCATCTACAGATGCTTGTATCAGCGTGAGTATTGGTTGGGTGGTTGATTTGGGGGAAGCG
Organism: Schistocerca cancellata; assembly: GCF_023864275.1. Taxonomy (NCBI): domain Eukaryota; kingdom Metazoa; phylum Arthropoda; class Insecta; order Orthoptera; family Acrididae; genus Schistocerca; species Schistocerca cancellata. The sequence goes on from NC_064633.1 coordinate 417,274,359, forward strand.
GACCAAACAGGGACGTCATCGGTGCATCGGCTTAGGGAAGGATAGGGGGGGGGGGGGGGAAAGTCGCCCGTGCCGATTCAAAGGAACCATATCGCCAGGCATGAGTGTGGTAGATATGGTTGACAGGACGCCAACTAGTTCCCAAGGCGACGCTTGTGAGTCGATAAGAAACGCCGTGAGCCAAAGACGTTTCAGGGTCCAGTCGCGAGCAATGTGAAAGTCGATGAGCCATTATTGGAGTTATCTGCATCCTTTCTTACGACACATAAATGTTTAGTTGCCTGTTATACATTTATGGTAAAATGACTGTAAAATTATCGCTTACAACTCAACGCCTTTTATTTAACTAACGTAGTGTCACGCCCACCAATTTATCGCCGGCCAGCGTGGCCGAGCGGTTCTAGGCGCTCCAGTCGGGCACCGCGCGACCTCTACGGTCGCAGGTTCGAATCCTGCCTCGGGCATGGATGTGTGTGATGTCCTTAGGTTAGTTAGGTTTAAGTAGTTCTAAGTTCTAGGGGACTGATGACCTCATATGTTAAGTCCCATAGTGCTCGAGCCATTTGAACCATTTGAACCTTGGCTATTTTAGAGGTACCAAGGCCAAAAATAGTCAAGAGAAAGCTGTGAGCAAAGAAGTGACTGACGCAAACAAAACAAAAATTGCGCGCGTTCTGTTACTAAAGCAGCTATGAGCAGATGAGTTTCGTAACTATATAGTAATGGATGAATCATGCATTTCGGAACTGCTGATTATCATCAAACCATTCGTAACGAAAAAGGATGCAGTCATCAGGGAGACTATAAGCTGGCAGGAGAGACTGATAGCTACATTCCGATTTCTAGCCACTGGCAGAGGACTTTAAATTCAGTGCTGTTGTACCCTCACAATTATTAACTAAAATAATTCCTGAAACCTGCAACGTGATTTATAGTTGACTAAGAAAACACATCACGGTGAAAAAAAAGGAAAAAATCGAACAAAAGACGTTCATATAAAAGTTAGTAATGTATTTATGTGTGTAGCATAAAAGATGACCTGTAACTTTAAGCAATTCGTCTCATGGTGGTGCCGCACATCATGTAATAAATACCCTAGATACATAAGAAATGAAGCATTTAGCAACTGTTAGATTTTTTTTAAAAAGTCACACGTTTTGTTCTTCTTAGCAGAGGACTCGGATATAGGTTGCAATTTTTCACCACTTTTGAAAATGAAGCATGTATATTTCATGAATTAACGTGCACTGTATGTCTATACTTTAGTTTTTAGATTTCATTTCCGATACTTATACTGAAATGAAACCTAAAAACAGAAATATAGAAGGACGACGGACCTTCATTCTCTGTGCATCATACGAAACCATTATGGTTTAGTCAAAAATGATAGAAGTGCTTCATTTCTTACATTTATGTTGCTATAATCTTCGCACGACGTGTCCCACAAGGAACTGCAGTCTTTAGATTTCTCCAGAAACTCTGTCGAAGTTTCGTTTGCCTCGCATCCTGTCATGTATGTTAGAACAGTATTTAATCCCAAGCGTAAAGCACCGTCGGGCGGTTTGCAGACAATGCTGCACAATTTGTAGTGGGGAGTGATGTGTTAGTCGTCGGGTGGTCCTACCCGCTCGACATTCCGACAAGGAAAGTTCGTCGGTCGGTCGATCGAAACTACTAAAGACGTCCAATTTGTCGGTCGGTCGGTAGGTTGGTGCGTGTGTAGGGCTCATGACAAAAGTACATGTAGAGGGCAGCATATATCGAAATGAGCCAGTGGCATTGGGTGAGACGATTTGCTCTGCTTAAGAACAATTTATAATGCACGTCTTTTATGTATACTCATAATATCCCTAATTGACTTTTCTATGATTTTAGTATGACTTTTACTTACAATAATATAAGTTGACAAGCAACTCTCCCAGATTGCAATAACGGTTATCTACGACTGGCTGTTAGTGACGTTATGCAGAAAGCGGTGGGCGGAGCTTTCGCTATAAAACCACGAGCGAGTGGGTTCCACTTAGCGCTCTTCACCCGCCTTCAGACCGGCTACTTCGGCGTCACTGCCTCGTGTTGTCACCAAGGGTATACTAGCCATTTATTTAGTGTTTTTTTTTTGTATTTTCTATCGTTTCTCAATTTCTTAGAAAATGTAATAGTCCTCTGCAGATAGCGTGATTCTAGACAGGAACTGCTCCTTAAACGAAGTATCTCCTACTTCCATTTGATTCTGACTATTGTCTTCAAACTATTTTAAAATTATTCGTATGAACAAGACATATAGAGATCACATATGGAATCGTAAAGCTCTGACACCTATAAATACTTTTTGCTGTGAAAACAGGTTTCCCCACACTATGTTAAACGGCGTTCCTGTTGCAGGCAGTTTTCGATCAACCATTTATTGAACTTTCCTTTTCAAAGGAAAAACCATTAATAGGGGTAAACTCTCTATGGAAGAAAAGTAACGTCTTGTCAATAAATTTCTGTGAATTCGTGATCGATATTGCTTGTGCAGGTTGCGTGAACTTTAAATGACGTGACAGAAAATCTCCGATGACTGCTACTAATCCAGCAAGGCTTTCGTGTTTCACATCGCCTGTCTGACCGACATTACTGATTAGGCACAAAAAAAAACAGAAATTTCAAAGTTTCCACCAGTATGTTATCAAATATGAAATTACATTTATATGGAAAATTTTGGTACTGGCGTGGGAACCCTGTAAAGACCTATAGAGCCTGAAGACTAAAATTTACCATCGACAAATGGTAAGAGTGAACGCAATTAAAATACCATCGTGTAACACTTTACCACGGATTCGAACCTAGCGCTATTCAGGTGTTACGTAAAATCTGCTAATAAATGTACAACTTTTGCAGCTGTAGTTTGTCTGAACCTGCAATGTTGTAAGTTTGTAGTCGATTTGAACCTGCATTGGCAGTAAACTTTTACTACTGTCCTGGGATTGGAACCTGCCAGTCACCTTTGTGTAGCCGTGAATAGACGTAAGATATCGATAGCTTTTCTCTAGTGATAAGAGCGCATGTTTAACCGTATTATGAAAATAACGGAAATGTTTTGTTCTGTGAATCCAGCCCTGTAAATTACCTGGTAGCTGGGAGAGGAGTGTTTGAATTTGAAATGGCATAATGGAAAGACTGGGTTAGACTTATTATTGTCTAAAGCACACGAGGAAAAGATGAAAATGAACTGCTGAGTAGTTCAGTGTACCCATGCTAAGGCTTGGAGTGTAATTACGAATTCTTCTGTGCTGGGGCAGGATTAGAATCTAGATTCGTGTCTTCTGTAGAGATAGTTTGCATCGTGGGGTAAACAACAAAATGATATTGTATAATTTCACGGGGATCTAAATTTGAATTGCAATTCAGCACGAACATACTAAATGTCACATTGAAAGACTACATTGGTCTTGGGGCTTTGATTTGTAAGGCTACAAGAGACTAAGTTTACTCACTCATGGCAATCGCATTAACTTGTAAGCCTTCGACTTGGCTACTTGGCCATGCGCCTGTTCATTGAATCTGCCCTATGACACTGGTTGTTGTTGCTAGCCTGCAGTAGATTGTCACTTTCATCAAAATCTTAAATAAAAATAGTGCTGGAAATAATTTAATGAAATAATCGCCCTGTCACTATAGTAGTCAGTTACTTTCTATCAATATATCGACACAAGACTGATATTTTTAAAAACTAAAAATTATAGCATAAGTGTATTTACCAATAAGACAACAAAAGTTGGAACATGACAAATCATTAACTGTTGACAACACAAATACAACAAATAATCAGCAGGCCAGTGGATGGCGACTGGTTGGCAGGCAAGTTTCTGTTAAGCTGTTTCCGCTAGCTCAAGACATGAATAACGCAATATGAAAATATCTAACACTAAACTTTCTATTTATTCTAAACAGGAATTATAGATTGGTACACCTGTTCGCCCTGATCAACCGGAGCAGCCACGCTATAGCATGCTCTCGATGCATCGTGCTGTCTCAGGTGACAGTACCGCTGCAAGCGTCTGCAGAGTAGAGATAGACAGCGCATCTAATTCGTTCTCGCTGACACTAAATATGCAGTGTCGCTGGCTGGCGGTCTGTTAGCCGGATCGCAGTTACTCTCACATGGAGCCCTGAAATATCGGCAGATGCCAGCGTGACACTCGCGACTCACTTATACGGCGGTAACAGTCTCCACAAGGAGATCAAACGTTAAGGCAGCAGACCTGCTGTAAATGAGTGGCCTCAGCACAAGAAGTTGTCAAAGGTGACCGACATCCAAGCTGTCGGTACAGCTAACAAGGAAAACTCCTCATCGCACCTCCCTCAGATCTAGTGGTAATATGTCCCAGTGGACAGCCCGTGAAAAACTGAACACGGATCAAGCATGAAAACAGGGAGGTGTACTGAACTGTGAAAAAAAAACAAAATAGAAACAGTGAACGGTGCAAACTCAAAATGTGAAACATCGAGCGAACCAGAACAGTAGCCTCATGGTTGTATGGTCAGTGTTGGAGTGCAAAGTCGGAGGTCCGTGTTCAAAGCTCTTTTTCTTCCCGATTTCGTGCTTGATCTGTGGTCAGCTTTTAACAGGCTATCCACTGGGCAATCTAACGACTAAATCTGAGCCACTTCGCACATTGCTGAGGGATGGACCCTCTTCCGGAAACGAAGTTCTAGCGCTTACGCGCTTCTCCTTCTGAAATGGCGGGGTGATGCTACGGGATAACATGGCGGGTGTGTCTGCTGCTTGACTTGTGCTGTTTTTTTGCGAAAGACGAAAGAATAGGCAGAGGAATAGTTAGAGAGGCGGAAAACGAACGGCCGAAATGGCAGGCCGGAGGGGAGAATGACTCACGCTGACGGATGATGATGATGACCTCGCACTGCAGGGCTATCCGTAGTACTGGCGATACGTGGCGGGGAGACGGCCCGTCACATGGATTTCCGAGAGTTCGGCCAATAGTTGCCATTCTTTGTTCGAGAAGATGGGATGTTGGTCAATGAGGAGTAACTCCTTCTTGGTCAAGAAATTGAGCCACCGGAGCTGATACTGGGTAAAGCGATTAGGGTGATGGGGGAGGGGAGGCCGAACACGTGTCAGAGAGTAGGGGTACGGGTGGTCAAAGAAGGGGTAAGACCCGTCCTGGAGCGATGTCACTAGTCCCTGAAGGAAAGGCTGCAACTCGTGTTCAGTTGGAAAGCGGGGTTGCCGCAACCTCTGGATAATGGACTGCTCTACCGTGGAGGAGTCGGTTGTTGCCACAGCACGCTGACCTGCAGACGGCGGAACTGAGTTGGACGACGGAGGCGGCACATCGTCGGTGTCCATAGGCGCAACCACTTGCGGCGCGGCAGGGGACGGAGCGGCGGTCGGCTGCGCGGCCGCATCAACCCCCACCGGCCGACGCACGGGCGGGGCGTCGGCGGGAACCGCCGACGTCTTCTTGGGGCGCTGCAACCTCTTGAGGAGCGGCTGCTCCACAGGGGATGAGTCGGTCATCGTCACAGCACGGTGGCCGGCAGGCGTCGGAACTGAGTGGGACGGCTGCGGCGGCACATCTTCGGTGTCCATAGGCGCAACCACTTGCGTCGCGGCAGGGGACGGGTCGGCAGGTGCCTGGGGGGGGGGGGGGGGGGGGGGGGGGGCGGCGGCGGAAACCGCCGACGTCTTCTTGACGGCTCGCAGCTCATCGCGCAGCTGCTGGAGCTGGCGATGGACGGCCGTGAGCTCTTCTTTCAGCGCGGCCCGTTCGGCCGCAAAGGCGGCTTGGAAGCCGGCCAGAGCGTGGTCGGTGGCGGCTTCAAGACGGCGCGGCTCGCACCCCACGCCGGAGCGGGGGGGCGGGGCGGCCGACGTGGTCGTGGACGCCGCCGCAGGACGTGGTGCGGCGGACAGACGGCGAAACTCCCGAAGGTAGCCGCAGCTACGCGAATTTGCGGCGTGCGACCCGCCACAGTTCACGCACCTGCTGGCCGAACCTCGAGGCTTCGTACAGCGGCGAGTGTCGTGAGCCGCCGCGCACTTCAAGCACGCGACGGCGTTCGTGCACTCCCGCGCGGCATGCCCCAGTTGCTGGCAATTGTAGCACTGGAGGCCCATCCGATGCTGCTGCGTTCGCCTGCGCCGTGGCGGACGTGGGCGGCGGCCGGTGAACCCCCAACGCGTGGAGGAGAACTTCCAATGCGGCGGCAAACTGCTGTACAGCCATAGCGTGACGTGCGCGGTGACAGTAGCAATGTGTCGCAGCGAGTCGAGCAGCGAAGACTAACTCGGTATTGCGCTAAATCTGAGCGTTGCATTCGGCAGTTCCCCTTCTAAGCCTTCACCACAAGCTCCCTAGCAAAGACCAATGCCGTCCATGCATCCATCCGACCTCAATAAAGTCGGAAAAAAGCACTCTCACATCTACAGCCCCCCCCCCCCCCAAGCTTTTCATGCCAATAAGACTTCACGAGCTTCATGTCTCCCATCTAACTCGTCGGATCTACTCTTCATCCAATTCTAACAAAAGTTAATATACTTTCCCAATCCCTGATTCATAAATTCCTGTGCAGGGATGAAAAGAAGTTACACTCCACTTTTTTTTCCACCACTGTAACTTTAGTGTATTTAGTTTCCGTTTGGGCCTGAAGTGAACAACACATTTTCAGACATCACTAGCGGGACAGGCTGAACATGACAGCAGTCTGACCGGGGGGGGGGGGGGGGGGCTCGGTTAAACCAACGTAATTGCTTTTGTGTCCTAACATGTCCATTCCAGAGCTGCCATAAATACTGCGTTCCATTCTAAAACTCTTCTGATGGCATGAGGCTTCCCAAAAAATACTCGGCAGACAGAGCTACGATACGTGACGGTTCCGCCGGCGTCCGCTCAAAGGTGAACACGGAAATTCTCGTAATTTTACGGCCGCCATCCCTCTACACAATGGGTGTTTACAGCACTACAGAAACGGCTTCTCTCCTTCATCCCTGTCCCTGCCGTCGCCAGAAGCGCCTACCATAAATCCAGGTAGGCAGTTGTTCCTCTCTTCAGCCGAGAAAATTCTCGGCACATTTGTGCGGGAAACCATTGGGACAAGCGTTCTGTCCCCAGTAAGTTCTTAGTGGCCCTTTCCCTAATAGCTCCACGTGGCTTCCAAGTCGCACATGTCCATTGTTAGATTTATTGTTAAATAGCCAAACTGCCTGCTAGTTCTCAACTCCAAGAAATCCTATTCAAAGGAGAGCCACCACACAGTTAATCCAATGATTAACAGCATATATGCTCCCATCAGTGGTGATAACTTCCTGTTGTCTCAGTGTCTTGGGTGTAATAACATCAGAGTAGCCTCAAATAAAATAAGAGCAACTTTTCCTCTCTAAACATCTTCAAATAAAGTAACAGGCTTTAGATGTCAACAGATTCATAAAATTTCTGGTGTAAGGAAGCTTACTGGTGACTATTTGCCAAGACTTTGTCCTCTATCATGGCCCGACTTAATAAACCGGCTCTTGCTCTATTCGTTAGCGAATGAGTAACATCCTTAATCCGGATTCTGAAGTAAGGTGCAACCTGACGTGCGTAACGTGACGTTACCATAAGCGAAGTCCTATTGGCGCCTGTTAAAAAAAACGTATGCCGGCAGTGGGAATGTAACCAATACCTTACTCGTATCAAACTAGGATCATTCAACCGGGCCAGAGAGCACTTTCGCGAATGTTCTAACGGAAGGTGCACAATACTGTGAGCTTCCTGAGTGTCACTAGCGACGACGCCCATAGAAGGCTAAAAGTGAAAGTAAATGACAGTTCAAAGAACAGAACGTTAATGTCTGTTCTCTCCCCCCCCCCCCCCCCCCCTTCTGGATGACTTAGCGAATTTACTTCAGGTAGTGTAAGGAAGAATAGGTAGCAAAAGATAAACTGCTTTCGTTACAATGAACTCAAGTTGCTGCATTCAGCTTTGTCGAAGTTCACGTTTAGTGGAATAGGTTTAAATTTAGTATCTGCCTCAACAATGCAGGAAAATATTGCATAGTTTGAAACATCTAATCCTATTAGCGGCCAACAAGAAATAAAACTCCGTGGAACAAGTTTCATTAATGTGATTTAGCGAAGATTGTTCATAGTGCTATTATCGCCGAATAGTACCGTTTACTTACTGGGCTCCATAACGTAACTAGTTACGTGTGAACGCAATGCTTGCCGATGGCAGAATTTAAGTGCCATGATTACTAGTTCTCCATGTGCTAAATCTAAACTGGCCCTGCATCAATTCAGGGCCCAAGTAGGGCAACATCATACTGACGTCAGCTGCTTACTAATACTGAAAACTTCGTTGCTCATTAACTTCTTGGAATGGCTGAAATAAAACGCTCTCAGATCCTGAGAGGCTTCATTTCGTTCTCATCGTAGTGGAGATAGTTTTCTTTTAAAATTTCAGCTTTCGCCGAAAAGGGCTATATGGGGCTAGTAAGCGATTCAAAAACCGCTGTTTAGTAAAATTAAGAGTTCCTTTAACGTACCCCATAGCTGAAGGAATTAAGTTTCTTCTATAAACGTCCTAAGAGACAACGATTACAAGCTTCTCGAATAAGAAAAGCTCATTGTGCACATAGTCGCCTGCGAGCACTAGGTAAATGAACCTAACAGATATCGCACTTCGTGCTTCTGTGGGTTCGCAAAAAATTGGTTGAAACCGCATATAACACCTAAGCATATGGAACTGTTAAAATACGAAGGTTATCAACCTGAGTATTCAAACTGAGGGGTATTAACATCCACAAACGTATAAAATACTGTGAGTACTCTGGTTTTTTGCTATCATTGGAGATGCCGAATGTGGGAGTGAGAGACCTTGATAGCTCCTAACGCAAGTGACACAGTATTTCGATCAGGAGTGGCAAAGTTAATGTTACAGTTGCTCGTCCAGCATATGACGTGAGAATCGTTGATGCATACGATCTAGCACCATGATTAAGACGTACCAGACAGTGAATTGGAATTAGACGCTTATCATACTAACAGTGAAAGTTGATTGTAGTGGAAAGAAAATGGTGAACTGTTTCTTTCACAGTGGGGAGGGGGAGAACAGAGGGAAATACAGCAATACAGCAGTCTTGACAGTTTCTGGCAGCTAGAGCCGTCTTCGCATATCTACCACTTGGTTTCAGTGGAATAAGTCAAGTTTCTCGCCGTCGTGGCTGCCATATCATTAAAACAGTAAATAAGTCTGCCTTCACAGAGAGAAAATAACTGCAAAAACCGCCTCAGCTAAACGTCTGGAATGAATAATTAGCTGCATGCTTTTGAGACTTGCAGTCAGGCGTCTGTTGGAAGTAGAGGTTCAAGGACACTTCATAAACTAGATATCGCAAGGTAATCGAACTTGTATTCATAAGAAAGTCTCATTCTGATGCAGATACAAAAATAAAGGTATGACCAAAGATGCTATTGAAGTGATTCACATCCAGATTTACCATAGACAAATTGTAGTCACAATGATTGTTTCCATAACTTTTGCCCAGGATGATTCCTTGAGTAGCAAACTAAACAAAAAAACAATTGTCATTAATGACCCTTCGTCTCTTCTGAGCCCTTCTGGTGAAGTATTTAAATACTCCAGAAGAATAATAAAATTCCGGCTACGCCTAAAAGGTACTGAATCGACTTTGCGGTTACTTACGATGAACACTCTTACACTTCTAACATTTCGTTAGTGAGTTTCGTTCTGGCCGCTGTTACATTGAATAAAAAAAACTGCATCCTAGCCAGATCCGAATCCATATCTTAAGCCTACAGCGCATCAGAAGCGGAGCATCTTACCGCTAAGCAAAAGACATGCACCTTATTTCTATGGTGCATAAGGTAGATTTCCCGGAACGTGAAAGAAGAGAGCAGTCACCGAACATCGTTCCTTAGATCAAGCAACAGGTTATAATTGACTGTCGCATCTTTGAGAATCATTCAGAATATTTCATAAAGATGACAAAGTATAGGCTGAATGTAGACGGATTGTTATGCGCGCAACCGGAAGTGGAACATCGTAGCGTCGCCAAATTTTTCCCTACAGTGTTATCAGTTCCATTCTACACTAGTTCTCGGATGCAACCTGCTGGAGTAGCTCTGAAAGTGCCTCTTATTGGCGAGGAAGGGCAGGAAAGCCAGAAACTGACGGATGCTGACTCGCCGGGAGAGTGCGTGAATTTCCCTACTGAGTTTTATTCCCACTTCAGCAACTAGGCTGACAGTCTAAACTGTAGGCAGGAAAATCGCTCTGGACAACTTATAAACTTATGGTTTAAGTTAACAGCACGTTTTCCTCATGGACACCAGTGTGTCCAGTACTCGCTGGAGGTAGGCAAGGACACACTGCCCACCAATTTTTTACCATACCTCGGTTTGAGGACGAAATCAACCTTAGGTTGAGAGCTGTTTTGCATTTTTCAGCAATGCCACACCAATAGGTGTTAAGCATAGTTTCAACCAATGATGTAAACGACTGCGTGCACAATTGGCTTTTCTTATTCCGGAAGTTTGTGATCGTTGTTTCTTAGACATTTGAGGAAGGAAAATTAATTCCTTCACCTTTACCGAACGTTCAAAGGAATCTTAACACTACTAAACAGCGATTTGAGTATCCGTTACTGCATTTTGCCGGTAGATATGAAGAAATGCTGAGTGACACATTTCCCACGAGGAAAGCAGGAACGAAGTGTATCCCCTCATGTTTGGGGGGGGGGGGGGTATTCCAGAGATTCATAAAAAAAAAAAAAGTGAAAGAGCAGTCAAGTTGTCAGTACCAGCACACTGCTGGCGCTAATACGATTTTGCTTAATTGGGGCCCGTACTAATAAGACTAGTTTACGTCCGGCACATGAACAGTTTGAAGCCACGGCACTATTAAATTCTGCAATCCGCAAGCTCTGATCGCACACGAAACTATTAGTGTAGTTACAGCGCCCAGTAAGCCAACTGGTTTTTTTTTTCTGCGGGAAAGGGCACTCAAGTCCTCGTGGAAATCTGATTTCCAATTCGTGTTACCACAGTAAGATTGTCTGATTGGCCACAGTGTAGGGTCTTAGAATCGGATGGGACTTCTCCAGTTGTGCAACAATGTTGGAGATACTGAATTTAATTCACATTAAAAATGTGGTCTTCGACCACGCAGAAAACAATAATTAGCGTTTATTGCAACGAAATCAATTGACCTTTTACTGCGTTTTCTTGCTTACACTACGTGAAATAGAAAATAACTAATTCAGTCAAGTTGCTTGAAAAATATCATGGTAAGTGTTTTGAATTGGAATTTACCTTGTTCCACCGTTCTAAGACAGTCGTTACTAGCTACTTTCAAATAAAGTAATGCAACGCGATTTATGCAGTCGCATTTCTGGAACTAATAATTTTGTTGTAGTGAGAACTATCAGACACTCTGATGGGGGCTAGCATGAAAAGAAGCGTCTTTACATCCGACTGACATCAGACTTGAATTATTTCCGTATCAGAAACTTGCCGATAGTTGACAAGTTAGCGCAGAGCCATCTTCCCTTCCCGTGTGATTAAATAACTCGATGAGCAGTTAAAACAGCATATAAACTGGTTCTAGGGGTGTTTAATATGCGGTGAAAATAACACTCGACTGTGGGACTTGTGGAGATATTGAGCACGTCGAAAACCCACATTCTATAGCCAACGCTCGAACTCGGGACCTTTGCCTTTCGCGGGAAAGTGCTCTACCAACTGAGCTACCTAAGCAAGACTCACGCCCCCGTTCTCGCAGCTTTACTTCTGCCAATACCTCGTCTCCTACTTTACAAACTTTACAGAAGCTCTCCTGCGAACCTTGCAGAACTAGCACTCCTGAAAGAAAGAAGTAAAGCTGTGAGGACGGGGCGTGAGTCGTGCTTGGGTAGCTCAGTTGGTAGAGCACTTGCCCGCGAAAGGCAAAGGTCCCGAGTTCGAGTCTCGGTCCGGCACACAGTTTTAATCTGCCAGGCAGTTTTTCACTAAGGTGTTAGTGGCATGGTTGATCCCAGTTACACATGGCAAGGTAGGGTTTAGATTCCCACTGCCGCCATAAATTTGTAATACGCATTAACAGGTTTACTTCACTTCCGGTAACGTCAGGCTGCACCATAGTTCAGAAACCGGATTAAACATATCTACTTGCTACCAACTGGAGAAGAGCCCGTTCTTTAGGTTTCGCCATGGCACGAGGTGGAAGTCGTGGCAGACCAGTAAGCTTTCATAAACTAGAAATTCTGTTGACTCATTGGTTATGTAAAGGTGAGACGTTGAAAATGTTAGCGTTGGACTGGAATTCAAATCTGGGTCACGCGTTTCGCGGAGGTCACTATCGGGCTGGTACAGTTGCAACATTCCATACTTTACCCCATAACAACAAACGGATTTCTCAACGGAAGTAACGAATCTGGGTTAGAATCCTGGTCCATTACACAAATATCACATATGAAGCCTTAGCATTTGCACACTCAACTACTAATCATACATACATTAAAAATTTAACGTACCTTCGTGTGTTGTTGACAACGACAGGTCTTTGTTTAAACTCCCAGCCAGACAATGAACTTTCCATTGCGTAGTCTGAATTTCGGACACTCAACTATTCCAACGTGACAGTTAAAATGTTTTCGTGATCGTGTGTTAAGAGTTGCATTACCAATCAGCACAAAACCATTTCATCGCGTTCCTTGTAGTCCAACGCGCGCATATTCCGCCCCTGAAGAACAATCAATCTATTATTCTACGTCTATTCACCGCTAGAAGATAGCGGCGGAAGTTGCCGGGTTCGAATTACAATCAGCTAAAAAGTATGATTTCATGTTCAAATACTGTATTTGACTACTGGTGAAACCAAATTAGGCATGTAACGTCTGATTTTTTTTTTACTAACATCCGATTCGGTGCTGGGTTTACTCGCTGTCACAAATCAAATTGCGACATTTCAATTTTAAAATTGTTCATATGGCTCTGAGCATTATGCGACTTAACATCTGAGGTCATCAGTCCCCTAGAACTTACAACTACTTAAATCTAACCTAAGGACAGCACACACATTCATGCCCGAGGCAGGATTCGAACCTGCGACCGTAGCAGTCGCGGGGTTCCGGACTGAAGCGCCTAGAACAACACGGCCACCGCGGCCGGCTCAATTTTTAACACATGCACACGTTGCTATTAGTGAATGAAACTAAAACATCGTTCTTGGTTAGTTGATACAGGTAAGGGTCTTCATGGGATTTCCATTCACAACAAAAAATTTCATCTGATTCCAGTTAATAACACTAAATACATAAAGTTCACAACCTTTTATGCCTAGTAAGCGATAGTGGTGGTTGTAAGGAGTCTCGGTCAAGGACGAAAGCTTCGCTTGGGTAGCAATGGCTGTGGGAGTTAGATTCAAACCTAGAGGCAGAACACACAATTAGTTACGTCGTTCAGAGTTCAAACATCTACACAAGTAACATAAAATAAATCACTACACTGAAAATACTAGCGAGACGCTGTAATCGTATCTTTCTCTTAACTGGGTAGTTCAATATCCATTTTATGCAAAGCCACTTGCCACAGGAACGACGTTCAGCAGATGCCGGGAAAAACCTTTAGGCAGCAGAAAGCACTAAGAATTGTCAGGGAACTTTGTGTTGAGATACGAACTAAACATATCTTCCTGCAGTTACTTAACTTTGACTTGTTGTTGTTGTTGTTGTTGTTGTTGTTGTTGTCGTTGTCGTTGTCTTCAGTCCTGAGACTGGTTTGATGCAGCTCTCCATGCTACTCTATCCTGTGCAAGCTTCTTCATCTCCCAGTACGTACTACAGCCTACATCCCTCTGAATCTGCTTAGTGTATCCTTCTCTTGGTCTCCCTCTACGATTTTTACCCTCCACGCTGCCCTCCAATACTAAATTGGTGATCCCGTGATGCCTCAGAACATTTCCTACCAACCGATCCCTTCTTCTAATCTAATCAAGTTGTGCCACAAACTCCTCTTCTCACCAATCCTATTCAGTACCTCCTCATTAGTTACGTGATCTGCCCATCTAATCTTCAGCATTCTTCTGTAGCACATTTCGAAAGCTTCTGTTTTCTTGTCTAAACTAGTTATCGTCCATGTTTTAGTTCCATACATGGCTACATTCCATACATATGCTTCCAGAAACGACTTCCTGACTGTTAAATACATACTCGGTGTTAACAAATTTCTCTTTCAGAAACGCTTTCCTTGCCATTGCCAGTCTACATTTTATATCCTTTCTACTTCGACCATCATCAGTTATTTTGCTCCCCAAATAGCAAAACTCCTTTACTACTTTGTGTCTCATTTCCTAATTCCCTCAGCATCACCCGATTTAATTCGGCTAAATTCCATTATCGTTCTGCTTTTGTTGATGTTCATCTTATACCCTCTTCTCAAGACACTGTCCATTCCTTTCAACTGCTCTTCCAAGTCCTTTGCTGTCTCTGACAGAATTACAATGTCATCGGCGAACTTCAAAGTTTTTATTTCTTCTCCATGGATTTTAATACCTACTCCAAATTTTTCTTCTGTTTCCTTTACTGCTTGCTCAATATACCGATTGAATAACATCGGTGAGAGGCTACAACCATGTCCTTCCCTTCCCAACCACTACTTCCCTTTCACACCACTCGACTCTTATAACTGCCAACTGCCATCTGCTTTCTGTACAAATTGTAAATAGCCTTTCGCTCCCTGTATTTTACCCCTGCCACCTTCAGAATTTGAAAGAGAGTATTCCAGTCAACATTGTCAAAAGCATTTCTCTGTCTACAAATGCTAGAAACGTAGGTTCGCCTTTCCCCAATCTAGCTTCTAAGATAATTCGTAGGGTCAGTATTGACTCACGTGTTCCAACATTTCTACGGAATCCAAACTGATCTTCCCCGAGGTCGGCTTCTACCAGTTTTTCCATTAGTCTGTAAAGAATTCGCGTTAATATTTTGCAGCCGTGACTTATTAAACTGATAGTTCAGTAATTTTCACATTTGTCAACGCCTGCTTTCTTTGGGATTGGAATTATTACATTCCTCTTGAAATCTGAGGGTATTTCGCATGTCTCATACCATCTTGCTCACCAGATGGTAGGTTTTGTCAGGGCTGACTCTCCCAAGGTTATCAGTAGTCTAATGTAATGTTGTCTACTTCCCGGGCCTTGTTTCGACTCAAGTCTTTAAGTGCTCTATCAAACTCTTCACGCAGTACCATATCTCCTATTTCATCTTCATTTACATCCTCTTAAATTACAATATTGTCAAAGTACATCGCCCTTGTATAGTCCCTCTATATACTCCTTCCACCTTTCTGCTTTCCCTTCTTTGCTTAGAACTGGGTTTCCATCTGAGCTCTTGATATTCGTGCAAGTCGTTCTCTTTTCTCCAAAGGTCTCTAATTTTCCTGTAGGCAGTATCTATCTTACCCCTAGTGATACACACCTCTACATCCTTACATTTGTCCTCTAGCCATCCCTGCTTAGCCATTTTGCACTTCCTGTCGATCTCATTTTTGAGACGTTTGTATTCCTCTTTGCCTACTTCATTTGCTGCATTTTTATATTTTGTCCTTTAATCAATTAAATTCAATATTTCTTCTTTTAACCAAGGGTTTCTACTAGGCCTCGTCTTTTTACCTATTTCATCCTCTGCTGCCTTCACTACTTCATCCCTCAGAGCTACCCAATCTTCTACTGTATTTCTTTCCCCCATTCTTGTCAATTGTTCCCTTATGCTCTTCTTGTAACTCAGTAGAACATCTGGTTCTTTCAGTTTATCCAGGTCCCATCTCCTTAAATTCCCACCTTTTTGCAGATTCTTCAGTGTTAATCTACAGTTCATAACCAATAGATTGTGGTCAGTCCACATCTGCCCCTGGAAATGTCTCACAATTTAAAACCTGGTTCCTAAATCTGTCTTACCATTATATAAGCTCTCTGAAACCTGTCAGTATCTCCAGGCTTTTTCCATGTATACAACCTTCTTTCATGATTCTTGAACCAAGTGTTAGCTATGATTAATTTGTGCTTTGTGCAAAATTCCACCAGGCGGCTTCCTCTTTAATTTCTTACCCCCAATCCATATTCACCTACTACGTTTCCTTCTATTCCTTTTCCTACTACAGAATTCCAGTTGCCCATGACTATTAAATTTTCGTCTCCCTTCACTACCTGAATAATTTTTTATTTCATCATACATTTCATCAATTTCATTTGCAGAGCTAGTTGGCATATAAACTTGTACTACTGTAGTAGGTGTGGGCTTCGTGTCTCTTTGCCACAATGAGTTCACTATGCTGTTGGTAGTAGCTTACCCGCACTCCTATTTTTTTTTTATTCATTATTAAACCTACTCCTGCATTACCGATATTTGATTTTGTATTTATAACCCTGTATTCACCTGACAAGTCTTGTTGCTCCTGCCACCGAACTTCAATAATTCCCACCATATCTTTCACCTATCTCTATCCCTTTTTAAATTTTCTAAACTACCTGCCCGATTAAGGGATCTGACATTCCACGCTCCGATCCGTAGAACGCTAGTTTTCTTTCTCCTGATAACGACGTCCAGTTGAGTAGTCCCCGCCCGGAGATGCGAATGGGGGACTATTTTACCTCCGGAATATTTTACCCAAGAGGACGCCATCATCATTTAATCATACAGTAAAGCTGCATGCCCTCGGGAAAAAATTACGGCTGTAGTTTCCCCTTGCTTTCAGCCGTTCGCAGTACCAGCACAGCAAGGCCGTTTTGGTTATTGTTACAAGGCCAGATCAGTCAATCATCCAGACTGTTGACCTTGCAACTACTGAAAAGGCTTCTGCCCCTCTTCAGGAACCACATGTTTGTCTGGCCTCTCAACAGATACCCCTCCGTTGTGGTTGCACCTACGGTACGGCTATCTGTATCGTTGAGGCACTCTAGCCTCCCCACCAACGGCAAGGTTCATGGAGCGGGCGGGGGGGGGGGGGGGACTTTGACCTAGGATTACGGAATATGTGGTGGTTAGTTTGATTTTAATGAGTATGGTAATAGTTGGGATATTTCTCATTGTAAAGTAGTGAGTTTCTAATCGTTAAGGACTGTCACCTCTAATAACACATTTTCTAATGTTTGAAACATGGCGATATTAATTTAGTTTGTATGGCTTGTCAAGCACAGCAGTTTTCTCGACGAGTCACTTGCGGCAACCATTTTGTGTAGTCGAGCAATTCTAACGCAGAGCTATTGGAGGACCTGTAAGAGAGCTACATTATAGGAGCAGCATGCAAATGATACGAAATGAAATGCAGGTCGTTCAGATATTTTGAGTATGATAGTAAATGCAGTGATTTCGCGTATTTCGTATCTGAAAATTACAGGTTATGTCACGTGTAGATAAATATGGGAAAAAGTTTTAACACCAAATTAATCTGAACAGACCCTTGCACGAATTCAGGAGCATGTTTCCTCAAGGAAGCCTGACAGTATCCAGACTTGAAGTAAATGTATTGATCGCGCACAGTACATTCAATTAGAAATATACAGAGTGATAACTACAATGTTGTTCGGAATTACCGGGCAGTTTTCATTATTTCTTAGGCAGACCCCAATGCGAAGAACTTGAACGCAAGCTAAAATGCCCTTAATTAGGAAAAATAAAAGTTGTCAGGGCGAAGTCAACTGCTAACAAGCGCTGACGTTCTAAATTTTATAACTGTTATGGATGCCAAGATAGCCTAAACTAGTGATTCTGTGAAGCCGTGGTTTTTGAGTTAATGCAAAATTTGCAGCTTCGGCATATTCCAAACGAACAGATACTCAGTCTTTGCAGTTTCTGTATGTAATGTTGCAGCATACATGATTTGGAAGTTGAACACTGTACCGTCTTTTTGCATAAAGGGGATTTAAGAAAGATAGAGGCATCAATCGTTTATTATATAGAAACTTAGTAAAAGTAACTGCACTGTTTTCAGACATCAGTGTCTGCCAGGACAATGTCATATTTCAAACAAAAATAATAAAGGAAAGTAATGTAAAAATTTCTGGTGAGGCCTCTCATTCCTGGCAGGTGATGCGCCCTTAGACAATATGAGGAAAATACTCATCGCATTTACACTTCCTTATGCCTACATGGAACTAATAATATCCGGTGAAAGCAATATGGCGGTAAAGTTAATTACTAGATTTTGACAACTCGTGGCGAGCACTTTTTTTTTTTAGAAAATCGTGCTGTTTTGTTCTATTGGGAGAAATACGCGCTAAAAATCTTCTTAGGGCCGAGTAATCTCAAAGAAGTAAAATAGCTTGAGAAAGCAAAGGTGGTTGTGCTTCCGTATATTGTTGGGTTGGTAGTATATGTTTAGTTTAAGAAAGAAAAAATTATTCAAGGATAATGGACGGAATTCCAATGCCATACCCAACTTACCATGTACATACTTCCAGAATGAAGGTGGAACATACGAAAAGTCATTGAATACGTGCCTGCTGCAGTTTTCCATTCTATGAAAAACTTTCTTGACCAATGACGGACTAAAGTCATAACTAATGCAGTTAGTTATTACTGTTAATAGTTTGTGCTGTTTCATCACATCATGCCGACAATTTTGTTTTTTTATAAAACTATAACAAAAAAGGTGTTATTTCATTTCGAGAATTAACGAACTAAGATTTTGTAATCAATAGAAACGATGTACACTAAATAAATGATTTCTCAAAGAAATGCAGAATAAAATCACTTTCAATTTAAAAATATCCTAGTAAAATCGTAATAATACACATTGCAGTCCCTTTCCTCCTGTTCCAAATCAGACTTCATTGCATTTAACTGACAATTCCTTTGAATCATATTTTACGGAGAACACGATTTGCATATTCTCATAAGTGTTAAATCCCTATGTATATCAGAAACAACGGACCGAGAATAGAACCCTGTGATACATGTCTGGTTGTTTCAGTTGTGAAAGACGGGTCACTTCATGTCGCCTGTGAGTCTGTCACATGTCTTCATTTAATCATGAACTGTCCCTACAAGAGCACCCAATACTTCCCTGCCTCCTACACCAGTTTCCTTTCCCAAATTTATTAATTGTGAAACTAAAGAAAATACAAAGAATGTCTAAATGCCCGACGGGATCTCTGTGTCGAGCATTTTTCTGCCCTTCATATTTTATTGAATCGTATAGTTATGCACCACAAAACGCAATGAATGAACTATTAAGCTGTCCTCACACGGGACGAGTTGTTAGTTACCACCAAACTGTAATATTGTAATGTCACTTCCTGCTATTTCACATTAACTAGCCATTTTGTCACGTGAAAGAAAAGTTGGGCTACATTTCTGCAACGTGTCACGTAAAGTCGAAGCAAGAAATTAGAACTCGTATGGGAAGATAAGTGTTTGTTTTCCCCACAAGATGTTAGATTAAAAAAGCAGAGAAAGAGCTTTAAGGTGTTAAATTAATCCTAATCGTAAACCGCAGTAATCTAAATGAAGGATCTCTACGTAATGAACAGAAGTTGAGAGATGCCACATTGTATTTTTCCTTTTCAGTTGAAACCCATATTTGGTGGTTTTGTTATCTGAAACCATACGAATATATGCCGTTTCTAACACACAACTATGTCGGTACGCATTTCTGCAATAAAATGAAGGGCACATCGTACTGGTGATTAAAGAAAATTTGCATTTGGTTATTTTCGTGTCACAACTTAAACATTACGAAAGTACGCAGTTTTAAAAAATGGCATATTGAAGATCCAACAAAGACAGTCAGAAAGGTAGGATCTTGTACATTTTCAGTCAAGGTATCTCAGGTTAAAGCCTTAAATAGATCATAACAGGATATACAAGAAATCCGTAGCAAGACTTGATTGTAGTGTAGTTGGCAGTTCCCCAGTTACGAAACATGAGTAATAAACTGAGGTGACACGTCATGAGATAGTGATATGCGCATAATACAAATGGCGGTAGAATAGAGTACACAAAGTATAAAAAATGCAATACTTTGGCGGAGCTGTCATTTGTACTCCGGTGAGTCGTCGGAAAACGTTACCGACGGCATGATAGCCGCTCTACGGTAATTAAAACATTCACAACGGAATAGTAGTTGAAGCTACACGCATGAGATATTCCATTTCAGAGATAATTAGGAAATTCAGTATTCAGAGATCCACAGTGCTAAGAGTGTCGAGGATGCCAAATTTCAGGCATTAATTCTCACCACGGACAACTGTAGCCTGCGGTCTTCAATTGGTGACAGAGCCGCGGCGTTTGCGTAGAGTTCAGTGCTAACAACCAAGAAACACTGAGTGATATAACCACGGAAACTGTGGGACGTAGGACGAACGTGTCCGTTAAGACAGTGTGGCGAAATTTGGCTTTAACGGATTATGGTAGCAGACTACAAATGGGCCGTTACTGACGGCACTACAGCGCCTGTTATAGGCTTTTGTGACTATATCGTTTGGACACTACATGATTAGGAAACGGTAGTCTGGTCAGACAAGTCCTGCTTTCAGTAGGTACTAACTGATGTTAGTGGCTCAGGCCCCATGAAGCCATAGACCCAAAGTTGTCGCCAAGGCAGTGTACAAGATGGTGGTGGCCCCATAATGGCTGGGCTGATTGTCACACGGAATGGACTTTGTCCTCTGGTCCAACTGAACCGGTCATTGACCGTGCAGGGCTATGTTCGGCTACTTGAAGACCATCTGCAGGCAATGGATGACAATACGCCATGTCACTGGGGCCATTGTTGTTCGCGAGTGGCTTGAAGAAAATTCTGGACAGTTAGATAGAATGATCTGGCCACCCACATCATCGAAAATTTATGGGACATAAGAGGTCAGTTCGTGTGTAGTCCTGCGCCGGCAACACTATCACAGTTATGGTCGACTGTAGAGGCAGCATGGCTCAGTCTTTCAGCAGGGGACTTCCAACGAGTTTAGCTCATGCCTTGCTGGACAAACGGTCAGACACGATATTTGGAGGTATCCCATGACTTATGTCACCTCATTGCATGTAGCAGGTTTGTGTCCAATGTATTTAGCTAGTTTCGCTTAAACGTTTTCTGAAAGGTCATAGGACTTTTCTATTAAATTGGTACAAATAGAGATCAACTTCAGTTGTAATAATTTAGTCAAACCACGACAGGTTTCGGGATTTTAAAATCCCATCTTCATGTGTACGAAATTATTGTATTTTGTACTGCACAGCATGCAGTCATACCAGTCAGTGAAAGACCTTCAATCACTGAAAATTGGCAGAAACGTCCACTGTCGGGCAGCCGCATTGTAACGACGACTGGTTGGCGTTCCTGCTGTGCGGCTACCAGACGGTGGACGGTTTCCTCCAACATGCATTGATCGGAGGTCTTACACTGGCTGGTACGACTGCATGCTGTGCAGTACCAAATACAAAAACTTCGTACACATGATCGGCTTTCAAAATACCGAAACCGGTCGTTGTTTGAATAAATTAAAACTGAAGCGGATCTCTCTAATTACGCCTCTCAATTGAGGATGTCCTACATACCAAATCTTGTGTTGATATAGTTTCTGTAATATTCCATGTTATCCAACTATTAGTCTCAGACTTCAGTTTTTCAGATTTTGTTAAGTTTCACTAGCTGCTGCTATTATTATTGGTTCAACATTGAACTTTAATTTTAATCTTATAACACGTTCGTCGATATCTTATACTAAACAGCATGACTAGAATATGGCTAAAGAAAAGCTTTTTCCGAACTAACGTCGGAATTTTATGCGCATAAATTTTCGTAGACAACCAGCGGGGTTTCAGTACCTAATAAAGCTGATAGCCGCTGATGGAGAGCGTCCCACGTACCGATGTCTTCCCCCCCCCCCCCCCTCCGCCACACACACCTCCCTTTCTTCCCCTCCCCCCGTTGCATTTCCCGTCCTCCGTCCGCGTCAGTATTGGTTGTCTCGTCCCGTGTGAAGACAGTTTGTGTAGAGTGAGTTGCGTCATTGATTCGAGGTATTTCCCATTGTTGTGATACAGGGAGAGCGCGTCGCTGGTGGAGAGGTGGCACGATGCCGTGGGCCTTCTTGGTGCCCATGAGCCTGCTGGGGTTCTACCTGATGGCCACGGGCGTCTTCAGACTGGCCCGGGCAACGGCGCCTCGCGCCCTGTGGCCACGTGACGACGGAGACTCGGACGCACTGGTGCACTTGGGCCGCGCACTCTACGGGGCGTTTCTACTCGTTCTTGCGGTCGGCGTGCACCTCGTCAGAGGCGGCTTGTAGCGGACAGAAGGCGCGTCACCCTGCTGTCCCCCTCCCCCCCCCCCCCCATGCGGCTCTCGATCTTGACTGACGATGTCCGAACGCTTTCTGGACACATTTTTTTTTCTTACTCGGACTAATCTCATAACACACTACACTTTTCTACGATGTACACCTTATTTAAGGAGTGACTATAGACATTCTTATGCCTTTACACTAGTTGCTTACTTATTCGTTACTTTAAATTTGAGAGGTGGTGCTGATGTAATACTACTGATGTTTCTATAGTTGAATAGTTTTGGCTGGCACTGGTGGGACTTGAAAGCAAAGAAGGAAGCAACTAGAGATGTTCACTGCGTAATTCAGAATTCAAACACTAGAAAACTACAGATTTTCTCTGGGGATGAACTGAATAGTGTAACAGTTGTAGATACCACCTCACGGGAGCCATAACACGGAAATTGGAAGTTTCGTAAGACGCCGATGGCGGTCGCGCGTGGTCTGGTGGACCCAATGACACCCACCCACTGAACCACTCTCTCCAGTGACTCGGTACCACGAGCACCCTCTGCAGCCACGATGTAGGACGGCTTGCGGCAGCTGCTCAGCCACTTGGGCTCGTAGCTTCTTCCTTGTAACATAGCGATAGTTTGTAATTAGTCTTCATACGTTTGGAGAAATAAAAGTACATCTTGCTTGTTAACTTGTTCGCTAATAATTTCTGCTCATGTCTAGCCTTCATCCAAAGACAATTACTGAACAATGCTGCAGACCACCTTTCATTTCAGTTCTGTACGATTTTGCCCTAAAGTCCTGCATGACCGAGTGAGCGAGCACAAAATAAGACATGGGGCGAGCACACCCTAACTGGATAGGCTGCCCGCACGTCTTGTGACAGAGCATAGAAGCCGTGACCGAATACGTAGCACGTAGCTTCAAACACATTACACGTGTCATGATCCGTGTGAGACTGCAGCCAGTACAGGCTTCTTATTTGTGTTATCTCTCTCTGTAATCATGCAGCGCGAGGAAGCCAGTGCAGTAAGACTGAAACCAATTTTTACACATTGAAGGAACGGGAAGGTCTAAAAGTGTGGAGTACATTTGTTGGTTGCAGACGAAACCAGTGGGTCTACTGGGTACGTATCGTGCATAAACTGCTCCACATTGTTTCCAGTCGGGAACCACTCATTTAAAGAAACGCAGTTGCAAGGAACCTCACTAAGATACAGCTCCTTCAGGGATACCGGCAATAATAAAAAACAGTATTACAGCAAAATGTGTAGCAATGTGTGCTAAAGATGAGACCTTTTAATGCTGTTTCCGGTGAAGGTTTCAGAGAACTAGGCCAAGAATTAATACATCTAGGTGATCGTTATGGAGAAGTTAACGTGGCAGATGTCGTGCCACATCCCTCTACTATAAGCAGACATGTCAAAGAACAAGCTGATGCAATACGAAACAGCATAATGCCTTACGTTACAGCGGAAGTTATTAATAAAACATGTGCAGTTGATATGTGAACTGATTCACGTAATCAGGTGCACTATTTGACGCTTGAAACACACTACATTAACACAGATTGGTCTTTCATGAACAATGTTTTATTTACAACAAAATTCCCGGACGTTAAGACGGGAGTAAATATTATGAAAGAAATGAAGATGGCTGATTGGGACATTTCGCCGGACATGTTGCACAGTTCTGTCTCCGACCAGGGTGCCAATGTAATGAAGACTTTGGCAAATCGCGAAAGGATTCCTTGGGGTGCTCACTGTACAAACACAGCACTTAGCCACACTTTCGATGAAGATAATTCTTGTTAAATCGTGCCCCGAACATAGCAGCAACAGTAAATACTGCTAAATGCATTGTAGAGTCTATTAAGAAAAGTGGCCTCTGCTAGGCTTTGAAATCATCGTTGAAACAAGAGGTCTGCATACCCTGGAACACTTTATACACTATGCTGGAATCCTTAAACACTCAGTGTAACGAAGTTGCTGTTTTGCTGACGGAAAAAGACTCTCCTTACAGACTGCAAGGATATGATAATGAGATTACAGGAAAAACTGCGGCATTTTCTAAGACCATTTAAAGAGGCCACAAATGAATTAGGTGAAAAAAACCGACAATCCAGTTCTTCTGTGATTTCACAAAAAGCAACACTTTTGTAGTGTCAATGACACTGTCAGGTGAGTAAGTACTCCAGTTAAAAGCGCAGTTTCATTGACACGCGATACATTCATAAGTAACTAGCGTAATTGATGTCTACTAACAGATGGTTTTTTTTTTTAACAGAAGATACAAAGGAGTGGAAATAGAGGCTTGACTTTCGTTTGTGAGAAGATTGTGATCACTTCCAGACATAAAATTGCTACGTTTCTTTGGCCGTCTTTCCGTGATCTTAATGTGTCTTAAATGTAAAGCAGGAAATTCTTAGCAGTGTGCGGCAGATGTGTGCTACTTAAGCAGGTAAAACATGCAATCATTAACATAACCGTTTTTGCAATTAGTAGATAGTGTATTATAGAGGAACGGGAATGTTGCGATTCGTATATTTCATTAACGTAAGACACCTCGTTTTTATGGCAACGTTTCGATGGTTTCCACATAAGTTTCGTATTACTTGTCTCTTTTATTATCATAGATCCTTCAAGTACCGTGTCATCACCAGCGAGAAAGAGATCGTTTCAAGGAATGGAGGGACAACACTTCATCCGCATCAGATGCAGATCATCTAAATTTTAATGCACCCCGGAGATGATGATATCTTAAAGTGGTGGAGCAGACGCAGAAACAGATCTGCCAGGCCTGGCTGCAGTTGCAAGATGTATTTTACGTATCCCAGCAACAAACACACCTACTGAAAGAGGCTTTAGTAAAGCCAGCATGTTACTAACACATCGCCGCAGCCAATTAAATCCAGAACGCGTTAGTGGTTTACTGCTGATCAACAATAACTATAATTCTGTTTCTGTTGCAAACAAGTGAAAAGTATAAAACGCTACGTCTATAAATGTTTATTGTTCATTGTATTCTTTCTTTATGAAGATGGTTGTCTTATAGATTACAGGGACAGCAGTTATTTGTTTCCTATTAATGAAAGGAAAATATATCTTCTATTTGGAAATGAGACTCGTCTTCTATCCGCGATTGTATTGAAATATAATTTTACTTTCCAGGTGCTTTATGAAGTGCTGTGTCACGTACCCGTTCTTGGAACGAATACACACCTTAATTATAACTCCAGTTCTGCGCGGTAACCAAACTGCCTGCTTCGAGCACTTAGTTTTTAGATTCTTTACACTTCCCATAGATCATTGACCCTAAATAACGAAAAGTGTGAAATCCACATCAGTGCTAAAACAAATCTGTTAAACTTTGGTTACACCATAAATCAGTCAAATCTAGACGCCGTAAATTCCGCTAAATACCTAGGAATTAAAATTACGAAACAACTTCAATTGGAAATGGCACATAGAAAATGTTTGGGGGGGGGGGAAGGGGGAAGGGGGGAGGGGGGGAAAGGCTAATCGAAGACTGCATACACTCGGCTTCTCCAGCCTTTCCTAGAATACTACTGCGCGGTGTGCGATCCATAACACAGGACTGACGGGGTACATAAAGAAAATTCAAAGGACAGCACGTTTTGTACTATCGCGAAATAGGGGAGAGAATGTCACTGAACTGATCGGGGGTTTAGGGTGGACATCATTAAAACAAAGGCGTTTTCCGTTGCGGCGGAATGTTCTCACGAAATTTCAATCACAGACATTCTCCTCCGAATGCGAAAATATTTTGTTGACGCCGACCAACATATAGAGAAACGATCAACATAATACAATAAGAGAAATCAGAGCTAGCACGGAAAGACGTAAGTGTTAGTTTTTTCCGCGCCTTGTACGAAATTGGAATAAAAGAAATGAATCTTCTGGCAGGCATTTAAATGTGATTTGCATCGATGTAGATTTGAGTTTGCCGGTGCAGACCCCAGGCTGCGACCACACATCTCCACACAAAAAGATTAGCATTGAGTGTGAGTGTTCTGGATGCCACAAACCTGGTCGCTGGCGGGAAAGATTATGCTGTACATCATTCAGCGATCACCACTAACATCAAGCCTGTCTAAACACGCCAGCACCTAGACATTCAGATACAATCTGCAGCCGGCGTTGCATACAAGCACTCACCCACCCGCCACCAGCCCGTTTCCCTCTGGACTGATAAGAATCGAGCTACCCCTTACGGAATCATCCCCCTTTTGTTACTACAGGAAAAAAATAGACACGTGGCATCAGTCTGTTTGCTAGTGCTCCCAGGCAGAATAAAACGGCATGCACTGTACCACAACACGATGTTAGCTATTACATTTATTAGTGGATGTGGAACATCGCTAGAACACTCGCAAATAACTAAAAAAGAAAAAAATAGTAAGGTAGCTCCAAATCATTCTGTTAAATTCGTAATATTAGTTCTCGTCAAACATACGCAGGAGAGAGGCAGTTTGACGTAACTGCTGTAGTCCCCTACACGTGGACCGTACCGGGCATATCAGGAAAAAAAGTATAGACAAATAAGATACTGCAAATACAATGGCGGCGGGGAAGATCTGCCAGTGCTCTTAAATAAAGCGTACATGAAACACGAAATAAAGTCCTGCAATATAAGTGAGCAGTGTCACTGTGTAAAAAGATAAGGAAAATATCCGAAGTATGTACATGTCACCTCCACCCAAACCAGACTGAGCGATTGGCATAGTGAAGCAAAAATCAAATTTCTGCATACTGTGTCATCGAGTCGGAGGTGAAACACTTCAGATCGTATTCCGTCCGTTGTTGATAGCCCAACAGTAGTTGAACTTTACGTACCTTGTTGAAAAAAACAACTGTTTAGACTACACCCATACATATATGTGCAGTATGTTAGTACAAGTGAAATACAATGCTTTTGCGTTCTTAAAAACATTTTAATTAAATTGTAAATACTGCATAAATTTTCCCTTAGTATTTATAAAAAGACTGTATTTATGTAAGTTAACTGACAATGTCACCTGCTGGTAAATCGTAACATCTCTGATTTTGTCTTGTGATCATCAGTCTTCCTTCATATGTTGTGAACATAAGCGCTGTGCAGTAGATGCAATATATAAAGTAACTTTTTCTTATCTAGGAATGACAGTATTGTACAGAAAATTCCTTCCAAATGCAATGCTTAATGCTTTTAATTTAATCAAATTAAAAGAACTAAACACAACATGAAACTAAGACGTATATTACAAAGAGGAATTCGCAATCTCACCACTACTCGTTCATCCAAATTTCTCTCCACCTTTCCATTGAACAACGGATGCATCAGACTATTGAGATGTCACATATTTCAGGAATATAATACATAAAACAACGGAACACCATCAAATAGCTTTTGCCAGAAAAGGCTTACACAGAATGAATGGACTTACACAACAGAAAAGAAACTTCATCTGTAGTACAGGCATTTAAGAAATTTAAATCTTTAGCAGCAGAAAACGAAACAATGATACATACTGATCATAGGGCATTAACATTTATATTGAAAAGCAAAATACAACATAGTAGACTCACAAGATGGATTGTTTTTTTTGTACAGTTCATTTTTTCGGTTACATACATAAGAGGACAAGATAACGGTAATGTACCAGTACCCAAACCAGACACACAATCTAGATCACCAGTAGGCTTTACGCCAAATCAAGAACTAAAAGAAAGAGGAAATTTTGCAATTTATTTTTTAAAGGCTAGTGAATCCGATAAAGACTCCCTTACGATTTAGAAAAAGGACGAAGGCAGTGTGTACATTTAAGGATTCATATTGATTACGTGTAACGAAGCAATACCAACTCCAGTGATCAGTGGAAAAGATACAAAGAAAAATTATACCACAGGAAGGACAATGAAGTGAAATGGTTACAATGTATACCACAAGACAGTATAAAATTGTTACCTTGGTACATACATATTGGTTACATAAATTTTTAACTATATGTATATAAATAAGAATTATTTCTCCAGGAATATGAGTCACCAAAGAAATTGTTAAAATCTTTCGATACTTGGCAGAAAGTTAAAGTGCGAGCTACTGGAGTAAGAAAAATCCTGTGTCTTATTATTGTGAGCAAGCTATGGGAGTTATTGGCAGAGGACTTCCACAGTCTTCTACCTAGAAGCTGGAGGGGAATGGGGTACGTCTTTGTTATGTTGGAATGATGTTCAAAGTTAGTTAAGCTATAATCACTAAAAAGAGCAATGAGCAATAGTGTGTTCAGTAAATTAAGAGAGAATTATTTAAAAAAAAAAAACGTTCAAAGTGGATAGAACTAATGGCAGAATTTGAAAGGGTATTACATGACCTACTTTATGCTGTCGTAAGTCTCTCCAGAGGAAATAGTAGGATAAGTAGAACAAATTCTGAGGTGTGTCGAATGGCGAGAGGAGAATAATATCAACCAGTATCATACAGTAATATTAATGGATTGCTAGCATGGGAGGCAGCGAAAAG
The DNA here is from genome assembly GCF_023864275.1 of Schistocerca cancellata. Taxonomy (NCBI): domain Eukaryota; kingdom Metazoa; phylum Arthropoda; class Insecta; order Orthoptera; family Acrididae; genus Schistocerca; species Schistocerca cancellata. Next base: position 417,303,155 of record NC_064633.1, read on the forward strand.
GAAGAAGGGATGCGAGAGAGGTAGCTAAGTACAAAACAAGATAAGAGATTCATAAGAAAAGTGTTAAAAATGACAGACATGTGCAAATCTAGCAACTGTATGAGGGGGCCATGTCTCGTAACTAAAATTCCATACGTCACAACAGTTGTATTAACTGACCGAGGGATAGGGAAAGATAAAGGCATGCATAAAATTAAGGGGTTACAACCATTTTTAACAGAATGGGTGAATAACTAATAGAAATTTATCCTTCAAAAGTTTTAATACAGAAATATGTTCCAAAACTTGACAACTTTTTGGGATCATAGAAAAAATGGTTAGTTTACCTACAAAAAAGTGATAATAATTATTTAAATATTATTCTGTATCAGGGTGCAAAGGAACAATTCATCGTAGTAGAGGGGTAGTCTAAAGTTGCTACCTCTATAGAACAGTAGTAAGGAAGTATGATGTCATGGGTGACCTGGTAAAGGTCCGGTGTTTAATATACATTTATTGCTTTGTGTATATTTACACCAATCGAGTTAATTTTACATTTTTCTAAGGGTATTTTTCCCACCTAAATGGTGACTAGGCTGTGTTTAATGTGTGGATTGAAGTAACAGCTCTGGGGAAAGGAATACTGTTCATAGTGTTCATTAGAGTACCTGTTATCCTTTGTGAGGAATTGCTAAGGTATGACTTGGGTGTGAAACAATTTTCATCTCTCTGTCAGATATTTCAATGAAAAATTGTCTCAGGAGGTCATGATATGAAAAGACTATGAATACTATGATTTTTATGATTTTTTGTTTTGAGTAAATATAGATAATGTTAGCAGAGACAGTAAGTATTTGATGAGACACATTCTGAATTTCATCCACCAGATGCTTTGGGTGACTTTCATTCTTTTCCTTTTTCTTCTACACTACTTCTCATGTCAGCTATTGAGCAAACTGGATGCAATTACACACCACAGCTTGACTAGCACATTTAATATTGTAATAGTACTAAATATAATAATATACAGGGTGAAGCGAAACTCGCGCACTCGGGCTTCGCAGCGCGGCTCTTCACATCCCAGCTATAAGAGTCTCACAAAATTTCGTCTGACGAGTACAACCGGCAGAAAAAGGACTTTAAAGAGTGGCAATCTGGCAACAATATAACCACATATATGGTAATTACCTCTGTCAAGACCTCATATTCGTACTGCGCAGTTGGTGTAGAGGATAGTTTTGGATTAGCATGAAGGCGGTCGAGGGTTCAGTCCTGGGTTGGGGCGCATTTTTTTTTGTTTGATAATTTCTTTCTTACATTTCTTAGTGTAATACGCACCTTTTCTTAGGTCACATGTCACATGTTCTAAATTTACAACATTTTGTAACGCTGAACATAACAAATACGTGGCTAGAGAAACAAGAAACAGACAGTTGAAACAAATGACCTGTCATAGGACAGAATAACTACAAAAACAACATTAATTTCGAGATGCTAAAGATGGCAGCACAGTACAATAACACATCTATTTGTCATTACATATAATATGAGCGTTCAGATGTCGCACATTAGCAACTAGTGACAATAATAGTGTCCGTATTAATGACGGCATGGCCTTCACAACAGGATACGTTATTCTCAGGACAACAGAAGCTCAAAGCGAGCTACCTGCACGTCCAAACATTGCGCAACCCGCCGGATCATACAGCTCTGGATCCTTCGCAGCAAAGCTGCGCCCACAGTAACAAGAATCCAGGGGATTTATGTCAGTTGAAGGCGGTAGCCATACAACTGGACCTCCATGTCCAAGCCATTTCCCTGGAAATGTTCTGTCCAAATAGTGCCACACATTAATTCCAGAGTGTGGAGGTGCACATCATGTTGAAACCATATCCTCTGCCGAACATGTAGTGAAACATCTTCCAGCACACCAGGCAGATAGTTTAAGAGGAATGCATGATACCTTCGTGCAGTCAACCAGTCAGGCAACATCTAGGGGTCCAAACACCTGTCGCCCAATATTCCAGCCCAGACGTTGATCCCTTAAACATCCCAATAACCACCACCACCACCACCACCACCACCACCACCACCACCAGACGTTGATGCCGAAGCGAACTTGATATCCACGCTCGCAGATGATGTGCGGGCTAACCTAACACCAATAGTGGGCGGGGGGGAGGTGTCCGCCGCTCGTGGTCTCGCGGTAGCGTTCTCGCTTCCCGAGCATGGGGTCCCGGGTTCGATTCCTGGCGGGGTCAGGGATTTTCACCTGCCTCGAGATGACTGGGTGTTTGTGTTGTCCTCATCATTTCATCATCATCCAGGAAAGTGGCGAAATTGGACTGAGCAAAGGTTGGGAAATTGTACGGGCGCTGATAACCGCGCAGTTGAGCGCCCCACAAACCAAACATCATCATCACCAATAGTGGGCATTGTGCATATTGAAGACACCCTCACGAATGAATGCTGCTTCATCTGATCATATTACGGTCTTCACGAAGTCATCGTCGGCTTCCTGATGTCGGAACCCTCCACAGAACTGCATCCGCTGAAGGCGATCTGCTTGATGCAGGTGTGCGTGAAAGAATAATGATAGGGGTGCAGCCCATGCTCGTGCAGCATGTTGACGACTGTGCGTTGCGGGACATGCAGATGCCTTGCTACGCTATGTGTACTTCGCTGAGGTTTTTGGTGTATGACCTCCAGAATAGCTTCCAAAGTAGATGGAGTACGGCGAATCCGTGGACGACCTCTGTCACGCAATGGTGGGAGGAGAGTACCTAACTCCCGAAGGCACATCTCTATAGGACGAAACACAATTTTGTCTGGATGGTATCGATAAGGATATCTAGCAGTACATTCACGAATGGCGACATCAGCCAGGTTCTCAGATGAACCAAGGACCAGAAGCATATCCACATATTCATCGTTTGTGTATGCTGTATGTCTGCCACACTGGTTGAGAGGTTTACAATGAGAAATTTCGATACATGTACGCATGACTGTCACGGGCGCGTTACTCCGCTTGCAACTAGTCCCTGTCTGGTGGACAGCAGATACAGTATAAACAACGCTGTCAGTCCTGAGTACTGTTCCACCTAATGTGCATTACACCTCTGACAGATATTGTTCTGCATGAGTCATCCAGACACCGCTAATTTTGAAATGTTCGGTTTCGAATTACACTGTTTTCCTTACAGTAATAGCCATGATGTTTCCACAATGACATAGATAGAATATTAATAATAATAGTGATGATGATGATGCATTGAGATATGTAGTAAACAGCATGCAGTTACTATATTCAATGTTGAAAGCCATAATTAGTGGGACCATGGTGATAGCAGGTACAAATAGTAACAGACTTTGGACAGTATTCGCAAAGCGTGTTGCTAGTTCTACTGGTAACGTAATGCCCTTAGGAAATGTAATGGTCCTGAGCAAGACAAGAAGAATAATTGGCACTAATCTATGGGACCATTGGAGGAGCGCACAAAGAAGACAGGTTTCGCATTTAGTAGAGGAAGTGGTGCGAATGAATTCACGCCCACGACATACAAAGGGCTTCTTTCAAAGCTGACCAATCTTCCATTTCTACGGTTGTAGTATGTAAGTGCAAATGTTTTCTGGAGGATCTGCTGTAATCGCTGTTGGCGATTAAGGTGCCAGATGCCGTACCACCTGGACTACATGTATCATATTAAAAATATATGCCTCAACCCAGGATCGAACCCTTGACCTCTTGCATGCTAACCTAAATCACTATTCACAACACTAACTGCACAGCATGACTATTGTTGCAGACAGAGGTAGTTACAGACATGTGGTTACAGTGTTGCTACTCTTTACGTCCTTCTTTGGCCACATGTTCTCGCCAGACGAAATTTTGTGAGACATTTTTTTTTATCGCTGGTGTGTCAGGAGTCACACTATGAAGACCAAGTGAGCGAATTTCGCTTCACCCTGTCTATCAGGACAAGTGGCACAGGCTGACGCAAATTATTTTGAAAGGAAATTACAATACCAAGGTAAACATTTCATTTACTGCTTCACTGCACTCATTTTTCATGGTTGTTTAACCTTGGTCGTTATTTACGTGGTCACTCATATTATTTTATGGTTGTAAAATGATCATTAAAGTTTAAACTATTATATGTAGCACTGTGTGCTCATACTGAGGCAGAGCATGACGTTAGTGAAGAAAGCATGCCCCTCATCAAAGTTATTGTTATTTAGATACTAATTTGAGAGGTTCTGCAGTTAGTTTTTACATTAAATCCTTTACATGTATCACAAATTGAAATCCTAGTATTTAAGCTGAGATACTTCATTAATGATATATTCATTTTTTTTCTCTTTGTACATGGTATGCTACACTGCATGACTTGAATATCGCAACGAGAAAGAGAAATCTCCAATGACGAATAAAATTTAGTCCTCTTTTAAACAAAATACTGCAAAATACTAACCATAAGCCAGCATTCATTTACGAAATAATTGACCTTCAAAGTAAATCTTAGGGCTTCATATAGCAGACCACTGAAACAATTGATGAGGTCATTGTTTGGTGACACATGACTTATCAATTTAACAAAATTATCGTGTAAAAATGTATGCGATAATAAGGAAACAATCAGCAAATAAACCTCAGGGTGGTTTTGCTTTATAATAAGAAGTAAATAACGAAAGAACACGCAAAATGTCCAGTTGTTATACCACCAAACAGTCCACCCAAAAAATTGAAAAATACAAATAAAATTATATTGAACATAAAGGAAAAAAGGTAAAGCGTGCTTAAATAAATACAATTTGTATTAAGATTATAATAGAATCCATTTCAGCTTAGTAACAGGAAAGAACCACTTATATGCTCACAGCTAGATATCAGAACAAGAAAAGGCGCAGATGTATGGAAATAGAAATTGAAAAAGCTGTTTTCATAAGTACAAAAAACTGATACTTCATCTTCTAGATATTTCTGATGGTGTGGCTCGTTAATTAGACTTTGACCACAATATAATAGAATTATCACACTGACAACTTTAATTCTTATACAAGATGTAAAAGACAAATTACAATTCATGAAAACAGATGTACAACCATTCTCATGCATATATTTTACACACCAAAATATGTTTTATCAGCCTCTGGAGGACTTGAAGTTATGACATCAACGAACAAAACTTCAAGTATTCAATCGCATAGTAGTCCATATTGACATGCACCTACAGGTATAAGCAAAATAATTTTTTTAAAAGATTTATCAGTCATATACAAGATGAATAAATACTTTGTATACAGATTTTGTTGTAACCAAGTTACATTAATAATCACTTTTCATTTCAGTATAGATTTTGGTAGATACAGTAAAGCTATGCACTCCGATATTGTTAATAGTTTTATTACAGTTCACTGCTGGATGAGAATTCGAAAAATGTGTTTAGGTATAAAAGGTTCAAGTGAATAGTGACGTTCACAGTTCATTCCCTCTTCATTAGGGTGCAGGTGATAGAAAAAGAGCCTAGGAAACCACAGAAAGGACAAATTTCTCCTCTTTGTTTCAGTAATTGGAAAGCTCTGGTTCACATCAGTAATGGAGGAAAAATTTATGTCATTAACATTTGCAATGAATTTCATAACTCATTCCATGTATGAAAGGTATTACAGATTTTAAGTATTGTCAATTAAAAATATTTCACAAAATATATAAAACAGTTTATTTTGTATGACGTACGTGGTTCAGTTCAACATGCGTTAATTGTCAAGCGTTTACGCGAATATCAAATTTCAGGTATTACCTGTCACCACAGACAACACGGGCGAATGGTCTACCCTTAACGATGCAGAGCAGTGGCATTTGTGTAAAGTTGTCACTGTGCAAGCTGGTTGTGGCTCGATAATGGTTTGTGTTTATTCCGATCATTGACTGGAAAAGGTTACGTTCAGCCACTTGGAGACAATTTTCAACCATTCATGGACTCAATGTTCCTAAACAACGATGGTATTTTTATGTATGACATTGCACTATGTCACAGGACCACAATTGTCAGCGATTGATCTGAAGAACATTCTGGACAATTCGAGGGGATGATTTGAGCACACAAATCGCCGAACGTGAATCCTATCAAACATCTATGGGATATAATCGAGGGGTCAGTTCATGTACGAAATTCTGCAGTGGCAACACTTTCGCAATTAAGGAGAACTATAGAGACAGCATTGCTCAGTATTTCTGCAGGGGTCTTCCAACGACTTGTTGAGTCCATTACACGTCGAGGTGCTACACTGGGCTGGGAGAAAGGAGGTCAGACACGAGATTAAAAGTTGTCCAATGGCTTATGTCACCTCAGTGTACAGATCTCGTAGATGTAGAATCCGCAGACAGTAATCCATGAGCTCGTTCTGCATCTTTTCGCCCCTCACTGTTCCCCTATTAACGAATGTACTATTTATCGATTCCTTAGAATATGTCCCAACAACTTATACCTCCCATTAGTCAAGCTACCCCATAAAAAATTCTTTCCTCACCAGTTCCATTTAGAATCTCTTCCATAATTACTCAGTCAACTCATACAATGCTCATCACTCTTGTGTGGCATGACATTTCTCTGGTTATCTGAAATGCTTATCGCCCAAATTTTACTGTCGTATAAGGCTACGCATCACACATATACTTTCTGAAAAGACTTCAGAATACTTAAATTTGTGTTTGATGTTAACATATTTCTTTTATTTACTAAAGCTTTATCTTAGCGTTGGCAGTTTACATTTTTAATCCTCTTTACTTCCGCCATTGCCGATTGTTTTTCTGACGAAATATGAAAACTCGTCCGATAATTTCAGAACCTCATTTCCTAAGGAAATTTCTCAGGATCATGTGATCTAATTCGAGTACACCTCATTATGAATTATTCTTCTATTAGTACCCCACATCGTATCTTCTTTTCTAAACGCTATCCTTCCCTGTTCATTTGGTCTTCAAAATTCTTTGCCTTCAATGACAAAGCCACATCGTCATCAGTTAATCTTATAATTTTTTTTATCCTCCTGAGCTTTAATCCCATTTGCAAACACCTCCTTAGATTCCTTACACGCTTGGTCAACACTGGGTTAAGCTACGCCTCTGTTTCACTTTCTACTCTCACCTTCATTACTGCCTGCCATTCATGTCTTTTGAGTCTTAGAACTGAAGTTTCGATTCAGATTGTCGACAACCGTTCGCTTTGTGTTAACAGCTAACAGATAGGCGTCTCTGTTCAACTGCCCACCGGTGTATAATGGATCTACAACTCCGTATACTAAAATTCAGATAAGAATCCCCCGAAAGCATATCGAGCGAGGTGAATGAGAAAGACAGCTTACTACGTCTCCTGCCTCCCCCCTCTCCCCCCTTCGTTATAAAAATAGGGGTATTAGTTTGAAGAAAGCAGAAACACGTAATGGATGCAGTGTGGTAACAGTTTACTCAGAGCCATTTGTTGTGAAACGTCAACCTACTTCATCACCTATTAATGCTAGCACATACAGACAATCTGACAGTGAATTCTAAAGTTATGTTAAAAGCGAAACTTATAGTGTCAGCCGTGAAACAGCAAACAGTACAAGCACAAACGGATACTAATATCCGAAGTCTAATAATTGCGGAAAAACAATTCTCCACGTTACACAAACAAAAACCAGCCGCGACCTACTTCTCTGATAGGACATGCTTGACTGAACAAGCAGTAGAAATATCCGTGAAAATGAACACTTATCTGGAGATAAAAACTGAAAATATAACTTTACCAAACGCTTGGCCCAGCGAGCAGTAAGAGCAACAGTCATGCTTCCAAGTTTATTAAAATATACATCTGATAGTGCGTTTAGCAACATGCGACACGACAGGTACGCGAACTTTATGAGCGCCTTGCGGCAACTGCACACTAAGACAAATTTAAAAAAAAAAAAGACACACCCCGAAGGAATTACTTGAATGGGGCGGAAATCGGCAGATGTGATATGTGAAGTACATGTACAACCAAACAAATGATTACAATTTCAGAAAAATTGGATGATTGATTCAAGAGAAATACTTCCACAAATTGAGCAAGTCAATAAAGCGTGGTCCACCTCTAGCCCTTGCGCGAGCAGTTATTTGGCTGGACAGTGATCAATAGAATTGTTGAATGTCTTCCTTGGAGGTAGCGTGCAAAATTCTGTTCAACTGGCGCGTCAGATCGTCAAAATCCTGAGCAGTTCGGAGGGTCTTGCCGATAACGCTCCACATGTTCTCAGTTAGGGAGAATTTCGGCGACTTTGCTGGCGAAGACAGTTTCACAAACAGAAAGACAAGCACTAGAAACTCTCGCCGTTTGCGCACGGGAATCATCTTGCTGAAGTGTAAGCCCAGGATGGCTTGCTGTGAAGGGCAACAAAATGCGGCGTCGTATATCGTCAAAGCACCGCTATGCTGTAAGGATACCTCAGATGACAACGAAAGCGGTCGTGCTATGAAATGAAATGGCACCAAAGACCATCACTCTTGGTTGTCGGGCCATACGGTGAGCGACACTCAGGCTGGCATCGCACGTGTGGCCGGCCGTCTACAGACATATCTTCGGCCTGGAATCTCAATCATTGGAATAGGCCATGAGGCCAATGGTGGAGTTTACAATTTCTGATGTTTACATTTTCAAAGTCTATAATCTCATAGCAAATAACGTTATATATACATGTATTTGGTGTCACTGTAGTCAGCATGAACTGTTATTGGACGCCGGCCCAGTTTTTCCAGTTTCGCATAAAGCATTGGTAGTGGTTATCTCTTATGAGAACTCTAGTACTGGGTGATCAAAAAGTCAGTATAAATTTGAAAACTTAATGAACCACGTAATAATGTAGATAGTTCACAAAATGTCCGACAGATGGCGCTGGATAGGAAAACTGCTACAGTGACGTGTGAGAGGTACGCCGATATGTTACAGAATCGCATCATCCCCAGCCTGGCTGACAAACATCTGCTGGAATGTATGATGTTTATGGAGGATGGCGCTCCACCCCATATTGCTAGATGCGTGAAAGATCTCTTGCGCGCGTCGTTTCGTGATGATCGTGTGCTCAGCCGCCGCTTTCGTCATGCTTGGCCTCCCAGGTCCTCAGACCTCAGTCCATGCGATTATTGGCTTTGGAGGTACCTAAAGTCGCAAGTGTATCGTGATCAACCGACACCTGAAAGACAACATCCGACGCCAAAGCCTCACTATAAGTCCGGACATACTTTACAGTGCTGTTCACAACATTATTCCTCGATTGCAGCTATTGTTGAGGAATGATGGTGGACATATTGAGCATTTCCTGTAAAGAACATCATCTTTGCTTTGTCTCACTTTGTTATGCTAATTACTGCTATTCTGATCGGATGAAGCGCCATCTGTCGGACAATTTTTGAACTTTTGTATTTGTTTGGTTCTAATAAATCCCCATGTCATTCCAAGCATGTGTGTCAATTTGTACCTCTCTATCTACATTATTCCGTGATTTATTCAGTTTTCAAATTTAAACTGACTTTTTGATCACCTGGTATATGTAGGCGTTCTTGTCCTCCGGGTGAGTCTGGAGACACACCGGACAGGATAGGATAACAAATGGCATGGCAATCCGTCTCTATTGACCTCTTCACCAACAGGATATTAAAGTTCCATCTTTTTTTCTGAGGACATATTGTAAGTATACAGAATAAACTACCAGCACCTTATGTTGTACAATAAGAGTGAGCATTGTGGTGTAGCTAGTGTGACATATTCATTAAGGTAACTGTCGGACACACAATGAGTGACAAAACCGATGTGGCTTTGTAAAGGTACCACTGACCACCTTAAACGGTAAGCGCTGCTAATGTTATATCTCCGCAAGGAAGTTTTGAAAGCTGTGACAGTGAGATAATGTAATGGAAATAGAAGAATCAAAATGGGAATCGTTTCTGAAACACTCCAGCAGAGTGCAATAGTAAACGGTGGGACAGGAACATATTTGTTCATACTACAATACAGTACAACCGTGCAGATAAATGGCCAATGAAATAGTAAACAGTAACACACGCCTCTCAATAACATGTACCTTAAATGAACTAGGTGTAACAGTTTATAAAACCAATTATCGACACACATGAAACTAGTAGCAATACTGAACAAGGAATGCTTGAAATGATTCTGAATTTAAATCAGGGGGTGAGCCAATGATTACAATCTATAACTTGATTGCCTAATACAGGGTATCTATGCTAGTGCATTAACCAACTTACATCAGAATAGATAACACATTAAATAGTTCTTACTTTAACTCGGTTTGAAGCAACTAAATAGAATGCAAATCTAATTACACTGGCTCTGAAGGAGCCTTTACATTGCTTCACTAACTAACTAGTCTAGTACATGAGGACCCTAGAAGAGCTTAAGGACAGCTTGTATGAGAAATTGTAAGTATTCTTATAATTAATTATTAATTAAGTATGGCACAACAAACCATAACTCTTTAAATAACAGATGCATTTTAATAAACAGTCTTTTGACCTACTCAAAAGAATAATTGGCTGTACAAATGACAACATTAAATTGAAGCTCAACCACGTTCTCATATTAAAACAGGTCACTCTGAATTAAATTCACTAGGATAGGATTCCTGTCCAGATTACTGATTTGGGATAGTCACGGTTGTAAGATAGAGTTTTTAGCAACGCCGCAATTGTTTTTTAAAATCAACAAAATTTCACAAATACCTGCTCTATTTACAGAATGCCAACTACAAACAATTGAGTGGAAGGCTGGTGGCACTGGTGGCGCAATTTGCAGTGGCTATTAACCTGATGGCTATGTTATCAAAGCAATACGGTTGGTATCGTCCTGTTACATATCTTCTTAGTGTCAAAATTGTATTTTTATAGGGCCAAAAACGATGCCATGCTAACGGTATCACTAAATGTAGCAGCTGAGGCCCATAAATACTGTCCTTAAGCTCTTCTGGCCGCAAAACTCCAGGAATATGAGTTCTGATAATGAGAAGTTAAACACAGCACTGCTCAGCCCAGACTCCTTCCATGGCTGTGGGGCTTCCCCACGTCTTTTATGTTCAACCTTATATTCCCTAACTATGGACCAAGTCATTTACAGTCCATTACATAACAATGATTTCAGTAGGTATTGAAATTTACAAGCATAATAAAAACAACATCGTTCAAAAATTCACATAACTGAAACATGTACGCATAGTCAAAGAATTTACATGATAGATACAACACTATACATAAGCAATACAGCAAATTGACATAGGAATAGCGATATGGATACAAAATAGGTGAAAATAGCTGTTACATATGCCCTATGGTGCATTGATGTTTCCTGTTAGGGATATCTCAATGTTATATCAATAATACCTAAATGGTGTTGAGCAGTCAAAAAATTAATCAATCCATCCAAAATTGGGCATGAAAGATAATACACCACAAAATACACTAAAACACAATGTACTTTATACACATCATTACCAAAGCAAGACATAAGCATCATTATTCAATTCTCTACACCTATGACAATTGACTTTCACTTTGTGAAACAATGAGTAATAATCAAAAGTTTTCTGTATTACCAAGAATATTGAGCAGCATGTTGTAAGCTTTCAAAAATATAGGTATACATATACAAGTAAACACCTAACAATACCACGAGAAATTAACACTGTACATGTAATACACTCCTGGAAATTGAAATAAGAACACCGTGAATTCATTGTCCCAGGAAGGGGAAACTTTATTGACACATTCCTGGGGTCAGATACATCACATGATCACACTGACAGAACCACAGGCACATAGACACAGGCAACAGAGCATGCACAATGTCGACACTAGTACAGTGTATATCCACCTTTCGCAGCAATGCAGGCTGCTATTCTCCCATGGAGACGATCCTAGAGATGCTGGATGTAGTCCTGTGGAACGGCTTGCCATGCCATTTCCACCTGGCGCCTCAGTTGGACCAGCGTTCGTGCTGGACGTGCAGACCGCGTGAGACGACGCTTCATCCAGTCCCAAACATGCTCAATGGGGGACAGATCCGGAGATCTTGCTGGCCAGGGTAGTTGACTTACACCTTCTAGAGCACGTTGGGTGGCACGGGATACATGCGGACGTGCATTGTCCTGTTGGAACAGCAAGTTCCCTTGCCGGTCTAGGAATGGTAGACCGATGGGTTCGATGACGGTTTGGATGTACCGTGCACTATTCAGTGTCCCCTCGACGATCACCAGTGGTGTACGGCCAGTGTAGGAGATCGCTCCCCACACCATGATGCCGGGTGTTGGCCCTGTGTGCCTCGGTCGTATGCAGTCCTGATTGTGGCGCTCACCTGCACGGCGCCAAACACGCATACGACCATCATTGGCACCAAGGCAGAAGCGACTCTCATCGCTGAAGACGACACGTCTCCATTCGTTCCTCCATTCACGCCTGTCGCGACACCACTGGAGGCGGGCTGCACGATGTTGGGGCGTGAGTGGAAGACGGCCTAACGGTGTGCGGGACCGTAGCCCAGCTTCATGGAGACGGTTGCGAATGGTCCTCGCCGATACCCCAGGAGCAACAGTGTCCCTAATTTGCTGGGAAGTGGCGGTGCGGTCCCCTACGGCACTGCGTAGGATCCTACGGTCTTGGCGTGCATCCGTGCGTCGCTGCGGTCCGGTCCCAGGTCGACGGGCACGTGCACCTTCCGCCGACCACTGGCGACAACATCGATGTACTGTGGAGACCTCACGCCCCACGTGTTGAGCAATTCGGCGGTACGTCCACCCGGCCTCCCGCATGCCCACTATACGCCCTCGCTCAAAGTCCGTCAGCTGCACATACGGTTCACGTCCACGCTGTCGCGGCATGCTACCAGTGTTAAAGACTGCGATGGAGCTCCGTATGCCACGGCAAACTGGCTGACACTGACGGCGGCGGTGCACAAATGCTGCGCAGCTAGCGCCATTCGACGGCCAACACCGCGGTTCCTGGTGTGTCCGCTGTGCCGTGCGTGTGATCATTGCTTGTACAGCCCTCTCGCAGTGTCCGGAGCAAGTATGGTGGGTCTGACACACCGGTGTCAATGTGTTCTTTTTTCCATTTCCAGGAGTGTACATTCTATAGCATAATTGTGAAATCATTAAGTGAGAAATTTTTAATGCTGCTACTAGTAACAGCAGTCCATGTTTCAATATTTACATAAACATATAAACATATTTAAATTGAACCCAGTATTATTTTCTCACTGCCCATATTTGAAAGACAGCCCATCTCTTAAAACTATAGTGAAATGTATACAATATCAATCAAGATAATAATTAAATAATTTTGCTATCTGCTATAGCATCTAGTAGTCCATGTTTGCAAATATTTCAACACTGTATTTATATCAAATTAATCAATTGGTGGGTGACTTTGGGTTTTGGCTGTCTATTTCAGATATATATTTTTGCCCCAGTTTGCCCACTCTTTTATGCTGCCCATCTGTACTTAAGGCAGTCTACATTCCTTTTCAATTTAGCAACATTTTGCCTTTAGCCATTTTAATTTGGTGTTTCACATATTTTACAGCAATTTTTAGAATCTGAATTACAAGAAGGTATCGGCAATCTTATAGAGGCACAAACATTTCTATAAAAACATTAATTGCAATCATATAAATTACAGTAACTTCATAATATAGGTATATTTATATTGTTGTTGTTGTTGTGGTCTTCAGTCCTGAGACTGGTTTGATGCAGCTCTCCATGCTACTCTATCCTGTGCAAGCTTCTTCATCTCCCAGTACCTACTGCAACCTACATCCTTCTGAATCTGCTTAGTGTATTCATCTCTTGGTCTCCCCCTACGATATTTACCCTCCACACTGCCCTCCAATACTAAATTGGTGATCCCTTGATGCCTCAGAACATGTCCTACCAACCGATCCCTTCTTCTGGTCAAGTTGTGCCACAAACTTCTCTTCTCCCCAATCCTATTCAATACTTCCTCATTAGTTATGTGGTCTACGCATCTAACCTTCAGCATTCTTCTGTAGCACCACATTTCGAAAGCTTCTATTCTCTTCTTGTCCAAACTATTTACCGTCCATGTTTCACTTCCATACATGGCTACACTCCATACAAATACTTTCAGAAATGACTTCCTGACACTTAAATCTATACTCGATGTTAACAAATTCCTCTTCTTCAGAAACGCTTTCCTTGCCATTGCCAGTCTACATTTTATATCCTCTGTACTTCGACCATCATCAGTTATTTTGCTCCCCAAATAGCAAAACTCCTTTACTACTTTAAGTGTCTCTTTTCCTAATCTAATTCCCTCAGCATCACCCGACTTAATTCGACTACATTCCATGATCCTCGTTTTGCTTTTTTTGATGTTCATCTTATATCCTCCTTTCAAGACACTGTCCATTCCGTTCAACTGCTCATCCAAGTCCTTTGCTGTCTCTGACAGAATTACAATGTCATCGGCAAACCTCAAAGTTTTTATTTCTTCTCCATAGATTTTAATACCTACTCTGAATTTTTCTTTTGTTTCCTTTACTGCTTGCTCAATATACAGATTGAATAACATCCGGGATAGGCTACAACGCTGTCTCACTCCCTTCCCAACCACTGCTTCCCTTTCATGTCCTTCGACTCTTATAACTGCCATCTGGTTTGTGTACAAATTGTAAATAGCCTTTCGCTCCCTGTATTTTACCCCTGCCACCTTTAGAATTTGAAAGAGAGTATTCCAGTCAACATTGTCAAAAGCTTTCTCTAAGTCTACAAATGCTACAAACGTAGGTTTGCCTTTCCTTAATCTTTCTTCTAAGATAAGTCGTAAGGTCAGTATTGCCTCACGTGTTCCAGTATTTCTACGGAATCCAAACTGATCTTCCCCGAGGTTGGCTTCTACTTGTTTTTCCATTCGTCCGTAGAGAATTCGTGTTAGTATTTTGCAGCTGTGGCTTATTAAACTGATTGTTCGGTAATTTTCACATCTGTCAACACCTGCTTTCTTTGGGATTGGAATTATTATATTCTTCTTGAAGTCAGAGGGTATTTCGCCTGTTTCATACATCTTGCTCACTAGATAGTAGAGTTTTGTCAGGACTGGTTCTCCCAAGGCCGTCATTAGTTTTAATGGAATGATGTCTACTCCGGGGGCCTTCTTTCGACTCAGGTCTTTCAGTGCTCTGTCAAACTCTTCACGCAGTATCGAATCTCCCATTTCATCTTCATCTACATCCTCTTCCATTTCCATAATATTGTCCTCAAGTACATCGCCCTTGTATAGACCCTCTATATACTCATTCCACCTTTCTGCTTTCCCGTCTTTGCTTAGAACTGGGTTTCCATCTGAGCTCTTGATGTTCATACAAGTGGTTCTCTTTTCTCCAAAGGTCTCTTTAATTTTCCTGTAGGCAGTATCTATCTTACCCCTAGTGAGATAAGCCTCCACATCCTTACATTTGTCCTCTAGCCATCCCTGCTTAGCCATTTTGCACTTCCTGTCGATCTCATTTTTGAGACGTTTGTATTCCTTTTTGCCTGCTTCATTTACTGCATTTTTATATTTTCTCCTTTCATCAATTACATTCAATATTTCTTCTGTTACCCAAGGATTTCTACTAGCCCTCGTCTTTTTACCTACTTGATCCTCTGCTGCCTTCACTACTTCATCCCTCAAAGCTACCCATTGTTCTTCTACTGTATTTCTTTCCCCCATTCCTGTCAATTGTTCCCTTATGCTCTCTCTGAAACTCTGTACAACCTCTGGTTCTTTCAGTTTATCCAGGTCCCATCTCCTTGAATTCCCACCTTTTTGCAGTTTCTTCAGTTTTAATCTACAGGTCATAACCAATAGATTGTGGTCAGAGTCCACATCTGCCCCTGGAAATGTCTTACAATTTAAAACCTGGTTCCTAAATCTCTGTCTTACCATTATATAATCTATCTGATACCTTTTAGTATCTCCAGGGTTCTTCCATGTATACAACCTTCTATCATGATTCTTAAACCAAGTGTTAGCTATGATTAAGTTGTGCTCTGTGCAAAATTCTACTAGGCGGCTTCCTCTTTCATTTCTTAGCCCCAATCCATATTCACCTACTATGTTTCCTTCTCTCCCTTTTCCTACTGTCGAATTCCAGTCACCCATGACTATTAAATTTTTGTCTCCCTTCACTATCTGAATAATTTCTTTTATTTCATCATACATTTCTTCAATTTCTTCGTCATCTGCAGTGCTAGTTGGCATATAAACTTGTACTACTGTAGTAGGTGTGGGCTTCATTTCTATCTTGGCCACAATAATGCGTTGACTATGCTGTTTGTAGTAGCTTACCCGCATTCCTATTTTCCTATTCATTATTAAACCTACTCCTGCATTACCCCTATTTGACTTTGTGTTTATAACCCTGTAGTCACCTGACCAGAAGTCTCGTTCCTCCTGCCACCGAACTTCACTAATTCCCACTATATCTAACTTTAACCTATCCATTTCCCTTTTTAAATTTTCTAACCTGCCTGCCCGATTAAGGGATCTGACATTCCACACTCCGATCCGTAGAACGCCAGTTTTCTTTCTCCTGATAACGACATCCTCTTGAGTAGTCCCTGCCCGGAGATCCGAATGGGGGACTATTTTACCTCCGGAATATTTTACCCAAGGGGACGCCATCATCATTTAATCATACAGTAAAGCTGCATGCCCTCGGGAAAAATTACGGCCGTAGTTTCTCCTTGCTTTCAGCCGTTCGCAGTACCAGCACAGCAAGGCCGTTTTTGTTGTTGTTACAAGGCCAGATCAGTCAATCATCCAGACTGTTGCCCTTGCAACTACTGAAAAGGCTGCTGCCCCTCTTCAGGAACCACACGTTTGTCTGGCCTCTTAACAGATACCCCTCCGTTGTGGTTGTACCTACGGTACGGCTATCTTTATCGCTGAGGCACGCAAGCCTCCCCACCATCGGCAAGGGCCATGGTTCATGGGGGGGGGGGGATATTTATATTACAGTATATTGTATGTTTTTGTTGTGATATCATGTCTGTATACTTCGGTACTCATCCCTAGGGACATACAGCTTGAGATCCACTATGTTATGGACACCAAGGGGATTCTTGGACTTTGGATAGATCAAATAGTAAGCATTGCTGTGCAGTATATCTTGTATTATGAATGGCCCATTATACATACACTTAAATTTTGAAATTTCATGGTTAAGTTCACTTGATTTTTCACGTGTCTTCAGAAGAACATAGTCTCCAACCTTGAACCGGGCAAACTTCAGGTTCCTAATGTGCCTTTTATATTTCGCTTCTATTTTGTTTTTTCTTTTACCAATTCTTTCTTCTGGGCTAATCCCAGATCTGTTCATGGTGGGAACTCTAGTTTTTCTTCAATTAAACATTTGCTCTTATTATTGAGCAGGATTTCGTCAGGTGTGAACTCAGTAGATCCATGAGGCAAGGTATTCATTACACTCTCAAATTGAGATACAAATCAGCTCCATGCTTTATGGTGGCAACAGGTCCTACATAACGTACCTATTTACCTCATATTCGGTTCAACAAGGTTGCTGGCTGGATGGTAGGCCGAAGTATATTTAACTTCTACACCATTTTGCTCCAGACCATCTTTCCAAATTTTGGAACTGAACTGGAGGCCATTACCAGACAGTGCTGCTTTGGGTTTTCCAATAGTTCTAAAATACTCAACCATTCTATTTAATTACTGACATTGGTGTCGCCTTTTTCAGGGGATATGATTTTATAGAAAAATCACTAAAATATTCTGTAATTACCAGAAGTTTTGGGGAGGGGGCCATACAGTTCCACGGACAGTAAATCCATGGTATGTTCAGTCATTGTGTTCTGCCCTGGTCTTGATTAATTCTATTCGTTACATTAGTTCACTGGCATATGTCACAAGACTTAATACGCTCATTTACGTTTCTATTCGCGCTATTGGCAATTACTATAACACTAGCCAGTTTATCTAGACACTTCTTTGGCTCACTATGGCCCAATACTAGATAAAAATAATCCATGACATCTGTATGAAATTGGGTATGCCAACGCACCCTCCATTCTTCAGTAATCAAATCATTCCTCCTATACAGCATCCCTTTAAAAACTTTATAGTATTTCTTAAACTGGGGATACTGTTTGCTATGGAAATTTACTTTCACAGATTTCCAAGTTGGTTCCCCATTTTGGTGGTATCTCATGTTTTCGCAAATCTGTTCAATTTTATTTTTGCTTGAAACTTCCTTCATGTAATTAATTTGGAAAGTTCCATCTTCACTGCATTTCTTAGACACCTCATCGATACTGTTTGGTAATGGGACAATGCATCTGCTACATAATTTTCTGTACCCTTTACATTGCAGATTTCGTAATTAAATTGTTGCACGTACAAAGCCCATCATGTTAACCTGCCATTTAGAAGGCGGCAATCTTTAAGGAATGTTAAAGCTTTGTGGTCAGTGTGTATGATGATCTTATGACCCCACAAATAATTTCTAAATTTCTTTAGGCCCCATATTATGGCCGAGGCCTTCTTCTCTGGTATGGTATGGCTACTTTCGTATTTCGTCAATGTCCTGCTGGCAAAAGCTGTAGTTCTATGTTCTAAATCTCCTGTATTATTTACCTCTTGGAAAATTTCAAAACCAATTCAATAGGCGCTGCTGTCAGTATTCAAAGATTCTGACAGTACTGGGTGACGTAGAAAGATTATTATGTAAGAGTTTCTTTTCTAAAGATTCGAAATCCTGCTGATACTCATGTGCCCAAACAAAATCACTATTCTTTTTAAGGAGATTTTCAAGTGTGAGCTTTTGATGGCTTGCCCCTTAACAAATTTTCTGTAAAATCTACACAAACCTAAAAACGCTTTCAACTGTTTTCTATTTTCTGGTGGGGGATATTTTTCTATGACTCTTAGCTTTTCTGGGTCCTTACTAATCCGAGCAGGAGTAATTATATGGCCCAAGAATTTAATTTCTGATTTTACAAATTTACACTTCCTTAATATTAAGGTCATGCCTCCTGCTTGAAGAGCAACAAGAACTTTCTTGCAAAAGTTCGCAGTGTTCTTGCCAGTTTTCAGTGGCGATTAATAAGTCACCTACATAAATAGTTAGCCTGGAACTCAACTGCTGCTGTAATACAAGGTGCACAGCTCTAATAAACACTGCCACAGAGGTATTCAGTCCAAATAGAACTACTTTGTATTGATAAATTTTCCCGGCAAACAGAAATATTGTATATTTACGGGATTCTGGACTTAATGGGATTTTCCAACAGCCAGGGGTAATATCGAGGTTGGTTAAATACCTCACATTATAAAATTTTTGCAACGTTTCGTACAGATTTTCAGGCCTTATCTACCACTCTTTTTACAATTTTGTGTAGAGTTCGTGCATCAATGACCACATGTACTCCCCCATCCTTCTTGTTTACAATGATAAGTGGACTTTTATATTCACTGTTATTGCGTTCTATCATTTCCCATTCTGGCATTATATATATTTCAGTATGTACAGCCTGTTTCTCAGATAAAGGATACGAATATGGTCTCACGAAGAATGGATCATGATCCGAAGTTTCAACACAGTATTAAAAATTTCGAACGAGTCCAGGTTTACCCGAAAATGCTCTACTGTTGCTTTCTAAGATGTTAATCAATCCCGTTTTCTGTTCTGAGGTTATACCTGTTAAGTTTTCCACAATTTCCTTGAAATCATGACCTTGCCTGTCATCGTCATTTATCGCCCTCTTAAATGGTACAGTTCGTAAACATTTGTCAAACCATCATTTACTTGATCGATTTCTATTATCAAAGATTCAGTTCTATTATCTGATAAGGTCTCATTCTCTTCAAATTTCACTTCCAAAATTTTGGATACATGGTTAATCTTAACATTTCGTGACTGCAATAGATTATTACTTTTTCTTTTTCCAACCAATCTCTGTCTAGGATCATTTCAGTATTTAAGTTTGATACAACCACCACAATCGAGAAGTTAATCACAGAACTGCTCACCTCAGACTCCTCACATCTCTTACATTCAACCCAAAGTTCCCTTACTGCTGACCAAGTCATTTACAGCACATTACATAACAAATCATTTCAGTAGTTATTTAAATTAACAACCATAATTTTATTATAATATAGTATAATAATTGGAAGAACCAAGAGTGTAATTGATTATATTCTAGTAGATAGGGACAAGGGAGAGAAAGTAAGAAATGTGAAGGTAATTCCAAGTGTGAATGCAGATTGAGACCAAAGATTACTGGTGTAACAATGGAAAATGAATCCATGAGTAAAAAATAGAAAACAGAAGAAAATGATGATGATACGGGATTGGAAACTGAAGGAGAGTAAAGTGCTGTGAAGTATAGAGAACTAATCGCACAAAAGTTTCCAAAAGAAGTTTTGTGTGATGTAGAAAAAGAATGGAATTTATTCAAAGACACTTTAGTTGAAGCAGCACAAAAAGTATGTGGTAGAACATCTGGAAAGGAAAAAGTAAGACAGAATAGTTGGTGGGATGATACCACAATCCAAGCACTTAGAAGGAAAAATGGAGCGTGGAGAAATGGTGGAAAACAGAAAACGATGAGGATCATTAAAATGTATAGAGGAAAAGAAGAAGTGCAAAGAAATAGTGAAAACAGCAAAAAAAAGGCATGGGAAGAGTTTACAAAAAAACTTAAAGAAGATGTGAAGAGCAATAAGAAAATGTTCAGCAAAAGCATGAAAAATAAAAGTAAGGCTTCAGAAGTACCAGTGAAGATGCAAACAGAGGATGTTACAGTGATTGAAGATCCAGGGAATATAAAAGATCTCTGGAAAGAATATTTTAAGAAATTTTTAAACGCTGAAGAGCAGGTATACGAGGAAACAACAAATAATGGAGAAATTGAGAGAAGTTGGGAAGCAGAATTAGGACAAATTACATGGGAAGAAATGGAAGTAGCTAAGAAGAAGATGAATGGATGGAAAGCCCCAGGATCCGATGAAGTATCAGTAGACATAAGAGCAGCAGGTCCACTGGGAATGTTGTGGCTGTATAGAGTACTGTCAAATGTGTGGAGAAATAGTACAATACCTGAAGATTGGAGGAGACATTTTTCTCTCCTTCAAGAAAGACAATAAAAGACTTTGTAAAAACTACAGAGGAAGAACTCTTATGAGTCATAGAGTCAAGATTTTTGAAAGAATTTTACTAAATCGAATAAGTGAGAAGACAGAAAAGGAGCTGAGTGAAGAACAAAATGGGTTCAGGAAAGGGAGAAGCACGATCGACCTCATATTTTCTGTCCGTCAATTGATGGAAAAAAGTTAGGAGTATAACAAAAGGGTGATAATGGTTTTTATAGACATAGAAAAGGCATATGAATCAGTTAACAGGGAGAGACTCTCGGAAGAAATGAAGAGGATAGGTATAGAAGATGGACCGATTTATATAATAAAGACAATGTACTGAGGACACAATTGTAGAATTAGAACATGACTGGGGAACTCTCCATACTTCGAAATAAGACAAGGACTTAAACAAGGAAGTATTCTATCTCCTGCACTTTTTAATGTTGCGATGGAGGGAATGAATAGGGAAGTTAAGGATATTGAAAAAAAGGACAAAAAGATGATTTTTTTCAGATGATATGGTAATATGGGGCGATAAAGAGGTAGATGTACTGTTACAACATGATGTGTAGAAGGAAATAATGAAAAGATATGGATTAAAACTAAATAAAGATAAGAGTGAAGTAATGGTATTGGGAAGAGACAAAGAGATCAATGGGAATATTACTCTGAATGGAGAACCCATCAAAGTAGTAGACAGTTTCACTTATTTAGGTGGTGAAACAACTAGTGATGGAAGAATAATCAAAGAAATTAATAGCAGGTTACAGAAGGGAGGCAATTTCTACCAAACAATAAAACATCTGATTTGGAGTAAGGAAGTTTCAGAAAAAGCAAAACTCCTTATGTATAAGAGTTATTACTTCCCTATTGTCAACTGTGGAGGAGAAAAAAGGACAATGACAGAAAGGGACTGGAGCAGACTGCAAGCTGGGGAAATGGACCTTCTCAGAGCAGTTAAGGGAAAAACAAGAATGGACACAGTAAGGAATGAAAATATTAGAGAGGACCTTAAAACAAGAAAGTATGAGAGAAGAAATAAAAAAAAAAAGAGGTTAAGATGGTACGAGTATGTTAAGAGGGTGAATGGGCAGGGACTTGGCAAAATTATGGAAGAAATATAGATGGATGGAAAAAGACCTAGACGGCACCCAAGAACACGGTGGAAAACGGGAATGAGAATATCTGTGGAAAGGTGAAGTGTGACCTGGCAGCAAGTGGAGGAAGAAAAGTGGTGGGAGGACAGAGCCAAATGGGGAGGACTCGTCAGCACCCACACCTGGCAGTAGCTGGAGCGGGATCTGGATACAATGCAAAAATTTGAACAACATCGTTCAAAAATTCACATAACTGGAACATGTATACGTAATCAAAGAATTTCCGTGACAGATACAACATTATACATAAGCAATACTACAAACTGACATAGAAACATCGATACAGATACAAAATAGGTCAAAACAGGTATTACAGCTTCCCAAAAATATGAACTCATTTAGTACGTTCACATGGAATGAAACTAACAAAACCGTCTGTCAGATGGCAGAAACGTTAACACACACACACACACACACACACACACACACACACACACACACACAATAGTGCCAGAAAATATTAATGTCAGATGTTAAGAGATAACCAAGGCACCTGATAAGAAGTAAATAAAACTTACAGTATTATCCTTTGAAAACACAATATTGAAAGAGAAGGGATGTCAAACGCTTTCACTGAACAGTGGGTCATGCCTATAATGAATAGCCTGTACGATTTATAGTATTAAACAAAATGAATATCTAACTGTATTGATCAAATTTGCTTCTCGGCCAAAAGTATCATAGAAAACTTCTTGCATCTTTACGAAAAAGTGCGTAACTTGGTGTAGTAGATACTCAAAATATGAAACTGACAGTCATGGTAAATCACAGTTTCTATTTTGGATTTTGTTGTTGTTTCCAAAATGTGTAAGTGATCTCTCAGTTGCATTGTCAAAAGATGAAAACTTTATTCTGTTGATAGATGATGCCTGCATAGGAATAATAAAGGACTACTATGCCTATCAAATACTCCACAAGTAGCTGAAACTACCTCTTTTAATTATTTGGATTAAACATTGACCTACAGAATTTTTCCCAACTAAGACAATTCGAACTTAATCTTTTCATTTATTACCCACAATATACAAGCACAACGCAATCTGACTGCTATACATTGACAACATGACTTCCAATAATTAACTCAAAAGAATGGCACTGAATTTGCAAGAAATCCTAACAATAATACAAATCTAAAAACCATGAAATTAAAGAAATATGAAACTACCTCCAACTCTGTTAATCGCCGACTCATTTCAGTCACGAATCCCAACAGTGCAAACCCCATTCTTTTCATAAGTCAGTTATCTCACAGAAAATCTTCCTTACATGATCTACAATAATTACAGCTAGTAGCAGCTACAGCCAGCTAAATAAAAAGATTGTAACTACTATAGACTCTGACTACTAGGAGGCATATGGTTAGCAAAAGAAAGATTTTGTTGAAGAGCAAACAATGTATTTAGAAAATTTTACCTTATTCATGTGACATTTAGTTCCAAAATTGTATAGTTGTCAATAATTCCACTGCTCAAACATTATCTACCAAACATCCATCATATATTTCCTTGCGTATTTTCTTATAAACACATCATTTCATCTCACTTTACAATGCATGTCCTACCAACACAGAGTTTCCACTAAGAATATCATGTCCATTCACTTCCCTGTCCACATGATAACTGCTAGTCCACCCACCACAGAATCTCTTGCCAAGGGCGCAGAGCGCTGTCAGTGATATTAACGCTGTTCATTGAGCTGCCAACATACAAACAGGCTACTTACACAGTCTACTCTAAGGATGGAAGACAAGAATTCAACAACCTCCCAGAGTGCGTTCAATGAAACTCTTCAACATAATGTCGTGGAATTGAGGACTGCACAACAGAAAGTGTTGCTGGTCATTTTGTTCTACTCTGTTAAAGAATGCCTTCTGCGAAACTATTAGATTTAATGTACTAGATTGTAATATTAATATTACTAGCCCTATAACTCATTGGATTTTCAAGCAGTTGAATAAAATGCAAGTCCTTGATACCTTTTTACATCCATGGAAGTCTTCTCCTTAGAATCCAGGAAATATAGTTCACGTAAGGTAACACAGTATTAAAAACCCCGCCAACTTCACCTTTCTCTTGGGAGGCCAGGCCTGTTTGAAGGGGATTGGTGGAGGAGTAAAACTGGCTCGACTGGTACTACTACCCAAGGGCCTGTTTCAAAACTTACAGCGAACACTCAGACAGTGTGTGAAACCAAGGAATCACTAGCCTATCATCAATATGGCTAACAGGGTAGGAACAGCAATCTTCTCCCTTGGGGTTGGTACGTGGAGAAGCTTCATCCTTTGTGAAGACAATAGATCTCCATCGATGAGATTGGTACAGCAACCGTGATGCTACATGCAGGCGTTGTCGGGCTTTAACTGTTGCTGTACTTCGATGAGGAAAATCCTGGAAAACCGCCACGTTATCTTTCCCTATAGTATACAGTTATTTGATAAAAATGTCATGATGGCGTCTTCTTGTGAGCACCGTCGCAGCAGAACAATAATAAGATAGGAGGATAAATACCTGTTGACTCTCACGTTGCTGAGACAGTTAATGCTGAGATTTGGGCTGTCTTTCACAGAGGAAATCACACTTCTCGAGATTTTATCAGCTGTATCCTACTGGTGACGTACAGTAGTACCTATCCAAAATTCCTTGGCCATGAAAAACAGGTAAATGAGAAACGGAACTATCTCAGATTGAACAACGATGGGGAGAGGAGAAAGCAATGGCTATGTAGAGGGAAATATCTGACTTAAGTGATTCAGGAAAATCTAAATCAGGATGCTCTGATGGGAAGTGAAGCACCTTAACTGATGCTCAAAATCGCTTTATTTGTTAACGTCAGTTAATAATACGGTTTCTACTGTGTTCAAGCAATGTGCTCCATTCCAACCTTCATTTGATGTAGCCGTTATCTAAAACTGGGAGTCCCCTGTAATCAGAATTTGGCATCCTGATAAAGCTATCAGAAGTAGCGCCTCACGTAAACAGGGACACCGAGAAAAAGATTAAGCTACAGTTTTATATGACATTTAAGATTTTCTTCTTGCTTCAAAAAACAAATTTGGTTGATCGTATCTTCAGTCGGTGGTGCATCAGTGTGGGCGAATATCAACACACACATAACGGAGGTTAGTCTTATTCCTTTTATGAGCTAAAATGAAACATTACATAGAAAATATACCACAGCTAGCAGCTAAAAACTAATGATATGTGCCAGTTCAGTTAATAGTATATTTACGGTTTAGATGTTCCGTAAGAATTCCTGATGTTGTCCAGCTGCACAGAACAGTAAATTAATAAGCACAGAGAGTCGTATAAATGGTAACACGTCTTTTATTTACTGACCATCGAAACTTGGCTTCCGGCAAATGATAGTATGCAGAGTGGAGAGTAATTTTGTTGCATGACTAGTTCTCTTAACTCTCGAATGAACTGAGATATTGAAGCAACTATGGTTTTACTAAACGGATCGATGTGCTTTTTAGAAGCATCCGAAAGCTCATAAAAAACACACGCAGTGACATACCACTTGCTAATACTGGCGTTGAAATGTTGTCCTTAGTCTCTTAGAAACATGTTAAAAATGAGAGGAGAGGCGGCTGCAACCAGTTACTGTGGTGGAGAACTCCGCGAGACTCCATCCTGATGTGCAGCTAAAAGATCCCGGTACAATCAACGTATTATAAACGTAATTTAATTATAAATGGAACCAGAATTCTGTGAGGCATTCCTATTTTTATCAGGATGTGCTGAACGAAAAAGAGCGTTGGCATTCAGCTTAATTTAAAATAAAATGAAACATAAAATGGTCTAAACTACATGTCATCATATGACCTTTGGCTCAGTTAACATGTCAATGACGTCACACGCGACCATCTCACAAGCAGCTCCTTCAAGTGATGGCTTAGTGCCTCTGATGATGTTGGCATACGAGTTGTGCCAGTATTTCAGTTTGTAACAGTTTTATGGTGGCTACAATATCAGTTACTTCACCGTAAATGACAACAGCCAACCAGTTGCAGAATAAAGATTTATTGAAATCCTTGATCACGGTTTCGGTATATCTGCATGTACCTACATCAGAAGCAAAAATACACAGGAAAACACCTTCATTAGCAAAAAAATAGCAACATAACTGAGGTAGAAGAAAAAAACAAGTATAGGGTAAGTAACCAAGAAAATTACGAAATTATTACCAGCACAAAAACTTTTAGTCACTTCCTAAAATCGCGTCCTGCAGTTGAGATGCATAAAATAATCGTGCCAAAGGTGTCGTCAGTAGTTAAAATTAAAGTATCACCTCCATCTGTACAGCATAATAATAAATCGATGGTCGACGCGAACACAGCATACTATCAGTAATTAGCCTGTGAACTAGCGTAAAGAGGGTGTGGAAGCACTAGGGCAGACAATTTTACCGAGAGAGGGCACTTGTGGTATGCGCGAGACACTTCTGGTATGCGCGAGACACTCGCGCACATTAAAACCGGGGATACATATTCGTGCGCCTCAAAATTTTAAAGGTTGTGCTAATTTAAACCCTCTGTCGTAATAAATAAAACATATCAGAACCATTTAAAAGACTCGCATACATAGAAAATATGAACACCAATCTGCCTGTGTTCTAGAGTGAAGCAGGTGAAGCTTGCGCTAAGAAACATATCCCACAAGAGAGGGCACTACTATTATGCGCGATAATCTCGCGCAAATTAAAGGCTAGGATACATACTACCGAAAACGAACAAAATTTTGTAAATCTAAACCATCTGTCGTCATGAATAAAAAATAGAATAGAATCATTTAAACCACACATACACATCAAAGACCGTGAACAACAATCATCAAAAATACGTAAAATCAGAACAAGACAGGAAAGGAGCATCCCACCAGCATCGACCGACAAGAAAACTAGCTTCTAGTCAGTCAGACTATTTACGTTAGAGCAAGAAGGGGTTTGAAACCAGCCAAAAATTTTTTGTTTCTAAGCCACACCTGTTCGTTAAGAATAAATCCATCTTTTTGAGATAGATGTTTGAAAATTTCTAATTCCCCGAAGAGGTCCAGTTTGTAACCCTTACTCACTTCGTGTAGCAATTGTACGACATCCAATTTACATGGCGTATGTTGTAAGAGCAATAGATGTTCAGCAAACGTGGAATTGTCACGTTTTCCCCATTTTTACCTAGCATGTGTTCTTTATATCTTACTTTAATGCGTCTTCCTGTCTGTCCAACGTAATAGTTGGGGCAGTCATTACAAGTAATTTTGTAAACTCCAAATTTAATGCCAAGTTCTTCCCGTGCCCCAATAGTATGAATCACTCTTTGTTCTAAGTTATTGTTTACGGAAAAGGCCACTAAGGAACCGTATTGCTCCTGTAGAAGTCTCCTTATCTTGTATGATACGTTCCCCAAAAATGGAATAGAAATAAAGTTGTTATCCTTACTCTTTTTCGCCCTGTTATCTCCTAAGGGTGAACTTCTTACAGCTCTTTTTTTCCTAACAATTTGGTCAATTAACGTAGGGTCGTATCCGTTGTTAGTAGCTATGGATTTTACTAAAGGTATTTCTTTTTCTAAACAATCCTGTTCTAAAGGTGTGTTCACGGCACGATGAACTGCAGAGTGAAAGAAGGCAATTTTGTGAATTTGTGGGTGACAAGAATCTGCTGGGATAATATTATGAGAAAAAGTATTTTTACGAAAAATGTCGAAGCTAATGGTGTTGTCAAATAACTTAAGCTTCAAATCAAGAAAACGGAGTTCTCTCACATCGTTTTGCATCTCTTTTGTGAAATTCATTTTTTCGTGAAAACTGTTAAAAACATGAAACATCAGTTGCAGAACTTGGTCACTCCCTTGAAATATTATGAGTATGTCATCAACGTAACGAGAATAGAAGGAAATCATGTTACCCAACACAGGATTATTTTTGAAATAGTTTTCTTCTATTATCATTCACAAAGATGTCAGCTACGATACCAGCTAACGGGCACTCCATGGCTAAGCCGAATGGTTGCTCATACATTTTGCCATTAAACTGAAAGTAATTATAATCGAGTACAAGCTGTAATAGTGGCATAAGTTCTGACAGTTGCGACTTACTTAAAGTTTTATGTTGTCGAATGTTATTTTCAATAATTTTAAGAGTGATTTCTGTCGGGACATTAGTATATAAACTTACAACGTCGAACGAAACTAATTGGGAGGAGGTAGTGAAATCTACCGCTCTTAGCTTGTTTATTAACTCAGCACTATTTTTAACGGGACAATTATTTTGAAAACGAAGGCTTCTTTAATTTCATGTGTAAGAATCTCGCTAATATATGATGTGTCTTCTTTATTCCATTAATGATCAGACGAATTGGGTGTTGCCTTTTGTGTACCTTAAATTGACTTCTAAGGGCAGGTGCTCTGGGGTTCATGTCAATTAAAGTTTTCTTTTGAAACTCTTTCATAAGATGCTTAGTTTTGCCTAAAATATCCCTAATTTCTTTTTGAAATGTAGGGGTAGGATGCTGATCGATTTCAGAGATCCCATTTTTCTCCAAAAAAGCCAAAGTTTAGCAATATATTCGCTTTTATGCGCTACAACGAGCGAATTTCCTTTATCGGATATCGTGATAAGAGCCTCATTATTTTTTAATTTACGTTTAATGCTAGTGATAATGCTCCCCTCCCTCTGTTGTAAGTCATTAGTTTTTACAGAAGTGACCTCTCTTTCTACAATTGCGCTACATTCATGAGCAATCCTAGTTTTTTGGGATTTTTCTGTTTTTACAGACTCAAGACCAACTTTAAGATCAACAATAAAATTATCCACCACTTTAGGGTCATTAAGACTAGGCATAAAATTGTATTTAAAACCTCTTGCTAGCAAGGCATTTTCTTGGGGAGTAAAGCTTATGTAAGTTTTATTTAGTACTCTATCAAAAAATTTGCATTTCGGAAACTGCACGATTTGTCGGATGTTCGAGGAGTGCTGTGGTGAGTATTTTCAACACATGGCGAAACCAAGATGAAACAATGTCCAGAAATCGCGTGTTTGGGCAGCCACCCCTCACTGTAGATGTTGGACGTCATTGGCTGGGGAGACTGGTAAAACAGGAGATTCAGCGAAATGTGGCGGAACTAACAGCAGACTTTAATGCTGGGCAGAGTACTAGTGTGTCTGAACACACAATCTAAAGAACACTCCTAACGATAGGCCTCTGCAACCGACGACTCATGCAAGTGCCAATGTTATGACATGGCAATTACGACTGAAATGGGCACGTGGGAACGGCAGTAGCCATTGGTGCAATGGCGGAGACTTCCATGATTTGACGAATCCCGATACCTTGGTCATCATGCTCATGGGAGGGTGCGACCCCGTCGTCTCCCAGGGGAACAGCTTCTTGA
Source organism: Schistocerca cancellata (assembly GCF_023864275.1). Classification (NCBI taxonomy): domain Eukaryota; kingdom Metazoa; phylum Arthropoda; class Insecta; order Orthoptera; family Acrididae; genus Schistocerca; species Schistocerca cancellata. The sequence goes on from NC_064633.1 coordinate 417,332,868, forward strand.
CACTTGTACTGCGGTGGCAGCGGCTCCACTATGGCTCTGGGGGCATTCACATGGGCGTCCATGGTTCCAGTGGAGCTTGTGCAAGGTACCATGACGCCCAAGGAGTATCGTACGCTGGTTGCAGATCACGTGCACCCCTTCATGGCGATCACGTTTCCAGACGGCAGTGGCATTTTTCAACAAGATAATGCGCTATGTCACAAGACCAGGAGTGTGATGGAGTGGTTCAGGGAACACAGTGGCGAGTTCCAATTGATGTGCTGCCTCCGCAACTCACCAGGTCTGAACCCAGTAGAACACATCTGGGATGTGATCGAACGTGGCATTCGAGCTCATCACCACCTCACCAGAATTTACGGTAATTAGGCGACTTGAGTGTTCAGATGTGTTCCCAGCTCCCTCCAGCGACCTACCAAGGCCTCATTGCTTCCATGCGATGACGCGTCGCCGCTGACATCCGTGCCAAAGGTGACATACTGGCTATTAGGTAGGTGGTCATAAAGTTCTGGCTGATCAGTACATAACACCATCTGCAGTTGAAACGTCAGTGACAGAAAATGTGCTAGTGTGTGAATGATCTCGGATGACGAGTTCTACCCACTGCCAGTTTTCGAATATCCTCGATACAGTAATACCAAAGTCATAATATCACTAAATGAGTGGACTCAAGTATGCGAAACTTCGATGCAATGACTCTGGTTAAGTTCCCCCAGTGTTACTAGGCGACCATACAGTTGTCTCAGGAGACTTTTCAGAAACGATCCAAATTCTTAAGGAAAAGGAGGGCACTCATCTACAGAAGCAGACATTTAAAAACTTAATGTATCTCAGTTGTGCAATGCAGCGTGCTCTAGATAGGGAGCTAAGTTTGCAACCACATGTGTACAAATTCTACGAGAAAATGTGGCTAATTTTAAAAAAATAGCGGGCCAAACTCTTAATCTGTCTGAAGAAATCATTGCTCAACTGCATGAGGCATGCTGTGTATCGATATGTGGAAATTTGTGTGAACCAACCACGCCTGATGTGGTCATCAAACTGCGAGTGTATTTAAGGATATCCCTGCATATGTAAAAATTTCTAAAGGTATATGGGTGTAAGAGGAATACAGGGTTATTACAAATGATTGAAGCGATTTCACAGCTCTACAATAACTTCATTACTTGAGATATTTTCAAAATGCTTTGCACACACTTACAAAAACTCAAAAAGTTTTTTTAGGCATTCACAAATGTTCGATATGTGCCCCTTTAGTGATTCGGCAGACATCAAGCCGATAATCAATTTCCTCCCACACTCGACGCAGCATGCCCCCATCAATGAGTTCGAAAGCATCGTTGATGCGAGCTCGCAGTTCTGGGACGTTTCTTGGTAGAGGAGGTTTAAACACTGAATCTTTCACATTGTTGTTGTTGTGGTCTTCAGTCCTGAGACTGGTTTGATGCAGCTCTCCATGCTACTCTATCCTGTGCAAGTTTCTTCATCTCCCAGTACGTACTGCAACCTACATCCTTCTGAATCTGCTTAGTGTATTCATCTCTTGGTCTCCCCCTACGATTTTTACCCTCCACGCTGCCCTCCAATACTAAATTGGTGATCACTTGATGCCTCAGAACATGTCCTACCAACCGATCCCTTCTTCTGGTCAAGTTGTGCCACAAACTTCTCTTCTCCCCAATCCTATTCAATACTTCCTCATTAGTTACGTGATCTACCCATCTAATCTTCAGCATCCTTCTGTAGCACCACATTTCGAAAGCTTCTATTCTGTTCTTGTCCAAACTATTTACCGTCCATGTTTCACTTCCATACATGGCTACACTCCTTACAAATACTATCAGAAATGACTTCCTGACACTTAAATCTATACTCGATGTTAACAAATTTCTCTTCTTCAGAAACGCTTTCCTTGCCATTGCCAGTCTACATTTTATATCCTCTCTACTTCGACCATCATCAGTTATTTTGCTCCCCAAGTAGCAAAACTCCTTTACTACTTTAAGTGTCTCATATCCTAATCTAATACCCTCAACATCACCCGACTTAATTCGGCCACATTCCATTATCCTCGTTTTGCTTTTGTTGATGTTCATCTTATATCCTCCCTTCAAGACACCATCAATTCCGTTCAACTGCTCTTCCTAGTCCTTTGCTGTCTCTGACAGAATTACAATGTGATCGGCGAACCTCAAAGTTTTTATTTCTTCTCCATGGATTTTACTACCTACTCCGAATTTTTTCTTTTGTTTCCTTTACTGCTTGCTCAATATACAGATTGAATAACATCGGGGAGAGGCTACAACCCTGTCTTACTCCCTTCCCAACCACTGCTTCCGTTTCATGTCCCTCGACTCTTATAACTGCCATCTGGTTTCTGCACAAATTGTAAATAGCCTTTCGCTCCCTGTATTTTACCCCTGCCACCTTTAGAATTTGAGAGAGAGTATTCCAGTCAACATTGTCAAAAGCTTTCTCTAAGTCTACAAATGCTAGAAACGTAGGTTTGCCTTTCCTTAATCTTTCTTCTAAGATAAGTCGTAAGGTCAGTATTGCCTCACGTGTTCCAGTATTTCTACGGAATCCTAACTGATCTTCCCCGAGGTCGGCTTCTACTAGTTTTTCCATTCGTCTGCAAAGAATTCGTGTTAGTATTTTGCAGCTGTGGCTTATTAAACTGATTGTTCGGTAATTTTCACATCTGTCAACATCTGCTTTCTTTGCGATTGGAATTATTATATTCTTCTTGAAGTCTGAGGGTATTTCGCCTGTTTCATACATCTTGCTCACCAGATGGTAGAGTTTTGTCAGGACTGGCTCTCCCAAGGCCGTCAGTAGTTCCAATGGAATGTTGTCTACTCCGGGGGCCTTGTTTCGACTCAGGTCTTTCAGTGCTCTGTCAAACTCTTCACGCAGTATCGTATCTCCCATTTCATCTTCATCTACATCCTCTTCCATTTCCATAATATTGTCCTCAAGTACATCGCCCTTCACATAACCCCACAGAAAGAAATCGCATGGGGTTAAGTCGGGAGAGCGTGGAGGCCATGACATGAATTGCTCATCATGATCTCCACCACGACAGATCCATCGGTTTACAAATCTCCTGTTTAAGAAATGCCGAACATCATGATGGAAGTGCGGTGGAGCACCATCCTGTTGAAAGATGAAGTCGGCGCTGTCGGTCTCCAGTTGTGGCATGAGCCAATTTTCCGCGGGCTTCGCGTGAAACTTGCCCGCACGCGTTCATCCGTTTCTTCGCTCACTGCAGGCCGACCCGTTGATTTTCCCTTACAGACGCATCCAGAAGCTTTAAACTGCGCATACCATCGCCGAATGGAGTTAGCAGTTGGTGGATCTTTGTTGAACTTCGTCCTGAAGTGTCGTTGCACTGTTATGACTGACTGATGTGAGTGCATTTCAAGCACGACATACACTTTCTCGGCTCCTGTCGCCATTTTGTCTCACTGCGCTATCGAGCGCTCTGACGGCAGAAACCTGAAGTGTGGCTTCAGCCGAACAAAACTTTATGAGTTTTTCTGCGTATCTGTAGTGTTGTTGTTGTTGTGGTCTTCAGTCCTGAGACTGGTTTGATGCAGCTCTCCATGCTACTCTATCCTGTGCAAGCTTCTTCATCTCCCAGTACCTACTGCAACCTACATCCTTCTGAATCTGCTTAGTGTATTCATCTCTTGGTCTCCCCCTACGATTTTTACCCTCCACGCTGCCCTCCAATACTAAATTGGTGATCCCTTGATGCCTCAGGACATGTCCTACCAAACTGATCCCTTCTTCTGGTCAAGTTGTGCCACAAACTTCTCTTCTCCCCAATCCTATTCAATACTTCCTCATTAGTTATGTGGTCTACCCATCTAATCTTCATCATTCTTCTGTAGCACCACATTTCGAAAGCTTCTATTCTCTTCTTGTCCAAACTATTTACCGTCCATGTTTCACTTCCATACATGGCTACACTCCATACAAATACTTTCAGAAATGACTTCCTGACACTTAAATCTATACTCGATGTTAACAAATTTCTCTTCTTCAGAAACGCTTTCCTTGCCATTGCCAGTCTACATTTTATATCCTCTCTACTTCGACCATCATCAGTTATTTTGCTCCCCAAATAGCAAAACTCCTTTACTACTTTAAGTGACTCATTTCCTAATATAATACCCTCAACATCACCCGACTTAATTCGACTACATTCCATTATCCTCGTTTTGCTTTTGTTAATGTTCATCTTATATCCTCCTTTCAAGACACCATCCATTCCGTTCAACTGCTCTTCCAAGTCCTTTGCTGTCTCTGACAGAATTACAATGTCATCGGCGAACCTCAAAGTTTTTATTTCTTCTCCATGGATTTTAATACCTACTCCGAATTTTTCTTTTGTTTCCTTTACTGCTTGCTCAATATACAGATTGAATAACATCGGGGAGAGGCTACAACCCTGTCTTACTCCCTTCCCAACCACTGCTTCCCTTTCATGTCCCTCGACTCTTATAATTGTCATCTGCTTTCTGTACAAATTGTAAATAGTCTTTCGCTCCCTGTATTTTACCCCTGCCACCTTCAGAATTTGAAAGAGAGTATTCCAGTCAACATTGTCAAAAGCTTTCTCTAATCTACAAATGCTAGAAACGTAGGTTTGCCTTTCCTTAATCTTTCTTCTAAGATAAGTCGTAAGGTCAGTATTGCCTCACGTGTTCCAGTATTTCTACGGAACCCACACTGATATTCCCCGAGGTCGGCTTCTACTAGTTTTTCCAATCGTCTGTAAAGAATTCGTGTTAGTATTTTGCAGCTGTGGCTTATTAAACTGATTGTTCGGTAATTTTCACATCTGTCAACACCTGCTTTCTTTGGGATTGGAATTATTATATTCTTCTTGAAGTCAGAGGGTATTTCGCCTGTTTCATACATCTTGCACACCAGATGGTAGAGTTTTGTCAGGACTGGCTCTCCCAAGGCCGTCAGTAGTTCCAATGGAATGTTGTCTACTCCGGGGGCCTTGTTTCGACTCAGGTCTTTCAGTGCTCTGTCAAACTCTTCACGCAGTATCGTATCTCCCATTTCATCTTCATCTACATCCTCTTCCATTTCCATAATATTGTCCTCAAGTACATCGCCCTTGTATAGACCCTCTATATACTCCTTCCACCTTTCTGCTTTCCCGTCTTTGCTTAGAACTGGGTTTCCATCTGAGCTCTTGATGTTCATACAAGTGGTTCTCTTATCTCCAAAGGTCTCTTTAATTTTCCTGTAGGCAGTATCTATCTTACCCCTAGTGATATAAGCCTCTACATCCTTACATTTGTCCTCTAGCCATCCCTGCTTAGCCATTTTGCACTTCCTATCGATCTCATTTTTGAGACGTTTGTATTCCTTTTTGCCTGCTTCATTTACTGCATTTTTATATTTTCTCCTTTCATCAATTAAATTCAATATTTCTTCTGTTACCCAAGGATTTCTACTAGCCCTCGTCTTTTTACCTACTTGATCCTCTGCTGCCTTCACTACTTCATCCCTCAAAGCTACCCATTGTTCTTCTACTGTATTTCTATCCCCCATTCCTGTCAATTGTTCCCTTATGCTCTCCCTGAAACTCTGTACAACCTCTGGTTCTTTCAGTTTATCCAGGTCCCATCTCCTTAAATTCCCACCTTTTTGCAGTTTCTTCAGTTTTAATCTACAGGTCATAACCAATAGATTGTGGTCAGAGTCCACATCTGCCCCTGGAAATGTCTTACAATTTAAAACCTGGTTCCTAAATCTCTGTCTTACCATTATATAATCTATCTGATACCTTTTAGTATCTCCAGGGTTCTTCCATGTATACAACCTTCTATCATGATTCTTAAACCAAGTGTTAGCTATGATTAAGTTGTGCTCTGTGCAAAATTCTACCAGGCGGCTTCCTCTTTCATTTCTTAGCCCCAATCCATATTCACCTACTACGTTTCCTTCTCTCCCTTTTCCTACACTCGAATTCCAGTCACCCATGACTATTAAATTTTCGTCTCCCTTCACTATCTGAATAATTTCTTTTATTTCATCATACATTTCTTCAATTTCTTCGTCATCTGCAGAGCTAGTTGTAGTGTGTCGTGACCATATGTCAATGAATGGAGCTACAGTGAATTTATGAAATCGCTTCAATCATTTGTAATAGCCCTGTATGTGTTTTTCTTACTCTATGAAATCCTCTTCATGCTAATGTAAACCTGTAGTCATCAACATGGCTGAGTGGACGAAATATGCTCTTTATGAAGACTTCACAGTAACCAACTGGTCCTGCAATGATCATGACACAGAGAAGAAAAAGAAAAAGAGGGTCACTCCAACCCAATAACATATGTGCTTTAATGATTGGGGCTTCTGAATGTGAGGAGACAAGTGTTATTCTGTCACTGCTAACACATTCTTATGGGGTCCACTTGGAGCATGTATATATGCTTTTAAAAACATTATTTTAGTCCAAGTCTCAGCTAGTGCAGGAAACTCGGCATGGCATCGGAAGGACTGATATAAAAAATGATATGAAAAAATAGATGAAGATACCATCTCTTTGATTTTAGCTTGATGTCTTGTCTTCCTATATTGCTATCGAGCAAATCACTGTTCCCCATGTGAGAACTGTATAAAAAGACAACTGCTAAATAAGGCACAATTACATGCTCCTTTTTCTTCCTACCAAATCTTCTCACTTCTGATTTTGGAAGTTCACTGTCAACAGAGGAAAAGAAAATCACATCACTGTTCCCCTTGTACAAAAGAGTAGAAATGTCACCTGACTCAAGTTTTGTTGTGAATTCCTCTGAATAACCGAATGATTCCTTTTTGAGATTTTTTTGGCCACTGAGCTTGCATTTAGGAATTCTATTGCATTGAATTGTACCAACGCACTGAATTCCTTTCTTGAACAAATATACCGCTAAATCCAGAGATTCTGTCAAAATATAATTTGTAATTCTGGTGTCTTGGCTCTTTTCTTGACAGCCGAATAACAGGATTTCCACTAGCTCCGATATCAGGTTCCTCATCAGCCCGAAATTTAGGATCATTTTAGGTCTGCTACAAACTTCGAATTTGTGAGCAAACCCTAAGCCATAAAGAGTTTGTAACCCCACTTAGGTGGTTTATCTTTCATATACATTTTCATGTGGGGTCTTGCATTGGTGGCACACATCTGTTCATCAATTGCAAGACGTTCACCAGAGTACTGAAAGACAAGTAGTCTAGTATTGGCCTTATTTTGTATAGTTAGTCACTTTCAGGTCCTTTGGGGTCTGGCAGCTACCAACGTAACTCCAAATACATCATTCCATAGATCACAGATGACAGCTGATGGGGCCAAAGCACTGATGATGCATATGCCAAAAAATTTATAAATGTCATAATTCGTACAATCAAATGGCTTGTTTGGATTTTATTGAATAGCATATAAATTTGTTTCATCCACAATTCTTGATGTAATTTCATCAGTAAGGAAATATTTAAAACATTTGTATGATGTAGATAGCTCTAGAACTGATTGCTGTAATTTGTCCTTTCCTGTGAATGGAAACTTGTCAGGACAGGAAAGAAAATTTTGATTTTGCTTTTTCCGTAAAACCTCATTTTTTTATATTTATTTTATTGGTAATAGGAATTTTAGTTCGAATTGGCGGAAGAGATGAAGAATTTCCTTGATTATTTCCCTTAGCTCTATTGGATATATTTGAAATACGTTCTGTTTGGATATTAGTTCCAGGATCACTATCGCTAGATGGAGAATCAAGGTCTTGGACTTTTATTGTTGGATCTTCGTCAGAATCGTCGAATTCCAGCCCATCTTCACTCTCTCACGGGCAGACCGTCGCCATTAAATCATCTGATGTCAAAATCTTACGTTTTCCATTATCCTAATACATAATGGAATCCATCACAGTAATTTTTTGTCAACAAGTGTACACGAAACTGAAACAAAATACATGTAGTTGGAATCTGAATAATGTAAGAGTTGAAAACAACAGTACAATCATATCACGCACTTTTTCAGATGTGCAAACTGAATAATATACACATCAAAAAAACTTTTGCATCACCTCGGTTCCGAGAGTTCCGGAACCTGTACAGAAAATTTGAATAGAGATCAGCGTAAACACCATTTTCACCATTTTAATTGCTCATGAAAAACACACATTGCATGTTGTACCACCACACAGCGAGACCTTCAGAGGTGGTGGTCCAGATTGCTTTACACACCGGTACCTCTAATACCCAGTAGCATGTCCTCTTGCATTGATGTATACCTGTATTCGTCATGGCATACTATCCATGAGTTCATCAAGGCACTGTTGGTCCAGATTGTCCCACTCCCCAACGGCGATTCCGAGCAGATCCCTCAGAGTGGTCGCTGGGTCACTTCGTCCATAAACAACCCTTTTAAATCTATCCCAGGCTTGTTCGATAGGGTTCATGTCTTGAGAACATGCTGGCCACTCTAGTCGAGCGATGTCGTTATCCTGAAGGAGGTCATTCATAAGATGTGCACGATGGGGCCATGAAGACGAATGCCTTGCCAATATGCTGCCGATATAGTTGCGCTGTCGGTCGGAGGATAGAATTCACGTACCGTGCAGCCGTTACGACGCCTTCCATTACCAGCAGCGGCGTATGTCGGCCCCATATAATGCCGCCTCAAAACATCAGGGAACCTCCACCTTGCTGCACTCGCTGGACGGTGTGTCTAAGGCGTTCAGCGTGACCGAGTTGCCTTCAAACACGTCTGTGGCGTTTGTCTGGTTGAATGCATATGCGACACTCATCGGTAAAGAGAACGTGGTCCCAGTCCTGAGCCGTCCATTTGGCATGTTGTTGAACCTCGCCATGGACGTCGGGAGTGAAGCTGCGCATCATGCAGCCTATTGCGCTCAGGTTCTGTGGCTGCACGTAAAGCATTATTCGACATGATGGCGCTGCTGTCAGGGTTCCTCCGAGCCATAATCCGTAGGTAGCGGCCATTTACTGCAGTAGTAGCCGTTGGGCGGCCTGAGCGAGGCATGTCATCGCCACTTCCTGTCTCTCTGTATCTCCTCCACGTTCGAACAACGTCGCTTTGGTTCACTCCTAGACACCTGGACACTTCCCCTGTTGAGGGCCCTTCCTGGTACAAAGTAACAATGTGGATGCGATCGAACCGCGGTATTGACCATCTAGGCATGGTTGAACTACAGACAACACGAGCCGTGTACCTCCTTACTTGTAGAATAACTGGAACTGATCAGTTCTAGGCACTTCAGTCCGGAACCGCGTCTCTGCTATGGTCGCGGGTTCGAATCCTGCCTCGGGCATGGATGTGTGTGATGTCCTTAGGTTAGTTAGGTTTAAGTAGTTCTAAGTCTAGGGGACTGATGACCTCAGATGTTAAGTCCTATAGTGCTTAGAGCCATTTGAACCATTTGTTTACATCTTTGGGCGGGTTTAGTGACATCTCTGAACAGTCAAAGGGACTGTGTCTGTGATACAATATCCACAGTCAACGTCTATCTTCAGGAGTTTTGGGAACTGGGGCGATGCAAAACTTTTTTGATGTGTTTATTGCTTATTACTCGTTAATTAGCAGAAATGTGCATGAACACGAAGGTATATTCACTGCTGTTACTGAATCACGAATATATTTTCGTTTTCACCACGTGTACAAACTCTTACAAGTCGGCGCTTCATGACAAACTGAAGTTTCTTTGTATGCGACGAATGTAAGTCATATAAGTCGACAGTGGCGCGAACTAGTGGCACATTCTTGCTCACAGTTTCAGATACGCATTAGTGCAATTGTGTAAACGGGACTTCAACGTTAAACTAGAAAAGACACCTGAGAAAATTTCCCTTTATTCCGCTTTGCAGATATGCAAAGCTGCATAGTGATGGGTTAAGGACTTACGGATATGCCATGCAAGAGCATCTGTCTGCTGGGGAGTTTCGATGGCTGTTGGATGAGGACATCCTCAGATTAAGTGATTTGGAGACAGATTAGGGATATCCTGTTAGTTTGCATGATGCACACAGTGGTATGCTGCTATGTCCAGAACACCTAGTCCTGTGCAACGGTTCTGCAGCGGCAACTCCTTCAAGCAGACACGCTGGTTGAAGAATTATATTGATGTTAATACTGAACAGAGAGTTAACATGACGTGTGATGTTTGAGATAAGATTTTTTTGAAATTAATGAATAGTGTTATTTTCCGGAAAGCAATTGGGGTATTTCAGAAAACACTGCGAGACTCATGTAGTTTACCACTGTGGGCATTATGGCGCACAAGATTGGACAACTAGGCCAAATTTTAAATGGGTCACAGTCTTTAATCAAGGATTAGTCGCTCTTAAAATGGTTGGCATTTCGATAGAGTTACAAAAACCTGTTTATGTTGGACTACCCATGTACCAATGTCTCTATAAGTTTACAAAGACAAATTCTCTGATCGAAAAATACTTTATATGCATACACACCCTTTCATCTCCCGGGTAAAAGGCTGCGATCCATGTAAAGTGATGAGGCACAATCCTGAAGAATTCGATGTGTTCGGATTCGTGGCCAATAATCTTTATGGTAATAGGCCTCAAAACAAGATGATTATCAGCCTGATGATAGAAGAGGCGAATGTGTTTCAGATAGTGGCGTTTGTAAGTGTTAGATTCAAAATGTGTGTGTACCTTACTGAAATAGGTGCCACCCAAAGGCAGGATAAGGGCGAGTCTCCAAAGCTCTCATGAGTGATGATTAGTTGGAGTGTCTGCTTCTTGGTGAGGGTTCTTCTTCTCAGCGAACACTCAGACACGAGAGCGTGGGTTGTGTATTGTTTCGCAATTTAAAATTAGTCTGTCACTTCATGACGACACATGAGTCATCTGTGAGGATGGGATCGCGACTCTCCCATACTCACACTATTCATTTGCATGATTGAGTGTGGGAATAGGTTTTTATCTGAAAATAGTGGGTATATATGTGTGTTATAGCTTTGTCAATGGGTTGTCAAAGTTATGTAAGTAGGTGTGTTTTAGTGGTTGGCTGCATTTACTGCGTGTAAATTATATTCGGTTTGTGCATAAGTTCATAACGTTTTTCCATGAAGTTTAATAAACACAACAGATACACGTAACAAAGACTTTAATCATCAAAAATGTATTGTGCTTCACTATTTACGGCAATCTGCCAACCCTGCATAACTTTTAGATTCTGCGACTGTAGAAATCACGTGGTTTTGAGGCGTAGAACCCGTCGAGCCATGTTCAAAGCGCAATTTGATCCATAAAAGAAGTTCGTTGAAGACTGTTAGTTTGATATAGGAAAAAGTGAAAATATGAGGGTGCAGGATGAGGTGAGTGAGGTGGGTGCAGAATGAATTCCCAACCCAAATCCTGTATAGTGTTTTTTTGTCACTTCATGCAGTCTTCCTATTCGTTGTTCTTGGACTGCGTCTGCAAGACATCTCATGTGTTGACAATAAATGTTAGCAGTGATGGTTACACATTGCAGAAAAATTCGTACTACACCACGCCGTCACTGCTCCACCAGATGCATAGCATTGTCTTATGCGGATAAGTGCAGACCTGTGTACAGGGAGTTGCTGCTTTGTAGGGCTCAATCATTACTTTCTTTTCCTTACGTTAGCATAAAAACATCACTTCTCGTCACCATTAACAATACATGATAGGGATAGTCAGTGTTATTCACGGGGTACTGATGACAAGCAAGCAGATATGCACCCAATGATTTTTATGATTTAGGCTTAGAGCATGTGGTACCAGACCACACACGAGTTTTGAACCTTCCCCATTGCAAGCAAACGTCAGACAATGGTGACATAATTACAAGTCATTACATTTGCCAGTTCTCGATTAAACTGACGCGGATCATTTTGGATTAATGTGTTTAAAAGATCTTCATCAAACACTGAAGGTCTTCCTGAATGTGGAGAGTTACTAATGTTAAATCGCTCCTGCTTAAAAAGAGAAAACCATTTTATTACTATGCTCCTCATACACAGCACTAATGTTTCTGGCTTCCTCCGATACTGTCATCCTTCCATTCAAGTCAAACAGAAAAATATCTCGGAAATGTTCCGATCTCTCCACATGGTAGTCCATTTTCTAGGGTCCACAGCTCCACTCATTATCTCCAGATGACAAAACGACAATATTTACGCTCAAATAGCACCAGTGAACTACAAATAAAACAGTCACTGAAGAAATCCATAGCAGCCAGAATACTAGCATGTAAAATAAAAACGCAAAAAGCTTGCACACCAATCTAATATGTAAAATGTATGTAGTATGAACGTGTGTGTGTGTGTGTGTGTGCATGTGTTTTGTATTTTGTGTATAGTTTTTTCTTCATCTGCTGCTACCCATTCCAGAATTATTAGGGTGTATATTTTTTATTCATCTCCCATTTTGTCTAAATAGCCAAGTCTATTATCAAAGACAATAACTACATTACAAAGAATCCCTAATACTGTATCAAAGAAGTTTCTCTTTAGTATTGTATCAAAAAGAAATGACGTTTTTTTAGACAACCATGGAATATGTAGTTGTGTAAAAAATGTTTCTAGTGATATGAAATGTATCTCTGTTATTGTTTTTCTAGTCATTAAGTCATCCACAAAAGGAAAAGTTTCTGTGTAGTAACTAATCAATGCTATGTGTCTGTGTTCAAAAGAATTATTGTCTGTCTAATGAATAAACCAGAATATTATCAAATACATTTAACTCTCTTGGTCTTTATAGAGAAAAACTACCTATTTCATATTTTTGGACAGTTCAGTTGCATGTAAAAGTACGCAAGCATTATATAAATTAGAGTCTGTTGGTAATGGAGGAACACTATTTTTTTTCTTTTAGTGCATGTGCACTACTGACAGGTAAACTGGCACTGAATCCTTAAATGAAATAAAATATAAAACTTTCATTCTTACAGGTCATTTAATTTCTCTCTTAATTTCTGATAATATTTTGGGGAAGATAAACATATGTAAGTTTCCCACATTTCTTTGTCTACACCAGGTACCAGTGCTGTACCATACATGCTTCATACAGCACTAAAACACATTAAAGTTTCTTGTGAATACATCTTCAGAAACGTACTCATTAGGCAGCTTTGAAAGAGTGTACCAAACATTACCAAAAATTTCATAAACATAATCCCATGACTCAATATGGCCATTCACTGCCCACTGTATTGCTTAACTTATGTACATCAAGTTTCTGAATGTCACTTCCTTTAAATAGGTATGCTCTAATCTATCCTCATCACTGATAATTTTAGTAGTTTTCAGTCACTGACACACACTGAGTGACAACTCAGCAACACAGAGCGTGCAGTTTTATCGTTTAACAGAGAATCTACATTCGAGAAATCCTCACATATCTGCCATCACTCGTATGATGAAAGAATAGCAATCTTACTGCATACTGAGGTTTTTCAAATACCATTAGATTATTGAACTCATGACTGGACGACATCCACCCAACTATACATATGCTACCTCTCATGTTTAGACTGTAGATAACCATGAATACAAACACTTTAAATTATGAGTATCCCACTGTCATCACATGTATGGTGGTGCAAATGCAGGTAATAGTGATCACTTACGATCATAGAAGTACAGTTCTTTTATATCATTCTGTAATGCGTCACTGGTGGGCCACTGCTGCTGCTGGTCGTGCGTTGGAGGCTAAAAGTCAAATGAAACAGGTGGTGCGGACCTAAAGTCTGACGAATCGCTGAAAATTGAACGGTTCCCATAAATTAGCCTGATTAACTGCGTTATCGTCGGGAGTCTGTGGTATTGCAGGAGAAAGAAAATATTACTAAATGATTTACAATAATAATAATGCAAGACATGGAGGAACTGATACTTACATTCGAATGAAAGAGTTTTCTTCATTTTATTCTCCTCGCACTCAGTGGATTATCTCTGACACTTCATAGTGATGGTGCCATGCTCAAGTGAGGTACAGGTTAAGAACGACAGTCTCAGGATGCTTGAGGCTCTAAGAAGGGCAAGGGCAGTGGGAAGTGGAGGAACAGTAGAAGACACTGCAACAGTGATGGTGGGGGACAGAGTACATTGCACCAGTGGGAGAGAAGAGACGTCACTTTTGGGTGATGACACCTGGGTAAACGCGAACGTAAGTGTGCTACAAGGGCACCATCTTGGCTATAAATTATGGTAATTATAGACAGTTATGGACCATTAAATTCAACGATAATGACAGTTATTGCTCATTAACTACATCTTAAATAAAAAAAACAAGAGCCGAAGTGAAATGTTTGTTTACATAAAGGTCACTAAATTAGGCTAGGGCAACTGGGCAGTTTGTTTACTTAAGGAGAACAATACGCCACATTCAGGTACAACTGGTATGCCCCATACTGCCACAAACCTTCACAAATATATCAAGAGCTTGTGTCAAGCAGAATCCACACTCAAATGTATGTAGAAGGTATAGCAATGTGCTATTTTGCAGATCTTCATTTGATGCAAGTTAAATAATAATACTGCCATATACCAAGAAGTGTGTGGTCCTTTCAGTCCCGATGCTACTTACTTCATTCCCTTAAAGTCTGTCGTTATTGTGTGTGGAACTCTAAACAGAGAAACCTTCGTACATGAATGTGTCTGGCAGTATCAACAGATTTCATATATTCGATTGCTATAGGCGTCACATTCCAGATGACTGGGAGACCAGAATGCATCCAGTTCTAAATGCAAAGCAGGGCTAACTCTGAATTCATATAGCTGGTTGTGGTGGGTGTCTAGCTCAAACAATAGTCAACCTGCATTCCAAACTGTGTTTCACGGCATAGTGACACGAACACCTTGTGAACAACAACATGTAATGGTGAAAGTTGGATGACACATCCTGCTGGACGCAGGAAGCCAGCAGGGCACACCATCTGACATCATGTCATGCCTGGTGATTGGGCGAGTTGCTACCATATCATATGTGGCTTGCAGGTCAGTGTGACACAGCAGACTATGGTTGGCAATGCAGTGTGAGGCATCAAGTTGGCATTTATTGATGAAGGATTGGTGAGCAAACTTTACAGAATTACAAGTTTGTTTGAGTGGCCATCCTCTGCAGCAACCATATAAATACTTGTTTTGTAAATAAAACTGCCTTTTCCTACTGCTACTTAAATTATTTATCCCATATGCGTTTCCCCTTTCCTTGTTCTAAGGCATCGTCAGTGGGATCTGTAATGATACAGTTTTGTTAGTTTTAGATTATTAAACGGTTCACGTCACGATTTTCTCTAGTGGTTGGTTTGTGGTCATGTTCTCTTAGGTGTTCTGCAAATGTGCAGTGGTTTGTCCTATATTTCCACACTCTCATGTGTTCTTTGTATCTGACATCAAATGTTCCACCTCTTTGTACTATGTATCTACCTTAACAAGAGTTACACTATAGTGATATATACCTACTTCTGGTATATTTCTCTGTTTTTGTCAGTTTTGGGGTGTTTAGAATTGTCTGTTGTGTATGTTATGTTTATTCCCTGTCTTTTGAAAATGTTGGTGATTTTATGGGTGAGTTTGTGTTTGTATGTCATTGTGTACCATCTTGTGTTTCCTTTAATATTTTATGAAAGACAAAGAACAATACATTGAGAAAACACAAGAATTCATCTCAGAAAATAACAATACAAAATTCAAATCAGACCTAACAAACAGATCCAGACAAAAGTAAAAATTACTCTGAAAAACATTGAAATCGTACTGGATAACACAGAGAAAAGAAAATTGACACACATCGGTCCCACTGCACCTGCCCTTCAGAGCCAACCAAAAATCCACAAACTGAATCTCTCTGTGAGGCCTACACTTACAAGTTTGCAGGATACATGTTAAAATTACTGTCTGAAATATTTCAAAGTACAAGAAGACAGAACCATTAAAAACACTACACAGATAATACAACAAATAAAAGCTATAAAAATCCCAGACACAGCAACACTCCACTCATTTGATATAGAAAGCATATATTCCAACATACCAGTACCAGAAACAATAGAAATCATAGATAAGAACCTGAAAACATATAGTCAACTCCACGATGATCAGATTAAAGAAATATGCACATTAATAAAGCTCATAACAGAACAAAATTACTTCCAATACAATAATGAAATTTATTTACAACAAGATGGATTACCAATGGGGTCCCCAGGAGCCTTACCAAATATTTTTGTAAACCACATTCAACAGATCATTTTCACAAAAATAGTAGCAAAAGAATACAACATATTATATTGGTTCAGGTATATGGATGACATCGTTTGCTTAATAGATGAACCACAAACAAACATTGAAAAACTACTTAGTGACATCAACAAGATACATAAAAGTATAAAATTCACAATTGAAAGAAAACAGAACAACCAAACTATCTTTCTGGATATAACAATCAAAAAGCAAAACGATAAGCATATGTTTGAAATTTACCATACACCCACAGCAATGGACATTATCATTCCTCAATCCTTGAACCACTCACACTCATGAAAGCAAGCAGCACTTCGACACATGCTCCATAGACTCAACAGAGTACAACTCACCAAAGAAACTGGACATAATAATGCAGATAGTGTGCAAAGTAATGGTTACAATAATAACACAGTAAAAAAGCTAAACAACAAAATTAAAAGTAAAATAAAAGCAGAAAGCTCCAAACCACAGGCAAGAACACAACAGAACCTAACACAAACATGCAGTCCCATAACAACTACACAGAATAATCAGAAAAAAATGAAAGGAAACACAAGATGGTAGACAGTTACATACAAACACAAACTCACCCATAAAATCACCAACATTTTCAAAAGACAGGGAATAAACAAAGCATACACCACAGACGATTCTATACACCCCAAAACTGACAAAAACAGATAAATATACCAGAAAGCAGCTATATATCAAGTACAGTGTAATACCTGTTAAGGCAAATACATAGGACAAACAGGTAGAATATTTGATGTCAGATACAAAGAACACATGAGAGCCTGGAAATATAGGACAAACCACTGCACATTTGCAGAACAGCTAAGAGAACATGACCACAAACCAACCACTAGCGAAGATGAGATGAAAATAACTAGAATCAACAATAGTAAACACCTCTAACCCTGCAAGAAAATTACCACATACAGAAAAACAAAGCAGAAAGGAAAACCCTGTTAAATGACCAAGTACACATGCCAAGCAATTCAGTATTTGCACTGATAGATAAAATAATAGAATAATGCTCCCAAAGAGGATTAATATAATAATACTATCCAATACAATAATAATACCATCCAACATCTTTACACGCACTTATCCATGTAGCCCTCCACAGAATATTGAAACAAAAAGTCAAATCAGCTGTTACCAAAGCTTTCAACCACTCGCTGACAGCTGCTAGTACAATACCATACAACTCAAACCACCAACCTCCCAAAAAAAGTACTCGTCGCCTCTCTCTCTCTCTTTTTCGTACATACACACACGGTATAAAAATTATGAATAGAAGTTAGTCTTGAACATATACTTCGTTAGGTTGTCTACAAGTAGGTATCCAGGCCAAAGAGGAGGAAACACGTAATGGAGTTGCAATATTTACGTTGTGAAAAGCAGTGTCTGGCGAAATAGTTATATCGAGTGGCAAAGGAACAATAGTACACCACAAAAAGAAGGAGAAACGTGGTGAACAGTGTGAAGAAGGTCTGAAGGCAAAGTTGTGCTTATATATCAGTAATAGAGTGGTAGGGCGACCTCCAGATCAGATGTGAGGAAATGCAGATCTGTGAAGCGGAACTAATTACTTTTTTGCAAAAAATATCGTGACGTGAACTATTTAATAATCTAAAACTAACAAAACTGTATCGTTATAGATCCCACTGATGATGCCTTAGAACACGTTAAGGGGAAACGCGTATGGGATAAATAAATTAAGTAGCAGCAGGAAAAGGCAGTTTTATTTACAAAACAAGTATTTACAGAATTAAGTAGAGGCAGCATGAAATCTGTGTGTGAACTGGTTCAACGTTTTTAAGGAAATAAAATTGCAGTGTTTACCTCCCACATTTCTACCCAGCAACTCGTGCCTGTCCCAAATATTTGACAGTCATACAGGTTTAAATGTAGCTTTTGCTCAAAATATTTCAGTGTCGATATGTTCCTGCAGACAAGAACATCGGCAGCGAACAGTAGCGAGTGTGGCCGATGCTATTTTACTTTCCATCGAACATTCGCTGTCCTGTATAGTGTACTGTGTTCTATCAATACATATGGTATTCCTTGCTGTGAGTGTTCCACAAATTTTGAATTATTTTCATTCTGCTCTCACCAAGATGCCCATTACTCAAACAGAACATGCATGTTGTTGGTCAACAGGTGACATGCTGCTGCGTGTTTTCACTGTGGGATTGAGACTCCTAGCGGCCTACGTGACAGCCACAGGCATCTTAAGTCTGGTACCGACCATGGTTCGCACCTACCTCCGGCAGCGGCGACCCAATTCACTGATGGCCGGCCATGTGAACCGCACACTCTTTGGGGTGCTGCTAATGCTCCTCTGTCTTAGCGTGGGCGTTGAAACAGGTGGCTTGATGGTGATACTGGTGGGAGTCTACCTGATGGCCACAGGGATCTTCCGGCTGGCCAGGGACACAACACGCGGGCTGTTTCGCGTATGCTCCATGCTCTTCGGAGCATTGCTTCCGCTTCTCGCGCTCGGAGTGCATGTTGTAAATGGTGGCCGGCCTGCGTGGGAGTTCACAGTCATGGTGAGCGTCATGGTGGCCTACAGGGCGGCGAAGGGCACCTTGCAGCTGAATAGGGACTCAGAGCCATTCGGGATGATCCTCGTGATCCTTGGTCTCGGCTTGCACATCGTAACTATGGGGATGGAAAGTGCTGTCGTGCAGGTTTACTATGGTAGGTGTTAGTAGACTCCTCTTATTAAATTCCCAATTAATTTAAGTGACAGTACTTCAACACTTTCTTAAATCAACAGAATTTTTAATTCTAACTCATTTGTTTGTACACCAAATTTTACTGTGAAGGACACCATGTCTAAAACTGATATTACATATGATGATTTAGTTCTAAGTTGGTGCCCTTTTATTTATTAACAATAGTGGAGGACTTAGTTAGTGCTGATGTATACGCAACTGTTAATACATCTTGAGTCAAAAAGGACTTTACAACTTTGGAATGATATAGAAATGTATTAGAACTACTTACAGAATAGATAGATGTGTTATTTTGTAAGAAACAACCTGAAGCTTCAATAAAAGTGTCAAGTGTAATTTTGGTTCGATGCCACTACCATTTGTGATGTGGCAAACATCCCACCAGCAATCAATTTCTTCCCACACTCGTTGCAGCGAATCAGATGTAACGTCCAACAGCAGTGTAGATTTGATTTCTCAGGTCAGCTACATTGTTTGGTATGGGAAGAACAAACACATAGTCTTTAATGAAATGTGGCGTTGATTTTTGTGAGCTGTGGGCAAAGCTCTCCCTAACCTGCTCAACATATTCATCAACACGCTGGTGATGGTAGATTTACCATGTCGCAGTGAACAACCCGTCTCCACAGTGTTCTTATGCCAAGAGTAAATTGCAGGCCTGCTTGGAGGTTCTTTAGCGAATTCGGTGCAAAAGTTACGCCGAACACGCAACAAGCACGGACCTACTAGCGAAAATATCCATTTTAAGTGTGCACTACGCTGGCGTTCTTGGTGGCAGGATGGCGTGCTGATGAACTACACGAACAACTTGAAGCTGTTTGCTACAAAATGATACATCTACCGATTCTGTAAGTTATCTCAGTGAATTTTTATATCATTCCAAAGCTATTAAGTACTTTTTGACACAACCTGTATTTCTATGCTTCCGGAGGTTTAACTGTTCTTAGTGGGGTGGGGAATGTGATATCAAAGGAAGGAAGGTGGGAATTACAGTTGAAGACTGCATAACGTTGTGTTTAACTGGCTAGATAAGTATGCAAATTTTTCGAGTTTCTGATGAGGACAAGCTGGAAAGTTCATGGCCTAACAGAGACTTGAAATATCCTTCTTCTTCATGCATTCTCCTTGATAGCTGAAGTCAGATGCAATCATTACTTCTGGTACGTCGTTACATTTATAGGGCTTTCAAAGTAGTCATGTAGTGTGCATCTGGACAAAGGGATGTACTGGAAGCCTTGATGCGTAACAGGGGTGCTGTCCAACATTGCATCTGATAGTGAGTCATCATGAACACATCGAAAGAGATGAACATATCAGTCACTACTTTAAAAGCTGAAGATGCACTTCTCTTTTGCTGGGACACTTTGTCAAAGGTGTGTTCCATCTTGGTTTCTTATGGTAGGTAACTTACATTAACGTTAGTTGTAATTCATATTTGGGTTCTTTTTGAAATACAATTCGCTATGTTTACTCTTTATCAATAAAGTTGTTGCGTATTAGTCTGGATTATTTCCAAGCTTTACTGTATGATTAAATGATGATGGCGTCCTCTTGGGTAAAATATTCCGAAGGTAAAATAGTCCCCCATTCGGACCTCCGGGAGGGGACTACTCAAGAGGATGTCATTATCACGAGAAAGAAAACTGGCGTTCTATGGATCGGAGCGTGGAATGTCAGATCCCATAATCGGGCAGGTAGGTTAGAAAATTTAAAAAGGGAAATGGATAGATTAAAGTTCGATATAGTGGGAATTAGTGAAGTTCGGTGGCAGGAGGAACAAGACTTCTGGTCAGGTGACTACAGGGTTATAAACACAAAGTCAAATAGGAGTAATGCAGGAGTAGGTTTAATAATGAATAGGAAAATAGGAATGCGG
The DNA here is from genome assembly GCF_023864275.1 of Schistocerca cancellata. Taxonomy (NCBI): domain Eukaryota; kingdom Metazoa; phylum Arthropoda; class Insecta; order Orthoptera; family Acrididae; genus Schistocerca; species Schistocerca cancellata. Next base: position 417,353,750 of record NC_064633.1, read on the forward strand.
GTAAGCTACTTCAAACAGCATAGTGAACGCATTATTGTGGCCAAGATAGATACGAAGCCCACACCTACTACAGTAGTACAAGTTTATATGCCAACTAGCTCTGCAGATGACGAAGAAATTGAAGAAATGTATGATGAAATAAAAGAAATTATTCAGATAGTGAAGGGAAACGATAATTTAATAGTCATGGGTGACTGGAATTCGAGTGTAGGAAAAGGGAGAGAAGGAAACGTGGTAGGTGAATATGGATTGGGGCTAAGAAATGAAAGAGGAAGCCGCCTGGTAGAATTTTGCACAGAGCACAACTTAACCATAGCTAACACTTGGCTTAAGAATCAGGATAGAAGGTTGTATACATGGAAGAACCCTGGAGATACTAAAAGGTATCAGAGAGATTATATAATGGTAAGACAGAGATTTAGGAGCCAGGTTTTAAATTGTAAGACATTTCCAGGGGCAGATGTGGACTGTGACCACAATCTATTGGTTATGACCTGTAGATTAAAACTGAAGAAACTGCAAAAAGGTGGGAATTTAAGGAGATGGGACCTGGATAAACTGAAAGAACCAGAGGTTGTACAGAGTTTCAGGGAGAGCATATGGGAACAATTGACAGGAATAGGGGAAAAAAATACAGTAGAAGAAGAATGGGTAGCTTTGAGGGATGAAGTAGTGAAGGCAGCAGAGGATCAAGTAGGTAAAAAGACGAGGGATAGTAGAAATCCTTGGGTAACAGAAGAAATACTGAATTTAATTGATGAAAGGAGAAAATATAAAAATGCAGTAAATGAAGCAGGCAAAAAGGAATACAAACGTCTCAAAAATGAGATCGACAGGAAGTGCAAAATGGCTAAGCGGGGATGGCTAGAGGACAAATGTATGGATGTAGAGGCTTATCTCACTAGGGGTAAGATAGATACTGCCTACAGGAAAATTAAAGAGACCTTTGGAGAAAGGAGAACCACTTGCATGAACATCAAGAGCTCAGATGGAAACCCAGTTCTAAGCAAAGAAGAGAAAGCAGAAAGGTGGAAGGAGTATATAGAGGGGCTATACAACGGCGATGTACTTGAGGACAATATTATGGAAATGGAAGAGGATGTAGATGAAGATGAAATGGGAGATATGATACTGCGTGAAGAGTTTGACAGAGCACTGAAAGACCTGAGTCGAAACAAGGCCCCCGGAGTAGGCAACATTCCATTGGAACTACTGACGGCCTTGGGAGAGCCAGTCCTGACAAAACTCTACCATCTGGTGAGCAAGATGTATGAAACAGGCGAAATACCCTCAGACTTCAAGAAGAATATAATAATTCCAATCCCAATGAAAGTAGGTGTTGACAGATGTGAAAATTACCGAACAATCAGTTTAATAAGCCACAGCTGCAAAATACTAACACGAATTCTTTACAGGCGATTGGAAAAACTGGTAGAAGCCGACCTCGGGGAAGATCAGTTTGGATTTCGTAGAAATACTGGAACACGTGAGGCAATACTGACCTTACGACTTATCTTAGAAGAAAGATTAAAGAGAGGAAAACCTACGTTTCTAGCATTTGTAGACTTAGAGAAAGCTTTTGACTATGTTGACTGGAATACTCTCTTTGAAATTCTAAAGGTGGCAGGGGTAAAATACAGGGAGCGAAAGGCTATTTACAATTTGTACAGAAACCAGATGGCAGTTATAAGAGTCGAGGGACGTGAAAGGGAAGCAGTGATTGGGAAGGGAGTAAGACAGGGTTGTAGCCTCTCCCCGATGTTATTCAATCTGTATATTGAGCAAGTAGTAAAGGAAACAAAAGAAAAATTCGGAGTAGGTATTAAAATCCATGGAGAAGAAATAAAAACTTTGAGGTTCGCCGATGACATTGTAATTCTGTCGGAGACAGCAAAGGACTTGGAAGAGCAGTTGAACGGAATGGATGGTGTCTTGAAGGGAGAATATAAGATGAACATCAACAAAAGCAAAACGAGGATAATGGAATGTAGTCGAATTAGGTCGGGTGATGTTGAGGGTATTAGATTAGGAAATGAGACACTTAAAGTAGTAAAGGAGTTTTGCTATTTGGGGAGCAAAATAACTGATGATGGTCGAAGTAGAGAGGATATAAAATGTAGACTGGCAATGGCAAGGAAAGCGTCTCTGAAGAAAAGAAATTTGTTAACATCGAGTATAGATTTAAGTGTCAGGAAACCTTTTTTGAAAGTATTTATATGGAGTGTAGCCACGTATGGAAGTGAAACATGGACGGTAAATAGTTTGGACAAGAAGAGAATAGAAGCTTTCGAAATGTGGTTCTACAGAAGAATGCTAAAGATTAGATGGGTAGATCACATAACTAATGAGGAAGTATTGAATAGGATTGGGGAGAAGAGAAGTTTGTGGCACAACTTGACCAGAAGAAGGGATCGGTTGGTAGGACACGTTCTGAGGCATCAAGGGATCACCAACTTAGTATTGGAGGGCAGCGTGGAGGGTAAAAATCGTAGGGGGAGACCAAGAGATAAATACACTGAGCAGATTCAGAAGGATGTAGGTTGCAGTAGGTACTGGGAGATGAAGAAGCTTGCACAGGATAGAGTAGCATGGAGAGCTGCATCAAACCAGTCTCAGGACTGAAGACCACAACAACAACATATTTCCAACATTTTTATGTCGACTACAGTGGTAGAAAGACGTAGAAGGTTGCAATGTACAGGCTGTCACAGCTTCTTCCCACAGATATGCTGGAGGGAGAAACAGAAATAGAAACACAAAGGTTACGGTATTATGCAGACACTATATCGTGGCAGTTTTAGGTGGGTAGTGTTTTGGACTATGGTTGATTAAGATACTGGTACAGAAACACTGCCAACCGCAACAAACAATTACGCTATAGCCACTATCAAATACTGTGTGTACTCCAGTTTGCTTTGTGATGTGGCTTTCTTGTTTCTTTCATCTTACTTTGACATGAGTGAAGAGACTAATTGTGGTGCATAAAGGGATTCCAAAACGAGTCTCACCACAACAAAAGGAATCAAGGATCCTATGAGCGTTATGAAAGTTCTGCTTTGCTGGAAGCACAGAAGACGGACGTAGGATGGCAGTCCTACGAGAGGGAGGCGGGGTTAATTGTCCCGCGCCACTCCTCTCCCCTTGGCTAGTCTAAGTTCTCTCGCGACCGATTGCCTCAGTATACTGTCCACATATTACGCACACCAGCACAAATGCGCCATTACACAAGAAAAAGAAAGCTTTTCGTACTGACTATACGTAAGTCTAGATTTGCTATACAAATGTCCTTTCTGACAGCTTCATAGATACGCAGCACTACTGTCAATGTATAACCCTTTCGCCATGCAAATCTGCATTAAATGAAAAGTTCTTGTACGCCTACATAACATTAATTCCTTCTTTAAAGTAAATAATTCAAAGTGCTTAACCTACGCATTAACATTTGTGATTTCTTGTACTTCAATTCAATAAAACATTTAGTAAGAAAAAAAAAACATAACTAGGAGGTAAGAGTAACTCACTGCTATGCACAAGACCACGTTCAGTTCTCAGTACTGCCCGGGATTTTTTCATGGTGGGATGACTGGATGGGGCTGTACTCATCCCCATGATGCCAACTGCGGAGCTATATGGGTGAGAAGTCACGGCTCCAGGGCTGGTTAGCTGACAACGGCTGGGAGAGTGGTGTGCGGATCCATGCCTCTCGATACCGACACAGAATGACGCCACTGACAAAGGATGACACGGCGTCAGAATCGTTACGTGGCGTTAGTAGCTGCTAAAATATACTTGCAGTAGGTTAGTTCCTTGATGAATTGTAGCACTCATTTCAACAGTTTTTGGTAACAGCTGCCAGCACCAGAAGGCGTCAAAACGCTGCATAATCTTAACAGAAAGGCACCTCGGGAGACAGCAAATATTACGTGGTTAACAAATATGATTAATGAGTCAGCAATTTTTCTTCTTTAGGACCACCAGCACAATATATGTCTGATAATGATATGATTATTAGAACAGATGCATCAAAAAAGCTGCTTAGAACAACAAAACTTTATTTACGACAGACTGTTTCGTCTTTTATCGCCATCGTCGAGTACCTGCGAATACAATTTTTGTGAGAACGTGTATAAATGCGAATGTCACTTACATTAAAGTGACTACATTGTACTCAATGTAGTGAGTCCAAGATGGCCGCCGAGTAAGTGACGCCAGAAACCATTTCCAGAAAGTGAGTGATTTAGACAGGAATATAATTTAGTTTAACGCCGACAACAAATTAAATACATGCATTAGTGTATCATTTAGTCTTGCCGTTAAAGGTTTGACTTTTCTTTGCGTATTTTTTCAGAAAACACGAAAAGATCGTAACTTCGCGAAGTCGCGCTTAGGCTTAAATTTTGTAAACGTGTTTGTGTCTTGTTTCACGGTAATTTAACTAATTTCTCGGTAACAAATAAGTAAACTACCGTAAATAGCGTATAACTTCATTGTTTTAATACAGATTTCAGAAAAACAGCGTAACTTTATATCAGAAACTTGCTTATATACATATGTTTATAGGCCTAATTCTCGTAACGTTTTTGGAGAATCAAAGTTAAAGTATCTCGCTTAATTGTCCTTTTTTCATTCCATCGAGTGAAATATAGAATAAATAGCGTATACCTTCATTGTTTTAATACAGATCTCAGAAAAACAGCGGAATTTTAATCAGAAACTTGCTTATACACATTTGTGAATAGGCTTAATTCTTGTAACGTCTTTTTTGATTTTCGGTAATTTAATTGATTTATTCTAGCTAAAGTATTATTTTTGCCATGAGTGAGAAGTGCCTGACTTGCCATAGAATTGTTAGTTCCGGGGTTTGGTGTGATGGATGCAGTAGTTTTTTTCACTGGGGGGACTGCAGTGGCGTGGGTGTCGGGAAAGTGGATCAGGCTCATCAGTGGTTATGTAGGATTTGCAGCAGAGATAGGAAGATAGTGGAATAGGAGGGGAAAATTGCTGCCCTTCAGGCTGAGCTAGATCAGGCTAGGGAAGATCTGGACAGGTTAAGGAGGGAGAAGGGCAAAGAGAGGTGGGAAGTGGCAACAGGTAGCAGAAGGAACAGGCCTAGAACTAAGTCTGACAGTTTTGTAGTGAATGTCAAAAATAAGTTTGACCTGTTGCTTCAGTTAGAAACTGATGAGCCTCAAGCAGAGGTAGGTGTAGACAGGACACAACAAACTTTCAATAGGAAATTGAAAAAGAATGTAGGAAAGCCATCGAAAAGGAAGAAAGTTTTGTTGTTAGGCAGTTCTCATGCCAGAGGTGTAGGCCAACTTCTGCAGGAGGAATTAGGACCAGAATACCAGGTCACAAATTTTTTCAAACCAAGTGCTAGTCTGGATCAGGTGACAGAGGATTTAGGTTCACTCTGTAAAGGATTTACCAGGGAAGACACCGTAGTTATTGTGGGTGGGAGGGCCAGGGAACAGCATCGACAGAGATCCTGGGTACAGTATAGAATGTGACCTGGTAAAGATTGCGTCGGCATCGAGACACACCAATGTTGAATTTGTATCTGTCCTGAGACGCCATGACCAGCCTCATTTGAACTCTTCTGTTGGGAGAGTTAATTTGGAGTTGGAATGGCTGCTTGGGTCAGGTGTGGGGGCTCATATTGGTGTGGTTCCTGTTGATTCTCTCAGTAGGTGGGACTATACCAGGCACGGCCTACATCTCAACAGGAAAGGGAAGGGGAAACTGGGTGGGGTAATAGCAGGAAATTTAAGGGGGGGGGAGGCACTGCTATGAATGGTAAAATACCAGTGGTTGCAGGTGTTGGAGCAGCACCTTTTTTAGGATAGGTAAGACAGAAAGATGTCAAGTTCTACGAGAGGTCAGCTGTCAATCACAGCTGTCAATTATAAATTTTCACCAATCACCAGAAATTTTATCTCCACCAAGTTGTATCTCAGTCCTAGGTAATTGCATTGATGAATTAAAGCCACCCAACCCAGTTGACATAATCTGCCTCTCTGAACACCATGTGACCACTGGTATAGCAACTAGGCCAAAGCACAATGAGAAACTCAGACAGGAGAGTACTGCAAATGTTACAATAAGGAAAGGTTCTCATAAAAGTATAATTAAAAATAATGTAAGTATATTTCATCAAAATATTGGGAGTTTAAAGAATAAAATAGATGAGCTTCTGGTTTGTTTAGAAGATTTAGAAACTGAGGATGAAATAGATATACTATGCCTGTCTGAGCATCACATTGTTACTGATATGGATAAGGTAAATGTAAGTGGATATAAGCTCTCTGCACATGTAATGAGAGAAAATATGGAGAAAGGAGGAGTTGCCATATATGTCAAAAGTTATCATTGTGCAAAAAGTATAGAAACAAAAAAGTTTTTTGTAGAGAAACATATAGAAGCATGTGCCTGTGAGCTTAAATTAAATAAAGGCACATTTATAATTGTAACTGTATATAGGTCCCCATCAGGAAATTTTCATCTATTTCTGAAAAATTTGGACTCCTTGTTGTGCTATCTGTCAGACAGGGGGAAGCAAATTATTATTTGTGGGGACTTCAATGCAGATTCTCTGAAAGAGGGTAATAGGAAAAATGATCTTGAAGTATTACTCGGTTCTTTCAATTTGACACCCATTATTGATTTTCCTACTCGGGTGGTAAAGGATAGCAGCTCACTGATTGATAACTTCTTTATAGACCAAGATAAGTTTAACCAGATAAATGCTCAGCCTGTTGAGAATGGTCTTTCTGATCATGGTCCACAGCTAGTTACAATATATGACATAGCTCCATTCAGCAATACTAAACAGTCCTCCAAAGTAGTACGTTCAGTCAACGATTTAACAATTGCAAATTTCAGGGAAAGCCTACAGCAGTTAGACTGGGATGAGGTGTACCATGAACCTGATGCCAATTTAAAATATAATTTATTTCATGACATTTTTGTAAATGCATTTGAAAACTGCTTCCCCAAGAAAATAGTTAAATATACTTGTAAGAAACCTTGTAACAAACCATGGCTTACTAAGGGTATAAAAATATCTTGTAACCAGAAAAGGGAAATGTATCTGACAGCAAGAAAGAGTAGTGATCCAGAAACTATCAAACATTATAAAAACTACTGTGTTATATTAAGAAAAGTTATTAAAAAATCCAGAAGTATGTGTATCATGTCTGAAATCAGCAACTCTGATAATAAAATTAAAACAATTTGGAATATTATTAAAAGAGAAACAGGTCAACCAAGAGCACAGGAAGACAGTATTACCATCAAATTGAATGAATACTTTACAAACAAAAAGTCAGAAGTTGAAAATATTTTTAATAATCATTTTCTAAATGTTGTGGATATAGTAGGATCCAGGTGTTCATTAGAAGATGCTAGGCTGTTAATGGAAGAGGCCATACCTATGCAATTTGATACAATTGAAATCTCACCCACTTCTCCCTCTGAAATTAGGAAAATAATAAACTTGCTTAAAAGCAAAAACTCACGTGGAATTGATGGCATTTCCAGCAAAATACTAAAAGCTTGTTCTCAACAGATAAGTAAGATTCTCAGCCACCTGTGTAATAGCTCTTTGGAACAGGGCATTTTCCCTGATAGACTGAAATATGCTATTGTTATACCTTTGCAGAAAAAGGGGGATAGGTCTGATGTCAACAATTACCGTCCAATCTCCCTTCTAACAGCTTTATCCAAAATTTTTGAGAAAGTGATGTATTCAAGAGTAGCTTCACATATCTGTAACAATGAAGTACTAACAAAATGTCAGTTTGGTTTCCAGAAAGGTTTTTCAACAGAAAATGCCATATATGCTTTCACTAATCAAATTTTGAATGATCTGAATAACCGAACACCACCCATTGGGATATTTTGTGATCTATCAAAGGCTTTTGATTGTGTAAATCATGAAATTCTGCTAGACAAGCTCAAGTATTGTGGCATGAGTGGAACAGTGCACAAATGGTTTAATTTGTACCTAACTGGAAGAGTGCAGAAAGTTGAAATAAGTAGTTCTCATAATATGCAAAGATCAGCACATTCCTCAAACTGGGGAACTATCAAGAATGGAGTTCCACAAGGGTCAGTCTTGGGTCCTTTGTTGTTCTTAATATATATTAATAACTTGCCATTCTATATTCATGAAGAGGCAAAGTTAGTTCTCTTTGCTGATGATACAAGTATAGTAATCACACCTGACAAACAAGAATTAACTGATAAAACTGTCAATACTGTCTTTCAGAAAATTACTAAATGGTTCCTTGTAAACGGACTCTCACTGAATTTTGATAAGACACAGTACATACAGTTCCGTACAGTAAATGGTATGACGCCATTAATAAATATAGACCTTAATCAGAAGCATATAGCTAAGGTAGAATATTCAAAATTTTTAGGTGTGTCCATTGATGAGAGATTAAACTGGAAGAAACACATTGATGATCTGCTGAAACGTTTGAGTTCAGCTACTTATGCAATAAGGGTCATTGCAAATTTTGGTGATAAACATCTTAGTAAATTAGCTTACTACGCCTATTTTCACTCGTTGCTTTCATATGGCATCATATTTTGGGGTAATTCATCACTGAGGAATAAAGTATTTATTGCACAAAAGCGTGTAATCAGAATAATAGCTGGAGTCCACCCAAGATCATCCTGCAGACATTTATTTAAGGATCTAGGGATATTCACAGTAGCTTCTCAGTATATATACTCTCTTATGAAATTTGTTATTAACAACCAAACCCAATTCAAAAGTAATAGCAGTGTGCATAACTACAATACTAGGAGAAAGGATGATCTTCACTATTCAAGATTAAATCTAACTTTGGCACAGAAAGGGGTGAATTATACTGGCACTAAAGTCTTTGGTCACTTACCAAATAGTATCAAAAGTCTGACAGATAACCAACAAGTATTTAAGAAGAAATTAAAAGAATTTCTAAATGACAACTCCTTCTACTCCATAGAGGAATTTTTAGATATAAATTAAGAAAAAAAACCAAACAAAAAATTTATAAAAAAACAAAAAAACAAAAAAAGTTGTTATATTAACTTAATTATGTTGTTAAATTAACTTAATTATGTCATGTATTGGAAAATTTGACTCGTTCCACATCATTACGAAATATCGTATTCATGATCCATGGAACTAGTATTAATCTAATCTAATCTAATCTCTAATCTAATCAAGTCTGGACTGATGTGACGCCTACACTACATCGTTCGTGAACTGTCTTATAACTGCCATTGCTTGAATAAGATGGTAATGACGTAATACATTGAAAATAAAACTTTAATTACGGTGTGATACAAGATTGACAGTTCCATTCTCTTTGTTTAGAAAGATCATGCAGATGAACAGCGATATTATTTCATTAACTAGAATCTGTTGCGATGTGATAACCCAGGCATATATATAATTGCATGCGACAGTAGTAATAGCTTTTACATTGGCCGAACAGGAAGACATTTTAATGTGAGATGTGAGGAACACATTAGAAAGAGCGAAAATAATCAGTCATGCTGTTTTCTACGTTTCAAAAATAAAACCACGCTGCTGATACCACCGAAAATACACTCCAGATTCTACACAAATACCAAAAGGTTTACAATGAAGATTTTTGAAGAATTGGAAACTCATATGCACACGAGAAAATACCCATAAGAAATATTAAACGAGCATGCAGAATTCAGACGCCAGTACTACCTCGAAAACTTTACTGAACTTTTAAACGCGAAAATGGATCAATCGGAAGTAACATACGCAATAACCACAGATAAAAATGGCTCAAATAGCTCTGAGCACTATGGGACTTAACATCTAAGGTCATCAGTCCCCTAGAACTTAGAACTACTTAAACCTAACTAACCTAGGGACATCACACATATCCATGCCCGAAGCAGGATTCAAACCTGCGACCGTAGCGATCGCGCGGTTCCAGACTGTAGCGCCTAGAACCGCTCGGCCTCTCCTGCCGGCGACCACAGATAATCGTACCAATTTTCATGGAGGTAAAAAAAAGAAGGAAGGTGGCACTACAGATTTACGCTGTACGTTGTTTGAAGTCAGAGTGGATGGGGCCTGCCGCCATTTTAAGTAGCCCAAAACATTAGCAGACTACCGTTTACGATTTACTTCTTGTTCACTATTCCCACCCTGTGCGCGCAACAGCTGTTTTACATAACAAAGTTACACTGCTTACATGAACAGCATAGTGTAAGGAAGGCAATTTCGAACGTTTTTCTGTTCTTGAGTGCGTCTTTGCTCTAGTAACACGTCACATTTGCCCTTCTTAACTTGCTTTTCGCTGCAATATTTCGGATAACCAGAAACAGAAGGAAGTGACATGAAAAGCATGCTTTCGTAATTGAATTTATTCCACTTTTACTATATTTGTATCGATAGCAAGTGAAACTCGAACTCCGAAATCAATGCTTGTTTGATTATTGGTTTTGCATTGCTTGTTCGTTACTTTTTCAACTCGTATGCACATCATTTTTAGTGTTCACTTCAGCAAAAACCTTACCTACTTGTTCTTTCCCAGCCCATAAACGTGTGCAATGGGGTAAGAAGCAAGGCATGCTATCGTGTCTTGTGCATAGCAACAAAGTGAATGATTATTGAAATGTCAGAGAAACACAACTGCATCGAGGTATACTTCCACGCAGAATAGAGTTCTTGTTTTATTAGATTGTCAGTGCAATAGTCTCACTGCCGTTTACCCATCTTCTCACTTTAAAATCTTTGCTGTGACGCATCGTTCAGTGTGCGGCAAGTAATAGCAATTTTCTGAGCAAAAAAAGATATAAGTTTTGAAACAGATACCAGCATTATGGAATGCTATAAATGTGATTAAGGGAATGGTCCCAAACGCTGAAGGCCACTTAAAATGGATATTTTGCTTTAAGATGTATGTGAGTAACTGTTTCGTAGTGATAGCCTAACATGTGTAAGATGTAGGCCTACCTTTCCAACTGTGGCCTGTTTCCTTTCTTTCCCAGAATATTTCTCACCAGTAACTCCGTCAGTTTTCCAAAAATAACCGAATCTAGCACAATTAGACTGTACGTCTACTTTCATTATCTACTTGATTTTACTTATGAATTTAATTTTAAGGTATTCAAAGTATATGAGTCTATACCATGCTTTGTGATATACCAGTAGTACTTAGTTTCATGCTCCATGTATCATTTGCACGATAAATCATAATGATATGTAAAAATATAATATATTATATTGATATGATATATTGACATCATTCTTTTTGTAAATATACCTCGGTACCGCTCATTTATTAGTTTTTACGTTTTTTAATTAATGACAGACAGATGTTAGCAATTCCTACCCATCATCATTTCCACATTACAGTTTTAGCCAACTAAAGCTTACATCCGTCTGCTAAAGAGATACAACGAAGTAGTCAGGCAATAAATTTTTATTTCGTTAAGCTCGAACACCAGTCAACTGAAAAATCTACGTCAATACAAAGAATAATAATAAAAATCGAAGAGTAAAGTAGATTGTCCATGTGCTCGTCGCCATAGAATATGCTGCGTTTCACTGCGCATTTGCCGATGTTTTTCTGGCGACTCCCACACAGTAATAGATAATCTTCCGCAGTATTCGAGGAGTTATCAAAGAGAAACGTTTTCAGTTTAGCTTCAAATCTTGCTTTGCTGTGTGTCCGGGATTTTATACCAATAGGTAAGTGATCAAAACTTTGGTTGCAGCATTGTGAACACCTGTTTGTGCTGCAGACAACCTCAATATGACGTATTGAACGTCATTTTTTCTTCTGGTACTGTAATTACGTACATCGTCGTTCCTGTTGAAGTGCAGTGGATTATTTACAACAAACTTCATAAGGGAATAACTATATTGTGAAACGGATGGATTTGTACTCACATGCCGAGCACAAGGCAGGCACGACGAAAAGTGTGCTGTCATAAATTTTCAGCCAAAGCCTTCCTCAGAAAGGAAGCTCAGCATAGACACGCATTCATATAATCACACACATAAAACTCACGCACATAAGACCGCTGTCTCCGGCTGTTCTAGCCAGTTTTTTAAAGGAGGACGAAGTGTGAACAATGAATAATAATTAACGACGAGCAGAATTTAGGGCATGAGATCCTGCCCCAACAATCAGCGCGGTTACGTAGCCGTGAGTGGCGTGGGGACAATACCGTTGGATGTCGGAGCCTTTGCTACTTGGAAGGCAATTAAAAACACGAGAAAGAAGAAAAATAACGAACACTGAGTAAAGTAACGCAAATCTAAAGTCAAATGAGAGAAATAAAACCATTACAATAAAGATAAACAGTGCTCCAATAATTCATGTATACAAAAGAAAATATTGCTTGAATTGCTCTACTTACAAATGAAATGTGATTCCTTTAAACTTTAGGTTACGATCGGATCGATTAGTACACCCATAAACAAAGCAAGCTGGCATTTTCGATGAAACAACTACGTCTCCACAAAATCAAAGCACCCAACACTGACGAAACTGGGCACAGGTACGTCAGAGTGACGTCACGATGAAATATCACCGCGGCGAACTATAGAGATATGAATGCGGTGAACGTAATGTGTTGAGCTTCGAGTTCGTAACTTAATGACACCTCCCTTCGTTTTTTTCACCTCCATGCAAATTTCAGCTAATAAAATAATGTTTTTCATCGGCATAATCTTTGTAAACATTTAAGAGCGGAACCGTCAGACTACTGTCACACCATAATTAACGTGTTATTTTCAATATATTATATCATATACCATTTTATTAAAACAGTGACAGGTACGAGCGTGAGATAAATGAAAACTTTAAATACTTTTAAAAATATTATTTATTGTGCAGAGGTGGTACAAAGCTGTATAACTTTTCAACGTAATCTCCCTCACGCTCAATGCAAGTCCTCCAGCGCTTACAAAGTGCATAAATTCCTTTAGAAAAAAATTCTTTTGGCAGTTCGCACAAGCACCAATGCACCGCGTGGCGTACCTCTTCTTCAGAACGAAACTTCTTTCCTCCCATTGCGTCTCTGAGTGAGTGGTCCAAACATATGGAAATCACTTGGGGCAACAAGGTCTGGTGAGTATGGTGGATGAGGAAGACATTCAAAATGCAGGTCTGTGATAGTTGCAACTGTTGTACGGGCAGTGTGGGGCCTTGCATTGTCATGTTGCAAAAGGACACCTGCTGACAGCAATCCACGTCGCTTTGATTTGATTGCAGGCCGCAGATGATTTTTTTAGGAGATCTGTGTATGATGCAGCGGTGACAGTGGTCCCTCTAGGCATGTAATGCTCCAAAATGACGCCTTTTTCCTTCCAAAAGAGAGTCAGCATAACCTTCCATGCTGATGGTTTTGTTCGAAACTTCTTTGGTTTTGGTGACGAGGAATGGCGCCATTCCTTGCTCGCTCTCTTCGTTTCCAGTTGGTAGAAGTGAACCCAGGTTTCGTCCCCAGTAACGATTCTTGCGTGGAAGCCATCACCTTCTCGTTGAAAGCGGCGAAGAAGTTCTTCACAAGCATCAACATGCCGTTCTCTCTTTTCAGGAGTCAGCTGCCGTGGCAGCCATCTTGCAGACACTTTGTGAAACTGGAGCACATCATACACAATGTGGTGTGCTGACCCATGACTAATCTGTAAACGTGCAGCAATGTCATTCAGTGTCACTCAGCGGTTTTCCTTCACTATTGCTTCAACTACTGCAATGTTCTGTGGAGTCACAACTCGTTGTGCCTGATCTAGACGAGGAGCATCTTCCACTGAAGTCACACCATTTGCGAACTTCCTACTCCATTCGTAGACTTGCTGCTGTGACAAACATGCATCACCATACTGAACCTTCATTCGTCGATGATTTTCAATAGGTTTCACACGTCCACTACGCAAAAAACCGAATAACAGAACGCTGTTCTTTCCAGGTGCAAGTCGCAAGTGGGGCGGCCATCTTTATACTGATACTGCGATGGTATGTCTGTATCTGCATTATGCTGCCACCTACAGGCCATTCTGCACGCTGTTTGTAGCACACTTACCAACTTACAGGATAAAGGCGCGAAGTTTCGATTTGTTATTACAGATTTAAGGTTTTCATTTGACTCGCCCTCGGATAAGACATTTCACTAACGAATTAGTATGACGTCACATCAATTTAGAAGTGAGTACAATATAGTGATTTTGTTATAAATGACATTCACATTTATACACGTTCTCACCATAGTTGTATTCGTAGGTTCTTGACGATGGCGATAAATGCCGAAAAAGTCTCTCGTACATAAATTTGTTATTTATTATAAGCAGCTATTTTGGTGCATCTATTCTAACAAATGATTAATGAGGTTAATGTTGTGACGCCGTTTGAATGAAGGGAGAACTGTAAGAGCCGCTTGGAAAAAATTTCAAGAAGACGCGCAAAGCATATTCTCTTGTCAGGTGATGATTATTACACTGACTTGTCGCATGCGAAGAGTATGGAGCAAAAGTGAAGCTTGATTTTGAGAAGACTATGAAAAGGGCTGAAGGTAAGCTTTCTGCGTCCTCGATCTACAGTCAGACGTACAGAAGTCGCACCTATGGCCCTATGTACTTAATCTGTGACATTGCCAGCAAGGAAACCGGAGCCCTTTTCAGGTGATATCGAAAGCCGGCTTTGTTTCTGTGACAAGTTCGGATCCTCCAACGAAGATAACGCCTATGAGCCAACTGTTAAAAAACACGAATTTCTCTGAGTGTGTGTTGAAGGACAAGCGAAATTACTCATTGACGGTATCTGCTTGGTGGCATCGTCTTATGTGGACATGAAAAGAATCCTCAACGATCGATATGGAGTCTTCATATCTCAATGAAGTGAAACCCATTCGGGTCGTCCCACCAGAAATCTTGAACATCACTTTCATAGGCCGTAAGCGATGTATTCAGGCCCTAAGTCAGTGGGTTAATACACATGGTAGTGTACTCGTGCCAGATATACCGCGCGCGTTACCTGGCGACATATTAAACAAACGCCAAATAATTCAAGCAATTTGGGAGCAACTGTCTCAAGGTAAAATTTTAAAGTTTATGATGTTTTTAGCTTATGAAGATCGTGCGATACTTACTGCGCAGAAGATGAGAGGGTAATTTAATTCCATGGATCTGATCCCCAAGCAGCTGCATTTCATTTTAATTCTGCACCTACATCTATACTCCGCCAACCACTGGAAGTGCATGGCAGAGGGCAAGTCCCACTGTACCATTTATTAAGCCTTTTCCCCGTTCCATTTACGCATGGAGTGCAGGAAGAATGATTGATTAAATGTCTCTGTGAGTGCTGTAATTAATCTAGCCTTGTCCTTGCGATACTTATGGGAGTGATATTAGGGCGTTCCTGGATTCATAATTTAAAGCTGGTTCTTGAAACTTTGTTGGTAGACTTTGTCGGGATAGATTACGTCTGCCAGCTCAGTTCTTTCAACGTCTGTGTGACATTCTCCCACGACTCAAACAAACTACTAACAATATGTACAGCACTTCTCTGTTTATGTTCAATGTCTCTCTATAGTCCTATTTGGTACAGGCTGAGCAATATTCTGGGAAGAGTCGTACGAGTGATTTGTAAGCAAAGCCCTTTGTAGACTATCCCTAGTATTCCATCAATAAAATGAAGTCTGCTACGTGCTTTATCCACGATTGAGCCCATGTGATCGTTCTGTTTCATGTCCTTACTAAGTGTTACACCTTGGTATTCATGTGAGTTTACAGATTCCAACTATGACCAACTAATATTGTATTCATAGGCTACTACGCTTTTTGTGAAGTGGTCAGTTTCACATTTCTGGACATTTAAAGCGAGTTTCCGAAGCACCACTTTGAAATCTTATCAAGGTCTGATTGATTATTTGTGCAGCTTTGTTCAGACTGTAATTTATTACGTATAACTGTATAATCTGCTGTACGTCTGATGTTACTATTAAATTAACATTGTTTGCCAGATCATTAATACAAGTTACTTCTACACCTGGCGAATACTCTTTGCCCAAGACAAGACGGTGCGTGCTCCTTACTAAAAAATCCTCATGCAGTCCCAAATTTCGTCTAATATCTCACATAATTGATAATAAGCATAGGTGTGATAATGAGTCAAACGATTTTCCGAAATCGCAAAAATTCTACATTACCTCACGGCCTTAATCCATGCTTTCAGGATATCATATGAGAAAAGTGTGAGTTGGGTTTCAGATGAGCTATGTTGGCACGGAGGGGGTCGTTCTGTTGGTGATACCTCATTAAGTTCGAGCCCAGAATAATTTCTAAGATTCTGCAACAAATTGATGTCAAGTATATTGGACGGCAGTTTTGTGGATTACTTCTGCTACCCTTCTTGTAGACACGTGGGACCTGTGCTTTCTTCCAGCTACTGGGGACACCCTTTTTTTCGAGGGCTCTACGACAGATCATAAATAACAGGGGGACTAACTCAGCCGCAGATTGGTTATAGAATGTGATAGGGATTCCATCTGGCTCTGGGGCTTTGTTCAATTGTAACTATTTCAGCTGTTCCTTAACGCCACTGCCACTAATATCTACTTCATTCATCTTTTCAGCGGTACAAAAATTAAATTGGGACAATATTCCTAGGTTTTTCTTTGTAAAAGAACATTTGAAAACAGAATTAAGCATGTCTGCCTTTGCTTTGTTACTCTCAATTTCACATCCTGCTTTATCCATGTGTGATTGGACACTAACTTTGGTGCCATTAACAGCCTTTACATATGATGAGAGTTTGTTTGAGTTTGGTGAAAGACCTTTCGACAATACGGTAATTACTCTCTTGACTGCCAAAATGTTTCATTCAACATCTATCAATCTGTATCCCTAAGATTTCATTTATGTGTACTACACAGTTATCTCTGTTCCTTTAGAAGTTCCTTTACGGTAAGTGTGTGCCACGGAGTATCGCTCCTATCATGAACTGTTCTGTAGAGTACATATCTATCCGCACATCGTCAACTATTCTTTTAAGCTTCAGCCTCAGTTCATCTACAAGTTCTTGTCCTGAGCTAAAAGTTTAAATTTCTTCATTGAGATACGACAGCACCACTTCTCTGCCTAGTTTACTAAACACATAAATATTTCTGCTGGTTTTAGTTGCCCTTTGAACTTTGGTATTCATTGTGGTTATAACTGCCTCATGCACATTGATATCAGATTCGATGTGGACGAAGAGGTCAGGTCTGGTTGATGCCACTAGATCTAAAATATTTCCGTCATGAGTGGGGTTCAGACTATCTGTAATAGGTAGTTTCCAGAGAAGGCGTTTAGTAACGTTTAACAGATGAGTTTGGTAGTCGATAGAAGGACCGTATTGTAACTTTATTCTCACCCTTGAAACTGAGACTTGCCCTTCAGTCTCACATGCAGCTTCATTATCTATCTCGGTGGATTTGAGTTTCTTGTACGCTGAGATAAATGTACCATTTTTATTTGCCATTTCTTATCCTTTCTGTATACCCTTAAATCTTCCCATGGATCTCACGACTGTTAGCTTCAAGTTTTAATTACCTTTTTGTGCTGAATGTTATGTGAGGTGCAGTGTTTTTTAGGAGCGCTTTAAACGCTGGTACTTTGTTACCACTTCTTCAGTAATTAACTATTAGGATTTTAATGCTCTCACTGGCGGGTGGCACTTCTTTGGATCTTACAATGACACTTCAGGGTTTCCTACAGCTATCGTTATATGGACTGGATGGAGAGTCGCGTAATATAAAAACCCTTGTGTGCAGCCCATACATAATCAATTATTTCATTCAAAACCAGTATGTCAAGAGCGCTAATCCTTCAAAAAAAAAGAGGCGGCAACCAGGTCACCCTGTATAAGACTGTAAGACTGTGGCAAATACCGACTGACATTTCACAATACTGAAATCTACTATCCACTGTTTCCTCTTCCTCAGTCATGGTGATGATATTAAGAATGCATACAGTTAGAAACCGTCTTTTGTTGGTATTATAAGGAGAACCATCACAAATGTATTTGCACCAGCAATGAAAGCTCTGTCTCTGAAACATCTCCAAATGATTATACGATACTTTGATCGGCAATGTGCGCGCAGTGTCTTCAAGCTTGATATACCATATGTATATGCATTAAATTATGTACAAGCTAGAGTGACGTCATTCGAGGCTGGCCGTTGTGGTCGAGCGGTTCTAGGCGCTTCAGTCCAGAACCGCGCTACTGCTACGGTCGCAGGTTCGAATCCTGCCTCGGGCATGGATTTGTATGATGTCATTAGGTTAGTACAGTTTAAGTAGTTCTATATTGTACGGGACTGATGACCTCAGATGTTAAGTCCCATAGTGCTCAGAGCCATTTGAACCATTTTTTGACGTCATTAGATGGGCTTTGGATGGTGGCAGTCAATCCAATTTAATCACCAATTTTTTGGGTGACAGTCTGAAATTAGAAAGGATTGTCAGTGAACCACTTACAGTCCACGCCTCCAAAACTTCTTATGGTTCACGCAGACGTGAGAAGGGTATATAGGAGTGACTAAACCTCTCATATGGCCTGCAGGAGCACACATTCATTCTCGCAATATCCAACAGTTCGTCAATGTTTGGAAATACTGAGAAAGACACGAAAACTACTTTTAGCTGACTCTAGACACTGGTCGAATCTATCAGTCGAATTAGTCACGAACTCTGACCGGTATTGCAAATTAGCTAAGAATGTTCTGCCAATATATATTTCTCCACGTCCTACTTCAGAAGCTTCGAAGCTTTGTTAGATTTCCAGCAGCAACCACTCAGGAATACCCATAAGCTACTAAACAGTGAATTTCATCACTCTGTCTGAAGATAACTTCTGCAGTTTCTGGGAGATAGAAACTATAAGAATAATCACGATCTTCCTATGTGTCAATGAGATTCGGCACTGTTGCACGAATTAGATGTATCCTACGACATGGAAGGTCAGTGACGAACTGTTTGCCTACTACTAACACAAAATTTTAAAGCAAACAGCCAATCACAGCGCTTCAAAATTTTCATTAAAATGGAACATCCACCATGTTTCTGTGGGCAACATGATCAAACGTACTCGATTAATTTTGGCGATAATACAGAAACATTGTGTTTTTTACACCACGTTTAAAGATATCTAAAAGAAAAATGTTTCCAGAAAGTCTTATTTGCGGTATATACATAGCTCAAAGTACTTTACAGGAAATTAAAATGAAACAGCCATTACAATGCACTCCTCCTGCCTATGGTCAAAAGAATTTGAACGGTCTGAATCTTTTTGCCGCCATTTTTCCACTTATTTATCCAAAAAATTACCTGAAGGAACGTTGCTGCAGTAATTTAGGCTGTGCATAAATGTATAGATAAACTATAAATTTTTGTTTTTAATTATGTTCAAAAGTATTTATCCGAAAAGTAACATAAACGGTGCATCTTTCAGTACTTTGACCATGTAGATAAGTATCCAAATGCTATGAAATCTTTTTTCGCCAGGTTAGGAGGATTTTATTAAAAATTGTGTAAATTATGCGGCTTGCACCATTCTTGGCCATGCTCTAAAGTATCCAAGAGCTGTGAATTCCTTTCTTACACCATATTCAAAAGTATTTGTCCTAAACAAGTTATGTAAAGTATGTAACTTTCTTTATTTCCACACCTCCAAGTCCAATACAATACATGTTTAACACTCAAGTCACAGATGGTTAAAAAGATGTAATAATATAAGTAGTGCAACAATGGGGCTCTAGCACAATTGATCTTGATCCCTCATGGCAGCTCAGTTGTGGCTCAGTACAGTATGCACGATACCTCAGGTGCATGTAGCCTAGCTGCAGGGGCGAGATACTGTGTCAGCAGTAACCAAATACACAGTATTCTCAGTAAAAATTTTGCCTCATCACTAATTTCATCACTCTTGAAACAAACAATCATATCCCAGCCATTAAAACGAAACAGCCAGTCCTTGTCTTTCTTCTCTGGTCTTTCCACTTGTCAATAATAATAATAATAATGGCGTGTGATGAGGGCCTCCCGGTGGGTAGACCGCTCGCCTGGTGCAAGTCTTTCGATTTGACGCCACTTCGGCGACTTGCGCGTCGATGGGGATGAAATGATGATGATAGGACAACACAACACCCAGTCCCTGAGCGGAGAAATTTTCCGACCCAGCCGGGAATCGAACCCGGGCCCTTAGGATTGACAGCCTGTCGCGCTGACCACTCAGCTACCGGGACAGACTTCCACTTGTCAATGAGCTTAGTTGAATCTATTTACCACATGGAAGCTAAAATTAAACATTTTAACATCTGAAATATCTATATTATTTATCAAAATATACGACATTACTGCTGATATAATTTACAGATTAAGGTGCACTATCAAGGAGCATAATTTGATCTTTGTATCACATGTGGTGCAAGGCACAATGCAACACCAAATTAAATATTTCCACATCCAAACTGTTTGAATTATTTTTGTGTGAGTGTAACAATTACATATCACCTAAAATAATATACTTGTCAAATACGATAATATTATTACCACACCGAAATTGCCTATTAAAAGGATTTAAAGAAAATGACAGAACTGGTGCAGCTTACAATACTTCCAGTTTTAAAATGTCTGCAGATACACACAATATTATTCCACATGTAACATCAGCACTGCTGGTCCAAATTACAGTATTTCCACATCTGTGTTATTTATCAAAAATACATAAACACACACACATAAAGGTTATGTCAGTCTTTTTACCAGGTCTAAAATGTCTGTGTTATTGTTCCATGAGACACATTTTCGCTAAAATAATGTGTCAGCTACAATAAAAATGTAATTATTGTTTGTACTTCTGACACTTAAAAACATGACTGTGTTTCTCAAATTAAATGCCAAAACGTTACTTCCAAGTCTATATTCCCTTTATTATTGTTCTAGATCACACATTTTAACTAAAATAATGCGAGAGGTACTGTAATAGTGCAGTTATTAAGTAACTTACACTTAGCGCCTGAAACCATTACTGTGGACAATCTCATTAAGTGCCACAATGCTGTTTCCACATCTAAATTGCCCTATAACAGTATAGAACACATGTAGCTACAATAATATGTTTAACAGGCAGCTGATACTACATCTTAGGCCTAAATAAGGTTATGTTATAGAAACGAGCTATCAAATCACCATTTTAGTGTGTGTGTGTGTGTGTGTGTGTGTGTGTGTGTGTGTGTGTGGAGAGGGAGAAGATAATGCTAAAGAAAAATGTTTACATCACATTGTTAACTAGATAATACATTTTTTTACTCTTAGTCTGGGAATCATCTGTGGTAGCATGTCTCTCCACCAATATTACCTTCCAGACACTTTATCACAATAAATGATACAAAAAATGGAGCGTTCCAGTGATACTTCTAATATTACGAATTACTTAAATGGCGAGACACAAGTATAACTATGGAAAGAACCAAATAAAAAAAGTAAACAGAGTAAGGTCAAAAACAGTTATGGGCAAGGTTCCATGCAGAGAGATATGTTGAAACTTTCGTTAATTCAGTCTTTACAACAAAATATAATAATTTATCAAAATATAAAAATATTTATAGTACAAATACATGTAGGTCACTTATCATAATATGCAAGTATAACTACAATCCTCTGATGAAGAACAAAAATTGTGTCTTTGTACCAAAATAAAATTGTGTATAATATTTATCAAAAAACATAAAAGTGTCAAGTACAGAATAGAAGGGGCACTATTGTAATAACTTATTTGTTCTATAACATCTTAAAAAATTCATATGGACCACATATTGTCTCTACCTTTATAAATTTTAGTTTAAGGCTGGGTGCTTGATTTCGGGGAGGGGGACCAACAGATTAAGTTGCACTTGTCAATGAGCATAGTTCAGTCATTGTGGCACACTTGAAAACAAATATTGTCTGTGCTGTTTATAAAAATACAGGAATATTTGTTCAGTACCATTATGAAGCAAACATGGAACTACTGGTGACCTAATGTACAGGTTAAAGTGCATTTGCCAAAAAGAATAGTTTGATCATTGTACCACACTTTAAAGACACCAAAAATTGAATGTAACATTTGTCAAATCCAATATGTCTTGTGTATTGTTACTACTGATCTAATAGGTTAAATTGCACTTATTGAGGACTGACTTCTACTGTCTCACAGCGATAATTACATGTCATTTTGATGCAAAGGCATACAGATTGGTAATAGTACACATTCATACAGGTATGAGACTTGTGTTGCTATGCTTTCAACTACCTACTTTGAAGTATACATAAATACATACGTTAATACTTGTTCCATAGACTATGAATACAACATTTTGTAATGATGTGGAACATGTCACTTTCACTTAAATTTTACTTACACAAAATCATTAATTAATATTTTTTTACTGTTACAACTTCATATATAAAAATTCATCTATTGAGTAGAAGTCGTTGTCATTCAGAAATTCTTTTAATTTGTTTTTAAGTTTTGGTTGGCTATCTGTCAGGCTATTTGCCAATTACCAAGGACTTTTGGGGCAGCATAAATAGCCCCTTTCTGTGCTACATGGAGATTTAATCCAAAATAGTGAAGATCATAATTTCTTCTAGTGTTGTAGCTGATGTGGA
Organism: Schistocerca cancellata; assembly: GCF_023864275.1. Classification (NCBI taxonomy): domain Eukaryota; kingdom Metazoa; phylum Arthropoda; class Insecta; order Orthoptera; family Acrididae; genus Schistocerca; species Schistocerca cancellata. Next base: position 417,376,431 of record NC_064633.1, read on the forward strand.
CTACCAACACAAGTACAAGGATAGCGTACCAACAGGGACAAGAAAGGAGGCATGGAGGGCGCCAAAACATAAATAACAATCATCCATTTATTGCACCATTACACACACACATCATGATATATGAGACATTATAATTGCCATACTCAATCAATAAACAATATGTACCACAATGGTCACACACAATGGAGATTAATAAATTACATGGCACATCAACTCCGCTATGACAAACAGTGTGCATAATGAAGGCTGAACAATTTTACCAATGTAAGAAATTAAAAAATTACTAGCATAAAATTAACTGAAATGCCTTGAAGGAAATGTTTCTGAGAAGAACATGATGGGTCCGCAAGGGAGGACGCAACACAATACGTAACTCAGGTGCACCAAAACAAACAATGAACACCAGGCTGCACCAACAACGGGCACGTAAGGCACGCAACTACTCTCTCCGTTGCGGTTCCTCGCGTTCCACCCAAGTAATAGCTACCTGAAACATTTTAATACTTGGAACAGTACACCAGTGATCAGCAAATTAACAAAAAACAATATCATGACATAAAAATACAATAATTTAAGAAAATCACATCATATGACTATGAGCTTAAGGTCTTCCGGTAATTAACAGATGAAATTTCTCAGTACCCAAGTTGTAATTAACGCAACAAGAATTAAATCATTTAAGTAATAATGTTACTTTAAAATAATATACAGCAGAGGACCAAGAATGGCCTGATCAGTACTCGCCAGTGAAGCGTTTACACAAATGGTACTCCACGGCTCCGAGCACACAGCCCCATACAAAATGCAACACAACCACAGCCACCAGGCAGTAAACCAAAATCGTACTAAGCAAAAACAAAGACCGACATTTAAAATAACGAGACCTAGCCTGGGCCAGACAACAGACCAAATCCCGGGAAATCCATAAGAAAACTCAGCCAACTTAATACCAAAACAACAATTTATGAACACTATGCAAAACACAAGACCTCTCAGTCTAAAAGACTTCCGTTTAGTCGTGAAGGTGGCTTCGAGCCGCCTGCTGAGGTGCCAAGTGTCGTACGGAGTGCCCAATAAAGCTTAACCATCGTTGACGGAAAGCGGAGGCACCACAAGACAAAATAAACTCCAATCTAACTGCCCAAGGCAAACTCTAAGGAGTGCCATTCGAAGACTATGCACTTTAAGATCAAACATGAAGCACCCAGACTAACGTGCCACTGAACGACGCACTTCCATCACCAGTGTCTAGTAGAATATGGAGACCAGCATAGCCCATCGATATACATCCATGGAACGGTAAACGAGGATAGCAATCCCAGCGATGGAGAGACAGGAGGACGAAATAACATCCCGATGTACATAGAAGGTATTTAAAACTCAGGCTCGACAAACTACAACAGGCGAGATTTTGCTCCCCTTGCAAATCAAGTTAAACGGCACACCACGCCGCTGTCCACACTATTAACCGTAAAATCACGGTCCAGTATTCCCACCAGGCCCCACTTGGCGTCCAGACGCAAACAACCTCAGCCAAGCCGAACTGTCTTCACGCCAAGGCAGCCCCCTCTTCCTTCCTCACATGCCTCCAGCTAAGCCCTGGCCAGCGATCGCTCATGGAAACAACTGCTTAACGCCAAAGCGCCATCTGAGTGAAAACTCAGCACTAGGATCGATACGGACTTGGAACTAAGCAAGCACCATAAGAATAGCTATGTACTTCGCTGTAGCTGTGTACTTTTTGAATTGGGGTGGGTTATTAATAACAAATTTCATAAGTGAATATATGTATTCCAAAGGTACTATGAATAACTCGTGTTTCTTAAATAAATGTCTGCAAGGTGATGTTGGATGTGCTCCAGCTATTGTTCTGATTACACACTTCTGTACAATGATTACTTTCTCTCTTAAAAACGAATTACCCCAAAATACGACGGTATATAACAGCAGTGAATGACAATTGTCATAGTAGGCTAATTTACTGGTATGTTTATCTCCAAAATTGGCAATAATCCTAATAGCATAAGTCGCTGAACCTAACCGCTTCAGCAGATTTTCAATGCGTTTCTTCCAATTCAATTTGTCATCAGTGCACACTTCCAGAAATTTAGAATATTGTGCCTTAGCAACAGACTTCAATGCATAGTCTATATTTATCAATGATGTCATGTCATTTACTGTAAAGAAATGTGTAAACTGTGTTTACTCAAAATTTAGAGAGAAACTATTTGCAGAGAAGCACTTAATGATTTTCTGAAAGACATTATTTACAATTTCGTCAGCTGATTCTTGTTTGTTGGGAGTGATTACCATACTTGTATCATCAGCAAAAATAACTAGGTTTGCCTCTTCATCAATATAGAGTGGCAAGTCATTAATATATATTCAGAACAATAATAGACCCAAGACTGAAACCTATGGGACTTCATTCTGGATACTTCCCCAGTGAGAGGACGTTGCTGACTTTTGTAGACTATCTATACTGTTAATGTCAACCTTCTGCAGTCTCCCAGTTAAAAATTAATTAAACCATTTGTGCACTGTCCTACTCATACCACAATAATTAAGCTAATCAAGAAGAATTTGACGATTCACACAATCAAAAGCCTTTGAGAGATCACAAAATATCGCAATGCATGATGATTGGTTATTCAGTGCATTTAATATTTGATCAGTGAAAGCATATATAGCATTTTCTGTTGAAAAGCCATTGAAAACCAAATTGACCCATTTCTATTATGCCATTTTTACAAACAGGTGCTACAACTCTTGAATACATTACTTTTTGAAGAATTTTGGATAAAACTGTCAGAAGTGATGGTGGGTGGTAATTGTTAGCATCAGCATTATCCCTTTTTTATGTAGTGGATTAGCAATAGCGTATTTCAGTCTACCAGGAAAAATTCCCTGTTTCAGTAAAGTACTACATATATGGCTGAGAATCTTACTTATTTGTTGGGAAAAAGCGTTTAATACTCTGTTGGAAATGTCATCAATTCCATGTGAGCTTTTAGTTTTGTGTGGATTTACTGTTTTCCTAATTTCAGTAGGAGACGCGGGTGGAATTTCAATTTTATCAAGTTACATAGGTATTAACTCTTCCACATACTGCCTTTCACTTTCTAATGAATAGCTGGATCCTATTTTCAGTACAACACCAAAAAATGATTATTGAAAATGTTTTAAACTTCTGACTTCTTGTTAAGAAACTTTTCATTGAGTTTGATAGAAATACAGCATCTCAGTGCTCTCAGTTTCGGATCTCCGGGCAGGGACTACTCAGAAGGACGTTGTTATCAGGAGAAAGAAAATTGGCATTCTATGGATCGGAGTGTGGAATGTCAGGTCCCTTAATCGAGCAGTTATGTTAGAAAATTTAAAAAGGGAAATGGAATGTTTAAAGTTAGATATAGTGGGAATTAGTGAAGTTCGATGGCAGGAGGAACAAGACTTCTGGTCAAATGAATACAGGGTTATAAATACAAACTGAAATAGGGGTAATGCAGGAGAAGGTTTAATAATGAATGGGAAAATAGGAATGTGGATAAGCTGCTACAAACAGAATAGTGAACGCATTATTGTGGCCAAGACAGATACGAAGCCCACACCTACCACAGTAGTACAAGTTTATATGTCAACAAGCTTCACATATGACGAAGAGATTGATGAAATGTATGATGACATAAAAGAAATTACTCAGGTAGTGAAGGGAGACAAAATTTAATAGTCATGTGTGACTGGAACTCGATAGTACGAAAAGGAAGAGAAGGAAATGTAGTAGGTAAATATGGAATGGGAGTAAGGAATGAAAGAGGAAGCCGTCTGGTAGAATTTTGCACAAAGCATAACTTAATCGAGCTAACACTTGGTTCAAGGATCATAAAAGAAGGTTGTCTACATGGAAGAAGCCTGGAGATACTGGAACGACTGACAGATTATAAATTGGTAAGACAAAGATTCAGGAATGAGGTTTTAAATTGTAACACATTTCCAGGGGCAGATGTGGAATCTGACCACAATATATTAGTTATGAACTGTAGATTAAAACTGAAGAAACTGCAAAAAGGTGGGAATTTGAGGAGATGGGACCTGGATAAACTGAAAGAACCAGAGATTGTAAAGAGCTTCAGGGAGAGCATACGGAACGATTAACAAGAATGGGGGAAAGAAATACAGTAGAAGAAGAACGGAGAGATTTCAGAGATAAAATAGTGAAGGTAGCAGAGGATCTTGTAGGTAAAAAGACCTGGGCTAATAGAAATCCTTAGGTTGCAGAAGAAATATTGAGTTTAATTGATGAAAGGAGAAAACATAAAAATATAGTAATCGAGGCAGGCAAAAAGGAATACAAACGTCTCAAAAATGAGATCGACAGGAAGTGAAAAATGGCTAAGCAGGGATGGCTGGAAGGCAAATGTAAGAATGAAATAGCAGATATGATACTGTGTGAAGAGTTTGACAGAGCGCCGAAAGACCTAAGTCGAAACAAGGCGAGCAGACAACGAATATACAACATTCCATTAGAACTACTGACAGCCTTGGGAGAGCCAGGCCTGACAAAACTCTACCATCTAGTGAGCAAGATGTATGAGACAGCGGAAATACCCTCAGGCTTCAAGGAGAATATAGTAATTCCAATCCCAAAGAAAGCAGGTGTTGACAGATGTGAAAATTATCGAACTATCAGTTTAATAAGCCACGGCTGCAAAATATTAACACGAATTCTTTGTATATGAATGGAAAAACTGGTAGAAACCGACCTCGGGGAAGATCAATTTGGATTCCATAGAAATATTGAAACACGTGAGGCTAGACTGACCCTACGACTTATCTTAGAAAATAGATTAAGGAAAGGCAAACCTACGTTTCTAGCATTTGTAGACTTAGAGAAAGCTTTTGACAATGTACACTGGAATATGGAATATTCTCTTTCAAATTCTGAAGGTGGCAGGGGTAAAATACAGGGAGCAAAAGGCTATTTACGATTTGTACATAAACCAGATGGCAGTTACAAGAGTCGAGGGACATTAAAGGGAAGCAGTGGTTGGGAAGGGAGTGAGATAGGGTTGTAGCCCATCCCTGATTTTATTGAATCTGTATATTGAGCAAGCAGTAAGGGAAACAAAAGAATAATTCGGAGCAGGAATTAAAATCCATGGAGAAGAAATAAAGACTTTGAGATTTGCCGATGACGTTGTAATTCTGCCAGAGACAGCAAAGGACCTTGAAGAGCAGTTGAACGGAGTGGACAGTGTCTTGAAAGGAGGATATAAGATGAACATCAACATAAGCAAAACGAGGATAATGGAATGTAGTCGAATTAAATTAGGTGATGCTGCGGGAATTAAACTAGGAAATGAGACGTTTAAAATAGAAAACGAGTTTTGCTATTTGTGGAGCAAAATAACTGATGATGGTCGAAGAAGAGAGGATATAAAATGTAGACTGGCAATGGCAAGGAAAACGTTTCTGAAGAAGAGAAGTTTGTTAACATCGAGTAGAGATTTAAGTGTCAGGAAGTCGTTTATGAATGTATTTGTATGGAGTGTAGCCATGTATGGACGTGAAACGTGGACGATAAACAGTTTAGACAAGAGGAGAATAGAAGCTTTTGAAATGTGGTGCTACAGAAGAATGTTGAAAATTAGATTGGTAGATCACATAACTAATGAGAGTTACCGAATAGAATTGAAGAGACTAGAAGAAGGGATCGGTTGGTAGGGCATATTCTGATGCATCAAGGGATCACCAATTTAGTATTGGAGGGCAGCGTGGTGGGTAAAAATCATAGAGGGAGACCAAGAGATTACACTAAACAGATTCAGAAGGATGTAGGTTGCAGTAGGTACTGGGAGATGAAGAAGCTTGCACAGGATAGAGTAGCATGGAGAACTGCATCAAACCAGTCTCTGGACTGAAGACCGCAACAACAACAACCCTTCCTAGCTATAAGACACATTTCATTTTCTGTTTACAAGACACTTTTAACCCTTGAGTAAGCTATGGCTTTTTACGTGGTTTCATACAATTATATTTCATTCTTTTCCTAGGGAAATTGTTTTTAAATATACTTTCAAAGCTATCACTAAATAGAGTGAACTTTAAATTAGCATCAGGTTCACTGTACACCTCATCCTATTCTAACTTTTGTTGGCGGACTGTTTTGCATTACTGTATGGAGCTATGTCATATACTATAACTAGCATCATGATCAGACAGACGATTCTTAAGGGGAAAAGTTTTTATTTGATTAAATTTATCTTGATCTATAAAAACATGATCTATCAGTGTGCTGCTTTCCTGTACCACACGAGCAGGAAAATCAATAACTGATGTCAAACTGAAAGAACCAAGCTTTCTAGCAGACTCGGATTCTTTCACAAAATCTACATTGAAATCCCCACAAACAATAATTTTCTTCCCTCTGTCTGACAGATAGCACAACAAAGAATCTAAGTTTTTGAAAACTAGTTGAAAATTTCCGAATAGGGACCTATGCACGGCTACAGCTAACAAAGTGCCATTATTTAGTTTAAACCCACATGCACATGGTTCTACATGTTGCTCTACACAATTTTTTTTTGTTTCCAAATGTTTCACACTGTGACAGATTTTAGCATATAAGGAGCGTTCAAAAAGAAACGAGCTAGAGGAATAATTACAGGAACTAATACCTGTATGTTAGAAGTATTGGCCCTAACTGTTGAAACACTTGTCCCACTGTGACACAAGGCGGTGACTGGCTGTGTCATAAAATTCACGGGGCTGTGACGTTAATCAGTTCCGCACGTACAGCTGGACGTCTTCGTCCAAGGTGAATCGTTTGTCTTCAGAGACCAAAAGATGGCCCCCTCCGATTCACTTCCTGGAGCACAGAACAACAGTGAATGCCCAGCGTTACTCGCAAACCTTGTCCATCCTTCGCCAAGCGATCAAATCAAAACGACTATGCAACCTCTCCTGTGGGGTCATTCAGCTCCATGACAATGCAAATCCTCATATGGCCAACAGAGTCACGGCACTCCTGCAGAAATTCAAATGGGAGGTTCTCAGCCACCCTCAATACAGTCTGGACCTCTCTCCCTGTGATTACACTATGTTTGGTCTCCTTAAAAAGGCTCTGAGGGGTAAACGATTCACCTCGTACGACGACGTCCAGCTGTACGTGCGGAACTGGTTACCATCGCAGCCCTGGGAATTTTGAGACAGCCATTCACCGCCTGGTGTCACAGTGGAACAAATGTCTCAACAGCCAGTGTCAATATTTCTACATACAGGTACTGGTTTATCTGATTCTGCCTCCTTCTCGTTTCTTTTTGAATGCCTCTTATATATGGCAACTCCTCTCCGCATAGTATCACTACTTACAAGTACTGAAAGCTTATATTCACCTACATATATCATTTCCATTCCTGTGACTATATGATGCTCAGACAGGTACTTTACACCTATTCCATCCTCAGTTTCTAAATCTTCTAAACAAACGAGATGCTCATCTACTTTGTTTTTTAATGCCCTTATATTATGATGCAATATATTAACATTATTTCTCACTGTGGTTTTACAATAATCTTGTGACATACTAACATTATTTTTCACTGTACTGTTATGAGAATCTTGTTATATGTTAACATCTCTAGTACCTGCCTGTCTGAGCTTCTCGTCAAGCTTAATTTCAGTCAATGTCTGATGACTGCAGACTGATCTTAGCCTACTTTTCAAAGCCACCCAAAAATTATAGTGACTCCATGTTATGTTACTGATTTTATCTTTCAGTACAAAACTCTGTCGCCATCTGCTAATAATGGTAATTTGTGCTGTCACACAGTGGAGACCACATGACAATTAGCCACTATCCCATACACAGTTGTTTCACAGCAAAACTGAAACGAATTACCCTATACAGCGCTACGATAGGGCTAAGTGGTACCAAATGAGTCCCAAACATCGCATGTGCAGCAAACAAGTAACAAATTGCCCATTATATTGCCATGTTACAACAATATTGTAAGAAACTGTGACACATATTGCCATGTTACAATAAAAGTGTGACATATTGCCCCATACATCACCGTGTCACGTCAAAACAGTAACAAACTGCCAAATGTTGATATCTTATATGCATGATGACAGTATTTGTGCGATTAACTGAGAGTGGGTTTCAGCTACTGGATCCCAAATAATAAACTAACACCAAAAGCTGGCAGTGCATATAAACTGTACAATATTGGAATAGTATGAATAAAATTTGTACACATAATCAGACTCCAGTGATATCCCAGAAACTGTTCGTAATCTGTATACTGGCATGTCTCTAAAATTAATCACTACAGTGGTCAGCACTCTGTATCCTTTCTCACAAAGTAATACGAAGTTTGCAGATGTACTAGCACTTGCTGACCAAACGACAGTGAGAATCTATGCACAATGTTGACTTTAATATCAATTCACATACTGTGTATATTATCATCTTGAATCATTTTGTAAGCTATCAGCGATGATATATATAAAAAGTGACTATGTAATTGACCTACATTACTCCTGAAATTTCATTTTATGCAGATTGCAGTATGAAGACCAATACATCCCTTTTTGATGCATATGGTCACACCTGTAATGTATCCTTTTTTTGCAACGTAAATAAGATTCTCAAATGACTTCAGTCTTCCTGTAAAACAGAGTTAAGAAATTAATATATCTCAGTGTTGTAATAACATGAAAATACCTAGTCTACGATAAGATAGCAATATTATTGTTTGTTAACGTGCAATTCAAGTATTACCATTGATTAGTTCCACTACAATATCACTGAAGTGTGGCTCTTTTCTTTATCTAATATTTGATAAATATGCAAAAAGTAACAGTAATTGAAGTATTGTTCTTTACAACACAGTTGGACCCCTACTATACTGTTAACTTATAAATAAAATATAATTAATTTTCATTACTACTCATGAATGATTAGTCTCCCATCTAATTACAGTTAAAATGTCGAATAATAGGCCAAACCTGGCGATAGCAAATATTCTTGTGCTAACTCCTAGCACAGTCAAGTTAACTGTCAAACCAGAGATTTAATATTACTTTCCTCCTGAATATTTATCAGGTACAAACAATTGCTTTTCTTTCCTGCTTTTCATAATACGAAAATTACCATCAAATACCTACCACCTATACAAATTTGTTAGTGCCTGTTTTTATTTCAGTGCACCAAATAATATACAAATTATCATACACTTAAAACATTTACATTGTATCTTTGGACTGTACCCTGTAATGCAGTAACAGAGAATTACCAATACTTTTATGGTCTCTCTTACATATGTTTCTAAATACTATTTTCTTCTTCCTTCTTACTTTGGGACAAGAGATTATTTAGGGAAAAATTCTATTTATTTCAAATCAGAAATCAGGAGCTTAATTTTAACTTTTCACTAATCAAAAATTAATTTGATCTTTATTATCTTTACAGCAGTTTTTTGTTGACTTTGAATGAGTATCAGCAAAGCTAATTCCCCAAACCAACAACGATAGTAGATACTAAAAAACCTGAACAAAAAATTTGGTGCCACCACAGTTCTACCTATGTAGGTATTGACACATTATTCCCATTGATTTTTCCATAATGAATGGTCACTCTCGACAATAATTCCATAAGGAAAGATAATTCTGCACAAAGCTGACACTGATCGATTCTTTAAAATACAATTCCTAAAAGATTCAGGGAATGGTCTTCAGGCAAAATATGCTGTATGACCAAGTGAAATTCCCTTTTCAACTATGATGCCTCTTAAATAAAATATCCTGCAACTGAGTCAATACAGTGCTCAACCAGATCATCTAATCAATCCCCAATGCAAATACAGCAATCACTCAACTACCTTAGAGCGAGCTGAACTGGACCGATAGCCACAAGTTGTGGAAAAAATGGGCCCTACAGGCTGGTCACAAGAAATCCTCACACCAAAATAACCATTATAACTGCTTGGTCAAGATATAGCTCCACTGACACAATGCTGCAATAATTCAATAATTTATATATGCCCACTCACTATACCATCACGTTGCAAGATCTCACAATATTATCAATGCTTTTATTTTAAATGATATTTTTCTTTGTGGGTCAACCTATTTCTGCTCCTTTGTCAATTTAATGAGAGATCGCCAACAGTTTACAAAGTGACCTTTCTACTTCTATTATCATATTGTTAATTTTCTCATATTTTTGACTCAGTTCCATGTATCCTTTCTTGCCACCTCAACCCTATGGTAAGTGCTAGCCTCAATTCCTCAATTCCGCTTTTAAATTCATATTTTAATTCCCTACTAAGCTCTGTATTTCCTCCTCATTGTGTTTTTCTATTTCCTCCTGTCCAACTACTATTTGAGCCACAAAAGCCTGTAGGTCTTCATCCATTTTGATATATATATGTATTCAACATTAGTGATTTCCCCTGTCTCATATCTACATGTAAAACTAACCACCAAAATTAATACTATCCAATAATTAATACCATGGCCATACACACTCCTTAAGTATTTTTAGACCTACTACAAATATCACACAGCTAAGATTCTAATATAGCACAGTAATTGGAAAAATAAGTTTTTAAATACTCATTACTCTTTCTGGTTACGCCTCATCAGACTGTAGCCTTGCTCATATTGCAATGCTGCTGTAAAGGCTCAGGCATGTGAAAGGTCTTGGGAATCTGCCTGCTCAGAAAGGCCACCACTGCTTGTGACTGGCAGTAAACTGAACAAACCTTACCACCATGCCTAAACTACCATATGAGATACGTTATATGCTATTGTCCCTACTTCCTTATACATAGGTGCTGATGTTCTTACTTTCTTACAAAAAAAATTTGCTGAATAATTTATAATTATTTTGTAAGTGAGGAAGTCTATTACAACCTCTTGTACACATTTTTCTTAGACAATTCATTTTTTGGAAAGAAGCTCACTATTTTAATAAATGACCATGCCTTCACAGAATGTCTGTAATGGAAAATTTAAAATTCAAAGTCGAGAATGTGTTGGTATTTATACACAACCAGGCAGGGTCACCGCTTCATATACTCTGTAGGAATAATATAACTAAATTTTGTATTTATAATCCGCCTCCAGTGACACCCTGACAGTGTTCATAATTTATGTAGTGGCATGCCTCTAAAATTAATCACTGCAGTGACCAAAACAGTATGTACTGTCCCACAAGTAAATTCACAGGATGTACTAGATCTTTAGGACTTCATGATGACACAGTGCAAACATTCTATGTATGTGATTGACTTTAATACATGTATGTGTTCTGCATATATCATTGCCTGGAATAATTTCTAAGCAGTCATTGATGACATATGTAAAAGATAAGTATGTATCAGACCTCTATTACTCTTTTCCAATATGCAATTAATTACATATGTACAAGCAATGTTACTCACTTTCATGTCTCATTGACATATACATAGACAAAGACTCATTTATTGTTAAGTTGTTGCATATAGGTGTTTGATTTTTAAAATTAGGTTTATAATCTCATTCCTTGCAGTCCCAAGCACAAAAAGTTATACATCCCTTTTTGACACATATTTTCACACCCTTCCCTGCCAGGAAGTTTCACACCTATATTGCATCCATGTATTGCATACTTAAATAAAATTATGAAATGGCTTGAGTTTCTTGTAAAACATTGCTGCTAAATTAATATATTATAGTGTTTTAATAACACATAAATACCTATCACTTGATGAGCTAGCAACATTATTGTTTATTAACTTGTAATACAAGCCTTACAAATGCTTAGTTCCATTATAATACCACTGAAGAGCAGAACCTTTCCTTATCTAATATTCTGATTAACATGCAAAATTTTTTTTCTTTAAAGTGCAGTTGTACCTCTACTGTGTCACTGACTAATATGGATTATATAATAAATTTTCGTTACTACTTATAAAAAAGTCTGTCTCCAATCTAATTATGGCTAAATGCTAAATGCTAAATAATTTTCAAACATGGTGATAGTAAATATCCTTTTACTTACAGCTTACTAAAGTATGTGTATGAGCTTGATGCTTTTTTTTTCATACAAGTTTTGCTAACTCCAAAAGAAAGTAAATGGTATCTTCGGACTGTCACCTTGTAATGTAGCTAACAGAGATTTCCTAATGTCATTATACACCCCCTTTACACAACTTTCGAAATATTATTTCCTTTTTCTTTCTTTCTTTGAGCCTCAAGATTAATTAGGTGTAAATTTTTTTTCTTCGAATGAGAAGTTGGGAGATGACATTTAATTTTTCACTAGTCCAATTTTTAATTTATTGTTATTATATTCACCACCGTTTCTCGTTGCCTGTAAGCAAGTGTCAACAAAACTAATTTCTCAAGCTAACAATTACTGTGAATAACAAAAAGTGAAAACAACAAACCTAGGCGCCACTACCACTTTAGGCCCTGCAGTTATACAGTCAAATCGAAATTCCGCCTCTTCAGATGTTGGCAAATGCACCCAACTACCTTTCTCTTGAAAGGTAACTCACCTCAATAATTCTGTAAGTGGTTACCTGACAATGTCAGCAGGAGAGCGATTTCTGAATGTGAAAAATGTAATCTTCTTACTAGAACAGTTTCACTTGACAAGATCGCAATAGCTTCACATATAGGTATTAGTTTTGACAATTTAGATTGCCATCTTCAGCTTATCTACATTCATCAATCGTTGTGCCACTAAATGCAGTGTGCCGCCATCTTGTTGAAGAAGACATACCAATTTAATGTCATATATAATAAAATCCACTTTTGTAAGAAACACAAAGGTTACTGATAGAATGCATTTGGTTCACAGGGTATTGCTTGCTGTGTCTGTCACCACAGATTAAAACTATGGTATGGAGTTGGCATAACCAGAAAGAATGAAAAAAATTATTTTTCTAATTACTGTTCTGTGTTAGAATCTTGCTTTTCTTATTTTGTAGCAAATCTATTGATACTTTAGAGGCAGTATATGACAATAGTCGTTACTGGATGATACGTTGTTTTGTTACATAGAGCTGAAGCAGAGGAAATCACAAATTAGGATGTTCATCATCATAAAAAGTGAGTATATTGTGTGCCATTTTAAATGTGTACCTATATGTTGTTGTTCAAATATGTGTGAGAGATCAAAATGAATGAGCACCTCTGCAAAATCACAGATCAGTTTCTTTCATCTAAATAGCATCTCGAGCAGCAAAAACTTTAAAGCATTTGGCCACTGGATGATGAACTGGTGACCATCGTAAAAAATATACTAATAGTCAAGACTGATGGTGGTGCTCTATATTTATTTGCTTTAATGGTTCCACAAAGGACTAATGTCGGTCGTATGGCCTTTTGCAGTTAAGCTTTAGTTACTCATAGGTCAGAGTAACCACTGACCACATACGTCTGGGAGTCTACACACAGTTGGGAGCTACCTTACATGTGTGGCAAGTCAACTATATAAAAAGTGACTACTAGCAACTTGAATTACCTGCTGGTAAAAAGGTATATAGCAGGTTCGTATTAACTTGCTCAGAATACGTTTTACATGCATGACAGCATTGTTAATATAGGGATATCTCATAAAATGATGGTATGGTGATTGGGCATATATGAATTACTGGATTATAGAGTATTGTGTTGGTAGAGCTGTGTCTAGACCAAGCAATTATTATTGTTATTTTGGTGTGAGGATTTGTTGCGACCAAGTGTGGGCTAATTTCTTCCATATCTTTTGGCTGGTGCTCCAGTCCAGAACCCTCTAAGGTAACTGATAGCTGATGCATTTGAATTGGGTATTGGTTTACTACTCTCTGTTGAGAAAGGGATTGATTCAACTGCAGGAATTTCTTTTAACACGAGCAAGGGGTTTTAAAATGTAATTTCATTTGGTCATACATCATGTGCTGCATGATGATTTTGTAATATATTTCCCTGAATTTTTAAAAATTGTATCCTAAAGGAACCATCCAAGCAACCTTTTGTGCAGAATTATCCTACACTTATAGCATTAGTGTGGCAATTGACTATTCATCAAGGAAACGTTAGTTTAATGTGTCTGCCAATACCTGAATAGGTAGAATTTTGAACTGATTGTGGAAATTCAGATCCTAATGTGGTGGTGGCACTAAATGGTTTTTATTACTTATTATCGTTGTTGGTTTTGGGAATTTGCTTTGCTGGTGCTCATTTACAGACAACGAAAGGCTGCCATTAAGATAAAGATCAAATAAATATTCGATTAGTAGAAAATTAAAATCAGTTCCCATTTTCTCATTTAAAATAAACAGAATTTTCCGCTAATTAATCTTGAGACCCAAAGAAAGAGGGAAAACGGAAGTAATAGTTTGAAAAATATGTAAGAGAGAGTATAAAGAGATTAGTAATTCTCTGTGACTGCATTAGAGGATAACAGTTCAAAGATACAATTAAAGTGTTCTGTATCTATCTAGATGATAATGATCATTTTTATATCTTTTACAGAAGTAAAAAGAAGAACTACCCATTATTTTAAGTGATAGGTATAGCTGATAGTTGATGGTAATTCTCACAATATTAAAAGCAGTAAAGGAAACAAGTTGTTTGTAACAGATAAACACTCAGAAGGAGATTAATATCCCGTGTCTAACTTGACAGTTAACTTGATTTTGCTAGGAAGTACCACAACTGATACGACAAAAGAAAGAAATCATCAAGCTCGTAGGTATATTTTGGTAAACTGTAAGTAAAAAAATATTTCTTATCGCTGGGTTTGCCTAATATTTCGGCATTTTAACTGTAGTTAGATGGAAGACGGAATCTTTCATAAGCAGCAGACAAAATTAATTCTATTATCCATGCTAGTCAGTAATATAATAGAGGGCCAACTGAGCTTTAAAGCAACTGTATATTAATTACTATTACTTTTTGCATGTTAAACAGAATATTAGATAAGCAAAGGATCCACACATCTACAATATTGTAATGAAACTAAGCATTGGTAAGAGTCAATTCACAAACTAATATATAATAATATTGCTAGCTCATCTTAAATAAGGTATTTACATTTTACTAAAAAACCAAGATATTTTAATGTCTCAGCACTGTTTCACAGGAAGACTGAAGCATTTGATAAATTTATTTAAGTTGCAACAAAAGGATATAGTATAGGTGTGACCATCTATAACAAAAAGGGATGTATTTGTCTTTGTACTTGAGTTGATATTGAATGAAACCATAGATTTAATTTAAAAAAAATATGAAGAAGAGCAAGCAACCTGTTAACGATATCTGGGTCTTTCTCTGTGTATGTGCCAGTCAGATTCATGTATATAAATAAATTGTTTACTAGCAAGGAGTAACATCGGATAAGTACTTACTCACTATTGACCCATGTCATCATTGATCACCTGCAAAATTGTTTCAGACAATAATATATACAGTATATGTACTAGTGTTAAAGTCAACACTGCACATTGACTGTAAGCACTGCGTGGTCAGTAAGTACTGAAGAGCTAATACATCTGTGAATTTAATATTACTTTGTGGGAAAGTACAAGTGTTCTGATCACTGTATTGAACTATTTTAGAGGCATGCCAGTACATAGATTGTGGACAGTCACAGGTGTATCACTGGAGGCAGGTTACCAAATTTTATTCATATTATTCCAACACAGCACCACACATGTGCACTATCAGCTTTTGGTGTTAGTTTACTATTTGGACCCAGTAGGTGAGTCCCATTGTTAGTTATAGGGACATACATTTTCTTAATACATTTGAGGTTTCAGTATTTGGTAATTTGTTACAATTTTGGTGTAATATGGCGATGTATGGGGCACTTTGTTACAATTTTGCTGAAGTGTAGTGATGTATTTGACAGTTTGTTACAATATTATTGCAACATGGCAATATATCAGGCAATTTGTTACACGTTTGCTGTAACATGCAATGCATGTGGCCCTTTTGGTAACATTCAGGTATATCATGGCATTGTACAAGGTAAATTGTTAAAATTTTGCTGTAAAATGACAATGTATGTGGTAGGGGTAAAGTGTGATTAGTCTCCATTGTGCGACAGCGTAGTCAGCATTATTGGAAGGAGGTGACAGACTTTTGTACTGCAAAGAAAGTTAGTAACCCAGCATGGAGTCACTATAATGTTTGGATGACTTTAAAAAGTACTTGAAAGAGGGTAGTTCAAACATAGTAAGCCTCTTCTCATACTTGTACATGTATGTATTACTACCACACAATACGCTATTGCATCAAAATGTCACGAAGTTTCCACCGTGTAACAGTATAAATAACTCCTTAACAAATACAATTTAACTTATTAGACCAGTAGTAACAAAACAGAAGACATGTGTGATTTGACAAATATTACAGACAAATTTTGATACAGTTATCAAACTGTTCTTGTTGACAAGTGCACTTTGACCTGTACATTAGGTCACCAGTAGTCGCATGTTTGTTTCTTAATGTTACAGCACAACCATCACATATTTTTTTACATACCATACAAACAATATTTGGTTTCTTTAAAGTGTGCTACTGTACAATGGTTTAACTCTGTTCATTGACCCCTGCAGCTTAACCTGTAAATTACATCATTAGTGATTATATGTGAACCATTTGTATTTTTAAAATGTTATAGAACAATTAAGTTATGATAATAGTGCCACTTGCATTCTGTACTCGACATTTTTATGTGATTTGATAAATAATATGACCAATTTTATTTTGGTGCAGAGACACAGTTTTTGTTGGTAATAAGACGATTATAGTTAGACTAGGCATTAAGTGGAAGTTGCAAATAATTACATTCTTCCAGTAGCTGACAGACTATTTTAGCCAAAATATGTTTTATAGAACAATAACACAGAAACTTTAGACTTGGTAATAACAGTGACATAAGAATTATGTGTATGCCTACTTATTATTGAAAACAGTATGAATTGGAAATACTGTGAGTTGCACCAGTAGTGTCACATCGTGACAAATTTTAGATGTAGAATAATATTGTGTAACTTAGCTAATATCTGCAGTCGATTTAGACCTGGAAATCATGCAAGTACCATTAGTACTATCGATTTCTTTAAGCATTTTTAAAATACATTTTCGATATGATAACATCATTATTATATTGTATGGTGCTTTTTTTAGCTAATATGTAATTTTTACAGTTATAGAATAATAATTTGGACAGTTTGGATGTTCAAATATTTAATTTGGGTTCCACTGCTCCTTGACACGTGCACCTTAACCTGTAAATTATGTCAGCAGTAATGTTGTGTATTTTGATAAACAATATAGATGTTTTAGATATTGAAATATTTAGTTTTAGTGTCCATTGGGCCTTGGATAAAATGTTGTAAATAGATTCAACTATGTTCATTGGCAAGTGGGAGATCCAGAGAACAAAGATAAGGATTGGCTGTTTCGTTTTAATGGCTGATAAAATACTGGGCTGTGATTGGTTGTTTCTAGAGTGATGAAATTTACCGGTGAGACAAAATTTTTGTTGAGAATAGCAACTAGGCTAGATGGATTTGTGGTGTCATGCATGTTGTACTGAGCCACACATAAGTTGTCATGAGGGATCAAAATCAAGTGCATTTCAGTCCTTGTAGATATATTACTTACATTATTACATGTTTTTAACCATTGTGACTTGGGTACTAAACATGTATAGTATTGAGACTTGGGTTGTGGAAATACATTGCACACTTTACGTAACTTATTTTGGAAAAATACTTTTGAATGTGGTGTAAGGAGATTTCGTGCATGTTAGAGCGTAGCCAGAAATACTGCAAACTGCATCCTTTATGCAATTTTTTCGATGAAACTCCTTTGAAACTGGTGAAATAAAGATTTCAGAGAATGTGGATACTTTTCAACACAGTTAAAATCTGAAGAATAGACCATTTATGGATGATTCTTACGAAAAATACTTTTGAATACGATGTAAAACAAAAAATTACAGTTTTGGGATAACTTTAAACACAGTCTAAAATGTTGCTATTTATACCCTTAACATAATTTTCTGGATGACTAAATGCAAAAATGGCGCCAAAACAATTCAGTCCATTCAGATACTTACAAGCATGAGTGAGAAGAGTGCATTCTGATGGGCTGTTTCATTTTAATGCCTGTAAAATACTTTTACCTGTGGAAATACTGCAAGTAGCAGTTTCTACATAATTTTTAAGGAAAATACCTTTGAACTTGGTGCACAATGTTCAGAATGTTCAGATGCTATTGACAAATTAATCAAATACATTTGAACATGTTGCCCATAGAAACTTAATGTGGATACTTTTGAACTTGGTGGGCAAAAAAATACTTCTCTGTCATTGACTATTTCGTTGTAATGCAAATTTTTAAGCACTGTGATTGGCTGTTTCGTTTAAAAATTCCCCACCATCACCATTTTAATTGTTAACTCCTTTACCATTCACCATATTTAATTTTTAAATTTCCTGCTATCTTCCATTTTTAACTTTTAAATTTCGCACCATCTTGATGCCATTATGTATTCAAAGTCATTGATGACGTCATTGCCCCTGACATATCGGCAACCTATACTATCTCTTGCTCATTCTCTCTCTTGGATTGTGATATCAGCAATGTCACAAGCTTCAGTATTGCATTTAAGTACTAAGTGAGCCAGAGTCAGCATAGCATTCCTATTAGGTTCATCTGCAGAAAATCAGACATTAAATCCGTGATGACAGAGAATAATTGTAGATGTAAGCTCATTAGTTCTGTCAATGCTTGAGTCTGGAAATGGCTGTCAAAATGAAGTACATCATACGATAAGTGGACATTTTCTTCAAGTGAAGATACGTCGAATTCTATTCGCCATTTAACAGTCCCTGATCTGTTCTTTCTCAATAAGTGATGTGGCAAGTAAAACGACTGCTGCTACATTTCCCATTCACATGTATTCTAAAATCTGTGCCTCGTATGTAGTCTTCAAGATACCATTGTCTTTAATCGATACAAAGCAATAAATTAAGTTTAGTTACATATGAAGGTTGTTTGCACTAGTAACATGCAAACGATTCGTCACTGACCTTCAATAAGGTAGGATATATGTAATCCTTCCAACAGTGCTGTATCTCCTTGACTCTTAGGAAGATCTTGTCTTGTGGTTATTCCCGTAGTCTCTATGTTCTAGAAACTGCAGAAGATATCTTCAGACAGAGTGATGGAACTCACTGTTGAGTAGCTTATGGGCATTCCTAAGTGGTTGCTGCTGGAAATCTAAGAAACTTTGAAGGTTCTAAAGCGTGCTATAGAGAAATATATACTGACACAACATTCTTAGCTGTCTTCCAACATTGGTCAGAGTCTATGTGCATTTCGACAGGCAGATATGGTCTGTTCCATATCATTACGAAACATCGTATTCATGATTTAATGTAATGTAATGTCTGGGGTCAGGTAATTGTAATTCTTGGGTCTTTCTCGGTACTTCCAAATACTGAGTAACTGTTGGATGTTGCAAGAAGGAATGTGTGCTCTTGAAGGCGGTATGAGAGGTTTATTCATTTTTATATATACTTCTACTTCTATTATGCGCCATGAACCTGGTGTGACATAAGAAGTGTTGAAGACATGTACTGTCAGTGGCTCACTGACAGTCGTTTCTCATTTCAGACCGCCATTCAAGAAATTTTTTATTGAATTGGATTGACTACCACCATCCAAAGCACAGTATATGACGTTACTCTTCCCTGTAGGTCATACGTATGGTATGTCACTGTACGCATATTACTGATCAAAGTACTACAGAATTATTCAGAGATATCTTGGAGACAGAGCTTTCATTGCTGGTTCAAATAGATTTGTGGTGGTTCTTATTATAATGTGAACAAAATACTGTTTCCATCGTTGCACGGTTCTTCACATCATCACTGCAACTGAGGAAGAGGAAACAGTGGATATTCGGCTTCAGTATGGTCATATCTCCATTGGTATTTGCCGCAGTCTTACAGTCTTATGGCGTGTGACGTGACTGTTGGCAAAACCCTGCACGCCTTTGTTTTTGTAAAGGATTTGCGCTCTTGACATACAGGTTCGAATGAAGTAGTTGACTATGTATGGCGTACATGTAGGGTTCTTAGATTAGGCGACTTTCCATCCAGTCCAAATAACGATAGCTATAGGAAATCCTGAAGTATCATTGTAAGATCCAAAGAAGAGCTTCAAACGAGTGACAGTATTAAAAGCCTAGTAGTTAATTGCCAAAGCATTCGCAACAAAGTACCGCTGTTTGATGCACTCTTGGAAAGCACTGAATCTCACCCAATACTCAACACAGAAACCTGGTTAAAAACCTGATGTTGACAGTAGCGAGATATCTGGGGAAAATCTAAGTCCGTACCAAAAGCATAAGCTAATGGGAAATAATTGTGGTGTATTTGCAGAGTCATCTCCTTATGTAACTGAGACCTTTAGAGGAAACCTCAGTTCTCTTTTACATTAATTCCCTAATAATACTATAATAATTGGAGAGGAATTTAGTCATCCAACATTCAATTGGACAAATTATAGGGGTTGGTGCGAGAAGTAACTTGTGAAATGTTACTACATTCCTTCTCTGAAAACTACCTACAAGAGATAGTGAGATCCCCATTCATGATAGAAATATATTAGATCTAGTAGCATGCTCAGCAAACTAGATTGAGGAGAGGTAGTGTCATATCACAATGGGCTTGAGACTTTAGCTCAGAACAAGAACATATCGACAAACTATGGCTGAAGCTTATAAGAATAGTTGACCATGCACAGATAGGTAGGTACCAGGCAGAACAATTCGAGTTGGGAGAGATCCTCCATGGTAAACAGTCACTTTAAAGAAACTTGTAAAAAACTGATACAGCTATAGATAGGGAGAGAGAGCAGTCAATGCACGAAGCCTTCAATGACTATCATAGCAGAATATTGGCAAAGGATACTTCACAAAACCCAAACAAATTAGCTGCTAGTAGCACCAAAGCTAGTGTCACATCACCAGGTTAAATGGTGAAATTTGCAAATTGACTTACATACATAAAATATTGTAGAATGTGATTTTTCTCATAAGGACACATTTATACATGCAGACAAGTGGAGCAGTGGATCTCAGAGCAAAAAGTATGCTTCAGAATTCTATAAACTTGTCTGCTGACCTGTAAGACAAGTCAAGAAATTTTTTTTCAAATCTGCAACAAACTATGCAAGTCTAATCCCTTTTACTTTCCTTTCCAAAAGGTTGATAGTATCTTTACTTAGCATTTTGTGACAAAGTTAAAAAAATTAATTAGTCTCAAAACATAGTAAAATTTTTGAATATTATGCATAGTACTCAGTATTTAGTTAAATAGATGTTCACAAATAGCTGCATTTAAAGACAAATTGACTTCATCCTCTAGTCTATACAAAGTCAACATACTGTACAAAGCAATAGTGATAAAAACCCCAAAATAATCTCATTATTCAATTAAAACAAATTTTTAAGTGATCTCACATTAGAGATATAACTTTTAATTGCCAAGTTCACCCTAATCATTTCAACCATATTGTCGCTATGAAGTACTTCTGATATTTTTCCAAAATCAACAGTCTTCCTGTTTGTTTAGTACTGAATGGTGCCATACTTTCGTTTATGTTCAATTGTGCATTTAATTGGTCAGATAGATTCGAAGTTTATCATCAGGTGATATATTTTTGTAACAGGCTACAACATTATGTTTGATACTTTACATAGATTATCCTAGTAATCTCTCATCTCAAAATTATGTTATCTTGACAGTGTTGCCAACTAAAATTGACATATCACAAATATGTCAGTGGAATTGGAAGTAACTCATAAAAATCATCAATACAGGCATTCTTTAATCATCTCATAGTATTAGTTTTCATAATTTGTTTACTCTTTTGGACTGTCAAACATCTTCCTCTACTGAACATTCCTTCTACAAGATACAAAAACAGAAATAAAGTTGACAGAATTTGCAAAAAATATAACATTTCCATTTCCCATCAATATTTTTTACTAATACTTCTGATTCTTTCATATTACTAATAACAGCTGACTGTAATCACAACAAAATCATAAAATACTTGCAGTCTGAGTTCCCACCTTGGGAAAAGCAAATTTCTCTTCCAAATATTCCAAACATTCCCCAGAACTGCATTAACTATTTCAACACAGTAACAATACATTACACCACATCTCTGTTTGAATTAGCTGGACGAAATGTAGATTATGTTTGAAAAGAGCATAGACTGTAGGTTCAAACAACTTTTGTTCATATAAATTTCATGAAATTCAAACAGAGTACAAATTCAAAATGTAGCAAATGTTATTTCATATTCAAAAAGTTATTGACATAAATAATAACCAATACTTTTACCTTCCATATCGAAGAAAGTTTTCTGCTTCAGCAGATAGCATTACAGAAAAATTTTTCCTGACATTGTGACATTAATTATCCATTATAAGTCATTTATATGTCTACAGAATAATTTTTGTAAAAAAAAAAGACAGTCTAATATAACTTGTCATCCTCCAAGAGCGTTTTTACCAAAGTAACTCATAATAAATTTCCAGAACTCTGTTTGAAACATTGTCGTTTTCTCAATGTAAGCCTCAATCTTACCGCTACTCTGGTCAGCGCCTTTACCATATATTGTCATTAACAACTAAACTTTCTGATGATGCTCTTTAACCACAAGAATGACTTTGCTGTTAATATCGTTTAGTTTGCTATCCAAAAAGACTGTACTTTTATTTGCTATTTTATGTCGTCCTTAAAACTTTTTAATCGATTAATTATTTTAGATTACAGTTCAGATTTTAAAAGGCTGCTATTTGATTTCATTGCCAATTCCATTTCAAATATTTTAGAACCTATTTCTCTTGAAATTGATCTTACAGATCGTACCGGATTGGTTTCCTTTCCTCTAATGGATGGTTTCTAACCTAAATCAAATGAAACCTTCCCCCTAATTCACTTATAGATTTCTGGAATGCTACCATATTTGAATCATTTAAAGACCAATTATATCAAAAAGTACGAACTGTAAAATATCTTTCATCCTTCTCTTATCTCTTTTTTCGAAGTGCCGCTTGATGTTGCCTTAATTTACCAGTAGTAATTCAACGAGTACTCACTGTCCTTTGTATTCATGACCAGCATCGAATTCTTCCATAGTTATTGTCAAAAAATTGTTTTGACATAATAATATAGTTTTGAAAAATAAGATTGGTTTTAATGTAATAAAAAAAATTATACCACAGCTGGAGACCCCACATATATTTGTTAGTAGTAGGTTCAAACAACAACCGAGTATTACAGAGAAAGTGTGTCAAATTCGTTTCTCTGTTTCTATCATGTAAGAGGAAAGTTCAGTAGAGGGGGGTGTTTGACAGTGCAAAAGAGTAAACAAATTATGAAAGCTTAAGTTATTTGGGTACAATGAGATGGTTAAGGAATGGCTATGTCAACGATTTTTATGAGATACTTACAATAGGTCTAACATTTTAGGTGACAACGTTGTCAAGATGATATAGTTTTGAGGTGAAGAGACTACAAAAATATACATGTTGGTAAAATGTTTGTCATGGTATATTTTTCCAAACCTTTTATTGTGCCTTCATACTGTAATAATCTTCATTTTAATCAATCAACTTAATGGCAGTGGGAGAGCAGTTTACTACAGATGTGTTCTTGTGCACCACCAGAAAGGAAATCAGCATCGCTTCTGAACTCAGCATCGCTTCTGCACAACATGCAACAGTATCTCAAGGTCTGGAAGGAACGCATGCGGAGGTATGGCTCCTGAAATGGGTCTAACATTGTCGTTCTGAACAATATCCAGAATGAACCACCATGGTAATCTTTCCAATGTATTTGCTCCTTGTTGACTGTATGTATACAAATTATGCATAATATGTTGTATAATGTCTGCTGTATTTGTGTGTAATCATCATTGGAAGGAAAAATGTCAATAAGAAGAATATCAGCAGAATAAAGTTTAATTATGTTGAGTGACTACTCATATTTAGTGCATTGTTTAAGAAGTTACCTATTTCAGTGATCAAATTATATAATTCTATAATCTGAAGTACTTCTTGCAACCTAAGCTACTTGTTTACAGCCGGCCGAAGTGGCCGAGCGGTTAAAGGCGCTACAGTCTGGAACCGCACGACCGCTACGGTCGTAGGTTCGAATCCTGCCTCGGGCATGGATGTGTGTGATGTCCTTAGGTTAGTTAGGTTTAAGTAGTTCTAAGTTCTAGGGGTCTTATTACCACAGCAGTTGAGTCCCACAGTGCTCAGAGCCATTTGAACCATTTTGAACTTGTTTACATGTGGTACTTGGTCAACAGATTCATAAATTTATACACTCTAAAAGTCGGAGAAGAAGAAAGAGGAAAATCAGCTTCACATCAATCTTAATAAGAGTAGTACCTAAACAACATTTACCAAAAAGATAAATGTCGCAACAGAGCATACCTTGGAAAGACCAAAGGAAATAAATGAGCATTTGAAAACTTGTGAATTAACCAAAATATCCTAATCAATACCGAAAATAAACTTAGAAAAGCTAGAGGTGGTTTTACTGCAACAACTGGTAATGTACACCACACTGAGGTAAAACTTCAAATGACAATCTTAGAACTAAGAAAAGGTTTTAAGTTTTACTCAGCTCTTAGAAGTATAACTCAGTTATTTGCATGGATCTTTATAGGTATATCCACTTATTCTTGTCCTATAAAATCCCATTTCGATGGAGAAAAGTATAATTTTTTGCCTTCATAACTAACGTGACTCTCCACTATCACTAGAACAGCGTTCAGTTTGGTTGGCACCACCACCATCTATAAATATAATCTAACAAACAGTGTGTCTCAATGGGTTTTTAAAAGAAGTGCATAAAAACAAATACAGTTAACAGTTATACATACTGGATGAGTTTCATAGAGGATTACTTACTGCAACACATGGTTACAAATTTCATATAAGCAGAACTTAGGAAGAGATACATTTTAGTTCAAAAATAATTAATTACTTTTTGCAAACAATTAGTACAAGCTAATGATGATTTACATTTTAATTACACCATTGTTCTTATGATAACTTTATCCCCAAGTCTTTGATACATGATTAACACATAAGTATCGGCAATTATTGGGTCAAAACTCCATAAGAAATTCTGAGTGTTACAATATTTTACAAAATAATTTTACATAAGAGAAAAGTAGTTTTCGTGTGATGGTGTGTTATTTGATATAATTACATTTGCAGGCTGATAACACATCGAAATTTGAAAATTATCTCTGTTTCCAGTAAATACAAAAAGTTCACATAATTCTGATCTTTGGATTTGATTCTTAATTAATGATGGGAGATCAAATGCTCCACTAATATTTACCATTACAGCCCACCCATCCCATTCCTAGATATTTACCTATAAGACTCATGCTTATGGTACTGCTACAGTCTACATGTTAAAGACTGAAATGGAAAAACATAAAAAAGAGGTGTGAAAGATTCAGCAGTAGCACTTAATTCACAAGCTATTAAAAATAACTAGCTCATCTTGTGCACAGAATATGTAACAAATAATAACTAATTACTATTTTTGTTAACTACTTTTTTAATAAAATATTCTGCATATTTTACTTTTAATTAAAATTTCCCATATAACCAATAACAATGACCCCTCATTAGATCATTATGCATTCCAATTTCTCTGTATTAACATGGGTTTCTATTTTGCTTTGTAGGTAGTAATTACAATATCGATTTCAATTAATAGTTCAATTATTCATCACCAAATTAATTTGAGATCATTGTAAATATCTCTACTCAATATGCAGTTTGCAGTTTAATTCACAAGGTACTTCACTCAGTCATTTCCATAATTCATTAGTTAAAATCATTACATTGGCCCTTGTCACAAATTATCTCAATAATTATGTTCACAAATTACAGATGCTAAACCAGTACTTCATTTCACAGGATTCCATCAAGACACTCTACCATTATACATGACTTTGAGTCGCTAAGCCCAAAGCATCATCATCATAATCATAAACCTCATTATCCTCATAAAGCCCTAATATGTCATCACTATTCTATCCTCTCACAATATTGTTTCAACCTTGTACAATACATCATCAATGAAATCATCACTAGCACCAGTGTTTCATCAATGAAGTAATCTCTCACCTCACTAAGGAATCATGACAGTAACAAAGACATATCCACTTCATAATTAGTTTCTGCTGACAAAAATATTATCAAACATATTAATAGTATATATTCAACATCAACTTCTTCAAACCAATTCACTTTCATAAAACTACAGGGTCTGACTCCCGAAATCGTTAGTAAATGTTACAAAAAATTTATGGGATAAGGAAATATACAGTTTTTCTAAATATCTCAGAACAATTAAAATTTTCAAGATGTAATAATTATTGAAGTGCAGCTAAAATATAAGACAAAACTATTTTCTAAATCAACTAAGATTCAACCACAGCACAACACACAGTAATTAAACTAAAGTTCGAAAAACATTGGTTAATTGAGACAGGAAATCTGAACTAGTAACAATCATTGTCATGACCCTCTCTCATATAAACACTTAATGACAAAGCAAACAACTAAAATTTGAAAAACACAGTGCAGAATTTCATTTCCTACTGATGAGCAACATAAATATTAGTAATTATTGTTCCCTTCTCATTACCTAATCCAATATCATTCCTCATTCAACGAAACAAGAAGCCAAGCACACAGCAAGACATTTTGATAACGTAAGTATTCACAAAAATATCATTAAATCCAGGTCAAACGTTACCTTCGTTTTTTACATCCTATAATTAATAAGTATGTTGAATTAGTGTGAAATGTAAGTTAATTTCATTCACTGTGCTAACCATTGTGTTAATAATAGCAAAATTAATTATTGGAGAGCTTTAGGGAACCTCAGTCTTCAGGCTGGTTATTATAAGTCTTTTATAGAAGTTCAGTTAATAAGACAGTTCACAAATCTCAGAAAGACGGTATGCAATTAACAAAAGTGTTACTTAAATCAGTAAAAGGACTGGTTCATGACACATTAACCAAAAACGTTATTAGTTATTTAAGATCCTAGTGCAGTACAAGTTCTGCATGAACAATATCATTATAGTAACATTTTCATAAATTTAGGCTACAATAGTATACTGAAAAGTTACTAATACTTGACTTTTGGAAAATGTATGACAAAATTATAATCGTCCTAAAAGGTAAATTCTCTCACAGATAATCATTCCACTAGTCATTGCTATAACAACACTCCCACACGAAATGCAATCATCAGTTAAAATTAACACACTGTAATATTTCTACTTCAACCTTTTTTCTTGAATTTTACTTCATTTCACTAATAGAACTGTTAAATGCTGTCATATTGTAGCCACATTAAACTGCAAACCTGAAGGCAGTGTCGCCAATGAAATTCAAGACTTACTGTAGCAGTGAAAGCATGTTTATTACGATAACAAGCCTACAGCCAGAACAAAACTGAACTGGAGCCTTCACGTAGAATATGTCTGAACTTTTGAACAGAGAGTTCTGCTACTTATACAAACATCGAATATTCCAGGATGCTAGTATTTATATAATCATTGAATATTCCAGATATACAAATATTACTAACATAAGATATTTTGAGAGCTTTTCAGAAAAATAAACTATTTATTAAAAAATGACTGCTGGTTGTCGTACTTCACTTGGCGACCCTCAGCACACCAGTCAGAAACATTAACTACTGCGTCATATCGAATGCACCACAATTCAGTGCATTGCACGATGTAGTGGAGATTCTCATCGGAGACATCTATAGCACCATGGATCGAGATCTTGTTAATTGTCCTCTGTATGTCGGTGCTGGCGGATCCTCAAACTGTGGTCATGTTGTTACATTACTTCACTATTGTAAGCACTGTCGAAATTTCACAATCGTCTTGTGGGTCTTCAGAGTTTCCTTAAACCTCCCGTCGTCGATCTGCATCTGTGGACTGTAATAGGGCTTCATATGGAGAACCTGGGCGATATCTCTGCGCTTCTGTCTTCCTGTTTTAGGATCAGAACCCTTGACTTTGTAAGTGATGATTAACAAGTGATGAAGGAAACTATATGGCCCAAGGTACTGTTTTCGTAATCCTTTCGATAGTTCCACTTTCCATACAGGCCCAGAAATCCATACCAGGTCTCCTGGGCTTATCTCACTGACTGTTCTAGGTTTTATAGCTCTCTCGGTCTTTCTTTTGGGCGTCCACGGTCCGTACGCGAGCCAGTTGCCTATTTTCTTTGGTTAAATCGGAACATTTTTTCCAATATCATTTCGGCCTCATATCCGTCGAGCAAAAAGTATGGTGTAAAGTCTGTAGTCTTTTTTTTCCCCCATTTAGCAGCAATATCATTTAATACAGTGATGTCTAAGATTTCACCCACACCCCTATATTCCACAAAGGATTCCTTGAAAGGCAGTTGGCACCCTTGTGTTTGCATGCGTTTTTGTATACCACTCTGATGTCATCATTCTCCTAAAGGCTCAGTAACTATCTCACCAGTTCATCTGATGGATCCTTGAGGCTAGTCAGCCAAAATGGATAACAGCAATCCGTCACAACAAGGAATGGTTCGCTAAGTAAATGCCGCCAGATCTTGTTGATGGCCCAAATAACTGCAAGGCACCCTTTCCTGGTTGCAGATTAGTCAACTGGGACTTTGAGAGCACTATGAAAGCATAAGCTATCACCTTTCCAGCATATTCCTGAATTTGCTCTAGAAGTACACAGATCCCATAACCACTAGCATCAGTGTCAAGTTCTGTCTTGGCATTATCACCATACAATGATACGACTGAAGAAGATGTTAGTGCCAGTAATCAAGTAGTGGGTATACAAGTGCAGAACCAGTTGTATCTGGTTTGATGACATCACTTCCAGAGTCATGTTATGTAACTGGGTGAGTTATACTCAAGGTAACCCAAGGGAACCGTCGTCCTACCCATGCACTTGATCAGGACTTGCGGTGTAAGGCTACACTTGACATAGAGAGGGGGTATCAGGTTACAGCTAAGGTAGCTGAGCAAACTTTATTCAACGTAGCTACCCTCCTCATCCCGCCCACGCCTGGCTATGCACCCTTACCCTCCCTCCCTGGGTCGACAGGATTAAAGCTCACCTTACCCTAGCCCTTTTATGAGTAAAGCAGTTGTGTAGCATGCTTCGTTTGATGTCTTTGAATCATAGGGAGAGGACAATCAGGTTTGTTTTGGGTTATAAATAATTCTAATTTAAAGTTATTACAACTACTTAAGTTTCATCATTTTAGTTTAAGAAGAGGATCAGTGTGTGGGTATTTGATATAAATGGCTTTTTAGTATTATAACTGCGTAAGTTTCGTCATTCAAGTTCTAGGGAGAGGAGTAGTGTGTGGGTATTTGTTAATAACAAATTAAGTTTAATAGTATCACAGCTAAACAAATTTCGTCGTCTGCGGCGGCGGCAGAGACCATCCACCACCCCCTGGCACATGTGTAAGTACTCTCCACATTTTACATATTTCCCATATTTTTCCAATTCTCCACAATTTTGTCTTTTTTGCAGATTTGGCCACATTTTTACTATTGTCCCTATTTTTCTATATTTTCACATTTTCAACATTTTGTCGCAATTTCTATATTATCTATGCTTCATATGTAAATGTACAAGTCCATATGTTCTTATTTCATCACATTAGGTAAGAACAAATATGATGTTGGAGAGATTTTAAACGTGAAAGAAATATCACAGCGTGATTTATAAGAAAATACGTAATATTTAACAACAAATACACTCTGGCAAAGAGAGTAACTGTTAAACTAATAGAATAGTGCTATAGAGAAACAAAATAAACTCACTCTATGTCATCTGTACATTACTAGACTGTATAACATCATAGTGTATGTGTTCCTTAGTGGATCAAAATAATGTCGTCATGATCAAATCTCGGTAAACATAACTAAATTTATAACGTCATGGTAAAATTTCTGTGGTTTACCGATTAAAAAGACGCACGTAATTACTGTGTGTGTAACAAATGCTACACTGCTAAAAATATATATCTCGTTTACGAGAAACCCACTAGATAGACAGAGGGCGAAAATGACCAATGAGTTGTAGGATATGCAACACATTGAGCAATGATGCGTAGAGTCTGGCATGACCAACCGAAAACACTCCACACCAACCCATCTCCCCCAGCAATTTGCAATGTTTTAATAATGTATTTTGATGTGACTAACTTGGTTGTTGGCGTTAAGACACTGCTACAAAAGCAGGCACATGAATATCGATAAACAATTCCTGACATGCTGATGGGAATATGTGGGGGCTTTGCATATAAGCTTCAAACACTCCCATTGCCTCCCCTTTCTCTCTCGACCAATAAGGAACTGGCTCTCTCGACCATTCTGCTTTTAATACTAGAAAAACACTATGGGTGGCATCACACTTGGTCAGCCGGCAGTCCTAGATGGAATGAGAAATGGTAAGAAGACAATTAAGCAACCACAACACAATATTTTAAACAAAGAAACCATGCATTATTAGTGTGTGACATCTCAACAACACTCATAAGTAACTTCAGCAAAGGTAAGAAGTATATATATGTTCCATTCACCCAAATGAGACTAAGCAATGACCACAGTGCAGCAAAAGTAAACTGTTTCAATAAGCCAAGTAATCGATTGTCCAAGGTCATTCAACCTCTACTGAGCTTGACATAATAATTATGATGAATGTGACCATACATATATGTAGCAGATGTGTGTTAGCTGTTGCTAAGCCATCATGCCTAGCAGTCCACACAAAATTTCACAACAGTATGGCTGTCTCACATACCGTATGCTCTCTGCCACATATCTGAGGAGAAAAATGGCTCTTTGTGATGCATACACTGATCAGACAGAACATTGTGACCACCCACCTAACAGCTGGTATGTCCACCTTTGGCACAGATAATAGTGGCGTCATGTCGTGGCATGGACGCAATGAGATCTTGGTAGGTCACTGGAGAGAGTTGGCAACACATCTGCACACACATAAGTCACTTAATTCCCATAGTTTCTGGGGTGGGGGCCAACGAGCTCTGACACCACGTTCTGTCCCATGCCAGATGTGTTTGATTGGGTTCAGATCTGGCGAGTTGGGGGGCAAGCACATCAATTGGAACTCGTCACTGTGTTTATTGAATCACTCCATCACACTCCTAGCCCTTTGACATTGTGCATTATCTTGCTGAACAATGACACTGCCATCGGTGAACATGACGATCATGAAGGGGTGCACATGATCTTTAACCAGTGTAAGATACTCCTTGGCTATCAGGGTGCCTTGCACAAGCTACGCTGGAATCATGGATGCCCATGTGAATGTCCCCAAGAGCATAACGGAGCTCCCATCAGCTTGTCTCCATACCACAGTACAGGTGCCAAGGAGCTGTTCTCATGGATGATCATGCCTTCCCACCGGCATGATAAAGAAGGTATCGGGATTCAGACTATGCAATCCTCTGCCACTGTGCCAACGTCCAGTTCCGATGATCACATGCCCATTTCAGTCTAGCTGCCGATGGTGTGGTGTTAACATGGCACATGCATGGATTGTCAGCTGCGGAGGCCTATCGTTAAGAGTTTCTGGTGCACTATGTGTTCAGACACACTTGCACTCTGACAAGCATCAAAGTCAGATGTAGGTTCCGCCACAGTATGGTGCCTGTCCTATTTTACCAGCCTGCCCAGCCTATGATGTACAACATATACAGTGAGGGGTGGCCACCCGAACCCATTAAGTCTGGATGTGGGTTTACCTTGGTTTCGCCATTGTGCATTATCTTGCTAAACAATGACAAGTTGTGCAGTTTCAGAGACACTCATGCTGAGCCTCTGGGCCATCACAATCTGCCCTTGATCAAACTCAGCTAGATCAAGCACGTTGCCAATTCTACACATGGGCAGCATGCTCACTGATACTACATGCAACGTGTCTGACTAGCAGTCATTCCTCATCAAGTGATGCTGCTATCACCTGGACAGGTTTATATGAATGGTAGGTCGGTGGCCATATTGTTCTGAGTGATCAATGTATATGAATGAATAGTAGATCGTGATCATAACGTTCTGGCCGATCAGCGTATATGAACGAGTGGACCCATGTGATCTAGGGGTAGCGTAATCGACTAGTAATCACAACGTCCTTGGTCTGCGGTTCAAAGGATCAATCCAGATATATTGACGGTCAGTGAAGTTAAATGGAAAGAAGACAAATATTTCTGGTCAATTGAATATACGGTAATGACAACAGCAGCAGAAAATGCTATAACAGGAGTAGGATTCGTTATGAGTAGTAGGGTAGGGCAGAGAGTGAGTTACTGTAACAGTTCAGTGACAGGGTTGTTCTCATCGGAGTCGTCAGTAAACCAACACCGATCGCAATAATACGGGTACACATGCCGACGCCGCATCCAGATGATGAACAAATAGAGAAAGTATATGAGGATACTGAATGGGTAATTCAGTACATAAAGAGAGATGAAAACCTAATAGTGAAGGGAGATTGGAATGCTGTTGTAGGGTAAGGAGTAAAAGAGCCGATTACGGAAGAAAATGGACTTTGTTGTAAGAATGAGAAAAGAAAAAGTTCCGCAATAAACTTCAGCTAGTAATACCGAATACTCTGTTCAAGAATCACAAGAGGAGGAGGCATACTTGGAAAAGGCCGGGAGGTACGGAAATATTTCGGTTAGATTGCATCAGGGTCAGGCAGAGATTTAGTAATATTGGATTGTAAGGCCAGAATCAGATTACAATTTAATAATGGTCAAGAGGCCGGCCATTGTAGCCGAGCGGTTCTAGGCGCTTCAGTCTGGAACTGCGCGACCACTACGGTCGAAGGAATCCTGCCTCGGGCATGGATATGTGTGATGTCCTTAGGTTAGTTAGGTTTAAGTAGTTCTAAGTTCTAGGGGACTGATGATCTCAGATGTTGAGTCCCATAGTGCTCAGAGCCATTTGAACCAATGATCAAGAGTAGGCGGAAGTTATAGAGACTAATCAGGAAGAAATAATGTGCGAAGAAGCGGTTTGTGGAAGTACTAAGGAATGACGAGATACGCTTGAAGTTCTCTGTAGCTGTAGATACTGAGCTAATAAATAGCTCAGTAGGCAGTTCAGTTGAAGAGAACTGGACATCTCTAAAACGCGCAATCACAGAATTCGGAAAGAAAAATATAAGTACAACGAAGGTAACTGCGAGGAAACCTTGAGTAACAGGAGAAATACTTCAGCTGGTCGACGAAAGAAGGAAACACAAAAATGGTCTGTGAAATTTGCGCAAATAGAGATGCAATTCGCTTAGAAATGAAATAAATAGGAAATGTATAGAGCGAGGCGAAATGGCTGCATGAAAAGTGTGAATAAATAGAAAAAGAAATGATTGTCGGAAAGACTGACCCTCCACTTAGAAAAATCAAAACTACGTTCGGTGAAATTAAAAGCAAGTGTGGTAACATTAAGGGTGCAATGGGAATTCCACAGTTAAATGTAGAGGAGAAAGCGGATAGGTGAAAGAGTACTTTGATTCCCTCTATGGGGAAGAGAACTTGTCCCATGACGTGATAGAAGGAGAAACAAGAGTCGATAGGAATGAAAGAGAGGATCAAGTATAAGAATCAGAACTTAAAAGAGCTTTGGAGAACTTAAGGTCAAATGAAACAGAATGGTTCGATTACATTGCATCAGAAATTCTAAACTCATTGGGGAAGGGGCAACAAAACGGCCTTGGTGTGTAGAATGTATGAGATGGCGATATACCATCGGACTTTCGGAAAAAACATCATACAAACAATTCCGAAGGTAGCAAGGGCCGACAACTGCAAGAATTGTGGCACAGTCACATTAACAGCTCATGCATGCAACTTTCCGACAAAAATAAAATACAGAAGAATGGAAAAGAAGATTGAGGATCTGATAGATAACGACAAAACATCATGTAAACTATTTCGAAGATACCAAGAGCCAACAAGTTCGAGAATTACCACACAATCATATATCCAAATTGTTGATAAAAATAATATACAAATGACTAAAAAAGAAAACTGAGAATCTATTAGATGACAACCAGCTTGGCTCCAGGGAAAAAAAGGCATCAAAGAGGCATTTCTCATGTTGCTGTTGATAATGGAAGCGAAAAAAATCAAGACACGTTCGTAGGATTTGTCGGCGTGGAAAAAGCGTTCGACAATGTAAGATGGTGCAACATGTTCGAAATTCTCAGAAAAGTAGGGGCAAGCTATAGGGAAATACGGGTAATACATAATACGTGCAAGAATCAAGTGGAAACAATACGAGTAGGGGACCAAGAACGAGGTGCTCGGACTAAAAAGGGTGTAAAAAAGGGATGTCTTTCGCTCCTACTGTTCAAGCAAAAAGCCATGACGGCACTAATGGTTAATATAGTGGACGGCTTTCTGCTTATCAGTCATGTAATAAGAGATTTTCTACTGGTAGGTCCAAACAAAGCATGGACTCAAATAGCAATCTCACGTAAGATACGAGAATTTAGAGCTCTAACCAAGACTTATAGATGGTGGTTATTAGCTATTGATATATTTTTGTGAGTGGCACAGGTGCCCTCCGCCAGGTACCGTATCATGATCTATGAAGTACGAGTGTTCTAAAAATTTAGGAAGAGATGTCATTACCAAGTGGCCAAATTTCATGCACTAAAATATTACCAGAGGCGTTAAAAAATATGGTTACTCTGAGACATGTGTGCAGGATTAGATAGCATCGGCTTGCTTCTCCGTTCAGTCCCATAGTTGTTCGGACACATGGACATGAATCCTTGTCTGGCTATCCAGGTCTGCAGTAAAAAAGGCCTCAATATATCTTTTAAAGAGGCACTATGTGCCCTCTACCAGGCACCATATGGTGGTTTGTGAAGTGTGTGTGCTTTAATCTCCGACATGTGCGAGCACTCGCCTGATACTTTTGCCAAAATGTATGTATTAAACACTGGACTGGCTTCCCACTTCTACAACATAATAAGCTTCCATGAAATAATGACGCCACTTTTTTTCTCCCTATAACTGTAACCCACATCTACGTATTAACCGCATCTCCTTATCTGTCTCAGGCTTTCGAGCAAAGGAGTATTTTTTATGCAACACACCACAAAAATCCGAAACATGTTATGTAAGTGATAAATTATAGTTAAAAACTAAACCGAACATGATGAGTAAACATGGGTATTTCACGACTGCATATTGACATTATCACTACATATTGTTCCACACAGTCGACTCATTTTAACGATAGCGGATTTCACACTGTAGTCAAAATGTATATTTCCTTGATTAAATAATACACAACAATTCTGACCAAGTAAAAATTCTTCCTGGATTGCTAAGAAGTCCACAGTAATCCATACCCCCCAAATGGTATTAAATAATGATGACGATACGTATATTAACTTTTTAAAGTAAATATACGTATCGTGATCGCCGCACACCTCACCAACTTAGCTGTCGAATTTTTTGCATTACTTCGGTTCCGAGAGTTCCGGAACCTGTACAGAAAACTGGAATAGAGACCAATATGAACATCGTTTCCGCCCTTTGAGGCAAACCAAAGAGCTACTTGGCTGAGAAGTAGCGGCTCCCGTCTCGTAAACCGACATACGGCCGGGAGAGCGGTGTGGTGACCACGTGCCCCTCCATATCCGCCTCCAGTGACGTCTGTGGGCTGAGGATGACACGGCGGCCGTCGGTACCATTGGGCCTTCCAAGGCCTGTTCGGATGGAGCTTAGTTTAGTTTTATTGCTCATGAAAACCACGCATTGCATGTTGTACCACCATACAGCGAGACCTTCAGAGGTGGTGGTCCAGATTGCTTTACACACCAGTACCTCTAACACCCAGTAGCACGTCCTCTTGCATTGATGCATACCTATATTCGTCGTGGCATACAATCCACAAGTTCGTCAAGGCACTGTTGGTCCAGATTGTCCCACTCCTCAACGCCGATTAAGCGTAGATCTCTCAGAGTGGTTGGTGGGTCCCGTCGTCCATAAACAGCCCTTTTCAATCTATCCCAGGCGTTTTCGATGGGATTCATGACTGGAGAACATTCTGGCCACTCTAGTCGAGCGATGTCGTTATCCTAAAGGAAATCATTCACAAGATGTGCACTATAGGACTGCGAATTGTCGTCCATGAAGACGAATGCCTCGCCAATATGCTGGGGATATGGTTGCACTATCGGTCGGAGGATGGCATTCACGTATCGTACAGCCGTTGCGACGCCTTCCATTACCACCAGCGGCGTATGTCGGCCCCACATAATGCCACCCCAAATCATCAGGGAACCTCCACCTTGCTGGACTCCCTGGACAGTGTGTCTAAGGCGTTCAGCCTGACCGAGTTGCCTCCAAACACGTCTCCAGCGATTGTCTGGTTGAAGGCATGTGCGTCACTCATCGGTGAAGAGAACGTGATCCCAATCCTGAGCGGTCCATTCGGCAAGTTGTTGGGCCCATCTGTACCGAGTTGCATGGTGTCGTGGTTGCAAAGATCGAACTCGCTATGGACTATGGACTTCAGGAGTGAAGTTGCGCATCATGCAGTCTACTGCGCACAGTTTGAGTCGTAGCTCGACGTCCTGTGGCTGCACGGAAAGCGTTATTCAACATGGTGGCGTTGCGGTCATCCACTGCAGTAATAGCCCTTCGGCGGCCTGAGCGAGGCATGTCATCGACAGTTCCCGTCTCTCTGTATTTCCTCCATGTCCGAGCAACATCGCTTTGGTTCACTCCTAGACGCCTGGACACTTCCCTTGTTGAGAGCCCTTCCTGGCACAAAGAAACAATGCGGAAGCAATCGAACTGCGGTATTGACCGTGTGAGCATGGTTGAACTACAGACAACACGAGCTGTGTATCTCCTTTCTGGTGGAATGACTGGAACTGATCGGCTGTCGGACCCCGTCCGTGTAATAGGTGCTGCTCATGCATGGTTGGTCTTTGGGCGTGTTTAGTGACGTCTCTGAACAGTCAAAGGGACTGCGTCAACGGTACAATATCCACAGTCAACGTCTATCTTCAGGAGTTCTGAGAATTGTAATGGAAAACCTTTTTTGAAGTGTGTGTTTCTGTTGGATTTGCTTGTCCACGTAAGGTTAATAAAGTGGTCATTAGGAAGTAAACGCTTCGAGACAGAATTAATAAAAAACAGCAAATCAGAAAAAAACTCTGAAAGGTGGCGCTTTTGCATGTCATAGTAATAGTAGATATCAAAACGCGTTTTCCAGTCTTGGTTCTGTACTAAGAATACGACTCAGTAAAGTGGCTGACGAATTGATTAAACGAATAGCAAGTCATGAATTTCCTTCCGCTATTAGGAAACGTTACGTTAAATCTACATTCTTGTAACGCTTGTACCTCCCTCACTGATTTATAACTGTAATTTTTTTTATGACGAACAGACAATCATCCAGCAGAGCAACACAGAGTTCCAGACAGACATATATTTCATAATGCTATTGTCAGTATCCGTGTTTGATTGTTTGTGTAACCTAGTATCGGTATTGATTGCGTGGTGTGTGCATACATCTACAAAAGTCAACCATATCTGCTTTAATTCTCCAGAGTCCAGAAGACGCTGTTCTGATGCGAAGTCTGTCTTAGAACTTTTGTCCCTTTCATCTCTGATATATCTATTAATGGCTTCTTTTTTGCGTATAGGACAACCACTGTAACACATACAGTATTTTCAAACTAAATATCTAAAAGAGTAGGCATTCAGAGCATAGGTTTATAACTCATTTTCAGTCCTAATTGCCTGCAATATGTTAACTTCTACAAAAGTTAACCTTGTTTACCTTATTTCTCCAAACATTAGTCTTTTTTAGAATTTTTGTATCTACCATCTTTGAGATATCTATCAATGGCTTCTTCTTTGCATGTGTAGGGCAACCACTGGAATGTGTGTTTCCACGCTTAATATCTAAAAGTATACGCATACAGAGCATAGTTTTATAACTAATTATCAGAACTGATTGCCTGCAATATATGTACTTCTACATAAGTCAACTGTATTTACTTTGGTTCTCCAGAAAGTGCTGGTTTGGATCCCATCTCAGTCAGTCTTAGTATTCATATATGTGTAGGACAAAAACTGGAAAGTGTTTTATTATAACAAGCATGTGTTTTTTGTATGCAGAGTGTTACTCTACACACGTAAATGCCTAATAAGAGAGGAAATTTAGTAGCATATATTTAGTAAAGGATCAGCCCTGATGTCTATAATATGTGAGATGCCACTCCCAAGTGAACAGTAGAGCTCAACCATGACAACTGTTTGAAAGAATGAGGTAATGTTAACGTTGGGAGTTACCCTAGCAAGGGAGCTCGTCATAATGTATGGATGACTTCGATATAATTTTAATGAGAACTAGGATCTATATTTTGACAAAATAATATGGACGTTAACCCTCAATCCTTGCTTAGCCTAAACTTACACATCTTCAACAGTAGTAAACAGCTCAGATTACATTATTTAATATGAGTGCACAACAATGTGAGTTTGTGTAATCGATTTCCATGCTAATAATTAAAACTACAGATAATAGTTTGCCTTACGAACTGTGATGTGGGTTATAGACGGAACGTAATATGTGTTTCTTAAACTTTTTTAAATAATAATATGGCGCTTATGCGTAATATATGTATCATCTACACGAATCTATTAGAATATTGCATTAGAATACTGTTTTATAACATCAACCAATTCCACTTCATAGTAAGAGTGTATTTGTTAATTTTGAAATATAATAAACGCATGACGGTAAAATGTTAAACAGCAAAACCACAGGACAGTGTGGGCTGACAGATAACGGTACTGGGTGGTCCTGAGACATCAGCAGCCACGGAACCAACCTGCCGCACAGCAGTGACATGATACGAATGCTATTAGCCCTGACCCCATCTCCAGTCATCTCTGTCCAACGCACGTTGATTCTCCTCCAAAATAGTCGACTGTTTATGAGTCGAAAGCTGTAAACTTCCCACACTGATGCTGCCCGACAGAACAACCGAGAAAAGATTAAAACAGTGATAAATTGTTTAAAAATCAGATAAACGTCAAGTAATTGTATTACTTGTTAATGTAAGTCATGTAGGTAAAGTGTATGCTACCAATGCTTTGCGCAGAGCCCTTTTACACTCTATCAGTAAACTTATTGTGATTTCATCTGTAGGAGCGTCAATATGCTGTCCATATTTACTGCGTTTAGTTTATGGAATCATGTCACTTTATACAGTACCCAAATATTTTACCGTTCCAAATGCGTATGACTAGCACCTAGTGCAGAATACCACCGCATTCAGAACCTAAATAAAAACAAACAGAGAAGGACCGTCTGAACAGGCCTTGAAGGCGACGTAAGTCACATTCCACGGCAATAAAATGACTAGGGGTAATAAAACTTAAGACATATCAGGAATTTCATTTACATTCAGGTCCTACAGAGAGCTTATAGTTCCTCAATGTAAACGCTATATGTAGGAGAGCGAGTGACATCACACATGCTTTAATAGTGGAAAGATGTAGAGAAACGTGATAGCAATATGAAATTGTCACATTCCTTCTAGTTCTGTGAGCGTGTGTGAGAGAATAGTAATGTTATTCCCAATCCACTTATAACGATAAAATGTCGTATTTTTCAAATTATCGAGCAGTATTTTTATAATATTATATTGTGACATAAAGTGGTAGGCATCCACTCGTCTCCTCAACTACTAGTTGTACACACAAGAATAAGGCGTGAAAAGAACTTACTGGGATGCGTTAATTGCTCTTACCATGAGTGGTGACTTGTAAGATACCTTTCATTGAGATTTGGAAAACTGTGGTATTCTCTCCCAGTACATGTGAGCTGCAAGTCACATGTGTGCAGGGGTTACCCACTGAAGAGTGTACAGGCCCTAGATTTTTAAAATTATTTCATTGAGAATTCATAATTCTTTGTTACAAGCTCAGATGCTGGTCAGACTGCCCACAGTCCTTCGCATCTTCAGCATGTGTTGCTGAGCTGTTAACGTTGTCACAATAAGGAATGCCGAACAAGGGGCGCTTTCCATGGACTTTGTTCATCCCCCTTGGTCAACCGGGTAGCATAAGAGGGTCGCGTGGTGTCTCAGATGTGGGCGCGCAGAGCTGAGTGAGGGAGGATGCATCTCTCTCTTACTCGCCGTTGCCTCACCAGCTAACCTGTTCCTCTCATGCTCTCCCAAGCCATCCTTTACGTGTTGGTCTTATTACTGGTCACCTCTCTAGGCGGTGGCTGCGTTTATAGGTGCCACGAATGTGTGCCACTTTTTCATTTTTTAGAAATGATGCTGCCTTGTTTAGTCGACCATCCTCAGCTGTAGGCCCAACTCTTGACAACTCGTGCCTTCATGTGTAAATCTGGTATCGCTTGCATGAGATGGGTCTTCATCATCCGAACGGAATTGGGGTCCAAAAGGACTGGTTGCTGTCAGTATGCTGTTTTAAGCATTGGCAAGTGCAGAACATAACTTCTGGTGCAGCCTGTAGCAGATGCTGGCTCATGTTAGCCTGCGCTGCAAAGAGCGTGGATTTCGTCCTCGCCATGCTGCGCCCGCCAACAAGTGCTGCATGCCAGGCACTCACCCATGTGTCGGCGTGCTGTCTTACAGTATATGGGCCGATTCTGGGTTGTGCTATATTCGCTGCTGCGTCCAGCTGCGCTGAATTCCGGCCGGTCAACACACCACTGCCGCCTGGGCTCTGTTCAGTTCATCTCGCTGCCAGCTGCTGCCACTTTGCTCCCCGATACTGTGCTGCACTCAACATCGCTGCTGCCCGATCTTGCCACCGCTGTGAGGGTCCAGGCGTCGATGCTGGAGTTGTCCTCACCTCACTCCAAACTTCTCCACACTGCCACCTTGCAGTTCTATCACAGCTCGCCACCTTTTGTTCCCATTCTGTTGTCCAATGACAGACAGCACTCGTCACTGCACACCGCAACAACCCGTTTCAGCCGTCGCCACTGGGATCCGAGTATCGACGACTCCAGGGTCGGCATCGCCCAGGCGGGCCGGACCCCCCCCCCCTCCCCCCCCTCAATTAATAGAGGGTCACGGACGCCATGAGCCACTGCGATGCGACGCCATCACCATCTTCAAACCTAGCTACTAACGTGTCACCAGCCACTGCGTTTGCATCCTGCCACGAATGTGCTGGTGAATGTGCGTGCCTACCTAGCAGCCAGATGGACCAGGAATTCCTAATCTTGTAGGGCTTGTTTCATTTCCTCTTGCGTTTTGATTCATTACTGTTAACTCTGGGGCCTTCCTCTGTTATAAGTATGCTTTTAACACGCTACCAAATCAAACTTATTACCGAAAAACCAGAGATAGAGGAACGAGTTGCGGCTCTGTAGCCTGCAGTCTGTGCCAGGATCGAACGTACGCAGGTAATCAACTGACGTTTGAGGGCATTAAAGAGGAAAACTTCGATATACTGAAAGCGACTGATGATGATATGCTCCAAACTTTGCTAGAGAAGGTCGAAAATCTGACGCTGAGGAACAGACAGGAAATGGAGGAGATGCAGGGAATGCTTTTGAGTGGAAAATAGAATTAAACCAACCTTCCATCACGAGGGAATATTTCCCACTTAAATGTTCAGCAGTTAATTTCATTCCTTCGTTCTTGGGGAACCTACAAAACATGTACATACATTTGTACAAAATGTCCATGAAATTGGTCAGTTCTGCTCATGGCCGGACAATTTCCTAATGTGTGTGGTACAACTGAACCTGACAAAGAATGCTTGCACTTGTTGGCTAGTCGATACTCCGAAAAATGTTGAGAGACATGTATTCCTGGCAAAAAGTTTACTAGAGTGGTATTCCGTCAAGAGGGTGTTAACTGTTACCTTCATAAACTTTGCATCCTGAGACAAATAGCCAGGAATATATTGAACAATTTGCTCATTGCATAAGATCTATCTCATTCAAAACACATACCCTCGGTCGGCATACAACCCATAATGATATGCTCCTAGAAACAGCTGAAATGCGAGTGATCGATCTTTTTATTGACGGTACTGACTCGCGAATCAGAATGGAGGCTAAATTATCAGTTACCAACTCACTAAATGAGGCAGCTCGTTTGGTTACCTGAAGAAGCCACACACTGTTTGCCGCGTAATAATGATCCACATCACGTGTTTATCAGTGAGTCAGTTTGTTGAGAATGTAGACGAGCCTGTCATATTGATGATTAATGCTTGACACTTTACTGTCCTGATTGCTGATGGTTTCAGACACCTAGGAGTGTGCTGTATGTGGTCCCAAAACAGACAAACCCACAACCACAGCAGCACACAACATAGCAACAAACAAGTGTTTCAGTCCAAAACTCAGAAATGGCGTAGGCACAGCCACCCAATACCACTCCCAGTTAAGTCAGTCAAGCCCTTAAATTACAAAGCTTTGAATGAGATGGTAAATGTGATTGTGAAGAGAGAGATAGAAGAAAAAATGGCCTAAATTTTAGTGAATATGAGCATCTAGATAATTTATTGTTTCTTTCTCCTGGTAGCAAGCAGCTGCTAGAACCGCCCATTGTGGTTTTAGTGGTGCACCCTCCAGGTGCATGTTCAATAAAGCTGACAATTAATGACTTCACCTATGAGATTACGATGGAAGCTATAAGACAAAGTAAGCCTCATTTTGATACCAAACTGGGAAATGATTTCCTACGTCAGTTCCACGGCCTAACTGATTTCTGATCACTCAGTAACAAATTTGGCGAATCAGTTTACTGTTTTATTGGCGACAGCACTTCACAGACATGAGGAAATCTGGGGAAGGAATTGGGATACACCACATATCTTAGTACTAGAGGGAACAATCCCTGAAACTGTAAACAGTGGCACTGGGAGAGTTTCCTGGTAGACCATCATTTTAAAATAAAATAAAAACGATCTCTCTCGTGTTTTCAGCTTTTTATTTGTTAGCAGGGGTTTCATCTCTTTCCTTAAGCCAACTTCAGGTTTTTCCCCGCCGTTACGGCTGATGGTGGCGGCAGACGGAGCGAGATCCGTAGCAGTAAGGATGTGACCATCACTTTGGTTGATCTGTTCACCCAAAATGACGTTCTCAATAGAGTATAAATGCTTGTGAAAGG
This sequence comes from Schistocerca cancellata, assembly GCF_023864275.1. Taxonomy (NCBI): domain Eukaryota; kingdom Metazoa; phylum Arthropoda; class Insecta; order Orthoptera; family Acrididae; genus Schistocerca; species Schistocerca cancellata. The sequence continues at coordinate 417,419,745 of NC_064633.1, forward strand.
AAGTCTGTGTAGAACAGAAATTGTGTGAGCAGTAATAAGAATTCCTGTGTGTCTAGACAATTTTGGAATCCTAGGTCTAGTAATATGAAAATGTATGCGAGAAGTAACAGAGAGTGAAAAATCCATTTAAAAAAGAAATTTAAGAAAGATGAAAATAATTACCAGTCCGAGAAGATTACACAATCATGATATTCCTCAAGGAGCAAGTGCAGGACAGATTGTCTCATCTAACTGATTTTGAGAAAAGTTTATTAGACTAAGTTGTAGAGGAGAATCCGTGGTTATTTGAAGAAAGGTAATACTTGTCAGCTGTTGATCCAGTTCATTATGAAATTCTACTGTAAAAACAACTCGACATGCACAGAAATTGTGCCAAATCCTGTATGAGTCACAGTCTGTTGTGGAATGCACAGTCCAACAATGACTTGTTGCCATCGTTATTCAACCAGCAGCCACTCGCCTGTCAAGTCTGACAGTTAATTGCAAGTTGTTCCAGTGAAACTGATTAGTGGTGAGAAGGCCTACTATATACGTGTAGACATGAGAGCAGTAAACGAAGTCACTACTCCTTGCCAAATATTGATGAATTGCTGGGCAGATTAGGGAATTGTACGTTTTTCACTACATTTGATATGTGCTCAGGCTATCATCAGAGTCTGATAACCATCAGGACAAGCCTAATATAGCTTTTATTGAACCTTGTGGCTTGTAAGAGTTTTGCAGATGCCTTTTGGCTTAAGAAATGCACCCAGCACGTTTCAGAGGATTGTTGATCTGTTGTAGAGAGGTCTGATATTCGCTGTCTCTTTCTTTTATTTAGACAACATTATAGTGTTCAGTTGAACAATCAAAGAACATGTAGAACAGTTGATATATGTATTTGCGAGGTTAGAGAATGCTCATCTAAATTTGAAATTGCAAAAATCCTCTTTTGCAGAGTCACAGGTTCAGTATCTGAGACACATTATTAGCTCGAATGGGGTAAAATCGGACTCGTGATTCATGGAACGCATAGATAATTTCCCTGCTCCAACAAATGTAAAATAATTACAGAGTTTCTTAGGGCTAGCCGATTATTATTGTCACTTCATAAACGAATATGCACTGTGACCATGCCCTTAACCAGGTTATTAAAGATAGGAGTAACTTTTGAATGGATCGCAGAATGTGAAATTGATGTACAAAAAGCTAATGAAGTATTGACGATTTCACCTCTATTGATAGACACTGACTTTGGAAAACCATTTGTATTCTAGTGTGATGCCTCCGACTTTGCCATAGGTGCTGTATCAAGTCAACAGCACAATGGCGAAGAAGAAACTATAGGTTATGCTTCTCGCCAGCTCGGCAAAGCCGAGATCAATTATAGTACTACACGAAAAGAGTCGCTGACCTTAATGATTCGTGTTAACTTATTTAAATGTTATCTATGTAGCAAGAAATTCACAGTGATGAATGACCATGCTGTTTGTTATCGCAGTTGCCTTTAAAAGATCCCAGTACTGACTGGCACATTGAGCTATAAAACTAGCAGAATATGATTGTGAAGTACTTCGTATACCAGTAGAACTACGTGAGAACGCTGACACCCTCAGTAGAAAGATCCGAGTAGTGCAAACAGTTGTAGTGCTAATAGCAGAATTAAAAGACGCATAGGAAGAAGACCTGATTGTCAACAGTATGCCAAATTACTTTGGAGAGCACTACATATAGCAAACATAAACCCTTCCTTGATTAAAATAATACAACAGATGTATAAAGATAACATTTTCCAAGTGAAAATTTAGAACAAGCAAAGGCCTTATACATGGCTGTCGCATGTCACCATCATTATTTAAAATCTATATAGATATTAGCCTAGAACATGGTCTCGTAAATGTAACAGTATGGGATTAGAGATAAGAGATGGAGTTTACCTACATCATTTATTGTTTGCTGATGATCAAGTAGTCGTAGCACAAGATGGGGAGGATGCTAACTATAGGTGCAATCAACTAGCAGTAGCATACAAAACTTGGGGTTTGAAGATAAATTACCAAAAAACAGAATACTTGAGTAATGATTCAGATGAGCTATACGTTGAAGGAAAGAAAATCAAAAAGATAAACACTTTCTGTTATTTGGGATCCATTTCAGAAATCGAGGGAAAATCAGAGTCAGAAATCAATAACAGAATTAGTAGCGGACGGAGGGTCATTGGGATGCTTAACTCAGTCTTATGGAGCAGGAATGTAATGAGCAGAACTAAAAAAAATTAATATACAAATCCATATTAGAGAGTGTGGTTCTGTATGGAACGAAGACCTGGACAATTGACATGAAGCACATTAAAAAATTACAAGCTCTAGAGATGGACTTCTGGAGAAGATCGGCAAGAATCTCCAGGAAAGAAAAGATAAGGAACACCGAAATAATAAGGAGAATGGAAATAAAAGAAAGAATATATGACGTAATGGATAGGAAGAAATTACAGTGGTATGGGCATGTACGACGAATGGAGAAAAGCAGAATACCAAAATTGATACTGGAGTGGGAACCGGAGGGAAGAAGAAGAAGAGGGCGACCTATGACCACCTGGCCCCAAAATGTACAGCACAGAGGAAGAGGACACACAAGATCGAAACACCTGGAGGAATATTTTGAAAATATAGTCTAAGAACGTTAATTGTTTGTATTGTAATTCCCGAGTAAATTATTATGTTGGAGATAAGCCTCAGTAATGAGGAAAAGCTCAAAGTAATAATATAATAATAATAATAATGCCACATTACTTGATTTTTTGTTAAAAGGTGGTAAATTGTGCTGCAAAACTCCACTGGGGAACCGGTTGGTGACACCAAAGTCACTCCAGACTTAAACCATTGCTCAGTGTCACCATAGCATTCAAACTTGCCACAGCGACAAACATGCCGTAACACTTGCATTGCTTCACGTTATTCATTGCGAGTTCGACTCCGTGACATCAATAATTGTATATCCATGTGTGAGTCTTTTGTCGAGAGTTCGCAGTCAATGTAGTCACACGATGTTTTAAAAATATTTAAACATCATGAGTGCGAGATGCACCAGCGACTGGTGGCCCACAGCGTAATTCAAATCAAGGATAAATATGTAATGGTAGAGGACCCAGTGACCTTCCGATACCATACTGTTTTGGCCGACGGCATTCGCCCGTTGTCAGAGGAGATTGCAGCACTACGATCTCTTCTGAAACCAGCAGATTACCAGCATCTGAGACGATGTCTTGGCACGATAAATTTTTGCTATCCTCGCCTCCTGGAATTGGTGGTTGTAGAGGCACGTCTCAAGAACACACTTATGGGCTGTGTCACTAAGGATTGCGGACAGTCAAGTGGACCCCGAACGGGCAAGATATTCCATGATATTAGGGTGAGTTCAAGACATACAGTGGTCTGGGTCACCCTGTTTCTCGTGCCCACGTGGCAGGTGGACCTACACTAACAACCGCTCAACTTTTTCGCTGAAAATTATCAGGAAGCCCAGAGAAATTGGAGTGTGTAAGACAGTGAACTGTCAGCGATTTATGAGGCTGTCAGGCACTTTTGTCCTCTTATTCAATCTCGCCCAGTAACTATTTTCACAAGCCGGACGCAGCGTCCGAGACGTCCTAGGCGCTTCAGTCCGGAACCGCGCTGCTGCTACGGTCGCAGGTTCGAATCCTGCCTCGGGCATGGGTGTGTGTGATGTCCTTAGGTTAGTTAGTTTTAAGTAGTTCTAAGTCTAGGGGACTGATGACCTCAGATGTTAAGTCCCATTGTGCTTAGAGCCATCTGAACCATATTTTCACAAACCACAAGCCAATTACATCTGCCTTCAAGAACGTTAGTGACATCTGATCACGCAGACAGTTCTAAAATATCGAATTTGTCAGCCAGTTCACGTGAGATGTTCACCACATAAAAGGTACTGAAAATTTAGTGGCTGACAACTTCTGTCGCATCTCTGGTGTGTCACAGGCTATAGATTACAGAGAGCTTGCTACAGAACGGTCCATGGATACACAGTTACAGCAGCTGTTGAACAATCCAGGACTACAGAACTATGAGATTCCCGTTCCAAACTCGAAGTTAAGACTCTGGTGCGAAGTCCTTCGAACAAATCATGCGTGTACATTTCACTGTGATTCCACAAGACCGCCATCACCAATGTACAATCAGATTCAATGTTTGACCATCTTAAAATTATGTTTTGTCCTCCAGTGAAGTTACAAAATTAAATAAAAATGAAGTAAAAAGAGCGTCACATGTCAGCTGAAACTACTGCTAACGCATTCCTTTCTATCTGAATTGCGGGTTTCGGCTGCTCTTCCACGTTGAAACTGATTAAGACCGCCAGTTTGAACGCACCCTGTTCCAGGAGCTAGCCAAATTGGGGTACTTCTAAGGTCACCACATAACTACCTACTATCCCACTAGTAATGACATGGTAGAGTGGTGGCAAAAGAAAGTCAAAGCATCACTAATGAGTCACCAGGAGAAGTGAACTGATGCCGGTACACTAGTCCTCTTAGGCCTCTATATGTCGTTCAAATACGATATCTGCGCTTTTGTAGCCGAAATAGTGTATGGAGGGCCTCTGTACATCACGAGGACTATTTAGTGCCAGCACCGCTCCCCACCGCGGTAGAACCCCCACAGTTGTGGCAGCAGCTAAGTACACACTGCACCAATAACCGCTGTCCACCCACTTCTGGACATGGCCCTCGTCAGGTGCTAGTGCACAAGGATTTTCGCAGTTGTTCTCATGTTGCATATAGGCTCAGTCAGACCTCCCTTCCAGCCAGCATACAGCCATTCTTTCCTCGTGTTGCACAGAGAATATCACATGGCATCCTGCACAATGGCAAGCTGTCGAAGGTCTCCATTGAAAGGCTCAAACGGGCGTGGGTTTCAACCCCAACTGTCCCAGAGCCTCGCAGACTCCTCACGTCACAGCCAACCCAACGTCATTGTACCACATTTCCAGATCCTCTCCATGCCACAACCTACGGAGACCTCTATACATGGAGATATGCCAGTGCCACAGACGACAACTTCGCCGCCTTGCACCTGGCTCACGCAACACGCTCGTCGAATAACCTTCAGGTATCAAAGAACCCTGAGTTTCCCACACCATGGTGGAAGGATAGGGGTGGGGTGGGGGGCTATGTGGGACTGATGCATTTGTGTTTGTCGTGAAACTGTCGATAAGCACATTTGACTATCTGGCACTCAATTTTATCTTTGCTGCAATCTATTAAGTCGGTTCCTCGCTAACTTCGATAGTGAATGGTCTTGTATGATTTTCATGTGTGAATAAAAGTATTTTCTGTATGTGTAAAGGTTGCTTACCGTCATCTATGTGGGTAATCTATCGAGCCCAAAGACCCATCAAGGTATCCACAGGCACTTGCTTGCCTTATACACTGATGTGAAAGAAGTCATGGGATACCTCCTAATATCGTGCCAGACCTAGTTTTGCCTGCATAGTGCAGCAACTTGAAGTGGCAAGCACCAGTAACTGATCTTCTGATTATGTCCCATAAATGTTCGACGGGATTCCCGTTGGGCGATTTGGGTGGTAAATCATTCGGTCGAATTGTCTAGAATAGTATTCAAACCAATCGTGAACAACTGTGGCCTTGTGACATGGCGCAGTCTCTTCCTTTAAAGTCCATCGTTCTTTAGGAACATGAAATACATGATTGACTGCAGATGGTCTCCAAGTGGCCGACCATAACCATTTCCAGTCAATGACCGGTTCAATTGGACCAAAGGACCCAGTCTATTCCATGCAAGCACAACCCACACCATTGTGGAGACACCACCAACTTGCACAGAGTCTTCTTTACAAATTGGGTCCATGCCTTCATGAGGTCTGTACCACGCTCAAACCATACCATCGGGACTCATCTGACCAGAGGATAGTTTTCGAACTGTCTAGGTTCCAACTGATATCGTCGCAAACCCAGGAGTGTCGCTCTAGGCGATGTCATACTGTTATCAAAGGCTCTCGCATCGGTCGTATGTCGCACATCGATCTCTGCGGCTATTTCACCCCTTGTTGCTTGTCTGTTAGCACTGACCGCTCTACTCAAACCCCGCTGTTCTCGGTCGTTAAGTGAAGGACTTCATTCACTATGTTGTCCATGGTGAGAGGTTATGCCTGGAATTCGATATTCTCGAGACACTCTTGACACAGTGGATCTCAAAATATTGAATTCCTTAACGATTTCCGAATGGAATGTCCCATGCATCTAGCTCCAACTACCATTCCACGCTCAGAGTCTGTTAATTCCCGTTGTGCGGCCGTAATCACATCGGAACACTTTCACATGAATCACCTGAGTTCAAATAACAGCTCCGCCAATGCACTACGCTTTTATACCTTCTATACGTGATAATACCGTCATCTGTATGCAGGTCACGACATCTAAAAGCTGCACCGCAAATTTTGTGGAAGTGGAAAGCGCTATTGATGTGCAGTTTTCACAGAATGGATTTGTAGTCAGGGGCTTGTACTGTTAGCCAACCAACAGCATGTAATAATACTTGGAAGGTGTATTTTGTGCAAACATACACTTTTTATTTGGAACAATGCATGTTGTCACTAAACTAGAAGTAGGGTAAATTACAATGGTAGTGATGTTTGTTACAGGATTCTAGTGCAAGTCGTTTACGAGATATTATATTTTGAAAGGTCGTCACACTGACGCTTGTCCAATACCTGTGGTAGCAGACACTATAAAAACTACAAGTGCATGTACTAGTAACGAGACAATTGATCTTCGCAGGTTGTGTTCGAAATGACCACCGGCAGCAGCAATAGACACTTCCAGTCTGGTATTGGATGAGACAGTTGCAGTCTGGTATTGGATGACTGCTGCACAAGTACAAGCATTTCAGCAGAGATGTCCGAGCAGGCTGCAGTAATAGGTCATTGCATATCATTGGGTGTAGTTGGTACGACCTTGTAGACAGTGTCTTTCAGTTTTTGCCACAGAAAATGACTACAATTGTCAAATCCGGGGAATGGGCTGGCCAGGGTACCGGCCCTTGCATCCAATCCAACGATTGGTAAACATTGGGATAGGCAGCCACCGCGTTCGTACCACAAGTTCTTCCTAATCTGCGGAAAAATGTCTTCTAGCATCCGTGGTCTGTAAGGAAACTGTGGTAGTTGTGTGCATTCAGTGTTCCATCTATGAAGAAGAGCTGAGAGTGTAATAATACATTTTTTTATATGGAACAATGTCTATAGTCATCGAACTTTAAGTAGGGTAAATTAGAATGGTAGTGGTATTAGTGTTTAGGAGATATCATATTTTGAAAAGTTCCCACACCAACACTTGTCTAATACCTGCGGTAGCAGACATAAAAAAAAACAAAAGTGCATACACTAGTAACGAGACAATTGACCATCAGAGGTCGTGTTCACTGTCCCACACCACACGTTTACGCCATAGATGCTGACGCTACACCTGACGAAGCCAATGAGCATTGTCAACAGACCAATAGTGCATATATCGGCAGTTTACCTGGCCATGATTGGTAAATGTGGCTTCATCACTAAACAAGGTGAAACGTCCCCTTTGAAAAATTGTACAAGACTGTGCTTAAACTGCCACACAATATTTTTAGCGCAACGCAATCTGACTATCAAAGATCCCTGCAAAAGAATGGCCCTGAGTAACATTAAACTATACCTTTCAGAAATCACTTACCTCACAAAAATCTTCATTACTCGAACTACTGCAATACAGCGAGCGCCACTACTGCCAGCTAAATAAAAGATTCAAACTACGGAAGGCACTAACTACTGATAGGGACAGTTAGCAAATGAAAGATATTAATAGAGAACAAACAATGTATTTACCTTAATAGTCATCAAAAGTCATAATATATACAGCAGTTCATGACATCCATTTTTACAAACTTTCAAAACTCCGCCGTCTCTCTCCCCACATCCACCACTGCTGGCGGCTCACCTCCAACTGCGCAACGCTACGCGCTGTTCACATCCAGCTGCCGCTGCCCAACACTACAATGGCAGACAACAATGCAAACTAGCCGCAGACTGCACACAGCACAGCCAGTGATTTTCATACAGAGAGCGTTACGTAACGTTGCCAATAAGAAAACATAAACAGCCTATTTACATAGCCCCCATGCTCCCCACAAAAAATTTTACAAATTGTTTTGGGCGCTGGGCAATACATATTTGTTAAAATTTTTCATAATCGTAATTACAATAACAAAGAAATCAAATGCACACACTTATTGATACAATGTTGGTCAAAAGCTAAAATTTTCTCACAGTCCATAAAGATAGTCCTGATCATTCATTATAATAGTAATTACAGTTTTTTTTCACAAAGTCTCATTAGTAAATTGAAATTTCACACAGAAGTAGTGGATTTCCACGCAGTCTTGAAGAAGTAGTGTTGTCCTTCCAACGGAAAGACAGTGCTGACTCTTGACATGCAGACAGGTAATGGGCCACAACAGAGCAAACCCACAGCAGAGTCAGTCGAAGTTTTGAAGAATAATGGTAGGTAGGTCATCACAGAGTAGACCCACTGTAGTCCTGGTAGAGATTACGATATTGGTGGGCCACCAGAGCTGCAGAGCCACTGCAGTCCTTGTAGAAATAATGGTACTGATGAGTCAGCAATGGTGTAGACCCTCTGTAGTCCTTGTAGAAATAATGGTACTGGTGAGTCATCAAAGGTGTAGACCCACTGTAGTCCTTGTAGAGATGGCCAGCAGCCATCTGTTGCGACTGTGCAGGTGCACAATCACCATCGAAGAGTCTTGTGGACAATTTAGCAAGTCCATAAACCACCACTTGTGCACTCACAAACTTTTTTGAATTGTCCTTAGAACCAGCAATGCTGTTATCCAGTCCCTTGCTGAATTATTAACACACATGCAAACACTAACAGTCCCTACTTCTCACATATTGTCCATATACCATGACCAACAGAAACGTGCAGTGAAATGTAACTTAATTTGTTACTTAATTTGATGAACTGGTGTCAATTACAATTTTATAACATAAGAATACATTAACAAAGGTACAAAATACATCTTTAAAGAACATAACAATACAGGTAACATTTGTGGTAATACAAGTTTACAAAAGAATAGAAATAACATATGCATTGGTGTTACAGGAAATATGACATAAGTACATACATAAAAAATCAGAATAATTATTGAAACATCAACTTCACACATGAGCATTAAAACAAAACAGAATAAATAACGTCTAAACACCTTTACAAAGTAAATAACATATTATTAATGCAAATTATATTTGAGGATAACAGTATTCCTCATCATAGTTCATGTAGCTGAGTATTAGAAAAAAAATTCTATGAAACTACACAAAGACAGAAAGAAAACAAATACACAAGGGTACACAACCACATAGTGGAATAACACAAAAGGAAAGGACAGGGTTCGTTTTCAATGTAACATTTGGTACTGCAGTCCAACCCAAAACTTCATTCCATAGATCTTTCGTCTTATTTCAACCTTTGCTTTCACCAAAAAAAATCCTATCCAAGCATGCTTTCTGTATTTATTTCACATATTCCTTACCTCATTATTTATTTCCAAGAAAATCCTACCTATACCTGCTTTCTGTACTTTTTTCGTATAACTTCTCAATGCATTTCTTCTAATTCATCGCTATTCATTCTCTTATATGGCCTACCCCATCTTAAGCTAACTTAAATCTACTGAGCTCAGATGCTAAACTAAGGGACGAAGCAATGCATGAGAACAAAATAATTAACACAAACAGCAATGAGAAAAAAAATTCACATTGGCAAAGCAATTGCAATATTACAACTAATATAAGGCACTGTGCAGCAAACAAAGAAAATAAATCCGTAGTAAAACTGGCTTAACAGCGTAATACAAAGTCAAATTCAGTAACACTATGCCTGGCAAACAGCCGCAGCAAATGAAATAACTTATATCTAAACATGACATAGCTCAAGCAGAATAAAAACATTACACTAAAGACAACAATGCAGACAAGGGAAATGTATATTCACATCTTAATGTCTATGTAATTAAAGTGGTGCACCACAAAAACTAATTCTACCAAAAAAATTACCAAGTAGTTGAAACGAAAATTATGTATGCAAGTCCTGTGAAGGGAAATGTGTTTTTGTGCTCCTTCGTTTTTTTTAAGTACATCAAAGTTATTCTTTACTGGGTCTGTAGGCAGAAAATATTTATATTAGTACATCTATAAAATTTTATTTTAACCAATGCTGCAGGGCAGCTAGAAACTAGATATTAAACAAAATGAGTAAATAAATACATAAAGCAAGCCATATGGCATTTTTCTCAACTAGCAAGACAATAGCCGTGAAATGTTTCTCATCGTTTCATTAGGCATTTTAGTAAATATCATAAATTAAGAGCTCCACAGTATAATCATATGTTTTCAAGTTTGAGCGTGTTGTATTTGCGATGCTTTCTACAAAGGAATGTCAATAGCGAGGATAATGGCCTCCCCTCCTTTTTTTTCTGCCTGTGCCGCTGAAAAGGCACCACTAATGGCTTTTTCTCCAGGCGTCTGACACAGCTGGGTGCCCACGACGCATTACGTGCAGGTGGTCACTTTAATTTCTTACGGAAATATTTACCATAGCAGTTTCCGCTACAGTGACAGTCTCATATCAAAATATTTCACAGGTCAAGAATTTGCGTCACAAATCTGTAGAAACAAAATGCTATTGATATAACAGTGTCCAAAAAATTTTCGCCGTCATTGTGATACATTCACGCATTTACACACATTTCATAACTCTTAAAGTACGATTCTTGGTTTCCAACATCCTTTTTCACAAGTCAGAGTCCCTAACCACTATTCATTACTCCTTACCTTATTACACATATATATATTCATCGACACATCAATCTTGCGACGACACTTCAATATTTCATCATAATAAATACATAGCATAATCAGATTCCTCATATAGCATCAGCTTATTGATCATAAACATACCTCAACAGCATAATACACATTGTCGTCGTAAAAATAACATCATAACACCTCAGTCAAATCCCAAAAACGTCGTAGCTTTCTGCAATAATTTCAAAACCTAAAGAAAATTTTCTGCTCATTTCAGTAGTGTCATCTACCTCAAACGTACTTTAAAAATCATGATCTCACACCAAATACATCATTCAAAGCTCTCATAGTATCACAATGGTTCCGAAAAAATATGAACAGTTCACAAAGTACAGACAAAATACAATTTCGTAAGTGTAAAGTTATCCAACGGTGTAATTACGTAAACATCTGTCACTGATGTAGTAAAAAAAATGTTTGTCTCTCTGTTAAATAATCAGGTGGCTGTGTAATTTGTGTTAGAGAAATATGGTACCGATGTGTAAAGTTGTATAAGCAAATACCATATTAGGTAGGGCTTTTTGTGCTTGCCAAACACATGGTACACAAAGTAGGCGTGTACCCCCCTGAGGATTAATGTAATTATACCCTCAGGTGTTACACATTACAGCAATGGAATGAAATGTATCACGGAAAACTTTTTTTGTATCATTGTACTTCAAATATCTTTAAAAATAAATGATTTAAGTACAAAATTAATCACTCAAATACGTGTCCTGTAGCGCTAAATGTGCGTCTTGCTGTAAGATAATCTCTGTGGAAGTGTCGTAGTTATTATCCTCCGAAAGCTAAGTTCTGCAGAAGTCAATGTACTTACCTCATGATAAACAAAAGTGAAATGCTTTGCGTATAGATATCTTAGTTATTATGCTTATTGTTGTGATGAAGAAATTACTGTGCTGTAACGTATTGTTATGCTATGAAAGAGGCTGTCTCATTGTAGCTATACCACAAAAGTTACTACTAAAACATGTTTTACTTTCCAGAATAATACAGAAAAACTGTGCAGATATGAAACAGAAACACCGCAAAAGCAATAATATAAATTGTGTCACTCATTAGTAGCATCATGGTATAATCGTGTAGCTGTCAAAGAAACCAAATACTAAGTCACCTTTAATCTCACAAAAGGTACTTCAAATAAAGAATGTCTTTTCAAGTAAACCAAAATGTTGCATGAAAATCTCATTAGCAGTACCAGTATATGTTCTAAGCATGTAAGTCTTATAGTCGTTACGTAATCGTGTAACTAACAAGCAAGAATGTACACACACAATAACACTGTGTCATCTGTTCTCAATAACAATGCATTCATAATTTCTGTTTAAATAAGTTGTCTTGGTTCTTGACTGGATATTTAACTTCAAACATTGTTGTGTATTAACAGATTCTAAGTCTGACAAAGCATACTAGTAATGTAAAGTGAAAAATTTTATGGCAAAGACTAAGTTAAAAAGCAGATTATCTTTAAATAAACGGTTTTACATGTGAAATGTGGTGCAATCCTTTACTCTTCCTAGTACGCAGAGTTTCAACTTCAACAAAATTATCATGTGGTATACGTCGGATTCTGTAAGGTCCATTGTAAACTAGAAAGAATTTGTGACTCAAGTGTTTCTTCTTATGTGACAATGAATGAGCTTTAATGAGGACTTTCTGACCAATATATAATTTCTTTGCATTTGCTTTACCGTGTAGTTTTCTCCTTGTGTTTGCTGCAGATTTTATATTTTTAAGAGCCAAATCAATTATGTCTTTGTGTCGAAGTTTACGTGTATTCGGGAAAGGTACAAGCTCTCTGACTCTGTTCGGTGGTTCTTCATTCTTTAGTACAAGAGTAGGTGGTAAAGCAGTGGAATCATGAGGCATTTCATTCAGCACGTTTTGAAATAAGTGTAAATATCTGTCCCAATCCTGATGCTTTCTGTGACAATAAAGTCTGCAAAGCTTATTGATTTCTTTCATAATCCGTTCGGAGGGGTTACAATGTGGTGAATACAATGAAATAAAAACAGGTTTGATTTTATGATTCCGAAGCATGCGTGACCAAAAAGCAGATCTGAATTGCGGTCCGTTATCTGAAATAACTTTAGCAACGTGACCAACTTCACGTAAGAAATTTTTAACAAAGGCGTTGGATACAGACCGTCCAGTGGCTTTACGTAACGGAGTGAAAGAAACAAATTTGGAAGTAAGTTCAACAGCGACTAGAACGTACGAAAATCCATTAGATGTTCTGACAAGCGGTCCCAAAAGATCAACAGCAGCAAATTCCTTTAATTTAGAAGGAATGATAGGAAACAGCAGAGCACGATGTGAGATAGTAGATGGTTTCGCCTTTTGACAAAGTTTACAGATAGACAAGACTCTTCGAATTCTCTTTTCCATATTGTTAAAATAACAAATCGTCCGAAGAATATGATAACATTTTCGTGGGCCAAAATGTGCATAGCTGAAATGAATGTACCAAATCAGCTTATTAACAAAATCGTCAGGAATGCAAAGTATCCATAGCTTGTCATCAACAGTGCAGCGTTTGAAGAGTATGTTGTTTCTAACCAGATAATAATGCCGAATCTGTGTGTGTGTCTTTTCATGCCATTTGCTCTTGATGTCTTTCCAAATCGGATCTTTATCTTGTTCATGAGCAATGTCCTTTAAAGATGTGGTAATGAAGTTTTCAAAGGCGACTTTCTGAATGTAAAGAATACTGAAATTTTTCTCAATGTTGCTTTCTGTGTTACTTTTCTCAAGCCCAGCCGGTGCGCGTGACAGCGCGTCCGCAACAATGTTCTCCTTGCCGGGAATGTAGAGTATTGTGAAGCGGAATTCTTGCAGATACAATGCCCAGCGTTTTAACCTGTCATGATTTAATTTTGAAGACATAAGAAATTGTAATGCACGATGATCACTGTATACTTTTACGTGCTTACCAGAAAGAAAGAAACGGAACTTGTTAAATGCCTAAACGACAGCTAAAGCTTCTAATTCAGTAACAGAATAATTTTTTTCAGATTTTGTTAGCACTCGGCTAGCAAAAGCAATGGTTTTCTGAATGGTAGTGTCATTTTCTATGGCTTCTTGAAATAAATGGGCACCTTGACCGACTTTAGAAGAATCCGTGCTAAGGCAGAAATCTTGTGACAGATCTGGATGAGCTAGTATTGGCGCGTGAAGTAACGCTTCTTTCAAAGAATTGAATTCCAACTGTGCTTGTTCGTCCCAGTTCCAAATAGTATTTTTTCCAGTGAGAGAACAAAGTTTTGGTGTAACTAGAATTTGCATATTTAGAAAACGACGGTAAAAATTTACGAGACCTAGAAAACTGCGGACTTGTTTTTTTGTGGATGGAACTGGAATGGCTCTGATTGCTTCTAACTTTTCAGGATCTGGCTGAATGCCTTCAGAAGAAATAATATGTCCCAAAAACCTCGCCTTTGACCTACCGAATTCAGACTTATCCAAGTTAACTGTAATTCCAGATTCTGCAGAAATACGTAACAAACTGTTGAGGATGCGATTATGTTGTTCCCATGAAGCTTCTGCTATTAGAATATCGTCCACATATAAGGTGATGTGACGTTTTAAGAACTCAGGTAATATGGAATTTAGCCCGCGAATGAATGCTGCTGAAGAAATGTTCAAACCAAAAGGAAGTTTCCGAAACTGATAACAAACGCCGAAACAAAGGAAAGCTGTGTATTTTCTACATTCTGGATGAATCTATCGATCTGATAGAAGCTGGATCTGAGATCAATGGAAGACAACACTTTTACACCATTAAAATTTTGAAGAAGTTCTTCCAACGTTTGCGGCCTGTCTGTTTCAGGAATAATGATAGTATTGATTTGTCTCGAATCTAAGACAAGCCTGATCGATCCATTTTTCTTCTCAACAACATGTAATGGATTGATGTATGAGCTTACTGCAGGCTCAATAATGCCCTCGTCAAGCATAGACTGTATTTCTGTTCTAACACGGTCCCTATAATGTGCTGGAATTACATATGGTCTAACGCAAATTTTAGTATGCTCACGAACACGAAATTGGTATTGAAATCCCTTGATTGTTCCTGTTTTGTGAGTAAAAACTGTGGAATGTGCTTGTAAAATCTCAAAAAGGTCCTGCCTATCAGTGTCATTACAATTCTCAATTGTTTGAATTTTATTCTGAATTAACTCATTAATTTCAAATATGCCGTCGATGTCATCCCTGTCAGTACTTGCAGAGTGATTGTTAGTGTCTAGTTCTGTGGAAAATTCTGAACTGTTGTCTAACAGAAGGTAAAGCCGATTAACTTCTTCGTCATGGTTTGAGAGCCAATCTTCAAATTTCAAAGCTATTGACTTACCTTCCTTCTCTAAACTTATTTCAGCATCGTGAAAGTTTAAGATTGCTTTGTATTCATTCAAAAAGTCTACTCCCAATACAATTTCCGTCGACAATAACGGAACAATAAGAAAGTTCATAGAGAAACTGTGGCTTTGGCAAAAGAATTCTAAATTGGTTTGTCGGTGTACATCTACACTTTTTCCAAAGATTGCACCTTGTAATTTAATCTTACGTAATGGAAGTGTGGGGCAATCGTTCGATTTGTTGCATTTGCTAAAAGCTGTTCCACTAATTACTGAAATGGGACTGCCAGAGTCAAGTACTGCCGTAAATTTTACGTCATTTACAGTAATGTGAATCACAGGATATGCAATGTTGTTATGTTTTACGTCGTGTTCCTGGAGTAAGATGTCCCTAATGTCTTCCATTTTTACGTAATTACTAGCTACGGCAGCTGCGTCGTCAGTTTCATAAGTACGTTTTGTGGCTGCCAGCGGTGTGAGTCATTGTCTGCTATCTCTTTGTTGGCGCGTGTCATTATTGGGATTTGGAGACCTAACTTCCACAAATTCACGTTGTCGAGAGTGCCCTGCTCTGTTAGAATCCCGCCAGTTCTGATGAAATTCACGTCTGCCGTTTTGATTATATCGTTTGTCGTCATGTCGGTACTTCCTGTAGTTTCTTTCTTGTCGGTTAAGTGGTGGAGAATTTCTCCCTGAATTATTACTGTATGGTGGACCGTTGCATCTGAAGTTATTCTGTCTCCCGTGATAATAATAGTTCTGGTTGCAAATTGTCTGTTTCTATGATTGTCTCTGTCATATTCATTATTACGGAAATGCGATCTTTCTCTGTAACTATTACTCTGCCAGTGGTTGTCATACGGGTGGTGTCTGTTTTGGTCACGATTTACGTTGTAAGAATGGCCTTCTCGTGTCCAGTTATTATTTCTTTCATTGCGGAATCGTGATGCATGTGACCTGTAATTGTTATGTTCCTGTTTTCGCGTCCCGCAATTGTCAGTGTCGATTTCCAATTCTTGTAAGAGTCCCTGAAAAGCTTCAATGTCATTTTTGCAACGTCCTGCCAAAATAATATGTCGTAAATGTTCAAGTAGTTTGACTAAGCAAATGCGGATGAGTTCTGAGGGGCTGTATGGGTTTGACAGGTACTGATTCTTGTGCAACATGTCTTCAAAATATTTCACAAGATTGGAAAATTCAGATTGTTCGAAATGTTTCATCATTATAATGCTATGTTTTACTCGGTCTTGTGTAGCTTGAGACCAATATGCTGAGAGGAAGGCATGATAAAATTCTCCTTCACTGTGACAATCGTGAACGACCGATCTTATTCTTACAGCTGGTTCATTCTCTAAGTAGCCACACATAAATTCTAACCTGTGCTCCAATGACCAGTTGGGAGGAAAACAATGAGAGAATTGATGGAGCCACGCTTGTGGATGAATGTCGTTGGCAGAATTCTTAAATGTTTTGAATTTACGTGTAGTAATGAACAGCTTATAGTCAAAATCATCATGTCGGCGAGTCGCATGTCGGTCATTGTTACGTCGTTTCGGCGGTTCCATCTCAAAATTCGGTGTACCTTGCCAATTCCTTTCATAATTTCCGAAGTGCGCTGTGTTATTATTTTGTGGCTGTTCTGTATTTCTATGTCCCTCTTCCCGTATTGGAGCGCGAGTGTCCTCTGAAATACATAATTCTTGTATTACCTGTGTCAGCTGATCTTGTACTTCCCGGATTTCTCTTTGGTGTTGCGTATTAATTTGATTCAGATTTTGTTTCAGTTTCCTAATTTGTTCGCACTCTTCTGTGTCATTAAAGACTACCGGTTTTGTGTCATTCAGATTATCATCTACCTTCGTAGATAAATTATTTAGCTGATCCGAAAGTTCAACTACTTTCTCTGATAAGGAACTAATTTCCTCCATGTGTCTTTCTGAACCAATTTTCAGAGTATCTACTGTGTCCTTTAAGTTTTCCTGAGTTTTTGCAAGTTGCGTAACCGAATCGGTAGATGCAACTGAGTCAATTTTAGTTTGCAAGGTCTCATGATTTTCATGAACTCTAGTTTGCAGTTCTTTTATGGCTGCTTCGTGATTCTGTAATGCATTTTCATGACACGAAAAAATAGGTTGGAAATGCTCACAAATTTGTGTTTTACGTCATTACAGAGTTTTTGACATTTCGATTCAATGTTATGTAACTCAGCAGTCAAATCTTCACGTGTTTGTTCGAGAGTTTGTTCCAATGAGCTTTTGCTGTGTTTGTCTCTGATTTTGTCCATTGTGTGTAACTGTTGCTATGTTTGTCTCTGGTGTTGTTCCATTGTGTCTAACTGTTGCTGTGTTTGTCTCTGGTGTTGTTCCATTGTGTCTAACTTTTGAAGATTTTGTTCCATTATGTCTAACTTTTGAAGCTTTTGTCCCATTTGTTGCATTAATTGTAATAACAATGCACTGGTGTCTGAAACGTGTTCCTCAGTGCTATTCGGCAATGCATTTGAACCGCCAATATTCGCATTTTGAAAAGCATAAAATGTGTCTTGACTAATTTGAGAAAACGGCGAGGACGCAAAACCTGAATCTACAGTATTAGCAAGATTGTGTCCTGTCATTTCGGATTCCTGAGGCAAGCTGTTGCCGACCGATCGATCGATAATGCTTCCCTGTTCACTACCTGTTTCACTGTCTACACCATTATTTGCAGCGCGCACCATTTCCCTATGTACAGTTACCAAATTACTACTTTGATCATTAGTTAATTCATTACACAGTGGCGCTAACACACTGCTTTCGTCTTCACTGTCATTTCTCAGTTTACTTTGGAGCCTAGTATTACGTTTTTCACACGCCATTATTGTCACAATATTTCACACGACAACACAGAAAAACACAATTTAAAGAACAAAAATAAGAGTACACATTAACATAGCACTGAAAATAATATCTAGTTCATTGCAAGCGCAGCTGCGAAATACTTGGTGCAAATCTAAATGCATGCCACAACTGTGTACAACAATGAAAAGCTACAACTACAAAGGAAATTCTCTCTATAATTACGCGCTAGCAATAAACAAAAGCTACACTAATTAGGCAAACTACAAGAAAAAAAATCAGAAGATTCCAGTGAGGTATCCTAGGCTAAGGGTCGACATATGAAACGTCCCCTTTGAACAATTATACAAGACTGTACTTAAACTGCCACACAATATTTTTAGCGCAACGCAATCTGACTATCAAAGATCCCTGCAAAAGAATGGCCCTGAGTAACATTAAACTATACCTTTCAGAAATCACTTACCTCACAAAAATCTTCATTACTCGAACTACTGCAATACAGCGAGCGCCACTACTGCCAGCTAAATAAAAGATTCAAACTACGGAAGGCACTAACTACTGATAGGGATAGTTAGCAAATGAAAGATATTAATAGAGAACAAACAATGTATTTACCTTAATAGTCATCAAAAGTCATAATATATACAGCAGTTCATGACATCCATTTTTACAAACTTTCAAAACTCCGCCATCTCTCTCCCCACATCCACCACTGCTGGCGGCTCACCTCCAACTGCGCAACGCTACGCGCTGTTCACATCCAGCTGCCGCTGCCCAACACTACAATGGCAGACAACAATGCAAACTAGCCGCAGACTGCACACAGCACAGCCAGTGATTTTCATACAGAGAGCGCTACGTAACGTTGCCAATAAGAAAACATAAACAGCCTACTTACAAAGGTACGTGATACATCTGAAGTATTCTGTCTTAATGCCCATGTACAGAGGTTAACACGATTCTCATAATCGTTTCCATGCAGCTCTTCATGGAGAGAGATGTGATAGGGATGGAACATATGTCGACAGAGAATGTATAGGACACTGGCCTCACCCATGCCACTTCCTGGTGCAATTTCGCTGGAGCTAACATGAGAATCAAATGCAACAGAAGCAAGAGCATCAATTTCTTCCTCTTCAGTAGCCACTTGTTTCCTTCCGTTACGTTGTCTAGGTGTTGCACTATCTCTTTTGCGTAACTGGTTAACTGCCGAGATGGTTAACATCTGTTAGGATATCTTGCCACATACACATTACAATAAAGAACTGCATTCTTCCTACACTCTCCATACATCATTAGTAGGTCGGCTTTTTCTGCCTGTCTGTCAGTGTCACACAATAACTGACTAGCAAGTAGCAACACACTCAAGTAACACACAAGTACACTTTAAGAAAACATGACAACTCCGTGAGGTTGAATGGCACAAAAATGTATCAGTGTCGAAACTTTTCAAAATTAAATATCCCGTAAACGACTAGCAGTATAATCCTACAAATACACCGCTGGCATTCTAATTTACCACACTTCTAGTCTGTTAATGTCAGTAGGCATTTGTCCATTTAAAAAATGTATGAGCACAAAAAATACGCTTTCTAAGCATTGTTACAATCTGTTCATTGGCTAACAAAACGAGCTCCTGATTACCAATCCATTCTGTTAAAACTACAAATCAATAGCACGTTACATTTCCGTAATATTTCTTCCTGTGTATGCATATCGCTATCCAATAACTTTTGTCACCTCGTTGTAATTCTATGCTGGAACCAAGTACTTTGAACGTCAGTGTTTTAGGTGACTGATCCTGTACATGCGTATCGCTATAAAATGAGTTTTGTCACCTTATTATAATTCTACAATGGAAGCATGTGCTATCAAAGTTAGTGCGTTGCATCTCACAAGTTAATCTAACATCGACTCGTCGGAAGCCGGTCGGAGTGGCCGTGCGGTTCTAGGCGCTACAGTCTGGAGCAGAGCGACCGCTAGGGTCGTAAGTTCGAATCCTGCCTCGGGCATGGATGTGTGTGATGTCCTTAGATTAGTTAGGTTTAATTAGTTCTAAGTTCTAGGTGACTGATGACCTCAGAAGTTAAGTCGCATAGTGCTCAGAGCCATTTGAACCATTTGACTCGTCGGGTTTCTTGTCGTTGTTCATGTATTCCTTTGACAGGAGTGTTCCGTCCCACAAACCAGAATGTGTATGGGAATCTGTCATTGCATCCCACGTTTGTTTTGAAGTTTTGCAGTCTTGTACATAACCAAGTAAAATAATCATGGTGATGTGACGACATATTGTTCACCACACATCGATAGTCTGGGAAGTAGACGCAAATGATACAGAGTTTGTTTTAATCTGAGAACTCCAGTGTGGTTCATGACTCAGTAATAATAACACGCATTTTTCATTTTCTCACGCTGTGCTGTTTCATTAAAGCCTTTTGTGTTGTTACAGATTATGTGTCGTGACCCCGAATTGTAGAAAGTATTTCTTCCGTGCCGTGTAACTTACCATGCTACCACAGCAATGGAAGATAGACAGTCACCTTCAAACAAGATCGGCACCGGTATAGTACGCGCAAACAAAGTTGACACTCGGCGCGGTGGCTTATGGGAGCGACTGCAAAGGCATTTCCCATTTACAACCGCTCCCATTAGCCAGCGTGCCGAGTGTCGACTTTGTCTGCGAGTTTGATACAAGTGCAATTCGTTAGTTTTGCTGACGACTTATTGCAAATGGGCAATTCAAGTATATCACTAACAACTATAACAACTGTAATGAGGATAATAACTTTCCAGGATAATAACTGTTCTGCGAACAGAATGGTTCTTTCAGGTGGAGCGCGATGTTGCGCGTGCAACGACAAAGACGTATTGGACTTTACCTTCGTCTACATGGATCAAGAATTAGTTTAAGTGCTGCAAGAAACAGCATCGCAGCCTGTCTATGAGCAGTTAAATAAAAAATTTAAAGACACGAGTAAAGCGCCTGCCGGTGTTTAAGGTACAATGTGTGCAACGTATCCTAACGTAGAGGCCATTGGAAATCGAAGCCTGTCAGAACAGTTGTGAAACCCAAGTATTTTGACGAGAAAAACCTGTTTTCAGCAAACGCATAACGTACAATACCGCTCAATTGCCTCCCATGAACAATAAGTGTGGTTTGCGGCACATGATAAGTTCCTTTATATGTATTAGGTAAGAAGCCGGACGCAGTTTTCCGTTTTTGCCCTATCTCATTTAGGTAAAATAACTGCACTACAACAAAAATAGGGTCAGACGCTCTGTTTCACGGCGAACCTACGCGAAGCAACACACCGTAATTTCAGACTGATGTCACCTGTGCTGAAGCACATTGGGGAAAAATATAAACCTTTCTTCAGCTTAAGAAACACATAGCACCATTTCAGAATTCTAGAAGAAGAAATTACTGTCAGGCGCCATGCAAATGATGTTCAGTCTCGTCAACAAACAGCTGCAAGCCAGAAGTCAACAAAAGTTACACTTCGACGTGGTGCTATTATATTAAATGTAGAGATCGAGAGCTAAGTAGTGGGAACACCAATAGCGACCGATATGGGACGTTATCAGCCGCAAACAACTGTTCACGCGCTCTGCATGCGCTAAACAATAGCGAGTAAATCACAATAATTTCCAGTTCCTCACGGAATGTGTATCCACAAGAGTCAAGAGCTCCAGTGAAACGTATTTTTGTAAAAAACACAGTGAACAGCGTCGCATACTTTATTGACAGTAGTTCAGATATTAACATCTTCCCCGTAAGTGCACTGAACCAACACACTGTCCTCAGGACTTCACATTAAAAGCAACAAAATAATACAGTCATTCCTACCTTCAGTGCAACTCACCTTTCAGTGGACCTCAGCCCACCAATATGGCAAATGTACTTTTACAGTTCTGACGGTCTATCACCCTGTCTTAGTGGTGGAGTTAAACAACTATTTTAAACTTTCAGACGTACACAATCGCCAGCTGATCGTAACGGATCTTCACCACAAAAGCAAATACAACAAACATCTCCAGTGAGCACAAAGATCCATTTCAGCAACTTCTATGAGATTAACCAGACATCAGTCATACCCTGAAAGCAAATACAGCATTCAGCAGTGAACTACACTCCTGGAAATTGAAATAAGAACACCGTGAATTCATTGTCCCAGGAAGGGGAAACTTTATTGACACATTCCTGGGGTCAGATACATCACATGATCACACTGACAGAACCACAGGCACATAGACATAGGCAACAGAGCATGCACAATGTCGGCACTAGTACAGTGTATATCCACCTTTCGCAGCAATGCAGGCTGCTATTCTCCCATGGAGACGATCGTAGAGATGCTGGATGTAGTCCTGTGGAACGGTTTCCATTCCATTTCCACCTGGCGCCTCAGTTGGACCAGCGTTCGTGCTGGACGTGCAGACCGCGTGAGACGACGCTTCATCCAGTCCCAAACATACTCAATGGGGGACAGATCCGGAGATCTTGCTGGCCAGGGTAGTTGACTTACACCTTCTAGAGCACGTTGGGTGGCACGAGATACATGCGGACGTGCATTGTCCTGTTGGAACACCAAGTTCCCTTGCTTGTCCGCCGCTCGTGGTCTCGCGGTAGCGTTCTCGCTTCCCGAGCCCGGGGTCCCGGGTTCGATTCCCGGCGGGGTGAGGGATTTTCACCTGCCTCGAGATGACTGGGTGTTTGTGTTGTCCTCATCATTTCATCATCATCCAGGAAAGTGGCGAAATTGGACTGAGCAAAGGTTGGGAAATTGTACGGGCGCTGATAACCACGCAGTTGAGCGCCCCACACACCAAACATCATCATCATCATCACAAGTTCCCTTGCCGGTCTAGGAATGGTAGAACGATGGGTTCGATGACGGTTTGGATGTACCGTGCACTATTCAGTGTCCCCTCGACGATCACCAGTGGTGTACGGCCAGTGTAGGAGATCGCTCCCCACACCATGATGCCGGGTGTTGGCCCTGTGTGCCTCGGTCGTATGCAGTCCTGATTGTGGCGCTCACCTGCACGGCGCCAAACACGCATACGACCATCATTGGCACCAAGGCAGAAGCGACTCTCATCGCTGAAGACGACACGTCTCCATTCGTCCCTCCATTCACACCTGTCGCGACACCATTGGAGGCGGGCTGCACGATGTTGGGGCGTGAGCGGAAGACGGCCTAACGGTGTGCGGGACCGTAGCCCAGCTTCATGGAGACGGTTGCGAATGGTCCTCGCCGATACCCCAGGAGCAACAGTGTCCCTAATTTGCTGGGAAGTGGCGGTGCGGTTCCCTACGGCACTGCGTAGGATCCTACGGTCTTGGCGTGCATCCGTGCGTCGCTGCGGTCCGGTCCCAGGTCGACGGGCACGTGCACCTTCCGCCGACCACTAGCGACAACATCGATGTACTGTGGAGACCTCACGCCCCACGTGTTGAGCAATTCGGCGGTACGTCCACCCGGCCTCCCGCATGCCCACTATACGCCCTCGCTCAAAGTCCGTCAACTGCACATACGGTTCACGTCCACGCTGTCGCGGCATGCTACCAGTGTTAAAGACTGCGATGCAGCTCCGTATGCCACGGCAAACTGGCTGACACTGACGGCGGCGGTGCACAAATGCTGCGCAGCTAGCGCCATTCGACGGCCAACAGCGCGGTCCCTGGTGTGTCCGCTGTGCCGTGCGTGTGATCATTGCTTGTACAGCCCTCTCGCAGTGTCCGGAGCAAGTATGGTGGGTCTGACACACCGGTGTCAATGTGTTCTTTTTTCCATTTCCAGGAGTGTATATTGGGACAACACCTGTCTCCACCCGCTCCCCCTGCTTACTTCCGAACGTAGATCGGCAGTCAACCAGCATTTCGACAAGTAGTTGGACGCAGGTATTGTACGCAGATCGGACAGGCCCTGGTCGTCTCCACTTCGGTTAGTGAATAAAAAAGACGACCCTTACCGACCATGTGATGGTTTTACGGCCTTGAATGTTATGCCTGTCTCAGATCGTTACGCCGCCCAAATTACAAGACATTACAGGCGTAATACACGGTGTATCAATTTTCTGTGTAATCGGTTGTGACAAAGTCAACACACAAATTGCAGTGGCCTCCTGTGACGTTCGAAAGACGGACATTATTGCCCCTTGTGGGCTGTTTGAGTCTCAGTTCATATCATACGGTTTATGCAATGCAGCTCAGACACGGCAGAGCTTTATAGATGAAGTTTTGAGTGGTCTAAACAAGTGCACATTAGGGAAGCTGTCTATTAATTTTATAGAAAATGAAATGTCAGCAGAGGATACCAAAATCCTCGCTGACAGTGTACAAGCAGTTGACAGTATGCCCCAGAATGATGACAGAAGCCTTTAACAAAGTTAAAGACACATTGGCAAATGCTACTTTACCCTCTCACCCGAGTCACACCGCGTAACGAGCCTTTACAGTAGATGCAGCACTACAGCAGCGGGTATCTAGAACTTGGTAGCAGTTACATTTATTTCACAACAGCTTACTTCGGCTCAGCAGTAGACCGAGAGCTCTTCAAAATGTACCAAGCAGTCAAGTACTTCCGCAGCGAACATGAAGCAAAGACTTTCACCATCTTCACCGATCATCACCCTCACACCACTGCCTTCCACAAAATTATATCGCAAAGCTCGCCTTGCCACATAAGACATATAGAAGATATAGGACAATTTATCATGGACATCTGCCGTATAAGTTGTTTCAATACCAACGACGCTGATGGTCTCTCACTAGCATGCAACAGTTGAGTATCTCGGCCAGACGCCGCGAAAGTACAGTGCACAGATTGAGAATTACAGATGTTTTTATGCAATGGTAGCCCTAGTTGCAAATTAAAGGGTATATTCATTGGAGCGTTGCAAATCGCCTTATGGTGTGAAACCGCCAAATATCAACAATACCCATAATTCCTGTAAAGCACCACACACTATGCACCACTTACTTCGATGGCATCACAGTACCGTCGCATGAGAGGTAACAAATTACGACGCAGGATGTACGTGCCATACCACTGTGCTGTCAGATTTCCCTCAACCACCGCCAACCGTGACTTGAAGTCATTCCCTGTGCCTACCCCCACCATAACGTCAAGAGTAACACTGCTGTGCGCCTGCAAAACATTGGAAGAGTGGGACCTCCTCCACAGCTCGCTTCCGTATACTCCGACGATTGTCATCCGGGATAGTGCAGAACAGCGCTTAATCGCTTAACACAATGCGACATCATTCATCAACAGTCCGTGCTCCCCAGTCACAGCACACTCCAAACGCAACTGTTCGCATTGTAGTATTAAAGTCAGCCTATAGGGATGGGACGATAGTTCGCTACTCTGTCTGCTTCTGTGCTCTGCACAATGGTGCACTTTGACACAGAATGTTGCGGAGAGTCCATTGCTCCCTCGTGGTGGTCAGACATGGTCAACCAGAAGCTTGTCGACAAGTGTGCTGGCCGTCACATTCTCAGGCAGTGCATCATCGGGCCACTGCAACATCTGAGTGCCCCACAAATGTGGATATTGTTCGACCCGACAAGCCAGCAAATTGGAACCCACAGAGAGGCCTTTTCAAACTGTGTCAGGTAAATGCTGTATCACACGAGTAGTGACACCTCTAGCTCCTTCATTGTGATCACGCAACATCAGACGTGTTCACGTCCGTTATACAGGGTGCTACAAAAAGGTACGGCTAAACTTTCAGGAAACATTCCTCACACACAAATAAAGAAAAGATGTTATGCGGACATGTGTCCGGAAACGCTTAATTTCCATGTTAGAACTCATTTTAGTTTCGTCAGTATGTACTGTACTTCCTCAATTCACCGCCAGTTGGCCCAATTGAAGGAAGGTATTGTTGACTTCGGTGCTTGTGTTGACATGCGACTCATTGCTCTACAGTACTAGCATCAAGCACATCTGTACGTAGCATCAACAAGTTAGTGTTCATCACGAACGTGGTTTTGCAGTCAGTGCAATGTTTACAAATGCGGAGTTGGCAGATGCCCATTTGATGTATGGATTAGCACGGGGCAATAGCCGTTGCGCGGTACGTTTGTATCGAGACAGATTTCCAGAACGAAGGTGTCCCGACAGGAAGACGTTCGAAGCAATGACTGGGGAAGACCTAGAACGACGAGGACACCTGCAATGGACGAGGCAATTCTTCGTGCAGTTGACGATAACCCTCATGTCAGCGTCGGAGAAGTTGCTGCTGTACAAGGTAACGTTGACCACGTCACTGTATGGAGAGTGCTACAGGAGAACCAGTTGTTTCCGTACCATGTACAGCGTGTGCAGGCACTATCAGAAGCTGATTGGCCTCCACGGGTACACTTCTGCGAATGGTTCATCCAACAATGTGTCAATCCTCATTTCAGTGCAAATGTTCTCTTTACGGATGAGGCTTCATTCCAACGTGATCAAATTGTAAATTTTCACAATCAAAATGTGTGGGCTGACGAGAATCCGCACGCAATTGTGCAATCACGTAATCAACACAGATTTTCTATGAACGTTTGGGCAGGCATTGTTGGTGATGTCTTGATTGAGCCCCATGTTCTTCCACTTACGCTCAATGGAGCATGTTATCATGATTTCATACGGGATACTCTACCTGTGCTGCTAGAACATGTGCCTTTACAAGTACGACACAACATGTGGTTCATGCACGATGGAGCTCCTGCACATTTCAGTCGAAGTGTTCGTACGCTTCTCAACAACAGATTCGGTGACCGATGGATTGGTAGAGGCGGACCAATTTCATGGCCTCCACGCTCTCCTGACCTCAACCCTCTTAACTTTCATTTATGGGGGCATTTGAAAGCTCTTGTCTACGCAACCCCGGCACCAAATGTAGAGACTCTTCGTGCTCGTATTGTGGACGGCTGTGATACAATACGCCATTCTCCAGGGCTGCATCAGCGCATCAGGGATTCCATGCGACGGAGGGTGGATGCATGTATCCTCGCTAACGGAGGACATTTTGAACATTTCCTGTAACAAAGTGTTTGAAGTCACGCTGGTACGTTCTGTTGCTGTGTGTTTCCATTCCATGATTAATGTGATTTGAAGAGAAGTAATAAAATGAGCTCTAACATGGAAAGTATGCGTTTGCGGAGACATGTCCACATAACATTTTTCTTTCTTTGTGTGTGAGGAATGTTTCCTGAAAGTTGGGCCGTACCTTTTTGTAACACCCTGTATAGCCTACGAGGTCTGGTAACCAGACTAAACACTAACAACACTTGCACTCTGGTGGCTGTTCTGACTGTCACAGAGAGGTACAGCTCTAAATAATTTGTAAAATGTACATACCCACAAATGATGTGTAAGTGTATGAAGGTACATTAACGTCCAGCCATATCTTCAGCGTGCTTCACATATTTGGTCAGGTAATGTAGTAGAAATGCTTATTTTTGGCTAATCTGTCATTAAAAATATATCTAGTGAATAAGTATCAAACACTTGACTTAAATACGTTTTGTGCGATTCCTATCAAATTTCGTTCTTGAAACACGACACGTTGTCAAACACGTCAAATTAGTTACATCAGAAAGGCGACTTTGAGAATCTTGCGCCCTTTTGGATAAATGTGTGCAGATGCCCACGCCGTCCAGACAAGCTTCTGTGAGTCACAAGCAGATGAACGGACGCACCATGATAACGCTTGGTGTCCTCACTATCTCTCAGAGCGGAAGGCGTGCCACGAGGAAGTGGCAGTACCGTTTTCTGCTTTGTCACTGGATATCTCTCAAGCAACGCTGCCACTGCTCCCGGCCTTCATACCATGTGAGACGCGATTCCTTTGTATTGTTCTGCTTTCCACATTCTCCGCTCGAGAAACAGATAAATGGTTATCCAGCAGTAAGCCAAAATGAATAAATCGCAGGTGAATGTTTGTAATACATGAACGTTGCTACTGCTTTCATTAAATAAAACAACAAGTTTACTGTTACCAGTTACCGTTTTACTTATCTCCACGACGCGTTTCAAAGGTTTAAACCTCCATCATCGGGTGGATTTACATTAGTTAGTATGACATTTGTGTGTGTGTTGTGTTACGATTTTTTGGAGGAACTTGTGGCACTGTCTCCAGTGGTCCCAGGTTCCTTTCGCTGTCGTAACACTTCACATGTATACTCTTTGGCTGGTGTTGCAGGGACTTGAATAACGGCATCCAAAGACCTAAGGTTGAACTGGATGTAGCATCCACGAGATAAATTTTAGCTACAGTGCGACGAGAGGAAATTATGCCTCTAACTGTTATAAACATTATCTATTCGACATATGAAAAAACAGTGAAAACGATGATAAATATTAATTATTTATATAATATTTTATGATATAATTGGACATATCGATATGTATCATACAAAGACAATGATAATTGTAAATTTCTTTTTATGATCTGCGTTTGTCTTCCTTTGTTTTTACCTTTTGTTGGATGGCTTTTGTAGGTTGCGGACGCATATCAAACTGAGGTCTGTTAAGATATTGTAATTATTTGTTAATTATTACTTGAGAATAGAGTTCATTATTATTATAAATATGAGTGAATAATTATTTGTAGCTTTAATTCCTCACTCAATTAGCATTATCTGTGTTAATTATTTCTTTCCGCTGCAAGGAGCGCAGCCATTGATGATAGCGATTTGTATCGCGTTTTTGTCTGTGTTTTCCTTAGAAAAAAATCAAATGTTTGCTTGATGAAGTCTAAATAATGCAAAATACGAAAGTACTGTTTAATAAGCATTTCAAATACTTATCTTATTTGCTCTAACAATAGAAAGTCTCTATCAATTGTCTGCCGCCATCTTAACAATTATCTCAGCGGCAAATTCAAATTACGCAACTCTGCAGACATAAATGCCGAACGTTATACAAATGTATAAAAATAAATGTGCACCGTTGGTCCCGAACTCATTTTAATGAAAATAATTCGAATCAGATTGGTTCTTTAAAAACAGTGCTCATAGCACGATCCTTATAACAAACTTTTCTAGCTGATGTATGGAGCCGAAATTAGTTAAGCACGAGTTGCGAAGAATATTGTTTCAGGTAACATACGTCAGTGTTGCGCGCGGCTGATATTCGGTGGTTTTAATGATCATTTTGTTGAAGATAACTGCTTCCATCATAATCAATAGTTGTATAGAATCTGTTGTATGAACTGTGATTTAGTGACACGTACACAACTTACAGACAACACATTAACACAACGTTAACTTGGAGTTCTTTAGCAACTTGACCAATTCTTTAGCCGGGAGAAAAATTATTTAGTAATTACTCAATGTAATAAAATAATATTATCATTTTCATTTACAAATTAATTAAATACCAAACCACTGACTAACACAGCGAACGCCACATAGAGTCGAGAAGTACGTAACATAGAGTTCAACACACTAGAATACTGTGCAAATGAGGGTGAACTGAAAATTTCATACCCTGACACAGAGATGGCGTTGGTTACGTCTATTCGTCTTACATAATAGCATAATTCACTCGTATAAATTATCTGCGACGTCCAGAGCCTGACAAAAAAGGTGATGCACCCAGAAGACATAAATGTCAAAGTAATTTCATACACATACACATCCTTGCCCACCAGAAACCGTTACTGCCGTTCCTGTATAGCCTTGTTACCAGACCTGGTACACTTTACAAGGTGATCCAGGTGGAATGTTCAATATTAACGGATATGACACGAACAATCAATCGAAGCAAAAATGTCCAGTAAACAAAGGCTATAAAATGAATACGGCTTATGAGCTATGAACACTTCTTCATTTTAGAAACTGTGAAACAAATATTTTCTGCTGATAGCTTTTCGCTTTCCATGCGTGGAGAGGTGGTAGTGTCGACCAAAACAAGAAAAAAAATGTCCAGTAGGCATGGACTCGAAAATGTATACCTTAGCAGTTAGAATGAAAGCAGCAAGTGTTAGACTCCAGTGACAATTAGTAATAACAGAACAGTGGGTAGATGCGAACATGATAAGGTTAAATGTAGAGAAAAAAAAGAACTGTGATATTTACACGAAAAAGACCGGACTTAAGGAATAGAATTGTCGTTAACTACACTGAAGTCCATGGACGAGCCGGGGGGAGATACCTTGGTGTGGAAAGGATAATAAACTTTTCTTAAAATCACACATTATGATGAAAACCGAAAAAATGGTTCATTTTATTCACAAGTTATTTCCACTGCTCTCATGCAGTCAGATGAATACCATGACAAAATTTAGACTCTACAAGGGGGACAGCAAGGCTGTGGAATGTTAAAAATCTGCATGTTATACCATGACAAAATTTAGACTCTACAAGGGGGACAGCAAGGCTGTGGAATGTTAAAAATCTCCATGTTATAGTTAACAGGTGCTTAAGATTAATTCTGAAAGAGGCGAGTTGGACTAGAATACGATAATTACATGAAGAACTCAGAATGGATTACGTATGCGTTAGGCATTACCAAGAAGCACACAAGGAAGTTATTGCAAAAAGTCAAAGTACTTAGGCCTACTAACAGACATTTGGAATACACTGGCACCGTCATTCCAGAACGGTGGCATCGTGTTCGACTACTTAGAGCCATAATAGAAGACCCCGTTTAGGGAGGCAATAAATAAATAAATAAATAAAACCAGCAGGTCATTAGGACGTGACTTTATCGCCCTGCTGTCACATGACAATTTTTAAGGATATCACGGAACAGAAATCTAGGAGTCCAGCCTTCGAAGAAGGCAGCACTTCCGTAAAGCAGCACTCACACAAACACACACACACACACACACAAACCTTAAGAGCTACAAGCACTTGGTTCATTTTCGCTACTGTGAAACACATCTCTTCTATCGAATAAGTGTCTGTAGCTCTTAAGTATGCACTTTAAAGCCCACGTTTACGGGAAATTTTCTCTTGTTTTGGTCAAAATAGAAGAGATATGTTTCACAGTTCTGACGATGAAGAAGTGTTCATAGCTGTTAAGGTATACGTTTAGAGCCCACGTTTACTCCATTTTTTACTTCGAATGATGGTTCTTGTCATCTATGAATAATCCCGTATAAAGGACCTTAACAATGTCAGATGTTGAGTGATCACTGTGAAAGACATGCTACCTACTTGTGTGAGACAAAATTATCAGCAACTGACAGGCACTGACAGTTGTCTCACTATGGGTCTCCATTTAGCCAACTGATCGAATCGTGCAATATCCAAATTAGTGGGGCATTCGGATGTGGCAGTGGGACAGTGGGACAGTGTGGGATTGCGTGGGGAAGCTGGGGCAGACATAATCGTGATGAAGGTTGTCGACCGCATTTGACCACCACAAAGCCGGATCGCCGTATTGTACATCATGTACATCGTAACCCGCCACGCCGCGCGGGATTAGCCGAGCGGTCTGAGGCGCTGCAGTCATGGACTGTGCGGCTGGTCCCGGCGGAGGTTCGAGTCCTCCCTCGGGCATGGGTGTGTGTGTTTGTCCTTGGGATAATTTAGGTTAAGTTGTGTGTAAGCTTAGGGACTGATGACCTTAGCAGTTAAGTCCCATAAGATTTCACACACATTTGAACATTTTTTTTTGTAACCCGCCACATTTGCGCCTGCCATCCAGGAACACATAATGGACTCCCTGAAGCAATCTGCGTCATTCTCCACAATTGGATGGACACTAGTAGTCAGACTAGAGAGTTACTGCCACACACGTGGGCTGCCCTTAACACCACAGTTCAAACAGCTGCACTTATAATGGTACCTGGAAGCATGGACTGCCGATGAATGCCGTCACTTCGTTTTGAGCTATGAATCGCAGTTTTGTACCACCTCAGATGACTACCGTCCATGAGTACGGTGGCGACCCAAGGAGAGGTCCCATTCTTTTAATATTTAGGTGACGTACAGCATTGTCACTCCTGGCGTCATGGGATGGACAGCAATCGGTATCAGTATCGTAGTGCCATTTTCAACAAGATAAGGCTCCTCGACACGTGGAACGTGTCTCAGTTATCTGTGTGATGCTGAAGTACTCCAGTGGCCATCGAGATCCCGAGGTCTGTCTCCAATAGATCACGTGAGAGACCAGCTGAGACGTCAACTGTGTCCCAGCGCCAATATCCAGAATATCAGCGACCAGTTACAACAGCTGTGAGCCATTTTGCCTCGGGAGAGGATGCAATGGCTCTGTGACACCCTTAGAAAGTGATTCACTGCATCCAGGTCACAGGGGGTGAGCGTCCTACTGATAAGTGGTTTCATCCTGCCAAGTTCTTTGCATGTTTAACTCGATTTTGCAATCACTGAATTAACATCACATACCCTCTCGGCAAATCGGCAAATCGTGCGAGACCTACATGTTGGTCACTGTATTAGAGGTCGAAAGGTGTTGCACTTTTCTCGTGACATCGTTTCACGGCTGAAAATTGAGTATACGACTATAGGGGCGTTGGTGGTAGGGCAGTTGCTTTCGCCACCGTTAACAGCCGTCAGCAACAAAGTATTGTGACATGGTCGCTGTCGACTTCAGCAGTTTGTAGCAGTTAATATAGAGGCGATACCATTGAGAATAACTGACCATGTCAATTTGGGACAATACTCGTGGGGAGACGTACCCTCTAGAACTAACCCCTCGCTTTGGATCCAACACAAGGAAATCTTACTCTAAGCCGTCTCGGATGCGTGCAATAGAATCCTGTTCACCTGTGGGAATCTGAAGCGCCATGGAGTGTTCATTCAAACATGCTGATACAGTTCAGGAACGACAGGTTCCTTCGTTGACTTGATGAAGATACATGACATTGTTGCAAACAATCGATGCTCACAATTGGACTTTAGAATCATATAGCGTTCACCAATGACAGATCGTAGCACATGATTCACAAACCTCATTTTATACCACGTAAAGATCGCTCTGAACTGCGTGTGTTCGCAAGGGAGTTATAGCACCCAGTATAGTTTTCACTGTACTCATTCAGTACTATCAGTACAGTAACATTTTACCATAACAAATATCTCTGAGTGGAGTCTACCAGTTGAGCCGTCATGGATAATGAACACTACCTAAACCTTCAGGAGATTCATGGAGTCCATGATACGATGCATCATCGCGATCATTGCGGAAAAAAGGGGTGGTACATGTTACTCGGCAAAGACACGAGACAAACAATTTCTTACCCCCAGGAGACATGATGCTAATGCCGTGGGGTATCACCTATAGCCTGTGTAATAATCTGAATACAGCGAGGAAGAGAGTCTTCAACTTTCTTCAGAAAGCGCTATCAAGCTGTGGTCACTCATAAATGGCACAAATAATCTCATCTATTTCCTCTCGGTGATTTAGCGGGCCTGACTGTTCATCAAACCAGGAATATATGCCCGCAGTCCTTCAAACATGGTTGTTGTCGGCTTGGATTACTATCGGAAGTTACTTACCGTCCATTGTCTGGAATATAAACTTTCCTTTATCCTCTGCGACCGTGTGCTTTTGCAGCACATGTTCTCAATTTTTTCAGTAACTGAAATGCTTTATTGCACACAAAACACAAAATCCTCCATTATACACACTCCCACAAGGCATCAGCAAAGAATAGCTTGGTTCAAAGAATATCCACGGTTCGAAAAATACCAGCGATATTGGCGGAATGTTACGCGATACCATGTACTTATACGTTTGTAACTATTACAGCGCCACCTATTACAAAGCGAAAAAAGGGGTACAACTAAAACATTCATATTTCTTTACGTACTACACGAATAAGTAATAAAAATGGGGGTTCCTATTAAAAAAAAACGCAGTTGATACCCGTTTGACCTATGGCAGCGCCATCTAGCGGGCCAACCATAGCGCCATCTGGTTTCCCCCTTCAAGTTAGACAAGTTTCGTTCTTTGTAGTTTTTTCGTTTGACGCTTATTTCGTGAGATATTTGGCCCGGTCACGATCAATGGATTTCATTGAATGTTCGTAAGACTGGAAACATACATTTCATTTCTTCTCTCAAAACTCTACTGCGTTTGAAGATGATCTACTCGGACAATGAAACACAAAGAGTAGATTTTTGGACTATCGGCAAAACGCACACCCCGGACTTAACGGAGCGTATTAGTCCATCAGCATTTGTAGATGATGAAACATGTTTCATTTGCTTATAAATAACTTCTTCTTCAGTTACGGTTTACTTTTGTTTATATTTTACACTACGCGCTTCGGGAAACGAGACCTATTTCCAGTGCGTTTTCGTCTGTCTACTTTTCAACATGTGAGGCTCTGCACTGTTCTGTTGGCTTTAACGCAATATATAAAAACGCGCAATTTTTAGTTGATTATTGATCTTTATAAATAGTTAGTGAAGAAATTTGTAAGAACTTGTCCTTACAGTTTCCTTATGGTCCATTTGGCCAGAGTCTCACGCAAGTTAAGCATCACATGCAGTTTTCGAGATTAACAAACTTACATAAACAAAGAGCTACATTTTTCTTTTTGGATGTATCCAAGAGAGATTCTTTTACAGGTCTTTCACAGGGTATATTTTTGTACATATTATATTTTTCCTAACAATGTGGATCATACTTTGCAAAAATCTGTTCGCAATGGCGCTTACTTCTATGTGGTACTATTTTTACTTCAGTATACTGTCGAAGCATCTGAAGAAATTCTCTGATTCACTTTCAAGTTTTCGGTTAATATTTTATTTTCATGTTTTCTGTAATGTGAATATGTCTCCAGTTCTTCTAACAGATCCATTTAGTGCTCTTTATTTCGTCTTTGGAGTTCTTTGACATTTTGCTCTAGTTTTCCAAATGGGTGTCCTGTATTGTGTATGAGTGTGGCTATTGTTGATATGTGTCTGTTGTGTGCGTAGGCTTTAATATGTTCCGTATGCCTAGTGTTGAAATCTCGGCCTTTTTGTCGGAAATAGAATATGGAGCATTTCCGGCACATTACTTTCTATATCGTATTCCAGAGTCTGAGTACGGAACATGATTACGTTTTATTTTATAAGGAAGGACAGGCACACAGTAGTCAGTCGTAATCCCATTAGCTTTTATTAAATCTAGATTTCGGTTATAAATAGCCTTCTTCAGTGCTAAAATACAAGGAAGACTTACAGAATCAAAATTAATTTAATTTACGTGGAACAAGAGGTTCACACTGTGTTATCCAATAGCAGAAGCCCACTCTGGCCAACATATCATTTTCGTTGTAATTCAACAGACTCGCGGCAGCTCGTGTCCCCACATGTTTTTGCAGGTGTGTGAGCAGAAGAAGGGCATTGAGGCGATTGTTTACAAGTGCAACAGCCTTATTTTACGGCCTGTAGTACAAATAACGCCCTCTAAGTTACGAATTAAGTAACAGAGTTTCGTTTAAATACAGTCGTTTAAAAAGGCGTTTTTCTTACACAATATCTAAAATCAAAAAGCGTATTTGCATATCACTTTGAAATATAGAAGAAATGCCAATTTACAATGTACTTCCTCACATGTTAGTGGTGAAGCGATCCATCAAAACCTATGCAAAGACTTATTAATAGGTTCACATAACTATCTTATACAAAATTATCACATCACCTTATAAATAAAAAAAAACCTCCGATAAACACTCACCATCGAGGGCAACGTACTGGGTCCTATTACTTAAGAAGTCTTCGAGCCACTCACATACTTGGGAAACCAATCCCATATGCTCGTACCTTAGTTAGGAGTCTGCAGTGGGGCACCGAGTCAAACGCTTTCCGGAAGTCAAGGAATATGGCATCCGTCTGATACCCTTCATCCATGGTTCGCAAGATATCATGTGAAAAAATGGCGAGTTGCGTTTCGCAGGAGCGATGCTTTCTAAAGCCGTGCTGATGCATGGACAGCAACTTCTCTGTCTCAAGGAAATTTTTTATATTCGAACAGAGAATATGTTCGAGAATCGTGCAACAAACCGATGTTAAGGATATTGGTCTATAATTTTGAGGATCCGTCCTTCTACCCTTCTTATATACAGGCGTCACCTGCGCTTTTTTCCAGTAGCTCGGGACTTTATGTTGGGAAAGAGATTCGCGATAAATGCAAGATTTGGAGGACCGGGTTCTACAGGATATTGAGACGAACCCATGTACAAGCTCCACGCAAGTGGCCTGGTTCGGTGTAACCCAAAGTACGATTAAGTCTATCGTGCATGAAAAACGCTGCTATCCCTATCATTTGCAATCCCGTTGAGGCCACTTTGAACATCTGTTGTGGCGTGGATGCGATGCAGCTGTGTACTGTGTTTCGGGACGATTTGTTGTCGATGCACGCACACCATCTACTTTCAGACACATGTTCGTAGGACCTTTTTTCTCAGTTTCCAGTCAGGAATATGACTCTACAGTTTGTCAGTTCTATTAACTTTCACCCTGCAGGAGTTCGAATAACTTTTATCAGATATTGAACAAGTTGACTCTCACATCGCTGAGGCATGTACAGCTGTGGAATTTTGTCTGTCTTTCGCAGTGGAAGCCACTCTTCGAATTCGTTGTTTCGAGACTTTATATGACGTATCCTACTGGTGACGTAGAGCACTATCTATCCATAATTCCTTGAGGAGGAAAAATAGGTAAATAAAAAACGGAACTAACTTAAATTGTACAGCAAATGGGGACAGACTACAGCCGTTGTTTAATAGGGAGAGACAGTGGAGTCTGATGATTCAGGTAAACTTCAGAAAATATAAATCGGGCTGGTCTTATGGGAAGTCAAACATCGTAACTTCTGTGCCACATCGCTTTATTTGTGGAAGTCAGTTAATAAGTGTTCTGCAACGTTCGAGATGTGTGTTCGATTCCGATCTTGATTCGATGGAGCCGTTATCTGAAACTGGAAATCACCCAGTATCATAACTTGACACTCATGATAAAGCTATCAGTAGTAACATACCACGTTAACAGGGAACAAGCTACAGTCTTATAAGCAACGTTAGATTTTGTGTTGGACTTCAAAAGACAGATTTGGTTTATTGTGTGTTCCATCGGTCGTGCACCAGTATCAGTGAATACCGACACACACAATACGGAGGTTAGTCTTATACTTTGTGAAGCTAAAATTTAATTCAGTAGACGCGAAGTGAGAAAATCAAAATACACTCAAGCTAGTAGGGAAAAACAGGTGATTTGTGACTTCTCTAGTTAATAGTGTGTGAATAGTTTAAATGTTCCCTAAGAGTTCCTGATGTTCTACAGGTGTACTGGGCAGCAAATCCCTATATACAGGGTTCGTTTAAGGTGTAATACATATTTTATTTACCGAACGGTTCAAGATATCGAAACGTGGTTTCCGACAAATGATAGTACGCAGGGGACGCGTAATTTTGTTGCAAGGTTAATTCTCTTAAGGCTTATACAAATCGAGATATTAAAGCAAGTGTGTTTTTTTGATAAAATGATACACTTTTTAAAAAGTATTCGAAAGGTCCTGAAAAAACGATTGTAGTGATACAATATTTTTAATGCTAACACTGTAATTTTCTCTAAAGTTTCCGGGAAATTAGCTAAAATTGAGACGTAAGACGGCCGCAGATAGCTATTGCAGTGTAAATTGCGTCGTTACTTGGAGTAAGAATATAGGCCTCCGTTATTTTATGTCGTCAATGTTGGAATGTGGTTTGAAAACTGCCGAGGTTTATGACATACAGGATAACTTAAAACAACTGTCTGCGTCAGTCACTTTTTATTTTCTCCCACGTCTTGTTTCGAGGGTTAACACCCTCATCGTAAGACGGAGCGATGATTACATTTTTGTTTGCTTGATGTAGTCAGTTATCTATTTTGATTTTTATTTCGCTACAAATGATGTACAATCGGCAACTGTTAATCTAATATGACATTAGATTACTGATTTTAGACACTAATAAAGTTACTTACAAGATATTTCAGCAGAAAGAATCGTGAGGTTCTCCGTAAACATACATTTTCATCTTTAGGTGTCACAAAAACAGGAAACATCAACATAAACAGTCCAGAGATTGTACAGTTATAGAGATACAGTACCGTGCACCTAAAGAGCATCCATTAGGAGTTTAGACTGAGAATCAAAGATACCGGTTCGGTAAAAGAAAGAACATGAGAATTTATAAATATATATCATTATCGCAAAAAATAAAAAAAAGTAAGTAAGCCTATATTTCAGCATATTTTTTCTAATGTTTTGGCTTGGTGACTTGGGAGTTGTTTCCATTATTTAAATTACTAAAAATTATGTAGCGGTAAGAGTTGCTGTACATTTTCTAGTATGCTTAAGAAGGTTCTGAAGAATTCACTGCCACGGTCTCAGCTTCCTCATTCAATTTATTCTGCCCATGTTATGTGCTGTAAATAAAATTTCAAGTTCTTCATAGATGTTCAGTTTGTGGCCTCTGTTTAGTTTCCCAAGTATTATTAGATTATGAGTATTAACTACCAGTGGAAAAATGCTCCTATCGCAGCACAAAAAAGGTGATCCTCATTACGCCTCTCTTACCAAAAATTCTGGCATGCGAACATATTCACGCTCTTTGAATACTCAACACTCTAAATCCTTTCACCCAGTCTCTCTTTTTAGTTGAGCCTTCATGTTCAGCATTTTTCTCAAACTGCCACTGTCTATATCTGTATGTTTCCCACTGTCTCCTTTTTCTCCCATTGATTTACGATATGCCCCACTTCCACTGTCTGCTCGCTCACTTACACTGACTCCTGTTATCTTTCTTTCTCACTGCCACTGACTCCACCATGCCTCGGCAGCTCAGAAATTCTGGGGAGAGAGTTCAACATATTTTTCCCATATTCCCATGTGTTTCAAGTTCTGGTCCAAAATGCGCCCTCCACTACACATACGTTAAAGTGCAGTAGTCCGGGGAGTCAAGACGCCACCTCCCCGAAGCCCATGTCTTGTCTCCACTCATCTCTGTTTTTCACTTCCACTGTCTTCTCTCTCTTTTGCTTCCACCGCTTCTTTCTCCACCCATTTCGTCTTCTCTTTTATTACCACAGACCATCAGTATCTTCTTCCTCTTTGTCTCTCAATGCTGCTGGCTTTATATATATATATATATATATATATATATATATATATATATATATATATATATATATATATATATATATCCCCATGAACCATGGACCTTACTGTTGGTTGGGTGGCTTGCGTGCCTCAGTGATACAGATAGCCGTACCGTAGTGTAACCACGACGAAGGGGTATATTTTGAGAGGCCAGACAAACGTAAGGTTCCTGAAGAGAGGCAGCAGCCTTTCCAGTAGTTGCAGCGGCAACGGTCTGGATAATTGACTGATCTGGTGGTGGCACCCCTTGGGTAAAATATTCCGGAGGTAAAATAGTCCCCCATTCGGATCTCCGGGCGGGGACTGCTCAGGAGGACGTCGTTATCAGGAGAACGAAAACTGGCCTTCTACGGATCGGCGCGCGGAATGTAAGGTCTCTTAATCAGGCACGTAGGTTAGGAAAGTTAGAAAGGGAAATGGATAGGTTAAAATTAGGTATAGTGGGAATTAGTGAAGTTCGGTGGCAGGAGGCAAAAGACTTCCGGTCAGGTAAATACAGGGTTATAAATACAAATTCAAATAGGGGTAATGCAGGAGTAGGTTTAATAATGAATAAAAAATAGGAGTGCGGGTAAGCTACTACCAACAGCATAGTGAACGCATTATTGTGGCAAAGATAGACACGAAGCCCATGCCTACTACAGTAGTACAAGTTTATATGCCAACTAGCTCTGCAGATGAAGAAGAAATTGATGAAATGTATGATGAAATAAAAGAAATTATTCGGGTAGTGAAGGGAGACGAAAAGTTAATGGTCATTGGGGACTGGAATTCGATAGTAGGAAAAGGAAGAGAAGGAAAAGTAGTAGGTGAATATGGACTGAGGGTAAGGAATGAAAGAGGAAACCGCCTTGTAGAATTATGCACACAGCATAACTTAATCATAGCTAACACTTGGTTTAAGAATCGTTATAGAATATTGAGTACGTGGAAGAGACCTGGATACAGTAGATGGTTTCAGATAGGACATATAATGGTTAGGCAAAGATTTAGGAACTAGGTTTTAAATTGTAAGACATTTCCAGGGCAGATGTGGACTCTGACCGCAATTTATTGCTTATGAACTCTAAATTAAAACTGAAGAAACTGCAAAAAGGTGGAAATTAAGGAC
Organism: Schistocerca cancellata; assembly: GCF_023864275.1. Taxonomy (NCBI): domain Eukaryota; kingdom Metazoa; phylum Arthropoda; class Insecta; order Orthoptera; family Acrididae; genus Schistocerca; species Schistocerca cancellata. Next base: position 417,460,087 of record NC_064633.1, read on the forward strand.
ATTGGACCTGTGTAAACTGAAAGATCCAGAGCTTGTAGAGAGTTTCAGAAGGAGCATTAGAGAACAATAGACAAGAACTGGGGAAAGAAATACAGTAGAAGAAGACTGGATAGCTTTGAGAGATGAAATAGTGATGGCAGCAGAGGATCAAGTAGGGAAATGGACGAGGGCTAGTAGAAATCCTTGGCTAACAGAAAAGACATTGAATGTAATAGATGGAAGGATAAAATATAAAGACGCAGTAACTGAAACAGGCGAAATGGAATACAAACGTCTCGAAAATGAGATCGACAGAAAGCGCAAAACGGCTAAGTAGGAATGGCTAGAGGACAAATGTAAGGATGTAGAGGCATATATCACTAGGGGTAAGATAGATGCCGCCTACGGGACAATTAACCTTTAGCGTAAAGAAAATCACCTGTATGAATATCAAGATCTCACATGGAAACCCAGTTCTAAGCAAAGAAGGGAAAGCAGAAAGGTGGAAGGAGTATATAGAGAGTATACACAAGGGCGATATACTTGAGGGCAATATTATGGAAATGGAAGAGGATGTAGATGAAGATGAAATGGGAGATATGATACTGCGTGAAGAATTTGACGGGACATTGAAAGACCTAAGTCGAACCAAGGCCCCGGGAGTAGACAACATTCCTTTAGAACTACTGATAGCCTTGGGAGAGCCAGCCATGACAAAACTCTACCATTTGGTGAGCAAGATATATGAGACAGGTTAAATACCCTGAAACTTCAAGAAGAATATAATAATTCCAATCCCAAATCATGTGTTGACAGGGGTGAAAATTACAGAGCTATCAGTTTTATAAGTGACGGCTGCAAAATTCTAACGCGAATTCTTTGCACACGAATGGAAAAACTGGTGGAAAGAGACCTCGGGGAAGATCAGTTTGGATTCCGTAGAAATGTTGGAATATGCGAGGCTATAGTGACCCTACGACTTATCTTAGAAGATAGATTAAGGAAAGGCAAACCTACGTTTCTAGCATTTTTGGACTTAGAGAAAGCTTTTAATAATGTTGACTAGAATACTCTCTTTCAATTTCAGAAGGTGGCAAAACAGGGAGGGATAGGCTATTTACAATTTGTACGGAAGCCAGATGGCAGTTATAAGGGACGAGGGCATGAAAGGGAAGCAGTGATTGGGAAGGGAGTGAGACAGGGTTGTACCTATCCCCGAAGTTATTCAAACTGTGTATTGAGCAAGCAGTAAAGGAAACAAAAGAAAAATTTGGAGTAGGAATTAAAATCCATGGTGAAGGAATAAAAACTTTGAGGTTTGCTGATGACATTGTGATTCTGTTAGAGACAGCAAAGAATCTGGAAGAGCAGGTGAACTGAATGGACAGTGCCTTGAAAGGAGGATATAACAGGAAAATTAACAAAAGCAAAACGGGGATAGTGGAATGTAATCGAATTAAATCAGATCATGCTGAGTGAATTAGATTAGGAAATGAGACATTTAAAGTAGTAAAGGAGTTTTGCTATTTGGGGAGCAAAATAACTGATGATGGTCGAAGTAGAGAGGATATGAAATGTAGACTGGCAATGGCAAGGAAAGCGTTTCCGAAGAATAGAAATTTGTTAACATTTGGTATAGACTTAGGGGTCAGGAAGTTTTTTCTGGAAGTATTTGTATGGAGTGTAGCTATGTGTGGAAGTGAAACATGGACGATAAATATTTTTGACAGGAAAGGAATAGAAGCTTTCGAAATGTGGTGCCACAGAAGAATGCTGAAGACTAGATGGATCGATCACGTAACTAATGAGGAGGTACAGAACAGAATTGTGGAGAAGAGGCATTTGTGGTACAATTTGACTAGAAGAAAGGATCGGTTGGTAGCACACATTCTGATGCATCAGGAGATCACCAATTTACTACTGGAGGGAAGCGTGGAAGGTAAAAATCGTAGAGGGAGACCAAGGGATGAATGAACTAAGCAGATTCAGAGGGATGCAGGTTGCATTAGTTACTTGGAGATGAAGAAACTTGCACAGGATAGAGTAGCATTGAGAGCTGCATCAAATCATTCTCAGGACTGAGGACCTCAACAACAGCAACATATATATGGAGAGATGCATTAATCCAGTCTTCGGACTGAAGATCACAACAATATCAACATGTGTCAAAGAGTCCAGAGACTGGTTTGATGCAGCTCTCCATGCTACTTCTGCGCAATAATAGTTAGTGAGACCCAGAAAATGTTGTAACTCTTTGCTTGTTCCTGGTCCCAGAAAATCTTTCACTTCCTTACACTATACTTTATAACTATATGAACTAAATAATTGACTTCTTCAAGCACAGAGTGACACTTCTCCACTCTTGGCATTAAACTCTTGAATACTTCCTTCACTCATTGGCTATGCTTCTGCATATCTCATGAAAAGACAATTATGTCATCCTGGTACACCAGACGACACTGATGGGGTTTGATGCAGCTATCCATGCTGCTCTATCCTGTGCAAGCTTCTTCATCCCTGAGTAACTACTGCAACCCACATTCTTCTGAATCTCCTTACTGTATACATCTCTTGGTTTCCCTCTACGATTTTTACCCAACACCTGTCCCTCCAGTACTAAATTGGTGATCCCTTGTTGTCTCAGAATGTGTCCTATCAACCGATACCTTCTTTTGGTCAGTTGTAGCACAAATTTCTCTTCTTCCCAATTCTATTCAGTACCTCCTCGTTAGTTACGTGACCTACCCATCTAATCTTCAGCATTCATCAGTACCACCGCATTTCAAAATCATTTATTCTCTTCTTGTTTAAACAATTTGTCGTTCATGTTTCTCTTCCATTCGTGGCTACACTCCATACAACTCCTTCAGAAACCCGAAAATAAGTCGTGTTAGTATTTTGCAGCTGTGACTTATTAATATGAACGTTAGTTAATTATCACACCTGTCAGAACCTGCTTTCTTTAGAACTGGGATTATTATGTTTTTCTTGAAGTCTGAGGGTATTACGCAGTCTCGTACATCTTTCCAGATGGAAGAGTTTTGTCATGGGTGGCTCTACCAAAGGTACCAGTAGCTCTAACGGAATGCTGTCTACTCCCGGGGCCTTGTTTCGACTTAGTTCTTTCAGTGCTTTGTCAAATTCTTCACGCAGTATCATATCTCCCTTCTCATTTTCCTCTACGTCCTCTTCCATTTCCATAATATTGCCCTCAAGTGCATCTCCCTTATATAGACCCTCTATATACTCCATCCATTTTTATCCATTCTTTTCTGTGCTTAAGACAGGTTTTCCATCTGAGCTCTTGATATTCATACAGGTGGTTCTCTTTTCTCCAAAGGTCTCTTTAATATTCCTCTAGGTGACATCTATCTTACCCCTAGTGATATATGCTGCTACATCCTCATATTTGTCCTCTAGCGATTCCTGCTTAGCTTTTTGTGCTTCCTGTCAATATCACTTTTTTTACGTTTGTATTCCTTTTTGCCTTCATCATTGATTGCACTTTTACATTTTCTCCTTCCTTGAATTAAATTCAATATATTTTCTGCTACCCAAGGTTTTCTACTAGCCCTCGTCTTTGTAGCTACTTGATTCTCTGCTGCCTTCAGTATTTCATCTCTGGAAGGTAGCTATTCTTATTCTACATTCTTTTCCCTTGTTCGTGTCAATCGTTTCCTAATGCTCCACCTGAAACCCTCTACAATCTCTGGTTCTTTCAGATTATCCAAGTCCCATCTCCTTCAATTCCTGCCTTTTTGAAGTTTCTTCATTTCTAATCTGCAGTTCATAACCAATAAATTGTGGTCAGAGTTCGCATCTGCCCCTGGAAATGTCTTACAATTTAAAACCTGGTTCCAAAATCTCTGTCTAACCATTATATAATCTGTCTGAAACCTTCCGGTGTCTCCAGGTCTCTTCGGCGTATACAACCTTCTCTCATGATTCTTGAACCAAGTGTTAGCTATGATTAAAATTCTACCAGGCGGCTTCCTCTTTCATTCCTTTCCCTCAGTCCATATTCACTTACTACTTTTCCTTCTCTCCCTTTTCCTACTATCGAATTCCAGTCCTCCGTGACTATTAAATTTTCGGCTCCCTTAACTATATGAATAATTTCCTTTATCTCATCATACATTTCCTCAGTCTCCTCCTCATCTGCGGAGCTAGTTGGCATATAAACTTGTACTACTGAGGTGGGCGTGGGCTTCGTGTCAATCTTGGCTACAATAACGCGTTCGCTATGATGTTCATAGTAGCTTACCCGTATTCCTATTTTATTATTCATTATTAAACCTAAGCGTGCATTACCCCTATTTGGTTTTGTATTTATAACCCTGTATTCACCCGACTAGAAGTCCTGATCCTCCTGCCACCGAACGCCACTTAGCCCCACTATATGCAACTTTAAGCTATTTGTTTCCCTTTATATATTTTCTAACCTACTTGCCCGATTGAGGGATCTGACATTCCACGATCCTTTCTGTAGAAGGCCAGTTTTGTTTCTCCTCTTGATGATGTCCTCCTGAGTAGCCCCCATCTGGAGACCTGAATGGGAGACTATTTTACCTCCAGAATATTTTACCCAAGAAGATGTCATCATCATTTAAGCATACAATAGAGCTGTATGCCCTCAAGAAAAATTACGGTTGTGGTTTCCCCTTGCTTTCAGCCGTTCGCAGTACCAGAACAGCAAGACGATTTTGGTTGATGTTACTAGGCCAGATCAGTCAATCATCCAGACTGTTTCCCCTGCAACCACTGAAAAAGCTGCTGCCCCTCTTCAGGAACCTCTAGTTTGTCTGACCTCTCAACAGATACCCCTCCATTGTGATTGCATCTGCGGTACGGCTATCTGTATAGCTAAGGCACGCAAGCCTCCCCACCATCGGCAATTTCCATGGTTCATGGGGGTCTTTGACACGTATAAATAACAAATAAATGCGCATAATATAATATTAAGACAAAATCGTTTGGTTTTTTCTGGATACTTTGCTCATCGATCGTAATTCATCGAAAACGCTCTGCTTATGATTTGTATCTTAAAATAGTAGAAATGTTATTATAAATATTTTACTTGCAGTCTTTCCAGCTTTACATAATTTTTGCAGCAATTTTAAGTTCTTTTCAGGCATTATAAGATCCTTTGTAGCTCGGTTTTTGCCCCTGCAATACTACTTTAGCCACATTTGAATACGTGTAAAGCGCCCATTTCTAATACAGACAGTGGGTCTTTAAGTGTTACTAGTTCAAAAATGATGACTAAAAACATATTTGGTGACCTAAGAACCCTTGCGATGACCCGAGAACTCTTGTCATGTCTGTACTACGTCACTTAAACCACATTCACGCTCATACCGGGTATTATGTCCATATTTTACATGCGTAAGTACTGTAACTTTGAACCTCTGGATCTCGGTAACGGATAATGACATCGAAAAAAGTTTGATGAGTCCTCGAAGAAAATATGGGAAAACGTTTGACGATTTGCCACGAACAGAAGTTACAGAAGCAGCCATCCACATAATCGGTACTTTTGCTAACCAAAACTGAAGGTTTTTCCGATGTATCTTGATAACGGATATTGATTTTCGAAAACAGGAAAATGGCGTATACAGATGAATGTAAAAAGAATGTACAGTTAAAATATGAGCCATTTTATACGCCAATTGTTTAAACATATGAGGCCTAGGTTACAAAAACAGCCAAAACTGGTTTTTGCAGCTTCCTGCACCAGTACGATAACTTTGAACTTCTGAATAACGGTAACGGATAAGAATATCGAAAAAAACTTTCAAGGTTTCCGGAGAACATCACCTTAAGAACATGCGGTGATGTGCCATGAACAGAAATTATACAGGGTGGTCCACTGATCGTGACTGGGCCAAATATCTCACGAAATAAGCGTCAAACGAAAAAACTGCAAACAACGAAACTTGTCTAGCTTGAAGGGGGAAACCAGATGGCGCTATGGTTGGCCCGCTAGATGGCGCTGCCATAGGTCAAACGGATAACAACTGTTTTTTTTTTTAAATAGGAATCCCCATTTTTATTTACATATTCGTGTAGTACGTAAAGAAATATAAATGTTTTAGTTGAACCACTGTTTTCGCTTTGTGATAGATGGCGCTGTAATAGCCACAAACATATGGCTCACAATTTTAGACGAACAGTTGCCAACAGGTTTTTTAAAACTACAATACAGAACTTAGGTACGTTTGAACATTTTATTTCGGTTGTTCCAATGTGATACATGTACCTTTGTGAACTTATCATTTCTGAGAAAGCATGCTGTTACAGCTTGATTATCTGTAAATACAACATTAATGGAATAAATGCTCAAAATGATGTCCGTCAACCTCAGTGCATTTGGCAATACGTGTAATGCCATTCCTCTCAACAGCAAGTAGTTCGCCTTCCGTGATGTTCGCACATGCACTGACAGTTGACGCATGTTGTCAGGCGTTGTCGGTGGATCACGATGGCAAATATCCTTCAACTTTCCCCACAGAAAGAAATCCGGGGACGCCAGATCCGGTGAACGTGCGGGCCGTCACTGTCATGAAATATGCTATTCAATACCGCTTCAACCGCAACGAGCTATGTGCCGGACATCCGTCATGTTGGAAGTACATCGCCATTCTGTCATGCAGTGAAACATCTTGTAGTAACATCGGTAGAACATTACGTAGGAAATCAGCATACATTGCACCATTTAGATTGCCATCGGTAAAACGGGGGCCAATTATCCTTCCTCCCATAATGCCGCACCATGCATTAACCCGCCAAGGTCGCTGATGTTGCGCTTGTCGCAGCCATCGTGGATTTTCCGTTGCCCAACAGTGCATATTATGCCGGTTTACGTTACCGCTGTTGGTGAATGACGCTTCGTCGCTAAATAGAACGCGTGCAAAAAATCTGTCATCGTCCCGTAATTTCTCTTGTGGCCAGTGGCAGAACTGTACACGACGTTCAAAGTCGTCGCCATGCAATTCCTGGTGCATAGAAATATGGTACGGGTGCAATCGATGTTGATGTAGCATTCTCAACACCGACGTTTTTGAGATTCCCGATTCTTGCGCAATTTGTCTGCTACTGCCGTGCGGATTAGCCGTGACAGCAGCTAAAACACCTACTTGGCCATCGTCATTTGTTGCAGGTCGTGGTTGACGTTTCACATGTGGCTGAAAACTTCCTGTTTCCTTAAATAACGTAACTATCCGGTGAACGGTCCGGACACTTGGATGATGTCGTCCAGGATACCGAGCAGCATATATAGCAAATGCCCGTTGGGCATTTTGATCACAATAGCCATACATCAACACGATATCGACCATTTTAACACGGGTAATGTATCACGAATAAATACCGTCCGCAGTGGCGGAATGTTACGTGATACCACATGCTTATACGTTTGTGACTATTACAGCGCCCTATATCACAAAGCGAAAAAAGTGGTCCAAATAAAACATTCATATTTCTTTACATACTACACGAATATGCAATAAAAAATTGGGGTTCCTATTTTAAAAAAAGACGCAGTTGATATCCGTTTGACCTATGGCAGTGCCATCTAGCGGGCCAACAATAGCGCCATCTGCTTTCCCCCTTCAAGCTAGACGAGTTTCGTTGTTTGTAGTTTTTTCGTTTGATGCTTATTTCGTGATATATTTGGCCTGGTCACTATCAATGGGCCACCCTGTATAAGTGGCCATCCCCACAATCGGCACTTTCCGTACTAAAAGTCAAAATTTTTCGAGGTTTTTCTCAGAAACCACACATGAACAAATCTACGTTCCACTCTATACTACGCCTATTGCAAAAAGACCAACGGATTAGCTCAATTTGCCAGGGCCGGAAGAAGTGTCGTAATGTTTAAATTAAGACCATGTACTGTAGGATGGATACAGTATGACCGTTCTTCCGATAGTCATGTAAATGACTGCTAGACCTAGGGCTGTCCAAGAGACTTGATTTCGTATCTCTGTGGTAAGGCTAAGGCTGACGGTCCTTAAACATTGGTTTTTTTGCAGTACTAGCATTCTTGCCACTCACTTTGGTGTTTTCTTATTCACTAAATGCTTGATCCTACTTGTATGTGCGTCTATGAAACAATATATCTGTTTAATTGAGTCTAGAGTGTCTGTAATCGACTCTTATTGAAACATAGGTATACTCTCCCTTCTATATTAATTTAAACGATCGTCATGGTGATCACACTTGCTCATCGTCATGGTGATCACACTTGAGGCCAAGGGGCATTAAGTCTGCAGTACGAAAAGTATCTGATGTTTTAAGCAACAGTCAGAACGCCGAGCTGGCATAGTGAGGTGTTTGTTTTAAGGCACGTCAGTTGACACAGGTTCCATTTTCTCTGGTAAATCCCTAATCAACAACCTTCCAGAGCGTATGGAATAAAATTCTTTTGTCTATTGTAGTAAAGTTTAAGACGAAACAACAGGATGTGTTGTTCGGCAATTGGATCTACTCTGTAACAGTGTCTTCAACAAAATTAATTTTAACACAGTTGAATGAAATGCACGCCGCTGAATGTTTTTTATATCCCAGGAGGAAATCTTCGCCATAGGATCCAGGCGATACGATTCATGTAATGTAACGCAGCACACAAACCCGCCAATGTGACCTAGCCAGAGTTATCAGTCACAGGCCAGGGTAAACGGCGATTGAAGGAGGAGTAAAGCCACTTTGAAAAATGTCTGTAGAACTGCCTCAACTTGTAGTACTATGCAGGGGCACCATTCCAAACTTACAGCGAACACTGAAACGGGTTGTGGAACGAAGAAGCCAGGCTGTCAACAATAGGGATTACGGAGTGGAAGCAACAACTCTCTGTGTAGGGTTGGGTACACACAGAAGCTCCCCCACCCCCCTTCCCCCTGTCGGAAGGCAGCAGTTCTGCAGTAATCGCAGCCGACAGGAATCGAAGAGACTTTCACAGCAGTTGTGATGTTACCTGATGGCGTGATTAGGATGACTTTAGCGGGTGTTGTACTATGACGTGAAAAAAAAAAAAAAACAGGAAACCGCCACGTTATCTTTCCCTATAACATGCAGTTCTCTAATAAAAATGTCATGATGGCTTCCTCTTGTGAGCTCCATCTCACCAGCGCAACAAGAAGGTAGAAGAACACCTAAACTATCTGACCAAGTGTATCCGGACACCCTTAAGTAATGTGGAATGCACCACTGTGTGAGGGTACTGGTGTGTAGTATCTGTAAGTGGTTGTTCTTTGGAGGGCGACAATGCCAGTGGCGCAGAGAGTCGCAAGCAGAGGCAGTTCTTGAGAGGCTGTGGCAGGTGTAGGCTATGTGAGCCAAAGGCGGTTGCGTAGCGAAGGATTTATCTCTATGTTTAATAGTAGTGGCACACAGTTTGAATAATAGTGTGTTTATGTTTGTGCAGTGTGATAAAGGAAATAAATTAAATTTTACCAGTTCTTAATGCGTCTCCATCAGTTAATAACACACCATTGCATTTAACAATGAACGAAGTCTCGATACACACGGTCAACTACAACAAGAAGATTGTAACATAATAATCATTAACTAACCCATATAATCTTCAAGGACGAAGGGAGCTCATAACTGGATGTCAGGAGATGCGGGCCCACCAGCGTAAAAGGAAGTGAGGGGTACTGTGTTGTCAGCAGAGAACCAGTAAAAGAATAATGAGTCAGTCAGGAGAGTTCAGTGACTTCGAACGTATACTAGTCATTGGATGTCACTTGATTAAGAAAGCCGGCCGGTGTGGCCGAGTGGTTCTAGGCGCTTCAGTCCGGACCAGCGCTGCAGCTACGGTCGCAGGTTCGAATCCTGCCTCGGGCACGGATGTTTGTGATGTCTTTAGGTTAGTTAGGTTTAATTAGTTCTAAGTCTAGGGGACTAATGACCTCAGATGTTAAGTCCCATAGTGCTTAGAGCCATTTGAACCATTTTACTAAGAAATCCATCAGTGACGTTTCAACGCTTTTAAAGCTGCCAAAGACGGTTGTTCCTGATGTGGCTGTGAAGTGGAAGCGCAAAGGAACAACCAAGACCAGGCATATCTCATGTACTTACCGACAGGGACTGTCAAGCATTTCCCAATGTGATTGGAAGAAATCTCATGATTTTAGAGTGCTACAGCAGTCCAGGTAGCAAAATGAATATGCACAGGGGGCTAAAAACAAAGAAATGCAATTGTCGTGCAACTTATCATCAACTACATATTTCTGTAGTCAATGCTAAATCACGCTTGAGATAGAGTAAAGAGCAAGGCCATTGACAGAGGAAGATTGAAAACGATTGATTTAATGTGATGAGTCACGCTGTATCCTGTGGCACTCCCATGGAAGGGTTTGGGTTTAGCGATTGCCCCGGAGAACATTACCTGCCAACATACGTAGTGCCAACAGCGAAGTACGCAGGAAATGGCGATACAGTGTGGGTGTGTTTACGTGGTTAGCGCATGGTTCCCTTACTGCACCTGAAAAAGCACTTAATGTGGAACGGTATGAACACATTTTACACCATTGTATATCGCCTACGATAGATGGGAGTTCGAACACGGGGACTGTTTGTATACACTACTGGCCATTAAAATTGCTACACCAAGAAGAAATGCAGATGATAAACGGGTATTCATTGGACAAATATATTATACTAGAACTGACAAGTGATTACATTTTCACGCAATTTGGGTGCATAGATCCTGAGAAATCAGTACCCATAACAACCACCTCTGGCCGTAATAACGGCCTTGATACGCCAGGGCATTGAGTCAAACAGAGCTTGGATGGCGTGTACAGGTACAGCTGCACATGCAGCGTCAACACGATACCACAGTTCGTCAAGAGTAGTGACTGGCGTATTGCGACGAGCCAGTTGCTCGGCCACCATTGACCAGACGTTTTCAGTTGGTGAGAGATCTGGAGAATGTGTTGGCCAGGGCAACAGTCGAACATTTTCTGTATCCAGAAAGGCCTGTACAGGACCTGCAACATGCGGTCGTGGATTATCCTACTGAAATGTAGGGTTTCGCAGGGATCGAATGAAGGGTAGAGCCACGGGGCGTAACACATCTGAAATGTAACGACCACTATTCAAAGTGCCGTCAATGTGAACAAGAGGTGACCGAGAAGTGTAACCAATGGCACCCCATACCATCACGCCGGGTGATACGCCAGTATGGCGATGACGAATACACGCTTCCAATGTGCGTTCACAGCGATGTCGCCAAACACGCATGCTGTAAACAGAACCTGGATTCGTCCGAAAAAATGACGTTTTGGCATTCGTGCACCCAGGTTCGTCGTTGAGTACACCATCGCAGGCGCTCCTATCTGTGATGCAGCGTCAAGGGTAACCGTAGCCATGGTCTCCGAGCTGATAGCCCATGCTGCTGCAAACGTCTTCGAACTGTTCGTGCGCCGGCTAGAGTGGCCGAGCGATTCTAGGCGCTACAGTCTGGAACCGCGCGACCGCTACGGTCGCAGGTTCGAATCCTGCCTCGGGCATGGATGTGTGTGATGTCCTTGGGTTAGTTAGGTTTAAGTAGTTCTAAGTTCTAGGGGATTGATGACCTCAGAAGTTAAGTCCCATGGTGCTCAGAGCCATTTGAACTGTCCGTGCACGTGGTTGTTGTCTTGGAAACGTTCCCATCTGTTGACTCAGAGATCGAGACGTGGCTGCACCATCCGTTACAGCCATGCGGATAAGATGCCTGTCATCTCGACTGCTAGTGATACGAGGCCGTTTGGATGCAGCGCGGTGTTCCGTATTACCCTCCTGAACCCACCGATTCCATATTCTGCATCTCGACCAGCGTGAGCAGCAATGTCGCGATGCGATAAGCCGCAATCGCGCTGGCTACAATCGGACCTTTATCAAAGTCAGAATCGTGATGGTACGCATTTCTCCTCCTTACACGAGGCATCACAACAACGTTTCACCAGGTAACGCCGGTCAACTGCTGTTAGTGTATGAGAAATCGATTGGAAACTTTCCTCATGTCAGCACGTTGTAGCTGTCGCCACCGGCGCCATCCTTGTGTGAATGCTCTGGAAAGCCAATCATTTGCATATCACAGCATCTTCTTCCTTCCGGTTAAATTTTGCGTCTGTAGCACGCCATCTTCGTGGTGTAGCAATTTTAATAGCAAGTAGTGTACAATGCACGCTGTCATAAAGCAGCATCTGTGAGGCACCAATTCGTGGACAAAAACATTCATGAAGTGGTCTGGTCGGCCCAGAGTGCCGACCTGAAATCCAATAAAACACTCTTGGGGTCCGCCGCTCGTGGTCTCGCGGTAGCGTTCTCGCTTCCCGAGCACGGGGTCCCGGGTTCGATTCCCGGCGGGGTCAGGGATTTTCACCTGCCTCGAGATGACTGGGTGTTTGTGTTGTCCTCATCATTTCATCATCATCCAGGACAGTGGCGAAATTGGACTGAGCAAAGACTGGGTAATTGTACGGGCGCTGATAACCACGCAGTTGAGCGCCCCACAAACCAAACATCATCATCATCATCAAAACACTCTTGGGGTGAGTTAGGCCAATGCCCAATGCCCAACATTACTACCATCTCTGTTTTCAGTTCTTGAGGAAGAATGGCCTGTCATTTTTCCACTGACATTCGGATAGCTCATTGCAAATATTCACAGCAGAATTCATGCTGTTTTGAAGGCTATGGATGGACACACCTATTGCCCACTAATAAGCGTCCGGATACCTTTGATCAGATATTGTACCAGTAGACTCCCACATTACTGAGCCAGTGCTTGGATTCTGTCTGTCTTTCGCGGTGGAAATCACTCTTCGAATTGTGTTGTTTCTCGAGATTTTATCAACTGCTGACGTTCTGCACAATTTATCCATAACTCCTTGAGCACTAAAAATAGGTCAAGGGAAAACAGAACTAACTCAGGTTGTACTGCAATGCGGAAAGACAATGGCCGTAGTTTTATGGGGAGAGACAGTGGACTTCAATGATTCAGGTAAACACCGGAAGAACTAAATCGGGATTGTCGGATGGGAAGTCCAACATCTTAGCTTCTGTGCTACATCGCTTTATTTGTGAATGTCACTTAAAAGTATTGGTTCCAACTCGTTCAAAAAGCGTGTACGATTCCGATCATGGTCCGGTGCAGTCGTTATCTGAAAGAAGAGCCCTGGTATCACAACTTAAAATTTCTGATAAAGCTATGGGGGGGGGGGGCTCAATGTGTTATTTGTGAAAAAAGATATCTTTATATTAGTATTTCTAAATATATTCGGAAATTTTCATGATGGAGTGCCTAAGTTTGTAAAAATCTATATAGTCAGTTGTCTTCCTCGTATAGTTTCTGTTACTGATGTTGGCCTGTATTTTGTTGGAATTATGTCGATTGATTTTACTGATTGTGAGTTTCAATTATTCATTGCTGTTGTTCTGGTGGTGTCAATTTCTTGTGTTAGTGCTAGGTGTTTTAATGGTAATGTGTGTTCCCTGTTCAATATGGATCTAAGTGAAGCATATCTTTTTGTGTTTGGGTGGTGTGACGATTTGTTTATTGAGATAACAGTGTATGTTGGCTTTGTGTAGATATAAACTTTGTGTTCTCGTTGTTCATTAGCAATTGCGAAGTTTAAGAAGTTTGTGGAATGGGTTTCCATGTCCCATCGTGAACTCTATTTTATTAAAGTGTGAACTGAAAACCATCATAATTTCATCTAGTCCATCTTTTGAATCATCCATATTTCTCCTGCAATAAACGATTTTCTCAGTAAGTTTATTTTTCTCTTACAAAATTTAGTTTCTAAGTCATTGATGGCTATGTTCTTGCCCACAGCTGAACCTCTGCCTTTTGGTAGATAGAAATAGTTATGAGACTGTATCAGTTCAAGCTAGAAATCTTAGACAACGTTAGTTACTTCTGTTTAATAAGGTTTTTTTTTGCGATTTCGGTTGTCTTATTGACAAGAACGCTTGTAATGTATAGTGTATTGTAATAAAATTACTATTAGTGACTGATAATGGTCTGTTTTCTTACTATTTTCACGGAAGTATTACAGACATGGCTACAACATAAGCAACAATTTATGAAATTAAAATCTATGATATTTATTTTTAGTTAACGGATCTTCGTCTTACGAGTCAATTTGATGATTGACAGATCTGGCGTTGTAACATCAACCAAAAGGGCTTTGCTGTGCTGGTACTGTGAACAGCTAAAAGCAAAGGGAAACTACAGCCATAATTTTTGCCGAGGGCATACAGCTCTACTGCATGGTTAAATGATGATGGCATCCTCTTGGGTAAAATATTCAGAATGTAAAACAGTCCCCCATACGGATCTCCAGACGGGGACTACTCACAAGGTTGTCGTTATCAGGAGAAACAAAACTGGCATTCTGTCGAGTGGAGGGTGAAATGTCAGATCCTTTAATCTGGCAGGTTGGTTAGAAAATATAAAAATTCAAGTGGATAGGTTAAAGTTATATATAGTGGGAATTAGTGAAGTTCGATGGCTGGAGGAGCAGGACGCCTGGTCATGTGAATACAGAGTTATAAATACAACATCAAATAGGGGTAATGCACGAGTAGGTTAAATAATGGGAAAAACATAGGAACGCAGATAAGCTATTATGAACAGCATAATGAATGCGTTATTGTAGCCAAGATAGACATGAAGCCCACACCTACCCTAGTAGTACAAGATTATATACCAACTAGCTCTGCAGATGAGATGGAGATTGAGGAAATGTATGATGGGATAAAAGAAATCATTCAGGTAGTTAACAGAGACGACAATTTAACTGTCTGGGGGGACTGGAATTCGATAGTAGAAAAGGAGGAAATGGAAAAATAGTGGGTGAATATGGATTGGGGGAAAGGAATGAAAAAGGAAGCCACCTAATAGAATTCTTCATATAGCGTAATTTAATCATAGCGAACACTTGGGTTAAGAATCATGAAAGACGGTTGTATACGGAAAGAAACCTAAAAAACACTGGAAGGTTTAAAACTGATTATGTTATGGTAAGACAGAGATTTCTGAACCAGGTTTTAAATTGTAAGACATTTCCAGGGCAGATGTGGATTCTGACCACAATTTGTTGGTTATGAGCTACAGATTAAAACTGAGGAAACTGCAAAAAGGCAGGAAATTAAGGAGATGGGATCTGGATAAACTGAAAGAACCAGAGGTTGTAGAGCGTTTCAGAGAGATCATTAGGAGAAAGGAGAAAGGAATACTGTGTAACAAGAATGGGTAGCTTTGACAGTTGAAATAATGAAGGGAGCAGAGGATCAAGTAGGTAAAAAGACGAGGCCTAGTAGAAAGCATTGGGTAACACCAGAGATATTGAATTTAATCGATGAAAGCAGAAAATATAAAAATGTAATAAATGAAGCAGGCGAAAAGGAATACAAATGTCTAAAAAATGAGACTGACAGGAAGTGCAAAACGACTAACAAGGAATGGCTACAGGACAAATGTAAGGATGTAGAAGCATATATCACTAGGCATAAGGAAGATGCTGCCTACGGGAAAATAAAAGAGACCTTTGGTGGAAAGAGAACCATCTGTATGATTATCATGAGTTCAGATGGAAAACCAGTCCTAAGCAAAGAAGGGAAAGCAGAAAGGTGGAAGAGTATACAGACTGCCTGTACGAGGGAGATGTACTTGAGGGCAATATTATGGAAATGCAAGAGAATGTAGATGAAGATGAGAAGGGAGATACGATACTGCGTGAAGAATTTGACAAAGCACTGAAAGAACTAAGTCGAAACAAGGCCCCAGGAGCAGATAACATCCTGTCACAGCTGCTGACAGCCTTGAGAGAGCCAGCCATAACAAAACTCTTCCATCTGGTGAGCAAGATGTGTGAGATAGGCGAAATACCCTCAGACTCCGAGAAGAATATAATAATTTCAATTTCAAAGTAAGCAGGTGCTCACACATGTGAAAATTACCGAACTTCAGATTAACAAGTCACGGCTGCAAAATGGTAATACAAATCCTTTACAGAAGCGTGGAAAAACTGGTAGAAGCCGACCTTGGGAAAGACTAATTTGGATTCCGAAGAAATTTAGGAACGCGCGCAGAATACTGACCCTGCGACTTCTCATAGAAGATAGTTTAAAGAAAGGCAAACCTATGTCTATAGCATTTGCAGAATTAGATAAAGGTTTTGACAATATTGACTTGAATACTCTGTTTCAAATTATAAAGGTGGCAAGGGTAAAATTTAGGGGCTGAAAGGCTATTTACAATTTATGCAGAAACCAGATGGCAATTATGAGTCAAGGGGCACGAAAGGGAGGCAGTGGTTGAGAAGGGAATGAGACAGGATTGTAGCCCGTCCCGGATATTATTTAATCCGTATATTGAGCAAGCAGTAAAGGAAACAAAAGAAAAGTCTGGGATAGGAATTAAAATCCATGTAGAAGAAATAAAAACATTGATGTTTGCCGATGACGTTGTAATAAACAGTTTAGGCAAGGAGAGAATAAACGCTTTTGAAATTTGGTGGTACAGAGGAATGCTGAAGATTATATGGGTAGATCACGTAACTAATGAGGAGGTACTAAATAGAAATGGGGAGAACAAAACTTTGTGGTACAACCTGACTAGAAGAAGGGATCGATTGGTAGGACATATTCTGAGGCATCAGGGGATAACCGATTTAGTACTGGAGGGAAAAGCGTGGGGTAAAAATCGTACAGGGAGACCATGAGATGAATACAGTAAGCAGATTCAGAAGGATGTAGGTTGCAGTAGTTACTCAGAGATGAAGAGGCTTGCACAGGAGTAGCATTGAGAGCCGCATCAAACCGTCTTTGGACTGAAGGCCACAACAACAAGAACAGCATCATGTATGTTTTCCTCTGCTTCTGCAAGAATCTTATCATTGTGAATGGTATCTTTTATTATACTTCAGCATCAGTGATATCATTGTCGATTATACATTTAACTCTAATTCTGTTTTTCTACCTATCCTCCAATACTCATTCTTTGTATTTATTTTAGTCAGATTGTTAATTTAATTTAAATAGTTATATAGGCTATTAGGTTGTTTTACGATATAAACATCTTCTCTTCCCCTAAACATAATTCTGTGCTCATACCATTCTCCTGGCTTCAGCCTCACATACACATGCACGTGCACACACACACACACACACACACACACACACACACACACACACACACACATACATACACACACACACGCACACACACACTGTTTCAGTGTTTAGTCTTAATGTTTGGTGGTAAGTTCCCTTTATACACTGCTCAAAAGAATTAGGGGACATGTGCATCAAAGTCCAGTATGTTAAACCTGTTTTGATACACAGAATACCTGTGTTCTTGTTCCATAGCCTGAAATCATCGCTTTCAATGAATGCAACAAATAAAGTCATTCACCATCTGTCGGCTGTGTTATGCATTACAGTATCAAGGGACTGGTAGAATGAAATGGTTCCAGCCTCCCACTGTTCTCCAGTGAGGTACACAGACGGCAGCTGTCATTTGTGAACGCGGATTCAACCGACCACAGGCAATGCGACATCTTAAAACAGTGCAGGCTGCAAGGGTGAACTTCCCGTCGTGTTGCTGCAGATGCCAATGTCTTTGTCTCTCCATGTGTCATTCATAGCTTGCAGACACACTGTAGTGGATTGGACAAGGCTACCGACACATTGCAACCTGGCCGTCTCTGAGTTCAGGCGTCGTACAGCTACCGCGAAAACACAGCAAGATGATCTCAGCAAGGCGCTAGAGTAGCTGTGTCCGATCAGACTGCGAGGAACAACTTGCTAGACAGGACCTTACGTTCCACACGTCTTTTTCGAGTACCCCACTTGACAGGACAACACCTCACACCTCGGCTTCAGCCCTGCCATTTCCATGTCGAGCACCAACTTTGTCACAGGCGAAAGGTGTTATCCATAGACGAGACCAGATTTCCACTAGCGCGAGGTGATGGCTGTGGTCGTGTTTGGAGACGCTGTGGTGAGTGGTAGCCGCCAAATCTTGCCCAGGAAAATGGCAGATTCGGTCAAGGTTCTGTGATGGTATGGTGAGGCATGAGTGTTGAAAGTCGCACAATCTTTTAGTGGGACGTGGTCGGCTTAACGCCAGGTAGTACATCGAACAGATCCTGTTGACACATGTGGCGGTTACTGCATACCGTAGTGACCCTAAATGTCTTGCGGAGCATGGAAATTGAAGTAATGGAATGGCCAGTGGTGATTCCCGACCTCAACTTGCATCGAGCCTGTGTGTAACATGCGTGACAGTAGTGGTCGTCCTGTTCCACCACAGACTCTCTTAGAACTTTCAAGGGCGCTCATTGAAGAATGAGAATGGATACCACAAGGTGACCTCCGTAGACATATACGGAGCATGCTACGTAGGTATCAATCTGTGATAAAATCTCAGGGAGGGCATACAAGTTACTGAAGCTCTCAGGGTCCAATGAAAAGCACACTGGATGACGGACTCAATGATAGTTTTCTCTTTGTTTCGGATATTTCAGTTTTTGTTATGTAAATTAATGAGGAGGTAATGATGTTTTGTTTTGCACGTAATTTGTGAAAGACGATGGTATAATTTTTGTACCATACCAAGTCTTAATTATTGGTCAATGGAGTATGGCAGACACCCAGAGTCAATGTTCACTAATTCCTTTGAGCAATGTATTTATTGTCAGTTTAGCTTTCACATTTTTAGTTACGTTACTACTGCACTGCCAATGATGACGTTACCCCTGTGTTTGCACCTAACCTCCAGGTGTAATTTATTTTGCAGTTTTGTTCAGAAGTACTGTATCCTCTCTGAAGACGATAGTTACAGTGTGATGGTGATCTTGTTAACTAAAAATCGGTTAACTAAAACCATTAATACTGTAGATCTTCCTAAATTTTGTGCTTTTCATTACATCAAATTGAAATTCTGAGTTGTCAATCTGTGCTTTGCTGATTCGCATGGTTCATGTCAGTTGCAGTGTTTCTTCGTGGAACTTGTTGTAGTTAAATAGAAAACTTATTATGTTTGTGGACAGGTGACATGCTGCTGCACACCCTCCAGGCGGTTCCGAGCCTGCTAGGGGCCTACCTGACGGCTACGGGCGTCTTCCAGCTCGCACTGTCCCAGGTGTCCGCTGCCCGACAGAAACAACCCAACGAATTGACTCGAAATCTCTTAGTGATGATCGGTGGGATCGTTTGGACTATGTGCGTGCTCATGGGACTTGGTTTCCACTTTGGAAGTGGCGGAAATATCCCGCTGCTGCCAATTTTTATGCTTACGCTGGTCTTTGTCCACTGTGATGCTATTCTCATTTGCGCGAATGCCTCGGTCACGGAGGAAGCGATCTACGCGCTCTCCTCCTTGCTACTTGCACTCCTCGGACTCGCAGGACACGTTGTAACAAATGGCTGGCTGCAGAGGATACTCGCGCTGGGGTGCACCTTACTGGGGGTACTCATAGCCGCCTGGAACGTCATCGAGCTGGCCTGGGGCGCCGCATCCTCTACCCTCCAACGTCATGACGCTGGCGTCGACGCGGTATCGTCCGTACTCTCCCACGTGTGCGACACACTCTTAGGGGTGCTGTTCATGTTCGTCGCACTCTGGATGTACTTCCGAACGGACGACACAGGGTCGCTGGAGTTTACACTTACGTCGACAGCGGTCCTGATATCGGTCTGCCTGATGGACATGTGCATCTTCCACCTGGCCCAGGACAAGGAGCCCGCACTGGGCCACGCACACCGTGCGCTCTCCGGGGTGCTGCTCGCATTGCTGGAGTGCGTCACGATGGCGAAACATGTGGAGCAGTTGCCAGTAGCACGTGGTGTATAGCATCGTGTGGTTCGTCATGCCAAGTAAGATTTTCACAGAGCTGGATAACGAATTTCCATCTTGATTGACAGCTCTTGAACTGTTTCTAAAATTATCATAATATTCAAAGCCCAATACGACCCTCTGCCAAGCTTTTCTGCTATGGTTAACTTAATGTGGTAAATACTTACTGATTCCTTCCCAGCCCATTGTTTCTTTACCTATCAACTACAATTAGATGACATGTGGAATAATCGGGTCTACTGCTGGATGATTGTGTCGCTCTGGCACAATATTTCGGCCACGTAACTCGTTGCCTTCTTCAGGTGCTACCTGAGACTGCCGTATTGGAGGATCTTGTCCAGTATTTATGCTCAGAGGGCGCAGACAGCTGCCACAGATGGCGACCAAGTCGGGCGCGGACGTCCGAGGGAGCACTGGGGAAGAGACAACACGTTACAGGCAGCGCCAGGCGGGCGCGGACGGCAGAGAGAGCAACCAGCGCCCTCTGAGCATAAATACTGGACAAGATCCTCCAATACGGCAGTCTCAGGTAGCACCTGAAGAAAGCAACGAGTTATGTGGACGAAATATTGTGCCAGGGTGACACAAACATCCGGCAGTACACCCGATTATTCCACATGCCAAGCTCTCGCCGGAAAGGCCTGAAGAGTTACAATTAGATGGTCCAGATTTTAATTAGACCTCAAAAACCAAGCCGTTGCTAACAACATGAAAAGCGGGCTGAGCACTACGATCACTTTTGCTAGTGCGTATAAGGCCCGAAGGATAGCATGAGCGGTATGTGATGGACCTCTGGTGAGTCTGAAACGGGATAAGTGCCACAAACCTTTGTAACTGTTTGGAGTGAGACACAAATTTTGTCCAGACTCAAAAACGGAAGCGTCTGGAAGAATGTCAGAGTGTGAATTAACGAAGGACCTTGTAAATCTTTTGGAGAATGCGACATCTAATAATCCATTTGTGGTTACTATGTTTCAGCAGGAGGAACTCTTTATTTTAAAAAAGCAGCCGATAAACATATTAACACAATGAAAATAAATATTTCCAAATGTAGTGGGATTCAAGTGAAAAAAGAAAAAACTGAACCTTGTGACGTCAAGACGAGAACTATGTTCCGTGAACTTAAAGACTGAAGCTCCTACAAGATTTTCGAGAAAAGGATTACCACTGACACACAACCATGTAAAAACAACTTACTAGCTGAAAAGAAAAAGGATCTGCAACAGATTCTGCCGTATTATTTCAAAGTGTTAAATACAGGTGCTGTACTGGACGCAGAGCTGGTACAACCAATATCATACACTCCTGGAAATTGAAATAAGAACACCGTGAATTCATTGTCCCAGGAAGGGGAAACTTTATTGACACATTCCTGGGGTCAGATACATCACATGATCACACTGACAGAACCACAGGCACATAGACACAGGCAACAGAGCATGCACAATGTCGGCACTAGTACAGTGTATATCCACCTTTCGCAGCAATGCAGGCTGCTATTCTCCCATGGAGACGATCGTAGAGATGCTGGATGTAGTCCTGTGGAACGGCTTGCCATGCCATTTCCACCTGGCGCCTCAGTTGGACCAGCGTTCGTGCTGGACGTGCAGACCGCGTGAGACGACGCTTCATCCAGTCCCAAACATGCTCAATGGGGGACAGATTCGGAGATCTTGCTGGCCAGGGTAGTTGACTTACACCTTCTAGAGCACGTTAGGTGGCACGGGATACAAGCGGACGTGCATTGTCCTGTTGGAACAGCAAGTTCCCTTGCCGGTCTAGGAATGGTAGAACGATGGGTTCGATGACGGTTTTGATGTACCGTGCACTATTCAGTGTCCCCTCGACGATCACCAGTGGTGTAAGGCCAGTGTAGGAGATCGCTCCCCACACCATGATGCCGGGTGTTGGCCCTGTGTGCCTCGGTCGTATGCAGTCCTGATTGTGGCGCTCACCTGCACGGCGCCAAACACGCATACGACCATCATTGGCACCAAGGCAGAAGCGACTCTCATCGCTGAAGACGACACGTCTCCATTCGTCCCTCCATTCACGCCTGTCGCGACACCACTGGAGGCGGGCTGCACGATGTTGGGGCGTGAGCGGAAGACGGCCTAACGGTGTGCGGGACCGTAGCCCAGCTTCATGGAGACGGTTGCGAATGGTCCTCGCCGATACCCCAGGAGCAACAGTGTCCCTAATTTGCTGGGAAGTGGCGGTGCGGTCCCCTATGGCACTGCGTAGGATCCTACGGTCTTGGCGTGCATCCGTGCGTCGCTGCGGTCCGGTCCCAGGTCGACGGGCACGTGCACCTTCCGCCGACCACTGGCGACAACATCGATGTACTGTGGAGACCTCACGCCCCACGTGTTGAGCAATTCGGCGGTACGTCCACCCGGCCTCCCGCATGCCCACTATACGCCCTCGCTCAAAGTCCGTCAACTGCACATACGGTTCACGTCCACGCTGTCGCGGCATGCTACCAGTGTTAAAGACTGCGATGGAGCTCCGTATGCCACGGCAAACTGGCTGACACTGACGGCGGCGGTGCACAAATGCTGCGCAGCTAGCGCCATTCGACGGCCAACACCGCGGTTCCTGGTGTGTCCGCTGTGCCGTGCGTGTGATCATTGCTTGTACAGCCCTCTCGCAGTGTCCGGAGCAAGTATGGTGGGTCTGACACACCGGTGTCAATGTGTTCTTTTTTCCATTTCCAGGAGTGTATAAGGGTGACTGGCGTACCACCCAACACTGAACTGGACACTGGCATGACGACAGTTAATCAGTTAATCAGTCAAAATAAGGATTAAAAATACTTTAATCACGAAGTAGTGTATTTGTAAAATGTTTTTTATTAAAAAAACTGACAAATGCCTGATATTTCTTTCAATGGAACTTGCCTCGCTTTTGCCCATAACAGTGTGGAATTTAGCATGTTTTGCGTTTTTCGAAATAAAATATTTATTTTCGTTGATAAAATGAAGGGGACGTAAAAGATTTTGCAATAGTTGTGTGACTCTTACTGTAGACAACAAATAAAAATTATTGTTGAGGCTTTTTCATTAGAACCAAAGAAAACTGAATAACTCGGAATCATTTGTTTGGTTCGTATTCCGTTATTGACTCCCACCTTACAACTGTTCACGTTTCTGTGGCTGAAGTTTTGGATGATGTTGGTGGGAGGTAAAAAAATGAAATCGAAAGAAGGTATGATTCGGAGTCAAAGAGTGTATAACATCGCGTTTAACAGTGTTGAAAACTAGGCAGATTCTATGAAGCCTCGAAAGAGGGCAAGGTAAAACGATCTCTGTCTAGCATATGGATGGTGTGGATGTAATTGAAAAGGTTCGTGTGATGTGTCAATATTTGTTTTAGAGTAGTGATTTTATGTTTATTTTATTCAAATGGATAAACTGGGCAACATGCGACGTCATAAAATTGTTAGCTCGTAATGAGTTACGGTGTGCGCAGATTCACCCTCATAAGGAACTGAATTAAATACAGGTGCTGTACTGGAGGCACAGCTAGTACAACCAATACTGTATAAGCTTGACAGGAGTACCGCCCAACACCGAATTGGTCAGTGGCGTGACAATGGAGCGCAAAACCGCTAAGATTAGCGAATTCAGGTTTACATTTCGCTTGTGCAATGCATCGGTTAGGCCTACCACATTCTAGGTCGAACTAGTAACAGTGTCAAGGATATTGCAAAGTTGCCACCGTTATTTAATAGCATAACCTTCCACTAAATCAGAAAGTATGCACTTTGGAACTTGCGTCTGCACGTTGCAAGACCCGACGAATAGAAACGGCGAGGTCATAGCCACGACCTTGACTATGGGCTGTCTTGCTTAGTATACGGGTTCCGCACACGTTTGATTTAATGACCTTGTAAATACGTAACAAACCATCCATTGGTTTAACAGCTTACAGCCACGTTAGTATATCTCAATTACGATGCAAAGTTCCTTTGGACACGCGTGCATCGTAACTCAGAACAACACAAGCACAGCAGCATCGTATTCAAAGTTGAAACCGTTTTATGCGTATGAACATTGTATTGAAATAATCTTATGTTTATCACAGTCGTTTTGTGTTCTCTCAAGACAAATAACAATGGAATATTACGTAAAGTATTAATAAAATACACTCCTGGAAATGGAAAAAAGAACACATTGACACCGGTGTGTCAGACCCACCATACTTGCTCCGGACACTGAGAGAGGGCTGTACAAGCAATGATCACACGCACGGCACAGCGGACACACCAGGAACCGCGGTGTTGGCCGTCGAATGGCGCTAGCTGCGCAGCATTTGTGCACCGCCGCCGTCAGTGTCAGCCAGTTTGCCGTGGCATACGGAGCTCCATCGCAGTCTTTAACACTGGTAGCATGCCGCGACAGCGTGGACGTGAACCGTATGTGCAGCTGACGGACTTTGGGCGAGGGCGTATAGTGGGCATGCGGGAGGCCGGGTGGACGTACCGCCGAATTGCTCAACACGTGGGGCGTGAGGTCTCCACAGTACATCGATGTTGTCGCCAGTGGTCGGCGGAAGGTGCACGTGCCCGTCGACCTGGGACCGGACCGCAGCGACGCACGGATGCACGCCAAGACCGTAGGATCCTACGCAGTGCCGTAGGGGACCGCACCGCCACTTCCCAGCAAATTAGGGACACTGTTGCTCCTGGGGTATCGGCGAGGACCATTCGCAACCGTCTCCATGAAGCTGGGCTACGGTCCCGCACACCGTTAGGCCGTCTTCCGCTCACGCCCCAACATCGTGCAGCCTGCCTCCAGTGGTGTCGCGACAGGCGTGAATGGAGGGACGAATGGAGACGTGTCGTCTTCAGCGATGAGAGTCGCTTCTGCCTTGGTGCCAATGATGGTCGTATGCGTGTTTGGCGCCGTGCAGGTGAGCGCCACAATCAGGACTGCATACGACCGAGGCACACAGGGCCAACACCCGGCATCATGGTGTGGGGAGCGATCTCCTACACTGGCCTTACACCACTGGTGATCGTCGAGGGGACACTGAATAGTGCACGGTACATCAAAACCGTCATCGAACCCATCGTTCTACCATTCATAGACCGGCAAGGGAACTTGCTGTTCCAACAGGACAATGCACGTCCGCATGTATCCCGTGCCACCCAACGTGCTCTAGAAGGTGTAAGTCAACTACCCTGGCCAGCAAGATCTCCGGATCAGTCCCCCATTGAGCATGTTTGGGACTGGATGAAGCGTCGTCTCACGCGGTCTGCACGTCCAGCACGAACGCTGGTCCAGCTGAGGCACCAGGTGGAAATGGCATGGCAAGCCGTTCCACAGGACTACATCCAGCATCTCTACGATCGTCTCCATGGGAGAATAGCAGCCTGCATTGCTGCGAAAGGTGGATATACACTGTACTAGTGCCGACATTGTGCATGCTCTGTTGCCTGTGTCTATGTGCCTGTGGTTCTGTCAGTGTGATCATGTGATGTATCTGACCCCAGGAATGTGTCAATAAAGTTTCCCCTTCCTGGGACAATGAATTCACGGTGTTCTTATTTCAATTTCCAGGAGTTTATAAATCACCATCACATATGCATTTCATAACGCAAGAAAGAAAAAGCTAAGTTTATACGACTAAATACGCGCAGTTTAAAAGCAGTGCCTTTCTGCCATCTATTCGTTTGTGCCTTTAGATATTACACAACACGCACCATTTATAAATTAATCGGAATTTTACTAATGATCTCTTGTATAATCAGTAAATTAACTATTAAATGAATTTAAACTTTAAATATTCTTGAGCTTAGATAATTAGAAACTAACTAGGTAACTCAGGCTGCCTTCATAATACGTGTGGCTGTGGAGGGGAATGGCGTGTTTCCACAAACATACTGTTAAAAATTGACTGTAACTTACGATATAAATACAGGATTTGTAATGTGTCTTTTTGTACCGCTTACAAAAGGACCCTCTCATGGCTGCAATCTCTGTGTGCCTGCTTTTACTATAACATCAAGGTTGTCGAACTCAGTTTCGCTTAAATTGCAAGCAAGAATTAGAATCACCGCCCCTGGCCACCATTACAGTCCTTTCCAGTCACGCAGGCCGTCGTCTCCCTTTCGCAAGGTAGGAAATACCCCATCGACCGATCATTCATTACCTGTCTGTCGCGTGGCTGCTATCGATATTTGTCGCTGTCTGCCCAGATTGCTGCTACTCAATTGACAGAACCCTTTCTATTTCTCCCTCTGCGCTAGACGCCACGTCGTAATGTCATTGTACAATGTAACATTGGGAAAAAAATCACTTATGGGATTCCATTAAGGCTCAGTCTTAGATATAATATTGTTACTCATGTCTATCTCTACCTCCCATCTAACACACAACAATCAGAATTACTTCTATTGGTAGATGACACTAATATTGTAATCAATACAAGCCGGCCGGTGTGGCCGAGCGGTTCTAGGCGCTTCAGTCTGGAACCGCGCGACCGCTACGGTCACAGGTTCGAATCCTGCCTCGGGCATGGATGTGTGTGATGTCCTTAGGTTAGTTAGGTTTAAGTAGTTCTAAGTTCTAGGGGACGGATGACCACAGCAGTTAAGTCTCATAGTGCTCAGAGCCATTTGAACCATTTTTTGAATCAATACAAACGCACATGCATCAACAGAAGAAAGGATAAATAATGTCCTTAAAATCTTACAGTTAGTCTCGCACAGACTCAGCATATTCAGCTGTACACACTGAAATGGACTCCTCACTATCTGTTTGAACAGGGGAAGTTTTAAGCGATGTTTATTGTGCACTTCTTCTGTATAGCAGCTACGATCTTGTGCATCTGTTGGTAGGATAACGAGTACCATTCCAACGTAGAAAATAAAATGCTCATCTTTTTAGAATCGCTTTGTGGCAATCATTGCATTCTGGGTGATTCATTACGCCCTCTGGTCGTACAGGCAGCAGACTATCATTTTCAGAATTTATTCAGAAATCCAGATTAAAACGTAGTCACAACAGTATTGCTACAAAATGTAAACTTTCACGGCCGGAAATCTCACCATTAAAAAAATATTCATGGCTATTATGCCGTGGTCGAACGGATTTCATCTTAAAACCCGAAGTTTCATCCACCTCTGTGGAGGACATTTTCAAGGGTGACCGTAGCTTGGTTGACTGTCCGATTCGCACCCCAGCTCGCTACTGACTACACCAAAATTCCGCTCCCTCAAGCTTCCGCGCAGTACCGTAACTTCACACGTTTTGAGTACGAGAGTGCAGCTGGCCATTGCCGGCTGCCGTCGTCCACTGTTGCTATCATCCCATGGTGGAAGACTGGTACGCATTTTCTTCAGCATCGGAATCCAAATTTCATTAAATTTCACGCTCTCCTCCTTTCTACTGAAATTCCTGGAGTGTTTCACAAGCTGTATGGTTTCTTTGTATAGCCTTCCTGGTATCCACTTGTGGCTGCCAGTACTTAAGTCCTATCAAAATGAATGGTAGTACCAGCATCGAGTGTTATCTAGTGAATACTAAACCATTACTAGTTACATTACGGAACGGACTCTGAAATTCGTAACTACACATGTTTTCCTGGAACCTAAACATTATTAACTTGAAAATAAATTACATGTTTCTGACTTGCTAATGTTCTTTAAAATTATGTTTTTGGACTCTTTTAACATGTACTTAAGAGGATGGTTATTATCTGGTGACTTTATATTTGTTTGTTGAACTTCATAAACCAACCTGAAATTTACGTAATTTAACAATTTAGCTCTATGGAGCAGATTTGTTGTTTGAAATGTGGTATAAGTCCGGTATCATACACTTCATTAAATCAATTTCCATTGATAATGGTTTCTTGTACCATTTAGAAGTATTACAACATTGGTAACTGTAACACATAGTGCAGAAATAATGACTATAGTGAGAATTTAAAAAAATTATAAGTATGTCTTTTAATGTGAATTTAAGCTCGAAAAACACATTCTTGAATTCGTAAAACTGCTAACACATTTGCACTTACAGTCACTGTACTTCTGGAGGAGACAAAAAATTAGTAAATTATCATATTTTGAACAATAAGAAAGAATCTTCACTTAAAACTTCCGGGCTGATAGGCCGTGGTCGAAGTATAAAACACTCTCCTGACGTTTCGTCTCCGACTGCGGGAGACATCCTCGGAGGTAAAGCGGCGAACAGCCGGCCGCGGTGGTCTAGTGGTTCTGGCGCGCAGTCCGGAACCGCGGGACTGCTACGGTCGCAGGTTCGAATCCTGCCTAGGGCATGGATGTGTGTGGTGTCCTTAGGTTAGTTAGGTTTAATTAGTTCTAAGTTCTAGGGGACTGATGACCACAGAAGTTAAGTCCCATAGTGCTCAGAGCCATTTGAACCATTTGAAAGCGGCGAACTGCGAAGAGAACTCGACGAAGCGCTGATTATATAGGCAGTACAGAGGGCGCCACAGTCGATCACGTGGCGTCGGCTATGAGATTGTCTCTGGTAATGCCAACATTCTCGATTGAAAGTAATCGACCGTCACGCTTGCGGTGCAACGCTGACATCCAAATTTTATCTAGTTTAACACCTTCGTCTTTCCTGTTAAAATTATTGCGATGTTTATCAATCTAGATAGCCTCTCTATATAAGCGTGCATAATAATGCGAGGTTTTTGATATGACGCTCGTCTCGCTGAATTTTATTTCATGATCACCTTCCTGGTAAACATGTTCCGCTACGGCCAATTTATCCGTGTGACCCAGGCGGCAATTCCTCTTATGTTCAACAAGACGGGTGTTCACACTTCTCTTTGTGGTACCGATGTAAACCTGTCCACAACTACAAGGAATTTTATATACCCCCGGTGTAGCCAAAGGGTCTCGTGCATCTTTTGCCGACCTTAAAAATTCTTTTATTTTTCTGGTAGGTCTGAAAATAGTTTCCACCCCATACTTGCCTAAAACTTTCCCAATGCGGTATGTGATCTTACTAATGAACGGAAGAAAAACTTTGCCCTTGTTCGTCGTTACTCCTGATTCTCTGCCTAGAGCGAAGTGCTCGATCTATATCCTTGCTAGAATAGCCATTCTTCACGAACGTTGACCGTAGATGTTCAATCTCATCTTTTAAATAAACAGGTTCACAAAGTTTGTACGCCCTGTCCACCAAAGTTTTCATTACACCTCTTTTTTGTCTAGGGTGGTGGTTTGATTCTTTGTGTAGATAACGATCAGTATGTGTGGGCTTTCTATGCACCTTTTGGCCCAACTTTCCGTCCCGTCGTTTAATCACAGACACATCCAGGAAGTTCAATTGCCCATTCCTTTCCGTCTCCATAGTGAATTGGATTTTCGGATTAATGCCGTTTAAATGTGTCAGGACGGCATCCAACTCCTCTGCTCCGTGTGTCCATACTACGAACGTGTCATCGACGTAGCGATACCATCTGGCTGGTCTCTTACTGGCAGTTAAAAAGTGTTTATCGTCAAAGTTTTCCCCTCGTGGCGACAAAGACCTACCGCGTCTGTCCCAGTCCGAATGTCGATTACTGTCAAATTCGCGCGCCTGGCGCTCTCTTGTTGCATCTCGTAAATGAAATAAATTCTTTTCTTCAAAATCCGCTGCTATCGGTGATTCTAAATTTCTTCTACTGTCTTTTCCTACGATTTCACTTTCGATTTGTTTAACTTGCTTTCGTAACGCCTCAAACTCCCCTTTAACGCGTTAATTAAATTTTCCCTCATTTTCAACATGTTTATTTATATTCTGGTACTCTTCTGTTTCTGCAAATGGCAATGGAGCTGTATCATTTCAATCTCTGTCCCCATTTAAACTAAGACTTGTCAATTTATCTGAAATCTCCTCAACTTTTTCCGATAAGTCATCTATTTGTTCTGTCTGTTTATTTATGTCTTCCGTAAGTGTCGCGACTCGGGTTTCAGTATTGACACATTTAGTAGTTAACTGTTCATATTGTTGTGTTAGGTTATTTATTCTGTCATTTGGTACGGATTCCTCGATTCTTTCAAATATTTCTTCCTTATCGTGTGCACGTTGTAAATTTAACTCTGAAAATTTTGTAGTATCACACGATCTCTTTCTTCCTGTTCTCTATCCTGTCCCTTTTCTCTAATTTCTATTGAAATTAATCTATTATTGTGAGCATTCAAAATAGGTTGTACTTCTTCTCTAATTTCTTTCTTTAATTCATCTTTCATGTTTTTAAAACATGTCCCTATTCGTGAGTCTAACCGTGTTTCCATTGTTCCCATATCAGTTTTAATTGTCCCTATTTGTGATCCCAAATTTAATATTGCACTCATCAACCGCTCCATATTAACTGGTTCGAAATTCTTTTCGCCCCTAACATTTCCTGTAAAACTAACTTCCTTTCTCATAGCTGTCAAACTATCTGTGTTCGATACTATTCCAGAATCTTCTGTCGTTAATCTCGTATTCTGACAAATTTTTTTTGATTGTGAAAAATTTTGCACTGGTTCCGGACTATTTTCCCGGCTTATTAAATTGTTTTTCTACTTCATTATTAATTATACTGTTCTCCAGTGTTGGCGAGTTCGCCATGTCAACAATTTCGTCATTCTGACTATCCATCATTTTTGCCTTTTTCATCGATCACGTAATCATTTACAAAACATACAAAACTCGTCACTATACGAAAATTACACACAATATAACACTTTATCACCAACAATACCATTAACACGAAATGCTTCCCGACAAACACGGTTAACGAACAATTAAAACCTTCACAATTGCACAAAATTGTCAAATCCGTATACAAGACATCAAAAATTCAATTCTGCAAAAATACGAGTACCATTAGAAGAGTGACAAGACAACTACAAATGTTCAATTACCAAATCTACACATGCAATATAGACTACAATTACTAAACTACAAATTACTACAACAATACTACTGCCTGCTATTTTTACTGTCAAAAAATTCCAAGGGACGATCCGAAGCAGCGGTCGCTACGTGCATGGGGGCTTAATTAAAATGCAACAATTTTAGTAGCTGTGTGTCCGGTTACGAGCTGTGTGGCCTTGAGTAGTATTAGAACGCAATCTGACTGCATAAAATAACAATTAAAGAATGACAAGAAATTTTCGTTAACACAATTGATTAATTAAGTCCCCTGCAACTATAAAAGCTACGAAACAACAAATCACAAGTGTAACGGTTCTGTGTGTGGTAGTGTGATTCAACGTACATGTATCTGGCACGGTTCTTCCGTTCCCGGGTTCGATTCCCGGCGGGGTCAGGGATTTTCTCTGCCTCGTGATGGCTGGGTGTTGTGTGATGTCCTTAGGTTAGTTAGGTTTAAGTAGTTCTAAGTTCTAGGGGACTGATGACCTAAGATGTTAAGTCCCATAGTGCTCAGAGCCATTTGAACCATTTTTGAACGGTTCTTCCTCAATACAACAAGATATTTTAAACACCATTTACAATGAACTTATTGAAAAACCATAAATACTATAAATGCACATATAAACCAGAATTACAAGTCTAACACATGAACATGAGTCAGACGCTTTGTTGACTGAACCTATGACCAAGAGGCATTGTCATTAAAGAAATATGAAATAAATTTTTGTTACCTCCATATATACTGACGAAAAATACACTGTGATCATTGCAACATCTGCCATCTATACATTACACCAACAAAAGAACAGCATCTACTCTCTCGCCCAACAGAACAACAACTGCACTCGACATCCTCTGAACTAGTACTGCTTTCGACATCCTCTCAACAAGTACTGCCACGGCAACCTCTGAACTACTACTGCAGCAGTGGAGGCGGCGGAATAACAATCTTTGGCGCTATCTCTGGCGCTGCGACTCAGTGTAGCCACCTTTCAACATATCTACTAATATAGGCTGCAAATTATTCACTTTTTATTAATTCTTTTTTCTTTCTTTAATTGCTTCCGATTTCCAATTTTCTGTTCCATTTTTACATTAATTTACGAACTGTTGCTCTTACCATAATTTATTACTGTGTACAAATATAAATCATTGAACGTCGCCACGTTTACTGAATATGTTCGACCTGTTTAGAGTTTCCAGATAACAGGTAAAAAATTCGTGGTAAGAAATTAAATTGCAATTATTAGTGGGCATGTACGTTTTGACGGGATCGTAAGGCGAATCCAGAAGCGAGATTCCGAAATCAGATAATGGGTTGTGAGGTGTATTCTGGAGCAGACGTATACTCAGATGACAATGTAGTAGTCGTGAAGAGCAATGATGATGATGATGTTTGGTTTGTGGGGCGCTCAACTGCGTGGTTATCAGCGCCCGTACAATTATCCAATCTTTCCTCAGTCCAATTTCGCCACTTTCCTGGATGATGATGAAATGATGAGGACAACACAAACACCCAGTCATCTCGAGGCAGGTGAAAATCCCTGACCCCGCCGGGAATCGAACCCGGGACCCGTGAAAAGCAGGCTGAAGTTTAAGAGATTAGTCAGAAAGAATCAATACGCAAAGAAGTGGGATACAGAAGTACCAAGGAATAACCAGATGCGCTTGAAGTTCTCTGAGGCTATAGATTCAGCAACTAGGAACAGCTCAGTAGGCAGTACACTTGAAGAGGAACGGACATCTCTAAAAAGGGCAATCATAGAAGCAGGAAAGAAAAACGTACGTACAAAGAAGGTAATTGCAAAGGAACCATGGGCAACAAAAGAGATACTTAAGCTGATCGATGAAAAAAGGAAGTACAAAAATGTTCATAGACCTTCAGGTATACACGAAATGGCTGCATGAAAACTGTGAAGATACTGAAAAAAAAAGACTGTCGGAAGGACTGATTCAGCATACAGGGACGTCAAAATAATCTTCGGTGAAATTAAAAGCAAGACTGGTAACATTAAGGGTGCAACGGGAATTCCAGTATTAAATGCAGAGGAGAGAGCAGATAGGTGGAAAAAGTACATTGAAGGCGTCTATGAGGAGGAAGATTTGTCTGATGTGATAGAAGAAGAAACAGGAATCGATTTAGAAAAGATTGGGGATCCAATGCTAGAAAAGGAATTTAAAATAACTATGGAGGACTTAAGATCAAATAATAGAGCAGGAATAGTTAACATTCCATCAAAATTTCTAAAATCATTAGGAGAAGTGGCAACAAAACGACTATTCACGTTGGTATGTAGAATGTATGAGTCTGTCAACATACCATCGGACTAACGGAAAAACATCATCCACACCATTCCGAAGACTGCAAGAGGTGACAAGTGCGTGAGTTATCGCACAATCAGCTTAACAGGTCATGCATCCAAGTTACTGACAAGAATAATATACAAAAGAATGGAAAAGGAAATTGAGAATGTGTTAGATGGCGATCAGTTTGGCTGTAGGAAAGGTGGAGACACCAGAGAGGCAATTCTGACGTTGTAGCTGATAATGGAAGCAAGACTAAATAAAAATCAAGACACGTTCATAGGATTTGTCGACCTGGAAAAAGCGTTCGACAATTGCAAAAGGTGCAAGATAATCGAAATTGTGAGAAAACTAGGGGACGCTATAGGGAGAGACGGCTAATTTACAATATGTTCAAGAGCCAAGAGGGAACATTAAGACTGGACAACCAAGAAGGATGTGCTAGAATTAAAAAGGGTGTAAGACAGGGATGTAGTCTTGTTTCCGTTCAACACTTATCGCTCATATTAAAAAAATTATGTATGGGAACATGCACTTAAGGTCTTAAATAATTCGCGTTAGCCATTAAAGTTCAATATGTACGGCGGCCGGGGTGACCCAGCAGTTCTAGGCGCTACAGTCTGGAACCGCGAGACCGCTGCGGTCGCAGGTTCGAATCCTGCCTCGGGCATGGATGTGCGTGATGTCCTTAGGTTAGTTAGGTTTAAGTAGTTCTAAGTTCTAGGAGACTAATGTCCTCAGCAGTTAAGTCCCATAGTGCTCAGAGCAATTTGAACCATTTTACAATATGTACATCGAAGAAGCAATGATGGAAATAAAAGAAAGCTCCAGGAGTGGAATTAAAATTCAAGATGAAAGGATATCAAAGATACGATTCACTGATGACATTGCTATCCTGAGTGAAAGTGAAGAAGTATTACATGATATGCTGAATGGAATGAACAGTGTTGCGAGTACAGACAACTGATTGAGAATAAATCGAAGAAAGGTGAAGATAATGGGAAGTAGTAGAAATGAGAACAGCGAGAAACTTAACATCAGAACTGATGGCTACGAAGTAAAGGAATTCTTCTACCTAGGCAGCAAAATAACCAGTGACGAACGGAGCAAGGAGGACATCAAAACAGACTAGCACTGGCAAGAAGGTCATTTCTGGCCAAGAGAAGTCTATTAGTATCAATCATAGGCCTTAATTTGAGGAAGAAATTTCTGAGAATGTACGTTTGTAGCGTAGCATTGTATATGTGACATCCCTTCTCTCTTCCTTCACTCGTCGGTACGACGTGGAACAGCACCTGTAACTCTCGTAAGAACACAACTCGTCGCGTGGTTTAGAAATATTGTTATCTGTCCGTAACAGTCTTCTCAGCTTGTGTGAACTGGTAAACTGCAACCGTTTATTTTTATTTTCTCCCCGGTTAGTTCCGTGACGAAATAAAATCTTGATTCTTCATTTCTTCATTACGGTAGTTTTTCACATCATACACAGCGAGGATGAAATTTTGCTGTCTACTATTCCGTTGCTATGCCGTTGCTACGTCAAGTTATTAACAACGGTCCGCCGTTGTTGTTGTTGTTGTGGTTTTCAGTCCTGAGACTGGTTTCATGCAGCTCTCCATGCTACTCTTCCTGTGCAAGCTTCTTCACCTCCCAGTACCTACTGCAGCCTACATCCTTCTGAATCTGTTTAGTGATTCATCTCTTGGTCTCCCTCTACGATTTTTACCCTCCACGCTGCCCTCCAATACTAAATTGGTGATCCGTTGATGCCTCAGAACTTGTCCCACCAACCGATCCCTTCTTCTAGTCAAGTTCTGCCACAAACTCCTCTTCTCTCCAATCCTATTCAGTACCTCCTCATTAGTTATGTGTTCTACCCATCATTCTTCTGTAACACCACATTTCGAAAGCTTCTATTCTCTTCTTGTCCAAACTATTTATCTTCCATGTTTCACTTCCATACAAGGCCACACTCCATACAAAAACTTTCAGAAACGACTTCCTGACACTTAAATGTATGCTCGAGGTTAACAAATTTCTCTTTTTCAGAAACGCTTTCCTTGCCATTGCCAGTCTACATTTTATATCCTCTCTACTTCGAACATCAACAGTTATTTTGCTCCCCAAATAGGAAAACTCTTTCACTACTTTAAGTGTCTCATTTCCTAATCTAATTCCCTCAGCATCACCTGATTTAATTTGACTACATTCCATTATCCTCGTTTTGCTTTTGTTGATGTTCATCTTATATCCTCCTTTCAAGATACTGTCCATTCCGTTCAACTGCTCTTCCAAGTCCTTTGCTGCCTCCGACAGAATTACAATGTTATCGGCGAACCTTAAAGTTTTTATTTTTTCTCCATGGATTTTAATACGTACTACAAATTTTTCTTTTGTTCCCTTTACTGCTTGCTCAATATACAGATTGAACAACATCGGGGAGAGGCTACAACCCTGTCTCACTCCCTTCCAAACCACTGCTTCCCTTTCATGTCCCTCGACCCTTATAACTGCTATCTGCTTTCTGTACAAATTGTAAATAGCCTTTCGCTCTCTGTATTTTATCCCTGCCATCTTCAGAATTTGAAAGAGAGTATTCCAGTCAACATTGTCAAAAGCTTTCTCTAAGTCTACAAATGCTAGAAACATAGGTTTGCCTTTTCTTAATCTAGCTTCTAAAATAAGTCGTAGAATCAGTATTGCCTCACGTGTTCCCATATTTCTACGGAATCCAAACTGATCTTCCCCGAGGTAAGCTTCTACCAGTTTTTCCATTCATCTGTAAAGAATTCGCGTTAGTATTTTGCAGCCGTGACTTATTAAACTGATAGTTCGGTAATTTTCACATCTGTCAACGCTTGCTTTCTTTGGGATTGGAATTATTATATTCTTCTTGAAGTCTGAGGGTATTTCGCCTGTCTCATACATCTTGCTCACCAGATGGTAGAGTTTTGTCGGAACTGGCTCTCCCAAGGCTTTCAGTGGTTCTAATGGAATGTTGTCTACTGCCGGGGCCTTGTTTCGAATTAGGTCTTTCAGTGGTCTATCAAACTCTTCACGCAGTATCATATCTCCCATTTCATTTTCATCTACGTCCTCTTCCATTTCTATAACATTGCCCTCAAGTAAATCGCCCTTGTATAGACCCTCTAAATACTCCTTCCACCTTTCTGCTTTCCCTTCTTTGCTTAGAACTGGGTTTCCATCTGAGCTCTTGATATTCATACAAGTGGTTCTCTTTTCTTCAAAGGTCTCTATAATTTTCCTATAGGCGGTATCTATTTTACCCCTAGTGAGATAAGCCTCTACATCCTTACATTTGTCCTCTAGCCATCCCTGCTTAGCAATTTTTCACTTCCTGTCGAACTCATTTTTGAGACGTTTGTATTCCGTCGTAACTCCAGAGATAACTTATGTTGGAGTAAATGTTTATTTTTTAATACGCCGTAATACTGCTTTAAACAAATCACTTTTTACTGTCCATTATTCATGTACTCACTTAGTGACTTAAAATGTTTAAAGAGTCAATCAACTTGCATTAATACATATTGTATTATCCATTTAATCAGTTAGGAAACACGTAAGATTTATCTTTTGACTCAGATTTTATTGTTCTTTCTGTAATTGTTTGTGCCTACAACACACGCACACCGATATGTCATTCAAGATTAACTTCTGTTCAGTTCGGTAATCGTGACGCTGACGACAACTTTTGACTAGGAGGCGTACTTGTCCTTCTTCGTGTCTTACTCAAGACTGCGAGTTGTTTTTCTGTCGTTGATCCATTGCTCTCAAGGTTTTTGATTGTTCATCAGTACGAAGGCTAAGTAAGATGAACCAATCTCATTCAATTGCAGTCTAACACTCGTCTTACTATACCGTTGCTTTGAGAACGGTAAAGATTAACTTCCATCAGTCCAACGACTGAGCAATACTTCAGTCTCTACCTCACGAATTATCAGACTTCCAAAACTGAAACAATCTAATAGCGTTTGCGTCCAGACAACTATCGCAAAAGTACTCTAGAGCGACTCAAGAGCAAATAACTAACTGAACATTTCCATATCCGAGTTACATTGTAGTCACATTGAATTTCCTTTTCGATGCGGCTACAACTCTCTTCCATGGTAAATGTTATCTTTGACTGAATTACCTTCGTTCATATGATTTTGAATTTATTCTATAGATGTTTGATAAAGAATCTATGATAATCCTTTCTTTTCATCTCCCCTTTTTGTATGCTATTCACAGGATTTGAATGATATAGGTGTTAATCAAAATATTACCAGTGTAGGTTTTATCGTCAGTAGTTGCCGTCACTGTCAAGATGACTCAGTTCCCTACTTTAAGTTCCCAGAAAGTTTGTTAATTGGGGTTTTCTGTCCTTGGGGCGTTACATATGGTAGTGAAACATGAACTGCGGGAATACCAGAACAGAAGAGAATCGAAGCATTTGAGATGTGGTGCTATAGACGAATGTTGAAAATTAGGTGCACTGATAAGGTAAGGAATCTGGAGGTTCTGCGCAGAATCGGCGAGGAAAAGAGAATGTGGAAAATACTGATAGGCAGAACGTACAGGATGATAGGACATCTGTTAAGACCTCAGGGAATGACCTGCAGGTTACTAGAGCGAGCTATAGCGAGCGAAAACGTAGAGGAAGACAGAGACTGGAATATATCCAGCAAATAATTGAGAACATAGTTTTAAAGTGCTACTCTGAGGTGAAGAGGTTGTTACAGGACAGGAATTCGTGGTGGGCCGCGTCGAACCAGTCAGAAGACTGATGACAGAAAAAAATTATTTTGACCGAA
Organism: Schistocerca cancellata; assembly: GCF_023864275.1. Lineage (NCBI taxonomy): Eukaryota > Metazoa > Arthropoda > Insecta > Orthoptera > Acrididae > Schistocerca > Schistocerca cancellata. Next base: position 417,497,931 of record NC_064633.1, read on the forward strand.
ATAAGTAGCCAGGTGTGCGATTGTGTAAAAATATTAAAAATTTGATGGCTAGACGGAAAGAAGAGTGAACTGAAGCCCGTGCCCAGACACGATAGTGAGCGCTTCTTTAGAGCTAGTTCAGTGACGTGGAGCCGTGTGCATCTTGAACATTTCAACCACTTATTTTGGAGATGGACAGCGGCACGTCTTGGTAGAGGAACACGGCCCTCGGCCTCTATGGCAGAACGTTTCACATGACGGTGATGTTCTGCATGGCTGTCAGTGAATAATTACGATGAGCACAGTTAGCAACTCTGGCAAGACAGGGCATTTTCTTGCTCTCCACTTTTGGAAATCGGTAGGATGTATTGTCTCAGGTATAGCACTGCTGTGGTTAATGTATGAGTCTAGCAGTTAGTATCTGGTCTACAGTCACTGTTTTTCGTTTAGAGTTAACAAGATTCAAAAGTAATTTTCAGACTGCCATTAGCGCCAGTCAACGCTGAAAATCAACATATTGATTAGTAAGAGTTTGTATAAAGAAATTGTAAGCCATTTCCCATTACATTCCTGATCTCTGTGAATAATTACGTTTTTATTGAATAAATTACGGTGTTATGTGACAGATTGTTACTGTTCAACACCTATCGTTCATATTAAAAATTATGTATGCAAACATGCACTTAGCGTCTGTATCTAGGATCCTAAATAATTCGCGTTAGCCATTAAAGTTGTGCACACTAATTTATAGCTTACAAGGGAACGGTCCAATCCGAAACGTCGAAACCTGCTCTGAAATATTTTATACACGAAGAATAAATCAATAGAAACACCGTGTCAAAACGCTAGTTCCTAAGACACACCGCAAATATTTAAAAAAAAATGCTGAAAATTTCCTAATTCATACCTTTCCAGGCAGCTGGAGAAGTGTACAAATGGTTCAAACGGCTCTAAGCATTACGGGACTTAACATCTGAGGTCATCAGTTCCCTAGAACTTAGAACTACTTAAACCTAACTAATCTAAGGACATCATCACATATACGCCCGAGGCAGGATTCGAGCCTGCGACCGTAGCGGTCGCGCGGTTCCAGACTGAAGCACCTAGAACCGCTCGGCCACACCGGCCGGCTGAGAAATGTACACCACTACCATAGCTGTTGCCGACAGCGCACGTACAGCACGGCAGGTGCATAGCCTTCGTTGACGGGGCATCGATATGTGGATAACACAGCATAACGCGTTGGTAGTTTGTAAAGCGAATTTCAGATTCCGTTGACACTCTGTCTGAAACATTTGTACCCAGTTACTATTCACTCAGATTCGCAACTCATTTACGTTCATAATAATTAACAGTTGTCTTTTTAATAACGGTAAGTGTTAATAACCGACTAAACTGACTTAATTCCCTTTGTATTTTCTTTGTATGTGCTTGCTAATAGCATCTGTCTTTGTGCAGGTTCCAGAGTTTCGCGGTAACGTGGAATCCAATTTCTTCTTTCAACCTTTCGAATATGAAATGTAAAGAATATGGTATGCACTCGAAATCACCTACTTCTCCTGAAGACCTACATATGTGTTTTTTAGTAGTTAATTTCTTGGACTTTCATTCGAATGGTGTCGACATTTCGTCAGAAATTGTGGAATCATAGGAAGAAAAAGAAATATTTCTGACGCTTCAGTGAACTGTGGTTCGAACGATGATTGTTGTAGTAATTAAAGGCCGGAACAAAAGTACATTACCTTGCTAGTCCGACGAAAACATCACAGTAACACCTTTCAGTGACAAAAAATGCTGTAAATTTTTTGTTCAAATGAAGGAGGCAGAAAACGCTTATAGTTAAGTAATGTACAAGGCCTGTTTCGTTTCGTAAAATCTGAACGTGAATTTTATAAATGGAAGAAAGATTTTCACGAACTTCAAAATATGTACCAAAATCAATTTGTGAAAGAAAAACTTGTTGAATGATTTACAACTACTCGTGAGGTTCAGTGCACTGTTACCAAAGGTAATATACAGGACTGGCCCTCTGAGTTGCAAGTGAGACGAACATTACTGATTTCCAGGCTTCTCCGACCTAGTTAAACAGATTCAGAAAATTATACAGAAAAAGAAATCGCAAAATTACGAAGTTTATTTCAAGTAAACGTGTAGAGATATCATTAATAGGTAATGCTGTAGAGAAATTCGTAGCTGATGTAAGACGAAGCTTCAGTTATCCCCTAAATGCAGTGTATCAAGGCAGTGAGTCAGGTTTCGTGCAAAAACTACGTACAGACCACACTTTGCCATTTCGACCGAAAAAGGACAGAGTTCGCAGTCGATAATTGCTACGACACATTCGTATACAATAACGCCAGTGGTACGAGTCAAAGAATTACGTTTATATTTCTCTTCAGGTACCCCAAGGCAAATTAGGACCAAAAATTTAAAAAACGACCGTTTAGTTGCAAAAATCTAGTAATCGACGTAGTACAGTGGGGATAAACGGGAGAGAATAAGTCTCAATATTACAAGATGACATTACTGAACTATATGAAATAAAATCGTCATAGCTTTTGAACGGTTTGCGTAAGCACGTTCAAACTGCACGGTGGCCGCGGGGCACGATGGCAATTAGTATGAGCATGCGCGTGGGCCTTGTTGTTGGCTATTTCGTTTCCAGTCACGGAATAACCGGTACAATATTCCTCGAGGGCAAGGTGACTACTGAACGCGAAGGTTTTGGAAAAGATTCCATCCCCATTATCCAAAGTCACTCTGCTTTCGACAAGATGTGGTTCATGTCGGACAGAACTCGATCCTATCGAAACAGGAGAGTGTTTAATGTCCTGGAGGAACACTTTGGGGACCACATTCTGGCTCTGGGGCACCCAGAGGCCACTGGCATGAGCCTCAGTTGGCCGCCATATTCTTCGGATCTGAACACATGCGACTCCGTTTTGTGGGGCTATATTAAAGACAAGGTGTAAGGCAATAACCCCTAAACCACTGCTGAGCTGAAAACAACCATTCATGAGGTCATCGACAGCATCGATGTTCCGACGCTTCAGCGGGTCATGCAGAATTTCGCTGTTCGTCTGCGCCACATCATCGCCAATGACGGCAGGCACACCGAACATGTTATAACCTAAATCTGAATATCTGTAGTGACGTTTACATTTTGGACAAAGTATGTGCACGCCTTAGTTTGTAACGAATTTAAGTTTTTTTTTCATACAGTTCAATAACTGTCACCCTGTACGCCAGAAACGTCTTCTGAACAGTTGTAGAAAATAATTCAGTGCTTTCTTTGGACACAACAATACTTCTGTGTTTAGGAGGGTGACGAAAAGACTGTTGATATACAAGTAATTCGGGTTCTACCTGAAACTAATACTGAACTAACTGAGTCAGTTAACGTAGAGAAAGATATCAGTGATCGTAAGTTGATAGCAACTATGATAGCAAATGTCCTGAGACCGACACAAACATTAAGGACTCAGGACATTTCATTGAGAAGCTGAAGAAACTGAATCTTGCACCAAACAACATCCTGGTCAGCTTTGATGTTGTTTCGTTATTTACGAAAGTGCCACTCAGTGACGCTCTAGAGCACATCGGTTCCATTTTCCCGCAAGACATCAAAAAGCTCTTCCATGCATGTCTCACCATGAGCTATTTCACGTGGAATGGCGATTTCTACGAACAGCTGGAAGGCGTCGCCATGGGTAGTCCTCTCAGTCCGGTGGTGGCCAACTTCTTCATGGAACAATTAGAAGCACAGGCACTAGACTCGGCGACTTGCAAACCTAAGGTGTGGTACAGGTACGTCGATGATACTTTCGTGGTGTGGAGCCATGGTAAAGAACAGCTCGATGACTTCCTAAGACATTTGAACAGCCTCCATGCCAACATAACATTTACCATGGAAGTAGAAAAGGACAAGAAACTGCCATTTCTAGATGTGCTGGTCACAAGGGACGGCGAAAACCTGGGACAAAGCGTGTATCGAAAACCGACACACACGGACCGATACCTGCACAAACTGTCAAATCACCACCCGAGTCAGAAAAGAGGCATGATTGGTACGCTCGTAACGAGAGCAGGACGAATATGTGAGCCGCAACACCTCAAACGAGAAATGCAACACCTGGAAACTGTTCTGAGGAGCAATGGGTACTCCACAAATTATATTAGAAGTGTAACAGAGCCAAACACTCGGCGAAGTAAGGAACCAGAAAAAGAAATGTCGGGCACGGCCTTTCTGCCATACATTCCCAGAGTGACTGACAGAATTGGCCGTATATTGCGCAAACATGGCGTAAAGACGATTTTGAAACCGACTAGGAACACCAAAGAGTGTCTTAGATCGGCGAAGGAGAAAAGAGACCCACTTGCAATGTCGGGAATATACCGTGTACAATGCATATGCGGAAAAGTTTATGTCGGAATGACTGGACGATCAATTAACACCAGGATCAAAGAGCATAAGCGACATTGCAGGTTGGGGCAGGTGGAGAAATCGGCCGTGGCAGAGCACGCACTGAACGAGACCGACCACGTAATAAAATTCGCCGACACGGAAGTTCTGGCTGTAGAGAAGCACTATCACACGCGCTTGTTCAGAGAAGCTGTAGAAATACAAAAACACGCGAACAGTTTCAACAAGAAAGAGGAAAGCCTTAGGGTAAACGGATCCTGGCTTCCCGTACTGCAGCGAACGACCGTCGCAGGTAGCAAGAGGAGAACCGCACCGGAAATGACAGCGGAGAAGCCCTCGGACGTTGGCGCGCCAGGTACATGTAGTCTGCGGCCGCGAGCTCGGCTCCAGTTCACCACCGGCAATGGAGGGTGAAGCTTTGACAATGCCAGCCACTCGTGCTGGTGAAACGTCAGAAAAATCATTAGATAAACGTCGACCGAAGAACCCAAGACAGAAGCCAATAGGCAGTTTACGCTAAAGAACTTGCTCCCCTTCTAGCAGCAGTTTATTGTATGTCGCAGGAGCAAGTAAGGGAACCTAGCGACTGGAAAAAAGCGCAGGTCATTCCAGTTTTTTAAAAAAATCATAGGAGAGATGCACATAATTATAGGCCTTATAGCATTACGTCAGTCTGCTAAAGAACTATGGAACATGTTTTATACTCAGAATTATGACTTTTTTGGAGAATGAAAATCTCTTCTATAAAAATCAGTATGTATTCAGCTGTAGAGTCTTGTACCGCAAGGAAGGAAGGAAGAGGGTGTTGTTATGAGTGACCTGTATGCTCTTTCTACAACACAAATGCACACATGGGTTACCACGATTCTTCATTTACTTGAACTGGAATATTTGCTTAACTGGAATAGAGTCCATGTTTATGGAACAAGCTCATCAGTTCCGCTACAGTCACTAATTTGGTCGCTATGTACTGTCGTAGCCTTTGATGAACTAAATCCGCTCTGCGAGTAAACTGACAGATGCCAAACTGGATGGGTAAGACTGAGGAGAGATTTAGTGAGGGTTGAGGCCCTCCAGTCAACGGAGGCGGCCTAAATAAGGGCTGTCGGGAGGGTGTTGTCGGTATTTGATTGTGGGTGTGCTTCTGGCCTCCCTCATGACAGCCACACTTGAACCAGGATCGATCTTCGCGTTTCGTCTTTATTGACCGATGTGCTGGCGACAGCTTACGCCAACACATCTGCAAATATCTTGCGAAACTCACTCGCTGTGTTCCTCCATGAGATCCAAAGCACTGTAGACATCAGCCCTCAGGTTGATGCCGTGTTCCTTGATTTCAGGTAGGCTTCTGATTCTGCCCTGCAGATACATCGAGACTCCTGCATTGTTGGAACGTGCGGACACTCTCACTCGAAGTGATAAACGGATCACACCTCTTTGCACAACTGGACGTCCTTGTTGATAGTACTGAGACACTCGTTCACCACTTGGGGTACTCAAAGCTATGTGCCTGCTGGGTTCTCGCCGAAGACCACAAAGAACAACGAAGGACCACCTGTGTGAGAATTGCTTGCGCGTCAGGAGGCTGGTCGTAACAATTTTTTGCTGAACATCGTCACAGGTGATGAAAGTTCCGGAAACAAATTGGCAATCCACAGAGTCGTGCTGCCCCACTTCTCCTCCGAAGAAAGTAGTTCAGAGTCGCACCTCAGCTGCTCAAGTCGTGGTGCCGGTCTTTTGGGATTCTGAACCGGTTATTCTATTTGATGTTATCGCTCATGGCGCAACTGCCAACTCCGAAGCGTATTGTGCTGCTTTCAGGAAACTGAAGAAACAATTTCAGCGTTTTCGTTGCCACAAAAATACATACCAACTTCTATTTCACCGTGACAACGCAAGGTCTTACACACGTGTGCTCACACAAGAGGAGCTAACAAAACTTCATGCAAGTGTTCTTCCTCATCCACCCTACAGTTCGGATCTCGCACTTCAGACTTCCATGCGTTTGGCCCAATGAAGGATGCACTCCGCGTGAAGCAGAAAGTGAATGTTGGGGAGGTTACTGATGCAGCAAGACGTTGGCTCCGACATCGACCAGTAGAGTGGTACCATGCGGGCATACAGGCGTTCCCAGTAACATGACTTAAGGCCGTCGCATTGAACGGAGATTAGGTTGAAGAGTATGGTTTTTGAAGGCAAACGAGAGGGGGGTAGTATGGTGTATTGGAATCATGAATAAAACCAACCTGCTTTCAGAAAAAAATGTGTATTACTTGTGGAATTGCCCTCGTAGTATGTATGCTTACTTTACGCTGTTGCAGTTTTCAGATACAGTTGTAACGCTAATTTTCTACACTACTGGCCATTAAAATTGCTACACCACGAAGATGACGTGCTACAGACGCGAAATTTAACCGACAGGAACAAGATGCTGTGATATGCAAATGATTAGCTTTTCAGAGCTTTCACACAAGGTGCTGACATAAGGAAAGTTTCCAACCGATTTCTCATACACAAACAGTAGTTGACCGGCGTTGCCTGGTGAAACGTTGTTGTGATGCCTCGTGTAAGGAGGAGAAATGTGTACCATCACGTTTCCGACTTTGATAAAGGTCGGATTGTAGCCTATAGCGATTGCGGTTTATCGTATCGTGACATTGCTGCTCGCGTTGGTCGAGATCCAATGACTGTTAGCAGATTATGAAATCGGTGGGTTCAGGAGGGTAATACGGAACGTCGTGCTGGATCCCAACGGCCGCGTATCACTAGCACTCGAGATGACAGGCATCTTATCCTCATGGCTGTAACGGATCGTGCAGCCACGTCTCGATCCCTGAGTCATCAGATGGGGACGTTTGCAAGACAACAACCATCTGCACGAACAGTTCGACGACGTTTGCAGCAGAGTGGACTATAAGCTCGGAGACGGTGGCTGCGGTTACCCTTGACGCTGCATCACAGACAGGAGTACCTGCGATAGTGTACTCAACGACGAACCTGGGTGCACGAACGGCAAAACGTCATTTTTTCGGATGAATCCAGGTTCTGTTTACAGCATCATGATGGTCGTATCCGTGTTTGACGACATCGCGGTGAACGCACATTGGAACCGTGTATTCGTCATCGCCATACTGGCGTATAACCCGGCGTGATGGTATGTGGTGCCATTGGTTACACGTCTCGGTCACCTCTTGTTCGCATTGACGACACTTTGAACAGTGGACATTACATTTCAGATGTGTTACGACCCGTGGCTCTACCCTTCATTCGACCCCTGCGAAATCCTACATTTCAGCAGGATAATGCACGACCTCATGTTGCAGGTCCTGTACGGGCCTTTCTGGATACAGAAAATATTCGACTGCTGCCCTGGCCAGCACATTCTCCAGATCTCTCACCAATTGAAAACGTCTGGTCCATGGTGGCCGAGCAGCTGGCTCGTCAAAATACGTCAGTCACTACTCTTGATGAACTGTGGTATCGTGTTGAAGCTGCATGGGCAGCTGTACCTGTACACCCCATCCAAGTTCGTTTGACTCTATGCCCAGGTGTATCAAGGCTGTTATTACGGCCAGAGGTGGTTGTTCTGGGTACTGATTTCTCAGGATCTATGCACCCAAATTGCATGAAAATGTAATCACATGTCAGTTCTAGTATAATATATTTGTCCAATGAATAGCCGTTAATCATCTGCATTTCTTCTTGGTGTAGCAATTTTAATGACCAGTAGTGTAATAGCAAGCAACAGACTCACAAAAGAAAATAAACAGTGTTCTTCTTCTCTGTCCCTGACTTCTCTTGTTCCTCTACGGATTTTGTGTTTTTATACGGGTTGAATCAACGCTAGTGGCAGTGGATGGCCGGGTGCCATCCCTGACGGAATAAATCCCCCTCCTGGACGATGTCTGTGTGCCCCGTAAATCTCACGTACGAGTGTGCGAACGTTTTCTAACTGTCGGCGTAACTGCTATGTAAGGAGAGATGTGGGCGCCAGCTCGGTATTTACGTAACTGTATGTGATGAACCACCTAAATCCCTCATCCAGGCTGGCCTGGTCATCAGTCTTCGTCGTTTATCCGCAAGGTGGATTTGATCTTGGCAGGCTCGCCTCCCCTAACCCTAGAAGCTTTCAGTTAACGTCCGCGATTGTGGGGGTGAGGGGTGGGGGGTAGCTACAAATTGAAACCATTGGTATCTCTGTGGGTTTCAGTTTGTTGCCGTAAAAGCAGTCATGTCACCAAATACATCGTAGTCGTGACATACAGCACCATTCTCCCGCGGCTGCTTGGCTGTTAACAAAATTACAAAACAGAAAAAATGTCATTTCGCCACCGACGTTTTTATCTCGATACAGGCAGCGATGGGTGGAGAAATGCTAGTGCGTTTATTGGAATCCATCGAAAATATTTGTCAGGATGGCCCAGTGTAGCTACTCATTGTAGTCATGTTCATGGAAAGGATGCTGCAATATTATAGCGGCTCTGTGCTCCGTCTCGTCAGGGCAATAAGAAGGCAGAGAAACAGATTCCACTTTACTCTGACGGTGCTGATGACGTTAGCATGCTGCGATTTCGACACTGATGCTCAGAGAAGCTAGCTTATAGAATAATTTCGTTGTTTCTGTTCCCCCTTAAGAATATAGATTCGATAGTTTGTCCTAGAAGTGTATTCGTTCCAAATCTTCGTCCGATGCAGCGAAATGTATTCATGATTTATGGAACAAGTGTTAATGTAATGTCTAGGGTCAGCTAATTGTGATTTCGTGTCTTTCACAGTATTTCCAAACACTGAGGACCTGTTGAATAATGTGAGAAAGAATGTGCGCTCTTGAAGACCGTATGAGAGGTTTATTAATTATGATATACGATCAGATCAACTATGCGGCTTGAACATGATGTGACATAAGAAGTCTTGAATGTGTGTACTGTCAGTGGTTCACTGGCAACCATTTCTAATCTCAGACTGACTGCCCAGAAATTGCTGATTAAAATGGATTGACTATCACCATCTAAAGTCCAGTGAATGACGTCACTCTTGCCTGTAGGTCTTTTAATGAGTATATGTATGTATGACAAGCTTGAAGTCACAAGCACACATTACTGATAAAAGTACTGTAGAATTATTCGGAGATATTTCAGAGACAGAGCTTTTGTTGCTGGTTAAATGGACTCGTGATGGTTCTTCTTATAATACGAACAAAAGACGGTTTCCGTCGTTCCACAGTTTTTCATATCATCAACGCAACAGAGGAAGAGGAAACAGTCGATTGTCGATTTCAGTATTGTGATATGTCCATCGCCATATGCCGAATTCTTACAGTCTTTTGCCTGATAACCTGGTTTCTGGCAAAACTGTATGCTTTTTTTTTTTCTCTAGAGAATTTACTATCTGGACATATAGATTTCGAATGCAGTAGCTGGCTGTGCGTGGGGTGCAAACAGGAATTTCTAGATTAGGCCACTCTCCGTCCATTCCAAATAACGATTGCTGTCGAAAACCAAAACTATCAGTGTAAGTTTCCAAGAAGTGCCTCCCAATGGTGAGGTTATTAAAATCCTAATATTCAATAGCCGAAGCACTCGCAACAAAGTACCAGCGTTTGAAGGGCGCCTGGAAAGCACTGAACCTCACAAAATACCAAACTCAGAAAGCTGGTTACAATCTGACGTCTACAGTAGCCAGATCATTGGGAAAAATTTACGTTTATACCGAAAGGTTAACGAAATGGGAGATGAAGGTAGTGTATTTGCCTCAATATGAGGAATCCAAATCCAACGAGATAGATGTTGAAGCAGCATATAAGATTTGTTGGGCAAGACTCGGTTTCAAGGGTGGCATAATATTAAAATAGGGTCCTTCTACCGACCGCCAGAGTCACCTCTTGATGTAGCCAAAAACCCCAGAGAAAACTTCAGTTCTTGTAAATTAATTCCCAAACCATATTAAAATAATTGGAGGTGACTTTAATTATCCACCATTCACTTGGGCTAATTACAGTGGTGGTTGTGACAAGTATCTTGTGAAACGTAACTAAATTCTTTCTGTAAAAACTACGTGTAACAGATAGTCAGAACCCCACTCATAATGGAGATATATTAGATCTAATGCCAACAAACAGACCTGGCCTCTTCGAGGAAGTTCACATCGAAACTGGTATAAGTGATCATGAGGCAGTTATAGCCACAACCAGTACCAAAATTCAAAGTGCAACTAAAACAAGCAGAAAGATCTGCATGTTCAACAAGCTTGACAGAGAAGCTGTAGTGTCATATATCAATGAGCAACTTTCAGCTCAGAGCAAAAGCATATAGACGAACTATGGCTCAAGCTTAAAAGAATAGTTGACCATACACGGATTGACAGGAACCCAGCAGAACTGTTCATGTTGGTTGAGGTCCTCCGTGGTACACAGTCACTGTAAAGAAACTTCTAAAGAAACAGGTGCTACTGTACAATAGGTACAAAATAAATCTTTTGGCTACAGATATGGAGAGAGAAAAATCAATGTACGAAGCCTTCAATGACTACCACAAGAGAATATTGGCGAAGGATATTTCACAAAACTGAAACAAACTGTAGTCAAATGTAAAGGCTGTTAGTGGCACCAGAGTTAGTGTTCCATCACTAGGCTAAATGGTGAACTTTCAGATTGACTTACATGCATAAAAAATTATGGAATGAGATTTCTCTCATAAGGACACAATTATACATATACATAAGTGGAACAATGGATTTCAGAGAAAAGGATGCTTCAGAATTCCGTAAACTTGTCTGCTGACAAGACAAGATTTTTTTTTTTTTTCAAAACCGCAACAAGCAATCTGAGTAGAATCCCTTTCCAACAGGTCGCTAACATCTTTACTCCGACTTTGTGACAAAATAAAGTAAATCAATTACAATCAAAAACGTAGTAAAATATTTGAATATTATGCATAGTACTTAATTTTCAGCTAAACAGATGCTCACAGACTGTTGTGATACTTAAAGAGGAATTTCTTCATCCTCTAGCCTATATTAGTATGCTGTGCAAAGCAATACTGATAAAAACCACAAAATAGTCCCACTTTTCTATTAAAACAAAATTTGAAATGCTGTCACATTAGAGATGTAACTTTTAATTGCCATGTTCACATTGTTCATTCGAATCGTATTGTAGCCATGAAATATTTTTCTTGTTTTTCCAAAATTAACAATCTCACTGTTCGTTTCGTACTGAATGATGCAATACTTTTATTTATGTTCAATTACACATTTAATAAGTCTGATAGATTCAATGTTTATCATTTTGTGCTATATTTTCGTAGTCAGCTACAACATTATATTCAATTGTTAATGTGAATTATCCCAGTAATCTCTTTGTTTCAAAACTATGTTATCTTGGCAACGTTGTCAACTAAAATAGACATACCACAAATATGTCAGACCCATTGGAAGTATCTCATAAAAATCATTGACATAATCATTCTTTAATCATCTCACAGTATTCATATAAGCTTTAGTTTTCATAATTTGTTACTCTTTTGAACTGTCAAACATTCCCCTCTACTGTATTTTCCGCTTACAAGATAAAAAAAGCAGAACTAAGGCTCAAACAGTTTACAAAAAAATAAATCCATTTCCCAACAATATTTTTCACTAATACTTCCAACAGTTTGATATTACTAATCACAGCTGACTATACTCACGATAAAACCATAAAATACTTCCAGGCTGACTTTCCATCTTGTGCAAACAAAATTTCTCTTCCAAATTGTCTTAAGATTCCCCATAACAGCAGTAATTTTGTATTCATTTACCTTTAACTATGTCAACACAGCACCAATGCAATATATAATATAATTGTTTGAATAATCCAGATCAAATGGAGATGATATCTGAAAAGAGCTTATACTGTAGGGTCAACTAACTTCTGCTCATATAGATGTGATGAAATTCAAGCAGAGCAACAATTCAAAATGTGGCAAATGTAAATTGATATTCAAAAAGTTTTCATCATAAATTATAGCCAATACTTTTACCTTCCATATCCTAGAAAATTTCAGCTTCGGCAAATAGCATTACAGAACAATTTTTGCTGGCTTTGTGACATCAATTCTCTGTCATAAGTCATTTATATGTCTACAGAATAATTTTTACACAAAAAATAAGACAGTCAAATAGAGCTTGTAATCCTCTGAGAGCATCTTTACCAAAGTTTGTCATAAAACATTTCCTGCAACCCATCTGTTTCCAACACTTTCATTTTTGCAATGGGAAAGTCCAATTTTATCACTTCTCTGTTCAGCACCTTTACCACATATTTTCAAAACTTGGATTTTTCGTAGATCTACACCAGAACATGCTACTGGCAACGCTGCCATCACACACACACACACTGCCACACTCTGGCTTGTAACTTTCTCAAATCACTATTTATCTCAACATTCTCACAAAAGCCTACCACAGTCCATGTATCATTAGTATGAGACTAAGTCAACACAAAAGTGCAGTCATCACTTTTTTTGCAAACTCGTCGAATATACAGGGTGAGTCACCTGACATTACCGCTGGATATATTTCGTAAACCACATCAAATACTGACGAATTGATTCCACAGACCGAACGTGAGGAGAGGGGCTAGTGTAATTGGTTAATACAAACCATAAAAAAATGCACGGAAGTATGTTTTTTAACACAAACCTACGTTTTTTAAATGGAACCCAGTTAGTTTTGTTAGCACATCTGAACATATAAACAAATACGTAATCAGTGCCGTCTGTTGCATTGTAAGATGTTAATTACATCCGGAGATATTGTAACCTAAAATTGACGCTTGAGTACCACTCCTCCGCTGTTCGATCGTGTGTATCGGAGAGCACCGAATTACGTAGGGATCCAAAGGGAACGGTGATGGACCTTAGGTACAGAGGAGACTGGAACAGCACATTACGTCCGCGTGCTAACACCTTTTTATTGGTCTTTTTCACTGACGCACATGTACATTACCATGAGGGGTGAGGTACACATTCGACGGGCGTTTCATAGGACGTGGAGGACGCATAAATTGGCCAGCCCGTTCTCCTGATCTTACACCTCTGGACTTCTTTCTGTGGGGAACGTTAAAGGAGAATGCGTATCGTGATGTGCCTACAACCCCAGATGATATGAAACAACGTATTGTGGCAGCCTGCGGCGACATTACACCAGATGTACGGCGGCGTGTATGACATTCATTACGCCAGAGATTGCAATTGTGTGCAGCAAATGATGGCCACCACTTTGAACTGACATGTCGGGACACACTCTATTACACTCCGTAATTGAAAACGGAAACCACGTGTGTACGTGTACCTCACCCCTCATGATAATGTACATGTGCGTCAGTGAAAAAAAACCAACAAAAAGGTGTTAGCATGTGGACGTAATGTGCTGTTCCAGTCTCCTCTGTACCTAAGGTCCATCACCGTTCCCTTTGGATCCCTACGTAATTCGGTGCTCTCCGATACACACGATCGAACAGCGGAAGAGTGATACTCAAGCGTCAATTTTAGGTTACAATATCTCCGGATGTAATTAACATTTTACAATGCAACAAACTGCACTGATTACGTATTTGTTTATATGTTCAGATGTGCTAACAAAACTAACGGGGTTCCATTTAAAAAACGTAGGTTTGTGTTAAAAAACATACTTCCGTGCATTTTTTTATGGCTTGTATTAACCAATTACACTAGCCCCTCTCCTCACGTTCGGTCTGTGGAATCGATTCGTCAGTATTTGATGTGGTTTAGGAAATATATCCAGCGGTAACGTTAGGTGACTCACCCTGTATAGTTCTGCTTTCCCTTCAGATCTACTTATATAGGTCTTACTAATATTGTTGTTGTGGTCTTCAGTCCTGAGACTGGTTTGATGCAGCTCTCCGTGCTACTCTATCCTGTGCAAGCTCCTTCATCTCCCAGTACCTACTGCAGCCTACATCCTTGCGAATCTGTTTAGTGTATCCATCTCGTGGTCTCCCTCTACGATTTTTACCCTCCACACTGCCCTCCAATGCTAAATTTGTGATCCCTTGATGCCTCAGAACTTGTCCTACCAACCGATCCCTTCTTCCAGTCAAGTTGTGCCACAAACTCCTCTTCTCCCCAATCGTATTCAATACCTCCTCATTAGTTACGTGATCTACCCACCTAATCTTCAACATTCTTCTGTAGCACCACATTTCGAAAGCTTCTATTCTCTTCTTGTCCAAACTATTTATCGTCCATGTTTCACTTTCATACATGGCTACACTCCATACAAATACTTTCAGAAACGACTTCCTGGCACTTAAATCTATACTTGACGTTAACAAATTTATTTTCGTCAGAAACGCTTTCCTTGCCATTGCCAGGACCATCATCAGTTATTTTGCTCCCCAAATAGCAAAACTCCTTTACTACTTTAAGTGTCTCATTTCCTAATCTAATTCCCTCAGCATCACCCTACTTAATTCGACTACATTCCATTATCCTCGTTTTGCTTTTGTTGATGTTCATCTTATATCCTCCTTTCAAGACACTGTCCATTCCGTTCAAATGTTCTTCCAAGTCCTTTGCCGTCTCTCACAGAATTACAATGTCATCGGCGAACCTCAAAGTTTTTATTTCTTCTCCATGGATTTTAATACCTACTCCAAATTTTTCTTTTGTTTCCTTTACTGCTTGTTCAATATACAGATTGAATAATGTCGGGGAGAGGCTACAACACTGTCTCACTCCCTTCCCAACCACTGCTTCCCTTTCACGCCCCTCGACTCTTATAACCGCCATCTGGTTTCTGTACAAATTGTAAATAGCCTTTCGCTCCCTGTATTTTACCCCTGCCACCTTTAAAATTTGAAAGAGAGTATTCCAGTCAACATTGTCAAAAGCTTTCTCTAAGTCTACAAATGCTAGAAACGTAGGTTTGCCTTTCCTTAATCTTTCTTCTAAGATAAGTCGTATGGTCAGTATTGCCTCACGTGTTCCAACATTTCTACTGAATCCAAACTGATCTTCCCCGAGGTCGGCTTCTACAAGTTTTTCCATTCGTCTGTAAAGAATTCGCGTTAGTATTTTGCAGCTGTGACTTATTAAATTGATAGTTCGGTAGTGTTCACATCTGACAATACCTGCTTTCTTTGGGATTAGATTTATCATATTCTTCTTGAAGTCTGAGGGTATTTCGCCGGTCTCATACATCTTGCTCACCAGATGGTAGAGTTTTGTCAGGACTGGCTCTCCCAAGGCCGTCAATAGTTCTAATGGAATGTTGTGTACTACCGGGGCCTTACTAATAATAGTCTTACTAATAACAGTCTTACTAATAACAGCCTTACTAATAACAGTCTTACAATTTTTACTGTATTTCACCACAGGCAAGCTTATGATTGGTGAGGCTGTTTCAACACAGGTTTCTAGCAATTTCCTCAGATGAATGATGCTCTTTAATGACAAGGCTGACTTTACAGTTAATTTCATTTACTTTCCTATTCATAAATATTTTGATTTCGTAAATACGTTATTTATTTGCTGTTTTACATCATCCTTAAAACTCTTTCATCGGTTACTTAGTTTAGATTACAGTTGAGATTTTAAAAGGCCGCTGTTAGATTTCATTGCCAATTCCATTTCTAATATTTTAGATCCTATTACTCTCAATTTGCCTGAAAATGGTCTCAGCAGATCGCCCAGTTCGGTTTTCTTTCCTCTTCTGAACTGTCTGTATCCTAAATTATATCTGACACCTCCCTACTAATTCACTTACAGATTTCTCGGATGTAGCCGTATTTCAAACGTCTTCTTTCTATGTTCAGGTTGACGATCTGTTATCTGATGTTTTGCTTTCATTTATCAGTAGTATTTTAGCGAATATGTTTTAATTCGCGTCTTCCATAGTTTTCGTCAAAAAATTGTTTTCATATAATAATATGCTTTCGGAAAATGAAATTGATATTAATACTTCAATCAAAAAATTTCATATCCCAGCTGGAGTCCTCACACACATTTGTTACTAGCAGGTTCCAACAACAATGAGAGCCCCTGGAGGGAAGAAGAGGTTATTTTCGCGAGGAACTATCGAGAAAATTGAGAGAATCGGCATTTGACGTTGAGTGCAGAATTATTTTACTGCCACCACGTTACGTGTGAGGACTACGAAGATATGGTAAATTAAGGCTCGTACAGAGGTCATTTTTCCCTCACTCCATTTACAAGTCGAACAGGAAGGGAAACCGCCTTCCACCATGCACCACACGGTCATTTGCGGAGTATGTTGGCAGATTTAGAAAGAGAGTATTATCCACTTAGAACTTAAGTCACAGCACTTCAACAGTCTTTGTTTACCAATCACTCTGTAACAGGTCAGTGTACAAGACCTCACATATAAGAACTGAGAATGCTGACATTACTAATGAACTATGTGTCAGGGCATATTTGTGCATGGCAGTTTAATGAACTTTTCATTGTGCCCTTACACTGTAATAACCTTCATTATAACCAGTAAACGTAGTGGCATTGGAAGGGCAGTTTACTACACATGTGTTCTTATGTTCCACTAGAAGGAAAACTTCGCAACGCTTCTGAAATCAGCATTGCATCTGCACAGCATGCAGCAGTATCTCAATCAGTGGAAGGGACGTAAGGAGAGGTATGGCTCCTGAAATGGGTCTAGCTTTGTCATTCTGAACCATATCCAGAATGCATCACCATGGAAATCTGTCCAATGTATTTGCTCCATACTAACTGGATGTGTATAAATTATGTATCATACATCATACCATATTTGCTATATTTTCTTGTAATTATTATTGGAAGGAAAAATGTCAATAAGAGGGTGTGAGCTAAATAAAGTCTTGTTATGCTAAATGAACACTGAAATTTAGTGCATGGGTTAACATATTATCTACATCAGTAATCCCTTTATGCAATACTCTAATGTGGGACTTAGTCAACAGATTAAAAAATTTATAAAAAGAGAAGAGCGTAGTTATAAGTCACTCCTAATAAAAATAACACTTAAACAACAAAGTACCAAACATAAAAATGTCAAAAACAGAGTTTTCTTTTGAAAGTTCAATGGAAATAAATTAGCATATGAAAATTTGTGAATAATCATAATATACTAATCAATACCGAAAACATACTTAGAAAACCGAAAGGTGATTTTACTGGAACAATTGGCAATGTACGTCTCACTAATGTAAGACTTCAAATGACAGATTTGCAACTAAGAATAGATTTTAAATTTCACTCAACTCTGGGAAGTATAACTCAGTTATTTGCATGGAGTTTCACAAGTATGTTACAACCAGACAGTGTTTCTACTTATTCTTCTCTCATAAAATCCCATTTCAGCAGAGAAAAATATAACTTTATGTCACAACTAATATGACAACTGCTCTCCACTATCACTACAACAGCATTATGTTTGGCGCCACAACCATCTATAAATATACTCTAAGAATAAGCGTTTCACAAAGTACTGGCAACAGAAGTGCATGAAAAGAAATACAACTAACAGTTATACATATTGGATAATTTTCTTAGAGGATTCTTTTCAGCAAATTATGGATACAAATTTTATAAAGGCAGAATGTAGGCAGAGATACGTTTTAAATCCAAAATTAATTAATTACTTTTTGTAAAAATTTATTAGAAGAGAATTATGATTTACATTTTAATTACACCATTGTTTATGGCACTAACTTTGTCTGTAATCTTTGCTATGTGATTAATACATTCATACAGGCAATTATTAGGTCAAAACTCCATAAGTAATTGTGAGTTGTCACAATATGTACTGGAACGTTTAAAACAGTTTAAAGTAAGAGAATAATAATTTTTGTGTGATGGTGTGTTATTTGCTATAATTACATTTCCAGACTGATAACACATTGTAATTTGAAAATGACCTCAGTTCAAATTCTGATCTCTGGATTTGGTTCTTCATTAATGATGGAAGATCAAATGCTACACCAATCTGTGAGATTACACCCCAACCCTCCCCCTCCCAGACACTTACACATAAAACTTATACTTATGGCTATGCTGGGCTCTACATGTTAAAGATTGACTTGGAAAAACAAAGAAAAAGCCAACAAAGATTCAGCACTAGTGCAAAATTCACAAGCTACATATATCAACTAGGTGGTATTGCACACAGAATACGGTAACAAATAATAGCTAGTTATAAAAATATGCAAAGATAATTAAATCCTTTTTATTAAAGTATTCTAAAAATTTTATTTTAATTAACATTTCCCATATAATCAATAACAGAGACACCTCATTTCCTAAATTAGGTCACTGTATATTCCAATTTCACTGTATTGGCATGGGTATCTATTTTGCTTCTGATGTTAACAGTTTGTGGGTACTAATTACAGTACCTATTTGAGTTAATAGTTCAGTTAATCATAACTGAATTAATTTTACATTATCCTAAATGTCTCTATCAATACCCAGTTTACAATTTAATTCAGCAATTGCTTCACTCTCTCATTTCCATAATTTCTTAATTACAGTCATTATATCATCACTTGTCAAAAATATCTCATTAGTTATACTCACAGATTACAGATGACTAACCAGTATCTCATGTCACATGATTCCACGAAGACACTCTACTACTAAACGTGACATTGAGTCACTAACTGTAAAATATCATAATCATAATCATAAATGTCATTATCCTCATAAAGCCCTATGTTTAATCACAATTCTATCCTCTCACAACATAGTTTCAGTCTTTTACTTCATCAACATCATCAAAGGCACCAGTGTCTCATCAATGAGATAATCTCTTACCTCACTAAGACACCACGATAGTAACAAACAAGTATCCACAATGCCATAACTTTACTACTGATGAATCTCTTGCCAAACTATTTAATAGTATACATCCAACATTAAATGGTTCAAATCAATTCAGTTTTATAAAATTATGATGTCTGACTTCTATAACTGTTAATAAATGTCACAAAATATAGATGAGACAAGTAAAAATAGCTGCTATGGATGATAAATTCATTTCCACAGATCTCTGTATCTAATACAGCACTTAATTACTTCTATATTCATCCAGTAGTCGTTAATTTCATTACAGTGTGTATCAGTAGAAACCATAAAACTAATCCCCTGCTTATCCATAGCTTTAACATCAATGAATACAATTTTGCTAATTACCTCAGGACAATTAAAACTTTGCAAGAAATTTTATACAAATATTGAAATACAACTACAATATAAGACAAAACTACTTTTTAAACTAACTAAGGTTCGATCACAGTGCAACAGATTCTCTTACTTCAGGTAATTAAGAAAGCATAATTGAATTTAACTTTCAACAATGTTAGTAATGTAACCATTGACAGGTCGGTTCTCACAAAAGTATTTTAACTAATACAGAAATCTGAAGTAGTGAGAATCATGAGTATGAGCATCTCTCATATAAATAACTATTGACAAAGGAAACAAATATAATTTGAGAAATGCAGCAAAAAACTTCATTTCCTACTGATAAGCAACATAAATGTTAATAATTAGTCTCCTCTTCCCATTCCTTAATCCAGTAACATTTCTCATTTAACGAAACAAGAAGCGAATTAAACAGCAAGACATTTTGAGAATTTCAGTATTCACAAAGACGTCATGAAATCCAGCTCAACTGTCAAACATTTCTTTCCTCTTTTACACCCTATAATTAATAATTATGCTGAATTAATGTGAAATATAAGCTAATTTCAGTAATTATACTAATCATTGTGTTAATAACAGGTAAATTAATTATCAGACTGCTTTATGAAATCTCATTCGTCATGCTGGTTATTATAAATCATTTGTAGCAGATCAGTTGTCAAGATAGTTCACAAATTTCAAAAAATGGTATACAATTAATAATTGTGTTACTTAAATGAGTTACAGGATTTATTCATGATACATTAATCAAAAAGATTAATTATTAAAGATTTTCATAAGTTCAGCCTACAGCAGTATACTGAAAATTTACTAATACTTGACCTTTGGAAAAATTGTAACAGAATATAATCTTCCTAACAGATAAATTCTCGTTGCCACAACAACACTCCCATATTAAATGCACTCATTAGTTAAATTTAACACACTGTAACATTTCTACTTCATTTTTCTTACATAAACATTACTTCACTTCATTGC
Source organism: Schistocerca cancellata (assembly GCF_023864275.1). Taxonomy (NCBI): domain Eukaryota; kingdom Metazoa; phylum Arthropoda; class Insecta; order Orthoptera; family Acrididae; genus Schistocerca; species Schistocerca cancellata. Next base: position 417,518,508 of record NC_064633.1, read on the forward strand.
TAGAATGGTTTAATGCTATCACGTTGTAAGCACATTACACTCCAAATCTGAAAGCAGCGTCGTCAATGAAATACAAGACTTACCACTGAAAGTATATTTATTACGAACACCAACCTACACCTAGAAGGGAACTGAACTCAAGCATTCGCTTAAAATATGTTCGAACTTTTGGATGGAGAGTGTTGCTGTTTACACAGACATCGAATCTTCCAGAATGCTAGTACTTATCTCGTACAAACATAGAATATTCTAGAATATATAAACATTACAAACATAAGATATTTTAAGGGCCTTCCAGGAAAAGTAATTATTAAATAAAAAAAACACTGCTGTGACCCCCAGCACACCAGCCAGAAACACTAACCACTGCACCACATTGCATGCACCACAGTTCAGTGCATTACACCATGTAGTGGAGAGTCTCATAGGAGCCAACTACAGCACCATGGATCGAAATCTTCTCAATTGTCTTCTGTATGTCGGTGCTGGCGAATCCTCACGGTCTGGTCGTGTTGTTACATCATTTTCACTATGCGCCCTGTCGAAGTTACACGATCGTCTTGTGGGTCTTCAGTTTCCTTGAACCTCCCATCGTTGACCTGCACCTCTGGACTGTAATGGGGCTTCATAAAGAAAACATGGGCGATGTCTCTGCACTTTTTTCTTCCTCATGAAGGATCATAATCGTCGACTGCTTATGTGACGACCAACAAGTGATGAAGAAACGATATGGCCCAAAGTGGTGTCTTCATAACTTTTCAGATAGTTCCGTTTTCCAGACAGGCATAAAAATTCATAACAGGTCTCCTGGGCTTATTTAACTCGCCGTTGCTAGGTTTTATAGCTTTCTCGGTCTTCGTCCTGGGCGTCCAGGGTCCGTATGCGAGCCAGCTGCCTGTCTTCTTCGGGTCTTGTGAACAGGTGTTTCATGTTCTCATCCTGTGGATCGTCCAGCTGAAATCGGAACAGTGTTTCCAATGTCGTTTTGGCCTCATGAATGCCGAGCAAAAAGTATGGTGTAAAGTCTGTAGTGTGTTTTATGCTAATGCCACGACAGTCAATATTGTACTTCAGTCTCTCTGTCTGGCAACAACGTACATCGAAGGCACGTCTGCTAACATCTTATGGCAGACAGTTGTCATTCTGGGGTGATACCGCAATTAGAATTACTTATGATACAAGTCTTTATTGTAAAACTTTTCCACGATTTGAGATCGTCACACGAGTTGATCCATGCTTCAAAACAGTATCTTCTACAAGGCATTTGCTATTTCTGGAGCTTCGGCAGTCATCACAGTTTCATTGACATCATATGGGTGAGGTAGCTGGTGCCACCATTATCCGTCGATTCCCGTTTGTCGACTTTAGGAACATCCTGATGAGGACGATTCTAAATCGATAGAATGATGCTGCTGTAGGAGTGATTGGTACCAAATGCCGTCGGGGTAATAGCGGCACCTAGTTCTGTAGTTGGTATTCCTTACTGTGGCTTACTTAGTGTCTAATAGATCGGTTGAGACCTATCCAGTGACACCTGTGTCTGATTCTGGTCAAGTCTTCGCCAATCTCAGGTGACCAGATGTTGAAACGTCATGGAAAAACTTCAGGATAGCTGGTCATAGATGACCAGCAACATTTTTGCCCCAATGGTCATAGTTTGTCTTACACAACCTTGTTTGGTCGGTTCCTTCTTCTTTACGGCTTCCATATTTCCGCTGTTCAGCAGCAATATCATTTAAAGGAGTGATGACTAAGATTTCATCCACACCCCTACGTTCCAAAAAGGGTTCTTTGAAAGGCAGTTAGCGCCCTTGTGATTGCATCCATTTTTCTATACCACTGTGATGTTATAGCGGTTCGTGTGACGCGAGAATAAAAGGTACATGGCCGAACAAGATACACTCCTGGAAATTGAAATAAGAACACCGTGAATTCATTGTCCCAGGAAGGGGAAACTTTATTGACACATTCCTGGGGTCAGATACATCACATGATCACACTGACAGAACCACAAGCACATAGACACAGGCAACAGAGCATGCACAATGTCGGCAATAGTACAGTGTATATCCACCTTTCGCAGCAATGCAAGCTGCTATTCTCCCATGGAGACGATCGTAGAGATGCTGGATGTAGTCCTGTGGAACGGCTTGCCATGCCATTTCCACCTGGCGCCTCAGTTGGACCAGCGTTCGTGCTGGACGTGCAGACCGCGTGAGACGACGCTTCATCCAGTCCCAAACATGCTCAATGGGGGACAGATCCGGAGATCTTGCTGGCCAGGGTAGTTGACTTACACCTTCTAGAGCACGTTGGGTGGCACGGGATACATGCGGACGTGCATTGTCCTGTTGGAACAGCAAGTTCCCTTGCCGGTCTAGGAATGGTAGAACGATGGGTTCGATGACGGTTTGGATGTACCGTGCACTATTCAGTGTCCCCTCGACGATCACCAGTGGTGTACGGCCAGTGTAGGAGATCGCTCCCCACACCATGATGCCGGGTGTTGGCCCTGTGTTCCTCGGTCGTATGCAGTCCTGATTGTGGCGCTCACCTGCACGGCGCCAAACACGCATACGACCATCATTGGCACCAAGGCAGAAGCGACTCTCATCGCTGAAGACGACACGTCTCCATTCGTCCCTCCATTCACGCCTGTCGCGACACCACTGGAGGCGGGCTGCACGATGTTGGGGCGTGAGCGGAAGACGGCCTAACGGTGTGCGGGACCGTAGCCCAGCTTCATGGAGACGGTTGCGAATGGTCCTCGCCGATACCCCAGGAGCAACAGTGTCCCTAATTTGCTGGGAAGTGGCGGTGCGGTCCCCTACGGCACTGCGTAGGATCCTACGGTCTTGGCGTGCATCCGTGCGTCGCTGCGGTCCGGTCCCAGGTCGACGGGCACGTGCACCTTCCGCCGACCACTGGCGACAACATCGATGTACTGTGGAGACCTCACGTCCCACGTGTTGAGCAATTCGGCGGTACGTCCACCCGGCCTCCCGCATGTCCACTATACGCCCTCGCTCAAAGTCCGTCAATTGCACATACGGTTCACGTCCACGCTGTCGCGGCATGCTACCAGCGTTAAAGACTGCGATGGAGCTCCGTATGCCACGGCAAACTGGCTGACACAGACGGCGGCGGTGCACAAATGCTGCGCAGCTAGCGCCATTCGACGGCCAACACCGCGGTTCCTGGTGTGTCCGCTGTGCCGTGCGTGTGATCATTGCTTGTACAGCCGTCTCGCAGTGTCCGGAGCAAGTATGGTGGGTCTGACACACCGGTGTCAATGTGTTCTTTTTTCCATTTCCAGGAGTGTATTATTTGAAGCGTACTAGCGCACTGACTGCGAAAAAGCAGCATTATCGCTTACTTTCTCTCTATTCCTTGAACTGAGAGAGCTTTGGTTCGATGTTAACTGTTGTCAAAATATATAGTCTAGCTTCTGATCTGAATGAGTGTGGGCGAATGTATTACGGCTTAAGAGAGAAGGCGTTGTTACGAGACCATCATCTTTAATGAAAAGGTATTTTCTGATTTTGTGGCAAGAATAATAAGCCAATTAACCTATTTTTCGGCAGTATAAATTATTCTCCTTCTTATGGTTTCACATTTTCAAATATTTGTGCGAGACATTTCTTTGGACTGTGGAAGCTCGAACCTGCAAACTCTATATGGTCACTAATTTAAAGACTTTCAAACAAATTCACTTCGATGGACAGGCTTCCATAGAAAGGAGACTTGGACCGTAGGTAATGTAGCATAAGATTCCTACAGATTCAGCACGCAGTTCGACGACCGGCAGAGACCTCGAGCACAGCGTGCAGCAGCAGATCTCTAGTCTACCATGCACAATCCCCTGAACATAAACGTCGTTTAGTGAGATCTGATTAGTTATTTATTCATTTCAAAGACATTAACTCTTTTTTTAGAGAGACTGAACACTAAAGAACTAATTTCTTGAATCAGTAATAATAATTACAATGAAATCAAAGCAGTAACTAAATGAATAATAACGAAAAGCAATTCATCGAGGTTACTTTTTGTCTCTGAAAGCAAATTTTCAATACAGATCTCCAAACAATACCTAGGTTTAGGGTGAAATAATGTCTCCCTCCATGAATCATTAAATATCAATAAAATATGACAATTTACCTTTCACGTGAGAGGGAGTTACAATGTCATAATCCTAAAGCCTCAGTAACTACCTCACCAGTTGACCTGACAGATCCTTGAGACTAGTCAGCCAGTGCAGATAATGGAAATCCGTCACAATGATGAACTTTTTGCCAAATAAATGCGGCTGGATCTTGTTGTTGACCCAAACAACTGCAAGAAGCCCTTTCTTGGTTGTAGAGTAGTTCAACTTCGACTTAGAGAGTACTCTGAAAGCACTTTTTCAGCGCCTTCCTGAATTTGGACTAGAACTGCACATATCGTAAACCACTAGTATAGGTGTCAAGTTCTGTCCTGGAATTCTCATCATACAGTTATAGGATTGGAGATGATGTTAGTATCAGTAATCAGGCAGCGGGCCTACATGTGCAAAACCGTTGGTCTGGTTTGATGACATCATATCTGGAGTTATATTCAACGTAACCCAAGGGAACCGACGTCCTATCCATGGACTAGATAAGGACTTGCAGTGTAAGGCTACACCTGATCTGGAGAGGGGCTATCATGTTACAGCTGAGATAGCTGGGCGAACTTTATTCAGGGTAACCGCCCTCCTCACCTCGCCCAGGTCTGCGTATGCATTTATATGTGGTACATTCAAGGTCACCCTTACCCTCACTTCCCTAGTCAAGGGGGTTAAAACTCCTATCTCCCCAGCCACTTTATTACTAGAGCAGTTGTGTGGGATGCTTAATTCGTGGTCTTTGCACCATAGGAAGAGGACACTCAGGTATGTTTGGGATCAGGGTGTTGATATTTATTCTAAATAACTGTAATTTAAAGTTACCACAATTAAGTAAGTTTCATCATTTGAGGTGTAAGGAGAGGATCAGGATGTGGGTATTTGATATAAATGGTTTATTATTATTATAATTACGTAAGTTTCGTCATTCAGGTTCTAGGGACAGGATAAAGTTTAATATTATTACAACTACACGAATTTTGTCATTTGTGGCAACAGTGGAGACCAGCTACCACCCCCTGGCAGACATGTAAATACCGTCATTTCCCACTTTCTCCACCTTTTACCTATTTTCCATATTTTTACAAATTCCCCACAATTTTACTATTTCTTACTCATTTGTTCACATTTTTACCATTTTCCCTATTTATCTAAATATTTCACTAGTTAAGCATTTGGCTTCATATTTCCATATTATCCACGGTCCATATGTGAATGTACAGGACTGTATGTTCTTATTTCATAACATCATTTAACAACAAATACGATGTTGCAGAGATTTTAAATGTAAAGCAAATATCACAGCGTAATTTATAAAAGAATTGAAAATGGAAATGAAGTCCCATGCTTCTTTACAGAGCGTAGGGGAACGATGCGGGAGACCCGCACCGCCTTACTAGGCAAGGTCCTAATGGAGGTGGTTTGCCGTTGCCTTCCTCCGACCGTAATGGGAATGAATGATGATGATAAAGACGACACAACAACACCCAGTCATCTCGAGACAGGAAAAATTCCTGACCCCACCGGGAATCGAAACCGGGACCCCGTGCTCGGGAAGCGAGAACGCTACCGCGAGACCACGAGGGGCGGACAATAAAATAATTACGTAATATTTAACAACATATACGCTCTTGCAAAGAGTTTAATTGTTAAACCAATAGCACAGTGCAATAGATAAACAAAATAAGCTCATTCTATGTGATCCATACAGTGCTAGACTGTCTGGTATTTTAATGTGATTCTGTCTGTTTTAATTACTCGGGAGTAGACCGTCTTGTTTTAAACTTTCTTTGTTTTTTGCGTTTAATTTGATTGGGGAACCGTTGAGATTGAAGTTAACATATATATTGAAACACGTATATTGTGTGGCGGCGACCAGAGAGCATGTAGTCAGTTCAGTTCTTCGACCATAGATACTAGTAGACTGGCCTTGCTGTGCAGAAGCTGTGGGGCTAGTGTGGCTCCAACATAAACCATGTGACTGTTGGCAAAACGTGGCTGGATTTCAAATCAGCGGTCTGCCATCCTATGTTTGTATCGGATTTTCCCCACATTTCTCAATTGACTGCCAAGCGCTTCCAACAAAAACTACTTTTTTATTTGTGAAAAATTATGCCAGAACTACATTTGACCTGGATTTGTTCAAAGTACCATTTATAAAATCTTAACAAATACATCGAACGCCACACTGGTGGGCAGCGGGACGAAATTACTATAAACTATCAATTATAGTAAAATGTCGTTAAAATTCTTTTAAACAGTAAGAGTGGGCTCGTGTCAAAACTTTAAACATTGTATTCGCCACGTTTCGAGCTTTAGTCACTTATAAAAGAAAATGGGCTATGGGAATTATGTCAACCATAGGTGTCAAAATTGTTTACTTTAGGAGCACGTCCATTTTAGAGTATCAATTTTAGATGCACTTCAAAGGTTCAGTTCCCACTATTTTTAAAAAGGTTTAAACTATCAGTTAAAAAAAATGATATTTTAGATGAAAGGTGAGACTTTGCAGTTTCAGAAAATAATTTTGGAGCCTAGGTTTAAAAATGACAGACACTGTAAATACAAATTATAGATATACATTGTAAATAATAACTAACCTATCAAAACACTTCCCCGCGAAGTGCTTCAAGCAAAGGCGCGTGTGTGCAAACGGCTTAAAGTTTTTCCGTTTCAGGGCCTGTATCCAAAGCTGCCTTCGGTTTTCATCCTTACGGAACCTATGAGTAGGAACGAGAAACGATTATATTTACTTCTGTAACCGAGTTATCACAGATACTTTCCAAAATGTAATATGAGTCTGACTTTACAGGCATCACTTTCAACACTTTAATTTATGTGATACTCTATTTCAAGTGTAAAAAACATATAAAAGTCACATAGGCAGATTTCAATAAACGCGTCTGCACTATCTTAGACACACTTACACGTGAAATGTAATGCCATTTCCCCGACAAAACGCTGAGTACAGCCATAAGCGCAACACGAAACAACCATGTTTTGCCAACATTCACGTGACTTCAGCCCAGAGATGTTGGAGCCACGAAAATGACGTCAGGGCCAGTCTATTATATTTATGGTCGAAGGTTCAGTTGCGATAGAGTAATAGAGCGCGAGAGTTCAGTTGTTGCGAAGCATTTGCATGTAGCGAGTCGGTAGATGCAGTAGTAGTTAGTAGCGAGCGCGAGAGTATGTTTTGTTGCGAGTTAGCAGTGGAGTTGCACGTAGGCAGTCTGTGCTTGTAGTACGCGAGAGACAGTCGGTGTTGTGTGTGAGGAGTCGGCGGGCGTCGACATGGCTCTATGGTCGAGATTCAGGACAAGGTATATTGTTAAATAAGGTAATGAAGCAGCTTTGCGCTCAGCTAATAATGTATTGTAATGGATCTTAACTGTAATTAATTTGTTCAAGAATCGACCCAATAATAATTTTGTTTTTGTTAAACCAAGCATTTTAACAAACAATCCTTTTTTGAAATAACATTTCCCTTGGATTTCCTTAAAGAAAAGTTTTTACTTAAGTTCAAAGAATTTTTACGAAGCATTTCCTCCAAGCTATGGCGAAAAATAAGAGCAGATCCAGTTTTACTGAGGTAAGAATTTGAGTTTAATCAGGGCCTAAAGATCGACATTTCGGTCTATTTGCGTTTTTATTGTCACTGATATTTCGTTCATTTCTTATTAAATTGACTTACATTTTGTGGGGAGGTTACATTTAGCACGATTGTAATTGTCATTTCAAATTATTGTCATTTTAAGAAAATTTCTCTGGGAGGTTACACTATTGTCTTTCTTCTCTTACATTTTTGTGGGGAGGTTACACTTGGCGACATCCGGTCCAGGATCGTATTTCGTTGAGAATCTTCTGAAAAGTAGTCAGAAATCTGCTCTTATTTGCTTTAATATAATTAGCATTTGGCGCAACGCTTTTACTAATTTGTGACTTTCTTTCCTCAGATCATCGGCAATTCGTTGCACTGTTGTATTTGTGTTTGTTGCTTTTTGCCTTGTGCTTATTTCATTTGTGAATAATTGTGACTACTGTAAAAATGCCGCGAAAGACTGTGAACAGTGTATCGCGAGGTATAATGAATGAAACTACCGACTCAAACAACTTTACCAATAGTACTTGGGACACGCAGTGTAATGATGATAATCCTGCGTTCACTGACAATCAGTGCGTTCCAACCGCTAATGATGATTTTTGTATTAATGATGAACAAATGAACTCAGTTATGTCCTCTGTTGATTTGACGACAATCGATGATGCGGGGCGTTCTGTTGTAATGAGCGCTGGCCAGTTTAACACATCCGGTTTACTAAATTCACGTGACGAACAGACAAATTGGTCTAATGAAAATGAACAGGATACACACAGTAGGATGGATTTATTTAATTCCGAAATAGTAACTGACAGTGTACACCCGACTGGCAAATCTTTTTGTAAATTACAGAATGACCAAATGGTCACACAAAACGCGACAATTGTAGATACACCATCAAACAATACAGAGAATAGAGTAATTAATGTTACCATGGAACAAATTATGGCAATATTGCTACAACATAGTGCATATTTCAAACAACAGGATGAAAAACAAGACAGTCTTAAAGAAGATCTTAAACAACAATTTAGTGAACAGAACGAACAGTTAAATGAAAAATTAGACAACAATTCCAGACAGTTAAATGAGAAATTAGACAACAATTCCAGACAGTTAAATGAAAAATTAGACAACAATTCCAGACAGTTAAGTGAACAAATTAGAGCCATTGCCGCGCAGTGTCATGACACTAAGGAACAGTTACGCGAGGAAATTGAGGCTTGTTCAAGAAAAAGTAGCGAAGAGATTAGATCTGTTGCGCAAGAATTAAGGGAAATGCAAATAGCTGCAACAGAAACACTTAGAGACGAAATTAGCGGAGTCGCTAAACAATGCTCTGAAAAGGCTACACAATTACGCGACGAGTTTAAAACAATGACAGCAGAACTTTTGCGCACAATGGATGAAAAGATTGACACGAAATTCGAACAACAGAACACTCAAATTGAGCGTTTTAATCAGCACATAGAAAACAGTAATACGCGTTTCCGTAAATTTATACAGGATCAAAATAAAGTAAAACGTCAAGTCATGGAAACAATCACTGCACAGAGACAAGACAAACGCAAATTGTTCGCGAAGGCAAAAACATACGTGGACAACAATATTGCTACAGTGTCCGACGAAATTAATACCATCAAACAGTTGAACATAGAGTTACGGAATGAAATTTCTGATCTTAAATCAAAAACAGATACACACACAGTAGATATTCAGACAGTGACAGACAGATTTGAACAATTAGAAATAACACAGGATTGCGATGTCATCAAAGCTGACGTTAAAAAATTAAACGAAACCACACGTAAATTACAAAAACAGATTAATACTTCTGACATTAAAAGCGATGATCAGGTAAAAATACTGACTGAAAAATGTGATGAATTGGGCAGTCGTATTGACGCTATTGAAAGTAATAATGACAGCAAATCAGACGATACTTCACCAGTTTCATTTAATCAAACACCTGAATTTCAAAATTTACAGCAGACAATTAATGAGATCGATTCGTCTAATAACACATTGCATAGAAAATTGTCGAGTTTACAGCAAGAGGTAGCAGAGATAAGAAATATTTCAGCTAATAACACATCACAGCAGACGCCAGTTTGCGAACATTTGTCAGATTTACGCAGTGCGTATAATTTGAGCAATTTACAGAGACTACGCGACTTAAAATCCGAAAAGCCACGCGACTTAAAATCTGAAAAGTTACGTAACTTGAAATCTGAAATGACACAGACAAACAGATTCTCACACAAACCTGAACGTGTTCTCAAATTCAGTGACGAGAACGTTAATTACGAACAATTTTTATCCATAAGAAAATGTAAGGAACTTAATAATGACAGAGCACAGGTACACGATTTGAACTGTATACGACGATTTATTTTTGTATTTTCACCGCTATTACCTGTAACGCAGAAACTAGCTTTGAACTGGATACGACAATTTGCTCTTGAATTTTTACCAACATTTCGTGTAATGCAAAAACCTGAATTAGTATGGATACAGCAATTTATTTCTGAATTTTTACCGCCATTGCCTGTAACTCAAAAGCTAAAATTTATTTGTAGCGCGTTATTAACCTCAGGGGATTCATTACGCTTTAATGAATATGTGCCGTAGCGAGCATAGGGCCCCGAGCTGTAGTAGTGCTATTTCATCTTTAGTTTTCTGCACTGCTGCCTTCTCTTTTACTATCCTTTATATCTATCAAAACAGCTCTTCCACTATTGCTCTACCTAGTATTAAGAATGACTAATGAATATCCGATTAGACAAAGTTATACCGAATGTGACAATTTTTCATGCAGTCTACAAGGTCAACCAAGCTTTAATGTTTCGCCGCATGCACGTATAGTCCCAGCTACAACAAATAGTAACGCACGGCAGCAAAGAAATAACTACGTACCGAAAACACAGTATTTTAATTCCTATAGCAATGTACCGGATACAAATGACTATCATGACAGACGTAAAAATAATGAGCACAATTTTCAGCGTACGTTTAATTACAGTGGGTCCTACCAGCAACAAAATGATCAGCAACAACATATTTTCATGAATGAACCAGACAGTAGGTGTCATACATAGCGTAATACGTCAGGAAGAAATAACAGAATAGTTCAAATAGTCAAAATTCCACAGTGTCCCCCTGAAAATAGTAACACGTCAGATAGAATTTGATTAAAATACAGTACAGGTTGCATATTTCAGTAACGCACGCAATACCTTAGACACGCAGAATCTTGTTCACGAGAATGTTATTTGAAACACGCTTTGTTAAATGCACCACTTTTATCACATCTATCACATCCAGATCTTACCAGAAATTTTTCCATTGCCACCGACAGTTCCAACACCGCTTTAGGCGTACATATTTTTTAGGAAATTGAAGAAGATGGCTATACAGTAATCAAAAACATCGCATTTGCAAGCCGCATTCTATCACCTGCTGAACGTAATTGTTCCGTTACCGAACTTGAAACATTATGTATTGTTTGGGCTTTCGCGAGATTTCGGCACTTTCTTTACGGAAGACATACCACCGTCTATACAGACCACAGAGCTATACAATTTTTACTTTCAGCTAAATTCACTCACGACAGGTTAAGCAGATGGAAGCTTTATTTACAGGAATTCAATTTTACAATAGTTCACATTCCCGGCACACAAAATGTTGTAGCAGACGCACTATCTCGTTCTCTCAGTAACAATCAGCAAGACGTCGCAACCAACTTCTGTAAAACAAATTCCAGCATCATGTACATCTAGCAAGTTGCATTTGAAAATTTTATTTCATCGTCATTACAGGACATAGCATAAGAGCAAAGTAAAGACAATGTGTGGAAAGAAATTAAACACCTTTGGCAAGATAAGAATAATGTTACGATTAGACACCATTACACTGTACGCAATGACATTCTGTTTCGCCGTTCTCATCCTGACAGCCACAATTGGTTATTATGCATTCCTGATGAACTTGTTAGAAAATTAATCTGGTATACTCATTTAAGTTACGCACACTACGGAGCAAGAAAATGTTTTCTTATACTGAGACAGAACTGTTATTTTAACAACATGGAGAAACGTATACGACGAGTTTTAGCGTCATGTAAAATTTGCCAGAAAGCTAAGTCAGACACAACTTCACATATTCCTCCATTATATCCGATTGTACCTGTTAAATTAAGACATATGACCGCAGTAGACATTTTTGGTCCGATTCCTAGAACTAATAGAGGTTTTTGCTACATCTTTGTCGCTGTTGAACTCACTTCAAAATTTGTTACCTTCACTCCGTTACGCAAAGCTACTGCTAAAACTGTTTCGAAAGCATTTCTAAAGCATTTTTTATTTCATGTAGGGCATGTGTTGAAAGTAATTTCTGACAATGGATCACAATTTCGTTCTGCTATATGGACACGTATGTTACGAGCTAGAAACATTTCCGATCTATATATCCAAGTACCATGCATCTTCGAACCCCTGTGAACGATTAATGAAAGAAATTGGTAAACTGTGTAGAATATACTGCCACAAAAGACATATTGATTGGGACACACACATACACTCATTCCAGGATGTAATTAACTCCATTCCAAATAAATCCACTATGCTATCTCCGTCTGTTATACTGAAGAACGTTGAACCACCAAACAAAATTACAGAATTAGTAAATTTTCCTAGATCTTGTCGACTACGACACCGTGAAATAATTGACATTCCACTGAACAACGTCAAACGTGCCGCAGAGCGCCGGAGAAGACAGCAAAAACAGGTTTGTACACGCCGAGACTTCCACGTTGGACAGAAGATATTAGTACGAACACACTATTTATCCAACAAAATAAAAGGTAGGTGCAGTAAATTTGAACTTGTATACGCAGGTCCGTATCGGATTCGCAGCATTCCTCATCCCAATGTTGTACACGTCGAAACTTTGAGAACGAGAAAAAGTAAAGGCAATCACCATGTCTCAAGTATTAAACCTTTTATTGAGTGAACATACTTTGATTATCACACTGTAATGCCATTTCCTAATTTTTTTATGACCGCTTATGCAATTATATTCACATGAACACCTACTGATGATTATCGTATTTTTCTTGGCAAGTGCCCGGCAAGGTAAGGTTAGCAGGTCGCTCTTCTTGTGGATTACACATCAGACCGTACATATTTTTCCAGATGAACTTACACATTTTATGACCGCTTATGCAATTATATTTATGTGATTACCTATGGATGACTGTCGTATTTTTTCTTGGCAAGTCCCCGGCAAGGTAAGGTTAGCTGGTCGCTTCTCTTGTCGTTACACATCAGACCGTGCACATTTTCCAATTTTTTGTATGTATGATTATTTTCCTGTTTTGTTTGTATGCACTGTGAAGTAGTTAAGGTATAACACACCAGTTTGACTTTGACATTTTTGCTTTATGATATCTCAACATCGTGACTACTTTACTTTTTTTGCTGCTGCATTATGATATTCTGTGTACATTTTTGCTTTTGAACACTGTCTATGTTTTTGACATATTACGTTTTCTGTCATGTTATGCTGTATGCTTAATTATGTTACTATAAATCAGTCATTATGTAGTGGGTATATGATTTAAATGCAAGACATTAATCTTTGTTCATCAATTTCAGAAAGAAATGATGCGTAAAGGAAATAAATTAAACGGAAATGGGAATTTCAACTACGGATAGACGAAAGAGGATACAAAAACCTTATGAAGAAGAGTAAATGGATCAGAATTAACAAGCATTAACAAGAATATACAATACACATCTCTGAATAGCAGTCTTAACTAATTTTTTCTTTCAGAATACGAGGCGATTGATGCAGGCTGTCAGACAGAACTACACATCTTAGTATTAGTGATGAAATATGTTAGAGATAAGGAATAGTTGTGTAATGAGTAATGAAGTGATTTTTTTTTGCAGATGATAATGAGTGATGATGAATAATGATGAAGAATATGCTACTATGGATAATGAAGTTTTTCTTTACAGGTGATGATAATGATGGAGTTATGAATAATGAAGTGATGGATATGTTGAAGTTTATGTATTTATGCTATGTAATTATTTAAGTATTTGTTGCAGTTTGCTTTGACAGCAGGTGTTATATTGCATAGTAGGATGACGGAAGGTTTTGGAAAGGACAGCTATGGAACATATTTTTTTATACACATTTCACTACCTGTTAATTCGAAGTTCACTACTTTTCAGCATAGTATACGTTTCTTCTTTCAGCTCAATAATCCATTTTGTAATTTTTCCAGCAGGAGCTTTTCATGATACTTACTAAACCTGTTACTTATTATACCGTTTTAGTACTTGCATTTTTATTTTTTTTACCCAGTTGTGTCTATCATTTATAAATGTGATCACATATACTCTATTTGTTTCACAACCCTGCTACAGCTGACTCATGACGAATGATGTTACACATTTTTCATTTTTACAGGAACAACCCAGAAGCAAATTTTTTTTCTTTTTCTCTTCTTGCTTTCGATTATAATTACCCAAAGCAATGCATTGCTAGCACAAAAAAAATGTATTACCAGTCCCGAATAATGCCTTGTAACTGGCTAATAACTGCACTGTTTATTGTAATGAGACTATTTATAATGTGTATGATTATTAATGCTATGACTGTAATTAACTGATTTTTTATAATGAATTAAGAGATTTCTGAGTAATACTGATTATTAATGCTATGACTGTAATTAACTGATTTTTAATAATGAATTAAGAGATTTCTGAGTAATATTGATTATTAATGCTATGACTGTAATTAACTGATTTTTAATAATAATTTCTTAGTGTGTAACACCAGTTTCAAATAATGCTACTCATTTAAGAGAGTTCTGAATAATACTGAATGATGAAAAATGTTGTACTATTAAATACTTGCTGGCCACTGAGTGCCAATAATTAATGTAACTAAATGATTTGTTAATAATTATGCCATTAATTAGCTCCTGTTTTCAATGATGACTTCTGATGGTAATACTGAATGATGAAAAATGTTGTACTATTTAATACTTGCTGGACACTGAGTGCCAACAATTAATGTAACTAAATGAATTGTTAATAATTATGCCATTAATTAGCTCCTGTTTCAATGATGACTTCTCATGATAATACTGAATGATGATAAATGTTTTGTACTATTTAATACTTGCTGGCCACTGAGTGCCAATAATTAGTGTAATGTTTTGTACTATTCAATACTTGCTGGCCACTGAGCGCCAATAATTAGTATACCTCAATGAATTATGTTAATGCTATGCCAGTAATTGACTCTCCTGTTCAATGATGACTTCTGATGAACATTACTCTGTCATGCTAAATATGCTTTGTAACTGGCCAAGGACTGCCACTGTTTATTGTAATACGATTACCCATGATGCCAATAATGTAATTTTATGAACATTTTTCTGTAATACTACATTCATGGTACAGAAATGTTAAATAGTTGGGATATGAATGCTGCAAACTACTAATGTAATTACTAATGACGGCTTGTATGTGACTTAATGTCCTTCACCTTCTGAGCTAACTACCCTGAATTACTGTAATATCCATTTGTCCTGTCTATCCTCATGATCATGGAGCACTATATTTGGTTTTTGCACTAGTTCTACGTTGGTGTGCCTTGTAAAAACGTGGTGTTGACACGACATGCTGTCCACCACCGTGAGCGATGGAGACGTTATTATGGTCCCACTGTTTGCTGTACCTGATGTACTGCTAAAATGATAACAGGGAATATTACTACGACATTTCAGTGTCTTGGATACGCTGATAAATACTTCTGGGAAAAGAACTGCAAATGGTCTCACTTGGTGTTGTATTTCTGTGGAAAGATATGGACTTTCAGTGCAGCTGCGTGCAACCTAAGTGCTACAACCATGACGCAATCCTTCCTATACCTTCCCTAATTATTGTAAAATGAAAAAGTCATATACAGTGCGTGTGCACTTCTTTTGTTAATGAGATCAGTTATCCTGAAATTACTAAAGACTTCTATAGTGCATGTGCACTTTATTACACTCCTTGATTTGTTTGTTTGTTGTAGAAAGATATGTTCAATACTTTAGTGCGTGTGCACTTATGTAATATGTTTTGTACTTATTGTATATACTTTTGTCTTTTTCTGAAATATTTTGTACTCGGTGCATGTGCACCATATTTATCTCATGTTTTATATCTGTATATTCTTTATAATTGTAAAGTTAATTAGTTAAGAAAAAATTTTGCCGCGATTGGCAAGTCCAAATGACTCACCATCGCTGCCAAATTTTTGCCCCCCCCCCCCCCCCCCCAGTGGAGGGTTATGAAACACGTATATTGTGTGGCGGCGATGGTGAGGCATTGCACAACACTATTGTCTTTCTTCTCTTACATTTTTGTGGGGAGGTTACAATATGAATGGACATGAGAAATGAAAGGTTGCAATAAATTTTTCATCTGTGATTATTACTTTACGTATGAAATATTCTGTGGCAGATTAATAAAAATGAATTTGCTATAATATTCCAAAATAATGATTCAAGTTTTACTTTTATTCAAGTACTAAAGCTGTTTGTGCAAGAATGAAAATATTATTGTCCATCGAACTTGGCAAACATTTTCACGTTGCAGTGAATTTTTGTTTAACTAGATACACCCAAACTAGCTTTGAAGCATAAGAATATCTTTATTTTTATATTGCTAAGCTCTCCTGAAAAATTATCCACTTTTAAATACACTTTACGATATGTTCAGAATTTATCACTTTTTTGAATGAAAATTTACAAAAGCTGCAGCTTGTATCCACTTGAGAATGCACAAGATAAAATCTACTATCTCCTTTTATTCTGCTTCCGGAATGCTGTGAAAAGAAACACTTCATTATTTTCGTTCACCTCTACCTGTACCCTTTTTAGGATGTGGTCGTTATTGTGATCGTATATTTAAACCTGCCGCTGCTGCAGACTGCTCGCTCGCGGCGCAGCTCCGCACCGCCAGCGAAATCCAATAACATGTTGAAATTTCTTAAATAAAATGAGTATGTCCGGTGTGAACTTTGCAGTAATAGTGACAAAGAGATTTTACTAGATAAATATATTTTAACAGAAGCAACTAAAATCTTTACACACCTTTTACAATCCCAGCTACAAATGGCATCGATCATCGACTTATGACAAATGAAGACTACTTAAGAGCCTAATGCAACGTCACGGGTTCATCTCCCATTCAGTCTGTGCAGAAGACAAGCGATTCTATTACAATATATTGCCTATTTATATCTTAACTAATACCTGTATAGTCTTTGTCTTTTGATTACATATCGTTTCGTGTGTGGCGGTTTTCACCTCCTCCGCCACAGTTAGTATTTCACACTCTTTGAATAATCATTTGTAGTAGCAAAATTCATAATTATCTTTTTCCTCACAAAATTAAGTGTCCTTTTGAAATTCAATTTACAGGAATACATATAAATTATTTTTTACAGTGAGCATTATACATCGAAATGTTCTTTTAGCTTTCACTTTGGATGCGTGCTGCCAGAGAACGTTACATCATCATAGTGTATCTGTTCCTCAATTGATAAAAATGATGACGTCACTATAAAATATCAACGTCATAATAAAATTTCTGCGGTTTACCGATTTACAAGATGCATTTAATTACGGCATGTATAACAAATACAACACTGCCAGAAATACACACCTAGTTTACGAGGAATTCATTAGATAGATGTAGGTCGACAGTGAGCTGTGAGCTGCTTGTGGAACATGCTACATTTTGAGCAGTGATGCGTAGAGTCTGGCCATGACCAACCGAAAACACACCACACCAGCCCATCTTCCCCAGGAATTAGCAATATTTTAACAATGTATGTTGACGCGACTGACCTGGTTGCTGTCGATGACACTGATACGATTGCAGGCACGTGAATATCGACAAACAGGTCCTGACACGCTGACAGAAATAAGTAAGGGCTTTGCATATAAGCTCCAAGCATACATGCTCCCCTAACCACCCTGCTTTTAATACTAGCGAAACGGTATGGGTGGCCTCACTGTTGGCCACCCTGCACTCCCAGATGGAATAAAAAGGGTAAGAAGACAATTAACCTACCACAACAAAATATTTTAAACAAACAGTCCATGCATTATTTGTGTGAGATGTCACAATAACTCTCAGAAGTAACTTCAGAAAGATGCGAAGTATATACGTATTCCATCCACCCAAACGAGACAGAGCAATGACCACAATGCACTAAAAATAAACTGTTTCAGTATGCCAAGTCATCGATTCTCTGATGTCAAGGTATTTCTGCCGAGCTTGCCACTATAAAAAAATTATGAATGCGACCATAGAGATATGCAGCAGTTGTGTGTCAGCTGTTGATAAGCCATCACTCTTAGCAGTCTACACAAAATCTCAAAATAGTATGGCTGTCTCACGTACAGCATGCTCTCTGCCACCTATCGGAGGAGCCAGATGGCTCTTACTGACGCATACACTGATCAGACAGAACATTATGACCAATCAACTAACAGCTAGTGTGTCCACCTTTGACATGGATAGCAGTGGCAACTTGGCATGGCATTGGAAGCAGTGAGACCTCGATAAGTTGCTGAAGGGAGTTGGCACCACATTTGCACACACAAGTAACCTAATCACCAGAAAATCCTGGGAGGGGAGCTATGAGCTCTGACACCACATTCAATCACATGCCAGATATACTGGATCAGGTTAAGATCGGGCAAGTTTGGATGCCAGTACGTCAACTGAAACTCATCACTGTGCTCCCCTGCTCCTCGAACTACTCCATCGCACTTCTGGTCTTGTGGCATGGCGCATTATCTTGTTGAAAAATGCCATGCCGTCAGGGAACACGTTGGTCATGAAGAGTTATATGTGGTCTTCAACCAGTGTAGGATACCCCTTAGCCACCACGGTGCCTCGCACACACTCCACTTGACCCATGAATGGCCACGTGAATGTTCCCCAGAGCACAATGGAGCTGTCACCAGCTTGTCTCCCTGCCACAGTACAGATGTCAAGGAGCTAGTTCTGCAAGGTTTGCAGGAGAGCTTCTGTAAAGTTTGGAAGGTAGGAGACGAGATACTGGTAGAAGTAAAGCTGTGAGGACCGGGCGTGAGTCGTGCTTCGGTAGCTCAGATGGTAAAGCACTTGCTCGCGAAAGGCAAGGGTCCCGAGTTCGAGTCTCGGTCGGGCACACAGTTTTAAACTGCCAGGAAGTTTCATATCAGCGCACACTCCGCTGCAGAGTGAAAATCTCATTCTGGAAGCAGATGAAGGTTTTTATTTCTGCTCAGAATACTGTTTTAATATTGGATAACGCTGGAGACAAAGGGACTGCTGACGCAATTTCGAAATAAAAAATACAGTGAAATAATCTATTTGCACTACTCTATCAAATTAATTGTTTAATAATTTATTGGAGTCAAATAGATCTGGAAAACACTGACATCCACCTTATAGTGACCCTTTTTTTGGTAATACAGCATGTTTTCAAAGTCTGAGTATCAGATGCAAACATTATACGAATCAAGTAATGAAATTTCCACTATAAATAAATCGTAATGCTGAATATACCTGAGGTCTTGCAGGGACTGACATCTGAGAGCACAAACACCCTCCTCCACCTTAATGTCTCCACTAAACTCAGCTGGTGAAAAAAATCCTACCCATCACACAATCTCGCGATCGTGAAGCCTGCGCTGTCTGCCGGCTGCAGGTTAGCCCCGTCCGCGCCAGTCAGCAGAGACCGTACAAGTGGCGGCCATACCGGCAGCTGCAAGACCATCCCCCGGCAACCACACGCCCACCATACTGAACGCTCAGAGATCAGAGCGACTGTCACCAAGGAATCAACCGATCGATTTACATAGGCTGAATAAAAGTTCAGTGCAAACACCGGCATATTGAATCTTCACACACAACACATACGTCTCTTCTGCCGCCACTCACCTAGAACACTGACCACTTCGTCAGCCCCCGCTGCCGTGGGCAAGAGCAGACATGTCGGCGCATTCTTTGGCCCTAACTGCCCGTCACAGGCTCAACTAATCTGTAAGTTCTGGTCGCTAAAGCCTCTTGACTACTACTGACTCCAGATGCGGTTCACTGCAAAACAAGCAACTATTGCTTTGATGTACACTCCTGGAAATTGAAATAAGAACACCGTGAATTCATTGTCCCAGGAAGGGGAAACTATATTGACACATTCCTGGGGTCAGATACATCACATGATCACACTGACAGAACCACAGGCACATAGACACAGGCAACAGAGCATGCACAATGTCGGCACTAGTACAGTGTATATCCACCTTTCGCAGTAATGCAGGCTGCTATTCTCCCATGGAGACGATCGTAGAGATGCTGGATGTAGTCCTGTGGAACGGCTTGCCATGCCATTTCCACCTGGCGCCTCAGTTGGACCAGCGGTCGTGCTGGACGTGCAGACCGCGTGAGACGACGCTTCATCCAGTCCCAAACATGCTCAATGGGGGACAGATCCGGAGATCTTGCTGGCCAGGGTAGTTGACTTACACCTTCTAGAGCACGTTGGGTGGCACGGGATACATGCGGACGTGCATTGTCCTGTTGGAACAGCAAGTTCCCTTGCCGGTCTAGGAATGGTAGAACGATGGGTTCGATGACGGTTTGGATGTACCGTGCACTATTCAGTGTCCCCTCGACGATCACCAGTGGTGTATGGCCAGTGTAGGAGATCGCTCCCCACACCATGATGCCGGGTGTTGGCCCTGTGTGCCTCAGTCGTCTGCAGTCCTGATTGTGGCGCTCACCTGCACGGCGCCAAACACGCATACGACCATTATTGGCACCAACGCAGAAGCGACTCTCATCGCTGAAGACGACACGTCTCCATTCGTCCCTCCATTCACGCCTGTCGCGACACCACTGGAGGCGGGCTGCACGATGTTGGGGCGTGAGCGGAAGACGGCCTAACGGTGTGCGGGACCGTAGCCCAGCTTCATGGAGACGGTTGCGAATGGTCCTCGCCGATACCCCAGGAGCAACAGTGTCCCTAATTTGCTGGGAAGTGGCGGTGCGGTCCCCTACGGCACTGCGTAGGATCCTACGGTCTTGGCGTGCATCCGTGCGTCGCTGCGGTCCGGTCCCAGGTCGACGGGCACGTGCACCTTCCGCCGACCACTGGCGACAACATCGATGTACTGTGGAGACCTCACGCCCCACGTGTTGAGCAATTCGGCGGTACGTCCACCCGGCCTCCCGCATGTCCACTATACGCCCTCGCTCAAAGTCCGTCAGCTGCACATACGGTTCACGTCCACGCTGTCGCGGCATGCTACCAGTGTTAAAGACTGCGATGGAGCTCCGTATGCCACGGCAAACTGGCTGACACTGACGGCGGCGGTGCACAAATGCTGCGCAGCTAGCGCCATTCGACGGCCAACACCGCGGTTCCTGGTGTGTCCGCTGTGCCGTGCGTGTGATCATTGCTTGTACAGCCCTCTCGCAGTGTCCGGAGCAAGTATGGTGGGTCTGACACACCGGTGTCAATGTGTTCTTTTTTCCATTTCCAGGAGTGTATATAGTAGTTATAACCAACTCCATCCTTACATTGATCCCTCCCCTCAGTTTAAAAAGCCCAGTTTATTTAGTGTGAGAACGCGATGTTGTTGACTATACATCTCGAATTTCTCACATGAAATGTACATTTACTCATTTTATACGACGTATTTTCGAAGACAGATGAAATCGGGAGATACACGAATTTTCACACCGCGAAGTGTCGTTACTTGTTATGAAAATCCTGTAACAATATGACAGAAGCTATTTTTCCTCTAAGTATTCTCTCATCAGGTAGAAATAACTGTTTTAATCAGATTAACATTTGTTATGTCCTGCATCACAAGACAAGAATATTTTTTCCCATGACAGAATGCCAAGATCTGCCCCTGTCACAGGATGTGTCCTCGCTTCAGAACTCTCTCGTAAAGTAACCCAAATCCTGCACCACACATGAAGTCTCTTAAGGTGACAGAATATAGAAGTTGTAAATATCAGGTTTATACTAAGTACTACTTTATAAATTCCGTAATACATCTGATTTTATTATGATGTTCGCTTCTTTTTTAAAAAAAATTTCGCTGCAACGAAGAAAAGTCTGATTACTGCTCTCACTCGCAAATCATGTTCATGGACCCTAGCTATTGCTTCCACCCACCAGCTGGCACGTCACTGATATCAGATTGATAGGCTAATTATTTAAGATCATGATGAGAGTCACTTTGCATTGCTAGTAAATCTTTTTTTTCTTTAACAGTCGGAGTACACCCGCCCGGTAACTGAGATGGGAATTCCTGGAGGAAAGACACTGTTCTTTTCGAGAAACACTATTGAGAATCGACATTTTAATGTAACTGCAGACGGATTCTACCGCTGGCAAAATACATTTCGCCTTATGAGCACACTATTAAAAACATATCACAATGACTATGTTCTGTCACCTTGCATAAAAGCGGTATTGGTTCTACAGGTACACAAAAGAGTCACTGACAGTATCCAAGTTAAAAACTATACGTACTTTATAATTTGAGATAAGGTATTGCCTCTCAATGAAGTGGTCTTCCTTTCAAATACCACAACACTGAATATAAATGGTGATCGGAGGATGTGTGTTAACAGAATGAAAGTGCGGGTGCAAGTCGCCAGTGGTGTAAGCTCATAATAAAATCACCCTTATCACTGTATTTAGAAAGTGGTTCAGCTAAGAAACCTGGTATTAAGTCTATATTTGCAACTCCCTCTTGCCGCTGCTAGATATTTCCCACGCTAACAAACAGTATTTGTAACACATTCTATCTCGATACCATGCAGATGGTGTAACAGAGGCTCTGCGATACATCCAAGGACTTATAGGAAAGGAAGGATGATGGTTTATTGAGATTGATTGCATACGGTAAATGGTGTGCTATTTGAGAAATCACTTAAAAATGCAGCACTATATGGAGGTTGTAGGAAACATACAAGTCCTTTGACAATTACAATGGCTTTTCAAATCTATAGTGTTACACTTTCTGGTAGAAATGCTGTCTGCAGCTTGAAATCAAGTCTCTCCATTCAACCACGTAGCTATGTCGGATCCTATGGAGATGTCTTTTAATAGGTGCAGCCATTTATGAATCATACTCGTGGCTCTCTGATATCTTGAAACAAGTCACCTTTTTCGAATCTGTCTGCTAAGGAACCCAGACGAGAAAACCCCAGTGTTGTTTTAGTCAGTCACTAGGCAACTTAAACTGTTGTTCAGTCTCTGCCTCAGCCCTTCTCCCAGCCCCCCCCCCCCCCCCCCTCCGTACTTTTGTCCATGTGGTTGTTACAATTTAAGTTGGAACTCAGCAGAAGTCGAAGAATGCTATACAGGTAACTAAGACGTTCTGCATCCTACAGGGAAACAGAACAAGCTGAGTTAATGCGACAGGACCGTGTTTTGGCCACTCGGCGGAAATGAGTACATATTGTCGTAGCTCTGCCGTGTACGGTGTGTAAGGCCAGAGTCAAATTAAGCTTTCTCCTGTAACGTGAGGTAGTAGAAATGACAGTATGAGCAGTTATGGTGGTTTAGGAAGGCTCCACATCATTTGGGAACTGGAAGAAGAATGGAAATTTTGCTGCTGCATTGCAATGCATCTCCAAACTACATAAAGGTACTGCTATTCGAAGCAGTGCTGTGCTGGTACTGCGAACGGCTGAAAGCAAGGGGAAACTACGGCCGTAGTTTTTCCCGAGGGCATGCAGCTTTACTGTATGATTAAATGATGATGGCGTCCTCTTGGGTAAAATATTCGGGAGGTAAAATAGTTCCCCATTCGGATCTCCGGGCGGGGACTACTCAAGAGGATGTCGTTATCAGGAGAAAGAAAACTGGCGTTCTACGGATCGGAGCGTGGAATGTTAGATCCCTTAATCGGGCAGGTAGGTTAGAAAATTTAAAAAGGGAAATGGATAGGTTAAAGTTAGATATAGTGGGAATTAGTGAAGTTCGGTGGCAGGAGGAACAAGACTTTTGGTCAGGTGACTACAGGGTTATAAACACAAAGTCAAATAGGGGGAATGCAGGAGTAGGTTTAATAATGAATAGGAAAATAGGAATGCGGGTAAGCTACTACAAACAGCATAGTGAACGCATTATTGTGGCCAAGATAGATACGAAGCCCACACCTACTACAGTAGTACAAGTTTATATGCCAACTAGCTCTGCAGATGACGAAGAGATTGAAGAAATGTATGATGAAATAAAAGAAATTATTCAGATAGTGAAGGGAGACGAAAATTTAATAGTCATGGGTGACTGGAATTCGAGTGTAAGAAAAGGGAGAGAAGGAAACGTAGTAGGTGAATATGGATTGGGGCTAAGAAATGAAAGAGGAAGCCGCCTGATAGAATTTTGCACAGAGCACAACTTAATCATAGCTAACACTTGGTTTAAGAATCATGATAGAAGGTTGTATACATGGAAGAACCCTGGAGATACTAAAAGGTATCAGATAGATTATATAATGGTAAGACAGAGATTTAGGAACCAGGTTTTAAATTGTAAGACATTTCCAGGAGCAGATGTGGACTCTGACCACAATCTATTGGTTATGAACTGTAGATTAAAACTGAAGAAACTGCAAAAAAGGTGGGAATTTAAGGAGATGGGACCTGGATAAACTGAAAGAACCAGAGGTTGTACAGAGTTTCAGGGAGAGCATAAGGGAACAATTGAAAGGAATAGGGGAAAGAAATACAGTAGAAGAAGAATGGGTAGCTCTGAGGGATGAAGTAGTAAAGGCAGCAGAGGATCAAGTAGGTAAAAAGAAGAGGGTTAGTAGAAATCCTTGGGTAACAGAAGAAATATTGAATTTAATTGATGAAAGGAGAAAATATACAAATGCAGTAAATGAAGCAGGCAGAAAGGAATACAAACGTCTCAAAAATGAGATCGACAGGAAGTGCAAAATGGCTAAGCAGACATGGCTAGAGGACAAATGTAAGGATGTAGAGGCTTATCTCACTAGGAGTAAGATAGATACTGCCTACAGGAAACTTAAAGAGACCTTTAGAGATAAGAGAACCACTTGTATGAACATCAAGAGCTCAATGGAAACCCAGTTCTAAGCAAAGAAGGGAAAGCAGAAAGGTGGAAGGAGTATATAGAGGGTCTATACAAGAGCGATGCACTTGAGGACAATATTATGGAAATGGAAGAGGATGTAGATGAAGATGAAATGGGAGATACGATACTGCGTGAAGAGTTTGACAGAGCACTGAAAGATCTGAGTCGAAACAAGGCCCCCGGAGCAGACAACATTACATTAGAACTACTGATAGCCTTGGGAGAGTCAGCCCTGACGAAACTACCATCTGGTGAGCAAGATGGTATGAGACAGGTGAAATACCCTCAGACTTCAAGATGAGTATAATAATTCCAATCCCAAAGAAAGCAGGTGTTGACAGATGTGAAAATTGCCGAACAATCAGTTTAATAAGCCACAGCTGCAAAGTACTAACACGAATTCTTTACAGACGAATGGAAAAACTAGTAGAAGCCGACCTCGGGGAAGATCAGTTTGGATTCCGTAGAAATACTGGAACACGTGAGGCAATACTGACCTTACGACTTATCTTAGAAGAAAGATTAAGGAAAGGCAAACCTACGTTTCTAGCATTTGTAGACTTAGAGAAAGCTTTTTATAATGTTGACTGGAATACTCTCTTTCAAATTCTAAAGGTGGCAGGGGTAAAATACAGGGAGCGAAAGGCTATTTACAACTTGTACAGAAACCAGATGGCAGTTATAAGAGTTGAGGGACATGAAAGGGAAGCAGTGGTTGGGAAGGGAGTAAGACAGGGTTGTAGCCTCTCCCCGATGTTATTCAATCTCTATATTGAGCAAGCAGTAAAGGAAACAAAAGAATAATTTGGAGTAGGTATTAAAATCCATGGAGAAGAAATAAAAACTTTGAGGTTCGCCGATGACATTGTAATTCTGTCAGAGACAGCAAAGGACTTGGAAGAGCAGTTGAACGGAATGGATGGTGTCTTGAAGGGAGGATATAAGATGAACATCAACAAAAGCAAATCGAGGATAATGGAATGTAGTCGAATTAAGTCGGGTGATGCTGTGGGTATTAGATTAGGAAATGAGACACTTAAAGTAGTAACGGAGTTTTGCTATTTGGGGAGCAAAATAACTGATGATGGACGAAGTAGAGAGGATATAAAATGTAGACTGGCAATGGCAAGGAAAGCGTTTCTGAAGAAGAGAAATTTGTTAACATCGAGTATAGATTTAAGTGTCAGGTAGTCATTTCTGAAAGTATTTGTATGGAGTGTAGCCATGTATGGAAGTGAAACATAGTTTGGACAAGAAGAGAATAGAAGCTTTTGAAATGTGGTGCTACAGAAGAATGCTGAAGATTAGATGGGTAGATCACATAACCAATGAGGAAGTATTGAATAGGATTGGGGAGAAGAGAAGTTTGTGGCACAACTTGACCAGAAGAAGGGATCGGTTGGTAGGACATGTTCTGAGGCATCAAGGGATCACCAATTTAGTATTGGAGGGCAGCGTGGAGGGTAAAAATCATAGGGGGAGACCAAGAGATGAATACACTAAGCAGATTCAGAAGGATGTAGGTTGCAGTAGGTACTGGGAGATGAAGAAGCTTGCACAGGATAGAGTAGCATGGAGAGCTGCATCAAACCAATCTCAGGACTGAAGACCACAACAACAACAACATTCGAAGCAGATCTGTGTCCCTAAGGGTGCATTCGTGTCTGTCACCCTACCATTCTCTCTATCCTCATTATTTTTTACCAACCAACAGAGAAAAACCATGTACTATCAAAACTCCGCAACGTCAGCCAGTAGAGGATTCAATAGGATATTACCACTTTCCTCTCTTCCAATATATGGAAAACAAATACCATCTGGGCACTGACATCAAGCATATGTAGCGATCCTATTAAATATACAGGTATTGGTGCAGTGGAGAAGGTAGCCAGTGATCTAAGTCACTTGCACAGACCAGGGTAAAGCCTCACCACCCATACTGTACGAAGACCATATCCCACAGACTGCCAACAGCAAGAGAGGGTCCCTGTGCGTTTCTTTCATAAGCAGTTTGATATATTGCTTTTTCTGCTGTAACGCATTCAAGCAGTGTAAGACTACAGCTTTGTACACAGCCATACATTTTGGTTTCCCACCATGACATCAAAGTCTGTGTCAGGTGCTAAAGCAACATAACACATTTTGATCCATTGGCTCTCACAGAAAGCTGGACATATCATGATGTAAAATTATTAACAAAAATGTGGAAGACATCACAACATATGGAAACTGGAAGAATTTCCGGTATTGTGGAGCGTTTCCAAACAGCTGCCTGAAGGTGATGACCTTTACATTTAATCTCATCTTTCACAGTGATAGTTAGCAGATGTCTAGGGGTTCCATTTCGAACAGACCAAGAGCATTACATTTCAGCCATATACATGATCACTGTTTTGGTGCTGGCCATCCCCCACCAAGACTCTCTCCAAGCAAGTGGTATCAGTCAATCATTATGTGGTAGTCAACAGCATACCAGTGGACAAATGGGATGAAAAGTCACCGTTGATGTACTGAATAAACGCCACAGTCGAGAGTGTAATCAATTTTAATAATTCTACAAGTTTTTCCGTAATTTCAATGCTGAGCAATGCCACAGCATCAAGCTTCTCAGTTTCTGTATCATCGCTAAACCACCCGTCCAATACTTTACGTGTACCATATACTAGATTGTGAATGTAGATAATGACTGTGCAGTACGTCCGTTCACGGTTAATTCTTGAACATATACACCGAAGTATATCAGACAGCGTCCTATACTGACATAGTTAGGTTAGCTACATATTTATAACACTTAAATCATAGTGCTTAATGTACAATTAGGATTGCCCATCTTTCCCTATGTGTATGGGAGTCACAGAGTGTTCTCGCATTCTTAGGATAATGTTAGAGATTGTGAGATCTCCCCTCATTGTCTTTGAACAACCCTCCCTACAACATTGTCGCCAACTTCATTTGCAGCTGACCAGTAGCAGGTGGGTATTAAGCTCACTACAATCCATGTCTCATGAAGGAACGGAGTGAGCTGAGTCCATAACTGTTGTTCACCAAAGACTGTTCTGCACCAGTCTTATGGCACCCATACAACTGCACAAGACCTCTCCAGATGCGCACTTGTCGAGGAGGTTAGCACGTCTTGTTGGTGTGTAGTAGATACGAGAGTGTAGTGACGATGTAACGGATGATTAAGATGAAACATGTGGGCTCTGCTTGACAGAGCTCCAGACAGATGGAGTTTGATGCATTTTACCTAAATTAGCTGTGCTATCAGTTATAAAGGAATGTTCTAGTGTCTGCGTCAGTACCAAGAAGGTATAAGCAAGAGAGAACACACACACACCTAAGGCTACATGGCTCTGCATGTAAACACGCTATAATGTTAAAGCCATCAGGTTTCTGAAATATTAGTTACGCAGAAGGGCTCGCTCTTAATTTTAAAAAAAATGTATACTCTTAATAATCTAATGCACTACCATACAAGTTTTCTATCCCATTGACTATGGTGACAAACTTTAAGATCATAAAACTACATCCTTATCCGCCAAAACAAGAAAAAAAAAGACATAGATTCTTTGTGATACATGAACAATATAGCTTTTCAGAGATGTATAGCACCCACTGTTCACATCTGATTGCTGTTCAGGAATTATACTACCCTTGCATCAGTCCTATAAAATGATCGCCAGCAACGGATAATGCCTCTTACAAGGAAACAGACAAACGCATACCAGCAGTGCGTGACGTGTGAAATTAGATGCTGAGCTGCACTAACTCCACAAACAGGACAACTGTGAAGCAAATTTATACGTAGGGTTTGCAGTACCTCACAAACACCTGTCACTAACTTAGAATCACTGCAGCTATAAATCTGAAGACTCGATTTATATCCAACATGTGGCAGAAAAATGGAACACTTCGCACATATCTTCGCTCGTCTAGAGGAGGGTGTTGAAGTCAGCCCGAGTGCCGCAACCGGAAGTGAATTTTAACGCAACGCGGGCCTAGTAATACTAGGGCCCGCGTAGCCCGGCAGCCTCGTCCAGTCCCGTTCAAGGTCACCCGCCTAGCGAGCAACCAAGAGCGGCACTGCCACCAAAACAAAAAGTGAATACGTTTTTTGAATAAAAAAATGGAGGGAGATAAGGATTAGAGATAAGGAAAGGACAGAACAGACTTTATTGTCTATAATAAATCATACAGTCACCATTAATCTTTATTTTACAATTGCCATTGCCTACTTTCACCCACAAAAACAAGTACTCATCAGCATTTAACTTCTTCTTTCTTCTGGTACACAATACAAATGGCATGCTTGGAACAAGAGTACCATAAGGCTGTTTAGCCAACAGTCCTGTAGTCTCAGCAATATTTCCATGCCAAAATGTTAGCATCTGGAAATGCTTCAAGGCCACCATAATCTGCTTGGTTACCCAAAACAATAGCCAAGGTCAGCCATGTCGAACCACAAAAGACAGCCTGTACATCACAGGTAAAGTTCAGATGGAGTCCAAGAAAAACATTTGGACCTCCAATCAATTGCTGTTTATTAAACTGCCCAGCCAAGTCAATATCAATCGCCTTCAAACTGCGATACACATGTGCACTGCGCCGCCAGCGACGGCGGTAACCACGTCGCAGAGGCACTGCATTTGCGCTGGGTGTTGACAACGGTATTCCATTTATCAGTAATTTTAGAATACGTGGCGAGAAGTGATGGCATGATCACATGGGCAGGAATGACATAATATCGAGAGAATTAGGGAAACTGACGGAAGTAGCTATAAATTGAGGAACACTACAATAAAATGTGGGAAAATCGATGGGAATGAGGGAGTACTAGCATGTCTTCTGCTTGGTGCAGGAAAATTCTTGTACATGGGAACAAGCATGTGACAGCAAGAGGAATACAAGAAAAAGTTGATATGGAAGCACAGGGAAAAAGGAAAACAGTCCATTTTCGTCGACAACTATAAGGCGTCTGCAATACAATATTTAACAAGGATTATCATCAAATAAATTTACATATGTCGGATCGCAAGCCAAGATGTGACCCAAAAGTTACCGGCAGCCCCCTTATAGATTTTTATAAAGTGTCCTTTGCTAAAGCTGGTTGTATTACCAGCTGTGGGACTGAAATATACAACTACAGAATGGATCGCGTGTTTGACCATTTGCCAGAGTTTTAGGTGGTTTAAAACCTAACAAAAAGTTTTTACAATATGCTTCTCTGCACTCTCTATCAATCACAACCATGTGGTGTCAGCTAACAAATAACTGCTGCATGGGTTGCAGCAACATTTAGATGTATGTCTATTTAGGTAAAATGGATAAATGCAAGTTAACTGCTGTTTTTGACGCTTTCCTGAAAGAGAGAACCATCTGACTCAAAATTTTTTGGATCTGCGTTGAAGTATGATAGTAGATGGAGTGATCGGTAAAGAGTTGTAATGAGGTACGATGTAATGGTAGGTTGGTGATGGATTATAGAGAGAGGGGCATGTTGCTGCGGGTCACTTACTGCACATTTAATCATTATCTTCCATTGTTCTGTCAGGGTGCAGCAGTTGTGTGGTATACACTCCTGGAAATGGAAAAAAGAGCACATTGACACCGGTGTGTCAGACCCACCATACTTGCTCCGGACACTGCGAGAGGGCTGTACAAGCAATGATCACACGCACGGCACAGCGGACACACCAGGAACCGCGGTGTTGGCCGTCGAATGGCGCTAGCTGCGCAGCATTTGTGCACCGCCGCCGTCAGTGTCAGCCAGTTTGCCGTGGCATACGGAGCTCCATCGCAGTCTTTAACACTGGTAGCATGCCGCGACAGCGTGGACGTGAACCGTATGTGCAATTGACGGACTTTGAGCGAGGGCGTATAATGGGCATGCGGGAGGCCGCGTGGACGTACCGCCGAATTGCTCAACACGTGGGGCGTGAGGTCTCCACAGTACATCGATGTTGTCGCCAGTGGTCGGCGGAAGGTGTACGTGCCCGTCGACCTGGGACCGGACCGCAGCGACGCACGGATGCACGCCAAGACCGTAGGATCCTACGCAGTGCCGTATGGGACCGCACCGCCACTTCCCAGCAAATTAGGGACACTGTTGCTCCTGGGGTATCGGCGAGGACCATTCGCAACCGTCTCCATGAAGCTGGGCTACGGTCCCGCACACCGTTAGGCCGTCTTCCGCTCACGCCCCAACATCGTGCAGCCCGCCTCCAGTGGTGTCGCGACAGGCGTGAATGGAGGGACGAATGGAGACGTGTCGTCTTCAGCGATGAGAGTCGCTTCTGCCTTGGTGCCAATGATGGTCGTATGCGTGTTTGGAGCCGTGCAGGTGAGCGCCACAATCAGGACTGCATACGACCGAGGCACACAGGGCCAACACCCGGCATCATGGTGTGGGGAGCGATCTCCTACACTGGCCGTACACCACTGGTGATCGTCGAGGGGACACTGAATAGTGCACGGTACATCCAAACCGTCATCGAACCCATCGTTATACCATTCCTAGACCGGCAAGGGAACTTGCTGTTCCAACAGGACAATGCACGTCCGCATGTACCCCGTGCCACCCAACGTGCTCTAGAAGGTGTAAGTCAACTACCCTGGCCAGCAAGATCTCCGGATCTGTCCCCCATTGAGCATGTTTGGGACTGGATGAAGCGTCGTCTCACGCGGTCTGCACGTCCTGCACGAACGCTGGTCCAACTGAGGCGCCAGGTGGAAATGGCATGGCAAGCCGTTCCACAGGACTACATCCAGCATCTCTACGATCGTCTCCATGGGAGAATAGCAGCCTGCATTGCTGCGATAGGTGGATATACACTGTACTAGTGCCGACATTGTGCATGCTCTGTTGCCTGTGTCTATGTGCCTGTGGTTCTGTCAGTGTGATCATGTGATGTATCTGACCCCAGGAATGTGTCAATAAAGTGTCCCCTTCCTGGGACAATGAATTCACGGTGTTCTTATTTCGATTTCCAGGAGTGTAGCTTGCAATCGACTTTTATACAACTGCGTGTTCTATGTCTGACTTAGAGGTCTATTTGCTTGGAATCATTAACAGTATATGTCTCCATAGCATACTCAACAGAGGGCTTCCAAAGCACGTGTGAGGAATCATGTCCATCAATGGGAAACCTGTTTCAAAACCCTCCTCAAGACGAAAGAATATGTATGCAAAGTACTCCATGTCTCTGCCACGTGTTGGATATAAGTCGAGTATTCTGTTTTATAATTGCAGTGATTTTCATTTAGAGACAGGTGTTTATGAGGTACTGCGAACCATATGTATAAATTTGCTGTACAGTTGTCCTGTTTGTGGAGTTCGTGCGGCATAGCATGTAATTTCACACGTCAAACACCGCTGGTATGGATTTATAAGAGGCATTATCCATTGCTGGCGATCATTTTATAGGACTGATGCAAGTATAGTATAATTTATGAGCCCCATTCGGATATGATTAGTGAGTGATATACACCTCGAGAAGGCTATATCGTGCACATATCACAAAGAATCTATGTTTTTCTTTGTTGTAGAAGGATGCAGTTTTATCATCTCGAAGTCTGCCACCATAGTGAGTGGTATGGAAACTTGTAGGGTGGATGTATGTCAGATATTGAATACAAATTTCCTGCATTAACGTAGTTAAGAACATTCCATTCCACATGACTAATATTTTGGAATCCAGAAGGCCTTAACGTTATAGTGTGTTTAAGTGCAGAACCGCGTAGCCTTAGCAGTGTGTGTGTTATTGTTCTGCGATCATTTCTTTTGGGTACTGACCCAGAGCACAGCTGATTTACGTAAAATGCTTCAAACTCGTTCCGTCTGGTGTGTACTACGATTACTGAAAAAAATTACTCGCCATGTAATGTGACTGTCATGGTCAATTTAATGAATTGGGCTGTCAATTTGATATCAGTGACGTGTCGGCTGGCACGTGAAGTGGTGAATAGGGTACCACAGATATGATTCGGGAGTGGGAGCAGTAATCAGACGGTTTTTCGTTGCAGCAATATTTTTTAACGAATTTTGAATTTCCCACCTACATAGCGGGAGACAACCATCGTAATAAAATCAGATATATCACCGAATTAATAAAGTGATAGATAGTATAAACCTGGTACTTAAAATGTCTCTGTGCTGTTACCTTAAGAGACTTCGTTTGTGCCGAAGAATTTGGTTAAAATGGTTCAAATACTTTAAGCACTATGGGACTTAACAACTGAGGTCATCAGTCCCCTAGACTTAGAACTACTTAAACCTAACTAACCTAAGGACATCACACACATCCATGCCCGAGGCAGGATTCGAACGTGCTACCGTAGTAGCATTTGGTTAATTTCAGGGGTAGTTCGTAAGTGAGACGGCATTCTGCGACACAGGTAGACTTAGCACTTCCTCACGAGACAAATTATTTTAATGTTCCAGTCATGTGATGCAGGATGTAACAGATATTAAACTGATTAGAAGAGATTTACTTACCTGATGAGAGAATACTTAGAGGAAATATAGCCTACGCCACGCTGTTACAAGATTTTCATAGAAAGTAACGATACTTTAGCAATGTGAAAATGCATGTACGTCCTGATTTCTTCTGCCTTCTAAAATAACTCGTACAGAATGGGGAAATCCACATTTCGAGTGAGAAATTCGAGGTGTATTGGCAACAGCATCGCATTTTTGGATTGGACAAACTGTATTTTTTAAACTCGGTTGGGGGCGGGGGAGGGGTTACGACGGCGTAGAGTTGTTTATAGTAGCTGCACACTTCCAAGCCACAGCTGTTTGTTTTGCAGTAGAGGTCACGAGGCTTCGGCGATCGGAAATTGCGAATTAGCTGAGCCTGTGATGGGCAGTTAGGGCCAAAGAATGCGCCGACCTGCCTGATCTCGCCCACAACTGCGGCGACTGGCGAAGTGGCCAGTGCGCTAGGTGAGTGGCGACAGAAGCAGACGTATGTGTTGTGTGAGAAGATTCAGTATGGCCGGTGTTTGCACTGGACGTTTATTCAGCCTATGTAAATCGATAGGTTGACTGGTTGGTGACTGTCGACCTGACCTCTGAGCTTTCAGTATGGTGGGCGTGTGGGTGCCGGGGGATGGGCTTGCAGCTGCCGGTATGGCCGCCACATATACGGTCTCAGCTGACTGGGGCCGACGGGGCTAACCTATAGTCGGCAGACAGCGCAGGCTTCACGATCGCGAGATTGTGTTATCGGTAGGATTTTTTTCACCAAATGAGTTTAGTGGAGACATTGAAGTGGACGTCGGTGTTCGTGCTCTCAGGTGTCAGTCCATGCAAGACCTCAGATATATTCAGCATTGCGATTTATTTATGGTGGAAATTTCATTACTTGAGTCGCATAATACTTGCATCTGATACTCAAACTCTGAAAACATGTTTTATTACAAAAAAAGGATCACTATAAGGTGGAGGTCAGTGTTTTCAGCGATCTATTTGATTCCTGTAAATTATTAAACAATTAATTTGACAGGGTAGTGCAAATGTATTATTTCACTCTATTTTTGATTTCGAAATTTCGTCAGCTGTCCCTTTGTCTCCAGCGTTATCCCGTAGTAACACAGTATTCTGCCCGCCCGGTTGGACGTGCGGTCTAACGAACTGGTTTCGGGGCGGGAAGGAGCGCCGCTCCCCGGCACGAATCTGCCCGGCGGATTTGTGTCGAAGTGCAGTGAGCCGACCAGTCTGTGGCGGGTTTTTAGGAGGTCTTCCATCTGCCTCGGCGAATGCGGGCTGGTTCCCCTTATTCCGCCTCAGCTACACTATGTTGGCGATTGCTGCACAAACAAGTTCTCCACGCATGCGTACACCACCATTACGCCACCTCGCAAACATAGGGGTTACACTCGTCTTGTGTGAGACGTTCCCTTGGGGGGGGGGGGGTGTCCACCGGGGGCCGAACCACACAGTAACCCTGGATTCGGTGTGGGGCGACGGAGGGGTGAAGTGGACTGCGGTAGTCGTCGTGGGGTTGTGCACCACTGCGGATGCAGCGGGGTCGGAGCCTCTCCGTCGTTTCTAGGTCCCTGGTTAACATAGCATAACATAACACAGTATTCTAAGGAGAGATGAAAACCTTCAACTGCTCGTTTGAAGACGTTAGGTTAACACAGACAAACAGGGAGTGGCCTCTTGAGAGAGACAGAGACAGGAGGCGAGTCTGGAATTTTCCAATCAAGAGGTGCTACCACTTGATGCTTTGTTTGGGGGTCGGAAGATCAAAGGAGGCCAATATCCGATCCCTAGCCAGTGATATTTAATAATCTTAATTAGGACATGGGGCGGTTTAGACCTGACAATTGACACACGTGCGGAAGACCCCAAACGGTGGCTACTATGCCGCACTACATTCGATCCCTTGGTGATTACAGTTATTACATCATGGGAAGATTGGGTGCGGGGTACAGACGTGAGCTCTACCCAAGTGGGGGAGCACTGTTTGCTACAAACTGATTAAATGACGAATGTGTATCAAAATATTATTGACTTTGATTTGAATTCCATGCCATGAGATTCCTCCTCTACAGCATAGAGGTAGTCTTTTTTCCACGATTTTTTTCTGGTAGGGATGGGACGAGTGGTGGGTGTGGCTTGGACATACTCTGCTGATGACACTGTGTGCCAGCTTAGTCGATCCCTACATGTCGAGGTGTTAACACACACGAAAATTTTCCGACAATATAATACCTCCAATCTGCAGCAGTGTACTTACATAATTAGGACATACAGTTGCTATTAGTGAGCTCTTTTCCGACAAAATAAAAGATAGATCCAACCCCTCCGAGATGAATTTTATAAATAAACAATATTTTCTTTGCTATGTAATTAACATTGATTTGAATTTCCTGTTGTGATATCCTTCCTCTCCAGCTTGGACAAAGTCCTTTCCCCACCAATTTTCAGGAGAGGGGAAGTGGGGTAGGGTAGGGCTGGGGATTTCCAAGAAAGGAAGGGATTAATTAATTGATCTATTAAATTAATTAGTCAATTAATATGTTATCGAAAGTGTTCTTGTATAGGCGAGAGAAACGGCAGCAGAGGAGGCTGAAGAGAGATTGATGGGTGTATGGAGGGGGTGGGAGGTTGGAGGGGGAGGTTGAGAGGGATGGTAGAGTGGTTTCTCAGAAGGATGAATTATCCACAGGGGGTAATAAACCATTTGGCAGAACAGTAGATTATAGTCGTAAATATATCAGCTGTCACAATGCATTTAATTTGCATATCAGTATAATATTGTTACATTCCATCCTGGATTTTCCACTGTTGATTTAATTTGCATATCATTTTGATATCAAAAGCGGAGCAGAACTGTAGGCTAAGGATCTCTCAGTGAAAAGAGAACAATAGGCTAAGAGCTGACATACAGCAGAACAATAGGTTTGCCCCTGATTGTGTGCTTGCCCCTGATGTAGACAACCCACGCTAACGAAATGTGTCAGCAGCACCTGTGCCTTGCTACTGATGGTCAGTGAAGTGATCGATAGGGCAAAGGGTGAGTTACTGCGAACACTTCAGCAACAGGGTTCTTCTCAACAGAATCGACAGCAAGCCAACGCCGGTAACAATAATTAAGGTAAACATGCCGACGTTGCAGGGAGTAGATGTATAACTAGAGAAAGTATAAGAGGATATTGAACGGATATGTCACTAAGTAACGGAGATGAAAATCTAATAGTCGTGGGGGACTGGAATGCGGTTGTAGGGGAAGGAGTAGAAGAGGGGGTTATGGAAGGATACTGACTTGGTTATAGAAATGAGGAAGGAGAAAGGCGAACCAAGTTCTGCAATAAACTTCACCTGGTGGTAGCGAAATCAAGAATCGCAAGAGGAGAAGGTAAACTTGGAATAGGCCGGGAGATACGGAAAGATTTCAGTTAAATTACATCATGATAAGGCGTGCCCAGGAGCAGATACAGACTCAGTTCATAGATTAGTAATGATCAAGAGTAGCCTGAAGTTTAAGAGATTAGTCAGGAAGAAACAATGTGCAAAGAAGTGCGATATGGAAATACTAGGGACTGCAGAGATACGCTCGAAGTTCTCTGTGGCTGCAGATACTAAAAAGTAAATAGCTCATAGGACATTTCGGTTGAAGGGGACTGAACATCTCTAAAAAGAGCAATCACAGAAGTTCGAAAGAAAAATTTAGGTACAAGGAAGGAAAATGTGAGGTTGTTGTTGTTGTTGTGGTCTTCAGTCCTGAGACTGGTTTGATGCAGCTCTCCATGGTACTCTATCCTGTGCAAGCTTCTTCATCTCCCAGTACGTACTGCAGCCTACACCCTTCTGAATCTGCTTAGTGTATTCAGCTCTTGGTCTCCATCTACCATTTTTACCCTCCAAGCTGCCCTCCAATACTAAATTGGTGATCCCTTGATGCCTCAGAACATGTCCTACCAACCGATCACTTCTTCTAGTCAAGTTGTGCCACAAACTCCTCTTCTCCCCAATTCTATTCAATACCTCCGCATTAGTTACGTGATCTACCCATCTAATCTTCAGCACTCTTCTGTAACACCACATTTCGAAAGCTTCTATTCTCTTCTTGTCTAAACTATTTATCGTCCATGTTTCACTTCCATACATGGTTACACTCCATACAAATACTTTCAGAAACGACTTCCTTACACTTAAATCTATACTCGATGTTAACAAATTTCTCTTCTTCAGAAACTCTTTCCTTGCAATTGCCAGTCTACATTTTATATCCTCTCTACTTCGACCATCATCAGTTAATTTACTCCCCAAATAGCAAAACTCCTTTAATATTTTAAGTGTCTCATTTCCTAATCTAATTCCCTCAGCTTCACCCGACTTAATTCGACTACATTCCATTATCCTCGTTTTGCTTTTGTTGATGTTCATCTTATATCCTACTTTCAAGACACTGTCCATTCCGTTCAACTTCACTTCCAAGTCCTTTGCTGTGTCTGACAGAATTACAATGTCACCGGCGATCCTTAAAGTTTTTATTTCTTCTCCATGGATCTTAATACCTACTCCAAATTTTTCTTTTCTTTCCTTTACTGCTTCCTCAATATAAAGATTGAATAACATCGGTGATAGGCTACAACCCTCTCTCACTCCCTTCCCAACCACTGCTTCCCTTTCCTGTCTCTCGACTCTTATAATAGCCATCTGGTTTCTTTACAAATTATAAATAGCCTGTCGCTCACTGTATTTTACCCCTGCCACTTTCACAATCTGAAAGAGAGTATTCCAGTCAACATTGTCAAAAGCTTTCTCTAAGTCTACAAATGCTAGAAACGTAGGTTTGCCTTTCCTTAATCTAGCTTCTAAGATAATTCGTAGGGTCAGTATTGCCTCACGTGTTCCCATATTTCTACGGAATCCAAACTGATCTAAAAAAATGGTTCAAATGGCTCTGAGCACTATGGGACTCAACTGCTGTGGTCATAAGTCCCCTAGAACTTAGAACTACTTAAACCTAACTAACCTAAGGACACACACATCCATGCCAGAGGCAGGATTCGAACCTGCGACCGTAGCGGTCGTGCGGTTCCAGACTGTAGCGCCTTTAACCGCTGGACCACCTCGGCCGGCCCAAACTGATCTTCCCCGAGGTCGGCTTCTACCAGTTTTTCCATTCGTCTGTAAAGAATTCGCGTTAGTATTTTGCAGCCGTGACTTATGAATCTGATAGTTCAGTAATTTTCACATCTGTCAACACCTGCTTTCTTTGGGATTGGAATTATTACATCTTGGTGTAGCAATTTTAATGGCCAGTAGTGTATATTCTTCTTGAAGTCTGAGGATATTTCGCCTCTCTCATACATTTTGCTCACCACATGGCAGAGTTTTGTCAAGACTGGTTCTCTCAAAGGCTGTCAGTAGTTCTAATGGATTGTTGTCCACTCCCGGGGCCTTTTTTCGACTTAGGTCTTTCAGTGCTCTGTCAAAGTCCTCACGAAGTATCATATCTCCCATTTCATCTTCATCTACATTCTCTTCCATTTCCATAATATTGTCCTCAAGTACATCGCCCTTGTATAGACCCTCTATATAATCCTTCCACCTTTCAGCTCTCCCTTCTTTGCTTAGAATTGGGTTTTCATTATATCTTTTTGATATTCATACAAGTGGTTCTCTTTTCTCCAAAGGTGTCTTTAATTTTCCTGTAGGCAGTATCTATCTCACCCTTAATAAGACAAGCTTCTACATCCTTATATTTGTCCTCTAGCCATGCCTGCTTAGCCACTTTGCACTTCCTGTCGATCTCATTTTTGAAACGTTTGTATTCATTTTTGCCTGTTTCATTTACTGCATTTTTATATTTTCTCCTTTCATCAATTAAATTCAATATTTCTTCTGTCACCCAAGGATTTCTACTAGCCCTCGTCTTTTTACCTACTTGATCCTCCGCTGCCTTCACTACTTCATCCCTTAAAGCTACCCATTCTTCTTCTACTGTATTTCTTTCCCCCATTCCTGACAATCGGTCCCTAATGTTCTCCCTGAAACTCTCTACAACCTCTGTTTCTGTCAGTTTATCCAGATCCCATCTCCTTAAATTCCCACCTTTTTTGCAGTTTCTTCAGTTTTAATCTACAGTTCATAACCAATAGATTGTGGCCAGAGTCCACATCTGCCCCTGGAAATGTCTTACATTTTAAAACCTGGTTCCTAAATCTCTGTCTCACCATTATATAATCTATCTGAAACTTGTCACATTCTCCAGGCTTTTTTCATGTATAAAACCTTCTTTTATGATTCTTTAACCAAGTGTTAGCTATGATTAAGTTATGCTCTGTGCAGAATTCTGCCAGGCGGCTTCTCTTTCATTTCTTACCCCCAATCCATATTCACTTACTACGTTTCCTTCTCTTCCTTTTCCTACTGTCGAATTCCAGTCACCCATGACTATTAAATTTTCATCTCCCTTCACTATCTTAATAATTTCTTTTATCTGATCATACATTTCTTCAATTTCTTCATCATCTGCAGAGCTAGTTGGCATATAAACTTGTACTACTGTCGTAGGCGTGGGATTCGTGTCTATCTTGGCCACAATAATGCGTTCACTATGTTGTTTGTAGTAGCTTATCCGAACTCCTATTTTTTATTCATTATTAAACCTACTCTTGCATTACCCCCATTTGATTTTGTATTTATAACCCTGTATTCACCTGACCAAAAGTCTTGTTCCTCCTGCCACCGAACTTCGCTAATTCCCACTATATTCAACTTTAACCTATCCATTTCCCTTTTTAAATTTTCTAACCTACCTGCCCTATCAAGGGATCTGACATTCCACGCTCCGATCCGTAGAACGCCAGTTTTCTTTCTCCTGATAACGGCGTCCTCTTGAGTAGTCTCCGCCCGGAGATCCGAATGGGGGACTATTTTACCTCCGGAATGTTTTAGCCAAGAGGACGCCATCATCATTTAACCATACAGTAAAGCTGCATGCCCTCATGAAAAATTACGGCTGTAGTTTCCCCTTTCTTTCGGCCGTTCGCTGTGCCACAACAGCAAGGCCGTTTTGCTTAGTGTTACAGGGCCATATCAGTCAATCATCCAGACTTTGCCCCTGCAACTACTGAAAAGGCTGCTGCCACTCTTCAGGAACCTCACATTTGTGTGGCCTCTCAACAGATACCCCTCCGTTATGGTTGCACCTGCGGTACGGCTATTTGTATCGCTGAGGCACTCAAGCCTCCACACCAACGGCAAGGTCTATGGTTCATGGGCGGGGAGGGGGGGGGGGGGGTAACCACGAGTAACAGAGAAAATACTTCAGCTTGGCGACGAAAGAAGCAACCACAAAAATGTTCCGGGAAATTCGCGAGTACAGAGATAAAATTTGCTTAGGAATTAAATAAACAGTGAGTGTAGGAAGCTAAGGCGGGAATGGCTGCATGAAAAGTGCAAAGAAATCGAAAAGGAATGACTGTCTGAAATACTGAGTACCATTTAGGAAAGTCATAACTACCTTTTGTGAAATTAAAGGCAAGGGCGGTAACATAAATTGTGCAATGGGAATTCCACCGTTAAGTCCAGAGCAGAAGGTGGATAGGTGGAAAGAGTACAACGATTGACTCTATGTGGGGGAGAACTTACCTGATGATGTGATAGAAGAAGAAACAGAAGTCGATAGGAGTGAGATAGAGGATCCAAAACAATAATCAGAATTTAAAAGAGCTTTGGAGCACTTAAGATCAAATAAACAGATGGATTAGAAAACATTTCACCAAAATTTCTAAAATCATTGGGGGAATGGGCAACAATATGAATATTCACGTTGGTGTGTAGAATGTATGAGATTGACGATATATCACTGGACTTTCTGAAGAACATCATCATTACACGATCTGTTGAGCAGTCAAATAGCTACAGAATATGGATTGCGAGTAAATGGAATAAAGACGAAAGTATTGAGAAGCATCAGAAATTAGAACAGTGAGAAACTTAACATTACGATTGGTAACGTAAAAGTAGATGAAGTTAAAAAAATCTGCCACCTAGGGAGCTAAATAACTCTTGAAAGACAGAGCAAGGAGGACTTAAAAAGAAGTCTAGCACTCGCTTTTTTTTGTCACTACTCTTCTCACTAGTTTTGGTTTGATGCGGCCCGCCAAGAATTCCTCTCCTGTGCTAGCCTCTTCATCTCAGAGTAGCACTTGCAACCTACGTCCTCTGTTATTTTCTGATGTATTCCAATATCTGTCTTTCTCTCTTTCTCTACAGTTTTTGCCTTCTACAGTTGCCTCTAGTACCATAGAAGTCATTCCCTCATGTCTTAACGGATGTCCTATCAACCTGTCCCTTCTCCTTATTAGTGTCTTCCACATATTCCTTCCTCTCCGATTCTGCAAAGAACTTCCTAATTCCTCACGTTATCAGTCCGCCTAATTTTCAACATTGCTCTGTAGCACTACATATCAAATGCTTAGATTCTATTCTGTTTCGGTTTTCCCACAGTCCATGTTTGATTACCATATAATGCAATACTCCAGACGTACATTCTCAGAAATTTCTTCCTCAAATTAAGGCCAATATTTGATGTTAGTAGACTTCTCCTGGCCAGGAAATCCACTTTTGCCATTGCTAGCCTGTTTTTGATGTCCTCCTTGCTCCGTCCGTCACTCGTTATTTTACTGCCTAGATAGTAGAATTCCTTAACTTCATCTACTTCGTGACCATCCATTCTGATATTAAGTTTCTCGCCGTTCTCATTTATACTATTTTTCATTAACTTCGTCTTTCTTCGATTTACTCTCAATCCGTACTGTTAATTCCATCCCGCAGATCATGTAATTCTTCTTCACTTTCACTCAGGATAGCAATGTCATCAGCGGATCGTATCATTGATATCCTTTCATCACTCCTGAACCTTTCTTTCATTTCCATCACTGCTTCCTCGCTGTACAGATTGAACAGTAGGGGCGAAAGACTACATTCTTGTTTTACACTCTTTTTAATACGAGCACATCGTTCTTGGTCGTCCACTCTTATTATTCCCTCTTGACTATCGTACATATCGTATATGACCTGTCTTTCCCTCTTGACTATTGTACATGTCGTATATGACCCGTCTCTCCCTATAGCTTACCCCTATTTTTCTCAGAATTTCGAACATCTTGCACCATTTTAAATTGTCGAACGCTTTTTGCAGGTCTATAGTCTTGCTTCCATTATTAACCGTAAGGTCAGAATTGCCTCTCTCGTGCCTTTACCTTTCCTAAAGCTAAACTGATCGTCACCTAGCGCACCCTCAATTTTCTTTTCCATTCTTCTGTGTATTATTCTTGTCAGCAAATTGGATACATGAGCTGTTAAGCTGATTGTGCAATAATTCTTGCACTTGTCAGCTCTTTCCGCCTTCGGAATTGTGTGGATGATGTTTATCCGAAAGTCAAATGGTATTTCGCCAGACTCATAATTCTACACACCAACGTGAATTGTCGTTTTGTTGCCACTTGCCCCAACGATTTTAGAAATTCTGATGGAATGTTATCAATCCCTTCTGCCTTATTTGATCTTAAGTCGTCCACAGCTCTTTTAAGTTATGATACTAATACCGGGTCCCCTTTCTCTTCTAACTCGACTCCTGTTTCATCTACTATCACATCAGACAAATCATCTCCCTCACAGAGGCTTTCAATGTATTCTTTCCACCTATCCGCTCTCTCTTCTGCATTTAACAACGGAATTCCCGTTGCACTCTGAATGTTATCACCCTTGCTTTTAATGTCACCGAAGGTTATTTTGACTTTCCTGTATGCTGAGTCAGCCCTACCGACAATGATTTCTTTTTCGATTTCTTCGCATTTTTCATGCAACCATTTCGTCTTAGCTTCCATATTCCTCAGCGTCTTGTGTTTCTTTATTCCAGAGTCTCCCGGAAGATTTTTGTACTTCCTCCTTTCATCGATCAATTGAAGTATTTCTTCTGTTACCCATGGTTTCTTCGCAGTTACCTTCTTTGTACCTATGTTTCCCTTCCGAACTTCTGTTATCGCCCTTTTTAGAGATGTTCCTTCCTCTTCAACTGTGCTGCGTACTGAGCTATTCCTTATTGCTACTTCCGTGTCCCACTTCATTTCGTATTGATTCTTCCTGACTAATGTCTTAATTTTCAGCCTACTCTTCATCACTACTGTGTTGTGATCTGAGTCTATATCTGCTCCTGGGTACCCCTTTCAAATCTGTCTGACCATGATGTAATCTAACTAAAATCTTCCCGCATCACGTGGTCTTTTCCAAGTATACCTCCTCCTCTTGTCATTCCTGAACAGAGCATTGTCTATTACTAGCTGAAATTTATTACAGAACTCAATTAATCTTTCTCCTCTCTCATTCCTTGTTACAAACCCATAGTCTCTTGTAACATTTTCTTATACTCCTTCCCCTACAACTGCTTTCTAGTTCTCAATGACTATTAGATTTTCATCCCCCTTTACGTACTGTATTGCCCTTTCTGTATCCTCACACACTTTCTCTATCTCTTCATCTTCAGTTTGCGACGCCAGCCTGTATACGTGAACTATCGTTGTCGGTGTTGGTTTGCTGTCGATTCTGATAAGAATAATCCTATCACTGAATTGTTCACAATAACACACTCTCTGCCCTGCCTTCCTATTCATAACGAATCCTACTCCCGTTATATCATTTACTGCTGCTGTTGATATTACCCTATACTCATCTGACGAAACCCTTGTCTTCTTTCCACTTCACTTCACTGATCCCTGCTATATCTAGATTGAGCCTTTGCATTTCCCTTTTCTGATTTTCTAGTTTTCCTACCACTTTCAAGCGTCTGACATTCTACACCCCGACTCGTAGAACGTTATTATTTCGTTCATTATTCAATCTTTTTCTCATTGTAACCTCCCCCTTGGCAGTCTGCTACTATCAAATATAGGCCTTAATTTCTGGATTTCTGGGAATGTGCGTTTGGGGCACAGAATTGTATGGTAGTGGAAGATGGACTGCGGGAAATCCTGAAAAGAAGAGAATCGAAGCATTACAGATATGGTGCTACAGAAGAATTTTAAAATTAGGTGCACTGATAAGCTAAGTAATGAGATGGTCCTCCACAGACCGGTCAGTAAAGGAATATATGGTAACCACTAATAAGAAAAAGGAAGAGGATGGTAGGATACCTGTTAAGACATCAGGAAATAATTTCCATGGTACTAAAGGGGGCTATAGATGGTAAAAACTGTAGGGGATGATTGTATACATATAGACCCAGAAAATAATTAATGCTGTAGCTTGCAAGCCCTACTCTGAGACGAAAAGACTGCCACGGGAGAACAATT
The DNA here is from genome assembly GCF_023864275.1 of Schistocerca cancellata. NCBI lineage: Eukaryota > Metazoa > Arthropoda > Insecta > Orthoptera > Acrididae > Schistocerca > Schistocerca cancellata. The sequence goes on from NC_064633.1 coordinate 417,563,258, forward strand.
TGCAGCGGGCCGCGTCATGCAAGTCATAAGACTGATGACTCAACAAAAAAAAGAGCCATTCCGTTTAGTTTGCAAAAGACCTTCATGCAGACAACACTCTGACATTACTGTTGGCAAAATAGTTCTACACATGCTTATTAATATAGAATCACGACTGCCTCCCTTCTCGATTCCCGCCAGCCCCATGAGAAAAAATACTCCCGTGGTCGCAACGGTGTGTTCTCCGCCACAGTCACTCCTCAAGTTAACTGTCTATCTGGTGGATATACCAATAAATATCTCTATGCGAACAATATTATTCGAACGGTAGACACCACACACTCTTTGGCTGTCAGTAATGGCTGGGCGAAAACCGAATAGTGTCTCGTAGAAGTCCCCTGTCCACGTTTTGTTTGTCCTCTGTGCACGTCAAATGGTTATGGATGCTAGTAATGCCCACGCTTATTTCTTATCACTCAGCGGCGGAAGCTGAGGATACGATACAGTGGCAGTGCTGTATCAAACACACTATCTAATTCTCCGAGAACTATCGAAAGCTGCCAGGTACGCTTATTTCCTTGGTGTTTATTTCTTTGGATTTAACCTTTATGTGGTTTGTGACGTTGCTGGCTGCGCTTTGGTGGCAGTATAAAACTTTTGTTGCCTCCAAAAATGTGAAAATATTAAAACAATTTTCTTAGACACTAATGGTTAATATCGTAGGAGGGTTTATCTGAATCAGTCACGTAATATTAGATTTGCTACTCATAGGTCCAATCACCGTGTGGACCCAAAAATAGAAATCTAAGGAGCGATGACGTTCTTTTTATAAGGATCGGTAAAACTGACATTTGTTGCTGAGTACGTCCATCTCCCGTAAGATAAGAGACTTCAGAGCTCAAACAAAGGCATATAGATAGCGATTATTATCTATTGATGTATTTTTTTATGTTTGTGAAGTATGTGTGTTCTAAAATTTAGGGAGAGGTGTCATTATCAAGTGCCCAAATTACATGAAGTAAAATATTAACAGAGTCATTAAAAAATGCTGAACCTGCGACATGTGTGCAGAAGTAGTGTGGTGTGCGTACTGTAAGACATTTGGTACACACACCATCAGATTATTTGACTCGTTGCTCTAACGAAGTAGGCGAGTGTCAGCAATATGTCTCTTGGTCTTATCGTGGCGTGTTTATCTTCTGCCGTTAGGTCAGACGATAGAAAGGCCACTTGCATGCTTAGAGTAGCAGATTGACGATGACCAACTTTAAACAGAACTTGATTAATTTTCACACACATTTATTAAAATAATAAAAAGGCATAGATATTACGTAACTTGATTCTTGATGCTGTTTACAATGGACAATCTGAAGTTCCTTTAGCCTTGGTACGTTAATCTTATTCTCACATCTCTGATACTTGACAAAGTGTCTATTCATTTATCTTCATCGCTATGTACAGGAATACGGTAATCTTGTTAGGCGCAGACTGAAACTTGACTATACACTGGTACAGACTAATGCAGACTGGTACAGACTAATGCAGACAAATGCAGACTAATGCAGACTGACTAATCAGAGGTCTGTACACTCGTTATAATACCTTGCGAATTCATGTATCACTGCGTGAGTGTGATCTGCGAGGAGAAAAGGTTCTACATTAGCAACAATCTCATTGGCTGTGTTACATATTAATACGCAGATCGGCGGAAGCAGAATTTGGTCCTTCTCTAAGGCAGTGCCATCTCGTAGTGCGGAGACGGATGAGGGCTGCGCCTGTGCTGTTGTGCTTAGCGGGGCGCGCTCTAGTGGGAAAGTTGTGTACGTGCTGACTACGCGGAACTATGTACACAACAAGTAGCTAGCATCTGTTCGTTTCTGAGTTCAGTCCGGTAATGTTCCGGTCATATGGCCACGTAAATTATTGTCTGGATACCCATCTCTGGAGTAAAAAGGGCCTCAGTCTATTCCTTCGAGTGGCGCTATGTGCCCTCCCCAGCACCATATGGTGGTCTGTCGAGTTTGTGTGCTCTAATCTCTGACATGTGTGTATGAGCATTCGCTTGATATTTCTGCTGAAAGATATGTAGGTAAACACTGGACTGTCTACCCACTTTTACAACAAAATAAGTTCCCTTCGAAGAATAACGACATGTTTCTCACGAGAATTATAATCCACATCTATTAATACCAACTGGTAAGTATCTCAGGCTTTCGCGCAAGGGAGTATTTTGTTATGTAACACACCACGAAAACCGAAACGTATTATGAAATTGACTAATTATAATTACAAAATATATAGAACATGATTTACAATCATGGGTAGTTCCTGACTGCATATTGACATTATCGCTACATATTGACATTACCGCTACATATTGCTCCACGCAGTCAATCCATTTCAACGACACCCAGTTTCGCACTGTAGCAAAAATGTATATTTTCATGATTAAATAATATAAAACAACTACTCTGACAAAATAAAAAGTCTCCCTCCATTGCTAAGAAGTACATAGTATCATCTCTCTCCTTCCCCCCCCCCTTCCCCCCGTCAGCCCCCATGGTACGAGGTGCATTCAAGTTCTAAGGCCTCCGATTTTTTTTCTCCAGACTGGAAAGAGATAGAAACATGCTCATTGTTTTAAAATGAGGCCGTGTTCATTGTCAATACGTCCCAGAGATGGCAGCACCGTACAGCAGATGGAATTTTACCGCCAGCGGCGAGAATGAGAACTGTTTTAAATACTTAAAATGGCGACTTTTTACATCTACATCTACATTTACATTTATACTCCGCAAGCCACCCAACGGTGTGTGGCGGAGGGCACTTTACGTGCCACTGTCATTATCTCCCTTTCCTGTTCCAGTCGCGTATGGTTCGCGGGAAGAACGACTGTCTGAAAGCCTCTGTGCGCGCTCTAATCTCTCTAATTTTACATTCGTGATCTCCTCGGGAGGTATAAGTAGGGGGAAGCAATATATTCGATACCTCATCCAGAAACGCACCCTCTCGAAACCTGGCGAGCAAGCTACACCGCGATGCAGAGCGCCTCTCTTGCAGAGTCTGCCACTTGAGTTTGTTAAACATCTACGTAACGCTATCATGGTTACCAAATAACCCTGTGACGAAACGCGCCGCTCTTCTTTGGATCTTCTCTATCTCCTCCGTCAACCCGATCTGGTACGGATCCCACACTGATGAGCAATACTCAAGTATAGGTCGAACGAGTGTTTTGTAAGCCACCTCCTTTGTTGATGGACTACATTTTCTAAGGACTCTCCCAATGAATCTCAACCTGGTACCCGCCTTACCAACAATTAATTTTATATGATCATTCCACTTCAAATCGTTCCGCACGCATACTCCCAGATATTTTACAGAAGTAACTGCTACCAGTGTTTGTTCCGCTATCATATAATCATACAATAAAGGATCCTTCTTTCTATGTATTCGCAATACATTACATTTGTCTATGTTAAGGGTCAGTTGCCACTCCCTGCACCAAGTGCCTATCCGCTGCAGATCTTCCTGCATTTCGCTACAATTTTCTAATGCTGCAACTTCTCTGTATACTACAGCATCATCCGCGAAAAGCCGCATGGAACTTCCGACACTATCTACTAGGTCATTTATATATATTGTGAAAAGCAATGGTCCCATAACACTCCCCTGTGGCACGCCAGAGGTTACTTTAACGTCTGTAGATGTCTCTCCATTGAGAACAACATGCTGTGTTCTGTTTGCTAAAAACTCTTCAATCCAGCCACACAGCTGGTCTGATATTCCGTAGGCTCTTACTTTGTTTATCAGGCGACAGTGCGGAACTGTATCGAACGCCTTCCGGAAGTCAAGGAAAATGGCATCTACCTGGGAGCCTGTATCTAATATTTTCTGGGTTTCATGAACAAATAATGCGAGTTGGGTTTCACACGATCGCTGTTTCCGGAATCCATGTTGATTCCTACATAGTAGATTCTGAGTTTCCAAAAACGACATGATACTCGAGCAAAAGACATGTTCTAAAATTCTACAACAGATCGACGTCAGAGAGATAGGTCTATAGTTTTGCGCATCTGCTCGACGACCCTTCTTGAAGACTGGGACTACCTGTGCTCTTTTCCAATCATTTGGAACCTTCTGTTCCTCTAGAGACTTGCGGTACACGGCTGTTAGAAGAGGGGCAAGTTCTTTCGCGTACTCTGTGTAGAATCGAATTGGTATCCCGTCAGGTCCAGTGGACTTTCCTCTGTTGAGTGATTCCAGTTGCTTTTCTATTCCTTGGACACTTATTTCAATGTCAGCCATTTTTTCGTTGGTGCGAGGATTTAGAGAAGGAACTGCAGTGCGGTCTTCCTCTGTGAAACAGCTTTGGAAAAAGGTGTTTAGTATTTCAGCTTTACGCTTGTCATCCTCTGTTTCAATGCCATCATCATCCCGGAGTGTCTGGACATGATGTTTCGAGCCACTTACTGATTTACCTGAACAGCGTGCAATCATTTGTTTTCTGAATTAGCGTGGTGTGAAACCAATTGAAATTCATCGACAGTTGAAGGAGACATGTGGTGATGGAGTTATGGATGTGTCGAAAGTGCATTTGTGGGTGCGACAGTTTAATGAAGGCAGAACATCGTGTGACAACAAACCGAAACAACCTCGGGCTCGCACAAGCCGGTCTGACGAAATGATCGAGAAAGTGGAGAGAATTTTTTTGGGGGATCGCCGAATGACTGTTGAACAGATCGCCTCCAGAGTTGGCATTTCTGTGGGTTCTGTGCACACAATGCTGCATGACGACCTGAAAATGAGAAAAGTGTCATCCAGGTGGGTGCCATGAATGCTGACGGACGACCACATGGCTGCCCGTGTGGCATGTTGCCAAGCAATGTTGACGTGCAACAACAGCATGAATGGGACTTTCTTTTCGCCGGTTGTGACAATGGATGAGACGTGGATGCCATTTTTCAATCCAGAAACAAAGCGCCAGTCAGCTCAATGGAAGCACACAGATTCACCTCCACCAAAAAAATTTCGGGTAACCGCCAGTGCTGAAAAAGTGATGGTGTCCATGGTCTTTGACAGCGAGGGCGTAATCCTTACCCATTGCGTTCCAAAGGGCACTACGGTAACAGGTGCATCCTACGAAAATGTTTTGAAGAACAAATTCCTTCCTGCACTGCAACAAAAACGTCCGGAAAGGGCTGCGCGTGTGCTGTTTCACCAAGACAACGCTCCCGCACATCGAGCTAACGTTACGCAACAGTTTCTTCGTGATAACAACTTTGAAGTGATTGCTCATGCTCCCTACTCACCTGACCTGGCTCCTAGTGACTTTTGGCTTTTTCCAACAATGAAAGACACTCTCCGTGGCCGCACATTCACCAGCCGTGCTGCTATTGCCACAGCGATTTTCCAGTGGTCAAAACAGACTCCTAAAGAAGCCTTCGCCGCTGCCATGGAATCATGGCGTCAGCGTTGTGAAAAGTGTGTACGTCTGTAGGGTGATTACGTCGAGAAGTAACGCCAGTTTCATCGATTTCGGGTGAGTAGTTAATTAGAAAAAAAATCGGAGGCCTTAGAACTTGAATGCACCTTGTATAGGATAGCAAATTGTAGAATGCTAGAAAAATGCACTTTATTTAGAAAGTTAATGCACATATAGTCATCTCCACAAACCTCTGCAACTTGGCTGGTGAGAAACAACTGCCAGCAGCGTCAACGAGAGCATGAGTAAGATACAAAATATTTCTTTTTCTCTTGCCCACCCACATACGGTTATTAAAGTGTGAGGCGTGGTGCCTTTATATCACTCCTGTCTGGAGCTTGTGTATTCGGAGAATGACTCATGCATGCCCAGTGACAGACGGTCTGAAGTGGGTTGAGTCGAATACGAAGTTCCAATTTTCTCCCACCACAGTGAAGTAGCGGACAGAGACATTTAAGAAACAGGAAAAGAGAACGTTTTGTGAATTGTTCTGTTTATTTCTTGAAGGATATTTTGTTTATTTATGTTTCTACAGTTTTGTATATGTTTTTAGCAGTGTGAATGATGCGTAAATGTGGTCTAAAGTAAATATGTGGATCATTGTTATAATGACAAACGCTGTACGAACTAGTGTGAGAAATTCATAAGACAGTGTGAATGCAAACGACCGGGATGTTTGTATTATAATATTTTAAGTAAGTTTATGGCGAAAGGAAAGCTAATCCGAGTGCAAACGAAAATAGTTAATAACGTAAAGTATAAATAAAATATCAGAATGTTAAATACTTATTTCGTGAAAAAAGTACAATTGGAAAGTGTGTTATTTGTTGATTGGTTAATCATGAAAATCACAGACTAACGCGGGAGAATAATATTTCTCCAGTGACCTTAAAGATAACTGACCAGTCAGAACAAAGTATTCTTCGCGCATCTTTTCTCTTGGAGACGGATTGTGCTTACAGCAATCTAAGAGTCAGAGTCCAACCGTTCAATCATATGGTCGTATGCAGTATGAGTTATGAATGAAGCTGTAGTTCGCCGATTTTAGTTGTTCTACATGCCTCAAAAGTGTTTTAAAGTGAAGGCATACATATTGCGGTGAGTTTTTCTAGAAAGTGCGGATTTTGTAAGTAATTTTGTGTATGAGAAAAAACAGTTACTCCGGGTGTTGTATTGAGCAGATCGGTTACCAAAAACTTGAGTGCATTAGACACCGATAAACTTAATAGCGTGGCAAACATTTTCATTCTAGAACAATCCGTGTTTAGTAGCTGTTCACATTTCTGGAAATACCTTACCATATACTTGCCAATGTGAATGAAAGGGTTGGTGCATGACTGTGTTAGGATTAGCATGAGCTTGGCAGTGAACCGCACCACTGCATATGGTGCACCTATGGCGGGAAAACATCTAAAAAGCCATAGTACATTGAATCTGTGATTAAGAGAAATTTTGTGAAAGACCGAATTTTTAATAATCATTTTTAAGTGTTATAGAGAAAATAGGATCCGGCTATTCATTAGAAAATGCATGGCAGTATGTGGAAGAAGCAGTACCTATGCAATTTCATAAAATTGAAATTCAACCCACCTCTCATACTGAAACTAGGAAAATAATAAATTCACTCAAAAGTAAAACTTCACATGGAATTGATGGCATTTCAAAAAGAGTACTAAAGGCTTGTTCCCATCAAATAAGTAGGATTCTTAGCCACATATGTAGTGGCTCTCTGAAACAGGGCATTTTTCCAGATAGACTGAAATATGCTGTTGTTAAACCATTGCATAAAAAAGGGGATAGATCTGATGCTAACAACTACTGCCCAATCTTACTTCTGACAGCTTTAGCCAAAATCCTTGAAAAAGTAATGTATTCAAGAGTCGCATCACATATTTGTAAAAATGAAGTACTAACAAAATGTCAGTTTGGTTTTCACAAAGGCTTTTCAATACAAAATGCTATATATACTTTCGCTGAACAAATATTAAATGCACTGGATAACCAAACATCACCCATTGGGATATTCTGTGATCTCTCAAAGGCTTTTGATTGTGTGAATCATGAGATTCTTCTACATCAGCTTACGTATTGTGGTATGAGCGGGACAGTGCGCAAATGGTTTAATTGATACTGAACTGGAAGAATGCAGAAGGTTGAAATTAACAGTAAGTCTGCAAAAACCAACAGAGTCCTCTAACTGCGGAGGGTTCAGTCATACGTCCCTTATTGTCTTAATACATATTAACGACTTGCCACTTTATATTCATGAAGATGCAAAGTTAGTTCATTTTGATGAAGTATAGTAAGAACACCCAAGAAGCAAGAATCAACTGAGGAAATTGCAAATAATGTCTTCCAGAAAGTTATTAAGTGGTTCTCTGCAAATGGGCTGTCACAAAATTTTGGGAAAACACAGTTTATACAGTTCAGCACAGTAAATGGCATAACATCATTGATAAATATGGACTATGAACGGAAGTCTGTTGCTAAGGTAGAATACAAAAATTTCTGGGTGTATGCACTGATGAGAAATTGTATTGGAAGAAACACATTGATGATCTTCTGAAACAGTTAGGATCAGCTACTTATGCTATCTTCTCCATGAACCATGGACCTTGCCGTTGGTGGGGAGGCTTGCGTGCCTCAGCGATACAGATGGCCGTACCGTAGGTGCAACCACAACGGAGGGGTATCTGTTGAGAGGCCAGACAAACATGTGGTTCCTGATGAGGGGCAGCAGCCTTTTCAGTAGTTGCAGGGGCAACAGTCTGGATGATTGACTGATCTGGCCTTGTAACATTAACCAAAACGGCCTTGCTGTGCTGGTACTGCGAACGGCTGAAAGCAAGGGGAAACTACGGCCGTAATTTTTCCCGAGGACATGCAGCTCTACTGTATGATTAATTGATGATGGCGTCCTCTTGGGTAAAATATTCCGGAGGTAAAATAGTCCTCCATTCGGATCTCCGGGCGGGGACTACTCAGGAGGACGTCGTTATCAGGAGAAAGAAAACTGGCGTTCTACGGATCGGAGCGTGGAATGTCAGATCCCTTAATCGGGCAGGTAGGTTAGAAAATTTAAAAAGGGAAATGGATAGGTTAAAGTTAGATATAGTGGGAATTAGTGAAGTTCGGTGGCAGGAGGAACAAGACTTTTGGTCAGGTGATTACAGGGTTATAAATACAAAATCAAATAGGGGTAATGCAGGAGTAGGTTTAATAATGAATAAAAAAATAGGAGTGCGGGTTAGCTACTACAAACAGCATAGTGAAAGCAATATTGTGGCCAAGATAGACACAAAGCCCATGCCTACTACAGTAGTACAAGTTTATATGCCAACTACCTCTGCAGATGATGAAGAAATAGATGAAATGTATGACGAGATAAAAGAAATTATTCAGGTGGTGAAGGGAGACGAAAATTTAATAGTCATGGGTGACTGGAATTCGTCAGTAGGAAAAGGGAGAGAAGGAAACATAGTAGGTGAATATGGATTAGGGGGAAGGAATGAAAGAGGAAGCCGCCTGGTAGAATTTTGCACAGAGCATAACTTAATCATAGCCAACACTTGGTTCAAGAATCATAAAAGAAGGTTGTATACCTGGAAGAATCCTGGAGATACTAAAAGGTATCAGATAGATTATATAATGGTAAGACAGAGATTTAGGAACCAGGTTTTAAATTGTAAGACATTTCCTGGGGCAGATGTGGATTCTGACCACAATCTATTGGTTATGAACTGCAGATTGAAACTGAAGAAACTGCAAAAAGGTGGGAATTTAAGGAGATGGGACCTGGATAAACTGAAAGAACCAGAGGTTGTAGAGAGTTTTAGGGAGAGCATAAGGGAACAATTGACAGGAATGGGGGAAAGAAATACAGTAGAAGAAGAATGGGTAGCTCTGGGGGATGAAGTAGTGAAGGCAGCAGAGGATCAAGTAGGTAAAAAGACGAGGGCTAAAAGAAATCGTTGGGTAACATAAGAAATATTGAATTTAATTGATGAAAGGAGAAAATATAAAAATGCAGTAAATGAAGCAGGCAAAAAGGAATACAAACGTCTCAAAAATGATATCGACAGGAAGTGCAAAATGGCTAAGCAGGGATGGCTAGAGGACAAATGTAAGGATGTAGAGGCTTGTCTCACCAGGGGTAAGATAGATACTGCCTACAGGAAAATTAAAGAGACCTTTGGAGAGAAGAGAACCACTTGTATGAATATCAAGAGCTCAGATGGCAACCCAGTTCTAAGCAAAGAAGGGAAGGCAGAAAGGTGGAAGGAGTATATAGAGGGTTTATACAAGGGCGATGTACTTGAGGACAATATTATGGAAATGGAAGAGGATGTAGATGAAGACGAAATGGGAGATAAGATACTGCGTGGAGAGTTTGACAGAGCACTGAAAGACTTGAGTCGAAACAAGGCCCCGGGAGTAGACAACATTCCATTTGAACTACTGAGGGCCTCGGGAGAGCCAGTCATGAAAAAACTCTACCATCTGGTGAGCACGATGTATGAGACAGGCGAAATACCCTCAGACTTCAAGAAGAATATAATAATTCCAATCCCAAAGAAAGCAGGTGTTGACAGATGTGAAAATTACCGAACTATCAGTTTAATAAGTCACAGCTGCAAAATACTAACGCGAATTCTTTACAGACGAATGGAAAAACCGGTAGAAGCCGACCTCGGGGAAGATCAGTTTGGATTCCGTAGAAATGTTGGAACACGTGAGGCAATACTGACCTTACGACTTATCTTAGAAGAAAGATTAAGAAAAGGCAAACCTACGTTTCTAGCATTTGTAGACTTAGAGAAAGCTTTTGACAATGTTAACTGGAATACTCTCTTTCAAATTCTGAAGGTGGCAGTGGTAAAATACAGGGAGCGAAAGGCTATTTACAGTTTGTACAGAAACCAGATGGCAGTTATAAGAGTCGAGGGGCATGAAAGGGAAGCAGTGGTTGGGAAAGGAGTAAGACAGGGTTGTAGCCTCTCCCCGATGTTATTCAATCTGTATATTGAGCAAGCAGTAAAGGAAACAAAAGAAAAATTCGGAGTAGGTATTAAAATTCAAGGAGAAGAAGTAAAACCTTTGAGGTTCGCCGATGACATTGTAATTCTGTCAGAGACAGCAAAGGACTTGGAAGAGCAGTTGAACGGAATGGACAGTGTCTTGAAAGGAGGATGTAAGATGAACATCAACAAAAGCAAAACGAGGATAATGGAATGTAGTCAAATTAAGTCGGGTGATGCTGAGGGAATTAGATTAGGAAATGAGACACTTAAAGTAGTAAAGGAGTTTTGGTATTTAGGGTGTAAAATAACCGATGATGGTCGAAGTAGAGAGGATATAAAATGTAGACTGGCAATGGCAAGGAAAGCGTTTCTCAAGAAGAGAAATTTGTTAACATCGAGTATAGATTTAAGTGTCAGGAAGTCGTTTCTGAAAGTATTTGTTTGGAGTGTAGCCATGTATGGAAGTGAAACATGGACGATAACTAGTTTGGACAAGAAGAGAATAGAAGCTTTCGAAATGTGGTGCTACAGAAGAATGCTGAAGATAAGGTGGGTAGATCACGTAACTAATGAGGAGGTATTGAATAGGATTGGGGAGAAGAGAAGTTTCTGGCACAACTTGACTAGAAGAAGGGATCGGTTGGTAGGACATGTTTTGTGGCATCAAGGGATCACAAATTTAGCATTGGAGGGCAGTGTGGAGGGTAAAAATCGTAGAGGGAGACCAAGAGATGAATACACTAAGCAGATTCAGAAGGATGTAGGTTGCAGTAGATACTGGGAGATGAAGAAGCTTGCACAGGATAGAGTAGCATGGAGAGCTGCATCAAACCAGTCTCAGGACTGAAGACCACAACAACAACAACTTATGCTATTAGGATTACTGCAAATTTTAGTGATAAAGATATCAGTAAATTATCCTACTATGCCTATTTTTATTCACTGCTTTTATGTGGCATTATATTTTGGGGCAATTCGTCATTCAGAGATGAAGTATTCATTGCAGAAAAGCCTGTAATCAGAATGATAGCTAGAGCCCACCCAAGATCACCTTGCAGAGACTTATTTAAGGAACTCAGGATGCTCACATATATTCACTTATGAAATTTGTCATTAATAACCCATCCCAATTCAAAAATAACAGCGAAGTGCATGGCTACAAAACTAGAAGAAAGGACGATATTCACTATTTAGGATTAAATCTCATTTTGGGACAAAAAGGGGTGAATTATGCTGCCACAAAATTTTTTTGTCATTTGCCAATTAGTATTAAAAGTCTGACAGATAGCCAACCAACATTTAAAAGAAGATTAAAAGAATTTCTGAATGACAACTCCTTCTACTCAATAGATGAATTCTTAAGATATGAAACAGTAATTGTAAAAAAAAATTAACAAACTTAAAATAAAAATAAACAAAGAAAACAGAAAAAATTAATTAAATATTTTGTGTAAAGAAAACTTATTAACATGTTCCACATCAATACAAAGTGTCATATTTATGATCTATGGAATAATGATTAATGTATGCACTTATGTAAAAGAAATGTGGAAAAATGATTTAAGGTCGTGAGAAAGCAAAGTGGATGGCAAGATTTTTGAAGTTGAGAATAACTACCAACAGTCTATCATATCTTGAAAAAAGTTGCTATTGGTAATGAACAAAGGGTAGATGCGATAAAAGAAAGTGTGCAGAAAGTAGAAGCCATAATCATGGCAGTAGAGTCTATTTGTGTAAATGATGAGGAACTGTTAGACTGTAAAATTAGTGCTGAATATGCCAAATGTATGAATGAACTATGAGTAAAGTCTGTGTCTGACCGAGTGGGTGTGTCTCAAGAAAATGCTCTTCAGCTAACTAATCAGGTAGAAGAGGTTGAAAATAAGTTGGATGAGCATAGCAATAGATTATGGCAAGTTGAAACTAACCTCAGACAAGAAACTAACAGTAGTGGGCGCAGTTTTTTAGCAGAACGTCTGAAATATCATATGTCGCTAACAGGCAGTCTTTACGTTTTGCTCCAACAGAAAATGTACATAAAAAAGAATTTTGGAATGACTTTGAAGGTGTTCTACCTAGTTTGCGGTCAGACAGACAAACAAATAGTGTAAATTACGTCTAAATTCTTGAGAGAGTCTAGAATTTGCAGTATTATCGCTACTGAACAGTACGACATTCTAGATAAATTTAAAGAGGCGTTTTTTAAAGAATACTTGGGCAAGCAAAAACAAATTTAGGTGCTAAATAGCTTCTGGGCTGTGGAAATGTTTAATACCAGAAAGGAAAGCGTAAGAAAGTTCGCATTTAAGTGGATGAAAAATTTGTCATATTTAAACAATAAAGTCGACCCAGAACAAATTATTGTGGGCCAAGAAGGTAACCCATGAACTGGCGAAAGAAAACTATTGCAGCTCCGAGAGATGACGTTCATAAATTCATTAGTTATTTCAAAAGAGTTGTGAAGTTGTTGCATGGGGAGAAGCATGAAAATCGTAAGTCAGACCACCAAATAATGCAGAACCACGGCAGAATGTAAACTTTAACAGAATTGGCGTGTACAGTGGAAACAGCAGGAGCAGAGGTGCAGGGAGGTGGAGCTATTCAACAAATGATAGGCGAGATAATGGGGAGCAGGTGCACAATTATCGATCATATTCTTCGGTGCAAGAAGATGACGTTGCACCAAGGCGACAGCAAATGGGGTTAAACGCAAGAAATGGTACAGAATCCCAGAATCAGTTGAACTAAATGCCGTCTATCAAAGGGTTAGCCTTTACAAGATGGGAAGTAGTAATTTGAAACTGCTAGCAAAAACCTTTGAAAGTGTAGAACTGAACAGACTGCGATTATAAGTGAGGAGCAGAAGAAGGCAGTAATAACAGATGATAGGAATTACATAAAAATCTGTACATTTAACGGAGGTATAGAGGAGTTTTTGGGCAGACATAAACAAAATAAGCACAGTATTGCAGCTGTCATTAGTGGACAGCATAGTTAGTATTGGGGTGAAAAGTGATGTGGGTAATCCTGCCAAAATCTGTGTCATTTCTGGAAACGGGGAAGATTTTGATAGAAGAGAGGTCGTGAAAGATTTGTTGGAAGAGGATTTTGACACTATCAATGAAAGGAAGGTGTTGAGTCTGCCAGTATTTAGTCTGCATGTGTGTAACGAAGAAGTGCAGTGTTTAACAGGTAGTGGCAGTGATTTATGTGCTGTGAATAAAAGTTGGTTAGAATCATTGCCAAATGGAAATCAACTTGTATTAATGCCAGTAATAGGAGTGCAGATAACTGTAAATACAGGAAAAGTTAAAAATCTGTTAAACAAGAAGTTATGTTACCAGTAAAAATAAATGGTGTGTAAGTACTCAATAAGTTCCTTATAATCCCTGATCTATGTATAAAAATGCTAACTGGAGTAGATTTTTTTAACCAGTAAAAAGGGAGATCAAATTTTAATGAAAATTTAGTAATTTTTTGAAATAATTAGGAAAGACGTGGTTGTATCATTTTTTTGAAAAAAATAATTTGACAAAAGAAGAAGTAGCCAGTGTACCAATTAGGTATTGTAGAAGGATGGTAGATGTAGAGGGCTACAATGAGTATGGGGATGATGAGAGGGTGGACCCTGAGGAAATGAAGGTGGTTCAAGAAAAAATAGGGAGGCCTCAGAAGTGTTGCAACCTATGCAATGCTAGGTGTTAAATGAACACCAGGTGCTCGAGTTATTGACAATGCTATTTCAGTTTCTTTTCGTATAGTCAATCTTCCTCTTCTGTCATTCTGAGCTGAATCTATCATCTTCAGTTCCTTCTCTATCAGTGAAGGTAAAGTGTTTGAGAGCCTCAGAGGGCGAAATTAGTTTTATGGTGAGAGAAATGAGGGTCAAATTGTAATGGATTGAAGTGATGACATAAGTAGGTTAATGAAGGGAAATGAAATTAACTGGATGTGACACCTACAGTTAATAAAGGAAATGTTGATGATGAACACTAAAGTGTAGTGGTCAGGAAAAGGCATGCTGTAATGGAAGTTTAACAAATATGACAAAAAATACACCTGGATGAAGCTGAAGAACATTTACTATGAAAGGAACATGAATGAATGTGGAGAATATGTATATATATTGTAAACAGAAAATTTTTGATTTGTGTTTAATAGTTGTAAAAAATATGGAGAAGAAGTGATCCAAACAGACATTGCATAAAAGTGGTAACTATGTATTATAAAATGTCTGTAAATAATTGCTTCATATGAAATGTCTTCTTCACAACTAACTTTTCTCCGGTTGAGTTAAAGTATAGAAAAGTTTAAGTTTTGCTTTCAATAGCACCTAGTTTTTTTTAAAAACCTCATGAAGTCTTCTAAAGCAAATAAATTCTTGAAAAAAGTATATTAGTAGAGTTAAACTTGCTGAAAAAAGTAATACTCTCTTAATTTACTTTCATTTGAAATCAAGTTAAGCGAAATATAAAATTTGTAAATCATTTCTTGTAATAATAAGTTATTGTGTATTGGGATGTAAGTAAAGAAAGAAGTCTTACACAGAACTATGATTTCAGGAACAACATTTCATGTAAATCCTGGGAGGACTGATATGTGGAGAATGGAGGAATGTTATGGACACTACAATGCAAAGTTGCCATAATCAAAAACCAGAGAAATGTATGTGATGACTATAGTGATGTGTTTGTGGCAAGGCAGGATAAAATACCATTATTAAATGGAAGCACACAACTTGCAGTGCCTTTAAATAAAAAAGCGAAAAAAAGGTAACTTCAAAAGACTTTTATGAAAAAGTTATTAAAGTGTTGCAAAGTTGTTTTGAAAATTTGTATCAATTTTGGCTACTAAGAAATGATTTTTCATAAAGAAATTAAAATATTAGGCAAGATTAATTATAGACTGCCAAGTCTGGAGTAAGATATTTGTAATTGTAGTTTATAAGAATGAGAATTTGTTGAAAGATTTAAGATTGAAGCCAGGATCGATAATTTTGTATAATTCTAAAACTTTTGGAAAAAAATTTATAATCATAGGTGATGTGAGGCAGACGGTCTGAAGTGGGTTCAGTTGAGTACGAAATTCCAATTTTCATCCACCACAGCACAGTAGCGGATACAGACATTCAAGGAAAAGGTCTAGAGAATGATTTTGTGAATTGTTCTGATTATTTCTCGAAGGATTTTTTTGTTTATTTATGTGTCTACAGTTTTGTATATGTTTTTAGTAGTGTGAATGATGTGTGAGTATGGTCAAAAGTTAATATGCAGATCATTGTTCCACTGACAAACGCTGTACGAACTCGTGTGAGAAATTTTTAAGACAGTGTGAACGCAGACAATGGGGAATTTTGTATCATAATGTATTTAACACGTTTGCGTAAAAGGAAAGCTAATTTGAGTGCAAATGAAAATGGTTAATAATGTAAAGAATAAATAAAGCATCAGAATGCTAAATATTTATTTCGGGAAAAAGTACAATTGGAAAGTGTGTTATTTGTTGAGTGGTTAGTTATGAAAACTGCAGACTAACGCGGGAGAATAATATTTTTATATTGGTCTTAAAGAAAACTGACCAATCAGAACAAAATATTCTTCTCTCATCTTTTCCCTTGGAGACAGAGTATGCTTACAGCAGTCTAAGAGTCGGAGTCCAACCATTCAATGATACGGTCGTATGTAGTATGAGCTCCGAAGGAAGTTGTAGTTCGCCAATTTTAGTAGTGCTACATGCCTCAAAAGTGCTTTAAAGTGAAGGCATATTCATAGTGGTGTGTTTTTCTAGAAAGTGCGGATTTTGTAAGTAATTTTGTGTATGAAAAAAGACAGTTATTCCACGTGTCGTACTGAGCAGGTCGGTGACCAAAATCATGAGTGCATTAGACACCGATAAACTTAATAGTGTGGTGATCATTTTCATTCTAGAACAATCCATAGTTAGTAGCTGTTCAGATTTCGAAAAATACGTTACCATAAACTTGCTAACGTGAATGAAAGGGTTGGTGCATGGCTGTGTTAGGATTAGCATGGGCTTGGCAGTGAACTTGTAATTCTCAGCTTCAAAATATACCGAAGTTTTGTCAGTATTTTCATCTTTCATTCAAAATTAAGACATTTTCCTGATTCTTAGAACAGTGACGTTGTATGCAGCCTGGTGCGAGTTGCAGTACGGTAGGTTTCTGCTCTGCTTTCCTACCCGCGATCTGCTGCAACAAGTTCACAGGTAGGTGCTGGTTTAATCCCAGAAAGGAACCGCGCCACCGCAAGTGGTCAGAGGGAAGTAAGGGCCAGGGAACCTGGACACAGCCTCAATAAACAGCAGCAAATCAGAAAAAAACTCTGACTGGTGGTGCTTTTGCATGACATTGTGACAGTAAATAATAAAAGATGTTTCTCAGTCTTGGTTCCGTAAAAAGTAGCCGACCCCAGTAAAGTGGCTGGCAAACTGATTAAACGAATAATCAGTCATCCATTTCCTTCTGTCATTAGGAAATGTAGTGTTAAATCTGTGTTCTTGTAATGCTTATACATCCCCTACTGATTTATAACTGTAATTTCCTTCTGACGAATAGACGATCAACATGCAGAACAACATAGAATTCCAGGCAGGTATATATTCCATAATACTACTGTCAGTATCTGCGTTTTATAGTTTGTATAACCTATTATTGGTCACGATTAATCGGTTTGTATATACTTCTACAAAAGTCACCCATAATTGCCTTAATTCCCCAGAAGACGTTGGTCTGATGCGACGTCAGTCTGTCTTAGAATTTTTGTACCTATCATCTTTGGCACATCTAGTAATGGCTTCTTCTTCGTATGTGTAGGGCAACCACTATAATTTGCATTTCCACCTTAAATATCTAAAAGTATGGGCATAAAGAGCATTGTACTACAACTCATTATCATTCGTGATTGCCTGCAGCATGTACAGTTTTACGCAAGTCAATCATATTTACTTTGATTCTACAGAAGGTGGTGGTGTACATCCCTTATCAGTCAGTCTTAGTATTCATATATGTGTAGGACAAGCACTGGAATATGTTTTAGCATATCAATATGAACAGAATGTCTACCAACAACAAATGTTTTTTGCAGATTATGATTATTCATACCAGTAGCAAAAAACTTCGAACAAAAAACCATGATGACAACCCATCTGATATTTCATCTGAATTTGATTGTGCTTGCGGTCCAGTTTTATTGTTTCGTTTGTCCTATCATGTGCATATCCCAGGTACAGAGGTAGGCTGCAAGAGTGGATCTAGCAACGACAAGCAACAAGCATGTGTGTTTTGTATGCAGAGTGTTACTCTGCACACCTAACTGCATAACAAGGGACGAAATTTAGAAGCATATATTTTTTAAAGTATCAGCCCAATGTCTATAAAATGTGGGATGCCTTACCTAATCTGAACGTATATATCTTCAGTAGCAGTAAGTAGCTCAGAATACATTATTTTATATCAGTACACCAACAATTTGAGTTTGTGTAATCAATTTAAATGCTTAATAATTAAAAATACAGATAGATAATACTTTGCATCTGATTCCCACCTCTCAAACACAGATTATTCATATGCAGTAATTACTTTACGAATGTGATGTGGGTTATAGATGGAATCTAATATGTGCGTTTGTTGTGTACATCTCTTATTTCTGTTGTGTTATGTTAAGCCTTTTTTAAATGATAATATGGCGCTTATGGATAATATATGTATCATCTACATGAATTTATTACAGTTTCCATAGTAACACTGTTCTTTAACATTAACCAAATATCCTTCATTGTAACAGTGTATTTGTTACTTTTAAAAACTAATAACTCATGACCGTCAAATGTTAAACATTAAAACCATAGGACAGTGACAGGCATTTGGTGGCTAACAGATTATAGAGAGATTGCTCAATTTTGTCGCTGATGGTGCACAATAAGACCCATTTGGTGGCAGTGATATACTGTCTCTGGTGGTGCAGAACTCAGTCACAGATGGATGTGTTCTACAACCTGCCAGAGGTCTAGGTGGTCAGTCAGCACTAAATATACTGACATACACACTTTGGGCTACAGAACAAAGTGAGATAAATAACGGATACCCCAATCGCGACTTGTTTGTTTAAACTGCAGCTGAACGCCCCCCACGCAACCAGTATACCGCCCCCGTAAGCACTCGCTGTTCTGTGAGGAAAGCACTTCGCTGTAACAATTGTATGTAACCTCAAAACACCTCTTATAAGCGAGTATCTATTATGGAAAGAAAACACAATCGTGGCGATAATAAATGTGCTGTCTCCACGAAAATGGACTAAGTCCACTTTCTTTTAGTTTTATGAGGAAAATCGGAATAGTTTGAGAGCACTGGTCATGCTCAAATTATAAATTGTCACACACAAGGGCATTACATTGTTTTCAAACTGCAGAATTATCAATATAGAACAGAATTTATGCAGCCATTCTTTTACATTCGACTGCAGGATACAATTCACATCGCTCTTTCTCCCCCAAGCCTTCCGTTATTTTGCTACATCCAAAGAAGTGAAAAAAGAGCTACAGCACTGCTGCCGATTACAGGTGACCAAACTGCAGAGGATATATTAGTTTATCTCACATCTCCTATACAAGCCAACCCTGCCTAAAATCGAAAAAAGCCTTCCATTCTTTTCTGCAAAAACTACCAATCACTCTAGAATGTCCTTGTTATTTTGAATCGTTCACTTGAGTACAAAAAACGTGAGAATTTAAACTCCAAAGAAAAAGCAAAGATCTGTGTTAATTGATTTCTTTCAATTTGATAGAGAAAATTACATTGTTTGAGAGCATCCCTGGTGTTCAAATCAGAGTCTGCAAATATGATGGCATTGAAAACAAATGCCATATGCGTGCTGACATCTTACAAGCCGGCCGCTGGTGGCCGAGCGGTTCTAGGCGCTTCAGTCTGGAACCGCGCGACCGCTACGGTCGCAGGTTCGAATCCTGCCTCGGGCATGGATGTGTGTGATGTCCTTAGGTTAGTTAGGTTTAAGTAGTTCTAAGTTCTAGGGGACTGATGACCTCAGAAGTTAAGTCCCATAGTGCTCAGAGCTGTTTTGATCTTTCCTGTCATATCCCTGAATATTGACCTTTCCGCCTGTGACATCCTGTATAAATGACGTTAACAATGTCAGATGTTGGGTGATCATTGTGAAGGACCCAGAGATTCCTCGTACTTTGGTGAGGCAGAATTATCAGCAAATGACAGACTTTGAAATTTGTCTAAATATGGGTCTGCCTTTGACAACTGATCAACTAATATAAAGTGGAGCGTTTGGATGTGGCAATGACCCTGTTTGGAACTGCATGGGAAAGTCGGGACAGACATAATGGTGATGTAGGTCCCTATCGACCACATCTGACCACCACAAAGGCAGATCGCTGTATTGTGCACCATGCAATCGTAACCCGACACATTTGCGCCTGCCATCCAGGAACATGTAATGGGCTGCTTGCAACAATCTGCATCATCCTCCACAATTGGCTGGACACTAGCAGCCAGACTAGAGAGTTACTACCGCATACGTGGGCTGCCATTAACACCACAGCTCAAACAGTTGCGATTGTAGTAATGCCTGGAAGCATGGACTGTTGATGAATGCCGTTACTTTGATTTCAGCGATGAATCAAGGTTTTGTCTCACCTCAGATGACTAGCATCCACAAGTATGGCGGAGAGCTGGCAAGGGGTCCCACATTTTCAATATTTAGGCGAGGCACAACAGTGTTATTCCTGGTGTTATGATATGGTCAGCCATCGGTATCAGTATCATGGTGCCATTTTCAACAGGGGAAGGCTCTCGCAAACTGTCTGTGTGATCATCTTGATTAATCGGGTTTCTGCCGGTTATTCGCGTCTTTCCTGCACGATATTTCAACTGCGTGACTCGCAGTCTTCTTCAGGTGCTGTCTGATACTGATTACAATGTGGATTTTGTATTTTTTTGTTTCTTGTTTTTCAACACAAAAAAGAAACACACTACATGTCACCATTACAGAGGCATGGGACCCAGAAAACTACATAGACACAGAACACTTAAGTACAAACACGTCCCACCACTCCACCTCACCCCACCCCTCCTCCATCTACCACTCCACTACGCATCACCCACTACAAGAAAGCAGAGCCAAAAGACAAGTACAACAGTAAACACTAAAACACATACACACACTCCACTATGGATAACATGAACGATGGAACCACTTAAAATCCCTCTTTGCAAATGCATAGGGGATAAAAAGTAAACGGACTGTCCTCACGCACACACTTCACCATGAGAAAATACATATTGCTGCGATTGCAGAGACCTGGCTCCGCGACCACGACAAATCCGACTTTACGAAATATAACACCTTCCGCAAAGACAGGCAAGACGGAAGAGAAGGCGTTGCAGTCTACGTAAACAACTCCATAGCAGCCCAGGAAATTGTACTCCCACAGGCATACAATAACATTAGGGCCATAATAATTAAAATCAAAGACAGGGACAGAAGGACTCTCTAAATAGTTTGTATGTATAACCCGCCAGGCACGGCACTACCAACACAATTTATACAACACATCTTGACACAAAACCGCACCATCCTCCTTGCAGACCTAAACGCCAGACATCACCTGCTAGGAGACAGACTAGGCAATGGAAACGGCCGACTACTATTCGACCTCGTAACTACCAAACCCATACTCAGACTACCAATTCATGAACCCACCTTCATAGGCTTCCAAGGCACATCAAACCCAGACCACATCCTCTACAGCCCAGGCCTCCACGACACCTTAACAGAACCAAAAGTAGGCGACTCTATCACAAGTGACCATCTCCCCAACACACTCTCAACAACAGCCACACAACCGCCTCCCCCTCACCCGACCAGCAGAACCATAAATCTATAAAGAAACGCTGACTGGGACATACTGACAGAAGAACTAACTGCCCCCATCAGCATCACAGACCCAGACGACCTACAACTTGTCGCCTACAGACTTGAATCAGCCCTCCAAACAGCCATAACAGAAGCGATACCAACAAAGACAATAGAGAACTGGAAACCCTCCATCCCCCCAGAAGCATTAAACCTCATTAGATAGAAAAAACAACTACAAAGACAAATGAGACGTGGAGACAAACCAGGCCTTAAACGACAGTGGAATAGACTTAACGCTAGGGTCAAGAGAATCATTTCTACACACAAACAACAGCAATGGGACTACACCTGTGCTCAGCTAAATTACAGGGAGAGCAGAAAATTCTGGAACAAATTCAAGACCCTAACAGGACAACGAAAGACGACTCAATCCACCCTACTGATAAACAACGAGCCAACGACCGACCACAAAGAACAGGCAGAAGCATTTAAACAAGAGGTACAAGAAGTTTATTCATTCCCAGCCGACGACAAATTTGACCAGCAGTTCAGACAACACATAGAATACCAACTACTACAAATACTAGAAACCCCCACAACCGAAACAGAAGAACAACTAATGCTCACTAGAAACATAACAGACACTGAAATAGCAGACGCAATCTACACGGGACGAAACTCTGCCGCTGGCGAATACGGTATCCAACGACTCCACTTCCAAAACGTCCCATTACATACACTCAACGCTCTACTATCCCTCATCTACAACTTCTGCATGACTTACGAAATAATAGCAACAAATTGGAAAACCAGCAAGACAATAATGATCCCCAAACCCGACAAACCCAGGACTGACCCTCGTTCATATAGACCAATATTACTACTGTACTAGACGTAATAGGAAAGACATACGAACGGATACTGACGGACAGGATACGGAAATACACAGATGACAAAGGACTAAGCCCCCCTATACAGGCAAGTTTTTGACAGAAGCACTCGACCAACGACCCCCTACTGAAACTGACTGACAACATAGCGAAAGGATTCAACAAAGGACACTGCACACTTGCTGTCCTTCCGGACATCGAGCGTGCCTTTGACAAACTGTGGCACAACGGCCTACTTTATAAACTAACTGAAATAGGAATCGCAACAAAAATGACAAGAATTATAAAAACTTACTTAACTGACAGAACCTGCATCATACATGTAGGAAAAGAAAAATCTGAAGCTTTCACCCCACAAGCAGGGGTACCCCAAGGCGGAATATTATCGCCCTTATTCTACACATTATATACCGCCGACATCCCCACTGTCAGGACACGAACCGAAACCGTAGGTCTGTATGCAGACGATACAGCATACTGGTGCACTGAACTGAAAATAAACACTGTACAACGGAAGGCGAACGACTCTCACACGACTAGAGCAATGGGTGACCAAATGGCGAATTCGCCCTAACCCCAACAAAACACAGACAGTTCTCTTCAAACGCAGACATCTGACCAAAAAACAACAAGACAATGACATCCGACTAACACTATGGAACACACCACTCTCACTGAACAACTAAGCCAGATACCTTGGAGTATATCTAGACCGACACCTGAAGAGGAAAACACACCTAAATCACCTGCTAAACAAAACACGACTAAGATAAAACTTAATAAGACAGGTTCAAGGACGCTTCCTCGGCTGCATCGACGAAACAGCCTGTCATACATATAAAACATTCATAAGACCAATACTGGAATACGCAGTCGCCCCACTCGGGGGAATACAGGCCCACATAGCGGAAAATCTATACAAAACAGAAAGAAGATTAATACGCAGCGTCACCAAGCTACCCCGTACAAACCCCAGCAATGAAGTATACACAAGCTCAGGCGTAGAACCACTACAAGCCAGAATGGCCAAACTTAGGGAGAGATATGGAAAACACATACTCCACAACAGACCAGACATGGAGGATATTCTCACCATAAATGGAAGAGAAAACAGAAAACCTAAATACAAATACATTCCACCATGACGCACAATAGCCCAACACAGCCAAAACATTCCCTGACCTCATTCCAATCCTGCAACCCCTAATTGCAAACACAACAACACCAACTCAGCTTGACGAAAGAATAACATATTAACCACAAACACACACACACACACACACACACGCACGCACGCACACACACATACACACACACACACACACACACACACACACACACACACACACACACACACATCTAACCACCACAGAAAACACAAACAATCTAAACAACACCAAACACCGCTCACCCCCTCTCAGGATAAACCAGGATAAATAATGTAATACATATACCTATTTATTTATATATTTTGTAAATTAAAAAAAAATGTGAAGCCAGCTACCCTCGGAATCCGAAATACACAACAGATTAATTTTATATATACTTCTCACACCACATTATCAACCACATACATAAACATATATACAATACATATATTTAACTTAATCACCCAAGTAATTCGTATAATGTTAACATGTTTTTGTATTCTATATATCTCTTCTCTTTCATTGCTATATACATTGTGCACTTTTTACTTTTTCTTCCTTTATATACTTAAATTTTATTATGTTAATGCAATTGTTTTTGTTTTTTGCTAAAAACCTGCAGTAACGAAATTGTCAACCATATATAGCAACGCACTTGCAGGAAAAATAAATTGTATCATATAAAATAAATATGTAAAAACCCTACGGCTGAAAAGGGACGCCAGCATTCCCTCAAACAGCCAGCCTCCCTCCTTCACAGGAAGGAATGAAATGAGTCAAAATAAAAAATAAAAAAAATCCGGTGTGGAACGAGTCCGGTATTTATGCCTATTTTGTGCTAGGCGTTCCTCTACGGTCCGCCCCGCGTCTGGCGCTCTGTCCGTGCTGTGCGCCGACCAATAGCAACAGCTGTAGTGTTCTCTTCTAGTCGCGGCTTTTCCGAACGTTGTGCGCCTACTTTATGGTTGTTATCCGTTGTCAATATAGCTGAATTCAGCTGTGAATGGTGTCCAACCTGTGATAGACGTTTTATCATCCGATTACCGTCATTTGAGTCCTTCCGTGAATTAGGACGTTCTGTTACCGTGCTGTGTCGTGTTAGGCGTTCCGTCCGGAGTTCTTGCCCGCCAGGAGCAGCTGCAGTGTTATTTTCTGGCCTATTGTGCTCAAATTGTTGCTGGAGACTCGGAAGAGCGCCCTCAGATACTGTGTCTGTTGTCTGAGGTGCCATTTCACGTACGTTACATGTATGTTACATGTACTGGGCTGTTATCTCTAATTGCATCTTTATACTTGTGTCTCTTGGAGTCTCGATGTTGCCTACGTTGCATCTTTAGGAGATCGAGAGCTGGGTTCCAAGCCGAGCTCCACTGGAAACCGGTGTCCCAGTTAATGAGAATCTCCGCAACCTAAATCTCAATAGATTCTTTGATGACGCTGTCCCAGTATCTCGATGTTTGTGTCAAAATCTTAGCATCATTATACTTTATAGAATGAGTTTTAAACAATGCTGGCAATCGCTGATTTGGTCGCCTGACCCAGTCTGGTGCGCCTTTGGTGCTCTTTGCACCTGATGTCAACTGTCCTGTTCGTCTGTCCGATGTATGCCATCCTGCATTCACATGGTACGTGGTAAACGCCCGGTTTCTGTAGACGCAGGTCATCCCCCACACTCCCTAGCAGAGCTTTAATCTTGGTGGGTGGATGGAACACGTTTTTAGTGTTCTGTTTGCGGAGAATTCTGCTGATTTTGGCAGATATCGGCCCAACATATGGGAAATGTGCAACCTTTTGCTTTTCTTCTTGTATCTCTTGAGGAACCTCTCGTGGGAAACAGGGCGCAGCGCCTGTTGAAGGTCTCGAGAAGAGTACCCACTTTTGTAGAAAAAGGATTGTAGATCTTCTATCTCCGTCGCAAAATTATCCGGATCTGACAGAGTTCGTGCCCGTTGAACCAGTGTTCCGAGTACACAGTTTTTCTGTGCCGGTTGGTGGCAACTGTGTGTACCGCAAATCCACTCACACCGACTTGTACCTGCAGGACAGCAGTTGCCACCATTTATGCAGAGTCTCTCAAAGCTTAAATATCACACAATTTTCTCTGCACAAGATACATCGTAGGGACTGATAACCTTGTAGTTTAGTTCCTTTAATCTCCAAACCAATCAACCAGTATACGTCGTGAATAACAAACTGACATACAAAAACAGTCACAAAGATGTTTATACATATAATCAACAGATAAGTGGTTTAATAACTGAAAATGCTATATTCTCTTTGCTCTGTATGGTACTGGATGGATTAAACAGAAGGTTTCGAACGCTAGGCATATTTTTTGATTTAAATAAGGAGTTTGATTGTGTTGATCCCAAAGTATTGCTCCAGAAGCTGGACCATTATGGAATACGGAGAGTAGCTCACAATTGGTTCACCCCTTACTTTAACAATAGACAGCAAAAGGTCATTATTAATAGTGTTAATAATGACTGTGATGTGGGGTCTGCGTGGGGTACAGTCAAAAAGAGGGTGCCCCAGGTATCAGTCTTGGGGCCACTCCTGTTCTTTATTTACATAAATGATATGCCCTCTAGCATTACACATAATTCTGTTTGCTGATGACACCAGCTTGATAGAAAAGGATGTTGTGTGCAACACTGGCCCTGTTTCAAGTAGTGCAGTCAATGACATAAGTTCATAGTTTGTAGAAAATAAACTAACGCTAAATCACAGTAAGACTTAGATTTTTCAGTTTCTAACACACAATTCAATAAGTTTTAATTTCACAGAATGAGCATATGATTAGTGAAACTGAATGGTTGAAATTTGCAGGTGTTCAGATAAATAGTAAACTGCCGTGGAAATCCCACATTCAGGATCTTGTTCAAAGACTTAATGCTGCCATTTTTACTGTTTGAACGGTATCTGAAGTAAGTGATCGTTCGACACGGAAATTAGTGTACTTTGCTTATTTTCATTCGCTTATGTCACACGGTATTATACATTCCTGGAAATTAAAATAAGAACACCGTGAATTCATTGTCCCAGGAAGGGGAAACTTTATTGACACATTCCTGGGGTCAGATACATCACATGATCACACTGACAGAACCACAGGCACATAGACACAGGCAACAGAGCATGCACAATGACGGCACTAGTACAGTGTATGTCCACCTTTCGCAGCAATGCAGGCTGCTATTCTCCCATGGAGACGATCGTAGAGATGCTGGATGTAGTTCTGTGGAACGGCTTGCCATGCCATTTCCACCTGGCGCCTCAGTTGGAACAGCGTTCGTGCTGGACGTGCAGACCGCGTGAGACGACGCTTCATCCAGTCCCAAACATGCTCAATGGGGGACAGATCCGGAGATCTTGCTGGCCAGGGTAGTTGACTTACACCTTCTAGAGCACGTTGGGTGGCACGGGATACATGCGGACGTGCATTGTTCTGTTGGAACAGCAAGTTCCCTCGCCGGTCTAGGAATGGTAGAACGATGGGTTCGATGACGGTTTGGATGTACCGTGCACTATTCAGTGTCCCCTCGACGATCACCAGTGGTGTACGGCCAGTGTAGGAGATCGCTCCCCACTTCATGATGCCGGGTGTTGGCCCTGTGTGCCTCGGTCGTATGCAGTCCTGATTGTGGCGCTCACCTGCACGGTGCCAAACACGCATACGACCATCATTGGCACCAAGGCAGAAGCGACTCTCATCGCTGAAGACGACACGACTCCATTCGTCCCTCCATTCACGCCTGTCGCGACACCACTGGAGGCGGGCTGCACGATGTTGGGGCGTGAGCGGAAGACGGCCTAACGGTGTGCGGGACCGTAGCCCAGCTTCATGGAGACGGTTGCGAATGGTCCTCGCCGATACCCCAGGAGCAACAGTGTCCCTAATTTGCTGGGAAGTGGCGGTGCGGTCCCCTACGGCACTGCGTAGGATCCAACGGTCTTGGCGTGCATCCGTGCGTCGCTGCGGTCCGGTCCCAGGTCGACGGGCACGTGCACCTTCCGCCGACCACTGGCGACAACATCGATGTACTGTGGAGACCTCACGCCCCACGTGTTGGGCAATTCGGCGGTACGTCCACCCGGCCTCCCGCATGTCCACTACACGCCCTCGCTCAAAGTCCGTCAACTGCACATACGGTTCACGTCCACGCTGTCGCGGCATGCTACCAGTGTTGAAGACTGCGATGGAGCTCCGTATGCCACGGCAAACTGGCTGACACTGACGGCGGCGGTGCACAAATGCTGCGCAGCTAGCGCCATTCGACGGCCAACACCGCGGTTCCTGGTGTGTCCGCTGTGCCGTGCGTGTGATCATTGCTTGTACAGCCCTCTCGCAGTGTCCGGAGCAAGTATGGTGGGTCTGACACACCGGTGTCAATGTGTTCTTTTTTCCATTTCCAGGAGTGTATTTAGGGGTAGCTCTTCCCACTCTCAAAGGATAGTTTTGGTTCAGAAAGGGGCAGTTTGGGCAATAAGTGGCGTAAGTTCGCAAACCTCTTGTCGACCCCTGTTCACTAGTCTGGGTATTCTGATATCGGCCTCTCAATATATATATATTCTTTACTGTCATTTCGTGTTAACAATGTGAGCTTATTCCCGAGAATTAGCAGATTTAACTTTCTTGATACTAGGCAAAAATCCAATCTGAATTTGGATCGTACTTCCTTAACTCTAGTGCAAAAAGATGTTCAGTATACTGTTGCATCCATTTTCAATAAGCTACGACAAGAATTCAAAAATCTTAGCAGTAAGCCACGAGCTTTCAAATCGAAACTGAAGAGTTTTCTCATGGGACACTCCTTCTATTCTGTTGAGGAGTTCCTTGAAAAATTAAGTTGATACGTATGTTAGTTTGTTGATTGCGTTTACTCAAACTTATGGCTTGATTTTTGTGCGTTCATAACATTTTATTTTATCTGTTATTACTTTTATGTTGAAATTTCATTTACTGACTAGTCCCATGACCTTGATCCTCAGTTTGGTCCTAAGAAACTAAGCCTGTAAATAAAAATAAAATAGGTCCTCCACAGAATGTCAGACACCTTTAACTATCTGTATCATAGATTGTTTATATCTGTTTACAGTGGTGCTTATCTCTGTGTGTCACTAATTTTATGTAAGTATACTGTCGAAGAATCTAAAGACGTTAACTGATTCACTTTCAAGTTTGCGTTTGATATTTTATCTTCATGTTTTCTGTAATGTGAATATGTCTCCAGTTCCTCTAACAGGTGTATTTTATGCCCTTTATTTCGTCGGTGGAGTACATTGACTCCTGTAAATGTCCTTTATTGTGTATGTTCGTGGCTGCTGTGGGTGTTGTGTGTCTGTTGTGTGCCTCTTGTGTATATGTAGGCTTTAATGTGTTCTGTACAACTGGTGTTGAAATCTCGGCCGATTTGTGTTAGGTAGAAACATGGAGCTTTCCTGACATGTTACTTCGTATATTTCAGAGTCTGAGTATGGGTCATGATTATATTGTATGTTATGTTTTAGTTTTTGTTGCAGTTTATTAGATGCAGTGTTTGCCTCTGTAAGTTAGGAAGTAATAGGCGACGGAAATACTTATTGCAGTAGGTCACCACAAGAAACGTTACACTGTCTGTGGAGCTATGAACATAGTTTATTGTGTTATTACCCAAAGAGTCACAGCAAAAGATACAATTTTTTTTAATGGAACAATAGTTGTTTCTATCATGCACTGGAATCAGTAACACCAGCTGTGTATACATCAATTTAAATTACAGTCCTATCACTTTTAGTTTGGGAGCTACAACCCTTCAAAGTTTCAGGCAGGGGCAGATACCACACACGCTGCGCATAATGCAATGCACCTTCTGAATGTGGTGCGGCCGAGTTGTAACGTCGCCGGCGTCACGGAACGAGAAGCTTCCTCGATGCGCTGTTAGATTGTCGACTGTCGCCGCACACGGCCGTATACCCGACAGTTCGAGCAGCACAATCAAACGGGACTCAATATACCACAGTTACTAACATCGGATGAAGATGGGAACAACGAGTATGTTGAGATGCTGCTGATGCTCGGCGAGTGCCGACACGATGCCACTAAAGCAGCCATGGCGTACGCCTTGAGATATCCTAGGCGAAGAGCTCTGGCAGCCATTATGTTCTTACGTGCCGAACAACGACTTCGGGAAACAAGCAGTTTGGTAATGCGCCGCAGTAATAGACGGAGAACTGCAAGAAGTGAGGAGACGGAGGTGTCTGTTTTAGCTGCAGTACACCACGATCTTCATGTCAGCTTACGAGCCATTGCTGCAGTCGCTGATGTCAGTCTCACATCGGTGTGGCGTATAGTACACGGTCACAGGTTTCACCCGTACCGCCTGTCACGGAGGATATTGGTGCCAGATGCAGGTAACTGTGGCAGTTGCTTCGTTAGCTGACTGACATAGTCTGTATCGGGTCAGTGGAGACTCGACCAGTGACTGCTGCGCCTGATGGTGTCTCGAGTTTTCGCGAATCCCAGGTGACCAGATGCAGGAGCGTTGAGTAAATACACTCCTGGAAATGGAAAAAAGAACACATTGACACCGGTGTGTCAGACCCACCATACTTGCTCCGGACACTGCGAGAGGGCTGTACAAGCAATGATCACACGCACGGCACAGCGGACACACCAGGAACCGCGGTGTTGGCCGTCGAATGGCGCTAGCTGCGCAGCATTTGTGCACCGCCGCCGTCAGTGTCAGCCAGTTTGCCGTGGCATACGGAGCTCCATCGCAGTCTTTAACACTGGTAGCATGCCGCGACAGCGTGGACGTGAACCGTATGTGCAGTTGACGGACTTTGAGCGAGGGCGTATAGTGGGCATGCGGGAGGCCGGGTGGACGTACCGCCGAATTGCTCAACACGTGGGGCGTGAGGTCGCCACAGTAAATCGATGTTGTCGCCAGTGGTCGGCGGAAGGTGCACGTGCCCGTCGACCTGGGACCGGACCGCAGCAACGCACGGATGCACGCCAAGACCGTAGGATCCTACGCAGTGCCGTAGGGGACCGCACCGCCACTTCCCAGCAAATTAGGGACACTGTTGCTCCTGGGGTATCGGCGAGGACCATTCGCAACCGTCTCCATGAAGCTGGGCTACGGTCCCGCACACCGTTAGGCCGTCTTCCGCTCACGCCCCAACATCGTGCAGCCCGCCTCCAGTGGTGTCGCGACAGGCGTGAATGGAGGGACGAATGGAGACGTGTCGTCTTCAGCGATGAGAGTCGCTTCTGCCTTGGTGCCAATGATGGTCGTATGCGTGTTTGGCGCCGTGCAGGTGAGCGCCACAATCAGGACTGCATACGACCGAGGCACACAGGGCCAACACCCGGCATCATGGTGTGGGGAGCGATCTCCTACACTGGCCGTACACCACTGGTGATTGTCGAGGGGACACTGAATAGTGCACGGTACATCCAAACCGTCATCGAACCCATCGTTCTACCATTCCTAGACCGGCAAGGGAACTTGCTGTTCCAACAGGACAATGCACGTCCGCATGTATCCCGTGCCACCCAACGTGCTCTAGAAGGTGTAGGTCAACTACCCTGGCCAGCAAGATCTCCGGATCTGTCCCCCATTGAGCATGTTTGGGACTGGATGAAGCGTCGTCTCACGCGGTCTGCACGTCCAGCACGAACGCTGGTCCAACTGAGGCGCCAGGTGGAAATGGCATGGCAAGCCGTTCCACAGGACTACATCCAGCATCTCTACGATCGTCTCCATGGGAGAATAGCAGCCTGCATTGCTGCGAAAGGTGGATATACACTGTACTAGTGCCGACATTGTGCATGCTCTGTTGCCTGTGTCTATGTGCCTGTGGTTCTGTCAGTGTGATCATGTGATGTATCTGACCCCAGGAATGTGTCAATAAAGTTTCCCCTTCCTGGGACAATGAATTCACGGTGTTCTTATTTCAATTTCCAGGAGTGTATTTCATGACAGAAGGCTGTACATGAGCTAGGATAAGGAGCAACCATTTTCGTCCCATTGGGTCATGGTTCCTCTTATACAATTCAATCAGATCCTTTGTGATTTTGAATCTGTTGCGGACTGCCATCATCTGGGACGAGAGCTATTCAGAAAGTAGGGAATATTTCTGTCTGACGCCGCTAGGCGCGCGTCGATCGCGTATGTTTTGGAAGTGCGTGCTCGGCAGCTCAGATGGCACCCATCCGTGACAGCGGAAACGTCTCTGCGCATCTGGTTTATTCGATATTCGAATTTGAAATGAGCGCTGCAATCGAAAATCACGCCGGTTGTGAGGTGCGGTCTGTGATGCGGTTTTTGTTGGTAAAAAACCTAAAGCCATAGAAATTTATTGTGAACTGTGCGAATTGTACGAAAACAACGTAAAGAGTGAATGTTCCGCAGAAAATGGTGCATTCGGTTTAAAAATCGCCGAACCAACGTCCATGATGAAGAGAAGAGTGAACGCCCGAGCATTGTGACTGACGATCTTGTCACTAAAGTTGATGAAATGATTCGTGAAAACCGTCTCTTCACAATAACGGAGCTTTCGATTTCTCTTCCACAAGTTTCACGGTCTTTGTTGTTTGAAATTGACAGTCAAAGGCTAGACTACCACAAATTTTGTGCACGATGGGTGCCTAAAATGCTTACAGAGCACCATAAAGAACAGCGAATAGGAACGACGTTGACACTTCTGGAGGCCTACCACAAACATGGTGATTCATTACTTTATCGAATCGTAACTGGAGGTGAGTCTCGGGTGAAACACGTCAATTGCGAGACAAAATTACAGTCCATGGAGTGGGGGCACACAAAGTCACCCCAAAAACCAAGAAAATGTTTGCAAATCTCGTCAGCAAGGAAGCTGATGGCGACAGTGTTTTCGGATAGGCAAGGTGTGCTTCTTATTGATTTTCTCGAACGTGGAGCAACCATAAATTCTGCCCTGTACTGTCCAACTTTGCACAGCCTTAGAAGAGCAGCTCAAAACAAATGCCGAGGAAAGCTGATGTCCAAAATTTTGTTTTTCCACGACAATGCCCGATCTCACACTGCAAACCGCACTAAAAAACTCCATAATTCGTTCAAATGGGAAATTTTCCCTCATCCGTCCTACAGCCCCGATCTTGCACCAAGCGACTTCCAATTGTTTACCAAGATGAAGAACTTGCTTGCATCGCTGCGCTTTGATGACGACACGGAACTCCAGGTGAGTGTGACGCACTAGCTGAAGTCTCAGGCGGCAGAATTTTACGACGAAGATCTTGCAGAGCTTGTACACCGCTATGATATGTGCCTCAATGTGTTTGGTGACTATATGGCAAAGTAGTATGTCAATCGCTCTTTCAGATGTATATAATAAAATGTATTTCTTGTACTTAGTTTTTTTTTTAATGCCAAAACTTTCCCTACTTTCTGAATAGCCCTCGTACATTGAATTTTGTATTTCTCTTCTGCCGCGTGGTTTTGGGCATGGGTCTTTCTTTATTTAGGACTGAGTCAGCTATGGAAGAAGTATAATCATTGGTAACTGCAATCTGTTTCAGTGTATTTATATCCTGATGCGCATTTTCTTGTGTGAAAGATACTTTAGTACTCCTAAGTAGCTTTTACCTCTATGCTGCATGATTATGGATGTTTTGGGTGACATGAGGTAGGAGGACTTGTAGTTTTAGTCAATGTATTTTTCCCTATAAATTTTGAATATGCATGCATTGTTGTGTCTGGTAATATTTAGGGCCAGGTAATCAATGCTTTTGTCTTGTTCACATTCTACAGTAAATGTAATTTTCCTGTATATACATTTAGAATGTCTGTTAGGTCTTTGGCATCACCTTTCACAGAGAGTAATGTATCATTTACATATCTCCTATTAAATTCAATTTTCTTTAGGCAGGGTTCTTAGCTGTTAAATAATTTTTTCCAAGCGATTTATGTATATAAAAGCTGTGGTACCAAATATACATGACCTAATTGCTAGGCCATCTGGCTGCTTATAAATGTTGCCTTTAAAGTCATGCACTGGCAATATTTCTACAACAAAAACTAATAGATATCATAAAATGTAATCATCTCTCTTATTCAGACTCTGGGATATACAGAGTAACATGCCAGAAATGCTCCATGTTCTACCTAGGACAAATAGGCCGAGATTACACCACCAGGAATACAGAGCACTGTAAAGCGTACACACACGAGACACACAACATCAACAATACCCATACACATAGACAATACATCACATATAGAAGAGTAGAGCAAAATGACAAAGTACTACATTGACGAAACAAAGGACATAAAATGGATCTGTTAGAAGAACTGGACATGTATTCACATAAAAGGAAAATGAAGGTAAAGTATTGAACGAAAAACTTGAAAGTGAATCATTGAATTTCTTCAGATGCTTCGATAGTATCAAAACAGCAACATATAGAAATAAGCACCTTTGTAAACAGATATAAGCAAATTATGACACAAATTGTAAAGATAGCTATCTCCTGTTCAAAGGTATCTCATACTCTATGTGAAGACCTGTAACATTATCTCTGTTGACTACATCTCAAAACACGTTTGTAACTGCTTGTTTATGTAAGTTTGTTATTCGTGACGTATATTGGTAGGCTGGTTTGGAGATTAAAGGGGCTAAACTACAAGGTTATCAGTCACTACGATGTATGTTGTGCAGGGAAAATTGTGTGATGTTTAACATTTGTGAGACTCTGGATGAATGGATCGTAAGAAAACTGTAAGTACAATTTCTTCCAAATTTCGCCAATTTCGATAATCAGTTAACACCTGTGCTTTTTTAATATAATGTAGTAAATTCAGTGGAACAGTGCAGAACCTCCCACATCAAAAACACAAAGGAAAACTGGAATAGCACAAGAGAAAAATTCACTTGAAAGTGGGAATCATTTCCCAAAATGCGTCATGTAAAGTATAAATAATGGAAAATCGTGACTGGTAGCAAAAAGTTATTTAGAAACAAAGCCATTGTTTTCACAAGTGCTGCCTTCACAAGCCTTTACTAACGGATCAAATCAGATGAAAAATGTTATTTATTGTTCGTATTTCAATTCATTAAGTACTTACTTTTTGAGGAAAATGTACAGGAACAATATTTTCAGAATACGGGAGTTTGTTTTAAGAATTATATCTGATGTTAGCTCTAGATCATCTTTCAGAGACATCTTCAAAAAACATATTACGAGAACAGTTTCATAGTGTGTTTATTCATAAAACTCTATATGTTTGCAGAGCATATCTTATCTCAAACAGTAATGTACAGTTCGAATATTAATGTAATTTCAGCACTTTTTTGATGTAGGAACAGCAACCATTTTATTTCGTGAACAGTTTATCACTAGACCAGGTATTTTAGGTAAAAACCTATTTTGTTCCTGAGTTCCTATTTGCATAAAAATTTGTATTTAGGCGTTCATGACTATTTACACTTAATAGCGTTAATTCTGTAGGACCTAAAAAAGCCTATTTCGACTTTAGTGCCTATTTTTGCCTATTTCGGCTTTAATATCCTAAAAAAGTGCTTATTTCATCATATAAGACAGTAGCTCCAAGTTTTTCCACACTATACGATAGATGGAAAAAAATGTTTTCTGCCCAGCGTGCAGCAAGGTGGCTAGTTGATATGCGCTCATACTTCGTATTTGCCTAACATTTCGGTCTTTTTTTATTTTTTTATATCACTATACCTGTTAATACCAAATACTCTTTATAGGTGTTTTATTATTCATATGTAAAAAATAGATCACGGATCTTTAGGTTAAAACCTACTTTTTTCCTAAGCTCCAATGTGCATATAAGTTGTTACTTATGCGTTTCATGACTCTAAATTGAATACCGTTAGTTCTATAGGACCTAAAATTGCGTATTTCGACGTTGACGCATAATTTTGTCTATTTCGGCATCAAAATCCTAAAAAGTACCTATTTAGTTCATCTGACATAGAGTTCTTGCATAGCAGAGCAAGTAAGGCTACAATTTCCTAAAGTAAATAAAGTCATATCTATGGTGAAGACAATTTTTGTTAAGTCACCATCAAGAATACAGGCATTCAAAGAACAGCTTCCAGATGTCCCATTGCCGCCAGAGCCTGTTGTCACCGGCTGGGGCACGTGGCTGATAGCAGCAGAATACTATAGTACGCATCTCTCAGCTGTCCAGAAGGTGGTTAAAAATATACCGGAGGATGCTGCATCCGTAACTGCAGCAATAGAGTTACTCAAAGATTCTTCTTTAAAACGGGACTTATCTTACATTAGGGCCCACTACACATTTATGGCAAGAATAATTTCACAATTAGAAGGCTCAGGGAGATCTGTCTACGACAATATTTCTTTGCTTGAAGAAGACAAAATGAAAATTTATGAAGCGGCAGGTGAAGTAGGGGCAAAAGTACGGGCAAAAATGCAAACGGTTTTGCAGAAGAACACTGGCCTGAAGGAGTTGTGAGCAGCTGCTGACATACTTAGTGGAAAATCCAGCACTCCTGACTGCAGCATTCCTGTCCAACATGTGCCGAAAATGAAGTACGCCCCTGTCACATCTGTTGATGTAGAACGTTCTTTTTCAGCGTATAAACTGATTCTGACTGACAAGCGCCACAGTTTTTCACTAGAAAACCTAGAAAAGATTTTGGTTATTTACTGTGAAGCCAACTATGGTCAGAATATGTGAAACTACGAATGTATTAATTAAACCATTGCCACATCTTTTTTTACGGATATATTTATCTTGCAGGAACTCAAAAATATTTGGAGTTATGTTCAACATTAATGTTGTAGATTGCTGTGCTCTGTAACTGTGTAAATATTCATTGTCCTTGTTTTAAAGACTAGTAAGATGTTCATTCTGTCAACACTGTGTATTTTAATTTATTTTTATTTTCTCTGCACCATTTTTATTAGAGCTTATTTTGGATTTTATATAGCCGATATGAACTACTGGAGGAGCCTATTTTAGGTGCCTAAAACACACTTTTTTACGACCTAAAAACCCATGGTCTATTTATCACATATATGTCACAGCTGCAGTACATATTTTTGGCCCAAATATATGTACTTCGACTGTGACAAATTTGTAATATACTCTTCCTCACGTTTGAATATCAAACAATGGAAAATCAAGGATCGAATGTAAGACTCTCATAATTAAAGCAGTCGTGTGTGCGAGTTGCGTTTGCGTGTGTGTGTGTGTGTGTGTGTGTGTGTGTGTGTGTGTGTGTGTGTGTGTGTTTGTGTGTATGCGTGTCTGTCGTCTATTGTTGACGAAAGCCTAAATGGCCGAAAGCTTTAATTATGAGAGACTTTTTGTTGTACATATCTGCGACCCAGCATTTCTGCTAATATGGTGAGTAGCAACTTTCCTTTCCATAATATTGTGACGTTTGAATATAATATATGTGCAAAAAAACTGCAAATACATCCTGGGATAAGTATGGAAAGAAGTGAAATACATCGATATGTGATGCCATACTCTCTAATGATGTTGGAACATGATCAGTAAAAGATAATCAGGGTAATTAAAACATAAGGAGACTTTGAGATCAGAAATAACATGGAAAATTGAATTTATTACTGAGTGCTCAATTTTTATTATTAATTTTTTGTGTATGCTAGGGCAGATGAGATATACTAAAGGCATAGTGATGATACAGAGGTAAAGACGTTCTTTCTCAAATTTTTGATGGTCCTTATACCATTTCATTAAGAACTCAGTAATTTTCGCCAAGATGGCGTTTTCCGTTAATACTAAACCCTTGTTTGAACTTGAACGGTGTCACGTGCATGATTTCAGCAGAGGTGTGTTTTCAGCTGTTAGGGGGCGGTATGGTCCGCCTCCAGGCCACGTGGGAAGCCAGCTGAGGCGTCATGTTGCATTAGTTTATCTGTTCACCAAAATCGGTAAAGACTGCCGATTTTTTCTAGCAAAGTATGTTACAATCTTATGCACACCCCAAAGTAATGCAAAACTCATCACCAGACGCCATGAGAAACGGATCGCCGGCCGCGGTGGTCTAGCGGTTCTGGCGCTGCAGTCCGGAACCGCGGGACTGCTACGGTTGCAGGTTCGAGTCCTGCTTCGGGCATGGGTGTGTGTGATGTCCTTAGGTTAGTTAGGTTTAAGTAGTTCTAAGTTCTAGGGGACTTATGACCTAAGATGTTGA
Source organism: Schistocerca cancellata (assembly GCF_023864275.1). Lineage (NCBI taxonomy): Eukaryota > Metazoa > Arthropoda > Insecta > Orthoptera > Acrididae > Schistocerca > Schistocerca cancellata. The sequence continues at coordinate 417,600,863 of NC_064633.1, forward strand.
GTCCCATAGTGCTCAGAGCCATTTGAACCATTTTTGAGAAACGGATCTGTCAGCATAAAAAGAGATCGGGGGAGGGGGGGGGGGGGAGAGGAGAAATCCTGTGTTGCCAGTGGAGAAGCAGTAACAGCAGAATGGACCAGTCAAGAGAGTTCAGTGATTAGTGACTTTGAACGTGGAGTACTCAATGGATGTCACTTACGTATTAGGAACATTTCAACCATTCTAAAGCTGGCCAAGTCGTATGTTGGTGTGACTAACAGTGGAAACGCAAAGGAACAACCATTGCTCAATCAAGACCAGGCAGACCTCATCTACTGACGTACAGGGGCGTCCAACATTGCTGAGGGCGGTTGGAAGAAATCACATGGAATCAGCGGGAGGAATTGCTCGTGAGATCCAAAGTGTTACCAGCAATCCAGCTAGTACACTTATCGTGCGTAAGGAGTCACCGTGCATCTTCTCATAAGCCACTCATTTCTGTAGTCAGTGCTAGGTGATACTTGAGGTGATGTAAGGAACGAGGTCACTGGATAGTGGGTGACTAGAAACGAATGACTTGGAGTGGTCAATCAGGTTATATCCTGTGACATTCCTATTAAAAGGGTATGGGTTTGGCAAATCCCTGGAGAGTGCCTCCTGCCATCCTGTGTAGTGCCAACAGTGAAGTACAGAGAAAATGATGTTACGGTGGGGATGCCTTTTCGTGCTTAGGGTGTGTCCCTTCATAGCGCCTAAGAAAACTCTGAATGTAGAAGGATATGAACGCATTATACAGCATTGTGTACTGCATAGGATACAGAAACAGTTCAGAAACGATGATTGTTTGTATCCGCATGATAATGCACCCTGTCATAAGTAGGATATGTGAGGCAGTGATTCGTGGATCATAACATTTCTGAGAGGGACTGGCCTGCCCAGAGTCCCGACCTGAACTCCAATGGAACACTTTTGGGATGAATTACAACGTCGACTTCGCTCGACGACCCAATGCCTAACATCACTACCATGTTTGATCTTGGTTCTTGAGGAAGAATGGGCCACCATTTCTCCTCAGACACTCGGACATCGTGTTGCAAGCGTTCCCGGCAGAGTTCGAGCTGTCATAAAGGCATATAGTGGACATACCCATTGTCCACTTAGAGTCTCCCGATATATTTGATCAGATAGTGTACCAGTCAGTGCTGTATTCCTAACAAAAGTAGTGGGTGGACTCACCTAAAGAAGATCCCTTATGTGGGAGTACCAGTCAGACTGCTGCTCATGTAGTTTAGCCTTCTTGAATGGGTTGTCCTCGACATGTCTCTGGGTTTTCATCCATACTTTGATGTAATCAAGAGGTTTAGTGGAGGCCCCAGATTTGAACTAAACACTAAGGATGGGAGATGGCGAATAGAAAGCGAATTCTGCAGTGTTGTCGTAACTAGGTTCGTTGTGCTGAAACCTCTTTCACAGTTCGATGTGCTCACATGGAGAGTATCAACACAAACAAAAACTGGTTTCAGGTTTTCAGGAATGTTCTCTCCACTGTTGTCTATATAATCTCTGAACCTTCTCTTGCATTTGGATAAGAAAGAAGAAATCGGTCACACGTTTTTCTTAAGTTTTCTACCCCTTCTAGCCATGAGCTCACAATGTAATAAGGCCATTTTTTATTGTACAAAATATCGACCTCTTTCGTAAAGGATTTGAATTCTTCACTGTCATTCGAAATTAGCCTTTGTCTCAAATTGTCGCTAAAGTTCTGACAGAACTGTTTCCTATTAATTTGGGTAGTCATTCTCCTTGATTCTCTTCTGGCAACCAGTGGAACGTCTTTGAAGCACCCTTCAGAAGTAGCTTTCTCTTTTTCCTTCATGAAAACACCTGGCATTCCCTTCAGTTGTTCAACGGCTCTTATTGATCCCGTAATTGCCCTATATGAAGAGGGACTATTAACATTCTCCTTTCGGAGATACCTTGAGCGGAAACTAATCTTTAGGGCTTGATAGTGTTTTCTGCAATCCCTTTAACTCTTCCCTTACAATTGATTTTCTGGTCACATCACTCCAAAATCGATTCAAATGTGCATTTAGGGACTGATAGGACTTCCATGTTGCTTGCACTCCTCTAAAGCTTGAAGTCACTCAACGAACTGGGAATATTTTATATGTCTTCCTAAGTTCTTCATCGAACCCTTGTGCAGCAGCTGACAGTTCATGCTGATTCAAACAATGATAAGACGGTTCTGACCAAGAAGCTCCTCGACTTCACCAGCAACAGTAATTCAATTCAGTGGCACAAATAATGCAATTTGAGTAATTTGTTGTACTTGCTGTTGAGTCGTTCTCAAACACCTAAATTTCTACATAGCTTTACGCTAGCATAATCACTGCATGCTCCAATCAAATTGTTACTCAAGTAACTTGAAGAAAAGCTGTGCTTTGACAGACATTTTAGAAGCTCTGCTTCTATGGTTTCTACCTCTGTTCTTTTAAATTCAATAATATCCAAGAATAAGGTATTTACACAACCATCACTGATTTCAGATCTCAAATACACTATTAAAACTGACTGTGAAGCAACAGATGTAGACTCTACAATGAGTACAGAGACCTTGGAGTTATTCGATATTACGGGTGAACAGAGCTTCATCCTCATAGTGGCCGCAATGCAGTTTATGATGTTGGCACAACTGTGTATACTATGCAGACCATTTTGAATTTGCTAATCCACAAGCTTGTGAAAGTCTAAATATGGTTTGTTATTTTTTGCTACAAAATACGCTGTGCAAAACACTTGCCTTGTACTTTCAAAAATGTCTTTCTGCTGTTCAGCTACAAGGTTTTCCATATTGTGTTCATCATCAGAATGAACCTGATGTAAACATTACACGATGTATTCTTGCAGGTTTGCTTGAATCTCTTTGGATTTCATTTCACGCTGAGCGGAAGCCAAGCTGTGTGCAGTACAGTCAAATACGGTCATAAGGATACGTTATATATTGTGTTATACGCACATAGACTGAGCGATAATGCGGGACAACAGCTTACCGGCGTATTTAACTTAGACAGCCTGCTGGTTCAACTAACCTGCAATGATGTGAGTAGTTGAAATTCAAACGTAAGAAGAGACGAGCAGAAAAACAACGCAGCTTTAAATTTCATTTAATTTTTAAAGAGAATAAAATAATATTTGGCAAAACTCCAGCGCTAATGCACTCTCCTAAGGTGACCAGACGGAAAGCATAAAATGCTCTCACCTAATGTAGTATTCTAATTACACACAAGAGTGATGAAAATTCCTAACTTAAAGACGAGATAATTTCTCTGAGCGAGCTATGTGTGATGGAAAACCATACTGCAGGGATTTCACCGTATTGTTGAATACTGAAGCCACTGAAGGTATTAATTACAGTCAGCTGTCTCGTAAACTCTTAGCTCCTTCCTCATCCGAATCTGAGAAATACATTTCAATTCTGGAACTGTCATTTGCTTCGTTGATACGCTTCGTTGATAGCGAGTCGATCAACAACAGAATCCACAAAACCACCCAGGTGCCGCATTTTCTTCTCTTCTTTTATGACATGGCGTTCTACATCCCGTCAGCGTTCGGCAGTGACAAGTAAAAAAGCTGCGTGCGTTAGTTCAAATACGACTGGCAGCTTAATAACCTTGTTATTTCTTGTGACAAATCCCTTAACCGGGTTCCAGATCAATTCTGTTGGGTTCATATTATAGTGGTACAGGGGCAAATGTAAAAATGCAGCATTTGCATGGTGTGCACCATGCTGAGAAAATGACTGTTTTGCATGTTTCTAAAACCCTTATCACTCTGCTTCGTGTGAGGCTACATATGTGTTATAAAACAATGGACATAGTCCAAGTAAAGAGTATTTGGTTTTTAATTTTTGCCCTAAAACATAAATTGTTATGTTTTCTTAATTTATGCAACCTTTATTAACAACCTTTCATAAAATTTCGATAGTTTAGAATTTATTTTTGAAATGAAAAGACGAATTTCCCGTGCAGTAGGTGATTAGAAACAATAAGAGGTGCATTATTCAAAAAATGATGATGAATTTTACAATTACGAGATGTAGGTATTTCAAATTGAACGGAAAAAAAGGATGACAGCGGCGAGACTCGAACTGGCTTCCAAGAACTGCAGGAGATTAGCAATCTACTGCGCTACCTATTCATCGACACATCTAATGTGTATTAATATCTCAAATGTACCAAATACCGTCCCCCGGAGAACTTCGAAGCCGATTTTTTTTTCTGCAAATTTATGAAAAACATTAAGAAAAAATGGCTCTGAGCACTATGGGACTTAACATCTTAGGTCATCAGTCCCCTAGAACTTAGAGCTACTTAAACCTAACTAACCTAAGGACATCACACACATCCATGTCCGAGGCAGGATTCGAACCTGCGATCGTAGCGGTCCCGCGGTTCCGGACTGAAGCGCCTAGAACCGCACGGCCACCGAGGCCGGCAAGACATTAAGAACAACCTATTTCTCGGTATTTTTTAACTGTGTTCGTGCTCGTGTTTCACTACGGAACATCAAGCAGCTTCAGCCATTTTCACACTGCATATTAACAGCGCGAAAATCGGAGCACATAAAAACTGCATTTGCATATTTAGCTTCTTTTCACCGGTTATTGCATATTATATGCATTTGCATGTTGCATATGTATTTTCATATTTGGCTCCTTTTCACTGGTTATTGCATATTATAACTAAAATCTATTGACGATGCATATTTTCACTCTTTGTTTATAATATCTTAAAAATTTAGACGGGCGGTATCTAGTTCGATCTAGTTTTGATGTCTCTCAGATTGACCGTGATCTAGAACTGCGTTCAATCGCTAACCGAGAGACCACTGCTTAGCAAAACCATTACAAAAGAGGAACAGGAACAGGCAGACAGAGTCAATGCTCCTGCACCCGCGTCCCCGGTTAATCCCCTCCGCTGTCATACCGTACGCGTCGGCAATAATTAAATTAAGCTACGCAAGCTTTTAGTCGCACGTCCATTGTTTCTGTTCAGCTTTCTATTTTCTTGTGTTTACGAAGTGTAGTGTGTAACTTGTTGTGCGCCATGCCACATAAAAAAGAAACGTCGTTTCGTTGATAGCAGATCTTCATGGAACATTTACATATGAAGGAATTGTTTTCTATTGTCGAGTTTGCAAGAAAGACTTTTCGCAAACAAAAAAAAGTTTCAAGTATACCAGCATGTCAAGACAAGCCTTCATATCACAGGAATGCAGAAGAAAGGACCACGAGAACAACTTCTGACAACAGCAAGTTGCAGTAAAAGGGATTTGTCCAAAGGTAACCAAACACGTCGGCTTAACATGGATCTACGTGAAGCATTCATTGCAAGCAGTATTCCTCTTCACAAACTTACGCACCGTATCCTCAAAGGCTTCCTGCGCAAATATTGTTTAAATCAGTATATACCATATGAATCAACATTTCGTAAAAATGACATACCGACAATTTACGTAAATGTTCTGGAAAAAATACACAATGAACTCGAGAACAGCATTATCTCTATTTCAGTTGACAGAACTACAGACACTTGTGGACGGAAGAAATACACAATGAACTCAAGAACAGCATTATCTCTATTTCAGTTGACAGAACTACAGACACTTGTGGACGTTGCATTGCAAATTTTATTGTTGGTGCTTTAAATAAAGAGCCTTCTTCTTCTTATTTAGCGGCCTGCAAAGAAATTGGAGAAGTAAATAATTCCACGATCGGCAGATCTGTGAATGAGGGTATTAGAAAAATATTTCCCGAATCTTCTGCTGATGAAGGGGTGTTTGTGTTTATTTCAGATGCTGCTCCCTATGTGATCAAAGCAGGAAAAGCCCTCAGAGTATTTTATCTCAATTTGATTCATGCAACATGCTTTGATCATGGAGTACATCGCCTTGCTGAAGAAGTTCTTCCACGTTTTTGAATGTAAATAAACTGATTTCATCCAAAAGAAAGTGTTTTTAAAGGCTCCTGCTCACATCACGACCTACAAAGAAAAACTACCAAATGTGGTTTACCTCCTGAACCAGTGGTAATTTGTTGGGGTATGTGGGTCGAAGCTGTGTTGTTTTACAATGAACATTTCGAGGCCATTAGATCAGTAGTAGCCGGCCGAGGTGGCCAAGCTGTTCTAGGCGCTACAGTCTGGAATCGCGCGACCGCTACGGTCGCAGGTTCGAATCCTACCTCGGGCATGGGTGTGTGTGATGTCCTTAGGTTAGTTGGGTTTAAGTAGTTCTAAGTTCTAGGGGACTGATGACCTCAGAAGTTAAGTCCCATAGTGCTCAGAGCCAGATCAGTAGTAAACGACTTCAATTGCGCAGAGACTTTGGCAGTTTGCCAGTGCAGGGAAGCTTTTACTGATTCCGGTGTTAAAGAAAGACATTGCTGTGATTAGCAATCATTTTTCCTATATACCTGCAACTATTAAAAAGCTTGAAACTCAAGGTTTGGCGTTGAATGAATCTATTCGTTAACGAATAAAAGTGAACTCCTCATTGCCAGAGGTATTCCCAAGAAAACTTACAGAAAAATTTGAAAACATTTTAAGCAATAATCCGTGCTTTGAACCCTTGTACCAAATTGATAGCTTTATTAACGGGACGGGTGAACTTTCACCAGAAACAATAAGCGCCAGCATAGAACCCAAATTCAGATACTGCCCAGTTACCTCAGTTGTTGTAGAACGGTCCTTTTCTGCTTATAAAAATGTTTTGAGTGATCGCAGACACAATCTTACTACCGAACATTTCGAACAGTACTTGGTCGTTTATGTTTACAATAGTAGAAAAATGTAAAATAAATTGTAAATGATGCTTTGGTCCAATAGTATTAATTAAAAGTTAATGCTGTTACCCACTCGCATGGCATCCGCTTGTTACCGACAACAGCAGTAAAGAAGGAACAATTCTTGAAACACGGTATGCATCCCCATTTTGCAAATTTTTAGAAAATAAAACCAGAAAGATCCCCTTCCTAACATCAACCAGAAAGTATTCAGAAAACGATATCAGCGTTCTAAATGTTCCGATTCTGCGCGTGGCCGACGCCCCTCCTCCTAAATGATATGCACAGGTTCAACTTCGAGATATAATGCGCGCAGTAACTACCATGTTTTTTATTATTTTTGATCTTGCATATTTCGACACTTTTCATGCATTTTTAAGCATGTTTCATGCATTTTTGCATGCATGTTTTAAGGTTTTTATGATGCATATAATCCGGTCTCCAGTAATAAGATATCTAATACATAAGTAGGACCTACTTCCAAGAGCGCAACTCCACCAGTGTATGTGTGGTATGGCTTCTAACCAAACACCACGTTTGTGTTTGTTTACATCAGGTTTAGTCTTATGATGAACAGAGTGTAGGACAATGTTTTGCCTTTCTTTTCGTTGTCTGCGTGCTCTTAAATGGGCTTCGGAATTCCTATGTTTATAATTTTTTTCTCATTAGTTTTAACTGTGCATGTTTACTTTCTCAAACTGGACAGACCGAATTACTATTCCATTCTTCAGAAATGTACGCTCCCTGTGATTTACTCACCCAACATTCTACACATATTTACACACTGAGCAAACAAATTGCCTTCCCTACGCACTAACCACTCATATTTCGTCATAATGCTCCCCATGTATTGTCGTTCCAATAAACAGAATCAAAATAACAAGGAATTACTTCACATGATTAGCATTTATCTTCAACACCTGTACCGCTGCTACTATTCGTATATGAAGTAGATGGCCCATTATGAGCTTCACGTTTTTTCGAACCACACGAACCATCTTCTGTAGTTGAAACCCCCGAACTGGATTTACTGAAATAAACTACTATACTGCGTTTCATACTGAAATATTGCATCTTTCAATTACTCGCACTAAGGAAACGTAATACCTAGAACCGAAAAAGTCAACAGAACTGTTCACTGCAATGCAAAATGACTTCACTGAAAATTGAACTACAATACCCGTGCCTGCCGTGCAGTGGCTAACGATTAATGCTGTCACAATAGCATAGACCAAAGGCACGGAATGACTCGAAATAATAAATAGGTCCACGATAGTAATATCACAGCAGAGGGGCAAGTCAAGAGCCGAGATTCGATATTGTGGCATAATTTCATCGGGCTATAGTGCCAAATCATTCAGTGTCAAGATTACGCTCCATAAGGTGAGCCGATAGGTAACGAAGTATTACCTGACAATCGAAACGTAAATACACTACTGGCCATTGAAATTGGTACACCACGAAGATGACGTGCTACAAACGCGAAATTTAACCGATAGGAACAAAATGCTGTGATATGCAAATGATCAGCTTTTCAGAGCATTCACACAAGTTTGGCGCCGGTGGCGACACCTACAACATGTTGACAACCGATTTCTCATACACAAACAGCATCTGACCGGCGTTGCCTGGTGAAACGTTATTGTGATGCCCCGTGTGAGGAGGAGAAATGCGTACCGCCACGTTTCCGACTTTGATAAGGGTCGGATTGTAGCCTATCGCGATTGCGGTTTATCGTATCGCGACATTGCTGCTCGCGTTGGTCGAGATCCAATGACTGTTAGCAGAATATGGAATCGGTGGGTTCAGGAGGGTAACACTGAACGCCGTGCTGGATCCCAACGGCCTCGTATCACTAGCAGTCGAGATGACAGGCATCTTATCCGCATGGCTGTAACGGATCGTGCAGCCATGTCTCGATCCTTGAGTCAACAGATGGGGACGTTTGCAAGACACAACCATCTGCACGAACAGTTCGACGACGTTTGCAGCAGCATGGACTACCAGCTCGGAGACGGTGGCTGCGGTTACCCTTGACGCTGCATCACAGAAAGGAGCGCCTGCGTTGGTGTACTCAACGACGAACCTGGCTGCACGAATGGCAAAACGTCATTTTTTCGGATGAATCCAGGTTCTGTTTACAGCATCATGATGGTCGCATTCGTGTTTGGCGACATCGCAGTGAATGCACATTTGAAGCGTGTATTCGTCGTCGCCATACTGCCGTATCACCCGGCGTGACGGTATAGGGTGCCATTGGTTACACGTCTCGGTCATCTCTTGTTCGCATTGACGGCACTTTGAACAGTGGACGTTACATTTCAGATGTGTTGCGCCCCGTGGCTCTACCCTTCATTCGATTCCTGCGAAACCATACATTTCAGCAGGATAATGCACAACCGCATGTTGCAGGTTCTGTACGGGCCTTTCTGGATACAGAAATTGTTCGACTGCTGCCCTGGCCAGCACATTCTACAGATATCTCACCAATTGAAAACGTCTGTTCAATGGTGGCCGATCAACTGGCTCGTCACAATACGCCAGGCACTACTCTTGATGAACTGTGGTATCGTGTTGAAGCTGCAAGGCAGCTATACCTGTACACGCCGTCCAAGCTCTGTTTGACTCAATGCCCAGGCGTATCAAGGCCGTTATTACGGCCAGAGGTGGTTGTTCGGGGTACTGATTTCTCAGGATCTATGCACCCAAACTGCGTGAAAATGTAATCACATGTCAGTTCTAGTATAATATATTTGTCCAATGAATACCCGTTTATCATCTGCATTTCTTCTTGGTGTAGCAATTTTAATGGCCAGTAGTGTAGTTACATGTTCAAGAGGCGGTGTAAATGCCTATCGCGCGAGCGCCCGAAATGTTGAAGGAAACATAATCACGGAGACGAAGAAGGCAAATAAGTATTTTCAGTCATTACTATCACGTCACGAGATGTGAGCATCTGAAGGCGAGTCGACATCGGATGTGCAACGCCGCGCAGTCCCGCTCAGGCAGGCGCAGAGCAGCACAGAACAGCCAAGAATGGAGCAGAGTCTTTGCAGGTGCGCAGCAATGCTCTAGTGTGTGTCAACAATAATGTAAAACGATAAATTCCGCCCAAACAGAGCTCGCAATTCCTTTGTTGTTCCGACACTGCACAAGACTTTACATTGTTGTGCAGAGCGGCGCGGTTTGACGTCCAGACTGGCAGCACTGCGCCGAACTTCTTCTTGGGTTTGAGCGGATGCTCAACCCCAAGCGCCTGTGTTCATTGTTATTTATTATTGCGTTGTTTGTCTGGGCCATTTATCAGTACCCAGTTGACTTCAAGCTAATATGTTCTATGAGTTATAACTCTGAATTATCGTTATAATTTAATTAATTATCGTTATAATTTAATTTAGAGAGATGATGAAAGAGAATTATTGCAATAAGAAAATATTCTACACCTAAAATAGGAAGGCGGTGGCGTACCCCTCGGAAAAAAGTGGGGGGCGTTCGTTCCCCCTCCAATACGGCCCTGGCTACCAGTTGACTCTCACATTGCTAAGGCAGCTAGAGCGCTGGGATTTTGTCTGTCTTTCGCGGTGGAAGCCACTCTATCAATTCCGTTGTTTCGAAACTTTATCAACTGCATCCTAGTGGTGGCGTACAGCTCCACCTATCCATAATTCTTTGAACATGAAAAATAGGTAAATAAAAAACAGAACTAGCTCAGGTTTTACAACATATTGAGACAGACGGTGTCTGTGGTTTAAGAAGGAGAGATAATAGAGTTTGATAACTTAGGTGAACTTCAAAAAAATGTGTGTGAAATCTTATGGGACTTGACTGCTAAGGTCATCAGTCCCTAAGCTTACACACTACTTAACCTAAATTATTCTAAGGACAAACACACACACCCATGCCCGAGGGAGGATTCGAACCTCCCCCGGTCATGTAAACTTCGGAAAATCTAAATCGGTACGTTCTGATAGGAAGCCAAACTGTAGCCGGTCAAACCTGAACTTCCGTGCCACATCGCTTTGTTTGTGAATGTCAAATAATCGTATAGATTGTACGGCGCTCAAGAAGTTTATTTCGATTCCGATCTTCATTCGATGTAGTCGTTATCTGAAACTGGGATTCCCCCGGTATCACAACTTGACGTTCCTGATAAAGCTATCAGTAATAACGCTTCACGTAAATATGGAATAAGCTACAGTTTTATACGCAACGGTAGACTTTCTGTTTGATCCGCAAAGCCAGATTTGGTTTATTGTATCTTCCATCGTTGGTGCACCAGGTCTGTGAATATCAACAAACAATACGGAGGTTAGTCTTATACTTTGTATGAGCTAAAATTTAATTCAGTAGATGCGAAGTAAAATATGAAAAGGAAAATACTCTGAAGCTACCAGGAAACGTTGGTGAACTGTGGCTACTTTAGTTAATGTGTAAGAATAGTTTAAATATTCCGTAAGAGTTCCTGATGCTCTCTAACTGTACAGGGAAGTAAATCGGCATACAGAGAGTTTCGCCTAAGGCGGAACACCTCTTTTATTTACTGAACTGTTCAAGATACCGAAACGTTGTTTTCGACAAGTGACAGTATGCCGACAGCGCGTAGTTTTGTTACGTGTTTAACTCTCTTACCTCTGGTATAAAACGGGATGCTGAAGATAGTATGTTGTTGAAATTTTTTCATAAGTTTCCGAGAAATGTTCTAAATTGAGAGGTAAGGCAGCCGGAATTAGCTGTTGTGATGTAAACTCCGCCAGACTCTGTCATAAAATGCTGCGAAAGTTATCTTATATAATCCATGTTGGACTGTGGTATGGAAACTGTCGAGTTTTTAGACATAAAAGATAACTTAAAACAATTAACTCTCAACCATTTTTATTTTCTCCCACAACGCGTTTCGAGGGTTTACGCCCTTGTTCTCAGGTGGATCGATAAATTACAATTTTTTTTGTTCGATGTAGTTCTCTATTTTGAGTTTCATTTAGCTACAAATAAGCTATGATTTCAAAACCTTATCCTGTGTCTTTAATAAGTACAGCGAAGACAGATTTATTTGGGGTGTTATACCTAGATGCATTTGTATGTTCCTTAAATCTAATTTGGAAGCTTAGTCCGGTCTGACCAACATGCTGCAATGTGTGTGACAGGAAAAGCATGGTCTTAACACATTAACAATGTTCTGTGAAACGTCACCAATATAGGGAATGCATATTGTGCTGTCCTGGTAGTCGTTGAGATTTCGAGGGCAGAGTACATTGTTGTCAGATTTTTAAGGATGTCATCATTGACATTATGCATTGCTGCCAGATTTCTCCATTCACCGTCCCCTTGTACATAGATCGGTTGCCCTATGTAGAAAATGGTGGGAAATTGAAAAACTGGTGGGAATTCAAAATTTAGTGGGAAATTCAATAATGTGCTAGTTGGTATAAAAGTGAAAAGAAAATCAAGATGGCTGACCAAGGATAATGTTGCAGCTGTATCTAGTCAGAATCCAAGGTGCCAACGCATAATGGCTCTCCAGCAATACTAGCTCAGTCTGCACTGTTGCCAGGCTTCCTGCGTTTTCCCCAGTGTTCACGCCAGTATGAGCGCATGTGGGCTGCTATTCACAGCTGGGACAAAAGGAGTTTCTTTCCCTTGCAAGCCCAAGCCTGCCTGTTAGGCAAAATATTTCTTTCTCCAGCTGTTTGAGTCTGTTGTATATTTCCGGGATATGTAAACATGTTTGTCACCCCACAGTCTGAATTTACCTGCCATTTTTCTACAGACATCAATATTATATCTCGTTTCATGTGGTCCACTGTGAATTCCTCTCATGTGCCAATATTTTCATCTCAGAGGAGCAGTTGCAACCTACATCCTCAATCAGTTGCTGGATGTATCTCAGTCTCTGTCTTCTTGCACAGTTTTTACCCTGTACAGTTTCCTCTAGTATGATGTCTTAAGAGATGTCGCATCATCCTGTCCCTTCTTTTTGTCAGTGTTTCCCATATATTCCTTTCCTTGCCAATTCTTTGGAGAACCTCCTCATTCTTTACCGTCTTCTGTAGCATTACATCGCAAATGCTTCGATTTCCTCCTTTTCCGGATTTCCCACAATCTATATCCCACTACCATTCAATGCTGTGCTCCGAACGTACATTCTGATAAATTTCTTCCTTCTTCCTTGCTTCATCTGTCATGGGCTACTGTGCCTCCTAGTTTGAAGAATTCCTTAACTTCATCTACTTCGTTAACACGTCCTAATGTTACGTTTCTCGCTGTACTCATGTGTCCTACTTCTCACTACCTTCATCTTTCTCTGATTTACTCTCAATCCATGTTCTGTACTCATTAGACTGTTCATTCTATTCAGCGGATCCTGCAATTCTTCTTCACTTTCACTGAGGATAACAATGCCATCAGCTTATCTTGTCATTGATTTCCTCGGTTCTAGGCGCTACAGTCTGGCACCGTGCGACCGCTGCGGCCGCAGGTTCGAATTCTGCCTCGAGCATGGATGTGTGTGATGTCCTTAGGTTAGTTAGGTTTAAGTAGTTCTAAGTTCTAGGGGACTGACGACCTCAGAAGTTAAGTCCCATAGTGCTCAGAGCCATTTGAACCATATGAACCATATGAACCATTGATTTCCTGTCACCTTGAATGTTAATTCTACTCTTAAACTTTTCTTTTACTTCCTCATTGCTTTATCGATGTATAGATTGAACGGAAAGGGTGGGAGACTATATCTCTTTCTTACACCCTTTTGATCCCAGCACTTCGTTCTTGGTGTTCCACTTGTTCCCCTTGGTTCTTGTACATATTGTAGAGTACCCCTCTTCCCCTTTAGCTTACCCCTAGTTTTCTCGGAACTTCGAAAATCTTGCACCATTTGACACTGTACAACACTTTTTCCAGGTCGACAGATACTGTGCCTCGATTTTTCCTTAGCCTTTCTTCCATTATCAACTGCAACTTCATAACTGCTTCTTGGTGTCTTTACCCTACCTAAAACAATAGTGATCATCATTTAATATATCCTCACATTTTTTCCACTCGTCTGTATATTATTCTCGTCAGCAATTTGGATGTATGAGCTGTTAAGCTGGTTGTGCGATAATTCACGCACCTGTCGGATCTTTCAGTCTGTGGATGATTCTACACACCAACGTGAATAATAATTTTGTTGCCGCTTCCCCCAATGATTTTAGAAATTCCTATGGAGTGTTATCTATCTCTTTTGTGTTATTCGTTCTCAAGTCTTCCAAAGCTCGTTTTCATTCTGATTCTAATACTGGATCCCCTATCTCTTTTATATCGACTCCTGTTCCCTCTTCTATCACTCATGAGAGAAGTCCTTCCACTCATAGAAGCCTTCAATGTACTCTTTCCACCTATTCGTTCTCTTCTCTGCATTTCACAACGGAATTCCCATTGTACTCCCAATGTTGCAGTTGCTTTTAATTTCATCGGAGATTGTTTTGACTTTTCTATATGGTGAGTCAGTCCTCTGAACAATAATTTATTTTTCGATTTCTTCACATTCTTCATGGCGCTATTTCACCTTATCTTCCTTGTTCTTCTTATTTGTTTCACTCATAAGTGACTTATATTTCGGTATTTCTCAATTTCCCTGAACATTTTTGTGCTTCCTTCCTGCCCTTTTAAGAGATGTCCAGTACTCTTCAACTGAAATACTTCCTGAGCTGTTTATCATCTCAGTATTTATAGCCTCAAAGAACTTCAAGCGTATCTCTTCTTTCCTTAGTATTTCCATACCCCACTTCTTTGCACATTGTTTCTTCCTGACTAGTCTCTTAAACTTCAGCCTACTCTTGATCATTCCTGAATTGTGATACGAGTCTATGTTTTCTCCTCGCCTTACAATCAAGTACCTGATTTCGGAATCTCTGCATGACCGTGATGTAATCTAACCGAAATCTTCCTGTATCTCCCTATCTTTTCCAAGTATACCTCCTCCTCTTGTGGTTCTTGAACAGAGTATTCGCTATGACTAGGTGAAATTTACAGAAGAACTGAATTATTCCTTCTCCTCTCTCATTCCTAATACCAAGCCCGTATTCCCCCGTAACCCTTTTTTTTACTCCTTGCCCTACAACGCATTCCAATCCCCCATGACTATTAGAGTATGATCTACCATTATGTACTGAATTACTCATTCAGTAGCCTCATGTACAGTTTCTCTGTCTCTTCGTCTTCGGCTTGCGACGTCGGCATGTATACCTGAAAGATTGTTGTCAGTGTTGGTTTGCTGTAGATTCTTATGAGAACAATTCTATAACCGAACTGTTCACAGTGACTCACTCTCTGCCCTACCTTTCTAGTAATAACGAACCTTACTCCCATTATGTTACTTTCTGCTACAGTTGATATCACCCCATACTTATCTGACGAGATATCCTTGTCTTCTTTCCATTTCGCTTCACTGGCTCCCACTATATTTAGACTGAGCCTTAGTATTTCCCTTTTCAGGTTTTCCAGCTTCCCTACCACGTTCAAACTTTTGACATGGCACGCCCCGACTCGTAGAACGTTACCCTTTCGTTGGTTATTCCCAGTCATTTTCTTATGGTTACCTCTCTCTTGGCAGTCCTCTCCTGGAGGGACTAGTCTGGAATCTACTGCCAATAGAGAGATCATCATGACGCTTCTTCAATTACATGCCATATGTCCTGTGGAGACACATTATGTGTCTTTAATGCAGTAGTTTCTATTGCCTTCTGCATCCTCATGCCGTTGATCATTGCTTATTCTTACGCACCCCAAGGGCAAGGGAGCACCTTGAACCTCTGTCTGCTCCTCCGCCCTCTTTCAAGAGGCCATTGGCTGAACGTGCGTGACTTGTTATACCGGAAGTTTTCGGCCGCCTTTGCTGATGATTTTTATTAAAAATTTAAGCAACCCGGGACCTATTTTCAATGACATGAAACACCGCTTAACATATTTTCGTGCATGCAAATAGAAACCTATTTTATAGGCAGACATTTAGGGATCTGCAGGGCCATTTGCTTATAGCAACAATAGAATTTAAAATTGCCTCTGGATTTTATCCTGATGTCATACATACTGCTTGTTCTTAAGTTAAAATCCATTAGTGCTACAATTTATTTAATTTCAATTGATTTAAATAAATTGGAGTCCACTGCACCTAAGTTTAAAAATGTTGCCAGCCCAGTTATCCAAAGTGTAGGAAATTGCCGCGCTGACGTGAAAATTTCGACAGTTCCCCCTCCACCCGTCTGACATTATAGTTTAAACAATTTCCTCTATCCCTGTCATCCAATTTTAAAATGGAGCAATGTTAAAAAAATTCAAAATTTGAAGTTTTAAAATAGTGGAAAATTGAAAAATACAGTCACAGTGGTAGGAGACTCTCTGTTTATCAGAACTAGAGGCCATATCATAACTTCTGAAACTATACAGCTTACTGGTGCACCCCGTATTTTAGTCAGACACTTGCCACTGCTGTGTCTGTAGTAGGATAAAGTGAGATGAGGGCAATTGCATCTTTATTTAAATATATTCTGCAGTACGCTGCAGAAAGTCACATGTAAAAGTTTTACAACCACTACTAGCACTATTACTACTAGTACTATGGCTAGCTGGGAATTTATTGGAATCTATAGTACGAATCTATTGCTACTACACTATAGTGGCCTGCACGAAAATAGGACTTCAAGGTCATCTCGACGTCTTACAGCATTGCCAGTTTATTTATAGTGATAATTTGAAATGTTCGTAAAAATTTAAAAATCATAGGATCATAACAGTTATGTTCATTCGAGACGAAAGAGGAATGGTATGGATCTAGTCTGACGCGAAATTCACAGTTTTAGTTATAAATTTCATTGATTTCGGTACAACATTCGTTGATTTCAGCATTGACGTGAAAATTCAGTTATTTGCTGTAGATATGTAGGCTGTCTCCATTTGTAAATGCTTTCAAGACGTCTGGCATTATGTATGCAACGTAAAACACATAGTGAACAAGGAACCCTTAGTTGTAAAAGTTCTGTGACTTGGCTGCTGTCATGTTTAGAAGGTGTCTGTGATAATGTGACAATGAACAAGTCGAAGTGTGATGTCAGGGGATCTGCTACAGGACTCTCTCCAATGCTTCTCACTTCACTAGTGCCTAATGTGCGATAATTGCGTACATGTTTCACCTAGAGCATAAATATCATTGTATCAATTCATGAACGTTAATTGTGCTATTAATGTGTGAACTGACAACAAATCATATGAAATATCCTTCTCTCCTACTACACTCGTGCTCATAAATTAAGGATAATGCTGATACATGGTGAAACAACACTCTGGTTGGCGGTTTGCGGGTTTAAATCACCTCGGGGTATGACCATGCGGTGCATTTGACATGCGGTCGTCGCACGGTGGCGCTAGCAGCAGTCCACATACGCAGATGACTGTTGGTGCATGTGTCCGCATCTCGTGGACGTGCGGTAGCGTTCTCGCTTCCCACGCCCGGCTTCCCGGGTTCGATTCCCGGCGGGGTCAGGGATTTTCTCTGCCTCGTGATGACTGGGTGTTGTGTGCTGTCCTTAGGTTAGTTAGGTTTAAGTAGTTCTAAGTTCTAGGGGACTGGTGACCATAGATGTTAAGTCCCATAGTGCTCAGAGCCATTTTTTGTTGGTGCATGTGAGAGTACGGTGCAGCGAGTAAGTGTGCAGACGTTTTCAGACCTGCTAATGGTGACTGTGTGTTGAAAATGTCTCAATGAACACATATTGATGACGTTATGAGGGGTAAAATACTAGGGCGACTGGAGGCTGGTCAGACACAGCAGGTCGTAGCACGGGCCCTCCGTGTGCCACAAAGTGTGATCTCAAGATTACGGCAACGATTCCAGCAGACAGGAAACGTGTCCACAGTGTACAACACCACAAGAAGACCGACATCTCACCATCAGTGCCCGCAGACGGACACGGAGTACTGCAGGTAGGACCTTACTGCTGCCACTGCAACAGTTGTCTCCAGACACACAGTCTACAGACGACTGAACACACATGGTTTATTCGCCCGGAGACCTGCAAGGTGTATTCCACTGACCCCTGGTCACAGGAGAGCCCGTAAAGCCTGGTGTCAAGAACACAGTACATGGTCATCGGAACAGTGGTCCTAGGTTATTTTCACGGACGAGTCCATGTATAGTCTGAACAGTGATTCTCGCCGGGTTTTCATCTGGCGTGAACCAGGAAGCAGATACCAAAACCTTAATGTCCTTGAAAGGGGCCTGTATGGAGGTCGCGGGTTGATGGTGTGGGGTGGGATTATGATTGGTGCACGTACACTCCTGCATGTGTTTGACAGAGGAACTGTAAAAGGTCAGGTGTATAGGGACGTCATTTTACACCAGTATGTCCGCCTTTTTAGGGGTGCAGTGGGTCCCACCTTCCTCCTGATGTATGCTAACACATGGCCTCACCGAGTTGCCATCGTGGAGGAGTACCTTGAAACAGAAGATATCAGGCGAATGGAGTGGCCTACCTGTTCTCCAGACCTAAACTCCATCCAGCACGTCTGTAATGCTCTCGGTCGACGTATTGCTGCACGTCTTCAAATCCCTACGACACTTCAGGAGCTCCGACAGGCACTGGTGCAAGAATGGAGGCTACACCCTAGCAGCTGCTCGACTACCTGCTCCAGAGTATGCCAACCTGTTGTGCGGCCTGTGTATGTGTGCATGGTGATCATATCCCATATTGATGTCGAAGTACATGCACAGGAAACAGTGGCGTTTTGTAGCGCATGTGTTTCGGGACGATTTTATCAACTTATCACCAATACCGTGGACTTACAGATCTGTGTCACGTGTGTTCCCTAAGTGGCTATGCTATTAGCGCCAGTTTTGTGTAGTACCACGTTGTGTGGCACCACATCTGCAATTATCCTTAATTTACGAGCATGAGTGTATACTGTTAACACTGAAACACCGGGAAGGATAACACATAATAAAATTTCACTCATTGTGTGCGTAAAATATAGTAGGAATAATACACGATTAAATCTGTTGCTGGTATGGGATGTATGAGGTGCGAAATTTAATACACAGAGCTGTCATATCTGGGAGCAAAACTGTTTTAACCCGGCAGGGCAATGAGTCAAGCTGAGCTTGGATACAATAATGGGTAGGCCGTCCCATACAGCACAGGGCAAGTCATCGATAACTTTATGTTCAAACTACTTCTTGGTTGTAACAGAAACATGCACGGGTGCGTTATCTCGTTGAAACATTAGACTTACGCCTCCTAGGCCCTCATACATGTTATTCAGTTTGTCTCTAGCATCTCGGTGTACGTGCTGGAGTTCATTCTAATGTTCATCGAAGCAGTGCGTGATTAGGTTTAGCGCAGAAGGCTGCCCACATCATAATACTTCCACCACGAAAATTTCTGCTCATTCTTACTTGCTGCTCTGTTCTCAGATCATGCCAGTACACCGAAATCCAACTGGTCCATCTAAATTAAACTTCTTCTCACTGAAGATCACTTTTTCCCATTCTGGAGTCCATGATGTATGTTTTACAGTAAAGTCCAATCTAGCCTGTATATGATTGGGTGTTAGAGCAGGTTCCTGCTGTCGTTTCTCGAATGCGAGATGTTTGTCACGTGACAAAATTTGTCGTACACGTCTGGTAACAACGGTTTGTGGCCCACGCTTTGCGCAAAAGTAACCGTTTCAGCGCATTAGGCAACTTTCTACTTTGCCCACATTTTCAGTTCCCGTATCGCACGCCCAGTCTAACGAAATTACAGTCATTGTACTTGAACGGTTCAGCTTCTTGGCAATTTGACACATAGAGAGTCCCTTTTCTTGTACGCACCAATTTTTACTTGTTCATCACATGATAACTGTTTTCCGTGTGCCATTGTCACAATCGTGATTAACGCGTATGTACACAACACGCCCTGTCACTAACGGTGTGTGTATGCTATCTGCAGTAGAGACCCATACGCACATACCAGCACCGCACGGAACTGACTGCTTTTATACCGAGTTCCCCCCTCTGCCACCTGAATCGTTGATCGTTTGCTGTATACTGTACTACAACATAAAACGCGATACCACTCGGCTGTGTTTATCGATCTACTGGATCTCGTACTATTGCATATACACTGTGCACAAGTATTCAATCTATAACGTTAATATCCACATCTTCATACTGGTTTCCGCTACTACATGAGAGTAAGATCGGGAGAGTACGCCGGCCACGACCACCGTCAAAAACCTGCCGTATCGAAGTAGGTCAGGATAGCATGGGCAACATGCGGTCTGGCGTTAACTTGCTGAAAGATAACGGCTAGGATTTGTCGAAGCTAGGCCACATCCATCAGCCTTAAAAAATCAGATATGTAATGGCTGCTGTCCAGATTACCGGCTATGCAAACCAGGGGTGATTTTGTTGTATACACAGTGGCACACCATACCATCTTGCAAGGTTCCAGGCCTGTATAACGATAATGAAGGAAAACTGAGAACGTTCGTCCTCTGGGAGCTTTCACATACGCACATGTACATCGTGATGCTGTATGAAAATCCGCTTCTGGTGTGAAGTAACTACATGGTGGTACTCCATTGTCCGACGTTCTCGTTGGGTACGCCACTGACAGCATATCTCTGTCTGCTGCCTGGTGCTCTAGACCTCATCACACTGTCTTGCTGCAAAAAAAAAAAAAAAAAAAAAAAAAAAAAAAAAAAAAAAAAAAAAAAAAAAAAAAAAAACAATTTCCTGACTCAAGGTACGTGAGGTGACTGGTCAGTTTTCCGCGACCAAGCTAACAGTAATAGTGCTTCACCTTATTTCGCGAAGGGTTTAAGAATGCCTTTTGACTGTGCTGTAATTTCGAGGCAAAAATGATGTCCTACCCCACTTGGCTGATGGCGCCAAGACTGAATGGTCTGCTTGCCGTGACAGAGGGCGTGTGGAGCATGAAAGCAGCCATGGACAGCGCCCCTGCTTCCGTGGAATCAGCGAGTGCACTAACGATGGGGAGTCTTCTGTGTGGCAGCGGACTAGCCAGATCTTGGAGCCATCGCTAGGGAAGACGAAGGGCGGTAGCTAATCGACAACACTTAGAGAGTGGCATCGAATGCACTGGGAGTGAACTGTCCTTTGTTGTCTTGGTCCTTGGGTGGTCTGCCCCTCAAGGTGGGTTGCAAGTAGTGGAACGCTGGAGCTTGGAGCAGGGACGCTGGACGCTGCTGGCTGGCAAGGTGTGGACAATGGCGCCAAGGGTGCGAGGGAAATGCTATTTGGTGTTGTCTCGGTTCTGAGAGGTCGTTCCTGGAGTTTGTTAAGAGCAGCGGCATAGCCTGGACTGGTCCTGTACTCCTGCAGAGCTGAGTTGCAGGTGGTGGCAGTCAGCACCAAAGAACTGGGACCAGACGCATGAAGATTCGCCCGGACAGTGTTTTCCTAATTTCTGAGAAGACTGCATCTCAAGTGGGCTGACGTGAAAGTGACTAGTGTTGTGTGCTATGTAGAAAAAGTTGCTCAAGGAAGGTTTCAGGCCTCGAAATGCTCAATCAACTATCCCTGATACTTGCTGTGGATTTCATGGCATGCCACAGTGACTTTGTTTGGTTGTGCACTAAATTAAACTCCGCCCGAACAGGCCTTGGAAGACCCAACGGTACCGACCTGCCGCCGTGTCATCCTGAGCCCAAAGGCGTCACCGGATGCGGATATGGAGGGTCATGTGGTCAGAACACCGCTCTCCCGGTCGTATGTCAGTTTACGAGTCCGGATTGTGAACTAGTTGTGCTTTTAAAATGTGCTGATTATTGCACACAATTGACTGGCAGACGACTGGAGACGCACTATCTTTTGCAGACGGTAACCTTGCCTACTTTTTCTTCCTTGCTGTAATTTATTGGAACACCCTGGGTCAGATTCGTGTTGGTGCCATTAAAACATTGTTTCTTAAATTCTTGGGTTTGATATCCTGATGCATTTTCAGACTGATGTTTAAATGTGTTAAAGGCTTGTTATAAGCTTGCGACTTTACGTTATTTATAATATTAGAGAACATGTGTGAATGTGCAAGAAAGATGGCTGTAAGTTAGTGTAATAGTTTGGCTCAAGTTTTGACTGCGATGTATCTCTCTGATTACTACATATTATATCCATTCTGTATAACTTAAGTGGTAAGTGTGATATTATCTGATACTTCATAGGTTATAGTTTTGGTGTTGACTTGTTGATTCTTCTCTAATCGGGGGTTTCAAATATGGTTGACCCAGAGAGTGATTTAGTTTCACTGTTAGAGAACTGTCGGTAATCATATCTCTCACTAAACATTTTTTGGAATTGTTGTACTGAATACTGTTATTACTAAATCAGATCCAAAAAGATTTTAGCCGGCCGCGGTGGCCGTGCGGTTCTAGGTGCGTCAGTCCGGAACCGCGTGACTGCTACGGTCGCAGGTTCGAATCCTGCCTCGGACATGCATGTGTGTGATGTGCTTAGGTTAGTTGGGTTTAAGTAGTTCTAAATTCTAGGGGACTGATGACCTCAGATGTTAAGTTCCATAGTGCTCAGAGCCATTTGAACCAAAAAGATTTTTCTTATAATTATCACTCCCTTAATATAATTGTCCATAGAAAATTTTTCTTAATATTTTAGTGACTGAGTTTGATAGTAGTGTTGTTAATAAATGGTATCCCTGCTGTATTATAATTACCTACACTACTCTGAACCACTCACACTCTGCAGCCTACTTTGTTGCTAAATTCAGTGGTACCTGTTGTTAGCAGAACGTGGTTGTGTGCTGTAAAGGTGTGTAGCTGTTGTATGGAATAAGTCTTGAAAGCAAGGTCATCGACAGTGACCTTCAGGTAAAGTGTGGGTAGTAACTAGTTTTAGTGGGGAAGAATGTGCCATGATTTCGTGACACAGTAGAATCCCCCCCACTGCTTGGCTGGTGGTGCCAAGGCTGGAGGGTCTGTTCCAGCAGAGAGATCACTGAGTATGAAAGCAGCCACAGACAGCGCCCCACTGATATAGGAAAAGAAGAGAATTATCTGAGGCGTCGAAACCTGCTCTAATACCCAAAAGTAAACAGGTCCGATTGTAGTTTGCTGAAAAACGTATGTTGTCGACTACAGAAGGGGGAAAAGTGATCTTCAGTGATGAGAAGAAGTTTAATTTAGATGAGTCAGGTGGATTTCATCTATACCGGCATGATCTGAGAAGAGAGCAGCAGTTAAGAATGAGCAGAAATTTTGGTGGTGCATGTGTTGTAATTTGGGCAGCCTTTTGTACAAAGGGTAAATCATGCATTGCTTGGCTGAATACTACAATGAGCTGAAAGATGTACACTGAGTCGACAGAGACAGAATTTATTAGAATATATGAGCACCTAGGGGATGAAAGTATAATCGTTAAACTAGGTAATGCATCTGTGCATGTTTCTGCTGCGACCAGAAAGTGGTTTGAAGGTGAAGTAAGGCAAATGAAACATTGTAAAGGGGTTTTGCATGTGACAGTGGACCAGCTGGAACTTGAAGCCTGTGCCGAGGCTGTGTGTGGTAGCTGACTGGCAACATTTTGAGAGCGGCGTTAGATACATAGATAGTGTGTTATCCAGTGTTGTCTTCATTCCAGAATGGTTAGTTCTGGAGTTTTGTGTCGAGCAGCAGACTGGTCAGAGCTGGAATTCATCTCCCGACAAGCCGAGGGATGGCTGCTGCCTGACAATGCCACGACAGCGGCATTGAATGCACTGCGGGTGCACAGTGGTTGGTTGCTGGAGGTTTGTTGTGAGCGTTGGAACAGCCAGAACTTGGAGTCAGGGCCGCGAGGGTTGCTGCGAGACAACATCAGCGCAGTGGCACAAGAGCCTGGTGGACGAGCCTTCCGGTCCTGTCTCAGTTCCCAGTAGCCCGTCCTGGAGTCTGTCGGAAAGCAGTAGTATACTTGTATCACAGACTGGAAGCATACGCGTATGCTGGCCGAGCTGGACGGCAGTCGGCAGCTGTCGACAATGATAGACTGGGGTCAAACACATTGACGAGTGATTAAGCCAGTGTTTTTCTGGGTCTCAGGAGTGCACAGACGTAACGGCGATTAGTGCTGCGTGCCGTGCTCGCAGGATTGCTCAACGTAGCTTTCAGGTCTTAGAGTGTTCAATTAAAAGTCGTTGATACTTGTTATAGATTCCATGGCCTGCCACAGCGAATTTGTTTGTCTGTGTGCTAACTGCATTTTGATATTGTGCAGCTTAATGCTCACTACTGACTGACAGGCGATTGTGTACACAATCTCGTTAGCACACAGTTACGGTGCCTATTTGTTCTGTCTTATTGTTAGTTATTTGTGGCAGAGCCTTGGGTCACACTTCTTTTGATACTATTAAAACATCATTTCTTAAATTCCTAAATTCTTGGGACTTGTATCCTGATGCCTCTCGGCATTGATGTTTAGATGTGTTAAGGGCTAGTCACAAGCTTACTTTTAAAATTATTTATATTGTTGGATGACGTATGTGTGCAAGGGTCAAGGTTTTTGATTACTGTAGTAGTTTAGCTGAAGCGGTGATTGTGGTGTGCCGTGTTCGTTATTACATATCGCTTGTATCCTGTATAATTTAGGTTTTAATTATGATGTTACCTTATTCCTCTTACGTTAGAGTTTTGGTATTGACTTGTTTTTCTCTAGTTGAGGGTTCCTATGTAACTGAGATGGAGCACCGTGGTAAGTTGTGAGATTTGATGGGATGCGTTTGAAACATTGCAAGTGGGTGCCCTTAGTATGAATCTTTGTGGGTTATACTACTATACTTAAGTTTTGTAAAATGTCCGTTGCCAATCGATAAGCTTAGAGAATGTCTTTGACTTCGTGTACCACCAGCGTTTAAGCATGGTTGTTGTGAGTGGTCTAAAGGTGCTAACAGAGAGAGTGACAAGGACAGATGGAAATGAAAAATTTACGAAGTTAGTGTGATATTTAATATTTATGGTGTGGAATTCTGTGTTACCGAATGGTGAACAAAAAACAACTTGAGTTGAAATCTAAATCTGTTCTTGATTATTTAATGTCATGTCGTAGGCAAAGTGAATTCCATTAAAGACGAGCTCAAGAAAGATATTGCAGCTATCAGAACCGAATGCGACAACACAAATAGTGAGTTGGAGGTTAGAGCAGACAACCAAATAGGGAAAAATGGTTCAAATGGCTCTGATCACTATGGGACTTAACATCTGAGTTCATCAGTCCCCTAGAACTTAGAACTTCTTAAACCTAACTAACCTAAAGACATCACACACATCCTTTCCCGAGGCAGGATTCGAACCTGCGACCGTAGTGGTCGCGCTGTTCCAGACTGAAGCGCCTAGAACCACTCGGACACTCCAGCCGGCCAAATAGGGGAGATCGCTAATGATTTTCATAATAAGACAGAAGTATCAGCCAAGTAATTTTGAGTTGTTGTAATGTGTGTAGAAAAACAAATTAAAGAAGTACAGAGCCATTGTGATACGAATCATGAAGTGGTTAGGCTAGAAGTAAGGATACTGTCCCCAGAGGTAGAGAATAAGTGCATAAATGTTGTAAAGTATGTTATGGAGGTATGTAATAGGGAAATTAGTAGTACTACTGCTAGTAGTAGTAGTAGTAGTAGTAGTGCAAGTGTGCATGGCGAGGGGTTGCTTGTGAACTGTAAAATGGTTTGTAGATTTTATCCTACCAGAAATGAGAATCCTGTAGAGTTTTTGAAAGATTTTCGTACTGTCTTACCTATGTGTTGGTCACACGAAGAAAATGTGTCACTTATAAGAAGTCATTTGGATGGTGAGGATGTAGCTGGACGGCTGAAGTGGCAGAGTTATGTGAGCCAGTTTCAGAAATTGAGAACAAGTTTTTGACTGAGTTTTGGCCTAATGATAAGCAGCAATCCATGCCGAGGCATTTCTGGGAAGGAGAGATATACAACCCTCAGATATGTAACTTACAGGCCTTTTGCCAGGTTTAATAAAAGTAAGTATCTTGACAATAAGCTGCATGCTGGAGCGATTATTCTGGGTCTTGACAATAACCTGCATAGCCAGGTGAGGCAAATGGTAGTTGTAGTATCTAGGGATAATGTCGAGAGATTTGGTAATTTCCTGGAAAGAATTTAGAGAAAGTACCCTAGCAATGGGCCAAGGAACTACGATAGATTTAGGGAAATGAGTGATAGAGGCCAACATGGAGTAAACTGAGTAGAAGAGAGTTATAGAAATGGTAGGCAGAGGCTGTCGACTGGTGGAATAACACTCATGACAGGGGATGATCACCAAATATGGACAGGATAGTTGAATCTCTAGATAGAGGTGAAGGACAACTTCACCCGGGGAGAGTGTATCTGGGAAACAGGGATTTGCCCTTGTCGGGAGTCAGGCAGCAGCGAGATTGAAAAGAGAGCCCAAAGAAAATGAAAATTGGGAGGACCAAACGGGGAGTACAATACTGGTTGGAAGGGAATTGGAAATAAAATGGAAAGTTCTTTTTGTAGGTAAAGGGGAGGAATAGTCAGGGTCAACAGAAAATAGGACTGACCAGGTAGCTGAAGGTGTAGCTTTAGACTGCTGAAAACTGCATACAGATTATATAACAGCAAGGGTCCTGAGAGGGTACTAGATATATTAAGCAACGTGGTAAATGTAAAGACATCGGTTGGTTGAAAGTGTGCTCCAGTGAGAAAACAGCGGAAGAATATTTGACACAAGCGTGTGAGGTGGAAGAGGAGAGGTTGTCAGAAGGGGAAGAAGGAAAGGAAAGTGAAGGTGGAGAGAAAGGCGAAGATATTATAAAGGAATTTGTGTTTCATAAAACGAAGCGTTAGTAAATCTGAATATGTTGATAATAAACCAATAAGGGACAAGGTAACAGTGGCAGACCAACTAAAACAACGTTGTAATCAGAAACTATTGAACTGATTGGAAAACTATAAACGACATGTAAACTTGGATGTGAAGATAAAATGGTTCAAATGGCTCTGAACACTATGGGACTTAACATCTGAGGTCATTAGTCCCCTAGAACTTAGAACTACGTAAACCTAACTGACCTAAGGACATCACACACATCCATGCCCGGGGCAGGATTCGAACCTGCAACCGTAGCGGTCGCGCGGTTCCAGGCTGAAGCGCCTAGAACCGCTCGGCTGATGTGAAAATAAACCGGAGATAGCTGTGTGTGGTGTGAGACAGCAGATTGGTGTCAAACTATTAGACGATTGGTGGATGAAGTAAATGAGAACAACACAGTCATTCGATTTGGAGGGGGGTGAACCCTTAAAGACTTAAATAGACACAAGGAATAAAATTAATCATGTACCAGAAGGTTACCTTTATCATTTCAAAGAGAAAAGTGGGGCTGGTGGTACTGATGCCTCAGAGATTAGGACTAGGTAATTCAATGATTTCGGGGGATACTCTGCCTTTTGGTGGATATGCATGTGGTGAATACGTGGCCCCAGGCCATTGCCATGCAATTTCGCTTTTAGTTTTCTGCATTGCTTCCTATTATTCTGCTGTTGTATGTATTGGTCAGTGTAGTTACTACTAATAGTCTATCCTATAGTCAGAAAGAAAAGACTGTGACAGAAAACTTAGTGATATCAAAATTGGGTTACAGAGAAGCAAGTACAAATAAAACAAGAATTAGATACCGTGTGTGCTGACTGATCCACCTGACACTGAATAGTGTGGATTAACTAGCTGTGAAGAAAGTATAGGGAAGTATGAGGGGCGTTCTGAAAATAAGTTTCGTCATCGGTTTGGAAAAAGAAAACGGTACACTAAGTGACTCAAACAAACGTCATATGAATCCACAGCCGTTGCCAGTTCAGTCGGGAGGACGAGGGTTCAAACCCGCACCTGGCCATCCTGAATTAGCTTTTCCGCGATTTCCCTAAACTATTTGAGGTAAACGTTGGGACGGTTCATTCAAAAGGGCGTTACTGCTTTCCTTCTCCATCCTTCCTTTATCCGAGCTTGGGCTCCCTCTCTAATGACCTCATTGTCGACAGGATCTAGAATGCTAATCTCCTTCTCCCCCTCTTGCTGCTTCAATGACAGAAGAGGCGTTACTTGCGAAGGAATGATGCAAGTGCAGAGTGCTGAAGAACAGAGAGCAGCAGCAGACTGCCATTCCCGAGGTTATTCGATTAACATCAAGATTGCAAGCGGCCATGTACTGACAGTGTGGTCGCCAATGGAAGATTAGCTGTTATCGAGTATGGATGGGCACATGGGACTAGTGTGTCCATCATCCATGAATGCCTACAGACCATGTATGGTGAAGAGGTAATGTTCATCAAATGGATGGTTGCTTGTGTTGCATGTTCAGAAAAAGTAAAGTAGAGTGTGGAAGATGAAGGTCGAAGTGCGCATCCCTCCTCATCCACGAGTGAAAATAACATTCAAGAGCACATGACATGATGTTAGCAGACAGGCGCATAGGGCGCCAAGTTTTGCAAGAGTACTTGCTTCAAACTGGTTGCACACTGCTAGAATTACCCCAATGTAGGTGGCGACTACGACGGACATAGTGCAAGTGTATTTGTTTTTGGCAATAAATTTTCCGTGTAGAACACAATAACGAAACTTATTTCTGGAATACCCGTCATATGTGATGCAGAATGTTAGAAGTAAAAACTTTGAAATATTAAGCTGATTTCATGGGAGAGCGAATCAAATGACAACTGAGAAAGCTTGAGTTTTTCTTTCTTTGGTATTTTGGTATTAAGGAGGAACATGTACTTATATTATTGTTTTATATGTAATGTATTAATGTAGTTGGTTGACTAAGAGGTATGAGGAGATGCTTACTTGTGTTAGATGAAAAGCAGAGGGTGACAAGGAACGCCCCGGGGTGAAATTTATGATAATTGGTGACGTAAAGTTGGAGAGTGATATGACTGTTAGGTTAATTTTATGGGAAACCTTGATAAAATGTAGAGACGAAAAATGTGATGTGGGTGAAGTGTCTCTCGGTGCTCAAACAGATTTACACAAGGTACAAGAAGTAAATATTCAGTGGCAAATGATTAAAGAGAACGAAGAGGTAATATTATGATGAATCATTATGGATCACTTGAGAGATGTTTCAAATCGAAGGAATTTTACTGAATAGGGCATATGGTATAAGGGGGGAGTTCCTTTGGAGATACAGTTAAGAAATCCTTACAAGGAGGTATTATTTTGTCAAGATGACAAAATAGCAATAGCAGTCTTTCTCCATGCATACTTTATAGTAATATAAACCTACTAAGGAGTTAAATATCTGCATCTACATCTACATTTATACTCCGCAAGCCACCCAACGGTGTGTGGCGGAGGGCACTTTACGTGCCACTGTCATTACCTCCCTTTCCTGTTCCAGTCGCGTATGGTTCGCGGGAAGAACGACTGTCT
The DNA here is from genome assembly GCF_023864275.1 of Schistocerca cancellata. Taxonomy (NCBI): domain Eukaryota; kingdom Metazoa; phylum Arthropoda; class Insecta; order Orthoptera; family Acrididae; genus Schistocerca; species Schistocerca cancellata. The sequence continues at coordinate 417,630,099 of NC_064633.1, forward strand.
GAAAGCCTCTGTGCGCGCTCTAATCTCTCTAATTTTACATTCGTGATCTCCTCGGGAGGTATAAGTAGGGGGAAGCAATATATTCGATACCTCATCCAGAAACGCACCCTCTCGAAACCTGGCGAGCAAGCTACACCGCGATGCAGAGCGCCTCTCTTGCAGAGTCTGCCACTTGAGTTTGTTAAACATCTCCGTAATATATGTAAACGTATTGGATAAAACATGTGCTAAGGTGTTGAGACAAAATGAAATTTCATAGAGTATTTCAGTTGCTTATTTTGATAACATATATTGGAGGCATGTGATGATGTTTTATCAACTAACAGACAGGATGATGGTTTCAGTATATGTAGCTAAACGCACCTAAGACTTAGGCTACGAGATTTTATCAGTTAGCAAGTTAGAGGAGAGTTCAGTTCTGATGAGAGTCCAAGTCGGGTAACATCTTCCTGGCTGACTCAATGATTTCCTTTAGTAAATTGTAAGGCATTTTGTTACTAATGTTGTGATAATCATTAGCGGCCACACATTCCTTTTGTAACCTTTCCACCGAGCGAGGCGGCACAGTGGTTATCACACTAGACTATCACTTTGGAGGACAACAGTTCAAATCCGCGACCGGCCATTCTGATTAAGGTTTCTGTGATTTCTCTAAATCTCTTCAGGCAAACGGTGGGGTGGTTCCTTTGAAAGGGCAGGGCCAGCTTCGTTCCCTATCCTTCCCTAAAACGATGGGACTAGTGACCTCGCTGTTTAGTTCCTTCTCCCCAACCAACCAACCAACCTAAACTGGAGAAGATGGAAGTAGTGCATGAGTTTGTTTTGGAATTTCTTGCGTATATGCAGTTTTATTGGCATGATTTACTTACCTGTTCATTTGAAGGGATTTACTCTGTCTGTGTGTGGTTAAAAGGACTCAACTCATTAAATGTTAGTTTATAGTGTGTGTTAGTAATACTGATGGTACTGTTTGAGAAAACTCTGGCTTGGGCAAGAGAGATTTCTATTCATCTGTGTTAGCAGATACTAAAGCCAATGTTTGTTTTTGTTGGTTGTATTTCCTGTTCTTAGAGTGCTGGACGGGGTGTGAGACTTAAATTCAGTGGAGAGCAAGCGACTACCACAATACCGATGACATGGAGAAGGCAACCAAGAACTCGTGTCTTCCAGACCGACCAGTTTCATTGTATTGAGGGAGAATAGATCCGTAATGGATGGACTTAGTTTATCCCTTCTGCTACGTCTTGTTAAATTTCACATTTTTTGTAGCGCTGATGCCGCGACAAACACTTCGCTGTAGAAACGGCTTACGAAGTCACCGCCTCACTTTTAATAGCGGGCCGACCGGTCCGCTGGAACAGTGAACAGAAAGAGGAAAACCCAAACACTCTGATTAAATAACAGTCGGTACTTATCTTTATTAACGAAGATACAGAAACACAGTAGTGAACTCCGTGTCTACAGAAATCTGTCTAGTTCGAGTCGGAGCGGCTAGGTCAGCGTCGGCTGACGACAAACATCAACTCTGCTGCGATGAACACACAACGTACTAGCCAGTACACAAATCGGTGGCGAGTATCCCACTGAGCGGCGAATACAGAACTGTCCTGGCGCTCGCGACTCCAGCGCTTAAGAAGCCAGAAGCCAGCGGTGGCGCGCGCAGACTTGCGGCGATTTCCTGTATCGCTGGCGCTGCTTATACGGACGGCGTCCGGACTTTGATCCTGCCAACCTTTTGGCAGCGGGTTCGGTTGGCCCTACTGGCTAGGATATAACAACATTATTATATGCAAAATAACTTTTTCTTGAAAGCAAAGATGTACGTTACTTATACTTTTGGTATGCGTATTTGATAGATGAAACATAAGGAATGTGTAGAAATTTAAACACTGATAGGAAATTTAGTGACGTTGTTTAAAGTTATCTTTGGTACAACATGCTAATCTTTTTCATTGGTGTGTGACATGCTATTTTTCAGTAATATGGCGTCTTATCTGTGGACTGTTAGAAATATGTTTATTTTCACTCACTTCTGAAGTCTCCTATTTGTAATAGTCCAAAGTAAACGTAAGTAAGGGGCAGTGAAACATCGCAAGTGTTTGCTCCCATTCTGACTCTTAGCATGTAATATTACTACGAGAAGGACAGTTGGAAACGAAATTTGACGAAGTTGGTGTGCAATTTGTTATTTGTGGTGCTAAAATCTATGTCGACGAATGGTGAACAATGAATAACTTGAGTTGAAACCAAAATCTGGGCTTGATTATTCAATGTCGTGTCGAATGCAGAGTGCATGACGAGCAGTGAAATACATATTGGAAGGGGAGTAAGCTAGCTCCAGTTAACTGGCAAGTTTGCACAATGAAGAGTGATTTGGTTTCGCTGTTGGCGAACTATTAGCATTGCTGGGTCTCTCACTGAGCAATTTTTGGTGTTATTATCTTGGATATTGTTATTGTTGAATGAGATCCATTAAGGTTTTTCTTGTAATTGTTCTGCTCTTTTAAGTAATTGTCTGTGGAACCATTTTACTTCATATTTTAGTGATTACGTTCCATAGTAGTATTGTTAATAAATAGTATCACTGTTAAATTATAATTGCTCCTTCATAGCTCCCAACTGGATCCACTCATAGTATCACGTCAATGAGATTATGCAACGTAGCATGTGATTTTATTGCGTGTGTGATTCGTCTAGTTTTGTGTCAGCCTAGAAACTAAAGGCATTCTGCTATTTTTGAACAGAACGACTTACTTTTTTAAACGGCATTCGAAAGTTCTTGAAAAGGTGAATACAATTACATAAATCTTGATAAAGTTGTCAATGAAACGTACTGCATAAATACACGAAAAATTTGTTAAGTTGAAATGGACGGTGGCCAGACTAGGCTTTTGTGGTGCAAGCACCACAAAGTGGGACTCTCGTGCCAGGCTTCGTCGTTGTATCACGCCTTTCGCCACTTTATTATTCACTTAAACGTCGATATCTTCACACTTTCCTTAAGCATCTTCTCATATGATAGATCTTAGCATGTACACTGCCTGACAAAAAATGTGAAGGATCCAGAAGGGAAGCAGAAAAATTAAATGAAACTTCACTGGCAGAGAGGCTATGTGGTATTGTTTTAGCGATTACAAAATCAAATCCAATTTACAAAGAAACTGGCGTATAATTAGTTATCAATATGATGTTGCGCTCCCTCTAGCCTGGACGCATGCAATAATTTGTTGGAAGGGTCTCAAAAAGCCGTTGCGTCCTCTCGGGCAAGCTGAACCACAACTATTGTAACTGTTCCTTGATATTCTGGATATTTTTATTCAATATCCAGATGGAGTTCACATTCGAGCTGGTCCGACAAATGTTCTATCGGGTGCAGATCTGGGGATCTTGCTGGCCACGAGAGTACCTGAATATCACGCAACGGTTTATAGAGTAATGTTTCACGTATGAACGAGCTTTGCTGCGTTGAAAAATTTCGCCGCAATACTGTCACGTGCGAGGTAAGACATGAAGACACAGGCTACCTGTGTTGTACCATTGTAGCGTCAGAGTTTCCTCAGTCACTACCAGCTACGAGGTGAAGCCATAGCCAACTACTCCCCGCAAATCGGTGGCAGAGGTAACACTGCTGTGGCTCTCCAAAACATTGAAAGAATGGGACCTCGCTTCAAGTCGGTGCCGTACTGCTCACCGATGATCATCCAGGATGGTGCCGCACCGTGATTCATCGCTGAATGCAATGCGATGCCATCCACCAACACACGGCACAGCCATTTGTGTTAACAGCGTCCCACGTTGGGACGGTAATCCCCTAGTGCAGCCGCTGCTGGTCTCCCACCAATGGTGCAGGATCACACAGAAGCTTCAGGGAGTCCATTACGTGCTGCAGTGAGCCTCCCTTGTGTTGTCCAGGCAGAACCTTGATGACTAGCAAGCACGCCTTACATTCCTTTGCAGCACAACATCGGGTCACTGTAACAGTGGCGTGCCCCGCAAATCAGCATGCTGACCAAATGGAGACTCATAATGAGTCCCCTTAAAACTGTCAGGTACAGATGACGAGTATGGGGCTTTTCTGTATTTTCAATGAACATCTGATGTATATATCTTACCGGACGTGGTACAGGGAATTGCAGCTCAAATCATTTACAAAAACGCTGGTAGTGTGTACCTGTAAGAAGCTATGTAGACATTCGACCATGTCTTCTGGGTGCTTCTTTTTTGCCATGCAGTGTTATTCAATTCACAACACCGTAGCTGACCCTGTATCTATGCAGCATAAAGTAGGTCAAAAAGGGAATATATTTTACCTTGGTAGTATAGGCCTAAAATATAAATTAAAACTATTATCTGTGTCAGTCCCTTTTTTCTTTTTTCTCACGAGACATTCGATGGCTTACAGACTCATCTTAAGGTAGATCGATGGATTACATTAGTCTACATTTGACTTTACTGGTTCTGCCACTCGCCTGTTTTTGCAACAAATAAGAATCATAAATTCTAAACAATTCAATTAATTATCATTTATTCTAGAGAAGCTGCACGGTCATTAGTGGCATCTGTTCTTTCCGGAACAGTTACTGTCTTCATATATAGTTAAATGGCTACCCGGCCATTGGCCTCCGTCTGTGCGAATGCGCACAGGTTGCCATAACTCTTACGGGAATCGTCACCTTAGTGTGCGCGCGTAATGAGTGGATGGGCAAATATCTGTAACGTATATTACGTATGTAGATTGTGGGCAGTTGGGAATGTGGGTCTCACGGGAAGCGTGCAAGAGACATAAGTCGCTGCAGTGACGCCATTCATATGTGTCCTCTTGTGGCTCAGATGGATAGAGCGTCTGCCATGTAAGCAGGAGATCCTGGGATCGAGTCCCGGTCGGGGCACACATATTCAGCTGTCCCCATCGAGATATATCAACAACACCTTTCGGCAGCTGAGGGTTCCAGTTAATTATCATTTATTCTAGAGAAGCTGCACGGTCATCAATGGTATCTGTTCTTTCGAGAACAGTTACTGTCTTCATAAATAATAAATCTACCTAGAGTATGTTTCAGCAGAAAGAACACTGGCGTTCATCACAAAAATATACATTTTACCTTTAGACTTCCCTAATCACGAAAGTACGCAACATAAACAATCGAGAGTTTGCACAGATGTCGAGATACAGTACCTCGTAAGTCAAAGAGCATTCATTACCAGCTTGCACTGCGAATCAGAGAGGCAGATAACAAATGTAAAACTGATTCTGGAAGTTTTCCCAGTGTACAGAATATTCTGAGGTTTTGGGATTGGAGCCATTACCGTGAACTAAGCAGTCTCTAGCGGTGGACATCTGAAGATGGCTGAACGATTGCCAACCGAAATATTGTGGTAAGAAGTCAACATGATACGATTGCAATCTTGAAACCTCATATAAATGTAAAAGCGTTTAACTTTTTTATCTCTTCACTTAAGAATATCTTTATTGATAAAAACAAAAAATATAAAAATTTATAAACTTATATTTCAGCACATTTATTTGTTAATATTTAGTTAGGAAAGGAATAGATGAAATAAAAGTAGGTAGAGACTGATTGTTCGAGGACAGAGTGCATTGTTGCCACATTTCCAATGACGTCATTGATTTCATCATGCATTGGTGCCGGACTTCCATCCTCCTACTCCTCCTCCTCCCTCTACCCTCTGACATAGGCCAAAGACCCTATGTCTTGAATGATGGCATGTTCGAAAATTAGGGGGAATTTCAAAAGTAGGTGAGAAATTAAAAAGTAGCCCATTTGTGTTTTCCCCCACTCCTATTATGTCACTGAAAAAGTAGGGCTGTTGTCCTAAGTGTGAACTGGTGGGAAATTAAAAAATCCAAAATGGTGCACTGTCCTGTTGGTGGAAAATTGAAAAAAAAATTCAAGATGACCCACTAGGAACACTGTCACGGCTCTATGACATCAGAATCCAAGACGGCGAATCAAGGTGGCTAACTAGGGACACTACCACAGGTTGCATTGTTGCCAGATTTCCCGTTTTTTTCCAGCCGTCATGCTAGTTTGAGCCTGCACAGGCTGCTATTCAGAGCCAGAACAAAAGTTATTTTATTTCCCTGCAGGTCAAAGCCTGAGAGTTAAACGAAAGATATTTTTATCCGCTAATCTGAGCTTTTAGCTATTCCCACGATATGTAAAAGTGTTTTTATCGTACAGATAGTAACCAGTCTGAACATGCCTGCTAATTATAACTAACCAGCTTTCAGTGACATCAGAAACCATTTAACAGGTTTTTCCCCAGCCACACAGAAAAGCTATTATTCACTCAGACACGTAGCGATCTACATTCCTTTTTATTTATAGCTGCCGTGGTTGCCAGATCACTTGTCGTGAGTATAGAATTCAGGATGCTGACTAGGTTTTCCCTTGATGTCACATATACCACTTCCCCTAAGTTGAAGTTTGTTAGTACTACAATTCAGTTCCATACAGTTCAAAAATTGGGAGCTTACTTTCCACAGATTCAAAAAATGTTGTTAGGCCAGCAGTCTATAGTTTTAACATTTACCAATCTGATGTTAAAGGTTAACTATGTCCTCCTTCCTATCACTAACATCATATTTTAAAAGATTCTGCTACTCTAGTTCTAATATATTTAAAATGAAGGAATATCTAAAAAATTCACAATTCTAAATTTGAAATGATAGAAAATTCAAAAGTCAACTTACTTTAAGCTTCAAAATGAGGGGTAGGCCTCTGGTTGTCGGAACTGGAGCCCATATAATAATTTTTAAAAGCGTATAGCTCACTGGTGCAGTCTGTACAGTAGTTCTACACTTGCCACTGCTTTGTGTGTTGTAAAATAGGGAGCCATGGGGACAATCGCTTTCTTACACAATAATATTCCACAATGCTCTGAAGAGAGCCATATGTAGACAATGCCTAGCCACCACAGATGATGAGAACACGCATTCCAGTCTAACTACTAGACAATGCACAGGTACGTTACTACACCAGACTCTGGTTTGCCATTGCTAGCTGGCCACATGCTGAGGCAGATTTCAGTATGTGCCTGATGTCCTTCCACAGCAGCACATTATTGAAAACCGACAAAGGAACATTTCCAAGTGTAAATAAATAATCTTGATGAAACTTGGTGGATGTATAAAGGGGGGCAGAATAATGCAATACAGGGTAAAACACAACATGAGAGATAATTTCACATATTAGGTTTAGAGCGAATAGATTTCAAAACAATGGCATATAAAAACTGTTTTCACATAAAAGTCGATATGAAATAAATGTTCTCAAAAACTATATAAAATGTTCAAATGTGTGTGAGATCCTAAGGGACCATACTGCTGAGGTCATTGATTCCTAGACTTACACACTACTTAAACTAACTTCAACTAACTTATGCGAAGAACAACACACACCCCCGAGCCAGAGGGAGGACTCGAACCGCCAGCGGCAGAGGCCGCCCAATTCGTCACATGGTGCCTCATATCGCGCGCATTCCCCGCGTGGCGTCAAATACTATATAATCAACTTTTGAAGTTAATCGAAATTTTGCAAAATGCCCTATGACCATTAATTAATTTCGAAAATGAAAACTTTTGTTACAACATAAGTTAAAGAAACTTTCAAACCACATACGTCCATATGTAATAAAGTTGGTTTCTGAAATACCATGTTTGGAAAGCAAGTTGTACACAATATGCTATTGGAGTACTTTAGACATGCCTGTTTTGAATATGTAAACATTTATTTTAGTTATATTTGTCTTATGTTTTAAATTGTTGTTTTACTTCTACATTTTTAATTCTTTGTTTTGTTTTTTAGTTAACCATTTCACATACGTATATCATGTAGATTAAAAATAATATGTAACTCATTATTGTTACACAAAATCATTACAATAAGAATAATCTGTCAAGAAATTCTAAAAACATAACTTTTCTTTAAACCAATGCACATAAAATGAACGAGGTTTCTTCGTGTAACATACACGATAGAGAACACTATGTAACACAAATTTCAGCAGGATCCTGATTTGTATCAGGCATATACATTATGCCTTCAAAAGTATCCGGACACCTGGCTAAAAATGACTTACAAGGTCGTGGCACCCTTCTTCGGTAATGCCGGAATTCCATACGTTGTTGGGCCACCCTTAGCCTTGATGACAGCTTCCACTCTCGCAGGCATACGTTCAGTCAGCTGCTGCAAGGTTCCTTGGGGAATGGCAGCCCATTCCTCACGGAGATCTGCACTGAGGGGAAGTATCGATGTTGGTCGGTGAGGGTGAAAGATGCAACCACCATCCCCGAATTGCTCTTCAACAGTGGGAAGCAAAAATGTGCTTAAAACATCAATGTAAGCCTGTGCTGTGATACTGCCACGCAAAACAACAAGGGGCGCAAGCCCGCTCCACGAAAAACACGATCACATCGTAACACCACCGCCTCCGAATTTTACTGTTGGCACTACAAGCTGGCAGATGACGTTCACCCGGCATTCGCCACACGCACACCTTGCCATCGGATCTCAACATTGTGTACCGTGATTCCTCACTCCACACAACGTTTTTACACCGTTCAATCGTCCATTGTTTACGCTCCTTACACCAAGCGAGGCGTCGTTTGTAATTTACCGACGTGATGTGTGGCTTACGAGTAGCTGCTCGACCATGAAATCCATGTTTTCTCACCTCCCGCCTAGATGTCATAGTACTTGCAGTGGATCATGATGAATTTTAGAATTCATTTGTGATGGTCTGAATAGATGTCTGCCTATTACACATTACGACCCTCTCCAACTGTTGGCGGTCTCTGTCAGTCAACAGACGAGGTCGGCCTGTACGCTTTGGTGCTGTACGTGTCCCTTCACGTTTCCACTTCACTATCACATCGGAAACAGTGATCCTATGGAAGTTTAGGAGTGTAGAAATCCCGCTTACAGACGTATGACACAATTGACACTCAATCACATTACCACGTTTGAAGTGCGTGAGTTCCGCGGAGCGCCCCATTCTGCCCTCTCAGGATGTCAAATGACTACTAAGATCGCTGATATGGAGTACCTGGCAGTAAGTGGCAGCACAATGCACCTAATATGAAAAACGTTTGGTTTTGGGGATGTTGGGATACTTTTGATCACATTGTGTATCAGTCCATTGGTAAGCCGTGGTGAAAAGAATTAATTAAGTACTAGTAACTGCAGCTCGATTACATTTTTCCTCAAGTGGAGATTGCCATTACGAGCATTCAATAAATCTAGGTCTGATAGTCTTCTCACAAAGTTCTTCCAACACGAAAAGCCATATACATCCTATGGCTGAGCCTCTTCTGTTGAGGCTTTTGGGATCAATAGGTTTTCAATTAACGTAATAGATGTATGTGAAATGATAAACTAAAAAACAAAACAAAAAATCATGAATGTGAAAATTAAAATAACAATTTAAAACATAAAACAAATATAACTGCCGCGCGGTGTGGCCGCACAGTCTGGGGCGCCTTGCCACGGTTTGCAGGGCTACCCCCGTAGGAGGTTCAAGTCCTCCCTCGGGTATGGGTGTGCGTGTTGTCCTTAGCGTAAGATAATTTAAGTTACATTACGTAGTGTGTAAGCCTAGGGACCGATGACCTCAGCCGTTTGGTCCCAAAGGAACTTACCACAAATTTCCAAATTTTTTCCAAATATAACTTAAATAATAGTTAGAGCTGTAATGAATGTTTACATATTCAAAATAGACGAGTCTAAAATACTACAACAGCACACTGTGTACAGCTTAGTTTCCAAAAATGGCGTTTCAGAAAGCAACTTAATTACACGTGTATGTATGTGGTTTCAAAATGTCTTTAATTTGTTTTGTAAGAAAAGTTTTCATTTCCTAAATTTAATTAATGGTCGTGGGGTATTTTGCAAAATTTCAAACAATTGCAAACGTTGATTATACTGTTTTTGAGAACGTTAAAAACATATCAACTTTTATATGTATATTTCTTTTCTATACTATTGTTCCCAAGATATTCTCTCGAAACATAATACACCAAATTACCTTTCCGGGTGCGTTTTACCCCTTAAAAGCGAAACTGGGAACAAACAAAAAAATACGTATTACTTTATTTTGCCCCTCTACACAATTACCAAGTTTCACCAAGATCGTTCGTATGTACTTAAACACTGTATTGTTCCCTTGTGAGTACGTATAGCGTAGCGCGGTCACAATGAATGCCTCCACCACAATCGTCTGTGGCCGTTACAATGCATGTACCTACGTGCAAGATGTGCAGAATGGTTCTGTCCCTATACCACGTCATGAGTTAGCAATACAGATAAACACCTTGAGTTCGACACGGACAATACGTCGCATCATAGTCGGCTACATGGTTTCGCACTTAACGTTACTCTAAGTTTAGAACTGTACGATGTCAATTGTTCTGCGCGCTTTTACCGCGGCCAGTGCTGCGCGAAACCCACCCTGCTCGCGTTCGCTCACTGCATTGTCGTCGCTATGTCTTTTATCTGGCAGGTTGGAGCTTGCAAGTCCATACAGAAGCAGGCATAGAGGTCTCTCAGAACGATATGCTGCCTATTTCGCGTAAGGACAGTGAAGACAAGAGAAATCAGTGTTCCTACGGAAGCATACTGTTATTTACTCCTCACTCTACTAACGAATGGAATAGACCTGAAATCAATGAATGTTTTATCCAGTACACTTAATTTTGCGTTGAAATAGCGAATATAATACCGAAATCAATCGGTTTTCAATATAATGCACAGAATTTCTCTGTCAAATCTACTCCTCTCCTGTTGAATATGTACATTAAGGAAACGAATATAGTTACTCAGCGAAGAGGTCATGACGCGTACCTTTAAACAATATTAAAGCGTTTGTAAGTAGGCTGTTTATGTTTTCTTATCGGCAACGTTACGTAGCGCTCGGTATGAAAATCACTGGCTGTGCTGTGTGCAGTCTGTAGCTAGTTTGCATTGTTGTCTGCCATTGTAGTGTTGGGCAGCGGCAGCTGGATGTGAACAGCGTGTAGCGTTGCGCAGTTGGAGGTGAGCCGCCAGCAGTGGCGGATGTGGGGAGAGAAATGGCGGAGACTTGAAATTTGTAAGACTGGATGGCATATATATTATGATTATTAAGGTAAATACATTGTTTGTTCTCTATTAAAATCTTTCATTTGCTAACTATGCCTATCAGTAGTTAGTGCCTTCAGTAGTTTGAATCTTTTATTTAGCTGGCAGTAGTGGCGCTCGCTGTATTGCAGTAGTTTTGGTGAGGTAAGTGATTTGTGAAAGGTACAGGTTAATGTTAGTCAGGGCCATTCCTTTGTAGGGATTTCTGAAAGTCAGATTGCGTTGCGTTAAAAATTTTGTGTGTCAGTTTAAGCACAGTCGTATATAATTGTTCAAAGGGGACGTTTCATATGTCGACCCTTAGCCGAGGATACATCACTGGAATCTTCTGATTTTTTCTTGTAGTTTGTGTAATTAGTGTAGATTTTGTTTATTGCTATTGCGTAATTGTAGAGAGAATCTCCTTTGTAGTTGCAGTCTTTCATTGTTGTACAGTAAAACAGTTGTGGCATGCATGTAGATTTGCACCAAGTATTTCGCAGCTGCGCTTGCAATTAACTAGATATTATTTTCAGTGCTATGTTAATGTGTTCCCCTATTTTTGCACTTCAAATTGTGCTTTTCTGTGTTATCGTGGGAAATATTGTGACAATAATGGCGTGTGAAAAACGTAATACTAGGCTCCAAAGTAAACTGAGAAATGACAGTGAAGACGAAAGCAGTGTGTTAGCGCCACCGAGTAATGAATTAACTAATGTTCAAAGTAGTAATTTGGTAATTGTACATAGGGAAATGGAGCGGGCGTCAAATAATGGTGTAGGCAGTGAAACAATTAGTGAACAGGGAAGCATTATCGATCGATCGGTCGGCAACAGCTCGCCTCAGGAATCCGAAATGACAGGACACAATCTTGCAAATACTGTAGATTCAGGTTTTGCGTCCTCACCCTTTTCTCAAATAAATCAAGACACATTTTCTGCTTTTCAAACTGCGAATATTGCCGGTTCAAATGCATTGCCGAATAGCACTAAGGAACGTGTTTCAGACACCAGTGCATTGTTATTACAATTAATGCAACAAATGGGACAAAAGCTTCAAAAGTTAGACACAATGGAACAAAATCAGAGACAAACACAACAAAAGCTTCAAAAGTTAGACACCACACTTGAACAAACACGCGAAGATTTAACTACTGAGTCACATAACATTGAACGAAATGTCAAAAAGTCTGTAATGACGTAAAAACACAAATTTGTGAGCATTTTCAACCTATTTTTTTGTGGCATGAAAATGCATTACAGAATCACGAAGCAGCCATAAAAGAACTGCAAACTATTGTTCATCAAAATCATGAGACCCTGCAAGCTAAAATTGACTCAGTTGCATCTACCGATTCCGTTACGCAACTTGCAAAAACTCAAGAAAACTTAAAGGACACAGTAGATACTCTGAAAATTGGTTCAGAAAGACACATGGAGGAAATTAGTTCATTATCAGAGAAAGTAGTTGAACTTTTGGATCAGGTCACTAACTTATCTACGAAGGTAGATGATAATCTGAATGACACAAAACCGGTAGTCTTTAATGACACAGAAGAGTGCGAACAAATTAGGAAACTGAAACAAAATCTGAATCAAATTAATACGCAACACCAAAGAGAAATCCAGGAAGTACAAGATCAACTGACACAGGTAATACAAGAATTACGTATTTCAGAGGACACTCGCGCTCCAGTACGGGAAGAGGGACATAGAAATACGGAACAGCCACAAAATAATAACACAGGGCACTTCAGAAATTATGAAAGAAATTGGCAAGGTACACCGAATTTTGAGATGGAACCGCCGACACGACGTAACAATGACCGATATGCTACTCGCCGACACGGTCATTTTGACTATAAGCTGTTCATTACTACACGTAAATTCAAAATGTTTAAGAATTCTGCCAACGACATTCATCCACAAGCATGGCTCCATCAATTCTCTCATTGTTTTCCTCCCAACTGGTCATTAGAACACAGATTAGAATTTATGTGTGGCTACTTAGAGAATGAACCAGCTGTAAGAATGCGATCGGTCATTCACGATTGCCACAGTGAAGGAGAATTTTACCATGCCTTCCTCTCAGCATATTGGTCTCAAGCCACACAAGACCGAGTAAAACATGGCATCATAATGATGAAACATTTCGAACAATCTGAATTTTCCAGTCTTGTGAAATATTTTGAAGACATGTTGCACAATAATCAGTACCTGTCAAACCCATGCAGCCCCTCAGAACTCATCCGCATTTGCTCCATCAAATTACCTGAACATTTACGGCATATTATTTTGGCAGGACGTTGCAAAGACGACATTTAAGCTTTTCAGGGGCTCTTACAAGAACTGGAAATTGACACTGACAATCGCGGAACGCGAAAACAGGAGCACAACAATTACAGGTCACATCCGTCACAATTCTGCGATGACAGAAATAATAACTGGACGTGACAAGGTTATTCTTACAACGTAAATCGTGACCAAAACAGACACCACCCATATGACAACCGTTGGCAGAATAATAGTTACAGAGAAAGATCGCTTTTCCATAGTAATGAATGTGACAGAGACAACCATAGAAACAGACAATTTGGCAACCATAACTATTATTATCACGGGAGACAGAATAACTTCAGACACAACGGTCCACCGTGCAGTGGTAATTCAGGGAGAAATTCTCCACCACATGACCGACAAACAAGAAACTATGTAAACTACCGACAAAACGACAGACGTGAATTTCATCAGAACTGGCGGGATTCTAACAGAGCTGGGCCCTCTCGGCAAGGCGAATTTGTAGAAGTTAGGCCTCCTAATCCCAGTATCGACGCACGCCAACAAAGAAACAGACAATGACTCGCACCGCAGGCAGCCACGTACGCCCACTGGCTCAGGGAAAAATAACATAGATGCTAACCTTGAGAAAAATTCCAGTATTCTTTACCGACGTATACCACATGATAATTGCGTTGAAGTTGAAACTCTGCATACTAGGAAGAGTAAAGGTTTACACCACATTTCACATGTAAAACCGTTTATTGAAAAATAATCCGCTTTTTAACTTTGTCTTTGCCATAAACCGTTCGCTTCACATTTCTAGTATGTATTGTCACACTTAAAAACTGTTATCATGCAACTAGGTTTTGAAGTTAACTATCCAATCTAGAACCTAGGGTACATATTTAGACAGTAATTACCACTGCATTGTGATAGTGAACGGAGGACACAGTGTTACTTTGTGTGTACATTCTTGCTTGTTAGTTCCACGATTACGTAACGAATATCAGGCTTACATACTTAGGACAAATACTGGTACTGCTAATGAGATTTTAATGCAACATTTTGGTTTACTTGAAGGAACGTCCTGGATTTAAAGTACTTTCTGTGAGATACCAGATGACACAGTGGTTAGTTTATGTGACAGCTACACAATTTTATCACGACACTACTAATGAGTGACACAATTTACATTGTTGCTTTTGCGGAGTATCTGTTTTATATATGCACGGTTTTTCTGAATTCTTCTGGAAAGCAAAACATGTTTTAGTAGTAACTTTTGTGGTATAGCTACATGGAGACAGCCTTTTCCGTAGCACAACAACACGTTACAGCACAGTACTTTCTTCATCACGGCAATAAGCGTAATAAGTAAGATATCTATACGCTAAGCATTTCACTTTTGTTTATCATGAGGTAAGTACATTGGCTTCTGCAGAACTTAGCTTTCGGAGGACGATAACTATGACACTTCCACAGAGATTATCTTACAGCAAGAAGCACATTTAGCGCTACAGGACACGTATTTGAGTGATTAATTTTGTACTTAAATAATTTATTTTTAAAGATATTTGATGTACAATGATACAAAGGTTTTCTGTAATACATTTCATTCCATTGTTGTAATCTGTAACACCTGCGGGTATAATTACATTAATCCTCAGGGGGGTACATGCCTACTTTGTGTATCATGTGTTTGGCAAGCACAAGGAGCCCTAGCTAATATGGTATTTGCTTATACAACTTTACACATCGGTACCATATTCCTCTAACACATAAATTACATGGCTATCTGATCATTTAACTGAGAGATAAACTTTTTTTTACTACATCAGTGACACATGTTTACACAATTACACAGTTGGATAACTTCAGACTTATGAAACTGTATTTTGTCTGTACTGTGTGAATTGTTCATATTTTTTTGGTACCATTGTGATACTATGAGAGCTTTGAATGATGTATTTGGTATGAGATCATGATTTTTAAAGTAGGTTTGAGGTAGATGACACTACTGAAATGAGCAGAGAATTTTCTTTAGGTTTTGAAATTATTGCAGAAAGCTACGACGTTTTTGAGGTTTGACTGAGGAGTTATGATGTTATTATTACGACGACGATGTGTATTATGCTGTTGAGGTATGTTTATGATCAATAAGCTGATGTTATATGAGGAATTTGATTATGCTACGTATTTATTATGATGAAATATTGAAGAAGTGTCGACGAATAAGGTAAGGAGTAATGAATAGTGGTTAGGGACTCTGACTTGTGAAAAAGGATGTTGAAAACCAAGAATCGTACTTTAAGAGTTATGAAATGTGTGTAAATGCATGAATGTATCACAATGCCGGCGAAAATTTTTTGGACACTGTTATATTCATAAGATTTTGTTTCTACACATTTGCAATGCAAATTCTCGACCCATGAAATTTTGTATATGAGACTGTCACTGTAGTGGAAACTGCTGTCGTAAATATTTCCGTAAGAAAGTTAAGTGACCACCTGCACGTAATGCGTCGTGGGCACCCAGCTGCGTCAGACGCCTGGAGAAAAAGCCATTAGTGTGTGCGTTTTCGGAGGCACAGGTAGAAAAAGAAAGGGAGGCCCTTATCCTCGCTATTGACATTCCTTTGTAGAAAGCATCCCAAATACGACATGTTCAAACTTGAAAACATATGATTATACTGTGGAGCTCTTAATTTATGATATTTACTAAAATGCCTAATGAAACGATGAGAAACATTTCACGGCTATTGTCTTGCTAGTTGAGAAAAATGCCATATGGCTTGCTTTATGTATTTATTTACTCGTTTTGTTTAGTATCTGTTTTCCAGCTGTCTTGCAGCATTGGTTTCATAAAATAAAATGAAATGCATTTGCTAATGTGAACACTTTCTGTCAACAGATCTATTAAATAATTATTTTATGACCCACATTCTTCGAAAAAGGAGCTCTTGGAATGGAAAGAACAATAAGAAGGGACTGATAACACTAACTGCATATATAATTTTCTTTTCAAGTACTTGGTAATTTTTTGTAGAATTAGTTTTTGTGGTGCACCACTTTAATTACATAGACATTAAGATGTGAATATACATTTCCCTTGTCTGCACTGTTGTTTTTAGTGTAATATTTTTTTCTGCTTGAGCTATGTCATGTTTAGGTATAAGTTATAGCATTTGCTGCTGCTGTTTGCCAGGCGTAATGTTACTGAATTTGACTTTGTATTACTCTGTTAAGCCAGTTTTACTACTGATTTATTTTTATTGTTTGCTGCACATTGCCTTATATTAGTTGTAATATTGCAATTGCTTTGCTAATGTCTATAATGCTGCTTGCTTCGCAAATTTGCATTTTTCTCATTGCTGTTTGTGTTAATTATTTTGTGCTGCTGCATTGCCTCGTCCCTTAGTTTATCATCTGAGCTCAGTAGATTTACGTTAGCTTAACAGGGGGTAGCCTATAAGAGAATGAGTTGCGATGAATTTGAAGAAATGCACTGAGAGGCTATACGAGAAAAGTACAGAAAGCAGGTATAGATAGGACTTTTGGAAATAATGAAGAACGAAGGGAGATCTCCGAGAAGTAAAGAAAGTTTTGTTTGCAAAATACTGCAGTAAAACAAACCCTGTCCTTTCCTTGTATTATTCCGCTATATGTTTGTGTACCCTTGTGTAGTTATGTTTTTCCTGTATTTATGTGTTTATCTGATAAGACTTATGTTGTAGAATTTTTCTAATACTAAGCTACATTCACTATGATGAGGAATACTGTTATCCTCAAATATAATTGGCATTATTAATATGTTATTTACCTTGTAAATATGCTTAGACATTATTTATTCTGTTTTGTTTTAATGCTCATGTGTGAAGTTGATGTTTCGAAAGTTATTCTGATCTTTTATGTATGTACTCATGTCATAATTCCTGTAACACTGATGTATATGTTATTTCGATTCTTTTGTAAAGCTTGTACTACGAATGTTATCTGTATTGTTATGTTCTTTAATGATGTATTTTGTACCTTTGTTATTGTATTCTTATGTTATAAAATTGTAATTGACACCAGTTCATCATATTATTAACTTGTAAGTTACATTTCACTACACACATTTCTGTTGGTCATAGTATATGGACAATATGTGAGAAGTAGGAACTGTTAGTGTTTGCACGTGTGTTAATAATTCAGCAAGGGACTGGATAACAGCATTGCTGGTTCTAAGGACAATTCCAAAAACTTTGTGAGTGCACAAGTGGTGGTTATGGACTTGCTATATTATCCGCAAGACTCTTCAATGGTGATTGTGCACCTGCACAGTCACAACAGATGGCTGCTGGCCATCTCTACAAGGACTACAGTGGGTCTGCATCTTTGATGACCCACCAATACCATTATTTCTACAAGGACTACAGTGGGTCTACACCTTTGCTGACTCACCAGTACCATTATTTCTACAAGGACTGCAGTGGGTCTGCACCTCTGGTGGCCCACCAATACCGTAATCTCTACCAGGACTACAGTGGGTCTACTCTGTGATGACCTACCTGCCAATATTCTTCAAAACTTCGACTGACTCTGCTGTGGGTTTGCTCTGTTGTGGCCAATTACCTGTCTGCATGTCAAGAGTCAGCACTGTCTTTCCGTTGGAAGGACAACACTACTTCTTCAAGACTGCAGGGAAATCCATTACTTCTGTGTGCAATTTCTTTTACTAATGAGACTTCGTGAAAAAAAACTGTAATTACTATTATGATGAATGATCAGGACTATCTTTATGGACTGTGAAAAAATTTTAGCTTTTGACCAACATTGTATCAATAAGTGTGTGCATTTGATTTCTTTGTTATTGTAATTATGAAAATTTTTATCAAATCATTATTGGCCGCTGCCCAAAACAATTTGTAAAATTTTTTGTGGGGAGCATGGGGGCTATGTAAGTAGGCCGTTTACGTTTTCTTATCGGCAACGTTACGTAGCGCTCAGTATGAAAATCACTGGCTGTGCTGTGTGCAGTCTGTAGCTAGTTTGCATTGTTGTCTGCCATTGTAGTGTTGGGCAGCGGCAGCTGGATGTGAACAGCGTGTAGCGTTGCGCAGTTGGAGGTGAGCCGCCAGCAGTGGTGGATGTGGGGAGAGAAATGGCGGAGACTTGAAATTTGTAAGACTGGATGGCATATATATTATGATTATTAAGGTAAATACATTGTTTGTTCTCTATTAAAATCTTTCATTTGCTAACTATGCCTATCAGTAGTTAGTGCCTTCAGTAGTTTGAATCTTTTATTTAGCTGGCAGTAATGGCGCTCGCTGTATTGCAGTAGTTCGAGTAACGAAGATTTTTGGTGAGATAAGTGATTTGTGAAAGGTACAGGTTAATGTTAGTCAGGGCCATTCCTTTGTAGGGATTTCTGAAAGTCAGATTGCGTTGCGCTAAAAAATATTGTGTGTCAGTTTAAGCACAGTCGTATATAATTGTTCAAAGGGGACGTTTCATACGTTGTCCGAGCTCATTTTGTTCTCTGCTGCCATGGATATACGAAGAGATTTATCTGAGCAGACTAATTAGACTACTGTGAGTCACTGTCATGGCTGCACGTGCCAATAGCGTGCGCGATGAATGTCGGCTATAACGATGTGTGAAAACCATCATTAAAAAGTTCACAGCCGAGAAATACCACAGGGATGAAGATGGCTGCATACTGTAACTGTTCAGCGAGCACAGTTGCTTGTGGTGGTCCTAAGCCCACTCACGTCCACACCCATGCTGAGGCGAGGCTTTATTGATACAAATACTTGAATTTTCTCCACCGTAACAAAACTGGACTGGTCGTTGTTATATCTCTCAGGAGGATACATCACCAACTTGATCTCAACCGATAAGGAAAGAAAACCACATTTGCAAGAAATAAGCCTGAGTAATCGATCCCACTCGAAAATTTGGTTCATAATCCTAACATTAGGCAGTTCCGACCTTCTGGAAGCCCAGCTCTGAGACATGCTACCGCACCGGTTGTCAGGCACTCCGCCCACTGCAGCTGCTTAGTGTCCGAGTCCGAAGTACTACAGAGCGGAGTGGGGGGTTCGTGAAATACTGTTCTGATACTAGTGATAGTCTATGTTCATGCTGTCAAACTGAGCGGTTTCTCACTGGTAGTGTTGGCGGAGATCTCTTTGCTTGGAAAAATTTTATGTTTTTATTCACAAATGCAGTGTAAATGAATGAAAGGAATGACAATGTCATTAAAGAACAGTTGTAGCGTTATTTAATCACTAACAACGCTCTTTCGTTTATTTTCTGTGCATTTTGAAGCTGGCACTGTTAAAGTGAGTTACACGTGCAGGAGACGCACTACTCTTCAACATGACTGGCAAGATTACATTGTAAATCGAAAATCATTAACTTAATTTCACGATAATGCTTCATTTTCTTAAGTTTATTCAATTTTATTTTGAGGCACATGTATAGCTGCAAAATATCAATATGAGAATATTGTTAAAACGATATTGAAAATAATTTTGCACGAGGCTGATGTATTACAAACTCATATTACTTCTTATTTCTTGCTTAGAATAACATATGTTCTCTAACAAGATTTCGAAACACCTCCCCACTCCTGTTCTCTCGAATTCTCGCGAATAGGAGGGCTCTGGTTGTCACTCCACTGTACAATACTTCGTGCTCAGGCATTAAGCATCGCCAGCCGCGGTCTAGTGGTTCTAGGCGCGCAGTCCGGAACCGCGGGACTGCTACGGTCGCAGGTTCGAATCCTGCCTCGGGCATGGATGTGTGTGATGTCCTTAGGTTAGTTAGGTTTAAGTAGTTCTAAGTTCTAGGGGACTGATGACCACAGAAGTTAAGTCCCATAGTGCTCAGAGCCATTTGAACCATTTGAACCGTTAAGCATACGTAGTGCGGCAGAGCGAGTGACAAACAAACTGTTCACCCAAACATCAAAAGGCGTATGAGTAATTTCAGTACGTCATACCTACCTACTATTAGGATTAGGGCCCAAATTTTCGCTTGGGATTGATTTTTAGAGCTGATTTCTTGCAAGTGTGTTTTCCCCTTCTCTCCCCCTATCCTTAAAATACGAGGTCAGGTTGGCGATGTTTCCTTGTTAGCTAAGTTGGCAGTATGTTAACCCTAGTTTAATGTGGTACGATGTACTCTACCTATCTTCTCGCTTTGCCGTTGTCATCTGTATCATAGTTTTTGTCTGTGCGCTGGTGTGTAGATGGCACAATACAAGGTGTAGATTTTAAGTTGACAAACCGCAATAACTCGACAAATAAGCTTCGCACGAATAAAAATCTGTAGAATCCAAAGTTGATTATTTTCGAGGGGGACATCTGCTGGTGCTAAAATTAGCCCGCCATCCCAGCCCCCTGGGGGTGGGGGCGGGAGGCAACTTTAAAATTTCAAATGGGAACCCCCATTTTTTATTGCAGAATCAGATTCT
Source organism: Schistocerca cancellata (assembly GCF_023864275.1). Taxonomy (NCBI): domain Eukaryota; kingdom Metazoa; phylum Arthropoda; class Insecta; order Orthoptera; family Acrididae; genus Schistocerca; species Schistocerca cancellata. The sequence continues at coordinate 417,650,956 of NC_064633.1, forward strand.
ACATAAAAAACTACTTACATTTTGTCTTAAACATTTGTTTTGATTCTTGTTAGTTGGCGCTTTAATTCAAGAAAATCCGTGTCCTCATTTTTGCGTGGAAAATAGTTATGGATAAATAAAAAATGCTTATTCACTTCGTAAATTTTGATTCGCTAAAACTAAAACTCTCTCTCACTCTCTCTCTCTCTCTCTCTCTCTCTCTGTATCTCCCCCCATAGGTTGGGGTTTGCCAATTAAAAGTTGTGTGGCCTCTTGACGACGAAACAAACAAAACTCATCCGAATCTGCGGAAAAAATTAATACAGTATGTGGGTCAACATTTGTAAAACTCTAATTCCTCTCTCTCAAACCCCCCGCCCCACCCCCAGGGGGCTGGGGTGGCGGGCTAATTTTAGCACCAGCACATGTCCCCCTCGAAAATAATCAACTTTGGATTCTACACATTTTTCGTGTGAAGCTTTTTTTTCGAGTTATTCTGCATAGTGTGTGATGTCTACACTGCCAGCAGAAAAATCATTAGTTGTTTCCAGTTCACTCAACAACAGTGCAACAGTGCACATGGAGTGCATCATATGACTACTTTATGGATCAATAGCTGAAACACCCATATTAGTACGTGGTGTAGCCTCCATGGAGGCAATGCAGGCGCTGACACTGGCAGTCAGTCGATCGTACAGTTGGCGAATATCATCCTGGAATGTTATACCATGCCTGTTCGACCTGTTGACGTAGTTGTGTAAGAGCTATTGGTTGACAAGTTACATGAGTGGCTTCTCGTCCCAACATAACCAACATGTGCTCGATTGTACACAAGTCCAGAGATCGTGCTGGCCAGGGAAGTTGCAGCACGTCCTGCAGAACACGGCCGGCCGGTGTGGCCGAGCGGTTCTAGGCACTTTAGTCTGGAATCGTGCGACCGCTATGGTCGCAGGTTCGAATCCGGCCTCGGGCATGGATGTGTGTGTGATGTCCTTAGGTTAGTTAGGTTTAAGTAGTTCTAAGTTCTAGGGGAGTGATGACCTCAGCTGTTCAGTCCCATAGTGCTCAGATCCATTTTATTTGCAGAACACGTTGAGTTTCACAGGCAGTGCTTGGACGAGCATTAACATGTTGAAACAACACATCGCCTTCCTGTTGCAAGAACGGCAAAAGAAGGTTCTAACAATATTTTGCAACTACCGAGTGCTGGTTAGCGTTCCCTACAGAAACACGAAAGATGAAAAAGAGTTGTATATTATTGCCCGCAGACCATAAGGCATGGGATGGGGCATATTTTTCTTGGGCGAATGCACTATACGAGACAGCACTCAGCGGGTCTACGTCATACGCGCAAATGACCATCACTTGCGTTCACGCGGAATCGACTTTCACTGGTGGCGACCACGGCATGCCCTTCCATCTTCCAAGTGCTCCTCCGACGGTACCAGTCGAGGCGTGCACGTCGAGCTGTGGTGTCAGTGGAAGACAGGCTACACGTGTGCATACCTGTAGTCCCACTGTTAATAACCACTTCGCAACAGCCGTCTTGACACGTCTGAGCTCACAAGACCTCTCCTCTGAGTTGTGGTAGCTGTGCGATCTGCGACGATTCTGCCTTGGGTCTATGAAGGGTGGACGCCCAGAACCTCGTCTACGAGCGTGAGAATGTTCACGTGACCACTGATACGAGCATTGTTGCACAACGGACGCAGAACGTTCAGCTTGTGGCAACTCTCCAAAAGAACAATTCCACTGTTCGGAAGGCCCCAATTTGACCCCTTTCAAGCTCGGTCAGTTGGCAGTAGCAAGCACGAGCTCGTCTCTATGGCATGGTTGTCTGCTTGCTTCATTTTTTATTAAAGCGCACACACAGATGGCGTTCTGGTAGCTACCACTGCACTATCTGTTGGCGGATTATGTCGAAACCATAATCAGTGTATCTACTATCCCCTAGGTGCCATATGTCGCCATCAGATCAAAGTCGAAGTCGTCTTTCCTGGTGTATTCATTTTTTTGCTGGCAGTATATATTCGTTCATTTCTCAACACTACAGTGCAAAAGGCAAAAGACATGGTTGTTGGCGGTCCACCTTCTCAGGCGGGTAATACGCTACTGGCCATTAAATTGCTACGCAACGAATATGAAGTGCTACAGTCGCGAAATTTAAACAACAGGAAGATGATGCTGTGATATGCAAACGATTAGGCTTTCAGAGCATTCACACAAGGTTGCCACCGGTGGCGACACGTACAACGTGCTGACATGAGGAAAGTTTCCAACCGATTTCTCAGTTGACCGGTGTTGCCTGGTGAAACGTTGTTGTGATGCCTCGTGTAAGGAGGAGAAATGCGTACCATCACGTTTCCGACGTTGATAAAGGTCGGATTGTAGCCTATAGCGATTGCGGTTTATCGTATCGCGACATTGCTGCTCGCGTTGGTCGAGATCCACTGACTGTTAGCAGAATATGGACTCGGTGGGTTCAGCAGGGATACGGAACGCCGTGCTGGATCCCAACGGCCTCGTATCACTAGCAGTCGAGATGACAGGCATCTTATCCGCATGGCTGTAACGGATCGTGCAGCCACGTCTCGATCCTTGAGTCAACAGATGGGGACGTTTGCAAGACACAACCATCTGCACGAACAGTTCGACGACGTTTGCAGCAGCATGGACTACCAGCTCGGAGACGGTGGCTGCGGTTACCCTTGACGCTGCATCACAGACAGAAGCGCCTGCGTTGGTGTACTCAACGACGAACCTGGGTGCACGAATGGCAAAATGTCACTTATTCGGATGAATCCAGGTTCTGTTTACAGCATCGCCAAACTGGCGTATCACCCGGCGTGATAGTATAGGGTGTCATTGGTTACACGTCTCGGTCACCTCTTGTTCGCATTGACGGCAGTTTGAACAGTGGACGTTACATTTCAGATGTGTTACCACCCGTGGGTCTACCCTTCATTCGATCCCTGCGAAACCCTACATTTAAGAAGGTTAATGCACGACCGCATGTTGCATGTCCTGTACAGGCCTTTCTGGATACAGAAGATGTTCGACTGCTGCCCTGTCCAGCACATTCTCCAGATCTCACACCAATTGAAAACGTCTGGTCAATGGTGGCCTAGCAACTGGCTCGTCAGAATACGCCAGTCACTACTCTTGATGAACTGTGGTATCGTATTGAAGGTGCATGAGTAGCTGTACCTGTACACGCCATCCAAGCTCTGTTTGACTCAGTGCCCAGGCGACTCAATGCCCAGGCGTATCAAGGCCGTTATTACGGCCAGAGGTGGCTGTTCTGGGTATCGATTTCTCAGGATCTATGCACCCAAATTGCGTGAAAATGTAATCACATGCCAGTTCTACTATAATACACTCCTGGAAATGGAAAAAAGAACACATTGACACCGGTGTGTCAGACCCACCATACTTGCTCCGGACACTGCGAGAGGGCTGTACAAGCAATGATCACACGCACGGCACAGCGGACACACCAGGAACCGCGGTGTTGGCCGTCGAATGGCGCTAGCTGCGCAGTATTTGTGCACCGCCGCCGTCAGTGTCAGCCAGTTTGCCGTGGCATACGGAGCTCCATCGCAGTCTTTAACACTGGTAGCATGCCGCGATAGCGTGGACGTGAACCGTATGTGCAGTTGACGGACTTCGAGCGAGGGCGTATAGTGGGCATGCGGGAGGCCGGGTGGACGTACCGCCGAATTGCTCAACACGTGGGGCGTGAGAACTCCACAGTACATCGATGTTGTCGCCAGTGGTCGGCGGAAGGTGCACGTGCCCGTCGACCTGGGACCGGACCGCAGCGACGCACGGATGCACGCCAAGACCGTAGGATCCTACGCAGTGCCGTAGGGGACCGCACCGCCACTTCCCAGCAAATTAGGGACACTGTTGCTCCTGGGGTATCGGCGAGGACCATTCGCAACCGTCTCCATGAAGCTGGGCTACGGTCCCGCACACCGTTAGGCCGTCTTCCGCTCACGCCCCAACATCGTGCAGCCCGCCTCCATTGGTGTCGCGACAGGCGTGAATGGAGGGACGAATGGAGACGTGTCGTCTTCAGCGATGAGAGTCGCTTCTGCCTCGGTGCCAATGATGGTCGTATGCGTGTTTGGCGCCGTGCAGGTGAGCGCCACAATCAGGACTGCATACGACCGAGGCACACAGGGCCAACACCCGGCATCATGGTGTGGGGAGCGATCTCCTACACTGGCCGTACACCACTGGTGATCGTCGAGGGGACACTGAATAGTGCACGGTACATCCAAACCGCCATCGAACCCATCGTTCTACCATTCCCAGACCGGCAAGGGAACTTGCTGTTCCAACAGGACAATGCACGTCCGCATGTATCCCGTGCCACCCAACGTGCTCTAGAAGGTGTAAGTCAACTACCCTGGCCAGCAAGATCTCCGGATCTGTCCCCCATTGAGCATGTTTGGGACTGGATGAAGCGTCGTCTCACGCGGTCTGCACGTCCAGCACGAACGCTGGTCCAACTGAGGCGCCAGGTGGAAATGGCATGGGAAGCCGTTCCACAGGACTACATCCAGCATCTCTACGATCGTCTCCATGGGAGAATAGCAGCCTGCATTGCTGCGAAAGGTGGATATACACTGTACTAGTGCCGACATTGTGCATGCTCTGTTGCCTGTGTCTATGTGCCTGTGGTTCTGTCAGTGTGATCATGTGATGTATCTGACCCCAGGAATGTGTCAATAAAGTTTCCCCTTCCTGGGACAATGAATTCACGGTGTTCTTATTTCAATTTCCAGGAGTGTATATTTGTCCAATGGATACCCGTTTATCATCTGCATTTCTGTAGCAATTTTAATGGCCTGTAGTATACTTTCTTCTTTATTCGAAAGACGGACTTTTTTTTTTTTTTTTTTTTGAGTCGTCAGTCTTCTGACTGGTTTGACGCGGCCTTCCATGAACTTCTTCCCTGTGCCATCCTCTTCATCTCAGAGTAGCGCTTGCAACCTGCGCCCTCAATGATATGCTGGATGTATTCCAACCTCTGTCTTCCTCTACAGTTTTTGCCCTCTACAGCTACCTCTAGTACCATGGACGTCAGCCCCTGATGTCTTAACAGATGTCCTATCATCCTGTCCCTTCTCCTTGTTAGTGTTTTCCACATATTCCTTTCCTCTCAGATTCTGAACAGAACCTATCAGTCCTTACCTTATCAGTCCACCTAATTTTCAACATTCGTCTGTAGCACCATATTTCAAGCGCTTCGATTCTCTTCTGTCCCGGTTTTCCCACTGTCTATGTGTCACTAACAGAAATTTCTTCCTCAAATTAAGGCGTATGTTTGATACTGGTAGACTTCTCTTGGCCAGGAATGCGCTTTTTGCAGGCGTTGTCTGCTTTTGATGTCCGTCTTGCTTCGTCCGTCATTGGTTATTTTGGTGCCTAGGTAGTAGAATTCCTTATCTTCATCTACTTCGTAACCATCAATCCTAATGTTAAGTTTCTCGCTGTTCTCACGCCTGATATTTCTCATTACTTTCGTCTTTCTTCGATTTACTCTCAATCCGTATTCTGCACTCATTAGACTGTCTATACCATTCAGCAGATCATGTAATTCTTCTTCACTTTCACTCAGGATAGCAATGTCATCAGCGAATGGTATCGTTGATATCCTTTCACCTTGAATTTTAATTCCACTCTTGAACCTTTCTTATATTTCCACCATTGCTTCTTCGCTGTACAGATTGAACAGTAGCGGCGAAAGACTACATCCCTGTCTTATACTATTTTTAATGCGAGCATTTCGTTCTTGGTCGTCCACTCTTATTATTTCGCCTTCGCTGTTGTACATATTGTATATGACCCGTCTCTCCATATAGCTTACCCCTACTTTTTTCAGAATTTCGAACATTTTGCACCATTTTACATTGTCTAACGCTTTTTCCAGGTCGACAAATCCTAGGAACGCGTCTTGATTTTTCTTTAGTCTTGCTACCATTATTAACCGCAACGTCAGAATTGCCTCTCTCGTGCCTTTACCTTTCCTAAAGCCAAACTGATCGTCGTCTAGTGCATCCTCAATTTTCTTTTCCATTCCTATGTGTATTATTCTTGTAAGGAACTTGTATGCATGAGCTGTTAAGCTGAATCTGCGATAATTCTCGCACTTGTCAGCTCTTGTGTGGATGATGCTTTTCCGAAAGTCAGATGGTATGTCGCCAGACTCATACATTGTACACACCAATGTGAATAGTCGTTATGTTGCCACTTCCGCCAACGATATTAGAAATTCTGATGGAATGTTATCTATCCCTTCTGCCTTATTGGATCTCAAATCCTACAAAGCTCTTTTGAATTGTGATTCAAATACTGGATCCCCTATCTCTTCTAAATCGACTCCTGTTTCTCCTTTTATCACATCAGACAAATCTTCCCCCCACATAGAGGATTTCAATGTATTCTGTCCATATATCCGCTCTCTCGTCTGCATTTAATAGTGGAATTCCCGTTGCACTCTTAATGTTGTCACCCTTGCTTTTAATATCAACGAAGTTTGTTTTGACTTTCCTGTATGCTGAGTCAGTCCTTCCAACTATCATCTCTTGTACGATTTCTTTACATCTTTCATGCCGCCATTTTGCCTTAGCCTCCCTGCACTTCCTGTTTATTTCATTCCTCAGCGCGTTGTATTTCTGTATTCCTGAGTTTCTCGGAACATTTTTGTACTTCCTCCTTTCATCGATCAATTGAAGTATTTCTTCTGTTACCCATGGTTTCTTCGTAGTTACCTTCTTTGTACCTAAGGTTTCCTTCCCAACTTCTGTGATTGCTCATTTCAGAGATGTCTATTCTTCTTCAACTGTACTTCTTATTGGACTATTCTTTGTTGCTGTATCTATAGCCTTATAGAATTTCAAGTGTATCTCGCCATTCCTTAGTACTTCCGTATCCCACTTCCTTGGGTATTGATTCTTCCTAACTAATCTCTTAAACTTCAGCCTACTCTTCATCACTACTACATCATGATCTGAGTCTACATCTGCTCCTGGGTACACTTTACAATCCAGTATCTGATCTTTGAATCTCTGTCTGACCAAGTCGTAATCTAACTGAAATCTTCCCTTATCACCCGGCCTTTTCCAAGTATACCTCCTCCTTTGGGGATTCTTCAACAGAGTATTCGCTATTACTAGATGAAATTTATCACAGAACTCAATTAGTCTTTCTCCTCTCTCATTCCTTGTCCCAAGCCGATATTCTCCTGTAACATTTGCTTCTGCTCCTTTCCCTACAACTGCATTCCAGTCCCCCATGACTATTAGACTCCCATCTCCCTTTGGGTATTGTATTACCCTTTCAGTATCCTCAAACACTTTCTCTGTCTCTTCATCTTCAGCTTGCGACGTCGGCATGTATTCTTGAACTATCGTTGTCGGTGTTGGTTTTCTGTCGATTTTGATAAGAATAACCCTATCACTGAACTGTTCACAGTAACAGACCCTCTGCCCTACCGTCCTATTCATAACGAATCCTGTTCCCGTTATACCATTTTATGCTGCTGTTGATATTACCCTTTACTTATCCGACTAGAAACGCTTGTCTTCTTTCCATTTCACTTCACTGACCTCTGCTATATATAGATTGAGCCTTTGCATTTCCCTTTCAGATTTTCTAGCTTCCCTATCACATTTAAACTTCTGACATTCCAAGCCCCGACTCATAGACCCTTTCGTTGATTATTCGATCATTTTCTCATGGTCACCTCCTCCTTGGCAGTCTTCTCCCGGAGATCCGAATGGGGGACTATTTCGGAATCTTTGGCCAATGGAGCGATCATCATGACACTTTTTCAATTACGGGCCACATGTCCTGTGGATATACGTTTTTATTGCAATGGTTTCCATTGCCTTTTGCATCCTCATGCCATAGATCATTGCTGATTCTTCCGCCTTTAGGGGTAGTTTCCCACCCCAAGGGCAAGAGAGTGCCCTGAACCACTGTCCACTGCTACGCCCTCTTTGATAAGGCCGTTGGCAGAATGAGGGTGACTTCTCATACCGGAAGTCTTCGGACGCCAATGCTGATTATTAATACAGGTTTAAGCGGTGGCGGGTTACGAACCCGGGATCGAGGACGTTTTTATTAGGATTTTTTTTTAAAATAATGCCTTCTTCGGCGAACTTGAACGCTATAACATCATTCGTCGTAGACGCTTGTCGCTGACGGCTTCTCTTGAAACTTATTAAAAGAAATGAAAGATTGTAGGTCCTACTTCGAAATCAAATCCATTCCATGTAAAGAAAAAAACTGTACATCTGGAAAGTTATAAATATTCAACGTAAAATGTTCAAATCCCAAAGGAAGCTACAGGCGACGAGTGACTAAAATCTTGTGAAGGTTCTAGCTTAAAACATAAAGAGGTCCATGTCCGTTCAGGGAGAAAAATCTGCGCTTTTAGAAGACAAAATCACAAGTCACTCTGAGGTCATAAAAAGAAAAATTATCGCGTCTTCCAAGTAATAAACGAAGTTCATTACTTCTTTGACATAAAAAAGAAACATTTCTTCTGTAGCGTAAGCACTGTCACCGACCCATCCGAATCCCCAACTCGAATCAAAATCAAAGTCCGCCCCCAGTAGCTGAATGGTCAGCGGCGACATACTCTCAATCCTACGTACCCGGGTTCGATTCCCGGCTGGGTCGGAGATTTTCTCCGCTCAGGGACTGGGTGTTGTGTTGTCCTAATCATCATCTTTCCATCCCCATCGACGCGCAAGTCGCCAAGTGGTGTCAAATCGAAAGACTTGCACCCGGCGAACGGTCTACCCGACGGGAGGCCCTAGTCACACGACATTTTTATCCAAATCAAAGTGAAAGGAAAAAAAGTTGGTATGTGTGCACTTCATTCCATTCAATGGAGTATACTTAATGTCAATTATTCAGTGCCTTCGTGTATCCATGTTGTAACGCTGCCATCAGAAAATAAGCTAAACGTTCCTTATAAGTCAGAAGGCTCTGAACGTGTGAATGTGAATCCAACAAGTACGCTAAGTAAGTAAACACATCCTTCACTTGGCAGTCGAGGATGGCGAAAACAGTGTGGCCTATGAGCCATACCATTGTGACGTGCTTCGCTCGAGGGATGGGTCTGAACCCTGGCGCAAGAACATCGGTGAGCGTCACGTTAGAGGGAGTCGTCCTGTTAATCAGGGCCACCCTGACCCGGCGTAGTTCCCAGACGGCCGATACATGTCGACATTCGAAACGGTGCTCTCGTGTGTCAGGAATTCCACAAGCCCCGCAGTTGGGAGAGGGGAGCAGGCGAATTTCCCATAGACGCTGATTCGTGGCCACTGTATTATTAACCAGTTTGTACCACTGGGACCGGACACCGGAGGGCAACACGGAGTGGTGAATGTTAAGCCACACTTGCTGCTAGTTGGTCGTGGGGAAGCGAAGTACCAGCTTGTGAGGGGGTGGTGTCCCTACCGTTGCTGCATAGAGGCGGCGAACATTCCTTTTCCTGTCCAGCGCTGTGTCGATGACGTGGCTCCGGTGCAGGTAGTATGCCTTGATGTAACCCAGCTGGTAAGGGATGCCTGCTACGGACACTGGTGCGCTCTCTGTAGGCGGCCGGTAGGCGGCGACCAGAGCCGCTCTCGTTCCGTCGACTTGTCGGATGGCCTTGCGGTACGCCAGTAGCGCCGAGCACTTCCGTGAAAAGTCAGCGAGGCCGGGGTCACCGAGTGTGATGTCGAGGACGCAGGTCGCCGCCCGAACATTGAAAATTTCGTGTTGCCACTGTGGTGTCACCGCCAGACACCACATTTGCTAGGTGGTAGCCTTTAAATCAGCCGCGGTGCGTTAGTATACGTCGGACCCGCGTGTCGCCACTATCAGTGATTGCAGACCGAGCGCCGCCACGCGGCAGGTCTAGTCTAGAGAGACTCCCTAGTACTCGCCCCAGTTGTACAGCCGACTTAGGAACTCTTGCCCGCTCCGGACGATATGTCGTCTTCGCCCGTCGGGTGCCCCGGCCCGATGGAGGTCGACCCTTCTGCCCCTCCTGTCTCTCTACGGGCTGTGATATTATTGGATTTCAGACATTTTGCATATGAGAAAAGGACAGCCATCGAGCTGTAGTTTGTAATGATACTAAGCATGACAGCGCGAGAGTTACGAAACGAAATCTGTTTATAACTTGCGCCTATACCAAGACGCGCGGCCAGCGTTTAAAAGGTACTTTTAAACACTATGACTCGCTGGGCGCAGATATTTAAAATCATTGCCGCAGCGCTTGATAGCAAGAAGCTGTGAAACAGAAGAAAGAACAATTTATCATTTGTTAGGAAAATTCTAGAGTCTTTATAGTTAGTTGTACTTCTGGTCGCCGATATGTTAACATGTACTTCATTACCTTTGATGTTTGGTCGCCGACTTGTTAAGACGTGTTGTGTAGCACCGCTACAAGTTATATTTCATTTAGTGTGAAAAACCACGTTATCACCAAGAAAAGAAAAACGCTTTTGTAAACCTTGTGACGATAAAAAATACATACGCGCACGCCAGGACATTTAATTTTTATAAAATATCACACATACAAAAGCAGCGATTGTTGGACTGCTCCATGTATGAGAAAAACGTAAAAATGTAAGTTTTGTATTTATTGTAAATTTGTTAATGTTTATAGTTTAACGCCTTTGTTCTTTGAGAATATATTGATGCTTCACTGTACAGAAAATCTATGCTTATTCTTTTCTTTAAATTAACCACAAATAATGTTTATGTTTATATGAACTTTGTTACAGGTTCGCTCTTTATCGCGGTGTCTCGATTGTATTTAGGAGACCATTAATGTGTTCAATTTACGATCTGACAACTTTTTTTACAAAATTTCACTGTTTTGCATTTATTTCCAATTTTTTTTATTATTCAAATAGGTCCCTTAGGTAATTTTATTGAAGAGTCTGATTACGTGAAAGCAATCCGGGTTAAGAGGTCGTTTGAGAAACTATTTTCGCGCAGTCAATCTGTACGTCTCCTGAACACAATCGAGAACCGACGCATCGGCGATCACTCATTAATTTTTCTCTCTTTCCAAGTCGTACCAAAAAACGGCCAAGGAGAACTGCCGGGAGTACCCAATCTAGTGTTAAAGGTTGCATTCTTTATCTTGTCGGCAAACATTGCCATAAATTACCATCATCAATGTTATATTTGGTTAAATGTGAAAAGCAAAAACCTTTTAACGCTAGAGGGCGCATACACCGCATGTTGGCGTGTACCCTGGAGTAGATTTTCAGGCGTTCCCTAGCTCTCCGCGGTCCGAATGGCAGGGTGCGGGTGGCACAGCCTCGCCTGTTGTTAGGCTCCCCACCTCGTCACAAACATCAACATGGGGTCCTCCCCACGGTGGGCGGAGGCCTAATACCACAACCGTCCGCCGATTTTCGGGGGAGGAATGTGGTGTCTGGCGGTGAGACCACAGCCACAGTAGCCAGTACGCGGCCTGCGAAAAGGATCTGGCGAATGGTCGCCGTACGTTTAGTAGTTGTGCCACGTACCAGCCCTTGGAATACAATGCCCAGTTGATAAGGTTGACGTTCTGTAGGAGAGTGACTCGTCGGCTGGCGCAAGTCATGCATAGTCCTTTAACGGTATTCAGCAACCGGCGCCAGGTGCGCGCCTGCATCTGTTGAGGATTCGTCGTAATATTGACGCCCAGGATTGTGTGGTTACGGGCGATGCGAAACCAGTTCTGACGGCGGTCCACTTCGTACTGGCCTAACGGAATCAGTACGGTCTTCCGTTGATTCAACACGGCACCTGACGCGCTTTCATACTGCCACAATAAGGGCCGGATGTGGTCCTGATCCTGTATGTTTCCTATAAAGACACTAACGTCATCAGCGTAGGCGAGACATTTGACGGTGGCATGCTAAATATTCACTTCTTCAATCGCGCGGTATAACGCTCGCAATAGTGGGTCCAGCGCGATCACAAACAGATACATGGACAGGGGACAGCCCTGTCTCACCGATTTTTAAAGATTGGTGGCGTTCGCCATCTATTAATTGTGACCACCGAACTGGCACCACTCAGGAAGTTTCGAATCACCTGAAGAAAGTGGAGCCCAAATCCCATATTAGCCATAACTTTCAGCAAATAGCACTGGCCCATCCTGTCAAAAGCGTTGGCAAAATCCCGCGAAAGGACACCTGCTGAAAAGTCGATGAATGGCGGAGTGGGCTATGACGTCACGGCAGGCAGAAGCGACAGTGAAGATGGTTCGCCGCTTAACTCCGCAGAATTGATAGGGACAGATGACCTTGTCCATGATAGTCTTTATCTTCTCTGCAACACATCTAGCCGCCAGCTTGTAGTCAGCATTCAGCCGAAGATCGGTAGCATGGCACGTACTCCGTTTTATAGGGAGGAGCACAACATGGCCGTCAAGTTAACTTACATGGGATGCCAGTGCCATGGAAAACCTCATTCATTACGACCGGTAATTCATCACCCAAAATGTCCCAGAAAGTGAGATAAAACTTAATGGGAAGACCATCTGGTCCTGGTGACTTGCCCGCTGGACTGTCTTTCAGTATCTGGAGAACTACCTCATTCCACATCTCTGCAGCCATTTCGCCAAGGTCAGAGTCGGAAATGCAGTCGACTATTTCACTCAATAGAAGTCGCGTGGCCTCCTCATCCTCGGTAGTGTCTTGAAAGAGTATTCTGTTACGTGGCGTACAACTTCGCGCCGCTGTGTTAGTCGAACCCCCACGTCCGTTTCGAACGCATCGATATATTTTTTTCGTGCCTGGTGCCTTTCCCTCACAAGGTGGTAGAGCCACGGGTCCTCGCCATCGATGTGACACAGGGGACGACTCCGAATTGTAAGACCTTGGGCCCTTTCGCGATGTATCCGCAGCATTTTGGCTTCAATTGTGCTCAGACGGAGCCCGATGTTTACATCGGGGCCGACAGGGGCATCGATAGCGTCCTACAGCACTGCTGATAAAAATCTATCGTAAATATTTGCCAGTAACTTGCGTCACTGCTGTAAGACTGCGCCGCCTTTCGCAAAATCGGTTTGGCATGTTCCGCCCACCACTCGACGGAGGACCCATAATTTTCAAATTCGACCAAGCTCTGCTGCCACGCAACGCGCATCTCCGCACAGACCCCTGCGGCACACAAATAGCTTGTATTCATTTTCCAAAATTCCGGAAGAGATTTTGGGCGGCAGCACTGCAGCCGCAAAGTACACACATAACCACAATGATCACTCATCGCGGCAGGTATAACATCGACGGTGCATAAAGCGTTTGTCAGGACTCGGGAGATGTAAATACTATCAATTCTGCTGGCCCCTGCGTGAGTATCAAACACGCAACCACTACACCACGGATCTGACAATGACTACCTATGCCCATAAATTCAGATGGAATGGCTTTTTGTCGAATTCAATTGCGAACACATATTGAGTGACCAGTTTGACGGCCATGTCACGATAGTGTTACCAGTAAAAACGGGACCTAATTTGTCATGAGCCTTACGTGAGTTTCACGGAGAAAGTATCGTGGCAGAATCGTCGCACACTTCTCCTCAGAAAGAAGTTCTCTAAATTTACTCTTGGGGGTTTCGTGGGATCGACAACGTTTTCCCGTTACTATTTCGTATGGTATATGCTCATTGATTTCGATTCTCTGAGTAGGACCGTGTTTGAGAATTAGTACGAAATTCTCTCATGTTCACTTGTCAAGGACACCAAAAGGTAGAGCAGTAATAGCGTTAGCATTATGAATTTCGCATCGTATACAGATAAAACGCACTTTTCCCGAACACATTCAAATAAACTAAAGCCTTCATTTTCCTTCTCCACTAACAATTTTAAATTTTTGGCCTATTTCACATTCCTTATTAGAACTACCCTTAAACATTAAAACTATTGACGACTTTCTGAAGTTTACCAGTAATCATCTAATCGGATACTATCGAGTTCTTTCACATTTTTACTGGCATTGTCTTCCATTATCCACATTTAAGGAGATATTTTATTATGTTGATTGATTCTTCCGTCACCGCTTACTAGAACAAGTTCATTATTACAAATAAAAAGCATCAAATAATAGAAGTTCTACAGTAGTAATGTACACCGCCTGATAAAAATTGTGAAGCACCCAAAAGATATGGTCTGATGTCAATGTAACTTCTTACATATACATTTCTTCGGTGGGTGTGTCAATGATTAGTCTCCTTGACAGACAGAAGGGTTATAACGTTCTTGAAAAAAGAAAATTTGAGAATATTTAATAAAATTATTCTGCTTTGCATGAAATACATTGAATGATGGCGAGTGCATACAAATATTTAAATTGTCTTACCTGTAAAGCAGCAACGGTGGAACGGGATATATTCTGGTCTTGCACAGAAAAAATGCAAATATGCTAGCTGCAGGCTCCGCTGTGTGCAGTGCTGGCCATAATACTTTGGCTGATAAATTAAAACATTTAAGAAAAATCTAAGTTCTTTGAAAAACATATAACCTGGAATAACCCGGATAGGGAGGCGGTACTGACTGTGGTGAATTACTAATACTGTTTTCTTAAGCAAAATTATATTGCAAGTTAAGTTTTTCTTTTCAAAAAAATTTGACAATTGAAGTTACATTGGTTAGAATAATATGACATATTTATTAATTTAGCCACAACCAATGAAATTTTTTTGCAGCAAGTGTTATCCAACCTCACTAAACCAGCATAAATACAAATCATCGAATTACTTATAGCTCTGTTAACTTATCTTAAAAACATTAAAAAAGTTAAATATCTACATAGCCTTTTTATCAGTCAGTTTACGTACATTGTGGGGTTACTCAACAATTACAAATTATCAGCCAACTCATAAACACTAACGCGCTGGCAGAAGAAAAATCATATTTATTTAATCTCTTCTTGCTTATGAGAAGACTTCTGCTTACATGTTCTCGTAATTCCTACATTAATCTAACGCTGGCTTCACAGAGCACTCTAAAAAACTGCCTACTCCATCGTCTTTCGCTCACAGCCAGCTACCTAAAACCGTGCGCCAAGAGCTCTCTTACTCCAGCGCTATGTCTCAGACCAGAAGCAGTTATCTTTGGCTGTGCGGCAGTGCACAGTCAGCGATCCGCATTATAAAGGCCGTCAGAGACACATATCGTTTATAATACAATAGTTTCATTTTAGTTCTCATTAGTAATATTATTGTTTTCGGGTGCCACATAGAGGTGTACCCCAATAGACTCCTTTCAAGACCACCAGAGTACGGTACTGTTGTTCGCGTTTAGCGTTCTTACCAGGTCTGGTGAGGTATGCCACATGGAGTGAGCGTCAGATGTTGAGTGATTACTCTTTTAAGAACGCGTGGATGCCTTATTGTGAGCCTGCGTCTGGCCAGCCGGTCGAATCGTGCAGCATCCAGATCTGTGGGCTATTCACATGGGACAGTGGCCCGGTGTTACCTGCAGGGAATGTGACGACACGCATACTCGTCGTCAAGGTTCTTACTGACCACGTCTGACTGCCACAAGGGAAAATCGTCATATGTGCACTAAGCACATGGTAACCGATTCACATTTGCGCCTGTCATCCAAGAATAAATAGTGGACTCCCTGTAACGGTCTCTCACATCCTCTAACATTATGAAGATGGCATCTGTTCTTTCGAACATGTCCGAAAGAACAGATGCCATCTTCATGTCGTTTAAGGCTAACCGGCTGATGACCTTCAGTGCGGATGCACACGATTTGCCTGAACTCTTACGGGACTTGGTGGATTGTCTGCCGCGAGTAATGGGTGCACTACGAATGTAGTGTATGAAGTATAAGTTGAGAATGTGAGTCTCGCGGGGAGCGTGCCGACGAGAAATCCCTGCAGTCGCACTATCCTCTGTGCCCTCGGTGGCTCATATGGACACCAGCACGATATCTCAGCGTGTTTGGTCAGAGAGCTGGTTGGCTTCTGTAATAAAAAAAACTGTGTGGAAGGATCAACGAACGAACTTGAACGGATGCCTTGTGACACCGCAACGACCAGACACAACGATCAAAAACGAAAAAAAAGGATGGATAGAGCGTCTGCTATATAAGCAGGAGATCCTGGGTTCGAGTCCCGGTAGGCACACACATTTTCAACTGTCGCCGTTGATGTATATCACCGTCCGTCAGCAGCTAATGGTACTGATTTAATTGTAATTTCCTCTAACATTGGTTGGAAACTAGCAGCAGCAAGACTAGGAGGTTGCCACCCATGCGCAGGCTGTCGGTAACACCACAATACGAATGGCTGCGATTGGAGTGGTTCTCTGATTGGCAGCATGGCTGCTGATGACGTCGTCGTATTATGTTCGGCAATAATTCGCGGTACTGCACTAACCTGGATAAACATCATTGGCAAGTATGGCAGGGAGTTGGGGAGAGGTCTCATTGATCTGATGCTTTCGTGAGACACAAGCGCCGTTGCCTCATGGGGAGTCATTGCCACTGCTGCTTGTGATTAAGGGATCTCTGATGGCACAACGAAATGCATTTTTCTACAGCGCAATGCTCGCCCAGACACGGCACGGTTCTGTATGCTTGATGCTGGGAATGCCCTGGTGGCCACAAAGATTCGCAGATCTGTCGCCGACTCAATAAGTGTGCGATTTGCTCGGGCGTCGACAGCTTCCCAGTGCCAGTCTCCATGATATCAAGGACCATTTGCAACAGTTGTGGGCCAGCTAGCAACAGGAGAGGATAAAGCGGCTTTAGGACATTCTCCTCAGCACCCGTCCAGGCCAGGGGGATGCAACACAATACTGATAAGTAGGCTCATATTGCCAAGATCTTCGATTTTCTAATCACTCAAATAATATCACACACCCTCTCAACTCTCGAAGCTTCATTCCGTTTTTCTCCTCCGCTTCTGGATACTTCACCTTCTTTGTTAGGCAGTGGAACGGATTTTTTACTTCAAGATCATGATTGTAGTATGACTGGCTATACTCATCAAAAAGGATACAACGTGAATGATATCTTTTGCTATGATTCTGCGTCAATGATACCACTATGAATGATACTTTTCACTCTTTTTCTCCATCGATGGTATTTTTATTAATAGTACACTACGTGATCAAAAGTATCCAGACACACGGCTGAAAATGACTTACAAGTTCGTGGCGCCTTCCATCGGTAATGCTGGAATTCAATATGGTGTTGGCCCACCCTTAGCCTCGATAACAGCTTCCACTCTCGCAGGAATACACTCCTGGAAATGGAAAAAAGAACACATTGACACCGGTGTGTCAGACCCACCATACTTGCTCCGGACACTGCGAGAGGGCTGTACAAGCAATGATCACACGCACGGCACAGCGGACACACCAGGAACCGCGGTGTTGGCCGTCGAATGGCGCTAGCTGCGCAGCATTTGTGCACCGCCGCCGTCAGTGTCAGCCAGTTTGCCGTGGCATACGGAGCTCCATCGCAGTCTTTAACACTGGTAGCATGCCGCGACAGCGTGGACGTGAACCGTATGTGCAGTTGACGGACTTTGAGCGAGGGCTTATAGTGGGCATGCGGGAGGCCGGGTGGACGTACCGCCGAATTGCTCAACACGTGGGGCGTGAGGTCTCCACAGTACATCGATGTTGTCGCCAGTGGTCGGCGGAAGGTGCACGTGCCCGTCGACCTGGGACCGAACCGCAGCGACGCACGGATGCACGCCAATACCGTAGGATCCTACGCAGTGCCGTAGGGGACCGCACCGCCACTTCCCAGCAAATTAGGGACACTGTTGCTCCTGGGGTATCGGCGAGGACCATTCGCAACCGTCTCCATGAAGCTGGGCTACGGTTCCGCACACCGTTAGGCCGTCTTCCGCTCACGCCCCAACATCGTGCAGCCCGCCTCCAGTGGTGTCGCGACAGGCGTGAATGGAGGGACGAATGGAGACGTGTCGTCTTCAGCGATGAGAGTCGATTCTGCCTTGGTGCCAATGATGGTCGTATGCGTGTTTGGCGCCGTGCAGGTGAGCGCCACAATCAGGACTGCATACGACCGAGGCACACAGGGCCAACACCCGGCATCATGGTGTGGGGAGCGATCTCCTAACTGGCCGTACACCACTGGTGATCGTCGAGGGGACACTGAATAGTGTACGGTACATCCAAACCGTCATCGAACCCATCGTTCTACCATTCCTAGACCGGCAAGGGAACTTGCTGTTCCAACAGGACAATGCACGTCCGCATGTATCCCGTGCCACCCAACGTGCTCTACAAGGTGTAAGTCAGCTACCCTGGCCAGCAAGATCTCCGGATCTGTCTCCCATTGAGCATGTTTGGGACTGGATGAAGCGTCGTCTCACGCGGTCTGCACGTCCAGCACGAACGCTGGTCCAACTGAGGCGCCAGGTGGAAATGGCATGGCAAGCCGTTCCACAGGACTACATCCAGCATCTCTACGATCGTCTCCATGGGAGAATAGCAGCCTGCATTGCTGCGAAAGGTGGATATACACTGTACTATTGCCGACATTGTGCATGCTCTGTTGCCTGTGTCTATGTGCCTGTGGTTCTGTCAGTGTGATCATGTGATGTATCTGACCCCAGGAATGTGTCAATAAAGTTTCCCCTTCCTGGGACAATGAATTCACGGTGTTCTTATTTCAATTTCCAGGAGTGTACATTCAGTCAGGTGCTGGAAGGTTTCTTAGGGAATGGCAGCCCATTCTTCACGGAATGCTGCACTGAGGAGAGGTATCGATGTCGGTCGGTGAGCCGTGGCATGTAGTCGGCGTTCCAAAAGATCCCAAAGGTGTTCTATAGGATTCAGGTCAGGACTCTGTGCATACAGGGTTGCTATTGTCGTGTAACCACCCCGCCACAGACCGTGCATTGTGAACAGGTGCTCGATCGTATTGAAAGATGCAGTTGCCATCCCCTAAATTCTCTTCAACAGTGGGAAGCAAGAAGGTGCTTAAAACATCAATGAAGGCCTGTGCTGTGATAATGCCACGCAAAACAACAAGGGGTGCAAGCCCCCTCCATGAAAAACATGACCACACCATAACACCACGACCTCCGAAATTTACTGTTGGCACTACACACTCCGGCAGATGACTTTCACAAGACATTCGCCATACCGACAATTTACCATCGGATCGCCACACTGTGTACCGTGATTCGTCGCTCCACGCAACGTTTTATCACTGTTCAATCGTCCAATGTTTATGCTCCTTACAACAAGCGAGGCGTCGTTTGGCTTTTCCCAGCGTGATGTGTGGCTTATGAGCAGCCGCTCCACCATGAAATCCAAGTTTTCTCAACTCCCCCCCCCCCCTAACTGTCATCGTAATTCAGTGGATCCTGATGCAGTTTGTAATTTCTGACTGATGGTATGAATAGATGTCTGCCCATTACACATTACTGCCCTCTTCAACTGTCGGCGGTGTGTCAGTCAACACACAAGGTCGGCCTATACGCTTTTGTGCTGTACGTCTCCTTTCACATTTCCACTTCACTATCAAATGGTTCAAATTGCTCTGAGCACTATGGGACTTAACATCTGTGGTCATCAGTCCCCTAGAACTTAGAACTACTTAAACCTAACTAACCTAAGGGCATCACACACATCCATGCCCGAGGCAGGATTCGAACCTGCGACCGTAGCAGTCGCGCGGTTCCGGACTGAGCGCCTAGAACCGCTAGACCACCGCGGCCGGCCACTTCACTATCACATCGGAAACAGTGGACCTAGGGATGTTTAGGAGTGTGGAAATCTCGCGTACAGAAGTATGACACAAGTGACACCAAATCACCTGACCACGTTCGAATTCCGTGAGTTCCCAGGAGTGCCCCATTCTGCTCTCTGACGATGTCTTTTGACTACCAATGTCGCTGATATGGAGTGCCTGGCAGAAGGTGGCAGCACAATGTACGTAATCTGAAAACGTATGTTTTTTGTGTGTGTGTTCGGATACTATTGATCACATAGTTTATATTCCGCTATGTTTCCGCATTACCTTCCAATTGTAATACCTTTTAAAGCTTTTCTCGAACACTCTTCTATCTTCTTGTTTTATTGATATCGTTAACGTCATACAAACTTGTATGTAGGGTTTTAGATTGTTTCACATCTTGTACACCTTCCTTTCTATTAACTGTAATTGGCTGAGAATATTGTAGCACTCGTCTTCCATTTCATCCTCACATACCGAAAAACACACATTTACACACGCACGCGGACACACACAAACACACACACACACACACACACACACACACACACACACACACACACGCACACACACACGCACTGTTTTTTCGAAGTTTAGTCTCAATGATTTGCTACATTTTCAGGTACGTTACCATTGCACTTCAAAGATGACATTTACTCCGTGTTTGCTCCTCATTATCTATGTGTAATATGTTTTCCGGCGCTGGTCGGTAGTGCCGTATCGCCTTTGACGACGATACAATAGTGAGTCATAGTCTGACGATGATACTGTAAGCCGAAACCTGATTATCTAAATACATTAACAGTTCAGAGCTTAACACTGCTCTTCTTTTAATTTATAATTTAGAGGTAATATTCATTACATCAGACTGAAATACTGAGCCATTCTAGTTTTCTTCATGCAGTGATAGTACATTGCTGTTGACAAACGTGTCGACAGCTAACAAACTGAGAACTGATGCTATTTTCATTTCGGTCGGACGTTCGTTGTCTATTGTTGTGACCCACCCATTTTCGTGTCGTACTTTGCTTTTGATGTTTCACAAGTTTCATATCATTTACATTTGTAGCCTTGTATTGTATTGTGTTTGTATTTGTATTTTAACCGGGGACCTAGAAAAGACGGAGAGGCTCCGTCCTCGCCGCAGCGGTCCACAGCCCCACGACTACTACCGCAGTCCACTTCACCCCCCCCCCCCCGCTCCCGCCGCCCCGCCCCGCCCCGCCCCGAACGCAGGGTTCTTGTGCGGTTCGAGCGCCGGTGGAACCCCCCCCCCCCCCCCAGGAAACGTCTCACACACACACACACACACCAGTCGAGTGTAACCTCTATGTTTGCGTGGTAGAGTAATGGTAGTGTATGTGTATGTGGTGAACTTGTTCACACAGCAATCGCCGACATAGTGTAACTGAGGCGGAATAAGGGGAACCAGCCTGTATTCGCCGAGCAAGATGGAAAACCGCCTAAAAACCATCCACAGACTGGCCAGTTCACCGGACCTCGACACAAATCCGCCGGGCGGATTCGTGCCGGGGACCAGGCGCTCCTTCCCGCCCGGAAAGCCGTGCATTAGACCGCATGGCCAACCGGGCGGGCCCTTTGTAGCCTTACTTCGTGGTGGTTCTTGTTTTTCAGAGAGGAGACTCAGGTTGTTTGTTGACAGGCGACATGCTGCTGCGGGCCTTTGAGGTGGCGCTGTGTGTGCTGGGGCCCTACTTGACGGTCACGGGTATCATCCGGCTGGCCTCTGCAACGCCGTCTGCTGCCTTTCGCATCTTCGACGACAAGGGCTTCCCGTCTGTGACTCCCTATGTGATCTGGACCACCGCGGGGATATTTTTCATCGTCTGCGGGGTCGTCATACACTTAGTAGACGTAAGAAATGGAGAGTTAAGGCCAGAGGAACAAGAGATGCTTGCCATAAGTACATTCACGACCATGGCGGTGGGTCTCTTCTTGACGGCTTACGGCATCTTCTTGCTGGCTTTGGAGAACGATCCTACTATAATCGACGCGTACCGCGCGCTCTTCAGTGTCTTGTTCGTACTTCTTTGGCTTGTAGTACACTCTACTACAGGTGACCTGGTACCGAGGCCGTTGACGGTGACGTTGACCTTCGTGACGACGTGTGTGGCCGCCACGTGTGTCATCCGGCTGGCGTGGGTGGTGGCGACCTCCACCCTCCGTCGCTGTGGCTCTGGGCTCGACGCCGTGTCGTCAGTGCTGGCCGACGTGTGGGACGCACTCTTAGGGGTGTTTTTCGCGGTGCTGGCGCTCGGCGTGCACTTTGGAACAGATGACAACCAGCCGCGTGAATTCACAGTGACGCTGAGCCTGATAGGGGCCTGCCTGATGGCCACAGGCATCTACCAGCTGGCCTGTGACATGGCGCCTGCGGTGACGCACGCGTACCGTGCGCTGTTCGGTGTGCTGCTCACATCCATCGGCCTCCTCAGGATCGTGGTGAACGATGCAGCTGTGAAGCACATATCGCAGATCATCGTGTGGTAAATCGTGCCAAGCAGGGATTCCCAGTACTGTGCAAGAGTCCCACCTCACCAGAATGACATTCTTTGAATTGTTTCTTAATTCACCGTACTATTCATAGTTAATCTGATCCTGTGATGCCGGCCGCGGTGGTCTAGCGGTTCTGGCGCTGCAGTCCGGAACCGCGGGACTGCTACGGTCGCAGGTTCGAATCCTGCCTCGGGCATGGGTGTGTGTGATGTCCTTAGGTTAGTTAGGTTTAAGTAGTTCTAAGTTCTAGGGGACTTATGACCTAAGCTGTTGAGTCCCATAGTTCTCAGAGCCATTTGAACCATTTGATCCTGTGATAAACTTGCCTGTGATGGATAACTTAAAGTGGTAAATGCATTTTGATTCCTTTCACACTTGTTGTTCGTTTATTTGTGAACTACATTTCGATGGCCTAGTGATTACCGTTATAAACAACTGTTCGCGTTTCTGTGGTTGAAGATTTGAATGGCGTTAGTGGGAAATAGAAACTGAAATCATAGGAAGGCATCCTCCGGAGTCAAAGAGTGGATAACATCGCATTTAACAGACCAAAATGCCAAACAGATTCTCTTAAGCCCCTGATGAGGGCTAGCTAAAACCATCTCTCCCTGACACATTGATGATGACGACATAAATGAAAAGTTTGTGATATCCATAAGTGCTTCAGAGTAGTCGCCTTACCCGCATTATATGCAAATGGATAAACTGTATGATTCTGACTTCATACAATTCTTTGTTTTCTATGGTTTATAACGGAAAGTAACGCTAATAGTCGCGAATTCGGCGCCTTCGATCGCGGCCGCATTTTGCTTGTCCTTGTATTGGTTACTACCTTCGAGGTAGAAAACGCAATCGATTTTTCCTGTGATGTCGTATAAAAGAGTACTGCAAATTTACCGTCGTCATTGCGCAGCGTTACCATCCACTTAACGTGATTGTGTGCCCTCTGGAAGTAGCGTCTGCACGTTGCAACAGCTGAACAACAGAAACGGCGGGGGTGTATCCGTGTCTTTGATTACAAGTCGGTTCACCTATGTGTACCACAGAGAATGGCTGACACATTTGCCTTAATGCCCCTGCGTAAGTAGGTAGGTAGTACCAGTTCCGATGGACTCTGCAGTGTTGCCAGGTTTCTGATGATGTCTTGATGACATCATGCACTGTTGCCCAATCTCCACCCCCCCCCCTCCTGCTCCCACCCCCTCTGACATAGGCCAAGAACCCTGTGTACAAAACGGTGGGCAATTCAAAGTTTGGTGGAAAATTCAAAAATAACCCAGCTGTATTACAGGTTTTCTCTAAACCCAGTTAAGTCACTGTAGAAGTAGAGCTGTTGTGCTAAAGTATAAATTGGCAGTAAACACAAGATGGTACAAGCATGTCACTTATGCTGAGTACAGATTTGAAGATGGCCACTGGGTTTTCCCTGGTCACACACCATTCACCGCCTCCATTCTGGATTTCTCAGCTCTTGGATGAAGGGTTAAGAAGTAGGTCACTTGTGATATGTACAGAATCCAGTATGTCGCCTGGGATTTCTCCATCAGCCCTATAAAGTCAGCCGGCCGGAGTGGCCGTGCGGTTCTGGGCGCTACAGTCCGGAGCCGAGCGACCGCTACGGTCGCAGGTTCGAATTCTGCCTTGGGCATGGATGTGTGTAATGTCCTTAGGTTACTTAGGTTTAATTAGTTCTATGTTCTAGGCGACTGATGACCTCAGAAGTTAAGTCGCATAGTGCTCAGAGCCATTTGAACCTATAAAGTCACAGTTCAAAATGATGACCTGCTGTATTCTGGGACAGCAAGCATTGTTCTGTTTTAAGTTTAACATGTTGGGAAATTCAGAAATGACCAATAGCCCTTACAAGTGTCATACAGTATCACCTCACTTCAAATTCAGTTCAATTCAGTTCAAAAATCAGGAGCTAGCCCAGTTCCCCATAGTTTAAACGATTTCCCCTCTAACGTTAAAGCCTAAACAACTGCCCCTCTGACACAGCAGTTTAAACAATTACCACCATAAATTTGGAACTGACTTGTCCTAAGTCTCTGGCATTTAGTTTCAACAATTTCCCTCCCACACCAATTTCCATAAGTTTAAAATGATAGGACATGCAAAAAATCGGTAAGTCTAAAGTTAAGAAAAACGAATGGCGAGAATACAAATGGTTTGACGATCAGAACCTGTATGAAACGTTATTCCAAATTATTAGATGAATGCGAAATTCATGACATCACCTGCAATGGATATAAATGTTTACCCAGTTGTGACACATGAAAATTTGTGCCAGATCAGGACCCAGACCCGTGTTTCCTGCTTATCACAAGTGGTCGCCTTAACCATTTCAGCTATCCATGGGCACTTATTGGCCCAATCAAAACCTCCATATGTCACTATCTGATTCCTTATATCTCAGTCTTATGTACATCTGCCGTTAAGCTCGCAAATTTCTTGATTCCTGCTCAGGGAGAACGACATTACCACAAGGAATCGAGACCATTTTTACGCTCCATTTTATGATACATACAAATGATATAACAGCAGCTGTATGAAATATTATTCCAAATTATTTCCTCTATAGGACTCCGGCTCAGACTCCCACAGTCATCAAGAAAGAGCTGGGCAGGATGCAGTTACGATGAACAAGCTATGCTCAAAGGCTGCAAGAAAACATCAATGGCAATAACACATTTTATGTATTCGAATTGTTGTCCTGCCAATGCAGAAAACGTCGGGTGCCGGCGGTTACGTCCGGGGCGGCCGTCGACCCGTGGACGCCGACGACCTGCAGCTCTATGTATCGAATTTCAAAGAACTCTCATCGACGTCGAACGTTTGCACTCAGTCACGCCCCAAGATCCACCTGAAGTATTTGCTGAGTCACAAGCGTCAGCTCTCAGAACCTGTTCAGGAGGCAGATGCCAGCAGCATCTGTGTTAGCCTCAGGAACGGGATGGGCAGCGGCAGTGGCCATCTCTCTCGATGGTGGATGACGGACAGCAACCTGGTCATGCTAGTTACGTCTCCAGCAGGTCTTCAGGTGGCGGCGGACTCCACGCCCCATCAGGATTGCCTTGGAAGTTGGTAATGCAGCTGGCAGTAGCAGCGTCCTTCCAGCCAGACCCGTGGCTCCATAGACGATCAAAAACAGTTAGGTGTGCCGAGGGTCGACTTCCATAGCCCCCAGCCGTCTTACTGGATAGCTGCAACTGACACAGTGGCTGAGACCAGGTACCGGGCAGTCGGAAATCCACACTCAGCAGTCAGACATTTGTTAAGAAAGGTGGGGACTTTATGCGGGCTCTTCTTGCGTGCTCTGCGGCGCTGGTGATGCAATGGCATCATGTGTACTTGTTTTCTCTCGCTGTTAGCTCTCCTAGAGACATCAGACTTTCGAAACTTCAGGTTTCAGAGGCTCTTTTTCGCAGGTTCAGCATCTGAAATCTTATTGTTGCGCTGTATCTAGGCCTTCTTATGACACTCTGCTTTGTCACTGGTATGACGGTATCTCTCGGCTTCCATGATGTCACTATGCTTCGCTTGCATACTTGGACAAATCGTTAACGTACGTCTTTGCAGAAATCATTTCTTACACACTAACACAGTTTTACGTATCATTACAAGTTCATCTATTAGTTTACTTGTAATTTCCTTACTATGTCTGAGTTTCATTTATAAACCAATCAACCGGTATTTCGCACACAGGTAAATTGTGCTGTGTATTGACATTTGTCTAAAACAGAAGTAGATTAGACAAATCACAGTCAGAATCACTACAGCAATGGTAGACGTTAGGTTTATAGTCGTGATAACCTGATGTCTTTTGCGGTATCCATGTATTTGACGGAACATACATAGGTCCGGAGTTTGAATCTGGGTCTGTCACACAGTTTTAATCTCAAAGGAAGTTTAATATGTAGACTGTTGTACGAACCAAGTAGTGAGGACCGCACTGAACGCGGAAATCGTCACCACTACGCAAGCCGTCTGATTAACATGACTGCCGACAAAAGCCACATTAACCTCTGTGTCACAATCCGGCAAAGAAAACGACACTCGGTGTCAAGGAGCCGAACATCACAGTCGCGCCGGAAGCATTTCCGATGATTGTGACAAGGAATTAATTTTAAATAATCTTTTGCCTGTGTTGTTATGATAAAAAAACACGTTGTGAAGCAACTAATAATACTCTTTTGACAAAGACTGGAATGTTAATTATGTCAAACCTCCTGGTTGTCGGGCTGTGTGGCGGGGAACCGTCAGGTTGGTATCCCACTGCTGTTCGGATTGTCTCCAGACACGTCTTCGTCCTGGAATTTCATCGACTGGAGTGGAATCGTCTTCAGTGAAGAGTCCTGCTTTGAATTTAGTCTCGATGACCAGCGAAGATGTGTCTAGAGACGACCTAGACAGTGGTAGGGTACCAACCTTACTGTTGCCCACCACATGGCTCGACAAACAGGAGTGATGGTCTGGGATGTCACTTCATTTCACAGCAGGACCCCTTTGTTGTCATTCGCGGCACCGCCTACCGCACAGCGGTACGTCGATGATATTCTACGTCCCGTTTTGTTGCCCTCCATGAGAAGCCATCCTGGGTGCCCACACACGGAGAGAGTTTCTACTGCTTGTTTGCATACCTGCCAAACCCAGTCTTGTCCAGCAAGACCGCCAGATCTCTCCCCAGTGGAGGAGGTTGGGAGCATTATGGGCAGGGTCCTCCAACCAGGTCGGGATTTTTTACGATCTAACGCGCCAATTGGACAAAATCTTGCACTGTATCCCTCAGAAAGACATCCAAAACTCTGCCAATCAATTCCATGCCGAATAACTGTTTGCATTAGCGCCAGAGGTGTATCATCGCGTTATTGACTTGTTCAGAATTGTCGGGCTCTTTCTCTTGAATTAATCATCCAGATTTTCTGAATTTATAATTATTTGTCTGTACATGTACGTCGCATCTAGCGAATTCTGTCCCATCCAGATAACTTCCCGGGTTCGATTCCCGGCGGGGTCAGGGATTTTCACCCGCCTCGAGATGACTGGGTGTTTGTGTTGTCCTCATCATTTCATCATCATCCAGGAAAGTGGCGAAATTGGACTGAGCAAAGATTGGGTAATTGTACGGGCGCTGATAACCACGCAGTTGAGCGCCCCACAAACCAAACATCATCATCATCATCCAGATAACCCCTTCGTGGAACTTTATATAGAACATTTGCGAAAACAAGCTTACTTTTTTCTACTACAGTATTACCAAACGATGCACTTACTAGTTGACAGAACAAATAAGGAGGCTACAGGGTTACTGACTGTGCAACGATTACACTCGTTCTGAAAAAAGCGTGGTTTTCTCAAACTTATGTCTTACTGTGAGGAGCATCTGATTCCGACGACCTACACACGTTTACTAGTATCAAATGAAGAAGATCATCACATACACGATCACTGACTGCAGGAGTGCTCGTCAACAGTAATCTGTTCGTTATACTTCGAATACCAGAAATGTTCTTTTAGGACACCTGCAAAGTTTTTCTCAAGTTAATAGCCTGTTCTACCCCGTGCATTTACGATCGGTCTTGCTCAGTGATACGGTTTACGGACTTATTTAATTTATTGCAGGTTTTCTAAAAGAACGTTACTGTTTTAGGAAGCTCAGAATGACAAAAAATAGGGAGGTCTTAATCACATATTGCAAGAGCGACAACATCCCAGTAATTACATACATGGCGACTTTTGATGTACATTGCATATACATCTCCGAGAGCCATTCAATAATTAAAAAGACAAATTGGTCTGGTGTTAGTACGGCAAGTTTGTTACTTTTCTGGCTTTAAGCTGGCATCAATGAAAAGAGCCCTGATCAGCTGATGTACCAACATTGTGTTGTTTATACATTTCAAGATGGCGAATCCGCTTGAAACGTCCACATTGGTTGAACAACGTTCTGTTATTGGTTTTTTACTTGGTGAAGGCGAGAAACCAGTGAATATATATTGTAGAATGTCTAAAGTTTATGGTGAAGGTTGTATGAATAATGCAAATTATTACAAGTGGGTAGAGCAGTTCAAAAATGCTCGCAACTCAGTCACTGACGACTATCGTTCTGTCCGACCAGTTGCAGTTTCAACTCGACCACTTGAAAATCGAATTGATGGCATTATTCGTGCCGACCGCCGTGTGACTGTGGAAATGATAGTTGATAAGGTTCAAGCTAGTACTGGTACAGTTCATAACATTATCGGTAATAAGCTGAAGTACTGCAAAATATGTGCAAGATGGGCCCCAAAGGACTTGACGCGGCTATACAAGGAAACAAGGTTAAGAGTATGCACAGAGCTAAAGAAACGTTATGAAAGAGAAGGTGAGCACCTACTCAACAAAATTTTAACTTGTGATGAAACTTGGGTTCACTATTATGAGCCAGAATGGAAAAGCCAAAGCATGGAGTGGAAGCACACCCAACTCACCTGTAAAGAAAAAATTCAAAACCCAAGCATCAGCAGGAAAAGTGATGTTGACGGTGTTTTGGGATGCTGAAGGTCCAGTTTTTTGTGATTATCTCGAAGAGCAGCGTACAATGAACAGCAAATACTACTTGGATTTGCTTTTAAACAAGGTGAACCCAGCCATGATAGAGAGACGTCGTGGATCTGGATCTCAGAGAAGAGGTGTGATTCTTCAGCAAGACAACGCACGTTCTCATATTGCTCAACTAAGCTGTGAAACCATCGACAAAATGATCGGGGAAGTACTGCCTCATCCCCCATACAGTCCTGATTTAGCACCTAGTGATTTCCATTTGTTTGGTGCACTGAAGGAAGCATTACGAGGGAAGAGGTTCCAGGACAACGAGGACGTGAGAAAGTTTGTGGGAAATTGGTTCATACATAAAGATAAAGAGTTCTTTGCAGCCGGAATAAAACAGCTTGTAGCCCCTTGGAACAAGTGCATAAATGTTCAAGGGGATTATGTTGAAAAGTAGAAAAATTATTGTTTTGTAAAAATAAATGCTTTTTCTCAAGACCAATTTGTCTCTTTAATTACTCAATGTCCCTCGTACATGATTACGCTGCAATTCACAATTAATTACCTGGCAGAAGGTTCATCGTACTACCTTCAAGTTATTTGTCTACCCTTCCACTCTCGAACAGCTCGAGGGAAAAGCGCTTTGATTTGTCTTATTTTTCTACGCTGATCATTTATCCCCATGTGGGTGAACACCATTTTCACACTCAACGAGGAAGTCGGCAACCGAAGTGTCATGAAAAGATCCTGCCGCGTATCATATCCATGGCACTATCTCCCCTATTTCGCGATAATGCATAAAGAGCTGCCCTTCTTTGAACTTTCTCTACGTCGTCTGTCAATCCTATAAGACGCTGATCCCATACAGCACAGCAGTACTCCAGAAGATGGCGGACAAGCGTAGTGTAATCAGCCTTTGTCGTAAACCTGTTGCATTTCGTAAGTGTTATGCCAATAAATCTCAGTCTTTGGTTTTCTTTTCCCAAAACATTATCTATGTAATCGTTCCAATTCATGTTAATCGTAATTGTAAGCCCAAATATTTAACCTGAATTTACAGCCTTTAGATTTGAGTGATTTATTGTGTCACCTAAATTTAGAGAATTCCTTTTATTACTCATGTGGATGAATTCACACTTTTCACTATTTAAAGTCAACTGCCACTTTTCACACCATACGGATAACTTGTCTAAATTATTTTGCGATTGGGTTTGATCATCTGATGACCTTGCAAGTCGGTAATGATAGCATCATCTACAAATAATCCCAGATTGTCTCCTAAATCAATTTATGTAGATCAGGTACAGCAGAGGGCCTATAACACTTCCTTGTGGAACGTCAGATTTTACTTGTGTTTTACTCGACGACTTTCTGTCGGTTACTACGAACTATGAACTTTCTGGCAGGAAATCACTAATCCAGTCGCACGACTGAGACGATAGTCCACAGGCAGGCAATTTAATGAGAAGTCGCTTGTGAGTAACGATGTTAAAAAGCCTTCTGAAAATCCTAACATATGGAATCAATTTGACAACCCCTGTCGATAGGACACATTCCTTCGTGAGAATAAAGATCCAGTTGTGTTTCACTAGAACGATATTTTCTGAATCCTTTTGGTTGTTTGCCAATAAATCGTTTTCTTCGATACCGTTCTTAATGTTCGAACATAGTCACGCCAGTTCGTAAGAAAGAAAATGGGAATAATCCGGTAAATTACAGACCCATACCAGTAACGCCGATTTGCTGTAGGGTTTTGGAACTTACTGAAAATCGACGTTAGTGGTATAGGTCTTAATTTAGGGGATTACTCCTATTTTCATTCTTGGGTATTTGTGTGCTTGTGCAGCTTCCCAGTATTTAGGTACGGATCTTTGACGAGCGAGCGGTTGCATGTGATTGCTAAGTATGTAGCTATTGCATCAACGTACTCTGCAAGAAACCTGAGTGGTGTACAATCTGGACCGGAGGTCTTGGCTTAATTGAGTTGTTTAGGCTGCTTCGCTACGCCTAGGATATCTAATTTTAAGTTACTTATGTTGGCAGCTGTTCTTGATTCGAATTCTGGAATACTTACTTCGTCTACTTTGCTGAAGGAATTTCGGAAAACTGTGTTTAGTAACTCTGCTTCAGAGGTACTGTCATCAGTAACATCGCGCAGTGAAGGTATTGACTACGTCTTGCCTCTGGTGTACTTTACATTCGACCAGAATATCTTTGGGTCTTCTCTCAAACAACGAGACACTGTGGAAACTGCGAAGTTCACACTAAATTTCGAGCTTCGGCAAAACTTTGCCACTCTTGGCATTTCGCATTCTTTTCAGTTCGGTATGCTTTTTTCGTTGGTTCTGTAGCAGTGTTCCGACCTGTCTTGGGTACCATGGAGTATTAGTATCATCTCTTTGTAATTTATTCGGTATATATCTCACATCCGCCGTCGACACAATTTCCTTAAATTTAAAGGACATCTGGTCTACGCTTAGATTCGAAGGAGTGGATACTGTCTCTTAGGAAGACGTCATGCGAATTTTTATATGCTTTTCTAAATAGATGTGTTTTGCGTTTATTTTTGGTGAGTTTGGATGTTACGGCGTTTAGTCTCGCTATAACAACCTTGCGGTCACTAATCCCTGTATCCGTCCTGATGCTACCTATTTGCTCATTATTATTTGTTGCTAAGAGGTCAGGCATGTTTTCGCAATCATTTACACGTCGTGTGGGCTCCTGGACTAATTGTTCAAAATAATAAAGCAACTAGTACGATTTCGGACGACGTTTTATGCCTACCACCGACTACAAACATGTATTTTCGCCGACATAGCGACGATACATTCAGGTCACCACAACTACAGGGTGTGTCATCACGCAGGTCGCCCGGGAGGGATCCGTGGGCCGTGCGGTTCGTTTCCCGGCTGTTGCCGCTGCGCCTGCCGGTTGTCGTTATGCGTAGTTCTCGGTCACTAAAACTTTGCGCGTGTCCCATACACTGTGTGACTTAGTGTACTGGTGTTTTCTTTTGAATTTTTTTTTGTCAAGTTTAATCGCTTCCAATATTATTGCTAGACGTCATTTTGCATCAGCGCGGAGTTCGGGGCTTTCCCTACTTTTATGTCACAGGACTCGGTCCTCAGACAGAAACACCATGCGCGTGTCTTCTGTACTGTGCGACTGAGTGCTTGGGTATTTTGTTTTGAGTTTCCTGTCAAGTTTCCATGCGGTATGGAATACACGAAATATCAACGAGTGTTTCTGTGTTGAACTACGCAAAAATAGAATCGTATGTGGACTGTCGACTTGTGCAAACCCAAATACTCGACGATACGCAGATTAGTGAAGAAATTTCAAGAGAGTGGATCTGTGTTGTGCAAACGAAGGCCTACAGGACCTAGTGTTTTAAAATAAATTAGACGAGATAGGGGAGGCCTTGGAAAGAAGTCCGAGAAAATCTCTGCGCCGTTAGGCACTTCAGACTGGTGTGTCAAGAGCATGTGTTCACAGAGCTGTGCACAAACTGAAATTGTAACTATACGAAATAATGCTAGTGCATCAACTGAGGAACTCGGATACTGTTGCTCGACATCATTATTACAACTGGCAGTTACAGCCTATGCACAACAGCGAAGTTGGTCCTGAGGTGCTTTTTCTCTGACGAAGCATGACTGCATTTGTCAGGGTACATAAATCCTCAGAGCACTCGGCATTGTCCGCAGCTCGTGGTCGTGCGGTAGCGTTCTCGCTTCCCGCGCCCGGCTTCCCGGGTTCGATTCCCGGCGGGGTCAGGGATTTTCTCTGCCTCGTGATTACTGGATGTTGTGTGATGTCCTTAGGTTAGTTAGGTTTAAGTAGTTCTAAGTTCTAGGGGACTGATGACCATAGATGTTAAGTCCCATAGTGCTCAGAGGCATTTGAACCACTCGGCATTGGAGTGCCGAAAATCTTCATGAATTACGTCAACAACCTCTGCATGGTGTGAAAACAGGAGTTTCGTGTACAATTAGTGCAAGACGAGTTATTGGGACAATACCATCTGACAGGTATGTGAATAATATACTGCATCCTTTTTTTCAAGAGCTAACACCTAACGATAAAATGCACGGTTATTTCATGCAGGACAATGCAAAACCACACATCGTCAATGCTGCTATGACATCAAAACGATCTGTTTTTGATGGTAGGGCTCCTCGTTCTCCAGATCTAAATCGGCGTGATTTTTGGCTTTGGGGAACGTTAAAAGACAAGGAGTATGCAACCAAGTCCCCAAACACTCGCAGAGTCGGATGACAGGGTTCGGCTATTTATTTCCCAGATTTCGGCAGCCGAAATTCGTCGAGTTCAAAAGGCTCTGAGCACTATGGAACTTAAGTTCTGAGGTCATCAGTCCCCTAGAATTTAGAACTACTTAAACCTAACTAACCTAAGGACATCACACACTGCCATGCCCGAGGCAGGATTCGTACCTGCGACCGTAGCGGTCGCGCGGTTCCAGACTGGAGCGCCTAGAACCGCACGGCCACACCGGCCGGCAAATACGTCGAGTGTTTGTCAATGTGTTCAGAAGATGTCAGGCTGCTCTCACCACAGAGGGACATCATTTTGAGCACCTACTGTAAATAAAGGTAAGCTTAAGTTAATCAAAGGGCAACACTGTTTATGCTTAACTCAGGACAAGTGCGCACGCAGCCTCAGTCTCCGAGAGTTGGACACGGCCGGTGGTCGTACTGCGCGAACTGCGGACCTCTCCCGGGCGTCTTCCGTGAAACACCCTATGTTGATGTCTGAGTGGGGTATCTATTTGAATTGAGACTGAAGTTTCTTTGAACCGTTCAGAAACTGTGTCATCTGAGTCAGGGAGTTGGTAAAAAGAACCAATTATTAATTTATTCCTGTTGTCATATACAGGGTGTTACAAAAAGGTACGGCCAAACTTTCAGGAAACATTCCTCACACACAGAGAAAGAAAATATGTTATGTGGACATGTGTCCGGAAACGCTTACTTTCCATGTTAGAGCTCATTTTATTACTTCTCTTCAAATCACGTTAATCATGGAATGGAAACACACAGCAACAGAACGTACCAGCGTGACTTCAAACACTTTGTTACAGGAAATGTTCAAAATGTCCTCCGTTAGCGAGGATACATGCACCCACCCTCCGTCGCATGGAATCCCTGATGCGCTGATGCAGTCCTGGAGAATGGCGTATTGTATCACAGCCGTCCACAATACGAGCACGAAGAGTCTCTACATTTGGTACCGGGGTTGCGTAGACAAGAGCTTTCAAATGCCCCCATAAATGAAAGTCAAGAGGGTTGAGGTAAGGAGAGCGAGGAAGCCATGGAATTGGTCCGCCTCTACCAATCCATCGGTCACCGAATCTGTTGTTGAGAAGCGTACGAACACTTCGACTGAAATGTGCAGGAGCTCCATCGTGCATGAACCACATGTTGTGTCGTACTTGTAAAGGCACATGTTCTAGCAGCACAGGTAGAGTATCCCGTATGAAATCATGATAACGTGCTCCATTGAGCGTAGGTGGAAGAACGAAACTAAAATGAGCTCTAACATGGAAATTAAGCGTTTCGGACACATGTCCACATAACATCTTTTCTTTATTTGTGTGTGAGGAACGTTTCCTGAAAGTTTGGCCGTACCTTTTTGTAACACCCTGTATAATCTCTACCCATATTAACTCACAGAAACTATGTATTTCAGTTCGCCACAAGGTAAATTATTTCTGAAAGCAATAAACTCGCCACCACCAGCTGTATTTACTCTATTCTTTCTCAACATCGTTCGGTCCTTTGTAAAGACTTCTCTACGCGTGGGTTTTTGAAATCTTAGAATATTAAGCGGTAGTCAACCTGTTGAAATTAAAGAGCTTTTTAATATTTTAGCTTTGGCTTTGCATAATAATTTTCTTAAGTTTGGTGATGAAGTATCGAGGCAGCAATAGGGTCTGGGTATGGGTTGCTGTCAGTATGCATTTTTATGAACATTTTTATGTTGCATTTTGAGACCAACTTTGTTAAGATGCATATGGATGAGGCTAAAAAGGTTATATGCTGTAATTGCTTTGCAGACAGTGTTTTGTACTGTATGTGGATAGTGGAGAAAAGTGCAACAATTTGCAGATGAAACTGAGCACATTCCATGGGTTAATTAGCTTTCCAGTCCAACATCAAATTAAAGGGACTTCGCCATAGCCAGATTTCAATATCACGTTAAATGGAAATATGTTAGAGTATGACACTGATGTGTTACTGGCGCGAAAATCAAATCAGCAAATGTGCATAGCTTCTTTCTCACAGAGTCACTGTTCATGGTGGCGCCAATTCTTCGTATTGCGTGTGATACGCATCTGAAAAGAATGCATAGATTTAAAAATAAAATTGGCTCCTGAAGATTTTACCATTTACGAGCCGTAGTAATTTAACAATGGTTTTTATAGACATAGAAAAGGCATATGACTCAGTTACCAGGGAAAGACTCTGGGACAAACTGAAGAAGATAGATATAGAAGATGGATACATTAATGTTATAAAGACAATGTACAGAGGCCACAATTGTATAATTAGAACACCATTGGGGAACTCTGAATACTTCGAAATAAGACAAGGACTTAAGCAAGGAAGTATTCTATCTCCTGCGCTTTTTAATGTTGTGATGGAGGGAATGAATAGGGCAGTTAAAGATATAATAAAATAAAAAGACAAAAAGATGATTTTTGCAGATGATATGGTAATATGGGGTGATAAAGAGGTAGATTTACAGTTACAGCTTGATGCGTGGAAGGAAATAATGAAAAGGTATGGATAAAAAATAAATAAAGATAAGAGTGAAGTAATGGTATTTTGAAGGGAGAAAGGAATCAACGGAAATATTACCTTGAATGGAGAACCCCTCAAAGTGGTAGAAAGTTTCACTTATTTAGGGGGTGAAATATCTAGGGATGGAAGAATAACTAACGAAATTAATAGGAGGTTACAGAAGGGAGGCAATTTCTACCAAACAATAAAACATCTGATTTGGAATAATGAAGTTTCAGAAAGAGCAAAACTCCTTATGTATAAGAATTATTACATCCCTATTGTCACCTATGGTGGAGAAACATGGACAGTGACAGAAAGGGACTGGAGCAGACTGCAAACAGGGGAAATGAAATTTCTCAGAGCAGTTAAGGGAAAAACAAGAATGGACAGAGTAAGGAATGTAGAGATTAGAAAGGACCTCAAACAAAAAAGTATGAGAGAAGAAAATGAAAGAGATTAAGATGGTATGGGCATGTTAAGAGGATGCATGGGCAGAGACTCCCAAAAATTATGGAAGAACTAAAGATGGATGGGAAAAGACCTAGAGGGCGCCCAAGAACACGGTGGAAAATGGGAGTGAGAATATCTGTTGAAAGGAGAGGTGTGACCTGGCAGCAAGTGGAGGAAGAAAAGTGGTGGGAGGACTGAGCCAAATGGAGAGGACTCGTCAGCACCCAGACCCGGCAGTAGCTGGAGTGGGATTCGGATATAGATAGGTAGATAGATAGATAGTAATTTAACACCACCATCAGTTTTGTGGGGCTTGTATCTGACAGAAGCTAGAGTAGACATTCACAGTTCATAGACAATGGACGATCATATGTAATTTGTGTTTTTTCAAAATGATCGGAAGTCACTGTTAAATGATCCGGAAGTAATCTCAGGGACGCACTTTGTTTGTAGCAGAATGAAATCGATGGCTGAACGCGAACTGAATTCGGCACATTGCTCCTCTTTACTATGAGCAGCTGAGTTCGTAGTTCCAGCTAGCTTTCTGAAGCACACGTTACAAAAAAATCATAAATCGTGGACCACTTAATAAGTTCGGCTGGGTACATTTCTTTTTAAATGAAACATACATATAATCCATTTTAACATGTTTAATTATAAATCAAAACTAGTTCTACTAGAGAGAGACTTAGGCCCGTTTCACACTGGGACACCGGTGACGGTCGCCAGTGATGGGCTTTGGTGACTGGTGAACACTCTCTGGATCATTGGTGTCCGACATCGCAGGTATTGCCAACTTATTAGTTAGTGAAATCAACTCGTACAGGGACAGCAACTAAATTTCGCTAGCCTTTTATGGTCCGAAGAAGAAGGTATTAAATTTGAAAAAAGAACATACAACTTGCCAATTTTGTTTTTCTCAACCATGCTCTTCTCATTGAGATCAGGCACAAACTTCCCTAGAATTTCTTGCCACGCATTCGTTTTCCTCACTTTGTTCCTATAGTCATAGCTTTTCACATCCCAAATAGCAGGACGACTTTCTACTTCACTTACAAAATCTTCCGTGTTAATCAAATCTAAACTCATGGCTACAATGTGTTCAGTATAATGTACAATGAATGTTTCGCGTCACTGTCTCAGAAACGACTGCCTGTCGGTTGGTAAATCTGCAACGCTGTGCCTGTGATCTGTGTTGCCAGTGTGAACACTCCTATTCAAACTAACGCACGTCTGGCGGTGACTGCTGCAAACACAGTGACTTTGTCAGTCATATGTGGCGAGGGTGAGCCACTGCTCGGTCGCAGTGCCTCGGTGAGGCAGGGTGAGCGTTGCTGGTGATCGTCACCAATTTCCCAGTGTGAAACGGGTCTTACATAACATACACCTGCTCATTTCGATGGCGACAAGAGGAGAAGAGTACAGCTTGCTCAGAGGAACTTCGCTCCTCCCTTGCGTTTTGGTATAAAGTTGTTGTTGCAGTCTTCAGTCTCAAGACTGGTTTGACGTAGCTCTCCATGCTACTCTATACTGTGCGAGCCTCTTCATATCCGAGTAACAACCTGACTCTACTTACTGTATTCATCTCTTGGCCTCCCTCTACGATTTTTACCCCGCATACTTCCACACAATCTACTCTTGTGGTCGCTTGATGTCTCAGAAAGTGTCTTATCAACCGATCCCTTCTTTTGGTCAAATTGTGCTACAAATTTCTTGTCTCCCCAATTCTTTTCAGTACCTCGTTATTAGTTATGTGATCCACTCATCTAATATTCAACATTCTTCTGTAGCACCACATTTCAAAAGCTTCTATTCTCCTAGCTAGACTGTTTATCGTCCATGTTTCACTTCCGTACATGGCTACATTCCACACAAACTTTCAGAAAAGACTTCCTACCACTAAAATCTGTATTCGATGTTAATAAATTTCTCTTCTTCAGAAATGCTTCTATTGTCATTGCCAGTCTACATTTTATATCCTCTCTACTTTAGCCATCATCAGTTGTTATGCTGCTCAAATAAAAAAAACTGATCTACGCTTTAAGTGTCTCGCTTCTTAATGTAATTTCGTCAGCATCATCTGATTTAATTCTATACATTCCATTATTCTTGTTTTTGTTTGTTGGATGGTTTGGGGGAGGGGACCAAACAGACAAGTCATCAATCTCATCGAATTAAGCAAGGGTGGAGAAGGAAGTCGGCGCTGGCCTTTCAAAGGTTCCATCCCGGCATTTCCCTGAAGCGACTTAGGGAAATCACGGAAAACCTAAATCAGGGTGGCTAGACGTGAGTTTGAATCGTTATCTTCCCGAAAGCAAGTCCATTGTGCTGACCACTGCCCTACCTCGCTCGGTTATTCTGGTTTTGTTTTTGTTGATGTTCGTCTTTTATCTTCCTTTCAAGACAATGTCTATTCCGCTCAGCTGTTTTTCCAAGTCCTTTTCTATCTCTGACAGAATTACAATATCACTGGCAAACTTAAAAGTTTTTATTTCTTTTCCCTCAACTTTCATTCCTGTTCCAAATTTTTCTTTGGTTTCCTTTACTGCTTGCTCGTTGTACTAAAAACCTAAACTCCGCCCGAATAGGCCATGAAGGCCCAACCGTACCGACCGGCCGCCGTGTCATCCTGAGTCTGGAGGCGTCATTGGAAGCGGACATTGAGGGGCATGTGGTCAGCTCACCGCTGTCCCGGCCGGAGTCGCTACTTCTCAATCGAAAAGCTTCTCAGTTTGCCTCACACAAGGGTTTAGTGCATCCCGCTTGCCGACAGCGCTTGGCAGATCAGATGGTTACCCATCCAATTTCTAGCCCAGCCCGACAGCGCTTAACCTCGGTGATCTGGCGGGAATTGGTGTTACCACTGCGGCAAGGCCGTTGACTTGCTCAATGTACAGATTGAATAACATTGCGGGTACTCTACAACGTTGTCTCACTTCGTTACTGCTTCCCTTTCATGCCCCTCGACACTAACTGCTGTCCGGTTTCTGTACAAGCTTTAAATAGCCTTTCGCTCCCTGTATTTTACCCCTGCTGCCTGCAGAATTTCAAAGAGAGTATTCCCGCCAACACTGCCAAAAGCCTTCTCCAAGTCTACAAATTCCATTGCCGTAAACATAGGTTAATTCCATTGCCATAAACATAGATTTGCCTGTCCTTAACCTACTTCTAAGATAAGTTGTACGGTCAGTATTGCCTCTCATATTCCTATTTTTCTCTGGAATCCAAACTGATTTTCCCCATAGGTCGGCCTCTTCCGGTTTTTCCTGTTCTTCTGTAACGAATTCGTGTTAGTATCTCGCAACCATGACTTAGTAAACTGACAGTTCGGTATTTTTCAAAGCTGTCAGCAACTGCTTTCTTTGCAATTGGTATTATTACCCCCCCCTGTTGTAAAACATATAAAAATATTGTTCCTACGATTCGTTCCAGCCACAGATTGAGTTTTCTAATATTTTTGAGCTAAATTAACAGCTCATACACGTTTTACTACATTTTACATAGACAACATGAAACATTTTTTTAAAAAATAGCGCACATTTGTGCAAGGACATCACTTTGAGATGTTTTTTGCCTTAAAATAAGATTACTTTCTTCAAGTAATGTTTCACGCCCCCTTGAAGGCTTTAAGTTTTTCTCATACAATTTACCTTCAACACTTTGAAAAAACCTTAAAAAATGTTC
Source organism: Schistocerca cancellata (assembly GCF_023864275.1). NCBI lineage: Eukaryota > Metazoa > Arthropoda > Insecta > Orthoptera > Acrididae > Schistocerca > Schistocerca cancellata. Next base: position 417,690,673 of record NC_064633.1, read on the forward strand.
GTTAAACTGAGTTCTGTTGAGAAAAATGTCTTTTGATTGCAATATCAGATCATTATTTATACTAGGTACTCTTACTTTTAAAAACGAGGCCGCAGGTCCCACTGGCCGCAAAATGGAAACCACTCTGAAAATCAGTAATGTTTTATTTGCAGCCGTTGGGTACACCTTCCAGCTACTTCTCTACATAGCCCCCGCTCTAATTTAGACATTTGTCGAAGCGTTCTACCAACGTTCCAATACACTCGTCAAGCCTGCGCTTCCTGCCAATTCTCTATGCTAGTCTACAGCTCGTTGTCTGGCCAGAACGTCGTCTTCATAGCCAGCAGTTCACGTGAGCAGAGATGAAACTCAGGGAGAGTCAAATACGGGCGCTATTGTGGGTGATCAAACACTTCCCATCTAAAATGCTGCAGGAGCATCTTCAATGCCCTGCTGAGTGCGGCTGAGAATTGTCATGCAGAAGGAAACGCATGATAGCTATGTTATGCGGGCTGCATGACATCAGGCGAAATCTCACACCAGACCCTCATACTTGGCGGGAGGTACTATTATTCCAAGCATCTTTACGCGCTCACTGTGTGCTCAGAACTGAAAAGAGCGACATGGCGTTATCGACGGGCATACTAGAGACACTGCCCAGCGTATCTGTTCAAAGCTTCATCGGATTTTTCAATGTGGTTTCCATTTCTCACCCCATCGGACCTTACTTTCCGAATAGCCCCCGTGTTTGCTGTGACAGCAGTTCATTACTTAAAGTTTTCATTTCAAAATAAACTGATTTCTGTGTGCAGATGATAGTTTTGTTCTATATACATTGTTACTCGTGTATATAGAACTGGTTTAAAATTCAAACAGGCACTCAACGGTGCATTCTAGCAATCAGTTCTTGTACCAAAGTCCAGCATTGTCAGAGGCATCTTTTTACTACGTTTGCACTGATGCAAACATTATAGAAGTTGTGTCCGGGTTTGCAGCATCCTGCCGACTCACAGGACACTGTATTTACAAGTTCATCATTTTTTTTCAATCCACCAAAGCTGGGCAGAGGTGTGTGACTTTTACTGTGCACCTTCACATTATCTTTTCGTTCTTTTGTTTCAATACCTTCACTTATGTTACTTTCGTAACACACTTTGTGATTTTAAAACGTCTTTGTTTGTCTATTTTTCCGAAAGTACATTTCTTATTTACATCTTCCATGTGTTAACACACTACACTTTGATTTTTGTGAGGAACTAGTATTGTGTTTGTTATCATAGCAGATCGTAATAATTATTTACAGGATACAGTTCATTACACAAGTTTTTCGTCTCTTTAACAATTATAGGATACAATTTATATCTTTCATGGTGAATATTTACATATTTATAGTTCTCCAAGTGTGGAACATTGCGGTCAGATATTTTAGTTTTAGTCCAATATTCTACATACTAGAATTATTTTTATAGAAAATGTTAGGACACGGACCGGCCAACAGCGTCATACAGGAATCCTAACAGAACAGAATGTCTACCCATTCATTACTTTGTTCTTTGCCCAATAACATATATCGCATTTTGAAGACAAGTTTTTTAAGAAGCATGTGAATGAGGCTGGAAAGGTTGCATTCGGGAAACGCTATGAAGATAGTGTTTTTATATTGCATGTATGTGTGGTGAAGAAAAGTGCAACTATTTACACAAAAAACTATATGCATTCCATGGGAGAATTAGTTTTTCAGTTCAACATCATACTGAAGGGACTGTACCCTAGTTAGATCTGAGTATTATCTTAAATGGGAATATATTAGAGTATGACTGATGTAGAAGAGAGCCCATCACTGACTTTATCCTACATGCAGCTTCTAACCTTCCACTTAAGCACATAATTGCTGCCTTTTTTAGATTCCTCCATGGCAGATTACATAATGTTATGCTTGATTCTAAGAGTTATGATAGGTAACTGCAAATAATTAGATATGTTGCCAATGGGATGGTTAGTCTGTAATCATGGTTGATAAACTGCGTAAGAGAATAAATGTGAAAGTGGTCAAAACACAGAACGACGATGATATCAGGTGCTCTAGGATGCTGTATCATGGTTGTGTGTCCAAGAACAATAGAAGAAAACTGTTGACAGCTAATATTGTAGTAATATCACATTTTATTATGGAAATAACTGTGTTAGATACTGTGCTGTGTGTGGGAACCAAAGATATTGCATAACAAAAGCGAACATTATCGTTGCATTACCTCTGATTTTTTATTATCTCTGTTGTTCAATGTATTGTTAATGACACTGATTATGTTCTTGGCCTGATAAAGAAGAAGGGAATTTATAATTGTAATTATTACATATTAGAGCTCAATAGTAAGAGTAAAAGTCGTATTCAAGGAAGAAGTAAACGACTGCTTATCTGTAATAAATAAATGTATTATTCTTTCTAGTTACTCTAAGTACTATAGAAAATTTCAGCTACAGTACATTGATATGGAGTTGGAGACACGCTGGGGGGATTGGCAAATGAACCTGCAAATAAACTTGGCATTAGTAAGTGGGTACGTTAGGTGCACTCAGGTGGTCTTTAATAATCCAAACATTTTTCAACAAAGTAACTAATTTATAATTTTGGTTAGTTTAATCAGCTGATTAAACTAATTTAAACACAACCCTAATTTACCCAATGTACCCACTTACTACTTACAAAAAATTTTATCTGGGTACTTCAAGTGCACATGGATTAATTTAATAATGAGAGATGTTTTCAAAGAGATTAACTTTTGGTTTTTGCCCTCACAGTGTCTATAATCCCATAATGAATCCGCTTAATTCAAACCAAATATTCAAAATCATGAAATTAAGTATCATTATTTTTAAGTTTCTTCATTCCTTAATATCTACATTTGATATTCCCTTCTTCGAAAAATTGCAGACCACCAATTACTAATTATTTTCAAATACCTGTGTGGGCAGAACATTTTTATATTCACTATCGAGCTCCAAACATATTTTATCTCCATACCAAGTATGAAAATATTTACAGCATGTAATGCTATACAAAACATTTCCATGTATCTTTCTAAAAGTAATTAGAACTGCTAATTTTGTTGAGTTCTTCAAAAAGGGTTCCATTTCACAGAAGAAATATTTATTAATAATTTTAAAAACTGTATGATATTGCATCATAATTTTCAGGAACAATATTTTTATCACATTAAAATGAGAATTTTTTAACTTCTTTGTTGACTATATTTATAGTATTTACAACTCTAGTTATTTTGTTGTATTCTAATTGTATTTTATTCTTTACTTCACCCTCAAATAATCTTATCATAGATTCGCCATTCAATTTTTGAAGATTTTCATAGTTTAAAGTGAATCCCTAAACCTTTATAACCTGTTTTTCCACCGTTTTTCTAATAATAATTACTTTTAGATCTTGCTGAAGCCCAATTTGTAATCGATTTCTCTTCCTCTAATTCATCTGTCCATTCATCTAACATATAACCCGTTTCCACAGTATTTTCACGATTATCAGTGTATATTACACTGTCCATGTCAAAATAGACAGCTGCTTTTTGTATTTTATCTAGCATCGTATACAACCTAAGCCTTGTGTTTAATGTAGTGAATGGTGCTATAAAATATTTGTAGGTGTGTAATTTTCCACATAATAATTCTTGTAACTGTATTTCATCTGGACGATTTTGTCATTTCCAAAATGCCCCATCCTACCACTTAGTTTTTTTCAGATTCATGCTCCACAGATTAAACAGAACCCCCATGAACAAACAGAACTACATACAAGAACTAAACACAATAAAACAAATAGCAGTAGAAAATGGTTATAGTACCCATATGGTAGACAAGTTAAATCAAAAAATAAGCAAACGGTACAAAAATGAACACACTACACACACAAAAATCCCCACCCAGCACAGAACAACACAAAACACAAACAATGACCACACACAAGACACAACTGAGCAACGACACACACACAAAACGAAATGGCACATACTCACCTACAGTAACAAGATTGTGCACAGAATAGGCAACATATATAAGAAACAGGGACTCCAAATGGGATACATAATGGAGAACACAACGCAGAAAAATATCAGAACGCAAGAAACACCCATGGATAAATTAACAGATCAGGAATATATGAACTCACATGAAACACTTGCCAGTCAGTGTACATAGGACATACATGCAAGAAACTTCAAAACAAGGTATTCAGAACATCTCAGAGCTTTAAAAAGCAACAGCTCCCATAGCACATTTGCTGACCACCTTGTAGCCAACAATCACCACCCAACCATAGAAACAGACCTAAGAATACTAAAAACCAGCCACAGCCTATACAGCAAACAGACCATCGAGGAAAACTTCCATATACAGAAAGTGATGACAGAAAGAAAACAGGGCTTAAACGAAGACACCAAACTCTGAAAGGGCACTCTATTTAACACATTAAAGGATCTTTACAAGTAAAAACAGCACAAACGGATAAAGTCTACACACACACACACACACACACACACACACACACACACAAAGATAAAATGCTAACAAAATTGAAATTTGGCGCCGAACTCTCTGGTGAACAAATGAACACTGACTGGGCTGGGACACATAATAAACCACAATCACACTGTGTTCTGGTGAAGTGAAAACTGTTTTACTAAGTTATTTGTGAAAAGTACTTGTTATAGTTACGTGTGCATCACAGCACCTCAGCATTATGTGGAGAATGGAAGTACTTGCCACATGAAGACGTAAGTAAAAATGAATATATGCGCGAAAACATCGCGAAAAACAAAAAATTCTCATCAACATCGTTTGATTGCAGATGACAAGCTATCTGTAGTAATTAACACACAAGTGATCCAGAAAATTCATGCACACCAAATGTAAAGGTATTTACAAAAAGAAACGATCTGTTGTTTGAACTAAAAATGCACATAATGTTATAATCATTTAACAAGAACGTTCACATTGCAGAATAAATAAAAACGAAAACCCACGGATTATGGCACAGTGGTGCCGAAACATGTTTGGGTACTGAGAAAAACGGTGTTTTGCATAACTGGTGGACCTCACACCCAACAAACTCACTATTGTTTACCACAATATTATTACCTTATCTTGGTGCATAAGTTCATTCCGCTTATGTTTTGCATGTTGGTATTCCAGTTGGTATGGGTTTATTTATCTATTGTCATTTTTTGTTTGCAGTTCACTGTTGCTATTTGAGTTTACTTATAGTCATTTTTGTCATTTGGTAATAGTGAGTGGAGCTGTGGATTCCAGAAAATCTGCCAACAGGGGAAATCGGAAGCTTTCTGAAATATTCCCCTGTTTGAATTCAGTAAACTGGTGACAGCAGCGGAGGCAGCCAGAAATATTTGCGTCATTTAATGAGATGATCGCATTGGACAGAGCACAGCAAGAACCTGGTTTACTCGTTTTAAGGCGGACCGTTTCGACATTAGTGACTCTCCACGTTCAGGAAGACATTCAGGGTTTAATGAAGATCGTTTTGGCTTGTTAATCCACAATGATTCATATCACTGTACTCTAGAATTGGTAGATTTGATGAACCATGATCATTCCACTATCGTGCTACATCTACAGGTAATGAGGAAAGTTCAAATGATGTTTGCGTGGGTACCGCCTGCTCTAAGCCAAAAATCACGAAAATCAGTAGGTGACCATATGTGCATTTCTGCTTCGAGCTCGCCATCAACTGGCTTTGAACAACACCAACCATTCCTGTCCAGTATCGTTGAAGATGGCGAGGAATAGTGTCTTTTTGCTAACATAGGGAAAATAAAGCAATGGTTGAGCCCAAACAAAGCAGAACTCCGGGTGCAAAGATCCGTACGCGTCCACAAAACATACTGTTGTGCATCTGGTGGAACAGCGTTGCTGTAGCTTACTACAAAATGCTTTCCCGATACGTAACCATTTCTGTTGACATTATTGCCAACAACAGAGATGTCTTGCAAACACAGTTAATGAACAAAGACAAGGAAAACAGCGCGAAGCGATGCTGCTCCACGTTTATGCCCGCCCACATTCTGCTAGACTGACAAAAACACTATGTAGGGTGGGGTGGGAAAGTCATCCCGAACCCATCTCATTCAGCTGATCTGGCGGCCTCAAATTTTATTCTTTTCCGCTCCCGATGGAACAATCTTAAAGCAAATTCCGGATGAAAATGGACTCCAAACATGGCTCGACAGTTCTTCACCTCAAAACCACGTGAATTCTATAGTCTCACAGTCCCAAAGTTTCTGAGCGTTGGTAGACTCGTAAATAGTGAAGGAGAATATACACACATCAAACAAAGTTTTGCATCACTCCGTTTCCCAGAACTCCTGAAGGTAGACGTTGACTGTGGATATTGTATCATAGACACAGTCCCTTTGACTGTTCAGAGATGTCACTAAATCCGCCCAAAGATGTAAACAACGATGCATGAGCAGCGCCTCTTACACGGAGGGGGTCAGACGGCCGATCAGTTCTAGTCATTCCACCAGGCAAGAGGTACACGGCTCGAGTTGTCTGTAGTTCATGCATGCCTAGACGGTCAATACCGCGGTTCTGTTGCGTCCGCATTGTTAGTTTGTGTCAGGAAGGCTCTCAACAAGGGAAGTGTCCAGGCGTCTCGGAGTGAACCAAAGCGATGTTGTTCGGACATGGAGGAGATACAGAGAGATAGGAACTGTCGATGACGTCTCGCTCAGGTCGCCCAAGGGCTAATACTGCAGTGGACGACCGCTACCTACGGATTATGGTTCAGAGTAACCCTGACAGTAACGCCACCATATTGAATAATGCTTTTCGTGCAGCCATAGGACGTTGTGTTACAATTAAAACTGTGCGCAATAGGCTGCATGATGTGCAGGTTCACTCCCGACGTCCATGACAAGGTCCATCTTTGCAACCACGACATCATGCAGCTGGGTACATATGGGCCCAAAAACATGCCGAATGGGCCACTCAGGATTGCAATCACGTTCTCGTCACCAATGAGTGTCGCATATGACTTCAACCAGACAATCGTCGGAGACGTGTTTGGAGGCAACCCGGTCAGGCTGAACGCCGTAGACACACTGTCCAGTGAATGCAGGAAGGTGGAGGTTCCGTCCTGTTTTGGGGTGGCATTATGTGCGGCCGACGTACACCGCTGGTGGTCATGTAAAGGCGCCGTAACGGCTGTACGATACGTGACTGCCATCCTCTGACCGATAGTGCAACCATATCGGCAGCATATTGGCAAGGCATTCGTCTTCATGGACGACAATTCGCGCACCCATAGTGCACATCTTGTGAATGACTTCCTTCAGATACAGACATCTCTAGACTAGAGTGTCCAGCATGTTCTCCAAACATGAACTCCATCGAACATGGCTCTGAGCACTATAGAACTTAACTTCTGAGGTCATCAGTCCCCTAGAACTTAGAACTACTTAAACTTAACTAACCTAACGACATCACAAACATCCATTCCCGAGGCAGGATTGGGACCTGCGACCGTAGCGGTCGCGCGTTTCCAGACTGTAGCGCCTAGAACCGCTGGGCCACCCCGGCCGGCCCATCGAACATGCCTGGGATAGATTGGAAAGGGCTGTTTATGGACGACATGGCCCACCAACCTCTGTGAGGGATCTACACCAAATCGCCGTTGAGAAGTGGGACAATCTGGACCAACAGTGCCTCCGATAGTATGCCACGACGAATACAGGCAAGCATCAATGCAAGAGGACGTGCTACTGCGTATTAGAGGTGCCGGGTGTACAGCAGTCTGGACCACCACCTCTGAAGGTCTCGCTGTACGGTGGTACAACATGTAATGTGTGATTTTCATGAGCAATAAAAAGGGCGGAAATGATGATTATGTTGATCTCTATTCCAATTTTCTGCACAGGTTCCGGAACTCCTGGAATAGAGGTGATGCAAAAGTTTTTTGAAGTGTGTATTATTGATGACCCTATACTTAGCTTTGTTGCATATTATTACTAACTGAAATTTATTATGAGAAATACGTATACGCTGCAGATGAACGAAACTTAAACATTCACTTAGCTATACTTTTACAGTAGCTTTTTAATCACTAACATGTCAGATTTAGCGGAGCTACAAAATCTCATCGTATTACCACTGTCAGTGTTGCAAACGAAAACACAACGTGTCACGTAATGTGCATTGGCAAACTAGCAACAGACAGGTACTAACATTCTACTAGCGGTCATTTCATCCTTTGGTGCATGTAGTCCGACGTAAATGAAAAGTGTTACACCATCAGTATCATGACAGAAAGCTACTGAAGTGATACTCCGCTATTTTCGCACCTCTGGGATATGTTGAACAAAATTTCTTCCTCATGCGAACTGAATTTTAGTATTTTCAGTATAGAAGAAAGCCATTCCTACATACGAATAATGATCTGAGTACATGACGGCTATTTATCATAACGTTACTGACACCTTTCATGGTGGATAGCAACCCGGCAATCCCGCTGGATCTGCAAGTGCAGCTTCTCTCCATTTTTTGGACTTTGAGAAAAATCAAATCTTTGACATGAGGAACATGGAGGCGTCATACAGACGGGTCGCCCTTACGAACGATTACACTACGTATTGTTCATATTAATAAATGACACAGATTTGCTATCTGAGTCCGCGATCATTAAGAATGTTGTGTCTTGATCGCTAAATAAACTTCCTTACTTATTACACGGTTTCAGCTAGTGCCATCATCAGAAATCTTAAGAAATTTTTGAACTTGGAAAACAACGTTCAGGGTCAATGTTAAAACTAATGCCTAATAATGGCGCCAACTAAGGTGTTCGTAGAGGCTCCGATCGGGTATACGTTTTAATACTGACACTTTGTATGAATGCATGGTATATGAATTAATAAAATCTACTCGATCTTCCAGCCACATCATGTGGTTAAAATCTCAACGAGCTTTCTACCGAGCTTTCCTTGGCCATTGTCAAGAGTTAAATGACTGCCGAGTCGCCGTGGCCTAGCCGTTGTGTACCGTGCTGCTGGCTGTAATGTAACTGGTGCCCTCTTCCTCTCAAATGCGGAAATATCTTCGTCTCATATCAGTCGCACCCACTTCAACCTCCCGATGTCTGTGTACCAGGCTGTGCTGAGCTGCAAAACCGCCGTCCTTATTGATGGTGTTTTCACATATTTTTATTTCTATAACTTATTTTATAACGCTGTACCAAAAGCCCTTCGTTCTCAAGATGACAGATGTTTCGTCGAACAGAAATCGGTGGCAGTTTTCTAAAGCGTTTTCTGATACGGCTGCATTTTGAGGATAGTGTTAAGCATCTCTCGTGTTCCTCCAGCGTTGCTCCACAGTGCGTACTGCTTGCCTGAGGTAATAGCATCCATACACTCCAGGCGTTCTGAGCCATAGATCGTCCTTCACTGGCCTAATGAGCTGTTGTATTTTTGGTGGGGCCTAAACACTGATGAAATGTTGTCTCTCTTCAGGAGCCAGCTAATCTTTTTCAACACTGTGTCACTGAACGGCAAAAACGCAAATTTCCTGCCCTCTTCCTTGGTGGTGTTTTTCCTGCTCATCTCACCAGAAATAGCCTGGCAGTGATTGTAGCCACTTCCCCGGAAGGCTTTTCGTCGGTGAATTAGTTCTAGTGGGAAATTTTCAGCGTCTGAGGCGACTTTAGTACGATAGACTACAATTTTCAGAAGGCCGTCTTTTTGTATTGGTTGGTGGTGGCTGAGAGCGTGTGTGTAGCTTTCCTGCAAATACTGTTGCTGAGGTGCCCAATGGTTTTCTGGTGAACCACGACGCCAAGGAAGGACAATGTTCCATGTATCTCTACTTCCATGAACCGAATGTGCTCATGAATGTCATTAAGCTGCTCTAGAATTTCTTCCTGTTTTTCGTATTCATGGGCCAGTCACAAAATTGTTGTCGACGTAACGATAAAATCAACTTATCTCAGCTGGAACCGTCCTCAAAGCAACATCCTCAAATTTCTTCATACAAAGTTTGGCTATGGATGGAGTTAACGGACTTTCCATCGCCACGCCATCCGATTGCTCGAAATACTGGCCGGCATATAGGAAATATGAAGATGTCAATGTGTTCTTAAACAATCCCACAATTTTACTATTAAATAACTGAGAGAGGAGATCCACACTGTCTTTGAGAGTAATACAGACAGATATGGAGACCAAGTCAAAACTCACCATTATATCACTTTGCCCAAGATGCACAATACACAGTGCCAGGAAAGATTAGCTGGCTCCTGAAGAGACACAATATCTCATTAGTGTTCAGGCCCCCAGCAAAAATACGTCAGCTCTTGAGGCCTTCGATTGATGATCTAGGGTTAGAACGCCTGGAGTGTGCAAGGGATCATGTCAGTGTGGCTGCAACAACGTCGGCCAAACAGCACGCACTGAGGAGCGACGTCAGACGGAACACTATAAGTGCTTATGGCTACGCTATCCTAAAAGATCAACCGTGGCGGAGCATGCTTTAGAAAACCAGCACCAAATTCTGTTCGACGAAACATCTGTCATTGTGTGGATGAAGGGATTTTGGACAGCATTATAAAAGTAGCAGTAGAAATAAAAATATCTGAAACCCCATTAGTAAGGACAGTGGTTTGCAGCTCAGCACAGCCTGGGACCAGGTCACTGCGAGGTTGAAGCAGGCGCGACGGACGCAGGAAGATAACATTACCACATTCGGCGAGGAAGAGGGCACCAGTGACGTTACAGCTGGCAGCGCGGCTGTGTACAGCGACCCCACCGCGACTCGGCGGTCATTTACCACTTGACAATGGCCAAGAACAGCTCAGTTGAAAGCTCGTGGTATTTAATACACCTGACACAACTGGAAGCCTGAGAAGACTTTATTGACAGTAAATCTCGTTTCGCATGTTCAAGTTTCTTTTGCTATATGATGATGGCAGTAGTCGAAACAGTGTGTTAAATAATTTTTTCAGCTATCAAGACGGTTTTATTCACATTGTAGTGTGACGAAAAGGTAGATGTCAACAGCTGAACTGAATGCATAGCTCATAGCGAATGTTTCACCAAAAACCGTTGAGCACTGGTTACTGGATGTTGGGTTGAGGTGTCGAGGTGACATCTACTTTTTACTGATGATGCCACACCACAGACAAGAGACACTTGTATCATGTAGAGCCAAAGTCAACTGGGCCATCGACTGGCATTCTGTGGTGTTCATCAAAGTGTCTCGCTTCTGTTTGTGGCTGTCTGAACGACTCCAACTTGTCCATAAACGTCCTGATGAAGCATCACAAGAAGCAGTGATTCTGCAACTGCTGGAATCATGGCATGCAGACCTATTGGAGATGACGACAGGGCTGACGAGGAAAGCTGAATGCTGGCCAGTTTGTGGCAAGAATGGTAAACCTTCTTTCCGCACCCTTCATGACCAGGGTACCAGATGACATATTCTAGTAGGATAACAAAAGATCTCACACCGCAGTGCACGCCACAGAAGCCTTCAGGAATCTTCGTTTAATATCCCCTCTTACAGCGGGTATGGACAGCAGCGGCCGTTCAGAGGTATCACAAGTTGCTAACAGGGAACTCACTGCAGCCAGCCACATGAGACAAAACCATTGTGTCACGTGAGCAGTGCCACTAACTTAAGCCTGACTGAGGGCAGCCTTAGCACTTCTTCCATACTGTGTGAAGAGTCTAGTCAGTTCTGATATCGTTATGAGGGCTGTCTGGTATACATCCTGTGTGCAACTGACAATGACTGTTGCTATATTTACTATTTATGTATACAGATCAAGAGGAGACAGGAAAGTAAAGATCCTCTAATGGCCTGCACAGTCCCCTGATTTAACACCTGCAGAGATTGTTCGAATCTCTATGGAAATAGGTATGCCTTTAAAAAATAATATTGTATTATATTGTATTGTATTGTATTGTATGTTAACCGGGGACCTAGAAACGACCGAGAGGCTCCGTCCCCGCCGCAGCCGCAGTGGTCCACAACCCCACGACGACTACCGCAGTCCACTTCACCCCTCCGCCGCCACACACCGAACCCAGGGTTATTGTGCGGCTCGGCCACCGGTGGACCTCCCAGGAGACGTCTCACACCAGACGTCTCACACCAGACGAGTGTAGCCCCTATGTTTGCGTGGTAGAGTAATGGTGGTGTATACGTACGTGGAGAACTTGTTTGCGCGGCGATCGCCGACATAGTGTAACTGAGGCCGAATAACGGGAACCAGCCCACATTCGCCGAGGCAGGTCCACAGACTGGCCGGCACATCGGATCTCGACACAAATCCGCCGGACGGATTCGTGCCGGGGACCAGGCGCTCCTTCCCGCCCGGAAAGCCGTGCGTTAGACCTCACGGCCAACCGGGCGGGCCAAAAAATAATATACTCAAGAGTAGTCTCTCATTTAAGTAGAAATAATTTCCTTTGTACAAAATTTGGATTGGAGAAGGGTTGCTCGGCCGAGAAAACTGTTAACACATTCATTCACCGAATATTACAAATCCTAAACAATTAAATATCGCCAGCTGCTATTTTTTGTGATATTTCCAGGTGGTTGACCTGTAGATCACATTGTTGTTGTTGTTGTTGTGGTCTTCAGTCCTGAGACTGGTTTGATGCAGCTCTCCATGCTACTCTATCCTGTGCTCGCTTCTTCATCTCCCAGTACCTACTGCAACCTACATCCTTCAGAATCTGCTTAGTGTATTCATCTCTTGGTCTCCCCCTACGATTTTTACCCTCCACGCTGCCCTCCAATACTAAATTGATGATCCCTTGATGCCTCAGAACATGTCCTACCAACCGATCCCTTCTTCTGGTCAAGTTGTGCCACAAACTTCTCTTCTCCCCAATCCTATTCAATACTTCCTCATTAGTTATGTGATCTACCCATCTAATCTTCAGCATTCTTCTGTAGCACCACATTTCGAAAGCTTCTATTCTCTTCTTGTCCAAACTATTTACCGTCCATGTTTCACTTCCATACATGGCTACACTCCATACAAATACTTTCAGAAATGACGTCCTGTCACTTAAATCTATACTCGATGTTAACAAATTTCTCTTCTTCAGAAACGCTTTCCTTGCCATTGCCAGTCTACATTTTATATCCTCTCTACTTCGACCATCTTCAGTTATTTTGCTCCCCAAATAGCAAAACTCCTTTACTACTTTAAGTGTCTCATTTCCTAATCTAATTCCCTCAGCATCACCCGACTTAATTCCACTACATTCCATTATCCTCGTTTTGCTCTTGTTGATGTTCATCTTATATTCTCCCTTCAAGATACCATCCATTCCATTCAACTGCTCTTCGAAGTCCTTTGCTGTCTCTGACAGAATTACAATGTCATCGGCGAACCTCAAAGTTTTTATTTCTTCTCCATGGATTTTAATACCTACTCCGAAATTTTCTTTTGTTTCCTTTACTGCTTGCTCAATATACAGATTGAATAACATCGGGGAGAGGCAACAACCCTGTCTTACTCCCTTCCCCACCACTGCTTCTTTTTCATGTCCCTCGACTCTTATAACAGCCATCTGGTTTCTGTACAAACTGTAAATAGCCTTTCGCTCCCTGTATTTTACCCCTGCCACCTTTAGAATTTGAAAGAGAGTATTCCAGTCAACATTGTCAAAAGCCTTCTCCAAGTCTACAAATGCTAGAAACGTAGGTTTTCCTTTCCTTAATCTTTCTTCTAAGATAAGTCGTAAGGTCAGTATTGCCTCACGTGTTCCAGTATTTCTACGGAATCCAAACTGATCTTCCCCGAGGTTGGCTTCTACTAGTTTTTCCATTCGTCTGTAAAGAATTCGTGTTAGTATTTTGCAGCTGTGGCTTATTAAACTGATTGTTCGGTAATTTTCACATCTGTCAACACCTGCTTTCTTTGGGATTGGAATTATTATATTCTTCTTGAAGTCTGAGGGTATTTCACCTGTCTCATACATCTTGCTGACCAGATGGTAGAGTTTTGTCAGGACTGGCTCTCCCAAGGCCGTCAGTAGTTCCAATGGAATGTTGTCTACTCTGGGGGCCTTGTTTCGACTCAGGTCTTTCAGTGCTCTGTCAAACTCTTCACGCAGTATCGTATCTCCCATTTCATCTTCATCTACATCCTCTTCCATTTCCATAATGTTGTCCTCAAGTACATCGCCCTTGTATAGACCCTCTATATACTCCTTCCACCTTTCTGCTTTCCCTTCTTTGCTTAGATCTAGGTTTCCATCTGAGCTCTTGATGTTCATACAAGTGGTTCTCTTATCTCCAAAGGTCTCTTTAATTTTCCTGTAGGCAGTATCTATCTTACCCCTAGTGAGATAAGCCTCTACATCCTTACATTTGTCCTCTAGCCATCCCTGCTTAGCCATTTTGCACTTCCTGTCGATCTCATTTTTGAGACGTTTGTATTCCTTTTTGCCTGCTTCATTTACTGCATTTTTATATTTTCTCCTTTCATCAATTAAATTCAATATTTCTTCTGTTACCCAAGGATTTCTACTAGCCCTCGTCTTTTTACCTACTTGATCCTCTGCTGCCTTCAGTACTTCATCCCTCAAAGCTACCCATTCTTCTTCTACTGTATTTCTTTCCCCCATTCCTGTCAATTGTTCCCTTATGCTCCCCCTGAAACTCTGTACAACCTCTGGTTCTTTCAGTTTATCCAGGTCCCATCTCCTTAAATTCCCACCTTTTTGCAGTTTCTTCAGTTTTAATCTACAGGTCATAACCAATAGATTGTGGTCAGAGTCCACATCTGCCCCTGGAAATGTCTTACAATTTAAAACCTGGTTCCTAAATCTCTGTCTTACCATTATATAATCTATCTGATACCTTTTAGTATCTCCAGGGTTCTACCATGTATACAATCTTCTATCATGATTCTTAAACCAAGTGTTAGCTATGATTAAGTTGTGCTCTGTGCAGAATTCTACCAGGCGGCTTCCTCTTTCATTTCTTAGCCCCAATCCATATTCACCTACTGCGTTTCCATCTCTCCCTTTTCCTACACTCGCATTCCAGTCACCCATGACTATTAAATTTTCGTCCCCCTTCACAATCTGAATAATTTCTTTTATTTCATCATACATTTCTTCAATTTCTTCGTCATCTGCAGAGCTAGTTGGCATATAAACTTGTACTACTGTAGTAGGTGTGGGCTTCGTATCTATCTTGGCCACAATAATGCGTTCACTATGCTGTTTGTAGTAGCTTACCCGCATTCCTATTTTCCTATTCATTATTAAACCTACTCCTGCATTACCCCTATTTGACTTTGTGTTTATAACCCTGTAGTCACCTGACCAGAAGTCTTGATCCTCCTGCCACCGAACTTCACTAATTCCCACTATATCTAACTTTAATCTATCCATTTCCCTTTTTAAATTTTCTAACCTACCTGCCCGATTAAGGGATCTGACATTCCACGCTCCGATCCGTAGAACGCCAGTTTTCTTTCTCCTGATAACGACATCCTCTTGAGTAGTCCCCGCCCGGAGATCCGAATGGGGGACTATTTTACCTCCGGAATATTTTACCCAAGAGGACGCCATCATCATTTAATCATACAGTAAAGCTGCATGCCCTCGGGAAAAATTACGGCCGTAGTTTCCCCTTGCTTTCAGCCGTTCGCAGTACCAGCACAGCAAGGCCGTTTTGGTTATTGTTACAAGGCCAGATCAGTCAATCATCCAGACTGTTGCCCTTGCAACTACTGAAAAGGCTGCTGCCCCTCTTCACGAACCACACGTTTGTCTGGCCTCTCAACAGATACCCCTCCGTTGTGGTTGTACCTACGGTACGGCTATCTGTATCGCTGAGGCACGCAAGCCTCCCCACCAGCGGCAAGGTCCATGGTTCATGGGGGGGGGGGAGATCACATTACTCTTTCATAAAACCTTTAAGTTTTATGGAATTGATAATTCTGGATACAACTAGTATGAATCATATTTAAGAAACAGAATGCAAAAGGTTCTGTTGAGAAATTCAAACAATACTGGAAGGAGACAAAATTTTAGTGACTCGTCAGAAATCAGGGAGTGAATTCCAAAGGGATCAATTTCGAGTCCACCGTTATTCTTTGTATATGTAAATGACATATGTTTAATGTTCAACAAACTTGCACCCTTCGTTGTTTTGCGTGGCACTATCACAGCACAGGCCTACATTGATGTTCTAAGCACCTTATTGCTTTCCATTGTTGAAGAGCAATTCGGGGATGGCGATTGTATCTTTCAACACGATCGAGCACTTATTCATAATGCACGACCTGTGGCGGAGTGGTTACGCGACAGTAACAACCCCGCAATTGAAATGCCTGCACGGAGTCCTGCCCTGAATCCTATAGAACACCTTTGGGATGTTTTGGAACGCCGACTTCGTGCCAGGTCTCACCGACCGACATCGATACCTTCGTGAAGAGTGGGCTGCCATTCCCCAAGAAACCTTCCAGCACTTGACTGAACGTATGCCTGCGAGAGTGGAAACTGTCATCAAGGCTAATTGTGTGCCAACACCATATTGACTCCAGCATTACCGATGGATGTCGCCATGAACTTGTAAGTTATTTTCAGCCAGGTGTCCGGATACTTTTGATCACACAGAGTATATATGCAACTGGAGCAATGCCGGAATTCGAACCCAGACCTCCTGTTTACTAGGTAGATGCACTGACCACTACTACAGCCTGGCACAGAGGCTTTGCACAACTGCATGGACACCTCCCTCCTCAGTCCAAGGGTTCAGAATCCTGCCTCGGGCATGGATGTGTGTGATGTCCTTAGGTTAGTTAGGTTTAAGTAGTTCTAAGTTCTAGGGGACTGATGACCTCAGATGTTAAGTCCCATAGTGCTCAGAGCCATTTGAACCATTTTGAACCTCAGTCCAAATACCCACTTCCACCTCAGCCCACTTGTCATTTCCCTAACTGTAACTACTATTAAATTACAGTTTGAGAACCTGTACAATGCTGTTTGGGTTAGGAGAAATACCAGATGGGTTGAGGTGCAAATAGGAATATGGACTGACGAGGGATGCACACCAGGGTGGTCTATGCAGTTGTGCAAGTCACTATGCCAAGGGACATAGTAGTTAGTACACATGCCCAGTGAGCAGGAGACCAAGGTTCGAATCCTGGCGTTGGCTCAAATTTTCATTTGTCACTTCACTCTGCATACACATCCTAGTGTTGTAGGTGTGACCATCACCATTCTTCTCAAATTGTGATGGAATATGTATGGCGAATTTAATTGGCGAATATAGGTATTGCGATAGAGCAGTTAGAATGCCTAATTCCTTGAAAAGGATCCCACAAAACGACGACAGGTGAGCACTACATTTTTCTCTTGTCACTCGCTTTTGTGCGATCAAGACTTTCTTTCGGCGTGATGAATTACCCCAGAAAATTATTCCACAGGACATTACTCGGTGTAGCTATGCAAATTATGTTTCGAGGGTGTTTCATTTTTTTCCAAGAGTAGCAAGTACACAAAGAGCAAAAGAAGCTGAAATTAATTCTTTGAGAAGCTCAGTAATATGGTTCTTCCATTTCAAGTTCGCATCAGTACGTACAGGCAATAGTTTGGAGCATTCTATCATATTTACTGACTCCTGTTCGTGTGCTACATCAACTGTTGGTATAACTATTTGTTGTACAGAACCAAATATACTGAGTTTTCTCAAAATTTACAGAGAACCACTTAATAATTCTCTGAAAAATATCATTAATAATATCTTCTGCTGATTTCCCTCTAATGGGATTTATCATAATACTAAGCCTGTGCTGTGATAGTGCCACGCAAAACAACGAAGGGTGCAAGCCCCCTCCATGAAAAACACGGCCACACTATATCACCACTGCCTCCGAATTGGCACTACAAACGCTGGCAGATGACGTTCACCGGGCATTGGCCATACCCACACCCTGCCATCGGATCGCCACATTGTGTAGCGTGAATTGTCATTCCACACAACGTTTTTCAACCTTTCACTCGTCCAATGTCTACGCTCCTTACGCCAAGCGAGGCGTTGTTTGGTATTTACCGGCGTGATGTGAGGCTTATGAGCAGCCGCTCGACCATGAAAGCCAAGTTTTCTCACGTCCCGCCTAATTGTGATAGTACTGGCAGTGGATCCTGATGCAGCTTGGAATTACTGTGTGATGGTCTGGGTAGATGTCTGCCTATTACACATTACGACCCTCTTTAACTGTCGGCGGCCTCTGTCAGTCGACATACGAGGGCGGCCGGTACGCTTTGTGCTGTTCATGTCCCTAAACGTTTCCATTTCACTATCGCATCGGAGACAGTCGACCTAGGGATATTTAGGAGTGTGGAAATCTCGCGTACTGACGTACGACACAAGTGACACCCAGTCACCTGACCACGTTCGAAGTCCCTGAGTTCTGCGGGGCGCCCCATTCTGCTCTCTCACGATGTCTATTGACTACTGAGGTCGCTGATATGGAGTACTTAGCAGAAGGTGGCAGCACAATGCACCTAATATGAAAAACGTATGTTTTTGGGGGTGTCCGGATACTTTTGATCACATAGTGTACGTTATAGATGTCTGAGACTTCGAAAAGTCTCTTGAACCACGTATTTTCATTTGACTACAACACAAAAGGAAAACAAAATATTTTTATTAACCAATATGAAAGCTGTCAAAGGCTCAAAGATGTTTAGTACGCATATATAAAAAATTTTGGTCATTTTTCCCATTAACATAAAACATCTAACAGGTTGAAAAGCAATTTTTAAATCTAATGTAAAATAATTGGTCTTGAACAGCTCCATCTGTTCAATGCACTTTTTATTTAAAAACTGGAAACCTGTAAACAAAAAGGAATAAAAGTATTTTGTAATTGTAGTTACATGAGTAGAATCAAAAAATCATGTGTTTATTGATGCTAAAACTAACGATGTATACCTGACCTGTGGACGGACTCTTTCCACATCATTTCGATAAAGGATTCGTTCAAATGGCCTATAGAACACATAACCAACTACCTAATATCAGCGTCCTGCCAACAGAGCTCATGAACTGACAGAATATGTTTTTCAGGAATTACGAGAAGTTCCTCAAAGCCGGCCGGAGTGGCCGTGCGGTTCTAGGCGCTTCAGTCTGGAACCGCGTGACCGCTACGGTCGCAGGTTCGAATCCTGCCTCGGGCATGGATGTGTGTGATGTCCTTAGGTTAGTTAGGTTTAAGTAGTTCTACGTTCTAGGGGACTTCTGACCTCAGCAGTTGAGTCCCATAGTGCTCAGAGCCATTTGAACCAGTTGAAGTTCCTCAAGATGACGTTCGGAGGCTGCACGCCTTACAATGAGTACAAGAGTATATCTGTGCTCATGTGCATCACATCTCTAACTGATGTTGATGATGGTCATCACTTCCAAATGGAATGAATGTTTAACCATTTGTTACCATTTATGTGGTGAACGTGACGAAAAAGTTTAATTAATATCGAACTGGAGCTTCATGGTTTAACACTTTGTGCATGAAACAAGCGATCTATCTGAGCGGGTTGTGGTGATGCACGTGTTTCTTTCGTTGTAGGTTGTAGACACCACAATGTGAACTCTCCATCTCAATCTACAGGGGCAGCTCAGACTGATGCCATTGTCATAAATCACTGGGATAAGCAATGACTGCAGCTGTATCCCTCCCTGCAGGCTTCTTCGGATGTTTTTTCCTGAAAACAACTCGTCCGTTGCAGCTGTGACACAGTTTTGCTAAATGGCAACTGATTATACAGAATGGCCGAGCGGTTCCAGGCGCTACAGTCTGGAACAGCGCGACCGCTACGGTCGCAGGTTCGTATCTTGCCTCGGGCATGGATGTCTGTGATGTCCTTAGGTTAGTTAGGTTTAAGTAGTTCTAAGTTCTAGGGGACTAATGACCTCAGAAGTTTAGTTCCATAGTACTCAGAGCCATTTGAACCATTTGATAACACAGAAGAAAACAGTCTCTGTAGACTATTAGATACATTCTGAAAAAAAACTCTTCAAAAACCGTTTAAAAAATCAAATCGTTTATAGTAATTGTCTATGCAATTACACTCAATGCCGGCTTTCATAACCCGCAACTTGCAATAGCTCTAATAAGCGAAGCGAAGCTCGCCCGGGAGTGGATTTTTGAAAGCATGAAGTTCAGTTAAAATTCCTTAATATGAAAAGACTCCACTCGCCTCGTCATAGTATACACTGAGATTACACGAGAATCAGTTTGTGACGTTTAGAGTGGTTCACCTACTCCACAAAATTTAGAGTCCCAAATCGAGTAGATTCTTCCTAAATCTGTTACCTAGCATGATGAAGACTCTCCTAAGTTCAACTTTCTTCTGAGGCAGAGCGCAGACCAGCACAGTCCTTGAACCACCACGACTGCCCCCTGGCCACCAAGGAAAGCAGCTTTTATGTGGCGCAGCGGACATGGGAAGGGACACCCTCCCTCAACTCGCTACTGGTTGTTTTCACCCTGAGCAAAATGTAGTCTATCCGACCAACTAAATCACTCACAAAACTCCTATTTGGGTCTCTGCTATGGCTTCATAATTTTTTAACATTCAGGGGTCTTTTCCTGATTTAATTCCAGGGAAATTCATACGCAGCAAAACAAAGAGAGGACAATTTTTTAAGGACGCAGATGGTCGGCTGTGTACTCTGAAAGATTAGATTAGATTAATACTAGTTCCATGGATCATGAATACGATATTTCGTAATGATGTGGAACGAGTCGAATTTTCCAATACATGACATAATTAGGTTAATTTAACAACATATTTAAGTTAATATAACAACTTTATTTTTTGTGTTTTTTTGTTTTTCTTTACTTTTTAATTTTATTTATTTATTTTTAGTATTTTTTTTCTTTTTTTTTCTTAATTTATATCTAAAAATTCCTCTATGGAGTAGAAGGAGTTGTCATTCAGGAATTCTTTTAATTTCTTCTTAAATACTTGTTGGTTATCTGTCAGACTTTTGATACTATTTGGTAAGTGACCAAAGACTTTAGTGCCAGTATAATTCACCCCTTTCTGTGCCAAAGTTAGATTTAATCTTGAATAGTGAAGATCGTCCTTTCTCCTAGTATTGTAGTTATGCACACTGCTATTACTTTTGAATTGGGTTTTGTTGTTAATAACAAATTTCATAAGAGAGTATATATACTGAGAAGCTACTGTGAATATCCCTAGATCCTTAAATAAATGTCTGCAGGATGATCTTGGGTGGACTCCAGCTATTATTCTGATTACAGAATAAATAAATACTTTATTCCTCAGTGATGAATTACCCCAAAATATGATGCCATATGCAAGCAATGAGTGAAAATAGGCGTAGTAAGCTAATTTACTAAGATGTTTATCACCAAAATTTGCAATGACCCTTATTGCATAAGTAGCTGAACTCAAACGTTTCAGCAGATCATCAATGTGTTTCTTCGAATTTAATCTCTCATCAATGGACATACCTAAAAATTTGGAATATTCTACCTTAGCTATATGCTTCTGATTAAGGTCTATATTTATTAATGGCGTCATACCATTCACTGTACGGAACTGTATGTACTGTGTCTTATCAAAATTCAGTGAGAGTCCGTTTACAAGGAACCACTTAGTAATTTTCTGAAAGACAGTATTGACAATTTCATCAGTTAATTCTTGTTTCTCAGGTGTGATTACTATACTTGTATCATCAGCGAAGAGAACTAACTTTGCCTCTTCATGAATATAGAATGGCAAGTCATTAATATACAATAAGAACAACAAAGGACCTAAGACTGACCCTTGTGGAACCCCATTCTTGATAGTTCCCTAGTTTGAGGAATGTGCTGATCTTTGCATGTTACGAGAACTACTTATTTCAACTTTCTGCACTCTTCCAGTTAGGTACGAATTAAACCATTTGTGCACTGTCCCACTCATGCCACAATACTTGAGCTTGTCTAGCAGAATTTCATGATTTACACAATCAAAAGCCTTTGAGAGATCACAAAAAATCCCAATGGGTGGTGTTCGGTTATTCAGATCATTCAAAATTAGACTGGTGAAAACATATATGGCATTTTCTGTTGAAAAACCTTTCTGGAAACCAAACTGACATTTTGTTAGTACTTCATTTTTACAGATATGTGAAGCTACTCTTGAATACATTACTTTCTCAAAAATTTTGGATAAAGCTGTTAGAAGGGAGATTGGACGGTAATTGTTGACATCAGATCTATCCCCCTTTTTATGCAAAGGTATAACAATAGCATATTTCAGTCTATCAGGGAAAATGCACTGTTCCAGAGAGCTATTACACAGGTGGCTGAGAATCTTACTTATCTGTTGAGAACAAGCTTTTAGTATTTTGCTGGAAATGCCATCAATTCCATGTGAGTTTTTGCTTTTAAGCAAGTTTATTATTTTCCTAATTTCAGAGGGAGAAGTGGGTGAGATTTCAATTGTATCAAATTGCATAGGTATGGCCTCTTCCATTAACAGCCTAGCATCTTCTAATGAACACCTGGATCCTACTATATCCACAACATTTAGAAAATGATTATTAAAAATATTTTCAACTTCTGACTTTTTGTTCGTTAAGCTTTCATTCAATTTGATGGTAATACTGTCTTCCTCTGCTCTTGGTTGACCTGTTTCTCTTTTAATAATATTCCAAATTGTTTTAATTTTATTATCAGAGTTGCTGATTTCAGACATGATACACATACTCCTGGATTTTTTAATAACTTTTCTTAATATAACACAGTATTTTTTATAATTTTTGATAGTTTCTGGGTCACTACTCTTTCTTGCTGTCAGATACATTTCCCTTTTCCGGTTACAAGATATTTTTATACCCTTAGTAAGCCATGGTTTGTTACAAGGTTTCTTACGAGTATATTTAACTATTTTCTTGGGGAACCAGTTTTCAAATGCATTTACAAAAATGTCATGAGATAAATTATATTTTAAATTGGCATCAGGTTCACGGTACACCTCATCCCAGTCTAACTGCTGTAGGCTTTCCCTGAAATTTGCAATTGTTAAATCGTTGACTGAACGTACTACTTTGGAGGACTGTTTAGTATTGCTGAATGGAGCTATGTCATATATTGTAACTAGCTGTGCACCATGATCAGAAAGACCATTCTCAACAGGCTGAGCATTTATCTGGTTAAACTTATCTTGGTCTATAAAGAAGTTATCTATCAGTGAGCTGCTATCCTTTACCACCCGAGTAGGAAAATCAATAACGGGTGTCAAATTGAAAGAACCGAGTAATACTTCAAGGTCATTTTTCCTATTACCCTCTTTTAGAGAATCTACATTGAAGTCCCCACAAATAATAATTTGCTTCCCCCTGTCTGACAGATAGCACAACAAGGAGTCCAAATTTTTCAGAAATAGATGAAAATTTCCTGATGGGGACCTATATACAGTTACAATTATAAATGTGCCTTTATTTAATTTAAGCTCACAGGCACATGCTTTTATATGTTTCTCTACACAAAACTTTTTTGTTTCTATACTTTTTGCACAATGATAACTTTTGACATATATGGCAACTCCTCCTTTCTCCATATTTTCTCTCATTACATGTGCAGAGAGCTTGTAACACCTTACATTTACCTTATCCATATCAGTAACAATGTGATGCTCAGACAGGCATAGTATATCTATTTCATTCTCAGCTTCTAAATCTTCTAAACAAACCAGAAGCTCATCTACTTTATTCTTTAAACTCCCAATATTTTGATGAAATATACTTACATTATTTTTAATTATACTTTTATGAGAACCTTTCCTTATTCTAACATTTGCAGTACTCTCCTGTCTGAGTTTCTCATTGTGCTTAGGCCTAGTTCCTATACCAGTGGTCACATGGTGTTCAGAGAGGCAGATTATGTCAATTGGGTTGGGTGACTTTAATTCATCAATGCAATTACCTAGGACTGAGATACAACTTGGTGGAGATAAAATTTCTGGTGATTGGTGAAAATTTATAATTGATAGCTGTGATTGGTGATCCAATGTGCTAGAATTGTGCTGTTTAATTTCTTTCCTAAACTGAAGATTTGTTTCGATCCTGACCTCTCGTAGAACTTGACATCTTTCTGTCTTACCTATCCTAAAAAAGGTGCTGCTCCAACACCTGTAACCACTGGTATTTTACCATTCATGGCAGTGCCTCCCCCTCTTTAATTTCCTGCTATTACCCCAGCCAGTTTCCCCTTCCCTTTCCTGTTGAGATGTAGGCTGTGCCTGGTATAGTCCCACCTACTGAGACAATCAACAGGAACCACACCAATATGAGCCCCCGCACCCGACCCAAGCAGCCGTTCCAACTCCAAATTAACTCTCCCAACAGAAGAGTTCAAATGAGGCCGGTCATGGCGTCTCAGGACAGATACAAATTCAACATTGGTGTGTCTCGATGCCGACGCAATCTTTACCAGGTCACACTCTATACTGTACCCAGGATCTCTGTCGATGCTGTTCCCTGACCCTCCCACAATAACCACGGTGTCTTCCCTGGTAAATCCTTTACAGAGTGAACCTAAATCCTCTGTCACCTGATCCAGACTAGCACTTGGTTTGAAAAAATTTGTGACCTGGTATTCTGGTCCTAATTCCTCCTGCAGAAGTTGGCCTACACCTCTGGCATGAGAACTGCCTAACAACAAAACTTTCTTCCTTTTCGATGACTTTCCTACATTCTTTTTCAGTTTCCTATTGAAAGTTTGTTGTGTCCTGTCTACACCTACCTCTGTAGTCATATAGCTTTCATTTTGACTGAAGTAATAGCTTTTCACTGTTCCAAAACCACACATCGATGCACTACAAAATACGTAAATATATCTACACTATAGTATAGAAGAACTTCGAATAATGGTTTGTAAATTTGCGTCAGTCTGCTCTGACGCTGGCGTAAAAATGAACTGTGATAAAACAAAGATCATTCTGAATCAATGGACACCGGAGGGAACTGCATCTGTTGGAAGTACGCAACTTCAAAGGACCACAGAATATGTCTATCTAGGTCAGCTGCTGAATGTTTCCATGTATTAAATTACGCTAGCAAGATTTTGGAAGGAACTCCTTAGATTTGAAGTGCAAGATGTCAGTCGAGCTGAAGAAAACAATTTTTGACCAATGTATGCAGCCAGTTATAACTTATGGCTGTGAGACATGGACATTAAAGCATTTGATTCTTAGAAGAGTAATAGTCCAAGGAGGAATGAAAAGATCAGTGTTGGGGAACACAAAACAAGACAGATGGAAAGTTGTTGATATCAGGCAGGCAACAAAGGTCAGTGCCATATTAATGGAGAGAGTGAATACCTTGAAATGGTAGTGGGCTGGTCATGTCGTTCGAAGGAAAGATGGCAGGTGCTCAAAACAAGTACGACACTGGAGCCCAATTTACCAAAAAAGACCAAGAGGAAGACCAAGAGAAAGACCAAGACAAAGACCAAGACAAACACCAAGACAAAGACCAAGACAAAGACCACTGGACAGTTGGGACAGAATCTTAAAAGAAGACAGCCCGACTGCACTGCCCATGGGAAGCTCAAGATCGGCAGAAATGGAAGAATCTACAGGGACCTGATGATACACGCCGTCTCAAAGAGTCCATATCGCCAAGTGATCGAACTGGCTGATGATGATGATCATCTACACTATCTGATCAAAAGTATCCAGACGCAAACACTACTGGCAATTAAAACTGCTACACCAAGAAGAAATACAGATGATAAACGGATATTCGCTGGACAAATATATTATACTAGAACTAACATGTGATTACATTTTCACGCAATTTGGGTGCATAGATATTGAGAAATCAGTACCCAGAACAACCACCTCTGGCCGTAATAACGGCCTTGATACGCCTGGGCATTGAGTCAAACACAGCTTGGATGGCGTGTACAGGTACAGCTGCCCATGCAGCTTCAACAAGATACCACAGTTCATCAAGAGTAGTGACTGGCGTATTGTGACGAGCCAGTTGCTCGGCCACCATTGACCAGACGTTTTCAGTTGGTGAGAGATCTGGAGAATGTGCTGGCCAGTGCAGCAGTCGGACATTTTCTGTATCCAGAAAGGCCCGTACAGGACCTGCAACATTCGGTCGTGCATTATGCTGCTGAAATGTAGGGTTTCGCAGGGATCGAATGAATGGTAGAGCCAAGTGTCGTAACACATCTGAAATACAACATCCACTGTTCAAAATCCCGTCAATGCGAACAAGAGGTGACTGAGACGTGTAACCAATGGCTCCCCATACCATCACGCCGGGTGATACGCCAGTATGGCGATGACGAATACACGCTTCCAATGTGCATTCACCGCGATGTCGCCAAACACGGATGCGACCATCATGATGCTGTAAAAAGAACCTGGATTGATCCGAAAAAGTGACGTTTTGCCATTCGTGCACCCAGGTTCATCGTTGAGTACACCATCGCAGGCGCTCCTGTCTGTGATGCAGCGTCAAGTGTAATCGCAGCCATGGTCTCCGAGCTGATAGTCCATGCTGCTGCAAACGTCGTTGAACTTTTCGTGCAGATGATTGTTGTCTTGCAAACGTCCCCATGTGTTGAGTCGGGGATCGAGACGTGGCTGCACCATCCGTTACAGCCATGCGGATAAGATGTCTGTCATCTCGACTGCTAGTGATACGAGGCCGTTGGGATCCAGCACGGCGTTCCGTATTACCCTCCTGAACCCACCGATTCCATATTCTGCTAACAGTCATTGGATCTCGACCAACGCGAGCAGCAATGTCACGATACGACAACCGCAATCGCGATAGGCTACAATCCGACCTTTATCAAAGTCGGAGACGTGATGGTACGCATTTCTCCTCCTTACACGAGGTATCACAACAACGTTTCACCAGGCAACAGCGCTCAGCTGCTGTTTGTGTACGAGAAATCGATTGGAAACGTTCCTCATGTCTGCACGTTGAAGTTGTCGCCACCGGCGCCAATCTTGTGTGAATGCTCTGAAAAGCTAATCATTTGCATATCACAGTATCTTCTTCCTGTCGGTTAAATTTCGCGTCTGTAGTACGTCATCTTCGTGGCGTAGCAATTTTATTAGTGGACATTAATGTAAAGTGTTTCCACCCTTTCCCTTTATCGTGGCTTCAACTCTGATGGGGCACTTTCAGTGACGTTTCTGAATGCCTGTGGAGGAATGGCAACCCATTCTTCTTCAAGAGCCAAAAGCAGAGAAGGTAGTGATGTTGGTGTTCCATTGGATTCAGGGCAGGACTCAGGGTACACTAGTCCGTTTCAGGGACGTTAATTTCCACAAACAATTGCCTTACGGGTGCTGTTTTATGAGAGGATGCATTGTCAACCTGATACAAACAGCCACACCTCCAGTCTGTTTCTCTACTGTAAGCAGTACGCAGTGTTCATCCCTCCGCATTTATCGTTTTCTTAAGCGTAAAGAGGGGATCACACCCTAAGTACGAATACCACCTCCTCTGTACTTTACTGTTGGCACGTCATATGCTCGCAGGTAACGTCCTCCTTCGGATCGGCGTAGGGTACAGCGTCTACTACTACTACTACTACTACTAGTAGTATCACTTGCCCCTTGTCCCGTGGCTACGCAGAATCGGCCATGGTTAAATGGATTTGGCATGTTAATGGTGAGGGGTGGCCGGATGCCCTTCCTGCCGCCATCCTCTACCCCCCAGGACGGAATGAGTGTACCCCAACTGTCTGCGTCTAGTGTAAATCTTGAAATAGTGCGAACGTGTTTTCAAATGTCTGCGACGCGTGTAACTGAGGCGGATTGTGGGGACTAGCCCGGTATTCACCTTGCAGCATGTGGAAAACCGCCTAAAAACTACATGCAGGCTGGCCAGCACACCGGCCCTCGTCGTTAAGCCGCCGGGCGGATTCGATCCGGGGCCGACGCGCCTACCCGAGTCCAGGAAGCAGCGCGTTAGCGGGTCGGCGTAAGTACAGCGTGATTCATAAATCGAAATCACTCGATTCCAGTCTTCCACTCTCCAGTGAGGTCATTCTTTTGATGACCTCAGTCATCGTTGAGGATTACCTGCAGAAATGCGTGGATTACGAGGAGCTTGTCCACCACTGTACCACATTCTCTTTAACTGCCTATGGGCAGTCAATCTGCTAGCTGTACTGTTGGTAGCGACTCCTTCCGCTGATGTGAAGCGATTTGCACACACGACCTCGGCAACATTCGACAGTCCCCGCCCGTCAGTACATGAGGTTTAGCGGTGGGCATCCTTTCGCGTTTAGATTTTACAGTCACATTACCAACAGTCGACTTGGGCAGCTTTATAAGTGTTGAAATATCCATGATGGGTGTGTTACTCGGGCAACATCCAATGACTGGTCCACGTTCGAACCACTGAGTTCTGCTGACCGACAAATTCTGATGTTACTGTCTCTCTCCTGACAATACAGTACTCCCCGCCTGCATTACATACTGTTTTCCGGATGCTTTTGATCAGACAGTGTATACAGAGGGCTTAAAACGTAGGATAAAATTTTATAATATTTAGTTTAATCATTAATTTCGGAAAACGTTACTCAAATTTAAAGATATTTCTAAACGAGCACACGGATTGCTTGCTGTATACGAAATACATATAACCGTTGAATTGCAGTTCTCTAACGTCATTTCCTATCGGCCATAAACTCATCGAAAGACAACAATATTCCCTAAGGTACATGTTTAATTTTGATGCTTTCTGAGTATGCTGTATGCATTGACTGCATTATATTTACTGCCCAGGCTTTCTTTAGAGGCTCTGAAATGAGTGCAAAACAGGCCATGACGTCACTGCTAGGTTCCCCGTGCGAAGGATGGGCAGTGGTTGGCTATGTGTCTAAAAACTGTCGTGGCACTGTTTGCTATTATGGTCGATGTGGAATTCCGATCGAATGGTGCATGTAGGCTAAACCATGGGGCATTTAAATCTACAAGTAAGCCAGCGGTGAACATGGGAGCATACTGCAACTATTCAGCAAGGCATTCGGCGTGAGGTGCTCTGAAGTACACGAGTACAGAGAACATAAGGTGTATCAACAGATAATACAGTAGTGTGCTCCACTGAGCTAAAACTATACTGGTGGGAAAAGTCAGCCTTCTTTATTAAATCGCCAACCATCACTCGTGGGGGAAGTAACTAGCTGAGCTTCGCGTGAGTAATGACTATTTTCTTGCTGTTTTTATTGTTTCGATCGATTATGCAGGCTACTGACATTTATCTTTGTGACCGACTCCTGTCACACACAATAAAATATTTTCCAACGGCAAAAATCGGTAAACCTAGAAACGGCTTTTTTCTGTACTACTTGTGTAATGCACGAATGTAGCAATGATCGCAAACTGCCGTTTTTGCATTCGGCAGAATAAATCTTCTTGGTGAGTCGTGCAGAGTGTAACAACAAATGTATGACCAGGCTTACAGGAAACATTCATCACACTTAGAGCAAGAAAATATGTTGTATGGACATGGGTCCAGAAACGCCTTTTTTCCACGTTAGAGCTCAATTTCTATAAATCTTCAACACACTAGTCATGGGAAGTACAATGGAAACGAAAGTATCAGCGCCATATGAAAGACTTTCCTGAATGACCTCTGTTACTAAGGTTACATGCATCAACCAGCCGTCACACGAACCTTGATGTGCTGAGTGCTGTAGGTCTGCAGAACGTGGAGGTAAACAATCTGCTCCACCTTTATGTATCCATCTGCCACGGAATCTGTTATTTGGAAGCCTGTGAACATTAACACTGAATTGAGGAACAGCTCCGTGGTGCATGAAATACATGTATTGTCGCAATTATAAAGGCACATCTTCTAGCAGAAGAGGTGAAGTATTCTCCTTGCAAGCATGGTAAGTTTCTCTGTTGAGCCTGGGTTGAACATGCAAGACTATTCTGTCCTGCGGTGTAATTTGAAAGACTATTAGAAGGTAGATTAAGGAAAGGCAAACCTACGTTTCTAGCATTTGTAGACTTAGAGAAAGCTTTTGACAATGTTGATTGGAATACTCTCTTTCAAATCCTGAACGTGGCAGGGGTAAAATACAGGGAGCGAAAGGCTGTTTACAATTTTTACAGAAACCAGATGGCAGTTATAAGAGTCGAGAGCAGTGGTTGGGAAGGGAGTGAGACAGGGTTTTAGCCTTTCCCCGATATTATTCAATCTGTATATTGAGCATGCAGTGAAGGAAACAAAACAAAAATTCGGATTAGGTATTAAACTCCATGGAGAAGAAATAAAAACTTTGAGGTTTGCTGATGACATTGTAATTCTGTCAGAGACAGCAAGGGACTTGGAAGAGCAGTTGAACGGAATGGACAGTGTCTTGAAAGGAGGATATAAGATGAACAAAAGCAAAACGAGGATAATGGAATGTAGTCGAATTAAGTCGGGTGGTGATGAGGGAATTAGATTAGGAAATGAGGCACTTAAAGTAGTAAAGGAGTTTTACTATTTGGGGAGCAAAATAACTGATGATGGTCGAAGTAGAGAGGATATAAAATGTATACTGGCAATGGCAAGTAAAGCGTTTCTGAAGAAGAGAAATTTGTTAACATCGAGTATAGATTTAAGTGTCAGGAAGTCATTTCTGAAAGTATTTGTATGGAGTGTAGCCATGTATGGAAGTGAAACATGGACGATAACTAGTTTGGACAAGAAGAGAATAGAAGCTTTCGAAATGTTGTGCTACAGAAGAATGCTGAAGATTAGATGGGTAGATCACATAACTAATGAGGAAGTATTGAATAGGATTGGGGAGAAGAGACGTTTGTGGCACAACTTGACTAGAAGAAGGGATCGGTTGGTAGGACATGTTCTGAGGCATCAAGGGATCACCAATTTAGTATTGGAGGGTAGCGTGGAGGGTAAAAATCGTAGATGGAGACCAAGAGATGAACACACTAAGCAGATTCAGAAGGATGTAGGTTGCAGTAGGTACTGGGAGATGAAGAAGCTTGCACAGGTTAGAGTAGCATGGAGAGCTGTATCAAACCAGTCTCAGGACTGAAGACCACAACAACAACAACAACAACAACAGGCGACGGCAAGTCTATGTCCTGACAGCATTAAGCCTTCCACTTGCCTAGCTCGCCATGCATGTGGTAAATTGATTCTGCCTTCTGACAGTGGTTGTTGTTGCTAGCCTGCATTGGAGGCTATCACTTTTATCAGAGTCTTAATTAAAACATGAATGCTGAAATAATTTAATGAAATGGTGGCCTTGTCATTATAGTAGTCAATTATTGATGGGAGATTATGAAAACAGGATTAATCTTTCATAAAAAGTTATGGCAAAATTTTATTGATCATAAAACAGGACCACAACACAAGTTAAGCTAGATGACAAATAAATCATGAACTGTTGGCAACACAAATAGACGCAACAAATAATCAGCAGTCCACTGGGTGACGATTGGTTGGCGAAGAGTAAGGTTTATATGTTTAATCTGTTTATCTGGCTCAGAACATGGATAATGCAATCTTAAATTACCTGATCCCGAATAGACTTTATTGGATTTATTGTACACAGAAGTTACACAACTTTGGTGCAGCTGAGAACAAGTGGCGAGACTTTGATGTGTTTGCCGTAACAAGCCGGAGCAGCAATACTATACCCCTTTTTAAAGGCTTTCACAAGCGATGGTCGTGGCGCAAGTGTCCGCAAAGTAGTGACGTGTGGCGCCTGTAATTCGCTATCGTGGGCACAAAATATGCAGTCACGGGTTGGAGATCTGTTAGACGTATCGCAATATCTCTCCAACGGAGCTCTGAAATCTCAGCAGATTTCAGCGTGTGACGCTCTCATTCACCGGTCATACCATCGACCGATTTGAATCATTCACATAGCAATGTCCAATAGAAGATCAAATGTCAGGGCGGCAGACCTGATACAAATAAGATTGTCCTCCGCACAGCGAGTTGTCTAAGATGAGGAAGGTTACAAAAATGGTTCAAATGGCTCTGAGCCCTATGGGACTTAACAGTTTCCTAGAACTTAGAACTACTTAAACCTAACTAACCTAAGGACATCACACACATCCATGCCCGAGGCAGGATTAGAACCTGCGACCGTAGCGGTCACGCGGTTCCAGACTGAAGCGCCTAGAACCGCTCGGCCACAACGGCCTTCAGGAAGGTTACAGCTAAGTCTTCACCACAGGTTCCTCAGTCAAGACCAATGCCAGCATGAAGTCACACTCAGAATGAGTGTCCCAAGAACAACCCACTCATACCAAGAGTCAAGACCAGAATCTCTTCTCCAGACCAGAGTCTGAATCCGAAGACCAAGTTTCTCCACTTTTCCCTTTAAACTCACTAAAAGCACTCCCACAACTGTCCCCACAAGGGTTTCATGTCAGTTACAAGGCTCCACGAGCTCCAAGTCTCCCCTGTAAGTCGTCTTCTCTACCCACCAGCCAATCCTAATCAAAGTTAGGATTCTGTAGAAGCAGCCAATCCGAGACTTGTAAATTCTCACTCAGGCAGGAGAAGACGTTTCACTCCCGACTTGTTTTTTTCTCACGACCGCTTTAGGCAGCATGTTCCGAGTTTTGTTAGGCCTAAAATGAACAATACTGTCTCAGAGATCATTATGTGGACAGGCCTAACGTTACAGCATGTCCAATCAGGGTCCTTGGCTAACCTAAGAGAAGTACTTTTGCGTTCCAACATAGATCATTTCAGAACCGCCATACATGTTGTATTCCATTCTACAATTCCTCTGAAGGCCTGAGGCTTCCCATAAAACTAAACAGGCAAAAGGGAAACACCACCTGTCAGCTCCATCGATAGCATCTGGTCCAAGGTGAACATGGAAACTCTTGAAATATTATGGCTGCCATCCCTTTAAACAATGGTCGTTTATGACACTGTCAGAACGCCTTGATTGGGCGACCTATTTCTCTCTTGAGTCCCTGCCCCTGCTGTGGCCAGAGACGCCAACAGGCAGTAAGGCAGTTTTATCGTCTCTTCGGTCGAAAGCATTGTCTGCAGACCGGAGCGAGAAATTCTAGGGACCAACGTTCTGTCTCCGGTAAGTGCTTCAAGATGTTCGTCTCCCAACAGCTTCACATGGCTTCCAAGCCCCAAATGCCCACTGTAAGATTTGCTGTTAAATAACCAAGTTGCCTGCTTGTTCTCAACTCCAGAAAACACTGTTCGAAGGAGAGTCACCATGAAGATCCCACATGCATTAATAATGTACATGCTCCCGTCAGTGCACGCTCATGTTGATAATCTCATGCTGTCTCAGAAAAACGATGTCTAGGGTATAATAACAACATTACAGAGTAGCCTTGAATATGAAAATAAGTGAGAGATTGACTCGGCCTCTCTCAAACATGATGCTATAACAAACTGTCACAAACAATTCTGCCCCAAACCTTGACAAAAAGTCTGTGTTAATGACATGATTGCACAATTTCGGGAAGATTCCCGATAGCCCTTAAGTGATGATTGTGAAAAATTGCAGTCTGATCACACTGAAACGAAGCCTCATCCGTGAACAGAACATCTGCACTAAGGTGAAGGTTCACACATTGTTGAATGTTCTACTTGCAGAATTGTACCTGTGCGGGAAAACCAACTGATGATATTGCCCTCACACGCTATTCATGGTGCTGGTACAGTAGGTTCTCATGTAGCATTCTCACGACGGTACGGTCAACATTACTTGTTGCAGCTAATGGTTTATACTGGCGCTAGGAATGTCGTCAACTGCACAAAGAAGTTCCTCCTCCAGCTGAGATGTCCTTGTTCTAGGCCTGTCATAGTAGTGCATAGTGGGCTTAAACGTCCCATGCTCCGTAAGACTATTTTGAACATTTCATGTGTGGAAATGTTTCATATAATACTGGTACATTCCGTTTCTGTGTGTTTCCCATGATTAATGTGTTTATGAAGAGAAGTAAAAAAATGAGTTCTAACATGGAAATAAAGCGTTTTTGAATCCATGCCCAAGTAATATATTTTCTTTCTCTATTTGTGGGTAATGTTTCCGGAAAATTTGGCCATACCCTTCTGTTACACCCTATACAACAGACGTGGTTGATTTGTTCTAACAGCATTTAATTATTACGTGAGTTTCACACGATTTTCCGCTGATGACCATTTCAGAAGGACAATTAAAAGAATTATAAAAGTTTTTAAATGGCGGTCGGGCATGTTAATGCTCCACGCAACACACGGGCGTGACGATTCTGCTGAGGAGCATTGGAGAACACTCTGCAATCATCGCAGTGGGAATAGCGTTATGGTCTGCGAAGAGTATCTGCGAAAATTTCTACGACAATAAGTCAACGCGGAAAGCCTTGTTGACCGATCTGATTGCGTAGCCACTCTGAGAAATGGTGGTTGCAAGCACATAGCGGGAGTCTGTCATTTGGTGGTAGAACTGTCGCAGTCTTTTTCTGATAACAGGTCTCCAAATTTAGCCACCAGGGTGTCGCAGGAGCAACGCCACGTTCCTCCTAAAGACTCTCATTTTTGTTCCGTAAGCTCACCGACCTTCTGACGCAGCTGACTTCGAAGTCAGCTGCCATCCTTATTTGATAAAGATTTCAGATGTTGGGGTAGTACTCCACGGTTGGTACCACTAACTTCTTACAGGGGGTTTGCAAGGACTATACCTATTAATCTAAATCTTTCATTCCCCTTCTCTTCTGCTACTTTTGTGTGTTCGTCACATTTCATACTTCACATCTTCATCCACATACATATATATATTCCCCTTTCATACTTTACATCTTCATCCACATACATATACATATTCCGTTAGCCACCGATGGTGCGTGGGGGGAGAGTACCTTGTATCACTTTTAGTCATTTCCTTCCCTGTTCCACTTACAAATAGAGCGATGAAAAAACGACTGTGTATATGCCTCCGCATGAACTCACATTTCTCTTATCCTATCTCAATGATCCTTACGTGAAATCTATATTGGCGACTTAAGAATCGTTCTGCAGTCAGCTTCAAATGCCGTTTCTCTGAATTGTCTCAGTACTGCCCCTCCATCCAGGCATTTCTATTTGAGTTCTCTCAGCAACTCTCTAACACTTGAGTGTTGATCGAGTCTACTGTAACAAGTTTAGCAACCTGCCTCTGAATTACTTCGAATTATTCCTTTAATCCAGTCTGGTGGGGATCAAAAAACACTTGAGAAATACTCAAGAATGGGGCGCACTAGTTTTCTACAAGCACTCGCCTTTTTCCTAAAATTCTCCCAATAAAGCGAAGTCGACCATTCGCCTTCCCTACTACAGTCCTTACATGGTCGTTACGTTTCATATCGCTTTGCAATGTTACGTCTAGATCTTTAATGGACCAGACTGTGTCCAAAAACACATTACTAATGCTATTTCGAACATTACGGGATTGTTTTTCCTAGTCAACTGAATTAACTTACAGTTTTCTACATTTGCAGCTAGCTGTCATTCATCACACCAACTAGAAACTTAGAATTATAAATTAATAGCTCTAGCTGCTGACGGGCGTTGATATATATCTGGAACAGGAGAAAATGTGTGCCCCGACCGGGAACGGGACGGGGACCCGAACCCTGGATCTCCTGCTTACATGGCAGACGCTCTATGTATCTGAGCCATATAAGTATATAGTTCTGGCAATACTGGCCATGACCTTCCTCTTCTGTGCAGACGCACACATATTACCCAAATTCTTACGGGACTTGATAAGAATGTCTTCCACGAGTAATGATTGTGTTGGGTAGGGACACTAAGAATGTAGTGTGTGGACATATGAGGTAAGAATGTGGGTCTCACGGGAGGCGTGCGCGAGATAATCCGTGCAGTCGCGCTATCCTCTGTGCACTCAGATGGATAGAGCGTCTGCCATGTAAGCAGGAGATCCCGGGTTCGGATCCCGGTCGGGGCACACTTTTTCACCTGTCCCCGTTGATGTATATATAGACGGCTGCGGGTCATTAATCAGCGAGCAGCCGAAAACTTTTGCTCACGATGTCCGTCAGGTCATTTCTGCACTGAGTGGTTATAATTAGGCATTTGCGACGGGCTCAGTCCCCAAGAATGAAGGATGTGCGGCGTTTGTGAGAATGGTATTCGGACTGTGTCCTGCAGGCTCCGCGTTGTTGGTGTCATGCCCTGCAATTGGGCGCTGGTGCTGTTGGGGAGGCGGGCTCAGGCCCCGGGGGGGGGGGAGGGGGGGGGGGAGCCATACTCTGTTTTCCTTAGCCTACATGCAGGGAAAGCAGAAAGGTGGAAGGAGTATATAGAGGGTCTATACAAGGGCGATGTACTTGAGGACAATAATATGGAAGTGGAAGAGGATGTAGATGAAGATGAAATGGGAGATATGATACTGCGTGAAGAGTTTGACAGAGCACTGAAAGACCTGAGTCGAAACAACGCCCCGGGAGTAGACAACATTCCATTAGAACTACTGACGGCCTTGGGAGAGCCAGTCCTGACAAAGCTCTACAGTCTGGTCAGCAAGATGTATGAGACAGGCGAAATACAATCAGACTTCAAGAAGAATATAATAATTCCAATCCCAAAGAAAGCAGGTGTTGACAGATGTGAAAATTACCGAACTATCAGTTTAATAAGTCAGAGCTGCAAAATACTAACGCGAATTATTTTCAGACGAATGGAATAACTGGTAAAAGCCGACCTCGGGGAAGATCAGTTTGGATTCCGTAGAAATGTTGGAACACGTGAGGCAATACTGACCCCACGACTTATCTTAGAAGAAAGATTAAGGAAAGGCAAACCTACGTTTCTAGCATTTATAGACTTGGAGAAAGCTTTTGACAATGTTGATTGGGATACTCTCTTTCAAATTCTGAAGGTGGCAGGGGTAAAATACAGGGAGCGAAAAGGCTATTTACAATTTGTACAGAAAGCAGATGGTAGTTATAAGAGTCGAGAGGTATGAAAGGGAAGCAGTGGTTGGGAAGGGAGTGAGACAGGGTTGTAGTCTATCCCAGATGTTATTCAATCTGTATATTGAGCAAGCAATAAAGGAAACAAAAGAAAAGTTCGGAATAGGTATTAAAATCCACGGAGAAGAAATAAAAACTTTGAGGTTCGCTGATGACATTCTAATTCTGTCAGAGACAGCACGGGACTTGGAAGAGCAGTTGAACGGAATGGACAGTGTCTTGAAAGGAGGGTACAAGATGAACATCAACAAAAGCAAAACGCGGATAATGGAATGTAGTCGAATTAAGTCGGGTGATGATGAGGGAATTAGATTAGGAAATGAGACACTTAAAGTAGTAAAGGAGTTTTGCTATTTGGGGATCAAAATAACTGATGATGGTCGAAGTAGGCAGGATGTAAAATGTAGACTGGCAATGGCAAGGAAAGCATTTCTGAAGGAGAAAAATTTGTTAACATCGAGTATAAATTTAAATGTCAGGAAGTCGTTTCTGAAAGTATTTGCATGGAGTGTAGCCATGTATGGAAGTGAAACGTGGACAATAAATAGTTTAGACAAGGTACTACAGAAGAATGCTGAAGATTAGATGGGTAGATCACATAACTAATGAGGAGGTGTTGAATAGAATTGGGGAGAAGAGACGTTTGTGGCACAACTTGACTAGAAGAAGGAATCGGTTGGTAGGACATGTTCTGAGACATCGAGGGATCACCATTTCAGTATTGGAGGGCAGTGTGGAGGGTGAAAATCGAAGAGGGTAACCAAGAGATGAATACACTAAGCAGATTCAGAAGGATGTGGGCTGCAGTGGGTACTGGGATTGGAGAGGCTTGCACAGGACAGAGTAGCATGGAGAGCTGCATCAAGGCAGTCTCAGGATTGAAGACCACAACAACAACAACATGCACGTCGCGCGGCCATCAGCGGCCCTCTGCAGACCGACACTTAAGGGACACCAAATACAAATAGACATCGAGAGAGAGGCCCTGTCATATGGCACTCGCGTGTATACGCTGAAATTAACTGTAAACGATACGTCTTCTTTGGTGGGGGTCGCGCTACTGCAGTGTCACACATGACGCATAAATAGGAAAACAGTAGAACGTCTGTGTAGGGCCATGTTTTTACCCACACCACCACTTGGCTGAATGTGTATAAGGCTCTGTAGCGTCATTTAAACACAGCCAAATCGTCACAGTAGCAGTGTATCTCTAATAAAGTTGACGTTTGTCCTCACCTCGGTGGCGATTAAAGCGATTTCGCCTCCGGGTGGGTTCGAATCACCAACCTTTCGGTTAACAGCCGAATGCTCTAGCCGATTGCGTCACGGAGCCTTAACTTTTACTCACTTCTGTTCTCTTTGTCAGTGCAACTCGTATACCTTTTGCAGGCATCTCGCAAAATGATAGCATCTGCTGACGCCTCTTCGCGTGGATAATGTGCATGCACACTGTAGCGAGGCTCATAAACGAATGTCATCGCCAGGCGTGACATTATCCATTACTGGCCATTAAAATTGCTACACCACGAAGATGACGTGCTACAGACGCGAAACTTAACCGACAGGAAGAAGATGCCGTGATATGCAAATGATTAGCTTTTCAGAGCATTCACACAAGGTTGGGGCAGGGGCGACACCTACAACGTGCTGACATGAAGAAAGTTTCCAACCGATTTCTCATACACAAACAGCAGTTGACCGGCGTTGCCTGGTGAAACGTTGTTGTGATGCCCCGTGTCAGGAGGAGAAATGCGCACCATCACGTTTCCGACTTATATGAAGGTCGGATTGTATCCTATCGCGATTGCGTTTATCGTATCGTGACATTGCTGCTCGCGTTGGTCGAGATCCAATGACTGTTAGCAGAATATGGAATCGGTGGGTTCAGGAGGGTAATACGGAACGCCGTGCTGGATTCCAACGGCCCCGTATCACTAACAGTCGAGATGACAGACATCTTATCCGCATGGCTGTAACGCATCGTGCAGCCACGTCTCGATCCCTGAGTCAACACATGGGGACGTTTGCAAGACAACAACCATCTGCACGAACAGTTCGACGACGTTTGCAGCAGCATGGACTATCAGCTCGGAGACCGTGGCTGCGGTTACCCTTGACGCTGCATCACAGACAGGAGCGCCTGCGACGGTGTACTCAACGACGAACCTGGGTGCACGAATGGCAAAACGTCACTTTTTCGGATCAATCCGGGTTCTGTTTACAGCATCATGATGGTCGCATCCGTGTTTGGCGACATCGCGGTGAACATACAATGGAAACGTGTATTGGTCATCGCAGTACTGGCGTATCACCTGGCGTGATGGTATGGGGTGCCATTGGTTACACGTCTCGGTCACCTCTTGTTCTCATTGACGGCACTTTGAACAGTGTACGTTTAATTTCAGATGTGTTACGACCCGTGGCCCTACCCTTCATTCGATCTCTGCGAAACCCTACATTTCAGCAGGATAATGCACGACCGCATGTTGCAGGTCCTGTACGGACCTTTCTGGATACAGAAAATTTTCGGCTGCTGCCCTGGCCATCACATTCTCCAGATCTCTCACCAACTGAAAACGTCTGGCCATGGTGGCCGAGCAACTGGCTCGTCACAATACGCCAGTCACTACTCTTGATGAACTGTGGTATCGTGTTGAAGCTGCAAGGCAGCTGTACCTTATACACGCCATCCAAGCTGTGTTTGACTCAATGCCCAGGCGTATCAAGACCGTTATTACGGCCAGAGGTGGTTGTTCTGGGTACTGGTTTCTCAGGATCTATGCACCCAAATTGCGTGAAAATATAATCACAAGACAGTTCTAGTATAATGCATTTGTCCAATGAATACCCGTTTATCATTTGCATTTCTTCTTGGTGTAGCAATTTTAATGGCCGGTAGTGTATTACAAAACACTGTTCCGCTTACACATTCAGAATACCTCTGAGGCAGGTAGAAGACTTGTCGTAGGTTGTACAACAGATCTATGGAAGAGAGGTAATTCGGACTTAACTGTTTTGATACACAATAGATCTCCACCTCGCTTGCACCGTAACACATTGGTTGAAAACCGAATCACTGGCCAATCGTTACAAACTGCGTGGCTAATAAGATCACCAGATTTGAAGCCGTATAATTTCTAGCTGTGAGGTTACCGGAGGAGGGCAAGGAGGTGGAGGAGGAGGAGATTAGTGTTTAACGTTCCGTCGACAATGGGGTCATAAGAGACGGAGCACAAACTCGCGCCCTTTCGAAGCAGCCATCGCGGCATTTGCCTTAAGCGATTTAGGAAAACCACGGGAAACCTACATCAGGATGGCCGGACGCGGGTTTCGCCATCGTCCTTCCGAATGCGAATGCAGAGCACTAAGACGCTCGGTATAAGGTTACAGGAAGGACTGGGTTTATCAACGGGAGACTGACACACGATGGAGGAAGAAGATGAGCAAAGCGGGGGAGGCAGCCAAATATCCCGCCGGAGATGTTCCGGCCAGTCGCAGAGCCGGCTCTAGTGTGATTCCCGGCCGTTGTGGATGCAGGTGGTCGTCACGTTGAGCAACATTTGTCACCTGGAACTTAAACATGGTACGCAATTAGCAAATGTCACCCTCTCCTGTGGTAATTAAGATGCGTTTCTTCCAACGGTACATCCGTCAAGTCTCTTCCGCACGTCCTTACAAACGTTTCGACAAAATGGCTCTGAGCACTATGGGACTTAACTGCTGTGGTCATCAGTCCCCTAGAACTTAAAACTACTTAATCCTAACTGACCTAAGGACATCACACACATCCATGCCCGAGGCAGGATTCGAACCTGCGACCGAACCGGTCGCGCGGTTCCAGACTGTAGCGCCTAGAACCGCTCGGCCACTCAGGCCGGCGATTCCACAAAATTTCATTCGTCTAATATCACAGGGGCCATC
The DNA here is from genome assembly GCF_023864275.1 of Schistocerca cancellata. Classification (NCBI taxonomy): domain Eukaryota; kingdom Metazoa; phylum Arthropoda; class Insecta; order Orthoptera; family Acrididae; genus Schistocerca; species Schistocerca cancellata. The sequence continues at coordinate 417,731,577 of NC_064633.1, forward strand.
TCAAGTAGCGGAGGTTTAATTATAAACACTCTCTATACAGAGAATATTAGCCGTCCTATCACACTTCCTCGTGGCAGAGCTGACGATACCCTAATCTCTGATGAAAACTTGCCATTGAGGACAACGTATTAGGTTCTATTACTTAGGAAGTCTTCGAGCTCCAAAAGGGCTGTATGCACTATAGGACTTAACGTCTGAGGTCATCAGTGCCCTAGACTTAGAGCTACTTAAACCTAACTAACCTAAGGACATCACACATATCCATGCCCGAGGCAGGATTCGAACCTGCGACCGTAAGTCTTTGAGCCACTGATAGATATGGGAATATAACCCGCATGCTCGGAACCTCGTTAACAGTCTGCAGTGGGGCATCGTGGCAAGCGCCTTTCTGAAATCTAGGAACGTGCAATCTCCCTGTTGCCCTTCATCCATGCTTTTTAAGGTGCGCTTACATGTGTGCACCTTGCGGCTAGCCGACGGAAGTAGAGGTGCCCAGTGTGAGAGCAGGCGTGATTGTAATCACCCGCACGCACTTACTGAAGAGGTATGCACATAGACGCGTGGCTATGCTTGCGTGTGGGCAAATTACAGTCCAACAGCGATTAGGCGCAAGGTGCACAGGTGCAAACGCACCTTCAGTCTTCTCTCTAAATATTCAGATGAGTCGTGGTCTAGATCACTCACATTTTAACTAGAAACCCTCGAGATTTTTCCTTTATTATACGCATTACCGGGACATGACGTTAAAGGAAAAGTAACCCAGACTGCTTGATCTGTGACGATACGCATCGGTACCCCTGTCCCGGTATCTCTGAGGAAAAAAAAAAATCAGAAACGCAGATTTCAGGTGCAGTACGATAGAATTTCATTTTTTACCAGTACAAATGTCATTTTCGCACTTTTAAAATACGCAGAGAAGAGTTAAATTACTTTTTAAGAAGTCTAAATTGCAAAAACATCCCTTCTGGAAAGGCACAACACTGGAACCCCATTTTTCTACAACTCGAGCACGGATGTCACATATTCCTGGATAAGGTAATACTGGTAAAACTATAGCTGAAGTTCCTGTAACTGTACGTCTGCAAACCAACACCTGTTGAGACAGTGGCCAATCAGTCCTCTTATTCCCATTTGTGTGTTACGTATAAGTGGGCACTTCACAAGCGGTAGTGCTTGTGGTAACCACGCATCCTTTCACGTCCTTCAGCCCTTACCCCTAGAGAATCAGGCATTCTTTCAAACTCCATTCGGACTGTGTCACATGCATTGGTCACAGACTCCCGTAACGTCTGCGCACTGTCGATGGGTTGAGCACACATAAATGTCTGAAAATGTCCCTGTAGCTAGAAATGCTACGGACTCAGTTTCGGTGGAGGGCGAGGTCATGGAGCCGGACCTACTAGACCAGTCTGTCGTTCATGAAATGTCGCGGTGAGGTCCTGTCACGCGATCCGCAGCAAATGGTGTGGTGCCCTGTCGTGCAACAACTATAATTCTTGTCGTTCTGCAGGGTAACGTTCTCCAGTAGCGCTGGTAATTCATCGCGTAATCAACTGCAACGTAAGATGGGCTACATCGTCGACTACTAAAAATTATTCGCCAGCGGTAACAAGTAACAGGTATTGGTTTCCAGACATAATTACAGCAGCATGTCTTCCAGTTTTAACCAATTCCTCCTCCTGTAGGAAAATTACACTGTGTTTTCTAAACTCCAAGTATTTAAGAAGAGTTGCCACTGATTACACCAAATTGGAATTATCAGTTATTCCTTATAAATATGTATTAATGATATATTACTGAAGACAGCAGCAAATAATCGGAGATGTGCCAATGCTATTTGATTTTCTGTCAAACAACTGGCTTCCTGTGAAATTTGAGTTTTTTCTGTCTTATAAAATGGTCAAGCAACTTACAGGCTTGCAGCCACGCGATATCTTTCACAACTGCAAACATTGTAGACTTTCTATAAAAATCGTTCGTATGTGTGAAAACTGAATATAATGATTTCAAAAACTTCCTCCTCATGTAACTTGCAGATACGTTATTCAAATGCTCAGCAAAATTGCCCATTGGTTGGCCCTCCGCTGCGCTTGTCAACAGTGTCGTGAAATAAAACTTTAAACTTTAGGATATGCAAAATTTGAAATAAACAAAATGAATCTAATTAAATGCCAAAAGAAAATAACTGCGTGCTCTATGAAAACTATATAACTAAATCTCAGTACCGAAGTACATTATGAAAATTACGTGATATGAAGTGCAAATATTTGACTTGTAATATCCACAAAAATAAATTATTTCTCTACTTCGAAGAAAATAACTATTTGAAATTACCAACACCATTCAGTGAAAATTAATCTGCTTGCTTATCACAGCATCTGATAATTCTGTCTACGTACTGTTTCCTCATAAGAATGCAAGGTGACATCTGTGCTGAAATAAAAGTGACTTACCTGTTGTTCAGCATGCTATTTTGTGTCTGATGTACAAACGTTCTCGAAAGCAAATGCGAATCAGCAGATGCAGCAGATAAAGAAAGAAACAATGTACTTTAATGCGGTGCACACACGAAAAAACATTCAAAGTTTTACTATAATGACGGAGGTGGGTTTTACCTTATAGAAAATCGTTCTTGAAAAATTAAACTCTGATTATTGACAAAAAGCGCTGTACAACATAAGAAAAGTCTTAACAACTGCGAAATACTCTCATTACAAAAATTACTAACACTTCAACTAACTGCGTTATTTGTGACGTAATGAAAACAAAGAGATCAAATTAACACTAATCGTGAAAGTTATTAGTTATCTGAGGGGCAAACATTTCCTTCAATTAATAGTTCTGACAAACAAACATTTTATTCTCGGGTATGCCTTCGTTACATTTAAAATTCTACCAAAATCTTCTCGATCAATACAAAGAAGACAAAGTACGTATTATAAATGATTTTTCATCCCCCTAATAAAGTATTCGAAGTAGATTCTCCCAGATTCACAAAAAAACCGATATCACTCTCTGAAAAACTAAACTGTTCGCTACAATGCCTCAAATAAAAATACCTCAGCGCTGCACAACTGACTGACTAGCAAGTCACCACAGATAAAACTAAACACTGAGTAAAGGATATTTTTCACTACTTATGAAGTACGCTCATTCATCCTTGTCCCAATACAGTAAAGGTGAATTATTTACAATAGCAGAAAACGTATGAGAAACGTACAACATCAACTGGCTGCATTCCATTATGTTGTTTGAAATTGCTTTCTGCGCAGCATCTGCGGTTCCTTCAGTTTACGTGTCATACCTACCTGTAAACGTTGAACAACATATTCTCGACATACTGTCGGTTGCAAGAGACTTCAGAAATCAGCAGCTCGTGTTCTAGTGGCTAGCGTTGCTGGCTCTGGATCAAGGGGCTCCGGGTTCAATTCCCGACCGAGTCAGGGATTTTCTCCGTTCGGGGTTTTGGTGTTGGTGTTGTTGCATCATTTCATCATCATTCGTGGAAACGGCGAGTCTGGACTATGTAAAGATTGGGAATTAGTATGGGCGCTGACAACCGGGCAGTTGAACGCCTCACAAACCAAATGTTAACATCATCATACAGTTTGGAAATAATAAGCGGTCTAAGGCGGTGCAGTCATGGACTGTGCGGCTGGTCTCGGCGGAGGTTCGAGTCCTCCCTCGGGCATGGGTGTGTGTGTTTGTCCTTAGGATAATTTAGGTTAAGTAGTGTGTAAGCTTAGGGACTGATGACCTTAGCAGTTAAGTCCCATAAGGTTTCACACACATTTGAACAAATAATACATGTTTCACTATATAGCCGCAGTTTTTCTTTACTTGCTGGCTACCGATTCCAGTGCACATTACCATCCTCAAGCCATCCTGTTGTTGTTGTTGTGGTCTTCAGTCCTGAGACTGGTTTGATGCAGCTCTCCATGCTACTCTATCCTGTGCAAGCTTCTTCATCTCCCAGTACCTACTGCAACCTACATCCTTCTGAATCTGCTTAGTGTATTCATCTCTTGGTCTCCCTCTACGATTTTTACCCTCCACGCTGCCCTCCAATGCTAAATTTGTGATCCCTCGATGCCTCAGAACATGTCCTACCAACCGATCCCTTCTTCTAGTCAAGTTGTGCCACAAACTTCTCTTCTCCCCAATCCTATTCAATACCTCCTCATTAGTTACGTGATCTACCCACCTTATCTTCAGCATTCTTCTGTAGCACCACATTTCGAAAGCTTCTATTCTCTTCTTGTCCAAACTAGTTATCGTCCATGTCTCACTTCCATACATGGCTACACTCCATACAAATACTTTCAGAAACGACTTCCTGACACCTAAATCTATATTCGATGTTAACAAATTTCTCTTCTTGAGAAACGCTTTCCTTGCCATTGCCAGTCTACATTTTATATCCTCTCTACTTCGACCATCATCGGTTATTTTACTCCCTAAATAGCAAAACTCCTTTACTACTTTAAGTGTCTCATTTCCTAATCTAATTCCCTCAGCATCACCCGACTTAATTTGACTACATTCCATTATCCTCGTTTTGCTTTTGTTGATGTTCATCTTATATCCTCCTTTCAAGACACTGTCCATTCCGTTCAACTGCTCTACCAAGTCCTTTGCTGTCTCTGACAGAATTACAATGTCATCGGCGAACCTCAAAGTTTTTATTTCTTCTCCATGAATTTTAATACCTACTCCGAATTTTTCTTTTGTTTCCTTTACTGCTTGCTCAATATACAGATTGAATAACATCGGGGAGAGGCTACAACCCTGTCTCAGTCCTTTCCCAATCACTGCCTCCCTTTCATGCCCCTCGACTCTTATAACTGCCATCTGGTTTCTGTACAAATTGTAAATAGCCTTTCGCTCCCTGTATTTTACCCCTGCCACCTTCAGAATTTGAAATAGAGTATTCCAGTCAACATTGTCAAAAGCTTTCTCTAAGTCTACAAATGCTAGAAACGTAGGTTTGCCTTTTCTTAATCTTTCTTCCAAGATAAGTCGTAAGGTCAGTATTGCCTCACGTGTTCCAACATTTCTACGGAATCCAAACTGATCTTCCCCGAGGTCGGCTTCTACCAGTTTTTCCATTCGTCTGTAAAGAATTCGCGTTAGTATTTTGCAGCTGTGACTTATTAAACTGATAGTTCGGTAACTTTCACATCTGTCAACACCTGCTTTCTTTGGGATTGGAATTATTATATTCTTCTTAAAGTCTGAGGGTATTTCGCCTGTCTCATACATCGTGCTCACCAGATGGTAGAGTTTTGTCATGACTGGCTCTCCTGAGGCCATCAGTAGTTCTAATGGAATGTTGTCTACTCCCGGGGCCTTGTTTTGACTCAGGTCTTTCAGTGCTCTGTCAAACTCTTCACGCAAAATCGTATCTCCCATTTCATCTTCATCTACATCCTCTTCCATTTCCATAATATTGTCCTCAAGTACATCGCCCTTGTATAAACCCTCTATATACTCCTTCCACCTTTCTGCTTTCCCTTCTTTGCTTAGAACTGGGTTGCCATCTGAGCTCTTGATGTTCATACAAGTGGTTCTCTTCTCTCCAAAGGTCTCTTTAATTTTCCTGTAGGCAGTATCTATCTTACCCCTAGTGAGACAAGCCTCTACATCCTTACATTTGTCCTCTAGCCATCCTTGCTTAGCCATTTTGCACTTCCTGTCGATTTCATTTTTGAGACGTTTGTATTCTTTTTTGCCTGCTTCATTTACTGCATTTTTATATTTTCTCCTTTCATCAATTAAATTCAATATTTCTTCTGTTACCCAAGGATTTCTATTAGCCCGCGTCTTTTTACCTACTTGATCGTCTGCTGCCTTCACCACTTCATCCCTCAGAGCTACCCATTCTTCTTCTAGTGTATTTCTTTCCCCCATTCCTGTCAATTGTTTCCTAATGCTCTCCCTGAAACTCTCTACAACTTCTGGTTCTTTCAGTTTATCCAGGTCCCATCTCCTTAAATTCCCACCTTTTTGCAGTTTCTTCAGTTTCAATCTGCAGTTCATAACCAATAGATTGTGGTCAGAATCTACATCTGCCCCAGGAAATGTCTTACAATTTAAAACCTGGTTCCTAAATCTCTGTCTTACCATTATATAATCTATCTGAAACCTGTCAGTATCTCCAGGCTTCTTCCATGTATACAGCCTCCTTTCATGATTCTTGAACCAAGTGTTAGCTATGATTAAGTTATGCTCTGTGCAAAATTCTACAAGGCGGCTTCCTCTTTCATTCCTTCCCCCCAATCCATATTCACCTACTATGTTTCCTTCTCTCCCTTTTCCTACTGACGAATTCCAGTCACCCATCACTATTAAATTTTCGTCTCCCTTCACTACCTGAATAATTTCTTTTATCTCGTCATACATTTCATCTATTTCTTCATCATCTGCAGAGCTAGTTGGCATATAAACTTGTACTACTGTAGTAGGCATGGGCTTTGTGTCTATCTTGGCCACAATGATGCGTTCACTATGCTGTTTGTAGTAGCTAACCCGCACTCCTATTTTTTTATTCATTATTAAACCTACTCCTGCATTACCCCTATTTGATTTTGTATTTATAACCCTGTAATCACCTGACCAAAAGTCTTGTTCCTCCTGCCACCGAACTTCACTAATTCCCACTATATCTAACTTTAACCTATCCATCTCCCTTTTTAAATTTTCTAACCTACCTGCCCGATTAAGTGATCTGACATTCCACGCTCCGATCCGTAGAACGCCAGTTTTCTTTCTCCTGATAACGACGTCCTCTTGAGTAGTCCCCGCCCGGAGATCCGAATGGGGGACTATTTTACCTCCGGAATATTTTACCCAAGAGGACGCCATCATCATTTAATCATACAGTAGAGCTGCATGTCCTCGGGAAAAATTACGGCTGTAGTTTCCCCTTGCTTTCAGCCGTTCGCAGTACCAGCACAGCAAGGCCGTTTTGGTTAATGTTACAAGGCCAGATCAGTCAATCATCCAGACTGTTGCCCCTGCAACTACTGAAAAGGCTGCTGCCCCTCTTCAGGAACCACATGTTTGTCTGGCCTCTCAACAGATACCCCTCCGTTGTGGTTGCACCTACGGTACGGCCATCTGTATCGCTGAGGCACGCAAGCCTCCCCACCAACGGCAAGGTCCATGGTTCATGGGGGGAGCCATCCTATGATTATAAAATTCCAGCAGGCCTACGTAGTTCGATAATACACGACAAAATTAAAAAAAAACTATTCTTTATGAATGCAAGATATTTAATAATAATAATAATATTTAATAATAATAATAATAATAATAATAGTCGTCATCATCATCTAACACAGCCACACACCGATCAAGACGCATCCAACACATGGCTAAGAAAAGGCAATATATACAGTGAGACGGAAGGATTCATGATTGCAATACAGGATCAAACAATGAACACCAGATATTACAGCAAGCATATTATTAAAGATCCCAATACCACAACAGATAAATGTAGACTTTGCAAACAACAAATAGAAACAGTAGATCACATCACAAGCGGATGTACAATACTAGCAAATACAGAATACACCAGAAGACATGACAATGTAGCAAAAATAATACATCAACCACTTGCCATACAACATAAACTAATAAAACAATACGTTCCCACATACAAGTATGCACCACAAAATGTACTGGAGAATGATGAATACAAATTATACGGGAACAGAACCATTATAACAGATAAAACAACACCACATAACAAACCTGACATCATACCCACCAATAAAAAGAAGAAATTAACACAACTAATCGAAATATCCATACCCAATACAACAAATATACAGAAGAAAACAGGAGAAAAAATTGGCGGCCGAAGTGGCCGTGCGGTTCTAGGTTCTACAGTCCGGAGCCGCGTGACCGCTACGGTCGCAGGTTCGAATCCTGCCTCGGGAATGGATGTGTGTGATGTCCTTAGGTTAGCTAGGTTTAAGTAGTTCTAAGTTCTAGGGGACTGATGACCACAGCAGTTAAGTCCCATAGTGCTCAAAGCCATTTGAATCATTTTTTGAAAAAAAATTGAAAAATACATCCAACTGGCTGAGGAAGTCAAGGACATGCGGCATCAGGATAAAGTTGACATTATACCAATTATACTATCAACTACAGGAGTCATACCACACAATATCCACCAGTACATCAACGCAATACAGCTACATCCAAACGTACATATACGACTACAGAAATTTTTAATTATTGATACATGTTCAATTACCCGAAAGTTCCTAAATGCAATGTAACATATACCGTACAGTTAAAAGGAAGTCGTGCTTGATCAAGGTCCACGTCACTTTCCATTTTTAACCAGACATAACGTCTGAGAAAGGAAAGAAATAATAATACTGGTAATGATTATAAAAATGGCATGAAATATGAAATCAAGAAATTGAATAAAATAATAGTCCCAACTGTAATAAAACGTTAAAAGCAAATATATTTTGTCAATTTTACATTCACCGTTTGCATACGGTTTACATCACTATAAAACATCGATCTGACTACGAATCTGTAAATCAAGCAACTGTCGTTATAATAACAGCTTTATAAAGGGTGAACATTAATAAAAACCGAAAAACTGGAGGGACGGATTTCTGACTGGAAATGGAGGAAAAAACGTCATATGAACCTGTTGTGTCCGCAATGCGTCGTTGCCACGGTAGATGGCGCTGACGAATGGAAGTTCCTCTGGCCATGTGCCGTGTGTTGTTTCACTGTTACAGGCTGTGTGTTTGACGCATCGTACGGTAAGCAGCAGAATGGTCCAGTGTTCATGTCGGGAACAAGATGAGATGGTGTTTGTTTACGGCCAAACGGATGGAAACGGTCGAGATGCAGCACGGCTATACCAAAGCAAGTACCCTCACAGAAACCGACACATCACACAACTTTTCAAGCCCCTTTTGGGCGTTTGTGTGATCATGGGTCCATTCAGACAGACGAATGTGCTGGGAGGCAGCGGAATGTGCGTACATCTAATTTGGAGGACCGTGCTGCCATTCGGCCGTTTCCAGCTGCTTGGACGTACAAACACCGTCTCACCTTGGCTCAAATGGCTCTGAGCACTATGGGACTTAACTTCTGTGGTCATCAGTCCCCCAGAACTTAGAACTACTTAAACCTAACTAACATAAGGACGTCACACACACATCCATGCCCGAGGCAGGATTCGAACCTGCGACCGTAGCGGTCGCGCGGTTCCAGACTAAAGCGCCTAGAACCGCTCGGCCACTCCAGCCGGCATCTCAGCTTGTTCCCGGCATTAATACCGGACCGGAGAATTCTGCTGATTACAGTACGCTGCGTCAATCACACAGCCTGCAACAGTCAGGGAACACACGGCATGTGCTCAGAGAAACTTTCATTCGTCAGCGCCATCCACCGTCGCAACGATACGTTTCTGGACACAGGTTCACGAGACCTTTTTTCCTGGATTTTCAGTCAGGAATCCGTCCCTGCAGTTTGTCTGTTTTGTTAACGTTCACTCTGTTTATTAAAAACACAATATTATTTTTATTGAAAGGAAATCGAGCATCCAGAGGCAATAGTGGGGACTTGTGGCTACATATTACTCCGAAACCGTCAGCTAACGGTATTTGGCGGCATTTCCTGTTTCATGTTTGTCCAAGCAATGTCTGTGTGGGTGCTGGGACTCTCGGCGGCGCTACTTCGCGTCTTCTCTGCGCCGTTCTTTTAATATTTGAGACACCTACTTGGGAAGCAAGCATGACGACTGCGTGCCAGGGATAAGTGGCTACCTGCAAGTTTTAATCTTACATTTTATACCATGCGTTTACTGTCGTAGAGAAAAGCATTTTAAACATTTTGTAAATTTCTCTCGCGGGTTTGTTCGAACTATACACTGAATTTTTTTTATCATAGCGTGGCCTGAGAATGGTACTGTGTACCGAAATCCGCAGCCAGCAGGCCAAATTAAAAATTTGCAACTGTGAACAGATATAAATATTATTTACAATATTTTACAAATTTCGTATAACTTGCATTCTTCTTTCGTAATGATTCCCGTTCCTCAAACAAGACATATATGTTGTAGGTGAGCAGGTGGCATGCCACCCACGAACTTCAATGAAGCGCTGAGCCTACCAGGGGCCTACCTGATGACAAGCGGCTTTTTCCGGCTCGTCTCGGCCGTGGATCTACCACCATACTTGCTCCAGTACCACAACACCGTGGATCATATGCTGCGCACAGTACTTGGGGTGCTGATGATGCTTCTGGGGCTCGGCAAGCAAGGCGGAGCAGATAGAATGATGCTCTGGGAGACCACGTACGCGGTGATAATGTTGGTGGACTATCTGTTGGAGGAAGGCGTCTGGAGCGGAGGTCCTGCACAGGTGGCAGCACGCTGGGCGGTTTTTGTGGTGATGTTAATGAGGCTGGGATTCTGCATGCCCAGTGGGACAGATAGCACGCTGCTATTGGAGGCCACAGACGCGCCGATAATTTTGGTGGCCTATGTGACGGCAACAGGCGTCTTCCAGCTGGTATGCGACGCAGATCCCACGCAGGCTGAAGCACGCCGGGAGATTCTTGTGGTGTTGCTCATACTCTTTGGACTGCTTGTGCGCTCTGGAACAGGCGACATACTGCAGTGGGAATCCGCGGTTGTAGTAGGCCTGATGATAGCCTACCAAACCGCAAAAGGCGTCTTCCTGCTGGCCTGGGACAAACAGCACAAGGTAGCCTATGCCTTCCGTGCACTTTTAGGATTACTTCTCCTTCTTTTTGTGTTATCTGTGCTTATCGGAATGGGGGACTCGTTGCCACTGGAGTTTCCTGTGAAGATGAGCCTGATGGCAGGCACGCTGACATCCATAAGCATCTTCCAGTTGGCGTGGACTACAGGGGCTGCACTGAAACAGGTTAGCCTCTCGTTCTTAGGGCTTCTGCTCATGCTCCTTGCACTCGGTGTGCACCTCAGAACGGATGCCATGTTTCCGTGCGAGATTTCTATGATGGTGAACCTGATTGGTGCCAACCTGACAGCAATTGGTATCTTCCTGCAAGTTTGGGACAGAGATCCCACAATGAGGCACGCTTGCCGTGCACTCTTTGGAGTGTTACTCACAGTCATTAGGTTCTTCCCAACCAAGGTCAAAGTGAGGGACATGGAGTATTTTGACATGTTAGATATTCGTAGTGATCGATTTTAGAATGCTCTCTTCTTACCCTAAGACATCTGATTCTAAGTCAAACTTTTCTGTGATGGATATCTGGTGTAAAAGTGAAAATAAACATGGTAATTCCATTTTCAATGACTACTTATTTATTTGTCAACTTCATTTTGATGACAAAGTGATAATATAATGTAAGTGTTAATGCTTCTACAATCCTGTAGATTTAGACTATGTTAATTGTGAGATAGACAATGTTGACTGGAATACTCTCTTTCAAATTCTGAAGGTGGCAAGGGTAAAATACAGGGAGCGAAAGGCTATTTACAATTTGTACAGTAACCAGATGACAGTTATAAGAGTCGAGGGGCATGAAAGGGAAGCAGTGGTTGGGAAGGGAGTGAGACAGGGTTGTAGCCTATCCCCGATGTTATTTAATTTGTACAATGAGCAAGCAATAAAATAACAAAAGAAAAATTCGTAGTAGCAATCAAAATCCATGGAGAAGAAATAAAAACTTTGAGGTTTGCCGATGACATTGTAATTCTGTCAGAGACAGCAAAGGACCTGGAAGAGCAGCTGAACGGAATGGGCAGTGTCTTGAAGGATATAAGATGAACATCAACAAAAGCAAAACGAGGATAATAGAATGTAGCCGAATTAAAGCGGGTGGTGCTGAGGGTATTAGATTAGGAAATTAGACACTTAAAGTAGTAAATGAGTTTTCTATTTGGGGAGAAAAACAACTGACGATGGTCGAAGTAGAGTGGATATAAAATGTAGACAGGCAATGGCAAGGAAAGCGTTTCTGAAGAAGAGAAATTTGTTAACATCGAGTATAGATTTGAATGTCAGGAAGTCTTTTCCGAAAGTATTTGTATGGAGTGTAGCCAAGTATGGAAGCGAATCGTGGGCGATAAATAGTTTAGACAAAAAGAGACCAGAAGCTTTCGAAATGTGGTGCTACAGAAGAATGCTGAAGATTAGATGGGTAGATCACATAACTAATGAGGATGTATTGAACACAATTGGGGAGAAGAGAAATTTGTGGCACAACTTGACTAGAAGAAGGGATCGGTTGGTAGGACACGTTCTGAGGCATCAAGGGATCACCAGTTTAGTATTGGAGGGCAGCTTGGAGGGTAAAACTCGTAGAGGGAAACAAAGAGACGAATACACCAAACAGATTCAGAAGGATGTAGGGTGCAGTACGTACGGGGAGATAAAGAAGCTTGCACAGGATAGAGTAGCATGGAGAGCTGCATCAAACCAGTCTTTGGACTGAAGACCACCACAACAACAACTTGTGAGACACAGAGAACGATATTCTAAATGGAAGGTAGAAACTGGAGTTGGACAGTACATAACATCGGGTTTAACAGAGTACAAAACTATGCAGATGCTCTGCAGCCTCTGACGAGAACAAGCTTAAAAATTCACAGCCGGCACAGAAGTGAGTTTCATGTACAGGATCTCACTTGAGAGTCTTCAGGCAAGTATTCTCTGGGGTTCCAGCAGATACTTGCAATTTCGTTTTTGCGTTGTGTAGCCAGAGTTAGCCCAAGCAAATAGTGCTCATCAAGTCTTTCATGCAACCCCGAGGTTGCCGGAAGGCATTGGCTTGGTTCCCGTTACAAACAAAAGTATTTTTCGTGGAGGTACAATCTTTCTATGCTACTAAATGAAGGTGAAACTTCTTAATAAAAATTTTACTTAAACTGCTGAATGCTTACTCAACGTTCGTAAGCTGCTGAGTGAAACTTATTGTACTGAGCCTACTTTTTCTTTACTTATTCTTATCATTTCAACACTGACCCACAATATTGTAGTGCAACGCAATCTGACAACTCAAAAAATGATAACCTGACTTCAAATAATTAATACAAAAGAAGTGCCCTGAAATAGAAGAAATCCTAACGATAACCCATACGTATCATAAGTCACTTACCTTACAGAAAATCTTCATTACACGAACTACAGCTATACAGCAACCACAATTACAGCCGGCTAAATAAAAGATTCTAACTACTGTAGGCTCTAACTACTAATGGGCGTGTGGTTAGCAAAGGAAAGATTTTGTTGCAGAGCAAACAATGTATTTAGCAGATTTTACCTTAATCATGTGACAACCAGTTCAAAAAAATGTATAATCATCAGTAACAAATCTCCATGACGGATACACATTCACACAGTCCGCTCGATCTAATAATGCAACCTCCAACACTGCTAATTATTAACTTCTAACCTCCATCACCGCTGACTACTCACTCCCAACTTCCATCACTGCTGGCTGTTCACCTCCAAGAGCGAGTCCAACCAGCCACTGGTGAAGCATCTTCAGTGGCCTGTGACACAAGTTCCTTTTTATACGTATAGTAACTGTATTATGTGGCCGCCCGGTTGTCCGTGCGGTCTAACGCACGGCTTTCCGGGCGGGAAGGAGCGCCTGGTCCCCGGCACCAATCCGCCCGGCGGATTTGTGTCGAGCTCCGGTGAACCGGCCTATCTGTGGATGGTTTTTAGGCGGTTTTCCATCTGCCTCGGCGAATGCGGGCTGGTTCCGCTTATTCCGCCTCAGATACACTATGTCGGCGATTGCTGCGCAAACAAGTCCTCCACGTACGCGTACACCACCATTACTCTACCACGCAAACATAGGGGTTACACTCGTCTGGTGTGAGACGTTCCCTGGGGGTTCCACCGTGGACCGAACCGCACAATAACCCTGGGTTCGATGTGGGGCGGTGGAGGGGCGAAGTGGACTGCGGAAGTCGTCGTGGGGTTGTGGACCACTGCGACTGCGGCGGGGATGGAGCCTCTCCGTCGTTTCTAGGTCCCCGGTTAATATACAATACAATACAATACAACTGTATTTTGTGGTAGTTACCGTATGTTATTATGTTACATTTTGTCATGCTTTTCAGTTGTTTTTGAGGTTAAAACCGACTTTTGTAGCACAAATTTCGGAATGTGAAATTATCGTTCGATGATGCTTGCTTATCGAACTATAATTCCACATCCCGAAATTTGTGCTATAAAAGTTGATTCTAACCTAAAAAACAATGTGAAAACATGACAAAATTTAACATAATAATATACTGTAACTACAGTTGTGTTTTTGTGGTCTTCAGTCCAGAGACTGGTTTGATGCAGCTCTCCATGCTACTCTATCCTGTGGAAGCTTCTTCATCTCCAAGTAACTACTGCACCCTACATCCTTCTGAATCTGCTTAGTGCATTCATCTCTGGTTCTCCTTTATTATGTTTATAAAAAGAAACATGTATTACAGGCCACTGAAGATGCTTCACAAATAAAAGCTGCGCGGAGTGGCCGCGCGGTTTCAGGCGCCATGTCACGGATTGCGTGACCCCTCCTGCCGGAGGTTCGAGTCCTCCCTCGGGCATGGGTGTGTGTGTGTGTGTGTGTGTGTGTGTGTGTGTGTGTGTGTGTGTGCTGTCCTTAGCGTAAGTTAATTTAAGTTAATTTAAGTTAGTTTAAGTAGTGTGTAAGTCTAGGGACCGATGACCTCAGCGGTTTGGTCCCTCAGGAATTCACACACATTTGAACACTTTTGAAAACAAATAAAAGAAGGGAAACGCGTATGACAATAAACAAACTATCTTCAATTAGTTTCGTAGACGGAATATACCTCCACGAATTTTGAAGCAACTAAGAAACGACGGAAAACACAAAAAAAAGGCGAAAATTGTTTTTAAAGCGGAATTTCACGTGGCCATTCAATAGAGCGGCTCCACGTTAGTCCGGGCGCTGATAGCCGCGCAGGTGAGCACCCCACACACCAATCATCATCATCATCCAGATTAGTCCAGTGCGATATTTGTTTTATCGATATTAACGAGGGCAGTAAAACTCTAAGAATAACCAGTGAGGGAGCAGCGACAGCATTGTCTGACCCGCGCTGGATGCAGAGTTATTGAGTCGTTACTTGATTGCTGTTTATACTTCGTGTTTTAAAAGGAATATCTGGCTAAACTAATCTGAAAGTGCTCTGTCGATGGACACGTGAAATTCTGGTTTCTGTTGACACTGGGGATCGCATGAAAGACGTGACGAGCAATAATTATTTGGGCTGACTCCAGCTACGCAATGGAACAAAGAAATTGCAGATTTCTGCCCAAATACCAGAGAAAATGCGCCTGACGAGTCTTAGGAAAGACACTCGGTATATCGAATTTGTTTCATGTAAGTCTGAAGATTTCGTTGTCATGGTCATTGAATGTAATAAATATATTCTAGGTTGTTAAGGCCACGTTACTTTCCTTTTCACACTTTTCTTCAGTACTGCACGTTTCAACCACTCTGGTGGGATCATCTCCAGGTGTCCCCAGTTGGCTGAACACTGTTGAAATCCAGTGTCACCTTCAGCTACAAAAAGATATTTTCCCTTGTTTGTTATTGAGTAAAGTTTTTCAGCATACAATTGGTGGGGTATATGTAGCGATAGCAGGTGGTGATAGACGGGAGGGTGGGAGGAGAGAAATTTACTAAAATATTATTATCGTGCCGCCGACGTGACTCCCTGATAGTTGTTTCTATCCCTCATGCACTGCGGTTTCGTATTTACAAAACTTTCCTTATCTCGATTCTGCGGAGAACTTCCTCATTTCTTACTCGCTCTGTCCGTCATTTCAACATCCTTCTATAGCACCACATCTCAAACGTGTCGATCCTCTTCTTTTCTTTTTTCCAGCAGTCCATGATTTATCTCCATACAATTCTGTGCTCCAAACAAACATTCCTAGAAATTTCTTCCTCAAATCAAGTCCACGTTTGATACTAGATGGTTTCTTTTGTATAGGAATGTTTTCTTCATCATAAAAGAAGGCTTCTTTTGGGTAGGAATGATGTCTTCATCTGGATTAGTGTGCTTTTTACATATCACTTGTTTCATCAATCGTCTGTTATTTTGCTTCTAAAGTGGAACAGTTCCTCTACTTCATCTTATCATTGTCCCCAAGTGTGCTGCTGAGTTAATCACTAATCTCATTCCAACTGCTCCTTGTTCTTTTCAGCTTTATTCGATTTTCCCTCAATCTACATCCGTGCTCATTAGCCTGTTCTTTCCATTCAGCAGGTCATATGATTCTTCCTCACTTCCACTGAGGACAGAAGCGTCATTAGCAACTCCGCAGACATTTCCTTTCGTCTTGAAAATAATCTCATCTTTGAAATTTTCTTTCATTTCCGTCGTTACTTCTTCGATGTACAACACTAATAAAATGTGTGAAAGATTGCCGCTTTGTCTTACACTCTGTTATAATAAGAGTACTTCTTCTTTGCCTTCCATTGTTATTGTAAGGACAAGGAAAAGTACAAGGACAAAAGATGGCTGTGTCCATTTGAAGTGAAACATACTGACATTAACCTTAACTGATTTAAGTAAACGTCCAGAAACGCACATTTCGGTCGTCAAAGGCATGTTTGGATCCCACTCAACTCAAATGCAATTCCAGCTGCTCCACCTTACTAGGTCTGATTCAAGGAAGCAACAACGTATTGTTGATGGGGATCACCGTAGACAATGGATTCTAACAGCAGATGGATGAGACACACTGCAGCCAATTCACTAAACATTTCATAATTTGAGAAGACCCAGTGATCAGCTATAGCATTCAAACCTGCGCCTACGTTATGGAATGGACAGTCCACAATCACAAATTTGTACGTCTATTTGCTGCAGACCACCACGATGGGGCATTTGATGCAAGGCAAAAATCCACATGGACTGATGGTAACTGGACAACCGAATGTACGGTATCAGCATCTCAAAGGGTCACATGAGATCATGCATTCCACTTGCCAAGATGAAACCGTTGAGGTAGGTGTTGACGCTATGCCCATGATGGTAATGCTTGTATGGCATGAACTAGGGTCCGTGATACACACGCCATTATCTGTCTCTGGCGAACATACAGGAACCTACAGTCAGATCATGAACGCCCGATCATTTGTCTAAATCACTGTGCAAATGATCTGTGCCTAAAACAAATCATTGTCCCATTCCATCCCTCTGGAATTGTTGGAGGAACACTTCATGAGGGTACATCTGAGAAACAACTTGTTCACAGGAGCTAAGGTTTTTATTGTTTGTTGTTTGGGTATCAGTATTGGTCGAGCTGCTTATTTGTCGACTTACCCGCCAGATGGTAGGACAACATGCGGTTAACATCAGTCAGTGCTACTCAGGAGAGTGGTTGCCAACCTTTCTTAGACCGTTACCACTGATTGCAATTAGACACTGTGTTTTAAAATGAATGACGAAGGAAGTCGTGGTGCATTGTAAGTGTCATCCGCAATTCATTCTCAGATAAGAAAACTGACTATCCACAGTGAGGGTAGACAGTTGTTACAAAACATCCTTCCCGTGCATTCCTCTCCATTGCGGCTCTGGTCTGACCTGTGCACCATAACCCCATTTAAAAATCAACCAAGTTAAAATGTGAGCACTATACTTACTGATGGTGAATCACTTGATTGTTGGACTCCTTACTTCTGAACTGGCAGAAATTGGAAGGCTTCAGGGTGTTAATGCGTTGTGTCCGACCACATAATAATAATAATAATAATAACTATGGAAGAGTTACAACTACTAGTTTATATAAGAGCACTCACTA
Organism: Schistocerca cancellata; assembly: GCF_023864275.1. Taxonomy (NCBI): domain Eukaryota; kingdom Metazoa; phylum Arthropoda; class Insecta; order Orthoptera; family Acrididae; genus Schistocerca; species Schistocerca cancellata. Next base: position 417,749,396 of record NC_064633.1, read on the forward strand.
CACTAAATATACACACTAGACAGAGATCAGAACAAACCAACACACAGAAGAAACCCACAAAACCAGCATGGCAACACAAGCTACAGATCGGAATAGAAAAACTGAGAAAAGACATCGGACAGCTAACACAATTTATAAGAAATGAAATATCAGAAAAAACGAAAAAGGTTAGGTAAAATCTCACAACAAGAAGCGATAGAGCAATTAGATGAAAAAAAGCAGAAATTACAAGCATTGACCAAACGACTTAGAAGATACAAAAAAAAAGCGAAAATAGAAGGAAACAAAACCAAACATTCAACACAAACCAAAAGAATTTTTACCAGACAATAGATAACACACACACATTAAAATAGACAATCCACCAAACATAACAGACATGGAACACTTCTAGAGCAACATATGGTCAAACCCAGTACAACATAACAGACATGCACGGTGGATACAAGCAGAAACAGACACATACAAGATGATACCACAAATGCCTGAAGTGATAATTTTGCAACATGAAGTCATCAGAGCAATTAATTCTACGCACAATTGGAAAGCCCCTGGAAAATATAAAATAGCAAATTTCTGGCTAAAGAAGTTCACCTCAACACATTCACATCTAACTAAATTATTTAACAGTTACATTGCAGACACATACACAGTCCCTGATACACTTACACAAGGAATAACGTATCTGAAACCTAAAGATCAAGCAGACACAGCAAACCCAGCAAAATATCGCCCCATAATCTGCCTACCAACAATATACAAAATACTAACTTCAGTCATTACACAGAAATTAATGACACATACAACACAGAACAAAATTATAAATGAAGAACAAAAAGGCTGCTGCAAAGGAGCACGAGGATGTAAAGAGCAACTGATAATAAATGCAGAGGTGACATACCAAGCTAAAACTAAACAAAGGTCGCTACACTACGCATACATTGAAACTTCCTGGCAGATTAAAACTGTGTGCCGGACCGAGACTCGAGCTCGGGACTTTTGCCTGTGAGGAGGGGCGTGAGTCGTGCTTGGGTAGCTCAGTTGGTGGAGCACTTGCCCTAGAGAGGCAAAGGTCCCGAGTTCGAGTCTCGGTCCAGCACACAGTTTTAATCTGCTAGGAAGTTTCATCTCAGCGCACACTCCACTGCAGAGTGGAAATCTCATTCTACACATACATTGATTACCAAAAAGCTTTTGATAGCGTACTCCACTCATGGTTACTACAAATATTAGAAACATACAAAGTAGATCCTAAATTGATACAGTTCCTAAACATAGTAATGAAAAATTGCAAAACCACACTTAATATCCAAACAAATTCAAATAATATCACATCACAGCCAATACAGATTAAGCGTGGAATATACCAAGGAGACTCATTAAGTTTCTCTGGTTCTGCCTTGCTCTGAACCCACTATCCAACATGCTACATAATACAAATTATGGATCCAATATTACTGCTACATACCAACACAAAATCACACATTTGCTAGACATGGATGATCTAAAACTACTGGCAGCAACAAATCAACAACTCAACCAATTACTAAAGATTACAGAAGTATTGAGCAATGATATAAATATGGCTTTTGGAACAGACAAATGTAAGAAAAATAGCATAGTCAAGGGAAAACACACTAAACAAGAAGATTACATATTGGATAACCACAGCGACTGCATAGAAGTGATGGAAAAAACAGATCCCTATAAATATCTGGGATACAGACAAAAATAGGAATAGATAATACAAATATTAAAGAAGAACTAAAAGAAAAATATAGACAAAGACTAACAAAAATACTGAAAACAGAATTGACAGCAAGAAACAAGACAAAAGCTATAAATACTTATGCTATACCAATATTGACCTACTCATTTGGAGTAGTGAAATGGAGTAACACAGACCTAGAAGCACTCAATATACTTACACGATCACAATACCACGAATATAGAATACATCACATACATTCAGCAACAGAAAGATTCACATTAAGCAGAAAGGAAGGAGGAAGGGGATTTATCGACATAAAAAACCTACATTATGGACAGGTAGACAATTTAAGAAAATTCTTTATAGAACGAGCAGAAACTAACAAAATACACAAAGCAATCACTCATATAAATACATCGGCTACACCATTGCAATTTCATAACCACTTATACTACCCTTTAGATCACATAACATCAACAGATACAAAGAAAGTAAATTGGAAAAAGAAAACACTACATGGCAAGCACCCGTATCATCTAACACAGCCATACATCGATCAAGACGCATCCAACACATGGCTAAGAAAAGACGGAAGGATTCATGATTGCAATACAGGATCAAACAATAAACACCAGATATTACAGCAGGCATATTATTAAAGATTCCAATACCACAACAGATAAATGCTGACTTTGCAAACAACAAATAGTAACAGTAGATCACATCACAATCGGATGTACAATACTAGCAAATACAGAATACACCAGAAGACATGACAATGTAGCAAAAATAATACATCAACTTGCCATACAACATAAACTAATAAAACACTACGTTCCCACATACAAGTATGCACCACAAAATGTACTGGAGAATGATGAATACAAATTATACTGGAACAGAACTATTATAACAGATAAAACAACACCACATAACAAACCTGACATCATACTCACCAATAAAAAGAAGAAATTAACACAACTAATCAAAATATCCATACCCACTACAACAAATATACAGAAGAAAACAGGAGAAAAAATTGAAAAATACATCCAACTGGCTGAGGAAGGCAAGGACATGTGGCATTAAGGTAAATTTGACATACCAATTACACTATCAACTACAGGAGTCATACCACACAGTATCCACCAGTACATTAACGCAATACACCTACATCCAAACGTATATATACGACTACAGAAATCTGTAATTATTGATATATGTTCAATTACCCGAAAGTTCCTAAATGCAGTGTAAGATATACCGTACAGTTAAAAGGAAGTCACGCTTGATCAAGGTCCACGTCACTTTCCATTTTTAACCAGACATAACGTCTGAGAAAGGTATATAATAATAATAATAATAATAATAATAATGTGTACAGCACTATGTTAGCCCATATGTAGTTACTGCTGTGTCTTGCTGTCAATTAATTCATTTATCTGTTTTGAAACGAGTAATGAAGCAATTTATAGACTACTGAAGGTACTATCTACAACTCGGAGAAGACATTTCTTGAGATATTCAGCATTTGTTTCGTATGTGTCTCACTTTTATCATCAGAAATGTATGGGACAGAGCACAGCATGTGTGTCTGGTGGGTGGAGTATGTGAGGAACCTGTAAACACCGTTTTAATCCTACTAATTGAGAAAAAGCAATTATTGATAGCTTATTTGAAGAGCATTAGAATCTTACAAAACTGTGATAACAGTAATGATCATTTGAAAGTAATTCAGTTTGTCACAAACGGAATCCAGTCGTTTAGTTTTTACACCTCAGAAAATTTTAGTTTGCCCCTCAGGTGGTAATTACCCCCAGGCTGGGAACCACTGCTCTAGGGGGACCACACACTGCTGGAATAAGTCCCTGGTATTCAGCCCACAACTTTGTGCAAAACATAAAAGGATGTCGTATAGGCATGTAGGTACACTATCTGGTGAAAGATATCCAGACACCTATTCGTGGACATTAAAATGGAGTGTGTCCTCCCATCACTTTAATGACCGTTTCAGATCCGCTGGGGACCCTTTCAATGAGAGGTCCGAATGTCTTTGGAGGAACGGCAGTTCGTCGTTCGTCAAGAGCTGAAGGCAAAGAAGGTTGTGCTGTTGTGGAGGCTGGGGTCTGGAGTGAAGTCGACCTTGTGACTCATACCAGAGGTGTTCCATTGGGCTCAGGTCCCGACTCAGGCACACCAGTCCATTTTAGGAATGCTGTTTTATGGCAACGTGCATTGTCATCCGACGCAAGTGATCATCATGTCAGAGCTGTTCCTCTACTATATACAGTACGCAACTCTGTAAAATGTATCCATATCCGTCCGTATTTTGCGGTTTCTTAAGCGCAATTAGTCGACCACACCCTAACCACGAAATATACCTGCACACCATAAAACAACCTCTGCTGTACTTCACTGTCGGCACTACACATCATGGCAGGTAACTTCCTCCTAGCATTCGCCAAACCAAAATCCTTCCATCGGGTTACCACGGAGTATAGCGCGATTAAATCATTCGTTTCCAGTTATCTACGGTCCCGTGACGTCGCTCTTTACACCACTCAAGCATCGCTTAGTACTGACTACTGAAATGTGTGGTTTATGAGGAGTCGCTCGACCATTCACCCCCACTTGTTTGAACTACCAACGCACAGTTATTGTGCTAAATGCATTGCCGATAGCAGTTAGCAACTCACAACCCATTCTTTCCTCTAATTTCATACGATTTTCTTATTTTTTTTTTTTTTTCGGCCCTGTTCCGCGATGCTTGACACTCCCTCTCAATCAATATCAAGTGACATCCAAAGACTAGCCCACTTAGATTCCCGGCTGGGTTGGGGATTTTCTCTGCCCAGGGACTGGGTGTTTGTGTTACCCTCACCATTTCATCATCATTCGTGACAGTGGCTAGGTTGCAATGCGTAACAATTGGACTGTGTAAAAATAGAGACTTTGCACGGGCGCTGATGACCGCGCTGTTGAGTGCCCACAAACTAAGCGGCGGCGGCGGCGTCGTCGTCCCCGCCTTACACTGGCAGGTCTGCCTGTCGTGTCATCTGGTGGTCAATTCCGCATTACACAGGGGTGACTGGATTCTTACGATAAGATGTGTATACGGTTCAAATTACGATAGGCGATACATGTGTTCAAGTCCAATATCTCATTACGCAAATATTATAAATGTTAACTGCGAGGTATATCAGGTAAAGCACTGACTGGATGAAAAGTGGCTTCTGTATAGCCCACGGCACAATAAAAAGGAAAAATACGCGTAGTGTCTTCGCTTCTGTTGATGCAAAGTAATGATGGAAAACGTATCAAGCACGACTGAATGTGTGTGAGCACAAAAATTCCATGAACAGTTTTTAATATTACTCCTATTTGCAGGATCATTAGCGACGATGACATAGCTTGAACAATTCATGGCACTTCGCGATGTTTTTAAATAATCTTTCTAACACAAATATTTAGTCAGCTTGTTGGGTATTAATTTCGCAGAATTCGCCATATACTCCTAACTACCTTAATTGTTTTTATGATACTGTAAAGTTAATCAAATAAGCATGGCACATGCCAATCTCAGAAGTTGAATCTATCTCGTAATTCGTTCTGACTTATTCTATTGCGCACAGTGACATGTGTTTGTGTGCGTGTCTTTAGTATCTGTATCTAACTGTATAATTAATTTAATTAACTATTATGCACATATAATTACTAAATTCAAATGTATATGGCTCACATCGTCATATAGTTAGAATAGTACCTCACATAGGTCGTTCACTGACATTTGGCTGACGTAGGAAGTAATCATCTTTATTCAGGGTTACTCGCAAAAACACTGTCAAACAAACACTGTCAAACAAACACTGTCAAACAAACACTGTCAAACAAACACTGTCGGAAGAGGCTTTGAAGGCCCAACGGCACCGACCGGCCGCCGTGTCATTCTCAGCCATCAGGCGTCACTGGATGCAGATACGGAGAGGCACGTGGTCAGCATACCGCTCTGCCGGCCGTTGTCAGTTTTTGTGACCAGTGCTGCTACAAGTAACTCCTCAATTGGTCTCACAAGTGCTGAGTGCGTCCCACTTGCCAACAGCACTCGGCAGACCCAGACGGTAATCCATCCAAGTGATAGCCAAGCCCGACAGCTCTTAACTTGGTGATCTGATGGGAACCGGTGTTAGCACTGCGGCAAGGCCGTTGTCTACTTACAAAGATAGACCCATTTTAATTAATTGCTTGAAATATAAATCAGGTATGAGTAATCTGCAGACCGTTGGATGGAAGAGCATGTGCAGGTTTGATTACTACTGCTAGAGTGATGACGATTGCTTAAACGACAACTTGAGTGATCGTGCCTATACACAGTTATTTCGCTTCAGTTGTAAGACGGCTGCTACAGCAAAAGGTTCTGGTTGAAAGCGTTCTGGAGTCGGATATTTCAGTGAAGAGAGCATTTAGTTCGGATTTGGCATTGAACTACCAAGCGGGAAAAAAACCATTGGTTTCAGAAATTTGAACAAGCTGTGCGTATCTGCCTGCGTCGAATGAAGACGTGAGAAGAATTGAAGGAAGTTTTGTGCGTAGACCAAATATGTCAAGTAACGGAGTTATAAAAACTCGTAACATTTGAAACAATTGTAGGAAGAGTTGAGACGCTGTTAGCTTTACACGCCTTACCATTTACAACTTATGCAGAGTCTTGTTGAAAACCACAAGGAAATGTATGGCTTTGTAAAAGAGGTAATTACATTCCACCTCAATGAACAACTCTGACCGACCTGCGGAACCGTACTAAAGCTGCAATGAACTCTTAAAGTGTTGGTTGTATGGATAACGCCGATCCATCAATAATTACAGTACCAGATTTCGTATCGAACGGTAGATTGGGATTTTGTGTTACCTTTCACTCTGACCCAGATTTTCAGTGTCATTTCTCCGTATTTAGCCATTTTTTTCTATCAGCTAGAACTTCCGAATTCACTCGGAACTGCTGCAAGGAGGATAACCGGACAGCTCTGCTGTCACCCTCTCTGACGGCGCAGTGGCTTGATAACTGAGGATCACACGCTCCTGACACACGCTAGGCGCGCCTAATACACCTGTAACGCAGTACCTACACGTCACCTGGACATAATCCTACTGAACCCATTTAGAATGGATGTCACTGAGTAATATTTGCACTTTCGAGCGGGTTGCCATCGTATTGAGATGGCTCCCTAGCAATTACGACACGCTACTATCGCAACAAAGCCGAAAGGGGTGCTCAGTGCAATGGTATGGGTATGTCTAGTTTATTCAATTGACAGGTTTTAAAGGGTCTGTTGCTTCATTTACCACCATTAAGATGTCATGTTACTTATTTTGATGATAATTCTTTTGAATGGCAATCTAAACCGAAAGCATACATGAAAATATCAACAAAGTGCAAACAATTAAATCGCATCCCATTCATTCATTCCATTACATCAGCTGGGCTTGCGAGTCCATGCACCGTTCCTAGTGCGCCTGTTGCAGCTTTTCTGTAGTGTTCATTGCTGTCGCCAATCGTGGGATTGGACGCGCAGGAGATGTGTGGTGGATGGCTCATTCGCCAGACTTGACGTCTCTGGATTTTTCCTTGTGATGATTCGTAGAAGACGTTGTTTATAAAAACGTTCCAACTACACCTGAAGACATGTGAGAGAGAATTGTCAGAGCATGTGCTTCGATAAGTGCCGATGTGATAAGGAATACCACTCAATCCATGATAAGAAGATTGTAACATTGCAATGATACAAATGGTCATCACATCGAACACCTTCTGTAAATGGACGTTCATGCCACCTTTTCGACCTTAGTTGACCTTCAAAGACCTTACTGTTACACATCATTGGATTCGTCTCGAAAGCCGCTACCAGAAAATAAGTACCAAACTATAGCACCCAACTTAAAAAAAAAAAGTTGACCATATCTTTGAAGCGACTCCACCTTGGAACAAAAAACCAACGCCATATTACGGCCCCCGTTGTCCCATGCAACATTTGTCCCACAAACTTTTCAGCTCCTACCGTACTTCAGGAGCTATTTTTGGGGTAATAGTTTGTGACTCACCCTGTATAATAGTGTTTCCAGTAATCACACAATCTGTGGTTTCAGACAGCGTCATCCAGTCAAATACTTTGCATTCTTATTAAAAGAGATAGCCCATTTCTGTAAGTAACCAAATGCTATGGTACAGCCAGCTATTGTCTCTTCCTCAAATTTCGAAATCAAAATAATTATTTCTCGGTTTATTAAAATTCATCTTGGTTTGCATGCCAAGAAAATTGGCAGTCTTCCTTTCATTCAGACATATTTGAGTGTCGATTAATAGATTTCTGATTTTAATTATTGAGACTTTATTCTTCTCCACGATTTTTATACATCTTTTCAAGCAAAGTCAAGGTCGACTGCAGGAACATGAAGTAAATTTCACTGATCGAAGTAGTGAAAAACCCTAAATTATTTTAGGTGGCCTGTAGTAGGTGTCAAAAGTTGTTTTAATGGTATCCAACGCTTAAGAATTCTCTAAGCTGCGGACATTAACGACAGCCACACTGCATTTGAGTGAGATACAAGAGTCTGATGTTTGACATCAACGTATAAGCAGAACTGTCTCAGTTTCTCTGTCCTTACCGCGTATACTGAGAAGCAATTACATGTTTTCCATGACGATTATTTCAATGTCAACAGTTAAGACTCCAGCAACGCTTAATATAATATTGTGGAAAACATGGCAGGTCATCCAATTCCTTCTACATTTATTTCTAGCTCTTTAATTTGGTGAAACACATTCCGCTGCCGTGTCGATGAAGGCGCCCCCCCCCTCACCCCCCAATAAACGATTACTTTATCTAATGAATCTTACAGTTGTATTAAAGTGTTTGAACAAAACTTCGCAATGGTCTCCGATGTTTTGATATTCAGCGAATCAAATTTCAATAGCTTCTGTTGGATTCAGTCAGTTGCAGTGAAGTATTGAAGAATTAAAGAAAACATCTTCTCAACCATGTGGTTCGATGCGTCGGTGCTTACGCCGTAAAAAAAAAAAAAAAAAAAAAAAAAAAAACCTTCTTGCAATTGTCTTATGCATTCGTACACCAAGTGCGGTGGGATAATATTTTTAACAATTGCTAAAGCTTTGGTGCTGGTTGTAGGCTGCTTTGTGGCTCCTTTGGAGTCAGGATACATTGTGGCAGTAAGTTTTACGGTACAGTCAAGAGAAACTGAGGACTTGTGATGCTTGACAACTTTATAAGCTGCTTTTAGTTCTGCAACAGCAGCGAACAATTCCTCCTGGGTATCTTCTTTGATCATGAATGCAGAAATAGACTTTGATGTCGACGATACCGCGAACCTATTTGTATGATTCCTCGTAGCAATGTGATGCCTCACATCTACCTTACCTCCGTGAGTTACTGAGAAGAAACAGCTACAAATTTCACCCAACGTTTCCTGATCCGTACGTCCTCTTTTGATAGAAGGCCACTCTTTTGGGTATTCATCCGAAAAGTGACATTCTCTCTTTCCATTCTTAGGCATTTTCGTAAGCTATGATAAGGTGAACTATGTGATGAAAACTATACGGACACCTGGTTGAAAATGACTGAGAAGTTCGTGGCACCCTCCATCGGTAATGCTGCAATTCATTACGGTGTTGAACCACCCTTAGCCTTGATCACAGCTTCCACTCTCGCAGGCATACGTTCAATCAGATGCTGGAAGGTTCATTTGGGGAGTGGCAGCCCATTCTTCACGGAGTGATGCACTGAGGAGAGGTATCGATGTTGTTCGGTGAGGTCTGGCATGAAGTCGCCGTTCCAAAATATCCCAAAGGTGTTCTATAGAATTCAGGTCAGGACTCTGTGCAGGCTAGTCCATTATAGGGATGTTGTTGTCGTCCAACCACTCCGCCACAGACCATGCGTTACGAACAGGTGCTCGATCGTGTTGAAAGATGCAGTCGCCATCCCCGAATTGTTCTTCGACAGTGGGAAGCAATAAGATGCTTAGATGGGCGCTGATGACCCCGCTGTTTAGCGCCCGTAAACCTCAAACACACAAGATGCTTAGAACATCAATGTAGGCCTGTGCTATGATAATGCCACGCAAAACAACGAGGGGTGCAAGCCCCCTCCACGAAAAACACGACCACACCTTAGACTATTACTGTTCGCACTACACGCACTGGCAGATGACGTTCACCGGGCATTCGCCATATCCACAACCTGCCATCGAATCGCCACATTGTGTACCGTGATTCGTCACTCCACACAACGTTTTTTCCACTGTTCAATCGTCCAATGTTTATGCTTCTTACACCAAGCGAGGCGTCGTTTGGCATTTACCAGCCTGATGTGTGGCTTATGAGCAGCCGCTCGACGATGAAATCCAATTTTTCCTCACCTCCCGCCTAACTGTGATAGTACTTGCAGTGGATCCTGACGCAGTTTGGAATTTATGTGAGATGATGGGGGATAGATGTCTGCCTATTACACATTACGACCCTCTTCAACTGTCGGCGGTCTCTGTCAGTCAACAGAAGAGGTCGGCCTGTACGTGACCCTTCACGTTTCCGCTTCACTATCACATTGGAAACAATGGCCCTAGGGAAGTTTAGGATGGTGGAAATCTCGCGTACATACGTATGACACAAATGACACCCAATCACCTGACCACGTTAGAAGTCCGTGAGTTCCGCGGAGCGCCCCATTCTGCTCTCTCACGATGTCTAATGACTACTAAGGTCGGTGATATGGAATACCTGGCAGTAGGTGGCAGCACAGTGCATCTAATATGACGTATGTTATTGGGGGTGTCCGGATACTTTTGATCACATATTGTTAAGTTAATCAGACGGTAAACAGCCGACAATAACACTTTAATCATCGAAGTAAGCGTCACTAACACTTCACGCCCTACATGCCCACAATAATTTATTTATTTTTACGGTAAGTTCCTATGGGGCCAAACTGCTGAGGTCATCGGTCCTTAGGATTACACACTACTTAAACTTACTAAGGACAAGACACACACACACACACACACACACACACACACACACACACAAACACACACACACACAAAACCATGCCCGACGGGGGAGGACTTGACTTCCAAAAGGGGGGGTGGGGGGGGGGCGCCCCCGCGAACCGTGGCAAGGCGCCCTTAGAACGCACGGCTACCTCACGCGGCCCTGCAATAAACACTTCAGACAATACTGACGTGTTCGTATCACATTTACAAAGAATCGTCTTATAAGATCGCTAGTAAATGGGAACTACCCGATTCTTCCGCGTGGCGCTGCTTAAACAGTTCTAGCCCCGTACCACTGGAGAAGTCTGGTATTTCCTCGAACGATGGTGCAGGATCTAGGTGCTTGCATCGTCGATACAGGATACGCAGCATGCAACGCCATCTGGTCAACAAACTTGACACACAAAACTGAGGCTGAATTTATAGTTTGCGCTATCAGATAGCGCTATTTCAGCACTTTAACCAAATTTGCAACAGTATTTTGCGAAATCGGGACAAAATTGGGTCTTCTCTGGATGTCTGGACCAGGTGGTTCATAACGGTGACGGTCTCGATATATCGGGACGGATGGCAACCCTACCTGTACCCCACTCGTCAGTGTTCCCGAATAACAAACATGGAAAGCAAAACTTGCGATGCAAACATCGCATCAACAAATTTAACTCTTTTCATGAACCCTTATACTCTCCTTTTTACGACTACCTATAGCGTTTTGACTTAGGAGGGTAGTAACCTAAATTAAAATATTAATTTTACATATCAAAATTGAGCTAGATCTAAATTTGATAATTAATGGCTTAACATTGTGAGGAACAAAATAAAATGAAGTAAAAGTAGTGTGGTGGCAGCTGGAATCGAACTTGTGCCAGCTAATTGCCACTCAGTTCACTTTAACTAATTCAGCAACCGCTCCTCTAAAATTCCTCATACTCTACGCTCACACACTACTTTATATGCACTGTCAAAGAAAAATACTGATCTGGTGCTGTGAACAACACACTGTAGCAGTCAGTGCCAGAAGGAATGACGTTCAATCAGAATATGTGCAGTCGACATCAGACATCAGTGTCCCTTCTCTGAGTTGAGCGTAGTGCCGCTGACCATTGCAGCACTACATTGGTTTCTATTCGGTACAGATAGGGCACTGCAAAACATGTTGTCGTGCATTTTATTTGCATACTAGCACGTATCTTAAGAGAAACTGGACAATTTAAGTGCGATATTACACAGTGTGCTGTAACACGTTATCACCGGCCGCCACTGAACTTGAGGCAAGTTGAATAGAGAGGTTGGTCGATTGGGGGTTAAGAACTGAAGAGCGACGTCATCAGTTTTGCGGCCAAGAGCAAGTTCAAGTGGAGTTAGCGCAGTCTTCCAGAATTTCGTCCGAATTATCAATACAGGAGTGGTAAAACGTAGGCACCGAAAGTAATATTTATACTAGAACTGCGACAAAAATTGAAGGTGAAATAGTATATGGACCAGGCCAGTATCTGAGAGCGGACGAAGTGTCTTCCAGAGTGCCACCTGCATTCGGTCTTCCTCCATCTCAAATAAGGGGGAGACAGTTACAGAGTTAAGAGTTCCTTCTAGCCAGACGTTTCGTAACAGTAACGAGGCTAACACGTGTTGGATATCAGTTGGACCGACAAAACTAAAACAAGATAGAAGCAGGTGAGTGAAGCCAGGTGAGCGTCCCCTGGGGCTTCACACGCGACGGGAGCCGTTCCTCCCACAGCAGTCCCACCCCGGCCCACCAGACAAGTGTTAAAGAGGGGAAAGGCGCCCACTATCCAACTGAGAACTACCCTTCATATAAAAGCAATTAAAACAGTGAAAGAGGGATGTCCGAGGCAGGGGAGGGTTGAGGGTCCCACAGATTCAGCACGCGGCGAGGGACACCCAAACATCAACCACCAAGTAGTTTGAAACGATATATTTAACAATAAAAACAAGTTTCGTTGAGGGAATGGGGAATCAGTTCAACTGCACGCGAGTCGTTTGCTAATATTAGAGGCAAAGTAGGAGACAGCCAGATTCCAATAGCATGTCGCGAGGATGATGTGTACAATCTTCACTCTGCGAATGACACGGCAAGCTTTCAGCCACTGCTTATAATGGCTTTATGACCTCTAGTGGCGGCACCAGACTATTCGCTGAGAACGCCACCTGCCGGCAGTCGCTGGCTACCTCTCTCTCTCTCTCTCTCTCTCTCCGAATCGGAAACGTCGATATCCTCTGTGGTGGATTCGATATTATGCAGGCGAGATACAACACGCCTCATTGCTTTTCGGGTTAATACTCAGTTCACAATCCCTCAGGTGCAATTTACGTCATTTTGATTTCACACGCTGTAGCCAAGACGGTCTGTCGACTTCCGTGGTGTGTTGACGTAAGGCTAACATGACGTCATGCTCTTTCTTTTCTGAAGGATTGGCTGATCTCTAAGTAAGTTGCTCACAGATGTATCAAGCTCAGCGTTGATGTGGCCTCGGCTGAAGTGAAGGGAGAGATTAGAGTGTTTGCAAGAAGTAATTCCGAAATCTACTGATACTATAGCAAATTTGTTCCTAGTAAGTCTTCGTGAACTCTTAAAGTGAGCCGACTCCTTGAGTTACAAGCAAGAAGACCAAGCTGAAGCCAGCCAGTATTGAATTCAATAGTGTATACATTCATTAAGGTGCGTCAGCGCCATCAGTTTATTTTTAGAAATTCTGAGAACTGGTTTTAGAGTTTCGTCTGGGACTAGGAATAGAGGGTAGCCACTATAGCAGGTAAATCAGCAGTTTTTCTTATGTGTCCTATGAATAAATGCTGTTTCAAAACATCGGATCTCTCGAAAACGCTTCGCTACTGGTAAAATTTCTTCTAATAAAATGATCAGCCGCTAAATATTCTTTTAATGTTTATACTCCGCTGAGGCTAAGTTTCCTTTCAAGTCTTTTACTGCTTTTTATTCTGAGTGGTACTTTGTTTTACCTGAGCCTTACAAACATTTCCGGCGTCATTGGCTAGACAAAGGGAAAGGCGATAGCAGTTCATGCAGTTTTCGATACTGCGTGTGACGTCAAAATGATTTCACGTGCGCCTTAAGTATTATCCTTTTTTTAAATTTCTCTAAGTACTTATATCGATATTTCTTTGTCACTACATAGTGGTCAAATATTGGCATGTCATTTCTAATTGTAGGATTTAATCTTTCTGCTTCGTGTCTGCGTATGCTGTCTTCAGTTTCACGACTGGACTGACAGTTTGTAGAACACTGTTTCCGACGAATTCCGCTATCTGTTTGCAACTGCATTAGTTGCTCGCTTTCCCATCGAGGTTAAAAGCTAAGTGTATTCTCACTTCCACTGCGCTGAAGCTGGCAGTAAACATTTTACTTAATTATAATTGAAAGCTACATTATGTCCAGTAAAAAGGAATAAATGGTATGTGGCGTTGCAATAATAATCAGTACAACCAGACAGAGCAGTGGGTTTTAATGGTTGCTAGACGAAAATGTACTGCTGAATACGTGGCAACATCGTCTTACTGCGGGAGTAGAATTTGGAAGACGATGCTCCCTTGTAACTTACTCGAATGTCACCATCCAAATTTTAAATTGGAACGAAAGTAATACAGTCATTCGTTTGAAATGCACAAATTTTAGAACAAATATGACTTGCTGTCATTGAAGTTTTAGGCAACCCCTCTTTCAAAGCCTTGGTTATTTCGTATTTTAATTGCAATAAATTCAGTCTTCCCTCTGCGAACCAAATTCAGTTTCATGTTTGTGTGACCATGCTCCGCAGCAAGCACAGAAAAATTTGTTTTGTAAATAAAAATAACCTTTCTTCCTACACTGTATTTTATTTCTGTCAGGCGCGTTTCGCCTTTTTCACTTTAAGGCATTTTCAGTGGGATCTAGAATGAAACAGTTTTGTTTTGGTGTGTTATTTGTAGATTTTGAAACAGTAAACGTTTCGTTTTTTTGTTTCGACCAAACATCGCGCAATAGCGTGACCGTATGACAGGAAACGCTGTTGCCAACCATGAACGCGAAGAACTGTAAATAATCACTTATTTACATAAAAGGCGAGACGTGAACTGTCTAGTCCACACATATCAAAACAAAACTATTATTCTAGATACCACTGAGCGTGTCTAAATAAAAAAGGCGAAGCGCGTCTGATAGAACTAAAATATAGTGCAGCAAGAAAAGGCAGATTTTATAAATAAACTACTACAATTTGTCTGTACTGTGTCAACGGAAGTCTCAGTTTTGTTCTTCACTGTTTATGTTTAACACAGTTATTTTCTGGATGGAACCGTTTTTAGTTTTTAATGTTCATAGTTCTACACATAGTAGTTACCAGACGCATTCTTCTACTTCATAGAGTTATTAGGTCAAGTAAATGCATACTCCATTGTTTGACAGCATTTTTATAGGCCTGCCATTGTGACAGGTCCACACATCGGTGCCAACAATGTTGGCCCAATGAGTAGATCGATGGAACAGCGTTGCAGCCAACGTTGGGCCCAATGTTCATACGGCGCCATCGCTTGTCGGTATTTCGACCGAACATCAAAGGGCGTTCGGCCAATACCGAAACGCCGATCACACACTTGTGAAACCCGAGTGTTTGTCGCTTGTATTTATAAGTCAGATGTTTGAAAACAGTGTCTCATTCATAGTGGAGTAACGTGCAAGTTGTTGAGTTTCTTGCACCAGCAAGGAAGACAGTTATGGTTCCTGCTATGAAGAACAAGAAGTCACTGCGGCTGTATGGCGAACAAACAAATAAGCAATTGCTGATCTCATTTGAGAATCGTACCTGCTCAAGGTATAAATACACGCACATATCTAAAATAAGATTACTGGTGTGTATATTTTTTTGTACGTTCTGTAATTGTGCTGTGCTTTGTGTGCTTTGATGAGTTTGTTTACATTGCGATAAAGCTTGATTCATTCTGGTGTTTGCCATGTACTTTATAATATGTTCCGAGTACTTTGTGACAATGGAGAATCTTGACAAATATTTGCATTGCGCTTTAACATTTCCGAAACATCAGCACCGTAAGGTATGTTTTTATTGTGACTGAAAATTTAGTTACTGGATAGAAGGTATGGTGAATTATATCTTTTTTCTGTATATGTAAATTACGATCGGTTCTTATAAACCTGCAACAGACGAGAGTCCGGTAATTTTTTTGTTGGTGTTTGGAAATTCGAATGAAATATTTTCACCTTAGAAAATATGGATTATGGGCAGAAAGGCCTGTAACATCCTACGAACAGATACTTGCTTTAAAGTGTAAATTCAAATTATAATAGAAGCCTTTTGTATCCAAAGGAAGTGCAAATTACTCTATGGAATAGTCTTGGTATACTTTTGTACTTGGATACTGTAGACATTTTCCAAAGTTTCGATCTATATAATTAACAGATTATAATGTAATTCAGGAGAAAGCTAGTTTAGCTAGGTCATGTCTTAAGTATTAATTTCACAAACTTACGATCACCAAAAAACTACTTTGTATATTCGACTGGCTGGATGGGTTAGGTAGTAATCTGATCAGTGCGTCAGATTCTGTATTTGATCCACATTACATTTTATTTCAAATTTAACCATTTGCTCTATACGACTTGTATAAACTTTTTGAGAAAGTTTTCTCCTAATTCTATTCTCTAAAACTTCGACTACACACGTCTCCAATTGATTCTGGAATTTTTCAGCATTGAATGTATCTTATGTATATGGCGTAGTAAAGGGTGTATTAAAGCATGAACACTGATCCTAGGCAATTTTCCTAAGCTTCCGAAGCTTGTCTAATTCTGATTGTCACACGATAGGGCGTCACACTGGAGTATTTGTATGAATGTGTTAGTCATTGGCAACCATATTCTGCACTTTTTTGTTTTGTAATGACAAAATTATTCACGTTCAAAACCGAAATGCACCGATCGTAATCTGCCCGGCAGACATGCTTACGTTGACTGCATGAATTCAATTGAATGTAGGCTTCCGTGTGTGGGCGCTCTCTCATAATTATTGTCCAATGTTGTGACCAATGTGTGGGCGATGGGCAACACTTCGTCGCGCAGCATCGTACAGTGGCATGGAATGAGCCAAATACAGTGTTTCCTTTGATACGTACAGAAACAGCCACGAATCGTAACTTCCGTCATTTCAACAGAGCCGTTTAGTAGCTGCGAACAATGTCGCAAACCCCTCTGCCAAACGCTTCAGACTGTGTACATACGATTTAAAGCATCCATCTCAACAACAGCACAAATAATTCGCCGAAGTGTCACGCTGGATCACAATGATAGTGGTGGAAAAAATTTATTGAAGTTAATAAACGCAGTACGGAAGAACAACTACAGTGTTTACATAAGGGTCGACTTAAGACT
Organism: Schistocerca cancellata; assembly: GCF_023864275.1. Classification (NCBI taxonomy): domain Eukaryota; kingdom Metazoa; phylum Arthropoda; class Insecta; order Orthoptera; family Acrididae; genus Schistocerca; species Schistocerca cancellata. The sequence continues at coordinate 417,766,564 of NC_064633.1, forward strand.
CATTGTGTGAAGATACCCATGAACACATGTCCGCGTAACAAATTAGGAAGACCTGAAGTGGGTAGCGAATGTTCTATCACTGTTTATTACTGAAGATGAGCGATTCTCTCAGAACCTTCTCTCAGTTGCAGGTTGCCTATCTACCTGCCTCAAGAGTCAACGAATATTTGATTTCCAATATTTCGTATAATTATTGGCCGAATATAAAAATTGAAAATGCTGATATGATAAACTCATGAGACATACTATTATGTTTAAGTTTAAAACAGTAATACAAGTGTTACAGTTAGAAAGTATGTAGTCCTTGATACAGAACTGACGGCGGCACAAATACCTGGACTTCATTCACCCAGAATTTGGGACCAACAGCTCTCAGTGAGTTCCAACAAACTGTACACAACGTCAAACCTTTTCTAAACTTTTTCTCGCTTACATGCTTTACGTCAAATATTTAGCACGTTAAATCATTTGTAAAATAATTAGAAGTTCGTAGCTGTTTTATATGTGGGCGTTAGATTCTTTGAAGAATCGGGATATTTACTGGTACACAATAAATGGTTAAGTGACCGTTAGCCTGTGATCGCTCAACAAGGGAAGAATCACAAGAAATAGCGGAATATATACGAATATAGAAATTAAACAACTGACTATGACTATCCTCTTATGGTCGTCGAAAATATCTACTGCGATTGCAAATTCGACTCATTTTCTAATTTACTGAAAGCAAGTATTGTCTCCATAATTATGAAATACGCTGGCATCAAAAACGAAGTAACAAAATAAAACCAAAAACAGTCTTAGCTACGTTGGATGTTACAGGCCAGTTTGCAACTATGTCATAACATACTGGAACCGTTTCAGCAGTCAATGGAAATACATATGGCGGTGTGAATATAGCCGCAATTGCACAACCACGGGAGCACGTATCTTGGCAGCTACAGAAACATTTTTCGGTAACCTAAAAACAAAAAATTCTGCCGTAATATAAAGAGAAACGAATAGCCGATGTAAGCAGCCAATGTGGTTGGATTACAACAGCAGTAAAATGATACAAGCGCGAAAACAAAGTATGGACTTCAGAGTTCTAAGGTAATGTCTGTAGACAGTATCTTATGATTTCCCACACATGTACGCAGAATGAACGATTTTGGTCAAAGGATGTATAATAATGTGAAATGGATAACATGTGTGAAACCATAAATGCAGATTGAAAGTGAATAATACCAACAAAGTCCGTGCGCGCGTGCGTGCGTGTGTGTGGTCATTAGCTCAAGATCTACCGCACACGCGCACACACAATGAAAAACTATGCAGCATTCGAATGAGACAGACATTGGGAGATGTGATGTCCATGTTCAGACAGACAAACAATTACAGTTTAAAAAAAGGTGATTTATTCAAGAGAAAGAGCATCACAAATTGAACAAGTCAGTAACACATTGGGCCACCTGTGGCCTTAGGCAAGTAGTTATTCGGCTTGGCATTGATAAGAATTCTTCGACATCCTCCTGAGGGATATTTTGCCCTATTCTGCCCAACTGGTGCGTTAGATCGTCGAATTCCCCAGATGGTTGGAGGGCCCCGCCTAATGCTCCGAACGGTCAGAACTGGGGAGCCCTCGACAACCTTCCTCGAGGCGGGGTTCGGCAGTCACGAAGACAAGCGGTAGAAACTAGTCGTTTTCAGGGTGAAATTACCTTCCTGAAATTTAAGCCCAAGATCGCTTACTATGAAGCGCAACAAAATGGGACGAGAATAACTTCGACTTACCGCTGTACTGAGAGTGTGCTGTGGATGACAACCAGAGGGGTCCTGCACTGAACGGAATGGCACCCCAAACTATCACTCCTGGTTGTCGAGCCATATGGCCGGTGACAGGTTGGTACCCCACCACTGGAGCGTTCCCGACATCTTCGCTTGTCAGTTCGAAACGAGGCTCATCACATAAGACTGTTCTACTGCAGTCACTGAGATTCCAGGCCAAAGGTGTGCGTGTGCGTGCGTCTGCGTGCGTGCGTGCGTGCGTGCGCGTGTGCGTGCGCGTGTGTGCGCGCGCGCGTAGACGTTAGAGGTATTGGTGGGATACCAACCTGATTGACGCCCACTATAAAGCTCGATTATGTGAAGTGGGTGTCTTGAGCTGTTTCTTTTCTTACCAGGAATTCTTTTGTCGTCATTTGCGGCACCCTTAATGCAGTGGTACGTCGACGATATTCTACATTCCGTTTAGTTGCTCCCCATGCGAAGTCATTCTGGGCTTATATTTCAGCAAGATAATTTTCGACCGCACACAGCTAGAGTTTCTACTGCTTGTCTTCATGCTTGCCAAATCCAGGGATGTCGAATCTGTCCCCAGTTGAGAACATTTGGAGGTTTATGAGCAGGGCCCTCCAAACCGCTCTGTATTTTAACAATCTAACGCGCCAGCTGGACACAGTTTGGTACGATATCCTCAGGAGGACATCCAACAAATCTGTCAATGCCCATCTAAATAACTGCTGGCGTAAGGTCCAGAGAGGGACCAACACCTCACTGACTTTCAATTTGTGAAGCTCTTTCTCTTAACTAAATTATCTAATTTTTCTGGCATTTTAATTATTTTTTGTCTGTACATGTTTATCATATCTATTGATTTGGTCCCATTCCGATAATTCCTCCATGATTCATCCATTTTTGTCTTTGATTGTATTATGAAAGTAATGTGCTAATATGAACATACCTGGTAAGCTTTGAAAGGATGAGTTACTTAGCAGTAAGTTTAGATTCGTCAAGACCATGTAGCACTCAAGACCCTACCTAGATCTGAAGATCACTACTCTCCGAGTTGTTGCGGAAATCTCTTTAAGGACAATAAGCTCACTTAGGAAATGCTCCAGATCGTCTCTTCTACATAATCAAACTGCCTTCTTTTCTGACTTAGCATTTTCTAAGGAACTTCCAGTGGCACCTTGTGTTTGGTTGTCCGAAGATAGTTCTCAAACGAATATCTATAATCGTCACTGGTGTAAAGGTCTTCCATAAATGACAATACCACCTATTTGTCCTTTAAATCGATATACAGCCGACAGTATGGCTTTGGTGTGTTGGATCTTGCGTCTTATTGTCTTACTTAACGTTCTGTTAGACTGAAGTCCATTCGTACTTTGGTGTTCCGTAACTGTAGCTAATCCGTTAGATACAGAGCCTTACGTAGTTTCAGGTTTTCATATCCTAACATATGGACCTTTTAATTTCACATTATATTTTCGTAAGGCTTATTCATTTATTGCTCCTCTTTAATATTAACTCATGTTCAGAGACGTGTAGGTGATGCAGTCCTTTTCTTGAGCTGTCTATTGAATACAACTGTCTTGAATTTTCATGTTACAGTTTCAAGGACGTGGCTGTAACAATGGATTTACTCCTTCCATTACAAGGAAAGGATGCTTGCCAGTTCCGAAACCTAAGTAATTTAGCACACCTATTGCCTCCATCTGCGCATTGGCCGACGCTTATATCCCGTTTTCCAGTTTGATTACCATGAAATGCTTCCATGGCAGGCATTGAGGTGGCATCCTTTTGATGTCATACCATTTTATTGGTAGAGTATACACTATTACTAGGAGCGCAAGTTGCCGATACTGTTACTCCTTTGACAAGAATTAAAGTTAACCGAGATCGTGGGCTAAGGAAAAGTTATCGGACTGAATTTCGTCACCAGAAAGATAAGTTAGAGAAACGGAGAGGTAGTTGTTTTAGCAGGAATCAAACCAACGGTTTTAAGGTTGGGAAAGTACATCTGACGATGCGTATGTATACAGTCGCCAGCCTAATTAGGCTAAGTAATTTCTAGTTAATTTACTAATCGAGTAAACTAACTGCTGTGTAACTTTACTTGGGACAACTTTTTAGCAAACCTGACGCTTAAGTAAAAGCACATTACGATATATTGGAACAGAAGCTAGACATGAGCAAAAATAAATAAAATGTATTGGCAACGAATCATCTCTCTCATATATATATATATATATATATATATATATATATATATATATATATATATATATATATCCCCAACAGTATACTGCTTGTTTTGAAGTTACAGATAGTGACCATTACAAAAAAATCGTGATTAAGGGAGAAGAGCACAGGAATCTGTCATGAAATGGCTGGACTAGTTCATTACTGGGAGGCAGTAATATTGATACATATCAGGCTGTCATCGTAGCAAATGGGCATTTATTGAGAGGACGCTGAATGATAATGGTTTTATTAAGTAGTTGGTAGTTATTTCTGCAAGATACATGTGTGTCTAGAATGATTACTGAATTTCATAAACATTTTCACCATTATTTGCTAAGCTACTGGCTCAACACAAGGTGGCAGACAGAAGCTGTTATGAATAAAATGTTCTCGGGTTTCCAACCGTGTCAACAGCTTAAAACTACACGAGCTTTCGGCCAAACACTCCTTGGCCACTTGACAATGGTCAAGGAGTGCTTGGCCGAAAGCTCGTGTAGTTTTAAGCTATTGACGCGGTTGGAAACACGAGAACACTTTATTCAATGTTATTGCCGCGAGGCTGCATTCATACAGAAGCTGTTCTGTCTGCTGACGGTGAGAGGTGACACTTCTCTGTAACTTTAAACACACTGTCAGTCAGATTTATATTCATAATTTAAGTCATGATATCTGTGTTCTGAGCACTACATTCGGTGTGTGTGTGTGTGTGTGTGTGTGTGTGTGTGTGTGTGTGTGTGTCGTATGACTTTTTACATGAGGAAACTGGGCAGAATGTTCAAGAAACTGCATGTGTACCCTGTAGAGAACTTGCACCTGAAGGGCCATGGTGAAGATGGAGAACAGAGAGGAAGGTGATTACAGGCCATGAATGTTGTGTCCAGCGACCTGGCTGTGCGAGTGATTTGGGGAATTGTAACTGCATGGGGACTTCGGTCTGTGTCACTAACCTCTCCCCACGTAGGGTCTCGCAGCAGGAGGTCACTGGTTCACAAAATACAGGGCTATTACAAATGATTGAAGCGATTTCATAAATTCACTGTAGCTCCATTCATTGACATTTGGTCACGACACACTACAGATACGTAGAAAAACAAAGTTTTGTTCAGCTGAAGCCGCACTTCAGGTTTCTGCCGCCAGAGCGCAGTGAGACAAAATGGCGACAGGAGCCGAGAAAGCGTATGTCGTGCTTGAAATGCACTCACATCAGTCAGTCATAACAGTGCAACGACACTTCAGGACGAAGTTCAACAAAGATCCACCAACTGCTAACTCCATTCGGCGATGGTATGCGCAGTTTAAAGCTTCTGGATGCCTTTGTAAGGGGAAATCAACGGGTCGGCCTGCAGTGAGCGAAGAAACGGTTGAACGCGTGCGGGCAAGTTTCACGCGTAGCCTGCAGAAGTCGACGAATAAAGCAAGCAGGGAGCTAAACGTACCACAGCCGACGGTTTGGAAAATCTTACGGAAAACGCTAAATCAGAAGCCTTACAGTTTACAATTGCTACAAGCCCTGACACCCGATGACAAAGTCAAACGCTTTGAATTTTCAGCGCGGTTGCAACAGCTCGTGGAAGAGGATGCGTTCAGTGCGAAACTTGTTTTCAGTGATGAAGCAACATTTTTTCTTAATGGTGAAGTGAACAGACACAATGTGCGAATCTGGGCGGTAGAGAATCCTCACGCATTCGTGCAGCAAATTCGCAATTCACCAAAATTTAACGTGTTTTGTGCAATCTCACGGTTTAAAGTTTATGGCCCCTTTTTCTTCTGCGAAAAAAACGTTACAGGACACGTGTATCTGGACATGCTGGAAAATTGGCTCATGCCGCAACTGGAGACCGACAGCGCCGACTTCATCTTTCAACAGGGTGGTGCTCCACCGCACTTCCATCATGATGTTGGGCATTTCTTAAACAGGAGATTGGAAAACCGATGGATCGGTCGTGGTGGAGATCATGATCAGCAATTCATGTCATGGCCTCCACGCTCTCCCGACTTAACCCCATGCGATTTCTTTCTGTGGGGTTATGTGAAAGATTCAGTGTTTAAACCTCCTCTACCAAGAAACGTGCCAGAACTGCGAGCTCGCATCAACGATGCTTTCGAACTCATTGATGGGGACATGCTGCGCCGAGTGTGGGAGGAACTTTATTATCGGCTTGATGTCTGCCGAATCACTAAATGGGCACATATCGAACATTTGTGAATGCCTAAAAAAACTGAGTTTTTGTATGTATGTACAAAGCATTGTGAAAATACCTCAAATAATAAAGTTATTGTAGAGCTGTGAAATCGCTTCAATCATTTGTAATAACCCTGTATTTTACCTGGGGGAGGCAACAGACCATCGCAAAGAGCCAGTTGGTGGAAAGTGGGTGAAGAAGCCATTGATGAGAGCCTTCTGTAATCTGAGCTTTTGTGCAAATGGTTGGATGGTCATGAAACTACAAGCATTTTCATGTTACAAGCTGTGATGACCCAAAGAGTGACTTGTGCACGTGTTTTTAATGGGGGAAAGACTAACTACCCTGACGCCAGGAAGTCGCCAGGTTCTTTTAGCGATCGTTAAACCATATATTTCATGGGAACGACTGTCTGGGAAGCTTAACAGTCTTCTTTCAGAAATTTTAAATGGTCGTCCTGGAAAGATAAGATCTCTCCGTAAAAGAGGGGCTATGGTTCTGTATAGGTAGATGTTTTTGCCGAAAGAGCCATTCTTACCATGAGAGCGACGCCTCCCTAGTCTAGAATTTTTTTTTACGGACGAGAGATTTTGAGTCGCTCATTGGCTCCTCTCAGCAGATGCATGCTTCCCCAGCATCAGAACCCTCTACTGTGTCTGAGTGGGCTTCCAAGCCAGCAGAACTTCAGGTCTATCTCTAGGGGGTGAAATTTGTGATAGACTAAGATCCAGTGACAGTTTATAGCTGTATCGACAGTGGAATTGCGTATCATCTCTGACATATCGTGTGTCACGAGGGTGTACTTATTCGTCCTTAGTCGGCCGTCTGACTTGACAATTCCAGCACGCTCTGTCGTGCCTGTGAGCCAAATTTGTTGGCCAGACCAAAGAACAGGTGCAAGTCACACTGAAATCTGCCGGGATTTCAGGGCTCTGACAGGGAAGTTACCTGCGTTCTAATAATCACAACGCCAGTCCCTGTAGTTTAAGTTTTCGTGGACGCATCAGAACATTACAGCCGCCACAGCCCGACACTCATCGCCCACAGCATGCCGTTTTCTGCTGCCGCCTGAATCAAGGTGAAAGGGTAAAGTATTGCTGTACCGGCGAAGGGATGTTAAATGATAGTCACAGCTCGCTGTCCTGTGAACCACAGTTTGTGGTTCACTTGGTCGTAGTTGATTCCATTTCAATAGAATTGGGCCTCACAGTGGATTCATGTAAACAAAGTCAGATTGTGTTGTAAGAGGGATTAATTCGGGGGCAAATTTGTGTAGTTTCCACCATAATAAATGTTTTGCCAATCAAAAACCATTTTCTGATTTATGCTTGTCCTTTTTGTGTAAGATCTATCAGCTCGATTGTAGTTATGAAAGGATGAATAAATACATATTTGTAAACAAATAGTCACTGTTCTCATTCATATTTCCAATCATTCACTGTTTTTATTTTATTTTGGTGATACACGGATACTCCAGCAATTAAAAATTTAATCGGTTAAATTAGTTAATTTGATGATTGCGTAGGGTTCTGAAACTGTCTGCAGACATGGGCAACAGAAGTACCATGAGTAACATACATAAAAATTAAGGATGTAGCTCACGATCTGAAGATTGTTGAGAAGATAATACTTTTCTTTATGTAGACACAGTAACATTTAGCATCACTTGGACACATATTTATGATTAAAGCTAGCGACTCCTTGCAACGGGGTTTGGTATCCCAAACGTCTAGTAAGGCGCAGTAATAACACACACGACCACAAATATATGAATAGAAGCATCTATTAAAAATCTGTAAAATAGGTAAGTGTAGGCCTTTGCATCTCCTGGTCTACACTTTGATTTTATGATACACTTTCTATTCTGTTATTTTTATTAAGGAAATGTTTTATATCCATTGTAAACAGCAAAAAAACTTTTTTCTCGCACTCATTCTTTTGAAACACTTCAACTCGCTTTATTGACCACGCGGAGTATTGCATACGAAAGATGAAACAATTCAGAAATTTATTACTCCAATAAATGTTAATTATTAGGACAGTAATACTCCAGTAGCCGAATAAATTAGGACGCAAAGAATAATGCAGCACTAGGAAAAGTTACCTAACCAGGTAAATGACATGGGATAAATGTGTGTTATCAGACAACAGTTAGTAACATCTTCCACGAATCATTTTGCACTATAGGTCGTAATGATGTTGAATTGCTAATTATACATCCACATCGCAAATTAATTTGTACACAATTACATTGTGAACATTTATTTTTTATGAATGCAACTATAATTTGAACATTTAGGAAATAATCGCCCCATGCTATTACGTACAGTATTGAACTTTAAGTAAAGTATAAGTATACTGAAGTTGGCTGTGGCGATTTGCGACGCATGAATAAAATCGTCAAGGGTAATCATGGCTCTTTATGTAAAATACCCTGTAAATATCTTCTTGACGCCGGAATTTCATGATTCGGAGCAAACCAATAAACGCTATGATTTAATAACCAATATATATGCATCTCCACACTCGTGGCACAATTCATCCAATCTTGCTGTAGGTGCCACGAAGTCGTGTTCCACTACTTCGTGCCAAACCATCTTCGACATTGCCTGAAGCTGTTCACTTTGGAGGCGCTTCTGTCCACGTTTTATATTGCGTGCAATTCATTTCCCACGCAAGAACCCATTTTACATGAATATTTTAACGCATTATGAAAAAAGAAACACATTCGTATGTTAACTTTGGTTGTGTAACGCTACGAAAATAGTATTTTCATATGTGTAATACGAAAAAATTATAACATTACAATATTCATAGGAACGCTTATTTATATAAGGGAGTTACAATCTATTTCGTATGTAACTATTAAAGTGCTTATCCTCTACTGTCTTCTCATCTAGTGTGTCTGACGTCTTCACTCTCCAAATTTATCTAAGTGACCTCAGAAAGTTCATCTCAGTTGTTTCAATTCTTCGTTCCTTTTTTTCTTTGAATACAGTTTTCACTACCATACATAAGATCCGGCTTAATGTTCTCTTTTCTCCCATAGGTACTACTTTGTAGAACCATTTATAGCGTTGTGTTTCTGTATACTTCTAGCCACATCTCAATTAGTTTTGTGTACGGTATTAATAAATCTGACCTGAGATATTTAAACGACTTTACCTGTTCTATTATCTTATTGTTTATTGGTTTAGCTTTTCTTATGCCTTTCCCTTCCATTGCCATTATTTGCTACATTTACAGACAATTATTCAATAAATCTGTAAAGTATTATTAATTTTAAAGTCATTTTCTTGTAAATAGAGCTTTCGGTGTCTTGTTTGAGTACCTGGTCGTCTACAAATAAGTTAATAAATTCTCTCTCTTCCCAGGTCCACATACTTTCGAATTTTAGGATTCTGTTCTTCTAAAACTTTCAAAAGAGAGTGCTGAGACATCACCTGGTTAACAGTCAACTCTTCGTTTATGCTAATGTTAATGTTGTCGTGTAGTGATTTAGTCGCATTCAACGAATTTAGAGGTACATTGTGGTCCGTATTTCTCTTGATTTCATCTTTCCTACCTTATACGGCTCGTAGTCTAGTAAGACTGGTAACGGTGGTTTGTTGAACTTTTTTCTATCAGTTGTTTTCGAAAAAATTTTTTAGAACAAAACGTCCGTTTACGAAAGTCTAAATGTTCATCTCGTAAGAATGTTTCTACTATTGCCTGGAGCTTCCTTTTAATGGCAGAGGAATAAATTTTATAAGCAGCATGAAAATGGTATATCCCTGTAATACTAGCGCTTTAATACGTCTTCTTTCTTGTATATATCTGTAATTCATGCTACTACACTTCCTTTGGGATTTTCCCGTAACATCAATTATCCAGGAACTGCACTATTTTTTCCATGTAATACTGACATATTTTATAATTTTCAGATTTCTTGCATCTTTTTTGTAGCCTTGTTCGTTGCCTCGTTTAAAATACGTTCCAAGTCTTATTTTGATTGCAGTGTATTCTCAAACATTCACATTATTTGTATAGTAGAACTTTTCTTCCTGGACTAGCAGCAGTATGTAATAGTGTAACGATGCCTTTCCTGGTATTACCACTGTGCTTTGTCGTTTATTTCCCTACACAAGTTTCCGAATTCTCTGTATCTGAAATTTGTGCTCAGTCATTCCCTCTTTTTAGACAGTCCTTTCCCAGCTATCTCTAACTATCGAATAAGTTTGCGAACTATCGCAATTTGCTTTTTATACTGCATCACCTCTTCCAGTTTCTGGCCTTTATACCTCTCGCCCTAAATTTCTAGAAGCAAGCAAATGTCACGTACCTCGTTTTTGAAATGCATAATAAAAAGTAATGATCTACATTATGTCAAAATAAGAGTAACTAAGCCGACAACATAGTGCCGCGAGTCGATGAGTAAAAGGCCGGCGGCCGCTTGGTCCCTCAGGCTAGCACCCCCAGCGATTGAAGCGCACTTGCGGCGGAAATGACGAGCGCGACAGAGAGCACCAGGCAGCCGGAGACGAAGAGGCCGAGACTGCAGTAGAGCGCCGACGGCGGCAGCAGCAAGTTCTCGTGGATGAAGTAGCGAGCCACGCCCAGCCAGCCCCACACGATGGACAGCATCCCCACCACCGCCGCGCACGAGACCGCCAGCGCCGGGTCGATGATCGTGTCACGCCACGGAGCTGCAAGCACAGTGCCAGCGTCACCTTACAACCAAACACATGAACGTAACACGTAGCACATTTTTGCATATGGCTATTTTTTTCATGTGTGTGATATTCTGATCGAATGTGAAGTTTGTCAGTGGCTTCAAAGTTAATGCCCAGTCATGTGTGGGTGAAACAGGTACTGAAATTAAGGGTAGCTAAAGAATGGTAGAAATGCTGGACTTCCTGTTCAAACATTCCTTTACGAGAGTAAAAAGTTGAGTTACTAAAATTCAATCTAATTGTCAATGTAAAGGAGTGTCATTGAAAAGCAGCTGAAATCCTTAATACTGAAGAAAGCTCCAAGAATCCCTGTCAGATTCTACACTGAATTCGCAACCGAGTTAGTCCCGCTTAAATATAATCTATCGCGGATCCCTCTGAGAAAAAGCCGTGTCAGGTGTGGCACTGCGCTATGTGAACACTGTGTATGCTAAAACTTATACAAATTTGAACAATTAAAAAAAATTATGAAACAATTGTTGGATGCAGGAGTTAATTACAATAGGAAGGATAAAAACAGTAACGATTAGATTAAGTAGTGTGGAGGTATTAAACTAATAACTAAACGAGCTTGTCAGTTAATTCAGAGGTGGCTGGAGCATGGGGAGGCGAGATGGCATGGGTGAAGGCGCAGGTGGTGGCTAACAACATGGTCAGTCAGCATAGTGGGCAGAGCCAGCATTGCCATGAAAGGATAGTAGCTGGCGCAGTGGTACAGAGAAAGGACCTGACGTAAAAGTTAAGAAGCAGTTCTCGGGTAGACACCCCGTCTCTTTGGTCCCTGTGGGCGAGTCCATCGGCAGACCCAGCCAAAAGGAAAAATTGTCCACCATACATTTTAATGCAGGGAGCGAAAGGCTATTTACAATTTGTACAGAAAGTAGATGGCAGTTATAAGAGTCGAGGGGTATGAAAGGGAAGCAGTGGTTGGGAAGGGAGTGAGACAGGGTTTTAGCCTATCCCCGATGTTATTCAATCTGTATATTGAGCAAGCAGTAAAGGAAACAAAGGAAAGTTCAGAGTAGGTATTAAAATCCATGGAGAAGAAATAAAAGCTTTGAGGTTCGCCGATGACATCGTAATTCTGTCAGACAGCAGAGGACTTGGAAGAGCAGTTGAACGGAATGGACAGTGTCTTGAAAGGAGGGTATAAGATGAGCATCAACAAAAGCAAAACGAGGGTAATGGAATGTAGTCGAATTAAGTCGAGTGATGCTGAGGGAATTAGATTAGGAAATGAGATACTTAAAGTAGTAAAGGATTTTTGCTATTTGGGGAGCAAAATAACTGACGATGGTCGAAGTAGGGAGGATATGAAATTTAGACTGGCAATGGCAAGGAAAGCATTTCTGAAGAAGAGAAATTTGGTAACTTCGAGCATAGATTTAAGTGTTAGGAAGTCGTTTCTGAAAGTATTTGTATGGAGTGTAGCCATGTATGGAAGTGAAACATGGACGGTAAATAGTTTGGACAAGAAGAGAATAGAAGCTTTCGAAATGTGGTGCTACAGAAGAATGCTGAAGATTAGATGGGTAGATCACATAACTAATGAGGAGGTATTGAATAGAATTGGGGAGAAGAGGAGCTTATGGCACAACTCGACTAGAAGTAGGGGTCGGTTGGTAGGACATGTTCTGAGACATCGAGGGATCACCAATTTAGTACTGGAGGGCAGAGTGGAGGGTAAAAATCGAAGAGGGAGACCAGAACATGAATACACTAAGCAGATTCAGAAGGATGTAGGCTGCAGTACAGGGAGATGATGAAGCTTGTACAGGATAGAGTAGCATGGAGAGCTGGATCAAACCAGTCTCAGGACTGAAGACCAGAACAACAACAACAACAACAACAACAACAACAACAACATGTTCAGCGTTTTATCTATGTGTACATAACTCGAAGTATGAGGTATTTACAAGCCGAGTGAATATTTCGTTAAACATTTGGGCTAATATCACTGCCACCAGTGGGGAGACGGCTCATTTTCGGAAACACGGTTCGATGGTTTAAGTGAACAGACGTGCAGCAAGTTTTGCTCCATCTCGACACAGCGATTTTTTTGGGCCATACTGCGCCAGCAACGTCATGGAAGTTGCACAAGCTATATTTCTTTCTGGTGACCAACTGCTGAGGCTTAGACTTAAAGTGTCATGAATAAAGCTCATGGCATATGACATAGGATTTCCTCGTGTGAATGTTGATGAGCACAGCCTACATGTCAGCTATTTTCTATCGTGTGTTGTATTATCATTATTGACGATGATCCTTTGGTCGTGACTCGAACTATCAAATTACTTATGGCTTTCCCAACTATCATGGTGAGATGTGAGAAGTCCCACATGGTGAGTATTGAAGGCGTCTTGCCAACAGATGTTGAGTTTTAGTAATTATAAAACTCTTACCTGAGTGACGTTTGTTGTGGCCTTTGTACCACTGGTAACAGCACACACGCATTAGAGTAAGCTCTGAATTGTCATAGGCGCCATCTTTGAATTTTTGTTCCTAATGATTAATGTGCAACCACTTAATTTGAGGACTCTGGGCCTCCACAATTTAGTCCTACCAGAATCAGGTTTCCTTTATTGGTAGTTGTATTCAGAATCCTGAAGTGTAGTTGGATTGAAAGATTCATTAGGCAGAGTTGACACATTGAAGGGCAACATATGCATAACTGCACTAGACATCAGGAGAGTTCCACAGGTTGGAGAAGTGCAGATGGCTACCAAGGACACAGTACAGGCAGGTAGGTCAATACTAACAGTGGTAAACACTCCTTTGAATTACTGCCTACTGTGACAGTAAGTAATGCCCAATAGTCTCTTCTCTCAGTCAGCCAACATAATTTTGTTGTGTTCACCAACAAAACAATGAGTGAAAGTTAATCAGACAGCATGAGGATATGAGAAAGAATACAAGTAGTTGGATAAAAGCACAGATCACACCCATTTACAACATTAGAGAGTAGTAGGTTGGTTGGTTGGTTGGTTGGTTGGTTGACGGGGGGAATGGGGGACCAAGCAGCAAGGTCATTAGTTCCACAATGTAAGGTGATAAAGTATGGGAGGAAGAATAT